>NC_138967.1:192303333-194946666 GCF_055761805.1 Camellia sinensis | reverse complement strand
TTAGCTTGGATCCAACACCAAAACTTCAAAACCAGTCCCTTAGAAGCTCAAGAGCCAAAGGAAGGTGAAACACTAGGTGTTTGTGTGCAATAGTAAGACACAAAACACCTAGTGCACAAAAGAGAGGGAAAGAGATATAGGGATTGTCTCTAACTCAAACCCTAAAACCAGAGCTTAACAATGGCTGTTTTTGCTCTCAAAATATCTAAACTATCTAACCTCTCAAGCCAAGAGACCCTCTCCTCTCTATATGGCACTTCTTGTCTTGTAAAGCTTACAAGACAAGCTTCATAAGAGGGAGATCCCTCCATACACGTGTATGGAGGGGAGCAAAAGCAAGACAGCTGTCTTAAAATATCTGCAAAAGCAGATGCATAGTAATCGGCAGGCCAAAAATGCCATCTTGGCCAAAAAGAGTGCCGGCCGGCACTAAAAAGTGCTGACCGGCAACATATAGTGCCGGCCGGCAATATACATTGCCGGTGGCAGCAAAAACCAGCCGGTGGCCTCTAGCCACTGCCGGTGATGGGTGGGGATGGTCCACAAGCCCTACCCTGCCCTTCCAAGGCAAAACACAAGTGTTTGGTGCAAAACCAGACACTAAACGGTCGAGTTCGGAGATCCTGAGGCAAGGCACGCGAGCCGAGGCCTCTGGGAACTCCAAACGAACACAAACATGGATGATCACCGAGTGTTCAAACGGTGACGTCCAAGTCTTGAGGACGGTCAAAAATGGGGTGTCTACAGTTGCCCCTCTTTGACAGAACTCGAAAGTCATAACAATGACGGGAGTGAATGTCAAAGCCCAGAGACGACCCATTTTTGACAAGGCCGAAGACTTAGACAAACATGCAAGACAATCAAGATATGCGCCCGAAGGCAGGGGCAAAATGCAAGACAATGCACGAAGCCGAGCATAACTTATGATCATGCAAAGAAAGCTGTAACGAAGCATACATGCGACAGTTTTAAGCTAGCATACACCAAACTACACTACAATGCAGAAAGGATGTAAGAGAATTATGCAATTCTCAATATGTCTCACTCGGAGGATACAATGCCTGTCCGGTTCGTCTGGTTGCACCAACCTCAAATGAACCGTACATACAATATCGTGCCTGAAAAGAAAACAAACTTAACAGGTACAGTATTGTTAGCAACATGCATGACAATGCAAAACGGATGTAAAACGAAATGCAATATATACAAAACAAAGTATAAACAATGCAAATGAAGATGCAAAGTAATTGAAACAATGCAAGCTACATGCAAAGCATTTGAATCATGATCCAATCATGAGCGGTTCGAAATCACACCTATGTCAAATAGATTGATGGAGGTAATAAGTCTGTCTACCATAGAACGGTCAACTGAACTATGAGCATTGTAGACAGACGCAAGAACAAGTATTGGGTGGAATCGACATAAGTGGGAAAACGACCCGCTGGAGAAAGGACTGCGATCCTAATGCCGGATGCAGAAATTACACTACAATGTAATATGTATGGATATGCTAGGAAGATGGCAATGGATATGGCACGCAGGCCAAACCAAATTTTGCCTAGGAAAGGTATGTACGCATACAGGCCATGTGTAACACAGAAAAGGTGCCGCAACCCTCAACCAACATACCAGCGTGGAATCGGCGCGATACACATGCAGAACTGTGTTTTAACATGAAAAGTAAGGGCACATACCGGACCAAGCTCAACCTGGAAAGGCGCAAACCATAGGCGGAAGGCGATGCAATGAATGCATGCAATCTACAATGCAATATCTACAAATATGCAATGGAGTGGATATGGATACAATGGATATGGCACGCAAGCCAAACCAAATTTTGCCTAGGAAAGGCATGTACACATACGAGCCATGTGTAACATAGAAAAGGTGCCGCAACTCTCAACCAACATATCAGCGTGGAATCGGGGCGATACACATGCAGAACTGTGTTTTAACATGAAGAGTAAGGGCACATACCAGACCAAGCTCAACCTGGAAAGGCGCAAGCCATAGGCGGAAGGTGATGCAATGAATGCATGCAATCTACAATGCAATATCTACAAATATGCAATGGAGTGGATATTTACAAATATGCATGACAATGCGGTATGATGCGACCTACTGGGGAAAATGCAATGGATGCATGCAAGCTACAATGGAAATGCATGACAATGAACTATGATTGTTTTTTGTTTTTTTTTTTTTTTTGAGATGCACATGATGCAAGTGCGGCACGCGTGCCATACGGAATGTAAGGTGATACGAATGAGACACGTATGCCTCATAAGGTGCAAAAAAGATTTTGACAATTGGACTTATACGCTACGCGAAGCCGGTTTGTTTTCAAAACAATGCAATGTACTAACAAGTACAAGCAAGATGCGCAAGATAGGGCGAATGGATGCATGCAAAATGCAAGTGAGGTGCACAAAATAGTGCGATGCGCAAAACAGCGCGATTGAAATACAATGCACAAAACAGTGCGACGATTTGAAACGCACAAAACAGTGCGACAGTTTGAAATGCACAAAACAGTGCGATGGTTTGAAATGCACAGAACAGTGCGCCGATTTGAAATGCACAAAACAGTGCGATAGTTTGAAATGCACAGAACAGTGCGCCGATTTGAAATGCACAAAACAGTGCGATAGTTTGAAATGCACAAAACAGTGCGACGATTTGAAATGCACAAAACAGTGCGACGGTTTGAAATGCACAAAACAGTGCGACGATTTGAAATGCACAAAACAGTGCGACGGTTTGAAATGCACAAAACAGTGCGACGGTTTGAAATGCACAAAACAGTGCGCCGATTTGAAATGCACAAAACAGTGCGACGGTTTGAAATGCACAAAACAGTACGACGATTTGAAATGCACAAAACAGTGCGACGGTTTGAAATGCACAAAACAGTGCGATTGATATGCGATGTACATGGGGCAACTTTTGGACCTTGTAAAAGTCAAAAGGATACGAAAAGGATACACCCTGCATGGGTTGGAGTGCTACGCACGGCAGATGCAGTCCGAAGTCAGAACGGAGGCCGGTTGACCATTGGAGGTGCACTTTCTTGCACTTTCTTGAGCTATGAAGACCAAAAACATCTCATATGGCCTTAACAAGGCTGTGGGAACATCACCGGCCGGGAGGGGAGGCCACCGGCTGTCCACCGGCTGAAAAACAATTACATCGGCACAAAAAAGTGCCGGCCGGCACAAAACATTGCCGACCGGCAAACAGTTGCTGAGTCGGGGCAGATTCGACTTTTCACTCTGGGCATTATAAAATAGGGTTTCAAAACCCTATTCCTCACTTCTCCACCGCCGAAAACTCTTGCCCTCTCTCTCTAGAGTGTTTTTCTTTCACTTTTCGTCCATTTTTTCGCGTTCTACGCCCGTTTCATCGTCGGATTCGCGATTTCCTTCGCGTTTCGGACATTTTCAACCGATCACATTTTTGTTTCGGTGCCTCGTTTGGCGTTCCCGCCTTTTCGGGGTTTGTTTCCCTTGTTTTCCTCTTCATTTCCGTACCTTTTCATATTCCGGCCTTTCTAGCCATTCCCGACCCTCTCGGGAGTTGACTTTTCGGTTGACTCTTCGTATTCCGGCCCGATTTTCCTTCCTCCGGCCATTTTCTCATCATTTCTGATATGGCGGACAATATTCCACGTGGCGGGACTCCCCCGGACCACGAGATGGATCCCGGGGTCGAGCTCTTACCGTTGAGCGAGCGCCCGTTCGACCCGGAGACCTACCGGCCGGCGATCCATGTTCTCCCCCCCGACGGCCTGCGTCAGTTCCGGAGCTTCGAGAGGCACGTGGCGCCTGAGCTACTACTGCGTGAGCCTACCTCCCACCTTTCATTCGGCACTTCCGAGGTAACTCTTTGTCTTCTGCTTTACTTTTCGCAATGTAGGATACAAAAAACTGTCATAGCTAGTTGTATTCTTTAACTGCTGAATTTGATATACCGTAGACTGTAGTTGACTGTAAGCATACATACAACTGACATCTGCTCGAGACTGACACATGCACACACACTGCACTAGCCCTGAATCACTCAAACACACTACACTCACTGTATTCTACTGCATACACACTGGCACCCAGTATTTGTCTGAATCTGTCAAATTTGCACGCATGCTATATCTGTTCTGAAACACCCAAACATGCTGACACATCGTACGTATTTCACTGTAAGCACACCGGCACCCGGTATTTGCCTGAATCTTGTCAAACTTGCACACATGCTTCATCTGCTTTTTCAAAACTGCATTTTGAATGTTGTCTTGCAATTGTTATTTTCTGTTTGCAGGAGGGTTCCCATACCATTCGCGGGTATGGGAATATTGGTGCTCGGGAGTGGTATGACGAGCTCCCTAGCGCGGTCCGACGTATCGTGGATCGAGCGGGTTTCGGCGCCTTCTGCCGAGGACTCTCTAGGCTCTCCACTTGCAGGCCTCTCCTTGCTGCTCTGGCGGAGAGATGGTGGGACACCACCAATTCTTTTCATTTCTCTGCTGCAGGGGATATGACGATGACCCCTCATGATTTCTCGATGCTCACCGGCATCGGGGTGGGGGGTGATCCGATCCCTTTCGACATCGCGATGGATGAGTGGACCGCCGCTCAGGTCCATCTACTGGGAGAGGCCCCACCTCTAGCTCGCCCAGGTTTCGTTCGATATTCCTGGTTTGAGGTCCAGTTTCGGGTCCAGCCCGTGTTGGAGGAGGAGGCGGAGATGACCCCGGAGGACGTGGAGAGGTATGCTCGCGGCTTCCTCATGTTCCTGTTCGGGATGACCATCTTCGCCGATCGGGCGAACACCGTGCCTTTCTGCCTTCTCAGCGCACTGGTGGACGTCCGGGACATCCTGCACTATGATTGGGGCGGCGCTGCTCTGGCCACCCTCTATGGATACATGAGCTCGGCTTCGCGCGGCAGCGGCCAGCTACTCGGAGGCTACTCGCGGGCTTGGGAGGTACATTTCTTCTCCGCTTTTTTCATTTCTGTCTCGTACTTTCTGTACTCTGTACACTGCACACACTGTAGTCTGCTTTACACTTGCTGTATACTGTACACACGGCACACGCATACATTCTGCTTTACACTGACTGTACACTGCTCACACTGTACACTGCACACAATACACTGCACAACACACGGCTCTGCCATTTCTGCTTTATTCTGCATTCTGCTTCAACTGATAAATGCACTGGTATTTATCTTGCAGTTGTAGGTTTACGCCTATTTTCCTAGGCTTGCTCCTGTGCCAGTTGCGGAGACTCCCCTGGCCGTCCCCTTCTCGAGTCGCTTCGACGGGAGATGCACCCGGCGACCACGGGAGACATTCGGCTTCTTCCGCCGATACTTCGATACCATTACCCCTGCCGAGGTATGTTTTACTTACAGTTCATTTAAGCTTCGCTTTTCCACTGTATATTTCCAAAACAGTAGATAACAAACTGTCTGTCATTTTCAGATCACATGGCGGCCGTGGGCTCCCTTGCCGGCGGCGATGCGGGATCGGTTCCCTGGTGCGGAGGAGACCTCGCGTTTTCGGATTTTGCTTGAGGGCCCGGTCTGTCGGGCTTGGTACCTGGGGGAGTGTTTTCTACGCCAGACCCTAGGGTTACCTGAGCAGATAGTCCCGGTTCCCCCTCCTGCGGGTATGAGGGAGACCGAGGGGCTCACCAGCGAGCAGATGGATGACTACACCATTGGCTGGGAGGAGGCCGGCTTCAGAGGTACCGGAGACTATCAGGAGTACGTGCGGACGTACCTGATGCGACCTCTGAGCGGCCGTCGAGCAGAGGGGGCCAGGCCTGTGGCATCGGCGGCTGGGGCCGGAGCGGGAGTTGGAGTAGGGGCTGCGAGGAGGGCCCGGGTCCGTGGCAGGGGCGGAGTGCAGGGAGGACGGGGAGCTGGCTGGCCTGCCCTGCCCGCTGTACTGACTTTCCAGGGGCAGGGTGGGTCGACCTATCAGATCCCCTTCGCCCCTCCACCGGCTGGTCACGAGTTCATCGACGTTCCCAACTTACCTCCGGTATGTTCTACTGCATTTTGTACAGTTATTCATTTCAGTTTACTTGATATTCCACAGAATATTGATGCATCTGATACTTTTGCAGGCTTCTTCTGGGTACACCCGTCAGTTGTTGGCGATGAATGCCTCGATGATGGGGATGCTCCAGCGGACTTTTGATCTCCTAGCCCTCTACAGCATACCGGTATGTCCTTCTAACACTGGCCTCAAACCATTCATACACTGATTCACATAATCTGATGCACGGCATGACACCTGATACACTAATCTCACAGTACCTGAACACTGCATACACTGCATTCTGCACTGTTAAACTGCCCACGGCATTCTCATACTGTACTCATATACTGCATTCTGCACTGTTAGACTGCTCACGGCATTCATACACTATACTCGGCATTGCATTCTGCACTGATAAACTGCTCACGGCATTCTCACACTGTACTCATACACTGTATTCTGCACTGATAAACTGTCTACAGTATACTGATGCATTTCACTTTTGTGTACTTTTTCAGCCTCCTTTCCAGATTCCCATGGCAGGAGGTGCTCCAGCTGGGCCTTCTGTCCCTGCCCGGGGGAGAGATGAGGAGGGCCGGATATTTCCCCGTACCAGGGGAGGGCGTACTCGTGTCGGGAGTAGCTCGCGAGCTCCAGTCCCGGATGATGATGATGATGACGAGGAGTCAGAGGCAGAGGCAGAGGCGGAGTCAGAGTCATCAGAGGAGGAGTCCGGAGGCGGTTCTAGCTCAGGCTCTGACGACGACGCTGATGATGCTCCTGGACCCTCGTCCAGGAAGAGGACTAGGACAGACTGACGGCCCTTGGAGTGCTTGATACAGATGCGGATTTTTGTCATCTTCTTCTTTTTGTACTTTTCCTCTTTTCTTTGGTAGTTAGATTACCCTGTACTGCCGCAGGCAGATTTTTGTTTTCCTCAAAACTTTGTACTTAAAAGATTATGAAATGAAACGGACTTTTTATCTTAAAAAGTGTTACATTTACATATCTCATGTATTGCATCGCATCTCATCATGTTACACCTCAATGTAAATGGAACTAATTGGTTGTCTGAAAATTGAACACTTGCACTATAATAATCAGATAACTAAACAGCCAACAGCAAAACAAACCAAGCAACCCACTGCCTGATTCTGGACACACAGCACTTACTCTGTTGGGGATTAATCTGCATACAGCCCGTAACACAGCATTCGTTTCATTCTGCACACGGCAAATTCTGAACAAACGGCCCAATCTAACAGGACGGACCTCAAAGATGGAACCGGTTTGAGTCGAAACACGTTCAAATGTAGAGAATGGCACAGCATTCTGAGCATAAATGATTTTTGAAATCGAATGAGGGTTTTTCAAAACGGGATATCGAGCCTACAATTGAACACAGCAGGAAGGACTCAAATATGAAGGTACACGACCTAAACACAACGAGACACGCTCGAAAATGACCTAAAACAAAGGTTGAGATAAACAAAACCAAAGACACGACAAACAGACGCGTTAGCGAAGATGGGGGACCTCGGACCACGAGGAGCCAATTCAATCTGGGTATTGTTTCCCGCCCTCTTCTCATTTGTGATTCTCACATCACTCGGCTCTCGAGCTCGGATTTTTTTTTTCTCAAAACCCTTTTCCTCACTTTTCTCTCAACTTACACCTCTCTATTCTTCATTCTCTCATTTTTCATCCCTCCCCGGGGTGATTGATGGATAAATAGAAAGGTGTGGGTTCATGCTCAACACCGTTAGCTTACAGCTATTTCTTCTGGCGGGTAGAGCGCTCTTCTGGCAAGTACGTCGATGACGGGGGAAAGACAGAACGCCTGGCTCAACTGTGCCCCTAGTTCATCATTTTAACCATTCTTTTCGTTTTGGTTTTCTGCTAAAACAAGTTTGATCAAAATGAGAGTCGGATTAACGTACTTGTTCGATTTTTGATTTGAAAAGCATGCAAGTCAGGCAGCAAGCACTGAAAATTTTCCTTTTTGGGTCCAAGACAAAGGTCCAGTTTTGGAAAATGGGATAGTTTTCGAGAAAATAGTCAACCTCAGTAAAAATTTTCAAAAACTATTTTTCAAACAGCTGATGCTCAACAAGCATGGAACTTACCCTTCGAGATGCGCAACCTCGGATCGGAGGCAATGGAAAATTACCCCTGGTTTGAAGGGGGTGGGAGGCAACGGAAAGTTGCCCCTGATTTGAATGGCGTCTCACGACGGCTCGTGGCAACGGAAAGTTGCCCCTTGCTTGGGATGGTGCCGCAGCAATCTGTAAACAGTCTTCATTGGCGATGGTCGAACTCTCAGACACAGAGATGACGAAGACGGTCACAACACATATATGGACACAATCACCTTGAAGGGTGTCAGCCACTGGACTTTGGGATGAAATCGAAACCATTGCATGGACTGAGACGCTATGAAAGCGTTGGGGGCTGGACTTCACGATGAAGTTGCCTACGTATCCCAAACATGGGAATCAAGCCTCACGTAGTTCCGGTTAAGGTACACTCGGGTATTTTAACCTTCACTTTGTTTGGCTCTCATTTTTGCCAAGGCGCCCAATGCGGGTTTTCGACCTTGCGAACTTCTTTTCATTTTCTATTTCTTCTTTTTTATTTCTTTTTCTTTTTCATTTTTTTTCTTTTCTTTTTTTCTTTTCTTGTACTTTTCTCTTGCTCTAACTTTTGTCTGGGTCGCCCTTCCAGGTTTTCGGCCCAGCGAGCCTCTCAAAGGGTAAAAAGTGTAGCAAGTCCATGCCAAATGGTTTCTGAAATTAAAGCCCCTCTGTGTCTAGGAGAACAGCTGTTGCAATGATTTGCAGAAGAATCTATCCCGGTTGCTCCACGAGCTTCTTCCGGCGAGATCTACTCCTTCTGATTCGGCTTTGGTGCCTCCAGCTTGAAGGCTACTTCAAAACTGGCCACACAGACCTTTCATGGCGTTTGTCCGTTGAACTTTCTGAACGGGTTCAAAGTCGGAAAACAAACGGGTTGAATCTTGAGGCTGAGAGTGATCCTAGGCTGCGCGACCTCAAGAGGGATTCCACACAAGTCTTCACAGGGCCGCGTAAAACATTTGTTTTTGAAAGTTTTTAAGAAAACGACAAATCGCTCGCGCCGAAGATAGTGTGGAACCAATCTGGATCAGGCCAGGATCCTTCTCAGTACTCACGCCGACAAGCATGATCTCACTCATTAAAAGGCTTAGCACGCCTCTCTTTCTCTCAAAATGATCAAAATTTTGTAAAACCCGAGGAATTCCTTCCTCTTCGTTTTTCATCACCGCAGTGTTCAAAAGGTTCGTTTTTTGGAAAACTTAGGTTAATGCAATGAGTTTGGCGCGCAGGAGAGCAGGTGAGATGTACTGTCAGCCCAATCAAATTCTCTGGTACTTATGCTGAAAGCAAGCATGAAGTTTGAGATAGCAACAGCTGTTTCATTCGGCTTTGTTGGTGCAACTGGCCCCTCGGCAGAAACAGACTCAAAACAAAAACAGATAATTACAAAACAAAACGGTGTTCGGGACAACAACCCCAGAATCACCTGGTATTATATACAACGGGGACTAACTCGATACAACCAGACAGACCCTTAAGCAAAAAAGACTGACTCAAGACAAAGAGACAGACTCAAAACAAAAGACTGGCTCGATATCCAAGCTAGGATTTACAAAACTCGGTTTCACCGATGCTCAAAAATGCGTGCCAGACGCTTCATCCAAAATATACCAAATGTTGTCCGCAGGCGGTCCACATCACATACTCGCAGTATCTGAGCCCTCGAAATCCAACAACTGGGTGGTAACTGACTTGGCTGAGGCGGGTGGAAGGATAACCTTGTTATCGATCAAATCCTGCACTTCATGACGAAGGCAGGAACATCCATCGGTACTGTGACCGGACTGTTGGTGGTACGCACAATACAAGGTAGCATCGTGCGTGGCGGGGAGATTCTTCGGGAGTGGCCGGGGCTCCAAAGGTTTAAGATGCCCATTCTTCGCCAATATTAGCAATGCCTTAGACAAAGGCATGTGGAGGTCGTGAAAGACCCTGCGCCCTCGGGGCAGGTACTTTGAAGTTTGGGGATTCTTGCCAGATGCGCTGGCAAAAGGGTCGGCTGGCACTGCCTTGGCTTTTTGAACCTTTCCCGGTGTAGGGTTGGGAACGACAGGAATTGTCTGGGCATGACGGGGCCCATCCCGATTTTCTACCTGGCTTGAACTGCCTTTGATCGGAGCGGGGAAAGCATCATCCACAGCTTTGATCACGATCGCGGATGTTTGTTGCTTGTTCATCCCTCTGACTTTCAGAGCCTCGACTGCCCACAGCAGTTATTCAATAGGGTCGGCGTCTACCTTTGCCTTGTCTTTTCCTCTGGCCTCAGCCTGATCAAGGGTCTGGGTCGGTGCTGGCATGTCACGGCTGTAGCTGGAAGCCACCTCTGGCTGGCTGAGCTCTATCACAATCCGCCCCAGTAGCGGGGGCTCCTGTGGTACGAAATTCCCGGCATACGGCGCCGCTGGCGGTGAAGCCGACATTCCATAGGCTAGATCGGCCACGGACCTCTGGAGGTCCCCTCTCATCAATTCAAAGGTGGTGGGCTCACGAGCCTGATATAACTGGGGAGCCCAAACCGGGTGCACAACGGGCGACCTGGGCGGGTGTGACATACTGATGCTGGCCTCACTCTGCGGAGCGGTCCCCTGCTCTAATGCAGCCGTCATAACCACAACTTCTTCTGAATTTTGTGCCGCCATAAATCCTGCCTCAGCAAGGGGAGACACTGGCTATTCTGTATCAACTCTGCCACTCTCTGAACTGAAAGGAAAAACAGGCAGCATTTCAGTCCAAACTGATCGAATACGGGCGTAGCCAAACAACTGTACCCTACTGCTGATCACTGTTCCCAAATTTCTGTTCCCAAAATACTGAATCTGATACCCGCGGATAACTGATTCCTGATAACTGATTCTCAACAATACTGATTCTGGTGCCCTCGGGCCCAATACTCAAACTCGCAAACTGGTATATGTGTTCCTGTAGAGATACACTCTAAAAGCACATAGCAAGTAAAGAGAGCTCAATCACCCCTATGTTAGGGTAGGGTTTCCCTGTCCTATTTCGTCAGGAACTAGGGTTTCACTACGCACACAGCGGTTTTCAAACAACCTAACATCGGGTAAGCAACCTGTCCTAGTTTGGAATGGTCACTACGGATTCCGAATATGCACTAGGTCGAATGGTCAAAAGGGGTGCCCCGGTGAACCGGGGTTTGTGTTCCCATGCTGTCAGAGCCCATAGCCGGTCAGCCTTATGGACATGTCTTGACAAGACAAGCCTCCAGCAAACCGTTCAGGAATGGCAGATGGCAAATACCGTGTTCCTAGGCGCACCAATGCACATGCAATGCAAAGAAACACATAAGTGTAATCAAAACGGGATATCACGAGTTCGAGTCAAGCTCTCTAAATCTCCCCAGCGGAGTCGCCAAAAACTGTAGCAAGCCCGCGAGGGGGGGACCCCGCTGCTACAGTTCGGACTCTCGGTTCTTGTTGTCGCGGTTCTTAATCTGAACCAAAGAGTCCAAATCTGGCAAATCGTTTTGAGAAACAGATTTTTGAAAAAGTAGTGCCAAACATGGACTGCTTTGCCAGATACAGAGTCGCCACCTAAATATTTTTAAAATGGGGAAATTTAGGAAACCCTGACTCGGTGCCGAAGGCCACATGTCCGTCATCACCGGAGTTGTCTCGGCTCGGGAGCTTGGGTACAATCGGGGAAGGTCAGCTATGAGCACCCCCTTTCGCCCGGTCCGAAGACCGGCCTCTACTAACCATGATATCCGATTTTGAAAACATTATGTGTTCTTATTCCATTTATTAGCCTAGAATTACTATGTTATGCGCGCAGCAAACAAGTATAGACTAGATTGCCTAATTTGGAAAGAAACATTGCATATCCGTTTGTTTTGAAAATGCTTTGGAATTTGCTACTCGCAAGTAGGCTAAAACACGGATTTCAATGAGTTTTTCCAACTCAAACAATCCAACCTCCACCCACAGGCATTCAAACAGTTTATAACACATAAGCATCTAGCCACATGTTAAGCATGCTGACATGGCAACATTCACACTCATGCGATATGCTAAAGCGGAAATACTTACATCGTACTCCGTGCCAAAACAGTAAACTAGTTAGCAAACATGCGTGTCCTAGTTCATGTTAAATTGCCTAATGCAACACATACAGGATGCAATTAGATAGGCTCGGCTAACCTAAGCATGGCATATGAAATGCGATCAACTATCACATATTCAATTTTTGAATTGAAGTACAAATGCAGTTAGCGTGATGTACCGAGCCTAATGCATGCAATACAAATGCATGGATGCACACATGCATAGCATAAGGTATGCTAAATTAAACATGCCCTAATCTACCATCATAAGCAGGTAAATAAAAGGGAAGAAAGACGTGAGGTTGGAAGACATACACACACTCACGCACACTTATTACAGATTTGCCCTCGCTCGGAGGGACCGAATAAATATTACAAATTAATTAACTACGCAAGCTAATTAAATAATTACAAATTAATTAATTAATTAACAAATTAACTAAACTAAAGAAAAACAGTAAACCGCCTCGGGGCGAGGGCCAGATGCAACACATGCTCGGGACTGGCTCGGAATCGCACTGCCATGCATAGTTTGCCTCTGTTTTCCCTGCTTTGCTCCTCTGAAAACTGCCAAAGTCTCAGGGATGCCTCTCAGGACACTGGGGGATATCATCGGCTGAGCAGAATTTCCACCGGCAGTAGCATTTAGTCACCGGCACAAAATAGATCCACCGGCCATCGATTGACTGCCGGTCGGCACTAAATACTGCCGGCCGGCAATAAATTCCTGCAGAACCTGCAACTCACAGCAGCAGAGGGCAAGGCAAAGCATGGCAGCACAAATCAAGGCATATATGCACCAACCATGTCCCTTATCATGATAATGACTCAAAGGGGCATGTGCCTCGATTCTCGGACCACCAATCACGCATTTTCATGCATGATGGCCCAAAGAACCAAGTATGCAACTTTGATTTCAAATGAAATGCAAACCAAATCAAACCAAAGTCCTAATCCCTATCACCAAATCAAGGGGCAAGGAATGCATGCAAAATGCAATGCAACCTAAGCATACAAGCTAAGGATGCAAGATGGCATGGCAACTAACCTATGCAAGCATACAAGCATACATATGGCAATGCAAATGGGTGCAAAGATGGACTTAAACATGAATTAGGCAACTCTAAATAGGCCTAAAACAGTAGCCATAGTGCTACAATGAGGGACCAAATACACATGCACACATACATATGTTGAAAGGCCAACACTTAGGCATAAATTGAACAACTCTCAAGCACACTTGAAAGGGGGAATCATGGACTAATTAGCATGCGACATAAGCATTGAAATCATGCTAAATCATGGTGCCAAACCAAGCAATAAATCAAGCCAAACATGCAACAAATAGTCTAAGTGTTCAAAGCAAATCCAAGGAGCATTGAACTACACTTAACAAGACCAAACATGGCATGAAAGGAAGGACCAAAATCAGAGGTTTAGCATGTTAAAACAAAGCTAAAGGACTACTTAGATGGCGTCTAAGTGACTCAAAATCAAAGGCATGCATAAACACCAAAACACGGAGCATTGCTACGCAAGCTTAAGAGGCATTAAAGATGCGTGCAAGGCAATCAAACAAGCATGGAAATGGGATTGAAATAACATGTGGGGGGACCCCAAATCACCAAATCGATGCAAAGATGTCATGCTACACATGCACATACTCAAGGCCAACAAGCCCAAATACAAAGGAGCTATATCAAGCATGCCAAAATCAACCCAAACAACCTAGGACAGACCTAGAACATGGCAAGACATGCACAAAATCTTCACAAGACTAAGCCTAAAACATGCTCCAACAAAGGCTAACAACCTAAGACATGTTAAGGCATAACAAGGCATTACAAGGCAACTATGCTAAGCATGCATGGAGTACCAACACCAACTTAAAATCATGTTATATTATGGATATATAAGCATGAAAAACAACCTAAACATTCTCAACACACACTCAAGCATAATGCTCTCTCAAGAGGCCAAAACATGCCCTTTTCAAGGACAACAAGGAGAGGGGGTGGCCCTCTCCTTCTTGGGACTTCAAGGCATCATCTTCACCACTGAAATCCCTCAAGATTTCAGTGGTGAAGAGACCCCAACACCAAAATCCCGGAGCTAGCACAAAATGGCCCAAAATGAAGCCTTTCAAGGCCTAAGGGGGGTCAACCACCCTCAAACAACAAAACACTCTTAATAAACAATAAAGAGGGCCTAAAAACAGAACTTTTTTATGTTATACAATAAGCACAAAAACAGCTCTAAGATAAGTAGAAAATCAATGTAAAATTGGGAAAAAAGGAGACTAGGTTCTCACCCTTGAAGACCCCTTCACAAATGGTGCTCCAATGGCCTCCTTTAGCTTGGATCCAACACCAAAACTTCAAAACCAGTCCCTTAGAAGCTCAAGAGCCAAAGGAAGGTGAAACACTAGGTGTTTGTGTGCAATAGTAAGACACAAAACACCTAGTGCACAAAAGAGAGGGAAAGAGATATAGGGATTGTCTCTAACTCAAACCCTAAAACCAGAGCTTAACAATGGCTGTTTTTGCTCTCAAAATATCTAAACTCTCTAACCTCTCAAGCCAAGAGACCCTCTCCTCTCTAAATGGCACTTCTTGTCTTGTAAAGCTTACAAGACAAGCTTCATAAGAGGGAGATCCCTCCATACACGTGTATGGAGGGGAGCAAAAGCAAGACAGCTGTCTTAAAATATCTGCAAAAGCAGATGCACAGTAATCGGCCGGCCAAAAATGCCATCTTGGCCAAAAAGAGTGCCGGCCGGCACTAAAAAGTGCTGACCGGCAACAAATAGTGCCGGCCGGCAATATACATTGCCGGTGGCAGCAAAAACCAGCCGGTGGCCTCTAGCCACTGCCGGTGATGGATGGGGATGGTCCACAAGCCCTACCCTGCCCTTCCAAGGAAAAACACAAGTGTTTGGTGCAAAACCAGACACTAAACGGTCAATTTCGGAGATCCTGAGGCAAGGCACGCGAGCCGAGGCCTCCGGGAACTCCAAACGAACACAAACATGGATGATCACCGAGTGTTCAAACGGTGACGTCCAAGTCTTGAGGACGGTCAAAAATGGGGTGTCTACACATATATATATATATATATAATTAAATTGGTAAAATTTATTTAAAATGGGTCATCTAAATCGTTATTGGTCTTTACAAGCGAAAACAATTTTGTTATAATTGTGAATATACATAACACCCAATTTCATTAATTAACACAATTAACATAGCGTAGTAACTTCATTAATTAAGCATTGTTTGGATTTTACATGCACATATAAAAGCTTCAAAACCAAATACAAGTTCTACAAGCAGTGGTTACATTCAGTAGAAATTGTTACATTCATTTTAGCAACACCACTAGCATGGTAAAACCAACCATCACTATGGTTGTCAACATCAGGAATTTCATAGCTTCAAGTCGTTTTCGTTGGTTTGCCTCAAGTCGTTCCAAGATATTTAAAACTTCATTGTTTCTCTCAAAATCAAAATCATACCCGCTCTCATCTTCATTTTTTATATGAATAGCTTTACTTCTCCTTTGGATATTTGATGCATTCCCAGTAGGAGCCATTCCCCACGTAAAGTAGTCACAAATCTTATCTGCACACTTGAAATACAACCTCCTTGGATTTTTTTCTGATTCTGATATGTACACTCTTGTTTTTTTCCCACATTTGCATCTTTTATTTTGCAAGAATCCAGCATCATTGTTCGAACTCATTGACATGTTAATTCTAATTACAAGTAAACAATAAATTCAATTTCAGATGTAACCATAGAACCTTAATCTAGGCAGCTAATTAAGCATGTAAAAAATTAAAGAGTTATGACCACAATAATTATCTATCTTTATGAGCAAATGTAAATCGCTTGAAGTAATGCATGGTGTTGTGTTCCAGGCCTAGTGGGCAGCCATGCATCGAAACAAAGGAGTTTGATCTTGTGCACAATATGCTGAACAACAACAATATGCTAATTGCTGCTATTGAGGAATGATACAAAGATGCAGGTATACTATTACCATGGAATTATAATTTAAACATTGGAGTCCAAATAGCCTCATTTTCCTTACCCAGTATAATAGTTGTTTTACTACTATTGTAGTTCTTGAGTCTTGGTATTTTTGTTGTCTATTACAGCTCAATGGAGGGACAAACTGACTCAACTCAGGTCCAAGAGGAATTGGGCATAACATGTATTTTTGTTGTCTATTACAGCTCAATAGAGGGACAAACTGACTCAACTCAGCAAACCTCAACAACTCATTCTATTTAATGAAAAAATGGATAGAATTACCAAACATTAATAGAAGAAATTATAGCTCAATGGAGGGACAAACTGACTCAACTCAGCAAATCTTAACAAATCATTCCATTCAATGAAAAAATGGATAGAATTAAAAAACATTAACAGAAGAAATTATAGCTCAATGGAGGAACAAACTGACTCGACTCGGCAAACCTCAACAAATCATTCCATTCAATGAAAAAATGGATAGAATTACCAAACATTAACAGAAGAAATTTCACAAATTAGATAACCCAACAGCCAAAATTTCACAAATTAACAAACATTAACAGAAGAAAACCCAAAAGCACCACATGAAACTCAAACCATGATTAATCTTAGGTACTTCTTTTGAAGAACTAATATCACACAAGTGCACCGATGATACAAAAATTCACAAAGAAAGATAAACTAAATGGGTACAAAGTGAGAGAATAGCAAAATTCCAGTTGAAATCAATTTAAACCTATATTTACCCCTATATTTCAAACCCAGGACTGCAAAAATTTTCCAAAAATTATTATTAAAAAAAATTAAAAAACTAGAAACCATAATTTCACAAATTAATTGAAATCACTAAATGAAATGGAGAAATAGAGATAGGATATGGAAACTGTAGTTGAAATCAATTTAAACCATAAATGAAACCATAAAATTCAACCCATTACCCAACACTACCCAACAGAAGCAAACCCAAAAGCAGCTCATAAAATTCAACAGAAGTAAACCTAGTACCCAAAAATACCCAACAAATTAACTGATGATATCAACAGAAGTAAACCCAAAAACAGCCCATAAAATTCAAACCATGACAAATCTTAAACACCTCTTTTGCAACACTAATACCCACAAATAAATGCACAAACAAAACTAAAATTTACAAGCAAATTATCACAAACTAAGGGAGAGAGAGAGAGAGCACTGACTAGACAGGCAAAGGATTGGATTTCTGGAGAGAAATGCAAGGCAATCTGTATTAGGTCTAGGTAGTTTAAAGGCTCTCTTTGGATTAATCAAAGAAGAAGTTGAGAGAGAGATGAAATGAACCTTGTCAAACCTCAACAAATCAACACCAAATCTGTGTTCGTCTCTCGGCCCCTCCACTCGCCTCACCGCCACCTCTCTTTCTTCTTCTCTCTCCGTATCGCGTTCGTCGCCTCTCCCGTTCGATGCCTCTCTCGTTCGATGATTTGTTTAGCTCTGTTCGTCTCTTTTAGAGGGGCTACGCGCGGCAGAGAGGACTGCAAGAAAGTGCGGCCGAGGATCCAGACTCGTTAAATAATGTATTTTTTCTTTTTCTTTTTTCTCTCTTTTATGTACAATGAAGGCTGAAGCCAAATAGTCTCTAATATCTTGGTGTGTGTTAAAACATTACTTTATATCAGCCATACTACAGTCGCACACCAAACCTTAAAAGCCTTTCACATCCTGTTATTTTGACTAGGTAGATTCAATTAGCTCGAGTGATTCCATTTATAAAAAGATTATTTTTCATTAGATCTCACATCCCCTATCTTTGAGGAAGTAATATTCTGATGTACTTTCAGCACTTAGCATTCGTTTGGGATATGGGTTAGTTTTTTTTATTTTTTTAGCTTAAGGCTAAAAAGCTTTATTTGGGATAGATTTTTTGACTTTTGTGAGAGAAAAAATGAAATAATTATGGTTTGGATGTAATGTTTTGTCTTATTGGTTTTTTTATCTTACTTTGTTTTTTTGTAACTATTTTAACCTAAAAGCTATAGATCAAACGAAACTATACAGATCTTTCCAGCCTTTTTCATTGGCTCTAAAAAGATTAAGATTGTGTTTGATTAGATTTTCAAAGTGTGATTCTACCATTTGGTTTCAATATGGTATTTGTTTACTGTTTTCAAAAATTGATTCTACACCCATTTTTCAAAACACGTCTATCCGGTCATCCACTCGGACGTCGGGCCAGTTGACCGGAATAGTGTTCTGTTTCTTCTTCTTCTTTTTTTCTTTTTTTTTTTTGCACTTGTTATTTTTATATTTTAAATAAAAAAATATTTTGGAAATTTTTTAAAAAAAATTTATGAGTTTTGAATAGAATTTTGGATTGTGTGTTTGATTATGAGTTGTAAATTTTTTAATCAAATATCATATTTCACATCACTCAATTCAAAACTCCTTTTAAAATTCATAACCAAACAAATTTTCTACACTCAAATCATAATTTCAAAACTCATAAATTCAAGGGCAAATTACATATACACCCCTCCAGGTTTGGCAAAATTACAGATACCCCCCTGAGGTTTGAGAAATTACGAATTCCCCCCTGAATGCTATATTTGCATAAGAAATTAGGGGGTAATTTGTTATGAAATAGAAACCTCAGGGGGTAAATTGTTATGAAAATACAAACCTCAGGGGGCGGGATGTAATTTCCAAAACCTCAGGGGGGTATCTGTAATTTAACCAAACCTGGAGGGGTGTATATGTAATTTGCCCTAAATTCAAAATACAACTATATTATCAAATTATAATTTTAGAACTCTACTAAATGTAACTAAAATTTTTCTAAATATGTTTTTAAAAGTGTTAAAATGACTTTCCTTTTATTAATAACTCTTTCAAGTCTCATTTTCAATATTCCATACAAATATGCATTAATTGGCAACATCATATGATGTTAATAATTTCACTATCTTCACTAATAAGTCATCATAAATTTTAAAAGATTCCAGGAAAGGGCATTTCCGTAATTGCCTGTTTTCATTTTTTTAAAAACAGTTTTTAAAAAATTTTACTTCCTTATTTTTCCTATTTTTTTTTGTTTTTACTAAATTTTTTAAATATTTTAAGCAATTTTTTTACTTTTTAGACACACCTAACATAAATACACCTGAAAAGTAAAAAAATTATAAAAAAAAATCTTTTAAAAATTCACTAAATACTAAAAATATAAGAATTCAGTATATTTTTTGTATTTTTATGTAATTATTATTTTTTTAAAATATTTTTTCACAAATTTTTACTTTTTAAGTATATTTAAATAAAGTGTATCTAAAAAAATATTTAAAATTTTAAAAATATTCACTAAAAATACAAAAAATACAAAAATCAAAAAAAATTAATTTTTAAAAAACTTAATTCAAAAAATTTAAATCAAACACACTAATCACATTTTAGCAGTGGGGGATTGGTAATTTCGCCACGTCACGTGTATTCCATAAAAGAAAATGTTAGAGGTCCTAAATTTTCTATCAAATAAATGATCAGGTGTTTCATATGGGTGTGAGATCCACAAAATTATGAACCCACATCCATATAAGACATTTAATCATTTATTTAGTAGAAAATTTGGTATCCCTACCATTATCCTTCCATAAAATGCAAAAGCAAAGAAGTAGTACACTAGTGCAGTACCACCGACTCTAGGTGCTGACGTGGACCACCACATCCACGTGGCCCCCTCACCTGAACCCTCCCTCCCACCCACCCACCCACCCACCACGATCGGCCCAATCCCAAAAATTTCCCATAATTTCAAGTAGTTTTTCATTTTCTTAGCTATAAATCTCTCAATTCAACCCCCAATTAGGTTTTCCAATTCCAAACCTCACTTCTCTCCTCCCAATCAAGCTTCATTTATGGCGAATAAGGTACGCTAAATCTTCAATTCATTTCAATTTACGCCCAATTTGTTTTTAATTCATTACAATTCTATTTTTTTTTCCTCTTTAAATCGTCTTCAAATTCGAAAGATTAAAATTTTTAATCCAATTTCAATTGAATTCGTTAGAAATTAGTAATTTATTGTCTTAGTTTGTTCCTAGATTCGGCCTCCATGAGCTGGAATGATTGTTGGTTGTTCTCGATCTTGATCTGAGTTTGTGAAGCCTCAAAATCGCTTTTTTTTTTTCTTCTGTTTTTTTAATACAGAAACTATAAATTTAGTGATGGATTTGGAGGGTGAGTGTTCAGTTCTTGAATCTGTGGAGGACAATGAAGTAATAATAAGCCCTGAAAGATTGGCAAGTGTTGATGTAAACAAGGTTGAAAATAATGGGTCGTGGAATGGTGAAAATGGTGGTGATGATGATAAGGATGTTGGAGTTACTGAGTCGGTGAGTTCACCTCCCTTGACCGGTAAGTCTCCGGTCGGTTCTGTGGGATCGTCACCACCGGCGATGACAAAAGGGTATGGGCTTAAGAAATGGAGGCGAATTAAGAGGGAATTTAATAAGGATGGGAGTAGTAGTGCAGATACTGGTAAGATTTTAAAGCGGGGTTTGTCAACACCAGCGATGAATTCAAGTAAACCTCAGGGTTCGTCTGTTGAGACGAGGCAAAAGAGCAATGGATCTGTATCATCCACAAATGCAATGTTGAAAAGTATGGGTGTTGGTGCGGATGGTTTTTCCTTACATGGATTCAATTTGGATTCTAGGTTGGCAGTTGGACTTGATTTTTCTGCTGGGACTGATTCTGAGAACAGTGAGGATCGGAGTAGCAAGTCTTCTACGGCAGCCAGTGTTCCAAAGTCAAGGCATGAAGTGCAATCAATGGAGGGAAATGCACGCGATAAGAACAGGATGAAGACTTTGGGCGTGAAAACTTTGGTTAATTCCACTCAAAAAGGCCAGCAGGGAAAGAGTCGGATTGAGACCAGTAAGAAGGCTAGAGGAGAACGGGTCAAAATCGAGAAGGAAAACTCTCATTCCAGCATGGAATCTGACTCGCGAAGCTCCAACTTTGTCTTTATGCAGGGCACCAATAATATGATGACTAGTAATGGGAGACAAAGTGGAAGGTCAATGAATTACGATGGAGAAAACAGTGATGAAGCTCAGGGTGGTGAACAAAACTTGGGGGAGGAACTTCTAAGCAAAGAAAATTTGGGAGAATTTGAAGATCAATCTCAAGAAGATTTAGCTGCTGACTTGACTTGGGAGGTTAAAGAAGAAAAAGTTGAGCACCATAGGTCATCAACAGATCGAGATCCTCTAGTTGAGTGTATCTACACACTGCAGTCTGCACAGGAAGAACTTGAAAAAGGTCGGTATACTGTAATTCTAGCTTTAAGTATTTATTGTTTATGTTCTTGGTTTGAATGCAGCTGTAAGATTCATCACACTAATTGCTGTTTTGTAATTACAAGCTCCCTAAAAAATATGGGTTTCTCTTTGCTCTAGCATTTTGTTAAAATTGACATTCTCTATGATACTACAGTAAAATGTATTGCAAAGATAAGACGAGTTTGTTATTCTTCTTCCTGAAACTATTGAAGTGAAGGAAGTTGAAGATACTATGCAAGTATGTAGAATTATTATTCAATAACATCATAGTTTTATATTGATTTTATTTTTTTATATCTGAAAATATACATATTTATATTCATATTTAAATCCCTGGTATGGTTTTCATCTCATGACATTAAAAAAATAAAAAATAAAAAACTCCTCCTCTATCCTAGGTATTATTATAGTTCTAAGGAACTTCTTGATTCTCACTTTTGATGCACTTTCTGACTTTCCATTCATTTTGCCCTGGAGTTTCATATATTTATACTTTCCATCAAGTCATTCTTATCATTTGTTATTGGTGACATAGTTCTCAAATTTAGTTTCTCTCTGTTGTTGTGCTAAGCATTCTGTCTCACCTTGTTCTAGCTTATACATGTGGAGTTAAGGTGTCCTGATGTCTACTTCTCTGCCATACTGTTATGGTCTCTCTTAGCACTCATAGCTGTTTGAACTTGATAACTCCATCTTCACCAGATCATGTAGCATTATAGGTAATCTTCGCAAGTGCTATAGGTAGCTTCGTTCAAGATACTTGTTAAAAAAAAAAAAAAAAAGGTAGCTTTGTTGGAGATGCTCAACTCTAAATGCTTGATTTCTAGATGTGGGTGAGTCTTTCAATTCTTTTTCCCTACAATGTAAATTCAGGTTCTTAAATTTGAACTTCTCTTCTTTTTCATTTTTTTGGGGGGTATAATTTGTTGGTCCTCTCAATGAGGATATATTCTCTTTCAAGTTCTTCTTTTCTAGTTAGTTAAGGCTCATTGGCTTCATCTTGATTTCTGTGGGGAAGATCCCCATGCTTATAGCCTTTTAGGCTTTGATTTCCACATTTTAGGAGTTCCTCATCCTGTTGTAAAAGGCTTCAACGAAATCCTTGTCCTGTTCTTCTAAACCTATCACTTCTGCTATTTTCCCTCTTCCCATTCATGGGTTCTTGAAGCTTGCTGCAGTAGGTACTCCTTCAGCTACTCGGGTTAACTCAGAGGTCTGGAGGTTTTAGGGAATCATGAAGTTAACCATTTAGTTGTTTCATTGAGGCCTTTTGGTTGGATGAGATAATAAAAAAATGTAGTTTGAAGCTGATCCATAGGAGCATTTCATATGGTTTGAAGACGGAGTTGGAATGTTGTCTCTAGAAGTGTCTTTCAGCCCTTGAATGTTTCTTTGCTGCTATAAGTTTTTTCTCTTAGTTTCTATGTCGTCTTATTTGTTTAGGGCAATTAAGGAACATGTTCACAGTTGAAGATAAAATGAGGTAGAAGTGAATAAGATAGTTAGTCATGTACAACAAAACCAATAATTGCACCAGTTATGAAGAAAGGCGCACTGTCCACATTGAGGATAATGCTAGGCGACTGGGGAAGATCAAAATTAACATGAAGATAATATATATATTTTTTGAAAGAAAAAAAAAAAGAGAGACATTGGCTTGTGCACTAGGTACAGCCTTTTTGTTAGCTTTCGTTTTATCTGAAATTATGGCTCTTTGATCAAACAGAATGACTAAAACAATAATATCCACGTAGCCAAGCCCAAATAGTTGGGAGGACAAGGCTTTGTTGGGTTGAGTTTTTTTTGCGGTTATGTCCTACTCTCTCTCTCTCTCTCTCTCTCTCTCTCTCACACACACACACACACACACACCCCAGAAAAGAAGGTGTGGGAACATATGGTTGTTTTGTTGAGGTGCAGAGGTTACAGTGCAATATTTGCTAGAAAAATGTCGTAAGCTTAGATGATATGGCGGTTTCTGTTTAGGTGCTGAATTTGCAGTGAATATTTGCTGGAGTTATTCTGATCCTTTATTTATTTTATTTTTTTGGCTGCATTTGTCAATTTATTATGAATGATTTCTAGTTACGTCAGCCTTCTTTTTGTAAGAGTATCAGAAAGATACGCAATTAATGAAGCTATGTGTACCATTGCAGAAATTCAGAAACTAAGGGAGATAGGGACTGAATATATTTCAGTTTTTGACAGTTCAACCCAGGAGAGGAGTTTACCTACTGAGTTCGCTTCTGTTGATTCAAAAATCATCAAAGCAAGCTCAGCTGACCTGTTGGACTCCGGAGATATTACTCGAAGTGCTGAGTTGGAAAGCCAGTTAGTAACCCTAAAACAGAACATAAATCTTTTGGAAAACAAGCTTGAAGAGGCAAACACTGTGCTCAAAGCAAAGGAAGCCAAGGTCACCGAACTTGAACACGCTCTAAATAGTACTGAGTTGCCAAGGGAAGAAATGGAGGCCGAGCTCGAGGCTCTTTTCGAGCAAAAGATTGAAGCCGAGGTTGAATATTTGGCAATATCAAGAACAATCCAAAAGTTGAGAGTTGCTGCGGTGGATGAACAAAAGACTCTAGTTTCAGAGCAAGCTCAGACATTGAACGAGCTTGGAGATGCGAAAAGAAAGGCTGCGATGCTGAAGAGACTGGCTGAGAAGTTGGAGACTTCTTGTGAAGATATTGTAGAGACTGATCAGGTTCTAACGCTGCAGAATCAGGTATGTAAGGTTAGTTCTTTCTTTTTCGTGCAATTGATACTGCTAGTTGTAGTGTTTGTGTTTCTCTTGTTGCAGTTAGCTCCCCAGTATGCCGGGGTTGTACCCACCTGACTTTTAGGACAGTTGTGTCTTTTTGTAATATTCTGTCTCTGTAAGAAAATGTTTGAAATGTTATATCAATTTACTTCTTTTAATAGCTGATAGAGATAGATCAGACATACCAGTTTTCCAAATTGCATGTGTCTGTTAATTTGTTTTGATTCTTTGTACTTGTGATTTTTGTATTGTGCTATCTAATATCTAGACTTTTAGGACATGAATGTGGTGAATTTTCTGATTGAAGTGAAAAATAAAAATAAAAAATGGTAAATTACACTGATGTCCCCTGATCAATGTGGAAATTACAGTTGACTTTAGCTAATGTTGTCTGAAGAAAACTGTCCTGATTACAATGAGTTATACTGGGGAAACAATATATATAGTAAATGCCAAATTGTCAAGTACGGTGGGTATGGTGTTGATTCTTCATTTTATTTTCCCATGGTTTATTTCATATGTACTCTGTCATTTGAAAATAAATATATAGTCTTTTGTTATTTGTGAATTAAAATGTATTGTTAGACATTCTACGTGACTTAACAGAAAGCGTAAAACACGTATTTAGACTTGAGAGAACCATGCCATGGGCAAACCATGTGCTCATTCCTCTTCTCTCTCTGTGTATGTATATTTGGTTTATTTTTTTTGAGTAAATTAACTCATTGAGTAGGATGGAGATACAAGTAAAATTATTATTTTGCCCTTCATGCCATGCGCATGTAGAATTTCTATCAAAATTCATAAACGACTTTATCAATTAAACTAGATTGAAACAAAATTAGAACTCTGAAGATCAAAATTGATTTAATTGATATTGTAAGAATCTAATGCAAGATACAAAGTACAGGATTACTGGTGTAATTTATCTAAAAATTTGAACAAGCTTACTGTCATTCCAATACTAAAAGCTGCAATTGAAGAAAAGGGGGAAATATACTTTAAAAAGGTAACAGTCTTGTTAACAAGTGTCTTAAAGATATTAATTTTTAAAATTTAATCTGATTATATAGTTTTATGACACAATAGTTTTCTTAAAAAAAAGAAAAATAAAATAAATAAAATAAAAATCTAGTTAAAAAAATAGTAATCTAAAAAATAAAGGGAAAAAAAAAAAAAAAACATAATTGGGTCTTGACATGTTGTACAATATTTAGGTCACGCTCATATCAAGACATGGCTATGAATTAGGGGTATTGAATTTGATGAATAAAATGTGTTTCGGAAAGCAAGAGTCAATAACCACCAAGGGTGGTGGCTCAGTGGTGAAGGCATTGTCTTTTCACAGCCATGAGTCAAGTTTGATTTCTGGGGTGCGCAAAAATCTTGGATTTCCCAGGGGGTCTCTGCAGAGGTTGATGAGTTCCACTGGTGCCTTGGTGGTAGGTCCCTTCCTATGGGGGCGCGAAAATCCTAGATTTCCCAAGGGCTCTTTGCGGAGACTTCGCGCTGGTTGATGATCTCCACTGGTGCCTTGGTGGTAGGTCCCTTCCTATGGGTTGGGTTAAACCAAGCCGGCAACCGATTATCCCGAGACTTGGACTTACGGAAGTCGTGATGCCCAACAGAACCTCCTTTTTTCGGTTAAAAAAAAGAAAAAGCAAAAGTCAATAAATTGGTCAAAGAATAGTTTCCACGTCAATTGCGCCTGTAATTAATATCACTTTGTGTTGTTTAGTAAATTTTTATTTTACATGCAAACTATGAATGTAATTTGTGAGTCAAGAAGATGCTCTTTTATTTTTTTGTTTTTCCACAAGATTTTTTTTTTTTTTTTGGGAAAAAAAAAACAGCAAAAATATATTTTTATAATAAAAATCATATGAAAATGATGAATATTTTTTTTATTTTAAAAAATAGATTCTAAAGTTTGAAGAGGAGAATGTGGAAAAAAAAAAATCACATTTTAGAGTTTGACCTTGGACACGGAAAATGTATGTTGACACACTTTCAAAGTGAGCCTCTTATTTGAAAATAGTGTTGATCTCATAAAAAAATTATGGACTATTGTTTTAGATCAATTAGGGAGCATCTTTTATTCAAATATGAACAAACTTTAAATATGAGTCAAATAATTTGATTCAATTTATATTTTTGCGGATTGTGATTCTTCCCATTGCATATTTGTAATGGAAAATTTTATTATATCACCTAATGGTGAGTATAATAATATTTTTTAATTTAAAATAATTATAAATGTATATTCCTATTTTATAGCTATTAGATATGTAAAGAAAATCTTCTATTATATAATGGAGAGAATCAAAATCCTTTCTTAACACACATCTATAAATAAACAACAAATTCAATACACATGAGAAAGATGAGAAAAGACACATAAGCGAAAGCAATTAAACTTCTCACATTCTAATGACTTGCAAGGTGCAAAAACTCATAGAAAACATTTATAGGGTGCACCAGCTGGGATTGGGGCTAGTGTTGTGCCTTGTGGAACAACACTTGTGCTGTGAGGCCTTGTTTGGAGTGTGTCCTAATTGATCCGTCAACAGCCTAACTGATCCGTCAATTTTATCACCAAACCAGTCTAACCCAACTCACTCATCTTATCAAATCACACAGAATTAGCACGGGATGTTTAGTTTTGTAGCACACCCCTACACATAATCACCCTTCAAAACAAAACAAAACAAAACAACCAAACCAACACAGCAAAAAAAAAAAAAAAATTGATTCGAAGCATTCAAGTTTCGAAATTTCGAGGTCTCTAGCAAGATTGTTAGTAAATTTTTATTTTACATGCAAACTATGTAATTTGTGAGTCAAGAAGATGCTTTTTTATTTTTTTATTTTTCCACATGATTTTTTTTTTGGGAAAAAAATAAACAGCAAAAATATATTTTTATAATAAAAATTATATGAAAATGATGAATATTTTTTTATTTTAAAAAATAGATTCTAAAGTTTGAAGAGGAGAATGTGGAAAAAAAAAATCACATTTTAGAGTTTGACCTTGGACACGGAAAATGTATGTTGACACGCGTTCAAAGTGAGCCTCTTATTTGAAAATAGTGTTGATCTCATAAAAAATTATGGACTATTGTTTTAGATCAATTAGGAAGCATCTTTTATTCAAACATGAATAAACTTTAAATAGGAGTCAAATAATTTGATTCAATCTACAATTTTACGGATTATGATTCTCTCCATTACATATTAGTAATGGAAAGATTTTAGGTTCCGTTTGGGAAGAGCTATTGGGATTTTTTTTGGCTATTTTAGCCACAAAAGTTAAAATAGGTTATTTTAGTCACAAAAAATAAAACATCACATCTAACCTATAATCATTACACTCTTCTCTCACAAAAAAGTCAAAAAAGTCAAAAAAGTCAAAAAATTCTTTCAAAACTAAACTTTTTAACTCAGGTTTAAATAACTAAAAAAATCAAAAAATCAAAAAGACAAAAATAACTCACTTTCCAAACGACACTGATATCCAATGGTAAGTGTAATAATTTTTTTTAATTAAAAATAATTATAAATATACATTCCTATTTTATAGCTATTAGATATATAAAGAAAATCTTCTACTATGAAATGGGGGGAATCAAAATCCATTTTTAACACACATCTATAAATAAACCACAAATTCAATGAACATAAGAAAGATGAGGAAAGACACACATAAGCGAAAGCAATTAAACTTCTCACGTTCTAATGATTTGCAAGGTAAGAGAACTAGAGCGTAATATGGACGGGTTCAGACTGGTTGAAAGGTTATTCAAGTTTAATTTAAGTTGTGTTAGAGATTTGACTAAACTCAAATTGTAATTTGAGGTTGTCTGTCTAAGCTCGGCTCGAGTTAAACCCGAATTATCTGAGTTACCCGAATTGTAAATGAATTTCAGTTTTTTTTTTTTTTGCAGCTACATTATTAAATTATTAAAATTTGACTCTATTTACAGTTTTTTTTTTTCTAATAGAAAATCATTAATACCATCAAAACAAATGATTTATATAATGTAAGAGAGATGTTGCTATAGTAGTCATTACAATTTATGAGTGAAAATAAAAACAAGTAAAATTTTATGTTATTTGTATATATAATAATATATATTCAATATGATTTAATAATCTAAATTACTTTAATATCATGTAATGGTTAATAATTTATATGTATATTTAATATTTTTACATATCTATATATGCATAATTCGGGTTTCAGATTGCTCAGGTTGTTTGACATTTCTGTCCAAGCCCGTTCCAATTTAATTTGGGTTTCTGAATTTTTTCTCATATCCGTACCGAATTTGAAAATATCTTGTGTAAACCTTAAAAAAATTCAAACTGAATTCGGGTTACTTGGATTGAGTCCGTCCAAATTACACACCTAACAAGAACTCATAGAAAACATTTTATAGGGCGCACCAGCCGAGATTGGGGTTGGTGTTTGTGCCTTGCGGAACAACAGTTGTGTTGTGAGGCCTTGTTGGGAGTGTGTCCCAAGTTTTTTTTTTCTTCAGAGAATCTGAACTATTTATATTGCAAGGTTTATTGAGTATATTATTCATAAAAAAATTCAGTTTAATCAGACATATTTAACCTTACGATCAATCTTAATTATTTTTAAAAAAATTGTCAAAATTATTCCAATCGTTTATTTTTATTTAAAACAAATATGGCCATGTTATAGGGTTATAAGTATCTAATGTATCTGATTTTTTTTTTTTATTATATGTAATCTATTTGACAAACTTTATAATACACAATTCGAATTATAAAAATAAATTCAGGCATTCTCCGACAAGCTTCACAACAGCTTGTTGTGGCAAGGCACAACACATTCAAAATAATAAGACACAAAAGGATGAGCTGTCTAAGATGTTGATTAATTTGGTGGCAGGGATTTCAACCTTTCCACAAGCTTTATTTGGCATTTGATTTTTGATTAAAAAAGTATTAAAAAAAAATTGGTTATATAAATCAATAAGATAAAATATCACATCTAAATTATAATTATTACACTTTTTTTCTTACAAAAGTTAAAAAAATAAAAATAAAAAAACAAACCAAACGAGACTAAAAAAATCAAGCAAAACACAAAAAAGCCAATTAAAAAAACTAATGCCAAAGGAGGACTGAACTTGCATGCATTATCATGCATAGGATGGACCCTTTTTTACCTTAAATATCCCTCTCATTAATTTGTTGCATGCCAACTAGATGAGAAATATTTACTATTTATTTTGGTTACAATTTTTTAAAAATTGAGTTTTTATTTTTTATATATTTTTATTTTTAATAAATTTTTTTAATATTTTAAGTTAATTTTTTTACTTTTTAAATGTACCCAATTTAGATGTGTCTAAAAAGTAAAATATTTATAAAAAAAATTAATAAATATACAAGAATACGAAAATGTACTGAATCTCTGTATTTTTTTTTTTATGTTCTTGGTATTTAGTGAATTTTTTAAAGATTTTTTTCACAAATATTATATTTTTTAATTATATTTATATTAAGTGTATCTAAAAAATAAAAATAAAAATTGCTTAAATATTTTTAAAAATCACTAAAAATAAAAAATAAAAAACATGAAAAATAAAAAATAAAAAATTTCAGAAAATTGAATTTAGGAAATTAGAACCAAACAAGATGGTTGAGATCCATAATTTAAATCTCACAATTTTATCTACAATGACTTGAAAAATTATGGAAGGAGCGTCCACTGTTGTGCCCCTTGTGGGGCCCATTTTGGATCCTATTTTGATGATTTAAACTGTTTATTTTTTGAAAATTTTGAGTAGAAAACACTTGTAAAAAATCAAATTGATCGGATATCAATAGCACTTTCATCAAACCACATTTGTTTTCAGTTTAATATTACAATCTTATTTGTACTTCATTTTTATATCTACAAATGTGATTTGATGAATATGCTATTGATATCCGATCAATTTAATTTTTTACAAGTATGTTCTACTTAATATTTCTTAAAAAAGGAACGGTTCGAATCGTTAAAATAGAATCTAAAATGGGTCTCACGAAGCACACAACAGTCACTATTGTGCCCACCACATAGCAGTGACCCATTATCCCAAATTATGTATCAGTTTTTTATTTACTACAAACTCAACTCCCTTACCATGTGGGTGAATTGTGAAACTTAAATTGTTTTATTTACTTAAATTGTTTATTTACTACAAACTCAATTTTTTTATTTACTTAAATTGTTTATTTATAAAAAATTTATATAGAATATGTTATTAGAATAATGTCGCAACAAGATTTTAATAATTAAATATCCTTTAAATATACACTTTATTTTAAAATGGTAACTCTTAATGCAATCCTATCCTTCTATATATAAATTTTCTATAACAGCAATACTAGGTATCATGAAAAACCTTTCATGAAAATAATTATGAAAGTTTTGTGACCCTTGGATTACACTTAGAATAAAGCATCACACACAAATCAAGGTAATCCAAGGATCATAACTCTTTCATGATCATTTTCATGAAAAAAATTTCATTATCCCTAATTTTTCTCTTTCTATAAATATTTTGTGTATCATTATTTTTTTTTTGAAGCAGTGTATCATTATTTAATGGTGAAGTTGGGAAAAGGGTTGAGAAACAAAGTTCAAAAACGCGTGGAAGAAGGTAGGGCAGGGTGAAGAAGTTTCATTAGGCAATTAATTTTGGTGTTAAAAGAAAATTAATGCACAATTAAGGCTTTGACAACATCTCTTTTTATTCAAAAAGTTAAAAAAATCAAAAAGTCAATAATTTGTATTAAAATGTCAAAAATTTTCTTTTTACACATCTTTTCGTAAAAATTTAAAAAATTATTCCAAACATACTAATTTTTTTATATCATATTTTAATCAAAAAATTATTAAAAAAATTTATTCCTAAACGAGGCCGTACCATACATACAAGCCAACCTCTCTCATTCTCTATTGGTCTCACTAACAATGAATGGACACAAAACGAGATTACAATAGAGGAAATAAAAATAGATAGTGTAAATTACATTTACCTTCTTTAAATTTTTTTTTAAAAAATACTTAATTTTATATTTTTAACATAATTATACTGATATCCTTTAAGATATTAATTTATATAAAAATTAAGTTGTATGAATAAAAAAATTATATTACCATCTGTTATCTATTGAATTGTATATTTATTCCCATCAGCGTTAATTTTAATTGATTTAATTTTACTAAAAAGGATAATAGTATAACTATATTAAAAATTCAGACTAACAGCATCTTTTTCAAATTTGAAAAGTGATGAGCGTAATTTATCCAAATAGTTATGACTCATGCAAAGAGAGATAAGGACTAAAATTTAAAGGTGGATGAGTTTTGATTTTGGAGAGTTTGTCTATAATATAAATCCTTTATTTTAGGAAAATATATGAAAATTTTAAATCATTAATTACAAAGAGAGATTTTTGGTAGGTAAGAGATTTTAAGTAGCTATCTTATTTATGGGAAAAAAATTTAATTAAATTAATAATAAATAAATACAGAAAGAAAATTCCTTCAATTCTTTTTCTCAGTCTTTCCTTAGAGCATCTCCAATGCACTAGGCATATAATACTTATTAGTTAAAATGCCTAGTGTGATTCACTTTTTTCAATTCCAATACACTAGGCATATGATTAGGCATTTTGGCTCAACTCATATTCACTAGCTACATGTAGCTAGCCTTCAACGCTAGGCAAAATGTATTTAATCATTAGGATCATTTCCCTCCATCTTTATTGTTGACGTGGCATTCTATAAAATTAATAGTATTTGGATAAATAGCTAAAATAAAGAGCATGGTTGGAGTAAAAACATAAAATAATTGATAGGCAAAATAAAGTATATACTTTATAGTAATATTTGGATAGGTAAAATGCCTACTACCGTTGGAGATGCTCTTAGTTGGCGCTTTTAGCTAGACCTAGTCCATGAATACAATTCAAAAGTTTGAGCGAGAGAGAGAGAGAGAGAGAGAGAGATTATGAGAAACGAGTGAAGAACGTGAGAGTTAATTTCCACACAGAGCAGTTAAGGATGACCTTTCGTTACCCTTTGAGCTTTCTTTCTTTTTCTTGATTTCATTACTGATCTGATCTGGGTTTGGGTTTGGGTTTATATCTCATCATCACAGACTCACTCTCGTACCCAAACACATACACATCTTGATTTTCCCAGTTGGGTTTGTAAATTTTCCTCCTCTTTCTTCCTAATTTTCCGTTTTGGTTTCTTTCGGGCTACGCAACCTCCTCTTTTCACTGATTTTCTTTTCTTTACTATCTTTTTCTTCTTCGAGGAAAATAACAATAATAATCACTTGCATGATTCTGAAGAAACTTTTTTTTTTTTTTTGGGTATTGAGCTGGTTGGTAAGTTATAACTGCTCTTGTTTTCTTCTACAATGGAAGCTGATCATGATCAAGAAAATCAGTTTCCGGTGATCGGATTATCGAACAAACAAGTTTGTTCCGGTGAAGAAAAGCCATGGATAAAGCTCAAAATTCAGAAGATCGAAGAACAAGAAGATCAGATTAGGCCGCGAAAGAACGATGAGCCTCGGGTTTGTAAGGTGTGCAAGAAAGGGTTTAGCTCTGGAAAAGCTTTGGGGGGTCACATGAGAATTCATGTTCAGAACAACAAAGAGCTCAAAACCAATCAGAATCAGTACAATATTGGAGACAGTGACAAAGACAATAGTGGTTGTTACTCCAAACCCGTTTGTTCGATTTGTAGCAAGAATTTTCCGTCGATGAAGTCCTTGTTCGGGCACATGAGGTGTCATCCGGAGAGGGAATGGAGGGGAATACAGCCTCCTTCTCGGCCTCCGGCCGCCAAGGACAGCTCATCTTATTCCTCCTATGTATCGGATTGCGAGCAGTTAAAAGCTGATAATCAGTCATATATTGATAGTGATATGGGGATTCAGGAGATCGATTTGACGAAGTCTTTAGTGGGTTGGTCTGCAACTGCCAAGCGCGGCCGCAGAGCCCTAATTGCCGCCACTGGCACGATGGCAGAGGAGAAGCGGTTACAAGATGCCGTGGATGATCTCATGAGGCTAGCTCATAGTGGTGATTCATTGGATTTGGAGTCGGGTTCTGGGCTTACCCATAAATATAGAGTAGTAGTTGAGGCTACAAACAGCAATTCACTGACCAACAAGGTTGAAACGGAGGGCAAAAATCGGGTATTTGAATCGAAGAAGCGAAAAAGAATAATCGATGAGTCAGAGCCGCCAGTTGATTTTACGATGGATCATCATCCTGGGTCGACTGACATGAGTCACCATGTATCAGTATCGAGAGGATCGAACAGTGTGCTAGTGAAGAATTTGGAAAAAGGCAAAGGTAAGGCAGTGTTGGAAACTGAGCCTAACTTCACCGATTCCGATGAAAGCATACCCAGTGAACAACTGATCATTAATTACAAATATAAGAATAATAACAAATCAGCGATGATCAAGAAGAAGAAGAGGATGATGGTGAAATTGAGCGACTTGGGATTGGCACAAATTGATCAAATTCATCGGCCAATTGATAGGTACTACAAATGCAGCACTTGCAACAAGTGTTTCCCAACTCACCAAGCATTGGGTGGGCATAGATCAAGCCACAACAAAGCCAAGACCAGTCAGACCACCATTGACGAGTCTTCATATGCCGCTGCTGAGGACATTCCCCGAGCCGATGAAACTAAGGAGAACGAAGGAGCTGGAAGCTCGAAGCCAGCTGATAGCGCGCTTCACCGGTGCAAGATTTGTAACAAGGATTTCGCCACGGGTCAGGCGCTTGGGGGTCACAAGAGGTGCCACTGGACTGGTCCGGTTGAAGCTCCGTCCAGCCAAGCCACATCGTCACCTGGCGAGGCGAGCCAGACAGGCCAAAAGATTCTAGGGTTTGATCTGAATGAGCTACCTGCCATGGAAGATAAAGATGGTGTTGAGGACTCTGAAGAACATGGAAGTGGATATGGTTTTGCTTCTTCCTCGTACAACTCAGTATCTTAGGTTAGGTCAAGTTTTCAGTTAGAATTGCCAGTTATTTGCATCTTCTAGGAATTAAAATTTGGAATGGGATTGTCTCCCATCTGCAATGTGAATCAGATAGTTCTGTTAGAGTCCGTGAAGCTTATCATAGACTCTATTTTGATGATTTAATTCAATATATAATGCCATATATTTATAATTAAAATGCATAAAAATGCACGGACACTTTGTGGCTTATGTTTTTGTTAAGAACGACTCATATTACATTCAAGATGAATTTAACCCACATACATATTATAGTTTCTTTGCATTTTATCTATGATATGATTTTATCACATTATTGTCTAATTTCAAATTTATACTAGTCATCTATTTCTTTGAAGACAAATATGAATAAATCATATCATTAAAATTGAGCCCATGATAGATTGCATATGGACCAAACAGCACTTTCTAGTATAGTTTTGGACCAGAGTCAATACTTTTTTGAAAACCTCAAATTTTGGCTTGGCCACACTGTTACATAGAGGAACCATCTTGGTTTTTCCTTTCTCTAATGGGGTCTTTATGGTCTTCTCCTTTTTTATTTTTTTGTGGTTATTTCATAGATTGCTGTGTGATGAAGGAAAGATCCAAAAAGGGTTTTGTTTGTTTCTTTTGTAGGGATTGGATGATGTTAAAAGAAGCTGCAATATACAATACAATAGGGTTCTTTTAAATAAGGCCCTTTGGGGCTTTATTTCAGCTTCTTGTTCAATCTTGTGCTTATCTGAGCTCTTTTTTTTTTTTTTTTTTTTCTTGAATAATTCTAGGTACCATGAAAAATTAATTAGAATTTTATTTTAAAAGTGCAGTATTAAGGGTAGATTTAAAGTTAATATGTTATGAATAATATCCAAAATGAAACTTGTTCACATTCTTAAATTGTGAGCAAAATTAATCTTTCCAAAGTATAAAGCTCTCTATGGCATGCTTTTCAAGCTGAACGTAAATATGTTGATGTCAGAGCTTTGTTATCAATATCAAAATTCACTGATTTACCGGTCAACATTGTACAACAACCTCTCACCTTGTTAACTTTCCTTGCAAGTATCAACTCATTACTCAAAAGAAAAAGGTTAAAACTATGACATGAAACTCCCTCAAAAGCAACTTGCAAATTTTGCCACCACCAAAAATAAAAATAAAAATAAAAAAATAAAATAAAATAAAAATAAGGGGGCTACTTGCAAAAGAGTTCATGGATTTGGTGTATATTCCACAAAGAACTACATAATATTTGTGGGGTCATTTGAAAAGGTCTAGGTGTTTAGACAAAGGAATAAAGGATATAAAATTATCTTACAAAGCTCCTATTATTATATGAAAGAGAATGAATTGGAAGAAACCATAGGTCACCCTAAACAAATAATTAATTACATAATCAACAACTTCATTTTTATTTTTTTTGGGTTAATAAAAAATTGTTGGTTTTGAGGTTTCTTCTCTCTCCTTACTTCTTGACTAGGGACAAAAAGTCAGAAGGAAGAAACACTTACAAAAAACCAACATCAAGCCTTGATTATTGAGTTCAAAAAACTGATTCACACACACACACACACAAAGTATGGTGATGGTAAAGTTGTTCTTATACAACATTTAGATGAGTAGGTGAAAAAGGAAATGATAAAGATTATGATTTTTCACTGAGAAAAGAAAAGAAAAAATTATTATTACAGTATAAGTGTCTTTTTATTTTTAATGTTTTGTTTTATACCCGCCAATTTAGGTATTTGAAATTATTTTGTATAGTCATTTTAATTACTCACTAAATCTCACTAATTTTACCTCTTCGATTTGCATACAAGTTATGAGAGTTCTTTTTTGTTTTTGTTTTGTTTTTTTTTTTTTTTGTTTTTGTTTTTGTTTTTGTTTTTTCTTTTCTTTTCCTGCCAAACTCTTTAATACAAACAGACTGTTAAAGTAATGAGATTGAGAGAGAAGCAGTAGGCAATAACCTAAGCTAAGTGGCTTAAAAAGTCAAGTTGCCTTTGTCTCTTCTTATTCCAACCTCCTCTATATCATACAATCATACCTAAGAGTCTTATTTTATCAGAGGTAGTTTAATCATTAGGCAATTTCTCTGGTGGCCATAGATTTCTTAAAAAAATAAGGGGCTCATTTTTATATTCAGCCTAAGGTCTCAAAAAATCTCGAGCTGTTATTACATTTTATAGTAGAGTGATGACACAAAATAGGGAACAAAAGAGATTTGAAATAAAGAAATTGACTTCAACAAGATTGCTCGACTATTGATCCACTTAAATTATTGCCCAAGACGTACAAGAAAATTTTAAAAAATTTATATTCTTAAAAATCTTAATTTTTCAAAGACTCAATTAAATAATTTTTTATTTTAATATTTAATATAAAATGTTCAAAAATCTTGAACCGCTACTTACGCATGTACTAGTTATAGGTGAAGGTAATGTGGAAGATGGAAAGCTCCAACTGTTTTCTTGACACATTCTCGTGAGGCCAAATGAAAGCAACTCTTTATTACATACTTATCACCTTTATAACTTTGCATTTACAGACATTACCACCTTCCTCACTCCATTTGCTTCACTTGTCATCGAAATTAGTATACATATTGTTTCATGAAAAATATATATATATATATATATATATATTATTCTTTCTAGCTTAAAAAAAATGAAAAACTGAAAAAGAAAACAAATATTAAAAAATAAAAATTCAAATTCGCATAGCTTTGAACATTTGTTTGAAGGGATTCCAATGGAAATTTACCCTGACCTCATTTCATATATGGATTAATTTGAATAAGATTATGAATGATAAACTATATAGAATTAGAAGGGGTAAAATCCCAATCCAATATTTGTTCTCGAAGGTTTTTGTTTCCGTGTAAAAGTATACCCTCCAAATATGATAGGATTATTTGTAGAATTTTATAACTCTTTTTCCCATAGGACTCTATAGTTTTCCATGTAAGGGATATGGGAAACCAGTTCTGAATTCAGAGAGAGAGGGAGAGAGAGAAGCGAATCTAGTAGCAAATATGTCACCATTCAGCAATCCCATTCATAAAATATGAAATTCACCAGATATTTTACATGAATTTGCCCCAACCTTTGCTACAGACACAAGAAGAGAGACACAGGCCTACACTTCCATTGTGTATCTTCTATTGAAATGCACCAGTACCTAATAGTACTCTAGCGAAAGGGCTAGTTTGTCTGGTTATTTATTTCAAGGGCTTAAAGGCAACAAAACAACACAAAATACAACATAGCAACAAGAACAATCAAGGAAGAAGAAAGAAAGATGATGATGATGTCTATAGACAAGTTTGGCTAAAATAACCTAAAGCTCCGAAACTATTGATCTTTGGAATTGTTGGAAAACCTGTACTACGACATTTCGCTCCTGTATCTCTCCTCGTCTCTTAACCCTTTGTCCTCATAAACCTGCAATGCATCACCAAAAATTACAAAAAAATTGCCAATGAAGCTTGAGATCCACACAACATAATTATGGGACCAATAAGTCTACGAACACAGAGGTGGAGCAATCTAAGTGAAACTGTGTTTTTTATGACGGGTTCCACCATCTAAAATGTATGGCCGGATGGTTTTTTGTAGTTGCTTCACCTCCAACCGCTTAAAATAATAGGAGATTACTAAACCCACCTCTCACAACATGGGACCCAATCATGTGAAAGAGAGGGTTGTAACACAATCATTAAGGGTACGGATTTAGCAATACTATGGAGTTTATAGGATTCTGTAAGTCCAATAGCTACAAGAAATTCCAATCATAAAATTACGACAGAATAATGTAATGGCAAACTGTCTATGTTACCTGTTTTTCAGCATCTGTGAGTCTGCTCCATAAAACTTCAATATTCTTGCTGATGGCTTTTTCTTGCCCCTGGTGTAAAGAGTTTAGACTGTTGTAATGTTCAGCAAAGAAAAAATTGTATCCACTCCTACTTGGTTGGGGCCGAGAGGGATCTCTTAATGCCAGCTGGTATCTCTTGTGGTTGTTCCGGTGTGGAGGTGCAGCTGAAGTATTAAAATTCTGAGATGCATGTAACGGGGTAGGAGTTTGATACAGGACACCTTTCAGCTTCTCAGAGCCCAAATTGACAGTAATCAAATACCCAACGTCAAATTTTGAATCAATGGTTCCAGTGACCGTACTACCGGGCTCCAAGACAAAGTTCACTGTAAATCACATACATAGACAAGAAAATAATTGTTACAATCATACATGATAAGCCAATTAAACTGCTGATATACCAGATGTTAAATGTACGAGTAGGAGGAGGTATACAAATTACAAACTCAAATTCTCGTTGTTAATTACAAATGATGGCAAATAGATCATCAAACAATGCCAAACCAAGATAAGCCATGTGTCTCAATCAAGTAGGGTTGGCAACACGAATCCTTTATCGCCGTCAGCCCTATCAAGGGCTATATCCTCAATTAAATAAATTAATATCTTTTTTTACTACAGCATCTCATGCTATGCTAGCTTAGGTCTTCCCCTCCCCGTAGCATCTCCATTTACAATGATCACATAACCAAACCATCTTAACATGTTCGTTCTCAACTTATGGTGATCAATTTACTTGTGGAGAAACTACATGGCTAATGTAACACATGCATCCAAATAGTTCAGTGCTCATAGAGGTTTGAGTACTCTGAGGACTTTTAAAAAACACAAAAGAGATAAGAAGCTCATTTCCAAAACAACAAGAACCATCTTTTCGGCTTTAGTTAGACCCAACAAGTAACTACAGAGAGTATATTTACAAGCAGAATGGTGAACTAATTAATTCACCTCCTAAATCAGATAATATTATGGTAGTCACACCTACCGTGACCCGCCAATTGATTTGTAGTGGCACCATCCTCAAAAACATGTGGGGCTGCTGATCCATTGACAGGGATCCTGCTTGCAGGATCTGTAGGATAGGATAATGGAAATGTGTCTATATTAATCTATAAGAAAACTTAAAACCACAAAAATATCATAAGCCTCATATTTTGGCATACCATCCGGTGAAATGGAAAGGACTTCTTTCCGAAAGTAATAAACCTGCTCGAAGTGATAAAGCAACGATAGATAGTACTTCCGCAAGACAAAAGATGCACTAGTTATTGTTGGTGGGAAATTGAAAATCGAAATCACTTCCTTCCATTTGCGATCGTTGATAACCTGCAACAAGTTCACAGTAAGAAGATTATTTCCCAATGCAAACATAGACATCAATAAACACTTTAAAACATGGTGAAACAAGCACACACAGGAAAAATGGGTACATATCTGGTCTTCTGTTCACATTTTTGCAGCATAGACACATTCCTTAAATGAGGCTCACATGGTCAACTAATCTCAAGCACATCTAGATCATCAACAAAATCAAACTATGAAGTTCAAGACATTTAATGGCTTGATGCTGATAAAATGGGTTTGGGAATAGAAAATCCCAATCAAACTTCACTGATTGATCACTAAGCTAGCTCATCATGTATGTGCTTACATTAATCAGATCCTTCAGTGCAACAAGCCTACCCATAAGCATAACATAAAAGCGGAACGCTTTCTATTGCCAACAAATCATGGAATAAACCTCAAGTTCAAACAAGGGAATATCTTTTCACTCTTCCTGTGAATAACTTGCCCAAATACATGTAACCAAGTACCCATATCTCAAGATAATGGTAGTCAAGCAGGCATAATGTCAGATATATATCCACAAAAACACCTCCAATCAAGGACTTGTGATAGAGCATAAATAAAACTTGCCAAGTATCTTGGGCTTAATACAAATATAACTTAATTCCCTTGTTCATTATTTTCTCTCTGCTCACGGTGTAATGTTAATGCTTTCATTTTTTAAAACCTCCCTCCAATAAAAGAAAAAGGAATGCTACTTGTGGGAAAAATAAACTTATGCCCAAAATAAACTTGGAAAATTAAAAATTGTATCCTTCTAGCATGAGTGAATTGAAGCCAATGTTACACAACCACAAACACAAAAATGTCTCATTAGCTTGGGTACTCTGTTAGGTGTGGGCACATGTCTCAACCTCAAACTTAGCTAACTCTTAAAATTTTATGTTTAAGAAGTAAGACCCAATTCAAATGCTATAGTTTCAAATTTTCTTCTCAATATACAGTAAGAGAAAATTTGTGTACTTATGTGATAGAGCATCTCCAACATGAGTAAATTCCCTCATTTAAATTATTTACAAAAGAAACAAGTTATGGCAGAATCTTATGGAACTTTTAGTGAATCAAGATATGTTTGGGCACACGCACAACCTATACCCATACCATACTCATGTTGCCATTTAAAAAATTAGTATCTCACAATCCTTGTCCCCAGAATTACAGGCTAAAATCAAAGGCATTGTCACAAGACTCACAACCAACTGCAAAGGACTATGTTGGACTCAAATTACAGGAGTAACAATAACTCATACCTTTTCAATGCCACCTCGAGATGTGACTTCTAGAAACAGGCGATGCAGATCTAGAGCCTTTCCTCCCATAGTAGGAACCCTGAAAAAAAATAAATGGAAACAAAGAATATAAACCGGAATCTTCATGCTTATTCATATCTTTATGTGCCTTATCCCTTTTTTTCTTTCACATGCATATTTATGCAAGCTGGAGGAGAAACACGCAGGTTAAATGTCATGCAGCATGATATAAGGTTAAATCATGGCAACAAGTACACCATAAAACCAAAAGGCATGATAGTGTGAATATAGTTTATTGCTCCATTATTACTCCCTCTTCACATGTCCATTATTCCATTTTTTAAAGTCCCATTCGCCTTATTTTGAATGTTTAAAATTTTGACAATCACTTTATGGTAATACCCATTTTAAATTTAAATTTAAATCTAATTTCAATTCCCAAAAATTTATTCAAGCAAGACAAGAACATTTTTGTAAATTTATCATTCAAAGATGCTTCCTTTGAAATTTGTGTAACGTCAACTAGGCCACATAAAATGGGAGTAATAATGGAGCTACAAACACTAGCTGGTTTACTAACTAACTACATATGTGCCATTGCCACCTCAACACCATGGCCGCACACATTTGTATCTCTCACACAAAAGAGAACCCACTCACAAAATACAATCAAGAAACCTTCTACGTCACTGCACTTCCAAGTTCCAAGCCCCCCCATTTCCTTGTGGTCTCCACCGCCCTCCCAAAACCCTCCCACTTTCTCTTTCATTTTATTTTAAATTAAGTTTGGGTTTGGATGATGGGATTTGGGCATTACGGTGATCACTCTAGCGTAGGTATTCCAATTTCTTCTTCTGCTTCTTCTTATTGCTTTGTAGAACATCTGTATAGCCTTACTATTACCATATCTCAAAATGAAGTCATGAAACTTGGAGCACTTTTTTTTTTTCAAATGAGAGAACTTTGTATCGAGAGTTTTCATTTTGCTGTGTTTTGAGAGTTAGGTTTTGTTTTGTGTGAAAGAGGAAACAAAAGACACAAGGGAGATAGGTTATGTAAACAAGAGAGTGGGACAAGTGAGTGGACCCACAGTGTTGAGGTGTCAATGCCACGTCAAGAGATAGTAAACTATTAGTACCCCAATTAGTGTTTGTAGCTTTATTGAGACCACAAGGCAACAACTTTGCAGAGGTCAATCCACTTTTCCTCATTTACCAAAGCAGGAACTTCTTTACTAGGAAAGTTGTGAGGTCACAGTTTCCTTGACGACCTTGTATTGCATTACTATGGCTCTGTACCTGACTCCTAAACTGTCAAAAACATGCCTACTTCACAATTTTTTAGAAAATTCCTATGGAACAGGCATTTTTTTGTAGTTGGGCAAGGATAGCAAGGATAACAAATCCATTTCTTCTACAATTCTGAAACGGTAATGGATTATCTTTAACTAGTTATGCCAAACAATAAAATTATGAAGATGCATAAACGACAGGAAATAACCGACCAGTTTCTCAAGCTGTGGCTATATTATAGACATTAATCACAGCATTTACGGGACACATATCATACAGAGATGCAAACAGCATATGAGCTGCAATTAAATATCACAAAACAAAGCAACATACAGAACTTCAATTTTAAAATAAAATAAAAAAACACACACACACACAATTCACCGCAGGAAACATGTTCTGCTTTAGCCGAAATTGCTCCAGATTAATAGAACATGAATCATTCATAGAACTGACTATTGATATTGAATTGAAAATGGGGTCGTAGTAAGGAAGCAACTCTTGCAAGTAATAGAGGTAAGTACACTCATTAGCAAATCTCACAAATAAACTTAAAGGGCAACTCTGAAAACAAACCCGGAAATTCCATATTCTCCTTTTCAAAAAATTTCAGATTCTCTAAGAAATAAAATATTTTTCTTTGTTCTAAAATCTTTTCTTTCAACAAAAAATGACAAATGGAAATGGCCATTGTTGAAGATCCTAATAAGTGTCAGAACAGCTCGGTATCTAGGAGGTATGTTTCATAGTATTATGGTGCGTTTCTATGGGCTTCGGTGAAAACATTAGTTTTGGTATTCCACTAAAGTTTCGTTCCAATTTCCCACGAAATGAATTTTTTTTAATTCTGAACTCTAGTTTTTGTTGGTATTTCAATGATAAATATCAGCACAATCCTAATTAAACTATGAGCAATACAATTTAACTTCTTATTTTTTTTCAGGTTAAAGTATCATGACTAATTAACCCATCAATTTAAAGTAATCTAATTTCATCAATCACTTCAGACATTCAAATGCAAACACACACACACACATACATAGATGAATCATACACAAAATCAATTAGTAGAGAGGGATGCGATAACAAATCAATGTCGAAACATTGACAAATATCAACCTCAAATCAAACCCACAACTCAAAAAGAAAATCAGAACAAATTAGAAGAAACCCACAACTCAAAAAGGAAAAAAGAACAAATTAAAAGAAACCCACAACTTACTTAAACTTGGTACCGAAAGATCCATGAAAACCCTTGAGTTTTTCCAGGAAAATTTCTGGGTTTTGAGCGATTTCATCAAATTCAGCCTCAGCGGGAGGATAAGACTTCTGGTAGTTGAAGCTAGTGTGAGATTGGCCATTTGAAGCCTCGTTGTATGAAGATGAGGGATGATAAACTATAGCGGTTTCAGTGTTGTTGGGGCTTGGGTCGTTGGACGAACCGGTTGACATTTTTAATCAGAGGTAAAAACAAGGGATTATAGATATAATCAACCTATCTATATGTGCATCTATATAAAGATGGATTACATAGTGTGTATATTGATGAAATTTGATTAATTGAAATGGATCATAGAAAAAATTTCATCTTCTCATAAAGAGAAAAAAATATACTATAATAAATGTTTTCTTTTGAATGTCTAATTTGATTTTGATAACACTACAAACCTATATTATATATGGATTTGTTGTAATAAATATGGAGGTTAGGGTAGTGGGTGTCTCTTTATATTACACAAAGTGGATGAAGGGTTTTTTTTTGAAAAAAAAATAAATCCTCAATGCTATTTTATAAAAAAAAATAATTATAAATTAATGATAAATTTTATAAATATTAATAAATAAAATTATAAATTTGTTTATTAATATATAAATTTTGTTAAAAAATTTTACTAGGTTGTATTTTTTTTTTAATTTAGTTAGGTATGTAGATCACGCAGAGCTTGATTAATTTTAAAATTTTAAAATTAATCACCTAACAAAGCGGGTAAAGCTAGTTGTTATATATTTTATGAATAATTTTAAATTAATAAAAGTATATTACAAAATATTATATTATGTGCATATAGAAAAATTAACATTTAAATTAATTTTATATAATTGATTTTGTAAATAATAATTATCTTTTAATTTTTGTTTAAGTTTTATTTTAATTTCTCATATTCTACTTGTAATAATTAATTATTTAAATTTTAATTGTGTTTTATTGTAGTTTTTGCTTTACCGTGGTTAACATTTTAAGTGAATAACACTTTCTTGCCTAAATAATAATGAATTCTTATTTTTGGCTCATCAAATTTATTTTTATTTAATTTCAACACTAAACTATTTCAACGTCGCCAATTTAGCCTAAGTTATAACTATTGTTCAAAATTTAATAAAATTGCCATCTAAGTACCAATACAAAACCAAAAATCATATTCAAAACCCACGCCCATACCCAAATTGGAAAAATACTTGGGAGCACTAAAAATGGAGCACTAGAAGGATCACTAATGATGTGGCAGTGGGTCCCGCCCACTTTCTATGTCTTGTTTCTTTTTTTTATCTTTTTTTTTTTACCATTCTCAATGCATTAGTGTTATTAGTGGTGTATTTTTTACTGGTCTAAATCATTGTTGCCCAAATTGATATCCAACCCAAATTGATATCCCAAACTCAACAATCCTAACCATCTCACCGTCACCACCAAATAGTAGGGATGCAATTCGGGCAGGTTTAGTCGGGTTGGGATGTTGTCCAAGTCCAGTTCAAGTTGTACTGAGATCTGCCCAGACCTGCCCAAGCCGGAAGTGTAACCCAAGATTGTCTGCCCAAGCCCGACCCGAGTTAAATCCGAGTTGCCTAAATTGTAAATAAATTTCAAATTTTTTTTTTTTTTTGTAACTACATTATTAAATTAACAAAAGTTGACTCCATTTATATTTTTTTTATATAGAAAATCATTAATATCAGCAAAATAAATAATTTATATAATATACGAGAGATGCCGCTATAGTAATCTTTACAATTTATGAGTGAAAATTAAAAAAAAAAAGTAAGATTTTATGTTATTTGTATATATAATATATATTTAATATGATTTAATAATCTAAATTATTTTAATATCATATAATGACTAATAATTTATATATATTTAATATTTTTATATATCTATATATGTATAATTCGAGTTTCGGATTGCTCAGGTTGTTTAACGTCTTTGTCCAAGCCCGTCCAAATTTAATTCGGGTTTCTGAATTTTTATCCAAACTCATACCAAATTTGAAAACATCTTGTCCAAGCCCTAAAAAAATTCAAGTTAGATTTAAAATGCTCAAATTGAGCCTGCCCAAGTTGCACCTGACCAAATAGTCCTACAACGCGTGCAAAAACAATTTTTGTTAGGTCTTTGAGAAAATACATGTGAAAAATCAATTTGTATATTGATTTTGCATAAATGTAATTACCGTTACTTTGAGCCATTTATTGGGATTGTGACTCCTATTTCATCAATGAATCACCACGAATTTATGATGTTTTATATTAGATGGAGTAATTATTCCCTGTCTCAGCCCTTTTTCTTTTACTATTTTAGTTGTGGATTTTCAAAATGGCGGTGTTACATGCACCAATTAATGTACTAATTAGTGTACCAACATATGTTATGGCATTTTTATTAATCTCATTCATTATATAAATTACAAATACCAAAGATTTCTTAAATTATGTCACATCGTCGATTGATACACTAATTGGTATCATAATTGGTGCATATAGCATTATTCAAATTACAAATACTAAAAACCTCTTAAATTATGTCATATCATCAATTGATACACTAGTTAATATATTAATTAGTGCATATAATATTATTCTTTTCAAAAAAAAATTAAGAAAAAAAAAACAAAGATGAATTATAGCGTGGAAGGAAAAGTGTGGAGAAGTCAGTGTGGCGTTGGAAATGTAAAAATAATGAAATGTAAGGTTATTTTTACGGTTATGTTATTATTAAATTTTTTATCAAATTTCTTAAATAGGTGTAAATTCACACACATGTAAGTTTGTGTGAGTCTCACACCTATGTAAGAGATTTGATAGAAAATTTGCTAAATTATTTAGAATCCATAACATTTTCTTTATTTTTATAATTTGTTATGTTAATTAATGTCGTGTTGTTTTGCGCGCATATTATAACAATGGTTGGAATATAAGAGCAACTTCAACCACACTCTCTACTTTTTACAAGTTAAAGTACGAAAAAAATACACTCTTTATTTTATCTAATTACTTTAGTTATTGCGTTCTCTAACCACACTCTTTATCTTAGCTAATCATTCAATCTAATTTAACTAATTTTAAAAACAAAAAATACTAATTGCTAATATTTTACTAAAGTAAATTTGCAATAATAATAAATTTGTCATACAAACATACAAAACTTGTAGAATGAGAAAAAAAAATACAAAATACAAAATAAATTATTCCGTAATTCATCAAACAAAATTGAAAGAACATGCAAAATTGCTACATATACATATATAAAAATATATAAAATCCAAAATCCAAGACATAAATATACAAAAATCAAATATATATACATACATATTTATTTGCAAAGCCTCTGTGACTCTTCAATTGTAACTAGGGAAAAGGTAAGATGGTAAAGTAGTTAACCCAACAATCAGCCCATTGGAGGCTCAAAATTAAAATTACATTGGCTAAAATCTCTAACAAGCCTTTTTTAACCATTCCTTTGAAGATAATGATAAAATGTAAGGTTATTTTTGTAATTAATATGTCTATTAAGGGAGATTCAATTTACATACCATAATTTACCTCAATACACACTATTTCTAGTTCACACCTCCAACCCGGCTACCACCAGATCTGACGACCCGCTCCCGCCCTCACCCACCCTCCACAACTTATCCCGACTGCCACCGTCCCTCCTCCAGACTCCTTTAACCCTTCCTTGCCTTAATTTCGCCCCACTTTGACATCTCCACAACTACACCTCGCCATTACCGTAGCCCTAGTGACTGCCACTCCCAACCCTCACGATTGACTAAGATCGATGAATGATCAATCGAATAAAGAGAGAAAGAGAGAGAAAAAGAGAGCGAGCAAGCGAAGAAGAGAATGAGAGGTCGCAATGGGAGAGGTTCGCCAAAGGAGGCGCTGGAGAGTTGTTGCAGAGCGAAGATGGTACGATAGGTCATGGGCAACGGGAGAGGCAGTGGAAGTGGGGTACATGGCAACCGGCAGTGGTGGGGTTGATATGGGTGGAAATGATGCTATTGCAGGTGAGGGGTGGCAACCGGTGTTGATGGGATTGGAGGAGGTGGCAGCCGACGGTCGTGGGGTTGGGAGGAGGTGGCAGTCGACAATGGTAAATTGAGAGAGAGTGAGGGGTGTGTAAGTAATTTAATTAGAGGATATAATAATAATTAAAAAAATTGAGATAATAGTGTGAATTGAGAGAATAGGTGGTTTGCAAATAGAAGCGCCCACCTATTAAGGCCAAGTTTGGGAAGACTAAATAAGTGCACTTTTTGTCTTTTTGGACTAAAAAATTGAGGTTGAAAATATGGATGTTTGGGTTAACTTTTTGACTTTTTATTGGAAAATGTGTAATAAAAAATTGTAAAAATTGATTTGAAGGGAAAAATTTGAATTGGGAGTTGTGCAGCCGTAATTGTTGACTTTTGGTGAATAGTGTTAACTTTTTAACTTTTTGAGTAACTTTTTAGCTTTTTGACTTTTTTGGAACATCCCAAACTTGGCCTTATTAACATCTCAATTTCATTAGAAGAGTGTTTTGCACTAAGGATCCTCTAGAGTGAAATTTCCCTAAAGTTTCCTAGAGTGCTACATTGTGTGGTTGAGATTTACTGGTAAGTCACATCAGAAAAATTGATGTGACTTGCCAGTAAATCTCAACCATACAATGTAACACTCTAGGAAACTTTAGAGAAAAATCACTCTAGAGGATCCTTGCTCAGTGTTTTGAGCTAGTTTGTGCATCCATTTTCTCAATTTCATAATCTCTCAAATTAGTAATCGGGCAAATTTCTAATGGCACTTAGATATCATTTAGAAATTGATTATTTTAATTGATATTTTAATATTTTGTAAAAAATATATATATATAAAAAAAATAATAATAATAATGTAACAATTTATAATAATTTTTTTAACTAAAAACCTTACTCAGCAAATGGAACTTAGAATAACTTAAACTCGGCTTTAAATTTGATTCTCAAATTTTTACCACTCCACCAACTATCACCATTATAAACCTGATTATCTAAAAATTGAGGAAAAGATATTTTTAATTTCTACAATTTTTAATTTTCAATAAACTGAGCTCTTCAAATCAGAAGAAAATGGAGTCTTGATATATAACCCATTAGCAGAACAAAAACAAACACATACACACCAAACACAACACAACACAACACAGCAAAGCTTCAAATTAATTCGAAAAATGAAGAACAAACAAGAAAATTGTAGCCTCCCCACCTATACACATGAATTACTAGCACAACCCAACAACAATCCAAATTCAAATTCAAATTCAAATTCAAATTCATCCAAAGAACTTGGGATCATATCCATTGCTAGAGGTAGCAAGTATATAGTAAGCAACGATGTGTCCAATGGAACCCCAAGCCAAGACATCGACGATGTTGAACCCAACTGGGTCGTTGGATTTGAGGAGACTCACATACTCTTTGGCTCGAGAATCACCAGCTTCGAAATGGGTCATACCGTTCTGTTCGGGAACCTGTTTGGCCACATTCTCTCTCTGGAAATTGAAGAACACGAACCTGCCCAAAAACAGGGACAGACCAGTGCTGAGACTGATGACCAGAGATGTGTTCAATTCGGCTTTAATGGCGCCGCTGCATCGTTTTTTGGGGGTGAATTTGACGGTGGATATGGATTTGGTGAGGGAGAGTGGGGATTTGGTGGTGGGTCTGAGGCCTTGGAAGGTGGGTGGTGAGAACAGGGTAGAGGAGGCCATGGTGAGAGAGAGAGAGAGAGAGAGAGAGAGAGAGAGGGTATGTTTGGGGATGAGATTTGTGTGAGGAGAGTGAAGATAGAAAGATGATGATGTTTATTTTGATGGTGGTTTGGGGAAGAAGAGATGTTGTAGATTGTGAGGAGGGGAATGAGAGGGAGAAGATTTTGCGTGTTGAGTTGGCTTCTTTTTATTGGTTCTTTCTGGATTAGAGATTTTTGGCCCTTTTACTACCTTAATGCTATGCCATCAAACGTAAATAAAAAATAAAGATTGAAACCCCTTTCCCCTCACCCCTTTGACCCATTTTCTTTTTTGATTGATCACTTTTTCTTTTTCTTTTTCTTTTTCTTTTTTTTTTTCTCCTCCAATCACCACCCATCACGTGTGTGTGGGGGTGGTGGGGGTTGAAGTTGGAGGGGGTGTGTGTGGGGGTGGTGGGGGTTGAAGTTGGAGGGGTCTAAATCACTGTTGTTTGATATAATTTGAAATTTACATATTTTTTTATTTATGTGAGAAAGTTGTATTCGATTTTATAATCAGATATGTATATCAAGAAAATGAAATGTGAAACAAAAATTCTTTAGCTTTCTAATACAAAAATTACTTGTTTAGATACGAAATGACGTTATTTACATGTTATTTTTAACAAATGAATAATTGCAATAACAAAAAATTAGGTTGGCCATTTGTTTTCTCTAAACTACTTAACAAAGGTAAGTTGTCATTAGTTAGGTTACTAAAGGGACAATTTTAAGTAATATGTTATAATAAACGTATTTAGTTTACTATTTGATGTGTTATCATTGTATTTAATAATAGACATGACTGATAGGGAAGGGTTGTGAAGGGGATAGGCCAAAAGAATGACGAGAAAAAGGAGATGACAATGAGGGAAAAGGGAAGGAAAAGATAATAGTGGCGAGTTTAGGGCAAATGAGGAGAGGAGAGGGACTAAAAAGGATAGTCGGAGCTCATAGTGGTGAAAGGGGCTAGGTTAGGGTTAAAGTTAAGGAGGTCAAGGATAGAGAGGGGCAAAAGGTGTTAAGGAAGAGCTGCGAAGGAGATGGGCTAAAGAGTAACAAGGAAAAGAGTTCACAGGGAAGGGTGAAAGGAAGTAGAGAAGAGTTAGAAAGGGACAATAGTGGTAGGTAAAAGCCGACGAGGGGTTGTAGGAAGGGTCGTCAAAATTGGTGGTGGTGGAAGGGCTTGGGTTAAGGTTAAAGTTGAAGATGATAGAAATAGAGAAGGGCAGAGAGTATTAGGACTGTGAAAGGTATGAGCCAAAGAGTGGCGAGGAAAAGAAGGTGACATGATGAGGTAGAGAGAGGCAAAGGACTGGAGAGGGACAATAGTGGCAGGTAGAGGCGGACAAGGGTTGAAAACGTAGTCAAAGCCGGTGGTGGTGCGAGGGGTTGGGTTAGGATTAAGTTAAGTAGGTTAGGGGTGAAGATAAAATTAATTTTGTGTTTGTAGAGTTGTAATTAAAAAAAAAAAAATCAAGAGATTGGCGCCCAAAACAAAGAAAAAAAGAGGACTATTAAAAGAGCACACTAAATTTCATCGAAACACAAAAAAAAATTTTAAATAATAATAATAATAATCATACATAATGGGTGCAGCTAAAAAGAAAGAATAAAGCACAAAAACAATAAAAAAAAAATTATATATTTTAATAATTGAAATACTATTATTATGTTTATATATATATATATATATATATATATATATATTTTACTGCACTCACTGTGCAATTATTTTCCCCTCATTAGAAACTTCATAACAGAATGAAAAGACTTCTTGCTCAATTCTAACGTTGTGTTTGATTTAAAAATATAGAAAAAAAATTTAAAAAGAAAAAGAAAACCTTCACACATTTTTTCCCTTTTAATTTTCAAATCCTTCAACAAATCTCCCAACCAAATATGCAAAGAGCACAGATACAGAAACAAAGAAATTCATTCAATACGTTCCCAAAACAAATTAAAGGGTCCCAAGACACACACAGATAAACAGGACATGAAACCAGAGTAGTCTCTTTTCTGATACCTTTTGAGAGAAAACCAGTTTTCTAGTTTATCTGTTTTTGCAAGACCATTGCTTCTTCCTAGCCTTCTGTACAGCCCTCCCCTCCCTAACATCTTATGACATCACTCCCAACAACACAAATAACAACCTAACATTGCACAACACATTTAACATCTACACCTACAAGCCCACTTCTTCTGCAACTGAGTTTCCAGCGTCGCACTGGGAAATGTGCCATACTTGCACACTTATTTGCAGGGTGCACAATCACACACTCAAATGACAGAATCAAGGTAGGAGTAGTTTCTTCGTCGACCAAACTCAAGAAGGCTACCATATGTACGATCCCATACTCCGATGAAGAGCGATTCTGTATCAGGACTGAAAGACATGCCTGATATCTCGCCAAAGAAATCGATCTCCTGCTCCTTCTCATACCCACCTTTAGCATCATAAACGTGGACAAAATCCGCGGGCTCCGCCATTGCCATGAACCGGCCATCAGACGAGTAGCGTATTGATCGGATTGCTCCGAGATTACCCTTCAAAGCGGCAACAGACTTTGATAGGTTTCGGACATCCCAAATTCGGCACGTTTTGTCCTGGTTCCCGGTAGCAAAAGTAAGGCCATCGGGGTGCCATGCTGATGCAAATGAGAAATCCAAGTGACCAACCAATTGTGTAACCGTCTGCAAAGATCAATTTTCAAATTAGAACAACTTTTCTGGCTTCACAAATGCATACTGATAATTTGCTCACAAAATTAACCTTTCCAGTCTTAGAATCCACCAATAAGCCTTCTGGGTTATCTCCAACAATTACGAGAAGCTTACCGTCAGGACTCTGGGAAGTATGCTGCAACACATAAACAGAGAACATTTAGTACGCAAAATCCACAGGTTACTGCTCTTCATATTGAGCAAGCACTCAACCAAGGAGAAATGCACCTATTCTTAGTTTTGACACATTTACACTTCCAGAGACTACTGACAAAACTAAAAACAAAAATTGCTTCCTTAATGCCATAATTCTCCTGCATTTCTCCAACTTGACCCACAGGGATCTTAGAGTCCAGTGTGTGTGTGTTTAATTCTTCCACCTGGGAAAAGAGCCTTGCCAAAATGAAAATTTTCCATAACATCCAAAGTGCGACATATATGATAATCATTAGCCACAAAACTAGAAATTGTAGATCATATGCCTTCATCATTTTGAACATGAACTACAACACTTATATAACCAAAAGGTTGGAATTATTATTTTAACCATAGATCTTACAGCACTTTGAGAGAGAAAGAGAGAGAGGCTTACATTCACTGGCCAAGGGAATCGGAAATGCTTAGAAAGTTGAAATTTTTCCATATCAAAGTCTCTAACCCCGCAGTCATTATTTGAAGCTGTGAAATGAATAGCGCCACTGGAAAATACAAAGCACAACCTCAGTAAGGTTTGTGATCGCAAGTGAATAGTCCCAACACCAGCACGAAGGATAAAAACAAATACCTTGGAGTAGTGTAGATCTCAACAGCGTTAGTAATTGCATTATCATCATAAGTGGTCCTGGTGCAGAAGCAAACACCCGGTCTATCTAAATACTGAAATAAAAAAAAGGGCAGAATTCCTCAGCCTTTTCGTGTTCAGACTTGCACAGAAACAACAGCAACAGTGTAACAACAACAACAAAAAAAAATTATTAGACACCTAACAACCCCTCAATCTCAATGATTTTATATTTATATATCATCCTGACAAAGTTCTCTTGACTGCTAGCAACCCTGAAGAGTCCACAAATAATAGAATTCATAGGATTTAAAGGGTCACTGTAGTCTTCACAGAGAACACATGTCAGGCCAGTTAGAAGATAAGTTTGAAGTAGGAAGGAAGTTAGACTAATAAAGCTAGTGGCCAAGCTGAAAAGAAACAACTTTCATCCTTCAAGTGCTATCACAAGTGCACCAAGAGACTGTCTGAAGCTAAACGGGTGTAGCTTCCCTTATCTCTTTCTTTTTCAACAAACACCAGATGAACAAAGTCCACTAACCAACCTTGCAAATAAGTTCTCCCTGAAATCCTCCAGCAACCAGCAAATTATCTTTTACGGCAAGTGTGCTAACTTGCGTCTGTGTAAATCCTTCCAACAGGCTTCCAGGATGCTTCTGTATTGGATGAAGACATGATTAATTTCATAACAGACCAAAATACAAGTAATACAGAGTTGATTTTTTTTACAAAAACACACATGGAGAGAGAGAGAGAGAGAGAGAGAGAGAGTCATAAGAACTCACCTCACATGGTGCCACGTGTCCTGAAACATTGAGAACCTCAGTCTTGTCGCAAGTTAATGAAGACCAATGAACGACCAAAAAATGTGACATAAGGTAAACATCATGCTTTGAAGTAGCCCATACCAAGTTCCTCAACTGCATAGCCAAGCAAAAAAATTGTTTATCAGTTGGTAATTCTAGAGATCAAAGAATTATGTAACGCCCCCAAGTAATTTTGATTCCAAGGGTTCATATTTATCTATCATCAAGATCTTAATCCAAAAGTAGTAACTCCCATAACATACTTAAATATAATTAAAAAAAAAAACTGTTTCATCCATTACATCCTCATTAAATCTCTAAGATGTGTACTCAATTCATTCCGGAGATTTATCAGAAGTGTTCCACATGCAACTACACATTCAACATTTTAAGAATATGAATCTATAGCATGTAGCACTACAAGTCAATTACAAATAAATGCCCTCAAGGCTAAAAGTTCCAAGGCTTATGCCCAGTTACACAAAATTGGTTATCGAAACTCATACATTTAAAGCCCTCGGCTTATCCAAAACAACAACAAAACAAGGGCCATATGCCCTCAAAACACTTCACGCCTTCAATTTGACGAAATCACTACATCTTTCCCTGCACAAAATCCACTAGGGTAAGCACAAAACCCAGTAGAAAATTCTTAACAAAGTATATACATTTTTACACAATCTCTAGAGATGAAAGCAAATGCCATGTCATGCTCAAAATACGTACTTTTGCCTTCTGGGGAAAGAGGAGGGGGGGGGGGGGGGAATCTTGTGCATAATGCCAATTTGATAACACAATGACCCGACAAATTCAATGTAATTTTCAAAGGGTGGTAAATATGACACAGGTAATCCCTAAGTTAGTGTCTGCAAGTAGACAGAACAAGCACTACCAATCTCCACTTTACTGGTCTCTCACCGGAAGGCACATGGTACCTCCTCCGCATGTGTTTTCGGTCTTTCACTATGGACACTCAAGCCAACTTAACCAATACCAATCTACACCCCCTATCTGGATTTATCAACATATTTACCCCCAACCAATTCAATATGTTCCTGTTTCACAAAACAATTCCTTTCTCAATGCAATAATTTTCAATTTCCAATTCGAAATTCATAACAACCAAATGAGATGGGATGTCAATGCAACATGTATCAATGCATTATAATATGTTTCCATTTTCAATTTCCACCACACAATCTACCATTGTGATAAAAATTTCCATAGTTCTTCTCAAGATAATTTCACAAATAAATCTACCGAGAGATAAATAATAGTACCACATTACATGCTTTCTCCACATGTTAATCTCTATTTTTCCCACTTGATCATTTCAAGACCAATCAAAAATAAGCCATACAACTACCTTCAATATTAACCATTTCTCATTCTTCTTTGGAATTTCCTCTTCATACACAATTATAGGAATTTCTCAATTATATATTCATCATAATACTTGACAAACATAGATTTCATCACATCTTACCATTTTCCCAAAAATCCCCAATCTCCAGGGTTTTCACAAAACTGGGTTTTCACAAAACTGGGTTTTTTCGTCATTTTTGAAAGGACTTTTCCAAGACAACATTCCTTCTTAACAATATAATTCATACCCTCAAGAGTTTTTAGCAAATATTGAGAAAACCCATATTTTTTTTTTAAATCATCAAGAACTTGTGAGCCCAAAAATCAAGATTCATTACTACAAGAAGAAGTTCCAAAATCACATAAACTTGCAAAAATGTAGATACAACTCTTACCTTAAGCTTAAAGAAGAAGAGAGAAGAAAACCCCCAAATTTGACGGTGTTGAAATCCGATATCCACTGCACAAAACGTAGCCCTCAAGGAGTTTTCCAATTTTAATGAAGGAACTAGGATCAAAGCTCTAATGAATTTTGAGAAATCAAAGGATTAATGTGATTTGGTGGGAGTAATGTAGAGCGGAGGACGAGAAATGTGTTTGAAGGATAGAGATGAGAGAAGAGTGAGGTGGGTGCTCAGCCCAAGAAAAGAAAAAGAGAATTTTTAGACAACGCATTCTCGCATGTGCGGGTGGCACACGCACATGCGGCTCACTTTTCGCACCTGCCCTCCGCTCGTGCATTTAAAGCAGTGTTGAACCATAAACGGCCTCACCTCACTGCACGTGAGGCCCCACTTTTGCATGTGCAACCCCCGCACGTCCAGTACTGTCCAAAAATTGCACTAGCTGAACCCGAGACACCCCTGATCCAATTTCACGCTTTCCAAAACAAGCAGAACTCAACTCCAAAATGAAATAAAGATGAGGATAAAGCCTCGGATGAAATCTCGACACTCCCAACACGAGCAAGATAATCACAATTAAAGAAAGGTGGGTTATATACCCGGGCATCACAACCTCCCCACCTTAAGAAATTTCGTCCCCAAAATTTAGAGACCACTCAAAAAGAAACTCCAAAGCCTCAATAACCCAAAAAACAGCAAAGTAACCCGATGGTATAACAAATGATAATATTCATCCTATAATTTACTCAACAATCATAACCATACCCAATAACATGAAATTTAAACAAAAATCTCCATATTTTCAAAATCACAGCTATTTCATTGCTAACATCATAGTTTTTCCTTGGGTCGTAGCCACCATACCAAACCAAACCAAAACAAAACAATAATCACAAGCACGAGGTTCAGCAACAATTGGGGAAACCTTGCAACAATTTCCATGCTTGAAAACAACAATAATTGTAATAACAAGTAGTTAGCAATTCAAATACTTCCGTTTTCAAACACCATGAGAATTTTACGATTTAGAAAAATTTAAGCGTTCTCAAATAAATCCGCACACTTAGAGCGGACTTCCGCCTCCCATTCCCACGTTGCTTCCTTAAACCCATGGTGTCTCCACAACACCTTCACTAATGGTAGTCTTACCCCAATAACACTTGTTCTCAAGTGTCTAATATTTGGACCGGTCATTCTTCGTATGAGGCATCCTCATCTACCTCCAAGCCAATCCAATCAAGTATATGAGAAGGTCGGGTTCATCCTTCCTAAGCATAGATATATGGAATACGTCATGAACTCCCGAAAGTTGTGGCGGTAAAAGCCAAACGGTATGTCACTTTCCCAATTCGCTCTAAAATTTCAAAAGGTCCAATAAACCTTGGAGACAATTTTCCACTCTTCCCAAATCTCATCAAACCCTGGTGCGGCAAGATCTTAAGAAATACATGGTCACCAACCTCAAAGGATAGAGGTTGTCTTCTCTTATCGGCATAACTCTTCTGTCGACTTTGAGCCGTAACTAACCTCTTTCGAATAAGAGCAACTTTCTCAATAGTCTCTCGAACTAACTCCGGACCCAACAACGGTGCGTCACCCACTTTGGCCCAACAAACCGGTGATCTACACAGTCGGCCATACAATGCCTCAAACGGTGTCATCCCAACACTTGCTTGATAACTATTGTTATAGGCGAATTCAATCAATGGTAGGTGTCTCTCCCACTATGAAGCACGAACACGGACACGGACACGGATATGGACATGAGACACGGCAATTTCCAAAAAATGGGGGACACGGACAAGGACACGGCGGGGGACACGGAGATTTTTTTTTTTTATTATATATTTTTATGCGTTATGTAGATTCATATTACATTCATTCTAAATCAAAATTAACAAACACTAACATAGTACCATTAATTCAATAAATATAAGAGGCAAAAGATTCAACATCCAACATCCAACAAAAAATATAAGGGGAAAACATCCAACATCCAACATCCAACAATATTCTTCACAAAAGCACTAAATAAGAGGCAAAGAAGAAGGGGAAAAAGAAAAGAAAAGAAAAGAAAAAAAGTAGGCCTTTCAAAGCTTCAAGTAGATCCAATTTCTTGCACGTCTTCATCATCATTAGCATCACCACCTTTTTCTTCGTTTGCACCTCCATCATCTGTAAACAACACAACCTCCATCTCAGGTTCATCAAGTGACAGATTTACAACCTCAAGCATCCCAACATCATCAAATGAATCAAATGTGTGGCCCGCAATATCCCATAACTTGGTCTCTCCTTCAAGGTTTTATGGGGTTCTCCTTGATAAAAGACGGAGGTTGCTATGAACAAAAACCAAGTCCTCTACATGTTGGGGTGTCATCTTGTTTCTTCTCATTGAATGGATAAAAGAGTATATACTCCAATTCTTCTAAGCACATGATGAAGAAGAAGGTTGCACAAGTAGCCTTAAAGCCAAAGATTGAAGAGTGGGTGCAGATGCACCATGAACAACCCACCAACTATGAGGATCCAAATCACATCTATCACCAATGGAATCAATGTCAGCAAATGGCCCCTCTTTGGTTGAGAACTTAGCATACTCCAAATTTGTTTTAGTGCGCTCCATTGGATCATCAAAGAACCTTTTCAAGCACTTTTTTCTCTCAAGACAAACCTCCTCATCCCTATGTGGGGGAACTCGACTTGGATCCTCATGAAGCCACATATCACTATAATACCTAAAATGAAATAAAAAGTACTACTCATTATAAATGTCAAAGAATAATATTAAACTTAAGTCAATAAAAATAGTAAATTGTGTTGTAATCACCTTGGATTCAATGAGTATGCCAAGCAATGAAGTGGTGTGTTGTTCTTGTTCCACCGGTCTACAAGAATCTGATGTACTACATTACAGAATGTAGACTCGTCTTCTAGTCACTTTCCTTCATGCTTATATATCACCATCTTCACTTTTTCTATCATTGTATCCCACATGTCATATACTAAGTGAAGAGAAGGTCTATCGATGTCACAAACTCTAATCATGTCATAAATAGGAGTAGTAAAGAAAAGTATGTAGTTGACTTGATCCCACCAAAAGTCATCCAACAACTTATCCTTCACAAACTTGGCCTTACCAATGTCATCATCCCTATAACAACTCCATTTGTCACTAATTACCATTGTTTGGAGACCTTGCTTTATCAACTTTACCCTCTTAAGGAAGAAGCAAAGCGTGTCTCGGCAACTGAAAGAAGCTTCAAACTCACAAACTCATTGCACACTGTCAACCTCATGGAATGATTACAAATAAAATTCTTGATCATCATCACATCACCCACAATCTCACTAATCCAATTACACTCCTCAAATGCAACTGAATTATTTTCCACATTCTTGGCAGCACAAATATTCTTCAAGGCAAGATTGAGGGTGTGCACAACACAAGTAGTCCAAAAAATGTGAGGAAATTGTGCTTCAATTAGGTGCCCCGCCGCCTTGCAATTTGCAGCATTATCTATAATGACTTGAACCACATTTTTAGGCCCAACCTCCATAATTACTTCCTTCATCAAGTTGGAAATAAAATACTTGTCCTTTGTTTCCCCTGAACAATCAACCACTTTAAGAAACATAGGCCCACCTCCTGTAACAGCCATAAAATTTATTAATGGCCTTCGTTGGGAATCACTCCATCCATCACTAACTATACTCACACCCTTCTCTCTCCATGTGCCTTGAATAGGGTCTAATAACCTATCAATGTTTATCCTTTCTTTTTAAAGCAATGTAGTTCTCAACATGTTATACCCAGGTGATACATATCCTTGTATGTTGTTATTTGTAGCAAAAGTAAATGTACTAACATAGTAAGGATTTCTTGCCAAATGAAATGGCAAGCCTGCTGAATAAAACATTCTAGCTATCTCACTATTTAGTCGTTGTCGAGCCCCAATGTTCAATGCTTTCATAACAGGGGTACTACTACTTCCACTCCCTATAGCAGTTGACCTCTTCCTTTTTGATCCATACATCTCCCCTGGTTCATTAAAACATAAGCCTAATCATGCACTTGAACTAGGAGAAGGCAATGGGACTTTCTTCAACCTAGAGTTTTTCAATTTCAACTCTGCTTCTGCAATTGCTCTCTCAAAATCAGCTTTATCCTTACTTGTTACTTTTGGACACACTTCTATCCCCTGATTTTTAAATTTGCATCAAATGGGCTTTTATCCTAGTGTATGAACCTTTGCGTGTAACCGACAAAAGTTACATTTAAAAGTATAATTCCCCCCTCTTGCACCAGATTTTTCTAATCTAGTCACATATTTTCACAGTAGCTTATCATCTTCAGCATCAAAGGCAGATTGTGTGTTATTGGCAGAATTTGAACTAGACATTTTTCCTATAAATTAACATTAACATTAGAAGGATTAAAATAAATAAAATAAAATAAAATAAAATAAAAAGAGTTTACATACTGTATATATGTATATATATAAACCTATAATTAATTTTTTTTTTTAAATACAGTTTTATATATAAACATATAATTACAACAACAAAAAAATGTCTTACATATATATATAAACGTTTAAAAAAATCAAAATCAAAATCAAAAAAAAAGTCTTAAATATATATATATATATATATTAACGTATAAAAAAAAAAAAAAAAATTCAATCTCAGTCTCAGTTGAAAGCAGAGCAGAGAGAGAGAGAGCGAAAGAGAAAGAGAGCGAGACACAGAGAGAGGGGCTTACCTTCGAAGATGACTGGATCGAAGGTCGAAGACGACTAGATCGACTGAAACAGAGACTCAGACGACTAGATCGGAGGTCTTCAATCGACTGCGGAGGGCTACAACTGAGAGAGAAAGCTTCGATCGACTTCAGAGGGCTTCGACTGTGAGAGAGAAGGTCTTCGCAGGTCTGACTCTACTCCTTTACTCCTTCAGTTGTTCGATTAGGGCTCTACCTGTTGTTTTTTTTTTTTTTTAAACTTTTTAAATATTATACTTTGACCCCAAATAAATATAACAAATTCAAAAAAAAACCCCGCCATGTTCGATGGCGTGTCCAAATATGGACGCGCATGTCCCCGCCGTGTCCCCTTCCAAAAAAATTATTAAATTAAATCCCATAGCCCCTTGAAATCAAGGACACAAGCCCCAAGCATGCCCTCCAAAATCTGGATAGTGCGCTCCGACTGCCCGTGAATTTGAGAATGGTAAGCTATGCTAAAGGCCAACTTAAATCCCAACGCCTCTTAAAGGCTTTGCCACAACCGGGCGGTGAAACGAGAATCTTTATCCAAAATAATAGTCACCGGAACCCCATGAAGTCGAACTAGATCTCGAATGTACAACTCTGTTAAATAACCAACTGAGTCACCAGTATGCATCGGAATGGAGTGTGTGGACTTAGTCAACCTATTCACAACCACCCAAACGGCATCATTACTCCGTTGTGTCCTCGGAAGCCCAACCACAAAATCCATAATAACATGCTCCCATTTCCACTCAATTATAGGCATGGGTTGTAGCAAACCCGCTGACTTTTGATGCTTGGCCTTCACTTGCTGACAAATAAGGCATTTGGAAACAAATAAGGCGACGTCTCGTTTCATACCCCTTCACCAAAACTGGCGACTCAAATCATGATACATTTTTGTGCCTCCCGAATGTACCGCAAAAAGTGAGTGGTGAAATTCTCGGAGTACCTTATCTCTACAAGATTTCGACACAAATAAACGATTTAAGTACCTTACACTCAAGTTCGAGTGGATATTCAAACCCTGTCCTTCCTTCCCGCTGGAGATACTCTCACGGATTGCTTCTGCTTCAAGATCACCCTGTTGTGTCTCTATGACTTCGCTAATCAAGGTGGGTTGTGCAATTAAAGTAAACAAGGTAGCACCCTCACTAGACTCACCAAGATACAAATCAAACTCGGTGATATCGCCCAACATAACCCATTCTCGAATGACCATACATGCCATACTACTCACAGATTTTCTACTCTGGGCATCGGCCACCACATTAGCCTTTCCCAGATGATAGTGCAATTCAAAGTCATAATCTTCCATAAATTTCATCCACCTTCGTTGGCGTAAATTCAAATCTTTTTGAGAAAACAAATATTCTAGACACTTGTGATCGGAGAAAACAACAAACTTGTCACCATACAAATAATCCTCCAAATCTTCAAAGCAAAAATTACTACCGCTAATTCTAAGTCACGGGTAGGGTAGTTCCTTTCATGAGTTTTCAATTGTCGTGAACCATAAGCCACAACCTTCCCTTATTGCATCAACACACAACCAAGTCCATCCCGAGACGCATCACAATAAACGGTATAGCCCAAGCCCCTTTCCAGAATTATCAAAACCGGTGCGGCAGTCAACCTAGTTTTTAGTTCTTGGAATGACTTCTCACAAGTCTCGTTCCACACAAATTTGATACCTTTCCTCATCAATCTAGTCAAAGGTGTGACTAGTCTAGAGAAGTCTCTTACAGAACGACGGTAATACCCGACTATTTCAGATTTTAAATGCATTATTAGGTTGTTCCCAATCTTGCACAGCCTCTATTTTAGAAGAATCAACCGTCACCCCTTCTCCTGACACAACATGCCCCAAAAAATTTTACTTTCGTCAACCAAAATTCACATTTCTCAAATTTAGCATATAGTTGGTGCACTCTAAGCAAGTCGAGCACTATCCGCAAGTGTTCCTCGTGTTCCTCTTCGGACGTTGAATAAATCAAGATATCGTCCACAAATACTACAAAACGATCTAGAAATTTTCGAAAGACTCAATTCATCAAGTCCATGAAAGAAGTCGATACATTGGTTAAACCAAAAGGCATTACTAAAAATTCGTAGTGGCCATAACGCGTATGAAATGCCGTTTTCCAGATGTCCTCCTCTCTAACCCTCAACTGATGATACCCCGACCTCAAGTCTATCTTCGAAAAGCAACTAGACCCTTTAAGTTAGTCGAATAAGTCATCTATTATGGGTAAAGGGTACTTGTTCTTGACGGTAACTCTATTCAATTTGTGATAATCAATACACAACCGCAAAGACCCATCCTCCTCCTTTGCAAAGAGAGTCAACACTTCCCAAGGTGATGTACTAGAGCGAATGAAGCCCTTGTCTAAAAGTTCTTGGAGTTGGATCTTTAACTTATATAACTCAGCGGGTGCAAATCTATAAGGTGCCATGGAAACTTGTGCTATGCCAAGTATTAAGTCAATGGAGATTTCATTCTCCAGATGAGGTGGCAACCCGGGAAGATCTTCAAGAAAAACATCAGGGTATTCACAGACTACCCTTGGTAAATCATTCCAAACCATGCTACCCTCACTAGCTAGGGAAACGGCAAAGAGGAAACTAAGTCCTCCTCGACCCTTAAGGTCAAACAACAGAGTAATTGAACCATCACCCCGATCACATAGAAAATGAAAACAATCCCTAGTAGGTGTACATACGAACACCCAGTGGCACTGACAACCTATAGCGGCTCGAAAGTGTGCCAACTAATCGATGCCCAAAATAATATCGAAAGTATGCATATCTAAGATGATGAAGTCAAAAGAGAGTCGACAATCTACGACCTCAATCTCGCAAGAGCGGCACACTCGCCCTAATGCCCACTCTACCCCCAACCGGTGACTCAACCTACAACGAAGACTCCAACTATTCAACATCTAACCCCAATGCAGAAGCAAAAGCAATAGATATAAATGAATGTGATGCACCTGCATCAATAAACACACTAGCCAACGAATTGAACACAACAAAGTTACCTCTCACGACAGAGGACCTTGGCAACTGCTCCGACGCTATAATAGCATACACACATTCCTTTGGCCTCTGATCAACCTGCTCATCTCTCGAAGCATAGGCCTACTGTACTGACTGAGCTGAGGTGGCTCCCTAATTAGCTCGAGTGATCTAAACTGAATGAGCCTGCAGGTGACTCAGAGTCTGCCTCGACCTTGTTGCACCAGATGCGCCTCCCAACTGCAAGCAAGCTCTCCTCAAGTACCCCGACTGACCACACTGGAAACATGTAGGCCCTTGTCCCTTACTCTAGGACTGACTCTGAGATCGATTAGGTGGTGGTGGTGGTAACGTCTGCTGCCCTCCTCCCTTCTGTAGGCAAGCATTAGCTTTTTGACTCTGCTGGCCACACTCGAAACATGAGAAACTGCCTGGAGCATTCTTTCCTGAGCCAGCACTAGGCAATGGGAAAGTAGACCTAGTCTGCTGTGGTTGGGACTGGGATCAAGCGAAGCCCTTGTATTTCTTGCTAAATCTAGAGCCCCACTACGACTCTTGACCTCTAGGCCTCGAATCCCGAAGTCTCTCCTCGGCCTGCACTGCAATCTCTACATGTGTTGCCGCCTCCACAAGACGGTCATAGTTCCAAATCATGTTCTGGCAACTTTAAATAAAATCTTCGTTCTCAACCTCTTCTCAAATTCTATGCAACAGCGTTTCTCCGTTGCCACCAACTTTGATGCAAACCGGGACAAACTAATGAAGGCCACTTCAAACTCAGCCACAGATAGGTTTAGTTGTTTGAGGTTTCGAAATTCTTGCCTCGATCTCTCCCTAGCAGTGGGAGGTAGGTATTTGTCTTGGAAAACAGTAACAAAAGCTTCCCATGTCGGTCCCACTCTATCCTTGGCGTACTTCCACCATTGGCCTACATCCCCTTTGAGATAGTAACTTGCTAGAGTCACCATCAATTCACTATCATCAATGCGAAGCATCTCAAATGTCTTCACCATTTTCTCCAACCATTCATCCGCCTTCTTAGGCTCCGAACCCCCATGAAACTCATTCGGTTTAGCCTGCAAAAATTCCCAAGTAAAGAAAGCCGTTCTAGTCTCCACGGCATTTTCCCAAGCTTGATTCTCCTGCCTCAACATGTTCATCGATCCCCTCAAGGCCTCAGCCATCTCTCTGGCTAAGGCACCCATAGCAACTTGACCCGCTTGCTCAGGGACTCCAGCTTGCTCCCTTTGCTCGGCCACGTTAGCTAGGCCTGCTTAGCTTGGCTGGACCCTTCCTCTTGCACCAAAACCTCATGAACCCCTCAGCGAGGCCTACCACGCCTCCCGCCTCTACACCACGTGCACGAGTTCCTTCTGACATCCTAATTAAGGACAAGAATAAACAATTTAGCACACAAACACATATGTACTCGCAACTTCATCTCACACGTCACATCGCAATAATTTCGTAAGTTTCCATTTCATATAAACACTTAGTTTCACTCCACGTAAACACATTAGTCACAAAAACACATACAGGTTACTCTTTTATGATGAAATTTGTCCTGCGAAATACTGAGAGTTTTTATCAAAATGAACATTAATCAAGTGCTCTTCTAATAAAACTTCAAGAGATTTAATAGGAGCAAACAACATCCTAAAGGCTCAATCTCATACCATTTAGTCATATAAACATGTTATCACATAACACTTAAAGCATGAAACATCTCCTAGTTTAACGAAATGAACTCATTGTAAAAAACAACCACTTCTCGAGAGCCCCAAATATTCAAACCCGGTAGCTCTGATACCAAGTTATAACGCCCCCAAATAATTCTAATTTCAAAGGTTCATATTTATCTATCATCAAGATCTTAATCCAAAAGTAGTAACTTCCCTAACATACTTAAATATAAATTAAAAAAAAATGTTTCATCCATTACATCCTCATCAAATCTCTAAGATGTGTCTCAATTCATTCCGGAGATTTATCAAAAGTGTTTCACATGCAACTATACATTCAACAGTCTAGAAGACAAGTCAATTACAAATAAATGCCCTCAAGGCTACAGGTTCCAAGGCTTATGCCGAGTTACACAAAAATGGTTGTCGAAACAAATACATTTAAAGCCCTCAGCTTGTCCAAAACAACAACAAAACAAGGGCTATATGCCCTCAAAACACTTAACACCTTCAATTTGGCAGAATCACTACATCTTTCCCTACACAAAATCCACTAGTGTGAGCACAAAACCCAGTAGGAAATTCTTAACAAAATATATATATTTTTACATAATCTCTAGAGATGAATACAAATGCCATGTCATGCTCAAAATATAGAAAAGCCTTTTGGTAAAAAAAATAGTAAAATAAAATCTTGTGCATAATGCCAATTTGATAACACAATGACCCGACAAATTCAATGTAATTTTCAAGAGGTAGTAAATATGACTCAGGTGGCAAATTTAATATAATTTGTCTGCAAGTAGGCATAACAAGCACTACTAACCTCCACTTTACCGGTTTCTCACCGGAAGGCATGTGATACCTGCTCTGCTCGTGTTTTCAGTCTTTCATCATAAACACTCAGGCCAACTTAACCAATACCAAACTACACCCCCTATTCGAACGTACCAACATATTTACTCCAAAATAATTTAATATGTTCCTGTTTCACAAAAAAATTTCTTTCTCAATGCAATAGTTTTCAATTTTCAATTCGAAATTCATAACCACCATATGAGATGGGAAGTCAATACAACATGAATCGATGCATACTGTGATAAAAATCTCCATACTTCTTCTCAAGATAATACACAAATAAATCTACTGGGAGATAAATAATAGTACCACATTACATGCTTTCTCCACATGCTAATCTCTATTTTTCCCACTTGGTCATTTCAAGACCAACCAAAAAATAAGCTATACAACTAGCTTCAATATTAACCATTTATCATTCTTCTTTGGAATTTCCTCTTCAAACACAATTATAGGAATTTCTCAATCATATATTCATCATAATACTTGACAAGCATAGATTTCATCACATATTTTACCATTTTCCCAAAAATCCCCAGTCTCTAAGGTTTTCACAAAACTAGGTTTTTTCCTCATTTTTGAAAGGGACTTTTCCAAGGCAACATTCCTTAACAATATAATTCATACCCTCAAGAGTTTTTAAAAAACATTGAGAAAACCCATATTTTTTTTAAAATCATCAAGAACTCATGAACCCAAAAATCAAGGTTCATTACTACAAGAAGAAGTTCCAAAATCAACATAAACTTACAAAAATATATATATATAACTCTAAGAGAATTCCTACCTCAAGCTTGGAGAAAAAGAGAGAAGAAAATCTCCAAATTTGACAGTGTTAAAATCCGATCTCCACTGCACAAAACGTAGGAGTTCTCCAATTTTAATGAAGGAACTAGGATCAAAGCTCCAATAGATTTTGAGATCAAATGATTAATGTGATTTGGTGAGACTAATGTAGAGAGGAGGAGAAATGTGATTGAGAGAGAGATGAAAGAAAAGTGACGTGGGTGCTCAACCCAAGAAAAGAAAAAGAGAATTTTCGAACACAACGCATTCCCACACGTGCGGGTGCGGTACCATTTTCGCACGTGCGGCACGTATCTTACGCACGTGTGCCACTCTCCCCCGCACGTGCAGCTCACTTTCCGCACCTGCCCTCCGCTCGTGCCTTAAAGCAATGTTGAACCATCAACGACCTCACCTCACCGCACCGCACATGTTGCCTCACCTCCCACACGTGCGGTCCTGCCTTCCACCCAGAAATTGCACTAGCTAAACTTGAGACACCCCTGATCCAATTTCATGCTTTCCGAAACAAGCAGAACTCAACTCTGAAATGAAATAAATATGAGGCTCCGAGGGAAGTTTCAAGAACGGTGAACTCAAACGGTCGACAAGACCTCATATCAAATCTTGACACTCCCAATACGAGCAAAATAATCACAATTAAAGGAAAACGAGGTGGGTTATATACCCAGGCATCACAAATTAGCTCTGTATGGAAAAATAAAGCAACATTTGATTGTGGAGTATACCATATATGTATGCAGTCAATTGAAACTCATTCCATGACCAACATACTGTAGAGCCTCACATGCCACACCTACTGAGTGGGCAAGGATTGGCTATTTGTTATCCAAGACACATCATTAATGAAGACTGAAAGATTGCCATGGCCAATATAAATATAAGCATTACAGACATGCAAAGGAAGCTATCTCTTCTATTATCCATCGGATTTTTTTATGCCATGAACTTCTACGAGTGTGGTTATTTTCTTCTATATGTCGATATTGCTATTATGGACTTCTCAACATCATTGATTAGATTTTCACTCCATGAAAATCTGTGTGCCAATCACAAATTACTTGGCATTAAGGCATAATTCCATTCGTCTTTCTTCCACTCCTCGTATTCTAGGTCAAGCGTATTAGAATGTACAACACCATTCACCCCTGGTCGCCACTCATTGAAAATTCATTCTTTCATCCCTATAAATAGGACTTGGCGAAGTTGGCCTGTGATTGGTCCTCTACAATATATGTTCATTATTCTCCCTGAAATTACCCATGGTGTGCAACAAAAATTACAATTTACAATTCATACTTGCTCCTTGAAAATTTCTTTTGCTGTCCAACATTAATCCCGTCCAACTTTTCAGGGATTTCAGAATTTTGAATCAATAAATCAATGAAAGGCATCAGTTTGCACCAAACCAATTTAGAAAATTGGACAAAACAAATTTTATTTCCATTTTCAATATTTGATTTTAGACATGACTGTAAATGCTATCATCACATAAAAATTAAATTTCACTAAACCACACAAGCCAAATGTGATGAACAATTAACACTTAAATTATAGAAGAATCAATTAAAAGTTCCAATTACGAACAATAATAAATGTTATATAACAATAGAAAGTTAAATCACCACTAAATTCACAAAATAAGAATACTTTTTTAGCTGATAGGAACACCGGGTATAAAGAAATGCCGCCTAACCACAAAATAAGAATACCTCTAAAGCTAATAGGAAAATTGGGAAAAGAGAAATGCCAACTAACCTGGAAATGAAGAATTGTTGATTTTACAGATCTTGAATTGCGTCTGAACTCATAATAGTTGCCCCCTTTCTTCGTGATTTTGCATTCCTATTTCCAACAGAAGTATAATTAACAATGTTAAAAGCACTATGGCACCCAAAGGTTAGATCGTAGAAGCTGAGAAAAAGGAAGATATTAAACAACTTACTTTCTCAGAACCTTCTCCAGATTGAGGGATGTTCTCATAGTTCTTGTACTGTTCTAGCCTAGTTTGCCTATACTTCTCCCTTGTGATACTAAGCCTCTCCCAAGGAATTCCTTGGATATCTTTACCTCTCCTAGCTTGAGCAGCAGAAGTATCTGCCATTTTATTATTCTAAATAGGTACCAAACAGTTAGTAGCTCATTTATCCTGAGTTTGATGGGAAAAAACATCTAAAAGTTACTTGAAAAAAGAGAGAAAAAACATGCCAATAGGAGAGAAATAAACAAAAAAAAGTGGTAAGACTTGCAGTTAGATAGCATATCATGACAACAAACTATGGTTCAAACTTTATAAAGTTCATATCACAAACCAAGTAGTCATATTCATCCACATCAGAGTCTGAGCCACCCATCTCTCTTCCACGAAACTCTTCGTCCATATCATCATCCACGTCTTCCATTTCATATTCATCTGCCATGTATTCAGCATCATCCACTTGGTGATGAGACATGGTCTTCACAAGTGAACGTCAACCTAAAATGACTCAAAAACAAGTAACTCAAGAATTAGCAAAACATACATGATAGAACTTCAACCCAACATCCAAACTATCGACACAAAAATTTAATAACTAAGTTAACACACAATTAATCATCAATGTCTCTCTTTCGTACATTGTCAAGTCAGTTTTAATTCCACTGCCATTCAGTACTGGCCTATGCATGACGATGGGAATGATGCATAATTGTCAATAAACAATAAGATGTATAGTTTAATAAAACTAACAATTCAAGTCCAACCACTATGATGCCACATTGCATTGGGCCACCATACAATCACAAAAAAAAAAAAAAAGATGCCCCTCATAAAGCACTCAAAACTCTTGTTAATCGCTGTTTGTGGCCCACTTGCTAACCAATAAGAGATTTCATATCAATACAGATAAGTTAGAAAAATTCCCAGCAAAAGAGTCGCTACGATACCCGACTTTGACAGTTAAGAGGGAGACACCTTTCAATCGTGGGACTGTCGGGAATGTTAACTTTTGACCTTGGTTATGCATTTACTTATCCGAAGATGACCTTAATAATTCAGAAACTCTAATCCAAAGAAGTTCGATAGCACAAAGGCATTGGGTTTCATACTTAAAGTCTTTTACAATTCTTGAAGCCAAATTTTATAACTTTAGTATGTCGAAAAAAACTGAAAATTGTTCCCATTCTCAAACGAAATCAATGTCAACACGCAGATTAAAAATAATAATAAAGCAGAAATTGATCAAAAAAACTTAAATTTTTACACAAAAATCATAGGAATAGTATAAATTGAAAAACAATCGCAAACCCTATAAACAAAATGATAGGGAAATAAATTAATTTCCACCTAATAATTGAAAACCCATAAAAACTGATGAAGATCGATATTCCGCTGATAAAGGTCCAGCTTTTGCAAGATCAAACCCAAAAAAAAAAAAAACCCCTAGAATTACCTTTGAAATTGGGCGAATCGAATCTGAGAGCGAGGTCGTACGATCTCGATCCGGAATTAATTGGATCAGAGAATAAACGTCATGAAAAAGGTGAAGAAGACCAACAATTTTTGTTCTTCCGGCGAGTAGATCGCGATGTGTCTCGAAGAGAGAGATAGAGAGAAGGTATGTAAATGAATATAATAATATTTATCTTTATCCAGTGATTTCTCTGGAACGACGTTCGGATTAGAAATGTGAGCGAAAAGGACAGGTTTTATAGTAGCTTAAAAATACCAACCCCCCTTGGTTGGAGAGGTTATTGAGTGGTTTAACGCTTTGTTTGATTGAATAATTTAAAAATAAATTTAAAAAGAAATATATATATATATATATATATATGAAATTAAATAAAATATAAAATATTTTATTTATCTTTTTTATTTTTTTTCTAAATTCTTTCTCAAATTGCTAATCAACACACAATGTCAAAGCATTGCTCCTTTGCTACCTAACAAAAAAATACTGAATTTTGTAATTTCAACCAATCATATTGTGTTGGGATATCACATGATGATGTCCCAAGATCACTACATAATTTTTCTCTTGATTGTATATGGTAAATTTGTATCTAACTCCCTCTTGTTTTAGAGAATTGCCAGTGCCCTTTATTTTTGCATCTATTTTTATTGTCAAAATAGATTGGATGTGATTATGAATATCATAAAATTAAAGAATTGGATTAGTATGATATTATAATAAAAATGTAGGACAATTGCAACTATAAATATCTATCTGGAAGGGATGGATATCAGCCGGTTAGTCCGCCTCACCTAATCCTATTTTTCTAGGACTTTAGAAGGTTGTTTTAACCTGTAGGGTCAGACTAGACCAACATTCACGGTCCGAATGGGTTGAGCTTGAGATTTATACTTTCAACCCAATCCAACCCGTCCGACTCGACGTGCTATTTAATTAATTAATTATTTATTTATTTATTTACAATACATTAAAATATATATTTTTTGAGATCTAAACTTTATCTTTATTGATTTTGTTAAAACTCGCATTTATGATGATGTGTGATTGAATTTATTTAAGATATCCTTCAATTTATACACAAAATCTTTCAATTTATAATGATATCAATATATTTGTTCAAAAAATATAATGTGTGATTGAATTTAATTATGTAATGTTTTAAATTTTTTTTTTAACATATAGTCCGATGAGTGAGTTTGAGATTTATAATTATTTTTTTAGACCGGACTTAGACAAATATAGAGACTAATGTTAGGGCCGAGTCAGAGTTTGACAAACACAAAATCTCTTATTTTGTAATGCCGGCCTAGCCCAACATTTGTCCACCCCTAAGCAAGTTAGAACATTAGGGGAAGCAAAACCTGTCCCATCGTACTTCCTCATCGAGAAGGGAAAAATCCGTGCGGAGTGAGGTGGAAAATGCTCAAGTGGGATAGGACAAGAGGAAATAACCATCCCTACTCAATTTTAGAGAACTACTAAAATGTCCTTTATTTTGCTCATTGTTTGAAGCTTGTTCTATTCTTGAAAAAATTAAGTGGAATTATAAATATTATAAAATTGAATGATTGGATCATATTATAAAAAAAAATGTAAGACAAATTGTGTTCATTCATGTATTAATGTAGTTATATTAATTAGTTATATTTAAATTTATAAAATTATGTAAAAAAATCACTTCATTATATAAAACATAAAAGGAGGGGTAAATAGTCTTTTCAATTCTAATATGTGGACTAATGATCCTATATCATTCATGATATGAAACATAATTTATATTGGACTCATCAAATTACTATGTGTTTTAGTCAAAAAGTTATTATAAATTACCATATCACTTTCTTTATTTTTCTGTATATCTTCTTACAAAAAATCAAAAAATTATTAAAATAACTTGTTCTCAAATGAGGCATAATTCACACATCTCATGTACTAAGCATGACCTAAAACTATCTGCTATGGATACTTCTTTCATTTTTTTCTCTGTCGATCACGTTGGTCAATAAGTAGACTACCAGTAAGCCTCAACAACGTCCCGATCCAACCCTAAAATTCGAGGTTTGGACTGGCGAAGCCCAATATCCATTGTCTTGGTTTGATTCATCTTAAATTCTCAAAGTCAAGTCCTACCAATGAACCTATATAGAGTTATGGACTTCAGGTTTTGTACATTAATTTAAAAAATATAATTTGCATTCAATTAATTTTATAAGTTTTGCATCAAAATTTAAAAATGAATAATCAATTCTTTGAGTTGGCGACCGACTGAAAATTTTTCATTCCATCAAAAGATTAGATTGGTTTGGTTGATATTTTCTCTACAATGCAACCCTGCTCACACCTCTAGGCCAAAGTGCAAGAACAATATATTCATTTGTGTTTATCCACACTTGCAAGCCATTCAACAAGCAGATCCATAACATAATCAATAGAAACCTATATTAAATTAAAAGATATTGGAGAAGACCAAGAATTCTGTTTTTTCCAGAACATCTGGTCAATTAATGCACAAACCAATACAAACAACACTATTTTCTCAGTAGTGAAATCAGAGAATAGGAACCCTAGCAAATGTAAGAAACCATGGCCAAAACCCAGTTTGGAAACCGTGATTTCAACGATGTTAATGAAGCACAACAACGAATACATATCAAGAAAATAACGTATAAGCCATCAAAACAATCATAACACCACCACTAGGAGGACCGTCGTGAGCACTAGCAGCACGGATCTGACTTCCACTGCTGGAATTGGTCGATTGTGTAGGTGCAGTTGCAGGGCATATAAGCCCTTGTTTATCGTCCCGGCACAAACTGGCGAAAAGGCCAGCTGAGTAATTCCCTCTTTGGTTGATGTAACTGAACATGGTATCAACACAATTATTAGACAAGTCATTTAGCGCATCCACATAAGGGCAAGCAAATTCTTTAAAAGCTGGACAACAGCTATTGGCCGTGTACTGCGGTCCTTTGCACTGGCTGGTGATGATGGTGTAGTTCAAAAACTCAAAGCTTACAGGGCAAGCTGCAAATAACATGATGCAAAGATATCGTTCAAGAATTATTTTAGGGATCCCAACAATTTTCTTTACTATATGTTAGTAGCCAAAATGAACCAACCTGATGGTGAACAGCTATTAAGAAATCTGTTCAACTATTCAATTGATCACAAAACCAAAATATACATAGAATTGATCAAAAAAATAACAAGTATATAAAAGAAGAAGATCACAAGGGCCACAACCCTAAACTCAAACCGCCACAGCCTACTCAATATCTCATCAACCCAAAGCTGCATAAACATATTACAAGTAGGCTGGGCTATTTATAAGGATTCAAGAAACCCTAACTAAAAGAACTTTTCAAAAATAAAATAAATCTCAAAATATAAAATATTATCAAAATTAATTATTTAATCCTATTTCTTCAATCAATTCCTTTCTGTTTCCCATCAAAACCTAGTTCTAGTAACTTCAAAAACTCAAGCAAGAAATCTAGGTGTCATATAATTAACATGTGGTTGTCTTAATATGTAAGTATGTACCCAAGGAATTATCATTTGCATGAGAATGTTCAGACTCCTATGGTACAAACCTCACAATATATAGGACATGTCAAACAATCTTGAGAATGTTTTCACACCAGAAAAATAAATAAACAAGTAAAATTTGAACCCTTTTGCTCGCCTCTTCATTTTCGATACCAGAAGACAGCACTATACAAGTATGCTATAAATGGCTTTGTCAAAATGTTTGGAAACAAGTTACAGTTGATATGTAAAATTTTTGAAGGAACAGTGAGTTAGAAAACTGCTTAAACATTGGAGTGATGGAAGAGATCTTGCTCCTCAAGTTTTTTTTTTTTATTTTTGCAACTCAATTCCATATTACTCCATTCCCTGAACTACAATAGTGAGTAATATGCACGTGATTTAGACACTATGATCCCTGAATACTAATGTAAACCTTCAAAACAAGTAGTTCTTTTTCCTTATGATCATCCCACAAGCAGATGGTATATATATTGAAGGCCACATGATGTCGGATTGAAAATTCACTCAATTTTGCACACAAAAATTGTAATTAGCAACACCAATATAAGTTGTCATATGAATTTCAGTACAAGATAAGATAGAGGACATCTTAACGTGTCTTGCCGGAAAAAGAAAAAAAAAACATTCATTTGTATTTTACTTGCAAAAACCTTAATCCCCAAGATTGCATACCTACTACATTCCACAAAATTAAAAATTATGCACAACAGAATTTTAAAAACATATGGTCTGGTAAACCCCACACATACTTACTACATTCATTTGAATTGATCTCTTTTAAATAAGCTAAACTCAATATATATACACATCACTGAAGTCTACCTTTGTAACTGGAAAGCTAACTAGCAAATAGGGCTGTTCATCCAAACTGACCCAACCTGACCCAAAAATGAAATTAATGGTCGGATTTGAAATAGCAAGTGTAAGGACAAGATATTTTTGGATTGGCAGACAGGTCTCGGTTCTGAATACACCCCAACCAATTAACCTGACCCAACCGAGCAATATTGCTTCTCATATGTGTATACCAAACCGACTGCAAAACCAACAATTTGGCTCAGTCGCGTTTGAACAGTAGGACGGTCGAGTATTGAATGAATGATTCCCTAATACAAAGTGTTCTGTTTGGTTAACGGACCAAGGGTGAACCCAACCCAAACTGACAAGTGAACATCCCTACTTGCAACAACTTGAAACAAGTTCAGCCAACTAACAATTGCTAACATGTACAAAATCCTAAGCAACTCTATATTGATTCCCAACTAACTCAATACTTGATGCTTCGACTCCACAGTAACAAGAAGTGTCATTCTTAATGAAGAATTTTTTTTTTTTTCTTTCTTGTTTCTCCTTCAGTTTTCCTTGGAGGAGTAACTGGAATGGAATCCCCACCAAGAGGCTGGACAGTACAAAAGCCAACTGGAAACAAACAGTCAAGTTGCCAAAACCCAAAAGCATACTCATTAAAAAAAAAATAAAAAAAGAAGAAGAAATATATCAGAAACCATTGGCCACCAGAGAAGTATTGAATAAATTGACATAAACAGATCCATGTATGCTTTAGCTCCCTAAACAGGGGATTTTTGTGGTTGGATGCCTCAGAAAATGAAAATGCTCAAGACAATACTGATAATTTCTTTGGAAGAGCCCCCATCCTAGTTAAATTTTAATCTCATATAACAATAACCGAATCGAATCGAATCAAACCAAACTAAACATTGTGTCCCAAGTGCGGTCGGCTAATCAAGGCTATATAGTCAAATTAAATAAATTCATCTTTCTTTCTTTTTTTTACTCCTGAATCTGATCTAACCATATGTTAATGTTCAATCATCATATATTTTGCCGAAATTTTAAGCATAAATCCAGCAGATACATGCGTTATTAAACCCCAAAACAAAACAAAAATTCAAATGAAAAATACCCCTTAAAGCAATGGAATGGATTAAAAAGGGTATAATTGAAAAGAAAAAAGCACCTTTCTTGGCTTGAAGAAGATTCCGACCCATTAAAGATCTACCCCCAAATATATCATCTGCATTACACAAACCCACATCTAAAAAATACTATTATCACAATAGATATACATATATAGAGCTTGCTTGGGAAGTAATTTGGAAAGTAAGTTTGGGCTAAAATAGTCCTGAGACCAAATAACTTATTTTAGTTAAATATAATAAAATATTATATTTAATTCATAATTAAAAATTATTCAAATGAAATTTTTTAACTCAAATTAAAAAAATTAAAAAAACAACTAATTTTTAAATGAAATTTTTTAACTCAAATTAAAAAAATTAAAAAAACAAATCACATTCCAAATCAGTTCATACAAAGATATTAGTATTAGGTTTTGTATACCTGCAATGAAAGAAGAAGCAGATGCAGAGACAGAGAAGCTGGTCAAAAGGAAGAAGAAGAGAAGCAAAAAGAGAGTTGAAGACGAAGACATCAAACACTGATTTTTCTGCTCCATTTGCCGAGAAACAAGAGAGAGAAAATATTATTTTACGCAAAAACAGAGAGATTTTTAGGCTCCTAAAACCGAGTCAAAGAGAAGAGGCGAGCTGATAATTGACTTGACTGTCTCTCCACAATCACAATCTCTCTCCACTTACATAAGTGGACTTATCTATCAAAATATTATTTTTTTATAAAATATTAAAAATTATATTTATTTAAATCATTCTAAACTACTCTAAAACAACTATTACTTTACTTTTTATTTTCTGTTTTTTTTTCTTATTTTTTAAAAATTATTACATAAAAAATTTTACAGTTTATAAATTTTACCACTATTCTGAAAAAAAAAAAATCCAACTCCTACTCTAATTTGTTATTTCTCTTTTTTTAACTATTTTTTTTTATTTTGTAACTTTTAATTATGTTATTTTATATTATTTATTTTTTGTTATAAATATATTACTTGAATAGATAAAGAAAATTAATATATGTATTGTTGACATTCCAAATAATTACATATCAATAATAAATTTAATAAATATTAATAACTAAAATTTTGAATTTTTTCATGTATCAAAAAAAAATTAAAACCTCCTTGATTTGTAATTCGCCCTAAAATAATTTTACTCCCCTCTACCTTTTCTTTTATGTCTTTCCTTTTCTCTTTTCTCCTACCCACTTAACAAATATGGTTGCTTAGCTTACGAGTGTTATGACTCATCTCATGGGTAACTTTTTCACTTCATTCCTCTTCTTCTTTTTATTCTTATATTTCTTTTACTTACGTCAATAACTATGTGCCTAGACTATTATTGCCATGGTTACTGTTTTGAAAAAAAAAAAAAAAAAAAAAACAAAGCAAAATCATTTAAAAATTTCATAATAAAGATGTTGTGTTTAAATCACACAATAATTTTTTAGTGAATCTTGAACGAATGATTTATATAAATACAAATTGATATTTTAATGTGACAAAATGTAACATTTTTTTTTTGTTTAAGGAGTAATTATAATTTAAGGAAATAAAGTATAATTTGTCCTTTTGTTTTTACTACCACTAAAAATTTGCCACTACATTTGTTTCATTAAATCTACTTTAGGTACAAGATTTTCAGTGTTTGAATATAACTGTCTTAAGTTTCGCTTGGCATTAGTTAATATAGTTAACTTTTTGTGTTAGGACTTTTTTAGCTTCCTTTGGTTTAAATTTTTTGACTTTTTTACTTTTGTAAGAAAAAAAAATTAATGATTATGGTTTAAATGTGACATTTTATCTTATTGACTTATATAGTTTATTTTAAACTTTTGTATTTTTTTTAACTCCAAAATGAAAATCAAGGACTTAATATACCTTCATAAATTATGTTTAAAAAATGCTTGTCTTTTCACATTTTCACTTGATTTAATAATTAACAATATTGGTTGTTTTTCTATTTTAGTCTGGTGTCTCTAGGAGTGTTGGCCATGTATCCTCATTCTTTATAGAGAGAGGCTACATTCACAGGAGAATATTATGATTACATATATTTATGAAAAATAATTTGTACACAAAATTTTTATATATATAAAAACTTATTTAAAATGAGACTGAGAGTCTGTGGGGAAGGTTATCATATATTGACAGATCTTGTTGGTTGTGTTAGCTCATTTAGGAATAAGTTATTTTAATAATTTTTTAATTTTTTAATTAAAATATGAGATAAAAAAAATAATACGTTTGGAATGATTTTTTAATTTTTTATGAAAAGATATGTAAAAAGTAAATAAAAAATAAAATATTTGACTTTTTTTGTATAGATCGTTGGCCTTTTAGTTTTTTTAGGTGATTTTTTGACTTTTAGATTAAAAAGTGATATTGTCAAACGAGACCTCAGTTAGTGTTTTACTTATAGGGTGTGTTTGATTGGACGGATTGAATAAGGGGAGATTAGAATCTATCGGATTTGAGTCATGGGACTGTGAATCCCTTGGACTATTTGGTTGGATTGGATATGTATCCTATGTTTGCTTTTTCATGGGATTAGATGCCTGGAAATGACTATTTTTAGTGAATCCAACGTTTGGTTGGACGGACTGGATAGGATAAATGACCAAAAGACTATTTTATCCTTTTTCAATAGTTTATTAAATAATAGCAATATTAAAAATATCTTTAATATTTTAATTATTTTTATCTAGATTAAATAAAAATTTATTTTATTTTACTTTTTACACAATTAAATAAATTTATTTTTAAAAATTTAAATAAATAAAATATCAATAAAAATATATGTTATTTTTTAATTAAAATTTTAAATAAATTTGTTTTTAACAATAATAATAATTAAACAATGAAATTAAATAAAACATCTATTAAAATTTAAATAATGAAATTAAATAAAATATAAGCAAAATTTTAAAATAAAACATCAACAAAATATCTATAAAAAATTATTTAAAAAAATTAAATAAATAAAACATCAATAAAAAGTTAAATAAAATTATTTTATTTTTAAATTGAGACATTTAAATTTTATTGAATTTTACTAAATATAATACATAATTAAATAGTAGATGGTCAAAATGGATATTTTACCACTTAATCCCAACAGTGGATTGTCCCCCCAAAATTGTCCCACACCCCTCCTAGGACACAATAGTCCCCCATATGGGGGATAAGGAGCCCGGCCGAACTCCATGTCCGGCGGATTAAAAAAAAAAAACAAACGACGGATTGGATGCTCCCTCCGGATTACAAGCCACACAGTAAATAATCCCCTCCCCTTATCCCCCAATCAAACACACCCATAGAGTTCGTTTGGAATGTGAGTTAGTTTTTTGGCTTTTTGATTTTTTAGTTATTTTAGCCTAAAAATAAAAAGTTTTGTTTAGGATAAGCTTTTTGACTTTTGTGAGAGAAAAAATGAAATGATTGTGGGTTGAATGTGACATTTTATCATATTTGGCTAAAATAGTTTATTTTGTCTTATATGACTATTTTAGTCCAAAAGATCTTCCCAAACAATCTCTTGGTTTTTTTTTGTTTGTTTGTTTGTTTGTTTGTATGTTTTGTTACAGGAAGATCCTCCCCACTCGCCTCAGGTCCAAGACAGCGCCCCTTGTAGAGATCTTTAGGGTGTCCTGTTGTCCGGTCTAAATAAGGAGACTATAACTTAGGAACTTGTCCCGACCTCCCAAGACAAGCTCCGCTTAAATCAGGACTAGCACAGCGGGAGAGTATTAAACCCATACCAAGTGCGATGAAGTTGCTTGAGGCTAACCTTCTAACCAACTGTGCTATGCCCAGGAGATTGGCCCAAGGGGGTTTGAACCTAGGACCTAGGGCCTTAAATCCCAAGCCTTTGCCAAGTTGCCAACCACCCTTGGGTTAGCTTGTTATTTGCTGGTACTTGCCCATATCCCCTAAGCTTTTATCTAGTCTCTTTTGATGGTTGGGGTAGCTTGCGGATAAAAAAGATATATGGGCAATTGTGGTGGTTTTGTGTTACTGTTTTGGTAGTTTGTGAGGATTTTCGTTTACCTCGCTTAGTGTGAGTATGTTGTAACCTGTTGTTCGTGTTTGTAGTTTCTCTCTCTTTGGGGGGGGGGGGGGCGGTGTTAGATTCATTCTGGGATATGCCTCTTATAAATTTGTATATTCTTTGTATTTATTTTATGACTTATTTATCGAAAAAAAAAATTTATGAATACTGAAAAATTGAATAATTGGATTAGTATGATACTCGCGTTATTTAGGAAGTTGTCTATTTTAGTTGATTATTTAGTTTTTTGTTACTCTTTTAGCCTAACTAAAAAGTTGTGTTTGAGAAGTTGGTTAGTTTCTTTTTTAGTTCATTTGATGGTTGTGAGAGAAAAAAAGAAATAATTATAGATTCGATTTAACATTTTGTCTTGTTAATTATTTTAGCATATTTTGTCTTTTAATGAGTTATTTTAACTGAACCATTTTCCCAAACACCCCTATTATAATGAAAATGTAAGACAATTGTAACTATAAATATATCTGGTAGGAATGGCCACATGTCGGATTTGAGGCAGGTTTGTCGCCATCTGCCTCTGTCTTGTACCATATTTGAGGTTTTGTATGTAATGTGTGATTGAATTTAATTATAAAATGTTTTAATTTTTTTTTTAACAGATAGTTCGAATGAGTGAGTTTGGAATTTATAATTATTTCTTGAACTGGACTCGGGTAAATATAGTGACCCAATGTTAGGGCCAAGTCAAGGTTTGTTGGAAAAAATGGTTTCAATACTGATTTTTCGAAAACTTTATGCTAATAATTTTTTAGGACCCATAAGTCGGTTTGAAGGGTCCAAGTAGCAATGTGTTCATTGCCGTATGGTGAATAAGATTATGAAATTAGTGAGTCAAAACCATTTATAGGTGAATAAAAAATTGGCTCCAAAGTAAGGTTCATAAACTTTAGTCATGTTGGTAAAAGAAAAAAGAAAAAAAATTCTCAAAATGGTGTTGAGTGTTCTTGTCCCACATGGGAAAGTTAGGAAAAATTTGGTGAAGATATAAAGTCCTAGATGGAACCTTGGGCATGGGCCCAAAGGACACCCAAAGTGTGAATTGGGTTGGGTTGGCCCGTTACTATCTTCTTGGGCCAAAATTATTTAAAAGTATTTATTGTTTGCTGGGAAACAAAAAAATTTGAAATTCATTTTCAAAATTTTGCAACGGTTCAATAGATTTGAATTTCATATTCAAATTTTCAAAAGGCATGTCTCTTCTGAAAAGGTTTTTCCATTGCCTATATTAAGGCAATCCTCCATCCGGGGTTTTGGTATCAAATCAGTAAAAGAAAATTCAAACTTCTATGCCTTGTTTGGTTTGACTTTGAGAGATAAGTTTTCAAAAAATATTTTGGGAAGAGAATTTAGAAATTTTTGTAATTTGTTTGGTTATATATTTTGAAAATAATTTTGGAGTTTGGGAGTTTAGGATGATTTGATATTTTATTGTAATTGAATAGATGTATATGAGAGAAAAAATGATTGAAAATAAGAGAGGAGAGAAAAAAAGTGATTGATTGATGTGTAGGAGAGAGAAAGTGATTTTACAAATTTTTTGAGAAAAATTACAAACCAAACAAAATTTTCAAAAATTTTCTCCAAAATCTTTTTTCCAAAGCCAAACCAAACAAGGCCCTAGTTTCTTCCTCCTCTATTCATCCTGTATTTTTATATTTTTTAGAGTTTAAGTTTGAGAGAGTGCAAAGCACATACTCTGGTTCGCTGTACACATAGAGTTAGTGCGAATTCTGTGTGTGGTGATTGTTGTATCCTGGAGACAGGACGCTTATTAATCTCGAGCACCAATGGAGAGGGCGTTATTCTGTCTTAAAGATATAGTATCCATACACTGGCCTCAATCACAACTTCGTTCAATAGTTTGATCTTCAAAAAATTTTAAGTTTGTTTTATTTTATTTATTATTCGCTATATGAATTTTACCGAAAATATTCTCCAGCAATTTTAAGACAGAATAACCTCTTCAGATTAATGTTTCGGTTAAATTATTTTTTTATTGGGTATATCTTTACTGTGTTCCTATTCTGTTCAAATATAGAATATATTCTGTATTTTTCTGTTTCAAATACAATTAATATTTTATCTTGTTTTTGTTTTCTGGTTTTGTGTTATAGTTTAATACAGATTTGTATTCTGTGTTATTTGTCTCTTTTTTTATATATATAACTAATAAAAAATTTCAATCTACAATTTCTGCCTTATACTGTTTGCTACTGTTTTTTTTTTTTAATATAGAATTTCTTTCTGTAAATTCTGTATTTTCTGGTTAATACATAAGTTAAATATTCTGGGTTATTTTCCTGTTAACGTACTGGATTATGTTTGCTTGAATGATATTGTTTTCCTGTTAATATACTGGATTATGTTTGCTTGACTGATATGTTCAAACGCAAATAGGAAACAAAAAGTTGGTGGTGATCTGCAAAACTACATTTGAAGTATATATATATATATATTTTTAATTTTGGTTTGGTTTGTTTTAGTGCACTTGCCCCAGACAACTACCATGTAGGTTACTGGTTTGGTAGGTTTTTTTCCAAATAAATAAATAATTAATACATATATAAATAAAACAAGACCACCATCTTGTTATTTATTTTTATGCTTTGTTCTACTATGCCTCCGTGTGTTTGTTAAACAAAACGTGTATATATATATAGTTTGTTGTGTGTTCTGCATGCATCACTACTATTTTGTCTTTTATATTGACTACTAGTTTTTTGAACTTTGTTATTTAATATCTAATTTGAGTTAGTTATTGAGAAATCATATTTTGTTTATTGTGAAAAGATTTGTTTTTATTATTTTATTTTGATCAGAAAGTCTAAATGGCAACTGAGACTATAAACACTACTGGAAATACAAACCCAATACCTGCATCTGTTGTGGTTCCTACTTTACTCCTATGGTTATTTCACTTCCCACCACTGTCCCGGTTAACCACAATGAAAAGCCAAAAACATTTAATGAGATAAAGTTTAAGAAATGGTAGCAGAAAATGCCGTTTTATCTTACAACTTTGAATTTGGCAAGATTTGTCAAAGAGAATGCACCCGCCTTGAGTGAGGATAAAACTGATCGGCAAGCAATTGCTGCAGTTGAGTTGGACAAGACGGGTGCATGGAATCATTCTCTTATAAGTTATATGTAAGAGAATGCTTACAAAAAATCAGAATGCTTCCATGTAAGAAAATGCTTCCATGGGTCCAAAGGACACCCAAAGTGTGAGTTGGGTTAGGTTGGGTTGGGTCGGCCCGTTACTATCTTCTTAGGCCAAAATTATTTGAAAGTAGTTTCAATTGTTTGCTGGGAAACAAAAATTTTGAAATTCATATTCAAAATTTTGCAACGACCCAATAGATTTGAATTTCATATTCAAATTTTCAACAAACATGTCTCTTCCAAAGAGGTTTTTCCATTGCCTATATTAAGGCAGCTTCATCCAGGTTTTGGTATAGTAAAAGAAAATTCAGACTTCTAGTTTCTTCTTCCTCTGTTCATCCTGCCTTTTTATATTTTGTAGAGTTTAAGTTTGAGAGAGTGTAAAGCACATACTCTGGTTCGTTGTACACATAGAGTTAGTGCGAATTCTGTGTGTGGTGATTGTTATATCCTGCAGACAAGACGCCTATTAATCTCGTGCACCAATAGATAGGGTGTTATTCTGACTTAAAGACACAATGTCCGTACACTGGTCTTAATCACAACTTCGTTCAATAGTTTGATCTTCGAAAAATTGTAAGTTTGTTTTATTTTATTTATTATTCGCTATTAATTAATTTTATCGAAAATATTTTCCAACACAACAAACACAAAGTCCCTTATTATGTAATGTCGGCCCAACCCGACATTTGTCCACCCCTAGGCGAGTTAGAACGTGAGGGGAAGCAAAACCTATCCTCACCATACGTCCTCATTGAAAAGGGGAAAATCTGTATAGAGTAGGGTGGGAAATGCGGAGCTGGGATAGGACGAGAGGAAATGACCATCCCTATTCAATTTTAGAGAACTACTAAAATGTCATTACAAGAAATTTCACTTTTGGCGACTAAAATTTTAGTCGCCAAAAGCCTTATTTTAGTCACCAATCACTTTTGTCGACTAATATATTTGGTCGCCCGTTTGATCACCAATAGTTCGTCAAGGAAGACAATCTGCGACTATTATTTTTTTGGTAGCCAAAAGTGACCTATTGGCGACTAAAACTTTAGTCGCCATATTTTTTTACAAATCACTATATATATATTTACTTTTAGTGACTAAATTATTTAGTAGTTTTAGTCGCCATATTTTTTTACAAATCACTATATATATATATATATATTTACTTTTAGTGACTAAATTATTTAGTAGTCAATTGAGCATGTATGTTTGGTGACTAACTATTTGATGCCAAAAGTTTTACTTTTTGAAAATTGACAATTAAAAATTTAGTAGCCAAAAGTTTCTTTTTTACAATTGGCGACTAAAAGTTTAGTAGCCAAAAGTTTTACTTTTTTACAATTGGCGACTAAAGTTTTAGTAGCCAAAAGCCAACTTATGATATTCGTTTAGTCACCAAAATGTCTCATTTAGTTTTTATAATTTCCTTTCTCCACAACCTGTAGCATTTAATTTCCAACCATATACAAAACTTAACTATTAACCGTACATATTAAAGAAAATAAGAATCCATAAACATAGTATAATCCAACAAATACACAAACTATCCAAACCAATAATTATAATCCAAATTAAATAAAATCTTAATAACAAAACATATCAGGTGTACATGTTTTGGATCTCCAATCTCAGGGTCTCCATCTCCTTACCATGTGCTCTTGATGTAGGTTCGGATATGGTAGAAGAGAGTCATGGACTGATCCCAAATCCAAAATAAGATAAACATCTCATTCTGTCATCGTAAAAATTAAAAAAAAAAATTTAAAAACCAGAATAAGATAAACAATTGTATTAACTATTATTACATACAATTAATCTATTGTTAAATTCTTACATGTAGGTCACCGCATCGGGAATCAATCCAGTCATTCATCTTCTTCAACTTGTGAGACTTCTCATAGAATTTGCAAAATTCAGGCAACTTTTCATTGTTCTCATGTACACGTTAATTTCTCATCTAATAGAATTTTCTTAAGCATCGTTCTCATGTACTTTTCATTGTTTTCTAAATGTGGAAAAAGATTAAGAAGGAATCCGGTGACACAAAGATGAACATAAACTTTGAATAAAAAACGTGAACCACCACCAAGAGTAACAAATGGACAGTAAGATAAGCAAAAGAATGCTAATTACTTGAGTTCTGAAAAATTGGAAAGAAGATGCTTAAATAGTTTATTTTCAAACACTACTCCTTAATCTTATACAACACTTAATCTTATAGATATCCTAGCCTCTTTACAATAGCACCTCAAATTTGAAAGATGCATAAAGCAAATTTTCTGACAATTTGTAGATATAGATATGTATAGTCAACTAAATAGTTCAACAAGTTCTATGGAAACAAAAGAACATTTATGCACATATTTTATTAAGTTTGAAAGATGTAACATCATCAACCATTATACTGTATGGCCATGTTTGATTCACAATACTAATAGTGAGGTATTAATAATCCTATCAAATTAGTGTGGTATTAACTATCCCACCCTTACCCCATTACTAATTATCCTACAAATTTGTTGGATTAATTATCCATTGGATTAATAGTCCTAAACCAAATGTCAAAACAAACATAGGGTGGTTGGGCCCACGGATTAATAATCCTAATCTCATACTTTAATCCTTCCAATCAAACATACCCTATGTGTGCTATAGTTACAGCAGTGATTTCAAAATTTATACCAGACAGAACCAAAATTTAAACACCATAATCACTCTAGAGTCGCATTCATTAAAAGAACAATGTTTCAGAGAAAAGAAAGAGTATGGAGTATTATAGCCAATTATTTGAATAAGAAAGAGGAGAATCTAAGTCTTTCAGGTAGAAAAATTACTTGAGCACTCACTTTGGAAGCTTCTTTAAACTTCTTGTGGCTCCCACGGCCTCAGGGAATTCTACAAGCATTTAAACTTATGCTCAGATGGTTCTAAAGCTGATGCTATAGCCAAATAACTTCTTCCATTGATCTTCTAGAAAATAAAAATCCCAAGGAGATAGAAAAATACTTGTCAGAAAAAAAGCCAATAGTATAAATAAATTAAATAAATAATTAAATAAAGAGGACAAAAGATCACAGGTGGTCAAATCTAACAAATAGGTTGTTAATACAACCACACATCACCAGACATTAGCTGATACAACAAAAAACAAGAAAAGGTAGCTGATACAATCATCAAGCTGAGCAAACAAATAATTCTGCAAAGAAACTCAAGTATTAGTTGTTATTGTTATTTATTTATTTTTATAGGCATCACTGCTCTGAGTTGCATAAATGGCAGTCATATTCTACGAAATTCATTGCCTCTTTCATAGAGGGGAACACCAATACATGGATATAATACACTGACCCTTGTAACTATTGAAATTCCTCTTTCATGTTGGACCATATATCCATATAAAATTTTTGGTACCATTTCAAAAGCAAGATCATCATTACTCTAACTTGAGACATAACACAAACATATAGTCTTCAAAATCACATCTCATGAAAAATCCAAAAGAAACAAAACACAGAAAAAGATATAATAAATTCTTAATTATTCCACATACAATCAAAGAACAAAACTTCAAATCAAACAACCAAACTTCAAACCAACATACGGCTTCCATAGCCTTCAGAAGCAAACAAATTGGAGTCGTAAGAGTACTTGAGCTTCTCAACCATTGGACACTCCTCAAAGAGCAACACACTGACTCTCCTCACCTCGTTCAGCAATTAGATCAGAACACCATGGTTCGTACTGTGGAAGTTGGATGTACTATGGGGGGACATGGGGTTTACCGTTTTGGGAGAGGGATTGGACTCTGATTTGCTCTCCAATCGAGCTTCCGTGGGTGATGGAAGAGGAGAAAAGAGAGGGAGGGGGAGAAACGTTGAAAATAAAGAGAGAGGCGCGTTGGAAATATATATTTTACATAATTCGCGACCAAAATTTTTTTAGTAGCCAATTAATTTTATAAATCCCTTCAAAATTTAAAAGGTCTCCCTCCAATTATTTTAGTTTTTTGGCGACTAAAAAATAAATTAGTCGCTGAAAATAAATTTTTGGCAACTAAACTTTTGGTCACCAAAGATAAAAAGTAAATTTTTATTTTTTATTCAGCGACTAAATAATTTTAATAGTTAAAACTAACTATACAACAACTAAAACATTTTTTAGTCGCTGAAAACACACTATTGTTTGGTCACCAAAAATAAAAAGTAAATTTTTATTTTCCATTCGGCAATTAAATAATTTTAGTAGCTAAAACTAACTATACAACGACTAAAATATTTTTTAGTCGTTGAAAACACATTGTTGGCGACCAAATTTTTGGTAGCTAAAGATAAAAAAACAAATTTTTATTTTTCATTTGGCAACTAAATAATTTTAGTAGCCAAAAATAATCATACAACGACTAAAACATTTTTTAAGTCACCAATTGTGGCATTTTTGGCGACTAAATTTTTTTGTAGTCACCAATAATCAATATATGCGGACCAAAAATTAGTAGCTAAATATTTAGGCTTTTGCCGACCAAAAAAATTTTTGGTTGCCAATATCACAACTATTGGAGACTAAATATTTTTTAGTCACCAAATTTGATCGCCAAAAGTGTATTTTGTTGTAGTGTGTCCTTTATTTTGCTCATTCTTTGAGCCTAGTTTGATTCTTGAAATAAATTAAGTGGAATTATAAATATTATAAAATTGAATGATTGGATCATATTATAATAAAAATGTATGATAAATTGCGTTCATTCATGTATTAATGTAGTTGTATTAATTAGTTATATTTAAATTTATAAAAATATGTAAAAAAAACATCATTAAATAAAACATAAAATAAGGGGTAAATAGCCTTTTCAATTCTAATATGTGGACTTATGATCCTATATCATTTATTATATGAAACATAATTTATATAGGACTCATCAAATTACTAATTCACTACTAAACAAACATGACCTAAAACTATCTGCTATGGGTATTTCTTACCTTTCCTTTTCTCTTTGTCGATCACGTTGGTCAATAAGTAGACTACCTGTACGCCTAAAAAATGACCCCATCCAACCCTAAAATTTGAGGTTCGGACCGGCGAAGCCTAACACCCATTGTCTTGTTGGACAATCTTCACTGTATTTAAAAAGATTAAATTCTGTTGTGTACAAAACAACAACAAGAATAAAAGAAATAGAGAAAATGAGAGAATTTGTTTGATTACAAAAATCAAACTCGAAATAAAAAATAAATAAATAAAACCACAGATTTTATTTTGTTACAAAAACAAAAATAAAATCTGATTAAATAAACAAATAAAAACAGAATAAAATTAAACAACTTACTTGGTTAATTTATTTGAATAACTTTTCTGATCAAGTCCAGTGTTTAACACTGTGTCCTTAAGACAGATTCGTCCTCTCCACGGTGCTTTCAGAATTTGGACGTCTATCTCCCAGGATGAAATGATCTTACCACAAACAATAGCAGCACTACTAATTGTTTGCCTTACAAACACACTAAGTGTTTACACTCTTTCTTTCGGAAATAATATGCAGCAAGATGAAGAATATAATTTGCAGAGGATGGAGTACGAAAATTGGAATGAAATCCAAATGAGAGGCTAGTCTATTTATAGATGTAAATGTGGCTTTTGGTTTTGAATTGAACAGGTATGAAACCTGTTAGATTCAAATTTAAACAGATTTGAATCTGTTTATTCAAACAGATAGAAACGGGAAGGGCTCTGTTTGGATGAGCAATAAATCCAAAACAGTTTAATTCTGTTTGAAAACGGGAAGGGCTCTGTTTGGATGAGTAATAAAACCAAAACAGTTTAATTCTGTTTGAAAACGGGAAGGGCCCTGTTTTTTTTTTTTTTTGATTCAAAAGAAAGTAGAAACAAACCAAACAGAAACGGGGCAGAACAAAAAGAGGGCTCAGAAAAAAAACAGAGAAACTAAGCCCTTTCACATGAAGCCCCAACAATGTCTGTAATCAAAAGATTTGCAATTTCATTTGGGGGATTATCTAAAACTACCAAGTTCTCTACATGATTCACTCCCATATTAGCAAGGCCATCGGCACACTTGTTCCCTTCCCGGAGAATGTGAGAGACATCACAGTTGCATCTCAGCATAAGAAACTTGATGTCTTCTAGCAAGGCTCTATGTGGATGATTGCTGGGGGTGGTGTTGTTGATGTGCAACACCATTTGCTCTGAGTCTGTTTCAATTGTAATATCATGCATGCTTTTTTCCAAAATGATGGTGAGGCCTCAGTAAATACGAGACATTACACGGGCTAATAGGACGAAACTGCGTAATAGTCTCAGGGATATTAGTCTTAGGAATGAGGGCAATAAGGGTTTGGTTCACAATGGGAGGTATATGTTTCTCTTGAAAACACTTTTTAATGAAATCACAAACATTGGTCCCAATCACATCCCAAAATTTTTGGTAAAATATGGCTTGAAACCCATCTCTTCCTGGGGCCTTGAACGAATTAATATGCTTGACAGCCTCCCAAATCTCTTCTTTGGTAATGTTTCTCAGCAATAATTTGTTCTCATCATGTGAAAATTTATGTGTAGCAATATTACACCAGTGGTCAAGGACATCAACAGGTTCATTGTTAAATAAAGAAATAAAATAATTTTGGATGTGATCTTTCACCAGCAGAGGGTCATCAATCCATACACCTTGATCATTCTTCAAAGAATCAATCCTCAATTTTTTCCTTCTAGAAATAGTAGATATGTGAAAAAATTTTGTATTCCTCTCACCTTGAGTAATCCAATTAGCTCTAGATTTTTGAAACCACAAAACTTCTTCTTGAAAGAGAGTTTTGTTATATTGATTGATAAGATCTTTTTCTAGCAAAAAGAGGTTATGCGAAGAGGAGAAATGTTGAGCTTTTTGGATTCCCTCAATTCGAGATAACAACCATCTTTTCCTTTTAAAAATATTTCCAAACACAGCTTTGTTCCAAACAAGAGAGTTAGTAGCAAGAGAACTCAGGTTGTCTTGAAGAAAGGATTCATGCTTCCAAGACAAATTGACAATATTTTTGTAACTAGGATGTGATAACCAAGCTGCTTCAAAACGAAAAGGGCGATTTATAGGGGAGAGTTTAGTTATACCTTCAGTGTAGACCATAAGAGGTGAGTGGTCCGAGTATGTACGAGGAAGATTTCGGACTGCTCCTTCGGGGAAGGTGATCCTCCATTCCGTATTACAAAGAGCTCGATCCAACCTTTCCATAGTATTAGCCAATCCCTGCCTGTTGTTTGACCAAGTAAATTTCGGCCCCGTGCAACCTAGGTCCATAAGCCCACAACGGTTAATGTTATCGAGAAACTTTCTGCAACGGTTACTGTGATTATTCTGTGTGAAACTTCTCCTTTCATTCTGCCCCATGACATCATTAAAGTCTCCTGCCACAAGCCAAAGGTTAAGCATGGAGTTTGAAGATTCTTCAAGGTCATTCCAGAGATTTTGACGCATACCAGGATTTGGACTAGCATAGACTGCAGCTAGCACCCACTCTTCATAGTTCTCTCTTTTCACAGTAGCCTGAATAACTTGAGAGTTGGAAATATGGGCACTGACTGAGACTTGTGTAGGTTCCCAAAGCAACCATATACCTCCTACTCGTCCAACAGGATCCACAATGGTAGAGGCAGTAAACCCCAAGTGGTTAAAGAATAGACCCATTGAGCTGAAAGGGACCTTGGTTTCAAAAAGAGCAACCACATTAGGCCGATGTACTCTAATTAGTTCTCTAAAGTTTCTCCTAAAAATTTTGTTGCCGGCTCCCCGACAGTTCCATAGCATAACAGTCATGGATGATCGGTTAGGAAGGTGGGGTAATGAATCTGTGTTAGCCAGACCAATGAAGTTACGCACTACCTTCTTGGATAGCTCTGATGGCCTTAGGGCTGCCATCTGAGTTGCCTGCAAGGGACGGCCTCCCACGCTCACCCACCTGGGTTCTATATTCAGTTTTATCTCTTCTATCCACCATTCGATGCCTACTTGGTGAATGGCTTCGCTCTCTGGTTCGAGGTATGACCCCACAGAGCTGTGTTTCATCCTGGTGAGTTGCACTTCTGGTATCTCCGGGTCGTCGTTGGAACTGGTGTTGCTGGGGGTACTCATGATTTGTATCAGGCGGTTTTTGTTTCAGATCAAAACTGCCAATGGGGTTTTGGGGAGCTACAGAGGTAGATGGGGAAGGAGTAAGACAAGAAATCTGGACTGGGGTGGGATTAAAAGGTGATAAGGGGGGGTTGGGTGAACTGACCTCTGCATTCATCAATTCCAAGTCGTTGTTAGTGGCTTGCCCCAAGCTAGGATTGTAGCTTGAAGCAGGAATCTCTGGTAAAGTTTGTCCTTCGACAGCTGGGTCCTGATCTTTGTTGAGTTGTCTTTCATCCTTTTGGCCTTTTGAGAAGATTTCCTGAGCTATAGGAGGATTGCCTGACTCACTAGTAGAGGCTGTTCTGTGTGTGTTTACCATGCTTGGGCCAGTGTGGCCTTGATGCTTAGCTCTTTCGGGGGGTCCTACCATGTTCCCATTTTCAGCTAAAGGGCCAAACCGATTAGCAGATCTTTTGTGAATGTAGTTGTTGGGTCCAGCTGGCCGTGCAATGGGGTTGGGCCTATTATTTTTCCTATTCACCAACATCCAAGGCCCAAATTCGTCTCTCTGCCCTCTGTCAGGAATAGAGTGTTTGCCTGATGAACTAGCCGTTTGAGCTTGATCTAGACCAGCACCATGACCGTTAGCTATGGCTACTGTGGTAGCTGGTGTCAGCTCCGGCACCAGTTTGTTACTGCTACAATATTCTTTCCGATGCCCAACTTTCCCACACTGGAAACAGAAGTAGTGTAGATGCTCATACTCCACTATGTAAGTATATTTTCCTATAGCAAAACGCGAAATTAATGGCTTTGTGAGATCAACTTCCACACAGACGCGTGCATACCTTCCTCGAGCGGACATGGCAGTATTAAGATCTACCTTGAGGGGTTTCCCAATCGCCTTTGCTATATGGAAAAGGACCTTCTCATTATAGTACTCAATTGGAAGCTGGGGAAACCTGACCCATAGTGCCGTGGCCACTTCTCCAGCCTCCGATGGCTTAAAATCATGTTCCCAACGCCTTACTGTGAGATAATGATCCATTATGATCCAAGGGCCCTCTGTATATACTCTGCTACAATCGACCATCATTTCGAACTTGATCAAGAAAAACCCCAAACCCAGATCAGTTGCTACAAAGTCTCCTTGGAGTCCCCACATCTTTCTCAATTTGGATACAAGGAGTTTATACCCTAGAGTTTTCCCAAGTAATCTGACAATTAGGTAGTCTTTCCATGGCCTACGAATGTGTTTGATGAGACGCGAAGGAAGCTTGATTATGGGGACGTGAAACCCTAGATCAGCAAACCGATTAAGATCCTCTTCCTCCATTGCCTCATTATCTTCCTCATCTGTAAGAAAATCATCATCTGAAAGTCTCTCTAGGTCGTTGTCAAAAGCTTTCTCATTGGTTTTTGTGGCTGTAAGGGCTTGTTTGAAAGACCTCTTTGGTTGTTCCTCTGTTGGAGATTGAATAGAGTCGTTCATGTCCTGGTCTTCAATAGGTGCTGATGTGCTTTTGATCTTTTTGGTGCTTCGCACCAGATGATCTTCTTCCTCCAGTGATCTACCATTTGGGCCTTTGTCTAGTGTCGCAAGATGATCTGCTTGCGGTGCCATCAGCTAAAACTCCCCTTTGACTGAAAGAGCAAATTGGGGAAGGGCCCTGTTTGGATGAACAATAAATCCAAATCAGTTTAATTTGAATTCTGAATTTTTATTTTAATAAAAAATAAAATTAAATTCAAATGTTTTTGACCCAAAAAGATTAGAAGCCCAACCACACACCACGCACCCGCGCCCCAGCCCAGCCCGTGTGTGGTGATTTTTGGGTCCAATGGGTCTAGCCCATTTTGCCCATAACCTCTCCCTCTAAAACACTTGGGTACCCCTTTGGGCACACCGCAAGTATCTCACCCTAAGCCTTATAAACCCTTTCAAAACTTCCCACCAAATCAATGTGGGACAAGCCAATTTACAACCTTAAGGAATTTCCACCAAAACTCCATTTCCATGGAGCACACTTTGGCTTCAATTTCCCATTCACTCGGTAATGGTTTTGGGCAACCAAATATACCACGTGAATCACAACGCGGCATAGAACGCGTTACCACTTTGACCCGAGTAAATCAACACTCGGGGCCCACCTAAAAAATAGACCGAACTTAGAAAAAAATTCTGATTTTACCCAGAATTTATAACCATTTCCAACATGTCTTGGTTTGATTCATCTTAATTCTCGAAGTGAAGTCGCACCAATGAACCTATATAGAGTTATGGACTTCAGGTTTTGTATATTAATTTATAAAATATAATCTGTATTCAATTAATTTCATATGTTTTGCTTCAGAATTTAAAAATGAATAATCAATTTTTTGAGCTGGCAACCAAGTGAAATTTTTTCATTCCATCAAAGATTAGATTGGTTTGGTTGATATTTTCTCTCCAACGCAACCCTGCTTACACCCCTAGGCCAATGTGCAAGAACAATCTATTCATTTGTATTTATCCACACACTTGCAAGCATTCAACAAGCAGATCCATAAGATAATCAATGAAAGCCTATATTAAATTAAAAGATCTTGGAGAAGACCAAGAATTTCATCTTTTCCAGAACATCTGGTCAATTAATGCACAAACCAATACAAACAATACTATTTTCTCAATAGTGAAATCAAAGAATAGGAACCCTAGCAAATGTACAAAAAACCATGGCCAAAACCCAGTTTGGAAACCGTGATTTCAACAAGGTTAACGAAGCACAACAACGTATACATATCAAGAAAATAATGTATATGCCATCAAAACAATCATAACACCACCACTAGGAGGACCATTGTGAGCACTAGCAGCACGGATGGATTGCAGGGATGGATTGCGTACAATCTGACTTCCACTGATGGAATAGGCCGATTGTGTAGGTACAGTTGCAGGGCATGTAAGGCCTGGTTTCCCTTCCTGGCACAAACTGGCAAAAAGGCCAGGTGGGTATTTCCCGTAGAGGTTGATGTAACTGAACATGATCGTGGCGCAATCATTAGACAAGTCATTTAGCGCATCCACATAAGGGCAAGCAAATTCTTTAAAAGCTGGACAACAGCTATTGGGCACGTACTGCGGTCCTTTGCACTGGCTGGTGATGATGGTGTAGTTCAAAAACTCGAAGTTTACAGGGCAAGCTGCAAATAACATGATGCAAAGATATCATCAAGAATTATTTTAGGGATCCCGACTTTAAAAATGAGACGACAATTTTCTTTACTATATGTTAGTAGCCAAAATGAACCAACCTGATGGCGAACAGCTATTAAGAAATCTGTTCAACTACTCAATTGATCACAAAACCAAAATATACATAGAATTGATCCAAAAAATAACAAGTAGAATAAGTATAAACGCAGAAGATCACAAGGGCCACAACCCTAAACTCAAACAGCCACAGCCTACTCAATATCTCATCAACCCAAAGCTGCATAAACATATTACAAGTAGGCTGAGCTATTTATAAGCATTCAAGAAACCCCAACCAAAAGAACTTTTCAAAAATAAAATAAATCTCAAAATATAAAATATTATCAAAATTAATTATTTAATCCTATTTCTTCAATCAATTCCTTTCCATTTCCCATCAAAACCTAGTTCTAGTAACTTCAAAAACTCAAGCCAGAGATCTAGGTATCATATAATTAACATGTGGTTGTGTTAACATGTAAGCATGTACCCAAGGAATTATCATTTGCATGAGAATGTTCAGACTAGGGGTGGCCATTGGTTCAATGGTTAAGACTAATAACCTTGAGGTTATGGGTTCAAGTCTTGGGACCACCACTTTGTGTATTATGCCAAAGGTTAGCTGTGGATTCAATCTTTACCCTCCCAAACACACATTAATGTGTACTACGTGGGCGTTGTTTTATGAGAATGTTCAGACTCCTATGGTACAAACCTAACACAACATATAGGACATGTCAAACAATCTTGAGAATGTTTTCACACCAGAAAAATAAATAAACAAGTAAAATTTGAACCCTTTTGCTCATCGCTCCATTTTCGATACCAGAAGACAGCACTATACCAGTATGCTATAACTGGCTTTGCCAAAATGTTTGGAAACAAGTTATAGTTGATATGTAAAAGTTTTGAAGGAACAGTGAGTTAGAAAACTGCTTAAACATTGGAGTGATGGAAGAGATCGTGCTCCTCAAGTTTTTTTATATTTCCAACTCAATTCCATATTACTTCATTCCCTAAATACTAGTGTAAACCTCCAAAACAAGCAATGATCATCCCACAAGCAGATGGTATATATATTGAAGGCCACATGATGTCAGATTGAAAATTCACCAAATTTTGTACATAAAAAATGTAATTAGCAACTCCAATATAAGCTGTCATGTGAATTTCAGTATAAGATAAGATAGAGGACATCTTAACATGTCTTGCCAGAAAAAGTAAAAAAAAAAAATCATTTGTGTTTTACTCTCAAAAACCTTAATCCCCAAGATTGCATACCTACTACATTCCACAAAATTAAAAATTATGCACAAAATTTTAAAAACATATGGTCATGTTGTAAAGCCCACACATACCTACTACATTCATTTGAATTGATCTCTCTCAAATAAGCTAAGCTCGATATATATACACATCACTGAAGTCTCCCTTTGTAACTGGAAAGCTAACTAGCAACTAGGGCTTTTCGTCCAAACCGACCCAACCTGACCCGAAAATGAAATGAATGGTCGGATTTGAAAGTAGCAGCGGTCAATAGCGATTGTAAGGACAAGATATTTTCGGATTGGCGGATGGGTCTCGGATCTGAATACACCCCAACCAATTAACCTGACCCGACCGAGAAATATTGCTTTTCATATGTGTATATCAAACCAACTGCAAAACCAACAATTTGGCTCAGTTGCGTTTGAACAGTAGGACTGTCAAGTATTGAATGAATGATCCCCTAATACGAAGTGTTCTGTTTGGTTGACGGCCCAAGGGTGAACCCAACCCAAACTGACAAGTGAACACCCTACTTGAAACAAGTTCAGCTAACTAAATCCGAAGCAACTCTATATTGATTCCCCAACAAACTAAATACTTGATGCTTCGACTCCACTCTAACCAGAAGTGTCATTCTTAATGAGAACCTTTTCTTTTTCTTCTTTTTTTTTCCCCTTGTTTCTCCTTCAGTTTTCCTTGGAGGAGTAACTGGAATGGAATCCCCACCAAGAGGTTGGACAGTACAAAAGCCAACTGGAAACAAACAGTCAAGTTACCAAAACCCAAAAGCATCCTCATTAAAAAAAAAAAAAGAAAGAAATATATCAGAAACCATTTGCCATCAGAGAAGTATTGAATAAATTGACATAAACAGATCCATGTATGCTGTAGCTCCCTAAATAGGGGATTTTTGTGGTTGGATGCCTCAGAAAATGAAAATGCTCAAGACAATATTGATAATTTCTTTAGATATAACAATAACCCAATCGAATCGAATCCAACCAAACTAAACATTGCGGTTGGCTAATCAAGGCTATATACTCAAAGTAAATAAATTCATCTTTCTTTTTTTTATTTTTTATTACTGAATCTGATCTAACCATATGTTAATGTTCAATCATCATATATTTTGCTGAAATTTTAAGCATAAATCCAGCAGATGCATGCATTATAAACCCCCAAAACAAAACAAAACAAAACAAAAATTCAAATGAAAAATAGCCATTAAAGAAATGGATTAAAAAGAGTATAATTGAAAGAAAAAAAAAACACCTGTCTTAGCTTGAAGAAGATTCCGACCCATTAAAGATTTACCCCCAAATATATCATCTGCAATACGCAAACCCACATGTAAAAATTACTATTATTACAATAGATATATATATATATATAGTTTGGCAAGTAAAGTTTGGACTAAAATAGATTATTTTAGTTTAATAAAATAAAATATTTTATAAATATTAAAAAAGTTAAAAGAAAAATTATATTAAACGAAATTTTTTAATTCAAATTAAAATAATTAAAAAATTAAAAAGTCAAAACCAACTCACATTTCAAACGAGGTCATATAAAGATAAGTATTGAGTTTTGCGTACCTGAAATGAAAGAGTAAGCAGATGTAGAGACAGAGAGGCTGGTCACAAGAAAGAAGAAGGCAAGTAAGGCTTGGTTTGGGAAGTGGGTTGGCTTTTTGGCTTTTTGGCTTTTTTGACTATTTTAGCCTGGGCTTAAAAGCTTGGTTTGGGAAGGGCTTTTTGGCTTTTTGGCTTTTTTGAGTTTTTTTGTGAGAGAAGAATGTAATGATTATGGGTTGGATGTGATGTTTTGTTTGTTATGGCTAAAATAGCCTATTTTATTTTTTGTGGCTAAAATAGCCAAAAAAGCCTCCAACCTCACTTGCTAAACAGAGGCTAAAAAAAGAGTCGAAGACGAAGGCAACGAACACTGATTTTTCTGCTCCATTTCCCGAGAAACAAGAGAGAGAAAATATTATTTTACGCAAAAACAGAGAGAATTTTAGGTTCCTTAAACCGCGTCAAAGAGATGAGCTGAGCTGATATTTGACTGGACTCTTCTCTCCACAATCACAATCTCTCTCCAGTTAAACATAAGTGCACCATATATATATATATATATATATATGCGCACTGATAGAGGCCTCGAATTTGCCTCGAAAGTGTTTTTTTTTTTTTTTTTTTTTTTGACTTTGTGTATTATTTTTTTTGTTTATTTTATTTTTTTAAGGTTGTTATATGTAAGGATGTACCAAAAAAAATTAAATATTTCGTACCAGTTCATTGTATAAAAATATATAAAATTAATAAATTGATCAGTCAATTTTGGATCAGTCAATTTTATCACTCAACCGGTCCAACCTAATTGATTGATCACTGCTGGTTAAAATTTATTAATTCCATATAATTTTGTATGATGAGTTGGTGCAGGATGTCCAATTTTTTGGCACACCCCTACATATGACTACCTTTAAAAAAAATAAAAATAAAAAACACAGCCCAATAAATAAAATAAAATAAAATAAAAAAATTTATCAGTCAATTTTATCATTCAATCAGTCTAACCCAACTCACTTGCAAAATATCTAATTTTTTAGCACATCCCTATACATAAACTATCCTTGCAAAAAGAAAAGAAAAAAATACCAAACTAACTGTCTTAAGTTAAAAGAAAAGAAAAAAAAAAAAAAAATTGGGATTCGAGGCCTCAGATTCGAGGCCTCAGACATTTTCGTATATATATATATATATATATTTATATTTATATTTATTTATAAAATATTAAAAAAAAATTCTTCGTGCCTCAAATTGAGTTATCTCGAAAAGCTCAAATTTCTATTTATCAATCGATCGCCCAGGTGACTGGACTAATCACTTGTGTACCATGGTTATCATTTTGTTAACCGTGATTATCAGCCTGACCGACAAAAAGAAATTCGAATCATTCGAGCAACCATTGCACTATTAAGAAATATATTCATCTATAAATTATTTTAAACAACTCCAAATCAACTATTACTTCACTTTTTATTTTCTGTTTTTTTTTTTTACTTTTTATAAATTTTACCATTATTATGAAGTAAAAAGAAAATTCAACTCCCTCTGGTTTGTTATTTCTCTGCTTTTTTTAACTAAATTTTTTTATTTTGTAACTTTTAATTATGTTATTTTATATTAATTATTTTTATTTATTTTTTGTTATAAATATATTACATAAATAGATAAAAAAAAATTAATATATGTATTGTTGACATTTTAAATAATTACATATGAATAAATATTAATAATTAAAATTTTAAATTTTTTCATGTATCAAAAAAATTAAAACCTCATTGATTGGTAATTCACCCTACAATAATTTTACTACTCTCTTCCTTTTCCTTTATGTTTTTCCTTCTCTGGTTTCTCCTACCCACTCAACATTTATGTTTGCTTAGGTTACGAATGTCATGACTCATGTCATGAGTAATCTTTTCACTTTGCTTCTCTTCTTCTTTTTATTCTTATTTCTTCTACTTAACGGCAATAACGGTGTGCCTACACTATTATTGCCATGGTTACTTTTATGGGGAAAAAAAAAAAAGAAAAGAAAAGAAAAACAAAATAAAATCATTTAAAAATTTCATAATATTTAAGATGTTGTGTTTAAATCACAAGCCCATCTTTTAGTGAATCTTTAACAAACGATTTATATAAGTACAAATTGATATTTTAATGTGACAAAATGTAACATTTTTTTGTTGAAGAAGTAATACTAGTTATAATTTAAGGAAATAAAGTATAATTTTTCCTTTTTATTTTTTATTTTTACTACCACTAAAAATTTGCTACTGCATTTGTTTCGTTAAATCTAGTTTAGGTGAAAGATTTTTAGTGTTTAAATATAACTGTCTTAATATACCTTCAGTTACTAAATTATGGTTAAAAAATGGTTGTATTTTGACATTTTCACTTGATTTAATAATTAAGAATATTTGTTGTTTTTCTACTAGTTGGTGTCTCTAGTAGTGTTGGCCATGTATCCTCATTCTTGATAGAGAGAGGCCACATTCACAGGAAAATATTATGATTACATATATTTATGAAAAATAATTTGTGCACAAAATTTTTATATATAAAAAAACTTATTTAAAATGAGATAATTGGGCTTTATGTCTTCCATATAAATAATATATATATATATATATAATTGTGATGTTTTAAAAATTATGAACTGAACTAGTTATGTATATAGAGATCTAAAATAGCTCCACCAACTCATCGGATAATGTGAATTTAATCACACAATGTGAAAAATATATAACATTTGATTGGTTGATTTTCAATTTTTGGTTATCAATAAGGGCATACAAAAAATAAAATAAAAACAGACCACCCTTGTTTCTCTACCAAGGGCTTTTATTTGATTTTTTTAGTTAAAAACTTGCCAAATGCCAAAAAATTAACTTATTTAATAATCACAAAAAACCAAAAAAGGCACATATAACGAATAATATGGGCTTATTCTAATCTATTTTTGTTAGCTTCTCCGCCCAACTAATCTGCTATTAATAATTTAGAAGTACCACATCAGTATTGAGTTGATAGCCTAAAATTGTGGTTGTTACTAGCTTATTTCTCAGGGAAAAAAAAAAAAAAAATTTGATTTGCAAAAATAATTTTGACAGAGAAAGAAAACCCAGGTATAATACGCTGCATGGTAAAACTTTTCATTAAGCTTTTCTTCTCTAACACTGGTGTCTCAAATCTGAGTAGACGAAGAACCTATGAAGAAGCTGTAATTGTAGGTTCTGCCAAGTACTCACTGTATCTGTTAAAACAGACAACCAAATTATAAAAAATAAAAAAAAAAGGGGGTTGTCTTCCCTGGAGTTCTTGCATGTATGTAACTAGTACTAATCGTTATACTCCCCAGAATGTCGCCTCTTTGTGTGAAGAATTCAACAGAATAATCATCAATGCTGCAACAAGAAATTTAAACGTTATCATTGTGATTGTCGAAAAAGACAGCAGTGTTGATGCAATGATATAACTAAATGATGAAGTTATGCAAGAACATTCGCTCTTTGTCTGGGAATCAGGGGAGAAGCAGATCCATAACATAATCAATGGAAGCCTATATTAAATTAAAAGATCTTGGAGAAGACCAGGAACTCCATTTTTTCCAGAACATCTGGTCAATTACTGCACAAACCAATACAAACAACACTATTTTCTCAGCAGTGAAATCAAAGAATAGGAACCCTAGCAAATGTAAGAAACCATGGCCAAAACCCAGTTTGGAAACCGTGATTTCAACAAGATTAACGAAGCACAATAACATATACATATCAAGAAAATAACGTATAAGCCATCAAAACAATCATAACACCACCACTAGGAGGACCGTTGTGAGCACTAGCAGCAGGGATGGATTGCGTATAATCTGACTTCCACTGCTGGAATTGATCAATTGTGTAGGTGTAGGTGCAGTTGCAGGGCATGCAAGCCCTTGTTTATCATCCCGGCACAAATTCGCGAAAAGGTCAACTGGGTATTTCCCGTAGAGTTCGATGTAACTGAACATGACCGTGACGCAATTATTAGACAAGTCATTTAGCGCATCTGCATAAGGGCAAGCAAATTCTTTAAAAGCTGGACAACAGGTATTGGACGTATACTGCGGCCCTTTGCACTGGCTGGTGATAATGGTGTAGTTCAAAATCTCAAAGTGTACAGGGCAAGCTGCAAATAACATGATGCAAAGATATCATTCAAGAATTATTTTAGGGATCCTGACTATTAAAATGAGACGACAATTTTCTTTACTATATGTTAGTAGCCAAAATGAACTTGATGGTGAACAGCTATTAAGAAATCTGTTCAACTATTCAATTGATCACAAAACCAAAATATACATGGAATTGATCCAAAAAATAACAAGTAGAATAAGTATAAAAGAAGAAGATCACAAGGGCCACAACCCTAAGCTCAAACAGCCACAGCCTACTCAATATCTCATCAACCCAAAGCTGCATAAACATATTACAAGTAGGCTGGGCTATTTATAAGGATTCAAGAAACCCCAACTAAAAGAACTTTTCAAAAATAAAATAAATCTCAAAATATAAAATATTATAAAAATTAATTATTTAATCCTATTTCTTCAATCAATTCCTTTCCGTTTCCCATCAAAACCTAGTTCTAGTAACTTCAAAAACTCAAGCAAGAGATCAAGGTGTCATATAATTAACGTGGTTGTATTAACAAGTAAGCCACTACAAGAAAATCCAGCTTTGGCGACTAAAAAATGAATTTTCGTCGCTGAAAGTAGGACAATCGGCGACTAAAATGGAATTAGTCGCCAAAAGTGTTCACTTTTGGCGACTAAGACAATTTAGTAGCCAAATGCATAGTTATTGGCGACTAAAATCAATTTCGTAGCCAAAAGTAAGGGTTTTGGCGACTAAAATTCAGTTTAGTCGCCAAAAGTGCAGATTTTTTGCTACTAAAAAAAATTAGTAGCTAAAAGGAGGGGTTTTGCCGACTAAACCCGACTTTAGTCGCCAAAAGTGTTGTTTTTGGCTACTAAAAAAAATTAGTAGCTAAAAGGAGGAGTTTTGGCTACTAAACCTGACTTTAGTCGCCAAAAGTGGCTATTTTTGGCTACTAAAAAAAAATTAGTAGCTAAAAGGAGGAGTTTTGGCTACTAAACCCGACTTTAGTCGCCAAAAGTGCTGTTTTTGGCTACTAAAAAAAAATTAGTAGCTAAAAGGAGGAGTTTTGGCTACTAAACCTGACTTTAGTCGCCAAAAGTGGCTGTTTTTGGCTACTAAAAAAAAATTAGTAGCTAAAAGTAGAGGTTTTGCCGACTAAAACTGACTTTAGTCGCCAAAAGTGCTTACCCTATTTTTTTTTGTAAATATTTTATTTTTTACATAAAAATATATTAAATAAAAAAAATTATTTTCATATATACAATTTTGTATTAATGCCAGTGAATATAGTATATAAATAATATTTGTTGCAATAATATTCATATGAATTGGGAGTGGCGTAGTGGGGGAGCAAGCCTTGGGAAGGCGTAGTGGGGTGCAAGTTGGGAACACAGGTTCGCCTCTTGGGACATCCAGCAGAGGCAACATTTTTTTTTTTTGAAATATGGTTTTGGCGACTAAAGGCGTTGGTCGCCGAAAGGTATACCTTTTGGCGACGAAAATCTTAGTCGGGAAATGTTTAAATAATAAATAAAAAAAATCACTATTGGCGACTAAAAATTTAGTCGCTAAATGTATGATTTCAAAAAATGGAATTGCATTTGGCGACAAAAAAATTCGTCGCTGAAGACCTGTGAATTGGCGACTAACAGGTTTTTAGTCGCCAAAGGAATGGGCGACCATGAATTCGCGACAACAGTGGCGACCAAAAGTTTTTGTCGGGAAAAGTGAAAATTCGACCTTTGGCGACTAAAAAAGGACAGTGAGCATGTACCCAAGGAATTATCATTTGCATGAGAATGTTCAAACTCCTATGGTACAAACCTCACACAACATATAGGACATGTCAAACAATCTTGAGAATGTTTTCACACCAGAAAAATAAATAAACAAGTAAAATTTGAACCCTATTGCTCATCTCTCCATTTTTTATACCAGAAGACAGCACTGTACCAGTATGCTATAAATGGCTTTGTCAAAATGTTTGGAAACAAGTTATAGTTGTTATGTAAAAGTTTTGAAGGAACAGAGAGTTAGAAAACTGCTTAAACATTGGAGTGATGGAAGAGATCTTGTTCCTCAAGTTTTTTTATTTTTGCAAATCAATTCCACATTACTTCGTTCCGTAAACTACAATAGTGAGCAATATGCACGTGATTTTAACACTTTGATCCCTAAATGCTAGTGTAAACCTTCAAAACAAGTAATGATCATCCACAAGCAGATGGTATATATATTGAAGGCCACATGATGTCGGATTGAAAATTCACCCAATTTTGAACATAAAAAATGTAATTAGCAACTCCAATATAAGCTGTCTTGTGAATTTCAGTACAAGATAAGACAGAGGACATCTTAACAGTCTTGCCAGAAAAAGTTTAAAAAAAAAAAAACATGCATTTGTATTTTACTTGCAAAAACCTTAATCCCCAAGATTGCATACCTACTACATTCCACAAAATTTAAAATTATGCACAACAGAATTTTAAAAACATATGGTCATGTTGTATGGCAAACCCTACACATACCTACTACATTCATTTGAATTGATCTCTCTCAAATAAGCTAAGCTCAATATATATACACATCACTGAAGTCTCCCTTTGTAACTGGAAAGCTAACTAGCAAGCTGTTCATCCAAACCGACCCAACCTGACCCAAAAATGAAATGAATGGTCGGATTTGAAAGCAGCAGAGGTCAATAGCGATTGTAAGAACAAGATATTTTCGGATTGGTGGACGGGTGTCGGTTCTGAATACACCCCAACCAATTAACCTTACCCAACCGAGAAATATTGCTTTTCATATGTGTATATCAAACCGACTGCAAAACCAACAATTTGGCTCAGTTGCGTTTGAACAGAAGGACGGTGGAGTGTTGAATGAATGATTCCCTAATACGAAGTGTTCTGTTTGGTTGATGGGCCAAGGGTGAACCCAACCCAAACTGACAAGTGAACACCCCTACTTGCAACAACTTGAAACAAGTTCAGCTAACTAACAATTGCTAACATGTACAAAATTCTAAGTAACTCTATATTGATTCCCCAACTAACTCAATACTAGATGCTTCGACTCCACTCTAACAAGAAGTGTCATTCTTAATGAAGAATTTTTTTTTTTTTGCTTCTTTGTTTCTCCTTCAGTTTTCCTTAGAGGAGTAACTGGAATGGAATCCCCACCAAGAGGTTGGATAGAACAAAAGCCAACTGGAAACAAGCAGTCAAGTTACCAAAACCCAAAAGCATACTCATTAAAAAAAAAGAAAAAGAAAAAGAAAAAGAAGCAGAATCAGAAACCATTGGCCGTCAGAGAAGTATTGAATAAATTGACATAAACAGATCCATGTATGCTGTGTCTCCCCAAAAAGGGGATTTGTGTGGTTGGATGCCTCAGAAAATGAAAATGCTCAAGACAATATTGATAATTTCTTTGGATGAGTCCCATCCTAGGTAAATTTTAATTAGATAAAACAATAACCGAATCGAATCGAATCTAACCAAACTAAATATTGTGTCCCAATCAAGTGCGATCGGCTAGTCAAGGCTATGTACTCAGAGTAAATAAATTCATCTTTCTTTTTGTAGGGTAAATTACAAATACACCCCGAGATTTAATTAAAATACGAATTTCCTCATGTGGTTTGAAAATTACATTTCACCCTTTCAAGTTTCTAATTTCATAACAAATCGCCCTATTTATTAGTAAATTATCAAATTCAATTAACTGTTTTTAATGATGTTAAAAATATGTTTTAATTAATAATTTAAGTAATTTTATTATTGTATAGGAGAACAATTATAAATTTTATTTTTCTAGTTAATTCTGTTAAATAAATTTTTTTAATAAGGGGATATTTGTAATTTTTCAAACCACATAAGACAATCCGTATTTTAAGCAAATCTCAGGAGTGTATTTGTAATTTATCCTTTTTTTTTTTTTTTTTACTACTGAATCTGATCTAACCATATGTTAATGTTCAATCATCATATATTTTGCTTAAATTTTAAGCATATAAATCCAGCAGATACATGTATTATAAACCCCAAAACAAAACAAAACAAAAATTCAAATGAAAAATACCCATTAAAGCAATGGAATGGATTAAAAAGGGTATAATTGAAAAGAAAAAAACACCTGTCTTGGCTTGAAGAAGATTCCGACCCATTAAAGATCTACCCCCAAATATATCATCTGCATTACACAAACCTGCACGTAAAAATTGCTATTATTGCAATAGATATACACATATAGGGGTGATTTGGGTGATGCAGTTTTTAACCAAATTTTTTTGGCTTTTTAAAATAAAAAGTTACTTTCGATTTTTTTTAATTAATATTTATTTATAATCCCACGTCACAATAAAACGACTAAATTACCTCACTCAATTTAAAAATATATTCTTACCTATGTATAACACTAACAACCTAGAAGGTATAATTATAATTTTTACGTTAAAAGAGCCAATTTAACTTTTTTAGACAAATTACAAGACGTAAAGTTCTCAAATGGACACATAGAAAGATAAGTATTGGGTTTTGCATACCTGAAATGAAAGAAGAAGCAGATGCCGAGACAGAGAGACTGATCAAAAAGAAGAAGAAGAAGAAGAAGAAGACTAAAAAGGGAGTCGAAGACGAAGACGAAGACAACAAACACGGATTTTTCTGCACCATTTTCCGAGAAACAAGAGAGAGAAAATGGAAAATGCTATCGACTAAAATAAATTACTGTGGGGATATATTTTCTGAATACCAACACGTGGCATGGTTACGCCGACGTGTCAGCCGAGGTGCCACGTGCCTTGGTAGTTAAGCCGAGGTAATCTCGGAGAAGCCGAGGTCATCTCCAAAGATATCGGAATCCGAGATAAGGGGCAAGAGTCCTAAGGCACAAAGGGGACTGAATCAAGATAAGGATAAAACTCTTAAGGAGTTTATCTTTATCACTTAAAAGAGTCCAGAGTAAACAGTGAACTAGAATTCATAGAAGTCATACTTCTAGTGGGACTTGGATTGAGTATATTATAAAAGAGAGGCACCCCCATGGGTCTAAGGTATGTAACTTATACTTTGAGTATTCAATTTAGTACTTGATTATCTTTGAGAGATATACTGACTTGATCGTCGGAGTGCCCCCGGGTGGAAGAACCACCGCCAGAGCTTTTTCTTTCTGTTTCAGGTTACTTTAGCCATCTATTCTGCTTGTGCTCTCCAGCTGATCACTAAACGGGCAGTGTGGTCAGATTTTCACCCACACAATTTGGCGCCGTCTGTGGGAATCGAAGGAAGAATAGATGGCCAGTAACGGACAGCAGGAAAATATTGGGGATGACGCTCCCACTGGGAGTGGCAGACCAATTGACCTTGACATCGAAGGAGATAACCACAATACAGAAGCCCGTGACCAGGGTCACAGAGAGAACGACGTCATCCCAGAAGGCGACACGTCAAAAAGAGCAAACCAAGGAAAATACTACAATGAAGATAACCTCCAGGTATGGAGGGACAGGTGCCTAAGGAGGGATGAAGAAGTAAAAGAATTAGCAAACAAGTTGGCGGACCTCCAGTCAGTCGTCAACTTCATGATGCAGAATAATGTTATGCAACCACCATACCCGCTGCAAGATACGCCGATGCCAGCGAACAACACCCAGAAGGACGGAAGAAAAACAATCCCCGAGGTCCCTCAGCATACCAGAAGCGGAAGGCATTCTCACCGGCCTTCCAGGGAAGTCGGACGGGAAAACCCGAGGCAAGAAGAGTCCCGAAGGACACACCACATAAAGAATCCAGACCCCAAGGAACATCGACATGTTCAGGGGCAAGTACTCCATTTCGACACAACCCATGAAGAAAGATCCAAACGACCCCACCACGAGGCCGAAAGCAGTGTACCAAAAAGACTAAAATCCAAAGACAGCCGAGCTCCAGGGAGGAGAAAAGAAGACTTAAGGAACTACCTCAAGAGGAGGCAGCAGAATGCAGAAGCCGAGGTAAATTCCCCAGTGAAACCGAGGACAGCCTTCTCGGTGGAACTGGACAAATTCGAACCGCCCAAAAGATTCAGTATGCCGAGGTTTCAAATCTATGATGGTAAGTCAGATCCAAACTTTCATGTTGGGCTATACCTAAATTCAATGGCGTTGTATAGCGGGAACGAGCCATTGCTCTGCAAAGTATTCCCCTCATCCTTTGGGGAAATTGCATCTGATTGGTTCCATAAGTTACCAAAAGGAAGCGTAAAGACATGGGAAGGCTTGGCCGAGATGTTTGTGGCCAGATTCGTGACCAACAAGCTGCAACCCCTGAGGGTTGATGCTTTGATGGCTCTACGAATCACCAAAGAAGAAGGCCTCAGGGCCTATGCGAAGAGGTACTACGAGGTGTTCAACCGAATACCTGAATGCAACCAGGAAGTAGCAGTCGTATCCTTCAAGAACGGCCTGAAAGATGACTGCCCACTACGGAAATCTTTGGCAAAAACATTGCCAAAAAGCATGGAAGAACTCATGGCAAGGATTGAGAAATACGCCAGGGCCGAGGAAGATACATCGGGAAACAAGGAGGTGAAACAAGAAAAGGGAAACGGCTCGCCAAAGCGAGGCCGAATCAACAATGGACCGACCAAACAAGAAATAGAATTAAGAAATAAACAGGCGGTAACAACGGTATTCTGGATCCCAATCCATAAAATCTTAGATCGGATTCGAAATCAACCTTATTTCAGGGCTCCAGCAAGAGCACCGGGGGAATTCATGGGAAGGAACGTTGGTAGACGTTGTGCCTACCACAATGAAGAAGGGCATCCAACTCAAGGTTGCAAAGCCTTAAAAGCACACTTGGAAGACCTAGTAAGACAAGGCCTTCTGAGGGACCTGGTCGATGAGGCCAGAACGAGGGAAGAACAGGCAAGATTGCCTCAAGCACCAGCGGCACCCCCTCCCCCAGCACAGCTACCACAAGCAGGAGAACCGAGGGTGGTTAATGTGATCCACTCAAGGGTCAACGAAAACGAAGTCAGAGGAGAAACCCAGAGGGTAAGACATTTACAGCATATCTATCAAGTCGGGGAAAAGAGACATCGGCCAGAAGAATGCCAAGGGCCAATGATGGCCTTTACTGAAGCCGGCCTAGAACTGGTCCAACATCCGCATAATGATGCCTTGGTAGTATCCCTCCAGGTTGGGGAGTGCCAAGTAAAACGCATCCTAATAGACCAAGGCAGCTCCTGTGACATCATGTACGTCAGATGCTACAAAGAGCTAGGCCTTCACCCCGATGACCTAGAACAGTCCAGCGGCCCGATGGTCGGCTTTAATGGAACGCCGACATGGCCACTGGGCGCAACAAGCTTGGAGGTACAAGCCGGCACTAAGAAGATCAGGACGGAATTCCTGGTAATTGACACACCCTCACCATACAACATCATTCTGGGAAGACCGTGGTTGCATGCAATGGGGGCAGTTCCCTCGACGTTGCATCAACTACTCCGGTTCCCAACAGAGCATGGGATTGAAGAAGTCAGAGGGGATCAACTACAAGCCAAAAATTGCTCCATGGCAGCAATAAAGTCCACATGTAGTATACGAGAGCCAAAGAAAGCAGAAGTTAAAGATGAGGACATGGAAGTCCTAGAAGACGTCGGGAAAGAACCGGCCGAGAAAAGCGAAGAGGCGCTAAAGAAAATCCTCGTCTAGGAGGGCGACGAAGAACGATTTTTTCTTCTCGGCTCAGGCTTAGCTAGAGAAGAAGAAAAAGAACTGGAAGATTTTTTAAGGGCAAACATAGAGGCGTTCGCCTGGACACCTTATGAAATGCCTGGCATTGACCCCGAGGTCACTTGCCACAGTTTGAATGTCGACAGATCGGCAAAACCTGTGATTCAAAGAGCCAGAAGGCCGACGTTAATTCACGTTGAAGCAGTCGAGGAAGAGGTAGACAGACTCCTTGAAGCCAGGGCCATCCGAGAAGTCCAGTACCCAACGTGGCTGTCCAACACAGTAGTAGTAAAAAAGAAGAATGGCAAGTGGAGGGTTTGTGTAGACTTCACCAGCCTCAACAAAGCCTGCCCAAATGACAGCTTTCCTCTGCCCAAAATCGACCAACTGGTAGACGCCACCTCGGGACATGAAAGGATGAGTTTTTTAGATGCATACAGAGGGTACCACCAGATTGCTATGTACCCTCCAGATGAGGAGAAGACCGCGTTCATCACCCCGAAAGGCCTGTACTGTTACAGGGTAATGCCTTTTGGGCTGAAAAACGCAGGAGCAACCTATCAGAGGTTAGTGACAAAGATGTTTAAACACCTGATCGGCAAAACGGTAGAAGTTTACATCGATGATATGGTCGTAAAGACCAAGGAATCAAAAGGTCATCTTGCCGACCTAAAAGAGGTCTTTGACATACTCAAAAGATATCGGCTCCGACTCAACGCCTCAAAGTGCGCCTTCGGAGTTGGGTCAGGTAAATTTCTAGGATATCTAGTAACAAGAAAGGGCATTGAAGCCAGCCCAGACCAAATCAAGGCCATCCTGGAACTACAGAGTCCAACATCGGCAAAGCAAGTTCAAGTGCTCACTGGAAGGGCCGCAGCCCTAAACCGATTCATCAGCAGAAGCTCAGACAAGTGCAGACCCTTCTTTAACCTGGTAAAAAAAGCCACAGACTTCCTATGGATGGAAGAATGCGAAGCTGCCTTAGCCGACCTAAAAAATTACTTGACCACGACCCCGGTCCTTTCTAACCCAATCCCAGGGGAGGAATTGTTTTTGTACTTAGCAGTCTCTGAACACGCAGTCAGTACAGTGCTAATCCGAGAAGAAAAAGGGGAGCAAAAGGCTGTCTATTACGTAAGCAAAACTCTGGCTAACGCGGAAACAAGGTACCTACCACTGGAAAAATTGATGCTAGCCTTGGTAATGGCCTCAAAGAAATTGAGCCATTACTTTCAGGCACACAAGATTGTGGTTCTAACAGAGCACCCACTGAAGTCCTTATTACATCAAGGAGACTTAACAGGAAGAATAGCAAAATGGGCAGTAACACTAGGCCAGTTTGACCTAGAATTTAGGCCAAGAACAGCAATAAAGGGCCAAGTTTTGGCCGACTTCGTCGCAGAACTCACACCTGAAGCCATCACACCTCGGGCTCCGTCGAGCCAAGAGGAACATTGCCCCGACAAGCAAAGAGAATCCCAGTCAAAGACAAAAAAGCAAGAGAAAGAAAAGCTCAGACCATGCAGCATCTACATCGGCGATTCATTCAGACTATTCGTCGATGGAAGTTCAAACCGCCAGGGAGCAGGAGCAGGAGTACTGCTGATATCTCCAGATGGAGAAATTGTAGAACAGTCCATCCGTCTGGGGTTCAAAGCCTCCAATAATGAAGCAGAATATGAAGCATTAATTGCAGGGCTAAAGCTAGCAGCAGCAGCAGAGGCAGACGAGGTAATTGTTTTTTGTGATTCACAATTAATTGTTAACCAGTCAACAGGAGAATTTGCAGCCAGAGATGAAAGAATGTCGGCATATGCAAAGGAAGTCATCCGACTGGCAGCCCTATTCCAGAACTGCAGATTACTCCAAGTAAGCCGAGATGACAACACCCACGCCGACGCGTTAGCCAACTTGGCCAGCTCAATTCAAACTGGAAAAACAAGGACAATTATGATCGACTACATGTCGGCCCCGAGCATAGATAAACAAAGCATTGAACAAGAAGCAATGTGCGTGGGCCTTGGACCAAGTTGGATGGATGCAATCATTGCATTCCTAAAAGAGGGGAAGCTGCCAGAAGACCATAAAGAAGCACATAAAATTAGGCTGAAATCGGCCAGATTCAGTCTAACAGCGGAAGGCCAACTCTACAGGAGGTCCTTCACTGGACCACTTTTAAGGTGCGTACACCCTTTGCAGGTTGAAGATTTCCTTTACGAAATTCATGAAGGAATTTGTGGAAGCCATGCAGGGGGCAGATCGTTAGCCCACAGGGCCATTACCCAGGGGTATTGGTGGCCCTACATGCAAAAGGACGCCGAAGCCTATGTAAAGAAGTGCGAATAATGTCAAAGGTTTGCACCTTTGATACATCAACTAGCTGCCGACCTAAACCCAGTATCCAGCCCTTGGCCGTTTGCCCAATGGGGCATGGATCTCGTTGGACAACTTCCCCAAGCAACTGGGCAAAGAAAATACTTGCTGGTAGCAACAGACTACTTCACAAAATGGATAGAGGCAGAACCTCTTGCCAAAATCCGAGATGTGGATGTCAAGAATTTTATTTGGAGAAACATAATCACCAGATTTGGGATTCCAAGAGCAATTGTTGCCGACAACGGGACACAGTTCGACAGCAAACTCATCAAAAACTTTTGTGCAAAATTCAAGATCAAGAATTATTTCTCAACACCAAGTTTTCCTCAAAGCAATGGGCAAGCAGAAGCATCCAACAAAGTAATCCTGGATGGAATAAGGAAGAGGCTGCAGGCAGCAAAAGGAAAGTGGGTGGATGAATTGCCCAACGTACTTTGGGCATATCGGACTACACCGAGAAGATCAACAGGAGAATCTCCCTTTGCCATGGCCTATGGCACAGAAGCAGTCATCCCATTAGAGATCGGCATCCCAGGGATCAGAACCCAGGGAGTAGAGAATGGCACTAACGACATACTCTTAGCCCGAGACCTGGATTTATTGGAAGAACGAAGAGAGAAAGCTGCAATTCAGCTCGCAGTATACCAGCAACAGCTTGCCAGAGCTTACAACAAGAAGGTTAATCCAAGAGATTTTCAAGTTGGCGACCTAGTCCTAAGAAAAGTCGTCGGGAACAAGAAGGATCCCAGGGAAGGCAAGCTTGGCCCAAACTGGGAAGGACCCTACAGAGTCACTTCAGTATTAGGCAATGGAGCATATCGGCTTGAGGACAATGAGGGCAAAGCATTGCCCAGACCTTGGAATACTTGTAATTTGAAATTTTTCTATCATTAGATAAACATCATTGTTTGGCCGATATTATCAATACAGTCTTTTCAGAATCCTTTCAACATGATCGATTGATAAAGTTATGCATGGATGTTTTTGAAGACATATCAAACTCAGGCAAAGCTGAGCCGATGTTATTCCTTAATCCACTTGTTGAAATTTGTAGCAATTTACAAGTTGGAATTAAGCTGATTCCTTATCTTCACTTGTTGAAATTTGTAGCAATTTACAAGTTGAAGTTAAGCCGATGTTATTCCTTAATCCACTTGTTGAAATTTGTAGCAATTTACAAGTTGGAATTAAGCTGATTCCTTATCTTCACTTGTTGAAATTTGTAGCAATTTACAAGTTGAAGTTAAGCCGATGTTATTCCTTAATCCACTTGTTGAAATTTGTAGCAATTTACAAGTTGGAATTAAGCTGATTCCTTATCTTCACTTGTTGAAATTTGTAGCAATTTACAAGTTGAAGATAGGCCGAGGTTATTGCTTAAGTTCTCATAGCAATATGTGGGTTGTTTAAACCCAAGGGAAGATGCTTAACACTTGTTGAAATTTGTAGCAATTTACAAGTTTATGTTAAGCCGACATATGATCACCCGCCGAGGTATACAGTAAGTTACAGGTTAAAATAAAGGCTAAGTATATTGTTCATTACTTGTTGAAATTTGTAGCAATTTACAAGTAGGTAGGACTAAGATTACTATTTAATACTTGTTGAAATCTATGAAAAGATTGCAGGACAGTATCTTGCCGAAGTAAAAGTCTCATGGTTATACCCGAGGTATGAAACCCCGAGGAGATTGCATAAAGGAAGCAACATGAGGAAATATGCAAAAATTTTCTAAGCACAAGACTATGCAAAAGCAGTCAACAGAATATCACAAGATTGAAACATCCAGAGGAGGAACTGTTGCAGTTACATATTAAAACCACGTCAAAAGAAAGAAGTTTTGCATTACCCAGAATGTAAAAAAGTACAAAGCGCAAAAAAAAAAAAAAAAAAAAAAAAAAAAAAAAAGGAAAAAAGGACAAAGGACAATTTTTTCAAGATTCCTCAGCATTAGCCACTGCAGGGACTGGGATCTCGGACGATTCAGGTGGAATCTCCTCGACCACTTTCTCCGCTTGTATTTCGGCATCTATCTCTGCCAATGTTGTGTCAAGACTTCTTTCAGTCAGAAGGAGGTCAGACGATAGATACCCTTGAACAGGCTCCCTGGGCACTTCCTCAGCATCATCACCCCCCTCATCTTGAGTTAAGTCCATAACCTGCTCAGCAGGAGGAGGGGACTTGACTTCGGCAGCATTCTTGGGTTTTCTCACCAAGGCCTCACCATCATCTTTTTCTTCATCTTCCTCCACGGCCTCGGCCTCAGACTCTGATTCACCTTCAGGAGGAGGTGGAGGAAATGGTAACGGAATAGCGTCGGCCTGACGCAATGGCGAGTCAGCAAGAAGGTCAAGCTTCTTTATCAAGGACATCCAACCAAGGGAAAATCCCCTGTTGCATGCCTGCCTGACTTGAAGCTTGTAGTCTTCTGCGACGTCGGCCATACCTTGAGCATAGGCCTTTTCATCAGCCTCTTTGATTTCGGCCTCTTTGGTGGCCAAAGCTTGCTGTCGTTCTTTCTCCGCTTGGGCCTTCTGAACCTCGGCCTCTCTTTTCTCGGCCTCAGCAACCTTTCTAATGGCCTCAGCAGCTTCGGCCTTCTCAAGAGCTAAAGTTTGAACCTTAGTTGCAGCCTCGGCTTGATCCTCCAATTTTTTCATTTTTGCTTCAAGAGACCTGATCTCTCTTTTCATAGAAGATGCTTCCCTCTTCATATCAACCAACCTTTGACGATTTTCAAAGGCTTGCATGGAAAATGAGTGGGCATGCTGAATGGCCTGCAAAAAGAACAGAAATGTGAGACAGTACTCTCAGTGAAGAACGGAAGAAAGAATCACAAGTACAGACAGAAATACTTACTTGAGCAGAGTGTTGGAGCATCAGAGCGTAATTTTCATACTCACTAAACTTGGCATTTCGCTCCAAGTCATTTGGTAGAAGAAGAGCAGTGCTAAGGGCGACAGCAACGTTGATATCATCAGCACTTTCACTAGCCATGATGGGCCTATCCTCCAGGGATAGATCAGGGGCCCAGGGGACGTCGGGCTTCTTCGAAGCCGAGGTCGTCGCAGACGATGACCTTGGCCGCTTTGACTGTTGTAACAAGCCCGCGGGGGGACCTCGCTACAGCTCGGACTCGACTTTTCGTAGTCACGGTTCTAAGTCTGAACCAAAGAGTCCAAATCCGGCAAATCGTTTTGAGAAAACAGATTTTTGAAAGAAGTGCCAAACATGGACTGCTTTTCCAGATACAGAGTCGCCACCTAAATATTTTATTTTGGGAAATTTAGGAAACCCTGACTCAGTGCCAAAAGGCCACGTGTCCGTCATCACCAAAGTTGCCTCGGCTCGGGAACTTGGGTACGATTGGGGAAGGTCACTTCGTGAGCACCCCCGCTCACCTGGTCATAGACCGGCCTCTACTAACCATGATATCAATTTTTGAAAACATTGTGAGTTCTTATTCCGGTTATTAGCCTAGGTTACTATGTGATGCTCACAGCATACAAGTATAGACTGGATCGCCCGAATTGGAACAAAACACTTCTTATTTGTTTATTTGAAAGGTGGTTTGCTACTCGCAAGTAGGCTTAAAATGCAGATTTTGCCACCCGCGGGTGGGCTTAGAAAGGATGGTTTTGCCACTATCTAGTGGGCTTAAAACAAACAGTTGATGATTTATTCCAATCCAAGTAACCCAACCTTCACCCACAGGCATTCAGGCAGATATATCAGATAAGCAAATAGCCTCATGGTAAGCATGCTATTCATATCAACACTCACACGCATGCAAGGATGCTAAAGCATAAAACTCACCTAGTACTCCAAGCCAAAAAAAAGGAAGTTAATCAGAAATCATGCATGATCCTAAGTATACAAAATGTCTAATGCAACACATGCAAAATGCAACTATAGCAGGCTCAGCTATTCTAAGATGGCATATGGAATGCTATAACTACCATGTATTCAATTTGGAATTGAAAGTACAATGCAGTTAGTATGATGCGCCGAGCCCGGTGCATGCAATACAGATGAATGATGCAAACATGCTGTCATACTGTATGCTAATTTAAACATGCCCTAATCTAATCTTCATAAGCGGATAAATAAAAGGGAGAAAGACGTGGGGTTGGAAGACATACATCACACTCACGCACACTTATTACAGTTGTGCCCTCGCGCAGAGGGTCCGAATAAATATACAGTCCAAATATTACAGTCCCGAATAAAAGAATATTACAGTCCAAATATTACAGAATCCTAATTAGTTAAAGAATTAACTAAGAAAGCAAATAAAACTGGCGTGCAAGCCAGGGACTGCCTTGCTTCTGATGGATGATGCATGTCCGGATTGTCTTGCGCGGAAATTCACCGGAATGCCCCAATTAGCCTCTGTTTACACCTGTTCTTCAAATGCGTGCCAAGCCCAAAAAAAGTTGCTGATTCTTCGTTTTGCTGCAACAGAGAGCAGGAAAGGGGCACAGCAATGTATTTGCACAGATATATGCATGTCTCGATCCTCGTGCCACCAATCACGCATACCGAGGCATGATGGCCGAGGAGTCGAAATGCACAACTCAATATAGGATGAATGCACATGAAACTACAGCTAAAACCTAACTCCATCATGGATAATCCGGAGTGTCGGTAACTGGGGAATTGAAACACATTCCGTCACTTGGAGTACGAAATGTACCTCGTTTCCCGTGCCTGGGCTAATTCCTATTCCGGACACGATGCAATATGCATGATATGCATGAAATGCAACTAAGATATAATCCTAACATACACAATGCTATGAAAATGAGATATCTCGAAATGCGTGCATGAGGGCACGCAAACCGAGGTAATGGCAGAATGATGTGAGAATGAGGTGCCTCGAAATGCGTGCACATGGGCACGCAACCGAGGCAATGGTATGCGTCTCGAAATGCGTGCACACGGGTACGCAAACTGAGGCGATGATATGTGTCTCGAAATGCGTGCACGCGGGCACGCAAACCGAGGCGACGATATGCGTCTCGAAATACGTGCACGCGGGCACGCAAACCGAGGCGATGATATGGCATGAAAATGAGGTGCCTCAAAATACGTGCATATGGGCACGCAAACCGAGGCGACGACAGAATGCTATGAAAATGAGGTACCTCGAAATACGTGCACACGGGCACGCAAACCGAGGCGACGACAAAATGCTATGAAAATGAGATGCCTCGAAATACGTGCACACGGGCACGCAAACCGAGGCAATGACAAAATGCGATGAAATGACATGAAAACATGATATGGGCTTATACCAACATGAGTGAGCCTCAGCCACACTCACATAGGATGTCGTCGGATAAAAATGGAGTGCCTCGAAATGCGTGCACACGGGCACGCAAACCGAGGCGATGGCAGAATGCGATGAAATGACATAGAAACATGATATGGGCTTATACCAACATGAGTGAGCCTCAGCCACATTCACATAGGATGCCGTCGGATAAAAATGAGGTGCCTCGAAATGCGTGCACACGGGCACGCAAACCGAAGCGATGGCAGAATGCGATGCAAATGACATACAGAATGCAATATGGACTTATACTAACATGAGAGAGCCTCAGCCGCACTCACATAAGATGCCGATGGCAGAAAATGAGGTGCCTCGAAATGCGTGCACACGGGCACGCAAACCGAGGCGATGCATACGCAATGCAAATGATATGGAAAATGACAAATGGACTTATACTAACATGAGAGAGCCTCAGCCGCACTCACATGAGATGCCGGTTGATGAAAATGAAGTGCTTCGAAATGCGTGCACACGGGCACGCAAACCGAGGCAATGGCATACGCAATGCAAATGACATGGAAATGACAAATGGGCTTACACCAACATGAGTGAGCCTCAGCCACACTCATATAGGATGCCGGCGGATAAAAATGAGGTGCCTCGAAATGCGTGCACACGGGCACGCAAACCGAGGCAATGCAAAAATGCAAATTATGGCATGGGAAATGATATGCAAACATGGTAATGGATTTTCAGCAGTAAAATATGGGGGAAAACAGTTCCGAAATGAGGCGAAATGACATGAAATGCATGGAATTGTCCCGAAATGCGATTATGGCACCCGAAATGGCCTACAGCTATGCCAAACATGCACAATATGGACATGGAATGAAAAGACAGAAGCAAGGCAGCCCCAAGATAAGCACTTTTCCAGTTTATAGCATGGCCAAACAGTGGACAAAAACAGGGCAAAACAAGCATGCAAAAATGGGGAATAAACATGAGATTAAGAAGCAACTCATAGCTACTGTCCTCGAACAGGTTCGGGCCCTTCTACAATCTTGAAGAGGGGCCAAAAATATGCACATTTACAGAACTGTAAAATCCTCAAAAACAAACATAGATAAGGCTAAGCTTTTATGCAAGAAAACGGACCAAAAGGTGGCCAAAGAGGCAAGTGGTATATACAATGCTCAAACTGCAAAATTCCCTTCTACAACATTGAAGAGGGACCAAAAATAAGTATATTTCCAGAACTGTAAAATGGCCAAAACAGTATAAAAACATGCTAGAAATGCAATGCAAAATAAGGCTCAAAAGAGGCTATAACATGAGGTATGCAAAATATTCCACAAATGGCCAAAGACCCTTAATGAAACATGTTAAGAAGGTCAAAATAAGACTATCTCTAGGCCTATAAATCGACCAAAAACAAAAGCATGGTGGGCTAACAAAACATGCAAGAAAACGGTATTTACGAAGGGTATTGAAGCAAGTGGCATATGGAGGGCTCAAACAGGGTTGAGCCCTTAATGAGACATGAAAATGAGCTCAAAATAAGGCCACTTTTAGTTATGGCCGGAGCTCAAATCAAAAAGCATGGATGACTTGCAAAAGATCCAAGAAAAGGGCCAAAAAGGGGAAATTGCAACTTACCCTTGAAGACCAATTCTTTTGTTGCTTCTTGGGCCAAATTTGTTGCCTCTTAGCTGCTGGAATTCCTCTCCTTGCTCTTGGAATGGAGTGGTGGTGGTAGAGCTTGGTGTTGTAGTGTAAATGGTGGTGTAGGACTTGAAGCTTTTTAGGAAAATGAGAGAGATGGAGGAGGATTTGTCTCTTGAGGCTTGAAGAACCAATTTTCTAACCTCCTAAAGGGGAGGAGAGGTTCTCTTTATATAGAGAAACCAAAGGGGCAAAGCTTCTCTTGGAAGCTTTGACCAAAAGGGCCAAGCTTCTCTTAGAAGCTTGGAGCAAAAGGGCCAAGCTTCTTGGAGAAGTTTTAAAAAGGGGTCAAAAGGTTCAAGCTTCTTGGAGAAGCTAAACAAAAAGGTCAAGCTTCTTGGAGAAGCTAAAAAAGGGGTCAAGCTTCTTGGAGAAGCTAAAAGAGGTCAAGCTTCTTGGAGAAGCTAAAAAAAGGTCCAAAAGGGTCAAGCTCCCTCAAGAAAAGGTCTCGGTTAGGAGAAGTGGCCGATTGATCAAAAATAGTGGCCGGCCATGAACTTTTAGGATCCTCCCAAGTGTGTAGATCACAGATATGTGGTCGAAAGTTCAAGAAAGTGGGCCCAAGGTGTTCAACATTGGCCCGGAAGAGGATGGGCAAAAATGGAAAGAAAAATTAATGGCCGGCCATAAACTTTTAGGAGCCTCCCAAGTGTGTAGATCACAGATATGTGGTCGAAAGTTGGCAACACTAACTCCAAGGTGTTCAACATTGGCCCGGAAGTTGGAAAAACGGGCGCCGGGAGGCTCCGGAGGAGAGATAACTGGTTGCTGCAACAATTACTAGCCTCCCACCCTCCAGTGACCTTCCTGGTGATAAAACAGAGGTACCTGCCAAAAATGAACGAAAACCGATGCAAAACGAATGTTCGGGGGCCAAAACACGCAGTTCGGGGCCCTAGAAACTGCCCGTTAAACACCGAAAGTGGCGTTTGGCCACGAAATGGGTTTCTCAGACACCAGTGTCCCTCAAAAGGGAGCAAATAGGAAGTATGCCAAAAATTAGAGCAAACGGAGATGGTTAGGCGGTCCCGAACCGAGGCACACGGCCTGATGGTCCCGGAAAACCGGAAACCGGGCTCCGAAATGGGCAAAATGGCCTACGGCCACCAAACGTAGCCTACGGACATTGAGAGATGGTCTACGGGACCTCTCTCTTCCCTCAGGGAAAGAAACAGAGAAAACCGAGTCTGGTTCGCAAACCGAGACAAGGCACAGAAGAGGGTTCGGAAGCCCGGAGGCAGGGCTCACGGCCGCGACTCTGAAACTTCTGAACGAGCACATTATGCAACATCACCAAGCGCTCAATCAGTGACATCTGAGTCTTAAGGTCGGTCAAAAATGGGGTGTCTACAACTGTGTAGACCCTGAGGGTTGGCCCTCAGCAGATCTCTTTGTTGAAGTAGAGGTTGATTTTTTGCTTTCAGCTAGCTTCGAAATCGGCATAGCATCCTCAGCCTCGGCATCTGTAGCCTTGGCCTTAGGCTGAACCTTTTTAACTCTCTTTGGTTTGGGTGGAAGCATTGATTGCGTTGGTGCAGCTTCGGCGTCAGTTGGGAGATCGGCAAGAAGGTCTTGGACAATAGGCCTTTGACGAACCATTTCGGCAGTCTTTACGAGCTTTCGTCGGCGTTTACGTTCAGGAATTGGTATTAAGTAGGGGGCCGAAGTTGATGGAAGATCGGCTGGGTCAAATGTGGACTCTTGATCTGTTCGGGATGTAAAAGCAGTTAAGGTTGTGGCTGTGGGTGGAGAAAGACTCTTCTTCCTTTTTCTAGGGATGTCGGGTAAGGTGGATTTGTATGTAGGGATGAAGTTTAGTAATACTGGGGCTTTTCGTTTATGGATTGGAAGGCCAAGAAGTGTTTTCAGATCTATTCCTGGGAAGAATGATTGGCGAAAATTTTTCGGTGGCTGATGAAGATCTGCAGAGAGACAGACGTCAGAAACAAAAAATATTAAAATCTTAAATAAAAACAACTAAGTGTTGACTCAGGGCTCTTACTCTTGCCCTCTGTAAGTGTTCGAGGAAGAGGGTAGAGGTGGACATCTTCATCTGGGCCAAATTCCCAATTTCCAGAAGCAATGAGAAAATCATCTCCAGCCCCCTTATTGGAGTCTGGGAGGTCGGCTATAATTTTGTACTGAGTAGATCTCGGCTTAAGGTAATAGACAAAACCCCTATCCTTCAGATCAAGAGGGCACATGGTATAACAATATTGAAGGTCGGCTAGGGTGATTCTAAGGTTTTCTTGCCTAGCTAAGGCAATAATACCGTTAATTACCCTATAGGAATTGATAGTAAGTTGCATAGGGTTCAGCTTATAGAAATGGAGAACTTGACGAAAAAGGGGATCGAGTGGAAGCCGAAGTCCACATTCGGTAAAAGCAACTATTGGAAAAGGCATTGTGTGGTCTGTGGGCACGATGGTATCATTATCCCCAGCCAGCTTAAGATGAACATCGGCTGGGATAGAGAATTCTTGCCTAAAGTATTCAAGTTTTGTCGGGGTATTCACCCTATGCCTCCACATACCCATTATGTTGGCTTAAACTAAGAGGAATATGTTTCAGAAGGTGGGCGTTTTTCAGGTTTCCCTAAAGATTAAGGGTTCTACAGACAAATCCCAAATCTATAAGGTATGAAGATAAAAATCGAGGGCACAGATCTGGGGCAGATACAAAAAGAGAAAACAAAGATGAAGTTTCAGATTCAAGAACAGAGGTATAGTTCTCAGAAACAATAGAAATACAGAAAAAATCAAGGACAACGGCAAAGAGAATGATGAAAAAACATAGAAGTTCAAGGTAAAAGCCACAAATTCAAGATACAAATAAATCCAAGACCTCGAACAAGATCAGTAATGGCAACAGACAGACAAAAGCACATAAAGAGAATGGAAAAATTAAAGAAGAAGATCTTACCAGGACAAATGAAGCCGAGGCAGTGCTCGCCGAACTCAGAAATTGATTGCAACAGCAAAGAGGGCTTTTGAAAGAATGAGGCAATGGCAGATTCGAAGAAGAATGAGCTTTTCAGAGAGAGAAAACAAGAAGACGGAATGAAAAAGTGAAGAAAAGATAAGAGGCAAAAGAAAAGTTTTGTCAAAAATATGAAACGGCGGCGAAATTAGGGCAATCATTACGCCTAGGGTAACGCACGCGTCAGACGGCGCAGACGAAATGAACAGACAGCTTCAGGCGCGTCACTAACACGCTCCAATAAAGACGAAACACGTAAGAGAAACAGTTAGATATGCATGACAGCTCATGCGCATGGGAGAATGCGATCGAAGCCTTGTTCTCCGAAGAGAACACGTCGGCTGAAAGTAGATAATCTTGGCTAAATAGTTTTTGAGCCATTACTCAGGAAGGAAGCGACAAAATTTCGGAATAGGTTCCATCACCTCAGAATGCCGAGGTAATAGAACCTAGGGGGCAGTTGTAGGGATATATTTTCTGAATACCAACACGTGGCATGGTTACGCCGACGTGTCAGCCGAGGTGCCACGTGCCTTGGTAGTTAAGCCGAGGTAATCTCGGAGAAGCCGAGGTCATCTCCAAAGATATCGGAATCCGAGATAAGGGGCAAGAGTCCTAAGGCACAAAGGGGACTGAATCAAGATAAGGATAAAACTCTTAAGGAGTTTATCTTTATCACTTAAAAGAGTCCAGAGTAAACAGTGAACTAGAATTCATAGAAGTCATACTTCTAGTGGGACTTGGATTGAGTATATTATAAAAGAGAGGCACCCCCATGGGTCTAAGGTATGTAACTTATACTTTGAGTATTCAATTTAGTACTTGATTATCTTTGAGAGATATACTGACTTGATCGTCGGAGTGCCCCCGGGTGGAAGAACCACCGCCGGAGCTTTTTCTTTCTGTTTCAGGTTACTTTAGCCATCTATTCTGCTTGTGCTCTCCAGCTGATCACTAAACGGGCAGTGTGGTCAGATTTTCACCCACACAATTACCAAATTTTCTACCAAACCTTTTACGGGTGTGGGATCAACACAAATGTAAGTCCCACCAAGTGAGAAATTTGGTAAAAAAATTGATAATTTGTTTGGGATGCGCAGCATAACTCGAGAGAAAATATTATTTTACGCAAGAGAGATTTTTAGGTTCCTAAAACCGCGTCAAAGAGAAGAGGAGAGCTGAGATTTGACTGGACTCTTCTCTCCACAATCACAATCTCTCTCCACTTTCACATAAGTGCACTTCTCTACCTTACATTATATTTTAATAAAATATTAAAAAAATATATTTATCTAAATTATTTTAAACAACTCCAAATCAACTATTACTGTGTGTTTGGTAACGTTTACGTTTTCAGTTTATATTTATAAAAATTTTATAAACTGGTTTTTGTTTATTTTTTGTTTATTTTTAGAAAAACATAAACTACAAACACGTTTGGTAATTGACAAAATGTTTAAAAAAAATTTAAAATAAAAAAAGAGTGAGAAATGGCGAGTGGTGATAAGTGGCGGCGGAAGACGGTAGTGGAAAGTGGTGACGGTAGGTGGTGGATAGCTGGTGGTGGTGGTGGTGGTGGTGGGTGGGTAGGTGATGGTGACGGGTGGTAGCGAGTGGGTGGTGGTGGTGGTGGTGGCGGGTAGTGGGTGGTGGTGGCAGGTGGGTGGTGGTGGCGGGTAGGTGGCGGTGAGTGGATGGGTGACGGTGGCGGGTGGTGGGTGGCAGCAAGTGGGTGGCGGTGGCAGGTGGGTGGCGGATGGCGGGTGGTGATGGTGATGGTGGGTGGGTGGGTGGGTGACGGCGGCGGGTGGTGGGTTGTAACGAGTGGGTGGTGGTAGTGATGGTAGCGGGTGGTGGATGGTGGTGGCAGGTGGGTGACGAATGACGGGTGGTGGTGGGTGGTGACGGGTGGTGGCGGGTGGTGATGGTGGGTGGGTGGGTGACGGTGGTGGGTGGTGGTGGTGGTGGTGGTGGTGGTGGTGGTGGCAGCGGGTGGTGGGTGGTGGTGGCAGGTGGGTGGCGGATGGCGGGTGGTGGCGGGTAGGTGGCGGGTGGTGGTGGTGGTGGTGGGTGAGTGGGTGGGTGACGGTGGCGGGTGATAGGTGGTAACGAGTGGGTGGTGGTGGTGGGTGGTGGTGACGGGTGGCGGGTGGTGGTGGCAGATGGATGGCAGGTGGGTGGTGGGTGATGGTGGTAGTGGTGGTGGTGGTGGCGGGCGGTGGATGGTAGTGGTGAGTGGTGGGTGGTGGTGGTTGGATGGCAGGTGGGTGGTGGGTAGTGGTGGTGATGGTGGTGGTGGGGGGTGGGTGGTGGGTGGTGGTGGCGGAGGCGGAAGACGGTTGTGGAAAATGGTAGCGGGTGGTGGCTAGTGTTGGGTGGTAAAAAAAAAACAAAAAAACTGAAAACTCAAAATGGAAACACATTTTTTGTGTTTTTATTTTTTGGCCAAATTTATAAACTGAGACCACTGATTTATAAATCAAAAATTTTACCAAACAAGTTTTTATTTGAGTTTTTTAAATTTTTATAAATATAAACAGAAAGCTGAAAACGTAAGTGTTACCAAACGGCACCTTCACTTTTTATTTTCTGTTTTTTTTTTTAATTTTTAAAAATTATTACATAAAAAAGTTTAAAATTTTAATAATTAAAATTTATAAATTTTATCATTATTCTGAAGAAAAAAAAATATCCAACTCCTTCTCCGATTTGTTATTTCTCTCTTTTTTTAACTAATTTTTTTTATTTTGTAACTTTTAATTATGTTATTTTACATTATTTATTTTTATTTATTTTTTGTTATAAATATATTACATAAATAGATAAAAAAAATTAATATATGTATTGTTGACATTTCAAATAATTACATATTAATGATAAATTAAGCTTGTTTGTTTTCATTTTTCAGAAAATTCTACTTTCTTATTTTTTGTGTTTTTTTATTTTTACTGAATTTTTTTAAATATTTTAAGCAATTTTTTTATTTTTTAGACACACCTAACATAAATACACCTAAAAAGTAAAAAATTTGTAAAAAAAATCTTTTAAAAATTCACTAAATACCAAAAATATAAAAAAAAAATACTAGAATTCAGTGCATTTCTTTTATATTTTTAGGTATTTATTAATTTTTTAAAATATTTTTTCACAAATTTTTTACTTTTTAGACATGTCTAACTAAAGTGCATCTAAAAAAATAAAAAAAAAATGTTTAAAATTTAAAAAATATTCGCTAAAAACAAAAGAATACGAAAACCAAAAAATTCAATTTTCAAAAAACTTAATTCAAAAAATTCAAACTAAACACACTGAATAATTAAAATTTTAAATTTTTCATGTATCAAAAAAAAATTAAAACCTCATTCATATGTAATTCAACATCTATGGTTGCTTAGCGAGTGTAATGACTCATTTTTACTTTTTTTCTCTTTTTTTTTTTATTCTTATTTCTCCTACTTACGTCAAGAACTGTGTGCCTACACTATTATTGCAATGGTTATTGTTATGAAAAAATAAAAAGGACATACAAAATAAAATCATTTAAAAATTTCAAAATATTTAAAATGTTGTGCTTAAATCACATGCCAATTTTTTAGTGAATCTTTAATGAACGATTTATATAAATACAAATTGATATTTTAATGTGTCAAAATGTAACATTTTTTGTTGAAGAAGTAATACTAAGTTATAATTTAAGGCAAATTATACTAACAATCTCTATAGTTTGGGACTCGTGTCACTTTGGTAGCTAACTTTTCAATTGTGACACATTTGATCCTGAATTTTGAATCTTGTTCCAAATAAGGATAATTGAAGATACCATAGTTTAATTTTAAAGGCAAAATCGTCAATTTAATAAAATATAACTAATCTGACAAAAATAATGTCAAAAAAATATTTTTAATTTTTAAAAAATTATTTTTATCCACCAATGATAAAATTATGTAAAATTGATAAAAATTAATAAAAATTACATGATTAATTTTTAAAAATTAATTTTACATGATCATCATCCAAACAAATAATAAAAATTAATTTGGTAAAAAAAAATAAATGTCTAAAAGATTTATCAATTTTACATAATTTTTTTTTAGTGGGTAGAAATAATTTTTAAAAATTCAAAAATATTTGTTTGACATTTATTTTTGTCAAATTAGTTTATATTTTATCAAATTGACGATTTTACCCTTGAAAAATTTAATGATATCTTCAATATGGCTTATTCTAATCTTAGGCCTCGTTTGGGAACATGCTAATTTAGTAACTTTTTAACTATTTGGCTAAAATATAAACTTAAAAAAATTAGTATGTTTAGGATAATTTTTTGACTTTTTATGAAAAAATGTGTAAAAAATAAAGAGAAAAGAAAATTTTTAATTTTTTGATATGAATTGTTGACTTTTTTATTTTTTTAATGACTTTTTTATTTTTTAACTAAAACAGTCACTTGCCAAACGAGACCTTAATCTATATCTGTTAGCTTCTCCGCCCCCACTAATCTGCTATTAATGATTTAGAAGTACCACATCAGTATTGAGTAGATAGCCTAAAATTGTGGTTGTTACCGGCTTATTTCTCAGGGAAAAAAACAAATGATGTGCAAAAACTATTTTGACAGAAAGAAAACCAAGGTATAATACGCCGCATCATAAAACTTTCGATTAAGCTTTTCTTCTCAAACACTGGTGTCTCAAATCTGAGTAGAGGAAGAACCTATGAAGAAGCCGTAACTGTAGGTTCTGCCAAGTACTCACTGTATCTGTAGAAGAAGACAACCAAATTATAAAATAAAATAAAAAAAAGGGGTTGTCTACCCTGGAGTTCTTGCATGTATGTAACTAATACTAATCGTTATACCCCTCAGAATATTGCCTCTTTTGTGTTGATAATTCAACAGAATAAGCTTCAATGCTGCAAAGAAATTTAAACGTTATCATTGTGATTGTCGAAAAAGACTGCAGTGTTGACGCAATGATATAACTAAATGACGAAATTGTGCAAGAACATTCGCGCTGTGTCTGGGAAACAGGGGAGAAGCAGATCCACAACATAATCAATGGAAGCCTATATTAAATTAAAAGATCTTGGAGAAGACCAAGAATTTCATTTTTTCTAGAACATCTGGTAAATTAATGCACAAACCAATACAAACAACACTATTTTCTCAGTAGTAAAATCAAAGAATAGGAACCCTAGCAAATGTAAGAAACCATGGCCAAAACCCACTTTAGAAACTGTGATTTCAACAAGGTTAACGAAGCACAACCACGTATACATATCAAGAAAATAACGTATATCCCATCAAAACAATCATAAGACCACCACTAGGAGGACCTTCGTGAGCACTAGCAGCAGGGATGGATTGCGTACAATCTGACTTCCACTGATGGAATCGTGTACACTCTGACTTCCACTGATGGAATCGGCCGATTGTGTAGGTGCAGTTGCAGGGCATGCAAGCCCTTGCTTCCCTTCCCGGCACACACTGGCAAAAAGGCCAGGTGGGTATTTCCCGTAGAGGTTGATGTAACTGAACATGGTTGTGGCGCAATCATTAGACAAGTCATTTAGCGCATCCGCATAAGGGCAAGCAAATTCTTTAAATGCTGGACAACAGATATTGGGCGCATACTGCGGTCCTTTGCACTGGCTGGTGATGATGGTGTAGTTCAAAAACTCAAAGTTTACAGGGCAAGCTGCAAATAACATGATGCAAAGATATCATTCAAGAATTATTTTAGGGATCCCGACTTTTAAAATGAGACAACAATTTTCTTTACCATGTGTTAGTAGCCAAAATGAACCTGATGCCGAACAGCTATTAAGAAATCTCTTCAACTATTCAATTGATCACAATACCAAAATATACATAGAATTGATCAAAAAAATAACAAGTAGAATAAGTGTAAAAGAAGAAGATCACAAGGGCCACAACCCTAAACTCAAACAGCAACAGACTACACAATATCTCATCAACCCAAAGCTGCATAAATATTGTAAATCAAAGTATTATATTACAGCGGGAAAAAATAATTCGGATCATACCTTAATGACACAACCTCGTGGGTAAATCACGTGCTTCCAAAATCTGATCAGTCAACGAACCCAGCAGTGGAGTCATACTACAAAATGAGTATCACCCATACAAGTCACAGTGCAAAATGGCTTGATCGTTGTTTTCTGGGAGAAAGTCAAAGAGAGAGAGTCTGGGGAAAAAGGTTATGGGTAAAAACCACATAACGTATATCTTATATACGTATCTCTTTAGATTAACCATATAATCTGATATATAACCAATATCTGTCTATCCATCTATCCATATCTATTGATATGATAGATATAGATATTCTGAATGGTTATCCAAATAAGTTTTGAATTCAAATTCAAACTTACATGGATAAGGTTCAAAAGGTTCTAAGGGTCATGCCACATGGGCGCCCAATTTCTAACATCTCCCACTCGGACATGAGTTGGCATGACACTGCCACATCTCTATCTCAATCTCCCCAAAAAAATAAACAATCTCATACTAGCCACTGCACCGTGCGACTGCTGAGAACACCTGCATGTGGGAGCTCTATACTAGAAACTCAAAACGAGCCAGCATAGAGACATCAACCCAAAAAGAACAGAAATAGTGTCTCATATACCCCAAACCCATCTAATTACACCGGTCCAAAAAACATCTCTAATCCCTCAAAAAGAGCATGTTTGACCCTCTCAAGTCTTGCAATATATTCACACTCAATTCGCCTCTCATACAGAGCGATGTGAGTTGCCGGCAGTGAATATACAACAGTGGTGTAATACTAGATGATCTTCCCTTTGCCCTCATGCCATTTAGTTTAGGATTGACTGCTTTCCTAGTGATGTCCCTTAAGGCCGAATCATACATGCCCGCAGGCAACATACCAAAGTAGCAGAACATCAACCCCTTGCCTTATGACATAGTCAAAAGTCACAAAAAGGTACATAAATGAAAGTCATATCAATAATGACACGTAAGACTCACACGGTGAGGAAACAGGGATTCATTCTCTCACCTCATTACTCGGTCGTCAAGCACATATAGTATGAATACATGCTACGGTGGAGTAACTCTTCCATAAAGAGTGACGTCATACTCGATACACCGTACAGATATTAGTCTAGTCGCTTTCAAGCGCCTAACCCGAATTCTCTATTTGCTCGCCTTCTAAGCGCCAAATGAGATCTCGCATCTGGCTAATCATAACAGGCACAACATGGAAAGTGGATACTAACATCCATGTTTGGTCCTTAACACGACCTCATCTTGGTTGTAACTAAGGCGACATGCATAGTGAATTATTTAAGCCTCCCTTGGCTCCAAATAAAAATAAACCACTAGTCTCATCCTTGCTCGCTCCCAAGCGCCAAGAGTGATTGCTCGTGTGAGTGAGCCAATCTTGCCTGCTGACATCATCATCTACTAATCATTATGACACAAACCATAATAGTGTCAACATCCCATCATCTCATAACAAATAAGTGATCGATTTAAAAAAAAAAAAAACACAACCACAGTCTGCGCAATTCTAGATTCCAAGCATAACCCTTGTCAACACCTTTTGCGATAAGCATATACAACAGAATCCACCATTTGCGTCTCATATGAAGTGGTTCAAGATCACTACTTCTTGCGCAATTACCTCTCTAAAGATATTTTGGTGACCAATTTGCGTTCATTCTGGATGCGCCCAACTAGCGCATTGAATCTTACAAGAAGCAAATTAATATACTACTAGTAAAGCATTTTATCCACAGTCTAATGAGCAAGGTCAATGTCTAAACAACTCAGTTGACCATTTACCAAAGATAACACTTATCATGCCGAATACGCCCACATAGCGTACTTTAGGCTCCCACAACAAAGAAAAAATAAAGGAATATAGGTCATCTGTTTCTCCCAAAGACAATCCGAGGATTCACTCAATAGCTAAGGCTCTGGCTTTTACCGATAGGTAAGTCAATGGATTTGCAATTTTACATCTAGAATCATTCTAGGATATTCTCTATGTAAGTCATCGAAGACAAACCGAGAATTTTTCTAAAACAGTCCCTAAGGATCGTACATCCGAGCATATAAATTACATCATCCATGTCCATCATATCTACAATAGAGGACTGCCTACCCCAGGTGGCGACAACCTTATAAATTCCTGGCTCATAATGACTAAGTAAGGGAAAACTTCTTTTTGGACTATTGATCATGCCTCAGTGATCTTCATCGATCATCGTTGGCCTATCATGGCTTGACGAAATCTAAGAACCACTATTTTGATAACTGTTTTAGGCTATAAAGATTTATTGAAACTAGCAACCTTTTTGCGCTCCTAACTTTTCACCATAAAAGCAGAAAGTAAATCCCTACAGATCTACTTATCTAATTCTCTAACGAGAAAGTTGGGTCACAATGTCCACAAATCAATGTTCCGAACTTATGTCAATCATAGCCTAAGTCAAAATAACCTCACTCCCCAGGAGGAAGTCTTCTCATGGTCTACACTTTCCTCAATGGTGAGACTTTTCGGTATCTAGCGAGCCTTATGCCTCAACAATGACTATCCAAATTACGCATAACTTTAGAACAGTTTCGCGTCATAATAGAAAGTCAACCAAATTATAGAAATAGTTAATCCTCAAAGACTTTGTCTTAAACTGCGCAACATTAATCCACTTTCTAAAAAACAGGAGACTAGAGCCTTTGGCATTATCCTAGGCTCTTTATCATCTTGCGGAGTAATCATGAATGTTTCCCTTTCAATCATCCAGTGATGACGTGAAAAATTTTCACATTCGCTACCACGCAACTAAGAATGTAGAGTATTTTTCTCTAATGGAGTAATCCATTAGTAGGCACATCGCCCCCACTGTCCCTAGGATATTGGAAATTTCTTTCCATTCTCAACTAGGCTACATAAAGCGCTGTGCTTAGAATTCTCTATCTTATAGAGTTCCAAAACTCTATTCACGTCACCTTTACTAAAAAAACTTTATGTGACTTAGTTACACTACCACAAAACTGCTTACTTATATGCACATGACCCGGAGGGTTTGCATAACCTCATACAATAATGTGCCACACGACCCTTTGTGTTTACAAGACAGCATACAATAATGCGCTATAGAACCCTAGGTCTTAACTTCGCAATCTTATGAGAAGTAGAATAAAGATAAGCTGCTTAACGGTTACAGATCGCCCATAGATGGCTCTCTGCTAACCCATTACTCAAAATGGAGTGTAAAATCTGACATGGAGGGCACTTAGTTAGGGATATAGGCAACAAACTAGTGCACTTCCCAATTGAAAAACATTTTGCGCCATTATTCACCTAACATTAATAATACTTAATTCCTTATCTCTACTACACCATTGTGTTATTGAGTATTAGGAATAATCAATTTTCTAAGCATTCATCTCTCTTCATAGAGCTTTCTAAAAATAACTCAAATAGATACTCGCTACCTTGGTCAAAACTAAAAAGCACAAAAGCTCTTATCTAATTGATCTCGACCTCATATGTGCAATGTCAAAAATCATATCAAAACTTTTGACTTATGGGAGATCAAATAGTCTTGACTCAGATACGTATCGTAATCTATAAATGTGTCGAGATTGAAGCTTAGCTATCATACCCTTACACATATCTAGTCACAAATATCATAGTGGACTAAATGCGCCAAAACAAATGACCTTCTACGGCTTTCCTACTTACTTGTGCGCACCCATTGCGAACAAAGTTACACATTCAAATGAGAGCAGGATGTCATAAGCGAGTGGGCCCGCGAAGGCCTACTCAAACCATCGTGTCATCATCTCATTAATGTGATTAAGTATAATAAGCCACTGGTTCATGACCAATGTCATAAACTAATTCCAATCATCTTAATGTGTGAGTTCTCGAAGACAAGTTTTAAAGGTTTAATGACTCACAACTAATTCATATTCACTAGATCATAAAAGGATATCGTGGAGATATCAAGTGCGCCTAAGTCGCAAATTTAACTAGTAAGTGCTAATCCCCTGCACCTTCAAGTCAATTTTATTCTCCATATACTTTACTGCATCTAGTTGAAAGATGACGATACTCGTCTTGCCATATCTATTTCTTGCTTCATAGTTACTTGCAATTAATTCTACTATCCACAAGAAAGAGAGAATAAGCTATCAACTATGACAGCTCCTGAAGTAACTTAAGCGCGAATTAGGCTAAAGAGTCTAATTCAACACAATGCTCTCACGAGTCATGCGTCTATTCTTAGAGTCATAACAACCTTGTCGGCCTTGACCTTTTCATTATTATGCTGCAATGTTTGCGCTTAGTGGTAAACGTTATTAAAAAACGTTAGCCTAGCTAAGGAATCATACAAAGAAGCCCCTCCTCATGTCTCACACTCAAGTGTGGAAACAGTAAGTGTCCAGACTTAGACAAGTTGGCAATGCTAATAGATTTTGCAGCCACTAAGCGCTAATCTTATCACATAGTTTTAATAGATTTTGCAGCTTCTAAGCGCTAATCTTTTCACTTAGTGTTAATAGATTTTGCAGCTTCTAAGCGCTAATCTTTTAACTTCACGTGATATTTCAACGCACACTATTATAGTGCATGAAATTTTTCTCCATCCACTCCAAATAATTGGGTAGAGAGCAAAACACTGCTCATACTGGCTACTCGTCTTACACTTAATGACTAATTTATTTAAGTTCGCATTTCTTGGATGACGGGACTCTTGAATGTTACTTCATCTAATGATGTAACATTATTTACAAGTCAAATTACAAAGTCAATCCGCGCAGCTCAATAGTCAAACAGATCTATTCAGGGCTTACTAATTTCATAACTCCAAAACTCGCCAACCAAAACTACGTAGTATGCCGCTAACCATAGCGCACACATTAGTTTTTATTATGCCAAACAAGGCAACAAAACCACGGCGACTTTGAGTCATGTTTCCTTACTTTGACTCAATTAAGACTTGACCTAAAGTCTCCAAGACTTTTGCTCATCTAAAGAATGGGATTACATTGTTCACATTTGAACATCTTTACTAAGTTTAGGTCAACCAATTAACTTCCATAAGCTAAGTCAATTTAGAGAGAAATTCGCATTGGGATTAATTTGATTAGCATAATATAATTTTGCCGCAAAAATCTAAATTAAATAGTGACAATATTACACAAGTCGCAAGATCAAAAATCTGCTATGCTCGTAATCATCTCTTGCGCCACAGGTGACAATTATCCAAAATTCAATTTAATTTATGCGCAAAATATTGGTTTTCGGGAGTAAATCTACAAAGATTTCTTTTAACCGAACAACCTCCCACTAACTATGGCATGTTTAAAAGCATGATTAAAAATTCTAATTCCATACAATAGCATCATAATGTAGATTCACAATCAATACAGGCTATGTTACATTTAATAACGGAATTAAAATAAAAAATAATTAATCATGCTATTCTAATCACAACATATTACAAACCCTAAAAAAAATAATATGCTGTATTTAATATTCAAATTATGCCATAACAGAAACTGTATCACTTCTGAAATTTTCTGAAATTTTTCTGAAATTTTTTGGAATTCTAAATAACTAATAAACACACATTAAATTAGAAATAAAAAATTCCAGAATCTGATAAAATGAAAAAAATTATTCCAGTAAATAGAAAAATATTTCAGAAGTCTACAATAAAAAATTAAACCCCAGAAAATAATTTATGCAATACTAGAAGCATTTTGAAACATAAATAATGAATTATAATCACAGGAAAAATACTTTTTATTTTCATAAAATTTTCAAAATTTTACAAAAGATAGAAAATATAATTATGAGTCTAACAGTACTAACCACGCTTAAAACAAAACTATAACGAATTAATTATGACCATTTAATGTAATTCTGAATTTAAAAACAAAACAAACAGACCCTTTCATCAGCAGCCAAGCCGGCGGAGGAAAAACGGCGCGGCTCAGCATGCGGCTCGGCTCGCGGCTCGGCGCGCATGTGTGGCGCGGAGGGCGCGCCCGTGGAGACGCGTGGGAGCGCGTGAGAGCGCGCGGTGGCGCGTGAGAGCACGTGACAGCACGTGGAAGCCTCCCACGGCGTCAGGTGGCGCGTGAGGCCCACGCTCTGCCTTTCAGGGTGTTTTCTGGTTTGATTTTTGTACTGTCGAACTCCATTTTTCACAATAAAAACATTTACGGCATTAAAAATAACATTTAATGAACATAAAAATGAAATGTATCACATTCTCAATCAATGAGAGTTGAAGTGCAAAAAAAATCGTGCACTTCATCTTCCTCCTCCATTAATTTTCATGCATATAATGTGTATATATTTATATAAAAAAAATACACATATTTTAATGCATTAAAAAAAGCACGAAAAAACCCATATCAAAGTATTATATTACAGCGGGAAAAAATAATTCGGATAATACCTTAAGGACACAACCTCATGGGTAAATCACGTGCTTCCAAAATCTAATCAGTTAACGAACCTAGCAGTGGAGTGATACTACAAAATGAGTATCACCCACACAAGTCACAGTGCAAAATGGCTTGATCGTTATTTTCTGGAAGAGAGTCAGAGAGAGAGTCGAGGAAAAAAGGTTATGGGTAAAAACCACATAACGTATATCTTATACACGTATCTCTTTAGATTAACCATATAATCTGATATATAACCAATATCTATCTATCCATCTATCCATATCTATTGATATGATAGATATAGATATCCTGAATGGTTATCCAAATAAGTTTTGAATTCAAATTCAAACTTACATGGAAAAGATTCAAAAGGTTCAGGTTCAAAAGGTTCTAAGAGTTATGCCACATGGGCGCCCAATTTCTAACAAATATATTACAAGTAGGCTGGGTTATTTATACGCATTCAAGAAACCCTAACTAAAAGAACTTCGCAAAAATAAAATAAATCTCAAAATATAAAATATTATCAAAATTAATTATTTAATCCTATTTCTTCAATCAATTCCTTTCCGTTTCCCATCAAAACCTAGTTCTAGTAACTTCAAAAACTCAAGCAAGAGATCTAGGTGTCATATAATTAACATTTGGTTGTATTAACATGTAAGCATGTACCCAAGGAATTAGCATTTGCATGAGACCGTTCAGACTCCTACGGTACAAACCTAACACAATATTTAGGACATGTCAAACAATCTTGAGAATGTTTTACACCAGACAAATAAATAAACAAGTAAAATTTGAACCCTTTCGCTCATCTCTCCATTTTCGATACCAGAAGACAGCACTCTACCAGTATGCTATAAATGGCTGTCGAAATGCTTGGAAACAACTTATAGTTGACATGTAAAAGTTTTGAAGGAACAGAGAGGTAGAAAACTGCTTAAACATTGGAGTGATGGAAGAGATCTTGCTCCTCGAATTTTTTTATTTTTGCAACTCAATTCCATATTACTTCATTCCCTGAACTACAATAGTGAGTGATATGCCCATGATTTTGACACTTTGATCCTTAAATACTAATGTAAACCTTCAAAACAAGCAGTTCTTTTTCCTTATGATAATCCCACAAGCAGATGGTATATATATTGAAGGCCACATGATGTCGGATTGAAAATTCACCCAATTTTGCACATAAAAAATGTAATTAGCAACTCCCATATAAGCTGTCACGTGAATTTCAGTGTAAGATAAGCTAGAGGACATCTTAACATGTCTTGCAGGAAAAAGAATAAAAATAAAAAATCATTTGTATATTACTTGTAAAAACCTTAATCCCCAAGATTGCATACTTACTACATTCCGCAAAATTAAAAATTATGCACAACAGAATTTTAAAAACATATAGTAATGTTGTATGGTAAACCCCACACATACCTACTACATTCATTTGAATTGATCTCTCTCTAATAAGCTAAGCTCAATATATATACACGTCACTGATGTCTCCCTTTGTAACTGGAAAGCTAACTAGCAACTAGGGCTGTTCGTCCAAACCGACCCAACCTGACCCGAAAATGAAATTAATGGTCGGATTTGAAAGCAGCAGCTATCAATAGCGATTGTAACGACAAGATATTTTTGGATTGGCGGACGGGTCTTGGTTCTGAATACACCCCAACCAATTAACCTGACCCAACCGAGAAATATTGCTTTTCATGTGTATACCAAACCGACTGCAAAACCATCAATTTGGCTCAGTCATATTTGAACAGTAGGACGGTTGAGTATTGAATGAATGATTCCCTAATACGAAGTGTTCTATTTGGTTGACAGGCCAAGGGTGAACCCAACCCAAACTGACAAGTGAACACCCCTACTTGCAACAACTTGAAACAAGTTCAGCTAACTAACAATTGCTAACATGTACAAAGTCCTAAGTAACTCTATATTGATTCCCTAACTAACTCAATACTTGATGCTTCAACTCCACTCTAACAAGAAGTGTCATTCTTAATGAAGAACTACTTGTTGTTTTTGTTTATTTCTTGTTTCTCCTTCAGTTTTCCTTGGAGGAGTAACTGGAATGGAATCCCCACCAAGAGGTTGGACAGTACAAAGCCAACTGGAAACAAACAGTCAAGGTACCAAAACGCAAAAGCGTACTCATTAAAAAATAAAAAATAAAAAATAAAAAGAAAAAAGAAGCAGAAGAAGAAATATGTCAGAAACCATTGGCCATCAGAGAGAAGTATTGAATAAAATGACATAAACAGATCCATGTATGCTGTAGCTCCCCAAATAGGGGATTTTTGTGGTTGGATGCCTCAGAAAATGAAAATGCTCAAGACAATATTGATAATTTCTTTGGAAGAGGCCCATCCTAGTTAAATTTTAATCTGGTATAACAATAACCAAATCGAATCGAACCAAACCAAACTAAACATTGTGTCCCAATCAAGTGCGGTGGGCTAATCAAGGCTATATACTCAAATTAAATAAATTCATCTTTCTTTTTTTTTACTACTGAATCTGATCTAACCATATGTTAATGTTCAATCATCATATATTTTGCGGAAATTGTAAGCATATAAATCCAGCAGATACATGCGTTATAAGCCCCCAAAACAAAACAAAAATTCAAATGAAAAATACCCATTAAAGCAATGGATTAAAAAGGGTATAATTGAAAAGAAAAAAATGCACCTTTCTTGGCTTGAAGAAGATTCCGACCCATTAAAGATCTACCCCCAAACATATCATCTGCATTACACAAACCCACATGTAAAAATTACTATTATTACAATAGATATATATATATATAGAGAGAGAGAGAGAGAGACAGAGAGAAAGATAAGTATTGGGTTTTGCATACCTGAAATGAAAGAGGAAGCAGATGCAGAGACAGAGAGGCTGGTCAAAAGGAAGAAGAAGACAAGTAAAAAGAGAGTCGAAGACGAAGACAACAAACACTGATTTTTCTGCTCCATTTCCGAGATCCAAGAGAGAGAAATCGCCGGATCTGTGGCACCTTGATCTCAGGAAACGATTCAGCTCAGAGATTATAGAGATGCACTAATATGTAATACATCAATAGAGAGAGAGAGAGAGAGAGAGAGAGAGAGAGAGAGAGAGGGGGAAGGAAGGAAGAAAGGAAGGAATAGAGTACAGCCACTATACGCAAAAACAGAGAGATTTTTGGGTTCCTAAAACCGCGTCAAAGAAAAGAGGTGAGCTGATATTTGACTTAGGTCTCTCGACAATCACAATTAGGGAGGTATGCAAAATTGAAAAAATCGATTAAATTGATTGAGTCGAACCGATTACATTTAGTCAGTTTTTTAATATGAATCGGTCTGTTCGATTTTAGAAATTAATTTTTTTTAGTTTTTGGTTTGATGTCGATTTTGATATACTATACACCGATTTGCACCGAAATCGATCGAATATATTTACATATAATATATATTAAATATATAATGAATATTTTGACTCTATTTGATAGACTTGTGGTTTAGACTTATAGGATGATTGTTTTAAGTTTTGGTTTTGTTTTGATGTCAAAATTTTAGTTCTGAGATTATATTTTGTTTCTAATTCTAATTCAGTAAAAGCTTCAAACTTTAGTATTTATTAATTTTTTTATTTGTATTTTTGTAAATGGTTAGATTAGATATGGTTAAAATTGTATACAAATGGCTAATTTAATATTTTTATATAAATTATTTATTATACTACAAATTTAAGAAATGATTTAATTTTGAAAGTACTTAAACCGATTAAACCACATTGAACCGAACCGTTTGAATCAGTGCAGTTTGGTGCGGTTTGATAAAAAATTTGGTTTGTATTGATTTTCCATATAATAAAACCGACATTATCGGTTCGGTGTAAATTTTTACCTAAACACCGACCGTCCCGAACCGATTACATCCCTAATCACAATCTCTATCCACGGAGACCACTTTTAACTCTATGTGTCAAAGTTATCATCAAATTTAAATTTGATAAATTTTTTTTTTTAATTTTAACAATTTTATTAAATTATTATCAAATCGAGAATATTAAAAATATTTCACCGAATAGAGAATTTTTGAAAACCTTCACCATTTCATTGTTTGGTATCGTTAGTTTGGCAACAAATGACGACTAGTCGAACGTCTGGCCGGTTGTCTTCCCGGTCATCTAATTAGTAGAAAATTTCCACAGCAATTCATGCCCTCGGACGACTGGGAGGATGTCCACCCAGACATTCTTTGTCTCTACAGGCATGTAAAATTGTGTGAATTGTGTGCCAACAGTTTTAAATTTGTGACCAACAATTGAGGGAAGTACAAAAATCCTATCTAAAATTAGCCGTTGCTTTTGTAGGGTGTCTGCTCTATAAGGTTTCTGTTGGTTTTGCAAATGGTTGATCAAAGTTACCACTATTGTGATGTCTATAAAATATGAGCTGATTTCTGTTTTACTTTCACAATATCATTACAGTTTTCTGTTTTCTTTGTTATAATTTCCTTCAATATGTATTTGTTCTTTCATTTTTCAATTGTTCATTTTATGAGATGGTTCTTGTTAATTTAAATTTTCAGGTTTTCTTTAATTTGTCAGTTGTTTCTTTTACAATTTATTTCACTATCAACTTTAATTTTTGATCATATTGATTTTTTTTTTAATTGGTTTAGTTATACAACTTTTACCTTCAAACTATGGAAGATTTTGAAATGTTTTACGAATCACAAACTTTTTATCAGAGCAATGATGTAAGTATTATTTCTGAAGCTTCTTGTATTCCTCGTAGCAAAGCGTTCACCAATATAGAAGATAGAACTTTATGTAGATCTTGGTTAGTCATCTCTCAAGATCCCATTGCAGGTAATAGTCAAACCTTGATAATATTTTGAGAACAGATACTCGTTTATTTTAATTCACAATTGAATGGTTAATCAAATCGAAACCTTATTTCTTTGTCTCACCGTTGATCTATGATGCAAAAGGCAATTAATAAGTTCTGTGGTTTTCTTGAATAAATTCAATTGAGGCAACAAAATTGAACAATTGAGGCAGACAAGGTAATTTTTATTGGTAGTTATGGCATATATATTTTTTGATTTGTATCTACTAGTTATAATTACTATGTATTTCATTTTTCAGGTTACTGAAGCTAAGCACATATATAATGCAATCCAAAAAAAACACTTTACATTTGATACAAGTTGGAAAATTTTGCTCCAAAGTTATAAGTGGGATGAAATTAGAACACAAAACAAGAAACCCACACCACCAGCAAATCCATATTCGACTCCAACAACTGAAGATGAGGCGTTGGAACCCAAAAATGTTGACTCTTGCATCATACAAAAATGTTGTTTCCTTACTCCTTGAGAAGAAGAGATTGTCTACACTAGTGTTGCCCATGGAGGGTATATACCATCAGCAAAGTAATAACCCATATTGTAAGTGTATCCATTAACTGTAAAATTAGTAGGTGGAGCTTCCCCTTAAGCAAGATCAGAAAATAAGGGCGAACGATCCAAGGCATTCAAGTCATTGTGTGATCCAGGCATTCCAAAAAATGCATGTCAAATCCACAAGTCATAAGAAGCTACTGCTTCAGGAATTATTGTTGGTTTTTTTCTGATAGCTTGCATATTGACCTTACCATGCCATCGGACAATTTTTCCGCTCCCAATGCATGCAATCTAAACTTTCCAACATACCCGAAAATCCATGAACCTCCCCAATAGTAAGTAATCTAGCAATATCAGTTGGTGATGGAGATCTAAGATATTCAGGTCCAAAGATTTCGATAATTGAATTGCAAAAGTATTTCAAACTTTCAATTGTGTTGCTTTCTCTAATTCGCACATAATCATCAACCGCTTTTGCTACCACTTCATATTTGAGTATTCTAATTGCTGAAGTCATCTTTTAAGGTGGAGACAATCCGAGAATATGAGCTGCATCTTTTTTTTTTTTTTAACAACATATTTGTCGTGTGCTTCAATAGCATGCAAAATTCGCAGATACAGATCACGACGCATTCTAAAATGTCTCCGAAATGTTGAAGATGAATAAACTGGATTTATAGCAAAATAATCCACAACCAATCGATCATGACCCTTTATTCTTTCGCGACATATGTATTTATGTCCAACAACAGAGCCACCTTTTTTCTTTGGCTGATCATTTCCTGTCAACATCTGTATCATACTAGCATTATTTATCTCATAAAGACCCACAAGTGAAACAATTTTTGCATTATCACTTTCATCATCGAAGGATGAAGAAGAAGAAAAAGAGGATGAAAAATCAATGAACAAATAAGAAGTCATTACACTTTGTTTTTCAGTTATGGGTTGGTTCCAAATACATCGTTGTTTGCTGGGTGTATTTACAAATTTTAATATGTTTATATTTATTTTTTTTGTTGGAAATAATTAATAGAGGCAAAAAGGAATGAAAAATAATTAATGGAGAGAAAGACCAAAAGCAAAGGAATTGAGGAAACAAAAATGGAAAGAAAAATAATTTTCGGTAGTGGTGGATTGCCCTTGCTTGTTGACCAACCAGACATTCGGTTGGTCATTCCCCCGATCGACCTGTTTGTTGATGACAGCAAAAAATGTTCAATTAGAGTACCAAATATCAGATGGAGTTTTTACTCAAATTTAATAAAATAAATGATTCACCATTAGAGATGCTCTTACAGATAAGTGCACTTCTCTACCTAAATAAGTACACTTAAGGTCACATTATTATTATTATTTTTTATATATTTTTTTACAAAAATATTAAAAAATATATTTATTTAAATTATTTTAAACAGCTCCAAATAAACTATTACTTCACTTTTATTTTTTGTTTTTGTTTTTTTTTTTAACTTTTTAAAAATTATTACATAAAAAAATTTAAAATTTTAATAATTAAAATTTATAAATTTTACCATTATTCTAAAGAAAAAAAAAAATCCAACTCCTACTCTGATTTGTTATTTTTCTCTCTTTTTTTTTAATATATTTTGTAACTTTTAATTATGTTATTTTATATTAATTATTTTTATTTGTTTTTTTGTTATAAATATATTACATAAATAGATAAAAAAAATAATAATATATGCATTTTTGACATTTTAAATAATTACATATCAATGATAAATTTTATAAATATTAATAATTAAAATTTTTAATTTTTTCACGTATCAAAAAAAAATAAAAATTAAAACCTCATTGATTTGTAATTCACCCTAAAATAATTTTACTCCTCTCTATCTTTTCTTTTATGTCTTTCCTTTTCTAGTTTCTCCTACCCACTCAACATATATGGTTGCTTAGCATATGAGTGTCATGACTCATGTCATGGGTAATTTTTTCACTTCGTTTCTCTTCTTCCTTTTAATCTTATTTCTCCTACTTACGTCAATAATTGTGTGCCTATACTATTAGGAAAATGCCTCTGACCCCAGTGGGGGTGCTGGGGGGTCGTGCGTATAGGGTATTGATTAGGCGAAAAAAAAAAATTGTTTTTTTTTTTTTTCAGCCAATGAGGCCGCGCCACGTCACTGGGGGTCTGTAGCATTGTTCATACTATTATTGCCATGGTTACTGTTATGAAGAAAAAAAAAAGGAAAAACAAAATAAAATCATTTAAAAATTTCATAATATTTAAGATGTTGTGTTTAAATCACATGCCAATTTTTTAGTGAATTTTTAACGAACGATTTATATAAATACAAATTGATATTTTAATGTCACAAAATGTAACATTTTTTTATCAAAATTTTTTGTCGAAGAAGTATAATTAGTCCTTTGTTTTTCACTACCACTAAAAATTTGCTACTACATTTGTATCATTAAATCTAGTTTAGGTACAAATTTTCAGTGTTTAAATATAACTTTCTTAATATACCTTCAGTTACTAAATTATGTTTAAAAAATGCTTGTCTTTTGACATTTTCACTTGATTTAATAATTAAGAATATTTGTTGTTTTTCTATCAGTATGGTGTCTCTAGTAGTGTTGACCATGCATCCTCGTTCTTTATAGAGAAGAGGCCACATTCACAGGGGAATATTATGATTACATATTTATGAAAAATAATTTGTACACAAAATTATTGCATATAAAAAAACTTATTTAAAATGAGATAATTGTGCTTTATGTCTTCCATATAAATAATATATATATATATATATATATATATATATATATATATATAATTGTGATGTTTTTACAATTATGAACTGAACTAGTTACGCATATAGAGATCTAGAATAACTCCACCAACTCATCGGATAATGTGACTTTAATCACACGATGTGAAAAATATATAGCATTTGATTGGTTGATTTTCAATTTTGGTTATTAATAAGGGCATACAAAAAATAAAATAAAAACAGACCACCCATGTTCCTCAACCAAGGGCTCTTTATTTGATTTTTTTAGTTAAAAACTTGCCAAATGACAAAAAATTAACTTAATTAACCATCACAAAAAACCAAAAAAGGCACATATGACAGACAAACAATATGGCTTATTTTAATCTATTTTTGCTAGCTTCTCCGCCCAACTAATCTGCTATTAATGATTTCGGAGCGCCACATCAGTATTGAGTTGATAGCCTACAATTGTAGTTGTTACCAGCTTATTTCTCAGGGGGGTTAAAAAAAAAATGATGTGCAAAACTTATTTTGACAGAGAAAGGAAACCAAGGTATAATATGCCGCATCATAAAACTTTTCATTAAGCTTTTCTTCTCTAACACTGCTGTCTCAAATCTGAGTAGACGAAGAACATATGAAGAAGCTGTAACTGTAAGTTCTGCCAAGTACTCCCTGTATCTGTAGAAGAAGACAACGAAATTATAAAATAAAATAAGAAGGGGGTTGTCTTCCCTGCAGTTCTTGCATGTATGTAACTAATACTAATCGTTTTATCCCCCAGAATGTCGCCTCTTTGTGTCGAGAAATCAACAGAATAATCCTCGTTGCTGCAAGAAGAAATTTCAACGTCATTAGTGTGATTGTCGAAAAAGACTGCAGTGTTGATGCAATGATATAACTAAATGATGAAGTCATGCAAGAACATTCGCTTTCTGTCTGGGAATCAGGGGAGAAGCAGATCCATAACATAATCAATGGAAGCCTAGATTAAATTAAAAGATCTTGGGGAAGACCAAGAATTCCATTTTTTCCAGAACATCTGATCAATTAATGTGCAAACCAATACAAACAACACTATTTTCTCAGTAGTGAAATCAAAGAATAGGAACCCTAGCAAATGTAAGAAACCAAGGCCAAAACCCAGTTTGGAAACCGTGATTTCAGCAAGGTTAACAAAGCACAACAATGTATACATATCCAGAAAATAACGTATAAGCCATCAAAACAATCATAACACCACCACTAGGAGGACCGTTGCGAGCACTAGCAGCAGGGATGGATTGCGTACAATCTGACTTCCACTGCTGGAATTGGCCGATTGTGTAGGTGCAGTTGCAGGGCATGCAAGCCCTAGTTTCCCTTCCCGGCAAAAACTGGCAAAAAGGCCAGGTGGGTATTTCCCGTAGAGGTTGATGTAACTGAACATGGTTGTGGCGCAATCATTAGACAAGTCATCTATCTCCACCACATAAGGGCAAGCAAATTCTTTAAAAGCTGGACAACAGATATTGGGCTTGTACTGCGGTCCTTTGCACTGGCTGGTGATGATGGTGTAGTTCAAAAACTCGAAGTTTACAGGGCAAGCTGCAAATAACATGATGCAAAGATATCATTCAAGAATTATTTTAGGGATCCCGACTTTCAAAATGAGACAATTTTCTTTACTATATGTTAGTAGCCAAAATGAACATCATGGCGAACAGCTATTAAGAAATCTGTTCAGCTATTCAATTGATCACAAAACCAAAATATACATAGAATTGATCAAAAAAAATAAGAAGTAGAATAGTATAAAAGAAGAAGATCACAAGGGCCACAACCCTAAACTCAAACAGCCACAGCCTACTCAATATCTCATCAACCCAAAGCTGCATAAACATATTACAAGTAGGCTGGGCTATTTATAAGCATTCAAGAAACCCTAACTAAAAGAACTTCTCAAAAATAAAATAAATCTCAAAATATAAAATATTATCAAAATTAATTATTTAATCCTATTTCTTCAATCAATTCCTTTCTGTTTCCCATCAAAACCTAGTTCTAGTAACTTTAAAAACTCAAGCAAGAGATATAGGTGTCATATAATTAACACGTGGTTGTATTAACATGCAAGCATGTACCCAAGGAATTATCATTTGCATGAGAATGTTCAGACTCCTATGGTACAAACCTCACACAATATATAGGACATGTCAAACAATCTTGAGCTTGTCTCACACCAGAAAAATAAATAAACAAGTAAAATTTGAATCCTTTTGCTCATCTCTCCATTTTCGATACCAGAAGACAACACTATACTGGTATGCTATAAATGGCTTTGTCAAAATGTTTGGAAACAAGTTTTAGTTGATATGTAAAAGTTTTGAAGGAACACCGAGTTAGAAAACTGCTTAAACATTCGAGTGACAGAAGATCTTGCTCCTCAAGTTTTTTTATTTATTTTTGCAACTCAATTCCATATTACTTCATTCCCTGAACTACAATAGTGAGTAATATGCACGTGATTTTGACACTTTGATCCCTAAATACTAATGTAAACCTTCAAAACAAGTAATGATCATCCCACAAGTAATGAACATGTGAATTTCAGTATTAAGATAAGATAGAGGACATCTTAACATGTCTTGCCGGAAAAAGAAAAAAAAAAACATTCATTTGTATTTTACTTGCAAAAACCTTAATCCCCAAGATTGCATACCTACTACATTCCACAAAATTAAAAATTATGCACAACAGAATTTTAAAAACATATGGTCATGTGGTATGGTAAACCCCACACACACCTACTACATTCATTTGAATTGATCTCTCTCAAATAAGCTAAGCTCAATATATATACACATCACTGAATCCCTTTGTAACTGGAAAGCTAACTAGCAACTAGTGCTCTTCGTCCAAACTGACCCAACCTGAGCCGAAAATGAAATGAATGGTTGGATTTGAAAGCAGCAGCGGTCAATAGCGATTGTAAGGACAAGATATTTTCGGATTGGCGGACGGGTCTCGGTTTCTGAATACACCCCAACCAATTAACTTGACCCAACCGAGAAATATTGCTTTTCATATGTGTACACCAAACTGACTACAAAACCAACAATTTGGCTCAGCCACGTTTGAACAGTAGGACGGTCAAGTATTGAATGAATGATTCCCTAATACAAAGTGTTTTGTTTGGTTGACGGGCCAAGGGTGAACCCAACCCATACTGACAAGTGAACACCCCTACTTGCAACAACTTGGAACTAGGTCAGCTAACTAACAATTGCTAACACGTACAAAATCCGAAGTAACTCTATATTGATTCCCAAACTAACTCAATACTTGATGCCTTGACTCCACTCTAACAAGAAGTGTCATTCTTAATGAAGAACTACTTGTTTTTTTCTTGTTTCTCCTTCAGTTTTCCTTGGAGGAGTAACTGGAATGGAATCCCCACCAAGAGGTTGGACAGTACAAAAGCCAACTGGAAACAAACAGTCAAGTTACCAAAACCCAAAAGCATCCTCATTAAAAAAAAAAAGCAGAAGAAGAAATATATCAGAAACCATTGGCCATCAGAGAAGTATTGAATAAATTGACTTAAACAAATCCATATAGGCTGTAGCTCGCCAAATATGGGATTTTTGTGGTTGGATGCCTCAAAAAATGAAAATGCTCAAGACAATATTGATAATTTCTTTGGAAGAGGGCCATCCTAGTTAACTTTTAATCTGATATAACAATAACCGAATCAAACCCAACTAAACATTGTGTCCCAATCAAGTGCGGTCGACTAATCAAGGCTATATAGTCAAAATAAAGAAATTCATCTTTCTTTTTTTTTTGTTTTTTTTTACTATTGAATCTGATCTAACCATATGTCAATGTTCAATCATCATATATTTTGCTGAAATTTTAAGCATATAAATCCAGCAGATACATGCATTATAAACCCCCAAAACAAAACAAAACAAAACAAAAATTCAAATGAAAAATACCGATTAAAGGAATGGATTAAAAAGTGTATTATTGAAAAGAAAAAAAGCACCTTTCTTGGCTTGAAGAAGATTCCGACCCATTAAAGATCTACCCCCAAATATATCATCTGCATTACACAAACCCGCATGTAAAAATTACTATTATTACAATAGATACACATATATAAAAAGATAAGTATTGGGTTTTGCATACCTGAAATGAAAGAGGAAGCAGATGCAGAGACAGAGAGGCTGGTCAAAAGGAACAAGAAGAGAAGAAAAAAAAGAGTCGAAGACGAAGACAACAAACACTGATTTTTCTGCTCCATTTTCCGAGAAACAAGAGAGAGAAATCGCCGTATCTGTGGCAACTTGATCTCAGGAAACGATTCAGCTCAGAGATTGTATCTCTTATCTATACATCAATAGAGAGAGAGAGAGAGAGAGAGAGAGAGAGAATGGAGTACAGCCAATATACGCAAAAACAGAGAGACTGTTAGGTCTTAAAACCGCGTCAAAAGAGAAGAGTTGAGCGGAGCTGATATTTGACTCTCTCCACAATCACAATCTCTCCCCACCTCCACTTACACACATGACACCTCCACTAATTACACATATCACTTGTATTATATTATATTTTTTATTTTTTTATATAAAATTCAGAAATATATTTATTTAGTTGATTTTAAGTGTAAATTATACTTATAGGTCATGTTTGATTCACAATACTAATAGTGAGGTATTAATAATCCTATCAAATTAGTGTGGTATTAACTATCCTACCCCTACCCCATTACTAATAATCCTACAAATTTGTTGGATTAATTATCCATTGGATTAATAGTCCTAAACTAAAATGTCAAAACAAACATAGGATGATTGGGCCCACGGATTAATAATCCTAATCTCATGCTTTAATCCTTCCAATCAAACATGCCAATAGCTCATAAGATTTAGATTTAATACATATTATTTTTTGATGTTTGAAAAATTATATTAATCCTCTATTATTATAATTATTTAGACAGAATCAAAATATTAAACTCACTTTTTTTATTTTGCTTTACTTCTTTTGTTTTTTTTTCTCTCCTTTTATTTGCTTTACTTTTTTTTTAATATAATTTTTTTATTTTTTTTACTAAAAATTGTTGCCTTTTTATATAAGTAAGGGATTTGTAAAATGAGACTATTAACCACAAGAGTGAAAACATAATTTCTAAAGTGTCAAAAAATAAAATGTAATAAGATCAAACTTAAGAAGTGTCAATGTAATTTACACTCCTTTTAAACAACTCCAAATCAACTATTACTTCACTTTTTAATTATTTGTTTATTTATTTTACTTTTTAAAATTATTACATAGAAAATTTTAAAATTTTAATAATTAAAATTTATAAATTTTACCATTATTCTGAAAAAAAAAAAAATCTCCAACTCCTACTCTGATTTGTTATTTCTCTCTTTTTTGTTTAAATCAAATTTTTTTATTTTGTAACTTTTAGTTATGTTATTTTATATTAATTATTTTTATTTATTTTTTGTTATAAATATATTACATAAATAGATATAAAATAAATAAATATATGTATTGTTGACATTTCAAATAATTACATATCAATGATAAATTTTATAAATATTAATAATTAAAATTTTAAATTTTTTCATATATCAAAAAAATAAATAAATTAAAACCTCATTGATTTATAATTCACCATAAAATAATTTTACTCCTCTCTTCTTTTTCTTTTATGTTTTTCCTACCCACTCAACAAGGTTCATTTGAAATGTAGGTTGGCTTTTTAACTTTTTGGTTTTAACTTGAGGTTAAAAAGCCTCAGTTGGGATGGGGTTTTTGAGTTTTATGCGAGAAAAAATAAAATAATTATGATTTGAATGTAACATTTTATCTTATTAGACTCAAAAGCTTATTTTGTCTTTTTATGACTAAGATAGTCTCAACCTCACCCAAATCCACATGCCAAACGAGCACTATGGTTGCTTAGCTTACGATTGTCATGCTCTTGTCATGGGTAATATTTTCACTTAAGAAAAATGATGCAGACCACTAATTAGTGGTTGCACTAGGGATGTGGCAGTGGGTCCCACACACTGCCACATGTGTTTTGCGTCTTAGTTTTTGTTTTTTTACTTGCCACATAATTAGTGGTGGTGTTTGTGATAGAAATTTTGTGGTCTGTTAGCATTGTTGTTTCACTTAATTTCTCTTCTTCTTTTTATTCTTACAAATCTGTTGGGTAACTTGAAATTCGCTGCCCCGAATGGCTCGAAGTGTCAAAACGATGTCATTTTGACACCTTTTTTTCTCTCTATTTTTCCTTTCCCCTATCTTTTCTCTCTCAAACTGGTTTGAGAACCAGGCGACGGCAATAGAAAGAAAAGATGAGGAAGAGGAAGAGGAAAAGAGGACGCTAGAGATGGCTTCGCTGGCTGAATGGGAAGCTGTCAACCCATCACACAGAGAGAGAAAAAGAAACCCAAAATCCACCAAAAACAATCAAGCAAATCTCAAACCCTTCTCTTTTCTCTTCTTTCTCTGTTCTATTCTGAATCAAAATCAAAATCAATCAAAATCAAAACCAAAACCCAAACCCAAAATCAAACCCACAGCCAAATCAAAATCAAAATCCAAAATCAAACCCACAGCCACAGCCACAAATCAAAATCAAAACCCAAATCAGAAAGAGAGGAGAAAGAGGAACAGAGGAGGAAGAGGAAGATAGGATGCCGGAGATGGCTTTGCTAGCCGAATGGGAAGCCGTCAACCCATCACATAGAGAGAGAAAGAGAAACCCAAAATCCACCAAAGAACAATCAAGCAAATCTCAAACCCTTCTTCTTCCTCTTCTTCCTCTGTTCTTTTCTGAATCAAAATCAAAACCCAAAGTCAAACCCACAACCACAACCCAAATCAGTTCAAAATCAAACCCAGATTTGTTCCTCACAGCCATAGGTTGTGCTTCCTCACAGCCATAGAGAGAGGGAAGCTTTTGGAGAAGGAGAGAGATAGAGAGGAGAGAGAAGGAGAAAGAGAAAGAGAGAGAAACATTCGAGCTATTCGAGCCCCATGAATGTCGAGTTACCAGGCATCTTTCTTGTTCTTATTTCTCTTAAGGAAAATGAGTGAGAGCACTAATTGTGTGGGTGAAAATCTGACCACACTGCTTACTTAGTAACCAGCTGGAGAGCACAGGCAGAATAGATGGCTTCAGTAACCTGTAACAGAAAGAAAAGGCTCCGGCAGTGGTTCTTCCACCCGGGGGCACTCCGACGATCAAGTCAGTATATCTCTCAAAGATAATCAAGTGCAAAACTTAATACTTAAAACATAAATTGCATACCTTAGACCCATGGGGGTGCCTCTCTTTTATAATATATTCAATCCAAGTCCTACTAGAAGTATGACTTCTATGAACTCCAATTCAGTGCTTACTTTGGACTCCTTAAGAGATAAAGATAAACTCCCTAAGAGCTTTATCTTTATCCTGGTTAAGTCCCCTCTTCGTCTTAGGACTCTTGTCCCTTATTCGCTTATCTCGGATTCCGATATCTTCGGAGATAACCTCGGTAACTCCGAGATCATCTCGGCCTAACTTCCACGACACGAGGCACCTCGGCTGACACATCGGCGTCACCATGCCACGTGTTGGTATTCAGAAAATATATCTCCACAACTGCCCCCTAGGTTCTATTACCTCGGCATTCTGATGTGATGGAACCTATACTGATATTTCGACATTTCTTTTCTGAGTAATGGCTCAAAAACTGTTTAGCCGAGATAATCCACTTCCAGCCGATGTGTTCTCTTCGGAGAACAAGGTTTTCGAACGTACTCTCCCACGCGCATGAGCTGTCATGCAATCCTAACCGTTCCCTTCAAATGCTTTATTTTTATTGGCCCGTTCCTGCGACGCGCCTTAAGGCTGTCTTTTCATCCGTCTGCGCCGTCTGACGTATACGGTGCTCCAGGCGTAATAAATGCCCTATTTTTGCCGCCGTTTCAAGTTTTTGACAAAACTTTTCTTTGCCTCTTTCTTTCTTCACTTTTTCATTCTGATTTCTTGCTCTTTCTCTCTCCAAAAGCTCTTTTTTCTTCGAATCTGCCATTGCTTCAATCTCTCTTCTGAAACTGTCTCTAACCTTCCATTTTTGCGAAGCTTTCTTTGCTGTCACAACCGATTTCTGATCTCGGCGGATATTGCCCCGGCTTTATTTGTTCTGGTAAGATTCTGTTCCTTTCACTCTTAGTTCTCTTTATGTGCTTTCGTCTGCCTGTTGTTATTATTGCTTTTGTTCAAAGCCTTGTGTTTGTTTGTATCTTGAATCGTGGCTACATCTTGAACACTTGCACTATTTCACCACTTTTCTTGCCACTGTTCTTGATTTTTTTTACTTCTGTATTTCTTTCGTTTCTGAGAACCATACCTCTGTTCTTGAATCTGAAACTTCGTCTTTGTTTTCTGTTTTTCGTATCTGTCCCAGATCTGTGCCTTCGATCTTGATCTTTATAGTTCTTAGGCTTGGGATTTGTGTGTAGAACCTTCAAGTTTTAGGGAAAACTGAAACAAGCCTTATCAGTCCTTTCCTAGGCCTTTGTCGAGGTATTTGCAATCCTTCTCAAACGCCCATCTTCTGAAACACATTCCTCTTTGTTTAGGCCGACGTAATGGGTATGTGGAGGCATAGGGTAAATACCCCAACAAAACTCGAATACTTTCGGCAGGAGTTTTCCATCCCATCCGATGTTCACCTCAGACTAGCTGGGGATGACGATTCCATTATGCCCACAGATAATACGATGCCCTTTCCTATAGTAGCTTTCACTGAATGTGGACTTCGGCTTCCACTTAATACCCTATTTCGTGAAGTTCTTTATTTCTACAAGTTGAACCCATGCAACTTACCATCAACTCCTATAGGGTGATTAACGGTATTATAGCTTTAGCTAGGCAGGAGAATCTTAGGATCACCCTGGCCGACCTTCAGTACTGTTGTACAATGTGCCCCCTCAACCTGAAGGAAAGGGGCTTTGTTTATTACCTTAAGCCGAGGTCTACCAAGTTCAAAATTGTAGCCGACCTCCCAGACTCTAACAAGGGGGCTGGGGATGACTTTGTTATCGCTTCGGGAAATTGGGAATTTGGCCCAGACGAAGATGTCCATCTCTACCCTCTTCCTCGATCAGTTAAAGAGGGCAAGGGTAAGAGCCCAGTGCCAACACTTAGTTGTTTTTATTTAAGTCTTTAAAATTTTGTCTGTTTCTAATGTCTGTTTGCTTGTCTTGCAGATCTTCATCAACCACCAAAGAACTTCCGTCAATCCTTCTTTCCTGGACAAGATTTAAAGAAGCTTCTTGGTCTTCCAATCCATAAGCGTAAGGCTCCCCTGTTGCTGAACTTCATTCCGACATATAAATCCACTTTACCCGACGTCCCGAAAAGGAAGAAAAAGAGTCTTTCTCCTCCTACTGCCACAACTGTAACTGCGTCTTCATCCCGAGCAGATCAAGGATCCACCTCTGACCCAGCCGATCTTCCATCCACTTCGGCCCCCTACTTAATACCAATTCCAGAACGTAAACGTCGACGAAGACTTGTAAAGACTGCCGAGATGGTTCGTCCAAGGCCTGTCGTTCAAGATCTTCTTGCCGACCTTCCAACCGACGCTGATGCTGAACCATCGCATGCGATGCCCCCACCAAAGCCAAAGAGAGTAAAAAAGGCTCAGCCCAAGCCCAAGGCTACTGACGCCGAGGTTGAGGATGCTTTGCCTATCTCCCAGCTGGCAGAAAGCAAAAAATCAACCTCTGCTTCCACCAAGAGGTCTGCTGAAACCCAACCCTCGGGGTCCACACAATCAAAGAGGCCAAGGTCATCGTCTGCGACGACCTCGGCGTCCAAGAAGCCCGACGTTCCATGGGCCCCTCAACTAACTCTGGAGGATAGGCCTATCATGGCCAGTGAAAGTGCCGACGATATTAACGTTGGTGTCGCCCTCAGCACTGCTCTTCTTCTTCCGAAGGATTTGAACCGAAATGCTGAGCTTAGTGAGTATGAGAATTACGCTCTTATGCTCCAACACTCCGTTCAAGTAAGTGTTCCTGCTTGCACTTGTGATTCTTCCTTCTTGTTTCTTACTGAGAATATTTTCTAATACTTCTGTTTTTCTTTAGGCCATTCAGCACGCCCACTCATTTTCAATGCAATCTTTTGAAAATCGGCAAAGGTTGGTTGATATGAAGAGGGAAGCATCTTCCATGAAGAAAGAGATCAAATCTCTTGAATCAAGGATGAAAAAATTGGAAGATCAGGCCGAGGCGGCTACTAAGGCCCAAACTCTAGCTCTTGAGAAGGCCAAATCCGCTGAGGCCGTTAAAAAAGTTGCTGAGGCTAAGAAAAGAGAGGCCGAGGCTAAGAAGGCCCAAGCGGAGAAAGAGCTCCAGCAAGCTCTGGCCACCAAAGAGGCCGAAGTCAAAGAGGCCGATGAAAAGGCCTATGCCCAGGGTATGGCCGACGTCGCAGAGGATTATAAACTTCAAGTCAGGCAGGCATGCAACAGGGGATTTTCCCTTGGTTGGATGTCCCTGATAAAAAAACTTGATTTTCCTGTTGACTCGCCCTTTCGTAAGGCCGATGCTATTCCTTTACCATTTCCTCCTCCAAGTCAAGTTGAATCAGAGACTGAGGCTGATGCCGAAGAAGAGGATGAAGGAAAAAATGATGATGAGGCCTTGGTGAGAAAACCCAAGGATGCTGCTGAAGCTAAGTCCCCTCCTCCTGCTGAGCAAGTGATGGATTTAACCTTGGAGGAGGAGGGTGATGAAGTTGGGGGGGCACCCAAGGAAATCGCCATCGAGCAACTATCATCCGACCTTCTTTTGGCTGAAAGAAATCTAGACAATACGTTGGCTGAGATTGATGCTGAGATTGAAGCAGAAAAGGTTACCGAGGAGGTTCCTCCAGAATCGTCCGAGGTCCCAATCCCTGCAGCGGCTAACACTGAAGAGTCTTGAAAAAATGTTTTTTGTACTTTTTTCTTCTTTTTCTGTACTTTGCAATTTGTACTCTCTTTTAATTTCTGGACAATGAAAAACTCCTTCTTATGGCCGACGTAGCTTTTTCCCTATGTAACTGCAACTGTTTCTTCTATGAATGTTTTTAATCTTCTGATGTTCTGTTGATTGCTTCTGCAAAGCTCTATACTTAGAAATTTTTGCATGCTTTTTCATTTTGCTTCCTTTGTGTAATCTTCTCGGGGTTATATACCTCGGGTATAACAATACAACTTTTACTTCGGCAAGATACTGACCTGCAAACTTTTCATAAATTTTAACAAGTATAAACATATACTACTTAATATAAACTTTGCAAGTTTCTTCTCAAGTTTCAACAAGTATTAAACAGTGATCTCGGTCTATCATACTTGCAAATTGCTACAAATTTCAACAAGTAGTAAACAATATACTTAGCCTTTACATCAACCTGTAAATTTCTGTATACCTCAGCGGGTGATCATATGTCGGCTTAACATAAACTTGTAAATTGCTACAAATTTCAACAAGTGTTAAGTATCTTCCTTAGGGTTAAGCAACTCACATATTGCTATGAGAACTTAAGCAATAACCTCGGCTTTCAACTTGTAAATTGCTACAAATTTCAACAAGTGAAGATAAGGAATCAGCTTAATTCCAACTTGTAAATTGCTACAAATTTCAACAAGTGAATTAAGGAATAATCTCGGCTTAACTTCAACTTGTAAATTGCTACAAATTTCAACAAGTGAAGATAAGGAATCAGCTTAATTCCAACTTGTAAATTGCTACAAATTTCAACAAGTGAATTAAGGAATAATCTCGGCTTAACTTCAACTTGTAAATTGCTACAAATTTCAACAAGTGAAGATAAGGAATCGGCTTAATTCCAACTTGTAAATTGCTACAAATTTCAACAAGTGAATTAAGGAATAACCTCGGCTTAACTTCAACTTGTAAATTGCTACAAATTTCAACAAGTGAAGATAAGGAATCGGCTTAATTCCAACTTGTAAATTGCTACAAATTTCAACAAGTGAATTAAGGAATAATCTCGGCTTAACTTCAACTTGTAAATTGCTACAAATTTCAACAAGTGAAGATAAGGAATCAGCTTAATTCCAACTTGTAAATTGCTACAAATTTCAACAAGTGAATTAAGGAATAATCTCGGTCTTTTCTTTGCCCCCAATGTGAACCTGAGTTTTACTTGGGTTCACATTAATTATGTCTTCAATAAACATCAATGCATAACTTTCTCAATCATATGTGTTGAAAGAATTCTGAAAAGACTTTATTGATGATATCGGCCAAAATATGATGTACATCTAATGATAGAAAAATTTCAAATTACAAGTATTCCAAGGTCTGGGCAATGCTTTGCCCTCATTGTCCTCAAGCCGATAAGCTCCATTGCCTAATACTGAAGTAATTATGTAGGGTCCTTCCCAGTTTGGGCCAAGCTTGCCTTCCTTGGGATCCTTCTTGTTCCCGACGACTTTTCTCAGGACTAGGTCGCCGACTTGAAAATCTCTTGGATTGACCTTCTTGTTGTAAGCTCTGGTAAGCTGTTGCTGGTATACTGCAAGCTGAATTGCAGCTTTCTCTCTTCGTTCTTCCAATAAATCCAGATCTCGGGCTAAGAGTACGTCATTGGTGCCATTCTCTACTCCCTGGGTTCTGATCCCTGGGATGCCGATCTCCAATGGGATGACTGCTTCTGTGCCATAAGCCATGGCAAAGGGGGACTCTCATGTTGATCTTCTCGGCGTAGTCCGATATGCCCAAAATACGTTGGGCAATTCGTCTACCCATTTTCCTTTTGCTGCCTGCAGCCTTTTCTTTATTCCATCCAGAATTACTTTGTTGGATGCCTCTGCTTGCCCATTGCTTTGAGGAAAACTTGGTGTTGAGAAATAATTCTTGATCTTGAATTTTGCACAAAAGTTCTTGAAGAGTTTGCTGTCAAACTGTGTTCCGTTGTCGGCAACTATTGCTCTTGGAATCCCAAATCTGGTGATAATGTTTCTCCATATAAAATTCTTGACGTCCACATCTCGGATTTTGGCAAGAGGTTTTGCCTCTATCCATTTTGTAAAGTAGTCTGTCGCTACCAGCAAGTATTTTCTTTGCCCAGTTGCTTGGGGAAGTTGTCCAACCAGATCCATCCCCCATTGGGCAAATGGCCAAGGGCTGGATACTGGGTTTAGGTCGGCAGCTGGCTGATGTATCAAAGGTGCAAACCTTTGGCATTGTTCACACTTCTTCACATAGGCTTCGGCATCCTTTTGCATGTAAGGCCACCAATACCCCTGGGTAATGGCCCTGTGGGCTAATGATCTTCCCCCAGCATGGCTTCCACAAATTCCTTCATGAATTTCGTAAAGAAAATCTTCAACCTGCAAAGGGTGTACGCACCTTCAAAGCGGCCCAGTGAAGGACCTTCTGTAGAGATGGCCTTCTGCTGTTAGACTGAATCTGGCCGACTTCAGTCTGATTTTATGTGTTTCCTTATGGTTTTCTGGCAGCTTCCCCTCTTTTAGGAATGCAATGATTGCATCCATCCAGCTTGGTCCCAAGTCCACGCACATTGCTTCTTGTTCAGTGCCCTGTTTATCTATGCTCGGGGCCGACATGTAGTCGATCATAATTGTCCTTGTTCTTCCAGTTTGAATTGAACTGGCCAGGTTAGCCAATGCGTCGGCGTGGGTGTTGTCATCTCGGCTAACTTGGAGTAATCTGCAGTTCTGAAATAGGGCTGCCAATCTGATGACTTCCTTTGCATATGCCGACATTCTTTCGTCTCTGGCTGCAAATTCTCCTGTTGACTGGTTAACAATGAGTTGTGAATCACAAAAAACAATTACCTCATCTGCCTCTGCTGCTGCTGCCAGCTTTAGCCCTGCAATTAATGCTTCATATTCTGCTTCATTGTTGGAGGCTTTGAATCCCAAACGGATGGACTGTTCTACTATTTCTCCATCTGGAGATATCAGCAGTACTCCTGCCCCTGCTCCCTGGCGGTTTGAACTTCCATCGACGAATAGTCTGAATGAATCGCCGATGTAGATGCTGCAGGGTCTGAGCTTATCTTTCTCTTGCTTTTTTGTCTTTGGCTGGGATTCTTTTTGCTTGTTGGGACAATACTCATCTTGGCTCGACGGAGCCCGATGTGTGATGGCTTCAGGTGTGAGTTTTGCGACAAAGTCAGCCAAATCTTGGCCCTTTATTGCTGTTCTCGGCCTAAACTCCAGGTCAAACTGGCCCAGGGTTACTGCCCATTTTGCTATCCTTCCTGTTAAGTCTCCTTGTTGCAACAAGGACTTCAGTGGGTGCTCTGTTAGGACCACAATCTTGTGTGCCTGAAAGTAATGACTCAACTTCTTTGAAGCCATTACTAAGGCCAGCATTAATTTTTCCAGTGGTAGGTATCTTGTTTCTGCGTCGGCCAAAGTTTTACTTACATAATAAACAGCCTTTTGTTCTCATTTTTCCTCTCGGACTAGCACTGCACTGACTGCGTGTTCTGAGACTGCTAAGTACAAAAACAGTTCCTCCCCTGGTACTGGGTTGGAAAGAACCGGAGTTGTGGTCAAGTATTTTTTTAGGTCGGTTAAGGCGGCTTCACATTCTTCTATCCATAGGAAGTCTGTGGCTTTTTTTACCAGGTTGAAGAAGGGTCTGCACTTATCTGAGCTTCTGCTGATGAATCTGTTTAGGGCTGCGGCCCTTCCAGTAAGCACTTGAACTTGTTTTGCCGATGTCGGGCTCTGTAAGTCCAGGATGGCCTTGATTTGGTCTGGGCTGGCCTCAATGCCCTTTCTTGTTACCAGATATCCTAAGAATTTACCTGATCCAACTCCAAAGGCGCACTTCGAGGCGTTGAGTCGGAGCCGATATCTTTTGAGTATGTCAAAGACCTCTTTTAGGTCGGCAAGATGACCCTTTGATTCCTTGGTCTTCACGACCATGTCGTCGATGTAGACCTCTACTGTCTTGCCAATCAGGTGCTTAAACATCTTTGTCACTAACCTCTGATAGGTTGCTCCTGCGTTTTTCAACCCAAAAGGCATTACCTTGTAACAGTGCAGGCCTTTAGGGGTGATGAACGCGGTCCTCTCCTCGTCTGGAGGGTACATGGCAATCTGGTGGTACCCTCTGTATGCATCCAAAAAACTCATCCTTTCATGTCCTGAAGTGGCGTCTACCAGTTGGTCGATTTTGGGCAGAGGAAAGCTGTCTTTGGGGCAAGCTTTGTTGAGGCTGCTAAAGTCTACACAAACCCTCCATTTGCCATTCTTCTTTTTTACTACTACTGTGTTGGACAGCCATGTTGGGTACTGAACTTCTCGGATGGCCCTGGCCTCCAGGAGTCTGTCTACCTCTTCTTCTACTGCTTCGACGTGCATCAACGTCGGTCTTCTGGCTCGTTGAATCACAGGTTTTGCCGATCTGTCGACATTCAGTCTGTGGCAAGTGACCTCGGGGTCAATGCCTGGCATTTCATAGGGTGTCCAGGCGAACACCTCTATGTTTGCTCTTAAAAAATCTTCCAGTTCTCTTTCTTCTTCTTCGGCTAAGCCTGAGCCGAGAAGAAAGAAGCATTCTTCGTCGCCCTCCTGGACGAGGATTTTCTTCAGTGTCTCTTCACTCTTTTCGGCTGGCTCCTTGCCGACATCATCTAGGACCTCCATGTTCTCGTCTTCAATCTCTGCTTTCCTTGGCTCCCGTATACTACAGGTGGACTTCATTGCTGTCATGGAGCAATTTTTTGCTTGCAGTTGATCTCCTCTGACTTCTTCAATCCCATGCTCTGTTGGGAACCGTAGTAGTTGATGCAACGTTGAGGGAACTGCCCCCATTGCATGCAACCACGGCCTTCCCAAGATGTTGTTGTATGGTGAGGGCGTGTCAATTACCAGAAATTCCGTCTGGATCTTCTTAGTGCCGGCTTGTACTTCCAAGCTTGTTGCGCCCAGTGGCCATGTCGGCGTTCCATTAAAGCCGACTATCGGGCCGCTGGATTGTTCTAAGTCATCAGGGTGAAGGCCCAGCTCCTTGTAACATCTGACATACATGATGTCACAAGAGCTGCCTTGATCTATTAGGATGCGTTTCACTTGGCATTCCCCAACCTGGAGGGATACTACCAAGGCATCATTATGCGGATGTTGGACCAATTCCAGGTCGGCTTCAGTAAAGGCTATCATCAGCCCTTGGCATTCTTCTGGCCGATGTCTCTTCTCCCCGACTTGGTAGACATGCTGTAAATGTCTTATCTTTTGGGTCTCCCCTCTGACTTCGTTTTCGTTGACCCTTGAGTGGATCACATTAACCACCCTCGGTCCTCCTGCTTGTGGTGGCTGTGCTGGGGGAGGTGGCGCTTGTAGACACCCCATTTTTGACCGTCCTCAAGACTTGGACGTCACCGTTTGAACACTCGGTGATCATCCATGTTTGTGTTCGTTTGGAGTTCCCGGAGGCCTCGGCTACGCGCCTTGCCTCAGGATCTTCGAACTCGACCGTTTAGTGTCTGGTTTTGCACCAAACACTGACATCTTGCCTTTGAGAGGCAGGGTAGGGCTTGTAGACCATCCCCACCCACCACCGGCAGTGGCTAGAGGCCACCGGCTGGTTTTTGCTTCCATCGGCACTTTTTATTGCCGGTCGGCACTATTTGTTGCCGGTCAGCACTATTTAGTGCCGGTCAGCACTATTTAGTGCCGGTCGGCACTCCTTTTGGCCAAGATGGCATTTTTGGCCGGCCGACTACTGTGCATCTACTTTTGCAGATATTTTAAGACAGCTGTCTTGCTTTTTGCTCCCCTCCATACACGTGTATGGAGGGATCTCCCTCTTATGAAGCTTGTCTTGTAAGCTTTACAAGACAAGAAGTTCCATAAAGAGAGGGGCTCTCTCTGGTTGCTAAGGTTAGACACTTAAGATATTTTGAGAGCTTAGACAGCCATTGTTAGGGTTTGAGTTCTAGGGTTAGGGTTAGATACACATCCCATCTCTCTTTCCCTCTCTTTTGTGCTCTTGTGTGTGTTTTAGTCCATACTATTGCACACAAGCACCTAGTGTTTCACCTTCTTCTTGGAACTAAGGTTCTAAAGGACTGATTTGGAAGTTTTGGTGTTGGATTCAAGCCAAGGAAGGCCATTGGAGCATCATTGTTGAAGAAGGCTTCAAGGGTAAGAATCTCACCCCTTTATTCCCCATTTTGCACCTTATTTCTACCTGTCTTAAATTCATTTTTGAGTTTGGTGTATAATACAAAAAAGTTCTGTTTTTAGACCCTCTTGATTGTTTATTAAGGGTGTTTTGTGATTTGAGGGTGTTTGACCCCTCTTAGGCCTTGAAAGGCCTTATTTTGTGCTATTTTGTGCTAGTTTCGGGACTTTGGTGTTTGGGCCTCTTCACCACTGAAATCTTGAGGGATTTCAGTGGTGGAGATGGTGCCTTGAAGTCTCTAGAAGGAGAGGGCCACCCCCTCTCCTTGTTGTCCTTGAAAAGGGCATGTTTTGGCCTCTTGATAGAGCATCATTTTTGAGTGTGTGTTGAGCATGTATAGACTGTTTTTCATGCTTATTTGTCCATAATATAACATGATTTTAAATTGGTTTTGGTACTCCATGCATGCTTAGCATAGTTGCCATGTAATGCCTTGTGATCCCTTAACATGCCTTAGGTTGTGTGCCTTTGCTTCTAGCATGTTTTAGGCTTACATTTGTGAAGATTTTGTACTTATCTTGACATGTCTTAGGTTTGTCCATGGTTGTTTGGGTCGGATTTGGCATGTCTAGTATAGCCCCTTTGCATTCCGGCTTGTTGGCCTTGAGTATGTGCATATATAGCATGGCATCTTTGCATCGATTTGGTGATTTGAAACCACCCTACATGTTATTGCAGTCCCATTTCCATGCCTATGTGTTTGCCTTGAATGCTTCTTTAATGCTTTGAAAGCATGTGTAGCATGTTTCATGTTTTGGCCATAGTGCATGCCTTTGAATTGAGCCACTTAGATGCCATCTAGGGGGCCCCCTTTTGCATGATCTAGGTCTGCCTTGAACCTATTTTAGGTCCCCTTAGCCTTGTGAGGCTTGGTTGGCTTGGTCATGCTTCAAGCCTCTTTGATTTGCTCCAAGCACTTAGGCCATTTGTTGCATGTTTAACTTGACTTGTTGCTTGGTTTGTCACCTTGTATTAACATGGTTTTCAAGGCTTATAATGCATGCTATTTCGTCCATGATTGCCCCTTTCAAGTGCGTTTGAGAATTGTTCAATTTGTGCCTAAGTGTTGGCCTTTCAACATATGTATGTGTGCATGCGTTTTAGTTCCTTGTTTTGGTCATTATGGCTACTGTTTTAGGCCTATTTAGAGTTGCCTAATTCATGTTTAAGTCCATCTTTCCATCTATTTGCATTGCCATATGTATGCTTGTATGCTTGCATAAGTTTGTTGCCATGCCATGTTGCATCCTTAGCTTGTATGCTTAGGTTGCATTGCATCAACATGCATTCCTTGCCCCTTGATTTGGTGATAGGGATTAGGACTTTGGTTTGATTTCGTTTGCATGCATTTGAAATCAAAGTTGCATACTTGGTTCTTTGGGCCATCATGCATGGAAATGCGTGATTGGTGGTCCGAGAATCGAGGCACATGCCCCCTTTGAGTCATTATCATGATAAGAGACATGGTTGGTGCATATATGCCTTGAATTGTGCTGCCATGCTTTGCCTTGCCCTCTGTTGCTGTCATTTGCAGATTCTGCAGGAACACTCTGCCGACCGGCAGTGTAAGGTGCCGACCGGCAACAATTTCTCTGCCGACAGCTTCATTTTGTGCCGATGGCCACATACCACTGCCGGTGGTAATTCCACTCAGCCGGTGGCACTCCCCAATGTCCAGGGATGCAGTCCTGAGGTTTTGACAGCCTCCAAAGGAGTGAAGGAAGGAAAACAGAGGCAACCTATGCATGGCGGCGCGTTCCCCGAGGTGGTTTTACTGCTTTTCTTAGCTTATTTAATTTGTTAATTAATTAGGCAATTTGTAATATTAATTAGCTTGCGTAGTTAAGTAATTTGTAATATTTATTCGGTTCCCTCTGAGTGGGGGCAAATCTGTAATAAGTGTGTGTGAGTGGAGTGTATGTCTTCCAATCCCCACTTCTTTCTTCCCTTTTATTTACCTGCTTATGATGGTAGATTAGGGCATTTTTAAAATTAGCATACCTTATGCTATGCATGTGTGCATCCATACATTTGTATTACATACATTAGGCTCGGTACATCACGCTAACTGCATTTGTACTTCAATTCACAAATTGAATATGTGGTAATTGATCGCATTTCACATGCCATGTTTAGGGTTAGCCGAGCCTGCCTAGATTGCATTTTTGCATGTGATGCATTAGCCATTTTTAACGTGAACTAGGACATGCATGTTTGCTGACTAGTTTACTGTTTTGGCACGGAGTACGATGTAAGTATTTATGCTTTAGCATCCCGCATGTATGTGAGTGTTGCCATGACAGTATGCCTGCCATGCGGCTAAGTGCTTATATGAGATAAACTGTTTTGAATGCCTGTGGGTGGAGGTTGGATTGTTTGAGTTGAAAAAACTCGTTGAAATCCGTATTTTAGCCTACTTGCGAGTAGCAAATTCCAAAGCACTTTTCAAAACAAACGGATATGCAATGCTTATTCCCAAATTAGACAATCTAGTCTATACTTGTTTGCTGCGCGCATAACATAGTAATTCTAGGCTAATAATTGGAATAAGAACACGTAATGTTTTCAAAATCGGATATCATGGTTAGTAGAGGCCGGTCTTCGGACCGGGCGAAAGGGGGTACTCATAGCCGACCTTCCCCGATCGTACCCAAGCTCCCGAGCCGAGACAACTCCGGTGATGACGGACATGTGGCCTTCGGCACCGAGTCAGGGTTTCCTAAATTTCCCCATTTTAAAAATATTTAGGTGGCGACTCTGTATCTGGCAAAGCAGTCCATGTTTGGCACTACTTTTTCAAAAATCTGTTTCTCAAAACGATTTGCCAGATTTGGACTCTTTGGTTCAGATTAAGAACCACGACAACAAAAATCGAGAGTCCGAACTGTAGCGTGAGGCCCCACGCGGGCGCGTCTACAGCGCTGCTGGTGCTTGAGGCAACCTTGCCTGTTCTTCCCTTGTCTTGGCTTCATCGACCAGGTCCCTCAGAAGGCCTTGTCTCACCAGGTCCTCCAAGTGTGCTTTCAAGGCTCTGCAACCTTGAGTTGGGTGTCCTTCTTCATTGTGGTAGGCACAACGTCTACCAACGTTCCTTCCCATGAATTCCCTTGGTGCTCTTGCCGGAGCTCTGAAATAAGGTTGGTTTCGAATTTGATCTAGGACTTTATGGATTGGGATTCGGAATACCGTCGTTATCGCCTGTTTATTTCTCAACTCTGTTTCTTGTTTGGTCGGCCCATTGTTGCCTCGGCCTCGCTTCGGCGAGCTATTGCCCTTTTCTTGCTTTACCTCTTTGTTTCCCGATGTATCTTCTTCGGCTCTGGCGTACTTCTCAATTCTTGCCATGAGTTCTTCCATGCTTTTTGGCAATGTTTTTGCCAAAGACTTCCGTAGTGGGCAGTCATCTTTCAGGCCGTTCTTGAAAGACACGACCGCTACCTCTTGGTTGCATTCGGGTATTCGGTTGAACACCTCGTAGTACCTCTTCGCATAGGCCCTAAGGCCTTCTTCCTTGGTGATTCTCAGAGCCATCAAAGCATCAACCCTCAGGGGTTGCAGCTTGTTGGTCACGAACCTGGCCACAAACATCTCGGCCAGGCCTTCCCATGTCTTTATGCTTCCCTTTGGTAATTTATGGAACCAATCAGATGCAATTTCCCCAAAGGATGAGGGGAATACTTTGCAGAGCAACGGCTCGTTCATGCTATATAACGCCATTGAATTCAAGTATAGTCCAACATGAAAGTTTGGATCTGACTTGCCATCATAAATTTGAAACCTCGGCATACTGAATCTCTTTGGTGGTTCGAATTTGTCCAGTTCCACCGAGAAGGTTGTCTTCGGCTTTACTGGGGAGTTTACCTCGGCTTCAACATTCTGCTGCCTCCTTTTGAGGTAGTCCCTCAGGTCTTCTTTGCTCCTTCCTGTAGCTCGGCTGTCTATGGATTTTAGTCTTTTTGGTACACTGCTTTCGTCTTCGTGGTGAGCCCGTTTGGATCTTTCTCCATGGGTTGTGTCAAAGTAGAGTGCTTGCCTTTGAACATGCCGATGTTCTTTGGGCTTTGGATTCTTCGTGTGGTGCGTCCTTCGGGACTCTTCTTGTCTCAGTTCTTCTCGCCCGACTTCTCTGGAAGGCCGGTGAGAATGCCTTCCGCTCCTGGTATGCTGAGGGACGTCGGGGATTGTTTTTCTTCCGCCCTTCTGGGCGTTGGTTGCTGGCATCGGCGTATCTTGCAGCGGGTATGGTGGCTGCATAACATTATTCTGCATCATGAAGTTGACGACTGACTGAAGGTCTGCCAACTTGTTTGCCAATTCTTTTACTTTCTCATCCCTCCGTAGGCATCTGTCCCTCCATACCTGGAGGTTATCTTCATTGTAGTACTTTCCTTGGTCTGTCCTTTTTGACGTGTCGCCTTCCTGGATGACGTCTTTCTCTCTGTGACCCTGGTCACGGGCTTCTGTATTGTGGTTGTCTCCTTCAATGTCAAGGTCAATTGGTCTGCCACTCCCAGCGGGAGCGTCATCCCCAATATTTTCCTGTTGTCCGTTACTGGCCATCTATTCTTCCTTCGTTCCCACAGACGGCGCCAAATTGTGTGGGTGAAAATCTGACCACACTGCCTACTTAGTAACCAGCTAGAGAGCACAGGCAGAATAGATGGCTTCAGTAACCTGTAACAGAAAGAAAAGGCTCCGGCGGTGGTTCTTCCACCCGGGGGCACTCCGACGATCAAGTCAGTATATCTCTCAAAGATAATCAAGTGCAAAACTTAATACTTAAAACATAAATTGCATACCTTAGACCCATAGGGGTGCCTCTCTTTTATAATATATTCAATCCAAGTCCTACTAGAAGTATGACTTCTATGAACTCCAATTCAGTGCTTACTTTGGACTCCTTAAGAGATAAAGATAAACTCCCTAAGAGCTTTATCTTTATCTTGGTTAAGTCCCCTCTTCGTCTTAGGACTCTTGTCCCTTATTCACTTATCTCGGATTCCGATATCTTCGGAGATAACCTCGGCAACTCCGAGATCATCTCGGCCTAACTTCCACGACACGAGGCACCTCGGCTGACACGTCGGCGTCACCATGCCACGTGTTGGTATTCAGAAAATATATCCCCACACTAATTAGTACTATCACTAATGATGTGGCAGTGGGCTCCACTAGGAATGATTTGATGTTTTGGCTTTGGTGTTGTATTTTTTTTCTTTTTTTATTGAGTGCCATGTCATTAGTGGTCTTTTTAGAGCTCCAAAATTAGTGATCTCTATCATTGTTGTTCTCCTAATTGCATGAATAACTGTGTGTTGACACTATGATTGCCATGGTTACTGTTATGAAAAAAAATGAAAAATGAAATAAAATCATTTAAAAATTTCATAATATTTAAGATGTTGTGTTTAAATTACATGCCAGTTTTTTATTGAACCTTTAACTGACGATTTATACAAATTCAAATTGAATCTAGTTTAAGGGAATATAGTATAATTTGTCCTTTTTCTTTTTAACTACCACTAAAAATTTGCTACTACATTTGTTTCATTAAATCTAGTTTAGGTACAAGATTTTCAGTGTTTAAATATAACTGTCTTAATATACCTTCAGTTACTAAATTATGTTTAAAAAATGCTTATCTTTTGACATTTTCACTTGATTTAATAATTCAGGATATAGTGAGTCAAAAAATAAATGATCACTGACTTAAATAGCTTTTATTTATATCCCTAAATATATTTATCTATTTCTATGTAATGTTCCAAGAATAAAGGTCATGTTTGGTTTCATTATTGGAAAAAAAATCACTTTGCTTGATTTTCATTTTTTTAAAAACAATTTTTAGAAAATTCTACACTTTTATTTTCTGTGTTTTTTTGTTTTTACTGAATTTTTAAAATATTTTATGCAAATTTTTTACTTTTTAGACACACCTAACATAAATACACCTAGAAAGTAAAAAAATTGTAAAAAAAAATCTTTTAAAAATTCACTAAATACCAAAAATATAAAAAAATACAAGAATTTAGTACATTTTTTGTATTTTTATGTATTTCTTAATTTTTTAAAATATTTTTTTATTTTTTAGACACATCTAAGTAAGGTGCATCTAAAAAAGTAAAAAAATTGTTTAAAATTTTAAAAATATTCACTAAAAACAAAAAAACACGAAAATCAAAAAACTCATTTTTTAAAAAACTTAATCCAGAAAACTCAAACCAAACACAGTAAATTTGATTTTTTTTTTTTTTTGAAGAAACAAAAACTAAGTTGACAAAATAAACATCAGGCATTTATTTTTGCCCTTCCAAAAAGATAAAAATGTCAAGTGCTCGATTTATTTTCATTTTTTCATAAAACTATGTTTTAGTTTAATTTTTTTTAAAACAATTCTGAAAACTAAACCCTAACATTCTCAAATGAAAATTAGTGTAAGCAAAGTATGTCACCATCAAGAAAGTGATTAATTTGGTTTATTCTTAGTAGTGTTAAGAATATAAATATTTTATTAACAATTCTTAAAACAGTTATCTTTATAAAAAAAAAAGTCATTGTGCTGATAGATTATCTGAATTGCATGAGATATTAGAATTTCATAAAAGTAGAATCACTACTTTATTACCATTCCAGCATGTTCATACTGTATCAAATTGGATTAGTGAAATCAATCAATTAATTGTCTTAACTGAACAAGCTTTGCAAGAAGAAATAATTAGATTTGCTTTTAGCCAACGGCCCTCTCCTTCATCTTAATAATTTATATATGAGACCATAAATGTATTAATTTGTAATTAGTATATTGTTTATATGAACAGTAAAATTCCTAGATTTGTATTAATTAGGGACATGAATTATAAATTTGTAAATGGAACGTCACCCAAGTTGCGTTTTGGGTTTTGTCATTCTTGGATTAAATTCCTACATGGCATAACAGACGTGCTTGCAAAGTTATAGTTAGCACACCTAATTCGTATCGGAGCCATGTTTATTACTATTTATATGAATAGTATAGTAATAACAAATTAAACATATATGGTCACATAACAACCATATGAATAATGAAAGGGGTACTTATGTGTAGGTCTTAATAATTGGACTTGTTATTTAATAGGTCTTATGAGAAAAATTTGTCATATAAAAACGTCATTAATTGTAAGTTTTAGCGATAATGTATAAAATCATGACAAAAAAATTCGCTAATTGTCAATTTTTAGCGACGTATGTAAAAAATTATCACAAAAAAATTATTTTTAGCGATAATTTTACCAAGACTTATTTTCAATAGAATTTGATAAGAATTAAGTCTAACTATTAAGACTTATCGATAGTTTACCCATAAAGAAATAACAAAGACTGCTCCAAGTAGTGCAGTGGTTTTACCAGTATCAACAGCAAGATCTTCAAGATTAGCAAACAATGTTGAATTAATAGAATTTGAAGAAATTCAAGAGAAATTAGACAAATGGACTATCCTAAAGGTTGCACCAAAACAAATCTATAAAATTGGAACTTTTGATTTTAGATTAAAAAAAGAACAATTATTAAAACCGTAGAATCTAATATTCGTATTGATTTTAGATTAAAAAAAGAACAATTATTAAAACCGTAGAATCTAATATTCGTATTGAACATGATGATAAAAGTCATAATTTATTTAAAGCCATAGATTTACTTCCATATTATAAGAAGTATGTTTATATTCATATTGGTTTTGTACAAATAGCCGTTAAACCTATAACTTTAGGGCAAATTACATATACAACCCTCCAGGTTTGGTTAAATTACAGATACCCCTCTGAGGTTTCGGAAATTACATCCCGCCCCCTGAGGTTTGTATTTTCATAACAATTTACCCCCTGAGGTTTATATTTCATAACAAATTACCCCCTAATTTCTTATGCAAATATAGCATTCAGGGGGGAATTCGTAATTTCTCAAACCTCAGGGGTATCTGTAATTTTGTCAAACCTGGAGGGGTGTATATGTAATTTGCCCATAACTTTATTGGGAAAAAAATACTTGTCTAACTCTCAGTTTGAGAGATGGTAGCTGTTTGGACTGGCAAGACTCCTTTATGGGAGTAGTTGAGACTAGTTTGTAGCCAATTTATTTTGATATTTATCCGCATTTAATTGTTGCTTTAGAAGATACCATTCTTGATGTTTTAAATGTCCGAATTCTTACTTAGGCTATAATTTTAAGCCGGGAACTACACTTATATCTCTTATATATAGAATTTATTTTAAAATTCTTATTGCTCATTTTCCTTATGTTAAAAAAAAAAAAAAAAAGATCTGGAGAAACAATTTTATTTGAAACTAATATGTATGCTTCTAATGTTTCAATACCAAGAAAATTACAATGGAATCAAATTGAATTTCCTCAACATTGGAGACTTCAGTAAGTTTTGCCTCTTATTCCTGTAGTGCATCATGAAATACAGGATATTGTTCAAAACAAAGATGGAGATGTTTATCTTACTTTCCGTAGACCAACCCCCCAAATTCTTGGAAGAAGTATATCTAGTACCAGTACATCTAGAAGTCTACCTTATGTAATTGATATTCCCCATACTTCTAGAAATTCTGTATCTTCTAATCAACATGAATCTTTTGTTCGAGGTCTTAGACTTTCCGAAAATGGTATCCCACATGGAGTTTATACTTCTACTCCTGCAGAATGGCTTGCTCCAGATCATGCGTGAAGGGAAAGCCCTACGGCCAGTGAAATGAAATTTCAAATATAATTTCTATGGATTTTACACTAGGAAGTGAAATCCATAAACATATTAATCAGGAATTTCAGAATCCCAAATATCAACAATTTTGGGAATGGTATTTCAAAAAATATGATGAACTCAATTGCAGTTTTACAAAAATCAATTTTATTATCATCTGTCAAGGTACCAGAAAATTATTCCTTTTATAGAATGGTTCTATGAATTTGTTACTATTATGGAGACTTTACCTGAAGCTGAAATTAATATTTTAGATAATTTCTTTAAAACATGGACTACTATTGAAGGCAGAACTTTTAATTCTTTACATCCACCAATCGAATCTGTGGAATTAGTTTCTAATAATACTAGTAATTCAAAACCTTTATCTATTTCTGCTTATGTTCGTCCAATAACCCATGAATCTAAATTAGGACAATACTGTAAGGTCAGTGACCTTAATGTTGTAATTAGACAAAATAATTATTCTAACCTCCATTTTCAAACTATTGGATCTCAATTAACTCATATTGAAGAATCTGTGGATGCTATACTTGCTAAAAGTGACTTTCCACGAACAATACAATCCTCCCCTATTCAACATGTTAACCTCAAACCACCTGTTGCAATCTCTAATTTTAAATTATCCCCTACTTCTAAAAATGAAGAATTTGCTAATTCCTTGCTTACCAAAATGAAAGATTTAAATATTAGAGAATCTTCTTCTATTAATGTTTTAGACTCTACTGAAGATGCCGAATTACCTCATATTCTCCAACTTCAACAAAATTTTCCTTCTCCCGACTCTATTAACTGAACCTCTTTTACTAATAAACTTGCTCCAAATCGTTATCATTATCCTAAACCTACTCCGCATGATATTTTATCTGAAGAAGATTTTCTTCATGAACAAAAATCTTATCATGGTAAAAGCATTTATTCTTGGAATATTGATGGTAAATCTGAATATCAAATTTTTGAAACTGTTCATGAAATGCTCATGTATAGTTCTGTCTGCCGTCAAAATGGCAATACAGATAACCAAGTTGCTCATTTTATTACCACTAGTTTTACTGGTATTCTCAAAGGATGGTGGAACAATGTACTCACCCCTACTCAATAGCTGAATATTCTCGAATCTGTTAAGTAAAAAACTAATCCTTTGAAGGTTGAGGATGCAGTTTATACTCTTTTCCAAACCATTTTAATGCATTTTATTGGACTAGGTGTTAGTACCTTTGATTGAGGACAAACACTTCTTCAGAATTTTCGTTGCCCTTCTCTTACTTATTTTTGTAGGTACAAAGGCCTCGTTTGGAAACAGATTTTTTTAGTAACTTTTTGACTTTTTAGCTAAAATATGATATAAAAAAAAAACTAGTATGTTTGGGATGACTTTTTAGTTTTTACGAAAAAATATGCAAAAAATAAAGTGAAAAGGGAATCTTTAACTTTTTGATATAGGCTGTTGACTTTTTAATTTTTTTAATAATTTTTTGAATTTTAAGTTAAAAAAGTTGTTTCCCAAACGAGGCAAAAGATGTCTTTTTAATGAAAGTCATGCAACGAATTGATACTAATAGTGAACAAGTGGGTTGGGGCTAAAATAGCCACAAAAGACAAAACAGGCTATTTTAGCCACAACAAACAAAACATCACATCCAACCCATAATCATTACACTCTTCTCTCACAAAAAAAAGCCAAAAAGCCAAAAAGCCCTTCCCAAACCAAGCTTTTTAGCCCAGGCTAAAATAGCCAAAAAAGCCCAAAAGCCAAAAAGCCAACCCACTTCCCAAACGGAGGCTAAATTTATTTGAATCAAAAAAAAAAGAAAGCTAAATTTATTGATAACTTTTTGGGTAAGTAAAATTTATTGGATTTACTTTTTTGGGTAAGTACTTTCCTCTTTTAATCACTTTTATTTATTTATTTATTAATTATTATTATTGGATTTACATTTCTCTTTTATGTTCTTTTCATTGGATCATACGCAATGTTTCGTTAGATTTTATTCCCATTTTTATAGGAATAATGCTTGGGACCCCCTTTTGGGGGTCACCCCTCACCCCCCTTTGTCACGTGGCAGAAGGTGATTGGTGGAACAGGAAAAAAAAAGAAGAAAAGGTAACCAATGAGAGAGAGGGGGTCAAAGGGGGTGGGGGAAAAGGGGGATGAATCATTACTCTTTTTATAGATTGTGATTCGTGATAAGAAGATTGGAGATTTATGGCTTGTGTTTGTTTTTCTCAAAAAGTTATTAGTTTGCCAAGGATCACTGTAGAAAACAGATTGGTGATTTATGGGATGTGATCCCCCCCTCCACAGTAATTTCTTATTTGTTGGGATTAAATTTATTGATAACTTACCTACATTTTTTGCTAAAAAAATCCGTAAGAAACTTAGAGAGCAGAATCATAGTAAGATTATAAGATTACGTTTGGTAGAGTTTTGTAAATATGATTTGAGCGTATGAGTTGTATTTTGAGTTTGTGAGTTGTTGAATTATGATTTAAGTGTAGAAAATTTGTTTGGTTATAGTTTTTGAATAGAGTGTTGAATTGAGTTTTGAATTGTACGTGGAATTAAGTTTTGAAAATTTGATAAGACATGTGAAATAAAAAAATTTGTTTGGTGATGAGTTTTCAAAATAATTTTCAAAACTTAATTCAACTTATAATTGATAATCAAACACACAACTCATAACACGATATCCATATTTTTTATCAACAGTTATAACCAAACTATTTTTAAAATACTCAAATAAAAAAATTATTTTTTTTTCAATTAATTGTTTTTAAGTAATTTTTTTGAATAATTTTTTTTTCAAATAACTTCTATGTCAATTATTTTATGTCAATTCATTTTTTAGGCCTGTATAAACATTAAAAATATTTAAAATATTTAGAAAATTAAAATATTAAAAATATTCCGAAAATTAAAATATTAAGAATATTAAAAGTATTCCGAAAATCAAAATATTTACAATTAAAATATCAAAATATTAAAATTAAAATATTAAAATATTTTTATGAAAATTAAAATATTAAAAATATTCCTATAAAATAAAATAAGATATTTAAAATAAAAAATATTTAAAATAAAAATTATGTTGTTTTTGAGTTTTGAAAAGAGTTTTGAGTTGTGTATTTAGTTATGAATTTTGAAAAGTAATGATTATAGTTTGAAATGAGTTTTGAGAAATGAGTGTAAAATTATGATTTGAAAACTGCAACCAAATATCACACTCAAATCAGTGGTGGAACTATGTTTTAAAATCTAAACCAAACAGAGCCTAAATGTTTTATTAACAATTCTTAAGACTGTTATTTTTATAAAATAAAGTCATTGTTACACTGAAAACTCTGCCGTGGTACAAATGTTTGATTTTTGTCCCATTACTTAATTCGAACCTAATGGTTAATTTTCTTAGTAATCCCACCTAACACATGAGAAAAATATATATAAATATGAGTATAGCTTGGCTCCACAGTGGACTTGACAGCTAATGTACACATGATCACAGCTGGGCTGCCCTCTTTCTATTTTCTCGACTAATATAAATAATAAATAATTTTTATTACTAATTTTGAACAAATATTTGTTGTTTTTCTAGTTTGGTGTCTCTTGTAGTGTTGGCCATGTCTCCTCATTCTTTATAGGGAGAGGCTACATTCGCAGGGGAATATTATGATTACACATATTTATGAAAAATAATTTGTAAACAAAATTTTTATATATAAAAAAACTCATTTAAAATGAGATAATTGTGCTTTGGCAGGCCCGGGCCCGAGATTTTCGGGCCCAAAACCGATAATCAACTAATAAATTTATGGAGCCCTTCTCATTTTTTTTTTCATTGAATGAAAAAAAAAATTAAAAATAAAAAACAAAAGATTTGTGTCAAAATCATAAAAAATACTTAGCATTACATTACAATAACTAATAAGTATCTCTTGATCCTCCCTCGTCTTGTATTTTTAGAAACAAATTAATCAATCATACTCGCATAATCTAATTTTTTTACAAAATCATTTTCAATGAATAACAATGCTAATTATTTTAAATGGGCCTTTCAATTTTTTAATGAATTAATTTATTTTAAATTAATTTGGACTTTCCTTAATTTTTTTTGGACTTAAAATATACTTAATATATTAGAGTAAACTATAATAGGAGAGACCCCTTTTTTGGATCTATTTTCAATGAATAACAATGCTAATTTTTTTTAATAGCCTTTCAATTTTTTAATAGGTCAATTTATTTTAAGTTAGTTTGGGCATTTTTTAATTTTTTTAAACTTAAAACAGACCTAATATATTACACTAAATTATAATAAAAGGGGGCCCATTTTTTTAATCTATTTTGAAGGGCCCTAGGCCATGGCCTTGTGGCCTATGCCCCATGGCCGGCCCTGTGCTTTGGCCACGTTTGTTTAACAGATTAAATTGGATGAAATTATTAGTGAGAAGATTGTTAGCGAAGAGATTGTTAATTTATGGATTGTTATTGATGAGATTAAATAAAAATATTTTTGTTTTAATGATAATGTGAAAGATGATTAGTGATGAGATTGTTAAATTATTTTTATATAAAATAAATAAATAAATTATTTCTATATTAAAAAAAACTAAAACAAATAAGTGCACTTGGCCAAAAAAAACAAATAATAATTAAAAAAATAAATTTTTTATATAAAATAGACTTCATCTCCTCATTATTTTCATGATCCCACCTAAAATTTATCCAAGCTAATCCCCCTACAGAGGGACTAATCCACCTAAAATTTATCCAAGCTAATCCCCCTACAGAAGGACTAATCCTGTGACATTTTGTTGCATTCAAACAAAGGTTTGGTAGGTCCCACGAATTGATAATCTAATCCACCCTCCCAAACTCCCAATCAAGCATGGCCTTTATGTCCTCCTTATAAATAATATATAAACATATATAATTGTAATGTTTTTAAAATTATGAACAGAACTATTTATGCACATAGAGATCTAAAATAGCTCCACCAACCCATCGGATAATGTGAATTTAATCACACAATGTGAAAAATATATAACATTTGATTGGTTGATTTTCAATTTTGGTTATTAATAAGGCGATACAAAAAATAAAAGAAAAGAAAAACAGACCACCCCTGTTTCTCAACCAAGGGCTCTTTATTTGATTTTTTTAGTTAAAAACTTGCCAAATGCCAAAAAATTAACTTATTTAAGCATCACAAAAAACCAAAAAGGCACATATGACAAACAATATGGCTTCTTTTAATCTTAATCTATTTTTGTTAGCTTCTCCGCCCAACTAATCTGCTATTGAGTTGATAGCCTAAAATTGTGGTTGTTGCCAGCTTATTTCTCAGGAAAAAAAAAATGATGTGCAAAATTTACTTTGACAGAGAAAGGAAACCAACGTATAATACGCCGCATCGTAAAACTTTTCATTAGGCTTTTCTTCTCTAACACTAGTGTCTCAAATCTGAGTAGACGAAGAACCTATGAAGAACCTGTAACTGTGGGTTCTGCAAAGTACTCACTGTATCTGTAGAAGAAGACAACGAAATTATAAAATATAAAAAAGGGTTGTCTTCCCCGCAGTACTTGCATGTATGTAACTAATACTAATTGTTATACCCCCCAGAATGTCACCTCTTTGTGTCGAGAATTCAACAGAATAATCTTCGTTGCTGCAACAAGAAATTTCAACATTATCAGTGTGATTGTCGAAAAAGACTGCAGTGTTGACGCAATGATATAACTAAATGATGAATTTATGGAAGAACATTCGCTTTCTGTCCGGGAATCAGGGGAGAAAGGAAAAGAAAGGATTAGTCAAGTTGGGAAAGAAAGGAAGAGAAAAAGGTTGTGTTTTCTTTCCCTCTTGTTTGGATAAGCAAGAGAGAAAAGAAATGATTTCCCTCATATCTTGTTTGGAAAGAGTCTCATGTTGTTTTACCAAGATAACCTATATTAATGTCATTTATTTTTATATTTAGATAGGCAATTCTGGGATTATAAAAGGTTGGCATTATGTTGGTTTCTTTTCTCTCCGATTCTCCACTTGTGGAGAGATGCAAAAGTGACTTTTAAGAGGTGTTTATATATAAATTTTACAGCATTTTTCTCACATTTAGTTATCCAAACAAGTGATTAGGGCAAAGAGAATTTGATTTATTTTCTTCTCTCTTCAAATCACCGGATCCAAACGGAAGAGAACCAGAAACATGGTTAAAGCAACCTTCTTTTCATTTACGTAACAAAGGTTTCGAGAACATGTTTGTTAACCCTTCCTTTTGTATCTCGTTCTTTTCAAGCTTTAAACAAGAGGCTAGAAAGTTTCATTTGCGAATCAACAAAGTTATAATCCTAAGGAATGTCTACCCAACTTCACAAAACTACCATTATAAAGATTACATTTTGCTGGTAATCAATCAATGCATCCAAACATTATATACAATATAAAACTTGTTGATATGTGACTTACATGGCATTTTGACTGCTGCAAATTTTCCAATAACTGTTCAATCTCATGTTGCTTCACTGCCGTGGCATGCAATACCTGTGACAAAGATGTTCCTCGGTCAGTACAACTAAGTTTCAAATTTAACATCTCAACTCAACCATGAAGAACAAGACTTACTCTCTTCGTTTTCTCAAGGTCAAGCTCAACAGACTTGATCCGATCCAAGGATTGCACAAGCATTTGCTCTTTCTCCAATGGAATTTCAGCAGGCTTCTTGTTTAGTTCTTTCAACAAATTTTCTAGCCTTTGAAGACGCTGTACACATGGAAGGACACGATCTTCTTCAATGACAGCTTCAGCACCGGGTGGAGAGATCTCCATTGTGTCCTCCATCACATTCGATGGATGAATGTTGTTCTGCATTCTCAAAGATTCTAAAGGTAGCCTACGAATAAACGCAAAAAGATTGGTCATGAGAGACATCAGTGCTGCTGCCACACATCGGAAACTCCTTTTTTCAACTTCTTCCTGGACAGTGTCAAACCAATGGATCACCGGAATACCTAGAATAGGAATGAACAACAGGTATGAATCCGAAGATTGGGATCATAAAATAAATAAATGTTAGAATCTACAAAAACTATTCCTCCTAAATAAGCATAAAAATTTGCTTATTAGTAATTGCCTTTACCTCATATGACTACCACACAGAAATCAAGATACAACCACCATCTTTTTTATATCACAATCACTATTACCGCCATTAAAAACAAAAATTCATCACTGAAGCTGAAAACTATATTTAGTAACAGAGTGTTTTCTTCAAATGTTGTTCTCTTCTCTTGTGACTAACATTTTGCATGCAGGTCACAACCACTATAAACACCGCCAAAAGTCTAATAACATTGCTACAGCAGCTGCAAATTCTATTTAGCATTTTTTGTTTAGTAGCATTTTTTGCATGCAAGTCACAAACACTATAACCACCACCAAAAGTCTAAAAACATTGCTAGAGCAGCTGCAGATTCTATTTAGCATTTTTTGTTTAGTAGTACAACACGTTTTTTGATAGTGTTGTAAACTGAAAAAGCTATTGACTTCGCTTTGCATCAAGCAAAAAGCAGAAGAAAAAAAAATGCATGGTATGTTTGATAGTGTTGTAAACTGAAAAAGCTATTGACTTCGCTTTGCGTCAAGCAAAAAGCAGAAAAAAATGCATGGTATGTTTTTGTTTTTCAAAAATACTCATACAAAAGCACAACAAAATGTTCTCTTTCAACTTTTACTTCGATGTTTGTATATTATCATAGCTATGAAAACAAGTGGACTTGGCATGTCCTCTTGAAAAAAAGGACACATAATAGCACTGTAAATTATTGTTAAGAGATACCTTCTGATTTGTTCATTGCCTTACTAGAAGAATTCCCTCTATCATTGGCTTTAAGTGATTGATCATGACAATGTCCCAGTCCTCGTTCAGCATCAGCAGCACTATCAACCTGGCTAAAATCCTCACCGCAACTGTAGAAGACTGTCGGATCTGATGCCCTGGGCTGAAGAAATCACAATTTTCAAGTCAAAAAAATGTGCATGGACATGTGCCCACACACACATGTACTGGAAAGTAATGTACACAAGTCACATTTCGTTATGGTTTAACCTGGTGACCCTTAATATATCACATTAGCATTCAGAAATCCATGGGAATACATATTTGATACCAGACATGCATTACCCGAGGATCCAAAACTGTAAGAAAAATTGATGTATATTATTGATTGATGTATTGATATTTTCTGTCTATTACAAATGGTTCCTTATATAGATGTAGGTGTAGGTGTAGTGGGTTAGGTTTAGTGGAGTAGGTGAGGTGGTAGTGGTGTAGTGGGTTAGGTTTAGTGGAGTAGGTGAGGTGGTAGTGGTGGTAGGTTTATTGATAAATTTTAACAGCCCCCCGCAAACTCAAAGAGGATAGAAACTAACCAACTTGAGTTTGGAGAGAGGAACAAAACAAGAAAATACATAAAAATAAAAGAGGATAGGAGACACTGTATGGTCGTGTCAGACCATTGGTGAAGACACTGGATGGTGGTGTCATAACGTTGTAGAGGACACTGTATGGTGGTGTCATAACGTTGTAGAGGACACTGTATGGGGGTGTCATAACGTTGTAGAGGACACTGGATGGCGGTGTCAGACCGATGTAGAAGACAGTTTATGGGGTCATGTCGGACCGTTGTAGAAGACAGTTTATGGGGTCATGTCGGACCGTTGTAGTAGACAATGTTGTGACAGTTGTTGTGACAGTTTACGGAGTCTTGCTGGACCCTTGTAGAAACTAACCGGAATCAATGTCGGGACAGTTTACAAAGTCTTGTCGGACCCATGAAGGAGCTAACCGGAATCAATGTCGGGACAGTTTACAGAGTCTTGTCGGACCCTTGTAGAAATTAACCGGAAACAATGTCGGGACAGTTTACAGAGTCTTGTCGGACCCTTAAAAAGTCGCACCCTCAAAAGGTGTGCCCAATCTATCAAAAGGCGTGCCATCAAAAAGGCGTGCCCAATCCATAAAAAGGCGTGCCATCAAAAGGCGCGCCAGACACGCGGTGATGCACGTGATCGACAGTGCGCGTGTCGGCCTCGTCGTCATGTTCTATATAAATCAATGCGGAGGCTGAGGCAGAAAACCTGCTAAAATCTTCTGAAAAACGCTTAACCTTGCCTGAGAGAGAAACTCTGTAATATTCTGTAACCAACCCGTCTCTGAAACACTCAGCAACATGGCCTCTTCTTCCCGTCCAGCTACCCAAAACAGGGCCTCCTCGTCCCGTGGTCTGCTCACGCTCTTTCCAGAACTGAACGAGCCCACAAGAGAAGTAACTGGTGCGGTGGCCAGTGAACCTCAACCAAACACCTCTGTGTTTGCTCCGTTGAACTTTCCGATGCGGTCGGTGGAGCAAAAAATGGCAGTGCAAACGGACATTGAAGCCAATCAGTATACTTTGAAGTCCTGTGTGGAGACGATGACGGCAGTCACAAACTTGTCGCACCGGCTGCAGAGCAGGACAAATGAGGTGCAACAGTTAAACTCTCAGCTGGCTCTGCTCCAACGCATGTATAAGGATGCGCGAGCAGAGATAAGTGTGCTAAAGGCGGAAAACAATGAGCTGAAGCGGAAGGCCACCGTGATGTTCCGATTTGGAGGGCTGCCATATGCTGCAGTGGAGGAGCAGGGAGTAGTGATCATGCCCAGTGGAGTGGGAAACACGGAGGCAACACCGGCAAGGGCCGCCCAGGACGGAGGCAAGAAAAAAAGACCGGCGGCAGAGTAGAGAAGAAAAAATCCCGCCTGTGGATGAGGTTGTTTGTTTGGTTTTTTTTTTTTTTTTTTTTTTTTTTTGTGTGGTGTAAAATGGTGATCGGGATTGATCCCGGAGATGAATAAAAATGGGTGTTGTGCAAATTTGTAAATTATGTGGTTTTTTTATTTTTTTTTATTTTTTTTTTGTAAAAAAGAAAAAGATTAAATAAAATAAATAAAGGTAAAGTGGAGGTAGCGTGAAGCAGCATGAGTGGAGAAGGGTGGTGTGTAAAGTTTGAAATGTAATGATGAAATGTGTGTGCGCCTCGTGAAGCAAAGCATCTAAGAGCCCACTGTTTGTTAAAACCTTTTTTTTTTTTTTTTTTTTTTTTTTGTTGTCTGGCCACCGCCCCACTTTTGTCAAAAAGAATTTGTGGGTTTGAAAAAGAGGAGAGAGAGAAGAAGTGGGGTGAGTGTGTGTGTGGTTAAATAAATAAAAGAAAACGGGTTTCAGGTAAAGCTTTGCAAATATTTATAAAAACATAAAAATGTACTGGTACTTCAATTATTACTCATCTTCACTCATTGTTAGGTTCTGTGATAGTTTATTTCCAAAGTTGGGCACCATGTAGGACAAGGCGGACCGGGGGCGTCGGGCTCCGAGCGAAGCCAGTATTGCAGTTGGATCGGCGGCCGTTGATGATCGGCGTGGCCTCCTCGCAAGCCTTCTTAGCCGCCTCGGCTTCCTTTAACGTCACAAAGCCGTAGCCCTTGGATCGGCCGGTGATCTTGTCGGAGATGATGACGGCGTCCAAGAACTCGCCGTAGACATCGAAGTGGTCTCTGAGGGCTTCCTTGGGAGTCTCCCAAGCCAATCCTCCGACGAACACGTTCGTCATCGTCGTGTCGCCGAACGGACCCACAATGTCTCCGAACTGCAGATCTCGGCGAAGGTGGGTGGAGTCTTGGAGTGAAGGAGCTGGAAGATGAGGCAACGGCGTCCGACGCAGAGTTGGAGAGTGGCTGCGGAACTGGTTCGGTAGCCTGGGAGCCATTGAACGGACGACGGGGGGAGTGGAGGTGACGGTGGTGGCGATGCTAGTTCTGTCGAAGTTGAGGATGAAGGTTTGAAAATGGTAGAGTCGGAACGTCAGTGATGATGGGGAATTTTTGAGAGAGGAAAGAAAAGCGGAGGAAGAGAAGACTTTGTGGCAGCGGAGTGAAGGTATGTGTACCAATCTCCAGCGGGCAGTGAAGGCAAGGTTGCCGACCGACTGCCCGCCGGTGAGAGAAATATAGGTCTAAATCTTATCTCTGCTCTGATACCATGTAAGAAAAATTGATGTATATTATTGATTGATGTATTGATATTTTCTGTCTATTACAAATGGTTCCTTATATAGATGTAGGTGTAGGTGTAGTGGGTTAGGTTTAGTGGAGTAGGTGAGGTGGTAGTGGTGGTAGGTTTATTGATAAATTTTAACAAAAACTCATTTCTTCATGAACTGGTGGCAGGTGTGGAAATGTAGAGCTACTTTGCCTAGTAGGAGAACAAAAATATCGACATCTGAACCTGATTCTACTGTTGATGAATTACTACTGTTAAAGTTAGGACTAGCATTAGGTTGGCAATTTCATGAAGTATCTCCAACAGTTGGAGCCAAAGGCAAAAACATATAAGAAAGCAATGAGATGGAAAAGAAAATGAACAACATATCACGAATCAAACTTGCCTTGAATGGGAGTTTCTGAATATAATAGTCAATTTTCTGTTGGTCCGTAGATACTCTGGTAAATGTTGCTTCTGTATTATATACAAGCTACAAATGGGACAAAGAATTTATGTTCAGAACCACCTTGGTCAATCTCCGAAACACAATCAAATTTAACATTCAAACTTGACAAATATAATCCTTGAGGGTAAAGCAAGAAACAAAAACAAGTTCTACCCCAAAAAAATGTGCACCTTAATTATCTCATGATCATTCCATGGACCCTTATTAGTCCGAAGGCACCCTCCTTCATCAGAACACGTGCATGAGCCACCCAAGAAGTCAGGCAATTGACTGAAGGAATAAAATTCAAAAAGAAAAGGGTCAAAGAGTAAGATGGTCATATCAATGAATAACACAATCCGGAATCAGGAAGAAACAAACCTACCTTGAGTCAATGGCTTCGAGTAATTTGGACAAAGATTTAGGTTCCAGCACCTTGAAATTCAGAACATGCATGTGGAGTTAGTTAACGTTGCCACGGATGGGCAAAACAGATGCAAAAGCCTAAATAAATGCTCTTTACCTGTATTTTTGTGATTGTGCTTGCATCAAGGAATTTCTGTGCAGCAGGCCAAATCATCTTCTTGAAGCCAGGACCAGCATTGACAATGAACATTCGATGTAGTGTCTATAGATAAATGAAGGGGAAATAAAGGTTGTAAGTAAAAAATTTATTGCAATGGCACCAGAATGACAGGCCACAACTCTCGTGCACAACGTTACCAGAGCTACAAAACCTAAGCTCCACTAGAAAAATAAATGTAGAAGAAGAAATTAAAGGAAAACACAAAGTTGAAAAAGAAAATATCACTGAAACATAAGATACCTCAGGGTAGTAATCGTTGTCAATTTTTGACAAGGCTGCCAAGAGACTTGCAGCTGTCTTTGTGAAATTCTTAATGCCCTGTACATCACAACAAGATCTATTACTGCATGAAATTTTACACAGATGTGACTGCAATAATTAGCCGCCAAATGAAGAATATTCCATCTCACACATTGCATAATCTGCCACACTTTAACTGATTTTGGCCGGTAACCATGACAACTAAACTCCAGAACTCATTCATTGTTAAAGAGAGATCCAAACAAATAAGGTACAAATGATAATACATATTGGCAAAGCCAGGAAGTTTTCTTCTCTTCTTTTTATTTTTTTTTCTTACATAAATGACAATTTAAACTAATCAAACATTGTAATTCAATATTAGAAATATTAAGTGCATTAGACTTTCTCTATAGCTAATTAAAAGCATTTATGTTTATAAGCATTTTATCCCAATTAGATATACATAGAATATTTACTTATCAATGGAAAAAAAAAAATGTATCTAGAATATTCAATTAGATATCATTAACAAAACCTAACAGAACTTCATGCTCTCAGAGATTCAAATTATTGGACTAGATAATAGTTTAATATGCTTAAAATTATGTAAGATTTGTTTTAACTATGCACTGAATAGATAGAATTTTTGTTACATAAGAGTGTCATCTTCTTTATACCCACCGTTGATAACCAATGCATATCAAAGTTTCTAATTCCTCCATGAAGCTAAGAAAATTACACAGGAAGATGGGGAAGACTTAGTAACAGATTGCAATCACTTTGACTAAGGCTGTTATAGAATCAACATACCAGGCCATGCACATCTAAAATTGTTGTTGTTGAATAAATCCGCCTCTTTGCTGCAATTGAACACGAGGGAAATTTCTCATGCAGAGCCCTCTCAAATTCTTGGACATGGTATTTTAAGTAGCGATCAATTGTGGTAATGCGCATAAGCTTGCTTGGGTGAGCTTTCCCAAGCAGCTCAATGTAAACAGGCCTTCCTTCCCTGTCAACTCCATGGTAACCGTGAGGGTAATATTGCAAGACTTCCTCCAACTCTTCAAATTCAAAATCCTGAGTATTCATTTGTTCATTGTATCATTTAGGTTAGGCAACATAACGTTGTAATAAAAGTATATGTAGTCTTAAAGACTCTTAACTATATGAAAAAGTATCATATAAAATGTTGTCATTAATACAGCTCTGTTGTTATTGAGTTTACTATAAGAAAGTTAAAGAAACATGTATACATATACTGAAGCATTTTACAGTATGATAAACCAATGACGTTGGCAGAAAGTGAGAACGACAGTAAAATCTGCAACTGAATGCCCAAGAACATCTAAGTTTGCAAGTGAAAAGACTTGCTTTTGAAATTTATGGAGTTAGTGGGGTATATTAATGTCATTACCTCTAGTATGGTGTCTGTTCCATATTCCTTCCTCCAATTAAGCATTTCTTCCCACATCTGGATTGTTTTTTCAATGTCAAAATCCCTAGCTTTCAAGAATCTACATAAAAGACATGAATAAGTTGAGTTAGATCACCGATTAGCCCGAACAAAATAATTAGACATGGGATGAGTTAGCTGAAAATCCAAATACCTCACCAATTCACCATATAATATACTTGAACTCACATTTATACACCATACTAGAAGGGTGACACTCACAAGGAAAAAGCACACGAGTGAGACGAAGTAGGGAAGCAGTCCAAGAACGAAGAGTAACTGTCAGATATCTTGGGTAATGTGGCATGGGTAATTTAGTGATCCACTGTGATAGACTAAACTCAAAACATCAAGAGCCCATGGCTTTAACTAATGTATGGAATTAAAACTCTTTGCTACTAATATTTTTTAACTAGAAAACTTTAATTAACTGGATATTTACTTAAGTCTTGTCTATATAAGTTGAATAGGACAACTGTCTTACATAGCAGTTTAACAGACAAAGTGATATAGAAATATGAAGATATGACCTACATTCATTAAATTCATAATGCCCAAATACTGAATGAAAGTTGCTGAAAATTAAATAAATAAATAAATAACCAAAAAATAGTCATTGAAAAAATGACATAAATGAGACCAATGAACCTACAACTATTTCATCCAATTTATGGGGGTCAGCCAAAAGCCAATCAAGTGTTCGACTAAACAAACTAAAGAAGTGAAACTACCAAATCAGTGAATTTGTTCAAGTAAAAGAATCAACTGACCTCAACAAGGTATAGTAGTCATCATGTCTAGGGGGCAACAAATCCTTGTCAAAGAGTTTTTGGCGTAACTCCTGGACGGCACTCTCCTCTTTTTCATCACGTATGTCCTCTATTGAAATTGAAGGGACCCTGTAGTCAATTTTTCTTTTTCCTCTTTTCTTAAGAGAATGAGTGAACTTATTTGAAGCATTTATAGCCTTCTTTCTTAGAGCCCCAATTTTCGATCGCCGTCTCTCATCTTCAGAGTTCTCAAAATCTGATCTTCTATCTCTTGTTTCATCATAAGCCCGCAATCCTTCAATACCTAAAATATGACAAATTTAAAAAAGAATTATACATACTTTTATAACTAAGACCATGCAAGATTAAAATATAGCGGTTTGAATTACAGCACCCATAGTTAAGAAAGCTAACACTGGGTAATGTTGCACATACCTGACATTTTAGGCAGGTGGAAGCGGAGTGTTGGCCCTTAGCTTTAGAGGATGAAAAGATTACAAGTAAACTCATAAAAAAATCTGTGTTGTTCTGTACAATAAAAATCACAAGTGATTAAATATTCTGATGCAAATCGAATCATATGATGTTGAATAACGTTCCAAGCAAGATGAACTTCAAACAAAAATATGAAGACAAGAATACATCCCCCCTTTGGCTGTCCATTAAGGATGAAAGTACTGGATTCTTCATTGTGATGTGACAGTTGCTCCATGTTAAAAAACCATGAAAGTGGAAAAAAAATTCCCATGAAAGTAGTAGAATAGTAAAATCCCTTTCTTTTCCTAGAATCTTTCCTAAATCATTTCCAACAAATATCAAGGAAAGCTCAAAAGTGATTTTTTTTTTTTTTTTCCAGTTCTGTTTTCCCTCATCACTCTAACTTCAACCAAATGGACCACTAAAAACCCAAAAGCATAATCTGCAAAATCTTAAAAAAGCAAACAGATCTGAAGCTGTTGAATTCAACAAACAGTATTAACAACAACAAAAATACACTTTTGTGTAGTAATGAGAGTAAAAAATCTCGCATTCTTTGTACGATCCTTCATACTTATTTTCTGACATTTGTATTAAATAGCTCTGTCTGTCTTTATATCAATTTCAACAAAAACAGTTGAGATTTGTAATCATTAAAACGCAACAACCCAGCTCAAAATCAGCAAGAGATAAAAAATAATAATAATAATAACAATAACAATAACAACAAACTCAGGTGAAATTTACTAGATTATTATCACTATCACACACAGCTCTGCAACTACTACAAAAAGTAAATAGCTGAGAAAATAAGAGTGTATTGAAACAACAGTGACGCTCCAAATCACAGAAAAAGCATTCAATTTCAACAATGCCAGTTAACAAAAATCCCTCATTTCTCACATTTCGTATCAATGCTCGTAAAAAAAATTAAAAATTATAAAAAAAAAAAAAGCACTTCTCTTCTGAAACGTAAACACATACATATACATATACATATACATATACACATAAGATTCTCGATATGTAAACAAACACACACACACACACACATAGAGAAAGAGAGACAGAAAAAAAACTGAAAAACAAACCCTAACAAGAGAGGTGGATCGGCAAAGTTGTATTATTATTATTATTATTCCATTGATTTTATCTGAGCAATAAGCAGTGGCAAATGGAAGAAACGGAAAAAACAAAGAACGAGGAGAGATCGAATTACAGAACGAGAAAATTACCAAAATTTTCTCGGGAAAATTTTTGGTGAAGGTGAAGAATGAAGAGAGAAGATCTGGCGTTTGTATAATTTAACTTTCTTCCTCTCTCTCTCTCTCTCTCTTTCTTTTCTCTCTCTCTCTAAAACTCTTACCAAATTTGTGAAGGTTCCTGAGCTTCTTGTGTTACGTGTCGTATTTATTTTAATTTAGGGCAAATGATAAATACACTTTCTTAGATTTAATTAAAATATAAATTATTTTTGTAATTTTAAAAATTATATTTTATATTTTAAGATTTTTAATTTCATAATAAATTGCATTTTTCATTAATAAATCAACAATTTAATTAACAATTTTTGATGATATTAAAAATATATTTGAATTAATAATTTAAATAATTTTATTATTGTATAGAAGAGTAATTATAAATATCGTTTTTTCAATTAATTCTGTTAAATAAAAAATTTTAATAAAAAGTAGTTATAATTTTTTAAATCACAAGAAACAATTTATACTTTAAGTAAATTTCATAAATATATTTATAATTTATCCTTTAATTTAATTAATTTATTTGTTGATAATATTTAATTATTTGGTTACGTTAAATAAGGAAAGACCGGACCAAACAAAAGTAACGGCGTGGTAATTATTATATACTAGTTTTTTTACTACTATTTTGTACTTGTTTTTGTCTTTTCAGATTCTTTGATATTTTTTAATTTTTAAAGAATAAATAAATAAAACAAATGTCAAAGCATTTGGCGGATTTCAAAATTAAATTCAGCTATGAAATTTTCTGAAAAAAATAAGAATTAGTTAGGGAAAATAACACTACAATAATATTTGTAAAAGTAATTTCAAATTAATAAAAAAAAATTACAAATTGTAATAATTAAAGTTATAAATTTTATTTGAAAAAGATTTCACTAGTTTGTAATTTTCCCAATTAGTAATGCTTGTTAAAAAAAATAATAAAATAGTCAACTTAAATGTGATTTTTTTTATTATAAGAAAATCCTCACTCTCGTACAGGTCCAAGGTAATATTTCTTGCAAAGATCATCAAAGTGTCTTGTTATCTGTTTCGAGCAAAAGACTATAATTTAAAAACTTGTCCTGACCTCTCAAGACAAATTTTCCTGAAGTCAAGTCTAGTACAACAGAAGAATATTAAACCCATGCCAAGCATTGTGGTAACAATAACTTGATATTTGACCTTCTAATTAACTACGTTACATTCAAGAAATTAGTTCAAGACATTTCGAACTTGAGACTTTGGCCTTTAATTCCCAAACTTTTACCAAGTGCTAGTACCTTGAGTTAATTTAGGGGTTGTTTGGGATGTTTTAAATAAGTGTACTTTTTGTCTTTTTAGATTAAAAAATTGAGGAAAAAAATATGAATATTTGGGTTAACTTTTTTACTTTTTATGAAAATATATATATTAAAAAATTGTATAAATTAATGTGTAGAGAAAAATTAAGATTGAGAGTTGTGCAACCGTAATTTTTGACTTTTGATGAATAGTAATAAATTTTTAATTTTTTGAATAACTTTTTAATTTTTAATTTTTTTTTAACTTGCCAAACTTAAGCTAAATTAATAAAGCTCACTTTTGCAAAAATAAAAAATGAAAATATTCTCAAAAAAGCTAATCACTTTATTGGGAAGGCAAGTAGTCATGTTACAAGTAGTACTTTTTAAAATAAAAATATTGAAACCGTAAAAAGTTTTTATTCATCTTATCTATAATAGCATAATACATTATGCTGTGTTTGGGATTAGTGTGTTTTTTTTTTTTTTTTTGTCTTTTTGTTGGTTTTTTATTATGGTTTTAGTGAATTTTTTGTTTAATCTTTTTTAAAAAATTATGCATTAGAGTTTTACTCAATTAAACAGACTAATTTTAAAAAAAAATTAATTAATTAAACTTGGTTATTTGGCTAGATTGAAGTCTCAACTTTTTAACTTTTTAACTCTTTTTGGATTTTATGGAGTAAGCTAGCTTATATAAAATTCACAGCACACTCAACTTAGGAATTATTTGATTACATGACTTTTTGATTAAAATAATCAAAAAAAATTAACAAAAAATATCAAAAAGTAAAGAAAAAATTACTAAACAAAGCAAATTATGCCCATCAGTCAATCACATTTTTTTTATGCAACTAAAAAAAATCATTTCTAAACACATTGAGTTTTTTGCCTCATACAAAAAATTATTTAAAAAATAAATTTCCAAACAAATCCTTAGTGTCTCTTATATATGAAATTAATCAATTCTATCCTCTATTAGATTATCTTCCACTTGGAAAACAAAAATATTATAAAAAAAATGTTGTGAGTTTTATTTTTCTATTCTTCCATGTCCTTGACATTAATTTGTCTGAAAAATATTTTACAGTTAAACCAAATAGTGTGGTTCCTACCTATGGTGGCTCGGTTTTTTGGGCAGCGCAGAGCTATGCTGGCTAATGACTGTAGTCTACAACTCAAAAGGTCTGGTACTAAGGCCTTGTTTGGCTGCTACTATAGTAAAAAAGCCTGGGCTTTTTTGTTTTTTTAACAAACTTTTATGATCTCCCATTGGAGAACAACTAACCCAAAGAGTTATGGCGGGCTTGATAAAGGTCTTGAAATATAAGAGTTTGTTTGGGGTTGTTATATAAATATATTTTTTATTTTTTTAATATTTAACGATAACATATATAATTGGTAAGATGAACTTTTGAGAATTAAGCAAATTGTATTTAATGTTAAGCGTGTAGGTCTAAATCTCTTCCGAGTTTGCAACTTACTGATACATGATTAGATCATTTTTCAGTACAAATAAAAAACAATATTATGTAAATTAATAAATTTTACAAACATTGATAGTATTTATCATATAATTAAAATGGATTATATTTCACATTATTTTTATTTTATTTTGTCTTCAAAATACGTTTTTGAATAAGTAACTATAAAAACTAAAACTAGATAAATATATATATATATATAGTTTTCTTTTTTTTTTAATTTTTCGATAAACTTTTTGATAATATTTAATTTTGTAAAATTAATTTACATTTCCTCAAAAGAAAAAAAATATATTATAAGACACTTAGGATTGAGTTGGCAAATAATTTTTACACTTTTAAATTAAAATATAATGTTAAAAAAATTAAAATGTTAAAAAACGTGAAAAAATAGAGAAAAATAAAATAATAATAACTTTTATATAACTTTCAAACTTTTTAATTAAAATCTATTGTTTCTGACCTCATTTGAAAAATGTAAAAAAAAAAATAATTTATTAAATTTTTATTTATTTTAATTATATTATCTTTTTTATTTTTTATATACCTTTCGTTATAACTAAAAATATTTAATTTTTTAAGACTCTAAAACAGTCCGAAACTTTAGGCCTAGTTTGGAAAGACTAAATAAGTGTATTTTTTGACTTTTTATGAAATATGAGTTGGGTTTGAAGTAATGTGTTAGAGAGGTAATATGACTTAAATAAAATGATGTAACTTAAATAGGATAGTAACTTTTTAATTTTTTATCTTTTTTCAATTATGTCAAACTTGGCCTTAATAAAAAAATTTGTAGCGGGTCTATGGACAAAAAATATCTAGCTTACGTGGGTGGGAGATTGAAATTCCACGTGTCGAAATTCTAGTGGCTAACATTAGAAGCTTAATAATAAATGATATTAAATGGTAATCCGAGGATGTAGGAGCATCGAGGTAGCGAGTAGTTGACGGGTATTAGTTTCGTAGGTGGAATTTGGGACCCACGTCACGTACCCCATCTTCAATTCCTTGCCACGTTCAAGCGGGAGTTATTAGTTGGTCTTCGGACACTGACTAGTGTTTTGGAAAGTTGTTTTAATTTTTTAATTTTTTTTTGATAACTTTTTTAACAAAAAAAATTAATTTTTTTTACTAAAAAAATATAATAACTAAAAAAAATTAGTCATAACTAAAAAATAAAATAACTTAACTAAATATATATATGGTCTGAGGTGTGTATTGTAGAGTTTTCTTCAATTAATTTTGTTTATTATTTTATTTTATTATGATATTGTATTATTAAATTATAGATTAAATTGTGTTGGTAGTCCTTATATTTTGATCCTTATGTTATTTTGGTCCCTGTAAATCCAATTGAATAGATTTTGATCATGAATTTATGACATTATCTCAATTTAGTCTAACTGATTATAATTGTTGATATTTTTTAATGAAAAAAATGTACATAAATAGCATATAACATGTTTTATGGATAAAATTATAAACTTGGGAGTTAATTTTAATCAATTTAGTGATAATTTTTCATAAAAAAATACTAACAATATTATCAATTTGATCAAATTGATACAAAATCTAAAATTAAGGATCAAAATTGATATAATTGAAAGTGTAAAAATCAAAATGACATGAGAAGCAAAATGTAAAGACTATCAATATAATTTACCCTAAATTACATGATAATATATTATTTATTTTCATTAATTTTTTATTAATTATTTTTATTTAAAAAATATCTATAGGAGGTAATATAAAATGGTAATAAAAAAATTGATGATATATTAAAAAAATTTATTTGAATGCCTTATATATTTATGTAAAGTACTATTTAGTGAGACTAACAACTTAAGTTTTATAATTTTATCCACGTTATAAATTATCAGAAATGATGGAAACCTTCTTTTTTTTTGACCCCCACAATCCCCATAAACACATGTCAGTGAGTGATAGGAGGAAACAAAAAATAAAAAGCAAAAAGTTAGTCAATCCCAATACATTAGAGGTGGTGGGGTTCAAGAAAAAAAAGAGTCTCACCCTTTTTCCATAAATTATGTGTTAGGGATTTGGTTCGATAGTCTTGTAGCCACTACTTAGGATGTGATGAGGGGAAAGCTAAAGGTTCAAGTTGATGGAGTAACAGTGACCCCTTTAATTGTAATTTAACTTTATTAATATTGTAAAATCTTGGGAAAAAAAATAAAAATTAAGTGTCAATTTGTAATTTGTCACAAATTAATCATGTAAAGCCCAACTTTGCTCCCAAGTTATTGTGGGTAAATTGCAATATTTAAATTGTACAAGTTTAATATTTCTCTTATAACACATTAAACAAGGAAATCCCATTAATTTCGTCTATCTAAATTTGTTGCTTGTTTGGAGTTGGGGAAAAAAAAAATACTTACCAATCAGTCTTATGAACTAAACTTATTTATTTACAGGTCTTAATTGATAAATTTATTACTATAAAAATAAGAGATTGCTAAATTTATCGCTATAAATTTATTTATAAAAACAAAGAGACTGATAAATTTATCACTATAAATTTATTCACAAAAACAAGAGATTAATAAATTTATCAATACGACTTAATCGGTAATAAGTCTCAAAAGTAGGACCTATTGATAATTTTTTTCAAAAAAAATTAGTAATGAGGGAATTGATAACAATTTGGTGATAAATTTTTTTTTGGGTATGTGGTAATAAATTGATTTGTATAGAATAATAAATTTTTTTGTTAATAAATCCTTATTAAAAAGATTATACACTTTTATAAAAATATATATAATCATTAATGTATATTTGGAGTTCTCTTAACATTATTGTTTCTTAAATATAGCGTTGAGCACCAAGAGCAAACTTACAAGTGTCAACGTTTAGGCATGTGTAATCATTTCGTTTTCAGTTTTCAGTTTATGTTTATAAAAATTTAAAAAATTGTCATAAAAACTTGTTTGATAACTTTTGGGTGATGCACCAATAAATCCCAAATTAACAACTTATACGCTGTTTAGTCCCAAATGTTTTCTTATAAACCGAACAGTCCCATTGTAAGGGAATTGACCATTGAGGGCATATACATTGTGCTGGTGAGTGGAAAGACTAATGGGCAAGCTTGGTAATTTAATAATGTGAAATTACGAAAATTGGCCAGCAGTTTCGTATGTTGTTGCATTACTAGTTCCTTATTCGGCGGTGGTGAGGTTTGATTTGAAGGAAAGATTTAGGGTTTTCAGAAGGAAATCTACATCTGAAATCGGAAAGGCGAATCTATTTGGGGCAAGGTAACACTACATTACAGAAACCCTAATTTGAATTAATTTGTCAACGTTGTGATGGTGACGTTCAGTGGGAAGACATTGGAGTTGAAACGAAAAGGCCTCGTACACTTCGATATCGGACTGCATTTGTAATAAAGTTTACTGCGGATTGGAAGGCGGTGTTACGTGAGAGGACGTCTGAGAATGACAGCAAGAAGTGGATGTATGTTTTTTTTGACCGTTTTGTTTTTGATTTTTGAAGTTGTTTTGTTTGATATGGAGAACAGTATTGTGGGGTTGTAATGTTGCTGTTGTTGTTTTGTTTTTTGAGAGGAGTTGTGGTTTTGGTGGAATGAGAATGTTGTTACTGAGTCTGAGTGAGCATGTGGCTAGTGTTTAAGTTGGTTGTTTATGTTTGAAATTGGTTACAGGTGTGTGTTTGTGGGATGTTATATTTGGTTGTATGACAATGTTGGGTACGATGTTGGGGACGATGTTATATTGGGCGGACAATGTTAATGTCTCAGTTTTCATGATGTTGTTGATTATGGCAATGTCACATTGTAGAATGTACGTGTTTTGTCGTGCAATTTTGGGCTGTTGGGTACGATGTTGGGTACGATGTTATATTGGGTGGACAATGTTAATGTCTCTTTGTTCATGTTGTTGTTGATTATGGCAATGTCACAGTGTAGAATGTATGTGTTTTGTTGTGTAACTCTGGGCTGTTTTTGTTCTCAGTGCTGTTTGTTATTTGTGCATGGGTGATTTTGAGGCAGTCGCCGCGGAAAAAATGTGGTGGTGTGGTACGTGACGTGGGCGATTCTAATTTCATGTCAGAACCGATTGTTGTGAAAAGACAGGGAAAGATACCATTCAAGGGGAAAAAACAGAATATCTATGTAATGAAGAAAATGGTAGATGACACTACGCGTCTGGCGTATCGTTTTAATATAAACGGGGTTATCAAAACTGTGTTAGAAATAAATTTGAGAGAAGCCTATGAACGACAACTGCGAAGAACACCATTTTGGGCAATGATTAATTCCATCCGCAAACACAACTTGTCGCCGAATGCATATAAAAAATGCGATGAGACAGTGTTCCGAATACTGCAGACATACAATCCTGAGGATGAAAAATTCTACATCGGGGGGAAAGGCGTTCCATTGCGTCGAAGCGATATTCGACTCATTTTTGGCATTCAGTACGGTGTGGACCAGCTTGATTTAGCTCATGGGTCAAGGCCACCGTCTGATTTTACTCAGCGTCGTTGCGATATTGTGGGGAGGATATCATGCAAAAAAATTAAAGAACTATTGGATGATGCAGTACAGGGAAATAGTCGTAATGACGAGGAAGACATCGCGAAGCCAAAGTCGCAAAGCTAGAGTCGTTATTTATATGTGCAAAACTATTTTTTACAACGACCGGAGAGTCTATCAGGTGGGCGTTTGTCCGAGTTATTGACAAACTAAGTACGATACAGTTGTATGATTGGGCTGCTGCAATACGTGCCGCGTTAATTGCGTCACTGAACGAGTTTCATGATCGGCCGGAAAGGGTAACCGGATGTGTTGTTGTTTTACTCGTAAGTTGATGTGTCATTTTTGTAATGTACTAATTTTTTAGCGACTGTTATGTTTGTATTAGTTTGTTAGTATGTCATGTTCATGAATGTGTTTGCAAATGTACTGCAATTTTTTATTTGTGAACACACCAACCTCATCGAGCCGAAACAACACAGTGTGCTGCCACGGTTCTGCAGATGGAACATTACAAGTTTGACAACCAAAATGAAAGGGGTCGACTTGACTTGCGGAAGACAATTTGAGGTATGACATGGGAGGATGATTTGTATAGTTTTATTGGATGGTACGTGTTGGAGTGGTTAACAATTTTGTAACGTGTTTGGCAAGTAAGGTGCGGTAAACTGGAGGGGGCAATTCTTGAACGGTACAAAATAGATACGACATTGGTTAGTGGTGAATGTACGAGGACAGAAAGCAAAGTGCTCGACATACAACCAGTGTAGGTGAATGTTGATGTGCCACGTAAAGATGTTAGTGCTGATGTTGTAGAGGCAAGTTTTAATTGTTGGCAAGTGGACTCATCTGCAAGGGTCCATGTTGAGAAAGGCTGAATGACGGACGAGGCAGACACAAACGATGGAGGCAGCAAGTTTGTTACGAAGCGTGGATTAGGCGCGGTTGTAGGAGGTGAAGGGTGGCCAATATTGTTCTCAGATCTGCTGGATTTGTCAACCACGCAACCAGCTAAGGATGCAGATCCAGAAGCAGTCAGTGGTAGCAATAAAATGAGTGAAACGCATGACAGAGTAGTAGAGTTGGAGGAAGAATTGAGGCAGAAATAGGAATGTGTGCGTGAACTTGAATGCAGGGTTACAAACATGGAGCGCGCACTTGGTTCACAAACTGCAAATTTGTGTATAGGGTTCGATACTATCATCAGTTTGAAGGATGCTGAAATTGCACGTTTCAATGCCCTCATGTCGGAGATGAAAACAACAATAGCACGGTTGGAGGACCAGGTTGACGAGTACGAGGTGCACGAGGTAACGCAACTGGTTAGGAACATAACTAAAAGTCAGAGCATATCATCAGACCAACGGGGTGGGTGTGAGTTCACTGCACAGTGTTGTAATCGAAACCGGACGGATGGTCCGGTGAATAACACGGCCAATGTCGTAGGTAACAGTTGTGAATTGAACGAATCACGTAATGTCGATGTCAATGTAGTTAATACCGTTGTTGGTGGCCACAACGTAATGGTGGGGAGAAATGATGGAGTTATAAATTAGGGGTCAATGTTACGTGCCGAGGTATGGAGTCCAACGGAGGAAAAAGGTAAATGCAATTCTGCTGGCACAAGTAACGCAGCCGCAACAGCAAACAATTCGAACATTAAACATGTTCTTGATCGGCTAGGCAGCGATGTGGTGGATAAGGTAATAGACTTTGTGAATATTGAGGAACCAAACATCACTTCGTTGGTGCGACGTGTGAAGAGCAAAGCTAAGCGGGAGTGGAGGTTACAGGATTACGAGTATCCTGGGTTGATGAAGCGTTGCAAACAATCAAAAGATGAGGGTAATATAGGCAAAAACACAAATGAGGATGTAATTAACATTGAAGACGATGAGGGAAGGCGTAAAACATGGGCTGGATTTGGAATGAAAAATCGGTATCCGATTTGAAAATTGTTGGCTGAAGATGAACAAAAATTGTTACAGGTGGTGTACACATTTGAAGGGGACGGGTAACGTACTCGTTTGGTATTTTAGTTGTTGTGGTTTTTTGTGAAATTGTTTATTACATTTGAATTGTACTTATGTGATTGTGATTTGGTGTAGAGCTGTGATATGGAGTGCAGCAGATTATGGTGTGCACGTTAATTTCAAAGACATCCAGTCGCTTGTGCAAGGGGGGTGACTGCCGGGACTGTAAGTATGATGTGCTATTGTCGATATGAGAACGTCACCACTTAGACCATTGACATGGTTTACGTTAAAAAATAGAAGGTTATGCACATCGTTCTACACGACTAATGTAATTAGAACATGTGAATAATTTGTGTTGCTAGGTTATTGACGCATATGCTGAAATTTTAAAAAGTTCACAGAACGTATTGGCTGTTAATTGTGCTAATTTCAGCAAATCTTACTTCCACAATAGTGTGTGTTTGGTATGTATATGTTATTATGAGTAGTGTTACATTGTTGGTTAATTTTGGGTAATTGTTTTAGGACAATGGGGCAGTGGAGTTGTGGGTTTTGATTGGTTTGTAATTTTTCCTAGGATATGATGAGGAACTCAAGCGTAACGTCTAAGGACTGTTACCTGAACGTGTACGTGACTGCTGTATCTGGGTGCAGATACGTCCATTACCCTATATACTATGCGAATCATTGGACGACCATGGTGTACGATTCAGACTTGGGGACATGGACACACTACAATTCAATCAAAACGCGTAGAGGCAGCCGAGATGATCATTTTGCTGAGGCGGTGAAAGTGGTAAGTACAAGTGAATGGTAATTACATGTATGTGTCAGGTGTGCGTGCGTTGCGTATAAGGTGATAAGGTGTGTTTAGTGTGACTGATTGGGTCATGTTACCTAACACAGAAACAGTGGGTCGTCGATTACATAAAACGGGTACCAGGAAAAGTGCAATCGGTTGTGGGTGTGACATCAGAGAATATTGACGGACCGTTGGAGGCTTTGGGTGATTGCCCTCAACAACACCCGGAATCGTATGTTGAAATTTTAACTTCGGTTTAACTATTATCTATTAAGTTATGTATTTGGTTTGGTAATGTTGGTTAACATGTTCACGTGTTGCCAATTGGCAGATCGGATTGCACTATTATGGTATGCTTCATCATGCGGCAGTACGCAAATAACGTGGAGGTTGAAGGTTCAACAGATGGGATGACAGTCAGTGCGTTTAGAGCAGAAATGGTTAAGGCATTCATCAATGATCCACAGAGAGGGCTTCGAAATTGGCCTTTGCCCTGACTGATTTGGTGGAATGCATAAATTAGCTGAAATTTTGGTTTTGGTTTTATTGTTGAACATGGAACTGTTTTGATTATGTGGTAGTGATTTTTTGATGGTCCACTAGCTACGTGACTGTTATTGGAGAAAAACAAAATATTTCGTACAACAACCTTAAAAAAACATGGGGCAAAATCGTGATGGTTTTTTTTTTGGTAGGGTTGCTAATGGTCATTAATTTTGTGCATGTTTCGTTACATTGTGTTTGTGAATGATGTTATTTCTGGGTTTGACATATTGTAATGTGTATGTGTTGGATATGCTGGACAATAAGTAATGTGGTTCGCTTTGGGTTAATGTGTGTAGTTGTTTTGGGGAAAAAGTTGTATGTAAGATGTCGTAGAGCCGGTGTATTTTAATGTGTAGTAGTTAATGCTGTCGTAGTGTGGTTAGGGTTGATTGTGTAGTTGAATGTATTTAAATGTTTCAATTGGATGACATGGGCAGGGTCGTAATTGGAAGTATCGTCGTTCGTATTGAGTTACGTAAGTGTGTATGTGCATAACGTAGTGTATGATCATTTAAACGCTAGTGTTTTTGTATTAATGAGGTTTGTAGCGTGGTCATCATGTTAAGGGAGGGGATGGTGTCGAACCCAGAAATTAAAATATAGGATGCTACATTGAAGTTGACAGGTTTGTGTTTGAAAATGTGTGGAATTTTTTGCTGGCAAAATTTAGTTGGAAAACATTTTAATTGTTAACTTGATGCATAATACATGTACTTTTCATGTGATCCGTGAAGTACCACAAACAAGCAAAAAAATGTGTATAACATATTAATGTATTAGAATTGGGTGTAATAATAAATGCACAGCACACATCGTAGCTATTGGTGAGGAAAGAAAATGGTGTTAGCTAATGTGATTTTGCAAAATTTAATCGAAATGTTAAATGTAGTGGCAGGTGGTAGGGCACAATGCATATGAGAAAATGTGGTAACATGTGAAAACAAACCCACATGCACAATCCATATTTAGTTATCACATCATGAAAACGTTGTGATGTCCGAATTTAAATCAATAGGAAACAATGTTATAAAAAAAGAGAAAATGTACGAAGTTCAATGAATTGGGAAAACACCCACAAACCGACATAGGAAAGAAGCTTGTTGTAACATGACTAAATTGGCTCCTTGCATGTCTTCCTAGTGTGGTTGCCAATTTTTCTATACCGACCACAACAGATCCGTTGCACAACCTCACCCTTTGACGAAATTCGTTTACGTTTCGGCTTGCCAGGCGAACGTTTCACCTTTGGGGGCGCTATCATAAAATCGTTGGGCTTAAATGCCAGCTTCTCAACAGTTAGAATCGAAAATATTGTTCCGCTATACGAAGCTTGGAATTCGTCAATACGATAGTACGTTTCAATATAATCGTATATATTCCGTCCACTATTACAGAAAAGTGACAATAGCATGAGAACACGGAAACCCATTCAGCTGCCACTGGAAACATGAACACGATCGCCTTGCCACATCAACCAAAACAGAGGGCTGAATGTGCACTTCGTAAACATTGTCATCAGCCTGACTAACACTCCAACCCCTACTCTCATTATACGTCGTGACCAATTTATTCTCCATTTTCAGGCATAATACGCCGGTCCACTCCCTTGCCTTGACTTTACGCTTCGCCATTTGTTCCATTATTTGACCCCTAACCATGTCGACCAACCTAGTAATTGGAAGATAACGCGCCTCCCGTATCCAGTTGTTAAAAGATTTAGCTGCGCTCGACCACATCTCACCGTAACGTTGCCTCCTGAAAAGGGATAGTAAAATTGAACACAAATTTATTTAAGAAAAAAACAAACTGCTAAGCATGTTAGCGTATATAATGAATTGAAAAAAAATGAAGCCATTAAAGTACTATGTAGAACGGGTACAATCAAACTTATATGAAATACGCATTAGCCCAGTGGGATGGATGCAAGTCTTTCAAGAAGTTTTCAATCACAGCCGGGCTACACTCTTTTAACACCTCTATTTTCTAATTAAAAGATGGTATACTAGGCGCATAAGCACATTCTCGGAGCTTCCGCATCAACCCAACTTTACGAGATGCGTTAACGTATTTCATTCGGTCTCTCAAATTCATTTGAAGATGTAGCAAACAAAATGCGTGATGTGCTGAAGGGAAAATAATTGGCATAGCTTGCAAAAGACTCGCGTGACGATCAGATACGAACGTCAACGTACGCCCGTCACCCACGACTTCTTTAAGATTCCATAAAAACCACTCCCAATTTTGTTGATTTTCATAGTCAACAATTGCGAAGGCCACCGGAAACAACACTGCAAAAAATAGTAGACAAAGCCATATTTGGAGTACACATCGTGGAGTACACATCTGAAATCTTGCGTGCAGTATATATATATGTAAAAGATTCATAAAATATAATCGGAACTGAAATGTGACAATTTTTTTTTTAGTACAAAATAAGGGAAAAAATTTGATACGTCACCTTTATTGCCATCTTTCGCGGTAGCAGCTAACAAATTCCCCTGCAATTTGCCTTTCAAAAACTTGTCATCCAAAAAAAGTAACGGCCGACAATGGTTGAACCCATCTATACATGCATGGAAGGATATAAAATATCGAACTAACCTCCCAGTTTGTTGGTGAAATTCAAGGTTAATGTAACTGTTTGGGTTCTTTTCCATAACGGAATCACTATACCACCTAAGTTGGTCGAATGACATAGTGTGATCTCCATAAACTTCACCTCTCGCTTTCTCAACCCTAACCATGCAACCCGGTAACTAATATCCAAACCGTAGTCATTTTTCATATCGAAAACAATGTTCGTAAGACGCGTCAGTGGCTAAGCACGCACTTGATCTGCGACAATGCTTGAAACCAAATCGGACCCCGTACGTGGGTTTGTATGTGTTCGAACAGCAGCTCCACAATTGTGCACACTATCCAACTTCTTAACACATAAAATCCCATTCGATGACAACACCCTCGCATGCACCGACCACGCGCATCCTGTGGACTATGCAAACTTACAAACTGCCGTAATGCAAACTGAATCATTCTTCAAATACTTGATTTGAAACCCGCGTTCCACGGCATACTTGCATAATATTTCCCGAAATTCATTAGCACCACCGACGAAACATTGTCCAACATGGGTAATCCCGAATGCCCATTGAGCAGACAAGAACGTCTTTGATTTATTAGGACAATATGTTGATAACAGATCCGTCTGATCATCCATACCGAACGTCTGATTACCAAAATTCGACTTCTAACCTTCATTGCAATACGCACCCCCATAGTTACTACCCACCAGAACATCCCGGATCTGAATAAGAACATCAAAATGGTTCAGCCCAAATGACTTCGCAAGGCACAACATGTTTTGGATATCGCCATCGCTATCAACCTTAAACTTCTTATACCCGGGGACATCCCATAACATATACACCGCATCCCGTACCAATTCGTCGAACTTCCCACAAATATCATCGACCAGCTGTGTGAATGTCATCGCGCAATGCAACCAAGCAACAACATTTGTTTGCCCGTAAGTGCACAACAACAACACACCATCCATACCTATCACGCAACTCGTAATCGAACCATTAGACGGGTAACGCGTACGACAATGAATGAATAATAACATAACAATTGGCATTACACAACAGCGATTCGCTACTAATTTTGAAAAACAGTGGACTAAAAGTCAGCACACAACAACCATGAGATACTCAACACACCCATACTCGACACACTTAAAAAATACCTTACACATTGAACCAATTCCAAAAACAAAAATAACAACACTCATTGGCAGTAAAACACCCAAATAAAAAAATTTAAAACCAAATACCATCAACAAACATTACACTAAAGGGAAACAAAAAACCACAACAGCGCATACATGAATGTTACTAGAACAAACAATCCGTAAGGTTAGCCGAAAAACGCAGAAACCATGTACCGAAACACACCTATTTTCGATGGTTATTTGGCAAAAACAGAGAAATAAAATCAAGCCGTAACATGCACGACATACACAACACTCCCACACTTCACCCACTTTCAAAAAATACCTTACTCATTAATCTACACAACAACACCCACTGACATTGAAAACAACTAATATAAAAATATTGACAACCACATAACATCAACAAACATTGTGCTGAAGGTATATCAAACAGCCACAAAAAAGCATACGTGATGTTACCAGATCCCAGACTGAGACGTTCTGTTTAGTCGAAAAAGGCAGAAAACAGGGAGACAAAACTATGTGACAAAACCGTTTGATGCACCAAACTCTGAACCAATGGAACAAAACAATGAACATCCACCACTCCACTAACCCCGTTTTTCCAAACCCTTGCATACATTAACATTATCAATCCCCCAAAACAATAAACCGACTCCCCTCCAATTTAGGAAACAAACATCCGACAAAAATGGTACTATTGTAACCTGCAAAATAATCAAAATTAAGTAAACAACATTACCAAAATAAAATGGGACTAAATGGTGCGTAAGAAAATGGTTCAACTTTTCAGAAAATAGGATTTATGGGTAAATTTTTCATAATTGTTTTAGTTTATAAATGGTTGTTCCAATTTATAAATTTGAGATAAAAACGTAAACTCAAAAAATGAGTTTACGTTGATTTTTAAATAGAAATTTAAAATTTTGAATAACAAATTTTTTTTCAATAATTTTTTTCCCAAATAATTTTTTTTCAATTATTTTTTTTCCAATTAATTTTTTTAATTATTATTTTTTCAATTATAATGTGTATGATCCTATTGTCATAAATATTAAAAAATAAATATAAACATTTTAGGCCTAAACAAACATATTTTTTAGTTTATGTTTTTAAAATTTTTCAAATGTTTTGTTCAAACCAAACACATTTGTAGTTTATATTTTTCTAAAAATAAAAAAAAAAACTAGTTTATAAAATTTTTGTAAATATAGACAAAAAATGTAAACGTTACCAAATTCTACCTTATAAATGGATAAATAAGATATAATTTTTATAAATTTTTTTCTTCTTATTAACTAATGTATCTTATTATATATAAACTTTTACAATCTAAAACATGATTAATTTAAATAACGCAGTAGTTATACATAACCGAATTAAATTTAAAAAAAAAAGAATTTACAAAATTCGTTAATTTGCAATTGTGTTTTAGGCTTGACTTTTGAGAGATTCATTCACATGAAATAATTATAAACAAATAAAATTTGATTATAAAATCAAATATAATTATCTTATATAAAGAATAAGTCATATTAATTCGTGTCCCGCTAAGTAGCTCGAATTTACCAAGGCCCGAATGGCTCGAGGTGCCAAAAACAACATCGTTTTGGCAACTTTTTTTTTTTTTCCCTTCCTTTTCTTCCTCTGTTCTGAATTCAAAACTCAAATGAAAATCATTTTTTTTTTCTTTTTCCCCCCTTTATTCTTTCTCTTCTTCCTTTCCCCTCTATTTTTCCTTCCTCTTCCGGCCAGCCAATAGATTCAGAAGAAAAGAAAAGAGGAAGAACAAATGCAAAAAAAAGAAAAAAAAGAAAAGAAAAGAACAGAGAGTAGAGAGAGGAGAACAGATGTATGTGTGTATATATACAGAGAAGGGTAATCCAAAATCAAATCAAAACCAAAACCCAAAAAATCCAAAAAAAAAATCAAAATCAAAACCAAACATTTGGCAAATTTTTTTTTTCCCTCTATGAAGTTGGTAATAGAGAGGTGAAAGAAAGAGAGAAAAGGAAAGAGAGAGAGAGCCCATCGTCGCACAGAGAGAGAGAGATCCCACTGTTGCAGTTGTAAGAAGAAAACTAAGACAGATGAGGAGAATAGAGAAGAGAGAGAAAGAGGGAGGAGTCGGGCCATTCGAGCTCATCTTTTCTCCAGCTACAAAGTTTTACTGTATTAATTCAACTCCGTGTTAGTAAATTTTTAGCAGATTCTAATTTGGCTGATTAGTGTTTTACATAAGTTTTAAAATTAGTCAATGTTCCATCATTAAAAAATATAAAAATACAAATACATTTTGTGATGGGGGTGATACGTACATACTTGGTTAGTGTGGCACGAGTCATCAAATCAAAGAGGATATGGATTTGAAAAGTGGGTGAAAAATCTTGCCCCTCATTTGTGCGTTTTTACATATGCCCATTATCAAAAGGCAAATAAAAAATGCCTATGTGGACAACACATTCAAAAAGCTCATAAAAAGTATCTCACTTGCACTCGTGCACCAATTGCACTTTTTTTTTAAAATTTTTTTATATTATTTATGGATAGAATATATTTACAATTTAAAACATTAATCATAATTTGACAATCATAATTCAAAAATTATAAAAGCATAATAAAGAGTCTCATAACAAGAAAAAAAAAATAAACGAAAAAATTAAACTCAGAATATTAAGGAAATTATTAATCTTTAATGATTGAACCTTTGGCCTCACAATATAAAGAATTGATCAACTGAAAGAAACTTAAAATGGAATTACTATAGTACTTGTTATTGTTAAATTATAGTAAATTTATTATAAATTTTTTTAAAAATGCAAGTTGCACGCTAAAAAGTTTGATAAAATATTAAATTTGAGTTAGAGCTTATCTCTCGTTTTTTATTTCTTTCATAATAAGACTCGCAAATACCGTTTTATCATAATAATTTTTACTAATAATTCTCCTCGTATAATCTTGTTGACCAAGTTCACGCTCCTCCGTATGACGTCGCTTCGTCATCTGAAAACACAAACGTGAGCTAGCCGGCGGGTGTGTGCCGGAAACCTCTCCGATGCCTAAGTCAGAAAACTTGACAAATAGACAAAGCTCTAAGTTCTCAGAAAGATTGTGTTCAATTACCTCCTCCAAGGTGATGCTTGTGAGCTTTTATAAGTTTCCCGTGGCACAATCCTAGTAGGACTTGTACTTCTCCATGCATAGTCCTCCTAGGATTCATTCTTCTAAGGATAATGCTTATCATTTTACACCCTCCCCCACTGCTTAAACCAAGTGGGATGGTTTTCTCCATAGCCGAACTACCACACGACCGAAATAACACTGGCTATGCTGAGCCACAGAGAAGGCCGAACTATCCTTAACTCGGTCTTCTCCTTTAACTCATTACTTCGGCTGTCCCTGTTCAACCTTGGTGTGCTTAGATCAAACTTCCAAGTAACAAGTTCTGACCGACTTAACCAGGGTGTGTCACGACCGGACTAATTCCGAAACCGGTCTTCCCAGAACATACTGCGACCGGACTAACTCTAAGACCGACCCTACTCCGAGTTGTCTCTGGACCGGAGTAGCCTTACTCTTCCTTGGGCCGAGGCAACTATCTCTTCTTGAGCCGGAATAAACTCACCTCCTTGGGCCGAAGTAACTTTGTCTCCCCAAGGCCGGAGTAACCTTGCCCTCTAGGCCGGAGTATTCAGTACGGCCTTTTTACCTAGTCCTCTGCGTTTAGGGCCTCAAAACCCAACTCGAAGCTCGGCCCAATTTTTCTCAAAAATTACCCTCTCAATTGCCCCTTAATTCCATCTGTGCAACATGATTGGGATTACCAGCCTTCTGGCCGAGCTAGAGTTTGTTACGCTTTTTCAGCCGAGCTAAAAACCCTTTTAGCCTTTCCAGCCGAGCTAAGTTTACCTCGGGTATCACTATGTCCGGTCAAAACGTCTCTTCAATCACGACTGTAACGCTTCCCATTCCGTATACACGTGGCATGCTCCCATTCGCCGAAGGCAGCTGTCAACGCCGTCTTCGTATTTCGCAATTTTTTGTACAATTCCCGCCTCTTTTTGCCGCCTTTTTCTCTCCCTTCTTTCACAAAACAACCTTTCTACTCTTGGATCATTCACTTATACTTTTCATATTCTTCGTCCTCTCCCTGCGTGCTCTAGTTGTTCGTACTCGAAGAAGCTGTGGTTTTGCTACCATTCTTCCTTCTTTGCCTTTGTTTCCCCCTGGTAAGTTCTGAGAAAACTTGTTTTTTTGCTTTCTTCATTTCTGTTTTCTCTATCTTGGTGAAGCATGCTTGTGTATTTCTTGTTTTTGCTTCTGCACTTTCATGAAAAAATCATAGAACTTGTACGTGTATGAACTGTTATGTAGAGAAACCAATCTTGGATCCAAAATCACATAGCAACCGAACTAGGATACTGTTTGTGTTATGTATATAGATTTAGGAAATAACCGGACTAGAACTTGTAGGAATGTCAGTAGTTTCTTCTGACCCACTCTAGCCAAGATAAGTTCACCGAACAAGCTTGCACTTACCGAACTAGGTACTTCGGTCTATAACCGAGCTAAGACCTTGGGGCCAAGCCGGCTTTCTTAGTTCTTAAACCGAACTCAGAAAGCCGCCCCTAGGGGCTCAACCGAAGTAACTTTCCTCATACTGCAACCGATTTAGGCCATGGGACTAAACCAGCTTTCTTAGTTTTTTAGACCGAATCCAGAAAGCTGCCCCTAGACGTTAAACCGGTCTAAACTGCTCAAAACCGAGCTAAGAAACCTTCTGATGAGCCGAGGTAGAACCAGCCCACTAAGCCGAAGTAGGATTTGTATATCTTGCTTATAATTTGTAGCGCGGTCCTACGATCTGTGCTTAACCCCTTTGTTTTCTACCTTGCAGACTTAGGTTGCCCAGGCACTCCTGCGTGTGCTCAACCGAGCTACTGAGCCAAATTTTTGTACCGAAATAATTTATTCGTAATTTATTCACCAGATGGGTAAGTATAGATATCTAGTTGAGACCCCTGGTGGCATGGCCGAATTTACGGAAGATTACCAAATTCCTGACGACGTCCATCTGACGTTGGCCGAAAAAGATGCTACTCCCTGGGACAATGAAGGCTTCGTCCCTTTTACCCTTCAATCCATAATAGAAACCGGACTACGGTTTCCTGTCCAACCGCTAATCTGCGAATTTCTTAGACAGACTAGGTTATGCCCCACCCAACTGTCCACCAATACATACCGTATCATAATGGGAATAGCCGCACTAAACCACCAAACCGGTTTAAACCTTGGCCTAGCCGAAATATTCCATCAGTATTCCATCGGCTCGAAGAATGCTGGGTGGGTCTATTACCTTAGGATCCGCCGCCGCCGAGAGAAGATAATTAAGCATACACCGGACAAAGACCTTAATGATGATGATTTCTTTTGGGTCTCTGGGAACTTTGAGGATTTTTAAGCCCAAATTCCTGGCCAACCTATAAATTGAAAAATGGGAGAGCTTGGTAATTTTACTTCGGTCTTCTGCTTTGTATGTTATCTCGGTTGTTTAGTCTATTAGCCGAACTAACACTTCTCTTTTTTGCAGATTTCGCCCATCTCCATTCCTTGTATAGCTATCCCAACCTCGGAGTTTTGCGAGCCGCATTTCGGATTAAAGAAAGAGGTTGGGCCAAGCTTCTAAATTTTGAGCCGACCTATCGCTACAGCGGTCGCCGGAAAGCAAGGGTGACTGATTTCCTTCTTGAAGAAGCACCTGAACCGGACCCATCCTTGCCCGAGATAAGACTTGTTCCACTAACCGCAGAAGAAGAGATGGCGAAAAGGAGCAGAGTTAGGGCCCTTCTCACCGAAACAACTAGGCCCGAAGTAACCCCTCCCAGTCAATCGCAGCCTGCTGTTGTGGCCCTCCCTTCTCAGCAGCCATCCTCCTCCCGCCGAACCAAACGTGCCCGAACTTCCGAAACCGAACAGGTTTTGGTCGATGAAGAACCTGCTATTCAGCCGAGCTTACCACCAAGCCCCCAACCGGTGTCTTCCGACCGAACCATCGGCTGCTGGGCACCGAAACTAACTTTCAACGACCGAGAAATTCTAGACACAGACTCGGTTGTTGCTGAGAAAGACCACCTGTTGGCCATCAATCTGGCCAGGAGTGTGTGTCTGCCCAAAGACATGGAGCATCATCAAAAGCAGTTAACCACCGAGCTGAAGTCCATCCGATCTGCAACTAAGTCCATGATTCTGGTTAGTAACTTCGGTTGCTTTTCTGTTTATGTTTCTTTTTCTTTTTAACTCTTTCTTCGGTTAAAGGGAAGTTGTTTGCTTTGTCAGGCTATTCAGAAAAACCAAATCACCCACAGGAAAGTACTGGAGCTAAGGAAAGTGACTAGGCAAGCAGCGGCCGAGGCAGAGGCAAAATCGGCCGAACTGGAAGAAGCCAGAAAGGAACTGGCCGAACTCCGAGGTGAGGTCGGCCGACTGACCGGAATAGTTAGTTCGGCCGAAGCTGAAAAACAAAAGACTGCCATAGTCCTGAAGGACAAGTACTTGCGCGAGTTGTTAAAACTTGAAAGAAAGAAGGATGCCGAAATAAAGGAGAAGGTAAAAGAGGCTGACAAGCAGGGCTTCAAGAGGGCAGAGGATGCTTACGCCCAACAATGCAATGCTGCCAAGGATCTTTTCTTTAAGTGCGGCTGGAGGGGAGCCGTTGAGAAGCTCGGTTATGATCCTCAGACCGAGGTTTTCAACCCTCCAGCCTACTTTATACCGAACTCCCTGTTGGAATACGCCAATACGATGCAGCAGCAATTCCTTGAGGACTCAGGCTCGGATGAAGACTCTGCCACTGAGGATACCCCGGTTGTGAATGTGGACCAGGTAGTTCGGTCGGAGCCCATGGTGGAAGATCTAACTGCTGATCGACCAAGTGAAACCGTGGTTCCAGCCGAAACCACTCTTCCGTCTGAGAACGTCCTCGCGCCCGAAACCGGTCTTCAGGTCGACGCCGATGCTGCCTTTGACGCCGAAATCGAAGATCTTTTTGCTTGATTTTGTACTTTTTGTTTTCTTTGTAACCGAACTAAGCCCCCTTGTAATGACTTCTCTTGTAATGAAAATTTTACTTCTCTTATTCCGGTTATTGTGTGTATGCTTGCATTTGTAATGTCTTCTATTACTCTAACTGTTATTTCGATTTTGGTTGGTTAAACTATACTTACCAGCCAACCACTCCTTAGCCGATATACTTACTTCGGCTGAGGAGTACCAAGTGTTGGTTTATTCCAGCCAACCACTCTTCAGCCATGCACTTACTTCGGTTGAAGAGTAACAAGAGTTGGTTTATTCCAGCCAACCACTCTTCAGTCATACACTTACTTCGGCTGAAGAGTAACAAGTGTTGGTTTATTCCAGCCAACCACTCTTCAGCCATACACTTACTTCGGCTGAAGAGTAACAAGTGTTGGTTTATTCCAGCCAACCACTCTTCAGTCATACACTTACTTCGGTTGAAGAGTAACAAGTGTTGGTTTGTTCCAGCCAACCACTCTTCAGCCATACACTTACTTTGGCTGAAGAGTAACTAGAGTTGGTTTATTCCAGCCAACCACTCCTCAGCCTTGCACTTACTTCGGCTGAAGAGTAACAAGTGTTGGTTTATTCCAGCCAACCACTCTTCAGCCATACACTTACTTCGGCTGAAGAGTAACAAGTGTTGGTTTGTTCCAGCCAACCACTCTTCAGCCATTCACTTACTTCGGCTGAAGAGTAACAAGAGTTGGTTTATTCCAGTCAACCACTCTTCAGCCATACACTTATTTCGGCTGAAGAGTAACAAGTGTTGGTTTATTCCGGCCAACTATTGAAGTTAGTTTTTCCAGCCAACTTATAGTATTTGGTTATTCCGACCAAATGTCCTGCAGCCTGGATCCTTATCCTGGGCTTAGGAAGGGTGTTGGTTTAATCCAGCCAACCTCTAAGTTAGTTTTTCCAGCTAACTTAGAATAGAATGTTTGTAATATACTTAGTCTTTCAAGCTAACTTTTACAAAGAATAATTTGTGCTGAAAAGAATTTCTCATTTTATTGAAGGAAGAGAAAAGTACATATGCTTGAAAAAGAAAAGCTAAAAGTAAAATATCTTGAGATTGGCCGTATTCCATGGCCTAGGAATTGCCTTGCCATCCTTGTCTTCTAGGTGGTATGCCCCTTTGCCTGCTAACCCAACCACCTTATAAGGACCTTCCCAATTTGGGCCTAACTTGCCGTCTCCTGGGACCAAGGTGTTTCCCATTACTTTGCGTAGTACCCAATCCCCAATCTTGAATTGTCTTGGATGCACCCTTTTGCTGTATTTTCTGATTAACTCTCGTTGGTATGAGGCGATGTGGACCAACGCTCTTTCTCTTCTTTCTTCTGCAAGGTTGAGTTCTAAGGCTATGGCTTCTCCATTTAAGTCTGGATCAAAATTTTCGCTTCGAATTGTGGGGAGGCCAACTTCTAGTGGGATCACTGCCTCCATTCCATAGGCTAAGAAGAATGGTGTTTCTCCAGTTGATCGCCGAGGTGTGGTGCGGTAAGCCCATAAAACATGAGGAAGTTCGTCCGCCCACTTGCCTTTTGCTTTCTCTAGCCTTTTCTTTAGTCCATCCAAGACGACTTTATTTGATGCTTCAGCCTGCCCATTTGCTTGAGGATATGCCGGTGTGGAATTGTAGAACTCTATCTTGTACTCTTCACAAAAGCTTCTGAAGATTCTGCCGTCGAACTGAGTACCATTGTCTGAGATGAGTGCTTTTGGTATGCCAAACCAAGTGATGATATTTTACCAAACAAACTTTTTCACATCTTTTTCTTTGATTGACGCCAATGTTTCTGCTTCCACCCATTTTGTGAAGTAGTCTGTTGCTGCGAGAAAGAATTTTCTGCCGCCGGGTGCTGTTGGAAGAGGTCCTACTATGTCCAAGCCCCACATTGCGAAAGGCCATGGGCTAGTTAAGGGTAGGAGTTCTCTTGCTGGTTGATGTATTTGGTGTGCGAATTTCTTGCATTTTTCACACTTCTTCACATATTTCTCTGAGTCTGCTTGCATATATGGCCGCCAATATCCTTGTGAAATAGCCCTGTAGGCGAGCGACCTTCCCCCTTGATGACTTCCACATACCCCTTCATGTATTTCGAACAGGAAGGCTTCTACTTTGCTGGGATGAACGCACTTGAGGTAAGGCCCAGAGAACGACTTCTTGTATAATGCCAAAGATGGAGATAGCCAAAACCGCTGCGACTTTGCCCTTATTCTGTTGGCTTCTTTTTTCTTCTTCTGGTAGGATGCCGTCTTTCAAGAACAGGATGATGGGATCCATCCAAGAAGGGCCTAATTCTGCGCAACATATTTCTTCTGCTTCGGGGTCTTCTATGCTTGGTCTTGGTAAGAAGTCGATGAGTAATGGATGAGGGATTGATGTATCTGCCATTGAGGCCAGGCCTGCTAGCTCATTCGCTCGGCTGTTTTCCTCCCTGCCAATTTGTTCTATCCTTACCACATCGAACTTCTTGATCTCCGTTCTGACTAGCTCTTGGTACTTGGCCATTCTGTCGTCCTTTGCTTCGTATTCGCCAGAAATTTGGTTTACCACCAGCAGAGAGTCACTGTACACCATTAGTTCGGTTGCTTTCATGAAGTGTGCTGATTTGAGTCCTGCGAGAAGCGCCTCATACTCCGCTTCATTGTTGGATGCTGGGAAGCCAAGGTTGATTGCTTGCTCTATAACCAGGCCGTCTGGAGAGATGAGGACTATGCCAAGCCCTGCACCATGTCGGTTGGATGCTCCATCCACAAAGAGCTTCCACATCTCTCCAACGAATAGTTTCCAGCAAGTGGAAGGATCAGACGATGCCGTGTGGTCAAGGATGGTGTTTTCTTCAAAGTCCATGTTGGCTGTCTGCCCTTCGTCCTTTGTTTGAACTGCTGGTGAGCCTTTGTTTGTCTCTTCCTTGTTGTCCTTAGTATGGTCTGCCTTGGTGCTTGATTGACTACCTTCTACTAGGGGTTGCGCTATTCCGGCGTCAACTTCCGTCCCTGGTTCGGTTGATGGATTACCTTCCACTAGGGGTTGCGCTATTCCGGCGTCAACTTCCGTCCCTAGTTCGGTTGAGTCAGTCAGGTCGACTGGGCAGATATGATGACTTCCAGGAGTAAACTCTGCGACGAAGTCTGCCAAAGATTGAGCTTTTATTGCGGTCTTGGGTTGGAACTTGATGTCGAATTGTCCCAACTCTACTGCCCATTTTAAAATTCGCCCACTGAAGTTCGCCCTTTCAAATAGAGCTTTTAATGGAAAGGCTGTGAGGACGACTATGGTGTGGGCATGAAAGTAGTGCGCCAATTTTCTGGACGCCATCATTAATGCTAATGCTAGTTTTTCCAAGGGCAAGTACCTTGTTTCGGCTCCCAACAATGTCTTGCTGACATAAAAGATGGGCAAGTGTTGTATTCCTTCTGCACGAACCAACACTGCGCTGACTGCGTGTTGAGAGACTGCCAGGTATAAAAAGAGTTCTTCACCAGGTACTGGAGTAACAAGTAGTGGTAGGGAAGACATGTACTCCTTCAAGCTTTCCAGAGCTCGGTCGCATTCTTCATCCCACTCAAACTTGGCCTTTAAAGCTTGGAAGAATGGTCGTAGTCTGTTTGACGATCTGCTTATGAACCGGTTGAGTGCAGCCGCCATACCAGTGAGATGCTGCACTTCTTTGACTGAGTTTGGTCTCTCCAACTCCTGGATTGCTTTGATCTGAGAGGGGTCTGCTTCTATACCTCGGTTGGTCACCAGGAAGCCCAAGAATTTGCCAGATCCAACTCCGAATGCGCATTTGGATGCGTTGAGGCGCAGCTTGTGTTTCTTCAGGATCTGGAACATCTCGCCTAGATCGTTAAGATGGTCATTCTCATCCTTGCTTTTGACCACCATGTCGTCGATGTAAGCCTCCATTGTTCTGCCTAACAATGGTTCAAACATCTTGGTGACCATCCTTTGGAATGTCGCCCCTGCGTTCTTTAGGCCAAAGGGCATGACCTTGTAGCAATATAACCCCCTTGGTGTTGTGAAGGATGTGACTTCCTGGTCTGGTTCGTGCATGGCGATCTGGTGGTAGCCTCTGTATGCATCCAGAAAGCTAAGTCGGTTATGCCCTGCCGTTAGGTCCACCAGTTGATCTATCCTTGGTAGAGGGAAGCTATCTTTGGGGCACGCCTTGTTGACTGTTTTGTAGTCGACGCAGACACGCCATTTGCCATTCTTTTTTGGCACTACAACTGTGTTGGAGATCCATCTTGGGTAGTGCACTTCCCTTATTGCTCCTGCCTCCAGCAGGTTGCCTACCTCTTCTGCCACTATTTCGGCGTGGTGGAGTGCCAATCTGCGTGTGCGTTGAATGACTGGTCTGGCGGATGGATGGACGTTGAGTTGGTGACTGATGAAGTTTGGATCAATGCCTGGCATGTCGTAAGGTGTCCAGGCAAACACTTCGATATTAGAGGTCAAGAATTCCAAGACCTCTAATCTCTCAGTGCTGGACAACGATGAGCCAAGTAAGAAGAACTTATCCGGGTTCTTCTCATCTATTTTTACCTCCACCAAGTCTTCCACCGCTTTCTGATCAGCCTCTTTGCCGACGTCCGCGAATAGTTCATTACTTTCTGGCTCTTCCACCGAATGAACGTATCCTTTGGCAGCTCGGCTTCCATTCGATGTGGCGAAGCACTGTTTTGACATGATCTGATCGCCATAGACTTCTTCAATTATACCGGCGCCATTGGGGAACCGCATTACCTGATGGTATGATGACGCTACCGAACGCATGGCATGCAGCCATGTTCTGCCCAGGATGATGTTGTAGGTGGAAGGGACCTTCAATACCCAGAACTCCACTTGTTTTGTTACACTTCCTGCTCTGACTGGAAGGATTATTTTGCCGACAGGCCACTCTGGCATGGAGTTGAATCCAATCAGGGGAGAAACTGCAGGTGCCAAGTCTTTGTCTTGCAGCTTTAGTTGTTTGAATGTGTCGTAATACATGATTTCACATGAACTACCCTGGTCAATCAGAATCCGCTTGACGTCAAAATCCTTGACTCGGAGAGTGACGACCAGGGCATCATTATGGGGGCAGTAAATTCGTTCTAAGTCCTTATCTGAAAAGGTCATGACGTTTGTTGCCTCTGTCCTCCCCTTCTTGATGGCAGGTTGGGCACTCAATACTTCCCTAAAGTGCTCAGCCTTCTTGATTGAACCTCTGAGCTCACATACGCGCTCGGGTTCAAAAACTCCATGAATTACATTGATAATGCCTTGAGGTGGTGCGTCGTTTGGCATTCTATTGGGATGGTCATTATGATCTTGGGGGGCCGGTTGCGCTCCTCCTCCAATGTATTCGTCCAAGTGGCCTGCTGCCACCAATTCTTCCAAGTGCTGTCTCAGTGGCGTGCAATTCTCAGTTCGGTGCCCCTTTTCTTTGTGGAAGGTGCACCGTGATCTGTCATCGTAATTCTTCTGACCTTCCCCTAGCTTGGCTGGCCACTTGACAAAAGGCTTGTCTTTTATTTCGCTCAGAATCCGATATATTGGTTTTTTGAACACCGTTGTTATGGCAGTGCGGATTTTCAACCATCTTTTGTCTGGGTCTTCTCCGTTATCTCGTCTGCCACGCCCATTTTTATTCTGTCGATCTACTGTATTGACCTTTGCTGAGGTCTTCTTTTCTGGTACCACGGTTGCACTAGATTTCGCTTTTGCACGTGCGCCATCCTCTTCTACCCTGATGTGCTGATGCACTCTCTCCATCAGGGCCTCCATGGTAAGGGGTGGCGTCATGGTAATTGAATCCCTTAGTCGGTTCCCTACTGGTAGGCCTCTTTTATACTGCGCGATGGCTAGATTGGTGGGGCAGTCTCCAATCTGGTTGAATGTCTCCCAGTAGCGACTGTTGTAGGATCTGAGGGTCTCTTTTTCACCCATGTCGATGGAGAGTAACTGGTCTATCTCCACCGGTGTTTTAGTATTTGTCCGAAACCTTGTTACGAACGCTTCTGCCAATTGGGCCCAGGAGGCTATGCTGCCCTCTGGGAGTTTTTCAAACCAAGTCAAGCCTAGGTCGCCCAGACTTGATGGGAAGAGTATGCACATTAAGGCCTCGTTTCGCCTGTACACAGCCATGACTTGGCGGAAGTGGCTCAAGTGTGAATACGGGTCCGTCTTTCCTTCATATGTATTGAATTTCGGCTGAAGGAAGCCTGATGGTAGGGGTGCGTTTTCGATCGCTGGGACAAACGGCGAAGTCTGTAGTCTTGCTAATGCCTTGTCCGTTGGTTCGTAGGCCGGTCGCGGTATTGGCATTCCAACCTCGACGCTTCCATGCGTCCGAGGAGCCAACCGTTGTAAGGTCGAAACTCGGTGTGGATCTCTTGCCCTGGCATCCTCCTTGCATCGTGCTTTTTCTTCTAGCACGGTTCGTAAGTCGGATGACCTGGGCAGCTCTGTTTGTCTGGATCTGGTTTGGTGTGAATGTGAAGGCCAATACGTGCTTCCTTCAGTGTATGATCTTTCGGATCTCGTCCTCTCAGACCTGGAGTGACGAGTCCTTGAAGATAAGGAGTGAGTGTCGCCTGTCCTGAAGCTTCTGCTCTCTCCTTGGGAGGGTGTAGTATTCCTACTACGATTCTCTGAGTGGCGAGGGGGCGTCTTGTGCTTGCGCCCCTTTCCTGTCGCCACATCTTTAGTCTTCATCTGGCGTTTTAAAGCCTCCATGTCCGCCGCCATCCTTCGAATTAGTTCATCTTGTTCCTTTACGCGATCTTCCAGGGCTTGAGGATCAATCCTCCTCCTTTGCCTGTCGGGACTTTGAGAGTGACGAGGGCTGCCATTCCGCCTTCCCCTGCCGCTCCTCCTAGAATTATGTTGTTGGGGCTCCAAGTCCGCCATGGGAGGGACAGCAAGTAATCCTTCACGCCTTGCGCCCCCTTCTGGAGTTAGTCCGTCGACGGCGGACTGCGGCAAGTCTTCAATGTGTGCCATTGAATGAGAAAAGGAGAAGCTTAGTCAAGAGGTTTTTTGTTCTTGTCTGTTCTTCCCACAGACGGCGCCAATTGTACGGGGAGGAAATAATTCTCCTCGTATAATCCTGTTGACCAAGTCCACGCTCCTCCATATGACGTCGCTTCGTCACCTGAAAACACAAACGTGAGCTAGCCGGCGGGTGTGTGCCGGAAACCTCTCCGATGCCTAAGTCAGAAAACTTGACAAATAGACAAAGCTCTAAGTTCTCAGAAAGATTGTGTTCAATTACCTCCTCCAAGGTGATGCTTGTGAGCTTTTATAAGTTTCCCGTGGCACAATCCTAGTAGGACTTGTACTTCTCCATGCATAGTCCTCCTAGGATTCATTCTTCTAAGGATAATGCTTATCATTTTACACCCTCCCCCACTGCTTAAACCAAGTGGGATGGTTTTCTCCATAGCCGAACTACCACACGACCGAAATAACACTGGCTATGCTGAGCCACAGAGAAGGCCGAACTATCCTTAGCTCGGTCTTCTCCTTTAACTCATTACTTCGGCTGTCCCTGTTCAACCTTGGTGTGCTTAGATCAAACTTCCAAGTAACAAGTTCTGACCGACTTAACCAGGGTGTGTCACGATCGGACTAATTCCGAAACCGGTCTTCCCAGAACATACTGCGACCGGACTAACTCTAAGACCGGCCCTACTCCGAGTTGTCTCTGGACCGGAGTAGCCTTACTCTTCCTTGGGCCGAGGCAACTATCTCTTCTTGAGCCGGAATAAACTCACCTCCTTGGGCCGAAGTAACTTTGTCTCCCCAAGGCCGGAGTAACCTTGCCCTCTAGGCCGGAGTATTCAGTACGGCCTTTTTACCTAGTCCTCTGCGTTTAGGGCCTCAAAACCCAACTCGAAGCTCGGCCCAATTTTTTCCAAAAATTACCCTCTCAGAAATTATTAATCTTTAATGATTGAACCTTTGGCCTCTCAATATAAAGAATTGATCAACTGAAAGAAACTTAAATGGAATTACTATAGTACTTGTTATTGTTAAATTATAGTAAATTTATTATAAATTTTTTTAAAAATGCAAGTTGCACGCTAAAAAGTTTGATAAAATATTAAATTTGAGTTAGAGCTTATCTCTCGTTTTTTATTTCTTTCATAATAAGACTCGCAAATACCGTTTTATCATAATAATTTTTACTAAATTCAAAATATTTTTTCAACTCTTTTACTAATTTTTAAAAAACTAAAAATGCTTGGGAGCTTTAAGGCCAAGTTTGGGGACTTTAAAAAAAGTCAAAAAGCTAAAAAGTTACTCAAAAAGTTAAAAAGTTAACACTATTCACCAAAAGTCAACAATTACGACTGCACAACTCCCAATTCAAATTTTTCCCCACAAATCAATTTTTACAATTTTTTATTACACATTTTTCAATAAAAAGTCAAAAAGTTAACCCAAACATCCATATTTTCAACCTCAATTTTTTAGTCCAAAAAGACAAAAAGTACACTTTTTTAATCTTCCCAAACTTGACCTCAGTATGGAGTTTTAGCTGACCCGCATGATGTGATAGTTATGTCTACGTTTTCTTGTTTTCTTATTTTATTTTATTTATTTATTTATTTTTTGAGTTTTCAACTTATTAGAGTTGGTTCAGTGCTCTACTTCTAAAAGAATGTATCATAACTGTTAAAAAAGTAATTCAAGAAACCAACCATTGCCTTTCTTTAAAGTGACAATTGCTTATTAGTAGGACAATTAAAAAAAAAATTCTGCACTACACATACGAAACATTTACACAAATACCAAAAAAAAAAAATAAAATAAAAATTTGTACCGAATGAAAAACAGACTTATACCTCAAAAATAATATGAGTTTTCTCATTTCTTTAAAGGGTCCGACTTAGGCTTCGTTTGGGGACATGTTTTTTTAGTAATTTTTTTATTTTTTGACTAAAATATGACTGAAAAAAATTAGTATGTTTAGGATGACTTTTTAACTTTTTATGAAAAAATGTGCAAAAAGTAAAGAAAAATAAGAATCTTTAACTTTTTAGTATATGTTGTTGGTTTTTTGAATTTTTTAATAATTTTTTGATTTTTTAGCTAAAAAAATCACTTGTCAAATGAGACCTTAGGATTGTGGATAAGAAGTATATAATATCAAAAAAATTATAATCTTAATATATTTTTATATATTTTTTCAAAATTAACAAAACTGTTCTTAACATTTTTGTTCTTTAATTTTTTTTTAGCCTCCGTTTGGCAAGAAAAAGCCCAGGCTTTTTTGGCTAAAATAGCCACAAAAAACAAAATAGGCTATTTTAGCCACAAAAAACAAAATATCAAATCCAACCCATAATCATTACAATCCTCTCTCACAAAAAAAGCCAAAAAAGTCAAAAAGCCAAAAAGCCCTTCCCAAACCAGGCTAAAATAGCCCAGGCTAAAATAACCAAAAAGCTAAAAAGCCAAAAAGCCAACCCACTTCCCAAACGGAGGCTTAATAATCTTAAAATGTTCACTTCATCCACTCAAATTTTGAATATCTGACTTTTTTACTATTCCAAATAACAATTATACGAATTACTGAATCAACTGTTTTATCCCATATTCTTTAAAACATATAATAGTAAGGAAATCCATCAAAATACAAGTCAAAAGGGAATGTAAAAAGGGACAGAACCATGCCTGACTAGAATTGCATACATAGATAGATAGATATATTAAGAAGGAACTAGTTAGAGAGAGAGAGAGAGAGAGCAGTGCCCAAGAGACAAAAGGGTTAAGGGTGGGAAAGGAATTCAGAGAAGAGAAAAGGGTAATGGCGACCCAACGAGGGAAAGAAAGAGAAGGAAGGGCAGGGCAGGCGTCGGTAGAGAAGTCACTTTCCCAATGGCACAAAGACAGAGGGAATGACAGATATAGAGCAAAAGGTCCCTCCCCTGTCCTCCCTAGGACCCTAGTGTTTCTGCAGTTTCTTGTCACTCTCATATTTTTACCCCCACATTCATACTCTCTCTCTCTCTCTCTCTCTCGAATAAATTATACTTTACACTCTTATATTTTGTATCAAATTTCACTTTAATCTTTACACATAAAATTATGACACTTAACCACTTACACTTCTGCTCAAATCTCACTTTGGTCCCATATACAAGTATTAATGTCCCATTTTTATTACTTAATTGTTTAAATTTATAATAGTCATGTGATAAGAATGTAACTACGACATAAGAATAAGAAAAAAAAATCATCTATATTTTCTACTAATACACATTTTATTTCAAAATTTGCATGAAAATATGACTGCATTAGACTAAAATAAAACGCAATTTTTGAATAATTAAGAAGATGAATTAGGATTTTGCATATATTGAAATCACGAAACTCTATTTTTCACGATAACATGGTCTTCTGTCTATTTATTTTTCTTTCTCTTTTATTTCTTTGTTGCATTTTTTATTTATTTAAAAAACTTTACTTTCTTGCATTTTTGTCCTAATTTTTACCAAATGAATATATATATGTATATTGTATAATATAACTCTCATGTGCTTATCACGTAGGATAAAGTGTATTGGTGGAAATCATTGATGATTTTCTTTTCTTACTCTCATTTCGTAGTTATATTTTTGTCATATGACTAGATTTTGTTAAATATTTAAAAATGAAGTAACAGAAGAGATAGACATTAACACTTGTGTAGGAACTGAAGTGAGATTTGAGTAAAAGTGCAGAGGGTTAATTATCGCTATTTCATGTGTAGAAACCAAAATAGGATTTGACCAGAAATGCAGGGGGTTGATTGTCATGATTTCATGTGTAGGGGCCAAAGTGACATACAAGGAGTGCAACGTATAATTTACCCATATATATAAATTCTATAATACACATCATTTTGAATGTGTACCATATGTTTTAACTATGACATTTTTTATATTTGATTATGATCTATTATGGTTATAATTTAGTTATTATGATTGTAATATTAGTTGCGATGCATTATGATGTTGATTAGAATTATTATTTTGGTTATGATCAAAATGTTTTTAGTTATAACTTATGTAGTGTTTGGTTGTGATTTATTTTTTAAAGTTAATTATGAATGAAAAATATTTATTTATAATATTTGTGGTAATCAACAAATGTCATAACTTGCACATTTACACACCCTTTTAGAACATATTATTTTAGTAATTGTTTGATTTTTTAACTAAAATATAAGATAAAAAAATTAGTATGTTTGATATGTTTTTTTAGTTTTTTACCAAAAAAAAAAAGTTAGAGAGAAATATAACTTATTTGTATAATTTTTTTCCTTTTTTTAATTAATTTTTAATTTTTAAGCTAAAATTTAATATTGCCAAATAAGATCTAAATATCCTAAGATTACCAAATAATTAAAGTGAGATACAACTTTTGTTGTGGTTTGCCACAAATAAAATAAAGTTGCACTCCTTCGTATTTTTATAATTATTTTTATTAATGTTGGTATGGTGAACAACTTGGGCAATGCACATGTACTCTGGGATTACTAATAATTAAGGTGGGATATAATTTTGTTGTGATTTCTCATAGATAAAGTTACAATCTTATGTATTTATAATTATTTTTGTTAATGTTGATAATCTATGGACAACAATTAACCGGATGAATTGAATTTTTTTGAAAACACGATTTCAAAAAGAAAAAAAAAAATTACAGAAAAATGTAGTTGAACTTGTGAATGTATAGCAACTTCCAAATTCGAGTATTTGTCGTTCGATGTCCAAAAAATTATTTTTTTTATGTCTTTAGAGATCCCATTTAATTATAATTTAAAGTGTCACTTTAATTATAAACTAATTTAGTTTTAAAAAAAATGATATCAAAATAAAATAATATTATAATTTATGTATGATATATTCTAAAGAAAAATAACTAATTCACTAAATTCAGGCTCCTTTAAATTACTCAAATTATGTAAGTGAGATGAGATGTGTCAATTAACATCCGTCTAGATGATCGGCTCGACCACCTTTCACATGATCAGTATGTCAACTAATATATACAAATTTAAATAATTTAAGCGAATTCAAATTCGATAGATATAGTATTACTCTATTTGAAATAAATATGCCTCCGTTTGGGAAGTGGGTTGACTTTTTGGCTTTTTGACTTTTTTTGGCTATTTTAGCCTGGGCTAAAAAGCCTGGTTTGGGAAGGGCTTTTTAGCTTTTTTGACTTTTTGACTTTTTGGTAAGGTGGCCTCCTATTAATTTACCAAAGTGCCCTTGATCCACATGTACCTGTAATTCAAAGATTTTGGCATCCACGTCAGCTTCCCAAACGGTCCACCAATGTTGTTTTTTTTTTATTATTTGTTTTTTATTTTTCTCTTATTTTCGATTTTGATTTCTTAAATTTTTTTATTTTTTATTTGTTTATTTTGGGTTTTATTTTGGCGTAGTTTGGTAAAATATTTTTTTATTTATTTTTTGCTTAAATTTTTTTTATTTTTTTTAAATTTATGTTTTTGTCATTTATATTTTTTTATACATTAACTAGTTCTTGTTCTTTAATTTACGTTCTTTAAATAATTTAAAATGTTAATATTTTTAATTTAAAAACAACTCGATACTCAAATCGTAACTAAATATATAAAACAAAACTTAATTAAAATTTTATTTTAATTTTATTTATATTTTTTTTTGTACTTTAAATATTTAAATAATGTAAATATTCTAAAAAATTTACCTTGGAAAAAATTTAAAATAAATATTCAAAAAATTTACATCGTAAAAATTTAAATAATTTAAATATTCAAAAAATTATTTTAACAAACAAATTTAAATAATTTAAATATTCAAAAAATAAAAATAATTTAAAATGTTAATATTTTAAATTTAAAAACAAGTTCACACTCAAATCGTAAACAAACACGTAAAATAAAACTCAATTAATAAATTATTGTTAGTAATTTATGTATTTTAAGTTCCTTTTTTTTTTTTTTTGCAAATATTTTTTCATGCGTTTTTTATTTTTATTTTTATTTTAATTTTCGGTGAAATGATAAAAAGTGAGGTTTTATTTTATTAGGATGTGTATTTTAAATAATTTAATTTTAATTTACTTTTAAATATTTAATTTAATTTGAATTTGAATTTTATTTTAATTTTTATTTTAACTTTAATGTTATTTTAAATATTTAAATAATGTAAATAATCTAACAAATTTATTTTGCAAAAAATTTAAATATTTAAAAAATTATTTTAACAAAAAGATTTAAATATTCAAAATTTTTAAATAATTTAAAATGTTAATATTTTTAATTTAAAAACAACTGTACACTCAAATCGTAACCAAACACATAAAATAAAATTTTATTAGTAAATTATTTTTACAATTCATAACCAAATACATAACTCGAAACTCCATACTACTTTCACATCTCTACACTCAAATCATAACCAAACACATAATAAATTTTTTTAAAATATTTACAAATATTTTTATAAATAGAGTTTAAATTTATTTTTATAAAATATTTTAACAAAAACCAAAAAAATGTTTTTAATTTTTTTTTTTTTCAACGTCCTGTGTATTTTTTTGAAAATAGGTGTTTTTTGGGAAGTGACTGTAAAGCTTTTGTGGTGATGCCCCTCTCTCATGTGGGGGTAGATTTGTAAATTTACCTTGACAATAGTTGGTGGCAAGTGATTATGAAGTTTTTGTCTCCTAAAATCAACTTTTTTGTCTTTACATGGCTAATTTAGCCCAAGAAATTCTTCCCAAACACCACCTATATATGTATTCTAAAATTTTTCACTGCGAAAGAAAACATAATTTTATAAAAATTAAAATAAAATAAAATTGAATAAAAAGAATTTTTTAGTAGGGGTTAAAAGAACTCTATAGCCGTCAGAGAGAAGAACGTGGGTGGGGGTGAGAGCGACTGAGACAAACGTTGTCGTAACGAGTGTCGGCTAGAGAGTAAGAAAGGGGAGAGAGAGAGAGAGAGAGAGAGAGAACACATTCGATTTGGGATCAACTCCAATCCAAGAGCAAACCGACGAATCTTGAGATCTCTCTCTCTCTCTCTGGTGGTAACCAATATATCTCTTTGTTCTCTCTCCCTCTGGCCTTGATCTATCTTGTTTCTGCATTCAATTCAAATAGCTCCAAACATTGGACAGTACTAGTAATATTTTTGTTTTGTTTTGTTTTCACTCACTTTCTTTTATCTCCCATTTGATTTAGTCTTTGTTTGGGATGTAAGTTAATTTTAATTTTTTTTAGCTTTTTATCTGTCCAAAGTTTAAAAAAATTTATTTAGAATTAATTTTTTAACTTTTTAAAAATTTTATGAGAAAAAAATAAAATAATTATGATTTAAATATAAAATTTTATCTTATTAATTTTTTAATTTATTTTATTCTTTTCTAATTAAAATAACTAAAAAGACTTTATATCAAACGAAACTTTAATTAAAAAGTAAACCAGGGTTAAATCCATTATTCCAAAAGTTTTTACCGGCGAAGAGAAGTCAAATTTAAGATTTTAGAAAAAGCAAACCCCTAATTCTAGATCTTATTCGTTATGTCAAATCCTTCCTTTTTCTATTTTGATTAAATGTATTTTACCTTTTTATTATAGGAGGATGTTTAAAATCTCATTTTATTGTGTCCCTAAAGCAATATATAATTACATACAAAATTTTTGTTAATTGTAGGATTTGTTATTATTTAAATTAAAAAAAAAAATCACATTTTATTGTGTTGCTAAAAGAATATATAATTTTCCATATATATCACGATCTCTGAATTAAAACCTTTAGATTGTTTTATACTGTATTTGATTGGAGGATTTAAGCAGGGATTTGAAAAGGGAAAAGAAAAAATTCAGTAAAATGTGAATAAAATATATCTATATTTCTCATAGTTTCACACATATTTTTCATTTTTTCTTTTCAAATCTCTCCTTAAATCTCACAACTAAACATAGCATTAGTATTCAAAATTTGAGATTTGATTAAAAAAAAAAACAAGAAGAAAAAAACAAAAACTTATATATATTCACACAGTAACCCCCAAACCCAGAGATTGACTTCATTGAAAAAGAAAAAAAAAAATGGAAAAGGGACGTCTCTAGTTAGTTCTTTCTGTCCCTTCTCCTTTCTATGGCTCCAATTACTCTCTCTGTGTGTTAGCTAATTTTGGTTTTTCTATTTCTACATATACTCTCCTCACATTCCAAATGCTACCGAGAAGTGTGGAACCCCCCCCCCCCCCCCCCCCAAAAAAAAAAAAAAAAAAAAAACCAACAATTGTTTGTCAATGAATGAATTTGACTCAATGATCATGGGAGAAACGGTTGATTCAACGCTCTATATAATTGTCTCTTACGATAATAAAAAAGGTCAAAGATTTAAAATTGAACTCGATAGCACAACTACAATTCTTTTACTATAATCTAATTTATTAATCTCCTAACATCTTATCATATAATAATAAAAAAAAGACACCAAAATAGTTTGTTTGTAATGTGTCCCCAATTATTACAAGCACAAAATTACATAAAATCTTTTAACATTAAATGAGTCCGAAAATCATATAACCAAACACAGATCTTATACATATTATATTAAACAACTTGTTTACAACCACACACATCTTCTTATACATGTACATATTATATTAAACAACTTGCTTACAATCAAACACTCTTATTTTCCACCCCTCATCTAAAAATGATATGTATATTTTGATTTGATTAATTTTTTTAAAAATAACATTTTCACCCATCAAATTAGACTTGACGGTTACTAATTTGGGCAACAACATTCAATTGGACTACATTATAAATAAAATTAACCCAACAAAAAAAAAATACAAAAACTTGAGGGCAATTCATGAGTACTGAGAAGTGGGCGTAGGGTTTGTAGACCTAGTGGTGGAGGAAAATGCTCTTGTTGGGTGGTCCCAAACCCCCCCCTATGCATGTTCTGGTTCTATCTATGCATCATGCACTCTGTTCTGTATTTTGGGGTATGTATTTGTGGGGTATGGCCTTTTGTTGGGTCACCCTCTGTCCCTCTCTTGATCACCACAAAAAGAAAGTGCCATGGCAACCCCCTATACCAGCCCCTCTATGCATTTTCAGCAGCTATTAAATAGCCATCAAACCCATTTGTACCTTTGGCTTGGCTTATTTTGTGCGTCTGGGCCACGGCTATGGTATCCGGTTGCTGAGAATTTGATTCAAAAGAAGCAACATTGAGCCTCCGTTTTAGGGGTGAGCATGGTCCGGATTGGACCGGATTGGGATAAAACCAGGACCAATCCGTTATTTACGGTTCCTAAAAAATTGGAACCAATCCAATCCGTTTAAATCATGGAACCAATCCGAACCAATCCATTTAAATACGGATTGGATCGGTTTAGGACCACGAATTCACATAATTAAATAACAAAAAAATATATATAACACTTGAATTTCATAAAAATATAAACATAGCGCTATATTAGTTCCATAATAGCAACATGTTTTTCTATAATAACGACATACTGTTCTAGAATTTAAACAACCATAAGAAAACTGGTTTCACCATAAGTATTTAGACCATTGCAAATTAAAACTTAAAACTAACAAACAAAACTAATAAAAGAAGATATTATACGATTTTAGGTTTGAGTTTAGATTTTACATAGAATAAGAAAAGATACTATGGGGGAGGATGTATAATAAAAATATAGACTATTTGTATACAGTCCGGATCGGTTCCAATCCGGAACCGTGGGATTCAATCCGGAACCAATCCGTGAACTACGAATTTTTAATTATTCAATCCGAAACCGAACCACGGATTCAAAAAACCAATCCAAACCTATCGGATTGGACTGGACTGGATTGGATTACGGATTTCACGGATTCCTTGCTCAGCCCTACTCCGTTTGGGAAGTGGGTTGACTTTTTGACTTTTTAACTTTTTTAACTATTTTAGCCTGGGCTAAAAAGCTTGGTTTAGAAAGGACTTTTTGACTTTTTGACTTTTTTAACTTTTTTTGTGAAAGAAGAGTGTAATGATTATGGGTTGAATGTGATGTTTTGTTTGTTATGGCTAAAATAGTCTATTTTGTTTTTTGTGGCTAAAATAGCAAAAAAAGCCCAACCAACTTCTTCCCAAACGGTGCCTGAGTTGAAACTTCAACAAAGTCTTGTTAACTTGAATCAATTTTTATTTAGTGACAACTAGAGATCAATGTGATGCCAAAGAAGCACCACGAGATATGTTGCCAAAGTGACAATAGATATGTTTACGACTACAGAACTAGGCTGGGATTGTCTAAACTTATTTCTCTTAAGAGTGATCTTAGAATAATTTTTTATATGTATGAGATTTAATTCTACCAAATTGAAGGTACAATAATCATTTCGCCTTCTAACTTTCAAAGCCCTAACCTTCATTACTTTACAATCACTATAGAGAATCCTAACTCAAACCAGACTCCAAATGTTTTTGCTCTATCTTGCTCCAAAATATTTTATACAAAATTTTTTAATAAAAGTCATTAGGTAAACAAGCAAAATCTTTAACACATATCGAAGTCTGTTAATTTTGTACAATTACCTAGACAAGCTATATAACTTATATGTACTATAAAAATTATTATTATCATTAATGAAAAGAAGCTTAAAAAAAAAACACACCATATAAACTTCAACTAGACATTCTCAACATACAAAAAAAAAAAAAAAAAAAGAAAAGAAACTTACTCAAAAAAAAGAAAAAAAGAAAAATCATTTAAAACCAATTTAAAAAATAAATAAATAAAACTTGACATTTGTTAAAAAACTATATTTGAACAACTTATTACTCAATTTAACTGAACTAGTTAATAACCATATACTCTTTATTTGCCTTGCCCACAGCGTTGATGAAGTTACATACACCACCACCCCCCTTGAGTTTTGACCCATACATGGAACTTGGTTTTACTCCCTATTAAGTGCAACCACCAAGTACTACTAAATTGTTGGTTTTTTTTTTTTCCCCTCTGAAAAATAAACCAAGAAACAACAAAACATAGGACTTGACATGCAAGGAGAGAGACATTTGAATTTAGCCAAATAAATAAATAAATCCAAGCGAGTGATTCGAACCAACCATAATTGACGGGATGGTAACAAAAAACCCAAACAATCTCAAGACAGTACCCCAAATAACAAACCCTTCACGGTGGGCATCACTAGTTGGGCCAATAATCTATCCCCTAAAGGAAAGATTGCACAAACCACCCCATTATTTGCCCAAGACAATAAAGATCATTGCATCTCAAAACAATGCTAAGAAACTAGCCCATGAAGTGAATGGTTCTAGTTCAAAAAATGAAACAATAAAGATACTGCCAGGCTAAAAAATTGCTAATACCAGGATTCAGATTTGTTGTTGCAGAACTAGCTGCCAATCCTAAGTGGAAAACTTGGCCTTCCTTGAGTAAGGGGTGCAAGCTGTAAAACAAGTTCTTAGTTACAAGTAATAATTCCAGTACTCCCAAAAAGTACTCCAAGCAAGAAAGGTCAGTGGGGACCAGCGAGACCTGGTGCATTATCATGGTCAATGCAAAAGTTGCAACAAGGTAGCTGTCAGAAAATATGTTGCTAGGTTGAATAATTGTGACATAAATGCCCCCCACTCCTAACAAAATGAAGAAGAAGAAGGGAAACAACGATTGCCTTAAACAAAGTGCCAAGCCAAACGCATTAGTCAAAAGAATTGAACCTACTCTCATCCCAAATGCAATCACAGTTCTCACAAGGATAATGGAGAATTTATGTTCTCCTTCAAACAATATGTCAAGCAAAGCACCATATATATATATATATATAAATAAACTAAATTCCAATATTACCACTATAGAAAACATATCCAAGTCAAATAAGGACCGATATGTTAAATCTTCAACACCAAGGAAACAAAACGGAACTGACCGAGTTAATCTCCAAGGTGATTTGTCCTTTTTGTCTATTTATTTACTAGTAGGATAAGGCACGACACATTCCAAAGGCAGATCAAGATCTTTTATCCCATGGCATATTTCTGGGTCCAGGATCGAGCAGTCATCTCATACTTATTTCTGTCGGTCTTGTACATATGGGCAATCTCAGGCACTAGAGGATCATCAGGGTTTGGGTCCGTAAGCAGTGAACAGATTGATAGCAGCACCTATACACCAATAGCATTCGATAAAATATTGGTGAGAGATTATTACCCATACTAATGTCATAGTTATAATACATTCTTTTGAAGCTATATCTTACTTACAAAACTGAATCAAACAGACTTTTGTTTACACAAAGATTATGCCAGCAACTGACAGATCCTACATATATAATGGAATCTAACCAGTGCAAATGAAGAAAGTGCGTCACCTTCGATATTGTAAGCGCTGGGCTCCACTGTTCTTTAAGAATGTCAAGGCAAATGCTACCATTGCTGTTAATGTTAGGGTGGAACACTTTTGTTTTGAAGGAAACCTGCCAAACACAAAATTAGGAATCTTTAATACAACAAACTTACTAATGAGCAGCAGAAGAAATCCAGTCCAAGGTTGCAAGGGTTAGTACAGTACAAGTTAACACTTAACGGAATTAGAAGTGTTGTAACAAATGCATTTAAAAATTGCCGAACATAGTTCAAGGTACCAAAATAAAAAGGCCAAACATACAAGAAAAAATTCATTGGTTCAATGGTAAAACCTTAGCCTAACAACCTTGAGGTTATGTGTTCAAGTCTCAGGGCAACCACTTTCTGCACTGTGGTTAGCTGTGTACCCAATCTTTCTTCTCTCAAACACACATTAATGTGTACTAATTGGGCCTTTTTTTACAGACACAAATACAACTACATATTTTACCTACATAATTATGTATATAGACATGGATATAAGAAGAAACATGTCAGAGAGACGAAAAAATACACGTAAGCAGTTATGCATAGTCATGGAACAAGTGAATGTATTACCTTTGGTGGCTTGAATGGATAATCTGGTGGGAAGTGAATGGTAACAAGAAACACACCCCCTGCAAATGGGCTGTCTGAAGGTCCCATAATCGTTGCTTGCCAGTGGAACATGTCCTCACCAACAGGACCTGTAACAATAAAAAAAAACTTCTATATTACGACCATAGCTACAATAATTTTCAGAGAGGATGACACAAGGTCAAAAAAACAAATTCACAACATTTACTGTAGTTGCAATTTGCACTTGGGGCTCAAAATATTTCTTGCAATTTCATCAAATGATTCCAATTTCCACCCACAAAACTCACCAAATACCAAATCACACAACTTTATTGCATGTGTACCAAGAGTGATAACCCTTTCCACCCACTGTATTAAAAATCAATATATTCAACAGAATATTGTTCGAACTAAATTATGGACATGGTTAAAATCAAAATGTAGTATAACATAGGGGCTAGATCGAGACAATTACAAACTCCTAAAGTTCTAATATCCAAAAACATTAAAACTTCTAACAAGAGTTATACCACTATAAGCATCAAGGATTGGTACATTAGACACATTCAGAATCCCTTAATTGAAGTAGAAAAAAGCAATATATGACTATAGCCCTGTTTGGTAGAGCTGTGGGAAAGTGCTTATAGCTTATGTCTAAACAGCTTATAGCTTATAACTTTCAGCTTAAGCTGATTTCCAGCTTATTCTTAAAGCATCTCCTGCCCCACTCAAAGAATAAGCTGATTTCTGATTTCCACAAAGCTATAAGCTATAAGTTATAAGCTAAATCAAACACATCAAAATAGCTTAAATTAAGCTGAAAGCTGAAATAAGCTGTAAATAATTTCTGCCAAACAGGCACTATGAATGGAGTCAAATGCAGAAATCAGATGACAAAACCTAAATAAATAATCAACTGCAGAAATCGGATGACAAAAAACCCAAATAAATAGCCAAGTAATTGGGATTAAAACTTGTCAAGTTAAAAAGTCGAAAAACATTAACACTGTTTAGATATCATATAAAATCTTGCTAAAAGCTTTGAGATCAAGTACATGTTTTGCTATACATTTAACCTTAATCACTTTGTCTTCCCTGGGATGATTCATAAGTTCACAATGACTCTTCAAATCAAAGATCTCATATTGCTAACAATATGACTACAAAATCCACATCTAGTCATAAAACTCTGTACATGACCCACTCATCCCAACAGATTAGAAAAGTCACATCCTACTAAACAATAATCTTGACACCAAAAAATGTGATATCATCGTTCCAATAAACCAATTTGCCTCACCAATCTACGGGTGCCCATGAAAACATCGAAACCAGAAGTGTCATATGATCATACATTGGGGAACTTCTAAATCCACCCTTTCAATTTCTTTCCACAACCACCATATGGAAACTTTTGTCCCTTAAAGAGAAATCATTTTACCATTAAGAGAGTGTAGATAGAAATTAAATGGGTGTAAGTAGAAGTGAATGGGGTGCTTGGGACCACCCTTATACCGCGACCCTAAGAAAGGAAGAAATTTATGTGCAAACAATACAACTTGTAGAAGTTAAAAGGTGTGAAATAACAATAGAACAAACCAGCACTGCAAGATGCAGGAGGATCCTTCTGCAGGTCCTTTAACTCCTTCTGAATCCTCTTTGAAGCCATAATTAATTCTAAAAAACCACAGGATTCTCACTGCAAAAAATAAAAAATAAAAAATAAAAAAAATCAAATAGAATTGTGGTTAAAAATCAGAGGCTCCTAATTGCTATAGATGGCCATTAGAAAAAAATTCTATAGTACCACAGAAACTAAAAAAAAATGTATAAAAGTTAATGAAATTAAGGATACATTCATCTCTTCAATAAAAATAAGATGAAAATTTCACTACACGTGTTCAAAACTTTGATTATTTATTTTTATTTTTATTTTTTTTCTATTAGGCACAAGATACAAGTATGCGTAATGCAACAATAATTGCAACCCCAACAACTGTCAGGTTCCGTTTCTCCTTTCTTTGTTACCATTGCAATAGGTTCAGTGACTGAGAAAGGTCAAGAACAAATTTTGGCAAAATAAAAAAGTAAATTTGTTTTAATTACCACTAATAAATAGAACCAACAAGATTGGGATCATGACAACTCAAAAAAACAATTCCAATAACAGTCGAAAGGTTATGGTTTTCTTTTCTTCATTATCTAGACTACCATTTCAATCTATTCAGTGACCGAGAAAGGTCGAGGAAAAAAAGTGAACTTGTTTGAATTATTACCACTAATAAAAGTTCCAACACGATAGAGACCATGACAATATTTATAAATAAAAAAATACGTTTTTTCCCCGCTTGCATGCGCTTTCTTAGCAACCAATCAAACATTAAAGGAGTGCGTGAAAGCTAAAACCCACCCAACAACAACAACAAAAGAAGAATAAGAAAAAAAAAACAATAATCGATCAAAACCTCACATGCATCGATCAAATCCAGTAAAATCGAAGGCATCACAATGATCTATCAACGAGAAACACAAAAATTCAAACAATCTATAGACACACACATACATACATGAACCCTGAAAGGACACACAACGATATCGATCAATTATTACCAATCAAAATCATAAAATTGAAAGATATACAGAGTAGACAGTACAGATGCGAAGATAATACAGGAGGCTTTTTCAGTAAGAATCGAAACCCTACCGAGTGAAGGAACAGAGACGCTAGGGTTTGCTTTGGAAGTCTCTCTCGTATTTAGGGGAATCGAGAGAGAGAGAGAGAGAGAGTAGTTGAGTTGTATTAAGCCCTCGCACTCACTTTAATTGGTATTTATATATATACATAGAGAGAGAGAGAGAGTGAGTGTCCGCGTGTCGTTTGCTTTATGAGCCCGTTGGCGGTCCATCCTATCTCGCACTTGGGTTGCACACCTTTTGAGAATTGGGCTTCTGTGTTTGGATTTGTGAGGCTTATTCAATGGATTTGGTTTGAATTTTTTGCATTCAGCTAAAAAAAATTTTTATATTTTTTTTAATGAATATTTTTAAAATTTTAAATATTTTTTTTATTTTTTTAGATAGACTTTATTTAGATGTATTTAAAAATTAAAAAATTTATGAAAAAATATTTTAAAAAATTAATAAATACATAAAAATATAAAAAAATGTACTGAATTCTTGTATTTTTTTTATATTTTTGGTATTTAGTGAATTTTTAAAGATTTTTTTCATATATTTTTTTTACTTTTTAGGTATATTTATATTAGATATGTCTAAAAAGTAAAAAAATTATTTAAAATATTAAAAAAATTTAGTAAAAATAAAAAAATACGAAAAACAAGAAAATATAATTTTCTGAAAAGTATTTTTTGAAAAACCTAACCAAGCAAGCTAATTATGATTTCGTTTAGTAAATTAAATTATTTATTTTATATTATATAATTTTTTGTGACATATGTTCTCATATAAAAAATATATAATTATTTTAAATTTATAGATCATTTGAAAATAAAGAAAAAAAATATCTTTATATATATATATATATTTTACTTTTTCAATCTGCCTTGAGTAAACAGGAAAAACAAAATTAAACATTCTAAAAAATAATTAAAAAGGCCAAAATAAACTTAAAAAGCCCACTATTTTGTCCATTCTAAACTATTTTTAGGATTTTTTTAAATAAATTTTTAGAGTAAATGGAAAAGAATATGTAGCTTTGTAGAGTGAATGCGATTTTTTAAAACTTTTTTACGAGTTAATTCCTTAGAATTTTTAATAATTTTTTTATTAAAATAGTCACTTACTAAATGGGCCTATGATTTTCGTCAAATTGAAGTAGTCTAATAATTACTTGCATCATTTCGGCCTTAGCAATTTTGGGCCTGTCTGACCACCCAACTTTGGAGATATATATTTTTGTTTGGGCCAAAACTCATTGAGAGTTTTTTCGTGTTTTTTTTTTTTAAATGACATTCTTCAATCGGGCCTTGGCTATATTTTGGGACCTCACTTTTTGAAATTTTTTTTGTTTGCTTGTTTTTCTAATGGAAACTTTTTGATTCTTGATTTTTTTGTTTTTTTTCCCTGCAAAACTCTTTGTGATTATTATTATTATTGTGAAATTTGGATCAATTTTGAGAATTAGGGTTATCAATTCTACAGGTATGTCTATTTATATTGTCGGCTATTTTGGGAAGATGATTATAATCAGTTTTTTGTAAGAGAGTGAAATGGGGCAATTCTATTTCCACACACCAAAACATCTCATTCCACATCCTCTCTCAATACACATACCAATTAATTTTAAATTTTATAATTTTACTCAATGCACAACGAACTAGATAGAAAGCAAAACCAACATTGCCATTGAAAACAATAATTATGTACAAAACCCAGTTCTATAATCAGAACCAGCAAGAATGTATATATATGTATTATTATATGCAATAGGGGTCAAATTTGGATATGAACCATAAAAATGCAAGAAAAACCCATATGTAATCCATTGCCAATCATGCGATTAACGGAATTGTTGCCACCTCTACCTACTCCGACGACCTTGATCTTGGCCACGTCCATTGGAGTAAACGAGCTACTGCAAGTACAGTAACGCTTCGAGGGACTTTGACGACGAGCCTGGAAGGAGAAACATGTTCTTGAGACGAATGGAGAGAAGGTTTTGTGGTTAAACCCACTGAAAATTAAGGAGGAAGAAGAAGAACACATTATTAACTCAGCTGGGTTTGTGAGTTGGAAGGTAGCCATTTGTGCCACTATTTGGTTTCCAAGAAAATGAGGACAGAGAATGGGAATGAGAATTTGTTTTCTCTACTGAGAGAGTGAGAGAGAGAGTAATCGGAGGTCTAGGGTTTTAGAATTTGACGGCTTCGAAAATTTTTCCGCAAAAACGTTAAAAGGTCTCGGCGGTGGCCAGTGATTGGGAGAAGGTGGAGGTGGTAACGGTGGAGTCAGCGGTGGTGGAGGTCATGATCTAGGGGATAACGGAGGAGGAGGAAGGGAAGATCCAATGTCAACAATGGTGAATCCATTCAACAATGATCAAAGTGTGTGCACAGAGGAGATGAAGAAATTAGGGTTTTGGTGGAGAAGATAACAACACTTTAGTAATTTTATTTTAGAATAAAATTGTAATAAAAAAATAAATTATTAAATGTGTGCACAGAGGTAGGTGAGTGTGTGGAAATAGAGTTCCTCAGAGAAATGGGTTATAATTTGAGAAGTGGATTATAATCTAATTTCCAAAAGACCCCTGTATCTTAAAATAGTGGTGCGGATGTACTAAGACATCTTAGGGCCCTCTTAATCTCTCTCTAAGATATAACTACCTCAGACTTCAACATGTAAACCCACTTATCTCAACCCAATTATGGCATTCTTTGACAAATATAATCAAGGCCCATGTAGTGTTGTGTAAATATTCCAATGATGTTGATAAGCCAAGCACTGAACTTTAGATGGTGAGTTGGGTTGTTTTGTAGCAATCTGTGATGAAGAATGCAAGTTGGATTTTTATAATTTATCCTTTTGTTGGTTAGTAATTATCCTCATGTCCTAACATGATGTGGCATGCTTTGGACTAGTTACACAAACTTCCTTGAGTTATTTGACGATATATTTTTTTTTTTCTTCCCCTTTTTTAATTATATTATTTTTCTGTTAGTATAAATAGCAAAAAAAAAAAGAAAAAGCGACCTAATGCGGTCCTTAGCTCTATTTGACTCTAATAAAATATGTTCAAGAGACTTCTCAATGTTAGTATTTTTTTATAATAATACAAAAAAATATATAAAAAATTAAATAGAAATAATAATTTTTTTTTAATAGATGAAATACAGAATAAACGACACAACTAAATACGAAAATAAATTAGATTACATTACATTACTAAAAAACAAATTATTAACATGGATAACTAAAAATTAGAACTCGTTGAGGTAAACCAAATTTTGAAAAATTAAAGAACAAATAATAAGAAAAAAAAACAAACTGAAACTTGTGTGATACTACAATCTCCTTAAAATAGATTCACCGCCTCTCGATAGGTGCTGGAGGTATGTCAGTGTTTGTCTCTCGGGATACGACGGTCGAAACCAGCTAATGCAGAAGCACCTTTTGAATAGTTTCGGCGAACTTGACAATGGTTACACTCTCTCTAACAAGAACCAAAGAAAAGGCTAACAAAAGAAGATATGCAAAATTTTCTTTGGTGTAAAAAATCATTTCCAACTTTTTATTTCAAAACACTATCTTATTTTCCATCACAATACCTCTCTAAAGCAACCTACTAAATTGAAGGAAAAATGCCTCTATTTATATTAGTAGGGGAGAACCTTAGCCATGAAGGCTAACATCAATGCGGTCATCAAACGCCATCAACTCTAGCCATTAGGGCTAGAGTTACAAAGGTTTAAAACTCCAAAACCATTATACAAATCTGTGGGGATATATTTTGTAAATACCAACACGTGGCATGGTGACGCCGACGTGTCAGCCGAGGTGCCACGTGTCCTGGTCGTGACGCCGAGATAATCTCGGCGAGGCCGAGGTTAACTCCGAAGATATCGGAATCCGAGATAAACGAATAATGGACAAGAGTCCTAAGACGAAGAGGGGACTTAACCAAGATAAGGATAAAGCTCTTAGGGAGTTTATCTTTATCTCTTAAAGAGTCCAAAGTAAGCACTAAATTGGAGTTCATAGAAGTCATACTTCTAGTAGGACTTGGATTGAGTATATTATAAAAGAGAGGCACCCCCGTGGGTCTAAGGTATGCAATTTATGTTTTGAGTATTAAGTTTTGCACTTGATTATCTTAGAGAGATATACTGACTTGATCGTCGGAGTGCCCCCGGGTGGAAGAACCACCGCCGGATCCTTTTCTTTCTGTTACAGGTTACTGAAGCCATCTATTCTGCCTGTGCTCTCCAGTTGGTTACTAAGCAGGCAGTGTGGTCAGATTTTCACTCACACAATTTGGCGTCGTCTGTGGGAACGAAGGAAGAATAGATGGCCAGTAACGGACAGCAGGAAAATATTGGGGACGACGCTCCCGCTGGGAGTGGCAGACCAATTGACCTTGACATTGAAGGAGACAACCACAATACAGAAGCCCGTGACCAGGGTCACAGAGAGAAAGACGTCATCCAGGAAGGCGACACGTCAAAAAGGACAGACCAAGGAAAGTACTACAATGAAGATAACCTCCAGGTATGGAGGGACAGATGCCTACGGAGGGATGAGGAAGTAAAAGAATTGGCGAACAAGTTGGCAGACCTTCAGTCAGTCGTCAACTTCATGATGCAGAATAATGTTATGCAGCCACCATACCCGCTGCAAGATACGCCGATGCCAGCAACCAACGCCCAGAAGGGCGGAAGAAAAACAATCCCCGACGTCCCTCAGCATACCAGGAGCGGAAGGCATTCTCACCGGCCTTCCAGGGAAGTCGGACGAGAAGAACCGAGGCAAGAAGAGTCCCGAAGGACGCACCACATGAAAAATCCAGAGCCCAGAGAACATCGGCATGTTCAAAGGCAAGCACTCTACTTTGACACAACCCATGGAGAAAGATCCAAACGGGCTTACCACGAAGACGAAAGCAGTGTACCAAAAAGACTAAAATCCATAGACAGCCGAGCTCCAGGAAGGAGCAAAGAAGACCTGAGGGACTACCTCAAAAGGAGGCAGCAGAATGTTGAAGCCGAGGTAAACTCCCCAGTAAAGCCGAAGACAGCCTTCTCGTTGGAACTGGACAAATTCGAACCACCAAAAAGATTCAGTATGCCAAGGTTTCAAATTTATGATGGCAAGTCAGATCCAAACTTTCATGTTGGACTATACTTGAATTCAATGGCGTTATATAGCGGGAACGAGCCGTTGCTCTGCAAAGTATTCCCCTCATCCTTTGGGGAAATTGCGTCTGATTGGTTCCATAAATTACCAAAGGGAAGCATAAAGACATGGGAAGGCCTGGCCGAGATGTTTGTGGCCAGGTTCGTAACCAACAAGCTGCAACCCCTGAGGGTTGATGCTTTGATGGCTCTAAGAATCACCAAGAAAGAAGGCCTTAGGGCCTATGCGAAGAGGTACTACGAGGTGTTCAACCGAATACCCGAATGCAACCAAGAGGTAGCGGTCGTGTCTTTCAAGAACGGCCTGAAAGATGACTGCCCACTACGGAAGTCTTTGGCAAAAACATTGCCAAAAAGCATGGAAGAACTCATGGCAAGAATTGAGAAGTACGCCAGAGCCGAAGAAGATACATCGGGAAACAAAGAGGTAAAGCAAGAAAAGGGCAATGGCTCGCCGAAACGAGGCCGAGGCAACAATGGGCCGACCAAACAAGAAACAGAGTTGAGAAGTAAACAGGCGGTAACGACGGTATTCCGAATCCCAATCCATAAAGTCCTAGATCAAATTCGAAACCAACCTTATTTCAGGGCTCCGGCAAGAGCACTAGGGGAATTCATGGGAAGGAACGTTGGTAGACGTTGTGCCTACCACAATGAAGAAGGACACCCAACTCAAGGTTGCAGAGCCTTGAAAGCACACTTGGAAGACCTGGTGAGACAAGGCCTTCTGAGGGACCTGGTCGATGAAACCAGGACAAGGGAAGAACAGGCAAGGTTGCCTCAAGCACCAGCAGCGCCGCCTCTCCCAGCACAGCCACCACAAGCAGGAGGACCGAGGGTGGTTAATGTGATCCACTCAAAGGTCAACGAAAACGAAGTCAGAGGGGAGACCCAGAAGGTAAGACATTTACAGCATGTCTACCAAGTCGGGGAGAAGAGACATCGGCCAGAAGAATGCCAAGGGCCGATGATAGCCTTTACTGAAGCCGACCTGGAATTGGTCCAACATCCGCATAATGATGCCTTGGTAGTATCCCTCCAGGTTGGGGAGTGCCAAGTGAAACGCATCCTAATAGATCAAGGCAGCTCCTGTGACATCATGTATGTCAGATGTTACAAGGAGCTGGGCCTTCACCCTGATGACTTAGAACAATCCAGCGGCCCGATGGTCGGCTTTAATGGAACGCCGACATGGCCACTGGGCGCAACAAGCTTGGAAGTACAAGCCGGCACTAAGAAGATCTAGACGGAATTTCTGGTAATTGACACGCCCTCACCATACAACATCATCTTGGGAAGGCCGTGGTTGCATGCAATGGGGGCAGTTCCCTCAACATTGCATCAACTACTGCGGTTCCCAACAGAGCATGGGATTGAAGAAGTCAGAGGGGATCAACTGCAAGCAAAAAACTGCTCCATGACAGCAATGAAGTCCACCTGTAGTATACGAGAGCCAAGGAACGCAGAAGTTGAAGATGAGGACATGGAGGTCCTAGAAGACGTCGGGAAAGAACCAGCCGAAAAAAGCGAAGAGGCGCTAAAAAAAATCTTCGTCCAGGAGGACGACGAAGAGCGTTTATTTCTTCTCGGCTCATGCTTAGCTAGAGAAGAAGAGAAAGAACTGGAAGATTTTTTAAGGGCAAACATAGAGGCGTTCGCCTGGACACCTTATGAAATGCCAGGCATTGACCCCGAGGTCACTTGCCACAGACTGAATGTCGACAGATCGGCAAAACCTGTGATTCAACGAGCCAGAAGACCGACGTTAATGCACGTCGAAGCAGTAGAAGAAGAGGTAGACAGACTCCTGGAGGCCAGGGCCATCCGAGAAGTTCAGTACCCAACATGGCTGTCCAACACAGTAGTAGTAAAAAAGAAGAATGACAAATGGAGGGTTTGTGTAGACTTCACCAGCCTCAACAAAGCTTGCCCCAAAGACAGCTTTCCTCTGCCCAAAATCGACCAACTGGTAGACGCCACTTCAGGACATGAAATGATGAGTTTTTTGGATGCATACAGAGGGTACCACCAGATTGCCATGTACCCTCCAGACGAGGAGAAGACCGCGTTCATCACCCCTAAAGGCCTGTACTGTTACAAGGTAATGCCTTTTGGGTTGAAAAACGCAGGAGCAACCTATCAGAGGTTAGTGACAAAGATGTTTAAGCACTTGATTGGCAAAACAGTACAAGTCTACATCGACGACATGGTCGTGAAGACCAAGGAATCAAAGGGTCATCTTGCCGACCTAAAAGAGGTCTTTGACATACTCAAAAGATATCGGTTCCGACTCAATGCCTCGAAGTGCGCCTTCGGAGTTGGATCAGGTAAATTTTTAGGATATCTGGTAACAAGAAAAGGCATTGAGGCCAGCCCAGACCAAATCAAGGCCATCCTAGACTTACAGAGCCCGACATCGGCAAAGCAAGTTCAAGTGCTGACTGGAAGGGCCGCAGCCCTAAACAGATTCATCAGCAGAAGCTCAGATAAGTGCAGACCCTTCTTCAACCTGGTAAAGAAAGCCACAAACTTCCTATGGACAGAAGAATGTGAAGCCACCTTAACCGACCTAAAAAAGTACTTGACCACAACTCCGGTTCTTTCCAACCCAGTACCAGGGGAGGAACTGTTTTTGTACGTAGCAGTCTCAGAACACGCAGTCAGTGCAGTACTAATCTGAGAGGAAAAAGGAGAACAAAAGGCTGTTTATTATGTAAGTAAAACTTTGGCCGACGCAGAAACAAGATACCTACCACTGGAAAAATTAATGCTGGCCTTAGTAATGGCTTCAAAGAAGTTGAGCCATTACTTTCAGGCACACAAGATTGTGGTCCTAACAGAGCACCCACTGAAGTCCTTGTTGCAACAAGGAGACTTAACAGGAAGGATAGCAAAATGGGCAGTAACCCTGGGCCAATTTGACCTGGAGTTTAGGCCGAGAACAGCAATAAAGGGCCAAGTTTTGGCCGACTTCGTCGCAGAACTCACACCTGAAGCCATCGCACATCGGGCTCCGTCGAGCCAAGATGAGCATTGTCCCAACAAGCAAAAAGAATCCCAGCCAAAGACAAAAAAAGCAAGAGAAAGAGAAGCTCAGACCCTGCAGCATCTACATCGGTGATTCATTCAGACTATTCGTCGATGGAAGTTCAAACCACTAGGGAGCAGGGGCAGGAGTACTGCTGATATCTCCAGATGGAGAAATAGTAGAACAGTCCATCCGTTTGGGGTTCAAAGCCTCCAACAATGAAGCAGAATATGAAGCATTAATTGCAGGGCTAAAGCTGGCAGCAGCAGCAGAGGCAGATGAGGTAATTGTTTTTTGTGATTCACAACTCATTGTTAACCAGTCAACAGGAGAATTTGCAGCCAGAGACGAAAGAATGTCGGCATATGCAAAAGAAGTCATCAGATTGGCAACCCTATTTCAGAACTGCAGATTACTCCAAGTTAGCCGAGATGACAACACCCACGCCGACGCATTGGCTAACCTGGCCAGTTCAATTCAAACTGGAAGAACAAGGACAATTATGATCGACTATATGTCGGCCCCGAGCATAGATAAACAGAGCACCGAACAAGAAGCAATGTGCGTGGACTTGGGACCAAGCTGGATAAATGCAATCATTGCATTCCTAAAAGAGGGGAAGCTGCCAGAAAACCATAAGGAAGCACATAAAATCAGACTGAAGTCGGCCAGATTCAGTCTAACAGCAGAAGGCCATCTCTACAGAAGGTCCTTCACTGGGCCGCTTTTAAGGTGCGTACACCCTTTGCAGGTTGAAGATTTTCTTTACGAAATTCATGAAGGAATTTGTGGAAGCCATGCTGGGGGCAGATCATTAGCCCACAGGGCCATTACCCAGGGGTATTGGTGGCCCTACATGCAAAAGGATGCCGAAGCCTATGTGAAGAAGTGTGAACAATGCCAAAGGTTTGCACCTTTGATACATCAGCCAGCTGCCGACCTAAACCCAGTATCCAGCCCTTGGCCATTTGCCCAATGGGGGATGGATCTGGTTGGACAACTTCCCCAGGCAACTGGGCAAAAAAAACACTTACTGGTAGCGACAGACTACTTTACAAAATGGATAGAGGCAGAACCTCTTGCCAAAATCCGAGATGTGGACGTCAAGAATTTTATATGGAGAAACATAATCACCAGATTTGGGATTCCAAGAGCAATAGTTGCCGACAACGGAACACAGTTTGACAGCAAACTCATCAAGAACTTTTGTGCAAAATTCAAGATCAAGAATTATTTCTCAACACCAAGTTTTCCTCAAAGCAATGGGCAAGCAAAGGCATCCAACAAAGTAATTCTGGATGGAATAAAGAAAAGGCTGCAGGCAGCAAAAGGAAAATGGGTAGACGAATTGCCCAACGTACTTTGGGCATATCGAACTACGCCAAGAAGATCAACAGGAGAATCCCCCTTTGCCATGGCTTATGGCACAGAAGCAGTCATCCCATTGGAGATCGGCATCCCAGGGATCAGAACCCAGGGAGTAGAGAATGGCACCAATGACGAACTCTTAGCCCGAGATCTGGATTTATTGGAAGAACGAAGAGAGAAAGCTGCAATTCAGCTTACAGTATACCAGCAACAGCTTGCAAGAGCTTACAACAAGAAGGTCAATCCAAGAGATTTTCAAGTCGGCGACCTAGTCCTGAGAAAAGTCGTCGGGAACAAGAAGGATCCCAGGGAAGGCAAGCTTGGCCCAAACTGGGAAGGACCCTACAGAATTACTTCAGTATTAGGCAATGGAGCTTATCGGCTTGAGGACAATGAGGGCAAAGCATTGCCCAGACCTTGGAATACTTGTAATTTGAAATTTTTCTATCATTAGATGTACATCATATTTTGGCCGATATTATCAATAAAGTCTTTTCAGAATTCTTTCAACACATATGATTGAGAAAGTTATGCATTGATGTTTATTGAAGACATAATTAATGTGAACCCAAGGCAAACTCAGGTTCACATTGGGGGCAAAGAAAAGGCAGAGATTATTCCTTAATTCACTTGTTGAAATTTGTAGCAATTTACAAGTTGAAGTTAAGCCGAGATTATTCCTTAATTCACTTGTTGAAATTTGTAGCAATTTACAAGTTGGAATTAAGCCAATTCCTTATCTTCACTTGTTGAAATTTGTAGCAATTTACAAGTTGAAGTTAAGCCGAGATTATTCCTTAATTCACTTGTTGAAATTTGTAGCAATTTACAAGTTGGAATTAAGCCGATTCCTTATCTTCACTTGTTGAAATTTGTAGCAATTTACAAGTTGAAGTTAAGCCGAGATTATTCCTTAATTCACTTGTTGAAATTTGTAGCAATTTACAAGTTGGAATTAAGCTAATTCCTTATCTTCACTTGTTGAAATTTGTAGCAATTTACAAGTTGAAGTTAAGCCGAGATTATTCCTTAATTCACTTGTTGAAATTTGTAGCAATTTACAAGTTGGAATTAAGCCGATTCCTTATCTTCACTTGTTAAAATTTGTAGCAATTTACAAGTTGAAGTTAAGCCGAGGTTATTGCTTAAGTTCTCATAGCAATATATGGGTTGCTTAAACCTAAGGAAGATGCTTAACACTTGTTGAAATTTGTAGCAATTTACAAGTTTATGTTAAGCCGACATATGATCACCCGCTGAGGTATACAGAAATTTACAAGTTGAAGTAAAGGCTAAGTATATTGTTTACTACTTGTTGAAATTTGTAGCAATTTACAAGTATGATAGACCGAGATCACTGTTTAATACTTATTGAAACTTGAGAAGAAAACTTACAAAGTTTACATTAAGTAGTATATGTTTATACTTGTTAAAATTTATGAAAAGTTTGCAGGTCAGTATCTTGCCGAAGTAAAAGTTGTATTGTTATACCCGAGGTATATAACCCCGAGAAAATTACACAAAGGAAGCAAAATGAAAAAGCATGCAAAAATTTCTAAGTATAGAGCTTTGCAGAAACAATCAACAGAACATCAGAAGATTAAAAACATTCATAGAAGGAACAGTTGCAGTTACATAGAGAAAAGGCTACGTCGGCCATAAGAAGGAGTTTTTCATTGTCCAGAAATTAAAAGAGAGTACAAATTGCAAAGTGCAGAAAAAGAAGAGAAAAGTACAAAAGACATTTTTTCAAGATTCTTCAGTATTAGCCGCTGCAGGGACTGGGACCTCGGACGATTCTGGTGGAACCTCCTCGGTAACCTTTTCTGCTTCAATCTCAGCATCAATCTTAGCCAACGTATTGTCTAGATTTCTTTCAGCTAAAAGAAGGTCGGATGATAGTTGCCCGATGGCAATTTCCTTGGGTGCCCCCCCAACCTCATCACCCCCCTCCTCCAAGGTTAAATCCATCACTTGCTCAGCAGGAGGAGGGGACTTAGCTTCAGCAGCATCCTTGGGTTTTCTCACCAAGGCCTCATCATCATTTTTTCCTTCATCCTCATCTTCGGCATCAGCCTCAGTCTCTGATTCAACCTGACTTGGAGGAGGAAATGGTAAAGGAATGGCATCGGCCTTACGAAAGGGCGAGTCAACAGGAAGATCAAGTTTTTTTATCAGGGACATCCAACCAAGGGAAAATCCCCTGTTGCATGCCTGCCTGACTTGAAGTTTATAATCCTCTGCGACGTCGGCCATACCTTGGGCATAGGCCTTTTCATCGGCCTCTTTGACTTCGGCCTCTTTGGTAGCCAGAGCTTGCTGGAGCTCTTTCTCCGTTTGGGCCTTCTTAGCCTCGGCCTCTCTTTTCTCAGCCTCAGCAACTTTTTTAACGGCCTCAGCGGATTCGGCCTTCTCAAGAGCTAAAGTTTGGGCCTTAGTTGCAGCCTCGGCCTGATCCTCCAGTTTTTTCATCCTTGATTCAAGAGATTTGATCTCTTTCTTCATGGAAGATGCTTCCCTCTTCATATCAACCAACCTTTGCCGATTTTCAAAAGATTGCATTGAAAATGAATGGGCGTGCTGAATGGCCTAAAGAAAAACAGAAGTATTAGAAAATATTCTCAGTAAGAAACAAGAAGGAAGAATCACAAGTGCAAGCAGGAACACTTACTTGAACAGAGTGTTGAAGCATAAGAGCGTAATTCTCATACTCACTAAGCTCAGCATTTCGGTTCAAATCCTTCGGAAGGAGAAGAGCAGTACTGAGGGCGACACCAACGTTAATATCGTCGGCACTTTCACTAGCCATAATAGGCCTATCCTCCAGGGTTAGATCAGGGGCCCATGGAACGTCGGGCTTCTTGGACGCCGAGGTCGTCGTAGACGATGACCTTGGCCTCTTTGATTGTGTGGACCCCGAGGGTTGGGTTCCAGCAGACCTCTTGGTGGAAGCAGAGGTTGATTTTTTGCTTTCTGCCAGCTGGGAGATAGGCAAAGCATCCTCAACCTCGGCGTCAGTAGCCTTGGGCTTGGGCTGAGCCTTTTTTACTCTCTTTGGCTTTGGTGGGGGCATCGCATGCGATGGTTCAGCATCAGCGTCGGTTGGAAGGTCGGCAAGAAGATCTTGAATGACAGGCCTTGGACGAACCATCTCGGCAGTCTTTACAAGTCCTCGTCGACGTTTACGTTCTGGAATTGGTATTAAGTAGGGGGCCGAAGTGGATGGAAGATCGGCTGGGTCAGAGGTGGATCCTTGATCTATTCGGGATGAAGACGCGGTTACAGTTGTGGCAGTAGGAGGAGAAAGACTCTTTTTCTTCCTTTTCGGGACGTCGGGTAAAGTGGATTTATATGTCGGAATAAAGTTCAGTAACAGGGGAGCTTTACGCTTATGGATTGGAAGACCAAGAAGCTTCTTTAAATCTTGACTAGGGAAGAAGGATTGACGGAAGTTCTTTGGTGGTTGATGAAGATCTGCAGGACAAGCAAACAGACATTAGAAACAGACAAATTTTAAAGACTTAAATAAAAAACAACTAAGCATTGGCACTGGGCTCTTACCCTTGCCCTTTGTAATTGTTTGAGGAAGAGGGTAGAGGTGGACATCTTCATCTGGGCCAAATTCCCAATTTCCCGAAGCAATAAGAAAGTCATCCCCAGCCCCCTTGTTGGAGTCTGGGAGGTCGGCTACAATTTTAAACTCAGTAGACCTCGGCTTAAGGTAATAAACAAAGCCCCTATCTTTCAGGTTAAGGGGGCACATTGTATAACAGTACTGAAGGTCGGCCAGGGTGATCCTAAGATTCTCCTGCCTAGCTAAAGCTATAATACCGTTAATCACCCTATAGGAGTTGATAGTAAGTTGCATGGGGTTCAGCCTATAGAAATGAAGAACTTCGCGAAACAAGGGATCAAGTGGAAGCCGAAGTCCACATTCGGTGAAAGCTACTATAGGAAAGGGCATCGTATGGTCTGTGGGCATAATGGTATCATTATCCCCAGCTAGCTTAAGATGAACATCGGCTGGGATAGAGAATTCCTGCCTAAAGTATTCAAGTTTTGTTGGGGTATTTACCCTATGCCTCCACATACCCATTACGACGGCCTAAACAAAAAGGAGTGTGTTTCAGAGGATGGGCGTTTTAGAAGGATTGCAAAAACCTCGACTAAAGGCCTAGGAAAGGACTGATAAGGTTTGTTTCAGTTTTCCTTAAAACCTAAAGGTTCTACACACAAATCCCAAGCCTAAGAACTATAAAGATCAAGATCGAAGGCACAGATCTAGGACAGATACGAAAAATAGAAAACAGAGACATAGTTTCAGATTCAAGAACAAAGGTATAGTTCTCAGAAACAAAAGAAGTACAGAAAAAAAAAAATCAAGAACAGTGGCAAGAAAAGTGGTGAAATAGTGCAAGTGTTCAAGACGTAGCCATGATTCAAGATACAAATAAATCCAAGGCTTTGGACAAAAGCGATAATAGCAACAGGCAAATGAAAGCACATAAAGAGAGCTAAGAGTGAAAGGAGCAGAATCTTACCAGAACAAATGAAGCCGGGGCAATATTCGCCGAGATTAGAAATCGGTTGTGACAGCAAAGAAAGCTTCGCAAGAATGGAAGATTAAAGACAATTTCAGAAGATTAAAGCAATGGCAGATTCGAAGAAAAAAAGAGCTTTCGAAGAGAGAGAGAGCAAGAAATCAGAATGAAGAAAGTGAAGAAAGAAAGAGGCAGGGAAAAGTTTTGTCAAAAACGTGAAACGGCGGCAAAAATAGGGCATTTATTACGCCTAGAGCAACGCACGCGTCAGACGGAGCAAACAAATGACAGACGGCTTTCAGGCGCGTCACAGACACGCCCCAATGAAGACACTACACATGAAAAGAACGGATAGATATGCATGATAGCTCATGCACGTGGGAGAGTACGCTCGAAACCTTGTTCTCCGAAGAGAATACGTCGACTCAAAGTAGATTAGCTCGGCTAAACGGTTTTTTTTTATCCATTACTCAGAAAAGGAATATCAAAATATCGGTATAGGTTCCATCACCTCAGAATGCCGAGGTAATAGAACCTAGGGGGCAGTTGTGGGGATATATTTTGTGAATACCAACACGTGGCATGGTGACGCCGACGTGTCAGACGAGGTGCCACGTGTCCTGGTCGTGACGCCGAGATGATCTCGGCGAGGCCGAGGTTAACTCCGAAGATATCGGAATCCGAGATAAACGAATAATGGACAAGAGTCCTAAGACGAAGAGGGGACTTAACCAAGATAAGGATAAAGCTCTTAGGGAGTTTATCTTTATCTCTTAAAGAGTCCAAAGTAAGCACTAAATTGGAGTTCATAGAAGTCATACTTCTAGTAGGACTTGGATTGAGTATATTATAAAAGAGAGGCACCCCCGTGGGTCTAAGGTATGCAATTTATGTTTTGAGTATTAAGTTTTACACTTGATTATCTTAGAGAGATATACTGACTTGATCGTCGGAGTGCCCCCGGGTGGAAGAACCACCGCCGGATCCTTTTCTTTCTGTTACAGGTTACTGAAGCCATCTATTCTGCCTGTGCTCTCCAGTTGGTTACTAAGCAGGCAGTGTGGTCAGATTTTCACTCACACAAAATCATAATATGTATATAATGTATAAGTTTTGAGAATTAAATTAGATGGGTTGCAAAATGGATACGGGTGTTAGGTCATAACCCGATCCAAGCCCAATATCAAACACATGCACAAACTAAGCCCAACACAATTTAGCCCAAAGCTCAAGGCTAGCTCTAAGTCCAAGGCCCTGTTTGGTAGAACTGTGGGAAAGTGATTATAACTTATAGCCTAACAGCTTATAACCTATAACTGTGAACATAAACTGATTTTTGACTTATAAATTAAGTTTTTCCTCCCCCACTCAAAGAATAAGTTGATTTTTGACTTACAAAAAGCTATAAGCTGTATTGTTAAGCTGAACCAAACACATCAAAATAACTTAAATTAAGCTAAAAGTTGAAATAAGCTGGAAATAAGCTGGAAATAAGCCATACCAAACAGGGTCCAAGTCCAAGTCTAAGACCAAACCCCGCACATGCACAGGTACAAGTCTAGGCCTAATCCAAACCAAGACTAAGTCCAAATTTAAATTCAACTTTATTGATACACATTTTATGAGACAATTCTCATTCACAACTTAATAGTTTCGGTTCATTATTTTTGTATTGCAATCTTCTCACTTCAGAGAATACAAAACCACTTAGACCCACCTCAACCAGCGGTTGAGTCCCACTTTAATTTCGAATTAAAGTTGCCAAAAATTCATTATTTTTCAATAATCCCCGACATGAATAAAATTGGCCGTATAAAGAAAAACGGACAACGCTTAACAACAAAAACTCTGAGAGAGAGCACACAGAATAATCCTTCATCAGAAAAGATAGTTGTTGGCCTTGAACCTTTCGTAGTGAAAGCCTATCAAATTTACTTGCTGACCAGTGAAAGTGATGTCTTGAACTGTTCTGCTGTTGGTGTAAATCAAGACAATAAACCTCACACAGGAGTTACTCCAACCATTGTTCTTGTTCTTACTAGTGTGTCCGGTTTGGCCTAGGAATGCTAGCTTGGTTTAGAGAGTGTTTTTAAAGAATTCGGCCTCGTCAATTCTTAAAGAAGTGGCTCCACGTCACACTCACATAGGTGACATACATAAGGTATCTCGTTATACCACGGTTGACTATTTACAACACTTAGGTCATTGAAAGCATCAACTTCACCTTCCACCCCACAGGGTATCACTGTATAAAGGAATGAGTATGAACATTTACCTCTACAGTGACTCACCCGTTACACGCAATTAGATTGTCCTTTTGAACCTAGATCTTGGGATCTCCAGTTAACTAGGTTGGGTTTTTCGTTCCTGTAACATTCACTAAAGGTCTTAACCCTATTCATTTTGATGACTTTTCTACTAACTCTCGATTTAAACTTTTGGTTAACAGATCTGTAATATCGTCCTTAGACTATATATAGTCTATAGTGACAACACACAAGAGTAATCATCGTATGGAACTATGTCTTCGACAAAAATGTCTAGACCTTCCATCTGTGCCCTACCAATACTTGATTGGTTATCTCAAAGTATACAAACTTGCTAGTACAAGTTTTGGTCAACATGGAATATCCTCAATAAAATGACAAAGCTATTCAGTTACTTTAGTAGCTTTATCTAAAGCACTAACTTCCGATTCCATCATTGATCTCGTGATACATATTTGCTTGGAAGATCTCCAAGACACGGTTGCAAATCAAATTAAAGAAAACATATCCACTAATGGATTCTTAGTCTTTGTATCAGATATCTAGTACGCGCCTTCGTACCCTTCTAGTACAACTAGATATCAAGTGTTATGCAATCCATAATCCCGGGTGTAATGTAAATAATACAACACCGCATAATGCCCTTTCAATGAGTAGCATTAGGATTACGCGTGTATCGACTAAGCCTGCTACCTGAGTAAGCTATACCTGGCCTTGTACAACTCATCAGATACTTTAAACTTCCAATGACCCGAAAATATACTAGTTGAAATACACTTTCACGATTATTCTCGGTCAAATGTAGACATAAGTCCACCGGTATCCTCGACACACTTGTATCTGATTGACTAAATTTCTCAAGTGTTTTATCAACATAATGAGACTAAGAAAGTACAATAGTACCAGATGTTCTAGTAATCTTAATACCCAGAATCACATCTGCAAGACCTATATCTTTCATATCAAACTTAGAATACAACATCCACTTGGTAGTATTAAATATCTTCTCAAGTATTCAAACTTTAAAGATTTATTTAACTAAATCTTCATATAGGAAATCTATCTGAACATCCATTTTGATGTATTTCGAGATGTTGCACAATGGCAATCACACTCACTATAACTGGTGATCACGTATCAAAGTAATCCAGGCATTCTCTTTGCCGGTATCATTTGATAACAAGCCTATCTCATCGGCTTTCATTCACTTACATCCCAAGACTTATTACCTATGCAAGATAAAGCTAAATTAATAATTTCTTTCTAGAGAAATCACAGCTTCAAAGAAGCTTTAAGCCTCACTAGTTACCATATAGGTTTAAGAAGATTTATATAGAAGAACTTTAAAGTCCTACAATTTTAACATCTTCTAGGCTCATCTTTTTCTCATGAAAATCGTTTCCTTAATTCCATGATGGTATTCTTGTATAAATTTGAATATCATATTTGTCTACAAGAAAATCAATATGCACTACTATATTGTACAAAGTCAACGGATTTTTACCCACTTAGGTTTTGCCACCTTTTGCATGACACCCCCACATTTGTAGAATTTATACGAAGGCTTTCGGCCCTTTCCAAAAATTCATACAGAGTTTAAACAATTCCTTGTGTCACAATGATTATGAGACTCTCATAATCATATCACAGAAAACAAATTCCCATACCGTGTCACGACCCAACCCTAGAGGCTTAGGGCTGGAATCACAACTTACTAATTAATTCTAATCTTAACAAATTAAATGGCGTAGGCGGAGGCCAAATGGAAGTAAGAAAATAGTTAAACAATTTTTTTTTTCGTTAATGATCGAAAGTACATCCATGGGGCTTTTATTATTTTATTATGCGGTGACAAAATTTTAGAGAAAAAAGAAAAGAAAAGAAAAGAAAAACAAAATGTAACAGGTCGACATCAAATTCTGTACGGGTCCCACTATACGAGATTATAATTATTCTTTACATCTCATCACTAAAAGAGGTAACAACTATAAGCACACAGCAGAGTGAGAAATATTATGCCAAGAGTATAGGGGACATAAAATAATCGTGGATAGTTATTAAAGCTAAAACATTAAAATAACTTATTTTGAATAAACAATTATGTAAGTGTAGAATCTGAAATACATAAATTATGTAAATAAATAACCATAACCACGGTAATCTGAAATACATAAATTATGTAAATAAATAACCATAACCACGGTACAAAACAGAACAGAACAGAGGTCATTAGAGTGACAGTTAGAACAAAGATCAATGGATCCATGACAAACAGAGGGCCACAAGGTGACCAATTAGAAACCAATGGTTTATTTAAGTCCCCTATGGCATGGGACTCCCGTGGTAGTGCTTACAAAAAATAATTGTTTATAAAATCATTGTCAAATAATTTTTAAAATTTAAACAAACATATCCATGAGTTTCAATTTAAGCAAATGGAGTTCAAAAAATAATTAACGTACTTGAAATCTGAATAAAAGTTATAAAACATAAATTGTATAAAATAAATTATGGTAACTCAAGATATAATATAACTCACCTTACTATTTATCCTTATTATTTTTCTTTTGACGCTGCTTTTGTTTTCCTTTTTCTCTCTTTTCTTTCTTTGTTTTTCGTTGGCTTACCAATTACTCCCTTTTATACCCAAGCTTGAGCAAGTGATTCACCTCCCCTACTACATAGGTGCAACACGTGGTACACCCATAGTTGCATAGCAAATTGACCACCTTTCGTTATATTTCTCTTTTGTCATAATTATTGGAAAATCCCATTTGCGAGAGTTTTGGACTGAGAGATCCTCATTTATTTTTAATACACTTAGAAGTCCATTTTTTTGGTAATGTTATCTGGAAGATCCCATTTGGTTGAGTTGGATGGATTTTCTAACTGTTTTGTCCTTCGTTTCAGTGTGGTAATGGTTTTGGCTTGTATTGTAATCCCATTGATTGCGATTCTATTTTGGGGGAGGGCGTTTTTTGCGGAGTGCAATCTTCTTGGGTGTATTTGAATGTTGTGTGTGTGCACTTTTATAATGTATAAACCGTGGAAATTATTAAACATTGGTTTTTGGTTGGAAGGTTGCAAACGTAGGAAACAGTGATCGTAATTGAACGCAAGTAATGTACTTGGTGTTATGGTGATGTGGTTGCTTGGGGGGTTTATAACTGTGGGGTGTAGGGGGAATTGGATGGGTTGGTGGGATTATATTTTTCTATCTAATTTTATGTCATGTACTATTTATGGTTTTCAAGGTTTAATCCCATATGTTTCGTTTCCAGTTGCAGGGATGGAGGATAACCAAATGTTGCTGTGTTCGTACGGTGATAGTAACGTTGCCGTCATGGTTGACGCGGTGCTCACGTATACAAGACTGGTTTAATCATCTTTGTGAACTATTCAGGGATGTGTCTTCGGGTTCGGTGTCTATGTTCTTCAGGATCGCCAGGTGCAATAAATTCAAAATGCAGAATAATTTGGACTTCCAAAACATGATATACCTTGCACGGTCTTTCTAGGTGAACCATGTTGATTTCGTTGTGGAGTCGCATACTGTCACGACCTAAACCCGCCCCTATAGGTTTAGCATCGTAACCGGCCAGTAATCCTTGAACTATCGAAGGCCTCTGAACAGATTAACAAGTTTAAGGGGCTAGCGGAAGCAAATACATAAATATAGTTGTCCAATGAGCTGTGCTGACTTATATGAAATGGAATATTTAAAAACTTATATACATAAACAAAGTCATTTATACATTATACCCACACACATTAAAGTATCTTAAGTACAGCCAACAGAACAACCAAGTCTTATATATACAGAAACAACAGAACTTAAACACTGGGCACTTCACGTGAGGCACAATGGTTGGCTGACAACAGAACACAGATCCAGACGAAAGCCTTCGGGCTCGGGCTCCAGAATGCTCACCTATACATATATATACACACAATGAGCTAAAGCCCAATGAATAACATTAAGGTAAAGGGTTTAATGAACGAAATCCGAATATATCATAAGCAGAAAACAGAACAGAGCATAATCATTCTCATATCAGAACATAATAATGGTATATCTCATAGAACACAGCACAGAACGTCTTCCGACTAGAGTAATCAGTTCCGGATACCGATTAAACACATATCACCACAATGAAGTGGCTAACGAGATCTCGTAATTACTTGTATGTCATAGACCCGCATTTTCATGCCGTTCCCCATGACTTGGGACTATCTATGGATGCCATAATAGATTTCAAACTTGGGATGTTCGTTCACGTAAACAGATATCATTTCAGAAATCATAGTTTATCACATTTCATTTGGAACATAATTCATATCAACATATCTTTATAGAAATGTTACTCACAGCGGTTCCAGCAATGGTCAATCAACCCTCGAGTCTTGACCTACATTCACAAAATACATAACACAAGTATGCCTTATCATTACACATTTAAGAGGCCATTAAGGCTTAGCTTTTATTACATTGGTTCTTATTCTTTCTTATCACAATGCCTAACACACACACACTTGCAGTCTCGGAACTTAGCACATTCACTCCTTAGTGTGTTTCTAATCCATAACCTCATTACTATGGCTTAATTAAGGCTTAGGAATGCCTAAGATGCAATAAGGATGCCAAAACATGCCTTGGAACACTTAGGCAAAATTTCAGAAAATAAGGTCCACGCTCGAGCGTAGCTTTCCTCGCTCGAGCGGACATGCAAAATGTGAAGGGTCGCTCGAGCGCACATTCATTCTCTCGAGCGATCTGTAAAAGGCATGAAACTTCTGGGAGCTTGCAATTCACGCTCGAGCGGACTTTTGGTGGCTCGAGCGGAGTGCACGCACTCAGAGTGGTCTCTCGAGCGTGAACTTCCACGCTCGAGCGTAGATGCAAATTCTGGAATTTCCGGATTGCACTTTCAAGCTCAAAACTCGAATTCCAACCTTCAAAACACATCTCTTGGGCCCCAAAACTTAAGATAACATAATAAACTTGTAAAACATGAAGAATTTATGATCATTTCATAAAATCATGGCCCAAGAGTTTGTTAAAAACTCACAATTTTAACTTAAAACATGATGAATGTTCATGAACACAACATGCATGAATTTTTCTTGTATCAAACTTCTCAAAACATGATCAAACACCACAAAACAACTTGAAACTTGATGATTTCCCCAAATGAAGATGAATTTCAAACATGCAAGAGAGAATTCTTGGAGTTCATGCTCAATTTGTGAGAAAATGTACGTGCATGCATGATTTACTACCCAATTCAACATTTAAACCCATTCTTGACTTTAAACTCTGAATTACCATGAACCATGCAAGAACCAACTTGAATTCATAAACTAAAGGATAAATATCCTACCTTGGGTCCTCAATTTCAAGTCTAAAAGCTCAATTATGCAATCCTCTCTTCAATTCTTCCAAGCTCAAGCAAGAATTCCTAGTTGAAACCAATTCTCTCCTAACTCTCTCTCTCTCTCTAGTCGGTTTTGTCTCTTGGAAGATGAATGAAAAGTGATGCCAAGCATAGATAAATCAAGACTAATAGATGGCCTAGCATTGCCACAAATGGCAATTTGGTAAATAACTCAAATTGATGTAATACAACTTTTTAATCTAATTTAATCATACCAAATCAAATTCTAATTGAACATACCATAAAATCACATATATTCTAATTAGCATAAAACATTAATCGATTTCAGATTCGGCCGCCGATAAGGCTTTCAATTTACATATTAAAGTGAAATTTCAAACAGATATTTCTATAAGTAACAGATAGAAAGCCAAAATCATGGAAAACACAAAATAAACACATAAGTTATTTTAATTCTCTCATTAGCATCAGTAAATACGGATTAGTAACTAATTACGGATCGGGGTTGTTACACATACGGAGCCATTAGGGAAAAGACGTCAACAGGACATCAATGAGAATGCCCACATCGGAAGTATATGTCAAGGGTTTAGTGACGTAACAAAAGATGTTGATGGAGATGCTGACTTGTTACCGAATTTTTGCATGCACGCACGAAAGGTGTTGTTTTTGGAGTCATGGGCTTTTGGCATTAACAATGTGGGGCAATGTTTCTGTCATGACCCAAACTCGCCCCTATGGGTTTAGCATCGTAACCGGCCAGTAATCCGTGATTACCAAAGGCTTGCTTAACAGTAAAGACAATAATACAGAGTAAATGGGCTGGAGGAAGCCAAACAGTAAATAAAAGATGTCCAATGAGCTGTGAAAACCTGAATGCAAAAAGACTTTTATGCACAAGCCACATTCATAACCAAAACATATATACATACGTCACATACATAAACATCCATGTTAGGGACTAAATCCCTTCACCATAACTGTACAGTCAAGTCTTATTCAGTCAATACAAAACAGAGACAAAGGGTGAATCTGAAACACCCCAAAAAAACCTTAGCTTGAACGAACTAGGAACCTCGAAGTGAGGCACAACGGTTGGCTCGACAAAACGAGAGCTTAACTTGACGCTCCTAGCATTGGTTCGGTGCCTGGACACCTACATATAAATATAAGCAATGAGCTAAAGCCTAGTGAATAACAAATGCGTAAAGGGATTAAGAATGAATGTCCTTTCAGTATTTAAAACAGTCAATTGCATCAGTAGATCATTTATTCAATCAGTGGCTCATATTTCATGCCATATCAGTCATTTAGAATTCATAACAGTCATACGTGATACGCTCAATAGCAAAACAGTACAGTAGGTCTTAACAGACCGAACAGTCAATTGATGGCCATCATAACAGTAAACAGTAGTAGTTCCAAACATTGGAACTGACAGAGATCTCTGTAATAGTAGCAGTAACAGTACAATAACAGTAAGTTACTATGGATGCCACGAGTATGGTTTACAAATAGGACAAATATTCGTTCAGTAAACAATGCCATTCCAGAAAACAGTACCGTTAATCGTTCAGAAAATAATTACAATTGAACGTATCTTTACAACATTGTTACTCACAGAGTATTGGGCTAAAGACAGGCTACACAGTTACAGAACGAACACACACTAAGTTACACACTTGGGATTAATAACTTAGCCCCTTAACTTGACTCGGTGTGATTCTATAACATTATCCTCATTAAGATGCCTTAAACTTGGCTTAGGAATGCCTAGGATGGAATGAGGATGCAAAGATGTACTTTAAAACACTTTTCAAAATTTGCTGAAAACAGGGGTCTCGCTCGAGCGTGGCTTTCTATGCTCAAGCGAGCTTACCAAAACAGAGTGGTCGCTCGAGCGTAGACTCCCTCGCTCTAGCAGTCTGTAAAAACATGAAAAGTATTGGATGTGAAAAATCCCCTCTCGATGCTCGCTCGAGCGTGAGACACAGCTCTTCGGTCGAGCGTAGGTCTCGTCGCTCGAGCGTGCGTCTGTGTGCACAAAAACCTGAGAGCTTGCAATCTACGCTCGAGCTAGCATTCCGTCGATCGAGCGGAGCTCTGAATGAAAAGATGGTCGCTCGAGCGTGGAAGCCAAAATCTGGAATTTCCAGCTTGCTCCCAAAGCTCAAACCAAGAATTAAACACATCAAAACTCAACATTTTGGGCCAATTTTCTGGAAAACACTTGAAAACTCATATTACAACATGTTTTGAAGATCAATTTTGTAAAATAAAGCCCAAAGGTAAGCCAATTGAACACCAATTTCAAAGAAACTTGAAGAACAATGCAAGAACATAACATGCATGAGTTTCTATGAACTCTAATGCTCTAAAACATGATCAAATGCAAGATTGAACTTTAAAACATGGTGAATTCTTGGACTACAACTAAAATATGAACTTGCATGCAAGAATTTTCATGAAAACAACCTCAAAATTCCATGATATGGGCATGCATGCATGAATGGACTCTTAATTTAACACATTAAGCTAATTCTTGACTCAAATCACTAATTTCTCATGAACCATGCATGTAACAACTCAATTTCATAATCAAGAGGGTGAATTTCCTACCTTAGGTCTTGAATTCCAAGTATGGAAGCTCAATTTTGCAAATCTCCTTCAATTCTTCTAAGTTCAAGCAAAATTTCTAGTTGAATTCAATTCTTTCCTCACACTCCCTCTCTCTCACGATTTGGCAAGAAGATGGATGAAAAGAGGTGTGCCAACATGTATTAAAGAGAATAAACAATGGCCTAGAATTATCCACTTAATGGCAATAAGGTAATTTACTTAAACTAATATAATTTAACTTCATTTATTTAATCTAATTTAATCATTCCAAATCAAATTTTAATTAAACCTACCATAAAATTCTATAAATCCTAATTAGCATATAACACTAATCAATTTCTGAATCGATTGTTGATAAGGCTTTCAATTCGCAATTCGAAATAAAAACACGAACAGATCATTCAGTACTCAAACAGATAGAAATGCATTTAAAACAATATGCTCATGCAGTCAATCCAGGATTTTGTCTTAATCAATTACTTATCATGCTTGGTCACCGTTTAACACTAATCAGAAGTGAGGGTTGTCATAGTTTCGAAGGGGGGGCAGCAGAATTTCGGAAAGTTCTCAGCAAATATGTTGTTGAGTGTGGGTTCCAATTTAAGTTCAAGAAAAATGACTCCGTTAGAATTACGGCTATGTTTTAATGAGTCAAGGGGTTGTCCGTGGTTTGTCCATGCTAGGGTGATGAACGTGAATGGATTTTTTTTCTTGAAGAAATGGAACAGCGAGCACATATGCGGTGTTGCTGTGCGGATTGCAAGTAATCCGAGGATAGGTTCCAAACTAGTTGCTGATGTCATGGCAAAACGTGTACATGACAAGCCGCTGACTCGTCCAACGGATGTCAAGTATCATTTCTAGAAAGATTATGGTTTACAAGTTAGTTATCGCGTAGCTTGGTTGGGGGTTGAGAAGGCCAGAGGCGACATTTTCGGTGATCATTCCGCTTCGTTCGACCAATTGTGGTGGTATAGCAATGCCGTTATGGAATATAATCTAGGAAGTTATGTAAATCTGGAGTTCGATGCGAGCAACACACATCGGTTCAATAGGCTTTTCATATCATTCAAAGCATGTATTGATGGGTTCAATCATTGTCAGCCGCTACTGTTTTTGGATGGTCCTTTCTTGAAAGAGAGATTCAAGGGCAACTTGCTCGCTGTTACCGCCAAAGATGGGAACAAAGGTTATGTGTTGTTACCATTTTTAACTAGATTGCTATAATGCATCTATTTTTTTGAGACACAGAGGCTGTTACGGGGTGTCCTGAATGTGTGTGTGTTGTCAACGTATGTCAAACCAAAACAGCGAGGCTCCTCATTTATTTTTGATACTATGAGTTGTGTGTGTTAGTAACGTATGACAAATCAACACAGCACGGGTGTCACACAGTTTTTTAAACTTTTGTGATTATGTCTTGCAGGTTTATTTCCAGTGGCTTTCGCAATCGTTGATTCAGAGAATGCACCAAACTGGGAATGGTTCTTACAAAATCTTGCAAACATAGTTGATGGGTCCCGTTCGTTAACGTTTATTTTGGATCGTCATGTCGGCCTTTTGGAATCCATACCTGTTATATTCCCAACATCACACCACGTATTTTGTATGTAACATTTACAAAGAAATTTGAGAGGCAGAATGAAGTATGTCAACAACCCACACTGTATGGGGCTGGTTAATAAATTCCGTCAATGCGCATACACACTAATGGTGGTTGACTTCAACCAAAAATTGGAACTATTTACATATTCTGGCTGCCATTTTGTGATAAATTTCCTAAAGGATTTGGACCCATGCCACTAGGCCAATGCATATTTGAAGTAGTAATTGATCATTTTTCGGGTATTTTCATTGATCCACATTAGTGTTTACACATTACAAATTCAACTAGTTCATGTAACTAACATTTCCACATAACTACATAGAGGCAATCAGTACAGGGAGATGTCATCCAATGCAGTTGAATCGTTCAACAATTAGATAAAGGAAGCACATCATTTACCGATCACCAGGTTGGTTGATGCGATCAGAATACATATAATGACTCAAATGGCGAATCGTCGAGGGGCATCCGACACATGGGCTGGAAAAATATGTCCAAAAATGGAGTACAAATTGGATGAGGCATACAAAAAGGGTAGATCGTGGACAATCAGCCAATCAAACAATGATGTGTACGAAGTCCACTCGCACCCATCCGTGTTGGTAGATATTGGGAAGTGTACATGTTCATGTTTTCAATGGCAGATAAATGGGTTACCTTGTGAACACACAATGGTTGTCATCCGGAACAGTGGCACATATTTGAATGTTTTAGTAGATCTATATTTCCATGTCGTCATCTACTGGGCGTCATATTCTCACACAATATATCCAATCTCGACAGTTGAGAAACCAGAAATCAGCCCAGATAAATATGTCATACTCTATCCCGCTGTTCGGCGACCACCCGGGAGGCCAAAGAAGAAAAAGATATCGTCTCAAGGGGAGGATGTTCAACAAATTCGATATGGGAGATACGACCGGATGGGGAATCATAACAGGACAACGTGCAAGGAACCAATTTAGTGTCACTTTATAACATGAAGTTGTCGATTACTTATGTTTAGTTTCGTATTTCTTACATTTTACATAACAAAACATTTGGGGTTTTATGTAGCTCTACCCACATTTGCTTAGCTCATTTTATAATAATCATAGGGATTCCTTTCAGGTTTGGTCCATATTCACCCTATGATCAGGTACCAAATAAAACTTATACCATCCACATCATGATCCCAATGTGTGAATATTTTGTCCGGTCCCATCCAAATCCTCATTACCTCAAACAACAATAAAAATAGTGCATTATATCGGGTTCGACCTCAGATGCAACACAGTAATCAAACCAATCATAATTGAGTACGTACGTCATTGTATTTGGTCTTATTTTTTCTCCGTAATATGTTCACAAAGGTAGTCAATTGAACGTACCAAACTTCATGCACGCGCATGAACACTCTTCGCATTTCATTTAACTCCACAAGGTCACATCACCAACACCAAGAAATACCTGCTGACACAACATTGCCTAACAATAATAGTCATGTTCGCAAACCCACATTGCAACATGTTCCATGCAGCAAGCTCAAATTAATTCGTAAAATCACCAAATATAGTTCAATATATACTAACACATGGTCAACATTTCCCCTGGACAAATGTTATCCGAACACATCATACTATGAACACAAGACCTGAAAACACTGTTCGTTATGTCGGGAGGGCACTATCACACTCTTTGTCGTCGTCCGCTTGCCACTACATGCGTGGATTTCAGATTGTACAAACATGCACAAGCATTTTCCATACCATAAAAACATGCACAAGCATTTACACGTGGAATTTTTATGCAACAAAATACCGCGCAAACAACACACCTTAAGAACATTCCATCCAGCCCATGTATGTCTTCACAAAGGCAGCCTTCTAACGTCAACAACATTACGGGTCGCACTTGGACGTTCACAGTTGTCTTTCTACACAATGATACGACATCACCCACACTAACCAGTTTCGCAACAATGCAAGAAGCTTGCCTACAAATTGGCATAGTTATTTACCCTCATTTGAAATTAACATAAGGGATACAAATATCTTCTCGCTGCCAACTTCACACTAAACAACACATCTTGCACACCAACAACAATAAGCATCACACTATTATAATCACAATCACATTGTCTGGAACCACAAAAAATTCATTGCATAATAGGACCATGCCAAAACATAATTCAAAAAGGTATACGCCAAATCCCAAAAATAATACCGTAACAATATTAAACCAAAACAAACCACATTAAAACATAATAATCGAAACATGTGTAAATATTGAAACAATCTATCAAATGCCAGCCACGATTGTCATCCGAAACATTTTTCAGCCCACAGACAGGGTCGCCCACGAAAGCCCTCACCATAGCTGTCACGACCCAAACCCGCCCCTATAGGTTTAGCATCGTAACCGGCCAGTAATCTTGGGATTACCGAAGGCCTCTGAGACAGATTAACATAATATTAGGGGCTAACGGAAGCAAATAACAAATATACAACGTCCATTGAGTTGTGCAGACCTATATGAGACAAAAAAAATTTAAACTTTTTATATACATATATACACATTATCTTTAAGTCATCATCTATATATAGATTAGACAAAAAAGAGACTAGCCCCATATACAAAATACACAAGACTTGTTTAACCAAACAAGAAAGCAAAACTTAAACTTTAAATCGCATAGCCATAATCATTTGACACATCCGGAACTTCCACGGGAGGCACATAGGTTGGCTGACAAAAACAGATTCTAGGCAGGTGCCTCTAAGTCTAGTCACGCGCCTGATCACCTACATACATAAATAATATAATGAGCTAGAGCCCAGTGAATAATAACAGAGTAAAGGGTTTTAATGAATGAGTCCATACAGATTTAGAAATCATAATTCAGTTTCGTATGAAATGCATAATTTGTCCAGATCATTAACAGACAGAAATCATAAGTCATGCGCAAGCATACGTGATACATCCATTAGCATTAACAGAACAGAACATAACAGAACAGAACGTATACACGTGAGGTTATGAATAACCAGTTCCATAAAGGAACCTTCGGATCCAGGTAACAGAACAGAAGCTGAGCCCCCATGACAAGGCCTCCAGTACGGGTAACAGAGTACTGACAGATTAAGTTCCATAAAGGAACCTCCGATACCGGGTAACAGCTAACAGATATCACATGATACTAAGGATGTCACGAATAGATATCAGAAATTGGGCAATCATTCATTGTACAGAATATATCATTTCAGAAAATAGATTTTGATTCATCACACAGAAAATAGGTAAAGTTATAAATATAGCTTTACTAAGTTATTACTCACAGATAGCCACAGAAGCAAATCAGACGGACTAGACATATCAGATAAATTAGGCAGACAATGGCGCGTGACCTACACAAGCACATAATATATACACATTGAAATACAATATTACTCCCTTGATCAAACTTGACTTTCCTAGTCTTTTTCCGTCTAAACAGTCCAAAGTTCTACTATGCTTATTCTTTCTCATTCAAATAAACCGGGTTCTCATTTTACATATTCTTCCGTTACTAAGCCTTTCTTTTCCAAATAGATTGATCTTTTACTTGGCTTCTTAAACAATTATCATTAGATCAATGATTCATTCTTCGACTAACTAATCTATGTTGATTGGTAGCTTATTAATCTTTATTGAGCCATAAATCATGTCTAGAATGCCTTGGAAAGAGATGAGAATAAAAATGTGAACTAAATGTAATTTTCCAAAATATGCTGAAAACGGGTCTCCGCTCGAGCGCCACTTTTGTCGCTCGAACGGATTGCAAAATTTGAAAAACTACTGGGAGCTCAATTTTCATGCTCGAGCGAGACTTTCCTCGCTCGAGCGGACAACACAAATTCTGAAATTTCCAACATTGTAATTGAAGTTCATATTTGATATTCAAAGCCTCAAAACATATATTTTTGGTACACAAAAATGGAAAACCATTGTATAATTTAGTAAACACTCTCAATTAGAAATCATTTATTCAAAATCATGCTCCAGTTGACCAAATTTAGATTTAACTCATATTCTCCATATCAAACCCAATTTCAAGCCCACAAACTTTAAAACACGAATTAAACTTTGAAAACTTTTGAAAAAATTCATAATGTACGTACAATCGGAACTCAATTTCATGTTAGGACAAATAAACTCAACCCAAAGTAATTAATTTCTAAGTTAGTTTTCATACATTTGATCATAGCGTCAATTTCTCATTTTCTCTTTAATTACATAAAATTGGCGTCAAGTTCTTTCTATTTTCCTTGAAATCATGAAATTGGAGTCATGAAACTTCTTTATAAATTTTCCAACTAATTTCCATAATCTTAAGCTCAACGTAATTTGTAATCAAAATATGTTTAATTCAAACAAAATCTTAAATTACATTACATGCATGGATTAAAAATCTAATTATAAAATCCAAGCTTTATCTAGCATTAGGATTAATTCTAATTTTCCATAAACTTGATGTTCATAAAACATTTCATTTTTCTCTTCAAAATATGAGATTGAATTAATCCAAATCCTTCAAAATCCATGATGTATGCAATACAAATAGGTCCAATTTTATTATTAATAACAAAATCAACTTAACTATGAATTACACAAATCAATTTCTTAGAAATTCAACTTAACTCAATATCTAACCAAAAACTTAATTTATAATCATAGATGTTTTAAAATGTGCTTAAATTGAACAAACCTTTTAAATTAAATTACATGCATGGATTAAACAAATTCCTAGTTTTCATAATAAAATCAAAACTTCCTTTAATTCCAAAATCATCTCTCAAATTTCATGAACTCATGATTTTTATAACTTTTTCTCCAAAGTCAATTATATACTCCATTGCATGGATCCAATCTTCAAATATTTATTGTTGCATGTAATTTATAGAACCCAATTTATGAATGATTCTCAAAATTAACTCAAATATAACAAATTTAAAGAACCATAACTCATATTTTCAACCTAACTTGATTAAACATGTGAGACCCAATTTCTATGAATTTATATAATTAATCCTCAACTTCCTATTTTAATTTTCTCAAATCCACCCTCAATCAATTTATAATTTGGCTTCTTAATTTATATCACAACTTAATCTCGAGCTCATAACCCTTAAAAAATATAAATTAAATTCTAAAATCTTGAAAATTCACAATGCATGTGAGGATAAACTAAAAATATGTGAAGGAGGAAGAAAATCAAACCCAAATATTAAATCACAACATCAAACCCAAAATAATTAATTTCTAATTTATTTTCCATAACCATCCACATGCATGTAACCCATTTCAAATTAACTTCTATGATTTTGAATCTAATTCAATTTCATCACCCTTTTACTAATTCCTTTTAATTTATATGCAATTGAATCCAATTTCATTTTGATTCAAGATGTTAGGGGAATTATTTACAAGAATTAAGGTAGAAATTATTACCTATTATTCTTCCAAGATGAATTCTTGAGCCTCTTATTGTTACTCTTTACCTTCCTCTTTGCTCCTAATTTCTTCCTTTAACTCTAGTTCCAGCACACACAAAAAGAAAAACAGTGGCTTTCTCTCCCTCTCTCTCGGCTCTGTCTCACTCTCTTTTTCGGCTACAAAGACAGAGCTTCCTTTTCTTTGCTTTGTTTGTGTTTTCTTCTTGAGCTTCATCAGGTTATACACTCGCACACACACCTCACTTCTTTGTCCTCAACACAGCACACGTGCACTCTTTTTTTGATTTCCAGCACATCACTCACATACACACACCTATACATAGATTTCTCAACACACCCATACCCAATTACACCCTCAATTCTAATTTAGTCCATAATTCAATTTATGATTAAAATTAATTTAATTAGGCAACACTCAATCTAAATATATCTTGATTAACACATAATTAAATTAATCATACCTAATCACAAATCTCACATAATTAAATTAGTTTAGTTTGACTCCCATTAGAGCCTAATTAATTATATTAAATTTATTAATCCGAATCAGATTTTTAGTCAGACTCCCAAAAGGCTCCAAATATTAAATTAAATTTATTATCATTATCAATTTTGATCTCCCAAATCATCTAAGCCTTCAATTTCTGATCAGACTCAAATTTCCATCAATAAATTACATATCTAAATTGGGCACATCATAATTAAATTAAATTTATAATAACCACAATCATCAATCATCATGACTTAATCAACTCCAATTATGACCTAATTAATCGAATCTCAATTTCACTAAATTAAATCGAATATTTAATTAAGCTTCCAAATGGGCCCGTAATTAAAATTAGATTGATTCAACTTCTTAACTTCACTTCTTTAAGCCATTGGACCCTTAATTTCTAATTCTAAAATAACTCTTTAATAGAATCATATACGAGTCAGATCCCACAATCCTCGTAAATCCCAAATTAAATTATAATACTCGGCAATTAAATTTCAAATCCTCATAATTAATCAAGTACTAATCATTATACGTGATGAGGTCGTTACAATAGCGGTATGTGCACCTACGCAGTTAGTGTCTTTCATTGTCCATTCGATTGGGATATGGTGAACATACTGCCGCATGATGTAGCACACAATAATTGCACAGTCCGGACTGTCAATAATAACACACAAGATTCATGTGTACAAAACAGTCAATATGTTGTCCAATATCGAGGACCATAAACAGTTGACGTAACAAACGCAAAATGAGAACGTACCATTCCGGACGTTGTTGCGAGTAATCCACAATAGATTCAATAATACCATCTCTATCTTGCATACCAACCACGTCTTCATGTGAATGCCGTTTGACGTACTCGGTGCACATAGTTCAACACTTGTTCTTTCTACAACACACATAATCAAAAAAATGAGGAACACATCACCAACAAAACAATGCCGCCATATACTAACAAATGGCCAATCAACAACCCTGGGCGACCTTCACAAACCTATATTTTTTTTGAAAATTCCACAAATGTGCCAAAACCAGTGTTTCTTTGTAGTGTACGTGTCACGATCCAAACCCGCCCCTATGAGTTTAGCACCATAATCGACCAGTAATATTTGGATTACCAAAGGCCTCTTAACAGAATAATGTATAATTAGGGGCTACGGAAGCAAATATACCAACAATACATAATCCATAGAGCCGTGTAGACATACATGGGACATAAATTTAAAACCTTATATAATATATATGCATATATACAACATCATAATGCAGTAATCTTCGTCACATTTAATACAGTTGTAGCCCAAAAGGGAAATACCCCAATAAACACATAAATCAAAAGACTTGATCGTATTACTTATTAACACTAGGTCGTAACTTATGCCGTTTAGAATTGACTTGCGCACAAAAGGGAACCTTCTCAGAGGTACAACGGCTGAAACAGATTTCAAATCCCAAAGCAAATCATAATCATAATCAGGTTTATAACAGAAACAGAGTCATAGTCTTATTCATATTCAAATCATGTGTAATACATCCATTAGCATAAATATGTCTCTTTGGTCAAGCATATCAAGATCCAAAAAGGAACCTCCGGTACCGGGTAACATATCTCATACATGGGCCACAATATTGTTTCCCCCGGGCGAGGGCTTGTACCAAGGTATTATCTCCCTCAGGCGAGGGCCTCATGACCATAAGACACAATATTATATGCCCTAGGCGAGGGCCTTTGCTAAGGATACCACAACTATTTTTCAAAGAAAATTGGACATTCATTTATTCACACAAAACATAGTATTTCAAAAAACTGATCATTTCGTATCTTCAGAAAATAATTAAAATCAATATAACTTTATAGAGTTATTACTCACAAATAGCCTTGGCAGTAAACAAATGAATCAACCGCTCATAGCACGTGACCTACACCAAACATAACAGATACGTATAATGAAACACACACTCGTTTGATACTTAACATCTTTCGTTTCATTCTTAGTGTATTTCTAAGTCTTTACCTCTTATTGAGTCTTAATAATGGCCTAAGAGTGCCTAGGATGCAATGAGGATGCTAGAATGTACTTGAAAACACTTAACAAAAATTGCTGAAAATAGGGGTCTCGCTCGAGCGGTCTGCAAAAGTATTGGTTGCTTAGTTTTTCTGCTCGATGCTCGCTCGACGCTCGCTCGAGTGTGAGACCCAAGTCCTTGCTCGAGCACAATTCTTATCGCTTAAGCGGTCTGCAAAACACTCAGACTTCTGGGAGCACGCATTTCACGCTCGAGCCAATCTTTGGTCGCTCGAGCGGAGGTGCAAGACACAGAGTGGTCGCTCGAGTGTAGGAACAGAATTCTGGAATTTCCAGATTCGCTCCCAAGCTCAAAATTCAATTTCTAAACCTTCAAAACACATTCTTTTGGGCTAAAACTTAGTAAAACATTAAGAAACTCATAGTACATGATGAATTATAAACTATTTTGCAAAAGGAAGCCCAAATGCTAAGCCAGTTGTACTAAACAAAGCTTGAAACTTAAATAACATAACTTGTATGTAATGTCATGAGTTTCAACTCCCCAAAACATGATCAAGTGAGTCATTAAGCTAAAAAACAAGTTGAATTCTTTTAACAAAACCAAGATATGAACATGCATGTGGGAATTCTTGTAAAAACAACTTCAAAACCTCATGATATGCACATGCATGCACGAGTCATGTTCAATTCTATCATCTAATCTCAATTCTCTTTGAACAATGCATAACAACTTCATTTCTTGTTGATTTCACATGTAATTGAGCCTAAGGTTACAAAATGTGAGTTGAAGTCTTACCTAAGGCTCAAATTCTTCAAGTTGGAGTTTAATTCCTTGGAATTCACTTCAATCTCCTCCAAATTCTAACAATCACTCTAGAATTGAGCTCAATTTCCTTTTCTCCCACTCTCACCTGTTTGATGGTCAAGCAAGAGGAAGTAGAAGTGTAAAAGTGTGTAGGAGGTAATGAGGTGGCCTTATATTATATTGGCTTGATTAATAAATTCATTAATTTGGGCTTAATTGAGCATTAATTATTCTAATTATTTTATTCCAAATCGAATTTTAATTAAAACTACTATAAAATTCTAATTAACACATAAATCAAGCCAATTTCTGAATCGGATGCTAATACGGCCTTCAATTCGTAAACTGAAACGGAAATATGAACAGATCTTTCTACGTTAAACAGTTATAAACCCAAATAAGACAATGTATGATGCAAAATTTCACTTGAATTTCTTATTAGGCATAATTAAGCATGAATTAACGTTAATCATGGGTCAGGGTTGTTATAGTACGTCTTCGCCCTTGTTACGGAGCCGCAATGAATTGTAATGTTTCCAAATGCCATTTTCGGTGTCATAAATAACCAACGTCCAATGTGATTTGAAACACATTGGGAAGTGAATGTACCTAACGTTAGTAGCTGCGCGCATGTGCGTCTCCACATATTTATCCCTCAACGTTGCACTTGTGTGTTTTACCATGTCCTGCACCACATATAAACTCACCAAACCAACGACATGAACGGGACTATACAACACAAAATCATAACACAATCTATGTAGTGGTCATACCAAACATATGCTTGAGAAGAAGTATGACTTCTCCAGGAAATCTACCCCTACTGCTAGCGTGTCTTGTTCGCTCAACAGAAGCTCCGCACATGCGTCAATGGCCTGTCATAAATCAACATACATATCAGTATCTACGTGACGCAACGCTTATGGCAATAAACACATGTTATAATTCATTAGTTAGTCCACAGCATTTTCAAGGCACATACATTTCCTCTCACTCCAACGGGGCAGACCGGATTTCAAATGTCTGAAAAATAGACAAAAGCATCTTCTTTCGCACCAGCCTATATGATTGCCTTACATGGGGAAATCACATTTCATTTCACGTACACAAACACTGGAAATATGACAACTAAATACGACAACTAACTGTGGCATACTTACCCATCACCATGAATCTCGTAAGTGATGTTTAATTTGTGTTTCATTTCCTCGAGTATTAATTTCTACAGGGCCAAACGGTTGTTCAAACCAAAACCTATACGAAGTTTGACAACTTCAGCAACCTCACCCACGACCACATCATCATCGCAGTCAATCAGGTCAATATTGAACCTTCCTTCTTCTATTAGAGGATCCTTCAAATCAGTCCTGGCTTTCCTTAAACGTCTGTGGGCCAGCGGGTACTCATACTTTGGTAACTCCCGTTCGCGTTACGAACCCTCATTGACCTCCAAACACCCTTCACTGACTATCTGCACTTCCGGATTGGACACCGTCACGTTAACACCTGTTTCTCCATGCACTACATTGTCATCGGTAGCGACGTAAGCAACTCGTGGTGAGCTCACACTAATCACATGGCTCAACACACGTTGCATGACATCATGTATAATTTCCTCAAGAGTCTCCGCATCGCCAAATGCAAATGAGTCCATACCAGCATCAGCATCACAATCACGGGGTGTCTCTGTCATTTATTGAACAGGTTGGCCGGTAAGCTGATCCTCAAGTCCGAATATCCTTATTTTCAATTCGCCAATAACAATGCCCAACCGTGCGATGTCATCTTCTTTCACTTTCAAGCATCCATTGAATCCAACAAACAGGTTCGATGTTTGCACCTCAAGTGCTTTCGTCAAATTTCTGATTTGTTTCTCTAACTTGGCAATCACAAGGTCTTTGCTTTTGTTCTCGGCCTCCAGTCCATTAATTATTTTGTACGCATGCTCAATGTTCGTGGATACACCCTGCCCATTAGTAACTGTCCGTTGTGCATCTTTCGTATCTGATACATTTCCCATACCAATGGAGCCACTTTTCCCATGTCCATTTGTATTTGGTTTGTTAACGAAACGGCTGCCCATTGTCATCAACACGCCCGGCATCGCACCCTTTCTCATTACCAGCATTTTCGGCGTCCACGTTACCACACACACGCCCAACAGCACATGCGCCTTGTTCATCAAAATCATTGTCACACTCAAGCGCCAACACATTGTAATCACCAAGTAGTTGTGCCCGTTCATAAGACGAAACTCATAATCTGTCCAAATACACCTGTATACACATGACACACATACAAAACATTCCCAACATCAAAACATGCCACATAAAACACAACACCATCATCACTATACACGCCGACAAAAAAACAAACGCAACACGTATTAACTAGTACACGGTGATACCAAACTCGTTTACCTCAAATTTATCACCATCTGACAGTGTAAGGGTTCGTATTTTCACCATGAGACTGCTCAAATTCCACTTTAGAAATCTAGGAAACACACCGGTACTTTCGGCATCCACCACGTTCTTGTGTTCACACAGCCAATACTGCGCACATTACAACAATAGTCACAAACAGGCAAACTATACACCAAATTCATAACAACGTACAAAAGACAAATTTGCAATGTGGTATAGACACTTACCAAAAGGACAACCACACAACTAGTTACTTTTCCTGGTGTCTGACAAAACTCCTTAACTGATCCCATTAGTATGTTTCGTATTGCAGAAGTCCAATTAATAATTTCATCGTAGACAGGTTGTCTATTATTCGAATGAAATTCAAATTCACAGATTCTCCAGAAGTTGAAAAAAATAATTTGACACATACATACAATGTTAGTAGCTTAACTGCGTCTTCAACGTCCTGCTCACGAGTACCAGTGACCGCTTCCAAGAATAGTGTCCTCACAAGAGTCGCGCTAATGCGTGTCACATTCGAACACCTCCACTAGATAAAGTCAGACAGTGGATGAGGCCCGTTTGGCAGCACTAATGGTTGCCCACCACATTGTAGCCCAAAAATAAGTCTGATGTCACTGTCGCACAGCTTCAGCTTCCCATTCCTGATGTGAAACACATCATCATTCGCGTCATATGCCTGGATAATTTTGTAAACCAAGCTATCGCACTTTTGAACTCCTTCTAGTTTAGATCATTACAGAGGATTGCGTCAAACAATAACCAGAATGGTGTTTTTATCAGGTGGGTTTGGTGTGCTGCTGTCAAGCCAGAGGTGGACACAATTTTCACACTGCCCGCAATGTTAGACCAGTAATTCAGCCTCATTTTGCTAACATTGGGTGTAGCAGGAACACTTCTCGGTGGTTTCACTTGCTTGAACAAGATACGCCATTGCATCCTCATGCTAAGCTTCTTTGCGGGAGACCGAGCAACGGAACTCAATCTCGACTTATCCCTTGAACGGGTCACCGGGCTTGATGTTCTCACGCCATCTACATCATGAACAGAACAATCAAGAACATTTACATTGCATTCTTCCCCCCTAAAAAAAAAGATATAATAACAGATTAATAGCCCTCGAAAACTAATAGAAATGGTAAATATACTCAACAAGTACGTACACGCAATTTGAACATACCAAACCAGCACACACAACCTTATTTACGCAAAACATTGCGAAACACACCACACCATCCCATATCCCACTGCAGCGTTCCGTGCATACAACACCTAATTCAAGTGAATTCTAATAACGCCCAAACACCAACATATTGACCATCATAAGAAATCTTCGAACAAAACACACCTATAGTCGAACAGGGACCCACATTACGTGTTATTAACATCCCAAACTCCTTATCAGTATGCACTATACAAGACATACGTCCTAACGCAACAAACCTCCCGTCACAATTTATAATTCTCAGTGGAAAACACACAGACTAGACACCGGACTATAGTCTTTTATGGGTTGGGACCTTAGTTGGGCATGCCCACGTCACCAAATTCACATATTTGGCCTACAAATTGTTGACATAAGAATTCCCCACCATTCCACATCCATGTCGGACCAAACCCACATTTGGTAATCAAACTACACTGCCTCGCCACCCTACCACACCCTAATGTATCCAAACAAACAAACACTACTACTATCGTAGGCACCACATTAATCAAATCCCCAACACATCCATCCCGCACCCCCAAACCCCCAGGACATTAACCCCATCACCACCCCTACCTACCACACAAACCCAATCCATAACCCACCCCGCCAACATCACCCTCCACCCCACCACATTCAATTAAACGTCCTACTGACATACAAATTACAAAACACGCACCAACCCCAAAAGGACGCACACCTATACCATGCACCCTACATCCAGCAATATCATGCATTGCCACACCACAACTACACATATATCCCACACAACACTCACCCACCAACACGCAACAACCACACCAAACATGAAAAGTAAGTACCCCAAACCCCACATCCAGAACCCACATCAAAACACAATCTAAGTAAATTAAAAAAATGAACACATTACAAACACACACACACACCCAGCAATATTCAAATAATACACCGTAAAACATATGACAATATAGATACGGATACTCACTGTTACGCGCCATCGTCATCTAGATAGGGGGTTGTTCACACCTTCACAACGCAACACTAGCAGAACTATTTCACAGCGGGAGGAAAGCCACTATTCGTGTCTTCCCAAATGTGTGACACACACTTGAATAACAGGACCCTAACCTAAAACTGGGTATGTTCCAAAACGGGCCTTGATTTGGTAGGATTTTAGGGGATTTCCTTTATCCAAATATGGGATACGAATCCGTTCACATCATTACCGATCCCAATTTAAATCCCTGGAAAGTTGGAAACAGATTATTACCCAATTTGCAAATATGGTTTGGTTATGTGGTCGCCACACACAACCCACACACCCGGAATTTTAGATCAACTCGGCGGCGACATATTATCAGAAAAACCCTAATATTTACATGGTTTAAAGCAGAATAAAATTTTTTGCTAGAGTTTGCGTTGTTGATTATCGAATTAAATATGTGGGCAACGTAAAAACCGATGGGAGGGGTTGGCAATGTACCTTGTTGAGTAATGTGTTCACTATTCAACCAAAAATGGGGTTGCACTACCGCATCAACACCTTATGCTCATCACTCATGAACTACACCGGTGTGTTTTCCGAGGCAGTTTGGTCTCAGTACCGATGTAAGCTTGACCCGACGTGGATGTGGGCTGGTGGGGAATCCTTATGTTGGTAAGGTATAGCCCCAATATGTGTATTTGGTGATGTGGGCATGTCCAACTAATGTCCCAGCCCATAAAAGCCTATAGTGCGTTTTTGCACAACGTGGCAGGCCGTAACATACGGAATCCATATTAATTAACCATTAAATTTAATACCTTATGGGCAGAAGCGTAATTCACCAAATATTGGGACTTGTGAGAGTATTATAACACATTTGGGACTACAAGGTTCACAAGTTATCCAAATGGGATTTATAAGTCAATCCCTTTTTTTTAAAATCATAATTTCGTAATTGCGTGGCTTTGGACCCTAAAAAATGTATTAATCACACTTTTAACAATTTTGATTATATCTTAGCACGTATAGCTGCGTAATTATATATATATATATATATATATTCTTATTATCATTATTATTACCCTTATTATTATTTTTATTTTTATTTATATATGTATTTTTTGTTTTGGTAGTAACGTGGTGTTAATTAAATATTTAGGGTGTCACATTTCTCTCCTCCTAAATAGAAATTTGTCCCTAAACTTAACGTGCCTTGGTTTTTGAAGAGGTGTGAGTATTTGATCCGCATTTGACTTTCAGTTTCCCATGTTGCTTATTCGACACGATGATTTCTCCACAAGACTTTTAGAAGAGGTATAGTCTTGTTTCAGAGAATGTGATCACGACGATCGAGAATCTACACTGGTTGTTCTTCATAAGAGAGATCTTCTTGAACTTCCAAGTTCTCATAATTGATAACATGTTCTGAATCTCAGGGATACCATAGAACATCAAAACGTGAAAAACATTGTGGACATTGGACAATTTAGGTGGCAGTGTAAGGCGATATGCTACAGGACTAATCCTTTTTAGTATCTCGAATGGCCCGATGTAACATGGGTTTAACTTTCCTCACTTTCCAAATCAGATAACCCCCCTTGTTGGTGAGATCTTTAGGAACACATGATCACCTATTTGAAATTTTAAGTCTCGTCTCCGTGCATCTGCATAGCTTTTTTGGCGGCTCTGAGCAATGCGAATTTGCTGTTGGAGGAATTGAATTTTATCACTTGTTATTTGCACGATCTTGGGGCCTAACAGTTTCCTGTCTCCAACTTCCGTCCAACACAGAGGTGATCGACATCTCTTTCCATATAGTGCTTCATACGGTGCCATATCAATGCTTGCTTGGTAGCTGTTATTATATGTGAATTCCACTAAAAGTAGGTAATCATCCAAATTACCTTTGAGGTCCAACACGTATACACGTTGTCACAACTCACTTCCTGTACCTAAGGGTTAAGTATCGTGATGGCCAGTAACTGAAGTTATCTATGGCCAATTCGTGAACAAATAAATAAATGCGAGTGGAAATAATATTTAAGTGAGGGTACCAAAATAATCATCAGAGTTTCTACTTTTATAACAAAATTTAATGAACAAAAAGGCCAATAGTTACATATGAAGAATAGAATTATAAATACTATAAAAATGCTATGGGTATCTATTATGCAGTCCAGTGTCTAAGACTCTCCAAAAGCTATTTCTGAATTGTATTGTTTCTTGAAAATTGGTAAACAACAATAAACACATGGTAGAGTAAGAAATATTATACTGAGAGCATAATTACCATGGATAAGCTTTAGGCTTAAAATAGATAAAATAGAATACTTTTCTATTAGAGTAAATAAGTTGTTCATATTATAACAGAAATGCGTTTCAGAAATCATATGATATTACACAAAAATATATAGCCATAACCACGGTACAGAACATAACAGAGGTCAATAGATTCATGACAATACAGAGGTATGGATTCAAGAGGTGGCTCGTACAGATTCTAGAGGTGGCTCTCACAATAGTGTAGCACTTAGGTTTGCACAACACTTTGCTCCATGCAGAATAGAGGTCAATAGATCCATGACAACAGAGGGTCACTAAAGTGACTAATCAGATGTCAATGGTTATTTAAGTCCCCCAAGGCATGGGACTCCTGTGGTGATATTTACAAAATAAATATTTAAATAATCATTGCCAAATTATATCCATCAGCTTTAATTTAAAACAAAGGGTTCATAAAATAATTAATGTAATTGAAACATTAGCATAATTTATAAATATGAGTTGCATAAAATAAACCACGATAACTCAAGATATATGCAAAACATTTTATGGTGACCCAAGGTATAATATAACTCACCTTAATATCAATTCCTAATTTTTGTGTGAGCTCCCTTCCTACACTTCCTTTACTACACCTCGTTGGGTTTCCCTTGTGTTTTTCCTCTTCTAACTTCAGCAAAAGTTTAGTATTTATACTGAACCCAGTCGTGCTCAGCAAGGCATTTCACCTTCCCTTAATCCATTGAACCTTATCTTACCTATCCTTATCCTAATCAATTACACAGCAATACTTGTCTTTAAGCTCAACTTATTACTTTAGCCTAATTACACCTTGACCCAAATAATATCAGAATTATATACCATCTTTTTGATAGGACACAATGACTCCCTAATTAAATTATATTTCAGCACATATAACTATTAAATTAAACATATTGTATATATATATATATATTATATTTTGACATTGTACATAAAATTATATTTTTCTCCTTTATAATTAAATAATACTAATATAAAATTTAAGGGACAACTTAAATTTTCGGGTTGTTACACACGTAATATGTCTTCCAAAGTCTGAATTATTCTTTCGGATTGCCCATCAGTTTGCGGGTGATAAGCTGTGCTAAACTTTAGTGTTGTTCCCAAAGCCTCTTGTAATTTGTTCCAGAAGTGAGATACGAAATGGGGATCTCGATCAGACACGATCGAAATTGGGGTATCATGCAATTGAATGATTTCCTTGATGTATAAAGTGGCAAACTTATCAAGGGAATACGTGATTTTGATTGGTAGAAAATGCGCCGACTTTGTCAATTGGTCTACTATAACCCATATTGCATTATTCTTCATGACTGATTATGGTAGCCCAACCACGAAGTCCATAGTGATGTACTCTCATTTCCATTCAGGAATAGGGAGTGGTTACAACATTCCTGCAGGTCTCTGATATTCTTCTTTAACACGCTGACAATGCAGGCATTTAGAGACATGGCTTTCTATGTCTCTTTTCATTCCTATCCACTAGTAGTGTTCTTTCAGGTCATGATACATCTTGTTAGGGATGTAAATCTCGCCCGGGCAAGCCTGGCCAGGCCCATGCCGGGCCTCGCGGGATCCCGCCAAAATTCAGGCCAAGTCAAGCAGGGCCACGGGCCAACAAATTAAGCCCAGGCCCAAGCCCAAACCCAGGGATATTTTGGTCTTAGGCGGGCCGATCTAATGGGCTTAGGTCGGGCTTGAGCGGGACTGGCCATTTTTTTTTGTTTTTTTAAATTTTTTCTACCAAAACTTTATTATTTTCCATTAAAAAATACACTGGGCTTCAGGCGGGCCGGGCTTCGGGTCGGCCCTTAAGTAGGCTTTAAACGGGCTAATATACTTGGTCATGGGCCGGGCCGGGCTTCAAAACAATGGTCTAGGCCCAGGGGCTCAAGTTGGGCTCGGGCTTGAGCCCAAGCAGGCCTAAACGAGCAGGGCCCATCTCGGGTTATGGACCATTTTTACACTCCTAATCTTTGTATTGCCAGGGTGGACCGCAAACCTCAAGCTATGAGCTTCTACCAATATCTTCTTCTTGAGTTCCGGAATGTTGGGTACACAAATTCGATTTCGAAATGTCAGCATCCCATTTCTTATAGTGAAGTCAGGATCGGGCGTATTTTGTTGCTCCTCGTACTTTTTCTTCAAAAGTTTATCTTCACATTGGCGTGCTTTAATTTCTTCAATCAATGCGGGTTCCATAATTTTGTTGACGAGCAGTCCATTGATCTGGCGACAAATGAGAGTGCACGCCAAACTTTTGGTCGTCTTTTGGGTCAGTGTGTCTGCCACCACGTTAGCTTTGCCTGGATAATGATGGATCTCTACATCGTAGCCTTTCATAAATTCTAACCACCGCCGTTGCCTCATATTCAGTTCCTTCTATGTAAATAGATAATTAAGCCTCTTGTGATCAGTGTAAATCTAGCAAGTTGCTCCGTAGAGATAGTGACGCCAAATTTTGAGGACGAAGATTACTACGGCTAATTCCAGATCATGGGTCGGGTAGTTCTTCTCGTGAGTTTTTAGTTGGTGTGAGGCATACGCAATGACTTTTCAATTTTTCATAAGGGCGCAACCCAAACCATTGTATGAGGCATCGCTATAAATGATGAACCCTTCCATTCCCGTAGGGAGTGCTAGTATAAGGGCTGTCCCAAGATAGTTTTTCAACTCTTGGAAGCAACGTTCTTGTTTGTCAGTCCATTCAAAGGGTGTGTTTTTTTAAAGTTAGTTGGGTCAAGAGTGATGCTATCTTTGAGAAATCTTGCATGAAGCATCGGTAGTAGCCTGCTAGACCCAAGAAGCTTCGAATCTCAGACACGTTAGTAAGTCTTGGCCAATCAACAATTACTGCAACTTTTTGAGGATCAACCAAGATTCCATCCTTGTTAATGACGTGATCGAGGAAGTATACACAAGTGATCCAAAATTCGCATTTCTTTAAGTTGGCATAAAGTTTGTAATCACGTAGTGTTTGTAGAACCGTTCGCAAGTGCTGCTCGTGGTTTTCTTGTGACTTGGAGTATATGAGAATGTCGTCAATGAAGACAATGACGAACTCATCAAGATAGGGTTTGAACACTGGTTCATGAGATCCATGAAGGCCGCTAGAGCATTGGTGATGCCAAATGGCATGACAAAAAACTCATAGTGCCTGTAACGGGTTTTGAAGGCAGTCATTTCGATGCTTTCCGTTTTGACTTTTAGTTGATGGTAGCCAAAATGCAAGTTGATTTTTGAGAATACTTGGGTGCCTTGCAGTTAATCGAACAAGTCATCGATTCGTGGCAAAGGGTACCAATTCTTGATAATGACCTTGCTCAATTCTTGATAACCGATACACAATCTCATGGTGCCATCCTTCTTCTTTATGAATAGTACTAGAGCTCCCCAGGGCGAGGTACTTGGTCAAATAAAGCATTTGTCCAATAGTTCCTGGAGTTGGGTCTTCAATTCTTTTAATTCTATCATTAACATGCGATAAGGAGCTTTTGAGATTAGTTAGGTACCAGGTTGGATTTCAATGGTGAACTCAATTTTTCGGTCAACTAGGGTACCAGGTAGGTCTTCGGAAAGACATCTAGGAATTCTCTAACCACGGGGATTGCATCGACGGTGGAGGTCTCTTTTTGAGTATCAATCACATAACAGATATAACTATAACAACCTTTTCTTAGAAGTCATTGGGTTGTTATGGAGAATATAAGACAGGGAATGGTGGAAACTCCAGTCTCATCAAAAACAAGCTTAAGTTGGTTTGGTAACCAGAGGGAGACCCGTTTGCTTTATAATCAATAGAGGCGTGGTTGGCAACCAGCCAATCCATTTCCATGCGAAGGGAAATCAAGTCTATGTATAAGATTTCACCTTTTAGGGATATAGCACAAGATTTGTACACATCCGCACTAAGGCAGAATTACCAAAAGGAAAAAACACAAAGAATATATATTTTACGGGTTCGGGCGTCCATGCCAACTTGGAAACAAAATGTGGTGCAACAAAAGAATAAGTTGAACCAGAATCGAAGAGAACATAAACTAAATGACCACAGACAGAAAGTGTACCTGACACAATGTTTTTGGTAACTTCCGATTTTCCAGGTACCAAGCAAAAGCCCTTCCTTGGCATTTTTGGTCATTCCTCCCTCCTCCAGGTCCTGCGAGTTTTCTGACTGGTTCAGAGGGGTTGGTAGCAGGATTGGTAAGCTTTGGACAATTATTCAGCAAGTGGTCAACTTGACCGCATTTAAAGCATGCTTCCGTGTCTCGATGGCATCGTCCCTGTAAGGCTCGGGAATTTTGTAACAAATTTATTAAATAAAAAATTATCTTTTTCTGAAAGAGTTATTCTAATTTAATACATAAGATATAGAAGTTTGGCACACTTTAAATTAATCATTTTTTAGAGGCCTTGATTAAACTAAATCCTAATTAACACTAATCCTCACAATTAGATTAAGGAAGCTTTTAAAGGCAATCTAGAATTGTGTCCTCACTTGATTGTCTTATTCATGAGTGTGTGTATATAAATAAAATAAAAAATGGAAAAAAAAATAGGGAGAGAGGAGATCGGCCAAGTCAACTTTCATGGGGAAATGTTAATTTTGTCTTATATGAAGATTCATCTAAAAAGTGTAGCCCTCTTAGCATGCTTAACTAGCATTTTCCTTACCTTTGAGTGAAGAGATGGGTTGTCATAAGTGTACTTGTTGGGTAGACAACCCCCCAATGGCCATACATGCATGGATTCTTTTACCAAATATTGTCTCCAAACTCTCCCTCTCATTTTAGTCTATATATGAACACAAGCTCCCCCAACTCCCCATTTACAATTTTCGGCTGGAGCTAGAGAGTGGTGAGGGAGAGAAAAAAAAAAGAGAAAGAAGAGAAAGAGAGGAAGAATGAGGAAGGAAGGAGAAGAAGGACTCATCACTTGAAAGGTCTTCAAAACTTCACTAAGGTAGGATACTTAGAAATACTCCACTTCTTTAAGTTTTGGAAAAATGTATGCAAAGCAATGTGATATGTCATATAATACATGAAGGAAGCAAGAACAAACTCAGTAGGAGAGGTCTCTCTTGCATGCCTTAAATGAACTCACTTGTCTTATTTCTTGTTATTGTTTTTATATTCTCTTTGCTCTATTTCATAACCTGTAGTACCTCTTGAATGCAAGAAAAATACCTCTCCATAAAAAATGTAGCCTAGCCTGCCTAAGTAGGCACTTAAAGCAGATAAACCATTGCTCATTCGAACAGAAACTACATTGTGCAAAATCTGTTTTCACTTCAAAACCATGAAATAAATCCCTTATTTATTATTTTGAAAATCTGAAGCTACTGGAATTATTTTAGGGTCTTATTTATATGTGAGAATTCTGCAAAAATTATTTGACACTATTTTATAGCCAAAAATATGCTTTATGTTCACCTCTGCTATTAAGACAGCAACAAAGCCTACTTTATATGGCCATGGTTTCTTCCACATAAAGAAATTTTGAGTGATTCAAATTGGCAATGTGAGGTTTTTAAGTTATTGTTCCAATGCTACAGGTTTCAACTCATTTCATAAAGTATGGGGTGGGATATGTCTGTTTTTCAAAAACACGATGAATCTGGAGCTACCTAATATTTTTACTTTATTTGGACATCTTCCAGTGGCCAAATGACTTCGAGCCCTCTTCAAAAATGTTCCTAACTTAATAATCTATACCTCCACCAAAAATCAAAAATTTTAAATATCATTTACTATCATTTCTATATTTTTATTTGAGGGGACAACTTGTTCGAAACCGTTTAGAATCTGGAATCAAGTTAGTGATGGCTTAAAACCTTTTTGTATTGCCTCGTTCTTACATATTTTGTCTTGCGTGCACTTAAACATGCTTGATTAGTTGGAATGAATCATGATATGTGTATTTTCATCAAGATCTATTATAATCATAATATGGGAAAAATGAAATAGGTGGTTTTGGACCATGCAGGAAAAGGTATATCGATGTTTTGTTGGTGCAAAGTGCGCCCTGGTTCTAAGGAAATGTGATTATTTAGCTTGCGAAGCTTTGACATAGCCCAGATCGTATTCTGACCTCACGGATTTGGTTTTGGGATAAGGGTGGCAATGAGGGTCTCACACAAAGGGAGTATCTTTGGAAGGCCGGTTCTCTTGAGATGGACCACTGATGATACGCCCTGAGTATTTAACTTAGCACGTAGCATCTTTAGCTCCAGTGCCTCGATCAAGAGGAGGTGCAGAATAGTCTCTGGCCAGGGTCAATGGTTGGGTAGGACGGCACTCCACAAGGAGTCACCATAAGCTCACCGTATTTATAATTAAATGAGATTACGTTATGAACTCTATGATAACCTGACATTTACATTGTGAATATATTCGTGATGGATCATGTCTATATATATATATGTTGTTTTCATTGCGCTATTATCTTTTTCTTGATGATTGTATATTTTAAAATGTGGTTAATTAACTCCACTGTGTTGTTATTGCATAAGTTTTCAAACTGTAAGCAGTGGCTAGTTTTTTTTTGGGGGGGGGGGGGATTTCTTGTATCCTATTGGGCTTTGTAGCTCACGGCATTTAATGCCAGGTAAAGAAGAAAGAGAAAATCTCGAGGAAGATTTTGTCGAAGATGCCGAAGTTCAACCATGGTTCACTTAGAACCATCTTAGTCTAGCCATTAAAGCTTGTCTTGCCCACCTTCTTATCTATTTTGATGAAATTTTATGTATTAACGTAGTAATGTCCAGAGATTGGTGTAAGAAATCAAACATTTGGGGTTGTATTAAGATTAAGTTTTGGAACGTACTTCTTTAACTATTGTATCAGAACTTAATACTCAACCATGTTGAATTATTTATATTAATAAATGATGCCTAAAAGTGAGGGTGTCACAGTCCCCAATGAGCCCTTTTACAAGTGGGGCAATTAGGAATAGGGTCACATCTGGGATTAGTAGGACCTTGATTACCTGAACTAGTCGTGCCCGTGTTTACCTTCTTTGGGGGCACAGCACCAGATCTTCTGTTGTCTCGTTCCCAAAATTGCTTCTTTTGGCTTGGTTCCCTAGAGCGCGAGGCTTTAATTCCTTTTTCTGCAATGTACACTTGGTCCACCACTTCCGCATAGGTTGGTAGTTTCAAAATCTTAAAACTATCTTTGATTTGAGTATCCAATCTTGCTTCGAATTTCCTTGCTTTTCGAGCTTCCGTGGAGATGAATATGTCGCAAATTGAGCTAGTTACGTGAATTTGCTTTCATATTTGGCCACCGGCATTATTCCTTGCTTTGGATGTATGAATTCTGACTCTTTTTGTTTCCGCAGTGAATCTGGAAAGTATTTTTTGTAAAATACTTCCAAGAATCTTGCCCAAGTCACGATTTCTTCTTTCTCCAGGGTAATAAGCCACCATTCCTGTGCATCATTTTTGAAAGTAAAAGTGGCAAAAGTTTTCTTCTGTCTTTCGATGCAGGGTAGCGCGCGAAAAATCTTTTCCATGTCTTTAACCCAAGCTTCTACTACCATTAGGTTTGGACCGCCGGAAAATGTGGTGGGCTTCAGATCATAGAACTGTTTTATTGTAACCAGCTCTTCTTGCCGTTTTGACATTCCACTGTTTATGTTGGTTTGCAGGGCCTACAAAAAGCTAGTAACTACACTTTCCATGATTCTTTCCATTGATTTAGTTCTATTGACAGATGACCCGATTTCATTACTATTATTGGCCATTACTACAAGGTAAATTTAGTAGAAATAATTTAATGAACACAGCCTCATATGTATAAAGCATCATGTATATATATAGAATACTAGTTTTCCTTGATACAAATATAGTGTTAAGACCACATTTTTACTCAAAAGTTAAAAGTTATGTCAGTGTCTAATCCTTGAGTACAAAAATAGGGATTAGAACTAATCATGGTTTGCTCACAAAAAGAATTCTTCTCTACAAAATCTAGATTGACAGGTCAAATAACCACGGAAAGTAATGTTGCATAAGAAACTTAAATTCCCATCCTAGTTGTACCACGCCAAAACAAACCCATGCTGCTTGAACTATGTAAATGGGGACGAACTGTATGTATCTCCAAAATGCTCAGTCGACGATCCAACCGGATGTCTCGACATATGTTAAGTCATTGCTAAAATCAACATTCTAGATATTAATAATTTCCAAAGGGTTAGGGATGCTGGTGAATATGTAGTTTTCGGGGTAAACATTTCCCCTCCTCTCAGCCAAATCTGGGGGCAAAGGGCCAACTATGTACTAAGGGCGGTCAAATCTTGGGGCAAGGCCGATTACGCGGGTAGGTCCAAGATATCGTCCGTGCGTATAGGCATGACTTTGCCTCCATGATAAGTATTCTACATTATCAGGATTGGTCTGTACATATATTGGCCGACCCATCAATTAGGCAAGGCCTGCATGTAGTCGCCTGATTATGTCTTCAGAGTCTCTTCATCTTTCTGGCAAGGCGGGGGTAGGGTGTACTCCTAAGATCCCCTCCAAACTCATAGCCTCGAGCTCATTCCAGAATGCCTCATCAAGAATAAACTCAGACATCCCTACATTATCAGATTTAGTCATGGTACAAACGTAAGATTCTACCGAGAAAGACTAACATCGCATGTGAAAACAATTTAGTTCCTTATTTAATATTATTCTAGTATTATTATATATATATATATATATATATTTGGTTGAAATCATTGCTCTGATACCACCTTTGTCATGACCCAACCCCAGAGGCTTAGGGCTGGAATCGCAACTTACTAATTAATTCTAGTCTTAACAAAACAAATGGCGCAAGCAGAGGCATGATAGAAATAAGAAAATAATTAAATAGAAAATTTTCTTCGTTAATGATCGAAGATAAATCCATGAGGCTTTTATTATTTTATTATGAGGTGACAAAATTTTAGAGAAAAAAAAAAGAAAAGAAAAGAAAAACAAAATGAAACAGATCGGCATCAAATTCTGTGCGAGTCTCACTATACGAGGTTACAATTCTTTTTTACATTTCATCACCTGAAAGGGGTAACAACTATAAGCACACAGTAGAGTGAGAAATACTATGTCAAGAATATAGAGGACACAAAATAACCGTGGATAGTTATTTAAGCTAAAACATTAACATAACTTAATTTGAATAAACAATTATTTAAGTGCAGAACCTTAACTACAGAAATTATGTAAATAAATAACCATAACCACGGTACAAAATAGAACAGAACAGAGGTCACTAGAGTGACAGTCAGAACAGAAGTCAATGCATCCATAACAAACAGAGGGCCATAAGGTGACCAATTAGAAGCCAATGGTTTATTTAAGTCCCCCAAGGCATAGGACTCCCGTAATGGTACTTACAGAAAATAATTGTTTATAAAATCATTGTTAAATAATTTTTAAAATTTAAACAAATATATTCATGGGTTTCAATTTAAGCAAATGGAGTTCAGAAAATAATTAACATACTTGAAATCTAAATATAAGTTATAAAATATAACTTGTATAAAATAAATTATGGTAATTCAAAACATATGTAAAATATGTTATGGTAACTCAAGATATAATATAACTCACCTTACTATTTTTCTTTTGACGCTGCTTTTGTTTTCCTTTTCCTCTATTTTCTTTCTTTGTTTTTCGTTAGCTTACCAATCACTCCCTTTTATACCCAAGCTTGAGCAGGTGATTCACCCTACAATTAATACCCTACGTGCTGATTCACTTCCCCTATTACATAAGTGCAACACGTGGTACGCCCGTAATTGCCCAACAAATTGGCCACCTTTCGTCATATTTCTCTTTTGCCCAATTTTTTTTATCATAATTCCGTAATTGCGTAGTTTTAGCCCCTAAAAAATATATTAATCACACTTTTAACAATTTAGATTATATCTTAGCACGTATAGCTATGTAATTATATATATATATATTTATTTTCTTATTGTCATTATTATTACCCTTATTATTATTATTTTTATTTTATATATATAATTTATTTTTTTTTTGGTAGTAACTTGGTGTTAATTAAATATTAGGGTGTCACAAACCGTCATCAACCGAATTAGGTCTTTTCCGAATTTAAAGCACCAAACAAATTTTGTCCAACTTGTCACTGTGAAGCCAATAGTCTTATTATTAGGAAACACAAATCTAGTATCAAAAGTCAACTATTCAGAACTTCATAACATGGCTAGTAGTCTTATCACTAGAAATCACTAATTTCTTAACATGTGGTCAGTAGGCTTTCCACTACTAAGAATTACAATGTTTTGACATGTGATCAGTAGTCACTCCACTACTAGGAATCACAATGTCTTGACATATGATCAGTAGACTCTTTTACTACTAGGAACCATCATGTCTTAACATATGATCATTAATCTATTTACTACTAGGAACCACAATCTCATAATTGTGTAGCCAGTGGTCTAACACCTCCTAGGAATCACCAGTTTCCTATCTTTGTGATCAATGATCTTGCACTCACCAGGAGCTACCAATTAAAGAATATATTTAGAATTATAAAAATTCAAAAAATACATTCACCCACCCTAACGGGTTGTCTCATCTTTACTTTCAAGCAAAGTCACATAGCAATCATACATGTTATAATTGACACAAGGATAACATACTAATTGCCTCTGATTAATGCAGAGATATTATCATGCAATCTTATGATTTCCTTTAATCACACTTGATCTCTCTAGATCTTCCTTTAAGAACCTCGCAAAGCTTAAAGTTGTTAGGTGAAATAACATTTTTGTTCTCACCTCTTGAATCCATTTCTGAAAAATCACAACATTATTTCACTATTCTGTTTTTTCGAAAACTAAACTTAACACTAGAAAGTCCAAAATCTGAAATTTAATTCAAAATTGATCTTACCACTTACCTTAGAGTCGAACATGGTCAGGAAAGTTTCCAAGAAAATTAGAGGGGTCACACCGGTTCCACTTAAGACCTAGTTAACCTTAGACAAAATTTTCAAGAGTATGCTTGAAACAATCCAAAATTTTAAGTTGTCCCTTAAATTTTATAATAGTATTATTTAATTATAAATTATTTCAAAAAAAATAATTTTAAAATTTATATTATTATTCAATATTATTTTCTGAGTATTATGATATTTTTATTATATTTTTCTCTATATTTTTCCTAAACCAAAATACACTGAAATATAACATTTTTGGTACAACTACGATGCGTGGCCCCCAAGTTGCTTGCTAGCCACGCCTTCTTTACTCTCTATATATAGCTATCTATCATCAATATCTTCATCTCTCTCTCTAGTTTTTAATATTTTTATATAAATAAAATTTTGAGCTTAGTTTGGAATATTTAGTAGGTCACAGTGAGTGAAAGGTAAAAGTTAGAATTAACATTAAGGTGAGTTATATTATACCTTGAGTCACCATAATATATTTTACGTATATTTTGAGTTACCATAATTTATTTTACGCGAATTATGTTTTATAAATTATATTAGCATTTTTAATTATGTTATTTATTTTATGAATCTTATTTTATATACTAAGGAAAACCTATGGATATAACTGTTTATTAAAATGTGTTTTGAGTAATTATTTTATAAGTACCACCATAGAGATCCCATGCCTTGGGGGCTTAAATAACCATTGGCCCTCTGATTAGTCACTTTGTGACTCTCTGTCTGTCATGAATCCACTGACACTCTGATTTCTGGTGTAAAACAAAGTATTATACGAAGCTAAGTGCTACACTATGGTGGAAGCCACCTCTAGAGTTCGTAAGAGCCACCTCTTGAGTCCATACGTCTGTTCTGTTCTGTACCGTGGTTATGATTTTTGGTGTGGAGCAAAGTGTTATACGGAGCTAAGTGCTACACTATTGTGGAAGCTACCTTTAAAATTCGTACGAGCTACCTCTTGAGTCCATACATTTGTTCTGTTTCGTTCTGTACCGTGGTTATGATTATTTTGTTTACATGATTTATGTATTATGCGTCAAATGATCTCTATATTACATACTCTGCATTTTAATATCAAACTCTGTTTAGCCCAATAATTATCCATGGTGAATTTTATGCCCTTATACTCTTAGTATAATATTTCTCATTCTACTATGTACTTATAGTTGTTTACCAATTTTTAGGAAACAATGCAATTCAGAAATAACTTTTGGAGAGTCTTAGATGCAAGGCTGGGGAATAGACACACACACAACACTTTTATAGTATTTATAATTCTAATCTTCATATGTAAATATCGGCCTTTTGGTCAATAAGTTTTTGTTATAAAAGCAAAAGCTCCAATGATTATTTTTGTACCCTTACTTAAATATTTCTCCGTTCGTGTTTAGTAATTTGTTTAAAAATTGGCCGGAAGTAACTTCAGTTATTGGCTATTATGATACTTAACCCTTGGGTACGGGGAGCAGGTTGTCACAATGTTGACTCCTAGTCCATGAGAAACAAATTTAGAATTAAGTTTTTTAGAGGATAAACTAAAAACAAACAAAGTTTACAAAACTTATAAGCAATTCAAAATTGCTATCAGAATTACACCACTCATAATAGTTAACCAGTACTCCCGGAACTAAGCCCATTATTTCTAAATAAAAATCAAAAATATTTTAGCTAATGCTAAAATTTGGTTCATTTCCCCAAAACAAAACACTTTGGAAATAATCAAATTATAACCAAAGACTTTCTCAAAACTTGTTTCTTACCACTTTGGGAATAAAAAAATGAAACCCAAAGACTTCCTCTAACCACAAAGGTTTGAAACCAAATCCATCTTAGTTGTCATATCTCAACAAATCAGAAATACTCTTTAGCCAAAACTAAACTTTGGTTCCTATTACAAAAATCAAAATACTTTAGGAATAGTAAAATTAATCCTAAAGACTTTCTCTAAACCCAAAGGTTTATAGTTTCTTTCCTTCCCCTTTTCCTTTCACTATGGTGAAACTATTACAAATTAGAAATCAAAACCACTACAAATGGAAATGGATATACAACTACAACTATTACAATTACAAATTGTCTAAATCTACAAAACAGAATTCATGGTTGCATCTGAAATCGTTTGTTTAGCCAAGAACACGCTTCTCCACTTGTAATGCTTATCTTTGTATAAAACACATTACAAAACTCTATTCTCGTTGCCGCTAAATCTTCATGCTCACTGTTCATATACACACCTGGATACAAGATGAGTTAATGAATCAATAAAGTGAATATTACACAAGTAATTTCAACTATAACTTGCAATGTGTAACTCAAAGGCTATAGATGCATTGTAGTTACAAAAATGTCATGAATTGCATGGTTATAAATCAATTATACATAAAGGAATATTATGGTTATAATGTTGGCAACCTAACCATGCAACTGTGAGCAAATATATATAAAAATAGAGTTAAATTTTCACTTACCATTCCATGAATACAAAAAATATTTTAGAATCATTTCCTTGATTACCCGTCAAGACATGAAAGAACTCACAATTGATACAACAAAAATAAATAGAATGAATAAGAATTAATATCATTACAATGCCAAGTTATACCACCATGCGATAATGCAACATAATCATAGCAATCACAAAAATAAGACCATTGTTACTAAATTTTCTCCTAAAACAAACTTGTTTGGAGATACTTTATACTGTCGAAAACCTCTCGACTAGCCGAATCTCTTGAAATTCTCAAAATCCAGCTATTAGTTTTACCCATAATTTAATTAATCAAATTAAATCAAAATTATCACCACACTTTCAAAATAACATATGGAATAAATCCAAAATCAAACTGAACTATAAAGTGAATAATTAAATTCACTAAAATTCCGAAGGTCCAATATTCCTTATTCCACGCAAAGATAATCCTGTTCAAATAAACAATTAGTAGTCCAATTTACTAATTTCAATTTATTTTATTTGTTCGTATTATATATCATCATTTCTCGCTTAAGTAAACCTGTAAAGAAAGTTAGCTACCAAAGAAAACAATCAAACAAATTAAATAAAATAGTAAGAATCTTACATAATAAAATTTTTATTTTTATAAACTCCTACCAACTTAAACACTAACAATCAAATAACTCATACAATAACAACTAATAAACATAAAATAAATTGCATGAATAAATTATTATAAATAAACAACTCAAAACAATCTAATAACTCTAGGCAATTAAATTAATTTTAATTCCAATAGTTACTAGAATAAATTAAAATAAAAGCTAAATCATTTTTTCAAAAATTATTTATAAAAAATCTATTTTAAGATTGTTGATATTTTTTCATAATAATACAAGAAAAATATATAAAAAATTAAATAGAAATGACAAAACAAATTTTTTTTTAAATGATGAAATACATAATAAATGATACAACTAAATACAGAAATAAATTAGATTACATTACTAAAAAATAAATTATTAACATGGATAATTAAAAATTAGAACTCGTCGAGGTAAACCAAATTCTGAAAAATTAAAAAACAAAGAATAAGAAAAAAAGCAAATCGAAGCTTGTGTGATACCACAGTTTCCTTAAAACAGATTCACCACCTCTCGATGGGTATTAGAGGTATGCCGGCATCTGCCTCCCAAGATACGACGGTCGAAACCAGCTATTGCAGAAACACTTTCTGAATAGCTTCGGCGAACTTAACAATGGCTGCACTATCTCTAACAAGAACCAAAGAAGAGGCTAACAAAAGAAGATATAAAAATTTTTCTTTGGTGTAAAAAATCATCTCGAACTTTTTATTTCAAAACACCATCTCATTTTTCATCACAAAACCTCTCTAAAACAACCTACTAAGTTGGAGGAGAAATGCTTCTATTTATACTAGTAGAGAAGAGACTTAGCCATGAAGGATAACATCAATGGGTCATCAAACGTCATCAACTCTAGCCATTAGGGCTAGAGTTACAAAGGTTCAAAACTCCAAAACCATTATACAAATCATAATGTGTATATAATGTATAAGTTTTGAGAATTAAATTATATGGGTTGCAAAATAGATACGGGTATTGGGTCACAACCCGATCCAAGCCCTCAAATACATGCACAAACTAAGCTCAGCCCAAAGCTGAAGACTAGGTCCAAGTCCAAATCTAAGACCAAACCCAGCACATGCACAAGTACAAGTCTAGGTATAGTCCAAACCAAGACTAAGTCCAAATTTAAACCTACTTTATTGATGCCCACTTTATGAGACAATTCTCATTCACAACTCAATAGTTTCGGTTCATTATTTTTGTATTGCAATCTTCTAACTTAAGATAATATAAAACCACTCAGACCTATCTCAACCAGTGGTTGAGTTCTATTTTAATTTCGAATTAAAGGTGTCAAAAACCTATTAATTTTCAACACTCAATAAGGTAAAAATAAATCAACGATTGAAGATCTTTTTCTAAAAAAATAAAATTCAAATAAGGTATGATGAGAAGAGTAATTCCTGTTGGACAATCTTCAATGTATTTAACTAGATTAATTCTGTTTGTATACTTAACAACAAACAGAAACCAAAAGAAATAAAAGAAATGAGAGAAAAATGTTTGATTACAAAAATCAAACTAGAAATAGAATTAAATAAATAAAAACAGATTTTATTTTGTTACCAAAACAAAATTAATATCTGATTTAAATAAATAATAATAAACAGAAAATAAATAAATAACTTACTTGATTAATATCTTGAATATTATTCTGATCAAGTCCAGTGTTTGACACTGTATCTTTAAGACAGATTCGTCCTCTCCACGATACTTTCAGAATGTGGACATCTATCTCCCAGGATGAAATGATCAACAACAAACAATAGCAGCACTACAAATTGTTTGCCTAACGAATACACTAAGTGTTTACACTCTTTCTTACAAAAATTAAATACAGCAAAATGAAGAATAAATTTGCAGAGGAGAAGTACGAATTTTCTGAATCTAAACATCAAATGAGGGTTGTCCTATTTATAGATGGATTGGTGGCTGCAGGTTTTGAATTAAACAAGTGCGAACCTGTTTGAACAGGTACAGTACCTGTTGGGTTTTGAATTAAACAGATTTAAATCTGTTGGGTTCAAAATTCAAACAGATAAAGACGAGAAGGGACTTGTTTGGGTGTACAAAAAAACCGGACTAGTTTATTTTTGGAATTAATTTGAATTCTTGATTTTATTTTTCAAAAAATTAAATTAAATTCAAATATTTTTTACCCCAAAAAATAGGTATTGGGCCGAACAAGCCCAACCCAACCTCACACCACGCACCCGCGCCCAAGCCTAGCCCGTCCGAACGGCGTACACGTGGTGATTTTTGGGTCCAATGGGTCTAGCCCATAACCTCCCTCTCTAAAACACCTGGATACCCCTTGGGACACACCCCAAGTTCCAATCTCATGCCCTATAAACCTATTCAAAACTTCCCACCAAATCAATATGGACAAGCCTTATTCAAACCTTTAAGGATTTTTCACCAAAACTTCATTTTCATGGAACATACTTTAGCTTCAATTTTCTATTCACCCGGTAATGGTTTTGAGTAACCAAATATACCACGTGAATCACAATGCGGCACAGAACGCGTTACCACTTTGACCCGCGAAAATCGACGCACAGAACCCACTTAAATATTAGATCAAAGTTAGGAAAAAAATATGTTTTTTATCTAAATTTTCCAAACCATTTTCCAACAATTCCAACATTGTTTTTAAATATTCTCATTATTGTTTAATGATATAAAATGATTTTTAAGATTATATTTTTCTATTATAGGCGTTTTGTTGGATTTAGAACCTCTTCGTATTTCTCACTCATTACTCTACAATCCTACTGGTATCAACATCAAATAATACTACATCATTACATATAATTTGTCATCTTAAACTATAAAAGTACATTATTAAAATTTAATATTTAAAATATAGGTTAAATGGAACGTATAGGGTCAAGTAGAAGTGGTTCAAGGTGAGAGAGGAACCTAATATAGGATCGTGAGGCCAAGGACAATGTTCACTAAATGTGGTGGGGTGAGAATCAGGATAGGATAGTCTTGATCTCACATTTGCACTGCTTTTCTATTTATTAGTTAATATGCAATTAAAATAAAACTTAAAAAATTATTTTTTACTTGATCCGATTATTAAATGTTGAACCCCATCAAACATTAAACGTAATCGTTAAATAAAATAGTTTATCCCAGCGACGAGGTGCCCGACAATGGTCCCGTTTGGTAAGACTGTAAAAGAATGATTATAACTTATATATTAATAACTTATAACTTATAATTATGAATATAAATTGACTTTTAACTTATAAATTAAGTTTCTCCTCTCTCACTCAAAAAATAAATTTTTAACTTACAAAAAATTATAAATTATATTGTTAAACTGAACCAAATAACATTAAAATAATTTAAAGTAAATTAAAAATTAAAATAAATTAAAAATAAGCCTACCAAATATTCGTGGTGGAAGCAGCACAAATCTTGGCATTGAGAGAACACAAAAATCAAACCGAGAAACCCAACAACAAAGTTGACACAACTACCCTCACCTTCCTTTCCTCCAAAAACTCCAACCTTTTTCTTTTTCAGATCCTCTCTCTCTCTCTCTCTCTCTCTCTTCTGGGTCTGTATTGGAATGATAAAGGCTCTGCAAAAGTGAACTCATACACACATTTGTGGTGTTGGGTGCTTCTCAATTCTTTCTGTTTCAGCTCCACAAAATAGGTTTCTAATCGAGCTCCGGTCAGACCCTCAATCTTGATCTTTCTTTGGATTTCAATTTTCGTTGTTTGATTCAAAATTTGTGTGTTAATCCATAAACATATGTAGAGTTCTTGTTAAAAGTTTGTGCTAGCTTTAGTTTCCGTTTGGGTGCTGAGAAACATAGAGGGAAAGTGTAAAAGAAAATTGAAGAATAATTTTTATTACCCAGATCGGGTTGGGAAAGGCTTTTCAATTTTTATGTCAACCATGTGATCTGGTCGATTTATTGCATCCATGTGATTATGATTTATTTCAAATTCCATTGGCTTGTCATTTTGGGATCTGTATTCTGAGGTCTTTGACTTGAATTGCATATTGTTTCCAAAAGCATGTCAATTAAATCATTTAGAAAAGAGGCAATCGTATTAAAAATTCATTTTCTTGATTGGGTTTTGCAAATTTAATGTGTGTGCATCTTTTAGGGGAATATCTTGGATTAGAACATACAATAATGGTTCATTTTTTGGAAATAATTTTCATTAGAAACTGATTGGTTGGTTACAAAAGAAGCAAGAAAGAAAACAAGGATAACAACAAATTTGACCTGTTTACTAATCAAGTTTTCAGAATCTGCACCGTGCTATTGTTTTGTGCTGTAATTACTTCAATAAAGTCTTCATTTATTTGGCCAGGCATACCTCGGGTATTATCCTGTGTCCCGGATTATCTCACTAATTGACAATGGGAGGTGTATTGGGCAAGGGTGATTCACCCAAGTGTTGTATTATAGAAACAAAGCTTGAGACCAAAATGGTTGAAGCTATGCAGCGAAGGGCATCTGAAGGAAGTTCCATGAAATCATTTAACAGAATAATCTTGAAATTCCCCAAAATCGACGAGAGCTTAAGAAAGTGCAAAGATATCTTCCAGCAATTTGGTAAGTGCTCAAAACATGGTCCGTTACATGTTTGCTGAAAATGGTATATCTGGGTAGTAAGTGGATTATTCTCAATTTTTTTTTAGGTCAGGAATTATTCTTACCAGAATATGTCATCTAAATTAACAAATGCTTTACTGCTAAAACTGGACCATTGTAGCTTTCTCTCGATCCCTTGATAGATTTTGGGAGATCACTCTTCCAAGATTTAAATTAGATATTCTCTGTCAAGGGATCCCTTGATAGATTTTAAGCAACTTTTTAGATATAGTGTTCTGAATTGCAAACTGTTTACATAATTCCGGGTTTATGCCCCCTCCCTTCCCTTTCTCTCTTTCCCTGTGACATGTGTTCATTGTTTTTCTTCTTTTCACCTGCTAAAAAATAGAGCTTATCTGTTTTCTTCATAGATGAGGATGCCCCTGTGACTAGTTCATTGTTTTTCTTCTTTTCACCTGCTAAAAAGTAGAGCTTATCTGTTTTCTTCATAGATGAGGATGCGAACGGTGCAATAGATCCACAAGAACTGAGGCGTTGTTTCCATAAACTAGAGATTAATTTTACAGAGGAAGAAATAAATGATCTCTTTGAGGCATGCGATATCAATGATCATATGGGAATGAAGTTCAATGAGTTTATTGTGCTTCTCTGCCTCGTGTATCTTCTGAAGGAGGATCCCACTGCCCTTCAAACTGTATCCAAAATACCGTACTTCACTTATACCTTTTATCATTTAATCTGATAGGTTTATCTTTATTTGGAGTCATAATATTTTCCTCTTTGCAAGAGCTTGCTACATGTCTAAAAATCCAAAACTTGCAATCTTCAAAAATCTTTCTTACTTCACCTCGAAGATAAATAGTTCCAGGAAAAGGGGATGGTTTTGTCACTTAATTGAAAATTTGTCATGGTAGGTCATTTCCCGGAAGTTTCTTTGGCTTGGCTTGTTTGTCGTCTTACATACATCATACATGCCATGATATGTATATAATTTTGTTGCTATGACATATATGCATTAAATAACTGCATTTACTTCTTAGTTTTTTAACTGTTTGGTAGGTCATTGTGGACTATTTATATTGTCAATCATGAATCAAAGAAAACAGAATTTTTTTATAAAATTGAATTTGTTTAAATTATTGCAATGGAACTTTCATATCAACTCTAGGGGTGGGCTGAATGGCGGTTTGAATGAGCAAGTGAGCTACATAAGAGGCACGAAAAAGGGTTTGTGTTAATGCCATGCCTGTGAGAAACTAGTCCAGAATTTGTATTATTACTCTTTCCTTCTGTTGTTATGTTCCATGACATATTCAGAAATCACGGATGGGGATGCCAAACCTAGAGGCCACATTTGAAATGTTGGTTGACGCGTTTGTGTTCTTGGACAAGAACAAGGATGGTTATGTAAGCAAGAGTGAGATGATTCAGGCAATAAATGATACCACTTCGGGAGAACTGTCCTCTGGTCGAATAGCCCTGAAAAGATTTGGTTAGCTCTCTGTCTCTGTCTCTGTCTCTGTCTCTCTCTCTCACACACACACACGCACACATAGAGTTGTGCTTTGTGTATGTAAAATGGCAATGGCATGTGAAAAAAAAAACAGCACTTTCAGTAATACATAAAGGCAACTCTTTGTTCTTTATCTGTTATTTTTTCTTTATATATTGTGCATACATTATTTATTTCTCAACTCACTTGGTCTCTTGTTTTATTGTTGCAGAGGAGATGGACTGGGATAAAAATGGAATGGTGAACTTCAAGGAATTTCTTTTTGCTTTCACTCGTTGGGTTGGAATCGATGACAATGAGGATGATGAACAAGAAGACAATGCCTGAATCCCAAATTTCAAGCATCTTATTCCATGGTTCCCCCCTATGTTTGTAATGTAAATAAACCTGTTGCATTTGTTTTCAGTGTCATAAAGAACTACTTGATGTTTGAAAAATATTTTGTGCTCAATTGAATGCTATTATGCTCCTTGCTGTTAAATCATTAAGGATGGGTAGAGGGAATTAGAGGAGTAATGGCTAAAAAACCCACATTTCCTCCAGCTACAGTATGGCACCATCGGAGGGAAGGAAGGCTAGCCGGGGATCATTACTTGTAATCAAGGCTTGGATTTGCTCTTAGGAATAGTATCTGAAAGCATGGTTCTGGCCCCCCCTTCCCTTCCGTCCGAGCTTGTCCATTCATTGGGTGATACCTTGCTTTCTCACATTCAAGTGTTTGCTCATCGTTTAGTTTAGGCATGCAAGTGAGATTTCTGCTTATTGCAGTCACCTCTGAGGTTCTTCACTCTGGCCAAGCCTTTAGGAGACGTTTGTTTGGATGGATTAGATAAGAAAGGATTGTAATGCGATGAATTGTTAATATTGAGATAAGTAGTCTATGAACTATTTAGCTAAAAATGATCTTTGTTTAACTATTAGGGTGAGCTTCACTTTTCTAACCAATGATAGACTAGTTGGACATAGAGTTTAATCCCATATCTTATCCAATGAAAGAAATGCCCCCTTAGATTGTTGAAGAGATAGGGCGGTAGTAAGATTTCTACTCATTGCGGTCACCTCATGGTTAATCACACCCAGCCCAAGCCTTTATGTTGTTTGAGCATGTTTGGTATAATTTTTCTCAAATTAAAAATTAAAAACTGGTAAAAACTGAGCACACTCATTTCTCAAATTTCAAATAGTTAGCATAATTATCACTGTTTTTGTAAAATTTTATTTCAATTATTTCTATAAGCAAAAGTTACACTACACATTCTGACAGATTCAGCCACCTGACAACGTTCCCATGTTTATATCCTGCCAACAACCCATAAACAAGAAAAGTGCCAAGCTCTAATGTCATCACAAGCATAATTCTGAGGAAAATAATAACAATAATGCTTTCAAAGTATCTAAATAACAAACTACACTTGAAAATAGTACAAAACACTCCAACCCAGAGACATGTACTACTGGGTTAGTAGATCACTACTTTGCCTCACTCATGTACACAAATGATAATAATGTCTTAGTTCTCACAGGACTCTCCACCGATACCAAAACTGTCATCCCAAGCTTACAATAAAATCCAAAACAATACGAAAAGACAGCATTGGAGGGACAATGTTCTAACCAAACTGCCCTAAAAACAACACAAACACAAGCACACCCTTAGACTCGGATTGTCCCTTACCTTGGTATACTGTCACTAAGCCTCCCTCCAGACACACGATACACATGCTTCATAATATCATATATATATATATAGAAACTAAGTTAGAACTGGCACGTAACACGGTGCCAGTGCCCCGATGGCAGTTGGAGGCATTGGCAGGCCCAGCAACAAGTATAGCATGGGACATGTTGTTTTAATGGCAGAGACTAACACACAAGCTCCAAAAGCTCACTAATAAAGTGATCAACGATCAGCCCCTAGTCTTGGCCCTCTTCATACCAAGGCTGTTGTTGTGGAAGGGGGATACAGAACCAGACATTTGAGAACCTTCATCACGAAGTGTACCATTGATCATTGCGAGCTCTCGTAGCTGCTGCTTTTTGTAGAAATCCTGAGTTTCATCCTGCATAAAAGAAACGATGAAGACGAAGATTCTAGTATTTCCTAGGAAACATAGGCAATAGCTGTAACCGAGAAAATATCATATTGCAATACAAAATAATTTGGGTCATTGGGGAAGGCAAAAGGAAAAAGTTACCATGGGCTTGAGCAGATCTTCCAGTATTTCACGTGCTTGCATTAAACGTGCATCAACTATCTCAACTGGCAATTCAGCCTCAACAAGTATGTGGAGTGGTTCGTTCAAGTGCTCATAACCCGGTTTCCCCCTCATGATCTCTTCCTTCAAGTCACAATTAGCAAACAAATAATGTTCATATTTTCAGAAAAAGGAAAACGAGAGGTTGCTCAGGCAGAAGCTCAGAAAAACAAGTAAAACTTACTTGATATAGAACAAAATGCTATTCATATTATTAATAAAATGGGTTCTCAATTGATTTAAACATTGTACGCACAACAGCATGAGCATCGTTGAATTGAAAATGAAAGAAAGCTAATGTAAATCAAGCAGCATGAGCATGGCTGATGCCACACCTCTAGTTCTACTAACTTATTCATTTATTTGTCTTCAATAATCAAATGATTTTTTTCTTATTCGGCAGTTCTTTCTCTTGAAAACAGGTGGGGAAGGTATTGATCTCTTCATTATGTACAGCACACCATTATAATGGTTTCAGAATTTCAACCATTCAGATTGCCTTTCATGTATGGAAGTGTCAAACCATCAAAATTTTAGAAAGCATCCACAAAACAAAACAAAACCAGAAAGGTTGAAAAGATTATCAAAATTATTACCTTAGTAGGATCTTTGATGCTACCACATCCTCTGATTAGAACACGACAATCGGTACTTGCCTCAACTCTCTTGAGGGAGTTCCCTCTAGGACCAAGGAGGCGGCCAACAAAATTGTACTGCAACAGGAAATTCAATATCAAATGGAGAAAAACAACAGCATGGAAAAAGTGTAATAGAATGAGTAAATACTTCATATATTGGGATTTTCATCAACTGTAATATCTAATATCAAATGCAGAAAACTACAGTGTGAAAAGGTGCAATAGAAAGTAAATACTTCATACACTGGGAAATTGATCAACTGGAATATCCACCCTGATTGTTCTCTTCACTATAAGACCAGATGAGCTACCTTGCGAACCAAGCCAGCTTTGTGCAGATGAGGGCGGCAACAAACCTGACATCTGCATTTTAAAATTCCAGAAAATGTTAAAAATATGATGACAGACAGAGACAGCTGCAATACTGTTTTCTAAAGCAAGACCTCCCAAATTCCATAAATTTTCAAAGATGTACCTTGGAGCTGCTTAAAAAAAAATTTAAAAAAAAAAAAAGAAGAAGAAGAAGATAACCCACAGAAATAAAGAGGTGCACCTCAACATATATACCGGTAGAACACCAAAAAGATATGTTGACATTTGAGCACAATTATATATGAGCATGAAGTTAACGGTTCCAATATATTTGAAACCAGAGAACTGAAACCAAAATGTACAATTCAACATGCAAAAATAAGCAGGAGTCATTTTTTTTCCCACCATGAAAGCATATTTGCCGCTGTATCCACAACCCCCCAAAAAATTGCTTCTTAGAACCAAAATACTATAAATTGTTTCTCTGCCAACAAGTCTCCTATCATGACATCAACTAATTAGCACTCTTTTAGTTGATGAGTTAGCACTACTACACAAACAGCAGGCCTCCAACTGCCTCAGCCGTGCAAGTCCTCACTCAATACCTCAATTTAGGTCATTCACTCTAGTAAATGAATGTTTCATGTCCAAGACAATGGAAATTATTTAGCTATAGACTAGGACACTTAATTAAATCAGTGTTGCTTCAAACTAACAGTCGTGGCAGAAGCAAAATTTGAGAATGGAAGCACTCAACAGAATAATGAAGTTAGCATGAAATTTAAAATAAATATAATAATAAAATAAATTAGAAAGGTGTCAGGAATGCTTCTGAAAAACAGTAAAATTGGATGGAACAAAAGGTTATGTTAATGGTTAGTATCCGTACTTCTGATTGAAACGGTGATGGCCGTCTGTTCACATTGGCTCCTCCATTCGAAAATATTCCTCCTGAAGCTAGGGGGCTAGCATGTTCAAACCCACTTTGATCTAAAACTGATGCATTCCCCAACAGTGTGGTTACACGCAATATTTCTGCTCCACAATGTCAATTTTCAAGAATAAGATGCACCAGTTAGCATTTGTTAAGAAATTAGTTAGCAGTCACCACAAAATGGACAGACAACATGGATTGTTTACTGGGTTAGTCATAATCAAATGCTTCCCCTATGTAACAACCTCAATCTTTCAGAAGAATGTAAGCAGGAAAAAGGACATGTAGTTCTGTGTCCTATTATACCTGAATGGTTAATACACACGTCTACAAAAGAAGATTGTAGATTTATTGTTTGCATAAACCATTGACAAACTTAACATGCTTATTAATGTCGTATAGAGAAAGGGTATACAAGGAAATACACCTCCAAAGAAACAGATACTGATTTTAAAAACACGCATAACCTCAAGCATCTTGCCACCAAAGTTTGACAACACAAATACGACATTATTTATGAAAGATAAAAAATCAATTAGGAGATAGAGTACCAAAAGTTATCCTCCACAAAGGTGGAGACAAGGAAAAAGAACCCCCCAAAAAAATGAAAAGAAGAATTAAGTTTTTTTTTTTTTTGATAAATAAAGTAAGTTTTTTTTTTTCTTGATAAATAAAGTATTTAATGACACAAAGAAATTCCAATTCAAATTATGCTCCTTCAGTAGAGCTACCTCTTTTTTAGCTTCAAAAATAGCATTCGGAACTACAAAACTTGGAAGCCAACAAATCTACGGCCCCAAGATCCTGGAATGTGAAAATTTTTCTCAGCAAGAAAGTAATTCCCAAGGGACCAGCAGAAACACCTCATGCCAGCTTTATAATATTGTGGGAAAATCCTATACAAGAGGCTCATCTTTTCAGCTCTACAAATGATAGCCTCAAATGTTAGCTATCATAACCATCCCACCCAAAAAGGCTTGAACTATGTAAGCTTGATCCTCCCTTTTCAATTTCTAAGATAGCCCCATCGCACTTTAATACAAGCTCCCGAGAGAGCAGCCATCTAAACTGAAAGAATCTGTTCACAGGAAAATAAAAAGTCCCAACATTCTAGCATCTTCAATTTCAGTCATGCAATTGTTAGACACTGCACAGTATTCATCGAGTCCAATGACTAGCTTCTCACAGCTGCCTGTCTCCTATTATTTCTTACACTGTTTCTCAACCATCTTAAGATCCTCCATTCTATCACTCTTACATATCTTATGAGTTTATTCATTGCTTGGCATTATGCACTATATAGCAATATCGACACTGCAGGCCCCTAATAAATTCTCCCTTTGATTCAATCACACAACAGATTTCAAGCACTTCAGCACTTCATCCACATTGGTGTAATTGGATGTACAACATCCTCTACTATCACATATAAATAATTGATAATAAAACAAATGAAAATACTTTTTTTTGGCTATCTCCTAGCTATCAGCTTTCACTATTCCCTCTCCCTCCCTTCAGTATTACCAAGTTATGTTTTACATATATTGTTACATGCTTATTAAGTATCCCTCAATTGTTGTGACTGCACAAAACCCATGTACTATTTGACCAATTACATCAGTTAAGTTACATCATCAGTGAATAACACATCGAAGGAACTCTTTCAGAATAAGCCACTGAGGTTCATCATAATCAACTGATTCAATCCATAAACAAAATACACTATATTTCCTCACTAACAAGTTCCTGTATTAAAATCCCAACCATCAGGAGAACCAAAAAAAAAAACTGTATTGCTCAACAATACAACACACTAAATAGATCCTATGATTTCTCCAAAACCAAAACCAATTTACCAAACCTCAAACTCTATTGGGCATTGGACAGCCAAAACAAACCAATCTATTTAGCAAGCTTATCCAACTTTAGTCTATTGTAAAATCATATGTGACTATCATGCCATATCCGGACATTCAATCTGCTACTCTGAAGGAGTATCAAGCCTTCTTTTTTCCAAGCAATATTTTAATCCAACCTGGCCATGCCATTACCACCTGATCTAAGGCCCAGGTTGGGGATCTAAATGATAGTTTCACTACAGCAAGAATTGAATAACCTTACAGTAAGCAATGAAACTTTAATAACTCAACCTTGTAACTAAAGCAAACATATAATGCAAAACATAAAAAACATGCTTCATAAACTAAGGCCGAGGACCCCCAAACAATATCAAGTTGTCTTATATTAACAAATATGGAAACCCAAACTACTGTTCATGAGTTTAGCAATTTGAAATTAAATGTTGAAAATGTACGGTCCTAATTCTGCTGCTCCTACAGGTACAGGAAAGTGTGTGTATGGATAGGTTTGGTCCAAGTTACAACTGACCTTGGTCGGTTAGGTTGGCCAGTTGGTATAATTATTTTGCATAAGATTTGGCCCATTCATTCAAAAATTCTACCATCACCATAGTGCAAAATGGCAAGAACCATTATATGAGATAAATTATATGTAGAAATGCCTGAATAAGACATAGTCACAAACAATGATCTTGAATGTTGAGACAATTTAATTAAATTATAAAATTCATACGATTTTGTATAAAAATTAAAATATATAAACAGGGTCAATTCTTGGGTTGGGTTGGTAATTTTGGGAATTCTAGGACCCATAGCCAAACAAACACAACCCATGAAGACTTGATTGGTTCAGTTCACGAGTTACCAGGTCCTTTTGCGCACCCCTAGGCACAGGGAGGTTAGGGGGGCTTCATCTTCTTTACTTTTTTTATTTTTCAATCCTTATAAAAATGTTCTCATCTTCGTTGACTTTTATAGTTGTCTCTTTACGGAGGCGAGGCAGAGGGAGTTCTTTTCCAGCTTTTCATTTATTTTTTCCATGATTAAATACGTTAAGCAACCGAAAAATGGAACTTTTACCAATTTTTTCCCATATTGTGTGTAACAATGGGTTTCCAAACTCACCCTGATTCAACAACCGATAACTATGAGGAAGTACAGGTGTAAATGGACCGAGTTTGTGACGCTCTGCAAGTAACTCAGATAGATACCTGTCAAAAATACAAGCAAATAAATAATAACGTTATAACAATAATGTAAATATCTCCTGATATAAGAATAAAAATCAATTGTTCCTAATAAATGAAAGAAAATAGCAGTCAGTTTGCCAAATCAACTTGGTTGCTTGCATTGCCACTTAAGCAGTTCATTAATCTTCTCAACCTAAAATACCAACTGGACAACCAAAACATCTCTTGCGCAAAAAAAAAAAAAAACAGTTCTCAATAACCCTGGAGCAGGTATGAGTATGAGTTAAGTAACAAAACAAAATCAAATTTCTTGATGTTTAAGTGCCTCGATGTTTGGTGCAACTTTTACGGAGCTGGAAGTTGATAATTATAAAGAAAAAACTAAAAGCACCTATTTCCTAGCTTCCAAGTAATCAAAAAAATTTCAGCTAATTTAAGCAACTTCTGCTTTTATAATCTATAAAAGCAGAAGCTCTGGAAACAGGAAAATTACAAATCAGGTATACTTTTCAAAAATAATTACTTACACGTGAAAAAGTTAACAATTTTAATAATTAAATTTTATAAACTTTACCATTACTTTTTACAAATATATATATATATATATAATCATAAAAAAAAAAAAAAATCAAACTCTGCACTGATTCGTTATTTCACCAAATAAAATTAACCCCTAAACAGGCCCATAGTCATTAATTCACTTCACCAATAAGTCTTTCTGGTTGACCAACTACAAGATTTTAACCCCTCAATCCATCCCACCCTTTTCAGATGCTATATTACAGTTTTTACTTCTGCATCATTGGGCCATTTGATTAAATAATTTGAACTACCATTTAACATAAACAAAATTTAAAAAATAACTATCTAACAAAAAATTATAAACACAACCCTAAAACCCAATCTTCAGATCCATACCAGATGGGAAAAATAATAATAATAATTCACATAATTTTACAAAACAAATGCAATGGCGATTATAATTTTTATTTATCACGCATATTAAAAAAGGTGAAAGCAAGCGAGCTACGAGTGATCAGATCAGTCAAAACACATATGCATATACCACAGTCAATAACTATTCCTCAAACCCTACTTACTGATCAGACCAATCGATTCATGAAAAAACAGTGAATTTTAGTAAGATCTATGTATAGATATTGTATATGCATGGTAGAGAAATAAATAAAAGCGTGAAGCGTACTTCTGTTGCTCGCGAAGAGCGCCGCCGAGGTGAGGAGAGGGAGGGGCGGAGGGAGAGGGTGAGTAGGCCATGTACCTGCCGGAAGACATGGTTTCCGGCGAGATCGGCGTCAGATCGCGGCCAGATTCACCACCGACCGAACGCTCTCTCTCTGTCTCTGGCGTCGGTGGAATGAAAGCTCGCTCGTATCTATTGAATGTCTCTGTGTGTTTATATGTATGTACACACCATTGCCACTGCTGTAATATCACTATTTACTACAGGTATTCTCGGGTTATTTTATCGGGGAAAATGAGAAATGAAGGGTTATCATTAATTATGTGATAGTGGGTCTTATCTATACTATATATATAAGTAAATGTAGTGATTTGTTAAAAAATTCAAAACTCTCAATCCTAATATCTCATGAATCTTTTTTCTACGTGGCACATCCATTCTTCTCTCATTCTATTTTTTTATTTTTTCTTATCTTTTTTTATATTTTTTATTTCACTTTTTAATTACTTATGGCATTAATATAAAAGATTTTCAAAATATTTAAAAATAGAAGATGAGTTTGACTCTAATTCAAATTTCTTCATCAAAACTCTCAATCCTAACATCTCATGAACCTCTTTCCTACGTGGCACATCCATTCTTCTCTCATTCTATTTTTCTATTTTTTCTTATCTTTTTTTATATTTTTTATTTCACTTTTTAATTACTTATGCATGGATATAAAAGATTTTCAAAATATTTAAAGAAAAAAGATTTTCAAAATATTTAAAAATAAAAGATGAGTTTGACTCTAATTCAAATCTCTTCATCAATTTATGTCTTACCCAAGGATATTTGAAATAAATAAATTTATAAATCTCAAAACCTAACTTCTATGACAATATGAAATTAGGCAAAAAGATTGGAGAACAAAAATAACGTTCTAAAGAAATTAAACGGGTGATTTAACCAATTATGCAAGATTTTTAGCATCTTATGTGAAAAGAAGCACATGTTTTAAATCTCATATTGTGTTTTTTGCTCTCTTTTACTTTTGCAATTTATCTAAGTTTCTCTTTCTATATTCGTATAATTTATCTTCAAATTTGCATTTGATTTTTTTTTTTAATCTTTATCTTATATATACAGGATCGATTCTTGCTTTTGATTTTTAAAGTTTATGTGAAAAGAAGCACATGTTTTAAATCTCATATTGTGTTTTTTGCTCTCTTTTACTTTTGAAATTTATCTAAGTTTCTCTTTCTATATTCGTATAATTTATCTTCAAATTTGCATTTGATTTTTTTTTTTTTAATCTTTATCTTATATTTACAGGATCGATTCTTGCTTTTGATTTTTAATTAAGTTTATTCTATTTTTATCTGATTTTCACTTTCTATATTCTTATAATTTTTTATTTTTTCTTATTTCAATTAAGTAGCTTTAGAAGACAAAATTTGATTAAATTATAGGTAGTGGACACAAAATAGAGTTAAAATTTGTATAATAAGATAATATAATTGCTTATTTTTTAACTACACAAAATTTAAATTTTAAAAAATTATAAGTGGCACTTAAATCTTATTTGATTTTTAACATACTACCTCGATTTTATTTTAGTTTTTTTTTTACAAATTTTAAAAAATTATAAGTGGCATTTCACTCTTATCTAATTTTTTAATTATTACCCTCTCCATTTCTTCTGTTATTAGAGTTATATTAGATTTTATTTTTCTTTTCAAGTTTGTCTTATCTTATTTTTTAATTTTAAATTTCAACTTTGTTTTTTTTTTTTTCAATTACTGAATTTCTCTCCACCTCATTTTTCTAAGATTTGTCTAATTTTCTTATATATATATATATATATATATATATTTATAGTTTATCTTCAAATTTAAACTTAATTTGTTTTTATCTATATCTTATATTTACAGAATCCACTCTTACTCTTAATTTTCAGTTCAACTTTTTTTTCTTCTAAAATTTATTTAATTAAATATAGTAAGATCACTAAATATATTATTTCAATACCCATCTAAATAAATATCATAGTATTTAATTGTTAATTTTTAGCATGTTCAACATTATTTACTATTTTTTGTTACTTGCCCGTGCATAACACGGGTTACCACTAGTAAATAAATATGGTGGAGTATGAGAATTTTCCAAACTCTTTATACTAAATTCTTATGGATTCTTTATCTTACGTGTCACTTCTCAAGTCTCTCCCCTCACTTTTCCTAATTTTTAATTATTTGTCAATTATCTAAATCTCAAAAGCTAAAAGGATTATATATATTTAAATAAAATGATAAATATTTAAATATGAACAATAAAGAGGTAGAGACAAAAATATAAAATAAATAAAATAAAAATATAACTATTCAAATTTCAACTACAAAACAATATAAAGAGTCAAATAAAAGATAAAAAATAACTATATAAAAAATATTACGAGTCAATTAATTATAAAAATAAAAAGTTAACTATTTATATATGAACAATTAAAAAAAAATCTCCAAACTATTAATACTAAATTCTTATGGATTCTCTCTCCTATGTGTCACTTCTCAAGTCTCTCATCCCACTTTTCCTAATTTTTAATCATTTGTCAATTATCTAAATCTCAAAAGCTAAAAAGATTATATATATTTAAATAAAATGATAAATATTTAAATATGAACAACAAAGAGGTAGAGATAAAAATATAAAATAAATAAAATAAAAAAGATAACTATTCAAATTTCAACTACAAAACAATATAAAGAGTCAAATAAAAGATAAAAAAAAAATAACTATATAAAAAATATTACGAGTCAATTAATTATAAAAATAAAAAGTTAATTATTTATATATGAACAATTAAAAAAAAATCTCCAAACTCTTAATACTAAATTTTTATGGATTCTCTCTCCTATGTGTCACTTCTCAAGTCTCCCCTCTCACTTTTCTTAATTTTTAATCATTTGTCAATTATCTAAATTTCAAAAACCAAAAGGATTATATATATTTAAATAAAATGATAAATATTTAAATATGAACAACAAAGAGGTAGAGATAAAAATATAAAATAAATAAAATAAAATGATAACTATTCAAATTTCAACTATAAAACAATATAAAGAGTCAAATAAAAGATGAAAAAAATAACTAAATAAAAAATATTGCGAGTCAATTAATTATAAAAATAAAAAGTTAACTATTTATATATGAACAATTAAAAAAAATTAAGTAAAAAAAAATATTACAAGTCAAATGATTTTTAAAATAAGAAGGTAATTATGTATATGTGAATAACAAATAAATATACATGAAAAAATATACAAAAATAAAAATATAGCTATTTAATGAAAATTCAAATAAAAGATAACAAAATATTTAAATAAAAAAAAGAATAAGATTGGGATATAAATATCTCAAAAAGATGATAATTTTTTTAACGATCTATATTTATTTTTTGTTAATTTGTTATAGAATTTCTATATCTTTCAACTTAATCTTTTTAAAGTTTATCTTTAAGTGGAACTTAATATTTTATCTTTTAAAATCATCAATTACTTATCCATACAAATTTTAAACATGATAGAATTCCATATATATCTTTTGTTTAAGTATAATCTTTTCAATATAAAAATAAGTTCCCGCAAAATAAACCATGAACAGAAAATTAGGGGGTAAAACAATCAACATTAAGTTATTTCTGATCCCTTTTCGGTGCCTAAAATTTTTAAATATTTGCTTTTACATTTGAAATGTATACTTGCATGAGTTTTTGCATTTGTAAGAAAGTGAGTTCATATAAATGGATGTTTTTTTTTAAAAAAAAAAAATTTGTTGCAATCTGTATTTTTCCTTATTTCTTTCTTTTTGTTAATAATGTGTCATTTAATTGAGATTTTATTCTTTTTTTATATTTATAAAAGCACTGCTATTATCAATTTGTAACTCTCTCTCTTATTGATTATTTGTGTTTAATTTTTTTTTTTTCGGTGTAGATGTTAGATTGAAAATGAAGAACACATCAAAATTTATTGGATATGGGTTATACTTTAAATGTATTCATCAGTTGATTTTTTATTGTTGATTATCCTGTTGAAGTAATTCATGATTAAATTTATTTTTAGTAACTTATTTCCTTTGAGAACTAAACCACAAATTTCTTCTTTTTAAAATTTTATTTATTTATTTATTTATTTATTTGGATTCAGAGTTTGAGCAAATGGACGATATCTCATATTTAAAATGTTAATTTTTTTTGAATAATTTAAATATTTATGTTCTTTAAGTTTGTCAATTCAAGTTTAACGCATTTTGAAACCTTTTTATTTTTTTATTTTTTTTATAATCATTCCAAACCTATTTGTGTTTAATGAATCAATATAACGAAAAAACAAATAGCATGTAAAAAAATTTTAACCACTAACTGAATATAATGGGAATTAAAATTAATTTTATTTTAATTTATTATATTATATGAGATGATTAATATAATATCTACTATTGATTAAGCAAAATTAGTGTTACTTTTATTTAATATATTAGTCATTTTGATTAATTATAATATGCCTTTGTTAATCTACTTTTGATTGTCTGAAGTAATTCTTAGATAAATTAGTTATTATATGTGTGATGATTTACTAATGTATGATTGTTTTTTAAAATTTTCAATAATGTGAAATATTAAATATTTTTAATGATGTGAAGTAAGATTTATAGACACAAACCAAATAAAAATATTAAGAAATATAAACAAATAGCAAAAATTTTTTATAGTAATTAATGACTTTCTAAAATCCTGTTCATCGCACGGGTGACCACTAGTTTATTATACAGTATTGTTGTGTCTTGTTTTTTTTTTTTAAAAAAAAGGTGAATGTCACATCATTAGTAGTTGCTTTAAAATATTACTTTTAGTGGTCTCTATCGTTGTTCATTTTATCAGTGATACTGAATACACTCATTAATATATACATTAATATATTAATTAGTATCATGTTATTATTATTAACCTTATTTATTATACAAATTATAAATATTTAAAATTTCTAAAATTATGTCAAATCATTGATTAGTATATTAGTTAATACATTAATTAATATATATATATATAGTATTATTCTTATTTTATTTATTTATTTGCTAATTTAGGCTATGCTTATAAATTTTAACAAAAAAAGCTCACTACAAGTGTCAAATTATTATTCTTGGGTGTAGCACAAATGATTAAGAGGGTTCTCAAGTTATTGTTAACATAACATTTGGTATGGATTTGATTCTTTCTCAATGTGCAAGTCCAGACTTAATGGAAGTTTATATTAAGAGATTGATGTAAACTCTTAAATTATAGTTTCTCATTCGAAACGAACAACAGGACACTTTCGTAATCCTGACACGAGTGTTATCTTTGACCTGCAGGTGGATATGAGGATTTTTCTATTAAAAAAAAAATGTCAAATTATTTTCTTAATTTTTTTATATGTCTTTTTTATTAAAAAAATTAATTATCAAAGCAAGTCCTTATTTTCTTATGATTAAGACAGTTTTAGATTTATTTCCAAATCTATTCGATAGTTGAGCTCCTAAATCTATTCGATAGTTAAGTTCAAGGTTAAACCTTTTCGGCCATAACAATGTGAAATATCATATTATTTATATCTCTTCAAATGTTAATTATATGTCAATGTATTGTCCATTTATTTACTTATTTGTTTACTTTCTGATCAGCGAATCTGCTTATTTGTTTAAATCATCACCATCACCATCACCGAATAGCTTTGGTGTACAATGGCATCAACTTTTGTCGACAACGGTGGTGTGTGAGGGTGTACTAACACAAGAGTGAAAATGAAACAAAAATATATTCAAAACAATAATTTATTATTTCTACCAAAACTTTTTATTATCATATATTTACCAACAAAATAAATTAATCTTTGAACCTAAAGTCACATGTAACTATGGAAATTAATTTTTCACTAATTTTATATATAATTAATCTTATACTTAAAGATCACTTTTTTCCTTTTCTTCTTTTTAAGGATAAATTAAAAATACATCTTATAATATTTATTTTAATACTAATTGTTTAATGTGATTCTAAAAATTACATATAAAAACGTGATTACACATTTAATATATTTTTGAGAAATCAACTTTATTATATCATAGATTAATTTAATATATAAAAACACATCAATGTTGTTATCAACATATATATTTTATGAGTGATTTTGTGATTGATTTTTTATTTTACTAACTTATTCAAAACATATTACCATAAAAATTATCATTATTTATGCACAATTCATACAAGTGTAATTTCTTATACTATAGTTGGATGAAATGGAATAATTTCCCATGTGGAGCACTTCTCATTCTTTTGCTAGGCATGTTGGTCCTCCAACAACGGCTGCTAAAAGGAATCATTATTTGGTTTGGGGGCTCAACAGTCATGAGTTGTCAATTTGTCAATTTATCGGGGGCATGTCTTGCATGTCTTCTTAAATTATTTTATTTAATATTACGAAATGGTAATGACTTATTATTGTGTATATTAAAATAGAATAATTTTGAACTAATAATTGCTCATTAAAAAAAATGCATATAATTGATGTTGCTTTACCTATGAATGCAACAGGTTGTTGAGATGTTATTTTAAGATATTCAAGATATAATAACTACACAACATATCTGGTTTTTTATCAAAATTTTACACCAAATCATCTAGTATTTGTGCTTGTAGGCCTATTAAAGATTATTTTAATAATTTAATCGGTTTAATACATAGAGTAGGTATAATATGTAAATAATAAAATTAATTCAATATCGTTAATTGGATATTAATCTATAATTGCATGAACAAATGGATGATTTGTTTTTTAAATCATACTGATTGGACATTAAAAAAAAAAAGAAAAAGTGATTTAATTAGGTATTCACCAATGTTTGTTCAAATTTTCTTATTTAGTTTTGGAATATTATTAAATAAATTTAACCTTTTTAATAAATTTTTGAACTTTGGTCATTAACAAAATCCAATTAATTTATTACGAGTATTTTAATAATTTTTTTAATTAAATCCTTAATACATATTGGTTATTATTTGATTTTATATCTTACTGTAACTAAATAGTATAAAAAATTGAAATAATAGTATATGGTGCACTAGATCAAACCGCGTTAGAATTTCTCAACTTAAATTTATTTTAAAAAAAATAAAATGAGCTCAAAAAATTTAGAAAAACTTACGTGTAGATTTTAATAAGTGAACTTATTGTCTAATAGGTTGTATGATAATTAGTTGTATTTTTTATCAAATACTATTTAAAAAAAGTCAACAATTGTTAATTTTCAGCAAAAGTTTAAAACTTTTCTCACAAAAAATATCACTAATTATAAGTTTTAGTAACGGTTTAAATCACAAAAAAACTGTCACTAATTTTGAACTTTCAACGACAATTTGAATATTCATCACAAAAAATATCACTAATAAAAAGAGATAATTACCTAAAAATCCTATCAACATGTTTGGTAGTAGCTTAGGTTCTATCAAAAACTTTTTGAACCAATAAGTCTCATTTGCAGGTAAAATGACGTGTTTGCCCTTTAACATAAACAACTGTATATAAAATAGCATTGACGTTATTTACTAGAAAGAAAAAACCAATTAGTTAGCAGATCAATTATGGAACTAGCTGAAGATTCGAATAGTGAACGATCTTGAATGATTTATTGGTTTGGTTCGCTATTATACATAATTGATTTCTCGGTTTTGATTCGAATGGCAAAGGATCTTGAAGGATTTCTTAGTTTGGTTTGCTTTTTGAGTTGAAATCTGTTGGAGTTTGTTATGTGCAATTTTGATTTATAAATTGAAGAATTGATTTGCTGGATATTTGATCTTCGATCTGGTTTATAGGTATGTATTGTTTCAATTTTGTATATTATGTGTTTTTAGAATTTTATTTAGTTTTGATTGAATTTATTTATGAGAATATGTTGAATAATTTCGTTTTTACAAATTGAAGACGTGATTTATTGGATGATTTCTCAGTTTGGTTAGGTATTTTATGAATTGAAAACGTGATTTGTGAAAACTAAAAAAGTTCTTAGTATTGTTATGAAGTATTTGTTCTGATTTTTATTGATTCGATCTTTTTTTCTTGTTTAGATTGAAAGATGAGTGAAGGTTGTACGAATGCGCCTATTTTTTTGTTGTGCAAGTATGATGGTTGCACATTTGCAATTAAGATTGATCAAAATGTTACACATGATCAATTAGTTGATAAGCTATGTTTGAAATGGGATAGTTTGCAATCTGACAATATTTGTCTATCTTACTTATTGCCTGGACATCCTAGTTGTACGTTGGACAACAATAAGGAGTTAGATTTGTTGTTGGCATTAGTTGTGCATTTTGATTCAAAGTGTATTGATGTTGTTGTAAGAGTAAAACACTCAACCATTGACTGTGGTTATCTCAACAAAAGATTGGATTATGGAGAAAGAAAGTTAATGTTGGATCTTGAAGTTTGTGATATTGCACTGTCTCATGGCAACAATAAGTTTGTGAACTTGTCAAATAAAGCATCTACATCCTTCAAAAGGAATTCGAGGTTGGAGGTTGAAGAAGAGGTTGATATGTGATCATCATTTTGTCAACACAAGGAAAAAGTACTGTTGTCTGCTAGTTGGGCAGTTAGTATTACACATGTAGGACATAAATTTGAAGGTGGAATTGTTGAATTTCGTAATGCATTATCGAAGTTTTTCTATTGAGTGTGGATTTAAGTTCATATTTGTTAAGAATTATAAAGTTCGTGTTACCGCACAATGTTTGTTTAGAGAGACAAAAGGTTGAATGTGGAATGTTCATGGTAGAGTGGAGAATGTTAATGGATTCTTTTATATAAGGAAGCTGAACAATGTCCACACATGTGGTGCTAAAGTACGTACGATGAATCATTCTCGTATAAGTTCTGATTTAGTTGTTGATTTGATTGTTGAAGGTGTTCGTGATAATCCATTGACACGTCCAGTTCATGTTGTTCGGGATTTTAAGTTGTGGTATGAGCTGAGAGTTAGTTATTCACTACAAAAAAAAAAAACATTTGGCGACTAAATTTTTAGTCGCCAAAAGTGAATTTTTAGTCGCCAAAAGTCGGGTTTTGAGTTTTCCCGACTAAATTTTTTAGTCGCTGGCTTGGTCGCTGGAAAACTGTAGCGAAAGGTATTGGCGACTAACAAACTTTTGGTCGCCAAAAACCAAGTATGTAGCAACTAAATTTTTCGTCGCCAAAGCTCATTTATATTTTTTAAATTATACATTTGGCGACTAAATTTTTAGTCGCCAATAGTGAATTATTTTTTTTTAATTTATACATTTGCCAACTATTTTTTTCGTCGCCAATACTGAAGCTTTTGGCGACCACCCGTTTTAGTCACCAAAAGGTTATTTCAGAAAAAAAAAATAATAATTAATCCTCTGCTCTTCCCAAGTTTTGAACCACCAACCTTCCACTTTCTAACCCTTTAGCAACACACTCGCTCCACTATTCCACAATAACACCACATGAATATATATGCAAAATATATTATTTATATACTATATTGACCCGTATTAATATTAAACTATACATATATAAACATAATTATTTTTATTCAATATAATTTATGTAAAAAATAAATTATTTATTTAAAAAAAAAAGTCATTTTTGGCGGCTAAATTTTTTTTTAGTCGCCAAAAACCTTAGTTTTGGCTACTACCCAATAATTTAGTCACAAAAAAAATTAATTTCCGCCTAAAAATAACCACTTTCGGCGACTAAACTGATTTTTAGTCGCCAAAACCACCACTTTTGCCGACTAAACTCAATTTTAGTCGCCAATTGTCCACTTTTAGCTACTCAATTTTTTTTAGTAGCCAAAAACCTTTACTTTTGGCTACAACATTTTTTTTTGTTGGTAAAACACCTACAATCGGCGACCAAACCATTTTTTAGTCGCCAAAACCTATACCTTTGGCTACTAATTTTTTTTAGTCGCCAAAAACCTTCACTTTTGGCTTCTGAAATTGTTTTAGTCGCTAAAACCCATGTAATCAGCGACTAATCTGATTTTTAGTCGCCTATAAGTATACATTTGGCTACTAAACTGTTTTAGTCGCAAAAAGTCTTCACTTTTGGCTACTAATTCAATTTTAGTCGCCAATTGTCCTACTTTCAGCGACGAAATTTACATTTTTTGTCGCCAAAATTGCTTTTTTTGTAGTGATTGTCAAGCTTGGTTGGGGGTAGAGAAAGCAAAATATGAGATTTTTTGGAGACTACTTAATATCATTTGACCAGTTAAGATGGTATGCGGATGTTACAAAGAGTTGCAATCCAAGGAATTACATTGAGTTTGAGTGTGACGATGATACTAAACGGTTTAAGAGATTATTTGTTACTTTTCATGGTTCCATTAGTGGACTTAATTATTGTCGATCTCTCTTATTCCTTGATGGCACATTTTTTAAGGGAAGATTTAGAGGAAATTTACTTGCTGCTACAGGAAAAGATGGAATCAAGGTACACAAGAAATCTGTTTTCTCTGTTCTAAAATTGAGAAAGTTCTCAATTTAGAAATATGATTGAATGTTTTAAATTTTATATAATATTGTTGTTGTATATGCATTTTTTATTTTTTCAGTTATTGATTTTAGTGTTTGATATTTGAATATTAAAGTGTTACCATTTTCTAAGAATAATAGAATATTCTCATTTTTTATGTTTTGTACATGCAGGATTCTTTCCTATTTGTTTTGCAGTTGTTGGCTCAGAGAATCAAGACAATTGGCGTTGGTTTTTGGAGCATTTGAGTACAATTGTTTTACCAGAACGAAATATTACATTCGTGTCAGATCGTAACCTTGGATTAGTTGAAGTTTTGCCAAAGGTTTTCCTAATGGCTTTCCATGCTTATTGTTTATATCATTTGAAGATGAACTTGAGGCATCATTTGCGTGGTATGTTTCATGGATTGAAAGAAAAGTTTATCACTCTATTTGGGAAATGTGCATATGCTTAACTAAATAAACATTTCATCAATGTTTGGTTGAGTTAAAGACTGAAGGTGGGTCAAGAGTTGAAAAGTTTTTAGATAACATACCATATGATCATTGGAGTAATGCATATTTTTTAGGGCAACGCTTTTGAGAGATATGGTCAAATATAGCTAAATCTTTCAATTCGTGGATACGAGGGGAACGCCACTTGCCTATCACAAAGTTGATTGATAGTGTAAGAATTAAGTTGATGAGGAAAATTGCTAAGAGAAGGGAACTTGTTAATAAATGGAATGGTGTGATATGCCCCAAAATGGAATCCAAGTTGCATGATGCTTTTAATACTTCGAGACCATGGATTGTTAGTTCATCTGGGAATGATGTCTATGATGTGCATTCACATTCATCTGTTTTAGTTGACATTAGTAGATAAATATGTTCTTGTGGCGAGTGACAGTTGAAAGGGTTTCTATGTGCACATGCAGTTGGTGCTATACAAAAGAGTGGACATGATTTGAGTTTATTTGTTGATCAATACTTCTATGTTCAAAGTTATCGAGAGTCCTATTTTCCTATATATCTTGTTCCTTCAATTTGAAAACCAGATTGTAATGTTGATGGTGATAGTGATGTTGTTCTTCCTCCTTTGTCTAATAAGCAACCAGGAAGGCCAACTAAAAAGAGGATTCGTTCCAATGGTGAGAAAGTAAGGCAAATTACTTGTGGTAGATGTGGGAAGGTTGGCAATCACAATAAGAAAACGTGTAATGAGGATTTGTGATTTTTTGTAGCTGTTTTGGGATTGTAAAAATTTCGTATTCATAAATTTCTTGAAGTACCAGTTTGTACTGTTGAGAGCTGAGTAATAATCTTCTATGTTTTGAATAAAGTGACATTGAATTGAAAGTGAAAATATTCTTAGTTTCAAATTTTAATTTTAAAATTGTTTGTGATAATATTGTTTGGTTGGCTTTGTGTTTGTTTTTAATGTGAATTATTTGTTTGGTTGGGTTTTGTAAATAAACTTGACTATTGAATGTTTGTTTTTGAAGATTATGTGAATACTACATACAAAGTGAACATATTCTCAGTTTAAATTTGTAGTTCAAAATAGCTGATTTGTGATAATAGTGTAAGGCTTTTGTTATGAATTTGAACTAGTTATAAATGTGATCAGTTGAATGAATGTGAATTAATATTCTAAATATATATAATCAATGCTTTATGTTTTGAATAAAGTAACAGTGGACTGAAAGTGAAAATATTATTTGTTTCGAATTTTAGTTTTTCAAATTGTGATAATATTGTGAAGCAGCAAATAAATTGTTGTCATAATTGTTGTTTTAAAAATTCAGTGAACACTTTATAAAACTGAAAATATTCTCAGTTTTAAGTTTTTAATTTCAAAATAAGTGATTGTGATAATATTGTGAGGCAACAAAACATTGTATAAAAACTAAAAATATAAACAAAAACATCAATAAAGCACTAATTTTGATACAGCAAAGTCTTGTGTCCACTATTTTTACTTGTAATACTATTTTCACTTTTCTGATATAGTAGTGTGAGGAACAGGATAATATAAACTAAATATATAGACAAAAACATCAAGAAAGCCCTGGTGCATATATCTTTGAAAGTATGACAAACTATTCCATTACACATCATAGAAATTGTAACATGTTTGTGGGGCGATATGTTTGCAACTATCAACATAAACATTAGTCATTGTATCAGAGTGTGACAAAAAAGAGTTCATTGGGTTACACATCAAAAAAGATTTCATTGAACGTTGCAATCTTGACTCTACTTGACTCTAATTGATCTTTGTGGATCACTGAGGAATTCATGTACTATGTCTGCTCTTAGTTTTGTGGATGTGCCCGGTGGTAATGTGTTTGGAATTGGTTAATACCTTATGCATTGTCTTATGATGTAGCAAACAATAATTCCATAGTCAGCCCTACATAAATCATTTTCCACACAGTTAGGGAAAAAACAAAAAATTTTGAAAAAGATATTAAAATTTGTTAGTTAGAATAAACATAACATACGTTATTGTTTCTTGCTGAGGGCTGTCTTTGACTGATTCAATCTTCACATCACAGTTCCAAGCTTTTTCTGCTTGACAAGGTGTATCCTTCATGTATTCATTGATGATTTTTTGCTGTAAAAAAAAATCAATATAAAGTATGTAATGATTTACATTTGATTATTGTAAAGGTAATCTGAAATTATTCTTACCAGTTGATATGCAATGTTGTAGTGCTTGTCCTTTCATTTTCTTGATCTTAAAGAGTTGAAATGTTTTCAAGTCCCCAAGTGTTTGTGGATAACAAGTAATGTTCAATGATTGGAATTGTCGATGGGGATATGGATGTATCTACATGTGAGGGATTTTTGCAAAGTATTTTTCAAAATCTTTTTCCTTTTTTCTGAAGTTTTCTTCTTCAACATTGGCTTTTTTTTTTACAAAAAATATAAGAATATTCACAATAATGGTACAAAACTCAATATTCAAATCTCGATCAAACGCAACAAAGCATGATTAACTACGATTTGTCACTCAATTTGTTTTAAAATCTAAGTACATTCCCATCAATGATATCCAAATCAAAGTTTGAGAACATTCACAACAATGATAACAAATACAAAAAATCAACTTCGAAACCAAAATTGAAAGGAAGATAATGTATAGAATTGACAAATACACCATTATTCCTTATCTAATATAAACTTGACAGTACGAAAGATTTGCTATTGTGCTCTGCTCCATTAATAGAATTCTGTGCTTGTGATTTTCTTTCAAGAATCTCAGCATATGCATCAATTGTCTATCAAATTGGAACACAAAAGTGATGTTAATGAATTAATGAGAAGTTTTTCAGTGTTAAAATTTTGCAAATTTTATACGTACATAGATGGATATGTTGGTCCCTTTTACCAAGCTCTTGATATCATTAATAAGCACACAATTGTCATATCTTGCACCAAACCATATACAAGCACTACAAAACAATAAAAAATGTGTTAATAATTAAGTCAAAATATTTTTAGAAAACAGAGCTATTTCTCAGTTTCATTTCATATTTTTGTACTACATGAAAAATTGCAAAATTTATGTAAGATTATACCTTGATTCTGTCTGTTTTTCTTTCCAAAGAATTTGTAGTTTATATTTATTTTCAGGAGGTAGTAATTGAGCCACAACATACTTGTTAGAAATTGTCTCATCTTTGTGTTCCTTCTCTTTCTCGACTTTAACTTTTTTGCCTCTATACTCTTAATCTGATATCTCAGTAGTTTTCCTTGCTTTAGTTTTAATTTTTTTAATCATGGAATTCTGCAAATTTGTTTGTCCTAATTCTGTCAGATCATCGGCTTTTATTGCACAAACTTGTTGGGTTAAGTCATGGACCTCTTCCTCCACTAACTGATTCTGCAACTGAGAATTTTGATAATCTTTCGCATTTGTATTTGTCTCACAATCTTTTGTTATAAAAATTGTTGTGTTATCTCACGAACCTTTTTCTGATGGAGCTCTTTGTCCACCACTTCAGAATTTTCATGGACCTCTTTCTGCAGCACTTGAGAATTTTCATCTCTTATTGTATGACCTTCATTCTTTGTATCTGTCACAGAATGCTTTCCTCCACAAACTTCTTGGGTGATCTCATGGACTTTTTTTTCAACCAATTAGTTATGCAATCAAGAATTTTCATCTTTCAATTGTTGTATTTGTGCTGTGAGTAGCCTGTTATTATCTTCAAGTTTATTTATGTAGATGGTCTTCACTGTGTTGTCAAGTTGCAAATTGTTGTTCTCAGTTTGAAGTTTCTCAAGTGTTTGTTGATGAATGTGTTCTTCTCCCTCAGGTGCATCATTGATCATAATGTTGCAGAAGCCATCAAAGTCTTCATTTGTTGGCTTTTGTTCTTGGTGGCATTCTTCAGCATCTTGACCAACTTCTTCTTCTTCAGTATTTTCAGGATCTTCTTTTTCTTTTTCTTTTTCTTGTTCTTCAGTATCTTTTTGTTCTTTGTCTTCAGTATTTTCAGCATATTGTTTTTTTGCTTCAGCATATTTTTCTTCTTCCTATTATTATTATTATTATTATTATTCATTTTCAATGTCATCATGTTCTTCATCACTTTCCCTACTCAATCGAGCACTACTTACCTGTAGGTCAACATACAGTAGATATTAGTTTTTGAAATAATTAAAGTTTAGGAAACTAAAAAAGTTTCTCAGTAATAATTCAGTGTATAAAAATAGGGATTTTCCCCAACTTGAATTGAAATTCAAATGAGATGAGAATGTGACCTGTCTTCTTGTAGCTCATGTAATGATATAACTTTCATACGTTTATGTAATTTGATAAGATTCCACTTGATCACCCTTGGGCATGCTTCGTTAACTTCAGGGTGGATGATCAGTGTGTGCTCACACAACCAATACTACAAAGTAAATGTAAAGAATTTTTGTCATTTGAATAAGAAATAATACTCTTTGTTATTAACAACAAACTAATAGAATAGAGTAAAGATGTATTTACTAAGAGAGCCAAAACACATTATGTGACTTTTGCTAAATTTTTGTGGTATTTTTCAATTGAAGACATCAGTGTGTTCCTTATTGCTTCTGCCCAATTATATTTTCTCATAGAGTTTATGTCTTCCATGTAATTAAGAAAGACCCATCCGACTGTTGTTCCTGATGTAAAGAAAAAAAGCTTCAAACAAGTATACATACACAACATCCTAATTACATCTTCGGTGTCTTCTTTCTTCTTGCCTTTCAATGCTTTTTGCAACAAGTCCATGATGGTTATGCTCGATAACCTTTCAGTTTGTATGGATCTTCTTGTCATAAATGATGATATACTTTTATTTCCATAGCCAAGATGCATCGACTCAGCTCCGCAAGATATACCGAAGATGGACTTGATGTGTTTTGTTATCAGCTTTACAGTTTCTGAACCTAATTGGAAAGAACCACTGCTACCTGGCTGATATGTTTGAATTATTTTGAATGCAATATCATCATATTTTCTATATTGTTTATAATTCAACTTGTTCTTCAAGATTGCATCAAACAATAACCAGAATGAGGTTTTCTTCAACCCTTTAATATGCCCATTCCTGAGTTTGATGTGCTGTAATAGCTTCACTATTGTCATCATGTTTGATCTGAAAGTTAGTTTCCATTCTCTACGTTTTCCCTTTTCTTTTTGTCCATCGAAGTTGATTCTTTACGCTTTCTTATTGTTTTCTTTGCATTGCTTTTTAGTCTTGGTGGTTTCATGAGATGGTTTCCTGTGTGGAAAATCAATATAGACGCCATATTGACACTAAGAATGTGTCCTAAAAGAATCAATCCAATGTCATTCTCATGAAGTCTAAATTTGATAACATTCATGGCTGTAAAAACAAAATCAACATTGAAACTGAAATCGAAAGCAAGAGAATATTATTAACTAGAGATTTTGACTCAAATTCATTCAAAATCTGAGAACATTCATAGCAATCGTATCAAAATAAATAATGAAACCTAAATCAAAAGGAAGAGAACGTGAATAACTAGAGTTTTTCAGTCAAATTGATTGAAAACTTGAGAACATTCACAACAATCATGTCAAACTCAATATTGAAATATTGAAACCTAAATTGAAATCAACAGAATATGATTAAGTCTGCGTTTTAACTCAAATTGACTAAGAATCTAAGAACATTAACAACAATCGTACGAAAATCAACATTGAAAACCAAATTGAAACCAAGAGAATCTGATTCACTAAGGTTTTTTACTCAAATTGTCTAAGAATTTGAGAACATTCACAGGAATCGTATCAAAATCAACATAGAAACCTAAATTGAAACTAAGAGAATATGATTAACTAAGGTTTTTCACTCAAATTGGTTGAAAATATGTGAACATTGACAGCAATGGAACCACACTTAACACTGAAACTTAAATTGAAAGCAAGAGAAGATGATTAACTAGGGTTTTTCATTCAAATTGATTCAGAATATGAGAACATTCATAGCAATTGCACCAAAATCAACATTGTAACTATGATTTTTTTACTTAAATTGACTCGAAATATGAGAATATTAACAACAATCGCACGATACTCAACATTGAAACCTAAATGGAAAGCAAGATAATATGATTAACTAGGGTTTTTACTCAAATTCACTAAGAATCTGAGAATATTAACAGCAATCAAACCTAAATCAACATTGAAAACTAAATTGAAAGTAAGAGAAAATGATTAACTAGGGTTTTTTACTCAAATTCAATATGAATGTGAAAACATTAACAGCAATGGTACCAAAATCAACATTGACACTTAAATTGAAAGCATGAGAACATGTTTTAACTAGAATTTTTCACCAAAATTGATTCAGAATATGAGAACATTCACAACAATCGTAACAAAATCTACACTGAAACTTAAATTGAAAGTAAGAGAAGATGATTAATTAGGGTTTTTCACTTAAATTGATTCAGAATATGAGAACATTCATAGCAATCACACCAAAATCAACATTGAAATTTAATTGAAAGCAAGATAATATGATTAACTAGGGTTTTTTTTACTCAAATTGACTCAAAATATGAGAACGTTAACAACAATCGCATGATACTTAGCATTAAAATCTAAATGGAAAACAAGAGAATATGATTAACTAAGGTTTTTACTCAAATTCACTAAGAATCTGAGAATATTAACAACAATCAAACCAAAATCAACATTGAAAACTAAATTGAAAGCAAGAGAAAATGATTAGCTAGGGTTTTTCACTCAAATTCAATATGAATTTGAAAATATTAACAACAATGGTACTAAAATCAACATTGACGATTAGATTGAAAGCATGAGAACATGATTAACTAGGATTTTTCAGCCAAATTGATTCAGAATATGAGAACATTCACAGCAATCGCAACAAAATCTACATTGAAACCTAAATTGAAAGCAAGAGAAGATGATTAACTAGGGTTTTTCACTCAAATTGATTCAGTATATGAGAACATTCACAGCAATCGCACCAAAATCTACATTGAAACCAAAATTGAAAGCAATAGAATATGATTAACTAGGATTTTTCACTCAAATTGACTCAAAATATGAGAACATTCACAGCAATTTCACGATACTCAACATTGAAACCTAAATGGAAAGTAAGAGAACACTAAGGTTTTTTTACTCAAATTCACTAAGAATCTAACAACATTTATAGCAATTGAACCAAAATCAATATTGAAACCTAAATTAAAAGCAAGAGAATATGATTAACTAGGGTTTTTCACTCGAATTGACTCAAAATATGAGAACATTCATAACAATTGCACGATACTCAACATTGAAACCTAAATGGAAAGTAGGAGAACATGATTAACTAGGGTTTTTTACTTAAATTCACTGACACTATGTATGGGAATTTAGGAGAGAAAAGAAAAGAATTGATTACTTAAGTTATAAGAGAAAAGAAAATAAAAGAAATGATTGTAATTTCTCTCATTCTTGTTTGGATAAGTAAGAAATAAAAGAAAAGAAATGATTATCATTTCTCTCCTTCTTGTTTGGTTAGATTTCATAAAAGAAAAAAAAAGAAATTATTTTATGTTATATTACCAAAATAACCTTTTTATATTTTCAATCATTTTATTTCTTTTATTTTTACAGAGACAAAATTGGTATTATAAAAATATTGATTTCTTTTCTCTCTCAATCTCTCCACTTTTGGAAAGATTGAAAATGAGGGTTATAAAAGAAATGAGTTTCTCTCTGTTTCTTTCCATTTCTCCCCATTTCTCTCTACTTAAATATCTAAACAGGTAAGAAAAATACATATCTCTCAATTTCTTTTCTTTTCTCTCCAAATCACTCAATCCAAACATAGCGTAAGAATCTGAGAACATTCACAGCAATGGAACCAAAATCAACATTGAAACCTAAATTGAAAGTAAGAGAATATGATTAACTAGGGTTTTTCACTCAAATTCAATATGAATCTGAAAACATTAACAGCAATGGTACCAAAATCTACATTGACACTTAGATTGAAAGCATAAGAATATGATTAACTAGGATTTTTCACCCAAATTGATTCAGAATATGAGAACATTGACAGTAATTGTACCAAAATCTACATTGAAACTTAAATTGAAAGCAAGATAAGATGATTAACTAGGGTTTTTTACTCAAATTGATTCAGAATATGAGAACATTCACAACAATTACACCAAAATCAACATTGAAACTTAAATTGAAAGCAAAAGAATATGATTAACTAGGGTTTTTTCACTGAAATTGACTCAGAATATGAGAACATTCACAGCAATCGCACGATACTCAACATTGAAACCTAAATGGAAAGTAAGAGAATATGATTAACTAGAGTTTTTACTAAAATTTAGTAAGAATCTGAGAGTATTAACAGCAATCAAATCAAAATCTACATTGAAACCTGAATTGAAAGTAAGAGAACTTGATTTTGGTGCCATTACAATGAATGTTCTCAGATTCGCAAACAAAAACAAAAACAAAAACAAAAACAAAAGTTTCGAAAAGAAAAGTTTTGAACTCAACATTCAAGCTGAAATGGATATCAAAAACAAAAGTTTCAAAAATGAAAGATTCCGCAAAAATTAGGGTTTAAGATACTCAAATCTTACTTGTTTTCACCGTTTTTGATTGTTTGGATCTTAGGATGTTTGATGATCTAGTTTGTTTTTGGAAAATTTGAGACGAGATTGATGAATGAAGACGAAATGTGAGGCAAAATTAATGAAGGTGAGAATGAAATTGCCATGGTGAGAAATGGCAAGATGAAGTGTGAGAATGAAAATGTGATTTTGCGATTTTGTGTTTTATGTTTTGATTTGGTAAGGGTAATTTTGTCATTTCAAATTAATATGAGACTTATTGGTAAAAATTTTTTGAAGTAGAACTTAATGTACCATTATTTCCTAAAACGGGACTTACCTGTAAATCATCCTTATAAATTTTAGCAATAATTTATAAAAATCGTGATAAAAAAAATCACTGATTATTAATTTTTAATAACATATGCAAAAAATATAAAAAAAAAAAAATATTTTTAGTAACAATTTTACTATAATTTATTTTAAATAGAACTGAATAATAGTTAAATCTAATTATTAATAACTATATCAAAATAGTTATTCAAAACTTAAAAAATATTGGGCTCGATTGAGCGAGTCATTGGGCGAGTCACCTATCATACTTTGAATTGTGAATGGGTTAGGCCTAGAGAGCTGGGTTGGGTTGGGCTTATTGGTGAAAGTAGTACAGAGCTGAGGAGTGAACACTGTATAGGAGGAAACAGAGGGAAACTGCACACAGAGAGAGAGAGAGAGAGAGAGAGAGAAGCAAGGAAGATGGAGGAAACCATACCTTTCAAAAACCTCCACAGCAGAGAATATCAAGGTCACAAGAAGAAGGTTATCTCTCTTTCTCCCTCGTTTAATTTTCTTTGTTCCATTTGTGATCAGTGTGAACTTATAGAAAACCATGTTGAATTTGTGAATAGCACCGTTGAACCCTAGACGAATTGATCATTGATTAGTTATTTATCGTTGATTTTCAATGAAAGGTGCATTCGGTGGCTTGGAATTGCATTGGAACGAAGCTCGCGTCAGGTTCTGTCGATCAAACGGCTCGGATTTGGCACGTTGAGCCTCACGGACATGTATGATTCTTCCAAATCAAGTGTTCAATTTTAAATTTTCGATGAAGAAATAAATTGACAAACTATGCATGTAATACAGGAAAAAAAAAAGAAAAAAAAAAGCTTAATGCAAATCTCAATTGAAAAAGTATGGTCATGTTTGGTTTAATTTTTAGAAACTCGTTTCAGAATTTTTTTTTTTCTTCTAAAGACTAAAAATTAGTTTCGTGACGAAAATGAAAAAATCAAAATCATTTATCATTTTTATATAATTTTATTTTTTTGGAGGGCATAAATATTTTTTAAAAATTTAAAAATATATTTTTTATGTTCATTTTTGTCAAACTAGTTTTTATTTTAAAAAAAATGGAAAATAGTTTCAAAAAATAAAACCAAACATGGCCTAATATCTTTTTCAGGAAGAAATATAGGTCTGCTTGTGTGTTGCTCTTGTATTGTTTTCTTATTTTTATTTTCATGATTTTTCATGTCTATCATATTTGATTACAAAATATAGGATGAATAAAGTTTAAGTAATTCAATCTATGCTAGAGCTTGTTCAAAAAATAAAATAGAAAATATCTACTAGGGTTTAACTCGAAGTATTCAATGAACAAAATAGAAATCACTTCAAAAAGCTAAGTTTGTTGGCATTGGTGTGAAAAGATGGACTGAGTTGTGGGAAAATCTGAAGCATTATAGCAGCATATTAGCAGTTGTATATATATATATATATATATTTATAAATTAGTGTTTGTTTCTCAATAAGCGGTCAAATCTCTTTTTCATGTCTTAATATTTTATAGATTTGGATCGATCCTGATTGAATTCGTCTGTTGAGCAAGCACTGATCTAAAACTAATCAGTTTTTTACCATGCCTAACCTGGTTCTTTGTTTCCTAATTGTTCATCATAATTTAAAATCAACCTTTGAGACTCTTTATAGCTCTTGCTTTAGGGCTGCCTAGTGTGAGAGGAGAGGGAGTTGTGAAGGATAAAATGATGTGCAAAACGGAAGATTTTAATTGGCATTCACGAATGTTTGCAGGTAGTTTTTTGAGCATTTTAGCACGGTGAAAATGTGGGGCTGCAGCGTTTCCTTATTATAATAGTATAGATATATCACAAGTACTATGAAGAAGATTTATAATTTTATGTGAATGTAACTATTCCTCTGTTATAAACCTCTTTAATTTGACTAACGAAATGGCCTTGGTTTGGTTTTGTTTATTTTAAATTATTCAAAATAATTATCCATTGGCATTCCACTCTCCACTGTTCAATTACGTCTTTGCTCTCTTCTAAATGTAATGGCCTACTTTTGTTGTCAAATTAAAATTAAGTGGTTAAAAAAATATAAAACTCCCAACATACCCAAATATTAGTGAAAGGATTTAAATGTTATTATAGAAAAGGGTCTTGCTCACAAAAAGGTGTTCGTTCTTTTATGTATAGTATAGACTAGTAGGGTGGCACATACTACACTAACAGGGCTTTTCTTAAGGTGGAGATAATGCCAAATAATAGAATCCAAATGTTCACACATTTTAAAACGTTTTTACGTACATTTTCTATATACTTTCTACACGTACATCGTTACTAATGACCATCCATGGCTGTCATTAGCATTTCAGCATTTCCCTAATAAAATAGGGTATGTAAATTCATGTCTTTTGACGTTCTTGATATTTTTCATTGAAATATCTTTTCATTTTTCTGTTGAAATTTCCTTTATTGGGGAAGTTGTTGCAATATTGGTTTTTGTTATGAGCAGTGCTATATTTCCAACATTTATCTTCCCCTCCATATTCCTTTTGTTATTTTGAAGTTGTTTGTTGCAGGGCAAGGTTAAAGATATTGAACTGAAGGGACATACTGATAGTGTGGATCAGTTATGTTGGGACCCCAAACATGCTGACTTAATAGCAACTGCGTCCGGTGACAAGACAGTTCGTCTGTGGGATGCTCGTAGTAAGTGAATGTTATACTGCATTGGTGTGCTTAAAAATGTAGGACAATGAAATGCTACTGGAATTCATGCAATAATCATGTTAGAGAATAGAGATTTTGAAGCTCCTTATACTTCTATCTTGGTTATCAAAAGGATTGCTGCATTCGTTTTTGGTTACAATAAGTAACTTGAAAAGTGCTTTTAAAACTGGGATAAAAAAAATTGATCCTTTCTTACTAATATGGAGACGTTTGATTTATGTATCTCCATAATAGATGAAAGTCAAAAAATAGATAATAAAATATGGGTATTGCTAATGATAGCCCTAAGGGCTGTCAATAAGAATCACTTAGGGGTTGTTTGGGATGTCCTTAATAAGTGCACTTTTTGACTTTTTGGATTAAAAAGTAGAGGAAAAAAAAGATGGTGGTTTGGGATAACTTTTCGACTTTTTACGAAAAAATGTGTATTAAAATAGTGTATAAAATTGTAAAATTACGAAATTACCCTCGCTGACACAAGCTGCAATACTGCGCTGCATAGTTTCTGTCTCCTTTCAATTTTTTTTTTTTTTTTTTTTTTTTTTTTTTTTTTTTTTTATGGGAATGTGTGGCTACAAGTGTGCCACGTTTTCAATTGACTTGGGATGTGTGGCTGCACAGTTTTGTGCAGCACTGTTTTTTTTTTTTTTTCAATTGACAGATTTCCCGCTAAAAAAGAGTTAAATAGTATGAACTTTTTTGCTTTTTTAGTGACTTTTTGACTTTTTGAATTTTTTTAGTGATGCCAAACCAGCCCTTAATGTTGAAATATTTATAATTTCAATACACTTTTCACATATCTCAAAACTAGGAATGGCAACGGGGCGGGGCGGGGCGGGGCGGGGCGGGGCTAGGGATCACACTCTCCGTCCCCGATCCTCGATCCCCTATGGCAAAAATTTTCCCGTCCCCGGCCCTGATCCCCGACGGGAAACATATCACCGTCCCCGTCCCTGCCTCCTAACGGGGATCGGGTTTCCCAGACCCTGAAAATTCCCCGGCCCCCCCCAAAAAAAAAAAAAAAAAATTTCTCTAGTTGCAGATCTAACACCACAATCACAACCAACTCAAACCCTAAACAGAACCCCAAAAAAACAAAAACAGAATCAGAATCAAAATCACAACCTCTTTATATCACAATCACAGTCTCTTTATACCATTACTAGAATCAAAATCAGAATCAGAAGTTGAAGTTGTAAACAAATATATAGATATATACACACACACACACACACACACACAGGAACTATATCTGGATTTGAAATGGTTTCATGGAGGACTCCACCATGCTTGATCGATCTCGTTTTCCCTAGAGTAAATCTACAGCGACGAAGATCTAGAGAGGGACGGCCGCCAAGGGTAGCACAGTGGTAGTGGTGTCGAAGGAGGTAGTGGTGTCGGAGGATGCGACGAGTCAACGACTTCGGATGTAGAAGAGAGAGAGAGAGAGAGAGTCGTAGGAGAGAGAGCTGGGTTTGTATCAGCAAAGATGGAGAAGGAGGTGGTCGTCTCTTTTTATATATATATATAGAGGGATAAAATGGTAATTTTACTTCGGAGACAAACCGGGCCGGGGACGGGGCTTGGACACTTGTCCCCTTCCCCGGCCCGAAACTGATCGGGGATTAATTTTTGAATACCATCCCCGTCCTGTCGGGAGTATTTTTTGGGGAAAAACTGCTCAAATCGGGGTCGGGGGATCGGATCCCCGTTGGGCCGGGTTCAAATTGCCATCCTTACTCAAAACACTATTACGTAATGTTATACACTTTTTACAGATTTTCCAGCACTAACAACAGCCTTGAGGGCTGTCTTTAGCATTTCCCATAAAATAAAGTGCAAGCAAAGAATGAAGTAGAAGAACTGTAGACCTTCCAAACTAAATTTCAAGAAATTATTGACCAAAAAAAGAATGAAGAATAGTTCAAGATTCGTCCAGTCTTGTTTCTTATTTCTGCTTCTAAAAACTAGCTGTATAACTAAGTGTTGTCAGAATAACATAACTTACTCAGGGGCAAAGTAAGAGATGCTCATTCATGTCTAACTTGGTTTCTGCAGATGGAAAATGCTCACAGCAAGCTGAACTTAGCGGCGAAAATATTAACATCACCTACAAGCCCGATGGTACACACATAGCCGTTGGGAACAGGGTACATGTTACAGTTTCTTGTTATTTGCTATTGCTTTTCATAGTGTTTAACCTCTACTACTTTGGTAGTTTGTTTGGTATTCCATCTTATGTTCAAACTTGGGTTTCTGATGGTTTCAGTTTCCTTGGAAAAATTGGGCTCGTAGCCATTCTTGAACTCGTATTTTCTGTCTTCTATCTTCAGCAAGGAGGACAAGTATTTGGTCACTTATCTCACTCTGTTCATCATTTTCTATAGGATGATGAACTAACTATACTGGACGTTCGAAAATTTAAGCCCATTCATAAGCGCAAATTTGGTTATGAGGTAATCTCGTCTGAACTAATGCTGATCTTTTCCTATCAATTAGCTGGAAAGTGTCAAAAGGCATACATTAGCCGCCTGTCTCTTTAGGGAAAGGCTTGCATGAAACACTTGAGCCCATCATTAGGAACTCATGTTTCAAAGTTTGACTTTTACAAGTGATCCAAACTTCGCAGCTATGCTATGTGAGTGAGGTTGAGTGTGAAGGCAGCTGATCATTGTCTTTCCTCACTGCCTTTAGGTTCCTTTGGCCTTTCTAAATCATTTTAACTGGCTCAACTTGAATTGAACCACTATTATTTTCTGAACTATTTTTGGAAGCTGCACATGTTAAGAAACTTGTTCTCACATACCTTCGCAAGGTTTGCTCTTCAAAGTTTTTTAAACAGTTTCTGACCCACATTATGTTGCTTTCCAACACAAGATAGATAACTTAATATGTTTTTGTAGTTGATGAGTTCACCCCATTAATTAAATTAGTTACTGAGTTATTTACAGTTGTGGACATATCTGAAATTATGTGGAGAAAAAACTGTTTAGACCATGGACTAAGATGCCTTAGTAATGGAAATATATCTAAGCATATTTATACCTCCATGTATTAAATTGTTCTTGAATCCTTTTTTCTTATTAGGTAAATGAGATCGCTTGGAACACGACAGGAGATATGTTCTTTTTGACCACTGGGAATGGTGTGAACAATAGCTATGCAGGAAATTTTCTTTTGTTTTTGTTTCTGTGTTTTTTAGTTGATGTATGGAATAGATCTCTTTTTATTACCTAATTTGGATGTTATGTTTTTAACACGTGGGCTGGAAAATTGAATGTTTTTGTTATTCATATTTTTCCTCCTTCAGGTACTGTAGAAGTACTGGCATATCCGTCCCTTCGACCGGTTGACACCCTTATGGCTCATACAGCTGGTTGCTATTGTATTGCAATTGATCCATTAGGAAGGTGTGCTCCACATTCCTCTTACCTATTTTTTGGCTGTCTTCTTGTTCACATTCTTCTGATGTTAGTGGTTTCAGAACTCTGCGTTAGTTTCCCCTCTATCAAAATGGTGCTGTAAACACTCTGTGATAAATATATAATAGCGTTGTGAGGATGCATATCCCTACTCAAGCCACTATGCTGTGCGATTCCTATGCATATCCCTACTCAAGCCACTATGCCGTGCGATTCCTATTTTTCAATTTCAAATTTAGTCAGCGTATAGTATGGTGTTATGGTCCTTATGGGACTGAGAAATAGAACACGAGAGAGTAATTCTGTATTTGCCCTTAGCAAAAAATAATTCCAGGTTGTTTCTTGTTAGTCTGGAATCTTGAAGTAACCAGTGTCTATTGCTTTCACCTTTTATTCTTTATTTAACATGTGACTCAGTGATACCTTGTTCCCTGACCTCATCCACTATGCCTGCTTTTAACATGACGACATGACAACACTTCTCAAAAGGAAAAAAGGGAGAAAAGAAAGAGAAGAAAAAACAAGACATGACATGACGCAATGTCGGTATGGTCTTGTGGGTTTATGTATGTGGCATACCCCACTTCCTGATGGAACTTTTCTTACATTGGTACATCATCAATCTCCAAACATTTATATTCAGAGGTCTGTTAAGATGGTAAAACATAGGTTCTCTTCAATAATTTTGGGTAGTTTCATGTTGACCTTTATATAAAGTATATTGTTTTGGTAAGAATAATGGGAATGCGCATCTTTATAGCATATTCATGGATAAATCAATTCTTAATTGATTCCTCTTTTAAGATGGACCCACAGCTGATAACTATGTTGTTATGAAAGTACGCATGCAATGATCTGTGCATTGATTACAACTTAACTATGTCCACGAAGAATAGAAATAAAATAACGAAAAATAATTACAACCTACCTACACATGATAAATTGATTTTACATCTTTAATAAAAATATCCATTCTTTCGAGTCAAATGTGTTGGTCTATCAAGTCCTTGCTATGAGCTATCACGTAATAGAATCCTTTTAACCTCCAGAGCTGCCTCTTTATACTGTGACAGATATTTCGCTGTTGGAAGTGCTGATTCCTTGGTCAGTCTTTGGGATATCAAGGAGATGCTTTGTGTGCGAACATTCACAAAACTCGAGTGAGTCTCACCCAGCATCTTCTGTCCTTTTATATGCCCGTGATTATTATATGTGTACAAGTTAACCTAATTAAGGTTTTGATTACCTCCAATCCTGAGCAGGGAATGACTTTTTTTTGCTTATTCTCTCAGATGGCCGGTGAGGACAATAAGCTTCAATTACACAGGAGAATATATTGCTTCTGCCAGTGAAGACTTATTCATTGATATAGTATGCATCGTCTAACTTCTTTATTTAAATTTCTTTGCCTTCTATGTTGTCTTCATTCCTATGGAAAACTCTTAAAAATAAATCAAATACCATGTCGGACACTGGACATTTGGATAAGGCGTGGCATATGTTCTTCTATAATTGTATTTAACAGTCTTTATATGTATATTTTGTTGCATAATTAATTGCTATAAAATGAATTATTCTTTTTCACACTCTATGCTACATAAAATACCATTTTATCCCACAAAATATGTGACTTTTTTGCTGTGCCCACTTACCCTTGAGTTAGAGGTTTGATGGGTCCGAGCCCATGTAAGATAGATTATCATAAAACACTAGGGAAATTTCTATGCAATGATACAACCATCCATCTATACTGTGATCTCTGTATTATACAGTTGGACATGGGGGAGGGTGGATCTGGATTTGTTTGCTTTTTTGGATTTTGTAGATGAATTGATTGGTTAGGTGTTTTCCCCTTTTTATTGGGGTTTTAGTTTTGTATTTTTTAGCATCTTCTTGATGCTTTTGGCAATAAATTTATTTATCAAAAAAAAAAAAAAGAAAGAAAAATTTATATCATGATCCATTCAAATAGTAATAATTTAGCTAAATAATGCTAATGCTGCTTTCTGGAACAGTCAAATGTCCAAACTGGTCAATCAGTTCATCAAATACCATGTCGGGCTGCCATGAATAGCGTGGAATGGAATCCCAAATACAATTTGCTTGCATATGCTGGAGACGACAAAAACAAATATCAGGCTGATGAAGGTACGTGTATATTGTAGCTTCTTGCTTAATGATGGAATAAGGAAACCTAGAAAGATTTCACCTTTCTGTTTTGTTTGTTGCAGGTGTTTTCAGAATATTTGGCTTTGAGAGTGCTTAGGATTTTGACAGAATATGCAGGAAGCTCCAACCATATAGTCTGCAAGGCTCGTCTTAATTTATTAAGTTTTGGTCTTTTTGTTGTCTTGCAAATTGTTTTAAAAGTACGTTTGGTTCTGGGGGCTGTATTTTACTAGCTGTTCAAACGCAAGTACCAATCTGTAGCAATGTTTTGTGCATTGTGGGTGTTGAATTCTCTGCACATGGAATATTTCTGGCGTATGTGCATTTTTGGTTATGTGCATTTTTGTGTACTCAAAACTCTGTTGCACCTTCATTATTATCATTGGGGTCTGTTCGGTATCATTTTCTTTTTATTTATTTTTAAAATATTTTTTTGTAGTTTTAGAAACAAAAATAATGAAAAGTGAAAACACGATTTTTTTGCGGACACAAATTTTGAAAATTTATATAACTTGAGTGTTTTTCTGAAAAAAATGTTGTTTTTAGAAAACTATCAAAAACAGTTTTCCGAGCAAGTTGATCGTTGCCGCACTCTTTTAGATATCCAAATTATGAGGATGGAAAAGTTGCAACAAGACAAGGAGAGCTAGTGTGTACAATGAACATACCATGTGGTTTATGTGATATGACAAAACTTTTGAAAGAAAAAAAGAAAGTAAAAAGTTACACTTCTACATTTTGAGGAAAAGTGGAACACCAGTAGTATTGCATTATGAAGAATAGTAGTATACAAACAAGATATTTTTATACTATGTTTGGATCTTTATGTTTGGATATTTAATTTACAGAGAAATGTGATAACCGCCTATTAGCCCTCTTTGAGCGACAATTGGATCAAAATAATTCATCCCTTGCATAGATTCCAACAATGATGTTGAAGAAGTCTAAGGATGGTGCCAAGATTTGCCAATCCTTTCCATTCTTTGGTTTAGCCAAAGTTGATCGAGGCAACTAAGGTGATCAGTCCATCATCTCAGTCACTTCAATTGATTTTGACACAGTGAGGTAATCAGACCACCACCCTAATTATCTTAGTTGACTTTGGCATAATGCCCTAAATAGCATAGTGATTGACGGAACCAAATGCAGAAGGGAGCACCAATCGAGAGACGACATGTGGCGTGAGGGAGCGTCCCATTAATATTATAGGGACCAGCAATGATTCAGACCACTAATTTTGGTGCTCTAATGAAGTATTAATGACATGGCAATGAACAAAAAAAATAAAATAAAAACAAACCAAGACCAAAACATCACATCATTGTGGGTGAAGCCCACTACCAACTCATTAGAGCTATCTTTAGAGTTCAAAAATTAGAGTTCCAAAGCATTTTTCTTATAGGGACGCTCATGGGAACATATACAAGTCACTCACTAACTCTCTAACATCAGGAAAGTTTTTAGAGAGTGACTTGCGTCATTCGAGAGAGTGAGTGACGTCATTGTGAATGAGTTATGGCCTCAATGCGACGTCAAGGCCTCATATAATTATTCTCCCAACTCTATGGACTTAACCTTTATATAACGATATGTATTTCCAGTCCGAATTCATAAACGAATTGTATGTTTGACAATTTGGAAGGGCCGCTGCGCTAACAATTCTAAGAAATCGGTCTCAAGTAGCCACACCACCTCGATCAACTTCAGCTGACCCAATAATTAGCATGGCAACTGAGGTGGTTAATCGGTTGACTTCCGCATGTTGGCATAGATAGCAAGATGGTCGTCTGCGTGCTTGAAATTAGGCACCTAGGATCCAAACAAAAAAGTCATTAATCACTATGGCCAATATCCACACAAATCAAAATTAAATTTCTTTACCTTGACACTTAATCTAGATCAACCCCTTCCAATTACTATTCTCTAAACAAAGCCTAGACATAGAGGATTAGTTTGGAAACAGGAAACACCAAACCTGTAAAGCAAAAAAGATAAACAATAATCAAATTATGAGAAAACCAAGTAATTGACTTTCACTTAATCTCCACACTCGAACTCTTCATTCTCTTCCCACTCTGTCTCTCTTTTCGACAAATCAAAACTCGCGCTTTTCATCCTCATCTCCTGAATCCACCTCGTCACTGCTCTGCCATCGCTCCTCTCTCTCTGCAACTCTCTTTCCACTTTCCAGTACCTCCAGAGCTTAATTTGAACCAAGAAGATCACAACAATCGAAACCGAAACCGACAAAATCGATGGAACCCATCATTTTTCACACAAAGATTTGTAATCATTTTGGTTTTTGGTGGTTGAAATGAAGAGAATGATTGAGAATAAGGAGTGGAAAATGAAGAAGAAAAAACAGAGTTGGAATATTTCTCTTCCAATTGTGTCTTTTCTTGTTTCTTTAATTGTGATTCGGCGAGCAGAGAGGTGTTCTTCTCTTTGCAAGAGCTTGAGGAGTAAGAGGTGACCTGAGCTTTGAGAAATTTCCATTAATGGGTGGTTTTGAATTGTGGAGATTAGTTTGTGGTGTTGGTGTTCTTCGTCAATTGGGATTTCGACGACGTGGGTGTCTTTGGAATTTGCCATTGATTGGGAAATTCAGATAAGAAAGTGAAGATTGATGCGAATTGTAAGAATAGAAAACAATGTATGTATATGGAAATGAATAGTTTGTAACTGAGAGCGCGAAGATTTGCAGATAGCAAAGTGTGATTCGTTGGATTTGAAGGAGAAGATAAGAGGGTGTGTATCGGATATCATATTTGTTCCATATCTTTTTCTTTCATTCATTTGTTGATCACCTTTTTTCACTTAACTCCCACCACTAACTCCATTTCCATTATCACCCAATTCCATCATTGTTAATCTCTTCCTTGGCTTTCCCAAACATCCTCCATTGTTCTTGACACTTCTATAGCCCTCTTCCTTTATCACCCACCCTTTATCTCAACTCCTTCACTGTTGCCCAACCATGCCCTTACTATTCAATCTTCTCTCTTCTTACATGTGTCCTTTTTTCCTCCATCGTGGCACTTCACTTCATCTGAACTAGCCATTACAACCCCCTTATTTCCTTTCCTACAGTGACTTGCCACCATGACGTTTCATTATTTTCCCTTTAACTAATATTATCCCATTATTTTTCACGATTCCAAGTAAAAAAAAAAAAAAAACTTACAAAGGGTCCGTGGGGACATAATTTTGAGTTGTCCACGTGGCCTAGGTGGTTAGCCAAGATGCCATGTGGGTGATTCTGATTGGCAGGGGTGTGATCAAACCACATCTGAATCCGAGATGTTCAAATGAGAGACTAGAGTCCTAGATGATGATAGACTATCTATTTGGGTAAGATTGGACTCTTGAGAGGGTTGATCTTAATCCAAATAGGAAAAATTTTGGATAATTGATATCATTGTAAAGGATAGACACTAATCATTATAAAAGTAAGATACCCTGTGGGTATAAGGTATGTGATTTATTTTGTGAGCTCTTGATTTGAGTTGATATCTTGGGAGATAAGTTACTGATTTGATCATCGAAGTGTCCCCGGGTGGATGAGCCACCACGGTATTTCTTATTTTCTTGTGCGCAGGTGTTGGCTTAATCTATTCTTTTGTATGCTCTAAATCTAAGTTCCTTAGATATCGACAGGGAGATCTGTTTCATTGTGAGGTCAAAAATCAACACCCACAAATTTGGCGCATTCTGTGATAACTTAGCAAGAATAGATGGCCAACATCCGGCAAGGAGAACGAAAAGTATCATTTTGATTCTTTGTTTTTGACGAGTGGACATTTGAGTCCTTATTTCTTGACGCCGATGAGTTATGATCTCGGTTAGAGGAGCATCTCTAATATGTTGTTTAGTTTACATGTTAGAAGATCAGACGATATAGGTTCCATCACCTCAGATTGCCGAGGTAATAAAACCTAGGAGCAATTGTGGGGACATAATTTTAAGGCCTAGATGGTTAGCCAAGATGCCATGTGGGTGATTCTGATTGGCTGAGGTGTGATCAAACCACATCTGAATCTGAGATGTTCAAATGAGAGACTGGAGTCCTAGATGATGATACACTCTCTATTTGGGTAAGGTTGGACTCTTGAGATGGTTGATCTTAATCTAAATAGGAAGAGTCTTGGATAATTGATATCCTTGTAAAGAATAGAGTTACATGAAGTAAGAATTTTAGGAGAAGTTGGACATTGATCATTATAAAAGTAAGGCACCTAGTGGATCTAAGTTATGTGATTTATTTTGTGAGTTCTTGATTTGAGTTAATAAAAAAGTTATTGACTTGATTGTCGGAGTGCTCCCCTGTGGACAAGCCACCGCGGTATTTCGTATTTTCTTGTGTGTAGGTGCTGGCTTAATCTATTCTTCCATGTGCTCTACAACTAAGTTTCCTATATCTCAGCAGGGAGATCTTTTTGGTTCGGAGATTAAAAATCAACACCCAAAAGGTCCTTTTGATGACAATATAAATAAATTATTTATTTAACTTATTTGAATCATATCATTTCTATATTTTTTTTACATGTCTTTTCATAATAAGTAAAAAAGTTAACTATATCCAAAGCGATACGAAATATTGAGATTTGCAAAGGAGATCTGGGTTAGGTCTATGAAAGTTTCACAATATAAATAAATTATTTATTTAATTTATTTAAATTACATCATTTCTATATTTTTTGATATGTCTTTTTATAATAAATGAAAAAATTAATTATAACCAAAGCGATACGGAATATTGAGATTTGTAAAGGAGATTTGGGTTAGGTCTATGAAAGTTTCATTGAATGGGAATTTGGAGGATCTACGGTTTTAAGGAGGGTTTGTTGGGTGAGTGGGTGCGGCGATTGGTATGAAAAGGGTAATGAGAGTGACAGGGTTGGGGAAAGGCTGATTGTGTTGTGGGGCATACGATACGGGGAGGGGTTAAGAGGGGTGGAAGTGGGTGATTACAATAGTAGGAGTTATGGTGGTAGTGGGAAATAATTGATGGTAAAAGGTGGCAGAAAAGAATATAATGGAAAGAGAGATGGGAAAAGTCCACAGAGCCTAGTTTGGAAAATATATACTTTAATTAAAAAGTCAAAAAATTATTATAAATTATTATATTATTTTATATATTTTTTTTATAAAAAATTAAAAAATTATTAAAATGGTCTATTTTTAAAGAAGGCCAAAATGGAGGGTAAAGTAATTTTCTAAGAACGTGTTTTTATAATCAATTTCCAAAATTTCATCCAAAATGTAATTAAAATTGATTCAAACTTATTTTGGGAAGTTATAATTTTAATAAAAAAGTAAAAAAATCACTATAAAAAAATAATATCATTCTCTCCATTTTTTCGTGTATGTTTTTTCGCAAAAAACTATTAAAAAGATCAATTTCCAAAATAGGTCTCAATGGCATTTCGTATTTTTTTTGTCGGGAAAGTCTGGAAATCCAAACTTACCTATCTAGAATATTTTTGGTGAGTGATGGTGTGATGGAAATTAATTTATGTAGTGTGAGATCTATATTGGGTTCATTATTCCTATAAGTTGGGGTAAAGATTAATTTCTAAATAATTTATAAATTGATAAGAATGAATTTATAGTATTACTCTTTTCTTTAATACCATTTCTAACGTAATTTTTCCTACACTTCAACATATTAAATATTAATTTTTGAAGACTACATATTTTAATTAAAAAGTTAAAATATCATCATAAATTATCACATCACTTTTTATTTTTATTTTTTTACATATATCTTCATAAAAATTTAAAAAATTATTAAAATAACTTGTAAATTTCAACGGCCAGCAGGACCTGTTATAATTTTAGCGGTTTCAACGGCCAGCAGGACCTGTTACAATTTTAGTGGCTGAATTGCAAGCCACATGTACCGCACCTGGCCGAGAATTTATTTGTTGATCCAGGCGTACATGATCATCATACCTTGGCCAAACACAAAATATGTTTCTTCATAATTTCGAATTGAGTAATGCTGAGCACTTCAAAAATTTTATTAAATTTTTATTAAATGTGTCGCCCGAATATAGGATTTATATAAGACTTATATGATATGAATTCTATACTTATGTGAGACCTTTGATAAAAAATTTAGTAAAACTTTTAAAATCTTCAATATTTTTCTTTCAAATCATTTAACACAAAATTATAAATTCCGTCTCTATTAATCACAACATATCTAAAACACTGCATAACCGTGCCACAGAATCACCAAATAACTTCTCCACCTAGTCTCGCAATTGTTTTTTCACGATTCAGAACCCAAACTAGTTCAGTTCAATACTCACTTTCTTTTTCCCTAAGAAACCTCCATATATATATGATCCAAACATGCAATATAGTTTTTTTTTATTTTATTACTATCAAAATTTATATATTTTGATCTATTCAATTATAAAAATATATTATTTTTCTTTTTACAAACTCCTTTAAGATCAGAAAAAAAAAAAACTTGAATACAATAGTAATACCATATCATTAATATTCCCATCTAATCATTTAGTGTCATTTACCTTTCATGTATGTGTGATGTCTAAAAATTAAAATATTTTTCTCCCACATTTTGTGGTTTTATTGTGTAGCAATATATTTATACTATTTTTAAAGTTGAAAAAAATTAATGTTTGAATTCCTAGATGATGAGAGTAAAATGAAATTCACTAACACTTTGTTTGGATAGTGAGTAAAGGTAAGAAAAGAAAAGAAATGGTTATAGTTTCTCACTATTTGATAAATAAAATAGAAGAAAATGTGATTTCTTACTTATCTTGTTTGGATGGAGTAAATTAGAGAAATGAAAAGAAAGTGTTTTATTTGATTTTTACCAAAATAACCTTCTATATTATTAAGCTATGTTTTTCATAAGGGTAATTTTGATATTTTAAACAAGTTTTATTAAATCCATTTTTTTTTTTTATACCAAATCTCACTATCTTTGGTGAAAAACAAAACACAGAGTTAGTGAGAGTCTATTTCTCACAATCTCTTGTCATTTCTCACCTTATTTAATCGTCCAAACAAGTAAAGGGTTTCAAATTCTCACTATATCTTTTCTTTTCTCACCAAATCCCTCCATCCAAACATAATGTAATAATTGAACGATTGTAATCAAGAAAATTCTATAATATACACCATATGCACCTTTAGTTACAACCTTTATTGATTATGACCTATTGTGTTATTGAGGTCCCTTTTGAGAGTGATTTATAAGTCAATTTATTAATCTTTTTAACTTAGGTCTCGTTTGTCAACTACATATTTTAATAAAAAAATCAAAATTTTACCATAAGTTGTCACATTGTCTTCTTTATTTTTTTATACATCTTTTCATAAAAAATAAAAAAATTATTAAAATAATTTATTCTCAAATGAAACCTTTTAAATTATATTACCTCTTTACTTTTTACACAATTTTCTTTATAATAAAAAAAAAATCAACTTATTTAGGCCGGCAAGTAGGCCTAAATTATGCCATCTACCCAGATTAAACTCATGGCATATATGCAAATAGTATTTCCCTACCCCCCCCCCCCCAAAAAAAAAAAAAAAAAAAAAATCTAACAACACATCGAAAAATCTAACAAGTCAAATCGAATAAAAACAAACGTCGACCACCGCCGTTACCGGTTTCCAGTCAACCTCCGACCACCAACCACCCCCCCCCCCCCCCCCCAATTTTTTTATTTTATCTCTCCTTTCTTGTTCATAAAGAAACACTCCCTCAAGAAATCAACCAACAAGTCATCTCTCTCTCTCTCTATATATATAGACGAAGACGAAGAGGGCTTTACTGTGTTTTTCCATTATTGCAGCAAACAAAAAGAAAAAGAAATGCATCTGTACAATGCTTGGCTTCCTCCGCCAGTCGCCGACGAGACGAAGAGAGAGAGAGAATCGTTCGCTCGCGTCGTCTCCACTGTCAAGGAGCTGTATTTGCCCGACGATCCTGAATCGGTCTATTCCACTCTGAAATGGATCTCCGTAATCGACATGTAAGAGCTCCAATTCGAGCTTTCAATTTCTTATTATTTCACAGATTGAACTTTTGTGTATATATATCCTAATGCGTGTTGGAATTGAAGAATTCTTTACTCGCGTAGTTCGATCAGTATTTCGTATGCTGTCAATTTTTAGTCTCAGTGATTTTTCAATTGTTACAATATCAAACTTTCAATTTCTGATTATTACATAGATTGAACTTGTGTGTGTGTATATATGTATATCTAATCTAATGCGTGTTGGAGATGAAGAATTGTTTTTTCGCACAGTTCGATCTATACTGTATTTCGTATGCTGTTAATTTGTAGTTTCAGTGAGTTTTCAAGTGTTACACTATCATTTTCTTTTTTTGATTTTCAATTTCTGATTATTACATGGATTTAACTTGTGTGTGTGTGTATATCTAATGCGTGTTGGAATTGAAGAATTGCTTACTCGCATAGTTCGGTCAGTATTTTGTTTGCTGTCAATTTGTAGTTTCAGTGAGTTTTGAAGTGTTGGACTATCTGTTTTTTTTGATTGTCTTCAATTCTTGAATTTCTGATTCCTATTCTTACTAATTTCTGGAGTTGTTTAGCAGTATTTATTGGTCTTTGTTTATGTCTGTATTATTGAATTTTGTTATAGCTTGTATCTGTAACAACACATGAATTCCTTATGCTATTTGATCAAGAAAACAGTCTAAATTCAATCAGCCTTCTTTTACTTTTTCTATGTGTGTTTCTCGTTCATCTGCTGTCAATTTGCAGTTTCAGTGAGTTTTGAAGTGTTACGGTGTCAATTTTTTTTGTGTTTTGATTCTCTTCAATTCTTGAATTTCTGATTCGTATTCTTACTAATTTCTGGAGTTGAATTGAAGTTGTTTAGCAGTATTTATTGGTCTTTGTTTATATCTGCATCATTGGATTTTGTTATAGCTTGTATATGTAAGAATACACAAGAATTCCTAATGCTATTTGATCAAGAAAACAGTCCAAAAATGGAACCATTTCTGCTGTTCAGCCATACCTGATATTGTCTGGGATTGCTCATGTATGACATTGACAATTAGTGAAGCACCTTCCAATTGGACTGTAACTCTCTCATGGAAAATGTTATGATTCGAGTAACCAATGATAAACTACAGATTTCTGGGGTAAACATTTTATCATGATATCTAAAATGATGAATACTTTGGTGATTAAAATCTATAGGTTGATTTAGACTTATCATCACTTAGAGAGCTATCATCCAATGATTTCACATTTTAAATGTTTGCTAGAAAAAAAGTACAGGTTAATGTGCATGATATATCAGTTTAGCAGACAGTTTGAATGAGAAACAATTTTTTTATTTTTATTTTATAATCATGAATGAGAAACAGTTAATATTGCTCCATAAACACAGGTTTCAGTGGAAGTTGGTCCTTATGTCTAGGATCAATCTATTATGTTCGGCAAGATGACTGGTAGGGTAGGTAGGTGCATACTGCATTAGTGAAAATGTTACTCTTGCTTGAACAAGTCAATTGCACTACTGAACAAAATCTTGCTATGGAACCAAAGCAAAGCAACTAATTCACATGTTTTGTAATGAGGTGGATTCTTCTTGTTTTTCCACAATCACATGTGGAACCCGAATAGACATGCCTAATCTTGAGTTTAGATAATTTTCACCTATGTAATATCGACACTTCCGTGGTTGAGCCATGTCCATGCTGGACATTTGTGTTAAGCATATATGTATTTGATATAATCATTTGTTATTAAGGGTACTTTAGTCTTTGGTATGTTTAGGGTTTGTGTAGCTTAGGTATATATATATATTTCTCTTTGTAACCTTTATTTTCTTTTTCTATGCTTAATAATACTATCAATATTTTCTTCTAGCCTTGTTTGACTTGGCATCACAGCCTACCAAACCCTAAGTTTGTTTCTCTCCAGAGTGCTTTCTTACTCCACATTTTTTTTTTGTTATCAAGGTGTTTTCCCTCTTCCTCGAGTTGACCAATAGTTTGCTGATGTGGTAAGCAAACTTTGTGATTTTTACTTGTTTCGGGGTTGCCAGTGTGTTCGGTAGCATTATTCTGTGATACACTGAGTCTTCCGGCTATTTCTCTACCTTTTTAGGGTCCCTGTGCTAATATGGTATGCACATATTTGGTTCTTTTTGGTTATTAGGCTGTGTTTGGTAGCATTCTTTGTGGGATGCCGTTTTTTTAGCCTTTCTGTTTGTGGTGAGTTGCCGTTGCTTCGGCCTTGTTGCTTTTCTCTCTCAGTTGGTTTCTCTTATTGTCATCATGATTGATTCAGTGCACGTTTCTCTGTTGCAAGATGTTGGTTCCTTGCCTATGTTCATTGAACTTATCATTGAAGAGAGTTATTACTATTGTTGTTGTCTTTTGGCAATTTCATTGTAATTGCTTGTGATGATCATCCTATTTTCAAGTTCAAGTTGGACACTTCACTTCAACTATTCCGTGTTCCAACTTGAGGGGGAGTGTTGGAGATAAGATTGTATTGTTAAAGATATCAGAAGATATGGAAGATATTAAAATATATGGAGATCTCATGATTTGTGCTTATTATGATTTTTTGTATATTTGATTTATTTTAATTCCTTATCTTCAGGGATTTGATTGTATCTTCCACTCTATATATATGGCGTATCTTGTAAACAAGAGTATTAAGTTATGTGAATGAAAGATGTAGCTCCCTAGGGCTTTGTGTGTGTGGATGTAGGCCAATATTGGCCCAACCATGTTATGCCTTTGTGTTCTTTCTTTTCTCTTTTATGTCTCTATTATCTCTCTATATTCAATCTTATTGCCTAATTACAAAATTCAACTTGGACACTGAGGCTTGGACATGTGTTTCATCTGGAGCATGTCCATCATTTCAATACTTTCATAATTTCAAGCACTTGGTTGGTAGACTTAATTGGAGATTCTCTATACACGTCAAACTTTAGGTATAGCATTTTTCCTGAATTCATTAGAAGCTTTGGTTATATTTAATAAAAAAAATTAGTAAATTCAATAAAGGTTATTATCAAAAGATGAAGGGGGGAAATGGGAGAGGAGGAATCGTTGTCAGATGTGAACGTGTGAACATTGATTGTTATTATGAGTTATAAATTATAGTTTTTCAGGGGGAGATCACTATTGAAAGATTCCAATAACACCGGTCCCTCTCTAATCATTACGCCTTTCTATCGTCAAAAGTGGGAGCAAGATTCATTGCACTCACTCTGCACATACAAAAATTAGATCGTTGAATCAAAACCAATGGAAGCGGAATAATCTCATGCCGCAGGAAAATAAATAAGGCTAATAAAACTTCCTTTGTTGATGCTCAAAAAAAAAAGAAAAAGAAAATAAATAAGGCTGCGGCCACTGGAAAATAAATTAGGCTGACTATTATCATTATCCATAGTGCTAAGAGGTGTCTCTTTTTCAAGATCTCATGCCTTGTTTTTGGCACTAGAGATCTTTTTTTTGTTTTTTTTTTTGGTAAATCATTTTATGCTGCTTCAACTTTTAATGTAACTAGTCTCTACTTTGTTTTATGTTGATGATGTATATGCTCATTCGTTTAGGAAACGGGCTATGGAATGAGCTTATATGCGATATATAGGGAACATGGCATCTGGTAGTTTATATATATGTATATATTATATATCTGTGCAAATGGGTTACTTATAAAAAAGGGTGTCCCAGTTACAATCAGTGTCTATCAGGTTAAATCTGTTGGTAGAAGAGAATAAGTTATAATGCTGATATAGGTCCCTTTAATGATGGCATCATTTTTTTAAACAAGAGAAGTATTTTGTTCTATTTGGTATGTTCTATTCTCCACCTTCTTCACCAGTGAATAGTCACTTGCTTTGTTATCTAATTGTTTGCTGCTCAATGAAATGAATGCCAGTTTTTTTGGTAATCGGGTATCTGTGTAAAACCCCGACTATTCTTGAAACCCATGCAAAGCGCCCCCCCACGTGGGTTGGTAAAATCTCAGGCTATGCCCGTGGGTGTGTCCCAAAAGGGATTGATAGCAGTCAATGGGAATCGAACCTTAGACCTGATGCTTCATGAGGCACCAAGTGACAGACCACCAAGCCAACCCCTTGTGGTTGAATTGAATGCTAGTTGGTCATTGCTCATTTTATTTTTGGTGCTGAATATAATTTGATTCATCTTCTCATACTATCTGCAGGTGACGTCTGTGTAAAGTTTTATTTTTTACTCTTTTATTTTGCAGTTTCATAAAAGCAAAAAGTGAAGTATCTTTGGAAGATGTGGCTGCCCTTGTGGAATTGGGGTTGGAATTGTTTTTCACGTCACATAACAAACTTCATGCCCAGGTGGTGCATCGTACCTCTGAATGTTTTTTTTTTAATTTCTTTTCACATATTCTCCTTCTGTTTTTGTTTGTTACATGATAGTGCATTTCTGTCATTTAGGTTAGATGGGGAAGTATCCTAGTGAAGTTACTGAACAAATACCGAAAGAAGTTGTCCTTGAAAGTTCAATGGCGGCCTTTCTATGATACATTGGTCAATACGCACTTTACAAGGCAAGTTTTGTGTTTTCCCCTTCTTAATTTATTGATTGTGAATACATTTTTTTGACTACATTACAATTATTGACATTAATTATCATGCATACTTGTGCTTGTTCTTTTAAATTAATTTTTTATATGTAAATATTTAATTATTTTTATTTATCTTTTTGAATGCCAATTATTTTATGTTATTTAGGATCTCCATATACTGTAAATCTATTTCCACAATTCCATATTTCATGTTTAATTCTTTGATAGCTGCCTTAGAACTAAATATTATCAGTATTGATTTCTCACAATCATACATCTATATATTATGTATATGTAGCACTTTTTAATGTTTGATATTTTTTTTTGAATGGTATGGTTTGATTTTTTATTTTTCTCACATAGTTTTTATAATCTGTCCTTCTAACCAACTTCCTCATAATTTTTTTTTTTGATAAATAAAATAAATTTGATTGAAAAAGTATCAAGATGATGCAAAGAATACAAAACCGCCCAATCATTGAGTGGAAACTCAAAACTTCTAAGCAATAGCATCATTACAATTTTTTTAAAAAGCAAATAAATCCGGATCCACCCGTCTCTCCAACCAGCTATACAAAGTAACTAGCAATCGATTCTCAAGCCATGGAACAGAATGATGTATCTCTTGAAATGTATGCTGATTCCTCTCTAACCAAACCAATCACATCAAACAAAAAGGCACCACCAACCAAACCCGTTGGTGTCGACGTCCGACTTGAGCCCCTTGCCAACTCCACAACATCTCCAACACTCCTCTTGGCTGTACCCAAAACATTCCAAACATGGAACAAATAAGCCCCCACAACCTCGAAACCACAACACAACGAAGAAACAAATGGTCCACTGACTCAACATCAGCACAACACATGCAACACTGATTCACTAATGTCAATAGTAAGATTCCGTCCCAAAGCAGCTGTCCATAAGAAGAATACAACCTTAGAAGGAACACCTGGCACCCAAGTACTCCTCCAACGAAATACACCCATCACTGCCCCCACCAAACTCCGATAGAAGGATGAGACAGAAAACTGTCCTTTAGTACTCAAAACATTCCAAACCGCCCCATCCTCCCCCCTACCCGTAACCCCCAGCCCATACAAGAAAGTAAACCTTTCCTCTAATTGGCCAACCTTCCAATCTTGAACTGGACTCCACAGCTGAATATCCCAAACCACCACATCCACATTCCCCAAACAATCTGCAATAGTAGCTTCCCGATCCAAAGCTACATCAAAAATTATATGCATGGCTTTTTGTCTATCATTTTGTATCCCTTGTTTCTGAAGCTGTGTTCTCGTACTTTAAAATTGGATCTGTTATAGGAATACAGGCCCAGAAGGGTGGAGATTGAGACAGAGACATTTTGAGACTGTTACTTCCCTTGTTCGATCCTGCCGGAGGTTCTTCCCACCAGGTTCCGCCTCTGAGATATGGTCTGAATTTGGGTAATTTTCTGAGTCTGTCTTTATTATGTCAGTCACTTCGGTAAATAATATCTTCTTCTAAATTTTTTGTCAACTTTTTTTGGAGCTATTTTAAGCTTTAGTTTTATGCTGAAACCTTGTCAAAGAGAAATCATTTGTTCTTCTGTTTGAGTTGTTTTTGGACTTGCTAACTTCTTGCATACATGTTGACTTAGATGTAGATTCCCACATTGAGATACCTGCTGATTTTGGGAGGGGAGGGACTGGACTAATAAGAGTCATTCTTGCTTTTGCCTTAAGCATTTGGTGTATATAGTCGTTTTCTATTGAATGATTTCAATTTTGCAGATCTCTGTTAGAAAATCCATGGCATAACTCATCCTTTGAAGGTGCTGGGTTTGTGAGACTGTTTCTTCCTACAAACATTGACAACCAGGACTTCTTTTCACAGTAAGGACTGCCAGTACTTTTGGAGTTATTCTTTGTATGAATTTCAGTATGACTGGTAATGAACTAGCAATTGATTTCTTTTCTTTACAATGACAGGGATTGGTTTAAAATATGTTTAGATCAGTGGGATTCAATTCCAAATTGCCAGTTTTGGAACAGTCAATGGGCAGCTATTACAGCTCGTGTCATAAAGAACTACAAATTCATCAGCTGGGATTGTTTCTTACCTACGCTCTTCACAAGATACTTGAATATGTTTGAGGTGAGTGTTACATAATTTTGTGTTGTCTCAGTACTTTATTTGTCTCTGTACTTTATTTGTCTCTAGTTACAGGCTCATAAAGATGTTTTAGCCTCTATAGAATTTTCTTTAGCTGACCTATTTTCCTTTACTTGAATCTTGGATGGCACCCCTTTCTAGACTTTGTTCTTGCGTGGAAAGTATTTTTCAGTATTGCGAAGTCCCATTAGGCAACTTGCATGAGTGTTATATACCCACATGCAACAGCACTGGTCTTTCTCATCGTACACAAGTTTTTATGATAGCTTTAGCTCATATGGTCACTTGGAATCAGTTTTTCTATTAATCTTGTTTAAAATATGTTCACAATGTTGGCCACAATGTTATGCTGTTGTATTTTAAAATGAACTTTTACTCGTATTTCACAAGATTTTTCTCTGTTGCAAGTAATATAGATTTATTTTTCCATTCATTTCGAAAGCCTTGATTTGCTCTCATGTAGCTTTCTTCCACTTTAGGGGAGAGTGAGTTTTGGATACATTGTGAAGCAAAAACATTGAGAATATGAAAGATATAATGGTAGATATGTTGAGTTTAAGCAAAATGGAGAATAAGTACTTGCTTAAGCAAAATTGGTTTTAGCTGTGTATACTAGTTTATATTTTATAAAACTCATGGGTAATTTAGAGTGAATTTACAGGATAATTAACCAGGTTGGATGGACCATCAGCAACCCCAAAAGTAACAACAGTAGGAGGTTGTTAATTACTTAGCGATGAAGAATGTTGGAGGGGCATGTTTCAGCAGAGAAAAGCCCCCTCCTATAAAAAAATGTCTTTCCTTTGGAAGTCTCATGTTGTTCCCAAAAAGGAATGGTTGTAGAATTAGAAGTTGGAAGAAGAAAAGACTTTTCATTTCTACCTCCCTGTGAAAAGCATAAAATAGAATTGGTGACATTTGTGAAATCTGAATGTTTGTTACTGTTTGGATAATAACACTTCTAAACCTTTTTATTGGGTAAATAACCGGGGGGGGGGGGGGGGGGAGAATGCATTTTAGAGCCTTCCGATTGAGTTTGCAGATGACCCAATTTTTTTTGTTTATTTGTTTTGAGGTCTGTCAAATACTTTTTGGTAGGATTGCATAGTTGTGATGTCATGAGCTTCTAACACATTGTGAGAGAAGGTTGTATCCCAGGATTATGATTGTACAAGATGATATTGAAGGATAGAGGAGCATAAACAACAAAGAATGAAAATAGTTGAGAATTCATATCATATTTTTCATCTTACGTCTCTCTACTTATGTAGATGGGGTTCACAAGACCCGAAATACTTGGGTATTAGCAATAATTTTTGCAAAAACATGGAAGAACAGCAACATCAAGTTGTTAATTATGAAGTCGGGCTCCTAGGATTGGTTGAGATTTTCAAGCTGAAAGATAAGAATTACTAAACAATAAACTTATGGGAATTTATTGCAGTGATGCTTTCATTTTATGCTCCGACTTACGTGCCTTCTGTTTTTTCTCCGTTCTTGCTTTTACATTTAGAGTTTGTGGAGTCTAGAAATTGTGGTTAGGTTCTCTAGGATATATTCTTTGTATGCCTTTCACAGTTCTTTAATGACAAATGTAGGTTCCTGTGGCAAATGGAAATGGAGCATATCCTTTTTCTGTGGATGTTCCCAGAAATACAAGATTTTTGTTCTCCAATAAAACAGCCACCCCAGCAAAGGCCATTGCAAAATCAATTGTAAGATAAATGAAGGCCCATAACTAGCAGTTTTCATGGTATTTTGTTGGATGGTTTATGTTATGTGTATTCTGCTTTTGCTAATGCAGGTACATCTGTTAAAACCTTGTAGTCCAGTGCAGCAACACTTCGAGAAATTGGTCAACCTCTTAGAACAGTATGTTTTCTGCCATCCCAATGCTTTTATGTATCACTTATAATGCATTTGTTTTATTTATCAATTCTATTAATTGGTTCACCTCTGGCATTTATCATTGTAGATATTACCATCCCTCTAATGGTGGTCGGTGGACTTATTCTTTAGAGCGGTTTTTGCTCTATTTGGTAATTACATTCCAGAAACGCTTACAACATGAGCAACAGTGAGAATTCTTTATGCAAAAATTACTAAAGGTGTTCTACATCTGTTATTGTGTATTAATTGTTTTCTGTAACTATAAAATACCCTTAATACAGGAATGAAGAGAACAGTAGGAAGGCTGAACTCTGTTTGGGACCATCAGAAAGGGCTTTTTTTGTGAATACGGTGCTGAAGTTAATTGATCGTGGTCAATACAGCAAAAATGAACATCTTTCCGAAACAGTTGCAGCAGCAACTTCTATTTTGTCTTATGTGGAACCCTCTTTGGTTCTTCCATTTTTAGCGTCTCGGTTCCATATGGCCTTGGAGACGGTCAGTAATGTAGCATGCATTTCCTTACATGCTAGAAGCGTGAAATCCTTATTTACTTATTTATGATTTTCCAATAGACATCTGGTCCAACTTAGAAATCATGTCCCATGGATAAGATGTATTTTTAACAGAGTGTTCATTCAGTTGTATTGTGCTTGTTTCATCACCTTACCTTCTCTTTTCTAACATTGTGTCTATTCAGATAACAGCCACCCACCAGTTGAAGGCTGCTGTGACATCAGTAGCATTTGCTGCCCGATCTCTATTTCTCACATCCTTGTCATCTTCTCCAGTAAAACCAGATGATGTAGGTTGTAGTGATGGGTTCGTTGATCTTTTGATGATTTCATTATCCAATGCACTACTTGGCATGGATGCCAATGACCCACCTAAAACCTTGGCAACCATGCAACTGATTGGTTCCATATTTTCCAATGTAAGCACTAATCTTCGTAAAAAAAACTTGTCATAAGTGCATTTTTGTGAAGAAGGGTTCTGCTCATCTGTCTCAAATTTGCAGATGGCTATCATTGAAGATAATATGGATGAGTTGTCGTTGATGCCCACTATCTGCTTTTCTGAATGGCTTGATGAGTTCCTATGTCGCCTATTTTCTTTACTTCTACACTTGGAACCTAGTAGTGTTCTGTAAGTGGTGGATATCTGACATCAATATTTTCCCAGCTCTTTTTCCTTCTTATGCTTCTATTTGTTTATTTGTTAATTACTAATAAATGCTGGGTCAAATTATTTTTAGTTTCCCCCTTTGCACTCTGGAATAAGTTGTTAATGGTGCTGCAGGAATGAAGGCCTTCATTCATCGGCTACATCAGGAACTTTCCTGGTTGATGATGGTCCTTACTACTTTTGCATGCTGGAAATCTTGCTTGGACGGCTTTCAAAATCCCTCTATGACCAGGTTAATGTTTTTGATCTGAATAGTCAGTTCAGCTGTTTCTAATAATTTAAATTTTCTGGATAGATGTTCTCATGAATTTTACATTTCGCTTGCAGGCTCTCAGAAAAATTTCAAAGTTTGTCAAGACAAATATTCTTCCTGGGGCAATAGCAGAGGTTGGACTGCTTTGTTGTGCATGTGTTCATTCAAACCCAGAAGAGGCAGTTGTTCACCTTATTGAACCAATCCTACTGTCTGTTATATCCTCTTTCAAGGGAACACCTACTACAGGTTTTGGAGGAGAAGGAATTTCTGATGCATCAGTTTCTTCCAAGGTTTTTATATTTTTTCCTTTGCCCTGGTACTTGTCATTTGCCTTATGTTTTCTTATTGTGAATGTCAATTGTCTTTCTTCAGGTAAAACCCACACTTTCTCCAGCTCTCGAAACGGCAATTGACTATCAACTGAAAGTATTATCAGTTGCCATCAGTTATGGCGGTCCTGCCCTTCTTCGTTGCAAGGATCAATTCAAAAAAGCTATCGTGTCCGCCTTTGAATCCCCATCTTGGAAGGTTTTTTTTGTGCTTGTCATTTACTTGTTGCTTTCTGCATTCTTGCATACTTGCATACTGATAAATATGCTTACTAGACATGACTCCAAAAGATTCAATGGTTCTTCTTCTTCTTCCCATTTTTATTTTTTTCCATCCATTGACAACTTAATCGCAATATGATTGATTTATGGCAGGTTAATGGAGCTGGCGATCATGTTCTCCGATCCCTCCTTGGAAGCCTGGTTCTTTATTATCCTATTGATCAATACAAGTATGTTTTTCATTCTTTACTTACATAAGTGGTCTTGACAGCCAACACATAATAATCTTCGTTAGATCTGATATGAACATGAATCCTTAAGGTTTACTTATTTAAGTGGTCTGGCATTCGCCATGCAGCTTCTTATTTTCCATATATGTTGTAGATGTGAATGAATATTGCATATACTAAACTATATCCATGCATAAACGTTCTGGTTTTCTAGGTGTATTTTGCATCATCCAGCTGCCGCTGCATTAGAGGAATGGATCAGCACAAAAGATTATGATGATAAACCATTTACAGGTCCTAAGTGGCATGTCCCAAGTGATGAAGAAGTTCAATTTGCAAATGAACTATTAAACCTGCATTTCAAATCAGCTTTAGATGATCTTCTGAGAATATGTCAGACTAAAATTCATTCCGATTCAGGTAATTGCCATATTCTTTTCTTATTATATAAAAAAAAAAGAACGAAAGAATAAACTCATTTTTTTCTGTTAGATGTTATCCCTTCCATTTGCGACCTCTGTTTTTCTGATGGACATATGTAGTAATTTATTGTGGAGGGATGTCTGAGTTAGAGGAGTTTAGGTCCTCAGTGGGTGATGGAGATTGTAAAGGAGGCAAAAATTGAGAGCTTAGTTTTTATATTTCTTAATTTGTATTTGCTTTCTTGTTGGATTGTTCCTTTATTTAGGTCTGCCTATATAGGGCTTGTGTGTATTGAGTTATTTGAGTTTATTTGCCATGATTTGGAAATAATTGAATTTCCTTGACTTACCTCTCTTAATTCAACAATATTCTCAATATTCAAGCTCAACTCAATCTCATAGTCTGCGAAACCATTACATAAAAGGCCTATTTATAGGCATTCCAGGAAACTGTAATTAAAAATTATTTAAAATAAAATGTACAATGATTAAATCTTAATCAAATAATAAAACTTAATAAATATAAAGTAATGCTTAAATAAATGTTTAAATTCCTAATCTTCAATTTATCTTCATCCAATACCATCACCCGTAGGATATGCAGAACTTTGATTTCCTGCGAAATCATACAGATGCAAGTAATTCAATATGCTCTGTATTCTGTGTAGTTTGTTATTTCTGACAATTTTATGCACACTGTTGCCCAGGGAATGAGAAAGAGCACCTGAAGGTGACTCTTTTGCGGCTGGATTCTTCATTACAAGGTGTATTGTCATGCTTGCCTGATTTTAGGTTGTCCTTTGGGAACGGGATGGTTGATGATCTGGGTCATATACCTTTCTTAATAGCTGGGGCAACTGGTGCTCGTGTTGGTAGTGCTGAACTTCGTGAAAAAGCAGCTGATATCATACATACAGCCTGCAAGTAATATAATTTTCTCTAACAAATCCTTTGTTCTTTTAATGGACCAACTGTTGCTAGTGTGGTTTGCTGAAGCTGAAGCTCTTCAAACTTTGCATTTTGCAGATACTTATTAGAGGAAAAATCAGATGACAGCATCCTATTACTGCTTATCATTCGTATCATGGATGCCTTGGGAAATTATGGTATTGGACACTGCATCTAGATGGAATAATGCTTAGTGAAATTTTGAATATTTATGAGGGTATTTTTTGTCTTTAAAAGTGGTTTACTCTCAAGATAGACTCGTGTGAGAGACTTGGTATTAGTTTGGGTGGAAATTGTTATGGTGTGTTTTTAGTCCACAAACCATGGGGGGTTAAAAGTGCTTGTTTCCATAAATAATGTTTGATTTTTTATCAAAAAAAAAAAGAAAAGAAAAAGAAGTGCTTATTTCCAAATGAAAGGGGGTAAAGTGAAATTTGCTTTTTTTTTTTCTTTCTTTTTTGAGTTGTTCTTGTTCTAAATGATTCCTTATTTAACCTCACATCCAGGAAGTTCCGAATATGATGAGTGGTCAAATCACAGGCAGGCTTGGAAATTGGAATCTGCTGCCATAATAGAACCTCCAATAAATTTTATTGTTTCGTCTCATTCTAAAGGAAAGAGAAGGTAAGTAGTCTTTGCATGATATCCCCCTTTACACTCTACTCAATGATGATCAAATGCTTCGAACAGTGAATCTATTCTTTTCATCCCAGGCCTAGGTGGGCACTTATTGACAAGGCATATATGCATAGTACGTGGAGATCGTCACAATCATCATATCATCTCTTTCGTACAAGTGGGAATACGTCTCCGTCAGACTTTGTGGTTCTTTTGATGGATGATCTTCTTAATCTCTCTTTGCATAACTATGAAACTGTGCGCATGTAAGTCCACTAATCTTCTACCCTGTTACATCAACTCAATTCATTGCAAGCAGTGTACGTAAGTAATTTAAAAAAAATATATATTTGTTTAATGGCTTATTGACTACTGTTTTTGCATCTTCATGAATGGGGAGTATGCTATGTTTGTTACTGTATTTGGTTCACAAGTGTTGTCAACAAGACGTAGTGACAATTTACAAAAACATAATTGGATTTAAATATCTAATTGGATGGTTGACTGTTTTGTTACATGGAAGGGTAAATGTGATGTGCCACCCTCCAAATGAATGTGGTGAAATATTGATGACATAGTTGGAATGTTAGAAGCTAGTTCTAAATGGGGGAATGATTATCTTTTCAATGTGGCTCTCGCCTGTCCTGAAACTAAAGTTGGTATCGTATACTTGAGTGTACTTTTTAGGATGGAAATCTCTAAGATATTGGCCTTTTTTGGACACACATGATAATGATGCTTTTTAGTTTACCTTGAACAGTGTTCAGTAAATCTTGCAGTGATGCTGTAGCAGGTTTAATTGGCATTAGTAGGTGTACTTGCCCTTGTCCGGACAATGATGATGAGGCCTATGCCTGGTAGCATTAAATAAAGTTTAACACACTGGATTATGATAAAAAAAATCTGTTCTTTGGTGACGGGTTTTTGATAGGTCTTATGTTGTGACTACACTGATTTTGGTGCTCCAGTTCTCAAATATCTGATAAGTAGGACCAGTCTTCACTTCACAAGGAAGGATGTGCTAATAATGTTTAGTTAACATTCGCATATAATGTCATCACTGTAGGATTGCTTAGCAGCTTAGAGATTGATGTTTTTTTTGAAAAAATAAAATTTGTAGAGAATGCTATTTTTTCCAGGTTTTGGATAAGTAAGAAATTCTATTGGAACTGGTGATCTTGTAAACTTCATGGTTTCTGTGATTCTTCTTTTGGCATATTAGGTTTTATAAATCAATTCCTCAGTATGCGCTGCTTAGTGGCTTTTCAATTCTGCTTTCTTTGCTTATCTTTTTCTTGTTCTGGTATCATTTGTTGTATCTGATTTAAATTGTTGAATTGACACGCAGACTTGCTGTAAAGGCCTTACTGAAGATGATGAAACGATGGCCATCAATGATTTCGAAGTGCGTGCTCAGTCTTATTGAGAACATACGGCAACCCAACTCACCAGAATACGCAGTTCTGGGTTCTTGTGCAGTCCTTGCTTCGCATACTGTTCACAAGCATCTGACTATGGTAGTTGTCTTGGATAAAGTGATTAGAGAAATTTTATTTATCAGAAAAAATTGCTTAACCAAATTCTAAATAGTGACTGTCACTATATTTTGCATTTTCTCTCAATCCAGGATGCAAAGTCATTCTCTTCATTTATCCTCGGAATTCTTTCAAGGTGACTTTATTTTTGGAATTTGCTTCAATTTTTTTTGAGTTATTTTTGTGATGAAATGATGCCATACAATCCGTATCTTACATCTTTTTTGCTCTCTTTGAAGCTCCCATCATGAATCACTGAAAGCTCAGAAAGCAATCAATGAGGTAAGATCTCCCTTAAGATTATATAGAGGCTGTATTTTTCACTTGTATAATGTCTTCTGAATGCCAACAGCTCTTTGTCAAATACAACATACATTTTGGGGGAGTCCCTAGAAGCTTCCTTCGGACATCAGACATCAATTCAGATGGGACAGATTTTGCCGATTTGGTTTCTCAGATTGGTTGTATGAGTTTTGAATCTACCAACTCGCATTGGCGGTAAACATTCTCTTGTTTGACTCGTTAAAATCCTTTATATATGTTTACTTGTGTGGCTGTGCTAGACCCACCTAATAATCTTTGTGGTCTGGTGGCATTCTTTTTCTAGAGGCATAGAAATAATTCATGCACAACATCAACTTATGGTTACCTTTGATATTTGCTGCACATGAACAGCTCATAGATCTTCCAGATTTCTAAAATGAGCTCTCTTTTTTTTTTCTTTTTTTTTTTTTTTGTATAATTTTTTATCTTTTTATTTTCCCCCTTCCTTTTGCTAGGTATAATCTGATGGCTAACAGAGTTCTGCTATTGTTGGCTATGGCGTCTTCCAGGAGTGATCCAAATTCATCTTCAAAAATTCTTAGTGAAACTTCTGGTGAGTGTATATCGTGGTTGGGCCATAAATATAGCCGAAAATTTGAACGAACACTGTTAAAATTTCTCCATTTTATTCTTGCTTCTTTGTCTCGTGTTGATTAATAGCAACCTTGTGAATTGTGAGCAATTAAATTCAAATATTTTTTTCCAGGTCACTTCTTAAAGAATTTAAGAAGTCAACTTCCTCAGATGAGAATACTTGCAATCTCTGCTTTAAATATACTGTTGAAAGAATCACCTTATAAAATGCCAGCTGAGGAACGGCCTGATTTTTCTGGGGATATTCAAGTACATAACAAGTCCTCCATTGAAGGAGCTTTAAGTCAAATATTTCAGGAAGAAGGATTTTTTAGTGAGACTTTGAACTGTCTTTCTCATGTTCATATAATCACTGACAGTGAAAGTGCAGCTTCCCGAGGAAATCATGGAAATTCTTCCTTTCAGAGTTTGGCTGACAAATCTATCACCCGTTTTTATTTTGACTTTTCATCTTCATGGCCACGTACCCCCAGTTGGATTTCTTTACTAGGAAGTGATACTTTTTACTCAAACTTTGCACGCATATTTAAGCGCCTATTTCAAGAATGTGGAATGCCAGTTTTATTGGCGCTTAAAAGTGCATTGGAGGAATTTGCAAATGCCAAGGAGAGGTCTAAGCAGTGTGTTGCTGCTGAAGTGTGGGCTGGAGTACTGCATTCTGATGTCAATGGCCTTACAGAAGCATGGGACAGCTGGATGATGGTTCAGTTACAGAATGTCATTCTTGCTCCATCAGTGGAATCTATACCTGAGTGGTCAGCATGTATACGTTATGCTGTTACTGGGAAAGGGAAGTATGGAACAAACATTCCAGTTCTGAGACAAAAAGTGATGGATTGTTTAGCTACCCCTTTACCTCCAACGGTAACTACAACTGTAGTTGCCAAGCGCTTAATTTTTCTTTCAGCTGCTCTTATAGAAGTATCCCCACCAAGAATGCCAGTGGTTGAAATACAGCTCCATAGGAAACTTCTGGAGGAGTTGTTGGGTAATATGAGTCATTCATCTGCCCAGGTAAGAAATACTTCTTTACATATTTTTGCTCAATTCTCAGATGATGTCATTGTAGTTAATATACATTAATGGGTCGAATTGATGGTTCTCATCACACACATGCTCATTTAGTGTATGCTAATGCTTGAAATGGTGTGTGGCCTTGCTACATTCGGGGAGGTTTCCTCTATAACAAATATATGATGCACATCAGCAATCATTGCATTATCAACATGAATGATCGAAACTTGATTTTTTTTCTTTCTTTATTTATTTAGACTAGAATTTCCTTGTTTTTATTATCAATTGACTGGAAGCTTCTTTGTTGACTCATTTATTTGGTATATTTTAATTTTTATTAGCATTGCCAAACATTATTTAGTTTTGTTATTTTAATTAAAAACCTTCTTAATCCTTTTCTTTTTTTCCCTTCAGCTCATTTGATACATGCTTATGGTTCTTTGAGTAACACGATTTTCTACAGAATTCCAATCTTATAACATATTTCTAGATATTCTGTTACTAGTTCTCATTATGTACTTTCATTCTTGCAAAACTCTCATCACACTTTTTCTGATCTACCTCGTAAGAAAACCAACAGAGCTAATTTTGAAAACTGAGAAACCTTTTAATGTTTGGAACAGGCTATTTTAGTAACTTTTTGACTTTTTGGCTAAAATATAAGGTAAAAAAAACTTGTATGTTTGGAATGGTTTTTTGATTTTTTACGAAAACATGTGCAAAAAGTAGAGAGAAAATGGAATCTTTGACTTTTTGGTATAGGTTATAGGCTTTTTGATTTTTTTAGTGACTTTTTGGCTTTTAGACTAAAACTCTTACTTCCCAAACGAGGCCTTAATCACTACATCATATGAAGCTTGATTGTGGGGAATAACTTGCCAAAATATATTTAGTTTATGCTTTTCTTTCCTGTCTCAATCATCTAAAAATATTCTTTGCATACCTTCTGTTAAAAATAAAAATAAAAATTGTTCTCTCACAAATAGTTTATGCATTCTTTCTAATTCTTGCAGTAGAGAATTGTATTTGGATGCTGGGATTTTTGCTGTTGTGAATTCTCTGTTTTAAGATATGGATAGGGGAGAACTACAGTACGCTCTGGACATTGGATGTTTACTGGACACACCATTAGATGCGTCCCAATTAGGAAGTCTTCTATGCCATAAATTAGCTTGATCAAGTGATTTCTGAGTGTGGAAGAAATCATCAATTGTAGAAGAATCATCAAAACTTGTGTGAATAATGGTTTTAACATATAAAAGAACAACTATAAGTAGATTTTAATTATCTGTTATTTGTTTGGCCTCAATTCTGGATCAGAACCCATGCATATTTTTCATAAGGTGCTTAATAAGGAAAGGGTTATGAAATTCTAGATTTCATGTAAACTGCTTCCTGGAACTTTAACCGAGCATCCTTAAGTTAATAATTATGCAGTTTATGACCACAGAAAGAGTCCAGAAGTTGCTCTTATTGTCAGAACTTGATGCAAGTTTTGTTTGGATAGGTGAGGGAAGCGATTGGTGTTACCCTTTCTGTGTTGTGCTCAAACATTCGGCTTCATACATCCTTCAGTGATCATCATGCCGATGGTGGTGACGATTTCAAAATTGAAGAGAGAAGTTGGGATCAGTTTTTAGCAGAACGTGCATCTGAACTTGTCACAAATATTCGGAATGCTAGCCAGTCTGACAAAATGGAGATCTCAACAGATACAAGTCCTGACAATGGGATAGTAAATGGCGATTCTAAAGATGATGTGAAGTGGATGGAAACGGTACATTTTTACAGAATTCTGTTTAATCAAGGCTTCCTTATCTTCAACTGAATTCTGGTGATCTTCTCCTGTTCCTTAATGTTTGCAGCTGTTCCATTTCATTATCTCATCTTTGAAGTCTGGAAGATCTTCATATCTGATGGATGTTATTGTGGGTCTACTTTATCCTGTAATTTCTTTGCAGGTAGGTGCAGTATAACTTTTATTGCTCAAGGTTCCTAATTGTTCCAGAAATTCACCAGTACATCTCATTTTTTTTTGAATCTGTCAAACCAGCCTTCTTCTGTGTATAGTTGCTAGATGACCATTGTACACACTTGATTTTAGCCCAAGTGGTTCCCTTGTGGGGTTCCCAAGTTGTTGGAGCACTTTTTTTTGTTTGTTTGGACAGGGGCCACCGAGGGAGTTGGGTAAAGAAAAAGAAAATGATCTTTGTTGAATTTATCAGTATTAAAAATGAAAAAAAAAAAAATCTTTGGAAGTGATATTGCTTGATTTGTCAGAGATAAAACTTCTTATACATGGAGTTTTTTTTGTATTTTTTCTTTCAATGTTTAAAACATTTCATCAGCACATATAAGTTATGAGCCACCCGTTATATCTTGGAAACTTTGAGTTTTTTTGGGCTGTGTCAATGATATGTTAAATGTGACTTTGGGGTCTTTTTCAAATGTGTAAGGTTTGATTTGATTTCATGCCTCCAAGCATAATCGTTTTTCTCTGAACATCATTCTGATTGTTTGGAGCCATTTGATGGAGAGGCACCCCTTACAGAAAGTTAAAGTAAGTAAAAAAAAGAAAGAAAAGAAAAATTGGTGAAGAGACAACCTGCTGGGAATTTATTTTCTTGTTATTTTACTGTTTACATTGAGAAGCTGATTATGTTGTGTGCTTTGTTGCTGTATTTAAACAAAATTATTGGTTCTTTGAAGGAAACATCAAACAAAGATCTGTCAACCCTCGCCAAGGCAGCCTTTGAGTTGCTAAAGTGGAGGATTTTATGGGAACCCCATCTCCAGAAAGCTGTATCTGTGATTCTCTCTTCAGCTAATGATTCTAACTGGCGGACCAGATCAGCAACTCTGACATTCTTGCGAACTTTTATGTATAGGTATGTTACTTCTTTAGGAGTCTTCATACTCAATGGAACCTTTTTTATGGATAGAAGGTTAGTATCCATCTAATCTGGTTTTTATTTTTATTTGTGATTATATTTGGTTGACAATCCTCCGAAGTTACCTGAAGGAGCTGAATTCTTATGTTCGTGCAATGTTATGCAATACTTTATAGCCTATGACAAGACTTTGTACCCATGAATTGTCATTTATACAATTCAACTGGATTTTTAGTTTTGTATACTCGTTTTAGTCATTTGCATATTTTCAGTTTTTTGAGTTCTCTTGTTTATTTTTTTCTTTTGACATGCATGACTAGTATCATCACTTGTCTAGCTTGAAGTTTGGCATCTTTGTTACATAGTAAATGCAAAGGTGCAGTTACTTTACAGTACCAATATCATTTACATTGTAATCTCTTTTCACAACAGGCATACTTTTATTCTCTCTACTGTGGAGAAAAAACAAATATGGAGTACTGTCGAGAAGCACCTCACGGACAACCAAGTGGAGGCAAGTTTGGCTTGACTTTTTAAGTGGAATGGTTAACATAATTTATTCTTGGCCAACTTATGCACACGTCTTTTGAATGCTTTTTCTTTTTCCATTTTTTATTTTCATGTTAAGAACACTTGCATGATAGTTTCTTTGCTTGGGTTTCAGTTGTCTAGGAGTCCAGACACCGTCTTCAGCTCCTTCCCTACATGCCAATAAAAAGGCAATAATTGTGAAATGAAACAATTGATTTTGTATAAAGTGTCTTTTCTTTCACTGAAGGATTGAAATTTTCCTATAAAATGAACATGGTATTTTACTTTTGTCTTGCTGCTTATGCTAGAATTCTAAGGACTGTGGTAGCAAATAACTGTTGATGAATTTAATGTGATTACAAAAAAGGCTAGTGTTCAAGGTTTTCTCTAACAATTTTCATCACATGGGTATTTAAGGTTTTCTCTGACAACTATCATCACATGGGATGGTTAACTTGAAACTAAAATGAATGAGACACTGAACTTTGATTTGAGCTCAATTCCATATTTTATAAAAGTGCCCCCATTCTTTAAAATGTTAAAAGATGCGAACTTTATTCCTTTTTCAATTTGTTGGTTTGGTTTTATAAGGAGTAATGTAGTAGTACAGTTCTCCAGAGTCTTAGGATGGCAATGATTACAGTAATGATTTTACATGTTCTATTTATATGTGATTATGGGTAGTGTTTCGTCATGACCTTTTCTCATACGACAGATAACTTAATATATATATCTTAGTTTAATGATAGTTTGTGATTAGGAGGGTAGGGCCCCAAAATAAAATACAATATTGTAAGAATTTATGTATTATTGATTGATGTCTTGATTGATAGATTACAAGATTCATTAATTACAATTCCTATACAATCTATATATAGAAGAAAATGTGGTAGTAGGTGTAGTGGAGGTGATAGTGGGTTAGGTGAAGTGGAGTGTGTAGTGGAGTAGAGGTAGGTGAAGTGGAGTGTGTAGTGGAGTAGGTGAAGGTAATGTGGTAGTAGGTGTAGTGGAGGTGATAGTGGGTTAGGTGAAGTGGAGTGTGTAGTGGAGTAGGTGAAGGTAAAGATGGGAAATTCTAACAGCCCCCCGCAAACTCAAGGAGGAGAGAAACTAACCAACTTGAGTTTGGAGAGAGTAACAAAACAAGAAAATACATAAAAATAAAAAAGGATAGGAGACACTGTATGGTCGTGTCAGACCGTTGGTGAAGACACTGTATGGGGTGTCATAACGTTGTAGAGGACACTGTATGGTGGTGTCAGACCGATGTAGAAGACAGTTTATGGGGTCATGTCGGACCGTTGTAGAAGACAATGTTGTGACAGTTTACGGAGTCTTGCTGGACCCTTGTAGAAACTAACCGGAATCAATGTCGGGACAGTTTACAGAGTCTTGTCGGACCCATAAAGGAGCTAACCGGAATCAATGTCGGGACAGTTTACAGAGTCTTGTCGGACCCATAAAGGAGCTAACCGGAATCAATGTCGGGACAGTTTACAGAGTCTTGTCGGACACTTGTAAAAACTAACCGGAATCAATGTCGGGACAGTTTACAGAGTCTTGTCGGACTCTTAAAAAGTTGCACCCTCAAAAGGTGTGCCCAATTTTGTCAAAAGGCGTGCCATCAAAAGGCGTGCCCAATTCATCAAAAGGCGTGCCATCAAAAGGCGTGTCCACTTTGTCAAAAGATGTGCCATGAAAAGGCGTGCCAGTTTGTCGGGCGGCAAGAGGCGCGCGATACGCGTGGCTGCCTCGGCTATTTAACCAAGACGAAGGCTGAGGCTGAGGCATACCATTCTGAAACCTCTGAAACCAACCCTTCGCTGAAAAAACTCTGCCTCTGCGGAGAGAGAAACTGTGGAACACTTTGTTGCCATTCTGTCACCAACCCTTCCGAACATTACCAGTCTGAAATTGCTATTTCGCTGAAACACTTAGCAACCCAAAAACATGGCCTCTTCTTCCCGTCCAGCTACCCAGAACCTGCTCACGCTCTTTCCAGAACTGAACGAGCCCACAAGAGAAATAACTGGTGCGGTGGCCAGTGAACCTCAACCAAACACCTCTGGTTTTGCTCCATTGAACTTTCCGATGCGGTCGGTGGAGCAAAAAATGGCGGTGCAAACTGATATTGAGGCTAATCAGTATACTCTGAAGTCATGCGTGGAAACCATGACGGCGGTCACAAATTTGTCGAACCGGCTGCAGAGTAGGACAAATGAGGTGCAGCATTTAAATTCCCAGCTGGCTCTGCTCCAACGCATGTATAAGGATGCGCGAGCAGAGATAAGTGTGCTGAAAGCAGAAAATAAGGAGCTGAAGCGGAAGGCCACTGTGATGTTCCGATTTGGAGGTCCGCCGTATGCTGCAGTGGAGGAGTATGGAGGAGTGAACGTGCTCGGCGGCGTAGGAAACACGGAGGCAGCACCGTCAAGGGCCGCCCAGGACGGAGGAAAGAAGAAGAGATCTGCAGCAGAGTAGAGAAGAAAAATCCCACTGTAGGTGTTGGGTGTGTTATGGTGGTTTTTTTTTTTTTTTTTTTTTTTTTTCTCGTGTAAAATTATGATCGGGGTTGATCCTGATATGAATAAAATAAGTGTGTTTGGCAAACTCGAATGGTAGGTGTGGTAAGGCAGAAAAATCAACTGGAATGATTTTTTTTTTTTTTTTTTTTTTTTTTTGTGAAAATAATAATAATAATAATAATAATAATAATAATATTAATATGGAAATCATGGAGTGGGCGGTGGTACAAAAATATTGTGTAGAAAAAGAGGGAGATGGTGGAAAAGAGAGGCCACTCATGTTATTAAAATAAATTAAGGAATTAAAAAAAGTGATATTGGTTTTGTTTTCAAAAAGATGGATTAAAATAAATATAAAAAAAGAAAAAGAAAGTGGAGACCATGATGAAAGGTGGGAACAAGTGTGCTGGTGCTGTGTTGTAATGGTCAGAAAGAGAGATAAGAAAATAAAATAAAATAAATTTCAAGGTGCTGTGTTGTAATGGCATTGAAATATCCACCATCATAAAGAGTATCAGTGGTGCTGCATATGTTTATGAGCATTATTTGAGGCCTTTCTTTCTTAACCCACAGCAGACTGTTAACGTCTAGTATGTCCCAAGGAAGAAGGACATCTTCAGTAAGCCAGATGACATTCTAACTGCTGCTGAGAAGTACATAGAAGAACATGGCCCGGAAGCATTTGAGAAGCTTGTTAGCAAGGATAGGGAAACCAAGTTCAGGAGTAGCAATTACACGTATTTTGATGAGGACCACAGCTATTGAGCCTTGTTTGGCTGAGGGAAACACCTTTTTTCCGCTGCTGTTAGGAGTATCTTTCCGGTGGAGAAGCTGCTATGGACTATTTGGGGAGAGTGATGTCGAAAGCCGGAGCCTTGGATCTCGCCACCGGCGTCGGCGGAAAGATCGAGAAAGACGATGTTCTCTCCGCTGTCCAGAAGTATGAGCAGTATTACGGCTACTATGATGCCGAGAGAGAATGAGATGTTATGAAGATATGATGAGGAGGTAGGTATGTAGTAGACAATTCTAGCGGACTAGGTTGAGGTCCGGCGGGCGGCCAAGGCGAGGTTGCCGCCCGCCGGTGAAGCGAAAAAATATTAAATTCTTAACCTTGCTCTGATACCATGTAAGAATTTATGTATTATTGATTGATGTCTTGATTGATAGATTACAAGATTCATTAATTACAATTCCTATACAATCTATATATAGAAGAAAATGTGGTAGTAGGTGTAGTGGAGGTGATAGTGGGTTAGGTGAAGTGGAGTGTGTAGTGGAGTAGAGGTAGGTGAAGTGGAGTGTGTAGTGGAGTAGGTGAAGGTAATGTGGTAGTAGGTGTAGTGGAGGTGATAGTGGGTTAGGTGAAGTGGAGTGTGTAGTGGAGTAGGTGAAGGTAAAGATGGGAAATTCTAACAAATATAGAAGAGCCCAGAGTTTCTTGGATTTAACAATGGTCCTTTAATTGTTTCCACACTCGTAGAAGAGGTTAGAGCCCTACATAGGATTTTGTCACTTCTAACTGTAACAAGTAGGTTTTTTGTGCAGGTAAGAGAACATGCTGCAGCAGTTTTAGCAGGCCTAATGAAGGGTGGGGATGAAAACCTAGCTGAAGACTTCCGTGGTAGGGCTTACAGAGATGCAAATGCAATTCAAAAGAAGAGAAGACAGAGGTCATTTTCTTGGTTTTGAAGCTTTCTTGTTATGCTAGTTACTAGATTAATTTCTCTAGGGAGGAACAATCTTTAGATATTCAGTCCTTTACACATGTTCACTTCTAGTCGGATGTCATAAACATACATAATGTTATGATGCATCTATTTCTTACCAAAAAGAGTTTGTGATGCATATATAACTTGTGGAGTGGGTTCGAGTGATATGGCTTTTGCACATGATACATTGGATATTGATTAATTTCTATGTACTGTATTCATGTACGTATATATTCATATTAATTGCTGTAGTTATTAAGTTCTATTGCTTGTGCATATGATGCATTGAATATTGAATAGTTCATGCCTTTGTTTTGGCATTCAATATTTGGTTAATGTTTCTGCATGCATGATGCATTGGTAACTTATTAAATATCTCCTGCTACTTGATATATTCCCTTTATATGCTGATCCAAAGCTTGGAAATTTACTGATGCAGAAATTCAAGTTCTGGTCTGTCCATAGCTTCCATACACGGTGCTGTACTTGCTTTAGCAGGTTGTGTTTTATCTGTTCCATATGATATGCCCAGGTATGTTCATGTCTAACATATACTAGGGCTGTGTTTGGATTTAGGATTAGGGTAGGGATTTGTGGTGAAAAAAAAAAAAAGGTGAAGGAAATATGAATGAAGTATAAACTAAAATTTTACTTTATTTCCCTGCTCTTAATGGAACAATTTTGACATTTAAAAAAAAAAAAAAAATTGATTTTTTTATTTTTTGTTTTGTTTCAGTTGGTTGCCTGAGCATGTTACATTGCTGGCTCATTTTGTGGGAGAATCGTCACCTGTGAAATCTACGGTTACGAAAGCAGTTGCAGAGTTCCGGAGGACCCACGCAGATACATGGAACGTTCAAAAAAATTCATTTACTGAAGATCAACTTGAGGTAGATTCATATGAAATATATATTCTTGTATGCTTCCAGATCTTAAGTTGTTAAGCTCTCCTTTTTGTTAATTTTCTTCTTTAATTTAATTACTTGCAGGTTCTGGCGGATACATCCTCTTCATCATCATATTTTGCTTGATCCCTTTTTAAGAGAAGGGATATAATAGGAATAGGATTCGACTAAAACATTATAAGAAGCTATATTGTCCTTGATTTTATATTACGATCATTAATAAAATGGGTTTTATTTACATTTTGCATCATTTTATTGTTACCACAAGCTTATTTCTTTTCATGAAGTAGGTATTCTTGTTTTCTTTCCCCCCATTCCCTAATCTATATAGGATTCATCAGATCATCTGATGGTATATCCCACAAGACGCACTCCGAGTTGAATATGCTAGATCCGTTTCTAGTTCCTTTTCCACCCTCAGACTCATCTCCATTTTCATCCTCGAGTTTCTCATGCATCCGTCCTTGCTGGTCTCCTGCCGTGTATGTGCTTCCGGTGCAGATACTCTGGTTCCACGGAGACCCATCCCCTTCATTGCCGAAAGACGGTGGGCCGTATTGAAATCCAGAGACAGATGCCGAAAAAGCACTGCATGCCCCAGTGGAATCCCAAGGTTTGTTTGAGGGTGACATGTTAGGCTCTTGTATGGCCCTTGATAACCCTAGTTTGATTTTCTCAATCGTATCGTCCTTTTCGTCTTGATTACTTGTAGTGTAAGTGGCTGTTGCAGGGTTCCCCGGTGCTATGCCGGATTGTTGGAACTGGAAGTTGATGCGCTTCTTGGTAAGTAGGTGGAGCATTTCGTCTTTAAAGCAGCCAAGGGCGGCTTCAGCTAGGTGAGCCACCTGTGGGGGTGCTAGCGTGGTGGCGATCTCTGCCATGAGGTGAGAGAAGGGCTTGTGGGTAACCGGATCAATGCCCATGCCTGAAAGCTTCTTTTTTAGCTTTGTGTTCCAGTGATTCTTGACATCATTGTCCGTGCGGCCTGGCAGCTGAGCGGCGATCAACGACCATCTGCAATGCCCATTCAGTTGTTGTAAACTGAATGTTGATAATAAATAGTAGAAACCAAAAATGCTCTCCCAACTTTTAGGTTATTAATATTTTTTAGCTTATTTAAATAATTTTTGTCCAATAAGTGGTAACCAGAAGCTGCGCACCAAATAGCTTGGCACAAATTATATAAAAATAAATAAATAAATAAATAAAGGAAAAAAGAAACTATAAGCAGCCGATAAAGAAGAGATGAGTGCACCGGTTGCCAACGACTGAATGAAGCTTGACAATGGTTTGCTCTTCTGCATCGGAGAATTGTCCGTGCTTCAAATCAGGACGGAGGTAGTTAGTCCAACGCAGCCTGCAGCTCTTCCCACACCTCTGGAGACCTGACAAGGATTCAAGAGGAGGATCGAGTCAAATCTCAGGTATTTTTTTTACTGCATGTATTGCAATCGTCAATCAAATCACATGTAGAGTAAAATACAAACCGGCGTTCTTAGGAATTAGCCTCCAGTTCCGGGTTCCGTGTTGGGCAATGTAGGAAGAGAGCTTGTTGTCTTCTTCAGGTGTCCATTGTCCCCTCTTCACATTGTCTTTCTCACAGCACGGAATTCGACCCATCTGTTGTGTTCTAGTGTTAAGCTTTGCTTCAACAAATTCTACTACTAGTACAAAGCAGAAACTTTCTAATATGTTTTACTTTTGCTTCCTTAATTTGTGGTGTTTGTTTTTTAGTTTTTTAATACAAGAAAACAAAAACAGAAAAGAAAAATAACATGAAATGAAGCTTTCTGGTTGTGAATATTGTAAGTTTTAGTGGGGATGAAGTAGATTATAAATTGTGAGAGGTGTAAATAAATAGGGAGTTCAAGAGTTATGGAGGAATTGCATGAGGGAGAAGGAGACACCAAATGAGCATGATTTGATTAAAGAATTCAACGCCATTGAGCGTGTGAGGAGATGGACCGGTAGCTCACCCACAAGATGCCCGGTCAACTCCCCCCTCCCCTCTCTCCTCTCTCTCTGGATGATTGCCCGTGTTAGGAATTTTCTGTCTTCAAGTCTCTGTATTTGTGTCTCGAATATTTGGATTATTTGGTGTACCTTATATGAGTTATTTATAAGTCTTTTTCTTTTTTAAATTATTATTTTGCGTGAGCGTCAAATTGTTTGGTGTAATTTTTACTTACAACTTATTAGGGAGAACGAACTTAAATAAGTTATGAAAAAGTTGATTATCTAATAACTAGAGTAATAATCACTTTGTTTGGTTCTAGTTTTCAAAAAATAGTTTTCAGAAAATTTTATTTTTATATTTTTTATATTTTAATGTTTTCAATGATTTTTTAAAATATTTTAAGCAATTTTTTTTTTAAATTTTTAGACACATCAAACATAAATAAACCTAAAAAGTATAATATTTATAAAAAAAATCTTTAAAAAATATATTAAATACCAAAAAATACAAAACAAATAAGAAAATTCAGTACATTTTTTGTATTTTTGTCTATTTATTAATTTTTTAAAATATTTTTTCACAAATATTTTACTATTTAGATAAATCTAAATAAGGTGCATATAAAAAAGTAAGAAAAATTGTTTAAAATTTAAAAAAAATTCATTAAAAACGAAAAAATATGAAAAATAAAAAATTCAATTTACAGAAAATTGAAACGAAATATACTGAATGTTTTTGAATTGTATCTTGAAATGCCTATATTTATTAGATCATGCCTTCAAATTATTGAAACTTAAAATTGAAATCATATCGATTATCTCTATCTTGTTGTCTTAAAATACTCATATATTCATTGAATTATATCTTGAAATTATTATATTTTGAGATTGTCAATAATCTAATGATTACGAGTATTTTTAGAATATCAAAACACAATTTTGAGGACAACAAATCTCATCCGAATTGGTTGTGGTTTGTTTGTGGAGAAAGTTGGGTGGCATTCTGATTTGGTCACACAAAACAAACTCGAGACTGAGAGACCTGCCACTTGCGAAAGTTAAGGTTTTGTTGCACGTGGACTGTAGCTTCATTCTATTTATCAAAGGGCAAATTACATATACCCCTCGAGGTTTGGTTAAATTACAGATACCTCCCTGAGGTTTCGAAAATTACATCTCGCCCCCTGAGGTTTGTATTTTCATAACAATTTGCCCCCTGAGGTTTATATTTCATAACAAATTACCCCATAAATTCTTATGCAAATATAGCATTCAGGGGGGAATTCATAATTTCTCAAACCTCAGAGGTATATGTAATTTGCCCTTTATTCAAATTAGTGCTTTTTGTTTGTGTTTTTTAAGTCTATTTTAAGGTAATGTTTTTGAGTAAAAATTGTTTAATAGTGAAAATATAAAAAAAAGCAGTTGCTAATGAAACTATATAGTTATTAAATTACGTTTTCAATTAGAGTTACATTTTATGTAATTGAGAAAATAAATTTAAAATACACTAATTTTATTAATTATGTTCCAAAAAAAACATGAATGATTTAAAGAGTACTACGCTTTGTTAGCTCCTCAAAGAGTGGTTGGTTTGGTGGGTGTGCAAGTTTGTCATTGCTCAAAAAGGCATATATATATATATATATATATATGAGTGTTATTATTAACCTCTCATAAATTATTTTAGATCTCTCATCTTTTTGGACTTTCACTTATAAATTTTAAAATTCTCAAAATTTCTATTCCCCCCAAATAATCATGAATTATTTTATATCCCTCAATTTTTTGGGCCCCCACTTATAATAAATTTTAAAACTTCAAAATTTATTTTCCCTCTCAAATAATACCATAATTATTCTTGTGAAAATATTCCACCCATTAAATGTACACCCCCCACTCCCCCAAAAAAACCCCTCTTCTAAAAAGCCCTAACAAAACCCACCAAGAAGAATAAGAACCAATGTGATTACAATATCTGTTGCCTTATCCACCATTGTCACTGTTGATATGCTCTCTCTCTCTCTCTCTCTCTCTCTCTCTCTCTCTCTCTCTCTATCTATATATATATATATTTCTTAATTTTCTTGTAATAATTTCTTCTCTTGTAGGAAAAAAACTATAATAATTGGTTTGGTTGGTTTTATTAATAGATATTATAAAATTGTGAATTCAACAGAGAACTACGCAGCAATATTATCAAAGCTACGTGATGAATGAATAACTTTTGAACCTGATAATAAATTTGGACTACTTCCGATAACTTCTATAAGTGTTAAAATTTTTGACCATTCAATGTGTTAAGAAATTTTTATATTCGGACCTGCATTCCCGAACATTATTTATTTGTTCGGAAAACCTTCTGCAACTGTTAACAATTTTAACCGTTCAATGTATTAAGGAATTTTCATGTTCGGACCTGCATTTCCAAACAAATCAGTTACTAGTTCCCGAACAAATAAACAATGTTCAAGCCTGTATTCTTAAATTTCAGTCATATGTTCGGGAGTTCAGTCCTAAAAAAATGACGAATAGATCTATTATTTTTACCATTTTTTTTTTCTTCAAAAAACTTACTCTTATAAGGCCAATCTCTTCTGAGCTAAGAACAATATCAAAACTATGAACATTCTCTAAGCTTTTATTGTTGTATTCCTCTCGTCTTATGGAGTTATGGTTATTAGAAAAATTTTCATTCATTTTCATTGACAGAGAAGTGTAGATAGTCAAATGGTTGTCACTGTTACTGTTAAAATATTATCGTCAAAAGGTTTTTGAGGTTTTGAGAGTAGGTAGGTTTTGAAGGTAGGATTTGGAAAAGACGGATACGTGGTGATGGAAGTGAGTGCTCTCATAAATTCTAATTCATAATGTAGTAGGTGTGTAGGTTTAATTATGTGATGAGGTGTCCCAAAATTAATAATGTTGTTTTTAGTAATTTTATTTAAGGTTATTATTGTAATAAAAAAACAATTCAAACTTGGGAGGTTCAAAATAATTTATGAGGTATTAATAGCAACACTCATATATATATATATATATATATTGTCTCTTGTGAATGAGAAAGTATTACATGTATCAAGTATATGTGAAGGGTTATATATCTTGTATTTTGATTTATAAAAAAATAAAAATAAAAACAAAAACGGGAATAAAATGAAAAGCGAAAAAGAAAAGAAATAAATCCCACCTGGTTGTAAGAGATTAAGTTCTCGTTTGAGAACATGCTATTTTAATAATTTTTTGATTTTTTAACTAAAATATGAAATAAAAAAAACTTATAGTTTGAAATGATTTTTTAGTTTTTTATAAAAAGATTTGCAAAACATAGAGAGAAAAAGAATCCTTGACTTTTTTGTATAGATTATAAGCTTTTTTGATTTTTTTTTGTAATTTTTTAACTTTTAAGCTAAAATTATTACTTTCCAAACGTGGCCTGTTGATTTCTAAATAAATTAACAATTAATTTGTAACAAATCATATCATTTGGGAATACATTTCAAAATGATGTTTCAAACATTTTTAACATACAATGGCGGTGTTTGGGAAGCGTGGCTAGAGACTATTTTAGCTTCAAATATATATAAAAAAAAACCTTTTAGCCATACTAATCCATTGATTTTTTTTTTTATTTTAAAAAAAAAATATATACAGCTCGATAGTGGGGGCAACCTACACTGTCAACGTGACAGTGTAGGCACAAGCAGTAACAGCCCCATCATTCCAGAAAGTAAATGACAATTTTGTCCATTTAGACCTATTTTAGAAAAAGTAAGATTAGGGACAAATTTGTTATTTCAGCCTCAAACGCCATTTCAAACACATTTTTCAATATACAACTCAAATAAAAATTCATCACATCTTGTCAAACACAAAAACTAAAACAGCCTACTAAAATAGCCAAAAAGTCAAAAAGCCTAAAAAATAGTCACTTCCCAAACACCCACAATATATGCATCTTTTGTGCTTTGCAAATCATTTTTAATGAGTAAAGTTATTATACATTTTGTGGATTATTAATTAAATCTCAAGATCATATCCACCCAAATAAATATGACTTAAAATTGTTAAAATCAAGATCTTACATTGGAACGTTGGAGGTATTTACAGAATCAGATCGTAGAATCAGATTGAGAATTGTAAGATCCTACTAAGATAAATTATGTAATAATTTAATTTAAATAAACATTTATTAAAAAGTATACACAATATGAGCTTACATTCTATTAAAAAGGAGTGAAGATATTATGAAAAATATAATACATCATATAAAATGTACATATAATATTATACAACAGAAAACTCGATGTAAAAGTTTTGTATTTCATCAAAAAAGAAGGTGAAGAAGAAAAATTCTTTAACAAAATACTTTACAATATACAATAATGCATAAAAAGTGAAGAAAAAATATTTAACAAAGTTGAATATGAAAATAGATTAATGGGTTGTTTAAAAAGTGCTAAATTAGTATATTTTTTGACTTTTTACGAAAAAATATATAATATGAATTATGATTTTAAGTGATGTGACCTATATAAGATGATGCGCTAAAATAACATATGCTATTTTAGCACATGCCAAACAACACCCAAGAACTCAAAAGAGTGGTTTAACCGAATGATAAGGTTTGTTGTTGACATTCTTAGTGGAGCAGATTTGAGTCACAACAAAAATAGTCTCTCCAAAAATTGGAGTAAAATTGCAATCATTTTACCCTCCTCAGACTCTGCTAAAACTAAATTATTTTTTTAACTAGTTAGTTTTCTTAAATTACTACAATATTTAAATGTTTGTTTAATTTGTTTTTCTTAATTTATTTGATTCAATACTACTTAATTTTTATTATTTATTTTGACCACATAAATTGATATTTAGACAACCAACATAAAACTTACAATAAAACATGTCATACAATATAAAAAAAGGCTGGTAAATTGGATCGGGATTCCACAATCCTATAAGATCCTGTGGGAGCGAAATAAATAGCAGAATCAGAAGCGTACGCTGTAAAAGATAGACATTACTCGACTCTAACTTGCGCAATCAGGAAGCCGAATACAATAAATAGGCCGAGTAACTATTGAACTATGGGGCCCAATAAATAAGTGGATAGTGAGCGAAAAGTGGACCAGGCCTCGAGGCCCGGGAAACGAGTATAAATAAAGGAACAACAGTCGAAGAAAGGGATGTGAGAACCATTACACTTAACTTAAAATACAAGTAATTCAGAGAGTAGAGACTGACTTGCCTGTCGGAGTGCTAATTCCGGCACCCCCGACCGGAGTGTTAATTCCTTTTCAGGTGGCTAGTTGAGGATCACGAGCGTCCCTCAGGATTAGAAGAGTATTTCCAAACTACTTCTCCACAATTGGCGCCGTCTGTGGGAATACTCAAATACATCCATGGTGGGTGTAACGGAAGACCCTCCGATAGTCACTGATGAAACCACACAGAGAGACGACCTCAACCCAACAAACATGCTTGGACCGGAGACTATCGCCGCAAGATGTGCTTTGAACTTCGCCTCACCCTCGACTTTAGAGCATGAGACAATGTAGGCAATCATGGAACAAGCAAAGCAAAACGAACAGAGATTGGAGAACATGATCGCTGAGAACGAACGTCTCCGTCAGGATTTGGCCTTGGAAGTGGCGAAATCCAAACAAGCTGTACGCCAAGATCCGGAACGACCTCTGAGGGCAGGTGGTCAACGACCCCAAGCCTGACAACAAGACACTGATAGCGACTCCGACTCATTATCCCCGGAGCCCAAGAAGAAGGGACGATCCGAGACCTCTAGCTCCTCTGAAGAGATTCCACGTATAAGGCATAAGTGCAAAAGAAATAGTTCAGATGAAGAAGACCAGCACGATCCTTTTGTGCGACGGATTGCAAGGGCGGTTTTGCCCAAAAAGTTTAAAGCTCTGTCGTTCACTCTCTATGATGGAAAATCAGACCTCACCGATCACATCCGTCACTACAAGCAAGCCATGACATTGCATGCAGACGACGAGGCCCTCATGTGTCGAATATTTCCCAGCAGTTTGGGACCATTAGCTGTCAGGTGGTATTATAAACTGGAGCCGACTTCGATCAAAAACTTCCATCAATTACAGAAATCCTTCAGGGCTAGATTTATTACTAACGAGGTTCAGCCGAAACAAGCCGACTCTCTCTGGGCAATGCAGATCCAGCGAGGAGAAACCTAAGAGCGTACTCAGCGCGCTATTGGGAATGTTTTAATCTGGTAGACGATGCTTGCAATGACTCCATGGCCATCACCGCCTTCAAGATGGGGCTACATCTCGACAGTGCCCTCCGTAGCTCTTTGACCAGACGGCCCCCCAAAACAGTCTAGTCGTTGATGAAGAAAGTTGAACAATACTGTAAAGTGGAAGATGATGCCTTGCAGGTTAAAGCCGGAAATATGACCAACAAGACAGCTCCTGCTGATATTGCTCAGTCGTTAAATTTTGTAGCACCCTAGAGCCCTGAACCACGGCATCGGGCAAAACGAGATAAGAGACGGGATTCTCACTGATCAAGCGACCAATGCTCCCATCGAGCAAATGAACAGCTGCAAGTCGATAGCAGGCGTACAAGGCGCGCCGACAAAAAATATACTAAGTTGTCAGAGCCGATCAGCACGGTCATGTCCAAAATTCAACATCTTCCGTTCTTCAGATGGCCATAAAAAATGGTGGGACCTCCCGACACGAGAAGACGGGATAGACGATGCGAGTATCACAAGGACCACGACCATAATACTGAGAGTTGTTATGCATTAAAGGATCACCTGGAAGAATTGGTACAAGATGGTAGGCTACAACAGTACGTTCGAAAAGACAACCCAACCAAAGCAATAGCCTTGAGACATGATTCCCCTCCACTCGACCTAATCCACATGATATACAGTCTGCCAATGTCATCCGCGGTGCATACGATTCAGTCGAATCCTGGCCCTCAAATTCAACTCACACTGGCAAAACGGTCCCATGAAGCTGCGAGCATTGCTTTTGATGATTCAGATTTGGTCGGAGTGACACTTCTCCACATCGATCCCTTGGTAATTGAGTTACGCGTAAATCGATTCACCGTTGAGCGCGTACTCATTGATTCGGGAGAACATCAGAGGTTATGTATTACAAGACATTCACCAAACTCGGCTTCTCCGAATCGGATCTCTCTCTGGCTCCTTATCCACTATTCGGCTTCAACGCCAATCCAGAATATCCATTGGGGAAATCACACTACCCGTCTGAGTGGGCTCCCGAACAGTGGATGTGGAGTTCTCGGTCGTCAAGCTGCCATCGCCGTATAATCTCATCATGGGGCGATCTTGGTTACATGTTATGCAGGCCGTGCCAAGCACCTATCATCAGCTGCTACGCTTCCCGACAGAACGCGGCATTGAGCAAATCTATGGCTCTCAGAAATCGGCACAAGCATGTTATCTCCTTGCTCAAAAGACACCAAAGGAGTTACAAGTGAACTTTATTGAGGTAACAAACCGAGATAGCCTCGACGATGTTGGGCGGCTCCCAAATGAAAAGGCCACGGAAGACCTAGATCGAGTTGAAATCAATGGCAACCCAGACAGGTTCTTCATGGTCGGCGCCTTCCTCAATCAAGCCGACAGACAGCAGCTAATTTCCTTTCCGCTCGGCAACCTTGATGTATTTGCGTGGACTCCATATGAGATGCCGGGTGTAGACCCGTCTGTTTCGCAACATCCTTTAAATGTTGACCCTAAATGCAAGCCAATCATTCAGAAAAGCCAGCGATCAGCCGCAGAGCACACTGCCGCAGTTGTTGAAGAGGTTGACCGATTGCTTGACGCCGGGGCAATCAGGGAAGTGACCTACCCCACATGGCCCTCTAATACTGTGGTTGTGAAGAAGAAAAATGAGACCTTGCGAGTCTGTGTTGATTTCACGAACCTAAACAAAGCCTGCCCCAAGGATTGTTTTCCTCTCCCTAGGATAGACCAACTGGTAGATGCTACAGCACGTTATCAGCGTATGAGTTTCCTCGATGCTTACAGAGGCTACCATCAAATTGCCATGCATCTGGAGGACCAAGACAAAACTGCATTCCTCACCCCAAGAGAAACCTATTACTATAAGGTTATGCCTTTTGGGCTGAAGAATGCAGGGGCAACTTATCAAAGACTAGTCACCACAATGTTCAAGGAGCAACTCGACCACACTATGGAAGTGTACATTAACGACATGGTGGTCAAATCCAAGGAAGAGCAGAATCATATAACCGATTTGGAGGGGACATTCGACATTCTACGCAAATATGGAATGAAGCTGAACGCTTCCAAATGTGCGTTTGGGATCGGCTCTGGCAAATTCTTGGGTTACATTGTCAACCACTGAGGAATCGAAGCCAATCCAAGGCAAATCACAGCAATCTTGGAACTCGGCTCCCCTTAATTGGTCAAGGAGGTTCAGAAGTTACTGGGGATGGCCGCCGCACTTAACAGGTTCATCAGTTGTTCCACGGACCGCTGCCGACAATTCTTTTATACACTACGGCAGGGCAAGGCTTTTGAATGGTCCGCTGAGTGCGAAGCCGCTTTTAGCGGCCTTAAAACCTACCTCCGGTCAGTTCCACTCTTGACAACACCTTCGGCAGGTGACCCGCTTATTTTATATATGGCAGTTTCTGACCGGGCCGTTAGCGCCGTACTGATAAAGGAAGAGCTGGGGGAGCAGCGGCCAGTATATTATGTGAGCAAGGCAATGGTCGACGCCGAAAACACGCTACCTTCCGTTGAAAAACTCATCCTCGCCCTAGTCATGGCGGCAAGAAAACTGATGCATTACTTCCAGGGGCATAGCATCGGGGTGTTAACATATTACCCCCTCTGATCAGTACTACGCAGTGCAGAAGCATCAGGACGCGTTTCAAAGTGGGCTCTTGAACTCGGCCAGTACGATATTTAGTTTCTACCTAGAACCTCAATCAAGGGACAGGTGTTTACTGACTTTGTGGTCGAATTCACTAGGGGTCTTGCCGACTTCAAGATTGACAAAGTTCGACCTAAGCCGAACTGGAGAATTTATGTTGGGGACATCTGGCAGTTGTACTGTGATGGATCATCCAATCAACGGGGCAGCGGAGCCAGAGTAGTAATCATAGTTCCCGACGACGCAATAATTGAGCAAGCCATCAAACTCGGCTTCGAAGCATCAAATAACAAGGCCGTATACGAAGCCCTTCTGGCCGGTTTGAGGAATGCATTCTTTCTGGGTGCTCGGCGTTTGCTGGTATTTTGCGATTCAAAATTGGTAATCAATTAGCTAAAGGGGGAGTACGCAGCCAAAACTGATCATATGACAGCTTACATGAAATCGGCTAGCGTTTTGCTGGCCAAATTTGACCATCATGAATTGAATCAGATAACACGTGACCAGAATATACATGCAGACGCCTTAGCTTACCTAGCCTTTGCCATTAACTCAGAGATTAAGTGGACCATCGAAGTAGGTTTTATCCCGGAGTCGAGCATTGGCCCTTCGGAGGAAATCCAGGTCAATGTTATAGAGTCAGGATTGAGTTGGATGGACCCCATTGTTGCATTCCTGTCTTCCGAACAGCTCCCAGCGGACAAAAAAGAAGCGCACAAGCTGCAAAACAAAACCCTGCGATACTACTTGGATCCGCAAGGAAAGCTTTATAAAAAATCCCTTTCTGGTCCATACCTGGAATGTGTACACCCGGACAAAGTCGAAGAGCTTCTGACTGAAATATATAAAGACAGTTATGGTGCCCATTCTGGCGGGTGCTCTTTAGCCCATCGAGCTATAACACAGGGGCATTACTGGCCGACAATGAAAGCTGATGCCGAATGCTATGTGAAGAAATGTGAACAGTGCGAGAAGTTCTCCCCGTTAACCCATCTGCTTGTTGAAGAGTTAAGCTCCATTACCAGTCCCTGGCCATTCGCCTAGTGGGGACTTGATATCGTAGGATCATTGCCCAGGGCCCCAGGGAACAAGCGATACTTGATCGTCGCGACAGATTACTTCACAAAATGGGTCGAAGCGGAGGCATTAACGCACATTCGAGATGTTGATGTTAGCACTTTGTATAGAGAAATATCATAACACGATTTGGCATTCCAAGAGCTCTTATCTCAGACAATGGCACCCAGTTTGATTATTGCGTCTACTGAGAGCTGTGCAGCAAGTATGGTATCCGGCCTTACTTTTCTACACCGGCTTACCCACAAAGCAATGGTGAAGCCGAAGCCTTTAACAAATCCATCTTGGACGGCATCAAGAAGAGGCTCGAGAAAGCTAAAGGCAAATGGGTCGAAGAATTTCCGAGTGTATTGTGGGCTTATCGGACTACGCCGAGGCGATCCACCGGAGAAACGCCGTTCGTTTTATGCTTTGGAACCTAGGCGATCATACCCCTGGAGATCGGCCACCCAACCCTGAAGTCGCAAGTTTTTGATATGGGCCGAAACGACATGATGCTGGCTTTGGATTTGATTCTGATCGAAGAACGAAGAGATCGTGCATTTGCGTCCATGGCGCGGTATCAACAGCAGCTTGCTAAGTCGTACAATCAACGTGTTCAGCTGCGCCGCTACACACCAGGAGAGTTGGTCCTGAAGAAAGTACTCCCGGCTGCCAGGAAGCCGGCTGATGGAAAATTGGGTCCTAACTGGGACGACCCATATCAAGTCGATTCGATTACAGGAGTAAGGGCGTATCGGCTCAAAGACATGTCTGGAAAGAGTCTGCCACGACCTTGGAATTCAACGCACTTGCTCAAATTCTATCATTAAACCCGACTTGTGGGGAGTGATACTAGCTCTGAATGGCTCACCATGTACACTTTCTACTTTCGTAATGAAAAGATTCCATGTACACATTTCTACTTACTACGAAATCTAGTTCAAAAGTGTTCCGCTAAAAGCCTCTGAATTCGGAGCGCCCTTCGTGGATATCACGATTGGTGAAATAAAGTCTCCAGATTCGGAGCCCTATCAGCGCATGATGCCTTTGGGCCGAAAAAGCCTCTAGATTCGGAGCGTCCTTCATGGATATCACGATTGGCCAAAAAACCTTTGTGGATACCACGATTGGCCAAATAGTCTCCGGATTCGGAGCCCTATCGACGCATGACCCCTTTGGGCCGAAAAAGCCTCTGGATTCGGAGCATCCTTCGTGGATATCACGATTGGCCAAATAAAGTTTCCGAATTCGGAGTCCCATCGGCGCATGATGCCTTTGGGCCGAAAAAGCCTCCGGATTCGGAGCGCCCTTCGTGGATATCATAATTGGCCAAAGTCTCCGGATTCGGAGCCTCATCGGTGCATGACCCTTTTAGGCCGAAAAAGCCTCCGAATTCGGAGCGCCCTTTGTGGATATCACGATTGACCAAATAAAGTTTCCGGATTCAGAGCTCCATCGGCGCATGACGCCTTTGGGCCGAAAAAACCTCCGGATTCGAAGCGCCCTTCGTGGATATCACGATTGGCCAAAAAGCCTTTGTGGATATCACGATTGGCCAAAGTCTCTGGATTTGGAGCCTCATCGGCCCATGACGCCTTTGGGCTGAAAAAGCCTTCGGATTCGGAGCGCCCTTCATGGATATCACGATTGGCCAAATAGTCTCCGGATTCGGAGCCTCATCGGCGCATGACATTTTTGGGACGAAAAAGCCTCTGGATTCGGAGCGCCCTTCGTGGATATCACGATTGGCCAAATAGTCTTCGAATTCGGAGCCCCATCGGCGCATGATGCCTTTGGGTCGAAAAAGCCTCCGGATTCGGAGCGCCCTTCGTGGATATCACGACTGGCCAGTCTCCAGATTCAAAGCCCCATTGGCGCATGACGCCTTTGGGCCGAAAAAGCCTTCGGATTCGGAGCGCTCTTCGTGGATATCACGATTGGCCAGTCTCTGGATTCGGAGCCCCATCGGCGCGTGATGCCTTAGGGCTGAAAAAGCCTTAGGATTCGGAACGCCCTTCATGGATATCACGATTGGCTAATCTCCAGATTCGGAGCCTCATCGGTGCATAATGCCTTTGGGCCAAAAAAGCCTTCGGATTCAGAACCAGGGCCGTGCATAACACGTGTATGCCGAATAAATATTTAATGAAGAACGCTCTGTTATGTCGAGCCGGCAAAAACCATTTACACGTTAAGGCATATAAACATTCGAAATGAAATGCATAATTAACACCGGCCGATCAATGTCTATTCAATTATTTAAAATACATTTATTCACTATTCAAATATTTATATAATGAAACACTAAACATGCAAACATGTGTGTGCTGAACAAAAATTACAACGAAACACAAACATTGAAAATAAAACATTTTTATTCGATTAACCAATGATTACATAGTTTTGAACGCAATCTGCGTTTGAACATTACAATGAGTATTTTTATCCGGCGTCTTCCTTATTCTCACTCTGCTTAACTTCGAAGGCGGAAAAGGGAAAATGATTACGTTGGTACAGTGGCAACGCCGAATCAATTCCCAACGCTCGGAGAGCTTCTGCGGCTTGAAATGCCTTGATCCAATTGTGTTTAAATCCACGATTTTCACATCGGCAAACTTCTTCAGCGAGTTTCTCCTTGGTCTTCTGAATTTCGACCTTTTGGCCGTCATGGAAGACTTTTTCATAGGCCGCGACCCTCGCAGTCTCAATCGCGAACATGCTAGCCGTGTTTTGATCGACAATAGCGTCACTTATCAGCCTTTGAGTCACCCTCTCTTCCACGACTGGATTGGGATGGCCGGCTGATTGAGACTCGGCAGATTTGATTTTTCTTAGCTCACGCTCGGCCTTTTCTGCGCGAGCTTCTAACTTTCGAATGCGTTCATCTCTCTGCTCTATATCGTGCCGAGTGACGCGTAGACACATGCCGATCTCATAAGCGGTGTACAACCCCTTCACCGCCTCGTGAACGCCTTCACGAAACACTTCAAAGTCTTGTTGACCTATCATCGACTGCTGGACTTCGAGTGGAAAAATCTGTCGAGCGAACTCGACTGCCACATTTGGATCTCAAACGATCGAATCCGCCTCTGTCATTGGTCTATTGCCCACGAAGACCGCAAAACTCAATGGGCGAGGAGTCGCGTCGGATTCCCTTCTAGAACAGGGTTGAAGAGATTTGCCCTGTGACTGATTGTCCCTCTTGGGCGACTTGCTTCGACGACGAGGAGATTGATGTCTCTCCTGATCCCGCGAAGTCCTACTTCTCATGCGCGAAGGTTCACCACTTCGACTCATGTCTCCTCCCAGCTCAGCTAGCGTCTTCGCTTCCCCTTTACTGTTGAAGAAAAGTCCACTTGACATTCGCACTTGTTTAACTGTCCTCAAAGAGCTGGATTGAGTTGCTGACTGAGCATATAAATAGGACCTTTGTTCACGAGGTACACGCCCATTTATTCCCTACGAGGGCAGCACCTTCGAGGCAATCTCATTAATATTAAAACCTCAACTGCCCGACGCTGATTGAGTCATGTGCCCCAATCGCCCCATGAACCTCTGTTATTCGGCTTTTCAGTTCATAAAAAAGCTGGGACAAAGACAACTTCATTAATCTAGTCGGCTTGAGTGCCGCAGCCGCTCCATGAACTAGTCCTATTCAGCTTTCGAAGTTCATACATTGGCTGGGGCAAGGGCAGATTAATCTGATCGGCCAAATACCTAAGCCCAATGCCGATCGATTTGTGTCGCAGCCACTCCATGAACTAGTCATATTCGGCTTTCGAAGTTCATACATCAACTGGGGCAAGGGCAGATTCATCAATCTAGTCGGCTTGAGTGCTCCAGCCACTCCACGAATCAATTCATCAGTACAATATTTATAAGTTCATGTTATTCGGCGTTCTATGTTCATGAACCAGCTGGGGTAAGGGCAGATTCATAAGTTCATATTATTCGGCGTCAAGCTAATCAGCTTATGTACCCTAGCTGCCTTATGTGCTGACCTATCGGCACCTCATGAATTCATTTTTATTCAATCATAAATCAAATTCATTAATTTAATCGGGTATTAAGTTTGCCGCCTCACGTAGTCATGACATTTTGTTCTAATTGCTAATTTTTTTAATTACGTACTCATATAACAAACAATACAAGCAATAACTTGAGAGCATATAAAATTTTCATTCATAAATTGGGCGCTAATAGCGGACATTTTACACATGAAAATCCAAAAAGATGAAAATCAACTAACAAAGAACATACATTGAAATAGAAAATACCTAATAAAACTAAAATGTCTCCTAAATCAAGCCTTAGGATCAGACTCACGCGGCTCGACGTCCACTTGCTCGTATGGAATTGGCATGGCCAATGTAACTCCAGCGGCAGCAAGGGCTTTGAGCCACCCGTGTTTGAATTCCCGATTCTCGAATTTGGGGGACTTCTTCTACGTAGTTTTCAAGGGCGGCGCCCTTTTCAGCCTCGAACGCTGCAGAAGCCTCAGAGTCGACTTTTTCCTTGGCCTCCACCTTGGCAAGCGCTTCCTTGGCTAACTTGAGCAATTCCTCGCTCGCGCTTTCCCTCTGCTGGGCGACCAATCTCTGCTCTTCAGTATTTTTCGCTCTTTCCATCTTGGCCTCCGCCCTTGCACTCTCCATCGTCACCCTCGCCGCTTCGAAGTTGGCCCTACTCCTTTCGCCCTCCACCTCCGATCTTAAACGACCGATTTCTTCGACGGCATCATGCTGGCGGCGCCCTATCTCGGCTATCCTTCCGACTGTCTGTAAAACGGAAAATTAAAACCAAAAACAAATATACGCAGAAACGCAAAAGACAAGATCAAGCTATATACCAGAAGAGCTGTTTGAGCGGCCAATGCAATTGCTAACACGTTCGGCTTTAAGCGAAAAGCTGCCTTGTCGACCAGCAACGAGACCGACGAAGCCAGGCTCAACGCCACGACTGGGTCTTTCACAGCCGATGTGTCCGAGGAGATCGGCATGTCTTTTATCTTCGGCTGAACCACAAAAGGAACAACCACGCCCGACTCCTCTAAGCGCGGCCGTTTTTCTACTGGGTTTTCTTCGGAGACGACCTAGAAATCGGCCGGTTGCTTCTCCCTCCTCTTATCGACCTCTGGAGTAAAACCCCCAATTGACCATTCCGTCTCGACAGAAACAATTTGAGCCATTTCAACCACGACAACGTGCTCGGATGATTCAGGGAGGGCAGGTTTGGAACTAATGGCCTCGGCTTTCTGACAGGCGGCCAAACGCTCAGCATTCTTTTTTTGTGCCAGTTGAGAAAGAGATTCCTTCACCATACTCTCGGAATAGGAGCCGGGAAGATTTGCCAAACCAGTAAAAATATCTCTGAAGGAAAACTCTGCCTGACCCGAAGTGGACGGTGAATTAGGCTGGTTAAGACCGGCTACCTCAAACACTGAGTTTAGAGCCTCGTCAACCTCTTCGGCTTCCGCAGCGAACTCTCTCGTTGGTTCGGCAATTACCTCGACCACCGTCTCTACGTCTTGCTCCGAATCAGAAGCTTCGAATCTAATTTGCCTAAGGGTCTTGAAGCTGGGGAAGATAAGAGCCGTAAGGTGTTGTTCGCCGGATGGGATCGGAATGCCGTCCGCGGCCGAGAACGTAGTATAAGTAGGCTCGTACCGCAGGAATATATGGGCGGCTCTCCCTTGCTTCTGTACGTTTGGACGGCCAAAATACTAGAGTGCAGTCTTAATTTTCGCAAGGACTGCGTCGTCAGCCGAGGTCAGAATCTTCTTCAACTTATTGGCTGCATAAATAAAGGATTAGACTTGGAGAAAAAGCCGAATAAAAGAAAGATCAATAAATACAAGGAGTTACACGGTAACCTGGTTCACCCCTCCGTCTAGGAATAGGGTCTAGGTGATCTTCGCCTTAGCCGAATTCCCAGTTGCCTCGAACATTGACCATTACATCGTCAACTCGTTTGCCAGAGCTGGCAAGCATGGTTACCAAGTGATGGTCAGTGTCCTTGGTCCTGAGAAAGTAGCGCCCGAGCCGACTGGAGGATTTGGCTAAAGCATAGCAACGCCGAATCGCTGGAATGCCAAGGTTGATCCTAAGGCGTGGGTTCAACTCTACGATTCTCATTATGATTCAAAAAAAATTCAAATTGGGTTGGGAAGGAATCAGACCCCAATGGCGGAGGACGGCCCTAAAAATGGGTGAAGGGAAAAACGAACTCCGCCCTTCGTAATGGACAGGAGAGGAAAGACGATTGTATTTTGGTCATCCCTCTCCATATCGAGAGTATTGTCCGTCACTAGAGATAGATGGACATCATCAGGGATTAAAAAATGTCGTCGGAACTCAGAAATACGACCTTCGGAAAGAAGGTCTTTCAAATGCTTAGCCATTCTAGTAAGGACTCAAGGGTATTCTAAATAAAAAATGAACATGGAAAATAGGATTACAAAGAGAAGAGAAGAAAACTTACGAAAGGCAAAGGAGATAAGGAGAGACGGGAAGAAGTTGCAGAAGACGCGAGACAGAGAGATACCGGCTGGCAATCCAAGAGGCTCAAATATTCAAAAAAGCATACATTCGAAGGGACTGGAGTTTCAAATCATAATAAATGCAAAAGATGCACGAATGAGGCGGGAACGTATAATGATGACCAAAAGACGTGTGCGTTCTGACATTCACATTGGGATAGGTGAAGCCGCCTAACTTATGTTTCTCTTGACTTTTCAAATTCGAAACCAAACACACCAATTAATTGCCGTCAATGGGGAGTTTAGGGGGCAATTGTGGAAGCCGAATAAATAGCAGAATTAGAAGTGTATGCTCTAGAAGATAAACATTACTCGGCTCTAACCTGCGCAATCAAGAGGCCGAATACAATAAATAGGCCGAGTAACTATTGAACTATGGGGCCAAATAAATAAGCGGATAGTGAGCGAAAAGTGAACCAGGCCCCGAGGCTCGGAAAACGAGTATAAATAAAGGAACAACAGTCGAAGAAAGGGATGTGAGAACCATTACACTTAACTTAAAATATAAGTAATTCAGAGAGTAGAGACTGACATGCCCGTCGGAGTGCTAATTCCGGCACCCCCGACCGGAGTGTTAATTCCTTTTCAGGTGGCTAGTTGAGGATCACGAGCGTCCCCCAAGATCAGAAGAGTATTTCCAAACTACTTCTCCACAGATCCCATTACGAGGATCGAAAGATCCTATCTATAAAGAATTTTTTACATGATTTGGATCGAATTGTATCCAAATAAATCGTAAGATTGAAGGATCATAAGATCTGAATCGAGGTTCTAATAATATGTAAAAATGCTTCAACTTCTCATAACCTTGTGCAATGATATTGGTACCAATACATCCAACAGAAAGAATGAGCAAAAAGAAAAGAAAAGAAAAAAGAGAGTTCAAAAAAGAAAAAATGTGAAAGCAACTTATTAACACTTCAATTAGAAGTTTGAGACACCTGATGATATAGAAATCATTGTGCATTATAATGGGGTGTTTTGTGCAACTTATTGTAAGCTAAAAGTTGATAATCAGAAAGCTAAAATCAAAAGCATCCCTTTCACAGTTTTTAAATAATCAATTTTTCCTGACTTATTTAAACTATTTCTGCCTGAAAAGTTGTAAATAGAAGCTGTACCAAACAGTCTGACACAAATTCTCAAATTAAAATAAGTTATAATCACCCTCTATAATCCACACTAAACACCCCAGTAACCTTCTTAGTTGGCTGAATCAATTGGACAAACTATTACATATCATACAATTACAAAGATATCTTATACTCTTCCATTCAAGAAGAGAGAAAAACAATACATACGTTAGCCAAACTTTGCTGTTATCAGTCCTTCAAGTGATCCAACCAAGGCAAACAATGTCACACACAAGCAAACAAGGGTAAAAATGCGAACCCCGATCCATTTTCTTGTCCAAGGTCCAATATTCTTCTGCACGATGTACATTTGCGTTGGGAAAAATACAACCAATGGCCAAAAGTTCAATGACCCTGCCACTCCCACGACTTGGTTGAAGTAAGGGAAGAGCATTGCAAGTCCGGTGGTTAATGCAACATAAGTGGTTCGAAAACACAGCCTGAGAAGATTTAATCTAAATGCATGCAATGGTGGGACTTTCAAAATGTAGTTTTTGTTTATAAATCTGCTGTTGGGGAATTTCTCAGCAATCAATCCTTCCAAATCAGCAAATAAGGGTTGACTGAATACCTGGCAACGTAAACGATATGTGAAAGAAACAAAACAAATCACTTCCACTTCAAATGTACGAAAACATAAAAAACATGGATATTTTTCATATCAACAAATAGGCTAGACTGGAGTAGTCAGTGTAATTACGTCAAAAGTGTGGGGCTAGTAGTATTTTTTCCAAACCTCAAGAGAGGTGAGTGTAATTTGTACTTATTAGTAGTAGAAGCAGCAGTACCTGATATCCTCCAACTAAATGAAGAATGATGCATGCATTAGCAAAGTCAATGAGCCAATATGGCTCGTAGAATCCAAATCCTGTCAAGAGGTTCCCAGGGGTAGAATTCCCAAATGCTGCATAGCCAAACCCGGCACAACAGAGGTAGAAAAATGTCGTAATACTGATTGCAGCGGTTGATGCCTTCTTCATCGTCACCTTTTCTGGCGGTGGTGACTTCAAAGTGTCCTTCATTTTTCACAAATTCCACTGTTTAACTAAATGAATGATGATTGAGATTTAAGGTTCTTATAAAGTGAAATGTGTGTTTACACGAAAACAAAAATACGCTGCACCTGTATCTCAATCAGAATGACGGAGAATGGAAAGGCAAAAGCAATGTCCCCAAGTGCTTGAGCCACTAACCATACTTTTTTAGTAGTAGTAGAAGCCGGTACACCTCCAATGCTACCCTTTATGCTTCCATCTCCTGCAATTTTACATTCTTGAGCATCTTGGTTTGATTTCATTTTCAGAATCTGTTTTCTGAAAAATACTAAAAAACTAGTTTGCTGAAAATAAACACCAGAAAGATATCTTTGAATTTTCAATAACTACTTATGCACGCAACCCCAAAAAAAAAATTATGAGTACTTTCTATTTTTTCATTACCAAATTAGTTTTTCGTGTTTTCAGAAAACAAATTCTGAAAACGAAACCCAAGAGAGTAGTTATCCAGAATTTTCTTTTCCACCGTTTTGGAGGTTGAGATGACCTGTTTAAGCAAGTTCACGAAATCTATGAGGAGGGAGAAAAGCAGAGTTGTTGGAAGGATTGTGATTGCCAAATGGAAAGAATTCTGGCAGCGATTGAGACATAGTTAGCAAAGAGGTCTGAAAAAGAAAACCATTTCAAGAAATGGAACAGTAAGTCCTCCATGAAATCTTCTTTTTCTAGTCCTTTCTGAAAGAAGAAATGGAGGTATTTCTGAAAGAAAAAGGCTTGGGGTATTTCAGCAACCATACCAACTACAATGACATGATGATGAGTGTTTTTAAAATTTTCATTATTTTTTCACCAAACTAGTTTTTAGTGTTTTCAAAAAATAGATTATGAAAATGAAACCAAACAAAGTAAACTACTACAATGACGTAATGACACAGCATATTCTTGACAATACCGATTACTTTTGCTAGGCCAAGTACCGATCCAATGGAAGCATAAGAGAAGGACATGGCTGCAGCGACAATTGAGAGCCATTCTGTATTACGGAAATTGGGTATCTGAGACATTAATGCTTGAACAATTCCAAACAAAAGCATATAATTAGAAGTGCTTCCATATTCACAAGCAGCTTTGTGCCCTTCTTTGTGGTAACAGTTTGATTTCTGAATTGCTCTGCAGCCATTACAAGAACAGAATGATCAAAGTTAAGAAAATATTCATCAAAGAGAAAGCATTGCTATGGTTCCGTGGATTTAACTGAGGATGTTACTTACAAAACCCAAGTGTTTCTAGATTCAGAAAATTACATTGTAGCATTCCTTTCATAACACAATCATGTCAATGGACTCTTAACTTATGGTGATAATATGATAGTGACAAGAGACATCCTAAGTTCCTCAGAAGGGCAGACAAGTGACACGGTAAGGACACAACACAGACACACGGACACATACATTTTAAAAAATTGCAAGACATGACACACATGCAAAACATATATTGCCATATATATAATTATTATATATTTATTCTATATCAAATATTTATTTTCATCAAATTCATCAACCTTGGGCATGTGTGTACCCAACGTGTCCATCGCGTGTCACTTCGTCCAGAGTGCATCCATGTCCAACACATGTCACACACATGTACGTGATCTATGAAGAGGTGTTTGTGCTTCATAGCCAAGTTCTACTCATCTTTCAATTTTTATTGATTAATATGCCAAATCACATTCATATGACAAGGAATCGTAGATTCCAATTACATCTAATTTGCATATTCACAGCAAAATTCACCATATGATAGGTAGCAATATTGCAAGAAGAAGAAAGCATCTAAACTTAAGGGAACGGGGGAAAGTAATTAACCACCTCATGCTGATAGCAGACGTAATCGTATATACAACGCCCACCTTCAAAAAATTTAATCTTAGAAAGACACTACACACTGCTGCGCTCCTCTTTCCTGAAATTTCAACCAGTGTCAACTGTCATAACTATATACATGCATGATAATAACAAGAAACAATTCATCAAAATGACTGTCCCCTCAGGTTTAATCATGTTCAAAATGACTACACGTTATTATCACACAATTTCTTTTGGGAAAAATGTCTGCTTTTGCTCCTTAAATTAGAAGAAAAATTCCTCCAGGGTGGGGTGTTGATGGCATCAGAAGGTTTTTTATTATTTGTTTTTTATATAATCAACAGTGATGTAATTTATGAAGGAAAAGGCTACATAAGTCAAACAATTTTCTGTACTGCCAATCATATTTTGAATGAAGCCATTCACAATAACGCATATGATCATGGGCACCTTTGACATGCATCAGAATCGCTTGAAATTGGTATATTACCAAACATTTCCTAATTTAGGGAAATTTATGTGAGAATTACATAGTGGTGTGGAATTCTAACTAAGAATGTTGTGACAAACTCCAAGCAAAACTAACATAAGAATGTTAACACTTCATTCTCAGCAAAAATAAATGTCTATTCTATATACAAAAAATGTGCATACAGAATGATGTGGCGATACGACGGGTATGTTTGGTTTGTACGAAAAGTTGTTTGGTTTGGTTTTTTTCAAAAGATGTTTTGGAAAATTATTTTGAGAGAGAGTTTTGAAAAAAGTGATTGATTTGATGTGTGTGAGAGAGAGATTTGTTTGGAAAACTTGTTTAGTTTACAAGTTTTGAGAAATTTTTTTGAAAAAATTTATTTGGTTTGATTACTTTTAAAAATTTATTTGTAGAGAAAATTTCTCAAAATTTTTTCAGAGATACAAACCAAACGAACCCGACATTTTTGAAATTAAGAGTCAACTTAATGATTGTTTTATTTTGAAATGAGCAGAGTCTCAGTTCAACTACATCAATCAATTTGTATAAACAAAAATACTGCATAATTTTTATTTTTGTATAGCATTAATCCACAAATAAAGAAGACAAAGATAGTTTCAATGCAATTCTATAAAATAAAGATCTGAGTTGTTGCGGAAAAATGGAATATCAAGAGAATTGTTTTCCTTAAAAAGGGATATGATGTGATGATCGTTTATTTTAACTAACTTAGAACTCTCACCTAAAATTGTCCGAACAGCTTCCAGGTAGGAGGGATTTCTCTTGGGCCCGCAATCTGGATCAGGTGATCTGTAACAGTGGCAGAGAGAGAAGGCAGAAACAAAGGTTACTGATGCAAAGAGCAGCATAGCCAATGGGCCTGCAATCCACCCCAACTGAGACATGCTCCATGCTAGTGATAGTACCCCTGATCCTATCACTCCCGTTATTATGTGCGCCACACCGGTCCATATGTTCCCTTCATCATCATATAATCAATACATACCAATCTAAGTACCAAAATACATAATCCATATATGTGTATATATAACAATTCCCATCTGACGGTTGTATGCGCACCACTGCCCCTTATAATTGTGGCAGGCATGGATACTCTGTTCTTAAATTTTCTTTCTTTCAATGCATTTCAAGGCACAGAATCATGTCAATATATACCAATCTAAGTACCAAAATACATAACGCATACATATGTGAACCAAGAAGAAATGTCAAAATTGTCTTCTTCCATTATACAAGTTAACAGACACAGTCAGATGGTTAAAATTGATAATTGATAACATTTTAAAAGTCTAAAGTTCAAATTGAAAAAAATTAAAAATACTAGTTTAATTTGTTACAATGTTAAATTTTGAGAATTTTTTTTTTTTTTTTTGAAGTTCCCAATTATTTTTATTCCAATGCATTTCAAGTCACAGGATCATGATTCATGTCCAATTTTCCTGTACCTCGATATTTGCACATAAATTTACGGCTGGCTAGTTAGATTTGGGGCAATTTATTTTGGGAAAAAGAAAGTTTTCAAAACAAAACAAAAAAGAAAGTGAGAGCGGAATTTTGGGCATTAATACTTAATTGTATACTTTCTTTTTTTCAGTTTTTTAAACACCAAAAACTGAAGAAAGATAAAAATGGGATAATTCCTAGTGGTACTTGGATATTCCTTACACTTTCCCAAAAATTATATATATATATATATATATATATTGGGCTGGAGAATTGATGATGGTGTGTAAAAAAGTGGGAGTGGAAAATTTTGACTTTTGGGCATTAAACACTTAAATTATATACTTTCTTGGAAATTCTTGTGGATAAAAAATCATGGGTTTATCAGATCACCAAATACAAAATTCATGGTTACTGTCAGGAAAAAAAAAAAAAAAAAAACAAGGGAAGTGAAAGAAAGACAAACCAGTTCTGTCGATGGAAGAATCAACCAAAGGGGTCTGATGATCTTGACCTTCATCTCCCTTTCCCTCTCCCTCTCCCTCTCCCATAGCCTTCTTCCAAACTGCCCTTCAATTCAAATTTACAAATTCAACAACAATAAACCCTTTTAGCATACATACATACACACATATATATAGATGGTTGGTGGGTCTTACAAGTCATGATAGTATTGGTGGACTACTTTTAGAGCCAGCGACAACGACGATCGGAGTCTTTGTGTTCCGTCAACGATGCCCCAATTTACTGTTTAAAGTCGTTCTAAAAACTGACCCCCTCCCCCCAAAAAAAAGAATCTTCCTTTCTTTTTTGCTATGATGAGGTCTGTTTGGATTTTGTGAAAACGAAAAAGAGAAAGGAAAGAAGGGCTGTTTGGGAAAGCCAAAACAATATATTCCATTATGAACTCAGGTGGGCCCATTTTAGAATCGTTCCCCAAGAAATAATTCAAATAAAAATTATATTTATTGAGTGTCATTATTTGTATGCTTTTACATTTAGGTCAAGTTTGGCATCCTCTAAAAAATTTAAAAAGTCAAAAAGTTACTATCCTATTTAAGTCACATCATCTTATTTAAATCACATCACTTCTCTAACACATCACTTCAAACCCAACTCAAATCCAACCCATATTTCATAAAAAGTCAAAAAATACATTTATTTAGTCTTTCCAAACTTAGCCTTAAGACAGGTTTGTTATCCCGTTAGATGATGGGATTGGATTATGAAGAAATGGGTTTTACCTAAGATTAATGTTGTATGTAATAATTAGTATATTAATTAATGATGTAACATAATTTAAGATATTTTTGATATTTATAATTTATATAATTGTTGGTTACATATTTTGTACAAGCCAAATATAATTTGACGCGTGCCAAAGTAAGGATAGTACGGAAAGACTATTCAAATCTTCGATCTTGATCGTACACGTGTAAGTTAATATTGGTTGTTACGAGATCTGAGTAGCAGTGGATCAGCAGAGAGATACAAAGTGATGTGGCATCATCGGTTACTCACATTTGAATTCAAATTCAGGAGGGAAACCTAACTGCAAGTGATGGCGTAATGGAGCTAATCTTGAGGCAACATGATCAGCGATCATGGAGGAGCAGTTCGATAGCTGGAAATACAGTTCGATGGTCATCTTTAAGCAATGTAAATAGCAGAGAAGGCCCTAGAAAAAGCCCCCGGACTCAGATCCAAAAAACCAGTCTTATTCAACTTTACTTAGTTTTACATGTCCTGTTCTTTACATTCCAGTAATTTAAATTCTGCACTGCACTTCATTCATAGGAGTAGTTTCAAGTAGATTGTCACTGTAAACTTCTACGAGGCTGAGTTTGAATCATTGTAAGTTTTTTCATTCTAATGAAATGCTTCAGTTGTTCTTTATTTGATTGATATTTTGTTTAATTCTCCTAAATCAAGCCACCGGTAAAAGTCCTCTTCATTGAGGCTGAGAGAACTAAAACACAATCGTCTGATAATTGGTTGGCAATTAAATTTCTGTAAGGACTGATTGATCCTTGCCGGCACGCTTGCAATTACAATAATAACCTTCGAAAGCCAAAAAGCCAACATATATTTTTGGCACGCCTAGTGGGACAAAGTTGAAATGGCTAGACGTAGGAGACAAGGAGAAAATGAACGCTTGGAAGAAGGCGTGGAAGGAGAGGTAGAGATACCTAATCCAGAGGATAATGTGATAACACATCCTGTGAAAACTCTCATTTTATCAGAACCTATGGTCGAACAGACCAGTACTTCAGAACAAATACCATATGTTCGTAATATTGGACGAGACCAAGGAATTGGACCATCCATTGTCCCATTTACTCAGCCAATGAATTCATGGGGTGGCTTAAAAGATGCAATGGAACAGCAATTAATGAACACAATGGAAAGGTGGGCAACATCCTTTTTGGATCGAATGAATAACCACCAACTAACAAATGTAAGACATATAGAGGAAATTTCGAATGTCCATCAGCAAAGATTGGCTAGAGATAAACAGCCTATGCAAGTTAACGGACATTCTAATGGTCAAACTAGTAATCAGAACTATGAAAGACCATCACCTCAGTCTTGGTACGAACCTGTTCCAAGGCCTGTAGTAGGTCAAAATGTTTCAGTACTTAACAGTGAAGCCATGCAATTTGGTGGAACTAGCCCAGTACAAGAAAATGGTGTAAGAATGTTTCCAAATCCCATGTTTGAAGCCATACTTGGCACAAGGGGGTTCACTAATCCCTTATTCAAATTTTTACTCGAGGGGTTGGAAGGTTTTCCTACAAATGGAAGAGATACAACACCAGTTCCAGCACTTTTCGCAGGTCTTTTTGTAGGACAAATTGAAAGGGGTTACCCACACCCTCAACAGCAACCTGTACCACAGGGACAACCAATCCCAAACATGCCACCTTATGGACCAAGAGGACCACAAGCACAAGTTTGTCCACCAAATCCTGTGTTTGTTTCTCCAGCGGTGGTTCAGCAGGCACAAAATACGGTCCCTAGGGACCAAATTGCTGACATCGTTAGGGAGATGTGTGGACCAATGGCTTGGGGGGTCCAGACTCCTGTATACAGAAAACCATACCCAGAATGGGTAGATAGGGTACATGAATACCCAAGAGATTTCAGGATACCAGATTTCGCCCTTTTTTATGGGAATGAAAACCAGTCAACAGTAGAGCATATCGCTAGGTTTGCTGCTCAATGCGGTGAATTCACTAATAATGACTATATGAAGCTGAGACTGTTCCTAAACTCTCTAACTGGGGGAGTATTTGTATGGTACATTAACCTTACACCTGGCTCAATCCAAACTTGGCAACAAATGGAAGAGGCATTTCATGCCCAATTCTTCCAATCGGAGCTAGAGGTTTCCATGGCAGACTTGGCAAGGTTGAGTCAAAGGCCTGAAGAGAAGGCTACTCAGTTTATTACTAGATTTAAAAGGGCTCGAAATAAATGTAGAGTCATTTTACCAGAGCCAGAATTCGTAAGATTGGCTCAAAATGGCTTAGAGTTTAGGCTTCGAAAGAAGTTTGACTCAATAGAGTTCAGGAACTTAGTGGAACTGACTTATAAAGTATCTAGGTATGAAGCATTACTAGAAGAGAAGCAAGATCGAAATAATGCATCATACAAGACATACTACAAAGATCTTAACTATGAGATTGATGCAGCAGAGATTGTGGGGAAAGAACCTGTGATCTGTGAAGCATTAATTTATAAGGATACAACAATTAACCAGTAGTTTAAAAGAAAGATCTTCACAGGAAATACTCTTTCGATTTAACTAAGGCAGATGACATCTTTGATCATTTGCTTGCGGCAAACTTCTTTAAGTTACCAAAAAGGGTTAAAATTCCATCTCTTGATGAACTTAAAGGGAAAGTATATTGTAAATGGCATAATTCTTGGTTTCACTCGATTAAAAACTGTGTTATTTTTCGAGACAGGATCCAAGAACAAATTCGGAAAGAAAGTTTGAAATTCCCAGTCAAAGTTGAAAAGGCCATAGGGATCGACAGTAATCCATTTCCAGAAATTGGAGAGGCGGCAGCCAATGTCATTATGCCAGATTTTTAGAACCTGCCTTTGAAAGAATTGGAAGAAGTCAATGTGCAGATGCATGTGGCCAACCAGACAGCTATCAAGAAAGACATTGGAAATCTACCAACTATTGGACAAGGTTTCTCACACCAGAGGGAAGACTCTGAGGAAGAAGCACTGGATGACGATTCCTTAGAAGTAACTGTAATGCAGAGGATGTGTCCTAGGTGTAGACTAAGCTACATATGGTTGAAAGGACTCCCGATTGATGGGAAATAATACTACAAGGATGTGCAGAGACGTCCTAAACCAACCAATGTTTACAATAAAAGGCCATATCCATCTGGTGTCAGGCAGCAGCCATTGAGGGTTGAACCAATAGTTGACATGATGCATTTCAAAGGCAAGAAGCCTTTACATGAATCCAGGCCAGCTAATTATTATAGAATGAAGAGCAGTCATTCTGGGAGGAGATTGGAGAGAAGTTCAGTTTATGGGATCAAAACCAGAGATTGGCCCCATAGACCAGCCTCACGCAAGGCAGAAAGTGGACACCTTCATCGAAGGCTGGAGTTAGGCCTAAAGCATGAAGTCAGGACCAAGCAGTGGCCTTCGTAGCTAGCTTCGAGGAAGGTTTCGAAGGAAGAAAGAAGTAGTTCAACGGTAGGGTCAGTAGGTTCGTGGGTACCTGGGGTCCTGGACTGGTTTGTAATGCAGAACAAACCTAGGGAGATGTCTACCCAGAGAGAGTTTGCTGGAAACCAAAGTAGGATGGTCAAACCTCCTTTGGTGGCTCCAAACAATTGGGTCTTGCTTAAGCACCCAAAAACAAAGGAACCAGATATGGTCCCCGTGATTTCTAGATCACAAAGGAGAAAAATTCAGCGTAAGTACACTCAGTACCAGCGAGACCTGAAAAAGAATGGAGAGAGTTCTTCATTGATACGGACAGAAGGAAAGAAGAATCCAAAGTCAGACCATATTCCAAAACCAACTCTACAAGGCAAAATGGGTTGCAGCAGAGAACAGTTGGCCAAAGTTTACTCTGAACTAAAAGCTAGAGAGAAGTCCAGTTTAGCGGGATTGGAGAAGGCATTGATGGAGAGTGACAGCGAGGCAGAGACGGAAGTTGGCTTAGGCCAAAAGAAAGAAATGGTTAAGGAAGAAATGTTCGAAGCCTTCATGGCTGAACAAACATTTCTGGTTAAAAAACCAGTCGTGATAGACCATTTAAAGGATGAAGTACCAGAGAGTAGCATGGAGGATGCTTTTGGAGTGACTGAACAAGGTGACTAAAAGGAGAAGCAGACACAACCAGTCATCCAATTTGGCTCAGTGTCAGCGAACATGGTACACATACTACCGCATGAATTCCAAGTTGGAGATGAGAATCAAGAGGGGCAAGAAATTGACCCAATTCCAATCTCTAGTGAAGACTCACAAGTGAGTATGGTACAAGATAATTCCGGAATGGTTACCTCAATGGAAATTGAATATGAGAGTGAAGAAGTGGTAAGTATTAACCTCTCGTATCTTTTTGAATATCCCTCGAATTCTATGACACGACATGTTAAGCCTTTGTATATTAAGGCCTTCTTCGATGGGATACAGTTGAACCAAGTCTTAGTGGATAATAGGGCAGCGGTGAACTTACTACCGAAATCTTCCTTGAAGAAATTAGGGAAAATGAATCCCAGGTTAATCCCAACCAGTACAACCATTGCTGGTTTTGCTGGGGACAAGATGGCCCAGGGAATTCTACCCATCAACTTGAGTGTGGGAACTAGGGACTGCATGACAGCGTTCTTCGTCATCGACAGTAATGCTAAGTACAATGCTTTACTTGGTAGAGATTGGATCCACACTAACAAATGTGTGCCTTTCTCTTTGCATCAGAAAATAATGATGGCCCTAGGCAATGAAGAGACAGAGGAAATTGATGCAGATCCTCAACCTTTCATAGCCTGCGCAGACTTCGCAGAAGCCAAGTTGTATATTGAGAGAGTGACACCACTCAGTATACTGAGGAAATTTGATGGCTCAGCCGAAGTAACTGCTGATGAGGAAGTGACACACCTGAAGCACTTAGCCTAGGAGAGTACTGATGAAGAGGTGGTCGTTAAAGATGACAATGATGCCTGGTTGTAAGCAGCAAGATGAGACACCAGAAACCAAGTGTTTGGCTTTAATTAAGTTTTCAATATTGGATGTAAAGTCAATAGTCCAGAAAGTGCAGGAGCAAGAGAAGGAAGTCATGATAATTGGCTACAAGCAGGAGCAGTAACAAGCCAGAGTTTTGGCCCTTGATAAATACTGTGCATTGGACATAGAAACAAAAGTCCAAGAAATACAGGAAGAAGAAGCCTTGTGGACAGACTTCGTCTATGAGGAGGAGGGTAAAGAGGTTGAATCAAAGAACCTGGGAACAGAACATAGTAAGGAGATTGCTTTGAAGCCGGAAGGAATCAAAGAAGGAGTTCTAGTAAGTTCTCAGATACAAGACCTCTTAGAAGAAATAAATTTAGGGGAATGTTCTGTACAACAACCCATTTATATAAGTGCTTGGTTGAATACTTTTGACAAGAACCAGTTGTTGGTTATTCTGAGGAGATATAAAGATTGTTTCGCATGGTCTTATAATGAACTACCAGAATTGGATAGGTCATTAGTGGAACATAGGCTCCCTATGAAGCTTGACTTTAAGCCATACAAGTAAAAACCAAGAAGAATGGGTCCAGAAGTAATTCGGAAAGTTATGGAAGCAATTCTTAGACTCCTCAAGACAGGCTTTATTAGGACAGCCAGGTATGTTGAATGGCTATCTAATATTGTGTCTGTAGTTAAGAAGAATGGTAAAATGAGGGTATGCATTAATTTTAAAAACTTAAATCTAGTAACTCCAAAAGATGAGTATCCTATGCCTATAGTAGATTTGCTGGTAGACAGTTTAGCAGGGCATCAAATTTTATCAATGATGGATGGGCACTCTGGTTATAACCAAATCTGCATTGCGGAGGAGGATGTTCACAAAATAGCATTCAGATGTCCTGGAAATATTGGCACCTTCGAATGGGTTAAAATGCCATTCGGTCTGAAGAATGCTGGGGCTACATATCAGAGGGCCATGAACACTATCTTTCACGACCTCATTGGAGGATATTTAGAGTGTTATATTGATGATATTGTAGTTAAGTCCCAATCCATGGAAGAGCATCTGTTTCACTTAGAAACAGCTTTCGAAAGAATGAGAAAGCTCAAGTTGAAACTTAATCCTCTTAAGTGTGCTTTTGGTGTATCATCTGGAAATTTCTTGGGCTATGTAGTACACAAGAAAGGAATACAGATTGACCAGAATAAAGCCAAAGCCATTATTGAAGCTAGACCCCCATCAAGTAAGAAGGAATTACAAAAGTTCCTTGGATAAGTTAATTTTCTTCGAAGATTCATTTCTAACACTACAGGAAAAACTAAAGTATTTTCTTCCTTGTTAAGGTTAAGAGATAAAGAGGAATTTGTATGGACAGCAGAGCATCAAATTGCTTTCGAAGGAATCAAAGCCTACTTGGCCAACCCTTCAGTGTTGATGCCACCAAAGGGCGATAAGCCTTTGAAGTTGTATATAGCTGCAGCAGAAGATTCATTGGGAGCTTTCTTAGCCCAAGACAATGAAAAAGGCAAGGAGCAAGCTGTTTATTACCTTAGTAGGTTTTTAAATTCTTGTGAATGTAAATATTCAGCTGCAGAAAAGCTTTGCCTTGCATTGTATTTTGCTGCAATGAAATTAAGATATTATCTTTTGCCTACAACTGTCTTGGTAATTGCAACCACAGATTTGGTTAAGTATATGTTATCTAGACCTATGTTGAGGGGAAGAATTGGCAAATGGGTGTTAGCCTTGTCAGAATTTCATTTAGAATATGTTTCCCAAAAGGCAGTGAAAGGACAAGTTTTAGGCAATTTTTTGGCAGACCATCCATCTCAAACAAAGAGCCAAGAGATAATGGAACTTGGTATGGCTAGTGTTGAGCCGTGGCAAATGTGGTTCGATGGATCGAAATCCAATGGCCTAACTGGAATTAGTATAGTGATTAAGTCACCACAAGGAATAGAAACCACACATGGTTTCAGAGTGGATGAAACTACTTGTTCTAATAATCAAGCTGAATATGAAGCCTTAATAGTGGGATTGGAGATTCTTATTGGATTACAAGTACATGCAGTTGACATATTTGGAGATTCTCAATTGGTGGTTAACTAAGTGAAAGGGATTTTCAAATGTCAAAGTATAAGCATGTTGCCATACTATGTTGTTGCATTACATTTGCTCTCTCAATTTCAAATAGCAAATGTAACTCATGTCCCAAGATTCTTGAATAATAGAGCTAATGATGTGGCTCAGAAAGCTTCGAATTTTAAGAGGAGGGATAATACTCAAAAGGACATAAGCCAAACAACATACCAGAAATCTATACCACCCTTAAATAAAAGGAATGTGGTCCTAGAAGTCAATCATAATGACTTGCAGGAACAAGATTGGAGGCATCCAATAATACAGTACTTGGCTGGCCCATCCTCAAAGGCTGGCAGAAAAATTAAATTGCAATTTATGCAATACATCATACATAATAATGATCTCTACAAAAGGAGGGGGGGAGATGGTCTATTGTTGGAATATTTAGGCCCAAAAGAAGCATTAACAGCTATGGCTGAGGTTCATGAAGACATCTGTGGTGCTCATCATCCTGGTGTAAAAATGAGATGACTGCTTCGAAGGCATTCCTACTATTGGCCAACTATCCTTAATGACTGCATAGAATATGCAAAGGGTTGCCAGGCATGTCAAAAGCATGGCACAATAAGGCATGTGCCCATAACTGACCTGCATGCAGTAGTAAAGCCTTGGCCATTCAGAGGATGGGCCATGGATATGATGGGGAAAATACACCCACCCTCTTCGAAGTATCATTGTTTCATTTTAGTGGCTACTGATTACTTCACCAAGTGGGTCGAAGCTAAGCCATACAAGGTTGTAGACCAGACTGAGGTCATTGAGTTCATCAAGGATTTAATCCATAGGTTTGGCATCCCATAAACTATAATTGTTGATAATGAGACTGTGTTTGATGGAAAAATGGTGAAGTCTTTTGTGGCTGAGTTTGGAATTAGCCTTGTTAATTCCACTCCCTATTATGCACAAGCCAACGGCCAGGCTGAATCATCCAATAAGTCTTTGAAGAAAGGAATACAAAAGGTTGTGGAAGACAATCCTAGGGATTGGCATAACTTATTATTGGATGTATTGTGGGCTTATAGAACTTTCCCAAGGTCAAGCACAGGAGTTACTCCTTATGCCTTGGTGTATGGGCATGATGCTGTATTGCCTATGGAAATTAATGTTAAATCTTTGAGGGTAAGATGCCAAGACCAGCTAGATCCTTAGCAATACCATTAGAGTATGTGCTTGGAATTAGAAGGAATAGATGAAACCAGAATTCTAGCATTAAATAACATTCTCTTTCAAAAGAAGAAAGCAGCCAAAATTTACAATAAGAAAGCCAAGCACATTGGCTTCGATGAAGGTGATTTGGTGTGGAAAACCATACTCTCAATAGGGATTAAAAGCCATAAGTTTGGCAAATGGTCACCTAACTGGGAGGGGCCATACCAAATCCATAGAGTCCTTCCTTTTGGAGCATACTATTTGAGAAATTTGAATGGATATTTACATCCCAAAAAGATTAATGGCAGGTATTTGAAGCATTATTTTCCAACTATATGGGAAACACAAAGAGATAAATAAATGCCAAGTACAAGAACACAAAAATACTCAAATGATAAATAACAATTTATTTTTCGTAAAGAGTTTAATACATTCTGCCATAAATTGGCCCAAAAATTATTACAATGCCTCAGTTGTTCTTTTACAACAGATGTTCTAGTTTTAAAAGAGGAAAACAACTGACTGACTGTAGTCATTTCTTGCTTTCAATCGGCCAGTCCTTGGTTGGTGATCAGCAACTTGGTATCAGTTCGGGCTAAAGCCTGGTTGACTACGGATAACTCCTCCTCAAGTTGAGCCTTCCTCTCCAGTAGTTGAGTGCGAAATTGGGAGACAGAGGAATGTTGTCCCTTCAGCTCTAATATCTCAGCATGTACTGTTGAAACAAAGTCCTGATCTCTAACCAATTTCTCCTCTGCAGCCTTGGCAGCACAGCAAATATTGATATAGAAGTCAATAGTAGCTGCTGCTTGAGATAGATGACTTGAGACAGACATGCAGGATTGCTCAACAATTTTGCAGCACTGAAGGAAGCCATCCTTATCATAGTTCTCTCTAGGGACTCGAAAGGAATCCTTGAGAAAGATGCCAATAGTTCCAGGCAATTGTCCAAATCTATCGGAGGTGTAGAAGGCTTACTACTGGAAGAAGGACTCTAAAAAATTTCTAGTAAAGAGTCAGCCAAAACTAATGGCTCAGCTTCATCATTGATTATTGGAGAGGTAGAGGGAGTGTCAAAAAAACTGGCTAGTCTCACCTCAAAGATATCTACCTCAACCATGGACATGAGGGGTGCAGAGAGGGTAGTGGTTGAAGGCACAGAGGATTGCATGGGGATAAGAGAAATAGGTGGAGCATCTTCAGCAGTTTCTATGGTCCTAGCCACCAATAAGTCAAGAGAAGAAGGGCTAGAAGTAGACAGAGGTAATAAACCATGAGTTGGAGAGCTGCCAGTACCCTTTATGAGAGATTCAACTGCCATCAGAGATGGAGTAGCAGTTGGAATTTCCTTGGGAGAAGGGAGAAGAGCGAGGTTTGAAAGAAAATTGAATTGTGAAGGGTCAAAGGTCAGATGGGGAAGAAATTTAGGAATGATTGGCCTCAAGGAGGGTACATCAAATGCAGGTTTAGGAAGTGGAAGGATGATTTGAATAGTCCTCACGTTCTGCAGATGATCAACCTCAACTGAAACTGAGGGAGTCCCCATTGAAAGAATAGAATCAGTAGTTGTTGCTGTGAAAGGAAGAAGAAATGTAAAGTAATGTCAAGTGTCAATACCAAAATTTGACAAGCAAAAACAACTGAAGCATAAAAGAAATTACTTGTTTCAGAAGTGTTGGCAATAATAGGAGAGCTACGAAGGGAGTAATGTTCGGCAATTTGTTGCCTTCTTACGGTTTCCTTTTGTATTGCATCAGCAGCAGTAGCTTCATCTCTCAGAAATTGTTGCTGCCGTCTCTTCTCAGCTCTCTCGTAAACGATTTTGGCCTTAGAGTGTTCCTGCTCCACTGCTTTGGCAGCTGCCTCATATAAAGGATCTTCGACAAAATCAGAAGGAGAGATATTGATCTTTCTTTTCTTCTTTCTCTGTATTGTTGTCTCATCTTGAATCAAGTTAGAAGAAAGGACAGTCACTCTTTTCCTTCTTTTCAAGGGTGATTCTTGCTCTTGATTTTCTTTTTCTTCTTCTTCTTCTTCTTCTTCTTTTTCTGCTTGAACCTCAGGTACCTTATTTTCAGGCTCAAGTAAAAGCTTCATTTTCTTTTGTTGTTGTTTGCTTTTAAGGAGATTTAGATCTTGAGTCTTCTGAGGAGACTCTCCCTGTGAGGCATTAGTACCACCTTCGCAAAAGAAGAACTAAAGATAAGGCAAATTAGCCAAAAAGCCAACAACCCATACCAAAAAGTCAAAGATTCTCTTTTCTCCCTACTTTTTGCGCATCTTTTCGTAAAAAGTCAAAAAGTCATCCCAAACATACTAGTTTTTTTAACTCATATTTTAGCCAAATAATCAAAAAGTTACTAAATTAGCCTATTCCCAAACGAGGCCTAAGAACATTATAGAGAAGGCAAAAGGAGAAGAAACAAGGGTGTATACCTTTCTTCGAGGCGGCTCGGGTGATTCTAGGAGGAGTTGAGGCAGCAGGGGCAGATTGTGTAGTAGTAGGCACAAGAATCTGAGTGGTAAGAGCAGTGGAACAAATAACAATTCCAGCCCCTTTGGGCTTGGGCACATCCAACACCATCAGTAGGTCTTGAAGAGGAATGGCCAGGTACACTTCCATATTGGTCGCCCACCAGTTGCGGTACCTCTTCAACATGTTACCTTGAGGAAGAAAAGGGATATACTCAAAATCGATCAGGTCTTGTATAAACTTAGAAGTTGCCTCTTCCAGTCTGGACCGTCGAACTTTCAAATCCCTGGTGGTAAGGCTTAAATTGGTATTACTGCAGAGGGGTATTAGGACCCCTTGTGAGAAGCCAAATTGTCTAGCAAATTGAGCAGGACAGTAGGGCTCAACAATGCATTTATAAGCTCTAGGGTTCAAGGTCCCAATGAATAATTCTCTAGGGATTAAAATAGAAGCCCATATGTCTTTATGAGCAGGTGAAGCACAGAGCCTATCACTCAAGAAATTCTTTAACCATAGTGGGCCAATGGTGATGGGTTCGAAAAGACGGAAGCAGTAGGAAGGAGAAGAAACTGGAAGTTGGTGGAAGAAAGAGAAGTAAAAAGCAAAAGTAGAAGGATAAAGTGAAGCATTGGCTAGCCTTATGCCATGAGTAGGAGGGTTGGGTTAAAAAAATTTAAGGCATTTGAATTGTAACTCAGCGAAATAAGCAAAAAGCCAAAGCTGAAAAATCTAGAATGGCCCCCATTGATTGGCATCTAAGGGTTTCTCACAGAAAAGAGAACAAGCTCTATATACGTGACCTAGAACGTATGGAGCTAAAGCCACCCTCTTCTGTAAAACAAGGGCTTTGGCAAGAGGGAAAATTCGGGCATGATTCTTTGAGAGGAAGTGCAGAAAAGGAATTTGCAAAGCCAATATAATAAGAAAGAAAAGAATTCCCTATCGGTCATAAGACCCTCTCTTCTATTCTCAGCCTTGATAAAGTCACTGTAGGATGAGTTAAGAGAAGGAAGGGAAAAGGGGACTGCTAGGTCAGGATAATCCGGTCCAATAGGGGATCCAATGGGAGATAATCCTAAAAGATGGCAAATGTCAAGGATAGTAGGGGCCATCATCCCATATCTAAATTGGAAGAAATTAAAAACAGAGTTCCAAAAGCACAGAGCAGCAGGAATCAAGAAAGGGTCTTCAGGAATAGTTAACCTGGATAATTTGAGGGCATCTAGAAGGCAGAGTTCTTGAAGGTTCAGAGTCCTATTAGGGGCAACTCGATCATACCATTCTTGCCACTCTGGTCTCACTGTGGGCCAACATCGGTGGGGGCGATTCATCTTCTGGTTCCTCCAGTCAAGGCCACATTCGTAAAGAAGACAGTGGTCTTCTAGACGAGGATATAGAACTGAAAGCTCGGTAAGGATCTCCTTGAATATTGGCCAAAGCATATAGTCTTGTTGCTCATGACGACGAGGGATGAAGATGCGTCCATTGATGACACTTTTCTCCCCAACCTTGTACTTCTCACATTCTACATCGATGATCCTCTTCAGGGTTACAGATGGGCTCGCACGCTCTATGACTGGCACTTTCAATGAAGAGGAAGCCATTGATAGAACACTTTTTCAGAGGATGAAGCTGAGAAGGGAAGCAGAGAGAAATGAAAGATCGGTAGAGGTAAAAGGTTTGTGTATTGAGCGAGCGAATGATTTCAGAGCACAAAATAAAAAGGGTTTTTAAAAGAAAAAAAAACTTTTGTGTCCGGAAGACATGTCGCGTAATTCGTTAAGTACTAAGCTTCCTCCAATACTGATACTTTTGGAGGGAAAAATATATCCCAGATGTTGAAGCCGACTTCGAAATAAGTATTTGGCTTCGAAACCAAATTTTGGCGCCAAAAGTCAAATAACAAATGACTTCGAAGCTAAGAAACCAGCTTCAAAGTACATTTCATACTTATGGATGAAAGAGTGCTCAAGTATTAGTTTACTTCGAAGAAATTAAAGACCTGTTTTAGGTTTCTCAAGGAAAGTAATGTCCTTCGAAGCAAGACTTGAGATCCCTTAAGGATGGGAATTGCTGTTCGAAACATCAGAACTAATAATTGGTTTGTATTTAAGAAAGATTTTCTTTCTAGACTAAAACAGTGCAGCCCTAAAAAGGAGCTTTCATATTTTTTTGAAACTGTTATTCTAAGGAAAAACGGTCAGTTTAAAACTGATTGATCATACTGACCATGACCATATGTTGGTTATGATCGAAACAAGCTTTAAGGAGTAAGATTGTTAAATTTGAAGCACCAATTTTAAATAAAATCAACAAAAATTGTTAACTATATTCCATAAATTGGACAGGTTCATTGTTGGTTCTTTTAGTGTTTCATTTAAAACAATCGAGTCCAAGTTCGAAGGATAAGCTTGTTCAGTTCAAAGCTCTGAATTTGCTTTTAAAAGACAAACGGAGATAAGATCAAATCATACCAAACAAAGAAAAAGTCCTAGTGGTATTATAAACCAAAGCAATTACATCGAATGGCCCTATTTGGGTACAAACTCAAGCTCATAAAAGTAGGGAATGGAATAAATGACAAGATCATGAAATTTAGTTCAACAATGATCAATGAATTTCTGTTTTTTCTTTATTTTATCCTCTATTTCTTCTAACATTGGCTGCATGAGTTGATGTGCTCTCATTTCGTAAAAGAGCTCTTCAGCCTTTATTTCGAATGTTGTTTCTCTCAATCCTTGTTCCAATTCGTCTATCTCTAAGTCATCCCAGTACGTAGAATCTTTGTTCTTGAAATCATCGAATTCTTCAATGAAGTTCTCTGCTTTGTACTGGGCACGAATTCGAAGGGACGAAAGTTGGTCTAAAGATTATGTAGTGGCCATAGAGGTTCGATGCCAGTGGAGAAGCAATGGAAGTTGGTCCAAAAACATGTGAAGCTCTGCTTGGGCGAGGGGATTGAGAACATGACCCCGAGTCAGAATATCACAAGCCCATTGAAGGTTCTTGAAAGGGACTTCGTCCTTAAGAACATTGAATGGCAAGTGAGAAAAAGCCGCGAGCAGAAGTTGAGCTTGCTTCCACTCAGTTAGAGTAGGGAAAAGGGAAAGCTTGTAGGGTGGAAAGATATTATCCGCGGAAAGGGCAAGCCTCAATCTCTCTGTCCAGCAAGGATTTAACGGAGGGGAATGTATAGATGCTTCTATTTCAAGAGATGGAACAAGGGCATTAATATAATCGAGCTAGTCAGAAGAACAAATCTTTGCCTTCTGGGCTAAGAATGATGGATTGTACCCTTGTGTCTTTTCTAAACGTCGGGCGGTGTGCACTATCTTTGTAGGTATGGAGGATGTATACCATGCTACAAGCAGATTCTCCTCCTAACTGCGTCGATGGTCAATGGACACGTAGGGATAGACCACCGAGCTTCGTGCATAAGAAGGGAACTCTAAAGGGTCAGTAAATTTGACAAAGTGATGGCTGATCCGTTCCCTCAAATCACAGGCCTCAGGTTTTAACCAGCTTGTCCAATCGGAAGCACCAGAAGAGGAAGAAGTCGCAACCTTGTCCCATGCAGAGGGTTATGGCGAAGAATTTCCCATGTCCATATTTGCAACTTTCTGAATCAAAGGATTGAGAGCAGTTTGTTCGTAGCCCAAGGGTGAGTCAGAAGAAGAACTTCCCATGTCCATATTTGTGAGTTTCTGAATCAAAGGATTAAGGGCAATATGTTCGAAGTCCAAGGGTTGATAATTTGCAAAGGCATCCATGACCTGAATATTGAAAGGTGGGTAAAGGTGGCTAATTAATGCATGGAGGTTTTTTTGAGGAGGAACAACATCGTCATATGACTCTTCGTGTGTTCGATCATTGGAGGAGAAAATTGATTCGGCCATAAAATGTATCAGTCTGTTCGAATGCTAAGGTGGTGGGGGTTCAAAAGATTAAAGGAGAGTTTAATGCAGATAAATGACAATTGCATTTCTGAGAAAATGCAAAACCCATGCACGTTATAAGACGTGGGAAAAAGACCTTGATCCACTAATATCACCAAGTATTGGGTATATTAGTGCGGGGGGTAATGTTGGCTACATATTTTGTACAAGCCAATTACAATTTGACGCGTGCCAAAGTAAGGGTAGTACGGGAAGACTATTCAAATCTTCGATCTTGATCGTACACGTGTAAGTTAATATTGGTTGTTACGAGATCTGAGTAGCAGTGGATCAGCAGAGAGATACAAAGTGATGTGGTATCATCGGTTACTCACATTTGAATTCAAATTCAGGAGGGAAGCCTAACTGCAAGTGATGGCGTAATGGAGCTAATCTTGAGGCAACATGATCAGCGATCATGGAGGAGCAGTTCAACGGTTGGAAATACAGTTCGATGGTCATCCTTAAGCAGTATAAATAGCAGAGAAGGCCCCCGAAAAAGCCCCCCAAACTCAGATCAAAAAAACCAGTCTTATTCTACTTAGTTTTACATGTCCTGTTCTTTACATTCCAGTACTTTAAATTCTGCACTGCACTTCATTCATAGGAGTAGTTTCAAGCAGATTGTCACTGTAAACCTCTACGAGGTTGAGTTTGAATCATTGTAAGTTTTTTCATTCTAATGAAATGCTTCAGTTGTTCTTTATTTGATTGATATTTTGTTTAATTCTCCTAAATCAAGCCACCGGTAAAAGTCCTCTTCATTGAGGCTGAGAGAACTAAAACACAATCGTCTGATAATTGGTTGGCAATTAAATTTCTGTAAGGACTGATTGATCCTTGCTGGCATGTTTGCAATTACAATAATAACATTCGAAAGTCAAAAAGCCAACAATAATAAATAGGATCAATAATAATCTCATAAGTAGTGTTGGTACACTAGTGCATGTAACACCACTCTTTACCTGAACTTTAGTTGGTTGTAACAATAATTATGGGACTAACGATCTTATGAGACTGTTAATACCCCAATGGGTGGGATTAGTAATCCTATGGAGAGGTGAGATTCACAATCCAATCCCATGTGATTGGAAGTGAAAAGATAGACTATTCTCATTTTACAAAAAGGATAAATTATAGTGACACCCTTTGAAGTTTTTGTTTAATATAGATTACCCTTACGTTTGAAAAATTACACTTATTCCTTATCAGATTAAAATGACATATTTACCTTTTAGCCTTTATACATATAAAATAATAAAATAATATTAATATTTGTGCATGTCATTTCAAAAGAAATAACAATCATCTTCTTTAATTTAACTCATACAAAAAATTAATTTTTTTGAATTTTTCGTGTCATTTTATTTTACTAATTTTTTTATAAATATTTTAAGCTTTATTTTTATATTTTAGATACACCTAATCTAGATATACATAAGAAGTATAGTATTTTGCGGTTTTTTTTTTTAAAATTCATCAAATACAAAAAATACAAAAATTCTGTAATATTGTAATAAATGTGAATGACAGTATTTGGTAATACAGTAATAAATGTTAGTGAATAGACGAGAAAGAAAAATGATGATGGAAATAAAAATGAAAAATTATATTCATATATAAAAATTTATACAAAAAATATTACAAAAATATTGTGATAGTGATGTTGTTGTAAATATAAATCACATTCTCGAGTGTTTTGTTTTAAAGTGAAAGGTCACCATTAAGTTATATCATTGTGTTTGAAATTTTATATAAAACTTATGCTTGTATATCATCACTCAATAAAACATGTTTAGGTATAATTTAATTATAGAAAGTTGTAAAATGTAGTTGTGATGATAGGAAGAATAAATGGTAGGCAAAAGAGTAAAATGGTCATTTGGAAAAATTTTAGATATGACGTCAGTAATCCATCGAACAATTTGTAATGAGATTACAAACTTCAGGAATTTGAATGTAATTTTTCAAAGATAAGAAGGATTTGTATTAAACAGAAATCTCAGGATACCACCACTACCACACCTATAACCATCACCGTTGTCCTACCACCACCACCTCCACATCTACCAACACCATCTCCTTATGTTAGTATGGCCATCGTTAATGACACTATCGACCACTCCTAACACTATAGCAAGTATGATTCATATTGAAAATGAATAACGCTATTTATAAATATATTTCTTACTCTTAAACACAAGCAACAAATATTATAAATTGCTTAAGGCTACTTGCTTATTGACAATAAATTGTGATTAAAAAAAAATGTTTTAAGTAAAACATTTCTCAATAAGAAAATCACAAAAAATACAAGAGAAAAATTTAGACAACAAAAGTTAAAAAAAAATCATAGTAATCCTAACAATATAGAGGCCACTCTAATAAAAATTTAGAGACATGCCCAAAACATAATCTTAAGCTATTGTTTTTTTTTTTTTTTTTGAATTCACAAAACAATTAAACAACTTCCCATATATCCAACTGGGGCTGCTATCATTATTCATTCTTCACTTAAACAAGAACATATAGTTTTTCTCAGCCCAACTTTGCTAATATAAGTCCCTCAATTGACCCGACCAACGCGAACATAGTCACAAGCAAACAAACAATGCTAAAAGTATGAAGAGCGATCCACTTAGTCGACCAAGCTCCAATGTTCATCTACACGAAGTACATTTCCACCGGAAAATATATAGAAATTGTCCAAAAATTTAAGGCTCCCAAAACTCCCAAAACTTGGTTGAAGTATGGAAAGATCATCGCAATCACAGTTGTTGACGCCACGTAAGTTGTGCGAAAACAGAGTCTGAGAAGATTTAGTCTGAGAATTGGAAAAAAAGGAAGTTTCAAAGTGTAGCCATTGTTCACAAATCCACTGTTTGGGAACTTCCTTGCAAACCTTTTGTCTACCAGTGCAAAAAGTGGTTGACTGAATACCTGCCAAAATACAAATATGGAAATGAATTATGATTTTATTTGCTAAAAAAAAGAAGAAGAAAAAATTAGATAAACAATACTGATCATACACATAATTTATATTGAACTAAAACAAATTTACCACTTATATGGGATATTTTGACACAACATGAGGGGTAATTGAAAGCAACTAAACAGATTTAAGTAGGGTTTTTGGATTAGATTATATGAAGTTATTAATCTTGGGATCAATAGTTTTGGGCTTATCAATGAATCTTATCCCACATTTGGAATGTCCCTAGATTAGAAGGGGGATTAGAAGAATCCTATCTTATCTTATGTTTGTTTTGAACCACTAAACATGGACTGCATAGTACAATGACCACGGTTTGAGGATATTTTAACTTTGTCCCACATTTGGAATGTCCCTAGATTAGGAGATTAGAAGAATCCAATCCTATCTTATGTTTGTTTTGAACCACTAAACATGGACTACATAGTACAATGACCATAGTTCAAGGATATTTTAACCTTTTAACCCCCTAATATAGATCTTAATTAATCCTCTTGTTTTGTATCCCATCCCCTTAACCACTAAGCATGGACTCAATAGTCCCTTTTATGAGGGATATACAATCCAGAAGAATTATCAATCCAAACATCTATTTTTGTATCCAAACATGAAATTCGAAAATGACCATAATATGGAGTCCAATCACATAACCTAATCACTCCAAAGTCCAACCGAACACATTAAGTGGGTGTTATTGGAAGATATCTATAATGTGGAGGCTAGATTATCTATCCGGATTCTCCCTTGTCCTCTATCCCAAGGCATCCCATCTCTATCACACGATGGATTAGAGGGACCTCAGGACAAGGGAAAGAAAAATTTGACAGATGATTCCCTGCCACCATAACTATGCTAATGAAAAATGAAAAATGAACCTGATATCCTCCAACCAAATGAAGAACAATGCAAGCATTAGCAAAGTCAATAAGGCAGTAAGGCTCATAGAATCCGAAGCCAGTCAAGAGGTTCCCCGGAGATGAATCACCGAAGGCTGCATATTCGACGCCACTGCAGCAGAGGTAGAAGAAGGTTGTGATGCATACTGCTATGGTTGAGGCCTTCTTCATTGTCTCATTTTCCGGTGGAGGCGACTTCAAAGTATCCTTTGGTGTGTTTTTGCAATTTTTAATCACATTAACTTGAGATTCTTCATTGGTTATGTGAAGTTGGACTTGGTAATTGATCGAGAATGAAAAAGTCCAAGTGCACAAAGAAATTTCACAGAACATCGGTGTTCATTCTGTGATTTTTTTTTGTATTCGTAGCACAACTGATCGGAAATTAAAAATTGAAAGTGGCTTACTTGTATTTCAATGAGAATGATGGAGTATGGATAGGCAAAAGCAATGTCCCCAAGTGCTTGAGAAACCAACCATACTTTCCCAAGTGTAGTAGAAGTTGAGACTCCTGTAATGTTACCTTTGATTACTCTATCTCCTGCAATTAACTGTTTAAGAAATTCATGGTTAAATCAACATCTATGCACCCAAAATTTTGATTGGTTTACTTATTCATATTTTTTCGAGGCATGTAAGCACATAATTTCTTGTTATTTGGTGAACACACGACCAATGCGATGTTTCAGGAAGACGTGATAATTACTCCTAACACAAAAGCTCTCCTAAGCACATAATTTCAAATGGTAGGAGATTATTTACAAAAAATGTAAGAAAATTATATCAAACTGAACAATCAACTATATAAGAAAGTCTAACAACACATACCCACTTGCAAGCTGTAATAACCCTCATACTGTTTACCGATTAATGACTGATTGATTACGGATAACCATCGATTACCGTTAAACTGAATTGATTATGACTGATAATTGGACTGATTAAAGTACTGAACTAACTGACTGGAATCTGGAATTAATTGACTAAGTCTATCTGTTTAATTGTGCATCTATCTGTTTGATTGATTATTTGATCTGTTCGTGTTTAAACTGCTAATTGAAGGCCTTGTCGGCGGCCGAACCGGGAATTGATTGATGTTTTAGGATCCTCGTAATTAATGTGATTTTATGGTATAATTATCTGAAAACTGTTAGGTATGATTAAATTAGATTAAATATTGATCAATTACGTAGTTTGATTTATTTACCGTTTTGCCACACTTAGTGGCCACTATCTCACACACATGTGAGCCTTGTACACACTTGATCAACATTTTATTAGCCCCTTCTTCTTGTTCAACCGACCATGAGAGGGAGAGAGGGAGAGAATTTGGTTTTCATCTTGAATTGCTTGGAACTTGGAGAATTGCTTGCTAATTAGAGAGTAGATTGCTTAATTAAACCTTTAGACTTGCATTCAAGGAACCTAGGTATGAATTTCATCCTTTTGGTTTGTCTTTAAGTTGATTCTTGCATGGTCCATGTTAAATTGTAGAGCTAAGCCTTGTTTTAGTTCATACATATTGATATAGAGCTCATTCCATGCTTGCATGTTTGAATTGATGAGTCTTGAGTTGAACCCATGGTGAAATGGTGCATGCATGTTCATGATTTTGTAATGGTCCATGTTTTCAACTTGTTTTTGGATCAATTGGCTCCTTAGAGCATCAAATTAGAACTTCCAAATGATTTGAATTCATGCATGTTTGCGTGTTCGTATTGTTCATGAAATTGGTTTGAAATTGAGTTTGAATTAAGCACCCTTGGACCTTGATTTCTCAAAATTGAGCTTTGAACTATGATACTCTATGTGTTTATAAATGTTTTCCAGAAAATGGGCCCAAGAGGATTGGTTTTGATGCATTTGAATGTGAGTTGGAGCTTGGAGGTGCAATCTGGAATTCCCAGATTCTGCACTTCCGCTCGAGCGGGGGAAGTGCCGCTCGAGAGTGGAATCCGAGCATCCAGTATCTCTGCACTGTTTTACAAGTCCGCTCGAGCGGAGGATTGGGCGCTCGAGCGGAGTCATGTCTCAAGCTCGAGCGGGCGTCGAGCGGAGATTTCACCCATCCAGTACTTTTACAGTACGCTCGAGCAGGAAAGTTGACGCTCGAGCGTGTACCTTTGTTGCATGACCGCTCGAGCGGGGAAACCTGCGCTCGAGCGGGACTCAGTTTTTCTGAAACTCCTGAAACAGTCTTCTGATCACATCTTTGTATCCTCATTCCATTCTAGGCATTCTTAGGCCTAGTTTAAGACATCTTGTTGAGGATAGATGTAGAACACACCGAGACATTAGGGGTTAAATTATGTTATCTCCCAACTGTGTAGCTTAGTGTGTGTGTTCAATTTGTTAACTGTGTAGGGTTGGCGACTAGCATACTGTAGCCCAAACTCTGTGAGTAACAACTGTGTAAAGATATGTTCAAAATGATTATCTTCTGAACAATTGAACTGTACTGCTTTCTGAACTGTTACTGTTAATTGAATGAATGAATGTCCTCTATTCTGAACTGTATTGTGGCATCCTTAGCAACTACTGTTACTGACTGTTACTGTTACAGAGATCTCTGTCGGTTCCCTCGGGGAACCACTACTGTTTACTGATTGATGGCCATCATTACTGTTCGGTCTTTAGGACCTACTGTTTACTGATATGCCAATGGATGTACCACATATGATTGAATAACTGTCCTGACTGAAAGACTGAAGTATTGTTTAATGAACTGATTTCATTACTGTAAGGACATTTCATTCTTAACCTCCTTACACATTATGTTATTCACTAGGCTTTAGCTCACTATTTATATATATATGTAGGTGCTTAGCCACCAGATCGGAGCTAGGAGCGCGGGTTAGACTCCAGTTTTGTCAAGCCAGCCTTTGTGCCTCACTGCGAGGTTCCGAGTTGCCATGCTATGGCTTTGGGGTGTCTTGTTTTCCCCCGTCTATCTCCGTACTGTTTGGTTTACTGTATAGACTGTCAGTTACTAATTGTACTGTTATCAAGGGATTTGGTCCCTGTACTGTGCGACTGTAAATTTTGTATAGACTGTACTGTTTGTATATGTAAATGCATGAAAAATCTTTTTGGCATACAGACTGTCACAGCTCAATGGACATTATTTATTTACTGTTTTGGCTTCTGCCAGGCCCTGTACTCTGTTTTACTATACTACTGTTCTGCAGGCCTTCGGTAATCTCGGATTACTGGCCGGTTACGGTGCTAAACCCATAGGGCCGGGTTTGGGTCGTGACACAAGCCCAATTCCAACAACAACTACATCAATACAAGAAGAAACCAATTGGAAAGAGATAATCAATCTTTGCCTTTGACAAAAATTGACCTCCTGACACCTCAGTTAAGAGCGTAAAAGAATGACTAATTGAGCTGGCTCAGTTAATTATGTGGAGTGAGTTTCAAATACTTGCAACATGAAAGATCAGAGCAAATTGAGAACCATACCTATTACTTTCGCCAAACCAAGTGCCAATGCAATGAAGGAATAGATGGACATGGTTGCAGCAACAACAGAGAGCCATTCCATATTATGAAAATTGGATATTTGAGAAATCACAATTTGTGCTAATCTAAATATTAGCATATAATAAGTATCTCCATATTCACAATTAGTCTCATGCCCATACTTGTGGTAACAATTTGATTTCTGTATTGCTTTGCATCAATTTAAAATTTGGGAAAACAAAAAAATTAAACATCACCATAATAAGAAAGTGTACATGTGTTCACAGTTTCAAATCATAGTAAATGCTCCAAATTAATTCTTGTTGAGCTAATCAAATATTGTGGGGGTAACACATATTATATACCTCATGCTACTTTTCAATAAATAAAAAATTTGAAAGAACATAAATATATATAGAGCACCTCACGCTGATAGCAGAAGTGATGGTGTAGGCGATGCCAATCCCACATAAGTTAATATTTACACAGTCCACATGCTCATGCACTTCTATCTCCTGAAAATGCCATGTTAAAACTCAACATCATAAGAAAAATTCTAAAAACAAAAAAAAATCAATAATAGAATCAGACATAATCGTCGATTGATCTCATATTTATATAAAAAGGTTGTGTTCCATTCCATTATTAATTTCTGTGCAGATGGAAGAACTGTAATGACAATGTTACCTAAATTGAAGTAGACAGCTTCCAAGTAAGAGTGGTTTCTAGTGGGGCCAAGCTCAGGGTGAGGAGATCCGTAGCAGTTGGAGAGAAGAAAGGCAGAGATGAGAGTGATGAAAGCAAAGAAGAGCATAGAGAATGAGCCTCCAATCCAACCTAGCTGAGCCATACACCATGCCAATGATAGAATCCCTGACCCTATCACTCCTGTTATTATGTGGGCCACTGCAGTCCATACATTTCCTGTTTCACCATTTCCATTTATTATTTGCGATGATCAAATACATTTCTACAACGGTAGTGCTATATATGCTAATTACTAATGTATTAATTAATGTATCAACATTAATTATAACATTATTATTGACCCCACTCATTAGACAAATTATAAATACTAAAAACTCTTAAATTATGTCACATCATCAATTGATACATTAGTTAATATATTAATTAATGTATATAGCATTATTCTTTCTGCAATTCAAAAAATAAATAAATATATTACCCTCAAAAGTTCCATCTAGGGGCGTGCATCTAATTATTGACATTGATTACTGCTTCTTTGACTAATTAACAATATTAACTACATTACCAATGTACATTGGTATATAGATTAGGAAAATTTTATTACCCCATCCATCCCAATTTATTAGTCTTTTTTTTGTGAAGATTTTAACTTTTTAATAGACATGTAATTATTACACTTAAATTTAAATTTCAAAATATTTTTTCACTAATGTCCCTATCTTTTCAAAATTTTAATATATTTATAATTACTCAAAAATGGTAGTTTTGGAAAATTAAATATTTTTTACTTTGACTTTTCAAATGGGGTTATCATTTTGGGACATCCCAAAATGAAATAGTGGACCAACAATGAGACGGAAGAAGTACATCTTAATAAAATGGTGTAATATTTGTAATTTTTTATTATGACTCGTTATGATATATTATGGTGTTAATTATAATTAAGTTTGATTATGACCATAGAGGTCTTTGACTATGTATCAAGTAATGTTTGATTATTATTACTTATTGTGATCTATTTACGATACCCATATTGATTAATATTTCAAACATTATTGAAATTATATATCAAACCAACAATGAAATAGGAGTAGTTATTCATCACCACATGTGGTAATGACTCAAATATGAGCCACACTATTTATTGGAGTAGACCCCACATCAATTGGTGTGGACTCCACCAATAGATGGTATGGATCATCTTTTGAGTATTATCACACGTGACACTCAATTATTTTTCATAAAATGATATTTTAAAAGTTATGATATTTTCACGTATTATCACACGTGACACTCAATTATGTTATGATATTGAAAAATTATCTTATATTTTAAAAGTCTTATGTTGGCGGTAACGGGAATAGTAGGGTACTAAAAATTACATAATTTTAAGAACAAAAAAAAATAAATAGTATGAAAATGACAATATATATATGATCGTGGACTTACATTAAAATTTCTGTTGGACAATCTTCACTGTATTTAAATAGATTAAATTCTGTTGTGTACAAAACAACAACAATAATATAAAGAAATAAAGAAAATGAGAGAATTTGTTTGATTACAAAAATCAAACTCGAAATAAAAATAAATAAATAAAAATAGATTTTATTTTGTTACAAAAACAAAATTAAAATCTGATTAAATAAACAAAATTAAAATCGGAATAAAAATTAAACAACTTACTTGGTTAATTTCTTTTGAATAACTATCTGATCAAGTCCAGTGTTTAACACTGTGTCCTTAAGACAGATTCGTTCTCTCCACGGTGCTTTCAGAATTTGGACGTCTATCTCCAAGATGAAATAATCTACCACAAACAATAGCAGCACTACAAATTGTTTGCCTTACGAACACAGTAAGTGTTTACACTCTTTCTTTCAGAAATAAAATGCAACAAAATGAAGAATAGAATAAGCAGAGGTGAAATACGAAATTTCTGAATCTAACATCAAATGAGGGTGGTCCTATTTATAGATGTAAAGGTGGCTCTTGGTTTTAAATTGAATAGGTATGATACCTGTTGGTTTTGAATTCAAACAGATAGCAAAAAACGGAAAGGACCCTGTTTGGGTGTGCACTAATTCTAAACTAGTTTATTTCTGTTTGAAAACGGGAAGGGCCCTGTTTGGATGTACAGAAAATTCAAATCAGTTTAATTTGAATTCTGGATTTTATTTTACCAAAAATAAAATTAAATTCAAATGTTTTTGGCCCAAAAAGATTAGTATTGGGCCAAACAAGCCCAACCACACACCACGCACCCGCGCCCAAGCCCAGGCCCAGCCCAGCCCGCCCGACCGGACGGACGGACGACGGCGGCGGCGCGCACGCGCGTGTGTGGTGATTTTTGGGTTGGGTGTACACTAATTCCAAACTAGTTTATTTCTGTTTGAAAACGGGAAGGGCCCTGTTTCGATGTACAGAAAATCCAAATCAGTTTAATTTGAATTTTGGATTTTATTTTACAAAAAATAAAATTAAATTCAAATGTTTTTGGCTCAAAAAGATTAGTATTGGGCCGAACAAGCCCAACCACACACCACGCACCCGCGCCCAAGCCCAGGCCCAACTCAGCCCGCCCGACCGGACGGACGGCGGCGGCGGCGCGCACGCGCGTGTGTGGTGATTTTTGGGTCCAATGGGTCTAGCCCATTTTGCCCATAACCTCTCCTTTTAAAACACTTGGGTACCCCTTGGGGCACACCCCAAGTACCAAACCCATGCCTTATAAACCCTTTCAAAACTTCCCACCAAATCAATGTGGGACAAGCCATTTTACAACCTTAAGGAATTTTCACCAAAACTCCATTTCCATGGAGCACACTTTGGCTTCAATTTTTCATTCACTCGGTAATGGTTTTGAGCAACCAAATATACCACGTGAATCACAACGCGGCATAGAACGCGTTACCACTTTGACCCGTGTAAATCGATGCACGTGGTCCACCTAAAAAATAAACCAAACTTGAGGAAAAATTCTGATTTTATCCAAAATTTTTTCTACCATTTCCAACAATCCCCCACATGAATGAAATTTGATGACAACGGAAATGCAACAATATGCAGACTTTAACGAAAGAGTATAAGTCGAAAATATCTTGCATCAGGATAGGTAGTTTTCGGCCTTGAACCTTCCCTAGTGATAACCTATCGGACTTACTGGCTAACCAATGGACGCGATGCCTTGAATTGTTCAGCCGTTTGTGTAAGCCAAGACAATAGATTTCATACAAAATATCTTTTAACACATCGTGGTTCTCACTGTTGTGTTCATTTTGACCTTGAACGCGCCTGGTTTTCATAAGTGTTTCTGGAGAATTTAGCCTTTTCATTCTCATAGAACCGGCCCCAGTTCAACACTCATATAGGTGATTCTTATTGTGAGTATCTCTTTATACTTGTCTTGATTTTATGCCTTAATCAAGATATAAGTAATCATTAAAAGCAAAGCTTATCCTTATACCCCTGCAGACAACATATGTTGCAGATATCACTCTCACCATAGGAATGGGTAGGAATTTTAATCCCTTGGTGATTTCTGGCGAGCCATACATAACTTAGTTGTCCCTTTGAACTTAGTTCTTGGGATCTCCAGTCATATAAGTAGGGTTACCACTATGACGACTCTTATGTAATAGGCTTTAATCCCATCCCCTTTGATGAACTATACACTAGCTCTTTTGTCAAACCTTTTGTTAACGGATCCACAATATTCTCTTTAGATTTTATATAATCTATTGAGATTATTCCGTTTGACAACAATTACCTTACGGTATTATGTCGACGACGAATATGTCGTGACTTACCATTATACATATGATTCTGTGCCCTGTCTATTGCAGATTGACTATCACAATGAATGCAAATAGCTGGCACAGGTTTTGGCCATATTGGAATGCCTTCTAAGAAGTGACGAAGCCATTCCGCTTCTTCTCCTGCTTTTTCTAAAGCAATGAACTCGGATTCCATTGTGGATCGTGCGATGCAAGTTTGTTTCGTGGACTTCCAAGAAACAGTAGTGCCTCATAGAGTAAAGACATATCCACTAGTGGATTTTGAATCTTTAGTATCCGATATCCAATTGGCATCACAATAACCTTCGAGTACTGCTGAATATCGAGTAAAGTTCAAACCATTATCACGAGTAAATCTTAGATATCTAAGAACCCAAATGATCGCTTTCCAATGGTCTTCTCCAGGGTTACTAGTGTACCTACTCAATTTACTGATAGTATAAGCTATATCAGGACGAGTACAATTCATTAGGTACATTAGGCTTCCAATGATTTGGGAGTATTTTAACTGAGATACGGCATCACCTTTATTTTTCGATAAATAAAGACTGATGTCTACAAGTGTTCTAGCTAAATTCAAATCATCCTTGATAAACTTATCAAGAATTTTCTCAATATAATGAGATTGAGATAATGCATATCCGTCAGATGTTTTAGTAATTTTCATTCCTAATATAACATCTGCGACCCCCATATCTTTCATATCAAATCTTTTGTTAAGCATCTGCTTAGTTGATTTGATCATGTTTTGACTGCTTCCAATGATAAGCATGTCATCCACATAAAGACAAACTATGACATATCCTTGGTTAATGTTTTTAACATAGACGCATTTGTCATATTCGTTTATCTTAAACCCATTAGTAAGCATTGCATGATCAAATTTTTCATGCCATTGCTTAGGTGCTTGTTTTAATCCATAAAGGGATTTTACAAGTCAACAAACTTTCTTTTTTTGTCCTGATACTACAAACCCTTCGGGTTGCTCCATATAGATCTCTTCATTTAGATCACCATTTAAGAAAGCTGTCTTAACATCCATTTGATGTATTTCTAAATTAAACAACGCTGCTATAGAAATAAGCATGCGAATGGATGTTATTCTTGTCACAGGGGAATATGTGTCAAAATAGTCCAGACCTTCCTTTTGTCTGTAACCTTTAACAACAAGTCTTGCTTTATACTTGTCAATTGAACCATTTGCTTTCATTTTTCTCTTGAATATCCATTTATATCCAAGAGGTTTAGAACCTGGTGGAAGATCCACCAATTCCCAAGTATGATTTTGCATAATGGATTCAATTTCATTATTAACAGCCTCTTTCCACAAAGGTGCTTCAGGACCTGTCATTGCTGCCTTAAAGCTTTGAGGTTCATTTTCTAACAAGTATGTCAGAAAATCTGGACCAAAGGATTTTGATGTTCTCGCTCTCTTACTTCGTCTTGGTTCATCATCAGTTAAATCCTGTTGGTCGAGACTATTACTAGTCTCTTGTGTTTGATTGTCATTAGTCTCTTGACTTTGTGTATAATCATAAGTTCTTTTCTGTGAACTTAATTCATGTCCATTCTTGTAAGGAAAGACATGTTCAAAAAACACAGCATTCCTTGACTCTATAATAGTGTTCACATTTATATCAGGTATTTCTGATTTATAAGTCAGAAACCGATATGCACTACTATTCTGAGCATAACCAATAAACACACAGTCTACTGTTTTTGGTCCAATCTTAGTCTTTTTAGGAACAGGAACTTCAACTTTCGCCAAACACCCCCACACTTTTAAGTATTTGTAGGAAGGCGGCCGACCTTTCCACAATTCATAAGGAGTGCTGTTGGTTTTCTTGTGGGGTATTCTATTAAGAACATAATTAGCAGACAATATTGCTTCCCCCCACAAGTTCTGTGGTAAACCTGAACTTAGTAACATGGCATTCATCATTTCTTTGAGGGTTCTATTCTTCCTTTCAGCAATTCCATTTTGCTGTGGAGAATAAGAGGCTGTAGTTTGGTGAATAATGCCATGTTATGCACAAAATTCATTTAATGGTGCATCATATTCACCACCCCTATCACTTCTAATATAAATCAATGAATTTTAAAACAAATTCAAGAAAAAACCAAAATAATTATGACTACTCAAGTCAGAATTAATGTTTTGACAAAATCATATCCTCATAAAAAATTTTGCCTAAGAATCAAACAATTCAAAAAACCCATTTGATTGTATACATTCTTGCAACTCAATAACAAATAAATGTCACTGTCATAAAAATATTTGTGACAGAAGAAAATTAAATTATCTCAACTAATGCAAGAGATACACCCCTATATTAATAAAATAGTTCATGGTTTAACAAATTCTACTACGCAAGTAAAATAATTATTAATGACATCTCATGTCACATAATTCAATAATCAACTTCCCAATTAAACGGACTGATATAATTACATACATCTTCATGTTTAAATTTCTCTGGTGTTTAAACACCCATTCAAAATTGATTAGAAATATTCAAATTAACCTGCTTATGTCCAAAGTCGACATAACAATTTATCATTCCGAATCACTTGGAATTATTGTTTAAGAAATAACTTGAGTTGATATCATACATGCATATCAAACGCATCAACTAAAAATAATGAATTAACAAAATAAATTAATCATGCATGATCCCATCACTTGCATCATGAAATAAAAGGATTCTCAACTCATAAATAAAATCCAACGCATTTAAACTTTAAACTTCAAAATGACAAAACATACCTTCATTTAATAAGTTTGATTTGTACATAAATAAACAAATTAAATATGCATTAAAATGTCCTTGTGAATATATATATATATATATATATATATATATATTTTCCGACTCAAGTGCAGAAATAATTCAAGACTATGAATCCACATTGTAATAAAAATAAAATTAGTTTGTAAAACTAATATTTTACGCTAGAAACAAATTCTTCCATGTATACTCACGATGAACTATGATAAAGTCAAAATAATTAACACCTTTTCACAAAGGGTTCAAAAATAAGTGGTCTACCAAACGAAATCATAAGTTACTTACAAAATTAACAGATTGTGACCGAGTAACAAAGTTACATGACTGATTAACAAAATTAATTTTCTAGTTACTAAAACCAGAAAATAAATTACAATACAAAATAATTTTGTTTTCCTTGTTACTAAAACTAGTAAAATAAAATACCGAAATAATATCTGATTACAAAAATCAGAAAACCAAACCATAACTTAATTTTCTAGTTACTTAAATCAGAAAATAAATTATAACACAAAATCATTTTATTTTTCTTGTTACTAAAACTAGAAAATACTGTAATTTTATTTTTCTTGTTACTGGAACTAGAAAATAAAATACCACAAAACTATCTGATTACAAAAATCAGAACAAACACAAAATAATTTTCTAGTTACCAAAATCAGAAAATAAATTAAAACACAAAATAATTTTATTTTCTTTGTTACTAAAACTAGAAAATAATATAATTTTATTTTCCTTGTTACTAAAAGTAGAAAAATAAAATACCAAAATAATTTTCTGTAACACCAAATAATATTATGCAATTGTTAATGACACCAGTATATTACTACTAGTTGTCAAAGAAAAGAGACAATATATTACTATTATCTGTCAAATAGCATAAATCACTATTTGTTTTTCCAACCAGAATATTAGTTTGAAAACACAGAAAATTAAATACAATGAAGATACCAAAAATGAATCTGTCTTAAGATTGTTGGACAATCTTCACTGTATTTAAATAGATTAAATTCTGTTGTGTACAAAACAACAACAAGAATATAAAGAAATAAAGAAAATGAGAGAATTTGTTTGATTACAAAAATCAAACTCAAACTCAAAATAAATAAATAAAAACAGATTTTATTTTGTTACAAAAACAAAATTAAAATCTGATTAAATAAACAAAATTAAAATCGGAATAAAAATTAAACAACTTACATGGTTAATTTCTTTTGAATAACTATCTGATCAAGTCCAGTGTTTAACACTGTATCCTTAAGACAGATTCGTCATCTCCACGGTACTTTCAGAATTTGGACGTCTATCTCCCAGGATGAAATGATCTACTACAAACAATAGCAGCACTACAAATTGTTTGCCTTACGAACACACTAAGTGTTTACACTCTTTCTTTCAGAAATAAAATGCAACAAAATGAAGAATAGAATAAGCAGAGGTGAAATACGAAATTTCTGAATCTAACATCAAATGAGGGTGGTCCTATTTATAAATGTAAAGGTGGCTCTTGGTTTTAAATTGAATAGGTATGATACCTGTTGGTTTTGAATTCAAACAGAATTGAATCTGTTAATAATTCAAACAGATAGCAAAAAACGGGAAGGGCCCTGTTTAGGTGTGCACTAATTCTAAACTAGATGTACAGAAAATCCAAATCAGTTTAATTTGAATTCTGGATTTTATTTTACCAAAAATAAAATTAAATTCAAATGTTTTTGGCCCAAAAAGATTAGTATTGGGCCGAACAAGCCCAACTACATATCCGCGCCCAAGCCCAGCCCGCCAGACCGGACGGCTGTGGCGGCGCGCGCGTGCGTGTGTGTGGTGATTTTTGGGTCCAATGGGTCTAGCCCATTTTGCCCATAACCTCTCCTTCTAAAACACTTGGGTACCCCTTGGGGCACACCCCAAGTATCAAACCCATGCCTTATAAACCCTTTCAAAACTTCCCACCAAATCAATGTGGGACAAGCCATTTTACAACCTTAAGGAATTTTCACCAAAACTCCATTTCCATGGAGCACACTTTGACTTCAATTTTTCATTCACTCGGTAATGGTTTTGAGCAACCAAATATACCACGTGAATCACAACGCGGCATAGAACGCGTTACCACTTTGACCCGTGTAAATCGATGCACGTGGCCCACCTAAAAAATAGACCAAACTTAAGGAAAAATTCTGGTTTTACCCAGAATTTTTTCTACCATTTCCAACAATTTCTAGTGTTATGAGCAGTCTAATCTCATTCCATCATTGCTTTATTATTTTATCTAATAGATGCCTTTCTCCATATCTATGAAAATATTTGCTGACGTGGTGATTAATTTCTCTCTGAGCCCATCTTTCTTTCCTTTGTTTTTCGATTATGCGAAGTTAACAACAATGTTATAAACATAAAAATCACATGAATAAACAAGTTCTTGATTTTAGGTGGATGATGAAGACTATGGATTGGTGTCTTTTTGGTCTATTTATTTTGAATCGACACATAGAGAAGGAAAAAGAGAAAGCGAAATTAACAGGAAAAATAAAGAGTGCAGTAGTAGACAAACCAGTTCTCTGTATGGGTTGATCATGAGGAGACAAAGCAAGGCTTGATTGCAAAAACAATGGAGTCTGGTGATGATCTTCAGTTACCACTCCCATGGCCTTTGCAGAAGAATTTACTTAGTTTCTTTCAACACAACCATCCTCACTACTCAACTCTTATATATATATATATATATATTTGTGTTATGACCTGTTTTGGAAGTGGATTAAAAGTCACTTCTCAACTTTTAATCTATTTTGGATCATATCATTTCTCACATTTTATACATTGTTCTAATGGTTGAAAGAAAGGGAGAGAAAGAGGAAAATGTGTATCGTTATTATCAATAACCATGTACAAGAGCTCCTATACATGAGAGAGTGATACAATCATAATCTAATTCTAATTCCTAGATTATGATATACATTAATTAGGATATACATTAACAGCTCCCTATAAGAATTAAGTATGTAGTCATTATGTTGACCTACATGATATGGTAATATCAATTAGAGATTTGGCATAATCTCATATTTTTTGCTACAATTAATTGGTAAATAAAAAAGAGTGTTTTTCAAGTATCCTACTTTGATGAGAAAGTGGAATCATGGTAAAATATGAAAATTGGTCATCTCTTTACCTATTAAAAGACATTCATACTACCCATCAAATGATTATGAATTCAATGTATTCTAAAGAGGGTTAAAAGAGAAAAATCTTTTTCCACTAATATTGATATTAGGCTTACGTTAAATCAATTATGGATCACTTGAAGGTTTTGTATAACTGATCCATATATATTATTTATTTTCTGCATTATGTTATTATTTGTGAAAATTATGATAGTTCACGATTTTGAATTATAAAGGTTGTTATATGCATAACACCATAATTTTTTTACATGTGGTATCAGAGCCAAGCTTCAAAACATTATAATTTTTCGATTACGTAAAAATCAATTAATTTTGATTGCAATTATGATTGCCTCAATCCAAAATTTTCAATTTGCTAAACGTGATATGAAATTTAATATGCAACTCTTATGTTCATACTTTAGACTAGATTGCGTATTGTATAAATAATATTTATTTAATGAGTGCTAACTCTTTGATGATAAACTGAATGTTTTAATATTTTGATAATTGAATACTGTAACACTCGTTTTCATTCTTAGCTGTTACTTCTGTGATTAATCTGAATTATGCATTTATCTGTACATTATATGCTTATTTATGTGTTATATGCATTATGTTTGTTGACAGACATGTTCATTTGGGAAAAAGACCTGTCTGATTCGTTAAATTATAATGCTATAAATTAAATGATGACCTAGGTGGTAGAGTCTAATTCATCCTAATTAGATGAAGTGGGGATTAATTACCTTAGGTTATGGTAAGAAATAATTTAATTGAAGTGGGTATAAATTAAAATTATTTGAAACCAAGTAACTTAACATTATATATATATATATGTTTGTTGGTCTTAAGAGAGGTGAGAGAAATATCATCTGAGAGAGAGAGAGAGAGAGAGAGAGAGAGTTCTAGAGAACAAGAAGAGAAGAGAAGAAGAAAGGGAGAAAGTGTGAGGCAACTTCATCAACTTAACTCATTAAGGTAAGAATTCTCTCCCATTTTCTTGTATCTAAGTAGATTTCACCTTGAACCCTTGAAATTGAAATGGAGGGTAAGGGTTTGGGTAGTATAAGTTGTGTTATAAACCTATTTTAGTTTGAATTACTTGGTTTTGTATGCTTCTAAACTAAATTCCCATGGTTTTGTTAAAGGAATAGAAGTTCAATATGCCTCGGTGATATTTTCTTTTTAACCTTGAAATTGTTTATGAGATTGTAGAATTTGAGTTTGAATCTATGGTTCTATTCCTGAATTGAACATAGAAATTGTTTGTACGCCATGTTTATTAATTTGTGACCCTTAATTTAATTGATTTTGGGTTTGATTTTGAGGAATTTGGAACACCAAAACAGAGCAGAAATTCAGTTCTGGAAACACCCAGAACCGCATGTGCGGTTGGGGAGCACGGGCACACGTACGGCGGGTAGGCCCGCACGTGTGGAAAGCAGGGGAGGTGCTGGAAACATTTTGAACTAAAAGCACTTAGCGGCGCACGTGTGGATGGAGTCCCGCACGTGCGGCTGTTTGGTGACTCCAGTTTCACTTTTCTGCTTCGTTTACCCCACTCCCGGGCCTTCGTTAGCATGTTTTACACTCGTAATTAATGTCCATTTGCATTGCATGAACATTTAACAAGAGTTAACGACATTTAGGCTAATCGATTCCTAAGTAATGGAACTAATTTATAGCGATCCCGGTTATCCCTTTACTGTTCTGTTGTTTTCCGGACGCGGTTCCGTGAAGTTGGTAGTTGTACCTATCGTGTTGTCAACCTTTAAACCCTTTTGTTTGAGTTTTAGAATGTGTTGGGCTTGGTTGTTACAGGTTGGTAGAGCTTTAGCTCCCATTGTTGTTGTCCAGTTTTTGAATGGTCCGCTCGAGCGGGTCTTCTTGCGCTCGAGCGGGGTTTTCACAGTTTCAGTATTTCGTGCCTCTGCAAAACTTCTGCAGATGTGTTTTCTACGCTCGAGCTGGTTTCTTGTGCTCGAGCGGGTCGCGCTCGAGCGGGCTTGTTAGCACTCGAGCGGGTAGTACTTTTTGGTGTAAGTTCTGGGAGGGAGAAATCTACGCTCGAGTAGACTGGTTTTCGCGCTCGAGCGGATGTACTTTATTCTTGTGTCTTGGAGCTCGAATGGGCCTTCTTGCGCTCGAGCATACTTAGTTTTTTGTCCTTGACGCTCGAGTGTTGTGTTCTCCACTCGAGCGGGAGAGTCGTATATTAGTTGGCAGCTAGGCTATTTTAAATCACTTTTTACATTTCCTTTCTCTCTCTTACTTTCCCAAAACTGATTTTTGAGAGCTCCTCACTCTAAAACCTAACTTCTCTCTAGGGTTTGATCTAGTAGGAGTGTTTTCCTCACCTTGAGCCTGTGTAAGAAGTGTGTTGATCATTGAGGGCTACATTTTGATCCGAGAAATTTGGTGTTTGGAGCGCTTTTGAGTTTAGCTCTTCTTCTCCTTGGGTTGTACATTTGAGGTAGGGATTTCCTTGTTCTTTTTCAATACTTCGTCTATAGATAGACATGTGGTAATTTTGTATTGCATGAAAATCATATCCATGTTGGATTTGTTTGAAATCATGAGAAAGAACCTAGGGTTGGGTGTTTGAAAAATGGTTATGTTATCATTGATGGTTGTTTTGGGCTAATTGGAGTGTAAATTAGCATGTTGTAGTTGAAAGAAGAAAAAGTCCTAAATTATATTTTGATTTGATAAATTAAAATGGAGGATAGTTAACCTATATTGTAAATCTCTATTGTTAATGTGAGTTGGGTGAAGGTGTTAATGCCTAAGGGGTTAACTTTGGCTCAGGAATGGTTTTGAAATGAATGTAGTGGACTAATGTGAGTTATGGCTTTATTATCAATGGAATTGGTTTTGTAAAACAAAAGGAATGGATTTGGTTTTGTGACAACAAAAGGGACGGAGTTGGTTTTGTGAAAACAAAAGGGAAATGGAACTTGTTTTGGTGAAATAGGAAAAGTATTTTTGAAATACGTATGAAAATTGGATTGTTGTTTCTTGAGTGTTGAACACACACATGTGTGGGATTGTATCTTTAACTACCATGTTAATGTTGTTGTTGGGTTTGTGGTCTCATAGTAATTGAGTCTTTAATAGATGTACTAAATATTTGCATCTAGAGGTTTTGTCCTTGGTGATCGGTGGAGGATGACACGGTTGTGTTGAATTGTCGTGTATGCATTATACCATTATTGATTGAACATCGTATGTGATGAAGTGTTGAGATACATTATATATGTATACTTGCTCGGGAGGAGGTAGTTATGTATTCATATACTTTAACACATTGTTTGTATCTTGATGGTTTATGTATATGTGTTATACATGTTAGTTATGCCCCGTTGTGTTTGGTTGGTGGTGTTATACCTTGCGCTAAAAATCAGAGGTACCGTGACCTTCCAGCTAGCGCCTGGAGAACTGACTGCGCTGAGAATATAAGGCACCATACCCTTCCAGCTAGCGCCTGGTAAACTGGCATGTTGTTGTGAGAGGTGTATCTTTGGCTTACTACGCACATAGCTAGTAGAGCAAAGTTTTGTTGTTGATGTTTCAGTGTGTCTGGGAATATCATGGATTGTGTTGATTACAATTTTGGAGGGCCGAGTTGCCTCATTGGTTTATTTTATGCATGTTGGTGAGTTGTTATCTCATTTTTTATAACGGTGCATGTATAGATTTGATTGTATCGGGAAGAAGCCAAAATGTCATTTTTGTCTTTTGGAAAGTGTGAAGGAGAACGAATATTTTCAAGAAATATATATTTTGAAAAGGCACATCTGTGTATGTTTGGAAAAAGGGAAGAGAGTAGTGGGCTTAGTGAATTTATTTCCTAAAGAATTGTTAATGTTATGAAAGATTGGGAACGGGGATTAATGAAAAGAAAAGAAAAGATGAATCGCCTATGGCGTTGATTGAAATGGTTGTTTTCAAGAAAAGTTCATACTTATGTATATTTTGTATAAACAGTCACATTACTATTCTAGTATGAGATTGAGCGTTCATGAACATAGCTATCTGTAAGTTGTTGTTGTTGAGGGCCATGTTGAGATCCCTACTGGACTATATGTTCATCCCACGTTGTTGAATCTTTTTCAGGTGTTGAGCTGAATGTGCTGCAAGATTTGGATCTTCTTATTTGTTGGCCACGGGGCCTCTCTTGTATTGGCGGAATGCCATATGTGTAAAAGGGTTGTACCCTTCTTCTGGACTTGTTAATAATGTAAGCCCAAGGACAATTTATTTATTATACTCATAATGTATTTATTTGCATACGAATGAGAGCAATGTTATTCACTTCTACGAGTTGAATATACGAGTTTATTTCCACATGTTATCTCTGAAATGGAATTAAGAAAATGAAATTGGTAATACTTCGAGTAATAAAAAGTGGGGCATGACAACTTGGTATCAGAGCGAGCCGGGTTTGAATACTTTGGGCTCGTGGGAAGTGGTTTTTACCACAGTGGGTTTACTACGTATAGTGAGGACGTTGCATATAGATATCATGAAAATTAGGACTTATGTTGTTGCATTTATGTGAGCATGGGATTCAGTCTCTCGGATAGTATTCATAGCCGGTGAACTTGCTTTGAGGTCCTTTTGGAAACACGCCTGATCAACGTGGTTTCTCATAGGAATTCCTTGAGAGTTCCGGGATGAGTGGCTATCTTTGTGGACTTGATTCGATTATGTGTTTACATGTTTAGATGTTTATATGCAATAGAGGTGTATATTTTGTGACTAGGTGAGTCGTGTGACTTAATAGTAGTGGTGTGTGCCTCGGAGAAGGCTATTGTGTTGTGCACTAAGCGTGGTATTTGCTTTTGTGCTTTATAGGATGTCTACACGAGGAAGTAGAGGACGATTGAGTAGTAGGAGTATCGGTAGGGGCACAACAGTCCCTTTAGCACCCGCCGTTGCAGCATCGGCTGTTGGCGAGGATGTCACAGGTGAGATTGTGAGAGCAGTGTAAGACGCCCTAGCTCGCACTGAGGGCGGCAGCGGGCATGCTCTCAAACTTACTAAAGAGTTTTTCCACTCCGGCCCACCAGAGTTTGTGGGGGAGGCTAAACCGTTGGAGGCAGAAAGTTGATTGGAGCAGATTACCAAGACTCTTGATATGCTCAGAGTCGAAGATGAGGAGTTGAGGATTTCTTTGGCGACTTTTCAATTGAAGGGCGATGCGAGTTATTGGTGGAAGTATGCTAAAAATACCGTAGGTAGCACGTGGGTTGCTTTTACCGAGGCCTTTTGGGCCAAGTATTTCCCTTCTTCTGCTCGGGAAAGGTTGAGGGATCAGTTTTTGGAGTTGCGTCAAGATGATACTCCTGTGGCACAGTTTGAGATGTGGTTTACTAGTTTGTCGAGGTTTGCTCCAGAGTTGGTGGCAACAGAGGAGCGTCGTTGTTATGAGTTTGAAAGGCGGTTGTGTTTCGATATTCGGGAGAAGGTGGCTGGATCCTTTTGGAAGGATTATTATAATTTAGTCGAGGCAGCGGCCCATGTGGAGGCCATGGTTGTGAGTGATGGTCAGGATAAGGAAGAGACCATCTCAGTAAGTCCTACGGTTCATAAGCGCTTTAGGCTCAGTAAGGGGTGGAGGCGGAAACATGCTCAGTTAGGGGCTAATACCTTTTCTTCGCCAGGGGTTTCGGACTCATCTGTTGGGGGGTCCGGGGAGGTGTAGGTTTCAGACCAGTCTTAGAGTAGGGGGTTTGGTGGTTGTTTTGTTTGTGGTCAGGTGGGCCATAGTAGACGTTTTTGTCCTTTGCGTGTAAATTCTTCGGGTGTTTCAAAACCCAGTCAGACTCAGTTGTACCCGTCCAGTCAAGGGCGCTATCGGTACTAGAAACGGGCAGGCCAGGCTTCGGGAGCCTCACGAAGGGCGACTTATTAGTTAGTCCTATGGTATTACCCTGGAGGGGATTTTTGTGTTATTGACCGGTGATGTATTATACGAATCATTTTGTTGTTGACCAGTGTACTGTTGGATGCTGAGGCACCATGTTTATGTATCGCTTATGTATGCATATTGTTGTTTGTTTAACCCTCATGTATTGGGGAGTATGTATGGAATTTCGAAACCCTTAATATGTCTATTGAGAAGTTGTTAATGGGATCAATGATCCTGATGTTGTTGCTTGCTTGGTACCTCTATGTTGATTAGTGTTCTGGGCTTTGCTAGTTAAGGAGTCCGTGGTGACCCCATCGGTTGTATAGGGGTAGTGCTCGTATTGTGATTGGCTATCAGTTGTTGGGTATGGTCTGTGAGTGGATTCTGGCAGCATTCTTAAGAGGAAGAACAGGTTGTGTTCTAGGGTGACGAGATTAGCGTCGATCAAATTGTCCTTCGTGATTGGGTTGTTGTAATTGAGGTTTACCAGGTCGGTCTTCGGTCAAGGAGATGAGCAGGCTTGTTATGTAGCCATGGGGGGGATAGTAATTCCCGTAGACACAGTGTTGATGTGGTTTGATTTTAGGAGATCCGTTGAGATTCAAAAATTTGAGGGTTTGTATGGGGAACTCCGTGTTTGGGGTTAGTGGCACTTTAGTGTGTGGTTTACTGAGAGTGGTGGTTTATTGAGTTGATTAATCAACTTTTGGCATGGGGTTTTGGGTTGACATCTGTCACCTTGAGGTTAGTCTCATTCGTTGTAGACTGTATGTTGATTAGGAAAAACTGAAACTAATCGAACATGTTATGTCATTGAATCTGACGGTTGGAATAATACATTAAGTTTTGTATTGATTAATTGAACTTGTATATGTTAATTGCTTATATACAGTGTTGTGTGTGGGAGGAGATGGGGAATGTACTCCACGGTTTATTGGAAGATGGGGGATGGACCTCTAAACCGGATTTTGTTTGATTTGATATAGCACTAAAGTGTATATCGTTATCAATTGTGAAGTATAGAAGTGTTTCTATGTTATATTGATACAACACCAAAATGTGTATCATTTGTGTATTAAGGAAGTATTGTTGATGTGAGATGTGATCTCTTTTAATTGTTGGCCAGGTTCTGAGCCATGTTTATGATTGTAAATTGATTAAGTGAAGGAAGGTGGAACGAAATTGCAAAATCATGAATTTCTTATGCCTTGTGTGTTGATAGCACAATTGTTATTTCTATTAACTATCATTATAGAAATGTTATGTCTTGTGTTGGTTTTGGCCTCACTGTGTGAGTGATGGTTGTTGATAGTATTTTTCTTTGGAAAGAAATGGAAAACAAAATTTTCTAGTGGTTGGACCATCTAAAGGCGTTGTTGAGAAATTGATTTAATTCAAGGGTTTTGAGGAATTCCAAATGAATCTTTTTGGCAAATAAACTGTGGATGGTTCTGTGTTTTGGATAACACCGTATTTGTGAAAAATGTTTGCAAAACTTTTGAGTTTCGCATGGAAAATGCAAGGTTTATTTCGGAATGTCAACATTGAAAATTTGACTATCTTTGTGAAATGTCTCATGAACAAGAAAATGTTTTCCTTGTATTAATGCAAAAGACTTGCTTTGCTTAACCTTTTATCGGAAATTATGGTTGTTGAGTAGCGACTTAGCTTGAAGCGCTAGTCAGATGTTGGTAAATTGTTTCGGGAAGGTTTGGTTTTGTTGTAGCTTTTGTGCCTACAGTGTTGTCGTTTGGAACGTATTTCCTTGGTTAGTCTCTTCCTTGGTAAGAGTGAATCGAAGGTTTGTAGGGAGAATAGTTCCTCTCCTAGTACTCGGGTGTTGGTGTTGTGCGATCAGTTGGCCTTGTGTTTTGGCATATCCTTAATTTCGGGGACGAAATTCTTTAAGGGGGGGAGGTTATAGCGATTCCGGTTATCCCTTTACTGTTCTATTGTTTTCCGGACGCGGTTCCGTGGAGTTGGTAGTTGTACCTATCGTGTTGTCAACCTTTAAACCCTTTTGTTTGAGTTTTAGAATGTGTTGGGCTTGGTTGTTACAGGTTGGTAGAGTTTTAGCTCCCATTGTTGTTGTCCAGTTTTTGAATGGTCCGCTCGAGCGGGTCTTCTTGCGCTCGAGCGGGGTTTTCACAGTTTCCGTATTTCGTGCCTCTGCAAAACTTCTGTAGATGTGTTTTCTATGCTCGAGCTGGTTTCTTGTGCTCGAGCGGGTCGCGCTCGAGCGGGCTTGTTAGCGCTCGAACGGGTAGTACTTTTTGGTGTAAGTTCTGGGAGGGAGAAATCTACGCTCGAGCGGACTGGTTTTCGCGCTCGAGCGGATGTACTTTATTCTTGTGTCTTGGAGCTCGAGCGGGCCTTCTTGCGCTCGAGCGTACCTAGTTTTTTGTCCTTGACGCTCGAGCGTTGTGTTCTCCGCTCGAGCGGGAGAGTCGTATATCAGTTGGCAGCTAGGCTATTTTAAATCACTTTTTACATTTCCTTTCTCTCTCTTACTTTCCCAAAACTGATTTTTGAGAGCTCCTCACTCTAAAACCTAACTTCTCTCTAGGGTTTGATCTAGTAGGAGTGTTTTCCTCACCTTGAGCCTGTGTAAGAAGTGTGTTGATCATTGAGGGCTACATTTTGATCCGAGAAATTTGGTGTTTGGAGCGCTTTTGAGTTTAGCTCTTCTTCTCCTTGGGTTGTACATTTGAGGTAGGGATTTCCTTGTTCTTTTTCAATACTTCGTCTATAGATAGACATGTGGTAATTTTGTATTGCATGAAAATCATATCCATGTTGGATTTGTTTGAAATCATGAGAAGGAACCTAGGGTTGGGTGTTTGAAAAATGGTTATGTTATCATTGATGGTTGTTTTGGGCTAATTGGAGTGTAAATTAGCATGTTGTAGTTGAAAGAAGAAAAAGTCCTAAATTATATTTTGATTTGATAAATTAAAATGGAGGATAGTTAACCTATATTGTAAATCTCTATTGTTAATGTGAGTTGGGTGAAGGTGTTAATGCCTAAGGGGTTAACTTTGGCTCAGGAATGGTTTTGAAATGAATGTAGTGGACTAATGTGAGTTATGGCTTTATTATCAATGGAATTGGTTTTGTAAAACAAAAGGAATGGATTTGGTTTTGTGAAAACAAAAGGGAAATGGAACTTGTTTTGGTGAAATGGGAAAAGTATTTTTGAAATACGTATGAAAATTGGATTGTTGTTTCTTGAGTGTTGAACACACACATGTGTGGGATTGTATCTTTAACTACCATGTTAATGTTGTTGTTGGGTTTGTGGTCTCATAGTAATTGAGTCTTTAATAGATGTACTAAATATTTGCATCTAGAGGTTTTGTCCTTGGTCATCGGTGGAGGATGACACGGTTGTGTTGAATTGTCGTGTATGCATTATACCATTATTGATTGAACATCGTATGCGATGAAGTGTTGAGATACATTATATATGTATACTTGCTTGGGAGGAGGTAGTTATGTGTTCATATACTTTAACACATTGTTTGTATCTTGATGGTTTATGTATATGTGTTATACATATTGGTTATGCCCCGTTGTGTTTGGTTGGTGGTGTTATACCTTGCGCTAAAAATCAGAGGTACCGTGACCTTCCAGCTAGCGCTAGGAGAACTGATTGCGCTGAGAATATAAAGCACCATACCCTTCCAGCTAGCGCCTGGTAAACTGGCATGTTGTTGTGAGAGGTGTATCTTTGGCTTACTACGCACATAGCTAGTAGAGCAAAGTTTTGTTGTTGATGTTTCAGTGTGTCTGGGAATATCATGGATTGTGTTGATTACAGGTTTGGAGGGCCGAGTTGCCTCATTGGTTTATCTTATGCATGTTGGTGAGTTGTTATCTCCCTTTTTATAACGGTGCATGTATAGATTTGATTGTATCGGGAAGAAGCCAAAATGTCATTTTTGTTTTTTGGAAAGTGTGAAGGAGAACGGATATTTTCAAGAAATATATATTTTGAAAAGGCACATCTGTGTATGTTTGGAAAAAGGAAGAGAGTAGTGGGCTTAGTGAATTTATTTCCTAAAGAATTGTTAATGTTATGAAAGATTGGGAACGGGGATTAATGAAAAGAAAAGAAAAGATGAATCGCCTATGGCGTTGATTGAAATGGTTGTTTTCAAGAAAAGTTCATACTTATGTATATTTTGTATAAACAGTCACATTACTATTCTAGTATGAGATTGAGCGTTCATGAACATAGCTATCTGTAAGTTGTTATTGTTGAGGGCCATGTTGAGATCCCTATTGGACTATATGTTCATCCCACGTTGTTGAATCTTTTTCAGGTGTTGAGCTGAATGTGCTGCAAGATTTGGATCTTCTTATTTGTTGGCTACGGGGCCTCTCTTGTATTGGCGAAATGCCATATGTGTAAAAGGGTTGTACCCTTCTTCTTGATTTGTTAATGATGTAAGCCCAAGGACAATTTATTTATTATACTCATGTTGTATTTATTTGCATACGAATGAGAGCAATGTTATTCACTTCTACAAGTTGAATATACGAGTTTATTTCCGCATGTTATCTCTGAAATGGAATTAAGTAAATGAAATTGGTAATACTTCGAGTAATAAAAAGTGGGGCGTGACAAATTGGTTGGTTGGATGGAAAATTAAGCATGCTACGTTTGTATCTGGCTGTATAGGTCAAACGCCAAGTGCTAGTCACCCGCATCTCGGTATACATGTGAGTAACACTGTTCCACAAATACATTGATTTCAATAACCTTTTCTCTGCTTCGAATTTACGTATTACTTTGAAGGTTTCTTATGTTAATGAATGATAATTTTATCTCTATGTTTGTTGTTTACTGTGGCAATCCCTGCATCATTTGAATGATTGCAGATCTGTCAGTTCCACTTCATGGAACTCCTGTTTAATGTAGTGTTGGCTATCATATCTGATCTTCAGTCTTCATGACCGCCTGTTTGGTCTTCAAGACCGCTTGTTAGGTCTTTTACATCGCTTGTATTTCTTGCTTTTAGATATACTACGTGATATGTTATGCTTCTCAAATGTTATACGAATCTGCGCAGTATGTGTTTTATTTTACATTATAATTATCGTTCAGAATATCTTTATTCAGTTGTTATTCACTAGACTCTAGCTCATATTTTGATATGTTATATAGGTGACCTAACCTAGGAAAGGACATAGTGGCGTTGACCTTGCTTTGATTTTGTCAAGCTAACTTCTGTGCCTCACTGCAAGGTTCCCATCTATCCGAGTTTTGAGGTGGCCAGTGTGCACCCTTTTGTAACTCGCTCATGTATTTTGATCGGTTGTCCCTAGCATTATTTTTGTTCCAGTGGGAGTGACTTTTCTCTTTTTATTATCTTTCGACAAACCTGTGACAACATGATGTACTCATGCATAAATGTATATATAACTATAGCAATGTCTTTTGCCTCATGTGTATTCACAGCTCATTGGACGTATTGTTTTCTCATATAATAGCTTCCGCTAGCCCTGTTTACTTGCTTGGTTCAGTCAGGCCTTTGGTAATCGCGGATTAATGGCCGGTCATGACATTAAACCTATAGGGTCGGGTTTGGGTTATGACAGAGTAATATTAGAGCACGAGTTGTATCGTACACACTCCAAATAAGCTATAGGATGGTCTATAAGAGAAATTAGGGCATATTAGCTGCATGTGTGGGTGTGTGTGGTTTTTCTGATATGTCTATGTGGTAATAATGCATGTATAAATCTTATGTGTCCTATGTTTATTATCACTCTGTTTATATATAGCCCTATGGAAGAAACAAGACCTACAGAGACATCTGAAACTTCTGATGCAAAAATGGATCGGTTAGAGCGAATGGTGGAGTTGTTGATGGAAGCACTAAGACAACAACAGAGACAGCTCTTTCCACCTCCACCTCCACCTCTGCCGCCTATTCTAGTGGAGCCACCTAACAATGGTGACATTATTACCTTGACACAAAAGTTTAACAAACTGAAATCGCCTACCTTTCCGGGAGGCCTTGAACCGCTCAAAGCCGAAGCTTGGATTCTGGAGATTGAAAAGTTATTCGAAGTATTTCTATGTATTGAAGAGCAGAAGGTTTTGTTAGCAACTTTTACCTTGTAAGAAAAATCGAGAAGATGGTGGATGCTTGTTCGAAATCAACAAACCGCCATGGCTTGGGCACAGTTTAAAAAAGTTTTTTATGAAAAATATTTTCCACAGTGTGTGAGAGACCGCAAGGTAACCGAATTTGAGTAGTTGAAGCAAGGTACTATGACAGTAGTGGAATATGAAGCTAGGTTCACAGAGTTTGCACGTTACGCGCCACATATGGTAGACACTGAGTATAAGAAAACCAAAAAGTTTGAAGGCGGTTTGGATGTTGAGGTTCTCGACCGAGTTAATGTACTCAAATTAGAAAAATTGTTGATGTTTTGGATAGATCCATCATAGCTGAGGTGAATGTTTCCACACTAAAGCAAGCGAAGGCACCGGTGATTGACTGGAAAAACAAAAGGCCAGGATCTAATTTCAAGAAGGGTTGAAACAACTTCAACACTCCACCGAACAAAAGACAGAATACAGGATCGTCTACCAGCTCAAGCTAAGGAACTGATACACCCATTTGCCTAGAGTGTGGAAAGAGACATAAGGAAGTTTGTCACAGAATTTCTGGTGCATGCTTTCGTTGTGGAAAAATAGGCCATATGATTAAGGATTGTCCTTTAGTGTCTCAAAGTACAAACCAGTCTAGGGCTAACTCAACTACATCAGTGTCAACACCAAAGGCAAATTCAAAAGCAGCGACGAGAAAAGAAACTCTTAAGAAAGGACAGGTTTTTGCATTGATACCGGGTGATGTGCAGACTACAGAAACAGTTGTGTCAGGTATTCTTCCTATCTGTTCTCAAAATGCGCATGCATTAATTGACTCGGGGTCCACACATTCTTTTGTATTCTATGCTTTTGCTTCAAAACTACTTAGACCCTTGGAACCAATGGACTATGTGTTAGTTGTAAGCTCTCCGGCTGGAGGAACCATGATTTGTGCATCTATATATCCTGCGTGTGAGATTCTTATTGGAGACATGAAATTGTATGTGGATTTGTTACCTTTAGACATTGCATATTTTGATGTTATCTTGGGAATGGATTGGCTAACAAAACATTATGCTACAATTGATTGCTCAACCAAACAAGTTGTGTTTCATTTACCTGAATGACTTGAATTTATATTTAACGGGAGTAGTGTCATATCTCCCTCATATTTGATTTCCTCTATAAAAGCGAATAAACTGATTAATAATGGGTGCAAGGGATTTCTATGTTTAGTACTAATGGTGTCAACTACTGCTAGACTGGATGTAAGCAAGTATTCTTGTGGTGAAAGAATTCCCCGATGTGTTTCCAGATGATTTGCCCGGGAATTTGATTGATAGAGAAATCGAGTTCACTATTGAAATAGTACCAAGTACCCAACTGATTTCTAAGACCCCATACCGGAAGTCGACTACTGAATTGAAAGAGTTGAAAACGCAATTACAAGAATTGCTGACTAAGAAATTTATTAGACCTAGTACATCCCCGTGGGGTGCTCCAGTGTTGTTTGTTAAGAAGAAGAATGGAACCTTAAAGCTCTGTATTAACTACCAGGAATTGAATAAGGTAACAATTAAGAATAAGTACCCGTTGCCACGTATTGATGATTTGTTTGACCGACTACAAGGGGCACAAATATTTTCAAAAATCAACTTGCGATCTGGATCTCATCAGCTAAAAGTGAAAGCTGAAGATATGGAGAAGACTGCCTTTTGAACAAGATACGATCATTATGAATTCCTCGTTATGCCTTTTGGGGTTACAAATGCACCAGTTGCTTTTATGGATCTAATAAACAGAGTTTTTAAGCCATTCCTTGATGAGTTCATTGTGGTCTTTATTGATGACATTTTAATCTATTCTAAAAGCAAGGAGGAACTTGAACACCACTTGAGACTTACTCTTCAAACGTTGAGAGAGAAAAAACTGTATGCTAAATTGTCGAAATGTGAATTTTGGCTGGATAGTGTGACATTTCTAGGGCATGTGATAACAAAAGAGGGTATTTCTGTCGATCCACAAAAGGTAGAGGCTGTTGTAAATTGGCCGAGACCAATGAATGTGACAGAAGTTCGTAGTTTCTTGGGCCTGGCTGGATATTATCGCAGATTTGTGAAGGACTTTTCCAAGGTTGCTTTGCCACTCACTCAGTTGATGCAGAAGGGGGTACCATTCGAATGGATTGATCAAAGAGAGGCAGCTTTCCGTGACAGCACCGATTCTCTCCTTACCCTTTGGCACAGATAGCTTTACCATTTACAATGATGTTTCCTATAAAGGTTTGGGGTGTGTGTTGATGCAAAACGGAAGGGTGATTGCCTATGCATTCCGTCAGTTGAGACCGCATGAAAAGAGTTACTTGACTCATGATTTGGAATTGGCTACAGTGATTTTTGCATTGAAGATTTGACGCCACTATTTATATAGGGTTACGTGTGAGGTGTATACAGATCACAAAAGTTTAAAATATTTCTTTACCCAAAGGGAGCTAAACATGAGACAGCAGAGATGGCTAGAGCTAATTAAGGATTATGATTTGCAAATTATGTATCATCCTGGAAGAGCTAATACCGTGGCCGATGCCCTTAGTCAAAAATCCATGGGAAACTTAGCATGTTTACTCACCAGACAGGAAACAGTAGTGCGTGAGTCGATACTAGTTAAAGAGATAAAAAAGAAGCAGTTGCAAGATGAGTTCCTCAAGAAAATAGTGGACGAATGGGAATCCAAACCTAGACCGGGGTTCAGTTTTAAGGATGGCATACTTAAGTTTCAAGGACGGTTATGTGTTCTAAACGACAGTGATGTGAAGAAACAGTCTCTCCAAGAAGCCCATAGTTCCAAATTCTCTATCGATCCGGGAAACATAAAAATGTATCAAGACCTAAAGAAGAATTTTTGGTGGCTGGGAATGAAAAGGGAAATTGCGGAGTTCGTATCCAAATGTTTGCAATGCCAACAAGTTAAAGTGGAACATCAATGACCTGCAGGATTGCTTCAACCATTGCCAATACCGGAGTGGAAATGGGAACATATTGCAATGGATTTCGTAGTTGGCTTGCCTCGCTCCAGTAGAGGTATGGATTCTATTTGGGTAATTGTAGATCGATTGACAAAATCCACTCATTTTCTACCTATTAAGACAACATATGCCGTGGATAAACTGGTTACCCTGTATATGAATGAAATTGTGAAATTGCATGGAGTCCCTGTGTCAATTGTATCAGATAGAGATCCGAAGTTTACTTCGAGGTTTTGGTAAAGTTTGCAAAAGGCAATGGGAACTGAATTGAGGTTGAGCAGTGCATACCACCCACAAACAGATGGCCAATCAAAGAGAACAATTCAGACGCTTGAGGATATGTTATGTATGTGTGTATTGGATTTTCAAGGAAATTAGGAAACACATCTGCCTTTGGTTGAATTTGCATACAACAACAATTACCACTCCAGCATTGACATGGCACCATACGAGGCTCTATATGGCAGGAAATGTCGGTCGCCGATTTGTTAGGCTGAAATTGGAGATAGACCATTATTGGAACCCAAACTTGTGCAAGAAACTATAGAGAAAGCGAAATTGATTCAACAACGATTGAAAATTGCACAAAACCGACAGAAAAGTTATGCTGATGTGCGTAGACGGGAAAGAGAATATGACGTAGGCAAGCATGTTTTTATTAAAGTTACACCAATGAAGGGACACACTCGTTTCGGAGTCAAGGGTAAGTTAGCACCTCGATACATCGGACCATATGAGATTATTGAGAAACCAAGTCTGGTGGCGTACCAAATAGCTTTACCCTCGGATATAGAACACATGCATAAAATCTTTCACATTTCCATGTCAAGAGAATCTCTCTTAAACCCTTAACAAGTTGTTGAACCTACTCAGATACCTATGAGTGATGATTATACGTATACAGAATAACCTATTCGAATTGTTAGTCGCCGAATCAAAAAGTTGAGGAATAAAGACATTTCGTTGGTAAAAGTGGACTGACAGAATCACAGTGGCTTATATGCAACATGGGAAAGAGAAGGGGATATGCTAATGAAATACCCTAAATTGTTTCCATTAGACCCTACACTCTTTATTGGAGAAGGTACTTGAGTTTGGAGGACCAAACACCATAAGGAGGAGAGTCTGTAACACCCATTTTCTTTCTTACTTGTTACTTCTGTGATTAATCTGAATTATGCATTTTTCTGTACATTATATGCTTATTTATGTGTTATATGCATTATGTTTGTTGACAGACATGTTCATTTGGGAAAAAGACCTGTCTGATTCGTTAAATTATAATGCTATAAATTAAATGATGACCAAGGTGGTAGAGTCTAATTCATCCTAATTAGATGAAGTGGGGATTAATTACCTTAGGTTATGGTAAGAAATAATTTAATTGAAGTGGGTATAAATTAAAATTATTTGAAACCAAGTAACTTAACATTATATATATATATATGTTTGTTGGTCTTAAGAGAGGTGAGAGAAATATCATCTGAGAGAGAGAGAGAGAGAGAGAGAGAGAGAGAGTTCTAGAGAACAAAAAGAGAAGAGAAGAAGAAAGGGAGAAAGTGTGAGGCAACTTCATCAACTTAACTCATTAAGGTAAGAATTCTCTCCCAATTTCTTGTATCTAAGTAGATTTCACCTTGAACCCTTGAAATTGAAATGGAGGGTAAGGGTTTGGGTAGTATAAGTTGTGTTATAAACCTATTTTAGTTTGAATTACTTGGTTTTGTATGCTTCTAAACTAAATTCCCATGGTTTTGTTAAAGGAATAGAAGTTCAATATGCCTCGGTGATATTTTCTTTTTAACCTTGAAATTGTTTATGAGATTGTAGAATTTGAGTTTGAATCTATGGTTCTATTCTTGAATTGAACATAGAAATTGTTTGTACGCCATGTTTATTAATTTGTGACCCTTAATTTAATTGATTTTGGGTTTGATTTTGAGGCATTTGGAACCCCAAAACAGAGCAGAAATTCGGTTCTGGAAACACCTAGAAATGCACGTGCGGCTGGGGAGCCCGCATGTGGGGGAAGCACAGGCGCATGTACGGTAGGTGGGTCCGCACGTGCGGAAAGCAAGGGAGGTACTAGAAACATTCTGAACTAAAAGCACTTGGTGGCGCACGTGCGGCGTACGTGTGGATGGAGTCCCGTATGTGCGGCTGTTTGGCGACTCCGGTTTCACTTTTCTGCTTCGTTGACCCCACTCCTGGGCCTCCGTTAGCATGTTTTACACCCGTAATTAATGTCCATTTGCATTACATGAACATTTAACAAGAGTTAATGACATTTAGGCTAATCGATTCCTAAGTAACGGAACCAATTGGTTAGTTGGATGGAAAATTAAGGATGCTACGTCTGTATCTGCCTATGCATGTCAAACGCCAAGTGCCAATCACGCGCATCTCGGTATACACTGTGAGTAACACTATTACACAAATACATTGATTTCAATAACCTCTTCTCTGCTTTGAATTTACGTATTACTTTGAAGGTTTCTTATGTTAATGAATGATAATTTTATCGCTGTGTTCGTTGTTTACAGTGGCAACCCTAGCACCATTTGAATGATTACAGATTTGTTAGTTCCACTTCATGGAACTCTTGTTTAATGTGGTGTTGGCTATCATATCTGATCTTCGGTCTTCATGACCGCCTGTTCGGTCTTCAAGACCATCTGTTTGGTCTTCTAGATCGCCTGTATTTCTTGCTTTTAGATATACTACGTGATATGTTATGCTTCTCAAATGTCATACGAATCTGCACAGTATGTGTTTTATTTTACATTATAATTATCGTTCAGAATATCTTTATTCAATTGTTATTCACTGGGCTCTAGCTCATATTTTGATATGTTATATAGGTGACCCAGCCCAGGAAAGGACATAGTGGCATCGACCTTTGTGATATCCCTATTCCGAAACATGTCAATTAGACCTTAATATGAGTATGATTATGTGTTTTATATGATTTTGTGAGCCATTATGTGAAAATATGTGGTTTTGAATTTCTATCTGTTCACCGTAGGAATATCTGTTTGATTATCTGCTTTGGAAATTAATTGAAAGCCATATCGGCCACAGAACCTGAAATCGATTACGCCATTGTGATTAGCATAATTTTTAGAGCCTACATTGAAATTTAATTGAAAATTTATTCGGATCAAATTAATTATATTGAATTTGATGAATTAGTGCTCAATTATTTTATATTAAAATAATGTGACCAAGGGAGCTCTTATTAAGGCCATTACACTCTCATTTTTGTTTTTTTTGAGTTCAACTTCTGAAATTATGCTCTAGAGAGAGAGGGGGCTGGATTTAGTGAGAGAAGAGGCTCAAAGTAGAGATTTGCTAAGGAACTTGGTAATCTTAAAGCTACACTCAAGAATTAAGCCTCTAGGTAAGTGAATTCATGAATTGTAAGTTATCATCTTGTGAATTCAAGTTTGAATAATGGTCAAGAACATGGATTAAATTGATTATGAGGAAATTGAGTTGATTTTGTTGTATTTGAAGTCATTAGAGGCATGCATGTAGGAAATTGCTATAAATTTCCATGTTTAAGCATAGATTGTGTAATCCATGATGAATCTTGTTTGAAATCCATGTATTTGATCATCTCTTCACCAATTAAATTGAGAATAATGAATATCTCTCACATGTAAGTGTAGATCATGGAGGTGTGAGCTTTGCATGTTTGAATTTGATGTGTTGGTGATGAGTTTGGGTTAATTTGAGGCATGCATGTGAGAAATTCTTGGAATTAAGCTTCATAATGTTGAAATTCAGTGTTTATACCATGCTAGTATATATATATGTGAAGTTTGAGCCAAAATCATGCATTTGGAACCTTTGAACATCAAGTTGAATCTCAAGAATGTGTTTTGAAAAACCCAGAATTTTTTATGTCCGCTCGAGCGGGGGAAGAGACGCTCAAGCGGGAAATTCGTGCTCCCAGTATTTTTTTCATACATGGATGTCCGCTCGAGCGGGGAAGTTCACGCTTGAGTGGGGAGCCATGTAGAGAGACCTTCCGCTCGAGCGCTAGAGTGCACAATCGAGCGTAAATTTGACATATCCAGTACTTTTGCAGGCCTCAAGGGTCCGCTCGAGCGGGGAAGTCCACGCTCGAGCGGGGACCCTACTTTCTGAAATTTTGAAATGACATCTTGTATTTCGTTTTCTGTTCTCTTTCACTTCTAAGTACTCTTAGGCATGCATTGAGCATTGTAATTTAGTTAAAGAGATAAGAATGAAGCCTAAAGAGGAATATGTGAATTTAGAACGGATCAAATTATTTGTGACCCTTTTGTGTTCATGGAATGTGTAGGGTCGAGCTCCAGGGCAAACCAACCAACCGATCACTGTGAGTAATATCGATACCTTGAAGTCGTCATTTGTCCAATTGCTTATTTCCTTATAAGCCTTATAAGTTTGCTAGTTTGAATTACGGACAAATGTTTGATATGAATAAACGAATAGGCCAGAGACCAGTCTGACATGAATGAATGGGCCAGAGTCCAGTTTGACATGAATGAATGGGCCAGAGGCCAGTTTGACATGAATGAAAGTTGAATGGGTCAAAGGCCAGCTTGACATGAAAATCTGAATGGGCCAAAGGCCAGTCTGACAAATGAAAGATAAATGGGCCAAAGACCAGTATGTTTGGAACTATAGTTACTTGACCTAAATTATTTATATGTATGTTAAATAGAAATATGAATTGGGCCCAAGGCCGTTTGAAGCATGTCGTTCTACATATCGGTTGTATAACTTTTGTATTTGATATTATTCACTGGGCTATCGCTCACGCTCATTCATTTGTTTGTAGGTGAGCCAAGAGAAGTCCAGACCCAGCCTCAGTGATGTCTGTGTGGAACAACAAAGGTTTTGAAGAGTCAGCCCTCGTGTCTCACGCACGAGACCCGTCTTCGTCTTTTTGTCATTTTGTTTTATTTTGTCATGTGGGCGAAGTCTTTGAATATGGTGTATATAGTTTTGATGGGTTGACTTAGACTATTATGATCCTGTATATACAGAACCTTGTGTGGTACATATTTTGTTGTGAGTTATTAATGTGCATATATATGATTGTTACGATGTGCCATGTAAGCACAGCTCTATGGACAAAGTTTTAAATTGCTTCCGTTTGGCCCCCATTAACTCTGTTAAAATACATTTGGTTTGGTTTGAGGCCGTAGGTAATCTCATGATTACTGGTCGGTTATGTCCTTAACCCACGGTGGCGGGTTCGGGTCATGACAACCTTGCTTTGATTTTGTCAAGCTAACTTCTGTGCCTCACTGTGAGGTTCCTATCTATCTGAGTTTTGAGGTGGCCAGGGTGCACCCTTTTGTAACTCGCTCATGTATTTTGATCATTTGTCCCCAGCATTATTTTTGTTTTTGATAAGAGTGACTTTTCTCTTTTTATTGGCTTTCGACAAACCTGTGGCAACATAATGTACTCATGCATGAATGTATATATAACTATAGCAATGTCTTTTGCCTCGTGTATTCACAGCTCATTGAACATATTGTTTTTTCATATAATAGCTTCCGTTAGCCCCGTTTACTTGCTTGGTTCAGTCAGGCCTTTGGTAATCGCGGATTACTGACCGGTTACAACACTAAACCTATAGGGGCGGGTTGGGGTTGTGACAAATACTATGAATGATTTAATTATTTTTATTATGAGGAAAGGTTTAGTGGATAATGACCATTGTATTGTTTGATTTAGTAATGTCTAAAGATATTCGTGTTACATAATGAATCATTATTATTTATGTTTTGTTGAATTTTATATTTTTAAATTTTACTATGAGGCACATTAAAGTGTTGTTAAATTTTAGTATAAGAAAGCATATTAAAATTTTATTGTCATCTTTATAGTACCAAGCATATTACTATTTAAGGATTTGATTGTAACCTCTAATAATTATTTCAATATGATATTACCATCAGTATTTATGAGTTTGATTTTTGTGGGTGGTCTGATGAGTTACAAAGTATATATTCTTATGTGACATAGAATATGAATTCTGTTAATAGTTGTTGTCTTAATATTATTTTTATACTTTAGTAATATGCATTATGATTATGATGATGAATAATTGTGAATAAATTATTATTTATTCAATAATGTCCATGCAAAGTTTTTATTGTGATTTGAAATTTAAATTATGATACGATTGGTAGTTGCTAAAATGACCCAATCGAAATGACACATAGATATCAAATCAAATAATTAAAATTTAATACCCTTCCCAAGTATTAAAAAAATAATGACTTTGCAAATCGCAATTCTTTAATTACAAAGATATTAGGTTGGCCCAAAGGTGCACAACTTCTAAGTAATTTTTGAATTGGAATTGGATTGTTGATGGGTATTCATAGTTGATATTGGAATGAATACCCAAAGGTAACAGACTTACTTAATTATGAATATTTTATCAACTAGTCCTATTGGTAAAAGGGAATCACCATAATTGTTAAATAGTATGCCATTAGATTATCCCAAAAATAGATCACGGTGATACTATTTGTGATTGTTTAAACATGTATTTATCTTTACTAATTATCAACTATTGATTACTCTTAGCATTAATGTAGTGAGCATGAATTATTGATTAAAGTTTTTATCTTGCTATATTTTTATACCTTGTTTGTTTCGATTTTAAATGAAAAAGATTTCTCAAAATGAATCGAATAAGTTCCATTACATCTCGATGTTCTGAATTTTGACTTAGTATTATTAATTGAAAAATTTACTGTTATTATGGTTCAAGCAGTATAAAAGAAAGAAAAGACTTTTCATAAAGTATAAAAGGATTGAACAAATAAAGTTTATATTTTTATGCAAATGAGTATAGCAAACATTAAGTTTTAACTTACTTAAATTGATAATGTTAAATAATGTGAAATAATGTTTCCGAAATATTAATAAGTTTTTTGTTAGGGCACTTATGGTTAAGCTTAGCAATATAAAGTTTGATGGTATGCATGAGATGTATGAGCATGTCATTAAATTGTCTAACTTGACTACTCAATTAAAAAATTTAAGAATATTTTTAAGTAAGTTTGTTGAATAGTAAGTAGAAAGTGGGTAAATTACACTTTGCACCCCTGCACTTTACACAAAATCTCACTTTAGTCCCTACACATTAAATTGTGACACTTAAACCCCTACACTTTTGGTCAAGTGTCACATTGGCCCTTCTATTAATAGTGAGGCTAACAAAAGTTATTCTTTAGGGAGTTAAGTGTCACAATTTTGATGTATAGGGACTAAATTGGGATTTTGTGTAAAGTGCAAGGGTGCAAAGTGTAATTTATCCTCACACGTTTTTCATATGACTAACCTCTGTTAACGATGTGGCTAACAGAAGGGCCAAAATGACACTTGACCAAACGTGCAGGGGGTTAATTGTCACAATTTGATGTGTAGGAGCCCAAGTGAGATTTGATGTAAAGTGCAAGGGTGCAAAGTGTAATTTACCCGTAGAAAGTTGATATATTGACTAGTATGTTTATTTAAGAAGAGACAAAACTTAAATAATTGAGATATCATTTATTGATCTTGTAATTCAAGGTGCCGAAAAAAAAGGAAGAATGCTTATAAAAGGACATAAAGAAATAGACACATAAAGAAAATGAGTCTGCTTAAGATTTTCAGTCTCATAGGAAAGAAAACGGCTACTCATGTTTTTAATACGGTGCAAGATTGTTTTCAAACCAATTATGTTAAAACTCTAATTGAAATGATTGGATCTTATCGTTTATTTTTTGGACATTGATCATTATTTAGATTTTGTTCAAAAATTTTTATATTCATCCTAATTTTGAAAAAAAATAATTTATTTATTGATTTGTCTAAACTTAATTAACCTTGATGGTTATTTTCAAAATTTAGAATAAAAGTTTAATTTATTGAAAATACCTCTTATGTTAGTTTTGGTATTATTCATGATGGTTTGTATAAATTAAAATTTAATGATTTCTCAATAATTTAATTTATCTTGCATCTTTATGTTGGTCCTAAATATAGCTTGATAAATGAAAACTCCTCAAACTTGTGGCATAAAAGATTGTACTATTTTTCCATTAAAAAAATTATAAAGACTATTAAAGATGATATTCTTTTGAATTTAGATTTTATTACTTTTAGTGGGAGTGTCGGTTGCATTAAGGAAAGCAATTCAATCACATTAAGTAAAGTGCCACAAGATATACATGACTTTTTTTTTATATATTACGCAAATAGACATTAAGGTGCCATTTTAACACTTTATGTTTGGTAAATAAAGTTATTTTATCAATTTTATAGATGAATTTTCACTTTATGATTTTTGTTTATTTATTGCATAACCGATCTCTAATAAATGGACACCATTTATGTGCACATTATTAAGGAAGAAAGGCAATTAAACAAAAATGTGAAAAACATAAAGATAGTCAAAACACAAGTCTATTTGCTAAACTCTATGAAATGCATAATGCCTCAATAGAATGATGTAGTTGAGAAACATTATTGTACTATAATGAATATGACTAAGAGTATGTTAAATAATTTCTAAATACCTATAATATTGTGGATGTACGTTATTATGATTTATTATTTTCATATAGAATTTGGTTCCTCTTAAGGCAGTTCCAAACACTTACTTAAAACTGTGAACAAGAAGGAAACCAAACTTAATATACCTGCATGTTTGGGGTTGTCTACAAAATTTTAATTATTGATCTATATGAAAACAAATTGGATTTTAGAATAATCAGAGGTTATTTTGTTGATTATCTTGAAAAATCAAAGGGTATTAGTTTTACTATTTTGGTCATAGTACAAGAATTACAAAAATCGATAATATCAAATTTAATAAGAATAGAAAAATCAATAGGAGTAATAAATCATGAAATGTGGCTATTCAATTAGTTTAGGTACAAGTATCATTACCCATAATTTGAAGAAAATTGTCGTTCCTATAGTTGTTAAATAACTTAATGTCCTGGAACAACAAATGAATAATCAATTACTCCATAATATAATTATCACCAATGAAAAGTTGTAGAAGAACCATAATAAATAATATTAAGAAGATCTCATAAGGTAAATAGATTTGTCATTTTGAATGATTATGTGGTATATCTATAACAATCTTATTATAATATTAGGATAACTAAAGACTCGGTTTTATTGTCATAAGCCATAGAAAGTATTGGTTCTACTAAATGAATTGATGTCATGAATGATGAGTTGAAATCAATGGACCAGAATGAAACTTGGGATTTCATTGAATTGTCTAAGGATACAAAAATATTTATTGTTCTAAGAGCAATATAAAATGATATAATGCTAGATATGTGGCCAAAGATTTTACTCAGAAAATAGACATTGATTACAATGAGATATTCTTTTTTCATTTGTATCTTAAATAGCTGATTTAGAATCATTACGGCATTAGTAACTCATTATGATATTGAGTTGCATTAAATGCATGCGAAAGTTAATGTAACAACCCCGACCTATGATTAGCTGATTAACTAGGATTAATTATGCCTAATAAGTAATTAAGATGAAATCCTAATTGCATGTGTTATGAGCTATATGAGTTTCTATCTGTCTATCATAGGAATATCTATTTTGTACTGCGAATTGAAGGCCTTATCGGCATCCGATCACGAAATTAACTTGATTTGTGTGTTGTTTAGGATTTTTAGAACATTATGGTAGGTTTAATTAGAATTCGATTTGGAACGATTAACGTAACGCCCCCAAAAGTAATACAATAAATACAACCCAAATATTTGATAATAACTACATAAATCAGAGTAAATAGTCCTTTTATTACATGAGGTTAATGATACAAAAGTGTTTAACGTAAGTAAATGCCTATTGGCTTACACCTTTCCAAGCCTTGACTTGGTTACAACAAAAATAAGCTTCGCTAAATACATTTTAAACCCTTGGCTTTATAAAAAGAAATAAGCGAAAGTAGAGAAGCCCTTGCTTCCAAAAGTCTCTCCAAGCTATTACCTTGGCAGAGACATGTCACCAACACCTGAAAAGTTATTTCCAAATAGGGTGAGCCACAGCCCAGTAGGGATCATCTAACACAGCATATGAAATTTAGCAAAGGTATAAGTACAAGGAGTGTATACAATGTCTATGATAAAAATCCATGATTTATATTTTCATAAGACATCAAATCTCAAATCATAATCTGGTTTTCCTCCAATTCATTTATTTGTCTCAATTCATGAGTCAATTTCATTATTTTTCATCAACCAAACTGAGTCTACAACTCAATGGCTTTCCAATCATACAAATCATGCATAAACACTTCAAACTATCTTTTCATAGATATTTCGTCCGCAGAAAACCGTCAAACGGGACCCATGTAAACGGAGGCTATACAAGCACTATAATTGCCATTTTACGAAAATTTCGTCCGTGGGATCAGCACCCATGTATAATTTTGGGACTTTCACCCAAGATACTTTGGCCAACTTAATTATAATGGAGTCCTTTCCCTTTCTCCTCCCAAACAATCATTCATACATATGCAATGTATTTGAACACATAATCATACGTGGAGCACATCCTCTTTCCACTCCTAAATAATCATGCATATACAATGTATTTAAACATAGTCATATTCAATGACAACCAACCATGGACTAGTTTTAATTCACTTAGTCCACATGCAATTTCTATAACAAGCAAAGCTATTTTCCATCGGTAGCCCAATACAGATATTTCTAAACAGATATACAATCTTATATTAGATAATTTATCCAAAATTTCCAAATAATGAGATAATACATAACCAATCTCATCATTCATACCAATACCCTTCCAATCTCGCATTTTCAATGTCAACTTCAATTATTTATACAAAATAATAGTTTGATCCAATTAGGAAAAATTCCACCATTTTTCCCAAACATTAACCAAGTGCCAAAATCATCAAATTAGACATAACACAACATCATTTTCAAACCCCACAACCATTTATTTCACCTTCACCCAAAACCCCTCTTTCCATTTTATATCCAAACCCTAGGTTTTGTCCAAAACGTCCCCAAATCACACCATTATTACACAAATGACAAATAACTAAGCTAAAGGTCATATGAAGGTGTAGAAAGATCCCTACCTTAAAGAGAGAAGATGAGCCAAGCAAGAGTGAAGCTCTAAGAACACCGAAACCCACTTCTATTAGGAATAAAATGAAGATCTTGAGACGCTCTACCTTTTTCTTAAAGGCACTAGGGTGAAGAGATCAACAGATCTAGATGAAATCGAAGAGAGAATGTGAGTTTTAGAGAGAGAGACTCAGGATCTAGCGTTTTGAGAAGTTTGAGAGAGAGAGAGAGAGAGAGATATGAAAAAGTGATTCAAAATGACATCTTCACGGACTGTTATACACGTAGTCCGCTCAAGCGTGTAAAGTGACACTCGAGCGTCAGACAAAAAGGTCCGCTCGAGCGTGAAAAGTTATGCTCGAGCGTGGAATACACGCTTCTAGAAATTTTACAAACAAAGGACCCCGCTCGAGCGTGAGACTGGACGCTCGAGTGTCCAATGCACTCTCCCAGTATTTGCAAATCTGCAAAAATACTGAGAGTTGACAAATCCCGCTCGAGCGCAAGAATGGCTGCTCGAGCGGAGGAGCAAAATTTGTGAAGCCCGCTCGAGCGCAAGAGCTAAAATCTAGACAACAAGTGTTTGGAAAAACAAGAAAGCAACCTGCTTCAAACGTATAACCACAACCTGACAACCAAAATAAGGGGAGAACAAGGGAAACAAGGTATGAATAATTATTCAAAACCATACCAACCTGAGTTCGGGATATATTAAGTGATGGATCAAAACCGAAATCGCTAAAATTAAATTAGAAAAATTAATGTCAACTAATTAACCAATTCCTAATTAAGCCTATATAAGGAACCTATTATACCTCCACTCATTCTTTTTCTTCATCTCAACACATTTTTGAGCTTACACACATAAACCAAACGTGAGAGAGAGAGGGAAGAGGATTTGAGCTCAAATTAAGAAGATTGCTAGAGAACTTAGAGATTTTGGCTTGGAACTTCCAACAATTGATCATCTAGAGCATCATTGATAAGCCTAGGTAAGAATTCAACCTTTAGATTGTATAATTATGATGTGTAAGACATGAACTCTAGAGAATTATGTTGGATAATACAAGAATTGAGTTAGAAATGAAGAGAATTGAACCATATCATGCATGCATACATATATCATGATATTTTGAGTAGATTTCTAAAGAATTTACACATGTATGTGTCTATCTTGACTTGGTTTTGAGAAGTCATCACATTTCTTACCATTTGACCTTAGTTGATCATGTTTTGGAAAGTCTAAGTTCAAAGTAATTCATGCAAGTCATGTTCATGGCATATTCATAAATTTCAAGTTTGAGTTTTGGTCAATTGGAATGCTTTGGGGCATTGATTTAGTGAAATGATCTTTAAATCATGGTATTTTACAAGTTTGTAAATGTTTTTTGAAATTTTGGCCCAAAAAGATGAGTTTTGAAGTGTGTAATTCGAATTTGGACCTTGGGAGTGCAATCTGAAAATTTTAGATTCTGCACTTCCGCTCAAGCGACAGACTTTGTGCTCGAGCGACCACTCTGAGGTCCTGCACTTCTGCTCGAGCGACCAGAAGTCCGCTCAAACGTGAAATGCAAGCACCCAAAAGCTTTCACATTTTGCAGACTGCTTGAGCGACAGAAGTTGAGTTGAAGCGGGACCTCAGTCAAACGCTCAAGCGACCGTCGAGCGAAAAATTCACACAACCAGTCCTTTTTCAAAGTTTGCTAACCGCTCGAGCGAAAGAAGTTGTGCTCGAGCGGCCCCTCACATGTTTGCATGTTTGCTCGAGTGAGGGAAGTTGTGCTCGAGCATGACCCCTATTTTCAGTAAGTTTTGTTAAGAGTTTCAAAGTGCATTTTTTGGCATCCACATTGCATCATGGGCAATCCTAGGCCATGATTAAGATACAATAAGAGGTTAAGACCTAGAAACGCACTACAATGAGACTAAAAAAAGTTAAGTACCAATCAAGTGTGTGTTTCATTATGTGTTTCTGTTAGGTGTATGTAGGTCACGCGCCACAAGTTATTTGATTTGTCTGTTCTGCAATTGGAGCCATCTGTGAGTAATAACTTTGTAAAGCTATGTTCATGTTAAAGTATTTTCTTATATGATATGACAAGAAATGATCTACTTTCTGAAATGCTATGTTCTGTATCAATGAATGAATGTCCAATTTTTGACAAGTATGTGTGGTATCCTTAGCACAAGGCCCTTGTTCGAGGGTAATAATACCGTGGTCTACAAGTACAAGGCCATTGTCCAGGGGTAACAATACCGTGATCTCATAGCCCTTGCCCGAGGGTAATAATACCATCATCTCAAGGCCCTTTCCCAGGGGTAATAATACCGTAGCTCAAGTATGTTACAAGTTTCCCGGTACCGGAGGTTCCTTATGGAACTAACAAGCATGATAACGCTATTGGATGTACCATGTATGACCAAGCATGAACTCTGATTTCTGTATGTAGTTTGAACAAGGATATGAATATAAATCTATTTCTGATATGAACTCTGATTTCTGAATCTGTTATGGACATCGTTTATTTAAACCTTTTACTCTGTTATTATTCACTGGGCTTCCGCTCACTATTTATATTATGTATATAGGTAAACAAGTGCATGACCAGGCCTAAGCTGCTTCATGGAGTTTTGGGTTAGCCAGCCACTGTGCCTCCCGGGGAGGTTTCCTTTTTAGATATCTAGTTTCGTAACCTTGCTACAGATGTTTTTGTTTTGTTTTGCTTTTCGATACATTGGGCTAAGTTCCCTTTTTGGCTTCATCTGTGTATATGGGTGACGTAAGACTAATGTATTTATGATGTCACACACACATATATATATATATATATAAGTTTGTTTTAAAAATTTCTGTCTCATCTACATTAATCCAGCTCTATGGACAATGTATATTTCTACACTTGCTTCCGCAACCCCTTATTATATGTCATTCTATTAAGAGGCCTTTGGTAATCCAAGGATTACTGGCCGGTTACGACACTAAACCTATAGGGGCGGGTTTGGGTCATGACAATTAATTTTCTAAAAGAGAGTTTAGATGAAGAATTTTGTGTAAATCAACTCAAAGGTTTCTTTATTGGAAAATAAAAATGTGACTTGCAAAGTTAAGAAATCAATTTATGGACTTAAACAAGCTTTCTAAAAATTGTATCTTAAGTTTTATGATACTATTTTTCCTTTGGGTTTAAAGAAAATATTTTTTTATTAGTGTACATATCCAAATATCAACGTTAGCAAATTTATATTTATGATTTTGTATGTTGGTGATATTTTACTTGTCAGTAATGTACGTGATTTACTGCACGAGTTAAGAAATTTTTCTTTAAGAACTTTGAAATGAAATATATTAGTAACACAACCTATGTGATAGAAAGTGAAATATTTCGAAATGAATCATATGAATTGTTGAGATTGTCTCATAAGGTATATATTCAAAGTTCTATAGAGATTCAAAATGAAAGAATATTCATATAAAGTTATCTATGTTTCGGAAAAAAATAAGTCCAGTCCTACGCACAATTTTTTTTTTTTAAAAAAAAAATCAATTGGAATGGAAACAATTCTTGATATATTTATTGTAAGAAGCTTAATACTCAAATAAGGAAGTGTTAGGTTTTTATTCTTGGCAATCCCGTTTGATAAAACTCCTTTCAGTTGTAATTTTGTTCAACTTTTATTTCAGTGAGGCTATGAGTTTTTAGACGCGAATCAAACCCGAATTGTTCCTTGCAGAGATGTTTCAAAAGTTAATTCTTTCAAGTTTCAGAAGTTTCACTCGCCTGCAAAAGTACTGGTAGTTTATTTTTTTCCGCTTGGGCCATTCCTGCGCTGAGCGTAAATCCGCTCAAGCGGCCATTTTCCGCTCGAGCGGAGATCGTGGATCTGTTTTTTATAAAAATGTGTTTCAGTCCGATTTTAGGGTACGACTTCCAGAACTTCTTCTTGGTTATTAGGATTTATATTTGGAGCTTCTTTGCTAGTTTCTTTGATGTTTGTTTGAGTTTAACTCATGGTTTGAGAAGTATACATCAAAGGATTGTTTGTTTCATTCAATACAAAAGAGAGAGTTATTCTTCGGTGGATTCCGTGGAATTTGAGCCTAAAGTTTTGGTGGATTGTGGAGTGGCTCATCATCGGCGTTGTGGAATCAACGTTGGGCAAGACAATTCCGAGGTGAAGACGGGGCTGTAAGAGGCACATAGGGGTCGGTTCGATTCGGGCATGGATTTGCTAGGTAATTGAGAGTACACTTGTGTAATCCCTTTATGTCTTCTTAGTTGATTGTTTTGTGGCTTTTTTTTTCCTCATAATTGGGGGCGCTCTAATTGTGGTTTTTCTACATAAAATCTTTGTGTCGATTTGTCTTTGATTGTTTGATTGGGATTGTTATTAATTGTTTAAAATTGATACATAATCACAAATCAATATCTAGGGGATTTCTAGATTTTTTAGGAAGTAACAAGGTAATCGTAAGGAATAAAAGATTACTTGCTCACATTTATGAGGTCTGATAATCTTGAATTGATTAGTTACTTAGATCCAGACTTTGGAGGGTACATTGATAGTAGAAAGTTTACTTTTGATTATTTGTCTTATTATGTGAAGAAGAAATTTCATGAAATGTGTGAAACGAACTATAATAAATGTCTCCTATGAAAGTTGAATTTGCGGTGTGCTTTGAGACCACAATTTATGAATTGCTATTGCAGAACTTCATCTCAGGACATAGGATTGTCGACTTTTGTTGCCAAGTCATTGAGAATTTATTTTGATAATTTCGCAATTGTTTTGTTTTCTTAGAGTGACAAGTATTCTAATGATGCTAAACACATGGAATTGAAATACTTTCTCGTTAAAGAAGAATTTCAGAAATAGAAAGTGTCAATAAAACAAAAGACATTATATTTCTAATTGATTGTGTCAGAAATAGAAAGTATTCTAATTGATTGTGTTGTTTGATACATTAAGATCTCATTAATTGTGTTTCTGATATATTTCTTGTTGTGAAATAAGTATGTACATATATGGGAATGAATGAATGATAACAGGAATAGTCTTTCATAAAAGACATTATCGTTAGACCTCTTTATACTCTTCACTTAAAGGGCTATGTTAAACTAGTTGCTAGTGTTGTAGTACATTGAAGGGACTATATCGCATCATTGGTGTAGAACCGCCATGACTCACATTATTGAACTATTTAATTATAATATTATGATGATGGCCAAATTATATGTAATATTGAATATGGTTTATTGCGCGCCTAATGTTAACCTTGTTAAATCTTGACGTAAGTTATCATATGGGCCAAGTGGGAGAATGTAAGACTAAATTAATTATTTATGGTTCGTTTAGGAAGTGGGTTGGCTTTTTGGCTGTTTGACTTTTTGGCTATTTTAGCTTGAGGCTAAAAAGCCTCGTTTGGGAAGGGCTTTTGGCTTTTTTGGCTATTGGCTTTTTTGACTTTTTTGTAAGAGAAATAATGTAATGATTATAGGTTGAATGTGATATTTTATCTTATTGGGCTAAAAAGCCTATTTTATTTTTTGGTGGCTATTTTAGCCAAAAAAGCCCAAACCCTCCCTTCCCAAATGAGCCCTTATGTTGACCCACATGATATGGTAATATCAATTAGAGATTTGGCATGATTATGATTCCATATTTTTTGCTACAATTAATTGGTAAATAAAGAATAGTGTTTTCCAAGTATCCTACTTTGATGGGAAAGTGGAATCATTGTTAAATATGGAAACTGGTCCTCTCTCTACTTATAAAAGGATATTCAGACTATCTATCAAACGATTCCGAATTCAATGTATTCTAAAGAGGGTTAAGAGAGCGAAATCTTTTTTCACTAATAGTGATATTAGGTTTATGTTAAATCAATTATGGATCACTCGAAGGTTTCGCATAACTGATTCAGGAATGTTATTTATTTTTCGCATTATGTTATTATTTGTGAAAATTATGATAGTTCATGATTTCAGATTATGAAGGTTGTTATATGCATAGCACTATAAATTTTTATGTCCCCCTCAAACTCAAGGTGGGTAAGCATCAACCAACTTGAGTTTGGAATCTAGATCATTGGAATGATCAGGAGGATGAGCCTTGGTGAAAATATCAACAGGTTGATCAACAGAAGAAATAGGGAGAAGATGAACAGTGCCACGTGTAATATGCTGTCGAATGAAATGACAATCAATCTCAATATGTTTGGTGTGATCATGGAAGACATCATTGTGAGCAATTTGAATGGCATTCTAATTGTCACAATAGATAGAGGTAGCACCAGAGGAAGAAACACTCATATCAGCAAGGAGCCAGTAAAGTCACAAAAGTTTCTGAGTAGTGTCAGCAAGAGCGCGGTATTCAGCTTCAGTACTAGAGTGAGCAGTGAGGGACTGTTTCTTGCTGTGCCAAGTAAGAAGATAATCCCCTAAGAAGAAACAGAAACCAGTGGTGGAGCGTCAATCAGTAGGATCCCCAACCCAATCAGCATCAGAAAAGGCACGAAGCTCGAGAGAAGAGTGAGCAGAGTAGTGGAGTCCATGGAACAGAGTGCCTTTGAGGTAGCGAAGTATGCAAAGTAGAACAGTATAATGTGGGTGTGGGAAGCCGACATGTACTAACTAAGAAGATAGACAGCATAGGCAATGTTAGGATGAGTCACAGTGAAATAGATAAGACTACCTACCAGCTAGTGATAAAGAGTAGCATCAGAGAGAAGATCCCCGTCTAGAGGAGTGCAATGAGTCTGAGGATTAATGGAAGTAGAGGTAGTCTTGCAATCGATAAGACCAGCACATGCCAAAAGATCGGATGCATATTTGGCTTGTGACAAATAATAGCTAGTGGAATCATGAGAGATTTCAAGTCCTAAGAAATAATTGAGAGTACCAAGGTCCTTCATCTCAAACTAACGATTAAGAAATTGTTTAAGGCTAAGAATACAAGCCACATCATCACCAGTGATAATCATATCATCCATGTAAAGAAAAAGAAGAGCGGTGCCATGAGAAGTGGTTTGAACAAATAAAACAGAGTCATATAAGTTGGAGGTGAAACCGAAGTCATGGATGGTGGAACTAAATTTAGCAAACCAAGCTCGTGGGGTTTGTTTGAGACCATAGAGAGCACGTTGTAGTTTGCAAACCTTATGAGCCGGATAGGTAGACCTAGGGGAAGATTGCATGTAGACTTCCTCAAGATCACCATTACGGAAGGCATTTTTGACATCTATTTGAAAGAGATCCCAGTGGCGAGCAGCGACAACAACAATTAAGCTACGCACAGAGGTAAGCCGAGCAATTGCTGCAAAAGTCTCATCATAATTAATGCCATATTCCTGGGTGAAGCCCTTTGCAACAAGACGGGCTTTGTAGCACTCAATAGAGCCATCAGAATGGGTCTTGATATTGTATACCCATTTGCAGCCAATAGCAGTCTTTCCAGGAAGAAGATCAATAACATCCCAAGTATGAGTTTTGTCTAAAGCCTGTAGTTCATCAGTCATAACTTGCTACAAAAGAGGATTAGTACAAGCCTCACGATAAGAGGTAGGTTCATACGTAAAAAAGGCAATAGACCTGACAATATAATCACGAAGATTAATAGGTGGTTATGTTACCCGATGTGGACGACGGATGGGAAGATCTGTGGAGGAAAGGTTTGGTGGAGAGGTAGAAGACGAGCTAGAAGGCACAAGGGGCAGTAGACCATTAGGGATAGCAGTCTGGATGGGATCAGGGGTCAGCAAAGGCGTCTCTACAAATGAGGAACCTGCATCAAATGCATTAGAGAAGAGATCTATGAAAGGATTAGTAAACATGATGAAGGTAGAGGGCGAGGGTAAGTGAAACGAGGATAGGGATGAAAACATTTTATGCTCCCAGAAAACCACATAACGGGATACATGAAGACATTTAGAGATAGGATCCCAACAGCAGTAGCCTTTATGTTTAATCTTATACCTGAGAAAGCAACAAAGACGCGAACAAGGTTCGAGTTTGGCGTGTTCATAAGGTTAAAGGAGGACAAAACATGCAGACCTAAAAACCCAAAGATGAGTGTATAGAGGGCTGGTGCCATGTAGACGTTCAAAGGGAGTTTGATTGTGGATGACAGGAGTGGAAACACAATTAATAGCATACACTGCAGTAAGTGTAGCTTCCCCCCAAAAGTTTTCAGGACAGGAAGAAAAAAGAATGAGAGCTCGAATAGTGTCGAGAATATGCCGATGTTTTTGTTCAGCACGACCATTTTGCTGGGACGTGCCAGCATAAGAACGATGAGGCTGAGTTCCATGACTCTGAAAAAAAAAAGAAGAGGAAATTCGAATCCCAATACTCTATAGCATTGTTAGAGCGAAAAATTTTAATGTGCTTTGAAAATTGGGTTTGGACAATTTTTGCAAAGGTATAATAAATTTGTTTAAGTTCAAATCGATTTTTCATAAGAAACAGCCAAGTAAACCGTGAAAAATCATCAACAAAGATAACAAAATAACGAGATCCCCCCATGGTAGTAGTAGGTGATAGGCCCTAAATATCAGAATGTATGAGATCAAAAGGTGCATGGGACACAAAAGTACTTGTATTAAAAGATAAAACAGGTTGTTTTACAAGTTGACAAGGCAAACAATCAAAATAATCAGGAAGTGCATGACCCAACTGACCACTAGAAACCAAAGACTTTAACTGACCAACAGAAATATGCCCTAAGCGACAATGTCACGCCCCACTTTTTATTACTTGAAGTCATTACCAAGTTCATTAACTTAATTCAATTTCAGAGATAACATGCGGAAATAAACTCAAATGTTCAACTAAAAGGAGTGAACAACAACTCTCTCTTTCGAATGCTAATTAAATACAACATGAGTATTCTGAATGAGTTACCCTCAGGCTTACAACATTAAATAATCAAATGAAGGGTACAACCCTTCTACATATATGGCATTCCGCCTACAACAAAGAGGCCCCGTGGCCAACAAATAAGAAGATCCAAATCTTATAGCACATCCTGCTAAATACCTGAAAAAAAGATTCAACAACGTGGGATAAACATATAGTCCAGTAGGGATCTCAACATGGCCCTCAACAATAACAACATACAGATAGCTATGATCATGAATGCTCAATCTCATACTGGAATAGTAATGTGACAGTTTACACAAAATATACATAATATTGCACTTTTCTCGAAAACAACCATTTCAATCAACGCCATAGGCGATTCATCTTTCCTTTTTCTTTTCATTAATCCCTGTTCCCAATCTTTCATAGCATTAACAATTACTTAGGAAATAAATTCACTAAGACCACTACTCTCTCCCATTTCCCAAATATACAACATGTGTACCTTTTTCAAAACATAATTTCAAATATTCGATTCCCTTCAATTCCCAAAAGACAAAAAGACGTTTTGGTTTCTTTAAAACACAATCATATCTATACATGCAAACCCTGAATAAAAAGGGAGATAACAAATCATCGACATGTATAAAATCAACAGATGAGGCAACCCGGCCTTCCAAAATTTACAATGAACACAATCCAAGATGTTCCTAGATGTGCAGAAACAACAACCACAAAACTTCGCTCTACTAGCTATGTGCGTAGTAAGCCAAAGACAACAAGCCAGTTTACCAGGCGCTAGCTGGAAGGGTATGGTGCCTCCGATTTTTAGCGCAGTCAGTTCTCCAGGCGCTAGCTGGAAGGTAACGGTACCTTTAATTTTAAGCGCGGGGTATAACATCAACAATCACAGCACAACGGGGCATAACCAACATGTATATTGCATACACATAAACTATCAAGATACCAGCAATGTGTTAAAGTAGATGAACACACAGGTGTAATGCACACACGACAATTCAACACAACCACGTCATCCTCCACCGATGACCAAGGACAAAACCTCTAGATGCATGTATATTGTACATCTATTAACAGACTCAATTATCATGAGATCCCAAACCCATTAACAACCCAAGCATGGTAGCTACAAATTAATTCCCCCAAATATGTGCACTCGACATGCATGATACAACAATCCAGTTCCCATATTTATTTTCTATGACTCACATAGAGTTAAAGTTTCATTCTTCACTTTCAAAATCAACTTTCATAATTTTCCAAATCAACATGTTCCACCACTTATTCCAAAAACACATTTCTCATTTCCCCAAAATCAATTCCATTCCTTTCATAACCTTCCAAATTAATTATGCAAATTAAGTCATAATTATTAAGTTAGGGTTTTTCTCCCTCTTTCTCAACATTGACCAAAAAGGTTCAATCATCAACAATAAACAACAAAGACCTCATTTGAGACCCAAAATACACAAGTATTTGCCCAAAGAACAAAACCCCTCTTTTAATTTATCATGACACATATAAATTAGAGCTTTTCTATATTTCAACAACAACATGCTATTTTACGCCACAAATAGTCCAATGAACAACCAAAGACAATAAATCCATTTTTAATTAACCAACTCTAGGTTCCGTCATGATTTTCAAACAAACCCAACATAAGTATGGTTTTCATGCAATACAAAACTGCCACATGTCTATCTATAGACGAAGTATTGAAAAAGAACAAGGAAATCCCTACCTCAAATGTAGAACTCAAGGAGAAGAAGAGCAAAACTCGGAAGTGCTCCAAATCCCAAATTTCTCGGATTAAAACGAAGCCCTCGACGATCAACACAACTTTTACAAAGGCTAAAGGGTAGGAAAACACTCTAACTAGATCAATCCTAAGAGAGAAGTTAGATTTTAGAGTGAGGTGCTCTCCAATGGAGGTTTTGAAAAAGTAAGAGAGAGAAAAGAAATCAAAAAGTGATCAAAAAAGTGATTTCACGGACTGATATAAAAATAGGTCCGCTCGAGCGTACAACACCCCGCTCGAGCGTCAGACACAGGTTCACGCTCGAGCGTCCAAAGATCTGCTCGAGCGCCGGATGCACTCTCCCAGAATTTTCTGCCGACGTCCAAAATGCTGAGAGAAGGAAATTCACGCTCGAGCGTCCAAACTGCCGCTCGAGCGGAGAGGCAACAACAAAAGCCCGCTCGAGCATCAATCGCCGCTCGAGCGAAGAGACCAAAACCTGGGCAAAAATTCTAAGTTTTAAAACACGACCAACTTATTCCCAACTTGCCCAACACAACCCAAAACTCTAACACAAAGAGTAAGGGATAGAAATGAAGATAAGACAACAACGAATCTACGGAACCGAGTCCGGATTACAGTTAAACAACAACAGGGAATACCGGGATCGCTATAGACAATGCCAAAAATGAAAAGGGAACAAAGAAGAATCAGATGCAAAATCAGCTAATTGTGTGGAGTTTGGAACATGAAGATGAATGAGCTCATAGAGACGTCCGTGTTTACGGTCGATCCTAAAAGTCTGTCCCATCTGAGGGTCCTGTACCAAACAACCATTAGCAGAAAAGGTGACAGTTAGACCAATCTCACATAATTGACTAATAAAGATAAGGTTTAAGGTAAGAGCATGGATATGATAGACATGTGGTAAAGACAAATGAGAAGTAGAAATAGAGCCAACATGACTTACAGACATGAGAGAACCATCAACAGTATGAATAGATGGAATATGAGCCGAGGAAGAGATAGAAGAAAATATAGTAGAACTGGAAGTCATATGATTATAACATGCAAAGTTAAAATACCAAGAAGATGTACCTGAAGTCACAGACAGAGCAGTAGGGAAATGTGTACTAGAGGGGGGGAGAAATTGTTTGAAAATGGCCTCAACATCAGTTTGAGAGAAGACAAGAGCAGACGGGTCTAGAGGCTCAGAAAAATCCTCAGAAGCAGCAGCAACAGTGTGGTGAGTAGGAGAAGATCTAGATTGATTCCCAGGACGATATGAACTACCCCTAGAAGAGTCACCGTGAGAAGAGTGACCAATGGAAGAGGATCGAGAGGGATTGCGAAAACAATCCTACGACAGATGACCAAGACCAATTTTGTTACAATACTGGTATGGTCTAAATGCGCAATGAACCAAAAGATGAGTAGAAGGAAGGCCCCGATTCTGACAATAAATGCAGGCAGTGGATCACTGGGATAGCAGGGAAGAAGAAGTCCGTGACTAAGGAGTGGCAAGAATAGAGTCCACCTGATGAGTCTGGAGAGTACAAGACGAGTTTCCTCAGATAATAACTCTGAAATAGCCTACTCAAGAGTAGGTAGTAGAGTGAGGTGAAGGAGTGACGCACGGACGGGCTCAAAATGGGTAATAAGAGCCATGAGAAATTGAACCAACCGCTACTGATTATGATATGTAGTGAATAAAGTAGCGTCTTCAAGGTGAGGCCATGGAGGTTCTAAGAAAGCAAGTTGGTCCCAAACAAAATACATCTAAGAAAGAAAGTCATTAATAGACTGACCAGGTTCTTGACCCATGCGGTGAAGCTGACTCTAAAGTTGATACTGATGGGCAAGATCAGTAGTCTGGTATCGTTCTTTCAAAAACTCCCAAATGTCTTTAGCAAGAGTGGTAACAGAGTCAAGCTGAAAACAACCAAACTAAAGACTAATAGAGGGAACAAAGGTATTCGAAAGCCAAGTAATGATCTGGTAGTTCGTACTGTCCCAGTCTTCTAAGCGGTCTTCATATTTAGCAGTAGTTTCAACGGCCTCTTTCACTAGTTTGGTCACATCCCTAGTGGTAATACACCAGAGCTTCCGACCTTTGAGGAAAAAAGACATGACTTGGGCCCACAAAACATAATTGGATCCATCAACCATAACAGAAATTGGATGGGAGTCATCATGATGATCCATAATAATATGGTGGTAGGACAAAATAAATAGTAACAGAACTGTAGGAGCAAAATTAGGTAAAACAGATCATACCAATGAGTTCGAAAGGTCAAAAATAGCTAGGAAATGGCTGAATGGTGCAGAGATCACGTCAGCAAGAAGCTGCATGATGTCAGCATAGACGCGATGCACAATAGCAGAAGAAGGCACGGCGCACAATAGTAGCGATGGGCGCGCTACACACAGTAATAGAAGTGATGCACGCGGGTGCACAGTAGTAGGAACGGCGCACGTGGGTACACGGTAGCAGGAACGGTGTACGCGGGTGCACGATAGCAGGAGCGGCACACGCGGGTGCACAGTAGCAGGAATGGTGTACGCGGGAAAAAGGGCTAATGTCAGGCTGACGTGTGCAATCAACGAAAGGGTGCGTGGTAGCACGTGGTGGCAGAATGCTGAACACACCGACTAGAAAAGAGGTGCATGATAGCGTGTGAGAAGGTTTTTGGCAACGGGGCTAGTGGTATTAGAACCAGGGCACAATATCGAGCACCGTGGAAAAAAATTTATAAAATTTTGGTCAACAATGATGATGAAACAATGTTGTTGAACAAAGAATGGTGTATTGATGAAAAAGAAAAGAGATGTTATAATGCCACTGTGTACGGGCAATAAGCAAAAGAAGAGAGCAGCTAAGATTCAAGACCTATGCTCTGATACTATGTTATAATGGTTGAAAGAAAGGAAGAGAAAGAGAAAGGGAAAATTGTGTATCTTTATTATATCAATAACCATTTATAAGAGCTCCTATATATAGGAGAGTGATACAATCCTAATCTAATTCTAATTCTTAAATTATGATATACATTAACAATGATATACATTAATTAGGATATACATTAACATACATGTTTTTTTTAAAAAAAAAAGTCAAAAAAATAAAAAAACTAACATTTAACCATCTTTTCAAAACATCCCTATATATACACATGTGTTTTTGTATCCATAGAGACAACATGTTTTCAACTATTCGAGAGGACTTTCAGGGTTGTTTGGAATTAGCTCAAATGTTTCTTAAAATTAATATAATAAAAAAAAATAAAAGAAAGAATTACCAATTTCAAACTAAAACTTATGGGGCATTGGGTTAATTATTAATGGAACTAATTTATTATATATTTCGTTTGATTGTATAATTTAATAATTCAATAGTGTGACAGGATTCAACACTCAATTCCAACAATGAAGAATAATAGAAATTTATGAACAAAATTAGAGGATCCTCTCAATTTAGTCCCTTCCAAACCTGAGACCAAGGAGGTGTCTCAAGATTCTAAAGTATCCATTAAATAATTAAAAGCTGTAATTATGGCTCATGAATTCTAAAAGTAATTAAATCATTTTAAATTTTAATTAATTACAAAACAACTTTTTGAATTATTGAGCAATGTATAGTAGATTTTTCCTCAAAATAGAATTGGGGGTCTTAAAAAAAAAATAAATAAATAAAATAAAAAGAAAGATTGTCAGGCATCATCAGATTTCCAATCCTTAAACAACTTTTTGAATTATTGAGCAGTGTATAGTAGACTTTTCCTCAAATTAGAATTGGGTGTCTTCAAAAATAAATAAATAAAATAAAAAGAAAGATTGTCAAGCATCATCAGATTTCCAATCCTTTGTGATTTGATTCATGTACAAATAATTTTCTTGTTATTTAAAAATTATTCAAAAAATTGCATTTGTAGCAAATCATTTGCTTTATCTTATCAAGAACAAACATTACTACAATGGTTAATGAGTTTAATTTTAACTTTTATTACAAAATAACATAACTAACATTATGAAATAGCGTGACATTTCTCACAATGTGCTCTTTTTACATATGCACGTTATAGATTTCAAAAAATACATATAGAATGCTATAAGAAACTTCTGCGCCTATCACTTTAAAACAAAAATCCCAAACATTTCGTCATATCAAAATTATCACGGACACACTATTCTAGTGAATGATACTCTATGAAAATTCTGAAGTAAAAAATAAATAAATAAAACCATTTTCCTTAGCTTAGTTTTGCCCGTATAAGTCCTTCAACTGACCCAATCAAGGCCAGTATTGAGACAATCAAGCAAACAGTGCTAAAAGTTTGAAGAACAATCCACTTCGTAGTCCTAGCCCCAATCTTCTTCTACACAAAGTACATTTCCACAGGGAAATATATTGCCAAGGGCCAAAAGTTCAATGCCCCTAACACTCCCAAAACTTGGCTAAAGTAAGGGAAGATCACTGCAATTACGGTGGTTGATATAACAAAAAATGTCCGAAAACATAGCCTAAGCAGATTTAACTGAAAACTCGACAATAATGGGAGCTTGAAGTTATAGAAATTGTTCACAAATCCGCTATTTGGATACTTCTCACCAAACCATCTTTCTGCAATTGCAAACACTGGCTGACTGTATACCTAACAAATGAATGTGAATGGCCATAGTAAGCATTTGTGATGGCAAATATGTAAGCAGAGCAATGACAAAGATATAATAACATGATGATGTTATTATATCTTTATCATTGCATTCCTATGCTAACATGATGATGTTATTATATTTTTGCAACGAAGATAAAGTAACATCATCAAAATTGAAATGAAACAATATTTATATGCCTGATATCCTCCAACTAGATGTAGAATAATGCAAGCATTAGCAAAATCGATGAGCCAGAAGGGCTCATAGAATCCGATGCCTGACAAGAGGTTTCCCGGTGTTTTATCCCCGAAGGCTGCGTATCTGAAGCATCCACAACAGAGGTAGAAGAAGGTGGTGATGAAGATTGCAGACATGGAAGCCGTCTTCATGGTCCGGTTTTCTGGTAGAGGTGACTTCAAAGTATCCTTTTCATTGCACACTTCTACATGTTTAATATTTTAAACTATACCTGTATTTCTAGAAAAATAATTGTATATGGATAGACAAAAGCAACATCTCCAAGTGCTTAAAAAAACAACCACAATTTCTCTGTTGTAGTGCCTGCTGGGACTCCTCCAATGCTCCCCGTAATCTTCTTATTTTCTGCAATTGCAAAAGCAAGAAACCATTTGGATGAGTTGATTTCAAATCAAGGGATTTGAGATTGAATTTTATAATTTATAAGAGATTTCCTTCATTTTTAGTCGAAATGTCAAAATTATGTCAACTTTTACTATTTTTAAGGGAGTTGCTTCCCAAGGCAAGGTTCTCTGGACTTGCCCTATAGACTAAATTCCGGATATTTAAAATTACCAACAAATCACAAGTATCCATTAAGCTCAGAAGACATTAACGAGAATCGAACCCAAGATATCCGAATTTATAGCTAGTCTCAGAGTTTGTCCTCTTAAATGCATGTTTGCACCTTTAGGCCCTGTTTGTTTGGGGTATATCGATGGGGATATGGGTGTTTGACTGGATATAAAATCTGATGGGATTTACGAGTTTTTTGCCTCCCTATATCCCATGTTTGGTTCCTTTGTATATAAGAAGTTCATATATTATATCCCTCAAAAGGTGAGATATTGCAAATCCTCTATCACCGGATGTAAATTCATTCTTCATCCAATAGTCAAAAATAAATCAATCTCGTCTGGTTCCATATTATATCCTACTCTAATCAAATATATTAAAAATGGTCCCATAATATATATAATTCATATCATATCCTAAAAAAAAAAGGAGAGGGGGGTTTGGGGAATTTGAAGGCATATCAATGACAGTTGCAAAGCAAAGTACAAAGCCAATGGAAAAGTAGGGCATGATTGCTGTAACAAAAGAGAGCCATGCCATGTTGTGAAAATCTGGAATCTGTGACGTTAATTTAACTCACAAAAAATTAATTTTTTTTAATTTTTCATGTCTTTTTATTTTCACTTATTATTTTTTTAATATTTTAAGCCCTTTTTTTAAAATTTTTGTAGATGCACCTAATCTAAATATACTTAAGAAGTATAATATTTTGTGATTTTTTTTTAAATTCACCAAATACAAAATATATAAAAATACAAAAATTCAGTAATACTATAATAAATGTGAATGACAGTGTTTGATAATACTGTAATAAATGTTAGTGAATAGACGAGAAAGAAAAATGATGATGGAAATAAAAATGAAAAATTCTATTTATATATAAAAATTTATATAAAAAATATCATAAAAATATTGTGATAGTGATGTTGTAAATATAAATCATGTTTATGAGTTTTTGGTTTTAAACTGAAAAGTCACCATTAAGTTATATCATTGTGTTTGAAAATTTTATATAAAATTTATATTTGTATAACATTACTCAATAAGAATATGTTCAGGTAGAATTTAATAATGAAAAGTTATAAAATGTAGTCATGATAATAGGAAGAATAAATGGTAGGAAAAAGGGCAAAATGGTCATTCACAAAATTTTTAGGTAGGACATCAGCAATCCAAGAGGCAATTTATAATAAGATTATAAACCTCAAAGAGAGATATTTCAAACATGAGAGGGATTTGTATTAAATAAAAATTTCAGAGGTGTCACCACTACCACACATATAACCATCCCTGTTGTCCTACCACCACCACCACCACCACCACCACCACACCTACCAACATCGTCTCCTTATCACTATTGTTACTATGGCCATCATTAATAACACTATCGACCACTCCTACCACCGCAACAGTATGATTCACATTAAAAATGAATAACGCTATTTATTTATAAATATATTTCTTACTCTTAAACACAAGCAACAAATACAATAAATTGCTTAAACCTACTTGCTTATTGACAAGAAATTGTGATTAAAAAAAATGTTTTATGTAAAACATTTCTCAATAAGAAAATCACAAAAAAAAAAAAAATACAAGAGAAAAATTTAGACAACAAGAAAGAAGTTAAAAAAAAAAATCATAGTAATCCTAACAATGCTGAGGCTACACTAATAAAAATCTAGAGATATGCCCAAAACATGATCTTAAGCTATTGTTTTTTGTTTTTAATTCACAAAACAATTAAACAACTTCCTATATATCCAACTGGTACTGCTATCATTATTCATTCTTCACTGAAACTATATAGTTTTTCTCAGCTCAACTTTGCTGATATAAGTCCCTCAATTGACCCGACCAACGCGAACATAGTCACAAGCAAACAAACAATGCTAAAAGCATGAAGAGCAATCCACTTAGTCGACCAAGCTCCAATGTTCGTCTGCACGAAGTACATTTCCACTGGAAAATATATAGAAAGTGGCCAAAAATTCAAGGCTCCCAAAACTTGGTTGAAGTATGGAAAGATCATTGCAATCACAGTTGTTGACGCCACATAAGTTGTGCGAAAATAGAGTCTAAGAAGATTTAGTCTGAGAATTGGGAAAAAGGGCAGTTTCAAAGTGTGGTCATTGTTCACAAATCCACTATTTGGGAACTTCTTTGCAAACCATTTGTCTACCAGTGCAAAAAGTGGCTGACTGAATACCTCCCAAAATACAAATATGGAAAGGAATTATGATTTTATTTGCTAAAAAAAGGAAGAAAAAAAATTTAGATAAACAATATTGATCATACATACAATTTATATTGAACTAAAGCAAATTTACCACTTATATGGGATTTTTTGACAGCATGAGGGGTAATTGAAAGCAACTTTCTGGATTAGATTATATGAAATTATTAGTATTGGGATCAATAGTTTTGGGCTTATCAATGAATCTTATCCCACATTTGGAATGTCCCTAGATTAGGAGGGGGATTAGAAGAATCTTATCCTATCTTATGTTTGTTTTGAACCACTGAACATGGACTACATAGTACAATGACCATAGTTCGAGGATATTTTAACCTTTTAATCCCCTAATCTAGATCTTCCTTAATCCTTTTGTTTTCTATCCCATCCCCTTAACCACTAAGCATGGACTCAATAGTCCCTTTTATGAGGGATATACAGTCCAGATGGACTATCAATCCAAGCGTGCATTTTTTGGATCCGAACATGAAATTCGGAAATGACCATAATATGGAGTCCAATCACATAACCTAATCGCTCCAAAGTCCAACCGAACACATCAAGTGGGTGTTATTGGAAGACATCTATAATGTAGAGACTAGATTATCTATCTGGATTCTTTCTTGTCCTCTATCCCAAGGCCCCCCATCTCTATCACACGATGGATTAGAGGGGCCTCGGGACAAGGGAAAGGAAAATTTGATAGGGCCGCAGCAGAGGTAGAAGAAGGTTGTGATGCATACTGCTATGGTTGAGGCCTTTTTCATTGTCTCATTTTCCCGTGAAGGTGACTTCAAAGTATCCTTTGGTGTGATTTTGCAATTTTCAATCACATTAACTTGAGATTCTTCATTAGTTATGTGAAGTTGGACTTGGTAATTGATCGAGAATGAGAAAATCCAAGTACACAGAAATTTCACAGAACATCGGTGTTTCATTCTGTGAAATTTTTCTGTATTCCTAGTGCAATTGATCGGAAATTAAAAATTGGATGTGGCTTACCTGTATTTCAATGAGAATGATGGAGTATGGATAGGCAAAAGCAATGTCCCCAAGTGCTTGAGAAACCAACCATAATTTCTCAAGTGTAGTAGCAGTTGAGACTCCTGCAATGTTACCGTTAATGACTCCATCTCCTGCAATTAAATGTTGAAGAAATTCATGGTTAAATCAACATATATGCACCCAAAATTTTGATTTGTTTACTTATTCATATTTTTTCAAGGCATGTAAGCACATAATTTCTTGTTATTTAGCGAACACACAACCAACGTGATGTTTCAAGAAGACGTGATAATTACTCTTAACACAAAAGCTCTCCTAAGCACATAATTTCAAATGGTAGGAGATTATTTACAAAAATGTTAAAAGAAAATTATATCAAACTGAACAATCAACTATATAAGAAAGTCTAACAACACATACCTACCTGCAAGTCCAATTCCAACAACAACTACATCAATAAAAGAAGAAACACCCTAATGGAGAAAACAAGTAAACGACTAAAAAAAAAACCAATAGGAAAGATATAATCAATTTTTACCTTTGACAAGAATTGACCTCCTGACATCTCGGTTAAGAGCGTACAAGAATGACTAATTGAAATGGCTCAGTTAATTATGCGGAGTGAATTTCAAATACTTGCAACATGAAAAATCAGAGCAAATTGGGAACCATACCTATTACTTTCGCCAAACCAAGTGCCAATGCAACGAAGGAATAGATGAAGGACATGGTTGCAGCAACAACAGAGAGCCATTCCATATTATGAAAATTGGCTATTTGAGAAATCACAATTTGTGCTAATCCAAATATTAGCATATAATAAGTATCTCCATATTCACAATTAGCCTCATGCCCATAATTGTGGTAACAATTTCATTTCTGTATTGCTCTGCATCAATTTAAAATTTGGGAAAACAAAAAAAATTAAACATCACCATAATAAGAAAGTATACATGTGTTCACAGTTTCAAATCATAGTAAATGCTCCAAATTAGTTCTTGTTGAGCTAATCAATTATTGTGGGGTAATAGATTATATACCTCATGCTACTTTTCAATAAATAAAAAATAAAAAATAAAAAATTTGAAAGAACATAAATATATATGGAGCACCTCATGCTGATAGCAGAAGTAATGATGTAGGCAATGCCAATCCCATATAAGTTAATATTTACCCAAAGTCCACATGCCCATGCACTTCTCTCTCCTGAAAATGTCATGTTAAAACTCAACATCATAAGAAAAAATTTCGAAACAAAAAAATCGATTATAGAATCAGATATAATCATCTTATATGAGATGGATCTCACACTTATATCAAAAGTTTGTGTTTGATTCTATTATTAATTTCTGTGCAGATGGAAGAACTGTAATGACAATGTTACCTAAATTGAAGTAGACAGCTTCCAAGTAGGAGTGGTTTCTAGTGGGGCCAAGCTCAAGGTGAGTAGATCTGTAGCAGTTGGAGAGAAGAAAGGTAGAGATGAGAGTGATTAAAGCAAAGAAGAACATAGAGAATGAGTCTCCAATCCAACCTAGCTGAGCCATACACCATGCCAATGATAGAACCCCTGACCCTATCACTCATGTTATTTTGTGGGCCACTGCTGTCCATACATTTCCTGTTTCACCATTTCCACTTATTATTTTCAATAATCAAATACGTTTCTACAATTCAAAAAATAAATAAATACATTACCCTCAAAAGTTCCATCTAAGTGTGTGCATCTAATTATTGATAATGATTACTGCTTCTTTGACTAATCAACAATATTAACTACATTACCAATGTACATTGGTATATAGATTAGGAAAATTTTGTTACTCCATCCGTTCCAATTTGTTAGTCCTTTTTAGATATTTTAACTTTTTAATGAACATGCAATTATTACACTTAAATTTAAATTTTAAAATATTTTTCACTAATGTCCCTATCTTTTCAAAATTTTAATATATTTATAATTACTCAAAAAGGGTAGTTTTGGAAAATTAAATATTTTTTACTTTGACTTTTCAAATGGGACTATCATTTTGGGACATCCTGAAATAAAATAGTAGACCAACAATGACACGAAAGGAGTACATCTTAATAAAATGGTGTATTATATTATTTGTAACTTTTTATTATGACTTATTATGATATTAGTTATGATATATTGTGGAGTTAACTATAATTAAGTTTGATTATGACCATAGAAGCCTTTGACTATGTATCAAGTAATGTTTAATTATTATTACTTATTGTGATCTATTTAATTACGAAACCCATATCGATTAATATTCCAAACATTACTGAAATTATATAACAAACCAACAATGAAAAAAGAGCAGTTATTCATTGCCACATGTGGGAATGACTCAAATATGATCTACACCATTTATTGGAGTAGATCCCACATCAATTGGTGTGGACTCGATGGTATGGATCATCTTTTGAGCACTATCACACGTGACGCTCAATTATTTTTCATAAAATGATATGTTACGAAGTTAAGAAATTATCTTATTTTTTAAAAGTCCTATGTTGGTGGTAACGGGAATAACAGAGTCCTAAAACTTACATAATTTTAAAAACAAAAGAATAGTATGAAAATGACAATATATATATGATCGTGGACTTACATTAAAATTTCTAGTGTTATGAGCAGTCTAATCTCATTCCATCATTGCTCTATTATTTTATCTAATAGATGCCTTTCTCCATATCTTTGAAAATATTTGCTGACGTGGAGATTAATTTTTCTCCTAACTGTAATGTTAGATGTACTAAATTTTTTACCAAATAAATGACCAAATAGTTCTGTAATTTTATAAACTCTACACTATATGAGACATTTGATTATTTATTTAGTAGAAAATTCGAAACCTATAGTATTTTTTCCATCTTTCTTTCCTTTCTTATTCGGTTATGAAAAGTTAACAACAATGTCATAAACATAAAAATCAAACACAAAATCAAACATAAAAATCACATGAATAAACAAGTTCTTGATTTTAGATGGATGATGAAGACTATGGGTTGGTGTCTTTTGGGTTAGTCTTTTTGGTCTATTTATTTTGAATCGACGCATAGAGAAGGAAAAAGAGAAAGCGAAATTAACAGAAAAAATAAAGAGTGTAGTAGTAGACAAACCAGTTCTGTGGATGGGTTGATCATGAGGAGACAAAGCAAGGCTTGATTGCAACAACAATGGAGTCTGATGATGATTTTCAGTTACCACTCCCATGGCCTTTGTAGAAGAATTTACTTAATTTCTTTCAACACAACCCTCCTCACTACTCAACTTTTATATATATTTTTTTGTATATTATATATACACACGTGTTTTTGCATCCACAGAGACAAAGATGGAGACAACACGTTGAAATCATGGAGATAGTACTGTTCAAGAGTACTTTTAGGGTTGTTTGGAATTAGCTCAAATGCTTCTTAAAATTAATATATATTGACATCGGTGGGCCCATAGAGACTTTTGGCCTACCACTTAGAGTCCAATTCACGGTTTAAGCACTAAAGTGCAACACTACTAAAACCCAACGTTGCACCAAGAACCAATGGTATCTAAACACTTGTCAAGAGGAGAACTAGCCACGTAAGTAGACAAAGATCCTGCAGAGTTATTGCACCACACATCAGCCATTAATGAGGCCCTTGCAGTATTAAATGCGATAACCCTTTCACGTCGGAACGGGCAGCCTCACCATGAACAAGGCAAGTTAGTGCATAGACTTTCAGCCAACATGACAGGTCGGAGTGGACAAGAAAATGATGAACAAAGGATATAAGGAGGCTTCCAAGACACACAAAAGGTTAAGTTCCCTATCATTATTCTCTCTTTACTTGCCATTAACCTCTCTCTCTTCTAACTGGATCGTCGGAGGGTCCGCTGGGGGACTCTTGTTCCCTGCTGGGCATTTGTGTAGGTACCCCAGTGGGCTTAGTTATCAGAGAAAGGTGTTGGAAGCATGGGTCAGCCCAACCTGACCCTCAGGGATTAGTAGTATCATCAGTTGGCGCCGTCTGTGGGAACGCCACTCCGCGTGACAATTGTGCTCATTGTTACCGGAGACCCATTCCCGATAATTCCTCCTTGCCGGCCATCAAGGTAGATGGTCACAACGAGATCCATGGCTTCTCAACACAACATCGTCAACCCCCAAGCCAACCCTCCCAATCCAAACAACCCACCTCAGTACTTCATAGAACGCACCAACAGCATCAACCGCTTGGCCGAGCAAAACTAGGCTTTGATCAACGCTTTGCTCCAGCGAAACCTCCCTATACCTCCTCCACCACCACAAGATATCCCTTCCAATCGAGAACAACCCCGAGCCATCCTTTCCAACAAGCCCACCTCTCCAACTTAGAGGGTCTGCAAGCCCCACCCCAAGACATGAACCCGCTACCTCGAGGTTTACATTCGTTCGTTCAAACACCTGCCCCTGAAAGAGAGGCTAGTAGTGTTCAGCCTCCACTACACTTGGGAGGTGACAATGTTCCTATTTGGGATGCGGAACTCCGAGCCATAAAACTCCAGCTTCAAGGAGTCATGCAGAACATACAGAATAAACCCTCCACAACAGCCAACTCTTCGTTTGTCAACTCCATTAGGGACAAACCCCTACCTCCCAAGTTCAAAATGCCCTCGATCAACTCTTTCGACGGTACAACAGACCCGGTTGACCATTTGGAGACTTACAGGACCCTTATGATCCTCCATGCTTTTCCTGATAAGATCATGTATCGGGCTTTCCCTGTGACACTTAAGGGGTCGGCTCGACTATGGTTTAGTCAGCTGCTACCGGACTCTGTCTCTACTTTCCAACACTTAAGTGATTTCTTTCTGAGCCATTTCATTGGCGCTCAGCCCGGCGGTGCCCGGCAACTCAGCTTCTTAATATTCGTCAAACGAAAGGGGAGTTGCTACGTAGCTTTGTCACCTGTTTCAACACCGAAGCCCTACATGTTGTAGAAAACGACAACAAGGTCATCCTCAAGGCTTTCATGGCCGATTTACGATCATCCGATTTCCTTTTCTCCCTCTCCAAAAACCCTTCAACCTCTATGGCCACCCTCCTTTCCAAAGCCCAAAAATATATGAACGTCGAAGACTCTCTGGCAGCCCACCAAGATACTACAACTAAAAATCCAACCCCTAGGGAGAAGAGAAAGGAATCTGAAATCAGACCCTCCCAACATACACAACAAACCCCTCAGTTTACTGACTAACTCGCTCGAGCAGACCGACCGGCACCTACCCAACCGCCCGGTCGGTTCGAGCGATACACCCCCCTCAATTCCCCTATAGAAAAAGTCTTGAACCAAATCCAACGGGATTACAACCTGAAATGGCCCTAACCATTGCGGTCTCCCTCTAACCGGCGAGATCAATCCAAGTACTATCGTTTTCATCAGGACCACGGCCACAACACTGAGGAATGTGTTAACCTTAAAGACCAGGTAGAGGTTTGATACGAGAGGGTCGCCTCAGTCAGTTCACGGCAGCCCCGTCCCCAACAGAGACCAAGGACCGACCCCCCCGGGGGGCACCGCCGATATATCCCTCCCTGACAACTCGCACAACCCAAGCGAGACAATGATCGACCCCCACCATAACCCGAGCACAAGGAAACCCTGCCTCCTAAAGTCGGAGAGATCAGAGTCATCACTGGCGGGCTCGTATGCGAAGGTCCATCTTGTTCGTCCCAACGAGCTGAACTCAGAAAAATAAGACAGGGCTCCGATAAGGAAGTCGCGACATTGGATCGCCCCTTCAAACACCCCAAGCAGTGGACTGAACCCATCACCTTTATGGAGGCCTATTGCATAGGCATCCGTTACCCCTACGACAACCCCCTCGTCATCTCTGCTCTTCTATCTAGTTACAAAGTTAGATGGGTGCTTGTCGACAACGAAAGTTCTTCAGACATCATCTTCCTGAACGCCTATCGCCAACTCAAGGTCGAAGAAGAAAAATTATCCCCTCTCCAGACCCCGCTAGTTAGCTTCACGGGGATCGGATGACGTCCATAGGCTCCATCAATCTTCCCATCACCATCAGAGAGTATCCACGGTAGACCACCAAGCTACTCACTTTCCTTGTCGTTGACTGTCCTTCCGCTTATAACATAATCCTCGGACGCACAGCTTTTAACGATTTCCAAGCTGTCACCTCCACATACCATCTAGCCATGAAATTCCCCCCCGACCTTGGGGTAGGCGCCATGAGGGGCGAGCAGACGATAGCCAAAGAATGCTACGTCGTCTCACTAAAAAAGGTCAAGATGAAGGAGGCTATAATCATCGAAGGACTCGATGTTAGAGAAGAAGAAGAGTTAGTCAGAAGGGAACCAGTGGAAGAACTTGTTGAAGTCCCCATCGATCTAACCAACTCAGCCAAAACAGCCAGGATTGGTAGCCAACTATCCTCCCAGGCCAAGGTCGACCTCACAGCTCTCCTAACCGAGCACAATGATGTGTTTGCCTGGACCCATTTCGACATGCCGGGCATCGATCCCTCTTTCATCACTCATCGTCTCAGTATCGAGCCCCACTTTCGACCTTTCCGCCAGAGGCAGCGTATCTTTCAGCCAAAACACAATGCCCTCGTCACCTTTGAGGTAGATAAACTATTGAAGGCGCAGTTCATCAAAAACAAGGACTACCCCAGGTGGCTGTCCAATGTAGTCCTGGTCCGCAAAAATAATGGTAAATGGCGACTCTGCGTCGACTATTCCGACCTTAATCGAGCTTGCCCCAAAGATAGTTATCCCCTCCCCCGAATAGATCCTGGTCAATGCCACTGCCGGACATCACCTGCTTAGTTTTATGGATGCCTTCTCTAGCTACAATCAAATTCTGATGCACCCGGCTGACCAGGAACACACCTCCTTCATCACAGACAGAGGAACTTATCATTATCGTGTTATGCTATTCGGTTTGAAAAATGCCAAAGCAACTTACCAACGTTTGGTCAATGTCGTCTTTCACCACCAGATAGGCCAGAACATGGAAGTCTACGTCGATAACATGCTAGTCAAGAGTAAACTCCCCTTTGATCATTTGGCAGACCTTCGAAACCTTACGCAAATATCAGATGAAGCTGAATCTGGAGAAGTGCGCCTTTGGCGTAGGATTTGGGAAGTTCTTGGGCTTCATGGTCAACCAATTGGGCATCAAGGCCAACCCCGAAAAGATCAAGGCCCTGATAGAAATGCAGCCTCCCAGAACGGTCAAGGAGGTTCAGTGGCTCATAGGCAGAGTTCCCGCCCTCAATCGTTTTATTTCTCGAGCAACAGACAAGTGTCTTCCGTTTTTTAAAGTCCTCGACAGGCTTTTGAGTGGAACACCGAATCTGAGGAGGCCTTTCAAGAACTGAAGCAGTGCATGGCCAACCCCCCCTCCTCTCTCAAGTGCTCTCAAGCGAAACCCTCTTCCTCTACTTAGTTATATCAAACACCGTAGTCAGTGCTGCCCTCATTAGGAAAGACAGCTCAGTACAACGTCCAGTCTACTACATTAGCCACACTTTCAGGGGGGCAGAACAGAACTTTCCTCTGCTGGAAAAAATGGCCCTCGCCTTGGTCATAACCTCAAGGTGACTCCAACCTTATTTCCAAGCTCACTCCATAGTGGTTCTCTCTGACCAGCCTTTAAAGAAGGTCATGCAACAGCCAGAGTTGTCGGGCAGACTTATGCAATAGTCCATCGAGCTCAGTCAATTTGAAATCTCTTACCAACCTCAAACAGCAATCAAATGACAGGTCGTCATCAATTTTATCTTGAAATTCACCAATCTCACTCCGAACGTGCCCCTTCCGCCAACGTAATTCAACACTGAGGCAAAAGACCCCCATTCCTGGACCCTTGTGTTGATGGATCATCTCGCAAAGAAGGCAGTGGGGCCAGTCTCATCCTCACCACCCTCGAGGGTGGGTATTTCAAGTGTGCCCTCCGTTTCCTATTCGACGCGAGCAATAATGAAGCCAAATATGAGGCCTTGATAGCAGGTCTTCGACTGGCTAGCGACATTGGTGTAAGCCATATCCACGTGTTCAGTGATTCCCAATTGATCGTCGAGCAGATTACTGGGAAATTCGACACAAAGGAAGACACGATACGAGCCTACAGGGACATTGCACTCCCCCTTGTTCACGTTTTCAATACTTTCCAGATCAAACACATCCCTAGATCAGAAAACTCCAAGGCGGACGAAATGACCCAATTAGCCTCGGCCAACCAGTCAGACCTCAGCCATGGCATCCGCATTGAATACCTGACCCATCTGGCTACTTCGCCAAACCAGCAGGAGGTTCACTTCCTCTAAAACGAACCTATCCCATGGGCTACAGACATCCTTCTATTTTTTACACGAAGGGAGTTGCCAGACGATAAACAGTAAGCCGCCAAAGTCAGAGTCCGGTCGTCCAATTACATCCTCATCAGTGGCCTACTGTACAAATGAGGATTCTCACGCCCATACCTCAAGTGTCTTAGTCCTGCTCAAGCGACCTATGTGATGAGAGAAGTCCACGAGGGCATCTGTGGTAATCATTCAGGTGCAAGGTCTCTGGCCCATAAAATCCTCCGCTCCGGCTACTTCTGGCCTACTCTCAACCAAGATGCCACCGAATTTGTGCTTAAGTATGATAAATGCCAGAGCTTTGCCAATATCCCCCATGCTCTACCAACAGAACTAATTACGCTTAGCACTTTCTACCCCTTCGCCAAGTGGGGCATCGACTTAGTTGGTCCCTTGCCCACTGGTAAAGGCCAGACCAAATCCGTTGTGGTTGTCATTGACTACTTCACCAAATAGGTTGAAGCAGAACCCCTTGCTACAATCATTGAGCGAAACACCACTAGGTTTATCTGGCAGTCGATCGTGTGCTGATTTGGAATCCCCCAACCCATCGTTTCGGACAACGGCAAACAATTCGACAATGCCAAGTTTAGGAAATTCTATGCAGAGCTCCACATTAGGCCATGTTTCTCCACCCCACGTCATCCCCAAGCTAATGGGCAAGTCGAAGTCACCAATCGCTCCTTCTTGAAGATCATCAAGACTAAGTTAAAAGCCGCTAAAGGACTCTGGGCTGAAGAATCACCGAACGTGCTCTGGGCTTGTCGGACGACCGCCCGAACCCCTAATTGGGGAGACCCCTTTTTGCCTAACATACGGTGCTGAGGTAGTTATCCCAGTGAAAATCGGCTTACTGACCCCTCAGGTTTTACACCTGAATCCAGAACTAAACGAAAAGTTGCATCGGGCTAACTTGGACCTGATTGAAGAGCTCCTAGAGACAACTGTTGTCAAACAGGCGTCATATCAGCAGAAAATGATAACACATTATAACCGCAAAGTTTGACCTCGAGAGTTCGCAATAGGGGACCTAGTCTTGCGTGAAGCAACCCTTGCCATTAAAAATCCGACCGAGGGCAAGCTAGCAGCTAAATGGGAAGGACCTTATGTTGTCAAGGCCAAACCCCGCCTGGGCACTTACCATCTCCAAGATATGGAAGGTAGAGACCTCCCCCATCCATGGAATGCCGAGCACTTGAAGCATTATTTCCAGTGAAATAGCGTCTCCTGTCTTTGTATTGTTCAATTGTTATATGTTCTCTTTTGCCGATCTGCACGCTTGTTCATTTTCGCCCTTTTCATACATGGTGTAAACTTGTGATCAACAGACTGTGCCTTAAATGACAACAATTTGACATCTCCATTGTCTGTGTTGCATTTCAATAACAACTTTTTGACCAAGCCTCAGCCAGACTGAGCACAAACAGCTCAGCCAGACTGAGTTAACTGAAGCCTCAGCCAGACTAAGCAAGAAAAGCTCAGCCAGACTGAGTTGACTAAAGCCTCGGCCAAACTGAGCACGAAGAGCTCAGCCAGACTGAGTTAACTAAACCCTCAGCCAAATTGAGCATGAAGAACTCAGCTAGACTGAGTTAACTAAAGCCTCAGCCCGACTGAGCCCTTCAAGTCTCAGCCAGACTGAGCAAGAAAAGCTCAGCCAGATTGAGTTTGCTAAAGCCTCAGCCCGACTGAGCCCTTCAAGCCTTAACTAGACTAAGCATGAAAAACTCAGCCAAACTGAGTTAACTAAAGCCTCAGCCCGACTGAGCCCTTCAAGTCTCAGCCAGACTGAACACGAAGAACTCAACCAGTCTGAGTCAAAACTAGTCTCATCCAGGCAAAGCATGCAGTTATAATCAGTCGCTACCAAACTTAGTTAAAATCCCAGTTCATGATCATCCATTTTTACTATTCATACAAGTCAGCCTGCTTGCCCATTTTTACAAAATAGGTTACTTATCAAATTTCAAATTCCCAAATTTTTCTTACCTATTTTTATCCAATTCTGCTCAGCCATTTTTACCATTTAAACTTTACAAATCAAAGCAACAACAACAACAACAATAACAGAACTTGTCGTTTTATTAACAAACTTGTACTTTTATACAATTCATTACAGAAATTACATGTACAAAAAAAAAAAACAATTTTATACGCTTAATCCTCTTTGCTTGACGCGAGATCTTCCTCTTCAACCCCCTCATCCAAGGGGGTCTAGGCAACGTCGTCTTCTTCTACCTTCACGGGACTGAAGTCCACGTCTGGGAATAGCTTTTGCGCCTTATACTTGAAGGACTCCAGCCGCTGTCCCAGTACTGGCTCATCTCGTGCTTATAGAAGTCGGACCGCTGAAAGCTTTGGATCACTTCTTCTTCGCTCCTGCCATCAGTGACCGCTCCTAACGGCCCAATACCCCCTTCCCCCTCTTTCGCCAAGCTCCGAGTGACTGCAGCGTCGATAGCCATCTGGAATTCGGCGGACCCCTTAAATTGCTCCATAGCCGCCATACATAAGTCAGGGTACGCCGCCCTCTCAGATGCCAATTTGGCCCTCTCTTCTGCCAATGCTTTCTCCAAGTCTACAATTCGCCCATCTGCTTCCTCCTTGTCTTTGATTGCCTGGTCACGCAAATCTTCGTTGTTGGCCGGAGCTTCCTCCAACCTTTCCTTGGCGGTGGTGCAAGCTTCCTGGACTTCGCCTACCTTCCTTTGCTCGCCCGCCAACTCAAACTCCAGCGATATCACCTTGTGGAGCACCACTTCCAGCTCTGACTTGGTCATGGCAAGCTCAGCGACAGCATGATCAAATCAAACCTATGTATTTAGAAATGAATTTAGGGAGCATGACTTGAGGGGGAGCTTTTTTTACTCCCAAATCAAATCGAAACATCATTGTATGCCATCATCAAAAAGGGAGAGATTGTTAGACTCATTTATTTTGATGATTTATTTAATTATGTTTTAATTTATTTGGAAAAGAAAAATAGAATCAAAATTTATTTTGATGATTTATTTGAAAGAGAAAAATATAATCAAAATTTATTTTGATGATTTTATGTTTTAATAAAATCAAAATTTATTTTGTCTCATTATTTATCACCTAAACCTTTATCCTAAATACTGTTAGAATGTATTTAATATTTGATTAAATCAAGAGTTCAAACAGCCCAAAACAGAGGTTCAAACAGCTCAACACAATAGCAGTTCAAAAGGTTCAAGTGGAAGATATTCAAATTTGTAATGATGGAGTGGAAGATATTCAAATTGGTAATAATGGAAGTACAACGACTATAAACGGTTATAAAATGAATAGAACGGCTATAAACGACTATAATTTTCATTATATATACTAAAGTCTCTAATGTAAACAAGTTACAAAAAACCTAAAAATATTCTTTGATCTATAATCACTCATATCTATTCTCAGAAATTATGTAACGCCCTCAAAATAATAACATTAAACCCATCAAATAAGACATGCATTGATATGTAAAAGTTCCACATTCTTCCATATATCAAAATTCCATTACATAAGTATTACATGTTAACAACAAAAGCAAATGCCCTATGGGCTTACAGCTTTCCAAGTTAACACTTGGTTACAACAAAAGAGTACTAACTCATTACACATTAAGCCCTTGGCTTGAATTTACATGTAATACATCAAAAAGTAAAACGACAAAAGTATGTCCGCCTCTAGCCTCCCAAGCTATGTCCTTGGAGGTGGCATGCTACCTGTACCTGAAAATGATATTCCCATATAGGGTGAACCACAGCCCAGTAGAAATACACTAAACCAACCATGAACAATGACTAAAAGATTAGCAAGTGATAGATGGCCAACACTGATACATTCACATAAATCACATATTTATGTCATACGACTTATGAGTCCAAGTTACTTTTCATTTTCCCCTTTTTCAACAGATAGACATATAAGCTCTATCCACATTCTCAACAGATATGTATAAAAACTATATCCCACATTCACAGATAAGCATATAAGCTATATCCACATTCTCAACAGATATGTATAACAACAATATCCCATATTCACAGATAAGCATATGAGCTATATCCACACTTCACAAAGATAAGCATATAAGCTCTATCTTCACTTCTCTAGACAAGCATATGAGCTGTATCTACGGAGTTCATCCCCTATCTTCTTCCAATACTATCCGGTTTAGAGGTACATCCCCCATCTTCCCCTAAACCGCGGAGTACATCCCCCATCTCCTCCTCTACACATAACGTATACAAACACATTGGTTCTATATACAATCACTCAATACATACAGTTAATGTATTCTATCAACCGTCAAATTCCATGACACATTCCATTGATTAGTTTCCGTTTGCCTAATCATCATGCATTGTCTACAACAATCACGACTATCCTCCACCGATAGCCCAAAGCAATTATCTCTAAACAGAAAATAAATGCACAATGGATATTCAATCAACATTTCATTTCCTCATTTCTCATAATTAATTATCCCAATTAATCAAACAATGTAATTAGGTCGTTATCCATAATTACTATTTCAACCCTTAGGTCCCATTTTCATCAATGATTCAACATTTATTCCATTTCTCTATGCCAAACATGCATCTAGGTTTATTACGAATAAAACCCCAACTTTTGTAAAATTGCACAAAAGCCCCAAACTTTCACCAAATTACCAAACCAACCCCAACATTTCAAAATACTAAAATTTAAACACAAAATCCATAGAGAGGAGTAGGATATCCCTACCTCGAAGTTTGAGCCAAAAAGGAGATGAAGACTCGAAGATCAACGTGTTCCAAATCCAAACTTTTTCAGATTAAATCAAAGCTCCCAACGCCCTCTATCTTTTTAACAAAGGCTCTAGGCCAGATTCACACTCTAGGGAGATCAAATCTTAGAGAGAGTGTACGTCTAGAGAGAGAATCTCGGATCTAGGGTTTGATCAAAAAAGAAAGTGAAAAACTGAAGTTCAAAATCGCTACTGTCCGCTGATATAAAACACGCTCGCTCGAGCGAAGACTTCGTCGCTCGAGCGACCAGACACAGAAAACTCTTGCTCGAGCCAAGAAGTTCTCACTCGAGCCAAAAACTCAGAAGTGCGCTCGAGCGAAAGAATGCTCGCTCGAGCCAACAACTCAAACCCTCAGGTCTGCCACCAGCACGCTCGAGCGACAGACTTCTCGCTCGAGCAAAGAACAACCAGACCGCTCGAGCGAAGAAAGCTCGCTCGAGCCAAGAAATACAACTCTCAGGTCCAGAACCAGACGCAATCGCTCGCTCGAGCGAAGCCACTCTGGCTCGATCCACCAGACACAAACTCAACTCTCGCTCGAGCGACCAACTCCTCGCTCGAGTGAAGGTCCAAAAATCTGGGCAGCAGCACTAGGCTCCCAAACACAACCAACCTGTAACAAACCTGCCCAACACATCCTATAACTCAATATACAAAGTAAAGAGGGTGAAAACAAGATAATAAACAACTACCAACATCCACGGACACATGTCCGGATCACTGTACAACAAGGGTAAACCCGGGATCGCTATAAATTACACACTGAGCCTTATAGCTTTAAGCCCATCTTTTCTGTGTAAGGTTTACAGAAAAACCAGAGCTTCATTTTTATATCTATCTTTGAGAGATAATTTTTGTAGCTTTTTGTGAAAGCAAAAACACCTTCTTTTCAACCTTGTAAGAGTGTAGTACACTCAGTGTTCTTGACTTTGAAAGTCAGTGTAAAATCTGTAGAGGATTGCTCCATCTGTGAAAAGGTTGTTAGCACCATGTGAAGCTAGAGTATAGTGGAAAATCTCAAGTGAAGCTTGAGGAGTGGACGTAGGCCGAATTGAAGCCGAACCACTATAAATTTGTTTGTCTCTCTCTCCCTTATCTCTATATTTTATTTTAAATTGCCATAGCTATATTTCACATTTTTACTATGCTAAAATCATTAACTAACATAGTCGTTAAGACACTTGTTTTAATTATTTTTATTTCATTAATTATATTTATCTATTGTACTAGTCATAATTTTATTAGGGTATTATTAATTTTAATTATAAAAACCTAATTCACCCCCCCTCTTAGGTTGTCTTTTGGGTAACAAGACAGTCGACTGTGACCCTGGCTTCCTCCATTCTTCTGCCAATCGACCGGCCACCGCGCGCACGTGGTACATGGTGGTCTTTAATGCGGCACCCATCTCTGGTTTGCTTGCCCCAACTTTCTCTTCTCCAGAACTTGGGGCCACTTTGACACAGGCTCCTTCTTGAGTGATTGTGGCTCCAATCTCTCACCCACTGCCATTTGCTCTGGCTCCACCGTGCCCGTCCCCACTTGGACACTTGGGCTCATCACTTCTTCCCCACCGCCCTTGTCTCCCCCACCTCCACTTCTGGGGTTTCCTCCGCCCTCCCATCCTTCATCTTCTTCAAAAGAGGACCCCCCTCACTCTCCTCCGCCACTGCCCTCTTTTTCTTCTTCTTCTTTAACAATGCCTCCACCTCCTGTTCGTTCCTCTCCTTCAGCGGATCCACTAAGGGCAGCAACGGCACAAAATCAGTCAGAACTTTGTCTCCCAACGGCTTAGGCTGTGGTCGAACCTGCTCTCTCATCACTAGCTTAGGCGCAGGCCCCAACTGCGATTCCTTATACTTGTCTGCCTTGGCAAACGTTTTCCGCTCCTCCGCCTCCTGTACCTTTCTCCTTGCCTCCAACTCCTCCCGTGCAGGATCCTCCTTAGTCGGTTGCAGCCCCAGACTCAAGGCGAACAGGGTTGACGTCGGATAAGGTCATCCCACTTCACTCCCTCCTTCTCCTTCCACTTCTTAACCCATTTCACCCTATTCTCGGCCTCCGCTTCTAGCCTTGACTTCGTGGGGACTTTCCACGTTGTGCGCACCCCCCTCCCACCATTTGCTAATACATAGAACCACATCGGTCTCCACCCCTTCACCGATGATGGTAAGCCCGCCACCGCTTGTAAGGTCACCCATGTTTCTTGCTGACCGGAGGCCTTGTAGCAAGAAAAGAATTCCCCCACTGTCATTGCTGCCCCCCCGGTCGCCTGTGGCCATGCAATCGCGTAGGCCATTAGTATTTTCCATGCGTTGGGCATTAGCTGCCCTGACGCCACCTCCAATCGGTTTAGTATGTCCACCACTATTTGGGGAGCGACAACCTCAACCCCCCCCGGCAACGCTTCCTCGTACAACGTAAATTTCATCGGTCGTGTATCCAACACCCTCTCTTTAGACGTGGGCAACTTCAGCTCTATCTCTACCGAAATCTGGTATTTCCTTCATACCTCCTTTAACTCCTCCGCCGTGAACGTTGACTTGTCGGCCTTGGTGTGCTAGTGGTCTGGTTCCACTTGGCTAATTGGTCTTACGGCTACAATCATCGTAAATGGGTGAGCTTGCGCCGCTTTCTCCGCGCCTCTACTCTATATTGCTTCGCCAACTCCACTGCATCGTCTTTTCCCAGTGCCTCTAGCCTCATGGCTGGCACTTCAACTCGAGCCATCTCTTTTACGTTTCTGCGTATTGCTTCGGACGCTGGCACAAAGAAGTTCGCAAAGTATTGGAGAGGTGTGTAACACGAAACAAATGAATTCAACTCTGGGATATGTTGGTTTTTCGCAAAAAGGTATGGAAGACAAATAACTCCAAATGCCCAGGATTTGCCTATATTCCAAGGATCGAGATTAAATTTTGCTAGTTTGAAAATTTTGAAAGTTTTCGCCCCCACCTTTTCCACGCCCTATATTAGTACTAACCCTTCGCTTCTTGCTAACGCATCACCTCTCTTATCACTGGATCATGCCACGTGTACAACCACGATTCACTACTCTTTTCCCCTTCCCTGTCTATTCTACTTCACATCACCACACGCCTCGTCGCTCCTCGAGCCCCGCGCGCTGTCACCACTTCTCACTCGGTCCCCCTTTCGCGATCAACCCTTTTCTCGGTCGGCCTTCTCGCCTGGTCCCCCCCCCCTTTTCTCCTATGTGGTCGGCACTCTCTCACTTGGCCACACACAATCCCCGTCTTCCTTCTTATTTCCTTCGTTAGACTGAAGCTGTACTTGGAAATGGGGGACTACTGACATCGGTGGGCCCATAGAGGCTTTTGGCCCACCACTTAGAGCCTAATTCACGGTTTAAGCACTAAAGCCCAACACCACTGAAACCCGACGTTGCATCAAGAACCAATGGCATCTAAACGCTTGTCAAGAGGAGAACCAGCCACGTAAGTAAACAAAGATCCTGTAGAGTTATTGCACCGCACATCAGCCATTAATAAGGCCCCTGCAGCATTAAATGCGATAACCCCTTCACGTTGGAACATGCAACCTCACCATGAACAAGGCAAGCTAGAGCATAGACTTTCGACCAACATAACAGGTCAGAGTGGACAAGGAAATGATGAACAAAGGATATAAGGAGGCTTCCAAGACACACAAAAGGTTAAGTTCCCTTTCATTATTCTCTCTTTACTCGCCATTAACCTCTCTCTCTTTTAACTGGATCGTCGGAGGATCCACTGGGGGACTCCCATTCCCCGCTGGGGGACTCCCGTTCCCCGCTGGGCATTTGTGCAGGTACCCCGGTGGGCTCAGTGATCAGAGAGCGATGTTGGAAGCGTGGGTCAGCCGACCCGACCCCCAAAGATTAGCAGTATCATTATATATATATATGAATAAAATAAAATAAGAAAAGAAAGAAAGAATTACCATTTTCAAACTAAAACTTATGGGGGATTGGGTTAATTATTAATGGAACTAATTTATTATAAATTTGGTTTGATTGTATAATTTTATAATTCAATAGTGTGACAAGATTCAACACTCAATTCCACCAATGGAGAATAATAGAAATTTATGAACAAAATTAGGGGATCCTCTCAATCTAGTCCCTTCCAAACATGAGACCAAGTACGTGTCTCAAGATTCTATAGTATCCCTTAAATAATTAAAAATTGTAATTATGGCTCATGAATTCTAAAAGTAATTAAATCATTTTAATTAATTACAAAATAACTTTTGTAATTATTGAGCAATGTATAGTAAACTTTTTCTGAAACTGAAATTAGGTGTCTTAAAAAATAAAAATAAAAAATAAAAAACAAAAGAAGAGAAGAACGAAAGATTGTCAGGCATCATATCAGATTTCCAACCCTTTGTGATTTGATTCATTTGATTCATGTACAGATATTTTTTTTGTTATTTAAAAATTGTTCAAAAAATTGCACTTGTAGCAAACCCTCTGCTTTATCTTATCTAGAACAAGCATTACCACAATGGTTAATAACTTTAATTTTAACTTTTATTACAAAATAACATAACTAACACTACGAAATAGCGTAACATTTCTTACAATGTGCTCTTTTTACAGATGCATGTTATAGATTTCAAAAAATACATATAGAATGTTATAACAAACTTCTATGCTTATTGCTTTAAAACAAAAATCTCAAACACTTTGTAATATCAAAATTATCACAAACACACTGTTCTGTGAATGATACTCTATGAAAATTCTGAAGTACAAAAAAAACAAAAAACCATTTTCCTTAGCTCAGTTTTGCCCTTATAAGTCCTTAAACTGACCCAATCAAGGCCAATATTGAGACAATCAAGCAAACAATGCTAAAAGTTTGAAGAACAATCCACTTTGTAGTCCAAGCCCTAATCTTCTTCTGCACAAAGTACATTTCCATAGGGAAATATATTGCCAAGGGCCAAAAGTTCAGTGCCCCTAACACTTCCAAAACTTGGTTAAAGTAAGGGAAGATCACTGCAATTACGGTGGTTGATATAACATAAAATGTCCGAAAACATAGCCTAAGCGGATTCAACTGAAAACCCGACAACAATGGGAGCTTGAAGTTGTAGAAATTGTTCACAAATCCGCTGTTTGGATACTTCTTACCAAACCATCTTTCTGCAATTGCAAACACTGGCTGACTGTATACCTAACAAATGAATCTGCATGGCCATAGTAAGCATTTGTGATGGTGATTATGTAAGCAGAGCAATGACAAAGATTTATCATTGCATTCCTATGCTAACATGATTATATCTTTGCAGCGAAGATAAAGTAACATCATCAAAATTGAATTGAAACAATATTTATATACCTGATATCCTCCAACTAAATGTAGAATAATGCAAGCATTAACGAAATCAATGAGCCAGAAGGGCTCATAGAATCCGAATCCTGACAAGAGGTTTCCCGGTGTTTTATCCCCGAAGGCTGCATATCCGAAGCATCCACAACAGAGGTAGAAGAAGGTGGTGATGAAGATTGTAGACCTGGAGGCCTTCTTCATGGTCCGGTTTTCTGGTGGAGGTGACTTCAAAGTATCTGTTAATGTAAATGTAAATTACTACTACACCTACCACCAAACCTACCTCCACCTACTACTCCTATCACCTACTACACTCCACCAAACCTACCTCCACCACTCACTCCTCACCTACTCCAGAATCATCTCCTATATAATAGGAATTCTTGTACAAAATATATACACAACAATCAATCAATACATCAATCAATAATACATACAATTTATTCTCTATCTATCAATTTATTTTACGTGGTATCAGAGCAAGGTTAAGAAGCTAGTAATTCTGCTTCACCGGCGGGCGGCAACCTCGCCTTGGCCGCCCGCCGGACCTCTACACATACCTTCACTTTCCTACAGCTGCTTCCACAAAATACAATCTGCACAAGACCTCTTTTTTTTTCTTGAGAAGAAATCACATGTAGAGTTTCTCACTAGCATCTTTGACATGCTTACTAGCCAGCTTCCTCTCATTGCAATGAGCAGCAACGTCTGCAAGGATTTCCATGCATGGAATTCTGTGTTTTGATGCTGCAGCAGATAATGCTTCCTGACCTTCACTCGATTCTGCTGCATCTTTATCAAAACAAATACCAGTGAAGCACCATCCTCCCCGACGAGGTCTACACCCTCGCCGTCTCCTTCGAGATCCCCGATTACACCGCCGACGTCGTCGCCACCGGCGCCCTCCGCCTCCTCAGAGCCGTTCGCTCCCACATCTCCGCCCTCGGCCGATCCCACATCAAATACTACCAAGCCGGATCCTCCGAAATGTTTGGCACTTCTCTCTCTCAATATTTCTGCTTTTTGGTGAGACCAAACCCACGGTCTCTCTCTCTAACAACAACAAAAGTCCCATTTACACACACCCAGCTCTCTTCTCTCTTTAGATTTCTAGGCTTCTCTCTCTCTAAGACACACACTCACATACACACCCACGGGATTGACAGACCCAACACAACCCACACTCCCACACACACCCACGTGATTTTCTTTTATCTATTTCTTTTCATTTTTAATTCATTCCCTTCTCCAATAAAATAATTCTCCCACCTCTTTTTCCTTACACTCCACCTATATTTTTTCTTTTTCATTACACTCCTGTTCCCCACTCCAATTTCTTTTTTTTATATATTTCTTTTACTCCCTCTTTTGAACAGAAACCGAACCACCACCTGATTTGCACACCTATCATCTTCCTTTTCTATTAGTGGTAGGACCCGCCCACACACCACACATGTTTGAATCTCACATTTCCTTTTTCTTTTTATTTTTTTTTTATTCCTTTCACATTCACCCATTTCTCTTCAATTTTATTCACATATTTTCTTATTATTTCTTTCTTTCTTTTTTCTTTCTCTTTCATTTATTTTTCATCTTTTTTTTTCATTATTTTTTTCTTTGCAAAAAAAAAAAAAACGAGGAAGAACGATGAATTGCACACCAACTTATTTTATTCATGTCGGGGCTCACCCCGATCACCATTTTACACCAAAAAAAAAAAAAAACAAAAAAAACAAAACAAACAAAAACACCAACACAAATCGGAACAGTGGGATTTTTCTTCTCTACTCTGCCGCCGGTCTCTTCTTCTTGCCTCCGTCCTGAGCGGCCCTTGACGGTGCTGCCTCCGTACTTCCCACTCCACTGGGCACGATCACTACTCCCTGCTCCTCCACTGCAGCATATGGCGGCCCTCCAAATCGGAACATCACGGTGGCCTTCCGCTTCAGCTCCTTGTTTTCTGCCTTTAGCACGCTTATCTCTGCTCGCGCATCCTTATACATGCGTTGGAGCAGAGCCAGTTGGGCGTTTAATTGCTGCACCTCATTTGTCCTACTCTGCAGCCGGTGCGACAAGTTTGTGACCGCCGTCATGGACTCCACACATGCCTTCAACGTATACTGATTAGCCTCCACATCCGTTTGCACTGCCATTTTTTGCTCCACCGACTGCATCGGAAAGTTCAACGGAGCAAACCCAGTGGTGTTTGGTTGAGGTTCACGGGACACTGCGCCAGTTATCTCTCTTGTGGACTCGTTGAGGTCGGGAAAGAGAGTAAGCAGACCACGGGACGAAGAGGCCATTTTCTGGGCAACAGAGTGTTACAGAATATCTCTCGCCACAGAGTGTTACAGACTCTCTCTCTCAGCACAACGAAGAGCTTTTCAGAGGATTTCGCAGGTTTTTTGCCTCTGCCTCGGCCTCAAGCTCCGTCTTGGTTAAATAGCCGAGGCAGCCACGCGCATCGCGCGCCTCTTGATGCCAGACAAACGGGCACGCCAGCCAAGGCACTCACGTGCCTCGTCATCATATCTGGCACGCCTTTTGATGCATCGGGCACGCCTTTTGATGGCATGCCTTTTGACAGATTGGGCACACCTTTTGAGGGCACGACTTTTGAGGGCTCGATATCTACATCCATGTATATTTTTTGGGCAGCCTATATACACACTCATACAGTGTCTTCTACACCGGTCAGCTTTATCAATCCCTTTGTTTCAACCTCAAATAGGTTTCTATCTTCACACCTATTTGAGTTTGAGGGGGGGTTATACACAGTATCATGTATAAGTCGCTCATGGCGCACTGTGCACCACCACAACCTCTGCTACATCGGTCCAACATGACCCCGTAAACTGTCCTGCTACATCGGTCCGACATGACCCCGTAAACTGTCCTGCTACATCGGTCCGACATGACCCCGTAAACTGTCTTCTACAACGGTCCGACATGACCCCATAAACTGTCCCGACATTGATTCCGGTCAGCTGCTACATCGGTCCGACATGACCCCATAAACTGTCCCGACATTGATTCCGGTCAGCTTCTACAACGGTCCGACATGACCCCATAAACTGTCCCGACATTGATTCCGGTCAGCTGCTACATCGGTCCGACATGACCCCGTAAACTGTCTTCTACAACGGTCCGACATGACCCCATAAACTGTCTGCTACAACGGTCCGACACGACCATACAGTGTCTCCTATCCCATTTTTAATTTTATTTGTCAGCTTATTTTTCTGTTTTGTTACTCTCTCCAAACTCAAGTTGGCTAGTACCTATCCTCCTTGAGTTTGAGGGGGGCTGTTAATGTAAATGTAAATTACTACTACACCTACCACCAAACCTACCTGCACCTACTACTCCTATCACCTACTACACTCCACCAAACCTACCTCCACCACTCACTCCTCACCTACTCCAGAATCATCTCCTATATAATAGGAATTCTTGTACAAAATATATACACAACAATCAATCAATACATCAATCAATAATACATACAATTTATTCTCTATCTATCAATTTATTTTACAGTATCCTTTTCATTGCATTCAATTTTAAATATTTTTCTTTCTTAAAAATTCTTGAAACATGTAAGAGTGTGAAATTTATCAAACGGAGAGAATAAACTATACTTGTATTTCTAGAAGAATAATTGTATATGGATAGGCAAAAGCAACATCTCCAAGTGCTTGAAAGACCAACCATAATTTCTCAGTTGTAGTGCCTGTTGGGACTCCTCCAATCCTCCCCATGATCTTCTTATTTTCTGCAATTGTAAAAGCAAGAAACCGTTTGGATGAGTTGATTTCAAATCAAGGGATTTGAGATTGAATTTCATAATTTATAAGAGATTACTTCATTTCTAGTTGAAATGTCAAAATTATGTCAACTTTTACTATTTTTAAGGGAGTTGCTTCCCAACGCAAGGTTCTCTGGACTTGCCCTATAGACTAAATCTCAGATTAAAATTACCAACAAATCACAAGTATCAATTAAGTTCAAAAGACATTAACGAATCGAACCCTAGATGTCCAAATTTATAGCTAGTCTCAGAGTTCACCCTCTTAAATACATGTTTGCAGCAGACCTTTTGGCCTTGTTTGTTTGGGGTATATCGACGAGGATATGGGTGTTTGACAAGATATAAAATCTGATGGGATTTACAAGTTTTTTCACCTCCCTATATCTCATGTTTAGTTTCTCTGTGTATAAGGAGTTCAGAGATTATATCCCTCAAAAGGGTGGGACATTGCATATCATCTATCACCGGATGTAAATTTATCCTTCATCTAATGGTAAAAAATAAATCAATCTCATCTGATTCCATATTATATCCTACTCTAATCAAATATAGTAAAAATGGCCCCACAATATATATAATTCTTATCATATCCCTAAAAAAAAGGCATACCAATGACAGTTGCAAAGCCAAGTACAAAGCCAATGGAAGAGTAAAAGAAGGACATGATTGCTGCAACAAAAGAGAGCGATGCCATGTTGTGGAAATCTGGAATCTGTGACGCTACAATCTGCACTACTCCAAACAGCACCATATACACTGTATCCCCATATTCACATGAAGCCTTATGCCCTTCTTTGTGATGACAGTTTGATTTCTGAATTGTTCTGTAATTTCATTTACCTATTTAAATAAAAACAAAGGGACTTCCAAAAAAAAAAAGATGAAAGTTGTAATTTTTTAAAGATTGGACACAATTCTCATACATGAGTTATGTATAATTCTGTAATCAGATTCTATACACGTGGACGAAATAGCGTACCTAACACTAGCTGCGGAGGTAATAACAAAGGCGACTCCACACCCATACATGCTTTCCTGCAAAAACAGTCCACTTATTCTTTTACTGTTCTCTCCTGAAAAACAATTACAAATTCATCATCTCTTATGCCTTTTCAAAAAAAATAATAATTTGTCCAAGAAAATTAACCTCAGTAGAATGTGGTGGTTTGGAATTACTCAATTCGTGTGTGTGTGGTGGGGGGATTGTTCTTGGGTAGTACTCTTTTATAAGAATGAATATGGGGCACAACACTATCATTTTTACACATGGTCTCTTAATAACCAAACAAGTGAGATGAGAAATTAGCATTATTTAAAACTATTTGATACCACAAAGCCATTATCGTTTTTTTTTTTTTTTTGATAACTCAGGGTGTCCAGGTCAGCTTACGCGCACCTCGACTAATCTCTGGGGGATCAATCCCACCGTCCACTAGCGGGGGCCATTTAAATACGGAGCTCCTGGGGATCAATCCCACTGTCCACTAGCGGGGGCCCATTTAAAGTCAGAGCAGAACTCCGTATGGACTGGCCTAAGACAAAAGTTGATAGTACCTAAGAGGTATTGAACATGAAACTTAGAGAGGAGCAAACTCCTAAGTCCCAAGCTTTTACCACTAGGCCAACCCTTGAAAGTTACAAAGCCATTATAGTTAATATCAACTTCAGTTATGCGATGAAAATTGGTGAACATAACGGGGCCAAGGCCAGGTGGGAAAATTTTCCAAATCTTGATTGGTTCAATGCAATTTTAAGCATTTATTATAATATAAAAAATATATATATTTTAGCCCTCTAAATCTATATAATTTTACTTTAACTTTCTCAAACTTCACAAAATAAAATTTGATTAGTCTATGCAATTTTGAATATTCGTACAAGAAATTAACATTTTAACCCCATCCCAAAATCTGAAAAAAAAAAAATTACTTTGGTCCTTCAAAAGTCTAATAATTTTACCTTGATCCATCCTTTGCATAATATTTGGATTACAAACACATAAATAAGCAAGATTTATTGATTTATATATATTTTAAGTCTAATTTCTGTACTTATAGACTCATTCAATTAATTTAGGATCAAGCCCACAAATTATGATACCTTGATTTCAAGTGGATTTCTTATATAATAACCATTGATTTGGTAATTTTATTTTAATAAATAAAATTGAAATATTAGTAGAAAAAAGCACTGACCTAAATACAATTTAACAACTTCCACGTAGGATTTGCTCTTGGTGGGGCCATATTCAGGATCAGGAGATTTGTAGCAATCACAGAGAAGGTCTGCTGAAACAATGGTGATGGCAGCAAAGACCAGCATAGTGACTAGACCACCGACCCACCCTAGCTGAGCCGTACACCATGTAAGGGACAGTACTCCTGCCCCTATTACCCCTGTTATTACATGTGCAATTGTTGTCCATACCGTTCCTATTAGAATAGTACACCAAAAAAAAAAAAAAAAAAAAAAATTAAACTTATTAGTGTTACAAAAAAATCTATATAATATGGGAGAAGGGTATTTGAAAATATCTAATTTATCTTAGAGATACATTTTGATTCAATGGTTTAAATTGTTTCATCTCAACTTCAATGGTTGAGATGTCTTTATTTCCCGCCCAAATGCTCTTTGAGCATCAATGGTTGAGATGAATTACCATCAAGATCTAATGGTCAGAAAATCTCTCTCTATCTGATTTCAATTTTGAACCCTCTCTCGCTCCTCTCCGTCACAGGTACTCATCTCCTCTCTTTCTGATTTCAATTTTGAACTCTCTCTCTCTCTCTCTCTCTACCTGCATCGGAGCCCATCCCACGCGACGACCACCGACCATCGTGACGTCGACGACCACCGACCACCTCTCCTCTGTGTGTCAAACTCCAATGCATCCAAACCCTAAAATTCTTTCCCGTGATAAGATAGGTATTTGGAAAATGTGATGGGCATTTGCTTCTTATTCAGATTTATCAGATTTCTGCTTTGAGATTTAGAATCCTTCAGATGGACAAGGATTACAGCAATTGGATTATGAAGTACCGGGTCAATTTTAGTCCCATTTTATCTTTATTCCCTGACGTAGTAAACACAACCATTACTAGATTCTGTAAATTTTACGTGCTCTGTTATTACTAGGGAGCAAATGAAAAAGACTTTACTCCGGTTTTAGTTGTTCCTGGCAAAGTTATTTCTTATGATCTCAACTCCAAGACATTGAAGGAGCTTCGAGATTGTTCGCCAAAGGATCTTGAAAATTGGGAAGCATCTTAGTAATATGTATCCCTTCATTGAAAGCCTATCACCTGTTTGATCAATGTCCTACATGTTTCAGCAGATAAGTCCCTCAATAAACTCTTCTAAATTTCTATCTTCTTAAAAGTTTTAGTTAGTTTCTTGGTATGTGATGCTACTACTATTATCTTTTAATTTATAGATTCTGTTTTAAGCTTGCATTAGAAATAAATTCTTCATTGATCAATTAAGGCCGAAATACAATTGATGTGTATAGTTCATTCCACAGTTTACTTCCCTTGCCTGCAGTTTTAGAGGCTAGAGAGCATCAGCTTGATTATCACTTTTGAAAGTGCTTTATGTTAGAGCCCTGTTTTGACCTCTATTATACATTAACTCAAGTATCACATAGATTGTTCTGATTGCCAAAGAGATTATGTTGGACTCATTCACTCCATGGTCAGTAGCGAAACTATAGAGGGATTGGTGGGAGCCACGACGCTGCCCATTTTCTATCTAAATCTCTCATATACAGGTTAGGAATTTTATGATACATATCCCTTCAAAAGTATGCACCATATCCCTCAATTATGAAAATTTGTAGTTTTAGTTATAAATCATGTTGGTACTTAGTTATGAGCTTTGTGCCGGTCAAATTTATAATAAAGTTGGTTATGAGATTTTTATTAGGACTTAAATTAGTTTTCGTTATGATACCTTTTTTTAATATTTGGTTATGAATCCAAGTTGCCTTATGTGAGGGTTTGTGGTGTTTTGCTATGAATTGAAAGTGATCTTGCTTATGGATTTTTTATTATCATTCAAATTGGTTGTAGTCATGAATCTTTGTGGTTAAAATTTTAGGTACAAACCATACGCACCTTTGAAAGGTGTCTATAGTATCACTTTCTTACAGTTTAATATATATTTCCGGTAGAAGCTAATACAATAGGCATCATTCCCATAATTTCTTAAATCTTTCTAGCGGGAAAGACTATGTACACACCTCTCAAAAGGTTTCTTCCATATGCACCTTCTAATTAAAGAAGAAAATGATATAACTTTATATTTAAAAAAAAAAAAATCATGACCGAACATCACATGAGGCTTAACCAAAGATCTTATGAGTCCTAACTAAAATAATATCACAACTAAAGAAGAAAATTTTTTATAACTAAAGAAGAAAATGGCATAACTAAGTTGTGTATGGTAGAATTCTCTAATGCAATTATTATCAGTATTATTGTCTTTGTTTATTCTTTGGCTTTCCTACTTTGGTCTTCTATGGACTCAAAGTTTCTCAATGTTTATTCTTTGGTGGGTATTTTTAGTTTCTTTAGTTTCTGCTAGCACTGGAAGTTTATTCAGTGATTCAAATCATTTGGCTTTTTTTTTATGACAAATTGTTTGTGCTTTTATGACAAATTGTTTGTGCACTTTGATTAGCTTTCTCTAATTATTAATCCAAATCAAAATTCAATTTATATCTTTACAACAGGGAAATTATGGTGCACATTTCTTCTATTGTTTTTGGTATTCATTAGCTTTCGCTCTCATGTAAAATTTTAAATTTTGTGTTGATTTCTTCTATTGTTTTTGGTATTCATTTTTTGTTACTCTAATTTTTTTTTTGATGTCTTTTGTTTTGCAGTCATGTAAAAGTAAATTTTGTGTTGATTTCTTTAATTGCTGCCATGTACATCCCAACTATCTTGGATTCTATTATTTGAACTCTTTGGCTTGCTAGAAATGAATGAATCTTCAGCCACAAACAACCAGTTTGGTGCGAAATCGTGGAATTTATCAAAATTAGAATTGCATTTTGGGTGAATGGGTGGGCCAATCTCTATCATTGCAACATTAATGATTTTCTACACTCTCTGAAATACACCAGAATTAATTTGTAGCTCTATTTTTGTTGCTTCAGTTCTATTTTTGTTGTTAAAAAAATTATAAAAAAAAAAAAGCATTGTGTTTGCTTAATAGGCTCACATTAGACAGCTTGATACTTCCTAAGAACAGTGATTGATCATTAGACAGCTTGAGGACTTCCAAACATTGAGGTAAGAATTTGATTTGTATTCTTATTGAAGCAGTGATTGATCATTGTTATTTAGTGATTATTTCTTTGGTTGGTTGTTTAACTTCACTATACAAATCTAGGAAATTATCATCCATCATGCTTGCTATAGGTATGATTTGTAGGTATATGATTGAACACAATAAAAATACATATTTTTTTGTGTGTCATGCGTCATGTGTTAATGATGAAATAAAAAAATAATACCTACAAATTCATTTGATGAATGAATGTGTTAATAGTTAGGATTTGTATAGTCAAGTTAGACAACCATGGCTTTAAATGCCTACCCAAAAAAAAAACCATGGCTTTAAATTTTTATTCTGTTAACTGTTAGGATTTGAATCTTTTTCAATTAATTGATTTTGAAATTCATGACTTAATTGGCCATTGTTCAAGCTTTAATTAATCTCATTAGCGAAGGTCTTTTTATTTTCTTAGAATTCTCCGTTAATATGATTTCAAATTTAAAATTTTTTCCCCCATTTTTTATTGTTTCAATTATGAAGTTATTTTCAAATTCCAAGTATTATTTATAGTAATTTTGTGTTTGGTTTTAGATTTTGATATCTGCATTTTCAACTCTACTGTACAATAATTTTTCTTATCAAAATTAGATCATTGATATACAGGTAACATACTATTAGCTTAATGAAGAATATTATATACAAAGTTCCAAATTGAAATTGTATTTGTGTTTGTGTTGGAAAAATTAAACATGTTTCATTTCTGAAATGTGAAATGGGTTTCATTTTCAAATGTGTTTTGATTTTTGAAATTGCTTTCACTTTAATATTTCTTTTTAGTTTTAAGTATGAAAGATCTTTTCTCCTAAAATCAATGCACAATTTTATGTTGAGTTAGAGTGTTGTAGAGAAATTATCAATTCATGTAAAGATGACAGAGGCATTGGAATTTGGTGAGGAGAATAGTTCTGAAGGTTCTATGAATAGAGGTAACTAAAATTCCATCCTTTTTTTTCCTTCTAATTTTTATTTTTTGTACATTCATGTTGTAAGTTGATGATTTGATCTTTTACTCGATTTCCATAGTTCAAAGACCAACTTCTTCATGTCACTTGGCATAAATTACAACCTATTTCCTATTATTTTAATTAAATTTATTGTTATTCATTCCATTGTAAGGATTTGGGTATAATTTTGCAATAATTGAAGTTCAAAATAATTGATTGAGCCACTACATAATTTGTGCTACTACAATGTTCACAAAATGCTTGATAAATTGTTTGATAAAAAACCATTTTCATATGTTCGCCAAATGCTTCATAAATTGTTTCTCTATTTGATTTGTTTAATGTGTTTGTTAATTCACAGGGACTGGAAGGTGAAAGGAGATTGATCGAATGATCAAACTTTTGGTTGGGGAAAAAGTTCCCCACTGCTAAACTTTTGACTGGGGTGAGAAAAAAGTTACTTGAATGGGTTGAATTTATGAATTTATCTATTTTTTGGACGATGTTCTCTTTACTAATTATTTTTATTATTATTTATTGTTTTTGGGAAAGACCAAAAAATTAGCATTTTTTTTTTGTTTTTTGTTTGCATTACTTCCAAAAAATTGCTTTCACTTTAATTTTTCTTTTTAGTTTTAAGTATGAAAGATCTTTTCTCCTAAAATCAATGCACAATTTTATGTTGAGTTGGAGTGCTGTAGAGAAATTATCAATTCATGTAAAGATGACGGAGGCATTGGAATTTGGTGAGGAGAATAGTTCTAAAGGCTCTATGAATAGAGGTAACTAAGATTCCATCCATTTTTTTGCTTCTAATTTTTATTTTTTGTACATTCATGTTGTAAGTTGATGATTTAATCTTTTAATCAATTTTCATAGTTCAAAGACCAACTTCTTCATGTCACTTGGCATAAATTACAACCTATTTCCTATTATTTTAATTAAATTTATTGTTATTCATTCCATTGTGAGGATTTGGGTATAATTTTGCAATAATTGAAGTTCAAAATAATTGATTGAGCCACTACATAATTTCTGCCACTACAATGTTCACCAAATGCTTGATAAATTGTTTGATAAAAAATCATTTTCATATGTTCGCCAAATGCTTCATAAATTGTTTCTCTATTTGATTTGTTTAATGTGTTTGTTAATTCACAGGGAATGGAAGGTGAAAGGAGATTGATCGTATGATCAAACTTTTGGTTGGGGAAAAAGTTCCCCACTGCTAAACTTTTGGTCAATAAATCTCTCCTTTCCATCTATATGGATGTGTCTTTGTTAAACATTTTTTTGATATATAGTAGTTTCCTAGGTAGACGCTGCATGTGTCTGGGTGCATAAAATATTTGCTACATAAATTAAAAAACAGATAGGGTGTGTGTGGGTGTGGAATGAGGGGGGAGTAGAGATGGAGGGAGGCAAAAAGTGAAATGGTGTGAAACAAATTGCTTCTTGAAAAATTATCTATGTAAGTGCTGAATTTCATGTCTCTAAAAGACTGCTCAGTGTTAGAAATTAAATATATTTGTTGAATCATTAGTGCTTGATGATGGAGGGAGTCATTTATAAACATTAGTGCTTGATGATGTGTTTAAGACTTAAAATCTAATAATGTGTTTAGAACTTTTGCAATTAGTGCTTGATGATTTTTGTTTTTGCAATTATTATAAATAGTGCTTGATGTTTTGAGATTTGTGTAATCCATAGACACATGTTTGATTGAAGGGTTAGTTGATTGCCCAAAGAGAGGTGATTTTCTTGATTAAGGTTTAGTTTCTATTTTTTTCCCCTTTCTATTTTTCTCTTTCTTTGTAATTGGTTTATAATTAGGCTTTAGCAAGAGAGAAGTGTAATATGCAAAGTTTGAGACTTAAGCTTAGGAAAGTGAAATGAGTGTTGTAACTATATTCATGAGACTTAAGTGTAATATATTCATGAGTTCACTAATCATACATTTTATTTAACTAATGGATACATTTTTCCTGCTGAACTTTGGGCTTTGATACACTTCAATTTTGCACAATGGGAGTGAGCGGCAGTGTACTATTTTTCTTTCCATGCCTTTTCTTTTAAAATATTAGAGTTGGTTTGTTAATATTGCAATCACTGAGATTTTATTCTTTTCTAATTTTAGCCAAAGTTCAAATGAGACCAACCTCTTCAATTTGAACAAGAAAGATTGATAACTTGGGTAAGAATAATAATGATGCAATAAGAAAGGAACAATTTTTTTCGAAATTATTTTGTGAATAAATTTTCCATGTTCTACATAAAAGATTAGACAAGAGAAGATAATCCCAATATTATTTCCTCCGTGACTTTAGGCACGGGCATACACTAGTAAATAAATAAATAACTTAAAATTATAATATTAGCCATTATTTGACATAAACTAAATATGTGTATTTATTTGGATCACATCACCTCTTTATATTTTTACATATATTTTTGTAAAAAATAAAAAATATATATACTTATTTAGATGATTTCAAATAACCCCTATATTATAAGGAATATACAAAATTAGAGATAGAAACTGATTGGGTATAAATATCTTATTTAAGATTTTTGACTTTGTCTTTTATATACTGTAATCCAACTAATCCATCGGATTACTCATACAATCAGCTATGAAATTAGAAATGGGTCCCAAATTCGTAAAATAATGGGTGATGAATGGGCCCTAAATTTGGAAAGACACCCTCCACTTATTTTTTTCTCGCTTATGTGTGAGCTTGATCTAATCTTGCAAGTTATATCTATGTCCACTCAGGTCTCGTTTGTGAACAGATTAATTTAATAATTTTTTAGTTATTTGATTAAAATATGAAATAAAAAAATAGTATGTTTGGAATGATTTTTTAATTTTTTACGAAAAGATGTGTAAAAAGTAGAGAGAAAAGAGAATCTTTAACTTTTTGGTATGAGTTGTTGACTTTTTAATTTTTTTAGTAACTTTTTGACTTTTTAACTAAATAGAAAAGTTTCCAAATGAGGCCTCAATACCGTTAGAAATATAGGGACTAAACACAAAATGAGATATAAAATATTATTTATGCCTGTGTTTGACCTCTATAAAAATAGACTTATTTAAAATTCAAAACGACATTTTACGACTTATTTTATCCAGTCATTGACTAATTTCACAATAAAGTTCCATGAACCTCCCGCACCAAATCTCACAAATGTAACAATGTGAAAAGTCTCTATTAAAAGATAATTAAACCAATTAATATTTAAAATCCACCAACAATCTTCATTATTTGTCCTTTAATAAATTAATGTTGTAATACGTGTTAGTATGATTATAAATGAACCGAACTGTTCATAAATAGCTCGAGTTTAACTCGTTTAAAACTTGTTTGAACTCGATTTATTTATTAAATGAACGAGCTCGAGCTTGATTTTTAGACTCGTTTATTAATCAAGCCGAGCTCGAGTAACCCTAAGCTTGGCACGATAAAGCTCATGAATATAAAAATAAATTAATTATTATTTATTTTTAATAATATATTAAATAAATTTTCAATTATCTATTTTAATTTTTATTTATGTTTAGTGTTTGTTTAAATTTACATATTTGATTGATGAAATTTATTATAAATTTTACTCATAATTTTGTTATTTTTTTTTATCTTAATAAGTAAATTAATTTAATTTTTTTTTCAAGCTCCAGCTCGAATTCGGCTCGTTTATGTAATTGAGTGAGCTCGAGCTGAGTTCGAGTTCAACAAATATTTGACAAGCCGAGCTCAAGCTTGATTTTTGAAACTTGACTAAAGCTCGGCTCGAGTTCGAGCTCGACTAATTCTTAATAAACAAGCTTGAACATTTAAAAATCGGGTAAATTATTGATAAATCCCATTTAGAAGTGTTTTAACCCAAGAAGTCAATGAAGGAATTTTTTAACCCATTTAGTCCCATATATGTATAGTTTTATTCCATAAAGTCCTTTTTCTTGATTTACACTATTTTCTTGGACACTTATGTCCTTATATTTAATTTTGATACCATTATAAATATTTTTTGAATGGATAGCAATTTTATGATGTGAACATTCATATTTTAAAATTCACATTGGTAGGAATGTAAAATTGGCTCATGGGCAGCCCGAAACCCGCCCGCGAGCCGGGGCGGGCCCAGCCCGTTGATAATGTGAATATTCACATTGACATGTTAACATTCACATTAATAGGAGTGTAAAATTGGTCCGCGTCCCGTGGCGGCGTGAAACCCGCCCGCGGTCCATGAGCTGCCCGGGGCGAGCCCGGTCCGACCCGTTGACAATGTGAATATTCACATTGACATGTTAATATTCACATTGATAAGAGTATAAAATTGGCCTGCGGTCCATGGCTGGCCAAAACCCGCCTGCCGCCCGAGACGGGTCCGGCCCGGCCCGTTGACAATGTGAATATTCACATTGACATGTTAACATTCACATTGATAGGAGTGTAAAATTAGCCCGCACCTCATGGCTACCAGAAACCCACCCATGGCCCATGGGCAGCCCCGGCCCGGCCTGGCCTGTTGACAATGTCAATATTCACATTGACATGTTAACATTCACATTGATAAGAATATAAAATTGGCCAGCGGCCCAAGGCGGACCCGACCCAGCCCGTTGACGATGTGAATATTCACATTGACATGTTAATAGGAGTATAAAATTGGCCAGCGGCCCAGGGCGGGCCCGACCCGGCCCGTTGACAATGTAAATATTCACATTGACATGTTAACATTCATATTGATAGGAGTGTAAAATTAGCCCGCGCCTCGTGGCTGCCCGAAACCCGCCCACGGCCCATGGGCAGCTCGGGAAAGGCCCGGCTCGGCCTGTTAACAATGTGAATATTCACATTGATATGTTAACATTCACATTGATAAGAATATAAAATTGGCCCACGGCCTATGGGCGGACAAAAGCCCGCCCGCCCGCCGCCTGGGGAGGGCCCGGCCCGGCCCATTGACAATGTGAATATTCACATTGACATGTTAACATTCACATTGATAGGAGTGTAAAATTAGCCCACGCCTCGTGGCTGTTCGAAACCCGCCCACAGCCCATGAGCGGTCCGGGGCGGGCCCGGCCCGACCTGTTGACAATGTGAATATTCGCATTGACATGTTAACATTCACATTGATAAGAGTATAAAATTGGGCAGCGGCCTACAATGTGAATATTCACATTGACATGTTAACAGGGCGGGCCCGACCCGGCCCGTTGACAATGTGAATATTCACATTGACATGTTAACATTCACATTGATAAGAGTGTAAAATTGGCCCGCAACCCGTGGGCGGCCCGAAACCGGACCGCAGCCCGAGGTGGGCTTGGCCCGACCCGTGACAATGTGAATATTCACATTGACATATTAACATTAACATTGATAGGAGTGTAAAATTTGCCCGCTGCCCGAATCTTGCTCGCGGCCCGGAGTAGGCCCGGCCCGGCCCGTTGACAATGTGAATATTCACATTGACATGTTAAAATGCACATTGATAGGAATGTAGAATTGGCCCGCGGCCCGTGGGCGAAGCTCGCCCACGGTCCGGTGCAGGCTCGTTTCGGTCCGGGCCCGAACATGTCCGAGACCCTAGGTTAGGGCCTAGGTCATCCCTTTGAAGCCCGGCCTGGCCCATCGGCCCGCTTAAGGCCCATTCAAGGCTCGGTCCGAGGCCCAGCCTGCCCGAGGCGCAATGTATTTTTTTGTGGAAAATAATAAAATTTTGGTAGAAAAAATTAAAAAGAATTAAAAAAAAATGACCAGGCCTGCCCAAGCCCGACCTAAGCTCGAGGCTAGGTCCAGGCCCACCGGCCTGACCCGAGGTTCGATCCATCGGCCCGTCCAAAGCCCGAATACTTGTGCTAAGGCTAGGGCTTGGACCTAATTTTTTGGCCCGTGGGCCGACCCAACCCGGCCCGAGAAAGGCTCATTTGGGCCCAGGCTTGAGCCTAGCCTGAGACCCTAGGCTAGGGCCTAGGCCATCCCTTTGAAGCCCGGCTCGGCCCATCGGCCCGGTTAAGGCCCATTCAAGGCTCGGTCCGAGGCCCGGCCCGCGCCAAGGCCTAATGTCTTTTTTTGCAGAAATTAATAAAATTTTGGTAAAAAAAATTAAAAAAAATGGCCAAGCCCACCCCGGGCCGCCCACAGGCCGTGGGCGGGTTTCGAGCAGCCACGAGGCACGGGCTAATTTTACACTCCTATCAATGTAAATGTTAATATGTCAATGTGAATATTATGTGAATATTCACATTTTCAACGGACCGGGCCGGACCCGCCCTGGGCCGTTGGCCAATTTTATACTCTTATCAATGTGAATATTCGCATTGTCAACAGGCCGGGCCGGGCCCGCCTCAGGCCGCCCACAGGCTGTGGACGGGTTTCGGGCAGCCACGAGGCACAGGCTAATTTTACACTCCTATCAATGTGAATGTTAACATGTCAATGTGAATATTCACATTGTCAACGGGCCGGGCTGGGCCCGCTCCGAGCTGTGGGCGGGCTTTTGGCTGCCCATAGGGGCCAATTTTATACTCTTATCAATGTGAATGTTAATTTGTCAATGTGATTATTCACATTGTCAACGGGCCGGACCGGGCCCGCCCATGGGCCGCGGGCGAGTTTCGCGCTGCCAGGGGACGTGGGCCAATTTTACACTCCTATTAATGTGAATGTTAACATGTCAATGTGAATATTTACATATCAATGGGCCGGGCCTATCCTGGCCCGACTCGAATTTTTCCGGGCACCCACGAGGATCGACATGGGCCGGGCCCCTACACATTGACGATATGAACATTCACATTGACGGTGTGAACATTCACATTAGGGGTATTTTGGTAATTATGTCACCCATAGGACTTATTGAAACATAAGAAAATAATGTGAACTAAATGGAACATAAATAGATGAAAAGGGTATTTTGGTCTTCTTATCTCAAATAGGACCTAATGGAATAGTCAAAAAGAATATGGGTTGGATGGAATAAAACTCTTAGAAAGTGGATTTATCAAAAAAGCTCCCTTAAAAATTCTGCTCAACTCGTTTACAGCCCTACTTGTTAGACAAATGTTTGGCAAAAATGCAGTTGATTTTATTCTAAACTCTTTGTTTCAATATTTCTTTCTAAATTTATTCTATTCAAAATTCACCCACTTAAGCATCAAAGAACAAAGAGTGTTTGATTGACACAACACCTGTGTCTAAGATCTTCTTCACCATTTCTTATCATCGAATCGAGTTAAAACTGTGAGAATATAAAATATATTATTGTGTGTTTTGTATAAATTAGAGTCCTATTAGAGGCATGATTGTGTTAGAGTCTTGTTAGAGACATAATTGTATTTGTATTTTCCTTTTTTTGGTTTAGGATTTAGGGCTATATAATCTAAGGTCTGATTGTAATCTTTAAACACAATTGAATATACAAAAAAGCTTTCAGGAATCTTACAGAAACTGTATGAGAAAACATCTTCATCAACTATCTTCTTTTTAGGAGAAAGAAGGGAAAGTTCCAATTAATGGAAAACCTTGTTTGAGCAAAACATGATATATATATATATATATATATAGAAACTACAACTAAAAAGTTAGGTAATTAATTAAGAGGAGAGAGAGAGAGGGGGGTTGTTTGGGGTGTCCTAAATAAGTACATTTTTTGTCTTTTTGGACTAAAAAATTGAGAAAGAAAATATAGATGTTTAGATTAACTTTTTGACTTTTTATGGAAAAATGTATAATAAAAAATTGTAAAATTTAGTTTGTAGGAGAAAATTAGGATTACGAGTTGTGCAGCCGTAATTGTTGACTTTTGGTGAATAGTATTAACTTTTTAACTTTTTAAGTAACTTTTTAATTTTTTAATTTTTTCCGAACATGGCAAACTTAGCCTAATTACCAGTTCTTTTGAGAGGCTCCTCCACCTCCTCATGACTAAGAGCAACATTGAAGTTATTCATTAATAGGATGGGACTCTGTTGTCGGTCTCCTTCTCTCTTCTCCTTCACCGCTCACCAATCAATCATATAGTCACTCCCCTTTTTATCCCCTAGTCTACGAAAACTTGTCAAAATTTTGGATTCTATCGAAACAACTTTTCCTACTCACTTTAGTTTACCTCGGCCTAATAGTTTGTTTAATTATTCAGTAATCTCATGAGATATTATTTTCGTAATATTTCAAATCAATTATGTAATAAAAAAAATTATGAGTATAATATGTTATCTCACTTTTATTATTAGATAATTAGTAGATAATGAATTATTAATTAAAAATATCACATAAACAATATAACGTAATATTTTAAAAATATCTAATAATTTTTTTTTTTCTTTCTTTTCTATATGACGTGAGCTGTGAGCATAGCCATCAACCTAAAAATAGATGGGAGAAAAGCACACCGCCCCACTCCTAATTGGATGTGTCCATCCAACTCTTCTTTGGGTTTACTTGTAACTATCTTTAAAATTTTGATAAATTTCAGTTTCTTCATCAATTAAAAATGAGTATCCTCTTATATTGTCTAATGCTACAAAAATATGATAAATTTTATTGTCTTAGGCCTCATTTGGAAACAGATTTTTTTAGTAATTTTTTAACTTTTTGACTAAAATATAATGTAAAAAAAAATTAGTATATTTAGAATGACTTTTTGATTTTTTACAAAAAAAAAATGTGCAAAAAGTAGAGAGAAAATAGAATCTTTAACTTTTTGGTGTGAGTTGTTGATTTTTTTATTTTTTTAGTAACTTTTTGACTTTTATACTAAAAAATTATATTGCCAAACGAGACCCACTACAACAAAAACATACTTTAGTGGCACTACACTAGTGGTATATTTTTAGAAAATGCCACAAAAAATGATATTTAGTGGCACGTTTTTGAAAAATGCCACAAAACGACAAACATAAAAGGCTCTAATGACATTTCAATGGACAAGTGTCACAAAACTACAACAAAAACATACTTTAGTGGCACTACACTAGTGGCATATTTTTAGAAAATGCCACAAAAATGATATTTAGTGGCACGTTTTTGAAAAATGCCACAAAACGACAAACATAAAAGGCTCTAGTGACATTTCAATGAACAAGTGCCACAACACTACAACAAAAACATATTTTAGTGACACCATACTAGTGGCATGTTCTTAAAAAATGTCACAAAAAGAATATTTGGTGGCATTTTTTGGAAAAATGTCATAGCGCCACAAACATGCAAGGCTCTAGTGGCATTTCAATTAAAAAAAAGTGTCACTTCACTATAACAAAAATGTCACTACAAAAACTTTTTATGAAATTTGTAATGGCATTTTTTAAAAAATGTCAGGACACTAGGTAGGTGTAAATTACTTTTTATGGCACTTAGGTGAAAAGTGTCATAAACAAATATTTTATAGTATTTTGAGAAATGCCACTAAGCCAAAAACTTTCTTATAATGACATTTTTGAAAAAACAAAAAATGCCAATATATTTTCTAAATTTTTAAAATGCAGTAAATGATTAAAAATAAATGAATTAAACTCAATATACACTACAGGAAAAAGCATATTCAGCGACCAAATTTCCTGACCAAAAAAATTTGGTCGCTGAAAGTATAGCTTTCAGCGACCAAAACAACATTAGTTGCCAAAAGGAAAGCTTTTTGGCGACTAAACAATTTTAGTAGCCAAAAGTCTACAATTGACGACTAAAACTAAGTTTGGTCGCTGATTATATATGGGTTTTAGTGACTAAAAAATTTTTAGTAGCCCAAAGTAAAGCTTTTTGGCGACTAAAAAAACTTAGTAGCCAAAAGTCTACAATTGGCGACTAAAAATAAGTTTGGTCGCTGATTATATGGGTTTTACTGACTAAAAAAATTTTAGTAGCCAAAAGTAAAGCTTTTTGGTGCCAAAAAAAATTTTAGTAACCAAAAGTCTACAATTGGCGGCTAAAAAATAAGTTTAGTCGCCAAAAGTGGTCATTTTTAGCGCGAGAGAACTAAAATCCTAAGGCGGGAATAAAATTTTTTGGTGATCAAAATTTTGGTAGCTGAAAGTGCATCTTCGGCGACTAAATTCGATTTTGGTCGACAAAAGTTAAGTTTTTTAGCAACTAAAAAACAATAAGTAGCCAAAAGTATAGAATTGGCGACTAAAAATATTTTTTAGTCACCAAAAGTGATCTTTTTTTATTTTGGTAGTAAATAGTTTATTTTACATAAATTATGTTTAATAAAATAATTATGTTTATACATATACTTTTATATTAATATGGATGTATGTACTATATAAATAATATATGTTGCATATATAATCATGTGGTGCTATAGAGGTGTAGTGGGAAGAGTGTGGTGTATAAGGTTTATGGTGCAGAAGGTTGGCAGTTCGAGTCTCCGCAAGAGCGGATCAAATTGTTCTACAACGAATTATTGTCATGAATGGCACTTGATAGCGTCACGAATAGTGTCTACCATGACATTAAAGTGTCACTGAAAGGTTTTAGTCTTGATGGTGTAATGACACTTACAAGTGTCACTAGCTCTTTTTTTAATGGCCCTTGATAGTGCCACAAATAATAGCTACCATGACATTAAAATGTCATTGAAAGTTTTCAGCCATGATGGTGCAGTGGCACTTGCAAGTATTTACCGTGGCACTCGTATCTACCGTGGCACCGATAGAAATGGCACTTGTTCAAAATGCCACAAGACCAAAAAATGTCATTAGAAGAATAGTTTTGTGGCACTTTCAAATGTCACTAAACTAAGAAAATGTTGTAGTGACCTTAATCACTCACGGTCGAGGTTATGCTAATACCATCTCAGGTATGTAATAATCTCCTTCAATATATATACATTTCTAACAATATAATATAGATAAAATATTTAAATGCAAAATAATAAAAATCTTTAAGCACGATCGTCTTACTAGAAAGTGTCACTAGTCTTTTTATGCATAAATTAGTCAGCAAATAATTTTAATGTAGATATATGTTAAAACTTGGATCTAAGAGTAACTTAATGGCTTGTTATTGGAGCTGTTACTGTCATAATTTGACAGTTCTACAAAAATAATATACTCCAACGGCACTTTATAGCAACTGCTATACTTGAGAAATCTCAAAATTTGTGTAAAATTTGACTCAAGCTTTAACAGCTGCTACCTGTGTCTAAGAAACACATAAATTGATCTACCAAACGTCTACCCGGACATTTGACATTTGACCCGTCATCCAGTACGTTTACTAAAATGGTCTGAGAAGATTTGTCAAAATGACAAATAACCTTTGAAGTATTATTATTATAATTTGATAATTTACTATTATTTATTACTAAATTATAACAAAGACGTATGAACCATTTAAGTTGCTCTAAGACTTGTTATTTGGACTTTGTTATTTGGAAATAAGCTAATGAATATAGAGATTCAACGACTGATGTGTGAGTTAACAAGATGACAAAATGGAATCAAACACTTTTTCAACTCACAAAACCAACTTGGTCTTTTGGGAAGAAAATTAACAACCATATGAATATGAGAGTTTGGTGAAGATGCTTATGAAAACGATTTGTTAATAATTAAAAATTGTTTGATGGTGCACCTCAATGGAGTGTTGTTGGGTATACGTTTTAAAACGAAATTTTTTCTTAGTTTAGTGACATTTGAAAGTGCCACAAAACTATTCTTCTAATGACATTTTTTGGTCTTGTGGCATTTTGAACAAGTGCCACTTCTATCGGTGCCACGGTAGATACGAGTGTCACGGTAGATACTTACAAGTGCCACTGCACCATCATGACTAAAAACTTTCAATGACATTTTAATGTCATGGTAGATATTATTTGTGGCACTATCAAGCGCCATTAAAAAAAGAGTTAGTGGCACTTATAAGTGTCATTACACCATCAAGACTAAAACCTTTCAGTGACACTTTAATGTCACGGTAGGCACTATTCGTGACGCTATCAAGTGCCATTCATGACGATAATTCGTTGTAGAACAATTTGATCCGCTCTTGCGGAGACTCGAACCGCCAACCTCCTGCACCATAAACCTTATACACCACACTCTTCCCACTACACCTCTATAACACCACATGATTATATATGCAACATATATTATTTATATAGTACATATATCCATATTAATATAAAAGTATATGTATAAACATAATTATTTTAGTGAACACAATTTATGTAAAATAAACTATTTATTACCAAAATAAAAAAAAGACCACTTTTGGCGACTAAAAAATATTTTTAGTCGCCAATTCTATACTTTTGGCTACTAATTATTTTTTAGTTGCTAAAAAACTTAACTTTTGTCGACCAAAATCGGATTTGGTCGCCAAAGATGCACTTTCAGCTACAAAAATTTTGGTCACCAAAAAATTTTATTCCCGCCTTAGGATTTTAGTTCTCCCACGCTAAAAATGACCACTTTTGGCGACTAAACTTATTTTTTAGTTGCCAATTATAGACTTTGGCTACTAAAATTTTTTTTGACACCAAAAAGCTTTACTTTTGGCTACTAAAATTTTTTTAGTTGGTAAAACCCATATAATCAGCGACCAAACTTATTTTTAGTCGCCAATTGTAGACTTTTGGCTACTAAATTTTTTTAGTCGCCAAAAAGCTTTACTTTGGGCTACTAAAAATTTTTTGGTCACTAAAACCCATATAATCAGCAACCAAACTTAGTTTTAGTCGCCAATTGTAGACTTTTGGCTACTAAAATTGTTTAGTCGCCAAAAAGCTTTACTTTTGGCAACTAATGCTGTTTTGGTCGCTGAAAGCTATACTTTCAGCGACCAAATTTTTTTGGTCAGGAAATTTAGTCGCTGAATATGCTTTTTCCTGTAGTGGTCAGGAAATTGAGTTTAATTCATTTATTTTTAATCATTTACTGCATTTTAAAAATTTAGAAAATATATTGGCATTTTTTGTTTTTTCAAAGATGTCATTATAAGCTTGGAAAGTTTTTGCCTTAGTGGCATTTCTCAAAATGCTATAAAATATTTGTTTATGACACTTTTCACCTAAGTGCCATAAAAAGTAATTTGCACCTACCTAGTGTCCTGACATTTTTTAAAAAATGCCATTGCAACTAAAGTTTAGTCACATCTGTTGGTAAATGTCACGAACATAATTTTTTGTGTCATTATTTTATAAAATATCATAAAATTGATGTGACATTTCTTTATTGAATTGCCACTAGAGCCTTATATGTTTTGTGATTCTGTGGCATTTTTCTAAAACATTTAATGCCAATTTTTATTTTTGTGGCATTTTCTAAAAACATGCTACTAGTGTAGTGTCACTAAAGTGTAAATTTGTTGTAGTGACATTTTTATTGTAGTGAAGTGACACTTTTTTTAATTGAAATGCCACTAGAGCCTTGTATGTTTGTGGCTCTATGACATTTTTCTAGAAAATGCCGCCAAATATTCTTTTTGTGACATTTTTTAAGAACATACCACTAGTATGGTGTCACTAAAATATGTTTTTGTTATAGTGTTGTGACACTTGTTCATTGAAATGTCACTAGAGCCTTTTATGTTTGTCGTGTTGTGGCATTTTTCAAAAACGTGCCGCTAAATATCATTTTTGTGGCATTTTCTAAAAATATGCCACTAGTGTAGTGCCACTAAAGTATGTTTTTGTTGTAGTTTTGTGACACTTGTTCATTGAAATGTCACTAAAGCCTTTTATGTTTGTCGTTTTGTGGCATTTTTCAAAAACGTGCCACTAAATATCATTTTTTGTGGCATTTTCTAAAAATATGCCACTAGTGTAGTGCCACTAAAGTATGTTTTTGTTGTAGTGTTTTAGTCAAGTGTGAGATCTAATTGATTTATTAAAAATATTTTATTTGATTTGATATTAGTTATAATATATTTTTATATATTATATCTGATCTTTGAAAATTTAATGAATATTTAAAAATCTGTTTAGTAACAATTAAGATTTTGATAAAAATAAGCTCGAGAATCAATAATATTTTTTTAGTATTTTTTGTTATTTCGGTGTGCTACTTTTTGGCTAATGCTTGGTAGTTTTCTTTGATTTTAATTTCTGGCTGCTAACATTGATAATCTATTCGGTGGTGCGTGGAGTGGTGCTACATGAATTAATTAGTGCACTAACTAGTATATCAATACTAGTTATGACTTTATTATTGACCCCACTAATTATATAAATTCCAAATACCAAAAATTTCTTAAATTATGTCTCATCATCAATTGATATAGTCATTAGTATACTAATTGGTACATATAGTATTACTCGTGGTGTGTGCTTGGAAACTTAATTCGGTGGGTTGAATTAATTTAGGCGCTGTGGTTGATTATTTGGATTTAGTGGTAGCTTGTTCAAGTTATTGTGTGGACTGATTTGGATTGTTATTTTAGGTCTTCTTCAATTTTGTTTTGAAGATAATTCGTTCGTCTATTTTATGAGATCTTTCTTCTTGATTATTTTGTAATTGTTAGAAAAATAGTACCAAACTATCAGGAAAATATAATTTAAAAATATGTAAACGATTTTTGGGCAAAACCAAAACTGAAATAAATCAATATAATAACGTGATAAAACTATAAATAGATAAAACCTGATCGAGTCGAGTATGTGACACTCTCTCCTTAAGACAGATTCGTCCTCCCACCGGTGCTTAGGATTCAATGGACGTCTATCTCCCAGGATACAACGATCAATGTCTTGCACTAGCAGCACTACTATTACAAGCCTAGCGAACTTTGCTGTGCATGAACACTCTTTATAGGAAAATTAGATTCAGGAAATATGAAGAATAAATACAAAGTGAAGAAGATTGGCAATTCACCATCCAAAATGAAGTGAGGGAGATGGAATATAAAGACTTCTATGTGACTCTTCAGAAAGGTTATGATCCTTCAAAAGGACACACACTTTCATCTCAAGAGACACAACCATTGGGTAAATTTAAATTCAAATTTTCCAACAATCCCCCACATGAAAGAAATTTACGGAAAGGACATGCAACAACATGCAGACAAAGAGAGAGTACATTATGGAAATATCCTGCATCGGGATAGGTAGCTTTCGGCTTTGAACCTTCCCTAATGAAAGCCTATTGAACTTACTAGCTATTCAGTGGACGTGATGCCTTGAACTGTTCAGCCGTTTGTGTAAGCTAAGACAATAGAATTCATACAGAATATATTCAAACACAGCTTGGTTCTCACGGTTGTGCCCATTTTGGCCTTGGGCAAGTCCTGGTGTTTCTTGAGTGCTTTATAGAATTTAGCCTTATTAATTCTCATAGAAGCGGCCCTTTCACACTCATATAGGTGATCCTTATTTCGAGTCTCTTAAATACTCCTCTTAAAAAATACCCCTCTAGGATTTCCAAGATATAAGTAATCATTAAAAGCATAGCTTACCCTAAGTTCCCTGCATACAACACATGTTGCAGATATCAGTCTCATCATAGGAATGGATAGGAGTTAGACTCCTTTAGTGATTTCTGGCGAGCCACACATAACTTAGTTGTCCCTTTGAACTTAGTTCTTGGTATCTCCAGTCATCTAAGTAGGGTTACCATTATGATGACTCTGATGTAATAGGCTTTAATCACATTCCCCTCGATAAACTTTCCCTCATTTGCTCTCTGGTCAAACTTTTGTTTAGCGGCCGCTATTTTTCCGTTTGACCTTCTCAGTTATATATCATTGAGTAGTTCGTGGATCCACTATATTATCCTTAGACAATATGCACAACTGAAAGCAAATGTCTTACGGTATTAAGTCTTTAATTATATCGAGACTTACCGTTATTCTATGTCACTCCTATTTTCAAATTTAAACATTAAACATAGAGGTGTTCCTTAGGAGTAAATGAAACCATATTTGCTTCTACTCCAACTTTGACCTATAAAAAGAATTGAGATTCTTTGTGGACCTACAATCGGAACCGTTACTTTGGTAAAATTTTCCAAGCACCCCACATTCCAAGGAAACTTAATTTCTCTTGATGATGTATAATTACACACAAATATTAATACACCCCCACAATTCTGAGATAAATCAGAATATATCATTAATTGGCGTGCTTGAACTAAATAACAAGATGTAAATTGCTTTGTGAATATAATCACAATACTAATTTGTCTAAAATACAATTAGACTTCATAACTTGCTTTTGCAGTACAAAGAAAAAATGATTAAAACCGATTGTGGCCACAACACTTTGTCAAATAACATTGCTTTAGCCATGATTAATTTCTTTTTGTTTACTGCAACCCTTAATTCCAATCTCAACATGGAATATAAATATCACTGTATAAATACATTTACATCTTATTTGTCTTATCTAGTATTGGTGACTACGTCGACAATTACCAAAGTGTCTTTCACCCATGAAATATTTTAACTTATAATATTTCATTACGGGGTTATCAGTCACCACACCAATTTTAGTCTTTATTCCAAAGCATAATTAGAATTCCTTTTATGTAAAAACACATAAGTTCACATTATCCATTTATAATACACCGCATACCAAATTGATATTAATGACATCATAAATTGATTGTCAACTCTACAACATATGTAGACATGGAATCTCTCTTCCTCCACATTTGTGATAATACATAAATTAGCACAAACAACATGATTCATTCCCAGACAAGTGTCACTGCCATAACTAATAATTCATTTTTGATGAATATTTGGGACAAAGAAAATTGAATTATCTTTTCTCATTCAAAAGATAAACGCCCACATTAATATTATGGTTCATGGTTAAACAAATTCTACTATACAAGTAAAATAATGATTGATGACAATTTATGTCACAAACTCAAAGTTACTTTTAAAATAACTTTCAACTTGATTATTAACAAACTAATAATCAACATAAAAGATTCTTCAATCTACTTCCACTTAAATGGAATGATACCACTATTCCAATCATCATGTTTAAACTTTCCTGGTATTAATGATTGTTAATACTACTATCACAATCAAACAAAAGGATTATTTACACATGAAATATACTTTTCGAAATAATACCCCACAAGGGATCCATTGGTATGTCATCATCACAATCACAAATTAATTAAAAATTTCACAAACCTTCAAATAAAATTTCATTTAAATCCCAGACAAAGCACTGGAAATAAATCAGTCAAAAACTAACACATCACATTTTTCTTTTCCCATAAAAGATTTCATGGCAACATATGACACCATAAGGCTTATTGCAAATTAATTAGAATTACTACAAATTAAAATGCACATGTAAATGACATCAAATTACATTCAAAAAAATTTCCCAAGTATATAACATATACTCTATATTTTCTCATTTTTCAAGAATTTACAAACCAAAAATCATATCAGATTTTAGTAATTAAAATCATATCTTGATTTTAAAAACACATTTTGGAAAACTTCCACAAAATATTTGTCAAATATTTGTGTCTTTCCTTAAAAGGAACTTGAGATACTCACTTATAAACAAAAATACATAATTGAAATTCTAACAATTATAAAATCAATAATGTCTAAAATGACATCTCTTCATCATATCCATACATGAACATTAACAAAACAACAGTTCCTCATCAACTTGGCCAAAGGGCTTTGGGCTTGGACTGCTCCTTTTATTAAATTGGGCCAGTTTCTTTAGTTGAAAATTCTGAGCCTTCATCACAGATTGTCTTGCTGTTTTATACTAATTATCGGGCATATTCTTTTTGGTCTTCAATCTGGCCCAGTATCTACTAGATTAGAAATTGAATCCTTAGTTTCCAAAATAGGTGCAACAGTGTCTTCTTCTCCGGCAACATTTGGTGTCGGTGACCAAAGACTAAAACAAGATTCCTTTGGACTGTTTTTTTTTTTTCCCTTTTTTTTACTGGTAAAAACACTATCATGTCCGAAATATTGTGATGAATAAGATGGTGGCGACGATGAACGAGATTGATATCCGAAGAATGATTTGTAAAAAATCCTCCACCGACAGTATTCAGTCTCAATTTCATCAAAACTACGATCGTCGTTTCCACCGATCACCAATTCTTCAGAGAATCATCTTTGTAAATCCATATTTTGATATACATAGATTCATATCAATTCTTAAGATTCGCCACTAATATATCAAAGATGATTCTCCAATTACAACTATGGGATAAATACATACAAAGCCGTATACATAGACGTGACTTTCATACATTTGTAATTGTACAAAATACATGCATAAGAACCAAAACCAGAACTGTTCGAGTTTCGGTACAAAATCAAAACAGTTCGAGAATCGACATAGCAAACAAATAACATGAAATAAAGTGAATTATTTATTCAGATAGAAATTGAGCAAATAAGATTTGTCAAGGAACATAAACAATTTGTATCTTTAACGTCTCGTTCAACGTTTCGTCGTAATTCCGTTCGGTTTCATTCCCCGTATGTTAGTCGTATAGAATGCTTAAAATGTGGAGGATTTTACCAAAAACAGAAACTACAACCAGAATAATGTTCTGTTGTTCATAAACACCGTTTCACAAAACTCCAAATCTGTATGAAAGTAGTTACTAAAGTAACCAATCAAAATTAAATTGATTTCTGGTAAATTCAAACTATTTATAAGTTATAATCGGAACTGTTTTAACAATGATAAATCTGTTTAACAACAGTTCTGATACACAAAATAATATTTGCCCAAAAATTATATACATGGAAAATATGTCTTAAGATTGTTAGAAAAATAGTACCAAACTATCGGGAAAATATAATTTAAAAATATGCAAACGATTTTTGGGCAAAACCAAAACTGAAATAAATCGATATAATAACGTGATAAAACTATAAATAGATAAAACCTGATCGAGTCGAGTGTGTGACACTCTCTCCTTAAGACAGATTCGTCCTCCCACCGGTGCTTAGGATTCAATGGACGTCTATCTCCCAGGATACAACGATCAATGTCTTGCACTAGCAGCACTACTATTGCAAGCCTAGCGAACTTTGCTGTGCATGAACTCTCTTTATAGAAAATTTAGACTTAGGAAATATGAAGAATAAATACAAAGTGAAGAAGAATGGCAACTCACCGTCCAAAATGAAGTGAGGGAGATAGAATATAAAGACTTTTATGTGACTCTTCAGAAAGGTTATGATCCTTCAAAAGGACACACACTTTTATCTCAAGAGACACAACCATTGGAGTAAATTTAAATTTAAATCTTCCAACAGTAATTATTTAGAATTTATCTATGAGTGGTTTGTGAGACCATTCATGTCTTATTTGTAATCGTTTTGGAAATCCTTGGTTGATAGTAGAATCAGATTTCGACTGTGTGGACATACTTCACATTGAAAGAATCACATAAAAATTCTTGTGTCATTATTGATTTAATTTTTCTGCATTATTTTTGTTTCCATTGATTAATTTAATTGTGGAAAATCATTTATTTTCCCTAACAATTGGTATCAAAGCTTACGGTTTATTTGGGTTTGTTTATTTATGTAAATCAATGAAGGGGAATATGGGTCGTATATCTAGCTTCAATGAAAGTAATTGGATAACTTGAAAACTCAAATGAGAGACCTATTATTTTGTAAAAATTTGTATGGACCTATTGAGGGTGATAGTAGCAAACTCGAGGGTATGAAAGATGATTAATAGAAAAGGTTTAATCGAAAAGTTATTTGTGTTATCTATTAATAAATTGATGATAGTGTGTTTCATCATGTTACTATTGAAACTTCGGCACATAATTTATGAAAAAAATTAGAAGGTCTTTATGATAAAAAAATCAGACACAAAAAGTTAAGTTCCCTATCATTATTCTCTCTCTACTCGCCATTAACCTCTCTCTCTTCTAACTGGATCGTCGGAGGGTTCGCTAGGGCACTCTCGTTCCTCGCTGGGCATTTGTACAGGTACTCCGGTGGGCTTAGTGATCAGAGAATGGTGTTGGAAGTGTGGGTCAGCCCGACCCGACCCCCAGGGATTAGCAGTATCATCATATATATATGAATAAAATAAAATAAAATAAAAAAAGAAACGAATGAAAGAATTCCCAATTTCAGACTAAAACTTATGGGGGATTGGGTTAATTATTAATGGAACTAATTTATTATATATTTAGTTTGATTGTATAATTTTATAATTCAATAGTGTGACAGGATTCAACACTCAATTCCACCAATGAAGAATAATAGAAATTTATGAACAAAATTAGGGGATCCTCTCAATCTAGTCCCTTCCAAACATGAGACCGAGTAGGTGTCTCAAGATTCTATAGTATCCCTTAAATAATTAAAAATTGTAATTATGGCTCATGAATTCTAAAAGTAATTAAATCATTTTAATTAATTACAAAATAACTTTTGTAATTATTGAGCAGTGTATAGTAGACTTTTTCTGAAACTGAAATTAGGTGTCTTAAAAAAAAAAAAAAAAAAAAAAAAAAAAAAAAAAAAGAGAGAGAGAAAAACGAGAGATTGTCAGGCATCATATCAGATTTCCAATCCTTTGTGATTTGATTCATTTGATTCATGTAAATATTTTTTTTGTTATTTAAAAATTGTTCAAAAAATTGCACTTGTAGCAAACCCTTTGCTTTATCTTATCTAGAACAAACATTACCACAATGGTTAATAACTTTAATTTTAACTTTTATTACAAAATAACATAACTAACACTATGAAATAGCGTAACATTTCTTACAATGTGCTCTTTTTACAGATGCACGTTATAGATTTCAAAAAATACATATAGAATGCTATAACAAACTTCTACGCTTATCGCTTTAAAACAAAAATCTCAAACACTTTGTAATATCAAAATTATCACAAACACACTATTCTGTGAATGATACTCTATGAAAATTCTGAAGTACAAAAAAAAAAAAAAACCATTTTCCTTAGCTCAGTTTTGCCCTAATCTTCTTCTACACAAAGTACATTTCCATGGGGAAATATATTGCCAAGGGCCAAAAGTTCAGTGCCCCTAACACTCCCAAAACTTGGTTAAAGTAAGGGAAGATCACTGTAATTACGGTGGTTGATATAACATAAAATGTCCGAAAACATAGCCTAAGCGGATTCAACTGAAAATCCGGCAACAATGGGAGCTTGAAGTTGTAGAAATTGTTCACAAATCCGCTGTTTGGATACTTCTGGCCAAACCATCTTTCTGCAATTGCAAACACTGGCTGACTGTATACCTAACAAATGAATGTAAATGGCCATAGTAAGCATTTGTGATGGCAAATATGTAAGCAGAGCAATGACAAAGATATGACAACATAATGATGTTATTATATCTTTATCATTGCATTCCTATGCTAACATGATGATGTTATTCTATTTTTGCAGCGAAGATAAAGTAACATCATCAAAATTGAAATGAAACGATATTTATATACCTAATATCCTCTAACCAAATGTAGAATAATGCAAGCATTAGCAAAATCCATGAGCCAGAAGGGCTCATAGAATCCGAATCCTGACAAGAGGTTTCCTGGTGTTTTATCCCCAAAGGCTGCGTATCCGAAGCATCCACAACAGAGGTAGAAGAAGGTGGTGATGAAGATTGCAGATATGGAGGCCTTCTTCATGGTCCGGTTTTCTGGTGGAGGCGATTTCAAAGTATCCTTTTCATTGCATTCAATTTTACATATTTTTCTTTCTTAAAAATTCTTGAAACATGTAGAAGTGTGAAATTTATCAAACGGAGAGAGTAAACTATACCTGTATTTATAGAAAAATAATTTTATATGGACAGACAAAAGCAACATCTCCAAGTGCTTGAAAAACGAACCACAATTTCTCAATTGTAGTGGCTGCTGGGTCTCCTCCAACGCTCTGCATGATCATCTTATTTTCTGCAATTGCAAAAGCAAGAAACCGTTTGGATGAGTTGATTTCAAATCAAGGGATTTGAGATTAAATTTTATAATTTATAAGAGATTTGCTTCATTTCTAGTCGAAATGTCAAAATTATGTCAACTTTTACTACTTTTAAGGGAGTTGCTTCCCAAGGCAAGGTTCTCTGGACTTGCCCTATAGACTAAATTCTGGATATTTAAATTTATCAACAAATCACAAGTATCAATTAAGCTCAGAAGATATTAACGAGAATCAAATCCACGATGTCCGAATTTATAGCTAGGCTCAGAGTTCGTTCTCTTAAATACATGTTTGCAGCAGACCTTTAGGCCCTATTTGTTCGGGGTATATCGATAGGGATATAGGTGTTTGACCGGATATAAAATCTGATTGGATTTATAAGTTTTTTTGCCTCCCTATATCCCATGTTTGGTTCCTCTGTATATAAGAAGTTCAAATATTATATCCCTCAAAAGGGTGGGATATTGCAAATCCTTTATCACCAGATGTAAGTTCATCCTTCATCCAATAGTCAAAAATAAATCAATGCCGTCTGATTCCATATTATATCCTACGCTAATCAAATATAATAAAAATGGCCCCATAATATATATAATTCATATCATATCCTAAAAAAAAGAGAGGAGGGGGGTTTGGGGAATTTGAAGGCATACCAATGACAGTTGCAAAGCAAAGTACAAAGCCAATGGAAGAGTAGAAGGACATGATTGCTGCAACAAAAGAGAGCCATGCCATGTTGTGGAAATCTGGAGTCTGTGACGCTAATTTAACTCACACAAAAAAATTAAATTTTTAAAATTTTTCATGTCTTTTATTTTTACTTATTTTTTTTAATATTTTAAGCCCTTTTTTTAAAATTTTTGTAGATACACCTAATCTAGATATACTTAAGAAGTATAATATTTTGTGATTTTTTTTTTAAATTCACCAAATACAAAAAATATAAGAATACAAAAATACAAAAATTCGGTAATACTATAATAAATGTGAATAACAGTGTTTGATAATACTGTAATAAATGTTAGTGAATAACCGAGAAAGAAAAATGATGATGGAAATAAAAATGAAAAATTATATTCATATATAAAATTTTATATAAAAAATATCATAAAAATATTGTGATAATGATGTTGTAAATATAAATCATGTTTATGAGTTTTTTATTTTAAAGTAAAAAGTCACCATTAAGGTATATCATTGTGTTCAAAAATTTTATATAAATTTTATATTTGTATAACATTACTCAATAAGAATATGTTCGGGTAGAATTTAATGATAATGTAGTCATGATAATAGGAAGAATAAATGGTAGGAAAAGGGTAAAATGGTCATTTACAAAAATTTTAGGTAGTACATCTGCAATTCAAGAGGCAATTTATAATGAGATTATAAATCTCAAAGAGTGAAACATAATATTTCAAACATGAGAGGGATTTGTATTAAATAAAAATCTCAAGGGTGTCACCACTACCACACCTATAGCCATCCCTGTTGTCCTACCACCACCAATTCCACACCTACCAACATCATCTCCTTATCACTATTGTTACGATGGCCATCGTTAATAACACTATCGACCACTCCTACCACCGCAACAAGTATGATTCACATTAAAAATGAATAATGCTATTTATTTATAAATATATTTCTTACTTTTAAACACAAGCAACAAATACAATAAATTGCTTAAACCTACTTGCTTATTGACAAGAAATTGTGATTAAAAAAATTGTTTTACATAAAACATTTCTCAATAAGAAAATCACAAAAAAAAATACAAGAGAAAAATTTAGACAACAAGAAATATAGCGATCCCGGTTGTCCCTTTACTGTTCTGTTGTATTCCGGACTCGGTTCCGTGATGTTGGTGGTGGTATACCTTGTTGTCATCCTTTAATTCCGCTTGATTGAGTTTTAGGATGTATTGGGCAGAGTTGTTACAGGTTGGTTGGGCTTTGGTTTCAATTCTTTGTTGCCCAGTTTTTAGGAGGTCCGCTCGAGCGGGTCTTCTTGCGCTCGAGCGGAGATTGCACGCTCCCAGTATTTTGGTGCTCTGCAGAACTTCTGCAGGCATGTTTTCCACGCTCGAGCGGGTTTTTTTGCGCTCGAGCTGTGGCACTGTAGCGTTGGCGCTCGAGCGGGTAGTACTTTTTGGTGTAAGTTCTGGGAGGGGGAAATCCACGCTCAAGCGGACTGGTTTTCGCGCTCGAGCGGATGTACTTTATTCTTGTGTCTTGGCGCTCGAGCGGGCCTTATTGTGCTCGAACGGACCTAGTTTTTTGTTCTTGACGCTCGAGCGTTGTGTTCTCCGCTCGAGCGGGAATGTCGTATATCAGTTGGCAGCTGGGCATTTTAAAATCACTTTTTACATTCTCTCTCTCTCTCTTACTTTCTAAAAAGACATTTTGAGAGTTCCTTCTCTAGAAATTCCCTTCTCTCTAGGGTTTGATCTAGTTAGAGTGTTTCCTTTTCCTTCGGCCTTTGTAAAAGTTAGGTTGATCGTCGAGGGCTACACATTGATCCGAGAATATTGAGTTTTGGAGCACGTTGAGTTTCTTCACCTTCTTTTCTTGAGCTCCGAATTTGAGGTAGGGATTCCTACTCACTCTTATGGTCTTTGACCTAGATTTTTGGTTGTTTTGATAAAGTGTTGAAGTTGGGTAATTTTGGGACTTAGGGCTTCAAAATGTTAAAAGATGAGTTGTTATTTTGAGTCTAAAATGTGTATTGTGGGTTCAAAATAATGATATCATTATTGGTTGTTGATATTTAGACCATTGGGTCAATATTTGGAAATCAGGTGGAAAACCCTAATTTTTGGAAAAATTGTGACTTTATGGAATTGAGTTGGAAATAATGAAATTGGTTCATTATATGGTTGAATAGTGGAGTTAGATTTATTAATCGCTCACTTTTGAAAACATTGATATTTTATCTGTTGGAGCTTTTATTATCTGTTTAGAAATAATTGCTTGGGCTACCGGTGGAGGGTAGTTTTGATTGTTGTAGACAATGCATGATGATTAGGCAAACTAAAACTAATCAATTGGATATGTCATAGAGTATGACGGTTGATAGAATACATTAACGTTATGTATTGATTGATTGTGTATATGACCTTTGTGTATATACGTTGTGTGTGTGGGAGGAGATAGGGGATGTACTCCACGGTTTAGGGGAAGATAGAGGACGGACCTCTAAACCGGATGTTGTTTAGGAGGAGATAGGGGATAGACTCCACTGATACAGCTCATATGCTTGTCAGATAATGTGTTGATATAGCTCATATGCTTATCTTTGGAAGTGTTGATACAGCTCATATGCTTATCTTTGGAAGTGTTGATATAGCTAATATGCATATCTGTTGAAATGTGGATGCAGCTTGTATGCTTATCTATTGAGATGTTCATACAACTAGTATGTTTATCTATCGTAAAAATAGGAAATGTTTAATATGAGTCACTGTCTCATATAAGTGGTTGGCCAGGTTCTGAGCCGTTGATATAAATTGTGAAATTGATAAGAAATGGAAATTGAAATGAAACATGAACATAGTGGTCATGAAATGGAAATGGGTTATGAATTGGTTTATGGAAATTGAACATTTATTAATTGCTAATGTCTTAGTTATTGCTCATACTGTGTTTAGCATATCTCTACTGGGCGTTGGCTCACCCTTTATGGGACATGTTTTCAGGTACAGGTAGTATGCCACCTCCAAGGACATAGCTTGGATGATGATGTATATCAAGCCAAGGGCTTATTTTGTATAAAGTTAGTACTCTTCTTTTGTGTAACCAGGTGTTGACTTGGAAAGCTATAAGTCCATAGGGCATTTGCTTTTGTTGTTAACATGTAATACAGTTGTAAGAATTACTCTGATGAATAGAAATGGTTGGTTTCTTTTATATCAATGCATGTCTAAAGTGTTGGGTTTTATGTATTATTTTGAGGGCGTTACAAGAAAGAAGTTAAAAAAAAAATCATAGTAATCCTAACAATGCTGAGGCCACTCTAATAAAAATCTAGAGATATGCCCAAAACATAATCTTAAGCTATTGTTCTTTGTTAACAATTCACAAAACAATTAAACAACTTCCCATATATCCAACCGGGGCTGCTATCATTATTCATTCTTCACTGAGACAAGAACATAGTTTTTCTCAGCTCAACTTTGCTGATGTAAGTCCCTCAATTGACCCGACCAACGCGAACATAGTCATAAGCAAACAAACAATGCTAAAAGCATGAAGAGCGATCCACTTAGTCGACCATGCTTCAATGTTCGTCTGCATGAAGTACATTTCCATAGGAAAATATATAGAAAGTGGCCAAAAATTCAAGGCTCCCAAAACTCCCAAAACTTGGTTGAAGTATGGAAAGATCATCGCAATCACAGTTGTTGACGCCACATAAGTTGTGCGAAAACAGAGTCTGAGAAGATTTAGTCTGAGAATTAGGAAAAAGGGAAGTTTCAAAGTGTAGTCATAGTTCACAAATCCACTGTTTGGGAACTTCCTTGCAAACCATTTGTCTACCAGTGCAAAAAGTGGCTGACTGAATACCTGCCAAAATACAAATATGGAAAGGAATTACGATTTTATTTGCTAAAAAAAAAAGAAGAAAAAATAATTAGATAAATAGTATTGATCATACATACAATTTATATTGAACTAAAGCAAATTTACCACTTATATGGGATTTTTTGACAGCATGAGGGGTAATTGAAAGCAACTAAGCAAATTGAAGTAGGGTTTTTGGATTAGATTATATGAAATTATTAGTCTTGGGATCAATAGTTTTGGGCTTATCAATGAATCTTATCCCACATTTGGAATGCCCTAGATTAGGAGGGGGATTAGAAGAATCCTATCCTATCTTATGTGTGTTTTGAACCACTAAACATGGACTGCATAGTACAATGAAAATAGTTTGAGGATATTTTAACCTTGTCCCATATTTGGAATGTCCCTAGATTAGAAGGGAGATTGGAAGAACCCTATCCTATCTTATGTTTGTTTTGAACCACTAAACATGGACTACATAGTACAATGACCATAGTTCGAGGATATTTTAACCTTTTAACCCCCTAATCTAGATCTTCCTTAATCCTCTTGTTTTGTATCCCATCCCCTTAACCACTAAGCATGGACTCAATAGTCCCTTTTATGAGGGATATACAGTCCAGAGGGACTATCAATCTAAACGTTTATTTTTGTATCCAAACATGAAATTCGAAAATGACCATAATATGGAGTCCAATCACATAACCTAATCGCTCCAAAGTCTAACCGAACACATCAAGTGGGTGTTATTAAAAGACATCTATAATGTAGAGGCTAGATTATCTATCCAGATTCTTCCTTATCCTCTATCCCAAGGCCCCCCATCTCTATCACACAATGGATTAGAGGGGCATCGGGACAAGGGAAAGGAAAATTTGACAGAGGATCCCCTGCCTTCATAACTATCCTAACGAAAAAAGAAAAGAAAAAGATCAAGTGATATGTCTAACAGGTAGTACCTGATATCCTCCAACCAAATGAAGAACAATGCAAGCATTAGCAAAGTCAATAAGCTAGTAAGGCTCATAGAATCTTAAGCCAGTCAAGAGGCTCCCCGGAGTTGAATCACCGAAGGCTGCATATCCGAAGCCGCCGCAGCAGAGGTAGAAGAAAGTTGTGATGCATACTGCTATAGTTGAGGCCTTCTTCATTATCTCATTTTCCGGTGGAGGCGACTTCAAAGTATCCTTTGGTGTGTTTTTGCAATTTTCAATCACATTAACTTGAGATTCTTCATTGGTTATGTGAAGTTGGACTTGGTAATTGATCGAGAATGAGAAAGTCCAAGTACACAAAGAAATTTCACAGAACATCGGTGTTTCATTCTTTGAAATTTTTCTGTATTCCTAGTGCAACTGATCGGAAATTAAAAATTGAAAGTGGCTTACCTGTATTTCAATGAGAATGATGGAGTATGAATAGGCAAAAGCAATGTCCCCAAGTGCTTGAGAAACCAACCATACTTTCTCAAGTGTAGTAGAAGTTGAGACTCCTGCAATGTTACCTTTGATTACTCCATCTCCTGCAATTGAATGTTGAAGAAATTCATGATTAAATCAACATATATGCACCGAAACTTTTGATTGGTTTACTTATTCATATTTTTTCAAGGCATGTAAGCACATAATTTCTTTTTATTTGGCAAACGCACGACCAATGCGATGTTTCAGGAAGACATGATAATTACACCTAACACAAAAGCTCTCCTAAGCACATAATTTCAAATGGTAAAAGATTATTTACAAAAATGTTAAAGAAAATTATATCAAACTGAACAATCAACTATATAAGAAAGTCTAACAACACATACCCACCTGCAAGCCCAATTCCAACAACAACTACATCAATACAAGAAGAAACACCATAATGGAGAAAATTGGGTATTTGAGACATGCCTTGAAGGACATGGTTGCAGCAACAACAGAGAGTCATTCCATATTATGAAAATTGGGTATTTGAGAAACCACAATTTGTGATAATCCAAATATTAGCATATAATAAGTATCTCCATATTCACAATTAACCTCATGCCCATACTGTGGTAACAATTTGATTTCTGTATTGCTCAGCATCAATTTAAAATTTGGGAAAACAAAAAGATTAAACATCACCATAATAAGAAGGTATACATGTGTTCACAGTTTCAAATCATAGTAAATGCTCCAAATTAATTCTTGTTGAGCTAATCAAATATTGTGGGGTAACATATATTACATAACTCATGTTACTTTTCAATAAATAAAAAATAAAAATTTTGAAAGAACATAAATATATATAGAGCACCTCATGCTGATAGCAGAAGTAATGGTGTAGGCAATGCCAATCCCATATAAGTTAATATTTACACAAAGTCCACATGCCCAAGAACTTCTCTCTCCTGAAAATGCCATGTTAAAAACACCATAAGAAAAATTCTAGAAACAAAAAAATCAATTATAGAATTAGACATAATCGTCTCACATGAGGTGAATCTCATATTTATACAAAAAATTTGTGTTCGATTCTATTATTAATTTTTGTGCAGATGGAAGAACTGTAATGACAATGTTACCTAAATTGAAGTGGACAGCTTCCAAGTAGGAGTGGTTTCTAGTGGGGCCAAGCTCAGGGTAAGGAGATCTGTAGCAGTTGGAGAGAAGAAAGGCAGAGATGAGAGTGATGAAAGCAAAGAAGAGCATAGAGAATGAGCCTCCAATCCAACCTAGCTGAGCCATACACCACGCCAGTGATAGAACCCCTGACCCTATCACTCCTGTTATTATGTGGGCCACCGCTGTCCATTCATTTCCTGTTTCACCATTTCCATTTATTTTCAATAATCAAATTCATTTCTACAATTCAAAAAATAAATAAATACATTACCATCAAAAGTTCCATCTAAGGGGTGGTTTAGGATGCTTTAAAAAATTGTACATTTTGACTTTTTATAAATAAAAAAAATGTGTAAAAAAATAGAGAGGAGATATTGATAGATGTTGATTGATTTGACCTAAATAAGTGTTTGTATACAAAAAAAAAAAAAAAAAAAAAAAAAAAAACACTTTTTTAGTGCATGTCAAATACCTACTAAGTGTGCATCTAATTGTTGCTTCTTTGACTAATCAACAATATTAACTACATTACCAATGTACATTGGTATATAGATTAGGAAAAATTTATTACTCCATCCGTCCCAATTTGTTGATTTTTTTTTTTTTTTTTTTTTTGAGATTTTAACTTTTTAAGGGACATGCAATCATTACACTTAAATTTAAATTTCAAAGTATTTTTTCACTAATGTCCCTATCTTTTCAAAAATTTAATATATTTATAATTACTCAAAAAGGGTAGTTTTAAAAAATTAAATATTTTTTACTTTGACTTTCCAAATGGGACTACTATTTTGGAACATCCTAAAATGAAATAGTGGACCAACAATGGGACGGAAGGAATACATCTTAATAAAATGGTGTATGATTTGTAATTTTTTATTATGACTCATAATAATATTAGTTATGATATATTGTGGTGTTAATTATAATTAAGTTTGATTATGACCATAGAAGTCTTTGACTATGTATCAAGTAATGTTTAATTATTATTACTCATTGTGATCTATTTAATTACGATACCCATATTGATTAATATTCCAAACATTACTGAAATTATATAACAAACCAACAATGCAAAAAGAGCAGTAATACATTGTCACATGTAGTAATGACTCAAATATAATCTACACCATTTATTGGAGTAGATCCCACATCAATTGGTGTGGACTCTACCAATAGATGGTATGGATCATCTTTTGAGCATTATCACACGTGACACTCAACTATTTTTCATAAAATGATTTGTTATGATATTGAGAAATTATCTTATCTTTTAAAAGTCCTATGTTGGCGGTAACATGAATAGCAGGGTCTTAAAAATTGCATAATTTTAAAAACAAAAAAAAGTATGAAAATGACAATATATATAGGGTAAATTACACTGACACCCCTGAGCTTTATGTTTATTACAGTTCCTCCTCTTACCTTTTAGAAATTACATCTCCCCCTGAGGTTTAAAGTTTCATTACAGATTCCCCCTTCAGCCTTTTTAATTTTTTTAAATACCAATTTTACCCTCATTTGGTAAATTACATTGACACCCCTCACCTTTTAAAAATTACAATCCCCTTCCTAAGGTCTAAAGTAACATTACCAATTGCCCCCTCGGTTAGTATTAGTTAGAAGAAAAAAAATCATTGAAAAAAAAATTTTGCTAGTAAAATTTTTAAATTTTTGTTTAAAAACCAACTTAAACTCATTTTTTGAATTTAGGTTTTTTTCTCAAATTTACAAACTGAGACAACCATTTATAAACCAAAAAAATTATCAAACAAGTTTTTATGACAGTTTTTTAAATTTTTGTAAATATAAATTGAAAACTAAAAATGAAATGGTTACCAAACAGGTCTCAAATGGTAAAAATGTCGTAAAATTAACAAATAATCAAATAAGTTACCAACATAAGAAATGATTTATCAAAAGATTCTTAGGCTATGTATGGTTTGATTTTTAAATTAAAAATTAATTTGGTTAAGAAATAAAAAATAAAAAAATAATTTTCATTTCGTTTAAAAAATAATTTCATTTCGTTTAAGAAATGGCCCAAGAATATTTTGATAAGTCATTTCTTACGTTGGTAACTTATTTAATTATTTATTTATTTTACGATATTTTTACCATCTAAGACTTGTTTGGTAACCATTTCGTTTTTAGTTTTCAATTTATACTTACAAAAATTTTAAAAACTGTTATAAAAACTTGTTTGATAATTTTTTTGGTTATTAAATGGTTGTCTCAGTTCGTAAATTTGAGAAAAAAATATAAATTCAAAAAATGAGTTTACGTTGGTTTTTAAACAAAAATTTAAAAAATTTGCTAACAAATTTTTTTTTTTCAATTAAATATTTTTTCAATTAATTTTTTTCCAATTAATTTTTTTTCAATGATTTTTTTTTTTTCAACTAATACTAACCAAGGGGGCAATTGGTAATACTACTTTAAACCTTAGGGAGGGGATTGTAATTTTTAAAATGTGAGGAGTGTCAATGTAATTTACCCAATAAGGGTAAAATTGGTATTTAAAAAAATTAAAAGGGCTGAGAGGAAAATCTGTAATGAAACTTTAAACCTCAGATGGGAAGATATAATTTTCAAAAGATAAGAAAAACTGTAATAAACATAAATCTCAAGAAATATTAATATAATTTACCCATATATATATATATATGACCGTGGACTTACATTAAAATTTCTAGTGTCATGAGCAGTCTAATCTCATTCATCATTGCTCTATTATTTTATCTAATAGATGCCTTTCTTCATATCTAGGAAAATATTTGCTGACGTGGAGATTAATTTTTCCCCAAACCATCTTTTTGAATAATGTTAGTTATACTAAACTTTCTATCAAATAAATGAACAAATATTTGATATAAATGTGAAGTCTGCAATCCCCATCATGTAAGATATTTAGTTATTTATTTGATAAAAAATTTAGAGCCAATAACATTTTCCATCTTTCTTTCCTTTCTTTTTCGGTTTTGCGAAGTTAACATTTATTTTGAATCGAATAGAGAAGGAAAAAGAGAAAGAGAAATTAACAGAAAAATAAAGAGTGTAGTAGTAGACAAACCAGTTCTGTGGATGGGTTGATCATGAGGAGACAAAGCAAGGCTTGATTGCAACAAGAATGGAGTCTGATGATGAACCTCAGTTACCACTCCCATGGCCTTTGCAGAAGAATTTACTTAATTTCTTTCAACACAACCCTCCTCACTACTCAACTTTTATATATATTTTTTTGTATATTATATATACACACATGTTTTTGTATCCACAGAGAGTGAGAGAGAGACAACACGTTGGAATCATGGAAATAGTACTGTTCAAGAGAACTTTGGGCATGTTTAATTGGGTGGATTAGAGCATGGGATTAGAATTATTAATCCGTGGACCCAATTATCTTATGTTTGTTTTAACATTTTATTTTAGGATTATTAATCCAATGGATAATTAATCCAACAAATTTGTAGGATTATTAGTAATGGGGGTAGGGGTAAGATTATTAATCCAATGAATATTAATCCAATTGGACAGTGAATACCAGACTAATTTAATAGGATTATTAATACTTCACTACTAGTTTTGTGAATCAAACATGGCCTGAGGGTTGTTTGGAATTAGCTCAAATGTTTCTTAAAATTAATATAAAAAGAAAGAAAAGAAAAGAAAAGAAAAGAAAGAAAGAATTACCAATTTCAAACTAAAACTTATGGGGGATTGGGTTAATTATTAATGGAACTAATTTATTATATATTTGGTTTCATTGTATAATTTTTTAATTCAATAGTATGACAGGATTCAACACTCAATTCCACCAATAGAGAATAATAGAAATTTATGAACAAAATTAGGGGATCTTCTTAACTCAGACCCTTCCAAACATGAGACCAAATAGGGGTCTCAAGATTCTAAAGTATCTCTTAAATAATTAAAAATTATAATTATGGCTCATGAATTCAAAAAAGTAATTAAATCATTTCAATTAATTACAAAACAATTTTTGTAATTATTGGGAAGTGTATAGTAGACTTTTCTTGAAACTAGAACTGGTTGTCTTAAAAAAACAAAAAAAAAAAAAGAAGAAAAAAAAGATTGTCAGGCATCATTAGATTTCCAATCCTTTGTGATTTGATTCATTTGATTTATGTCCAAATAATTTTCTTGTTATTTAAAAATTGGGTAAATTATACTGACACCTCTTAAGGTTTATATTTGTTATAGTTCCCCCCTCACTTTTTAAAAATTACATCTGCCAAGTTTCATTACAGATTCTCCCCTCAGCAATTTAATTTTTTTAAATATAAATTTTGCCCTCATTACGTAAATTACATTGACACCCTTCACATATTAAAAATTATAATCCCCTCCCTAAGATTTAAAGTAGCATTACTAATTGTCACCTCGGTTAATATTAGTTGAAAAAAAAAATCTTTAAAAAAAATTAATTGAAAAAAAAATTTGTTAGTAAAATTTTTTAATTTTTATTTAAAAACCAACGTAAGCATATTTTTTGAATTTACGTTTTTTCCTCAAATTTACAATTGAGAGTACCATTTATAAATCAAAAAAATTATCAACCAAGTTTTTATGACAGTTTTTAAAATTTTTGTAAATATAAATTGAAAACTGAAAACTAAATGGTTACCAAACAGACTTCAGATGGTAAAAATGTCATAAAATTAATAAATAATTAAATAAGTTAGTAACGTAAGAAATGACTTATCAAAAGATTCTTAGGCTATGTATGGTTTGATTTTTAGAAATTTTTCTTTAAAATAAAAAAATTAATTCAGTTAAGAAATAAGAAATAAAAAATAATTATCATTTTTATATTATTTTTATCTTTCGAGTGGTTAGAAATAATTTTTTAAAAATTAAATTGAAACAGCCACACACATGTATATAATCTGCCCAAAAGTTAAAATAATAATTATTTTTTACCCTTAAATGATAATTATTTTTTATTTCTTAACCAAATTAATTTTTAATTTTTAAAATAAATTTCTAAAAATCAAACCATACATAACCTAAGAATCTTTTGATAAGTCATTTCTTACGTTGGTAACTTATTTAATTATTTGTTAATTTTACGACATTTTTCCCGTTTGAGGCCTGTTTTGATAACCATTTCATTTTCAGTTTTCAATTTATATTTACAAAAATTTTAAAAACTGTCATAAAAACTTATTTGATAATTTTTTTGGTTTATAAATGGTTGTCTCAGTTTGTAAATTTGAGGAAAAAACGTAAATTCAAAAAATGAGTTTACGTTGGTTTTTAAACAAAAATTTAAAAATTTTACTAACAAAATTTTTTTTCCAATTAATTTTTTTTTTCCAACTAATACTAACAAAGGGGTAATTGGTAATGCTACTTTAAACCTTAGGGAGTGGATTGTAATTTCTAAAATGTGAGGGGTGTCAATGTAATTTACCCAGTGAGGGCAAAATTGGTATTTAAAAAAATTAAATTACTGAGGGAAAAATCTGTAATGAAACTTTAAACTTCAGGGGGGAGACGTAATTTTCAAAAGATGAGGGAGAGAATTGTAATAAATATAAATTTCAGGAGGTGTCAATATAATTTACCTTGAAAAATTATTCAAAAAATTGCACTTATAGCAAATCCTTTGCTTTATCTTATCAAGAACAAATATTACTACAATGGCTAATAACTTTAGTTTTAACTTTTATTACAAAATGACATAACACACATGATGAAATAGCGTAACATTTCTTAAAATGTGCTCTTTTTACATATGCACGTTATAGATTTCAAAAAATACATATAGAATGCAATAACAAACTTAAGTGCCTATCACATTAAAACAAAAATCCCAAACACTGTAATATCAAAAATATCACTAACACACTATTCTGATGAATGATACTGTATGAAAATTCTGAAGTAAAAAAAAAAAAAAAAAAAAAAAAAACATTTTCCTTAGCTCAGTTTTGCCCTTATAAGTCCTTCAACTGACCCAATCAAGGCCAGTATTGAGACAATCAAGCAAACAATGCTAAAAGTTTGAAGAACAATCCACTTTGTAGTCCAAGCCCCAATCTTCTTCTGCACAAGGTACATTTCCACAGGGAAATATATTGCCAAGGGCCAAAAGTTTAGTGCCCCTAACACTCCCAAAACTTGGTTAAAGTAAGGGAAGATCACTGCAATTACGGTGGTTGATATAACATAAAATGTCCGAAAACATAGCCTAAGCGGATTCAACTGAAAACCCGGCAACAATGGGAGCTTGAAGTTGTAGAAATTGTTCACAAATCCGCTGTTTGGATACTTCTTACCAAACCATCTTTCTGCAATTGCAAACACTGGCTGACTGTATACCTAACAAATGAATGTGAATGGCCGTAGTAAGCATCTGTGATGGCGAATATGTAAGCAGAGCAATGACAAAGATATTGCATTCCTATGCTAACATCATGATGTTATTATATCTCTGCAGCGAAGATAAAGTAACATCATCAAAATTGAAATGAAACAATGTTTATATACCTGATATCCTCCAACTAGATGTAGAATAATGCAAGCATTAGCGAAATCAATGAGCCAGAAGGGCTCATAGAATCCGAATCCTGACAAGAGGTTTCCAGGTGTTTTATCCCCGAAGGCTGCGTATCCGAAGCATCCACAACAGAGGTAGAAGAAGGTGGTGATAAAGATTGCAGACATGGAGGCCTTCTTCATGGCTCGGTTTTCTGGCGGAGGCGACTTCAAAGTATCCTTTTCATTGCATTCAATTTTACATATTTTTCTTTTTTAAAAATTCTTGAAACATATAGAAGTGTGAAATTTATCAAACGGAGAGAATAAACTATACCTGTATTTCTAAAAGAATCATTGTATATGGATAGGCAAAAGCAACATCTCCAAGTGCTTGAAAGACCAACCACAATTTCTTAGTTGCAGTGCCTGCTGGGACTCCTCCAATGCTCCCCATGATCTTCTTATTTTCTGCAATTTCAAAAGCAAGAAACCGTTTGGATAAGTTGATTTCAAATCAAGGGATTTGGGATTAAATTTTATAATTTATAAGAGATTAGCTTCATTTCTAGTTGAAATTCAAAATTATGTCGACTTTTACTATTTTTAAGGGAGTTGCTTCCCAGGCAAGGTTTTCTAAACTTGCCCTATAGACTAAATCTCGGATATTTAAAATTATCAACAAATCACAAGTATCAATTACGCTCAGAAGACATTAACGAGAATCGAACCCAAGATGTCCGAATTATAGCTAGTCTCAAAGTTCACCCTCTTAAATGCATGTTTGCACAAGACCTTTTGGCCCTGGCTGGGTATATCGATGGGGATATAAGTGTTTGACTAGATATAAAATCTAATGGGATTTACAAGTTTTTTTGCCTCTCTATATCCCATATTTGGTTCCTCTGTATATAAGGAGTTCAGATATTATATCCCTCAAAAGAGTGGGATATTGCTTGTCCTCTATCACCAGATATAAGTTCATCCTTCATCCAATGGTCAAAAAGAAATCAGTCTCATTTGATTCCGTATTATATCCTACTCTAATCAAAGTAAAAATAGCCCCACAATATATATAATTCATATCATATCTTAAAAAAAAAAAAATTGGGGGGGGGAGGAGAATTTGAAGGCATACTAATGACAGTTGCAAAGCCAAGTACAAAGCCAATGGAAGCGTAAAAGAAGGACATGATTGCTGCAACAAAAGAGAGCCATGCCATGTTGTGGAAATCTGGAATCTGTGACGCTACAATCTGTACTACTCCAAATAGCACCATATACACTGTATCCCCATAGTCACATGAAGCCTCGTGCCCTTCTTTGTGATAACAGTTTGATTTCTGAATTGCTCTGTAATTTCATATACCCATTTAAATAAATACAAAGGGACTTCAAAAAAAAAACAAAACAAAACAAAAAAATGAAAGTTGTAACACAACTCTCATACATGAGTTATGTATAATTCTATAATCAGATTCTATACACATGGACAAAATAGCGTACCTAACACTAGCTGCGGAGGTAATAACATAGGCGACTCCACACCCATACATGCATTCCTGCAAAAACAGTCCACTTATTCTTTTGCTGTTCTCTCCTGAAAAAACAATTACAAATTCATCCTCTCTTATGCCTTTTTCAATAAAAATAACAATTTATCCCAGAAAATTAACCTCAGTAGAATGTGGTGGTTTGGGATTTACTCAATTTTTGTTTTTTTGTTTTTTTTTTTTGGAAGAGGGGGGGGGGGGGGGGGGGGGGGGTGGGGCGGGGTTTGTTAAGAATGAATATTGGGCACAACACTGTCATTTTTGCACATGATCTCTTACTAACCAAACAAGTGAGTTGAGATTTTTCACTTAAACAACTAAACCGCCTGACTGGACTTTATTTAAAACTATTTGATACCACAAAGCCATTATAGTTAATATCACCTTCAGTTATGCTACGAAAATTGGTGAACATAAAGGGGCCAAGGCCAGGTGGGAAAATTTTCGAAATCTTGATTAGTTCAATGCAATTTTAAGCATTTATTATAATATAAAAAATATATATATATATATATATATTAGCTCTCTAAATCTATATAATTTTACTTCAACTTTCTCAAACTGCACAAAATAAAATTTGATTAGTCTATGCAATTTTGAATATTCATACAAGAAATTAACATTTTAACCCCATCCCAAAATCTGGAGAAAAAAAAAATAAAAAAAAAATAAAAAAAAATTGATTAATGTAGGATCAAGCCCACAAAGGGGTGAGCAGCGGATATACGGATCCGCCAAAACCGAACTGATCCGCCACATTTTGGACGGATGTGTGATGACGAACGGACGGTTGCAGATTGATTTTCTCTAATCCGCCAATCTGACGAACAGATGGCGGATTTGAGATTCCTTTGGCCGCAATCGAACCGCCAAAACGCGAACACCCCTAGTAATTTATAAGACTTTGTGTTTTCAGTTTGTTTAAATATTCTGTTTGTGTTTTCAATTAAAAAAAATTAAATATTCTGTAAAAAAAAGTTTTCAACTTGAATATCTTTTTTGAATTGAAAAAAATAAACGTATTATTTATCTATATTTTTTTGTTTTTAAATCTATCTCTAAAAATAATAAATAGAAAATATGATATATGCTGATCGATTTTTGTTTTCAAAAACAGATATAGATGTAACAACACAGAGACATACAATCTCTACTACTGCTTTGTTCATACTTTTAGTGGTTTGAATTGTTTTATATTTTAAGAATCACGGATTGCAATACTTTATGTGGATGAGACATGCTGTGATTGTAGTATGTGGATGAGGCATACACTGATTGTGATATTCTAAAGTTTCAAACTTTCTTACTTTGGATGAGGCATACAGTAATTGTAGTATTTTTTTAAGTCATTAACTGTAATACTTTATTCTCTTCTTTTTTTTTTTTTTTGAGGAAGTGCACAAGTTGAATTATGTTGAAAATTTATAAAATTTTAAACCGCCAAACCGTCAATCCGCTCAATCCACATCCACCGGATTGACAAACGGATGCGGATTGATTTTTTCCAATCCGCCAATCTGACGGACGGATGACAGATTGAAAGTTCCGTGACCGCAACCGACCCGCGCCCAATGATGCCTTGATTTCAAGTGGATTTCTTATGTAATAACCGTTGATTTGGTAATTTTATTTTAATAAATAAAATTGAAATATTAGCAGAGAAAAGCACTGACCTAAATACAATTTAACAGCTTCCACGTAGGATTTGCTCCTGGTGGGGCCATATTCAGGATCAGGAGATCTGTAGCAATCACAGAGAAGGTCTGCTGAAACAATGGTGATGGCAGCAAAGACCAGCATAGTGAGTGGACCACCGACCCACCCTAGCTGAGCCGTGCTCCATGCAAGGGACAGTACTCCTGCCCCTATTACCCCTGTTATTACATGTGCAATTGCTGTCCATACCGTTCCTAATAGAATAGTACACAAAAATTAAAAAAAAATTAAAAAAATAAATTTATTAGTGTTACAAATAAATAAATAAATAACTTAAAATTATAATATTAGGCACTATTTAACATAATATTTTTTTATAAAAAATTAAAAAATATATTTATTTATATCATTTCAAACAACTCCCATATTATGAGGTGTATACAAAATTAGAGATAGAAAGTAATTGGGCATAGAAAGAAATTCAAGCTATCTGAAAATTTTTGACTTTGTCTTTTATATACTGTAACCCAACTAATCTGTCGTATTACACGTACAAACAGCTAAGAAATTAGAAATGGGTCCTAAATTGGTGAAATAATGGAGTGATGCATAGCTCCTAAATTTGGAAAGACACCCTCCACTTATTTTTTTCCCGCTTATGTGAGCTTGATCTAATCTTGCAAGTTATATCTATGTCCACTCAGTATTATTAGAAATATAAAAGCTAAACACAAAATAAGATATAAGACATTATTATGTCTCATTCTGTGTTTAATCTCTATATATAGGGGCTTATTTAAAATCTAACAAGACACTTTACAACTTATTTTATCTAGTTATTGTGGGGATCCTCTCATTTACCCATTGACTAATTTCAGAATGAAGTTCCATGAACCTCCCACACCAAATCTCACACATGTAACCATGTGAAAACTCTTTATTAAAAGATTATTAAACCAATTAATAATTAAAATCCACCAACAATCTTCATTATTTGTTTTTTAATAAATTAATGTTGTGATATATGTTAATAGGGTTACAAACAAACCGAACTGTTCATGAACAACTCAAACTCGACTAATTTAAAGCTTGTTTGAGCTTAACTCGTTTACTAAATGAACGAGTTCGAGCTTGATTTTTAGGCTCGTTTATTAATTGAGCCAAACTCAAGTAGTCCTAAGCTCAACTCGACAAGGTTCGTGAACATAAAAATAAATAAATAAATATTTATTTTTAATAATCTATTAAATAAATTTTCAATAATCTATTTTATTTTTTATTTATGTTTGGTGTTTGTGTAAATTTACATATTTGATTGATGAAATTTATTATTAATATAAGTATTATTATAAATTTTACTCATAATTTTGTAATTTTTTTATCTTAATAAATAAATAAATTTAAATTTGTTTTTTTTTTCAAACTCGAGCTCGACCTCAAGCTCGAACTCAGCTCATTTATCTAATTGAGCGACCTCGAGCCGAATTCGCGTTCAACAAATATTTGACGAACTGAGCTCGAACTCGATTTTTGAAACTCGAGTAGAGCTCAATTCGAACTTGAGCTCGACTAATTCTTAATAAACGAACTTTGAACATTTAAAAAATTGACTCAACTCATTTGCAGCCCTACATGTAGACAAATGATTGGCAAAAGTGCAATTGAATTTATTCTGAACTCTTTGTTTCACTATTTCTTTCTAAATGATTGGCAAAAGTGCAATTGAATTTATTCTGAACTCTTTGTTTCACTATTTCTTTCTAAATTTATTCTATTCAAAATTCGCTGACTTAAGCCTCAAAGAACAAAGAGTGTTTGATTGACACAACACCTGTGTCTAACTAAGATCTTCTTCACCATTTCTTATCACCGAATCGAGTTGAAACTATATGAGAAAACATTTTCATCAACTATCTTCTTTTTAGGAGAAGAAAGGAAAGTTCCAATTAATGGAAAACCTTGTTTAAGCAAAACATGATATATAGAAACTACAACTAAAAAAGTTGGGTAATTAATTAAGACTTGAGAGAGTGAGAGAGAGAGAGAGATTAATTACCAGTTCTTTTGAGAGGCTCCTCCACCTCCTCATGACTAAGAGCAACATTGAAGTTATTCATTAATGGAATGTGACTCTGTTGTTGGTCTCCTTCTCTCTTCTCCTTCACCGCTCACCAATCAATCATATATTCTCTGCCCTTTTTATCCCCCAGTCTACGAAAACTTATCAAAATTTTGGATTCTACTATCAAAACAACTTTTCATACACACTTTATCTAACATGGGTCTACTAGTTTATTTAATTATTCATCAATCTTAAAATATTATCACAAGATATTACTTACGTAATATTTGAAACCAATCACGTAATAAAAAAAATTATAAGTATAATATGTTATCTCACTTTTATTAGATAATTAATAGATAATAAAGAGGGTGTTTGGCAAGAAAAAAAATAGTCTAATTTAGGCTAAAATTCACAAAAAGACAAAATAGGCTAAAATAGCTAATAAGACAAAATATCACATCAAACCCATAATCATTTCACTTTTTCTCTCACAAACATCACATACAACTACAAAAAAATCCAATCATTTTCCTAAACACAAAAATTTTAGCCTACTAAAATAGTCAAAAACTAAAATAACCTACTAAAATAGTAACTTTCCAAACGAAGCCAAAGTATTGACTAAAAAATATCATATAGACAATATTACGCAATACTTCAAAAATATCTAATAATTTTTTTTATTCTTTCTTTTCTATATGATGTGAGCTGTGAGCATAGCCATCAGCCTAAAAATAGATGGAGAAAAGCACACCGCCCCACTCCTAATTGGATGTGCCCATACAACTCTTCTTTGGGTTCACTTCTAGTCAAACTCTTCAACTATCTTTAAAAATTTGATAAATTTCAGTTTCTTCATCAATTAAAAATGATTATCCTCTTATATTGTCTAATACTACATAAATATGATAATTTTTATTATCTTAATCACTCACGGTCGAGGTTATGCTAATACCATCTCAGGTATGCAATAATCTCCTTCAATATATACATACTTCTAGCAATATAATAGATAAAGTATTTAAATGTAAAATAATAAAAATCTTTAAGCACGATCGTCTTATTAGAAAATGCCACTAGTCTTCTTATGCATAAATTAGTTAGCAAATAATTTTAATGTGGATATGCTAAAATTTGGATCTAAGAGCAGCTCTAATGGCTTGTCATTGGAACTGCTATTGTCGTAATTTGGCAGCTCTACAAAAACAATCTACTCCAACGGCACTTTATAGCAGCTACTATATTTGAGAAATATCAAAGTTTATATCAAATTTGACACAATCTTTGGCAGCTATTATCCGTGTCCAAGAAACGTAGAAATTGGTCCACCGGACATCCAGCCCGTCATCTAGTGCGTTTGTTGAAATGGTCTGAGAAGATTTTCCAAAATGACAAATAACTATTAGAATACTATTATTATAATTTAACAATTTATTACTATTTATTGTTAAATTATAGCAACCACAATATTATAATAACATGAATCACTGGAGTTGTTCGTATGTTATTTGGAAACAAGCTAATGAATATCAGCAATGATTCATCCTACTAAAAATATCACTACTAATAGCACTAATGCATTAAAAAATAAAAAATAAAAAAAAATACAACTCCAAAACTAAAACATCACATTATTAATGACGGGACCCACTACCACATAATTAGTGGGAACACTAATTAGTGCTCCCAAACATTTTTAATGAATATAGGGATTCGACAACTGATGTGTGACTTAACAAGATGACAAAATGGAATCAAACACTTTTTCAAGTCACAAAACCAACTGGGTCATGTGGGAAGAAAATAAACAACCACATGAATATGAGAGTTTGGTGAAGATGCTTATGAAAACGATTTGTTAATAATTAAAAGTTGTTTGATGGTGCACTTCAATGGAGTATATGTTGGGTATATATTTTTAGTGGAGTATGAGATTTAATTGATTTATTAAAAATATTTTATTTAATTTGGTATTAGTTATAATATACTTTTATATATTATATCTGATTTTGAAAGTTTAATGAATATTTAATAATTTGTTTAGTAACAGTTAAAATTTTAATAAAAAGTTCAAGAATTAATAATATTTTTTTATTATTTTTTGCTATTTCGGTGTGCTACTTTTTGGCTAGTGCTTGTTAATTTTCTTTGATTTCAATTTCTAGTTGCCAACATTGATGATCCATTCGGTGGCGTGTGCTTGGAAAATTAATTCTGTGGCTTGAATTAATTTGGGTGTTGGGTTCATGCTAGTACTATGGTTGATTATTTGGATTTAGTGGTAGCTTGTTCAAGTTATTGTGTGGACCAGTTTGGATTGTTATTTTAGGTCTTTTTTAATTTTGTTTTGAAGATAATTTGTTCGTCTATTTGGTGAGATCTTTCTTCATAATTATTTTGTAATTATTTGAAATTTACCTATGGGCGATTTGTAAGACTATTCGTGTCTTATTTGTAATCGTTTGAAAAATCCTTGGTTGATAGTAGAATCAAATTTCGGCCGTGTGGACATACCTCACATTGAAGGAACCAAGTAAAAATTCTTGTGTCATTATTGATTTAATTTTTACACATTATTTTTGTTTTCATTGATTGATTTACTTGTGAGAAATCATCTATTTTCCCTAACAACTGGTATCAAAACTTACAGTTTATTTGGATTCGTTTATTTGTATAAATTAGTGGAGAGGAATGTGGGTCGTATGTCTAGCTTCGATTAAAGCAATTAGATAACTTGAAAAACTAAAATAAAAGACCTATTATTTTGTAAAAATTTGTATGGACCCATTGAGGGTGATAGTGGCAAACTCGAGGGTATGAAAGATGATGAATGGAAAAGGGTTAATCGAAAAGTCGTTGGTGTTATCCGTCAATAGATTGATGACAGTGTGTTTCATCATGTTTCTATTGAAACTTCGGTACATAATTTATGAAAAAAATTAGAAGGTCTTTATGATAGAAAATCAGACACAAAAAGCTTTTCTGTTTTGAAAGTTGATTAATTTAAAATATAAAAATGGCAAGCCCATTTTGGAACATTTGAATGAAATAAAGAGTATTATTAACCAACTTGCTTCTGTGAAAATTATTTTTTTTATGATGAGTTACAAGTTTTAATGCTACTTAGTTCTTTGTTTGAAAGTAAGGAGACTTTGGTTGTGACAGTTAGTAATTCGGTGCCCGATGGAGTTGTCACAATGAGCCAAGTCACTAGTAGCTTGTTATATGAAGAGACAATAAAAAAATCAACGGCTTCTTCTCATTTGGAGGTATTTGTTATGAGAGGTCAAAGCAAAACAAAGGAGAGGAGTAAAACTTCTCATAGTCGCGATCAAAGCCATGACAAATCAAGGGATGGTTATTTTTCAAAGAAACACATTGAGTGTCATTATTGCCATGAGAAAGAGCACATGAAGCGGGAATGCCGAAACTCAAGAATAAGGGGAAAAGGCGTGACAAAAGTGTGGATAAGAAGTAAGAAGACACAATGGCAATTACTATCGATGGTGATCTCATAGTTGTTTGTGAAGATGATTGTGTCAATTTTATGGGCCAAGATTCCAGTGTTTATTTTTATGTGACTTCTCGAGTTGATTTTTCACTTTCTACACAAAAGGAGATTATGGTTGTGTTCGAATGAGAAATGAAGGTTTGTCCAAGATTGTTGACATGGATGATGTTTGCTTGGAAACAAATTTGGATTGCAAGTTGTTGTTTAAAGATGTAAGGCATGTTTGTGACATTCGCCTCAATTTGATTTCTACCAAGAAGTTAGATAATGAAAGTTACGACAACAAATTTGGTGATGGAAAATGGAAACTCACAAAGGTTCTTTGGTGATGGCTAAGTGCAACAAGACTAGCACACTTTATTCGATGCAAGAAAAAATTTGTAAATGTGTTGTCAATGCACTTGAGGATAATACTTTTACTGAATTTAAGCGGCTTGGGCACATGAGTAAAAAGGGGCTGCAAGTTTTGTTCAAGAAAGAGTTTCTATCCAGTCTGAAAGATACGCATCTTAAAACTTGTGTTCATTGCTGGAAGGGTAAACAATATAGAGTTTCTTTTCACAAAAATATTACTTGTAGAAAAGAAAATATTTTGGAGTTGATTCACTGGGATGTTTGTGATCCTTTGAAAGTTACAACATATAGTGGTGCATTTTATTTTATTACTTTCATTGATGATTATTCAAGAAAAGTTTAGGCTTTGCACTAAAAACTAAATATCAAATTCAAGATATGTTTAAGCATTTTCAGGTCATAGTTAAAAGAGAAACGGGACGGAAATTGAAGTGCATCCTAACAGACAATGGTGGTGAATACATTAGGCCATTTGATGAGTATTGTCGCAATCAAGGTATTCGGCATCAAAAGACAATTAAGAAGACTATTCAACAAAATGGTGTTGTCAACAGGATGAACCGTACCATTGTGGAAAGAACAATATGTTTGCTTTCACATGCTAAATTGCCAAGATCCTTTTGGGGCGAGGCAATGAGGACAATGGTTGACGTGATCAAATTGTCTCATTCCTATCCTTTGAATGGTGACGTTCCTGAAAGAGTTTAGACTGACAAAGATATGTCTTATGAGAATTTGATAGAGTTTGGTTTCCTGTCATTTATTCACATTCTGAATGATGAAAGCTCCAAGCTTGATAACAAGTCAAGATAATACATTTTTCTTGGATATGGGCGTGATGAGTTTGGTTATAGATTGTGAGATCCAGTCGATAAGAAAGTTATTCAAAACCGTGATATTATGTTCTTTGAAGACCAAACAATTGAAGACTTAGGCAAAGGTGATCAATCGAGGCCAAAAACCAGTGATCTCATTAATATTGATCCATCTCTTTCATTTTCGGTGGATGATGAAAATGGGGAAGATGTGCAGCCACCTATTGAAGATGTAAAGAATGATGTTATTCCTAATAAAGTTAACCTCGAAATTGAGGAAGAACATCCAACTCAAGAATTGCCACCACAACTTGAGTTGAGGAAATCTACAAGGGACCGACAATCTTCGAAAAAATAGCCTCCCATTGAATTTGTGTAAATATCCAATCAAGGGGAGCCTGAGAGCTACCAAGAAGCAATTGAGCATGCAGAAAGAGGTGATTGGAAAAAGACCATGGAAGAGGAAAATAATTCCTTACTTGAAAACCACACTTATGATTTGGTGAAGTTACCTAAGGGGAGGAAAATTCTGAAAAATAAATAAATCTTCAAATTGAAGAATGATGGCAAGAATCTAAGGTACAAGGCATGTCTTGTTGTTAAAGGCTTTGGGTAAAAGAAATGTGTTGATTTTGATGAAATTTTCTCGCTATTTGTGAAGATGACTTCTATTCAGGTTGTACTTAGCATGGCCGCAAGTATAAATCTTGAAGTTGAGCAACTTGATGTGAAGACCACATGTCTTCATGGCTACCTTAAAGAGCAAATTTACATGGAGCAACCGGAGGGTTTTGTAAAGAAAAAGAACAAAAAATTTGTTTGCAAATTGAAGAAAAATGTGTATGATCTCAAGCAAGTGTTGCGATAATAGTACAAAAAAATACTCTTTCATGATAAATAATGGTTTTTCTAAAATCACTTTGGACCATTGTATGTTTGTGGAAAAAAATCTGGATGACAAATTTATTATTCTTTTGCTTTATGTTGATGACAATTAATTGTAGGTCAAGATTCTTCCATAATTAACAAGTTAAAGTTAGAGTTAAACAAATCATTTGCTATAAAAGATTTGGAGCCGGTAAAGCAAATACTTGATATGAAAATTGTCTGTGATTGCAAAAAAAGGCTGATTTGGTTGTCTCAACAAAGGTACATTAAGAAAGTTCTTAATAGATTCAACATGGATAAAGTAAAGCTGGTTGGTTGTTCACTTGCAAGTCACTTCAAGTTTAGTTTAAATCAATATCCTACAAATGAAAAAGACAAGGAAAAGATGCTAAAAATTCATTATGCTTCAGTAATTAGTTCTTTGATGTACACCATGGTTTGTACAAAGCTAGATACTACTCACGCCGTTGATGTGATGAGTCGTTCTCTCTCTAATCCGGGTAAAGAATATTGGGCAACAGTGAAATGGATTTTAAGGTATCTTCGACGGACTTCGAAGGTGTGTTTTTGTTTTGGGAATAGTAAGCTGATGCTTAATGGGTTCACAGATTCCGTCATGACCGGTGATGTTGGCTTTAAGAAATTTACTTTGAGATATTTGATCATTTTTGTAGGGAAAGCTGTAATATGGCAATTTAAATTACAAAAATGTGTTGCTCTCTCAACTATCGAAACTGAATTTATCGCCATTATAAAAGCTTGCAAGGAAGAGTTATGGTTGAAATTTTTTTGCAAGAGTAGAGTTTAAAGAAAGAAAGATATGTGGTTTATTATGATAGTGAAGTGCTATTCATTTTAGTAAAAATTCTATTTTTTATTCGAGATTAAAAACACATTAATGTGAGATACCATTGGATTCGTAATGTATTATATTTGAAATTGTTACAACTCAAAAAGGTTCACATAGATGATAATATTTCGAATATGTTAACAAAGACTCAGTCGAGGAACAAACATTTGAAGTGTTGAACTTTGACAAGTATAATTGATGTCTCCACCTAAGTCGATAGAAGGAGAATTGTTAGAATACTTCCTTAGTAAAGTATGAGACTCAACTGATTTATTAAAAATATTTAATTTGATTTTATACTGATTATAATATATTTTTATATATTATATTTAATTTTTGAAAGCTGAATGAGTATTTAATAATCTATTTCAGGGGTGTACACGGTCCGGATTGGTTCGGTTCTGAAAAAATTCAAAAACCGAACCGATCCTAACGGTTCTGTGATTTTGAGAACCAGACCAGACCGTTATAATTGTAAAACCGGACCAGAACCAAACCGAAAAAACGGATCGGTTTCGGTTTGGTTTACGGTTCCAAAAATTTCTATTTACAAGAATAAATTGTTAATATTAGCAAAATAATTACTCAAACTAATTACATTTAACTCATGATAAAAACTAATAATATAAAGGAATTACTTAATATTACATATCTATACCATCCTAATATCATTAAAATTATAAAAAATCAATTAATAAAAATAAAACTTGATATTATATATATTTTTTTAAATTCCGTTCGGTTCGGTTCGGTTCGAACCGCGATTTTTTCATAAAATCCATTAACCGAACCGTTTTTACGGTTCTCATATTTCTTAATCCGAAACCGAACCAATTTTTAATAGAACCGAACCAAATCGTACGATTCGGTCTGGTTCGGTCCGAATTATTGATTTGAACGGATTTTTGAACAGTCCTAATCTGTTTGATAACAATTAAAATTTTAATAAAAAGTTCAAAAATTAATAATATTTTTTGATATTGTTCTATTCTTTCGATATGCTACTTTTCAGCTGGTGTTTACTAGTTTTGTTTGGTTTTGATTTCTAGCTGCTAGCATTGATGATTCATTTAATGGTGTGTGCTTGGAAAGTTAATTCGGTGGGTTGAATTAATTGGGGGGGCTGTCTTCATGCTAGTGTAGTGGTTGATTATTTGGATTTAGTGGTGGAAAATGTTAGAGGTCCCAAATTTTCTATTAAATAAATGACTAAATGTCTCACATGGGTGTGGGGTCCACAAATTGCGGACCCCGCACCCATGTGAGACATTTGGTCATTTGTTTGGTAAAAAATTTGGTGTCCCTAGCATTACCCTTTAGTGGTAGCTTGTTCAAATTATTGTGTGGATTAGTTTAGATTGTTATTTTAGATTTTTGTTAATTTTGTTTTCAAGATAATTTGTTTGTCTATTTAGTGAAATCTTTTCTCTTAGTTATTTTGTAATTATTTAGAATTTACCTATAGATAGTTTTTGAGACTGACATGGATAGGCCCACAAGGCTTACGGCCCACAGCAAACCACCCCAAACCCATCGCTTGGGACCCATAGCGTAACCCGATTGGCAAAGCCCAGGACAGCTGGAGGCCATCTGGACATGGAGGGCCAATGGCATTCGGGCACATGGCAGGTGGAACACAGGCCACATCAGCAGACAAAGATCTGCAGAGTTATTGCCACAACACATCACCATTAATGCAGCCCATCACAGCATTTATTACGACAACACCTCCCCGTCGGAACAGAGCCCCCTCACCCTGAACAAGGTAAGCTAAGGCACAGGCTTTCGGCGGAAGGAGGCATGTCACAAGAGACAGTGAAATGATTACCAAAGGATATAAGCAAGAATGGAAGACAAGAGGAAGGTTAAGCTTTTCTATCTCTCCCTCTCTCTATCTCTCTCTCTCTTTATATTTCCTTCTTCCTCTACTGATTCACTCGCCGGAGGATTCACTAGGGGACTACCCCGTTCCCCTTTGGACTTGTTTGCAGGTCATCTGGAGGAGTCATCCGCCTGAATCGGAATTTGAGGAGCTTGGACCAGCCCAACCCATCCACTAAGGACGGACTGCATTATCAGTTGGCGCCGTCTGTGGGAACTGGCGGTTTATTCGTGCGCTAGTTGTGATCACTATAGCCGGAGCCCTCTTTTCTCACCGTTACCTTTTCCTCTCACCCGTCCAGGTGTATGGTCACGACTAGGTCCATGGCTTCTCACCATAATACCGCTGATCATCAAACAGACCCTTCCCATCCAAACAACCCACCACAATACATCATCGAACTCACTAACAGCATTAACCGCATGGCCGAGCAAAACCAGGCCCTGATCAGTGCTTTACTCCAAAGAAACCCCCCCGTTCCACCTCTAGATATCCCACCCAACCAAGAAAGAACCCGGGCCACACTGCTCCATAACCCCCTCCGCCCAACCCAGAAGGTTTACAACCCCCTCCTCCTCCACATGTAAGCCTACCACCTCCACCTCCACGCCCGTCAGTCGTAGCACTGGCTCCAGAGGGGGAAGCCAGCAGTGTCCAGCCTCCACTGACCGACCATGGTGACAACATTCCCCTCTGGGACGCTGAACTCCGAGCTATGAAGCTCCAACTACAAGGAGTCATGCAGAACTTTCAACACAAGCCCTCAGTCACTGCCAACTCACCTTTTGTTGCCTCCATCCGCGACAAACCATTGCCCGCCAAGTTCAAAATGCCTACCATTGACTCCTTCAATGGCACGACAGATCCAGTCGACCATCTGGAAACTTACCACACCCTCATGATCCTCCATGCTTTCCCTGACGAGATCATGTGCCGAGCTTTTCCCGTGACACTGAAGGGATCAGCTCGGTTGTGGTTTAGCCAGTTACCGGCGGACTCCGTCTCCACCTTTCAATACCTCAGTGACTCTTTCCTGAGCCATTTTATCGGAGCCCAACGTCAGAGACGCCCAGCCACCCAACTCCTTAACATTCGCCAGACCAAGGGGGAGTCGCTCCGCAGCTTCGTCACCCGCTTCAACACCAAAGCCCTTCAAGTAGCGAAGAATGACGACAAGGTCATCCTCACGGCTTTCATGGCCGGCCTGCGGTCGTTCGATTTTCTTTTTTCCCTTTCCAAAAACCCTCCAACCACCATGGCAGCCCTACTATCCAAAGCCCAGAAGTACATGAATGCCGAAGATTCCCTGGCCGCTCGGCAGGACCCAATCACTAACAATCCAACCCCCAGAGACAAGAGGAAAGACTCAGAACCCAGGACCTCCCAGTGTAATGGTCAAACACCACACTATAAGAACCGACCGCACCGAGCCGACCGGTCGGCTCCGACCAGACCGCCCGGTCGGTTCGAGCGGTACACACCACTCAACTCTCCCATGGAGCACGTCCTCAATCAGATCCAGCGGGACTACCCCCTCAAGTGGCCCCTACCTTCACGAAACCCTTCCACTCGGAAAGATCAGTCAAAATACTGTCGTTTCCACCAAGACCATGGCCATACCACCGACGAGTGTATTAACCTCAAAGATCAGATCGAGACCTTCATACGCTAGGGCCGCCTCAGCCGATTCACAGACAGCCGCCCTCAACAGAGGCAACGAACCGACCTTCCCAGGAATAATCGCCGACACACACCACCCCGCAATCAAGTCCCACCTGACTAAGGCCACGATCGCCTACCACCACGGCCTCGGTCTCCAGGCAATCCCCCTCCACCAGTCAGAGAAATCAGAGTCATTTCAGGCGGCCTTGCTTGCGGGGGACCATCCCGCTCGGCTCAGAAGGCAGAGCTCAGAAAAATCAGGCAGGGCTCAGACAAAGCAGTGGCGACGGTGGACCGACCTCCTAAACAGTCAAAACAGTGGATCGAACCCATCACCTTCACCGACACTGACTGTGCAGGAGTCCGTTACCCACATAATGACCCCCTTGTCATTTCCGCCATCCTCTCCAACTACAAGGTTAGACGAGTCCTCATAGACAACGGCAGCTCTTCAGACATCATCTTCCTCAATTGCTTCCGCCAGCTCAAGATTGGGGAAAAAAAGCTTGTCTCCTCTCCAAACCCCTCTGGTTGGTTTCACCGGCGACCGTGTGACCTCCATCGGCTCCATCGATCTACCTATCACCATTGGCGAGCACCCGCGGCAGACCACTAAGTTGCTCACCTTTCTTGTGGTCGACTGCCCCTCTACTTACAACATCATCCTTGGCCGCACAGCCCTAAACGCCTTCCAAGCCATCACATCCACCTATCACCTTGCCATCAAATTTCCTACTGATCTCGGTGTCGGAACTGTCAAAGGAGAACAGACCGTGGCCAGGGAGTGCTATGTCGCCTCCCTCAAAGAAGTCAAGCTAAAAGAGGCCATGATCATCGAAGGGCTTGACGCCCGAGACGAGGACGAACTGGTCAGAGGTGAACCCGTGGAGGAACTTGTTGAAGTTAACATTGATCTCACCAACCCAATCAAAACCGCCAAAATCGGCAGCCAACTACCTTCCTAAGCCAAGGCCGACCTCACCGCTCTCCTGACCGAACACAGAGATGTATTCGCCTGGACCCATTCCGACATGCCAGGCATTGACCCCTCCTTCATAACCCATCGCCTCAGCATCGAACCCCACTTTCGACCCCACCGCCAGAAGCAACGCATTTTCCACCCGGAGCGCAACACTCTTATAGCCGCAGAAGTTGACAAGCTCCTCGAGGCCCAATTCATCAAAAATGTGAACTATCCTAGATAGTTGTCCAACGTGGTCCTCGTCCGCAAACACAATGGCAAATGGCGACTCTGTGTCGATTACTCTGACCTGAACCGAGCTTGCCCCAAAGACAGCTACCCCCTTCCCCGTATAGATTTGCTGGTCGACGCCACGGCCGGTCATCAAATGCTCAGCTTCATGGATGCCTTCTCTGGGTACAACCAAATCCTGATGCACACATCTGATCGGGAACACACATCATTTATTACCGACCGAGGTACCTATTACTATTGTGTAATGCCGTTCGGGTTGAAGAATGCCGGGGCCATCTATCAACGGCTGGTTAATGCCGTTTTCCATCACCAAATAGGCCGGAATATGGAAGTCTACGTCGATGACATGCTAGTCAAAAGCAAATACTCCTCCGATCATCTCACTGACTTACGAGAGACCTTCGCCACCTTGTGCAAGTACCAGATAAAGCTCAACCCAGAGAAGTGCGCCGTCGGCGTAGGATCTGGAAAATTTTTGGGCTTTATGGTCAGTCAGCGCGGCATCGAAGCTAACCCTGAGAAGATCAAGGCCTTGGTTGAGATGCAGTCGCCTAGGACGGTCAAAGAAGTTCAAAGACTCACCGGCCGAGTGGCGGCCCTCAACCGCTTCATTTCCCGTGCAACAGATAAGTGCCTACCCTTCTTCAAAGTTCTTCGGCAGACTTTTGAATGGACAACTGAATCCGAAGAGGCTTTCCAACAGTTAAAGCAATGTATGGCCAACCCTCCCCTTCTTTCCCAAGCAATCGCGGGCGAGCCCCTCTTCCTCTACTTAGCAGTATCGAGCACCGCAGTCAGTGCAGCCCTCCTCAGAGAAGATGGCTCAATCCAACGGCCGGTCTATTACATCAGTCGGGCTATCAGGGGAGCGGAGCAGAACTACCCCTTACTAGAAAAACTGTCCCTGGCCTTGGTCATTGCCTCCAGACGTCTCCGCCCATACTTCCAAGCCCACTCCATAGTGGTCCTTACCGACCAGCCCCTTAAAAAGGTCATGCAGCAACCAGAACTCTCATGTAGACTGATGCAATGGTCAGTAGAACTCAGCCAGTTCGACATCTCCTACCGCCCTCGGACAGCAATCAAGGGACAGGCTGTAGCTGACTTCATCCTGGAGTTCACCAATCCGACCCCGACCACTACCCCTCCGCTCCCACCAACTCCAACAGAGCCAGAAGATCCTCATTCTTGGACTCTCAATGTCGATGGTTCGTCTCGAAGAGAAGGAAGTGGTGCCGGCCTCATCCTCACCTCCCCCGAGGGCGACTACTTCAAATGTGCCCTCTGTTTCCTATTTGAAGCAAGCAACAATGAGGCCGAGTATGAGGCATTGATAGCAGGACTCCACCTTGCCAAGAACATTGGGGTCAGCCACCTCCGAGTATTCAGCGACTCCCAGCTCGTCGTCGGTCAGATGACGGGGGATTTCGATACCAAGGAAGACACAATGCGAGCTTACAGGGACATGGCACTCCCCCTTGCCCGCCTCTTCAATACCTTCCACATCAGGCACATTCCTCGGGCGGAAAACTCCAAAGCAGATGAGATGGCTCAGTTGGCCTCTGCTGACCATCCTAATCTCAGCCATGATGTCCGCCTCGAATATCTACACCACCCGGCCATTTCACCCGACCTACAAGCTGTACAGTTCATCCAAAACAAACCCATCCCTTGGGCATCCGACATTCTCTTATTCTTGACCACAGGGACACTCCCAGATGACCAACAGCAGGCAGCCAAAGTCCGATCCCGAGCATCCAATTACATCATTGTCGACGGTATATTGTACAAGCGCGGTTTTTCCCGGCCATACCTACGGTGCCTCAATCCAGCTCAAGCAACCTATGTCATGCAGGAGATCCATGAGGGAATTTGTGGTAATCATTCAGGCGGCAGGTCCCTTGCCCAGAAGATACTCCGTACTGGGTATTTTTGGCCAACTCTTAATCAGGATGCGACCGATTTCGTGCTCAAATGCGATAAATGTCAACGTTTCGCCAACATCTCCCATGCTCCTCCTACGGAGTTAATCACACTCTGCAGCCCTTATCCGTTTGCCAAATGGGGAATCGACTTGGTCGGTCCACTTCTCAATGGTCGCGGCCAGACCAAGTTCGCGATTGTCGCCATTGATTATTTCACCAAGTGGGTCGAGGCTGAACCCCTTGCCACAATCACCGAGCGGAACACCACCAGGTTTATCTGGCAATCGATCATTTGCCGATTTGGCATCCCTTAAGCCATCATCTCCGACAACGGCAAACAATTCGATAACGCGAAGTACCGAAAATTTTGTGCAGATCTCCAAATTCAACCATGCTTCTCTTCCCCTGGTCACCCCCAAGCAAACGGCCAAGTTGAGGTCACAAACCGTTCCCTTCTGAAAATCATCAAAACTAAGCTCGTAGCTGCTAAAGGCCTTTGGGCTGAGGAACTACCAAATGTACTTTGGGCTTACCGAACCACTGACCGCACCGGCGTTGAGGCGGTTATTCCGGTCGAAGTCGGTCTGCCCACCCCTAGGATCTTACATCCGGATATCGCCTCAATCGAAGAGCTCCGTTGAGCAGACCTGGACCTCATCGAAGAGCTCAGAGAGACTGCTGCTGTCAGATTGGCTTCGTACCAGCAGAAAATGAGAACACACTACGACCGCAGAGTTCGACCACGAGAGTTCTCTGAAGGGGACCTTGTCTTGAGAGAAGCAACTCTTGCCACAAAGAATCCAACCGAGGGCAAACTGGCAGCCAAATGGGAGGGGCCCTACGTTGTGAAAGCCCGTCCACGACCAGGCACTTACCGACTTCAAGACATGGAAGGCCGTGACCTCCCCCACCCCTGGAATGCAGAACATTTGAAGCGTTACTATCAATGAGTTCATACTTTTGTATTGTCAACATTGTTGTATTTCTCTCTTTAATACATAATGCCAATTCCGATTGAAGTTCTCAGCTTTCATAATTCAACTGTCTGTATGTCGCTCCCATGACATTTTCCCTTGCAGCACTTCAAAGCCTCGGCCAGACCAAGCACTCAAAGCCTCAGCCAGACTGAGCACTCAAAGCCTCGGCCAGACCGAGCACTCAAAGCCTCAGCCAGACTGAGCACTCAAAGCCTCAGCCAGACAGAGCACTCAAAGCCTCCGCCAGACTGAGCACTTCAAAGCCTCCGCCAGACTGAGCACTCAAAGCCTCGGCCAGACCGAGCACTTAAAGCCTCGGCCAGACCGAGCACTCAAAGCCTCGGCCAGACCGAGCACTCAAAGCCTCGGCCAGACTGAGCACTTCAAAGCCTCGGCTAGACCGAGCACTCAACGCCTCAGCCAGGATGAGCACTTTAAAGCCTCGGCCAGACCGAGCACCCAAAGCCTCGGCCAGACCGAGCACTCAAAGCCTCGGCCAGACCGAGCACTCAAAGCCTCAGCCAGACTGAGCACTTTAAAGCCAAGCAGGACCACATTTTTAACACTTAGTCACATTTTGAAGCTTATTCACAATTCCAGGACCACGTTTTTACCTAGTTAAATTCTAAACATGTTCTCACGTATTTCATTTACTAATCAGATTATCTACCACCCCACCCAGTTTGTTTCTCCAATCTCTCCTCTACAAGTTTACACTTAACTGTTTAGTTACAATTTGCAACCTACCCTTTGTCCTCATCCGTGGTTTCTTCATCCGTACTTATTGAACTGGCAGTACTAAACCCACTTGAATATTATGTTCTACAATTTCCTAATCCAATTTTTCAATCAACCACTATCATCCTTTCAATTTTCATACAACTCCAATCTCACTCTGCAGGGAGGAACTTCAAACTTAACTTTGCACGAAATTTTTATTGCATCATGTTTATGACCAGTTTTTATAACAAGACTTCATTCATTTCACACAGTCCACTGACAACATAAACAAAATAACATTTGTACACAAGTTCATTACAACAAAATTCTTCATTCATTCATTTACAATGTGTACACCAGTTCATCAAAACAAAAAACACAAAAAAACACAAAAAAAAAACAACACAAACACAGAGCATGAACAACTCTTCTTCTTCTTGGTTATTCCTCCTCGCTGGACACCAGCTCTTCTTCTTTAATGCCCTCGTCTAGGGGGGTCTGGGCCACATCATCTTCACCTATCGTTATACTACTCAGGTCCAAGTGTGGGAACAGCTCTTCAGCTCTGCGTTTGAACATCTTCCAACCGCTGTCCCAGAACTCGGCCATTTCGTGCTTGTAAAAGTCTGACTGCTGGAAGCTTTCAATCACCTCTGCCTCTGTCCTACCCCCAGCAGTCTTCCTTGCCCTGCCAGACTCCTGGCAACTGCGGCATCTACCACCATCTGAAATTCGGGAGACCCTTTGAATTGCTCCACTGCTGCGACGCACAGATCAGGGTAGGCCGCCCTTTCAGAAGCCGCCTTCGCCTTCTCTTCGTCCAGCTCTCTCTGCAGGGTCCCCCTTTCAGCAGCCGCCGTCGCCCTCTCCTCTTCCACTTCCTTCTTCAGGCTCTCCATCTCCGCCATCGCCCTCACCTTCTCTGTTTCCAACTCCTTCACCAGCCTCCCATTCTCCTCCTCTGCTTTGACGCGCTCATCCTCCAACCCCTTCAACAGATCTCCAATCCTGGCATCTGCCTCATCTTTCTGCCTGACCAGCTCTTCATTACTGCTCATGGCCTCTTCATGCCGCTCGATCGCAACGGCGCAGGCCCTTTCAGACTCCTCTAACTTCTTCTGTTCGCCGGCCAGTTGGAACTCGAGCGACACGACCTTGCGTCGTGTGTCCTCCAGCTCCAACTTGACTGCTTACAGTTCAGCATGGGCAGTTTTCCAGTCGGCACTCTCCTTCTTTAACTTGGCCAACTGGGCCTTGGCCTCTTCAGCCTTTAACTTAGCAGCCCCTGCCTTCCTAAGAAGGGCCCCTGCCAAGGTAGTTACCTCCATTTGGGCGAAACATAACCCCCTCAGCAGGTCAGCCTCATTATATCCTGATGCCGCGCGCAGAGCTGTCTCCTCCACAATCTTCACCAAGCGGTCTGCCCCCGCCCTGGCTGGGCCTTCTTCTCCCTCTAACCTTCCAGCTACCGCGCGCACATGATAGATTGCTGTAGCCAGACGAACCCCTCCTTTCTGGGGGGCAGGCCCCTTCTAGACCTGCTCCCTTCCGCTCGGCGCCGCCTCAGTCAGCCCAACCTCTACTTGCACTGTTAGAGCAATCTCCACAACCTCCATTGTTGGGATGACCTCCACCACCTCTGGGGGATCCTTGGCCACAGGGACCTCCACCTCAGTTGGGGCCACCTTAGCCCTCTTGGCCCCAGACTCATCTGCGGCTTCCTCTGGGGCACTCCTCTTCTTCTTCTTCTTTTTCAGAGTATCCCCCTCCTTTCTGGCCTGTTCTTTTACAGGGTCTACGGGGGGCGGCCACGGCTCAAAACTGCTTAAGTCTTTTCCCCCCAACGGCCTTGGGCGCAGTCGGATCCTCTCCCGCGCGATCGGTTGAAGCGATCGGTCTCCTCGCGCTTCCTTCAACTTCGTGGCCTTGGCCAGAACGGCCTAATCCTCTACCTCCTGAGCTTCTCTTCTCGCCTCCAATTCTGCTAGATCGAGGTCCCCACCCTTCGGCTGCGGTCCCAGCCCCGCCTCAAACAATGCGGACGGTTGAACAAGCTCGTCCCATTTGGCCTTCTCTCTCTCCCTCCACTCCTTCACTCTCTTCACCCTCTCTTCCGCCACTACCCCCAGTCTCGACTCCATCGACCTAGTTGGCACCTTCCAGATGGTGCGCACCCCCACTCCCCATTAGCAGACACGTAGAACCACCGTGGCCGCCACCCCTTGATCGATGTCGGCAGCCCCGCCACCAATCCCCTCCCCATTACCGCCTGTAGGGTGACCCACGTTTCTTGCTGCCCCGACGCCTTGTAACACGAAAAGAACTCGTCTACCGCCATGGCCTCCCCTCCATTCGCCTTGGGCCACGCACTCGCACAGGCCAGTAGAATCTTTCATGCATTGGGCATCAATTGCCCCGGTGCTACCTCCAGGCGATTCAGCACGTCAACCACCACTTGGGGCAGTGGCAACCTCAGCCCACCTTTTAACGCCTCCTCGTACAGGGAAAACTCCCCTGGCCTAGCATCAGACGGCCTTTCCCTTGATGTTGGCAGCAATAACTCCACCTCCGCTGGAATCTGGTATCTTTCCCTGATAGCCTCCAAATCCGCCGCAGTGAGTGTGGATTTGTCCGCCTTAGTGTGCCACTGATCTGGCTCTACCTGGCTTAGTGGCTTTGGAGCCAATATCAGGGCCGACACCTGCGATTCTCCCACCGATTCCCCCACCCCCACCATTCGTGTCTCCGTCCTATATCGCGCTGCTAGCTCCTCCGCGTCATCGTCTCCCAGCGGGTCCACTCTCACATTGACCACTTCTTCTTGTGCCATTTCTAGGGTTTGCTCACAAATCACTTATGACGCAGGAGCAAGGAAGTTGAGAAAATGCTACACAGGTGTGTCGTACGCAATGAAGGACTTAACACTTGGATATTTTGAGTTTTTGTAAAAAAGTAGGTGAAACGCATTATACCAAAAACCCACGGTTTACCCGTATTTCATGGATCCACATTAATTTTCACCCGTTTCAAAACCTTTCAAATCAACCGCCAAAACTGCCTTTTCAAAACCCCCCTCGTGACCTATCGTTTCATTTCTGCTCCAACGCTTCACTTCCCCCACGATATTGCCACGTGTATGGACACGATGCACTGTTCTCTCCCCTTACCCTGTCCTTTCCATTTCACATCATCACATGGCGCCACCCCACCCCCCCTCTCTCTTTTTGAGCCCCGCGCCGTCCCGGTCGGCACGCCTCACGGTCGACCCTTCCCGCTCGGCCACCCTCGCAGCCGGCACGCCTCACGGTCGACCCCTCCCGCTCGGCCACCCTCACGGTCAGTTTCTTCCGCTCGGTCACCCTTGCGGTCGGCACGGCTAACGGTCGGCCTCTCCACTCGGTTCGCACTTCTCTTCCTTATTATTATTCCCTTCGTTGGACTAAAGCTGCACTCGAAAATGGGGGACTACTGACATAGATAGGCCCACAAGGCTTACGGCCCACAGCAAACCACCCCAAACCCATCGCTTGGGACCCATAGCGTAACCCGTTTGGCAAAGCCCAGGACAGCTGGAGGCCATCTGGACATGGAGGGCCAATAGCATTCGGGCACATGGCAGGTGGAACACAGACCACATCAGCAGACAAAGATCTGCAGAGTTATTGCCACAACACATCACCATTAATGCAGCCCATCACAGCATTTATTACGACAACACCTCCCCGTCGGAACAAAGCCCCCTCACCTTGAACAAGGTAAGCTACGGCATAGGCTTTCGGCGGAATGGGGCACATCACAAGAGACAGTGAAATGATTACCAAATGATATAAGCAAGAATGGAAGACAAGAGGAAGGTTAAGCTTTTCTATCTCTCCCTCTCTCTATCTCTCTCTCTCTCTATATTTCCTTCTTCCTCTACAGATTCACTCGCCGGAGGGTTCACTGGGGGACTACCCCGTTCCCCTTTGGACTTGTTTGCAGGTCATCTGGAGGAGTCATCCGCCTGAATCGGAATTTGAGGAACTTGGACCAGCCCAGCCCATCCACTAAGGACAGACTGCATTATCAGAGACTATTCATATCTCATTTGTAATCGTTTGAAAATCCTTAGTTGATAGTAAAATCAGATTTCGGCCACGTGAACATACATCACATTGAGAAAACTACGTAAAAATTCTTATGTCGTTATTGATTTGATTTGTTCGCATTATTTTTATTTCTATTGATTGATTTACTTTTAAAAAACCATCTATTTTCTCCAATAACATAGACTTCATTTGATGGAGCACCTTAAAAATTAAACTTTGATATTTTAACAAAATTTCTATTTCCCCAAAAAAAAAATAATAAATAAATCTAGCTTTTGGAATCACAAAAGTTCAATATTGTTACCTTATTAACCAATGACTTAGTGTGTTCAAATGCTTACTACATTGAAATTTTTTGTTGAGAATTTGTATTAAAATAATCAAAACCCACAAAGGGTACACATATAGCACATTAGTTTTTGTTTTCAACTTCTATATAAATTCATGCAACAAATATAATAAGTATATGTAAAACTCATTATATTCTCTCTCTCTCACACACACACAAAAATAATGGGTCTCATTACGATAAATTATACATCTACACATATCATGTATTTATGTAAAATATGTTAAAATTCATTAAATTCATTGTATTATAATTTCATTATAGTATAACTCATCTATCTATATAAAGGAATTGTAAAATTTATTAATTTGTATAACATTTTAGTATCTAAAAATGATATTTTTCACCTAATTAACCAGTGTGGCTATGCACTCAACCTAGGAACCAATTATGGTTAATGATAAGGGTTAAGGAAAGGGATCAAAATAATTGAGTGAAAGCCACCAAAACCTATGGGGTGGGAAAGTTAACAACCAACGGGCAATAATACAAACAAACAAACAAGTCACTGCTAGTTGTTTTGTCAAGATTGGATTTACTTTTGCCTAATTTTTGAGGAATGACCTCAAACCTCAAGATGGAGTCTGGTCGATTTTGTGAGCACCTTTTCCCTACCCTACCCACTTTAATAATTCACATTCCTTTTGTCACAACTTAACCCAAATCCCCAGTAACAGTGTCTTGTCTGCATCTCACTTGACACTAGAAAGTATTTTATGTAATAAATCTGTCTCGTAATTAAATTGATGATATATATAGATTTATTATTTTAAAGTGTTAAATATTTGACTACGACAAGTTTTGATTATATTTTTTATCACATAAATGATAAGTGGAATAGTGCACTACGTCAACTCGATAAAGTGATATACTCATTACTTAAAATATTTTCTTCTAAGGTTAAGATAGAAGTATCATTTAATCGCTTAACCCATTATCTAAGGTTTATTTTTAAAGAAATTAAAATATTGTGGACTAAATTAAAACAAATCACATAATTTGGAGATTTTTTTTTTTTTTTGGAGAAATTACCACACAGGGGAGTTTTTTAAAAGTTATTGCATATTAATGGAAAATTTTATATTTTGATAATTAATATTTATAGTTTTTATTACTTTTTTGTAATTTTTTTTTTTCCTGACATACACTCTGGTGTAATCTTCCCCCTTTATTTTCTTCTTTGCTAATTTGTAAATGTAGTAGATGGAAAATGTTCTTCCTTTTGTTATCAATTATAGACGGAAATAAAGATAAGGACTTTGAAACAAAATTAACAGATTGGAAAATTGACACATTTAAAATATCAAGAGCTACGATGCATATTTTGAGGATTATTTATTTATTTAACCCTTATTTTTTATAGTAAATTTTTACATTTGTTACTAAATGTAAAAATATTTATTAACGAAGTTAAATTAAAAAAATAAATTAAAATATTTCTTATATATTGAGAATCAATTTAAAACATGACGAATCATACTTTCATAACGAAAAATGTAATTAACCCATAAAAAAAAAAAAAATAAAAAAAAAATCAGGAGTAAAATGTCATAAAATTCTAGTTGTGGGGGCAAAGTGACAACACTATAGTTATAAGGGGGTAAAAAGTGCAATTTTCCCTCAATCACGAAACGCATGACAAAACGACTTCGCGTATACACTTCTTCACAATCAAATTGCATTTTTGGAACCCCAAAGTAGTAGAGCTTTCCCGCTTTTTCTTCAGAGTTCAAATAGACGATGAAGCTCGTTAGGTCTTCTACTTTTCCTTCTTCTTCGAATTATTTTGATCTCAGCGTCATTTGATCTATTTGTTTCTGAAAACATCTACAAATCTGCTTTCTGATTCTGTTTTTTTTTTTGGTTGATTTCTGTAGGTTTTTGATGAAGTTGAATAATGAGACCGTCTCAATCGAGCTCAAGAACGGCACTGTTGTTCACGGAACTATCACAGGTCTCTCTTCTCGATCTTTTCATCCTTTTTTGTACGAATTCATTTCGAATGGAATTAGAGTTTTGCCAAACCCTAGGGTTCTGTAATTCGTAAATGATTGCATATATATATATATATATATATATATTTTTTGAAATGTGGATAACTAGTTAGTATTTTAAACTATGATTGGATGGTTACAATTTCTTGAGGACTACGTCTTCACTTCTTTTTAACGAATTCATATTAGGGTTTTGCCGAACCCTAGGGTTCTGTAATTCGTAACTGATTGCATATTATTATTATTAAATGTGGATGGTTAGTGACTAGTTAGTATTTTAAACTATGATTGGATGGTTATTACAATTTCTCGATTTTGAAACACTGGTAATGAGGAACAGTCTTGATTTCACATTCGATTTCTTTTTTCTTTTCTTTTCTTTTTTTTTTTTTTTTTTTAAATTCATGGAAAAGATATATCAGAGCAATCAACTTGCATAGGGAATTTGAGCTCTTTGGATTTACTAACCTAACCCCTCCCTTCCCACTTTGCCAGCTTTGTCAAAGATCAGAACCTGAGAGGAGTTTTGGGATGATATAATAACTTGGGTAAGTGAGGAGGGTTACAAAATAGTTGGGTAAATTACACCATTAGTCCTTGAAGTTTAAGCAAAGTGTCACTTTAGTCCCGTAATTTTAATTGAACAATTTGATCCGTACACTTTTAATTTTGTTGCAATGTGGTCCCACCATCATTTACTGTTAGAATTTGGAATGGAAAAAGATCATGTATAAAACTAAAGGGACCAAAGTAAAATTTAAAACAAACTACAGGGACCACTGATGTAATATATTTTATTATACTAGTGGACACTATAGTTTGTTTTGAATCTCACTTTGGTCCTTTTAATTTTGCACGCGCTTTTTTTCCGTTCAAAATGTTAACAATGTATAACAAAGGGACCACATTGTAACAAAATTGAAAGTGTAAGGACCAATTGTTCATATTGAAATTACGAGGACCAAAGTGAAATTTCGTTCAAACTAGAGGGACCGATGGTGATTTACCCAAAATAGTTTCATATAGCCGACCCCATCTAATTTGGAATAAGGCTTGTTGCGTAACTGAGTACGATGTCATATTTCCTTGATGCTAAGTTTTTTTGTCTAAGTGATGGTTTTGCCTATTCTTTGCCATGTGCCATTTTACTCACCATGTGATCAATGGGAAACAAAAATAATAAAAACCGGTAACATTACTTGGGCAACTTTTTGGGTTTCTCTAGGTCGACCATTCTCTTGACTTGAAGATGGATCATTGTCTTGTATTGTATTTCTGTTATAGGATGATTTCAATACCACACCCACGCTATTTGTAGTATTCTTCACTTGATAAGAATAAGGATAAGGCGTTATGAATGATTTTGTAGTGAGTAATCTTCTCTCTCCATTGATATTCAGAGGTTCTTATGGGATATGTATTCTCCTCTTGTAATGAAATGGATAGAAAAATTTTAAATGACTTTTTCATTGAACAATCGCCTCATATTATTTAGATTTAGAGGATCTCAATGAATGTTGCATTTGATTAGTTACCTTCCCATATGGTTGAGATGCAGCATTCCATCAACAAATTTGAAAATTGCAATACTTTTTTGAGTATTTTGCCAAGCAAAAACTTTATTTTAATGAGGCACTTTAACCAATACCACTTTGTATGTATAACTTCAATTTTAAGAACAAATAGTAATTACCTTTTCTTACTACGAAGAATTTCTTGAAGACTTGTATGCATCCCTATTTGGAATGATAATGCTTGTTTGGATGGGTTCTTGAATAGCTGAATTTGAACTCAACATGGATTCTCCATCCAGTAAACTTGATCTTCAGGTTGATTTGTCCATGAAAAAGTAGAATGGAGCATTGGAGTTCAACATTTTTTTTTTCCCCAAAAAGAAATTTGATGTTCTGCATTGCCACCTTATTTTGATGCTCTATGTATATACATTCTCTCTTAGTTTTTTTTTTTTTTTTTTTTTTTTTTTTTTTTTTAAGATTATTCATGTAGCTGACCCCACTTTTGGTTTGGTTTGGTGGTTTTTTTTTTTTTCCTCTTCGAAGCAACTGATAATCAGAGAGCTTCCTTGAAGCTAATTCACTTGATGGCCAATGCTAACCAAAGGGATGTCTTTGTGGTCTGAACCCTACACACACCCCATTCAAATCACCTCTTGGATACTGATGTTTCAACCCTAGCACCGAGATAGGAAAAGTTTTAAATAGTATTGTTGTGCACTCATGCTAAAACATCTGAATTTGAACTCAACATGGATTCTCCATCTGGCAGACTTAATCTTTAGGTTGACTTGTCCATGAAAAAGTAGAATGGAGCATTGGAGTTCAACTTTTTTTTTATTTTCTCCAAAAGAAATTTGATGTTCTACATTGCCACCTTATTTTGCCTGTCTGTCTAATTTCTTATTTAGATTCCTTATTTTCTATATAAATTCCATTTTTCTTTTTCTTTTTTTCTTTTTTTCTAACCCCACTTAATTGGGACACAAGGCTTAGTTTGATTTGGTTTGGTGGGCTTTTTTTATTTCCTTCAGAATAACTGATAAGAGAGCTTCCTTGAAGCTAGTTTACTTGATAGCTGATGCTAACCAAAGCAATGTCATTGTGGTCTGAACGCATCGAAATCACCTCTTAAATTCAGATGTTTCACCCATAACACCAAGATGAAGGAGAGTTTGTAGCAACTAGAAAAAGTCTTAACTTGTATTGTTGTGCACTTGTGCAAATATCTGAATTTGAACTCAACATGGATTCTCCATCTAGCAAACTTAGGCTAGGTTTGGCATCTCCTAAAAAAGTCAAAAAGTCACTATCCTATTTAAATCACATCATCTTATTTAAGTCACATCACTTTTCTATCACATCACTTCAAACCCAACCCATATTTCATAAAAATTCAAAAGTGCACTTAGGCCAAGTTTGGCAACACCAAAATAATTCATCTTTTTATCTTTTTATCTTTTTTCCATCACATCACCTCTCTACTTTTTTGCACATCTTTTCGTAAAAAGACAAAAAGTGTACTTATTTAGGTCATCCTAAACAACTCCTAAGAACATCCCAAACATCTTTAGGTTGATTTGTCTGTGAAAAAGTAGAATGGAGGATTGGGGGTTCACCTTTTTTTTTTTTCCCTCCAAAAAAAATTTGATGCTCTACATTGCCACCTTAGTTATATGTGCCTGTCTGTATGATTTTTTTATTTAGATTCCTTACTTTCATTCTCTTCTCTCTTTCTTTTTTTATTTTTATTTTTATTTTTTAAAGATGGTTCATGTAGCCATCCCCAACTAATTGGGACGCAAAGCTTAGATTGGTTTGGTTTGGTGTTTTTTTTTTTTTTTTCCTTCAAAATAACTGATCAGAGAGCTTCCTTGAAGCTAATTAACTTGATAGCTGATGCTAACCAAAGGGATGGCTTGTGGTCTGAACCCTGCACCCCATCCAAAACGCCTCTCAAATATTGATGTTTCACCCATAGAACCAAGATGATTACAAGAGTTTGTAGCAACTAGGAAAGATCTTAAATAGTATTGTTGTGCATTGGTGCTAAAATATCTTATTTACATGGCTGTGATGTTAATTCCCCCATTTATTTCTGTCTTGATTCTTTTTGCTTCTTGAAGATGCTGTATAGAAGCAGAAGTTCTTTACAGTACCTAAAGCAAATGTTTTATCAAAACTATGAGGAAAGAATCTGTCAGACTCAATAGTTTTAAGAGTTGCATGAATTGTAAAAAATTAATTGAATCATGAATCGATTGTGAATCGTGCAATTTACCATAGATTCTATTCCAAAATAGATTCACTCGTAGATTCATAACGATTTTTGATAAATCGCGAAGCGTAAAATTTTGATAACAAAGGCAGTAACCACCAAAACCGTTATGCAACGGTATTGTGTAATGGTTGTAGGTGATTTTTAAAAACCTTGATCTGCACTTATAATGTGCATCGCTGAGGATTTCTAGTATGCCTATTTTTTTGGTTTGTTTTTGTCATCTTCTCTTTTTTACCATTGTGTTTGCTTCTGTATTCATAGGCATGTGTGCTCAGTCATATCTGTATCTCTGTTTTTCTAAAGAAAGATTTATATGAATTTGGTGTAAGTGGCCAGACTGACTACATTCTCACATTGAATTTACTTTGTTCCTGCCTATTACTTTTTGCCTGCCTTGTGTCTTTAGAATTATGTGATAATTCTTTGTAATTGACAGTTTTATTATCCTAGTAGTTTAGATGGTAGTAATATCTGCTTGGGTTCCAACCTAAATGTCACCACCCATGCCTTTCTTTTTTCCCCCTAACGAGCATCTGTGGAGCTGCATGCACGCCTGTGAAAATTACGGCAATGAATCTCATTTTCTGACTTGTTGGCTTGGCTGGTTTATTGTAGGTGTGGATATTAGCATGAATACACATTTGAAAACAGTGAAACTGACGCTAAAGGGGAAAAATCCAGTAAATTTTGATCACCTAAGCGTAAGGGGAAACAACATCCGCTATTATATTCTACCCGACAGTTTAAATCTCGAGACTTTGCTGGTGGAAGAGACACCCAGGGTCAAGCCCAAAAAGCCAACCGCAGGTATTGCACATCTGTTTGTAGCTCTAAACGCACGCTTGCATTCACATATCCTCTTATTTGACCTTTGGTGCCTTGTGTTATGCTGGTTTTGATCTTTTCAATTCTTTTGAATTCAGGGAAGCCTTTGGGACGTGGCCGGGGCCGGGGTCGTGGACGTGGCCGGGGACGTGGCCGCTAATCTTGTTATGCTGGTTTTATTTTTTTCCACGCCATATAAAAACCTTATTTTGTAGGGACTGTTTATTAATTGATTTTAAGGTGCAAAAGACTGATATTACAACAGACTCTTTTATTTTTACTGTTTCTGAGGTTATTTGTTTGGCCCTGACATAGAAGTTGTCTTCTTTCTTAGGACTGCTACAAGTTTTTCTTTGTAGGCTATTTTGGATAATTGAATTATGCGCTTTTTATAACTTGATGATCCCTTTCATCTTGCAAAGAACATGATGCAACCACGGATTATAGATTTTGGAGAATTAATATTCAGGGAGGAAATAGATTTGAAAATTGGATTTTGATTGGCTCTTTTTCTTACCCTTTCATGTTTTGCTAAAAATGGGATTCAATCAAGAAAAATGAAAAAATAAAAATAAAAAAAAAAAAGAATTGACAGTTGCATGTTGAAAATGTACCACTTTTTAGTAAATCCATGTATGCATAGACGCATGATTTTTGGGTGACTAAATATCATTTTTTTTTGTGATTGAATCCATTTTAAATTGTATTTTTGAAATTTTAATAATTTTTTTAGTACTTTTATCAATTTTGTTAATATTTTTAGATTTATTGAATCCAAATACATTTATAAAGTACAAATTTTGTAAAAAAAAATATCTTTCAAATTTGGTAATTGAAAGTTTTAAAAATAAATTGAGTTTTCAATCTGTATTTTCAAACAACAATGATTGAGACATTTTTTCGGAGACTCTCACAATCCTTTTAAAACTCAATCATTGATAGTGTGAATCTCGCACATACATAAGTAAATCCTATACATACATCAATGAATGAGATCCAAAAAGAGTTATCTCCAACAAAAAGTTTCAAGCATTTTTCATTTTCTAATAAAATTTTTAATATTTGTAGTTTCATTTAATCTAATTACATTTTTTTTTTTGAAAGACAATCTACATACATTTAGAAAGTACAAATTTTGTATAAAAAAACCTTTCAAACTGTATTTATAATAAATTTTTCAATATTTTTAAATCTATTTAATCTAAATACATTTAGAAAGTACAAATTTTGTATTAAAAAAAAAAAAATTTCAAACTGTGTATTTGAAAGTCTAAAAATAAATTGAGTTTTCAATCTGGATTTTTAAGATTTTTTTAGATCTATTTTATCTAAATACACTCTAAAAGTACAATTTTATATAATAAAAAAAAAATTAAAAATTTACTAAATATAAAAAAAAATACAAAAATGTTTATTAAAAAATTATATACTTTCTATATTTTTTGCATTTATTAAATTATTTTTAAATTTATTCACAAATATTATACTTTTAAATATATTTAAATTAAGTGCATCTAAAAAAATAAAAATTACTAAAATATAAAAAGATTAAAAAAAATTAACTAAAGACAACAAAATACAAAAAAAAATGAATAACTAAAATTGTTTCTAAAAACTTAAAACGAAACAGAGTTGCATCACTCAAGTCCTCCCTCTAAAAATTAATTCGACTAGGCACCTAAAAATTAGGATTTTAAGTAGTATCAGTTATATGTAAAAAACTCTTCTAACTTCTCCTGTAAAGATCTCAATCAAGAAAAATATCAACAGAGAGAGAACAATCAACCCACTTAATTGACAAAAATCAATAATGGCACTCTAGAATACAAAAATCCATTTTCATCAATAAATAAATAAATAAGAGATTTTAATCTCATTTTCAAATATTTTCCCTCTTAAAATTAATTCTACTACTTTATTGCCCTGTAAAATTTAGGATTTTAAATCAATCACTTCCTTGCGTCTAAAAGTTTTTCAACTTCTCTTATGTAGAGATCTATCTCTATCAAGAAGAATAACAAATCAATGGCACTCAGCAAAAGAATAATCAACTCAATTGACAAATCAATGGGGACTCTAGGATACAACATTCCATTCGCAACCCGTCACTGTGATGCAGAGGCCTCCCCCTGTAAAAGCAGATAAGAAAGTCCATAATTTATATTTCTGTATCATGTGGGCCTTCTAGCAAGATGCACCCTCACCTGAAAATCGATGATTAAAAAAAGCGATGATATGAAGCCTAATTCTCATAACAGTGTCATAATGCAAAGTTATTAGGTTGTTTTTGCAACAGAGGGAAGAGACTTCAGAAGCGAAAGTGATGGCCTTCGCACGGTGTGATTGAGTAGGATCATGAGTGTCAATAAAGTTAAAGCTCCAGCCTGATGAGCAGTGCCTAGCGAAACAGGTACAAATGACAGGAGTGTCGATATCCCTAAAGTGACCTGCGATAATTAAAGAAAAAAACATTAATTAAGGCATTAACATATCACCAACTCTTTTTTTTTTTCCCATAGGTAATAAAGGATAACAATAAAAACAGAATCTGTAAACCCAGGAAGCTCAACCACCACTACACAAAAGGAGCCAGGGAGGGAGGTATACGTCTTTCAAGCACCACATCAAGTCAAGACTCAAGTGAAAGACTCAAGAGAATGCTTAGACCCTGCTTGGTAGCACTTATAAGTCAACTTATTTAGCTTATTTGCTTAAAAAAGTTGACTATTGATGTTTAGTTCTTGCAATTTTATGTCATAACTTATTTGACTTTTTCAGTTTATTGGATAAAAAAAGAGAGATTTTCTTAAGCTACAATTTGTACTCTCTTTTTTTGGACTTCTTTGAAAAACCCACAACAAATAAACTATGTGACAACTAAATAAACTAAACAGGTTCGACTTTTTCACAGATTATCAAAAATTGCAATAATCTAAGTCTTTTACAACTTATTTTAAGTCTTATAATGAGAAAACAATACTCAAAACTCTCAATTCAAACTTGTCACATCTGCAATCTTCCATGATACAGAGACAACCCCACAAGCCAAATAACTCAAATATCATAAATACCTGAAGAGCAGCCATGCCCATGGTGCTTCCAATCAAAGATCGTATGGCAGGATGAATGTCCAGTTTTCTCGTTGACCACCATAAGCCACCAATTGAAATTAACGTTGCAGTTGCAAGGATACGGTGGTCAAGCTGTAAACATAAAAAAAGTTTGTTATTAAGACATCATTGTCGCCAATTATCTAAGTTAGCAAGGAAATAGCATTTTGAATTAGAATTTAATCAATAAATTTTCAACATTCACTCTGCATAATGCCAGTCAAATTTAACAAGTTTCCTTGCCAATGAATGTTGACCATCAGGAGCAATTTCCTTCATAAGAGACTTAATTATTTAGTTAAAACAGGGGAAGAGCAATTACTGCAGTTCTTCTGATTATTTTCATGGTATTCCCAATTAAGATGTGCAATTAGTTGCATGGCTGTTAAAACAACCAAAAGAATTCTAGCGGTAGCACTTTTCCATTTGAACTAGATAAATTGGTTTTTGTATTTAAGCATCACAACTTAGAATATGCCATACCTAGACAAACATAATTATGATTTTTATCAATGCTCTCTTGGTTGCTGAGAAATCTTAGATCGTAAGTTAGTCAACTTCTTGTTGAAGTGGTTGTTTTAAGCTACAAAAGTAATCTCACCCTCCACCCCTCAGAATTTTACAGCAATTACAAAGTAATCTCACCTTCCAGGGAAGGGAAGGAACAACAATGACAAGGCATAAAAAAACACCAACACCAATAAGACTCACTCTGTCAAAAACAAGTCACATTTAGTGTAAGAAAGCAACATAAATAAAATAAAAATTTAAAAAAAAAAGACTAAATATAACTGATCTTCTTATATCCACAGTTTGGCCATGGAGAAAAAATCAGAAATTTCTGCAGTGACACTAAATATAGTTTTCCATATTTAGGGAGATTTAGATAAATATGAAAAAGGTGACCAGGCACAATAAAGTGCCCACCTTCAATATTTCAGTATGTAATTTTTTTTTCTTTTAAATTTTAAAATCTTCTTTCTATTCCTCCAATTCTAACATTACAATCTTCTGTCTGTTTCATTTCTGCCAAATAAACCTACATGTTAGCAAATAAGGCCTAAGACATTCATTGGAAGAACCATGACATTCCATCTGCTAATATATATATTTTTTTTTTATAAGCATTCCATCTGCTAATATATGTGCCGTATTACTTGGAAAAGCTTACCTGCACAGTTGATGTATTCTCAAAGAAGTTGCGCATAAATGGCTTCATACTTAAAACATCATCTGGAATCCACGTATCACCCATCTTTGGAAATGTATTAAAGGCATGGCCCTAGCAATTTAGCATGCAATCAGCATTTTCAGAATTCACTACCGGGGGAAAAAACAACCAGAGTTGTTCACTAGATATACGTAAAGAAAAAGCAGAAAGATGATCAGTTACATACAGCATCATTCCCCGCAACAAATGCGCCAGAGACAGCAGTGATGCCAACAAGAATGCTTACAGGAAGGGCAAGTCTCTTAACCTTTGCCGCCCCACGAACCCAAGCTACTGATTCAGCAGGTGGTTCAGGCATAACAACAGAAAGAGCAGTCCAAAATAGGCCACAATAAATTACAAATGCTGAAGTTAGATGAGCTGCTAGGCGGTATGGGCTTACTCTTGGTTGCGTATACTCAGATGGTGGTTCCTTCAAAATGTCAAAGAAATAAGGATATTCACAATTCATGAGTGTCACTAGGTTTAATACAGGTCAACAGAAAATTAAATGATTCTTACCTCTAACCCACTTTTAACCATCCACCAACCAATTAGTCCCTGTCCAGCACCGAGGGCAAAGAGTGTAGAGAGTCTCAGACCAAGTTGTATGGTAATATATCCCTTACGCATAAAATATGAAAATGGTAGAGCAAACATGATCCCCAGTGCCCTACCCCACATACGATGTGCATATTCCATCCAATATATGAACTTAAAATCATCAATAGTCATCCCCTTGTTTACACTGCAAAAAATGACCACATCAATAAGCAATAAAGCATGTGCTCTCAATTGAAATGGCACAGTAAGTTCATGTACAGCCACAGAAACCCAGAAACATAGTGTAAGTAAGATAGAATACTTGTCGGTTCCTCAGGGTCAAGGAAAATAAAACGTAATGCAATTATAAGAAAGCATGAGAGCACCTCCTAGAAAGCTTTAGAAATAGAAATTTTGAAACTACACACATAAAAAATCTCTTCTTAGAATTACTGAGTGCAAATTCTTGCCAAAACAAAACAAATATAAAAATTCATAATAAAGACATGGTGGTGCTTCAACTAACTAACCGCTTATACTCTGGGGATTGCTTGTATTTCTCAAACTCAATCAACCAATCATCATCAGACATAGGAGGAAGGCCACCGGTGAATTTCCAGTCAGTCATTGAAAGACCAGATCGGGTAAGTCGTGTGACACCACCAAGTACCACCATACTAAACACCCATGCAGCAGAAGCAAAAAGCCATATCCCAACCATTTTCTGACCATGGGGCCCTGCAGTAACTAGGAGCTTTAGTCCCTCCTTATTTTTGATACAGGCAGATGCTGTGGTGGACATAGCCCTATAAGATGGTACATAGAGATCCTGAAAACAACATCAATATTTCCTTATCAAGATTTTACATAGAGTGAAAAACTAAAAAGTTAATCCACGGGCAGTAACTGACATGAGCCTCTAATTACTTAACCAAAAGATGAATACCACACAAAAAAAATATAAATAAAAAAGAAGACAAAAAATAAGTAATATTTGAACTTCATTGTTCATGAAAATAAGTTTGTTGAGCACACAATGTCGCTCCCTATGATTGTTCTAAAAATAGGTACGCCTGAGGGAGTGATGTCAAATGCCATAAACAACATAAGTGAAGCCCACCCCAATACCAATTTGTTTTAGAAGAGATGGAAGAACTTGGCCTGACAAATGGTATTAGAGCTAGATTGTCATGTGTTTGAGTCACGAGAGCGTCATCATGGGGGAAAAATTGCTAGGTACAGAATGTCATTCCCTACAACTGCTCTAAAAATAGGCTTGCGAGTGTGATAAACACCAACTAGCTTGAGAAGAGATGGTGAAAATTATATTGAAAAATGGTATCAAAGAGTCATGGGTTCAAGTCACGAGAGCGCCATTGTGAGGGAGGAATTGTTAGGTCCACAATGCCTCTCCCTACAACCACATTAAAAATAGGCATGCTGATGTGATGTCGAATGCCATAAAAAAACATAAGCGAAGCCCTCCCTAACACCAATTGGATTTAGGAGAGATGGTGGAACTTGGTCCGACAAAGTTCATCTAGTTCAACATCCTTAGATTCGAAGACCATGGTAAAAACAAGTAATTTTGAGGGAATTAGATGATAATGAAGTTGTTGAATGACAAGACTCTTAGCAAATTGATAAGCGCACAGCATATGTTAGTGTGTGGTGTCAATTGACCCCACTTAAAATCATTGAAATAAAATTATATGTGTATATTTTTAGGTAAAACTAACCCCACTAATTTACAAAAAATTGACCCCACTGCAATTCGTTTAGAGTAATTGGACCGATAAAAAATAATCAAGCCATCGCTATATTTTTCAAAGCCCAAAGAAGACTAAAATTGCCGAAGCAAAAAAAATAAATTTCGGTGAGCACACTCCGCCAACCAACAAAATTCATAAAAATAAATTTTGCACAACTGAATGGGTGATCCACTGATGATTGTTTAGTCACATAATCACATTTATTGAAAATGCTTTATTTTATAATATTGAAACAGTTATGAACAAATTAAAAATATAAAAATTCGTTCAGAACAACTATAGAAGTTTATATATTTACATTAATATGAATGTACAAAAGTTTTCATTTATTAGTGATTTGAGAATCTAAATTCTTGCTATTCGAACTACTTTTTTCCTATCCATGTCTATAGAGATTATTATGTCATCAATGGTACCCATGATGGACTAAAATTATTGGCGCCTCCTTGTGATTTTAGAATATGAATTCTCTTTATCAAATTATTGAAAATAGAAGATAGATATTGATAGGTGTTAAAAATTTCTATATAGAATTTGTAGAACTTGAGTTTTTCATTGACCCCATTCAAAAAACAAATTCACGGATCCGCTACTGAATGATAAGGCACATAGAAAGAATTCGCACACGTACGCATGCAAAGAGAGACAAAGAAGGCCTACATTGTCCACTAAGGGCTTGTTTGATTAGGCAGACTATTGCATAGAATTGGGCTTATTAATCCATAGGACTCACATTCCATTGTTTGGTTGCAAATTTTATTATTCTGATTAGATTCCAGAGGCCATTCAATCCAACAAAATTGACAGATTTTTTAATCCTACAACTAATAACACAAAACATATATATGTCTATAACTGGAATTATATATGTCTATATCTATTGCAAAATAACTGTTGACAAGAGGGAATTATGTATCTCGCTAACCCAGCTCGATAACCAATCCTACACTAATCTCATGGATTATTAATACCCTCACTATTAATCCTGCTAATCGAAAAGGCCCTAAATCCAAAGTTTCATTGCAATTTTTCACAAGAAACCAACTACAATTTGTTTTCCCTTGATGCTTTGTTTGGTTCATGGATTTGGGTAGGAATTTGGAAAGGTAAAGGGAAAAAGTGTTTCATTCACATTTTACCCAGCTTTTCCCTTTCCGTTTCGAAAATCTCTATCCAAATCCATAAACCAAACACAGCCTAAAAGAAAAAAAAAAAAACCACACAAATTTCCCACGGAATACAAGCGAATTACATACACGATAGACCATCGAGACCAAAAGCTGTATGAATAGGGCATCAAATAAAATAAAATGAACTAAATACTAGTATTGCTTATGATCTCAAAAACAAACGACGTTAAAGAAATGAACCTTATGATGACGATGGAGGGATCTGAAGCCATAGATGATGGAGTTCCTCGTAGTAACACCACGAGTAGAACTGGTACTGTGATCTGCAACGCTAGAGAAGAATCTGGAAGGATTTGTCAATGACGATGAAGAGTGTTGATTCAAAACCCTAGTCGACGATCCATTTACATTATTGAATACGCAATTCAGGGCTTTGCTCTTCCTCTTCAATAGCCATACCAGTCTGCTCTCCAACATCGCCCCCTCCCTCCCTCTCTCTCCTCTCTGTCTCTCTCTAAACTGCGACGGAGGAGCTTCGAATCTGTGTTCAGTGAGGTTTATGCGGGAGACATAAACCCTTCGGGTAATGATTAGAAAAATGAAATTAAATATTTATTTTTATGCCTCGTTTGGAAAGGAAAAAAAAAAAAAGTCAGTTTATGAGAGCATCTCTAAAGGTGTTTTTTTTTTTTTTTGGGCGTCAGATTTGAGTAAAAGTTTCATTGATATCAAGTGTTTTAACAGAGGTTTATAAAGTTTTATCAGAACACCAAGTGGATGTCTTGTCAGTTGACCGGCTAGTGTAAATTTTTTACAAATTTTTGTTTTACAGTGATTGTCCGGGGGACATTCAGTGGTACAAATTCAACTACGATGAATAATAATTTGATAAAAGGCACATCCATCCTCAATCTGATAAAAGATTTGAGAAATCTTGGATTTGATGAAAGATTTGGTATTGGGTTCGAACAGTAAAAAGTGAGTTTTTTTATCAAATTTAAATTTGATGAAACGTTTGATGAACCATTTGGTGTTGAGTTTTTTGCTAGCAATCACATCATTTATTTACTTTTTTTTTTTGCATATTTTTTCATAATAAGTCAATAAGTCGAAAAAAAAAAAACACTTCTCAAAATAGGCTTAAATATTGTAAAGCAAATTACACTAACAGTCTCTGTTACAACCCAAACTCGCCCCTATACATTTAGTGTCGTAACTGACCAGTAATTTGAGATTACCAAATGTCTTCTTGTAGAAATCAAAATAATCGGGGCTAGCAGAAGCTTAAAATATAGAAATAACCAATAGTCCATTAAGCTGTACAACTATATTACCAAACATGTACATATATAACTGTCAATTTACCCACATACAATAATCCTTACATACTGTCACAACCCAAATCCGCCCCTATGGGTTTAGCACCATAACTGGCCAGTAATACGTGATTACCGAAGGCCTGCTTAACAGTAAAACAGTAATACAGAGTACAGGGGCTGGCGGAAGCCAAAACAGTAATTAAAAGATGTTCAATGAGCTGTGACAGTCTGTATGCAAAAAGACTTTTCATAACATGTTCACATTCAAAACAAAAACAGTATATATATACATCATTACAGGCATTCAGGTTAGGAACCAAATCCCCACCATAACAGTACAGTACAAATATCATTCAGTCTATACATAACAGAGACAGATAGGGTGAATCTGAGACACCCCAAAAGCAGCCTTAGCTGGAACAGATCTGGAACCTCAAAGTGAAGCACAAAGGTTGGCTTGACAAAACAAGGCTTAGCCTGACGCTTCTAGCAACGGTCTGGTGCCTGAACACCTACATATATATATATATGAGCAGTGAGCTAAAGTCCAGTGAATAACATATGCGTAAAGAGGTTAAGAATGAATGTCCTTTCAGTATTGAAAACAGTCAATTATCAGTATATCAGTCATTCAGTTTGTGGCTCATATTTCATGCCATAACAGTCATTCAGAAACTATAATAGTCATATGTGGTATATCCAATAGCAAAACAGTACAGTAGGTCTTAACAGACCGAACAGTCAGTTGATGGCCATCATATCAGTAAACAGTAGTGGTTCTAAACATGGGAACCAACAGAGATCTCTGTGACAGTAGCAGTACAGTACAGTAACAGTATATTGCTATGGATGCCACGAATACAGTTCACAAATATGACAAACATTCATTCAGTAAGAAATATCATTTCAGAAAGCAGTACAGTTGTTCATTCAGAAAGTATTCATGATTGAACATATCTTTACAATATTGTTACTCACAGAGCACTAGGCTATAAGCAGCTAGAGCATCCTCGGATGCCAACCCTACACAGTTACAGAACGAACACACACTAAGCTACACAGTTGGAAAATAATAACTTAATCCCTAATTTGCCTCGGTGTGGTTCTACATCAATATCCTCATTAAGATGCCTTAAACTAGGCCTAGGAATGCCTAGGATGGAATGAGAATGCAAAGATGCACTTTAAAACACTTTTCAGAATTTTCAGAAAACAGGGGTCTCGCTCGAGCGTGGATTTCTACGCTCGAGCGGACATGCAGACAAAGGATCTCCACTCGAGCGTGACTTTCCTCGCTCGAGCGGACTACAAAAGTACTGGATGCACGAAATTCACGCTCGAAGGACGCTCGACCCCCGCTCGAGCATGAGACACAAGTCCTCGCTCGAGCGTCCATTCCCTCGCTCGAGCAGCCTGTAAACATATGCAAAGTACTGGTTACACGCATTTCACATTCAAGCGTCACTTTACTCGCTCGAGCGGACTACATGAACCCAGAGTGTACACTCGAGCGTAGGTCCAAATTCTGGAATTTTCAAATTGAACCTACAAGCTCAAAATTAACTTTTAAAGCATCAAATCCGATCCTTTTGAGCTAATTTTCTGGAAAACACTTTAAAACTCATAATATGACATGTTTCAAAAATCAATTTGAGAAATCAAAGCCCAAAGGTAGTTTAATTGAACACAAATTTCAAAGAAGTTTTCATGAACATGAAGAACAATGCAAATTCAACACATGCATGGGTTCCTAGGAACTCTAATGCTACAAAACAAGATCAAATGCAAGGTTTAACTTCAAAACATGGTGAGTTCATTGATCAAGACCAAAAATATGAACATGCATGAAGAAATCCTCATGAAACAACTTCAAAACTCAACAATATGAACATGTATGCATGATACAAGCTTCAATTCAACAATTTAAGCCATATCTTGGCTCTAGACTTCAAAATTAGCATGGACCATGCAAGTCACAACTTAAATTCGTAACCCAAAGGATGAATATCCTACCTTAGGTCTTCAATTTCAAATATGAAAGCTCAAACATGCAATCTCTCTTCAAGTTTTCTAATTTCAAGTAAGGATTCTAGATGAATTCAATGTCTCTAACTCTCAAGCTCTCTCTCACGTTGGTCTCTTAGAGGAAGTGAAGAATGAAGCAAGACTAAGCTTCAAACAACATTTGGTGAAGTGGCCCACTAGGTGGCAAAAGAGTAAATAAGTCCAACTAATGTAATTTAGCTTATTTAATCCAATTTAATCATACCAAATCACATTTCAATTAAATATACCATAAAGTCATATAAATTCTAACTAGCATAAAACATTAATCAATTTCAGATTCGGCCCGATAAGGCCTTCAATTTGCAGTTTAAAACATAAAACATGAACAGATCATTTAACGGTCAACAGATAGAAACGCATTTAAACTAATACACTCAATCAATCAGTTCAGAATTTCAGTCAATCAGTCAATTAACACGCTTAATCATAGATTAGCACTAATCAGTGGTGAGGGTTGTCACACATACCATCTTGTACAACAATCCACACCACGGTGTGTGTCCAAAACATAAGCAAAAGAGGGATTTCAATCCCATTAGTAAAAGGGTACACAAAGATCATAAACTATTCATGACATATAATTGAATCCCAAAAATGTGATTTTTGTACCACCTGAAAGCCTCAATACCTGACCGATGGGAATCTTGCAGTGAGGCACAAAAACTGGCTTGATTAAACTAAGGCTAGGTCGGTACCACTATGTCCCCTCATGCACTTGATCACCTACATACATATATAACACCATGAGCTAGTGCCCAATGAATAACAACAATGTAAAGAGGTTATGAATAGTGTCCTTATTGCAATTCAAATCAATCAATTTAGTAGTAAACAGAAGATCAGAATCATATGCTTAACAGATCCCTATCTCATATAGAAAGCATAGTAGTCATACGTGGTACATCCAATAGCAGAACAGTACAGACTGTCATGCAGACCGACAGTCATATATGATAGCCATCAATACAGTAAACAGAAGTTCCACAAAGTGGAACTGATAGAGTTCTCCGTAACAGTAGCAGAAACAGATGCTAAGAATGCCACGAATACAGTTCACAAAACATGACAATCATTCAATCAGTCAGCAAATAGCAGTTCAGAAACAGAGCATTTTATAAATCATAAAATTCTTATAATTCAAACATATCTTTACAGGGTTGTTACTCACAGTTGACTCCTTGAATTACGTGGTTGCGACGCGGCGTCTGGCCTACAGAAATAGAATTAAGAATAACACATTCAATCACAGTCCAATCGCTTAGTGGACTCTTAATCCATTCGGCTCTTCTTATTCCTAGTTCCTTCCATGCACATGCAATGCATATAGATGTGTATTACACATGAAAACCATGTAAATGAAGTCCCAGAAGTCAGAAAAACAAAAAGAAAACAAAATCGGAAAAACTGCCTTGTTGGTCGCATGTGTGGTGGCCTAGCTGCTCATGCGGTGGCCTTGGCCGCACGAGTGATGATTTCAAAATGCATTTTGTGCCAAAAGAGGCCCGGCCGCTCGTGCGGTAGCCCAAGCCGCTCGAGTAGTCTGGGTGTAAAACTAGTCTGAAAACTCTGCTGAAAATGGAGCCTCAACTTTTTACAAAATGAAGGCCCAAAACCTTACAAAACCATATTAAATTAAACAATTTTAACTTCAATCAAAATCATAATTTCAAAGCAAAACCAAAATTCCATTTACAAGCTCAAAGCCTTGAAGTCAAGAACAAAATCAAAAGCTATGCATGTGATAAGTTCTAATTCCAAAATCCATAGAGAAAGTCCTTTGAAATCTTTAAGAATCTTGAAATCATGCAAGAAAACAAGTTACAAACATGAATCTCATGAAATCATGCCATGTTCTTGCCTTATATGACAAAATACATATAAAAGCTTCCATTAAATCCATAAATCCAACTCTTAATTCATGATCTTCAAAGTTTGAGACGTAAAATCTTACCTAAAGTCTTCATTAACTCTTATTCTTGCACAATCTTGGAGGATCCAAGCTAAATCTTGAGTTTTCATTTCAATCTTCACACATTCTTCCTCTTCTCTTTGAGTTCTCTCTCTCTCTAAAACTCTCTCTCTCTCTCTTTCGCTACACGTTTTTGCCTCTTGAAAGGGATAAAGATGAGCTCAAATATGTATAATATGTCATATATATCTATTTAGGCCAGCCAAATATAACTTAACGAATTAGACGGAATCAATTTTCAATTGAACTTCCCAAATAGTTCTAAAAATTCCCATTAACATATCCATGTACTCCATTCTGTTTTCTGAACCCATTAAGGTCATCAATCTCAATTCCAAAGTCATAATGTCAACAGGTTATTTCCAATTTGGACAGATATGCACAAATAAATCACATAATCAATGACTAACTCATAATTCAATTAATATAATCATGACTTGCATTTTGGGCCGTTACAGTCTCCCCACCTTAGAAGTTTGGTCCCCCAAACTTATCTTATCATGTAACAAGATCAAAAATCTCAATGTTACAGATGTTCAATTTCAGTTATGTAGAATTCGAAAACAACTCCATATATCTATCCCATCGAATCATGTGTAAAATAAGATAAGGCTGTAGCAGTTAAAATCATATATTCCCAATAGGCAAAGTTTATAATCATAATAGTTTCAATTTCAGTTATGTAGAATTCGAAAACAACTCCATATATCTATCCCATCAAATCATGTGTAAAATAAGATAAGGCTGTAGCAGTTAAAATCATATATTCCCAATAGGCAAAGTTTATAATCATAATAGTTTCAATTTCAGTTATGTAGAATTCGAAAACAACTCCATATATCTATCCCATCGAATCATGTGTAAAATAAGATAAGGCTGTAGCAGTTAAAATCATATATTCCCAATAGGCAAAGTTTATAATCATAATAGTTTCAATTTCAGTTATGTAGAATTCGAAAACAACTCCATATATCTATCCCATCGAATCATGTGTAAAATAAGATAAGGCTGTAGCAGTTAAAATCATATATTCCCAATAGGCAAAGTTTATAATCATAATAGTTTCTTGTCGACAAGTTCCATAACATCAATGTCCAAGTACAGTAACATGGTAACAATTATTCTCTTAAGCACCTTAGAAGTTTGGTCCCCCAAACTTATCTTATCATGTAACAAGATCAAAAATCTCGATCTCATAACATTATCCTGTTTCGTTACAGATGTTCAATTTCAGTTATGTAGAATTCGAAAACAACTCCATATATCTATCCCATCGAATCATGTGTAAAATAAGATAAGGCTGTAGCAGTTAAAATCATATATTCCCAATAGGCAAAGTTTATAATCATAATAGTTTCTTGTCGACAAGTTCCATAACATCAATGTCCAATTACAGTAACATGGTAACAATTATTCTCTTAAGCACATAATTCATATATTCCCATAGCACAGGTCAATTTCTATCATAATAAATATACTCTCAACTGTTGTTCATAACCAAATCAGTCCGGTGTTAATAGCTCATATGCAATGCTCATTATAAGGTGTGTGTTCATACATTTCCCAGTCAATCAGTTCTCTGGGGTAAAACATATATTTCAAGTCATTCAGAGATGAGTTGTCAACTAGTTTTCGTAACCCGAATAGTCTACCATGAACAGTCTACATTAAGTCTTCAAAATGGGTCAAATGTTTAGATAGAGTTGAGTTTTGGGTCTATTAATTCCTTTAACAATTATAATCCGATCATTTCGTTATATCCAATCAGATAAACGTTCTACCAAATCAAATCAAACAAAACAAAATTCTGCCCCGTCATTCGCAACCAAAGTAAATTTCGTTCCAATAGTCTCAATCAATTCGCTTAGGCCTATAATCAACAATTTCACAATTACGAATCCATTCGGGGCATCCCAAGCTAGTTCCATAGTCATACAGTCATGAGCTTAGTAATCTCGGCAATAAAAACAAATATGATAACCGTCATTCCAATCAAAAGTATATACATCCAAAGAGAAAGTCAGAAATCAGATCCAGATTATACCAGATTTGGCATCATATTCAAAGTTATAAGCAGTCATAACAGTAAAGGTGTTTTTCCTGGGGTAAGTACAAATATCCTCCCTTAATAAGCATTTCCTCTTGTTAAATCATAAATCAATTTCTGTCTCTTTTTATCATTTCATGATCAGATAATTCTTCCTGTGCTACTGTAGCTATCATTGACCCATTTACAATATTTCAGCGAAGTCCTAGTTCCAGACGTACATAATATCTTTATGACACAGTCAACTTAGTTCATTCACATGCAATTCAGAATGAGTGAGTCGGTTCATTTTCCACAGATGTCACACAAGTGAACAATTCATATAGTTGGAGTAATTCATATTGTTTAACCATTTCATATAAGCGAATGCTATCAAACACATTTGATCAGAGTTCCCCCATAAGCAATTTCCAATTACACATAAACAGTACTCATTAGATTCATCTTTTAAGAAATCACATCTACTATGATAACAAAAGTCGATAAGTTCTCAAATTCATAAAGTTCATCACTTGCTCACAAGGTATTCACAATATAAAATTCAGTTCCTCGGTTCACAAAATCATATCAACTATTATATCATTTCAAAGTCAAATGTTATAATGCTAGACCAAATCAGTTCGATAGGATAGTAAACAAATTCCCAAACAGTTCTTAGAAGAATATTGAATCTTATAAACTAGTGTGTATGCCATTCTTTTATTCCGTATAAGCAATTGATAGGAAGCAAAATCGCAATCAATGTCGTTAGCCTCTTACCAGATTCCAAGAGAAGTCAATAAACGCATAACTTCTTGTCACAGTCATTCATAATACGTTCCAATGTCCAGTTATTGCCAACATAATTCAAGGTGTCATGCATGACAGTTCATATCAAAATGTCTACACACAGTTGTAGACACCCCATTTTTGACCGCCCTGAAGACTTGGGCGCTACTGATGGCTTACTTAGTGATGCAGGTTGTGCAATGCAAAGGGTCAATTTCTTCGGTGAGAGGAGAGTCAAATCCACCTTACACCCCATTGTGAATCAAAGCTATTTTGAATGGTTTTTATACCTTAAAAATCTCTCGTTCAAAATATTTTTGAAATAAAGTTTCTGCGATGTTCCGAGGCTCGCATTTTGTCAAATGTTGCGCTTTTCGGTAAACCGAGCAAGGACAAAGTGGAAATGAATGAAAGCGAGATGAAATCTTTGGAAAATCTTTCAAAACACCTTGTTTAGGGGTTTGGAGTTAAAGAAAAGAAGAGGAGAAGGAAGAAACCAAGTTGGGGAATAAGATGGGCATGAACCGTTAAGAGAGAGTCAAGTAACCCTCGCTAAATTGGGTCCATCCGTCTATACACTTGGATTTAATCTATGAGGCCATCACTGTTGGAAAGAAGACTTTTAGGGCTTCATTTTACACTCAAGAATCTCCTAAATCCAAGTCCGGATGGGGGAGATATGATTGGTTGAAGTTGGGTATCATTCTGGTTGGACCGAAACTGAGCAGTCTTCACTAAAAGAGGTATAACTTTTTTCACAGTTGGAATTTTGATGCAAGGATGGCACCATTGGAAAGCTTACTTCTGGGGCTTCAATTTGGACATAATAATGACTTGAAAATGAGTTCATATGAAGGAGTTATGCCCATTTGAAGTTGGACCTGCAGAGTAGAATTTGCAGTCGGCCACAAATGTGCACAGTCGGCCATAAAAGTAGCCGATCGGCCATCACAAGTAGCAGGTCGGCACCAAAGATGGCCGGTCTGCCAAGAGTGACATAAATTCAGATTTTTTGAAGATCTTTTCCCTCCAGCTGTTTCTAGCAAGCTTCAGTTATCCCAATTCAGATATTTTCGACCTAAGTTGATATTTTGCTATATATGAGAGCCTTATATCTCATATTCAAGGGGTTAGAACATTTTGAAGGCTTAGAGAGAATTTGAGAGCTTCTCACTCTAAAATCCCTGTCTCTCTCTACAATTTTCAGAGCTTAATCTCTGCCTCTCTCTCTTGCCTTTTTATGCATAAAAGCTTAGATACACCATACTTTTGCATACACATCCTTGATCAAACTTGACCACCATTGGGCTGAGATTCCTTGGGACTTTGTTTGAGATCCAAAAGGTGATTTTGGCTCTGATTTTGGGCTGGTTTTGCAGTTGTGCATCGAGGGTAAGAGCTCTCTCCCTTTTAGCTTATTTTGCATGATTGCTTTGGGGTTGTTTTTGGGGTGGTGTTAAACTACAAAAACCTCTATTTTTCCTCTGTTTTTCAGTCTTAAGAGTGTTGGTTTGTGCCTTGTTTGGCTAGGTGGTTGTCCTCTTTTTTGCTTCTTGGCTTGTAAGGCCTTTTGAGCTAACTTTCAAGCTTTTCAAACAAATTATTTTGGCCTTAAAACCATTGAATTCCAAAGGAATTTCAGTGGTAGAAAACTTGTTTTGAGGTCTCAAATAGAAGGGGGTGGCCTCTCTTCCTTGTCTCTCCATGCCATGCCTTGTTAGCACTATAAAGTAGCATCTTTTTGTGGCTTATGTTAGCTCTTTTCAAGCATGTTTTTGTGACTTTTAGGACCAGATATAACTCTGTTTTGGGTTGGTTTGATCACTTGATGCATGCTTCTTGCACTTGTAGTACAATTCCACTCACTAGCCTAACATGCATCATGCTTTGGACCATCATTCTAGCATGATTTTGGCTTAACTCCAACAAGCTTTTATTCATGTTTTGCCATGCTTAAGCTCTATTTTAAGTTGTTTTGGTCATACATGCCTTGCTTTGTATAGCCTTAGTCCAATCTTGCTCACTAGCTTTGTGTTTTGAGTCCACTAGCATGCATTGCTTGGGCTATTTGAATGATTTAGCATCATTTGATATGTGATTTCAGAGCATGTTTCACTGTCATACCCTCACATCTTTCATTCTTTCAATGCTTTGGAGGGTTGGTGCTTTATGCCTTAAGTATGAGCCAATATGTATGCCATCTTGCCTAAGCTTTTGGACTACCATTTCAGTGTGTTTTTGGCCTTATTTTGCCATGATATAACTCTGTTTTTGGTTGGTTAGAGCATCCCTCATTTGCTTCTTACACTTGTAGTGTAATCATGCTAATTGCCTCTTGCATGCTTGGTGTTTTGGTTTACCATGCTTGCTTGTTTTGGCTCTAGTCTATGCATGTTTTGGCCTTGTTTTGACTTGCCTTGTGTGACAACCCTCACCTCTGATTACTGCTAAATTGTGACCGAATATGATAAGTAACTGATTAGGAGGAAATCCTAAACTGATTGCATGAGTGTATTGTCTGTAAATGCATTTCTATCTGTTTGACTACTAAATGATCTGTTCGTGTTTTAAGTTCAAACTGTAAATTAAAGGCCTTATCGGCGGTCGAATCAAAAATTGATTAGTGTTATGTTAGTTAGAATTTATGTAATTTTATGGTAGGTTTAATTTAAATTTAATTGGGAATGATTAAATTATATTAAATAAAGTTGCATCACATTAGTTTGCACTTTTTACCAAATTGCCATTGAGTGGCCATTTCTTACAAACTTTGTTTGGCACCTTCATACATCATTTTTCAGCCACTTCCTTAGGCCAAACCGTGAGAGAGAGGGAGAGTAGAGGAAAATTGGTTTCATCAAGAGTTTTGCTTGGAAACTTAGAAGATTTGAAGGTTGATTGCATAATTGAGCTTCTATACCTAAAATTCAAAACCTAAGGTAGAGATTTTATCCTCTCATTTGTACATTTGAGTTGTTCTTGCATGGTTCATGGGATTATTAGAGGTTAGAGTCAAATTATGGTTTAAAGTGTTGAATTGAGGCTTAATCCATGCATACATGTCCATACCATAGCATTTTGAGTTTGTTCTTCATGAATTTCCATATGCATGTCCATGTTTTGTTATGGTCCATGAATTTACCATGTTCTTGAGCTTAATCTTGCATTTGGTCAAGTTTTAGAGCACTTAATTCATAAGAGTTCTTGCATGTTATGTTTTTACATAGTTCGTGAGAGTTTCTTTGAAATTGTGTTCAATTGACTTACCTTTGGGCTTGATTTTACAAAATTGATCTTTGAAACATGTTGTTTTATGGGCTACCAAGTGTTTTCCAAAGTTTTGGCCTAGAAAAATGAGTTTTGGATGGTTGAATGTTGAATTTCATGTTTGGAGGTCAATCTGGATTTTCCAGAAATTTAACCCACGCTCGAACAGGGACTTTCACGCTCGAGCGTGAACCCTGAGTACATGCATGCCGCTCGAGCGGCGAGAGTTACGCTTGAGCGTGAAATGCGTATTGTAGATGTCCCCAAACATCCCGGGAGGGAAATCCTGTTTTGTTCGTTGGGCTCACTACAATTCGAACTTAAAAGTCACGGTCCTGTATCTAATCTCGCAGAGTGCAATGCAAGACCGATGAATCGTCAAAGAGTCCAAATCTGGCAAATCGTTTTGAAAAACAGATTTTTAGAAAGAAGTGCCAAACATGGACTGCTTTGCCAGATACAGAGTCGCCACCTAAATATTTTATTTTAGAAGAATTTAGAAAACCCTGACTCGTGCCGAAGGCCACGTGTCCGTCATCACCAAAGTTGCCTCGGCTCGGGAACTTGGGTACGATTGGGGAAGGTCACTTCGTGAGCACCCTCGCTCGCCCGATCAAAGATCGGCCTCTACTAACTATGATATCGAGTTTTGAAAACATTATGCATTCTTATTTCGGTTATTAGCCTAGATTTACTACGTGATGCGCACAGAATACAAGTATAGACTGGATCGCCTGAATTGGAACAACACATCTCATGTTTGTTTATTTTGAAAATGGTTTGATGGTGCTACTCGCAAGTAGGCTAAGACGTGGATTTGCCACCCTAGGTTGGGCTTAGAAAACGTGATGGTTTGTCACTCTCAAGTGGGCTTAAAACTCACAGTCAATGCATTATTCCAATTCAGATAATCCAACCTTCACCCACAGGCATTTAAGCAGGTATATCACATAAGCACATAGCCTCATGGTAAGCATGCTATCATGGCAGTCACTCACACACATGCAAGGATGCTAATGCATAAACACTTACCGAGTACTCCAAGCCAAAACAGAAGTTATGTTAGAAATCCATACATGATCCTAACTATGCTGAAATGCCTAATGCAACGTATGCAGGAATGCAACTACAATAGGCTCGCCTATTCTAAAGATGGCATGTGAAATGCTACAACTAACAAGTATTCAACTCGGAATAGAAATATAATGTAGTTAGTATGATGGGCCGAGCCCGGTGCATGCAAGACAGATGAATGAATGCAAATATGCTATCATAAGTATGCTAATTGAAACATGCCCTAAACTAACCATCATAAGTTGGTAAATAAAAGAGAGAAAGAAGTGGGGTTAGAAGACATACATCACACACACGCACACTTATTACAACAATTGGCCCTCTCTCAGAGGGTCTGAAAGGATATTACACAACCAAAATAAATAACGAATTATTACACAATACTAATTACTTAACCAATGAATTAGGTAAGCAAAGTAAACTAGCATGCTATGCTACGTGCAATGGACTGCCTCAGCTCTGTGTCGAATGATGAAGGATGCATGCATACTCGGGTCGCCCTGTCGAGAAATTCCATCGCGACGCCTCGCCTCGCCTTTGTTTGCAATTGATCTCAGAAACTTGCACAAAGCTCCAGAAGGCTGAAACTCCACCTTGGGAAGGCCACCGACCAGTTATTAGCATGGGAGACCACCTATCGACCACCCTTTGTGGTGGAGACCAAAGAGGGTGGTCGGCCTGCCAGAAAATCTGGTTGGCCGACCAGTTTCCACCTCTGGTTTCTGGTTTTTCTGCAACAAAGGCAAGGGAGAGAAAAGGCAATGTATTTTTAACAAATGTGTGCATGACCACTCTCCCCGTTCTTGCACAAGCTCAAGGGAGTGTAGTCCTCGATCCTCGTGCCACCAATCACGCATCTCGATGCATGATGGCCGAGAAGTCGAATTGCACGACTCGATGTGAAATGAATGCACATATAAGCAAGTAAAGCCAATAACTTTATCATGGACAGTCAAGAGTGTCGGCGATCGAGAATCGAGGCACGTTTCGTCACTTGAAGTACGAAACGTCCCTCATTTCCCGTGTTCAGACTAAACCCTACTCCAAACACAAAGCAATGAGATGGCATACACAATGCGACTAACATGCAACCTAGCATACGCAATGCTATGGGCTAAAATGGCATACACAATGCACGTGACATAACATGGCATACACAATGCACTTACGAAGACTATCATGCGCACATGAACTAAATGGCATATACAAATGCAAGATGGACTTACACCAATATGAGTGGACCTCAGCCACTCTCACATCAGTGGCCATATGATGGAAATGAGACAACTGAAATACATGCAAACATGCACGGATGCAAAAGACCGATCCTAAGGCACAACATGCAACTCTAACTAAGCATGGCAAAGGATGAAGTATGGCATGCAAACACACATTTTCCAGCTCTGACACATAATGTACAATGGTCCCGAATAATGCAAATATGTCACATAATGCATGCAAGATGGCTCGAATACCGAAACTAGTGAAGCAGGTTACACTAGAGGTACACAAAGCAATGTATAAATGGAAAAACCAGCCCCAAACAGACCTTAGGCAGGTCTGAAACTGTGGAAAAATGGCCCAAAATGATGACTCAACATGCAAAGAAACGAAGCTCATGCAATGGTCCGAAAACGAGGCATTTATGCACAACTCTCAAACACGTTTAAAGAGTGAAAATCATGAGAATATGACATTCATATAAGCTCTGAAATATGATGTATAATGACCCCAAAGCATGAAAACACCTCAGTATATGCATACAATAGACCTCAAATCTCAAAGCTAGGCATGGATATTGAACTACAAGCATGCAAAACAAGCATCATTTGACCATGAGACCTAAAAAAAGAGTTAAGACAGTCCAAAACATGCACAAAATCAGTTTAAGGCATGGCCAAAAAATGCTAACATGAAGGGCCAAAACAACATGCAACATAGGCTAGTAAGCATGGTTTACACTACATGTATATGAAGCACGTGAGGGGCCACCAAACCAGCTAAAAATAAAAACATGGCATGCCAAAATATGACCAAAAACCCACTGAAACTCAGTCAACACATGTTAGAATGAAGTGTTCCTTTGAAAGGCCAATGAGAGGGTTATTTTACACATGTATGATGGACACACAAAATGGCAAAACTACCTCTGGACAGAGGTTATGCGGGCCCTAAAACTCACTGAAAAGGGCCTGAAATGAGTCTAGGAAGCATGCAAGTAAAGGCCCCTTTGGAAGGCCTTGAAGAGGATTACTCTACACATGTATAATAGACATTCAACATGGCAAAAAGGGCTCTGGACAGAGCCTATGCAGGTCATAAAACTCACAAAAAGTGGCCTGAAAGATGGCTTTGAAACATGCAAATAGGGGTTCCTTTGTAAGGCCAACAAAGCTAGTAAACAAAACAAGGGGTGAGAGGGTCCCCCCCTTTCTGATTTTGAGGCTCAAAAACACATTTCAGTGGCTAAAAGGCCAAACCAAAGCCAACACAAATGCTCTAATGCATAGCTCAAAACAAGAGGAAATGAAGCATGCAAGGGGGTAGATGACCCCCAACAGAAAAATGGCCTTAAACAAAAATGTTTAAAAGCTCAAAACAAGACTTTTTTCAGTTTATGACAAAGCCTAAATATGCTTGCAAATAGAGCTAAACTATGAAGCAAAATAAGGCTACAAAGAGGGAAATAAAGACTTACCCTTGTAGAGAAAAAGGCCAGCAACTTCTGGACCAAAATAGGAACCCTTCAACCTCTGAAAATGAGCTCCTAGGTGTTTAGGTTGACCATGGAGGTGTTGTGCTTGGAGGTGTAGTGCAATGGGGCTAAGAACTAGGAGTTTTGGACACCAAAAGAGAATGATATAGAGAGAGAGAGGTGTATGCCTTAGCCAAAATTTCTCAACCTTGGCTCATGAGGGAGAGGCTCGCTCTTATAGAAGAGGAGGTCCATAGCTTCTCTAAGAAGCTTGGAGCAAAGAGGCCAAGCTTCTAAAGGAAGCTAAACCAAAAGGGTCAAGCTTCTTGAGGAAGCTAGACCAAAGGGGTCAAGCTTCCTCAAGAAGCTCAACAAAAGGTCAAGCTTCTCTTAGAAGCTAAGCAAAAGGGACCAAGCTTCTTTAAGAAGCCAAAACAAGAGGGTCAATCCTCGGAGGATGGGGCAAATGCCTTCCAGCTGGCACAGCTGGATAGCACTCAAAGAGACAAAAAAGCAGAAGGCTGGCCAACCAGTTCAAGTGGTCGGCTGACCAGGGTCAAAAGGTTCAAGTTGAAAAGGTGGTCGGCCTACCCATATTGGTGGTCTCCCAGGTGAATGCAACTCAATGGTGGTATGAGAGACCAGAAATTGTGGCTCAAAAGTGAGGGAGACCACTTACCTGTCAAGAAAAACCGGCCCGACCGGGGAAAGGTGGTCTCCAAGAAGAAAAGGTGGTCTCCCACCCTACTATCACCTTCCTAACAATGAAACTAGGGTCCATGCCAAAAATGAACCCACACCGATGCGAAACGAAGGTTCGGGGGCCAAAACCCGCAGCTAGGGGCCCTGAAAACTGACTATTAAGCATCGAAAGTGGCGTGCGACCCAAAAGGTGGTCTCCCGGGCCACAGTGTCCCTCTAAGGAGAGGAAACAAGGTGTGTTCAAAAAACCGGAGCAAACGGAGGTAGTTAAGCGGTCCCGAACCGAGGCACACGGTCGACGGCTCTGAAAACTGGAAACTGGTCTCCAAACGGGAAAAATGGTCTATGACCACGAAACGTAGCCTACGGCCACTGAGAGATGGTCTACGAGACCTCTCCCTCCCTTCAGGAAGAGAAAACAGAGAAAACAGGACCTGGTTCGCAAACTGAGGCAAGGCACGAAAAGGTTCCGAAGCCCGGAGGCAAGACTCTCAGCTGAGACTTTGCAACCTCAGAACGAGCACAATATACAACATCACTGAGCGCTCAGTTGGTGACGTCTGAGTCCTAAGTTCGATCAAAAATGGGGTGTCTACACGTATACCCAGAATTTTATGTGTTTTGCAGTACGCTCAAACGAGAGAGTTCACGCTCGAGCGAGGACTTGAGTCTCGCGCTCGAGCGGAGGTCGAGCGTCCGTCGAGCGTGAATTGCATACATCCAGTACTTTTCATGGAGGTTACAGTCCACTCGAGCGAAGGATGTCACGCTCGAGCAGAGCTCCTTTGTCTGCATGTCCGCTCGAGTGTAGAAAGCCACACTTTCTACACTCGAGCGGGACCCCTGTTTTCTGAAAATTTTGAAAAGTGTTTTAAAGTGCATCTTTGCATCCTCTTTCCATCCTAGGCATTCCTAGGCCATTTTTAAGACATCTTAATGAGGATTTTGATGTAGAACCACACCGAGTCGAGTTAAGGACTAAGTTGTTGATTTTCAAGTGTGTAACTTAGCATGTGTTCGTTCTGTAACTGTGTAGGGTTGGCATCCGAGGACGCTCATTAGCTGCTTATAGCCCAGTGCTCTGTGAGTAACAATGTTGTAAAGATATGTTCAATTATGAATATTTTCTAAATGATCAACTGTTCTGTTTACTGAAACGTTATTGTTTAATGAACGAATGTTTGTCCTATTTGTAAACTGTATTCGTGGCATCCTTAGCAACTTACTGTTACTGTACTGTTACTGCTACTGTCACAGAGATCCCTGTCGGTTCTCAAGTTTGGAACCACTATTGTTACTGTTATGATGGCTATCAACTGACTATTCGGTCTGTTAAGACCTACTGTGCTATTTTGCTATGGGATGTACCACATATGACTGTTATGGTTTCTATATGACTGTTTAATTACTGAAAGGACATTTATTCTTAACCTCTTTACATAACTGTTATTCACTGGGTTTTAGCTCACTGTTTATATATATATGTAGGTGTCCAGGCACCGGACCGGAGCTAGGGGCGTCGGGTTAGCTCTCGTTTTGTCAAGCCAACCGTTGTGCCTCACTGCGAGGTTCCAAGTCGTTTCAAGCCAAGGCTAGTTTGGGGTGTTTTAGATTTCCCCTTTTGCCCTTATTCTGTAATAAATGTTAAGACTTGCACTGTACTGTTGTGGTAGGGATTTGGTCCCTAACCTGAATGTTTGTACATATGGTGTATATATGTTTTGCTTATGAATATGAATATGTTCAGAAAAGTCTTTTTGCATATAGACTGTCACAGCTCATTGGACATCTCTTATTACTGTTTTGGCTTCCGCCAGCTCCTGTACTGTGTATTATTGTCTTGACTATTAAGCAGGCCTTCGATAATCAGGGATTACTGGCCAGTTACGGTGCTAAACCCATAGGGGCAGGTTTGGGTTATGACACCTTGGGATTGTTTTAAGTCACCTTGGCCCTTTGGGGCTTGTTTGATATGGCTATGGTACAAATGCCTTTGCTAGCTTTAAGCTTTGAGCCTTCTTGCATGCTATATTTGTGTTGTTTGCATGCCTTGGTATCATTTGGCTTGGTATTTCAGAGCTTATATCTTTGCCATACTCTCATGTTTATCACTCTTTAATTCTGTTTAAGAGTTGTGTCATTATGCCTTGTTTGTGAGCTAATACATGAGCATATCTTACTTGCCATCTATGCTGCGAGTCTAGCATGTTTTTGCCACTATTTTGACCTGCCTTAGATCTGTTTTGAATGGTTAGGGTCATTTGAGCATTTCTTAGTATGGTTGTAGTGTAAAGGGCATTGCCTAGCTTTGGATTTTGAGGCCTTTAACATGTTATGCATGTGATGTTTGCATGGTATGACACCATTTAGCAAGTAATTTCAGTGCATATAGTGTAGTCACACTCTCATATACTTCACTTCTTCATAACTTTTGAGGGTTGTGTATTATGCCTTGTTCATAGGCCAACATGTGTGCATGTTCTTCTAGCATTTTGAGCTCCCATTTCATCATGTTTAGGCCACTGTTTTGGCATGTTTAACCTTTGTCCGGGGTTAGTTCGGTCATTTAAGCTTGGTATTGCATGCCTCTTGTGAAATGCTCATTACTAGCTTCGATGTTTTTGACCTTCAACATGTTATGCTTGCATTGTTTGTATGCCTTAAGGTCTTTAGCATCCCATTTCAGTGCTGAAATGCATACCATTGCATGTCATCTTTCATTTGTTGTATCACTTTGGAAGTGGTCTTGAGCCCCTTGTTGGCTTGAGCATGAAATTGAGGCTCTCATGCCTAATGGTTTTAGCCTTTTCTTGAGGGTTTCTACTAACCAAAAGCATGAGACTTCTTTCATGCTCAAGGTGCTTGTGGTTTAGACCATCTTTCCCATTAAAGGACAATCACATTTGGACAAATCAATTAAAAGATTAATTGGTAAGTTAAAATGAGTAAACAAAATGAGACCAAGTAAAACATGCCAAGATAACATGTTCGTGATGCATTGCATGTGTTTGGATCGGAGGTTAATCCAAACACAAGAAACGAGGGACGTTTCATATTTGATGAAACGTGTCTTATTTCTTTGTCGTCGTCCCCCTTGATTGTGCATGATAGGGTAGAGACCTCTCGAGTCTTGTGTGTTACTTGTGCATTCATCAACATTGTGCAAGCTTGACTCTTTGGCCATCATGCATTGAGATGCGTGATTGGTGACTCGAGAGCCGAGCACTGCACTCCTTTGAGCATGAGACATGATAAGGAGTGTGGTTGCACACACATTTTCTTGCAAATATACTGCCATGCCTCTGTTAGTGCTCTGTTGCAGCAAAAAGAGAAATTGCAAGAATTAGTGGCCGACCGGCCATCAAATCTGCTGACCGGCCATCAAAGGCTGCCGATCGGCTATCAAAAGTGGTCGATGACCATTAACTTTGGCCGATGCCGATTCCTCTTGGCCGACCACCCCTCAGCATGTTCCTAAGGTGGATCAGAAGCATATTGGAAATTGGCACAATTTTCAGAAGTATAAAAGAGTGCAAACAGAGGCATCATAAGGCACAGTAGTGGATTTCCGAGCGAAGTCGATCGAGCATGCATATCTCCCTCCCCCCGAGGCCATTTTAACTGCTTTGTTTAGCTAGTTAATTTGTTGATTTTGTAATTAATTAGTTAATGTATTTATCTAATTTATTTCATCTTTGTAATATTCTAATTAGCTTAGTATAGCTAGTTTTAATTCGGTTTGTAATTAATTAGCTTAGCGTAGCTAGTTAGTTGATTTATTCGGACCCTCCGTCGAAAGGGCATTTTGTAATAAGTGTGTGTGTGTGTGTGTGTGATGTATATCTTCCAACCCCACATCTTTCTCCTTTTTACTTATCAGCTTTCGATGGTTAGTTTAGGGCATATTTCGATTAGCATACCTTATGCTTGCATACGTGCATCCATTCATCTGTCTTGCATGCACCGGGCTCGGCGCATCATTCAAACTGCATTGTCTTTCATTACATTTACTTGAATACGTGTTTAACAGCATGTTATCAAGTGTTGCATTCATATGCCATCTTAGATAGCTGGGCCTATTTTAGTTGCATTTTTGAATGTGTTGCATTAGGCATCTTAACATAGCTAGGATTATGTATGATTACTAACTAGCTTTTGTTTTGGCTCGAAGTACGCTGTGAGTGTTTATGCTTTAGCATTCTTGCATTTGTGTAAGTTTTGCCATGTTTAGCATGCTTGCCATAAGGCTATGTGCTTAGCTGCTATAACTGCTTGAATGCATGTGGGTAAAGGCTTGATTGCCTGGATTAGAACAACTCGATGAAATGTGCGTTTTAAGCCCACTTGAAGTGGCAAATCATGTTTGTCTAAAGCCCACTTGAGGGTGGCAAATCCGCGCTTTAGCCTATTTGCGAGTAGCACTTTCAAACCACTTTAAAAAACAAACATGAGATGTTTTGTTCCAAATCGAGTGATTTAGTCTATACTTGTATGTTTTGTGCATCACATAGTAAGCTAGCTAATAAACCGAAATAAGAACACATGTGTTTAGAAATAACATATCATGTTAGTAAAGGCCGATCTTTGATCGGGCGAGCAGGGGTGCTCATTTTAGGACCTTCCCCTCTCGTACCCAAGTTCCCGAGCCGAGGCAACTTTGGTGATGACGGACACGTGGCCTTAGGCACGAGTCAAGGTTTCCTAAATTTCTCAAAAACAAAACATTTAGGTGGTGACTCTGAAATCTGGCAAAGCAGTCCATGTTTGGCACTTTTTAATTAAAATCGATTTTCCAAAATGATTTGCCGGATTTGGACTCTTTGGTGATTTATCAGTCTTAGATTGCACTTTGTGAGATTAGATTCAGAACCGTGACACGATTCCGAACTGTAGTAGCTAGAACAACGATTCACGCCCTCTTCGAAAGGGGGCGCGCGAAGCGAAGTTCGGGGCGGTCTACAACAGTGTAAAGAACAAACCCAATAAAGTAGCAAACTGACAAGTCCAAACCTTTCCATAGCAGAGGTGGTCAATCAATGTCGTATAGTTTCAGAGCATCGCGTATAAAATTTCATTCAATCAATAAATCTCAGGGGTACTCCACAATTAAAGTTCAATCAATCTATGTAACAGCTGATAGTAAACACATTCATGTTGTTACAGTTTCCCATAGACAATCATTAAGCAAAAGTAGCAATACTCATTTGGCATTCGTATTTGACGAAACACACCATATAATGACAAACAATTTCACTCTTATCTATTTAGTAAGGTAATTCTCAGATGCATTCCAAAATCAAAGTGCATGTTCACAATATATATATATATATATATAGTCAATCAAAAGTGTACAATCCCCAATTTCCATATAAACATTTTGCACATAATCTGTGTCAGTTGTCTTATTAGTTCAGTTGAAACTTCCACCATTCTTTCTAACCAATCACTTCTAGCCTCTGATGCTTCAGTTTCATCTAAGTAGAGACACTCATAAGCACAAACAAGACTTTCCATAGTTTCCGTTCTCATTTCATTTCAACATATTCACAAAGTCCATATCATTTTGCCTTTCCATTGACCGTTCTTTCCTTTTTTTTTCTATATGTAAACAGAACACTAATAAACATAGGCAAAACTCTTACAGTTCTCACATTGTTCAATTCATGTCAGATTTGTTCTTTGTTCTTTCTAGCACTCATAACCATAGGCCAATAATTCTTTACAATTTTCACAGATTGCGGTTCAAATATATTCTTTTCAATTCACGTGCATTCATTTCATTTCATTTTTATATGTATTCACAAAAGTTCTCATAATTCTTCATCTTTATTTCCTTGTTTGTCATTTTCATAGCAGTTCACACACTCACACATGCCAATGCAATGTCCAAAATCCTTTTCTAGGACACTCTACAGCTCATATGGACACGTGTGTGGGCAAATTAACTCATGCTCTGATACCTTCTGTCAGGACTGAAACCACCTATAGGTTTAGCATTGTAACCAGCCAGTAATGTAAGAACCTGAATTTTTAGACAACTAATTAGTTTGTTAATAGCAATATTAAGTCAATTAATAGTGATTAATTATTAAATTATTAAATTATAATGTTAATAGCATCATGATTAATACCAATATAAATTCCTTTAAATAAAATTATTTATCTTTTTGTGATAAAATTTTTGTAGCTAAATACAGTGTAGAAACTAAATGAGTTAAATAAATAGTAACTAAATTAATCAGAGGATAGTAAGGAGCAAATATCTAGTAACTAGGTTATATATATTCATTAATTTTTATTTTTGTACTAAAAAAAAAAGAAGGGGAATTAGATTTGTTTTGGGTAGAGGAATTCAGCTGTCTTTCTTCCTAAGAGGCTGTTGTCAAAGCATGCCAAGGAATGCATAGAAACACACTCTAAAGCCTATACATATAGATGATAATTCCAAGTCAACAGAAAAGATAAAATAAAAAAATAACAATAATAATAATAAATAATTGTCTCCAAGCTCCTAAAAGTAGAGCACTATTCACCCCTTTTCATTTCCATGGCTAAGGAAAAGAAAAAAGTGGAAAAGTAGAAAGAAAAGAAAAAGAGAGGAAGAAGAGAGAGTGCTTGGTGGTTATCAATTCAAAACTAGTTTTGAGAAATTTTTGTAAAAGCTCTTAAGGTAGAAATACTCAACATCTATCCTCCCTTAGATATTTTTCTTAACTAAATCTATATATCAAAAATATGCAAAAGTGTGCATTGTTAATACACAATAGCTCCATGCATGTTTACATTTTGATAAAATGATAATCTTATGATTATATGATTTCTATCCTTCTTACAAGTATGGATTAGATGGTTTAGCTACTGATTTTTCTTCTTATGTGCTCAAATATTTTTCATTATTTGAAATAATCTTGCATGCTTATGAATTTGTGTTCACTCTTCATAAATATTATTTTTATCTATTCCCTGTTCCCACTAATGAAAGTAAATATGAAGGATTAGAGTTTCACATGGGAATAGTACCAAGAAATAATTTTTATAGTCTTGCGTATGATCATGGTGAATACAAAGCGTGTTTTTCATAAAATAATGAACTTCCAGCAAAACAGATTTTTAATCCGTTTTAAATAAACCCAAACAAACTTATGAGAACACTTTCATAAAATCTGACACTACTGGAGTTAGTTTAACATGTTTTCATGGTGCTAGAATATCGGGAAAAAAATTTATTTGACAACGTTTCATGGCCAAAACATATTTTTAACTTCATTGCTGTTTGGAGGCAGCAACAATGCTAACTTTACCAGGTCACCGTTTATTCTACAGAATGAGTTTTCAAGTGATTCAAATTGAAAAATTTATATTTTAAGTTACCTTTCAAATGCTGCTGGTTTTATATTTTTTTTATTAAGTATTGACAAAGAAACGTCAATTTTTCCAAAATGTGACAGAATCTGTCCAGTTTTCTTAGAAAAATTGTTTGACAATCTTCTATTAGTTTTCAGTCTTCAAACTCTTCTAGAAATATGTTCTAAACTCAAATTTCTAGCAAACCGTTCTAACCATACCTCTTTTTGACATCTTTTGAGGCCCCTTTTTATTTTTCAAACACAGATCACCTGTGCTGGAAGTTAATGTAACTCACTGTCCCAGAAAAACTAATTTTCTTCCAAAATTTGTTTCTCCATTTTAAAATCATTTTTAGCCCTGGTATTCTTTTGAAAAATTTTCCTAATTCGATGAACTAGAACCAATTAAAATATTGTAATGGTTGAACTTCGTTTGGTATGGGTTTCATATTTTTTTTTTCTGACCATATAGTACTGAAAGACGAAGTGTGTGAATTCCTAAGAAACTTTGTGATGAGTCCTAAGACATTCTGTCATATCTATTTTGGTTACCATACATGATTGTGTTATGCTATATAAACATTATGACACTGTGGTTTTCAAACTAAAATTTGCACATGTATCAAAATGTGAATTAAACGAAGTAGAGAAAGACGAAATTAAACAAATGCATTAAAGTTTACAAGTGATAGGGTGAGCCCGGTTTAGAATCTTGCGCAAGTGAATTGTGAACCCTAACATGGCACGGGAAGGTATTTCAGATTTTATCGGTATAGGCGATATAAGGTTGGTAGTGCGAGTATCACAACATAGACCGTTTCCTTGGGGCAGAACGTGATGTCACGACTCGGGTATGTAACTCTGGTGTGTGGGCATCATTGGTAGTTACAGCAAGTAACATTTGAATATTTGACTAAGGGGGAGTCAGAATTGCCCGTGGCCATTGCTTAGCGATTGAGTGGAAATAGTGCTCCGCGGGGAGTTACTTGAACTTATCTGATAAACTAAATCTATGAGAATTTAAAAAGAAAAGTGGGCATTTTCTTTATGATGAAATACTGCTTCCGTTTGCCATTGTTTTTATTATTTATTATTATTATTTCAACTGATAGCACTCCTGTTATGCTTATTAAATGATACTTGTTATTCTATTACTACACATTATTCATTAATTGTGAGTATTATTATCGGGGTGGGTATTTTCGGATTGTCGTATCTTATTGAGCTCGTCGCTCATTGGCATTCCCGTTATCCTAGCATTTTATGCTAGGTACCGAAGAAATCAAAGGAAACATCGAAGCCTTGCAAGACGATATTCAGCCTTGGTTAGCTTGAAGAGTGCCTAAGTTCCATGAACCATTTTTCTAAGTTTTTTAGTTTTCTTTTTATATTTGTGTGTGTGTGTGTGTGTGTGTTTCTTTTTTTTTCTTTTTTTTTATGTACTAAAACTAATTTTTAAGTTTTATTGGAGTTGTAATGTAAGAACTTTTAATTTCTGAGTCGTTAATTAATGGATGCTAGTAAACTTGGTGGCAACATCGATGAGGAGTTCTTAATTAAGAAAACTGATTTTAAGTTCTAAATTTTATTATGATGTCCTCAAATTTTGGGGCATCACAAGTAATCTAAGATTACCAAAGGCTTTTCTGTACAAATCAAAATAATCGGGGCTAGCTGAAAATTAAAATATAGAAATAACCAATAATCCATTGAGTTGTGCAACTATATGACCAAACATGTACATACATAACCGTCAATTTACCCACATACAATAATCCTTACATACCATCTTGTACAACAATCCACACCAAGGTGCGTCCAAAACATAAGCAAAAGTGGGATTTCAATCCCACTAGTAAAAGGGTACACAAAGATCATAAACTATTCATGATATATAATTGAATCCCAAAAGGGTGATTTCTGTACCAACCAAAAGCCTCGACACTTGACCGATGAGAACCTCGCGGTGAGGCACAAAAACTGGCTTGACAAAACTGAGGCTAGGTCAGCACCACTATGTCCCTTCATGCACTTGATCACCTATATACATATATAACACCATGACTTAGAGCCCAATGAATAACAACAGTGTAAAGATGTTATAATTGATGTCTTTACTGCAATTCAAATTGGTCAATTTAGTAGTAAACAAAAGATCAGAATCATATGCTTAGCAGATCCCTATCTTACATAGAAAGCATAGTAGTCATACGTGGTACATCCAATAGCAGAACAATACAAACGGTCATGAAGACTGAGCAGACGGTCCTGAAGACCGAAAAGTCATATATGATGGCCATCAATACAGCAAACAGAAGTTCCATGAAGTGGAACTGACAGAGATCTCTGTAACAATAGCAGAAACAGGTGCTAAGAATGCCACGAATACAGTTCATAAAACAGGACAATTATTCAATTAGTCAGCAAAAAGCAGTTCAGAAACAAAGCGTTTTATAAGTCATAAAATTCTTATAATACAAACATATCTTTACAAGGTTGTTACTCACAGTTGGCTCCTTGAATTTCGTGAGTAGGACGCGGCGTCTGACCTACCGAAACACAATTAAGAATAACATGTTCAATCATAGTCCAATCATTTAGTGGACTCTTAATCCATTTGGTTCTTCTTATTCCTAGTTCCTTCCATGCTCATGCAATGCATATGGATGTGTATTACACGTCAAAACCATGTAAATGAAGGTCCGGAAGTCAGAAAAATAAAAAGAAAACAAAACTAGAAAAGCTGCCCTGTTGGCCGCACGAGTAGTGATTTCAGAATGCATTTTGTGCCAAAAGAGACCTGGCCGCTCGAACGATCTGGGTGTAAAACCAGTCCAAAAACTCTACTGAAAATGGAGCCTCAACTTTTTATAAAATCAACTTATACAAATCAAGGCCCAAAACCTTACAAAACCATATTGAATTAAACAATTCTAACTTCAATCAAAATCATAATTTCAAAGCAAAACCAAAATTCCATTTACAAGCTCAAAGCCTTGAAGTCAAGAACAAAATCAAAAGCTATGCACGTGATGAGTTCTAATTCCATAATTCATGGAGAAAGTCCCTTGAAATCTTTAAGAATCTTAGAAATCATGCAAGAAAACAAGTTACAAACATGAATCTCATGAAATCATGCCATGTTCTTGCCTTGTATGACAAAATACATGTAAAAGCTTCCATCAAATCCATAAATCCAACTCTTAATTCATGATCTTTAAGGTTTGAGAGGTAAAATCTTACCTAAAGCCTTCATTAACTCTTATTTTTGCACAATCTTGGAGAATCCAAGCTAAATCTTGAGTTTCCCTTTCAATCTCTATACATTCTTCATATTCTCTCTCTCTCTCTCTAGAACTCTCTTTCTTTCTCTACACATTTATGGCTCTTGAAAGGGATAAAGATAAGCTCAAATATGTATAATATGTCATATATATCTATTTAGGCCAGCCAAATATAACTTAATGAATCAAACGGAATTAATTTTCAATTGAACTTCCCAAATAGTTCTAAAAATTCCCATTAACATATCCATGTATTCCATTCCGTTTTCTGAACCCATTAAGGTCTTCAATCTCAATTCCAAAATCGTAATGTCAACAGGTTATTCCCAATTTGAACAGATATGCACAAATAAATCACATAATCAATGACTAACTCATAATTCAATTAATATAATTATGACTTGCATTTTGGGCCGTTACACCCTCTAATTTAGGGTTTGTGTCACTTTAGTCCGTAACTTTTTAATTATAATACATTTAATCTTAAATTTTGAATCTTATTTTAAATAAGGACAATCAAATATGTTTCATTTTTAAACGGTTCATTTTACGAGCAAAGTCGTTATATAACTTATTTTGTATTGGTTAATTTGTTTGTTGTTTGAAGTATAATGACATTTTTTTAATGAATAATGCTGACACATTTTTTGTTATAAAATTCTGTTTGGTTCATTTTTAAAATATACTTTTAGAAAAAATTTCTAAGAAAATAAAAATTAAATTATAGAAAAATAAATAAAAATTTTCTAAGAAATTAATAGCCAGCCATACGAGTCTGCTCTCCAACATCACCCTCTCCCTCTCTCTCTTATCTCTCTCTCTCTTATCTCTCTCTCTCTCTCTCTCAACTGCCACGGAGGAGCTTCGAATCCATGTTAAGTGAGGTTTATACGAGAGACATAAGTGGTGTTTGGGAAGATGTTTTTTCGATTTTTTTGGTCGAAATAGTATTAAAAGATAAAATAAGGGAGGTTCATTAGAAAATCATTTTTTAAGTATTTATATCCCAATTAGTCTATAAGATATTCTTGTATTATTTGAACATTTGATCTACTAAATCCTAATTCTCATATTTAAAATATTTTATGGATATTTCTACCCTTATAAATATTTTTTGAACGGTTAACAATTTGGTGATTTGAACATTTATATTTTACAATGTGAATATTTATATTGACGTGTGAATGTTCACATTAACAATGTGAACATTCACATCACAGAATATTGACACTATAAATGTGAATATTATTAGGATTTTGGTAACTGTATCACTCATAGAATTTATTAGAATATAAGAAAATAATGTGGATTAAATAGAATATAAGTAGATGAAAAGAAGTTTATGAAAAGTGCCCCATAAAATAAATTAAAATAATTAATAAGATAAAATGTCTCATCAAATTTATAATCATTTCATTTTTTCTCACACAAACATCACATTTAACTACAAAAAAATCAACATTATTCTCAAACACAACTATTTTAACTTATTAAAATAGTAAAAAATTAAAATAACTTATTAAAATAGTCAACTTTCTAAACGGAGCCCAAAACCCTCGAGGGAATGATTAGAAAAATAAAATTACTAATAAATATTTATTTTTGTTGTTAATTAAATATTAAAAAAAGTATCATAATACGTGGACTTGTTTGTAATCTCTTAAATAATCAAGTTTTTAACTGAAAAAAATTAGGAAAATTTACATGTGACTGGAAATCTCAAAAATTAATTACAAATTTTAAAAAAAATTATGATTTTACTTTTTTAATGTTTATAAAGTTTTTTACTTAGATTCCCTTTATTTTGATGTAAAATATTTTTCATGCAAATGTTTTTACTTGTAAAAAAATCCAGTAATTTTTTTTTTCTAATTTTTGGTAATGAACCTAATAAAAAATTCAACAAAGGTGAAAAAACAAAATCATTACAAGGCTCACTGTGCAGATAATTTTTAATTGATTCTTCATCGCATGCCTATCAACCCAGCTTATTTGAACTATAGCATATTATTGATGAAAGTATGGCCTATTTTGGGAATTTTAAATTCATTTCTCCCTTTTACAAAAAAAATTAAAAAATAATTTTTAATCAACTTTTCAAAAAACCTCTATATCGATGATAAATTAACTTACGGAAATCAAATGGGGAAGTCAATTTCCTTCAATTTGTTGGATTACTTTTTAGCCAATTAAACAATGAAAAATAAGTAATTCGACGGAACAAACGGAGTCTAAGTTTCGTTTGGGAAGCCATGGTTTGGGCTTTTTTTGGCTATTTTAGCCACAAAAAATAAAATAGGCTATTTTAGTCATAACAAACAAAACATCACATCCAACCCATAATCATTACATTCTTCTCTCACAAAAAAACTCAAAAAAGCCAAAAAGTCAAAAAGCTCTTCCCAAACCAAGCTTTTAAGCCCAGGCTAAAATAGTCAAAAAAGTCAAAAAGCCAAAAAGTCAACCCACTTCCCAAACGGAGGCTAATTTAAAAATGTTTTTCCAAATGTTAACCTGATTTGAAATTATCCCAAAAAATTAAAAGCCTGTTAAAAAAAAGCATATTTTTGAACAAATTTGTAAAAAGAAATTCCATAATGTCTTTAGAAGGCTTCAACAATATGATAAATTTTCATAAGAAAACAAGCTTGAAAATATTCAAAAATATAATATTTTTTAACAATTACTAAATACATCAATTTTTTATTTTTTTAACTATTAAAAAAATTATAGTGTCAGGCTAATATTCAGAGGACATTTCGCTCTCTCCTCTCCTCTAATAATGAGCTGGTAATCCATTTTCAAAATTAACCAATAATACGTGATAGGTGCTCCTTTAGAACATGCAAAGCTTACTTTAAAAGGAAAATGTTATAGAAATCCACTTTCTAAATTCAATGGTATAAAAGATATTATTAGTTGATAAATAAATAAAAACATATTAAAGATAAAATTATTTTAAATATTATAATAAATTAGCACATCATTAAATTTAAAAAATAAGTATTTGAAGTTATTCCTATAATAAAATGCCTTTGGTAGAATTATTGTGTTGGTAGTCCTTTGCATATTTTTTTTCACAGTACTACTTTCTTGTCAGTTACTTGAAATTGTTCGATAGATAATGTGCTTTTGAAAAAATCAACGAAAACTTCATTTATATGTAGTAGAATTCTATTATACATATTTTATACCATATCCACGTTTAGTTATATATATTTTTTTAACTATGGTTAATTTTTTTTTTAATTATGATATTATTTTAAAATTTTGATTATAACTTTTTTGTATTTGGTTCTCACTTTTTTATATTTTTTTAATTATAACTCGAAAAGGATGAAGTTATGCCATTTTCTTTTAGGCCCCGTTTGTTTTGGGGTGTAATAGATGGGAAGGAATTAGGATGGGGGTGATGTTATTTAGTGTTGTATTTGTTTGTAGAGTTGGGAAATGGATTATAATGGAGGAGGGGATTAAAAAAGAGGTTGAAAGGGAGATTGGGATGGAGGAGATAGAGGTGGTATTAGAAAAATAGTGAGGGGATTAGAAATTTTTTTATTTTTTACATATTGGGAATTTTTTTTTAAATATTAATGTTTAATTTTTTATATTTTTTAATTTATTTTATTATTTTATATAAAAATAATTTAACAATTCCTACACTAACAACTATCATCTAAACAAACACAATTTTACTTAATCCCCTTACTAACAATCCACTCACTATGAATCCACTCCATTCTACCTCATGACTCGTGCCAAGACCACTGTTCGTCGTAACTAAAAATGTCTCGGTTCGGAACCTTAGATATGAGAGGGGAATGTCCTTAATTGAGCACCCCCACTCACCCGATCAAAGATCAATCTCTACTAAACTATTATATGAATTTTATTTATTTTCTATGTTCATATTCTGATTTATTTAATAAATCCTAAAATTTACTATGTGAACCATACAAATATAGACCATGTCATTCATTTTGGAACAATTTGATTTCATATAATTTTGAAAGAGTTTGAAGATGTACAACTCAAAGAAATTGAGTTAACAAACACAAAAATCGATATTATTTCAAATTAAGCGACACAACCTCCATCCACTGGCATTCATAGAGATATATCAAATAAGCAAATAGTCACATGGTAAGATGCTAAACATATAGTAAGAAAAACACACACAAACTGAATGCTAAAGCATAAAAACTTATATATTTACCGATGTCTTAGGAATCGCTACAAAACAAAGTTAGTAAAAACATATATGATTTATATACAAAATCCTAATGCAATTCACTAATGAGATGCAATTAAAGATTCGGCTTCTAATATATGACATGTGAATCATCTCAAGAATATGAGGTAGTGTACATAATCACATAAGAATTAATTAAATCTATAAATGCAAATTTAACTGAATTAAGATGCATAAATCATGGATACAAAGCATGAATACGATAAAAAGTAAAATATGATGCATATTTATAAATAAGAAAAACAAGTAAAAGAACGGGATAGAAAGAAGCGGGGTAGAAAATTATTACAACACTTGAACAATTACAAACCAAATAAAAGAGAGAGAAAGAGAGAATATTATAACACAATAAAACTTCACAACTCTCTCAAATGAAAACAAAAACAGAAGCTTCATGTGCCTTGAAAACCATCAGAAATTGTTCTGCTCATCGTCGAAAGACTACTCTGTTCTGTCCTAGAAGAAGTTAGCCAGCCAGCCAAAAAGTTAGCTAGCCGGTGTAGACCGCCCGAAACTCTCTTCGCGCGCCCCCTTTTCGGAGAGGGCGCGAATTGGGTTCTAGCTACTACGGTTCGGACTCCTATCACGGTTCTGAATCTAATCTCACAAAGTACAATGTGTGAGTGATAAATCACCAAAGAGTCCAAATCCAACAAATCGTTTTGGAAAATCGATTTTAATCAAAAAAACGTCAAACATGGACTATTTTGCCAGGTTTCAGAGTCGCCACCTAAATATTTTATTTTGAAAAATTTAGGAAACCCTGACTCGTGCCTAAGGCCACGTGTCCGTCATCACCAAAGTTGCCTCGGCTCGAGAACTTGGATACGAGAGGGAAAGGTCCTGAAATGAGCACCCCCGCTCGCTCGATCAAAGGTCGGCCTCTACTAACATGATATGTTGTTTTTGAAAACACATGCGTTCTTATTCCGGTTTATTAATCTAACTTACTATGTGATGCGCACAGCATACAAGTATAGACTAAATCACTCGATTTGGAACAAAACATCTCATGTTTGTTTTTTTTTTTAAGTGGTTTAAAGATGCTACTCGCTAGTAGGCTAAGACGCGGATTTGCCACCCTTAGGTGGCCTTAAAACTCACATTTGATGAATTGTTCCAATTCAAACAATAAAGCCTTCATCCACAGGCATTCATACAGTTATAGCAATTAAGCAAATAGCCTCGTGGCAAGCATGTTGTCATGGCAGTCACTTACACACATGCAAGGATGCTAAAGCATAAACACTTACAGTGTATTCCGAGTCAAAACAGAAAACTAGTTAGAAATCATGCATGATCCTAGTTTATGTTAAAATGCCTAATGCAACACATACAAAATGCAATAAGATAGGCTCGGCTACCTAAGATGGCATATGAATGCAACAATTGATACATGTATTCAAATAGGTATTGAAATACAATGTAGTTTGGATGATGCGCCGAGCCAAGTTCATGCAAGACAAATGAATGATGCACGCATGCAAAACATAAGGTATGCTAATTGAAAAATGCCCTAAAACTAACCATCGAAAGCGGTTAAGTAAAAAGGAGAAAGAAATGGAGTTGGAAGACATTGCGCCCTCACGACGGAGGGTCCGAGTGAATAAGCTAAGCTATATCTAAGCTAAGCTAATCAACTAATCTAATAATCTAATTAGACTAATTATTACACAACCAAATCGAATAATAAGCAATCTAATTACTAATTATTACAACACTTTAATTAATTAACAAATTAACTAAACACGACAACTAACTAAACATGTAAACTAGACTGCCACAGCTTCTGCCTTGAACAATGAAGAATGCATGCTCTCGGTTACTGCCTCGAAACGCCTTCCGGATTGCTCTTGAAAGGTTCTGTTTGCAGGGTGTTTTTTTGAAGTTTCTATTCCACCTTACCAAAACCACCATGAGGAATCCACCAGTGGCCTGCCGGCCATGAAAGCCTGTTGTCGGCCACCTGCCGGCCAAGGGTGTGCACTGCCGACCAAGAGTGAAGCAGTGCCGGCCATCTACAAGGCACTGCCGGCCACTGGTGTGCTGCAACACCATTTAGCAACAGAGCACAATCTAGAGAAAAATGGATGGTCTCCCAAGGGTATGTACGTACTATACTACTTCATATCATCTCAAAACATCAATGGAGAAGCATCATTGGATCCAAGACCATCAATCGAGCATCTCAATGCATGATGGCCAAAGATCCAACATGTACAAATTCAATAAATGCATGACAAACAAGACACTTAGACCATCTCCTTATCATGAGAAAATCGAAGGCAATAGAGACCAAGGGTGATTGGCTCACTTCATCACTTCAAGTATGAAGTGAACTAATCCACCTTGTGTTCAACACAACATCCGATTGAACACAATGCAAAGCAAGCAACATGCTCATCTACCAATGCTAATCTTGGCATGAAATGCAAGACTCTAACACGCAAACACTCATGCACAACATGCTAGAATACTTAAGCATTAAAAGCTAGTGAAAGACACAACACTAGAATCATGCAAAGCAATGCTCGATGGACTAAACCAACACCAAATAGTCCCCATGCATGCCAAAACAGTGGCAAAATCCTGCTGGAAATGAAACACCAAAGTCTACAGCGACATGCTCATGCATTGGCTCGCAAGCTAGGCATTAAACACAACTCTCCAAACACAATCAAAGAGTGATATGCATGAGAATATGGCAATGCTATATGGTCTGAAATCAAGTGTTAAATGATGCCAAATCATCCAAATACCACAAATAAGGCATGCTAGAAGGCTCAAAACTCAAGACTAGCTAAGGCACTAACACCATAGCCATATCAAGCAAGCCCCAAAGGGCCAAGATGACTTAAAATAGTCCCAAGGTAGGTCAAAACAATGCCAAAACATGCATGGAGTAGGGCTAAGACATGTTAGAATATGAGACCAAAACACCAAGTAAGCTAGGCCAATGAGCGTGATTACACTACGAGTGTAAGAAGCAAATGAGGGATGCTCTAACCAACCAAAAACAGAGTTGTATCATGGAAAAATAAGACCAAAAACACACTGAGATGGTAGCCCAGAAGCTTAGGCAAGCTTGCATACAAATTAGCCCAAGATCAAGGCATAAGGCACAACTCTCCAAAAGCATTAAATGTGTGAAACATGTAAGAATATGACCACACTTCATACACTGAAATCATGGGAGAGATGAGGCCAAAGCATGCAAACAACTCAAGTAAAGCATGCTAGAGACTTTAAAACTCAAAGCTAGTGAGCAAGATTGCACTATGGCTATACAAAGCAAGGCATGCATAACCAAAACCACTTGAAACAAAGCTTAAGCATGGCAAAACATGAGTAAAATTTTGCTGGAGCAGAGCCAAAAACATGCTAAAAAGGTGGTCCAAAGCATAGAGCATGTCAGTTCAACAAGTATGATTACACTACAAGTATGAGATGCAAGCAAACAATGACCAAACCAGCCAAAAACAGAGTTATGGCAGGTCCAAAAAGTCACAAAAAACAAGCTTGAGCAAAGCCACAAAGGAGTATAAACACATGCTCATTTGGTGAGCCATCAACACATGCATGCAAGACAAGAGGAGAGGGAACCACCCCCTCTCATTTTGGACCTCAAAACCACATTTCTACCACTGAAAATTCACTGGATTTCAGTGGCTAAAAAGCCAAACAAAGATGAACTCAAAGGCCTTAAAGGATGGCTCTAAGTCTAAGCAAATAAGGCACACAAGAGAGTAGAACACCCTCAATACCAAAGAGGCCTAAATACTTGAAAACAAAGCTTTTTGTAGTTGAAAGCAAGGCCTAAAACAATATGCAAGGATGGCCAAATAAGCAATGAAAATAAAACTTTAAAGAGGATATGAGACTCACCCATGAAGCACAGCAATAACAGCAAGTTTCTGAGGCAAAACCAAGCTGAAACCACTCAAATACAATCTCCAAGAACCTTAGCTCAAGAGTGAAGGTGTTTAACTAGGTGTTGTAGTGCAAAAGTGAAGAGAAAATACACTTTTGAGGCAATATAACACAAATATATATATATATATATATATATAGAGAGAGAGAGAGTGAGTGTGAGAATTCCAGAGAGAGAGAGATGTTTTTTCTCTAAAATTGTTGAACCGCTGGAAAGGGGGATGAGCTTTCCCTTATATAGAGCAATAAAATGCAAAGCTTGTTAAACAAGCTTGAAATGGCCTTCATCCCTCCATACATGTGTATGGAGGATGGCTCAGTGAAAAACAGCTGGCTCAAAAGATCTAAAATAAAAATTTATTGAAACAAGGTGGCTGCCGGCCATCAATGATGGTCAGCAGTGCCTCATTGATGGCTGGCAGGGTCTATTGATGGCCGACAGGGCCTAACCCATGGTCGGCAACCCTATCTGATGGCCAGCATGCTATCAAGGACTTCACAAAGAAAAGACCAACTCATGGTCCAAAAATGAGACCAAATGGAAATAGGGTTTGGAAGGATCAAACCTGGAACATCCTGCCGCGAAGTTCGAGTACTCGACGAGCAATCACCCTTGTCATCGGATGTACCTGCAAGCGTATTCGAGTCTTGAGGACAATAAAAAATGGAGTGTCTACAGCCGGCCAGCCAAAAAGTTAGCAGGCCAACCAATTGAGCCTAGCAAAATCTGTTTTGTTGCAATACCGAAAAAGAACAAACGGAGAATATGTAGGTGACTCAACTAAGCACTTCCAGTTAGATTACAACAGGTTTATACTATGAAATCAAAGCAAAAAAATTAATATAAGAAAGAAAATACAAGAAAATGAAAGAGATTGAAAATTTACCTTCTAAAGAAATGATGAACTTCTTGATTTCCAAACATCTTTTTGATTACCCTCAAAGTTGTGAATTATATTCTCAATCCTCAATTCAAAAACTTGGGATTTTAGCTAAAATGGTGTTTTGGATTGTTTAACAGTGTGTGGGGGGAAATGATTAACTTCATGATTTTCTCTCTTTCAACAACAATCACTCTTTCTTGGATCAAAACTCTAGAATTTGGCTATAATGGAATTTCCTGGATGGTTTTGATATATAGAAGATGATACGACAGTGTATATGGAAAATGTGAGTTTATAGCTCAATTTTGATTAACTCTCAATTCAAGCAAGACTTTTTCCTCCTATACCTCATCTTTCTCCCTCTCTAAAACAATCTGATCTTCCTTATAGACAATGGTTGAAGACTTAATGACGAAGATGGTGGAAGATAAGGTGGAAGACAATGATCATGAGGTGAAAAGGATAAAGCACTTGACCCTTACTTTAGCTATGTATTTTTTGAAGAGGCAAGCTCTTTTGATAATAGAGGGTAAGTGGATACACAATGTATATCAAAAATATATCAGAAATATCTAAGGTGGCATGTCCCACGCATTAAACAAGTTTTTTGCTGAAATTACCTTGTTTCTGGGCAAATTGGTCGGCCGGACAAAATATTAATTGGCCGGCCAAAATATTGGCCTTGGCCTGACTATTTTGTACGAAACATGCTTTTTTTAACAAATTATCATCATTTCCTCTTATTTCCACATTGTTCTTAACTTAATTTCTTGAGAAAACATTTTATTTCAAAGTTTAAAAATGAGCCTCGGAACACTATGGATATACTTGGAACAAAGTGCGAAAAGAAAATTTCGAAAGAGAGTTTTGAACGGTACTTAAACACTTGGCCAAAACAGACTTAAAGTTGAGAAGAAAGCTCAAATTCTATCTTTTTTACTGAGAATTTTGTGAGAAACATATTTTTATTTTCATCATAAGGTAATCAAAAGAAAACGCCTAAGTCCTAGGGCCGGTCAAAATGGAATGTTTATAATTAAGTCCAACTATTAAAACTTATTGATAGTTTACGCTAAATTTAAATTTAAATAAAATTGTTCAAATATTAAGTTTAAATGAAGGTAAAACTTAATTGATTGTACCATTGTACAATTACTTCAACATGTTTTTTTATGCAAAATAAAAGCATATAAATACACAACCACTTGATGTGGCCATCATGTGTTTGGTATATTTTTGGGCTTTATGTTGAATTGAATCCTACCTAGTGCTTGGATTATCTGATAACTTTCCCCTACCAATCCCAACCAACGTACTACAACTAAGGAATATAAATTTTATTTTAACCCACGCAATTGCAATGCTAACTTGCTGCTTACCACTTTTCTTTTTTTTTACTTTTCTTTTCTAACCCATGGTCGATTGCATGCAAGTCTCGTATATTGACCGAGGTAGAAACTCAAACCTAAGAAAATTATTGAGGGTGTGCTTGATTTTTGTTTGGAGATAAAAAAAATTTTAAAAAAATATTTAGAGAAAGAGTTTAGAAATTTTTTTAATTTGTTTCGTTATATATTTTGAAAATAGTTTTAGAGTTTCGAATGATTTGATATTTTATTGTAATTGAGTAGATATGTGTGAGAAAGAAAAGTGATTAAGAATGACAAATGAGAAAAAAAAAATGATTGATTGATGTGTAATAGAAATATAAGTAATTTTGAAATATTTTTTAGAAAATTTGTAATCAAATATGTTTTTGAAAATTTTCTTTCAAAAATATATTTCAAAACACAAATCAAACACACCCTGAATCTTCAAAGTTGACCACTTTCAATTTTTTTTTTTTTTTAAAACCATATTCAGCATCTCATGATGTGTTAATTTTTAATTAAGAAGTTAAATTATTTTGACACATCATGTGGTGAGAGAAGATTTGAGAAAGAAAATCAACACATTCACTATCTTTTTTTAATTTTGAACCTCACAGACCTGTGGGCCAATTGCTCATATGATATTGTTCTAGAACTTGTGTGCCTTTATTTTGTCTAGCAGTAATGATTCAAAATATTAATTTTAATATTATAATGGAGCATTACACTAATGTTGATATTGTAATGAAATGCTAATGATAGGATAAAAAATAATTAAATAAATAAATTAAATCAAATCAAATCAAATCAAAAAATCACATCACAGTACGTGAGATTGACTTTAAAACTTAAAAATTTGAATTCAAGGCATGTTTCTTTGTCTAAAGAGTTGTTTGTTTTGATTTTTGCTTTCCACTTTTGCTTCTATTTTCTTATGTGGTGGGCCTCTCTTGAGTGGCAAGTTTCCATTGAAAGTGACGCTATTTTATTAGAATATAGTTTCCCTCTAATCCTCTATTTTCTAGAGGGTTGAATGATTCAGTTCATAAACTATTTGATGATTCAATTGATTAATTTCTTGGTTTTTGTGTATAGATTATTTATATATATATAAAATAAATTAATTTGATAATCATTTTATTTAATCATATTTGCCAAAAATTGGTAGTATGATTTCAAAATTATATTTATCATTTTTTTAAAAAAATAATTATGATGAAATAAAGTGATTATAATTATGTGAAAAAGTGGTTTGGAAATACTCTTCTGATCCTGAGAGATGCTCGTGATCCGCTAATAGTCACCTGAAAAGGAATAAACACTCCGGTCGGAGGTGCTGGAATTAGCACTCCGACGGACAAGTCAGTCTCAACTCTCAAGATTACTTATATTCTAAGTTAAGCACAATAATTCTCGCATACCTTTCTTAATCTGTTGTTCCTTTATTTATATTCATTTCCTAGGCCTCGGGGCCAGGTCCACTTTTCACTTATTATCCTGTTATTTACTTGGCTCTATAGTTCAGTATCTACTCGGCTTATATGTTTTATTCGGCTTCCTGATCATGCAGGAAAGAGCCGAGTAATATCTGTCTTCTAGAATACGCTTCTGATTCTTCCAATTATCCAACCCCCACAAATTATAAAAATAATTTTAAATTATTTTTATAAATAATCTATGCACTCCAACTTAAAAAATAAAAATATTTAAAATAGAACCTGTAATGAGTTTACATATCAGAAATGAGCCAATCTAACCCAATATCACCAATCATCTTTTCTCTCCTCCTCTTCTTTGTGGATATATATTTAACTCTGACTATACACACATATAGGAATCCCTTTCAAGCCTTGTAGATGAAAATAGGGTTAGTGGTTAACCTTAAAATCTCGTTTATTTTCAGAAGTAGAATATAAGAGATTTATAATAAAGAAATTAATAGTGAGAACATTATTTGTTTTCAGAAATAGAATATAAGAGATTTATAATAAAGAGATTAATAGTGAGAACATTGTTAATGAGGGGATTAATAGTAAGGGGATTGATAGTAAAGAATTGTTAAATTATTTTTATATAAAATAATAAAATAAATAAAAAAATATAAAAAATTAAACATGAATATTTAAAAAAAAATTCTCAATATAAAAAAAATAAAAAAATTTCTAATTCCCTCACTATTTTCTAATACCATCTACATCTCCTCCTTACCAATCTCTCTTCCAAGAGGACTACTAATACTAAGGGATTAATAGTCCCCTCCCCATCTCTCAAAACAAACACCCCATTAGTAATAACCAAAAATTAGTAATCCTAATTCCCTCCCAATATCTCCAAACAAATGGGCCTAACTTTCACAGTACTACCTTTATCAAATCATAGCCAATGGAGAGCTTGGTTAATGTGGAAAGGTTTCTTTGATGTTAACTCCACAAACCCTATCAAGCTAATAAATAGTAATCAAGGATTAAAATAAACAAATAAATATCATCAATCAATCAATAAATAACTTCATATTATAATCTTATTTATAATTTTTTATTAATTAATAATATCATGTAAAGTAATATTACCATTGCCCTTAATTGTTAATGAGCACTTTTTGACTAAACAGTAATACTTGGACCAATCATCTTTTATCTCCTCCTCTTCTTTGTGGATATATATTAAACTCTGACTATACACATATAGAAACCCCTTTCAAGCCTTGTAGATTAGAATAGGGTCAGTGGTTAACCTTAACTTTCGCATTACTATCTTCATCAAATCATAGCCAATGGAGGGCTTGGCTAATGTGGAAAGTTTTCTTTTATGTAACCCCAGAAACTGTATCAAGCTAATAAATAATAATCAAGGATTAAAATAAATAAATATGCCTGTTTCATTGACAAAAAGTGCCGTTTCATTGAGTAATGTAAAGTGTACAAAATTGAAATAAAATATATATATATATATATATATATATTATGTGCTTGAAATATTATTTTAAATGTGATTTACATTAAATTCAAGATAAATGTCAGTCATATAATATATTTTTTTGTGTTCTTTGGCTATATTTGTTTAAACATAATAGATTTGCTAGGCTTAACATTATTTTTAGATTTTGTATCCTATTTCACGTGTTAATTGTTTAAGGATTATGGCTTGTTTTGGAAAATATATTAAAAGTTATTTTTTTGAATTTTTTTTTTTTAAAACATGTAAAAAAGTAAAAATGTGATGTGATCTAAAATATATTAAAAGTCAAAAAAGTGATTTTTAACCAAGTTTTCAAAATAAAAATTGAGAAAATCTTATCAATTTTGAAATTTAACTAATTTGTTTAAACATAATTTTAATTCTTCATTTTGTTTTTCATCCAACCTTTTGTGATTCAATAGTGTTCCATACGGAGGATGTTCTGTTTGAATGGATTATAAGTCTGAACTCTAATTTTTTTAGCAAACATCAAATTATGTATTTTATTAAATTATTAATTTAATCTTAAAAACATGATGTTTTCGTATTTTAATTTTGTATTTTTTTTTTTTTATGAAATGAGACTAATCAATGAAAGGCTTCTAGAAGCCCTTGTCGCGTTCCAACATGGTTAAAATCTTATACACTTTGTGATATGGACCCAAAACTAAAATTCAAAGCAAAAGATATATATATATATATATATATATATATATATAATACAAAAAGGGCATACATCAATGAGACTAGGACCACCCTCCAAAACTCTGATTTTTGGGGGAGTGAAAGACAAAAAAGGCTCTAGAAGCCTTCGCACGTGCCAACCTCTTGGATTAGGAATCGTTTGCAAAAATAACAATGATTTATCCATACAAATTCACTCTCTTCCAAATGAGACTCTTAAGGGATTGTTTGGAATATTCTAAATAAATATATTTTTTAATTTTTTATTAAAAGATGTGTAAAAAAATGAATAAAGATTGATATCCCCTTTGGGGGTCACCCCTTTGATCCTCTTTAGTTTTGATTGGTTAACTTTTTCTTTTCTTTTTTTTTCCTCATCCAATCCCCAACCTCCATGTGTGTGAGGGGGTTGTGGGAGTGAGTGTTTTAAGGGGGTCTAAATCAATGTCCTAAAAAAATAGAGAGTAGATATTGATTGATGTGACTCAAAAAAAGATAAAAAGATAAAAAGTGTTCTCAAACTTGGCCTTACAGATGAGAGTCTCATTTGAGAAATTTGAGAATAAATAATTATATAAATAAATTATTAATCAAAAAGATTTTTGTAGTCATATTTTAATATGTAAGTATTGTATAAAAAAGGAAAAATTACAATTTAGTTTATTTTTCAAAAAAAAAAATCATATGATTTTAATTATTTATAAAGTTTAACATTGATTTGTAATTTTTTTTTGTAAATATCATTTATGTGATAGTTTCCCTATAAAATATTTATTTAAAGTCTCTGATATTTTTAAATTAAAAATTTATGGATAAATTACACTTTATTCTATTATGGCTTTGCTTATATGCGGATCACCCTCCTCTCATTTGAAAATAACTACATAATCTCCTTATGGTTTGTGAACTAAAAAGTGTATTGTTAGATTGTTCACGATTTAATGAAAATTATTAAAATATTCATGCATATAAGTAATCTAAGTGTGTGAATTATACATATTTCGTCATTTATTTGGGAGAAAAAATACACTTTAACTTATTGTGTTTTATTTCATGTGTAATTTACCTTCTTAAAACTTGAAAATAAGTGTACGTCTTGAAATTTTGACATTTGAACATGAGCGTATACTCCTTAAAATTTGAAAATGAATATACAAAATCTTTATGTTGGATCAAATGTTTAATGATACACTTCAATTCACAAACTATAAAGAGATTATGTAATTATTTTCAAATACGAAGCGATAATAAGAGGTGGATAAATTACAAATATATTCTTTGAGATTTGTTTAAAATATGGATTGCCTTATATGATTTGAAAAATTACAAATATTTTATTGTCAATTTTTTTTATTTAATATAATTAACTGAAAATATAAAAATTTTAACTGTTCTACTATGCAACAATAAAATTATATGAATTATTAATTGAAATAAATGTCTGACATTATTAAAAATTATTAATTGAGTAAATAGTATATTAATAAAAATAAATTATTTGTAATAAAATTTAAAATTCTAAAAATAAGATATAATTTTTAAAATTATAAAAAATAATTTGTATTTTAAATAAATTTATTTATAATTTATCCATCATAAGTAAAATAAAAATTTACCTAGAAAAATCATTTCAAAGACAGCTATATCAAGTGCGGTGGGAGAGGAGTTGATATGATTTTGAGGTTCGGGAGGAGATCAGACGGTGCACGTACCCCGGAGGAGGACACGAGAGCAACGCTGCTGTCTTCTAGAAACTCATCACGTGCGCTGCGAGGAACAGTTTCACTCGCTGTGCTTTGAGAGCAGGTGAGATTGTCCTGTCATGAGTTAGAGAGATATTAAATATTTCATATAGATATAAACCTCACACTTATATAGACCCATCTCATATGAAATATTTAGTAAAAAATTTGATATTCCTAATCTTATTCTAATTAATAATATCACGTAAAGTAATATTACCATTGCCCTTAATTGTTAATGAGCACTTTTTGACTAAATAGTAATACTTGGACCAATCATCTTTTATCTCCTCCTCTTCTTTGTGGATATATATTAAACTCTGACTATACACACATTTAGAATAGGGTCAGTGGTTAACCTTAACTTTCGCATTGCTATCTTTATCAAATCATAGCCAATGGAGAGCTTGGCTAATGTGGAAAGGTTTCTTTTATGTAACCCCATAAACTGTATCAAGCTAATAAATAATAATCAAGGATTAAAATAAATAAATATGCCTGTTTGATTGACAAAAAGTGCCTTCTCATTGACTTCGTCATGATGTTGAGTAATGTAAAGTGTACAAAATTGAAATAAAATATATATATATATATATTATGTGCTTGAAATATTATTTTAAATGTGATTTATGTTGGCTCCATCCACTACCCACATGGTAATGAGCCCACCATTCACATAGTGTAGGTAGCACCATGTTGTAAAAGAAGGTGGTGGAGGGCTACACCAACTCACTAAAGGAAGATAGTGAGGGTGGCACTACCTTGGCCAATTATGGCTAGCACTTCACCTACTCCTCCTCTCTTGGTTATAAATTGAGATGAGTGAGGAGAGGTTTGTATCATCAGAAATTGGAGAGTGAGAGCTGTGAGTTGAGTGAGTTTCATCTCCTCCTCTGTAATTGTATTTTTGCTCCATTTTAGTGATAATTCTCATTTCTGTCCGTGGATGTAGGCATTGGGCCGAACCACGTAAATATTGTGTTCTATGTGTGTGTGAGATAATTCTCTGGGTGTCTTTCATCCTAACAATTTACATTAAATTCAAGATAAATGTCAGTCATATAATATATTTTTTTGTGTTCTTTGGCTATATTTGTTTAAACATAATAGATTTGCTAGGCTTAACATTATTTTTAGATTTTGTATCCTATTTCACGTGTTAATTGTTTAAGGATTATGGCTTGTTTTTGAAAAATAGATTAAAAGTTATTTTTTCAATTTTTTTTTTAAAACATGTAAAAAAATAAAAATGTGATGTGACTCAAAATATATTAAAAGTAAAAAAAGTGATTTTTAACCAAGTCTTCAAAATAAAAATTGAGAAAATCTTATCAATTTTGAAATTTAACTAATTTGTTTAAACATAATTTTAATTCTTCATTTTGTTTTTCATCCCACCTTTTGAGATTCAATAGTGTTCCATACAGAGGATGTTCTGTTTGAATGGATTATAAGTCTGAACTCTAATCACCTTGCTTGGTTTTTAGTTTTTTAAAATACTTTTCAGAAAATTTTATTTTCTTATTTTTTACATTTTTTGTTTTTACTGAATTTTTTAAATATTTTAAGTAAATTTTTTACTTTTTAAACACACCTAACATAAATACACTTAAAAAGTAAAAAAATTATAAAAAAAATCTTTTAAAAATTCATTAAATACCAAAAATATAAAAAAAAATACAAGAATTCAGTATATTTTTTTATATTTTTATGTATTTATTAATTTTTTAAAATATTTTTTTACAATTTTTTTATTTTTTAAATACATCTAAGTAAGGTGCATCTAAAAAAGTAAAAAAAATGTTTAAAATTAAAAAAATATTCACTAAAAACAAAAAAACACAAAAATTTAAAAAGTCAATTTTCAAAAAACTTAATCCAAAAAATTCAAACCAAACACAGTGAATTTTTTTTAGCAAACATCAAATTATGTATTTTATTAAATTATTAATTTAATCTTAAAAACATGTTTTCGTATTTTAATTTTGTATTTTTTTTTTTTTTTATGAAATGAGACTAATCAAGGAAAGGCTTCTAGAAGCCCTTGTCGCGTTCCAACATGGTTAAAATCTTATACACTTTGTGATATGGACCCAAAACTAAAATTCAAAGCAAAAGATATATATATATATATATATATAATACAAAAAGGGCATACATCAATGAGACTAGGACCACCCTCCAAAACTCTGATTTTTGGGGGAGTGAAAGACAAAAAAGGCTCTAGAAGCCTTCGCACGTGCCAACCTCTTGTATTAGGAATCGTTTGCAAAAATAACAATGATTTATCCATACAAATTCTCTCTCCCAAATGAGACTCTTAAGGCGATATTTTAAATAAATGTATTTTTTTAATTTTTATAAAAAAATATGTAAAAAAGTAAAGAGAAGATGTTAATTGATGTGACCTAAAAAAGATAAAAAGATAAAAAGTGTAGACTTATTTAGTCTTTCCGAACTTGACCTTACAGATGAGAGTCTCATTTGAGAAATTTGAGAACAAATAATTATGTAAATAAATTATTAATCAAAAAGATTTTTGTAGTCATATTTTACTATGTAAGTATTGTATAAAAAAGGAAAAATTAAAATTTAGTTTATTTTTCAAAAAAAAAAATCATATGATTTTAATTATTTATAAAGTTTAACATTGATTTGCAATTATTTTTTTGTAAATATCATTTATGTGATAGTTTCCCTATAAAATATTTATTTAAAGTCTCTAATATTTTTAAATTAAAAATTTATGGATAAATTACACTTTATTCTATTATGGCTTGGCTTATATGCGAATCACCCTCCTCTCATTAATGTAAAATATTAAAATATTCATGTATATAAGTAATCTAAGTATGTGAATTATAAATATTTCGTCATTTATTTGGGAGAAGAAATACACTTTAACTTACTGTGTTTTATTTCATGTGTAATTTACCTTCTTAAAATTTGAAAATAAGTGCACGTTCCCTTGAAATTTTGACATTTGAACATGAGCGTATACCCCTTAAAATTTGAAAATGAATATACAAAATCTTTATGTTGGACAAAATGTTTAATGATACACTTCAATTCACAAATTATAAAGAGATTATGTAATTATTTTCAAATACGTAACGATAATAAGAGGTGGGTAAATTACAAATATATTCTTTGAGGTTTGTTTAAAATATGGATTGCCTTATATGATTTGAAAAATTACAAATATTTTATTGTCAAATTTTTTTATTTAATATAATTAACTGAAAAAATAAAAATTTTAATTGTTCTACTATGCAACAATAAAATTATATGAATTATTAATTGAAATAAATGTATGACATTATTAAAAATTATTAATTGAGTAAATAGTATATTAATAAAAATAAATTATTTGTTATAAAATTTAAAATTCTAAAAATAAGATATAATTTTTAAAATTATAAAAAATAATTTGTATTGTAAATAAATTTATTTATAATTTATCCATCATAAGTAAAATAAAATTTTACCTAGAAAAATCATTTCAAAGACAGCTATATCAAGTGCGGTGGGAGAGGGGTTGATATGATTTTGAGGTTTGGGAGGAGATCAGACGGTGCACGTACCCCGGAGGAGGACACGAGAGCAACGCTACTGTCTTCTAGAAACTCATCACGTGCGCTGCGAGGAACAGTTTCACTCGATGTGCTATGAGAGCAGGTGAGATTGTCCTGTCATGAATTAGAGAGATATCTAGCTAGCTACTCGGCTAGAGAGCTTCGGCTCGGCTGCTTCTAAGCTCAGAAAACCAGCCGATCAGTAGTAGTAAAAAAAAGAACATCGGAAAGTGGGCACTCGGTTTTTGTGTGGTCTCCTCCTGTGGACTTCGTGTGGGCCTCACACCTTTTTGCTCGCAGTTTTACGCACCGACCTCACATTATTACTCTTTGTTTTCTTACAACCACATTATTACCCTCTATTTTCTTAGAAGTTTTTTGGTGATTTGGATCATTGTCATCTTGTGTCCCAATTGAGTTATAACGGAACTGCTGCGCAGTTTGAATTGTCGAGCTTGAAATTGATTCGAATTTAATTTCAAAAGTAGAGAAAGAGAAGAGAAGGAAAGAGGAGGAGGAAGGAGGAAGTGGAGGGCTCGGCCGATGGCAGTAGTACTGCGACGAAGGAGAGGGGCTCGGCGGGACCGGAGGCGACGGCGGTGGTGCTGCGACGAAGCAGAGGGGTCGGCAGAAGTGGAGGGGCCCTCTCTTCTCTCCATTCCCTCTTCCCCTCCTCTTTCTCTTCTCCTCTCTTCTCTCCCTCTTTCTCCTCTGTTTCAGACCACCCAAAATGCCCAAAACTACATTCGAGCCAATTTCGAACCAAGATTTTCGAGCTACGGCTCATTTTTCGAGTTATAATTGGTTGCAAGAGTAGATTTATATTGAGTGTTTGAAAATATAAAGAAATATAATGAATTATAATTAGTTATTTATGTTTTGAACCACGATATAATTTGTTTTTATTTATTTATTTATTAAGAAACTACTTTAAAAAAATGCTATGGGCCTAGTGTGTGGTAGAAATCTAAAGTCTCAAGTTTAACTCTTTTTAGAATCAATTATTTCAGCGAGAACATATGTAATTAGTTAGACAAATTTTCTAACTCTGCATAAACGTATCAAGGGTTAAGAGTGTTAATTTAAATTCTTAGCTGTATAGGAATCCATAACTTACCACTAGATAATTAAGTGGATCTATTGTGTTCAACTCTATAACTTCTATTCCTTAAGGTCATGCCCTAAAGTTACCCCTATATGATTAAATCTTTTTATTTCTTAAGAAAATATTAAAAGTTAGTTTAGAACTAAAATTACACGACAAATGAAAAGAAGTAACCTTCAATCAAACTAAACCCCTTGATTCGGGGTCATCCCAACGGCTTCTATGAGGAAGGTAGTGCAAAGAAGGCTCTTCGATGAGACTAAGTGGTCCCTAACATTCCATCCATCTTTAAGGGTTGATAGCTCTCCAAAGTTTCGACTTTCTCTTTTTGTACGTGAAAATTTGAATCACCTACTGGATTTATCCCTTCTGGCACAACATACACTCTTACACTCACTCACAAAAACACACCTAATTCGCATCGTGCCTTGGGATTGTAGTCGCACAAAATCGAACTAATTAGAGGTTGAAGGGAATTGGAGGGATCGGGGTGGAATCCGGATCCTCGATCGCACTCCCCTGCCACCCTCCAAAACGACGTCGTTTTGGAGGTTTTTTTTTTTTTTCTTTTCTTTTCTTTTTCTTCTTTCCCTTCACTTCGGTCTGTGTTTGGTTTTTGAAGAAAACCAGAGGCCCCTTCTTCTTCTGCAGAACAGAAACCATAGGGGAGGGGAGAGAGAGGAAGGGAGAAGAAGAAGGGTGGCGGGAGGGGAGCCGCCGTGTATTTTTTTTTTCTTTTCTTTTCTTCTTCTTTCTCTTCAGTCTATGCTGAGGACTTTTCTTCTTCTTCTTTTGAACTCTCTCTCTCCTCCCCCACTACGCTCCACCTCCTCCACCCTCGCCATCACTTCCTCCACCGTCTGCGTCATCGTCGCCAACCAACCCACCCAAACAATTCAATGCTACAAAAACTCCCACACCCTTCCCATCTCCCCCAACATCTTTTTTTTCAATTAAAAAAAAAAAAACAGAGACAGAAATTATTCTGGGTTTGAAATTATTCTGGGTTTGATGATGATGATGAAATTTGATTTTAGTACTTGGGTTTGAAATTTTGGGTGGGTAAAAAAAAAGATGAAGCAGAGAAATTATTCTGGGTTTGATGATGATGATTATTCTGGGTTTGATGATGATGATGAAAGTAGTTCTTGGGTTTGTGGGTAAAAAAAAGATGAAGCAGAGAGGCAGATCTGGAGGATGATGATGATGATGATGAAATTAGTTCTTGGGTTTGTGGGTAAAAAAAAGATGAAGCAGAGAGGTTTCCTTGTGGGATATTGAAGAATAACAGTAGAGTTGTTTGTTGGGGAGAGAGTGAAATTGGAGATGAGATTCAGAGGGAGTTTGGTAATCTTACCATGTGGGGTGTCTCATGCTTGTGGATTGACACAGACTGGGATTTTGATCTGCAAATGAAGCAATTCAAGTGGACAGCTTGATGTTCCTTCTCATTTACCATTCGAATTTGAAGGTATTGCAATGGGTTCAAATCATAGCTGTGCAATTCAGAGCAAAAATTGGTGGTTCTGTGTTGGAGAGGAGGGTCAAGAGAAAGTAGAAGACGAAAAGAAAAAAAAAAAAAAAAACCCTCCAAAACGACGTCGTTTTGGAGGGCGGCAGGCGAGTGCGACCAAGGATCCGGATTCGATCGGGGTGACCCTTACCAAAGCAGCTCGATTGATTGCAACGGGAATAAACTTTTTAAAGTGATTTTTTCACTTTTTATATAAAATATATATATACAAAAATAATAGAGAAAAATAATTTGATAATTTTATAGTAACTTTTTTAACTTGTTAGCTAAAAAACTAAGTTTCTAAATAAGGCCTCATTGAAAATTAAAGAGTACTAAAGGCCAACCATTTAAAATTCATAATTTATTTACAATAACAAATCAAAGAATTAAATCTTAAATGATTGTGTTTATGATCGATTAAAAATTAACATGTAACTTATTCTATCATTATGAATAATTTAATAAGTCTTTTTAGGGATTTTGTCATTATAATTATGTTCAACTTAGTAAAATATACCTTATCTTCTCAAATTTTCAGTGTCACTTTATTACACTCTGTCCATTTTGAATTATCATTTCGTGATAATATGAACCTTTGGTTATAAATTTATTATGTAAATAGATGAAAAATTAATGTGACTTGCACATTATATTTTAAATATTGTGAAATGTAAAATAATATATATTTTTTTCCTAGTCACATCAATAGATATGGCACACATATATTAGAGCAAGTAACTATAATCACTAATGACATAGATGTATGGAAAGTAAGATGGAGAAAGAGAATAAAAAGACTGAGATTAATAAGATTATTTCAAATTCCTTATAATATTTGAGAAGTCATATAAGACATGTAGTGAAGTATACTATTTTTTTTATTGATAAATAAAATGATAAACACTGTAATAATTAAGAAAAAATAAAGCATAATTTACCTTAGAGTGAGGCAGAGGCTCAACATCCATAAGACCAATCTTAAATGAGAAAAAATAAGAAGAAAAAGATATTTTCAATGGACTATTAATCAATCCGTTAGTGTCAAGTTATTGTACAAATAAAATACTTATTTATTTATTTATTTTTTCTTTCCCTCAAATGCATTACAAATAAAATACTTATTTATTTATTTATTTTTTCGTTCCCTCAAATGCATTAGCAAACTGTGCTGTTAAGTTAGACGTGAGCTAAGATAGGTAAATGTAACAACACTGTTAGCACACAAAAAGAGAAGGGATGGTAGCCATTGTGGGCTCGTTTGGTTTGATTTTCTGAAAAAATTTTGGGAAATTTTCTTTACAAATAAGTTTTCAAAAATAATCAAACCAAACAAATTTTCTCAAAAAAATTTCTCAAAACTTGTAAACCAAACAAGTTTTCCAAACAAATCTCTCTCTCACACATATCAAATCAATCACTTTTTCCAAAACTCTCTCTCAAAATAATTTTCCAAAACATCTTTTAAAAAAAACCAAACCAAACATGTTTTCGTACTTTTTATCTCTAAAACACATCTCTCAAATACAAACCAAACATACCCTGTATTTTTTAATCTTTTAAATTATTTTATTATTTTCTATAAATGCACGATTAAATGAACCCACAATTAATAAAACTTATTTTAAAGTACTCTTTAAATATATTATTGAAATATCCATCCACTTTCACCCAAAAATATATATATTTGTATATATATACAACAATGATTCATCCCCTTTTTCCTCCCACCCCTTTTGACCCCCTCTCTCTCTTATTGGTTACATTTTTTTTTTCTTTTTCTTTTTTTTCCTCCTCCTCCAATCACCACCCGCCACGTGGCAAAGGGGGGTGAGGGGGTGACCCCCAAAAAGGAGTCCCATGCATTATTCATATACATATATCCATCAACTTTCTAAATTAAAAAGTACCTTATACAAAGGTCTATATTGGCAATTGACTTAAAATTAAATTTTTAAATTTTTTGAGTCACATCATCTCTCTATTTTTAAATATTTTTTAAAAAATATTAAAAATAAAAATAAAGAATTAACTTTTAGCTTACTTCCTAAAACAAGTCAAAAAAATCAAGTCGTATCTTTATTTCTTTTTGTCATCTATAATCACATGCTTAGCACACAATTTTGAAGAGTCCATAGGAAATCAGATTTTATCCACAACACAACCCACACCTAGGGGTGTAAAAATGGCCCGCAGTTGGTGGGCAGCCCGAAGTCCACTCACGACTTGGATGGGTTTGGTCCCGTTAGGTCCAAACCCGAGCCTAGCCCGGGATCCTAGGCCTAAGCTGTCATTTTAAAGTTGGGTCTGGCTTGTGGGCCCGACCTGCCTAGTTTGGCCCATGGCCCGACCCATCAACTAGCTCAAGGCTCACTCAAAGCCTAGGCTGAGGCCTGACCCACCTAACCCGCCCATGGCCTAGTGTCATTTTTAGTATAAAAATAATAAAAAATTGATAGAAAAAATAGGAAAAATTTAAAAAACAATATTCAAGCCCGGCATCGGCCCGCCCAAGGCCCGAATACCCCTAGGCCTGAGCATAATTTGTTGGCCCGTGGGCTAGCCCAGTCTGGCCCAAATTTTGGTGAGAGACCAGGTGGCCCAACATAGGCCGGACCGGCCCAATTTACACCCCAACCTACACCATGTTGTTTAGTCCCATGATGTTGGATCTAGTTCCCGATTTGAATTGTTTATTTTTTTAATTATAATGCATAAATTACTTATAAAAAAGTTAAATTGATTTAATAATTATAATCATATTAATTTATTGCAATTGTCTCCCAAAAGATAAATTGTTTAGTTTTTAATATTTATCGTTCATTTTTTTTCTTGTAAATAAATATCATAAATTAATATATTTACTGTTATCAAATCAACTTAATTATATATATATATCCACACGATCCAAAAAATAAACACACTTGTGAATCACGGGAATGTTCTAGCGAATAGAATCTGTGTCCCAAAAAGAGCAGTGTTAGAGATCCCAAGAAATTTATCAACATTTCTACTAAATGTCTTACATAATAAGTGCCAGATTCATGTGGGTTTCATACCCATGTGAGACATACTCAGGAAGACATTTGGGCCTTGTTTGGCGTATACTATTTTAGCATTTTTTTAATATTTTATTTAAGTTACATCACATCTCTATCACATTATACATATTTTTATAAAAAATCAAAAAATATATTTATTTAGTTGCCTTTTGGCAATTAACTTTTTTAGTTGATTTTTTGGCTATTTTAACTCCGGTTAAAAAATTTGTTTGAATTGATTTTTTTGATTTTTTTAACTTTTGTAAGAGAAAAAATAAAATAATTATAATTTAAATGTAACATTTTATCTTATTAATTGTTTAATCTATTTTATTTTTGTTGATTAAGGCCTCGTTTGAGAATATGTTATTTTAATAACTTTTTAATTTTTTGGTTAAAATGTGAGATAAAAAAAATTTATCAACTTGTTTGGTTTTGATTTCTAGAAAACATTTCTCAAAAAATTCTATTTTTTTATTTTTCGTATTTTTTTGGTTTTCAATGAATTTTTTTAAATATTTTAAGCAATTTTTTTATTTTTTTTAAATACACTTAACATAAATACACTTAAAAAATATAATATTTGTGAAAAAATCTTTAAAAAATTTACTAAATACAAAAAAATAAAAAAATCAGTATATTTTACATATTTTTTTGTACTTATTAATTTTTTAAAATAGTTTTTCATAAATATTTTACTATTTTGATACATCTAAGTAAGGTGCATCTAAAAAATTAAAAAAATTCTGAAAATTTTAAAAATATAAACTAAAAACAAAAAAATACGAAAAATAAAAAACTCAATTTTGTAGAAAACTGAATTCAAAAAATTAAAACCAAACACACTGAATATGTTTGGAATTAATTTTTAATTTTTTATAAAAGGATGTATAAAAAGTAAAGAGGAAATAAACTCTTTGACATTTTAATATAAATTATTTACTTTTTATTTTTTTAATAACTTTCTAACTTTTAAATTAAACAACCATGATTGGTAGCTCGAAACCCAGCCTCCTGAATCGCCCGAATTTGAAAAACGACATCATTTTTGCATTTTTTTTTTTTTTGGGTTCAATCAGAAACGAAGAAGAAGAAGAAGAACTAGAGGGGCCATCAACTAGGGGAGAAAGAAAAAGAAGGAAAAAGAAGAAGAAGAAAAGAAGGGAGGGGCCATCAACCAAGGGCGGAGGCACGGCGGAGGCCGAGCTGCTATGACGGTCGGCCTGCGATGGAGAGCTGAGATCGGCCGACGATCGGTCGAGCTGCGACGAAAAGCTGCATCGGCCGATCTTCTCTCTTCTCTCTCTCTCTGTTTCCCTCTCTCCTCTCCTCTCTCTTTCTCTCTCTCTTGCCTTCCCCCTCTTCATTTTTCGGGAGATTCAGGGGGGATTTTCGAGAGAAAAATTATTTTTCTAAATTAAAATATTAAATTATCAAATCAAACCTAAATTTGTTATAAGTCAGCTGTCAATTGAGCCTTTCTTAGGGATGTAGATTGACTTTTGATTTTTTTTAAAAAAAAATTTGACTATTTTAATTTAAAATTAAAAAATCTTATTTAAGATAATTTTTTTATAAAAAATAAATAAATAAAATAATTAAAATTTAATTATAATATTTTATCTTATTAATTTTAAACTTAATTTATTTTCCTTATAACTATTTTAGTCCAACCTTTTTATGTCAGACGATGAATTAGATCATTTGAAAGGTAGAAATGTTTTGTAAATATCAAGCATTTTTCGTCTTAAAAATAGTATTCCATTAGTGCCACGTCAGAACAGACAAGAACCGGTTTCCTTTTGCATCGGACAGCACCGTTTAGCGAAACAGGTTAAACGCGCAAAAACGGCTGGCGCCCACGGCTCCACTCCACTACTGCGCCCCGCGCCATTCTTCTCTCTCGCGATCCTCAAAATTCAAGATTCCCCTATGACTTTATATAAACCCCTCTCTCTCTTCTCCTCATACCATCTAAACCTCCAAATTCTCAATCCTCAACTGAAAACACTCTCTCTCTCTTATCCAATTCATTCCTCAAATCCTTGCAATGATCGCATCCCTAACTCTCCCCACCACCGGAACTTTTCGATTCTCGCCGGGAAACCGTCTTTCTCTCGCCGGAACCACCAGATCTATCTCCAAAATGTCTTTCGCCGCTGTAAATCCCTGCAAATCTGCGATCCACGCCTCCACCGCCACAGCTCCAGCGGTGGAAACAAGGAAATCGAGATCGGCGAGTCTCTACGAGGTCTTGAAAGTGAATCGAAACGCGTCGCCGGTGGAGATCAAGACGGCGTACCGGAGCTTAGCGAAGGTGTACCACCCGGACACTTCATCATCATCGCATAGTGATTCATCGGACGGCCGAGATTTCATCGAGATTCACAAAGCGTACACCACGCTGTCCGATCCGGCGGCAAAGGCTCTGTATGATCTGAGTTTGAGCGCCGGATCGAGAGGGAGGCCGTTTGGATACGCCGCCGTCGTGAGTCGGTCCGGGTTTTACCCCACCCGAAGATGGGAAACGGATCAATGCTGGTAGTAGTAGTCCTCATCAATGAATCCGGATCCCCAATTTTTATTTTTATTTTTGGGTTTTTGGAAGTATGAAATTGTATGTCCTAGATTTATTAGCCACATGTACACATTTATGACGTGATAAAGGGAGAGAGAAATTGTGTAAATTTGAGCCAATTCAATTTTTGTTTCCCTTGGGAAAAATTAGTAAATATATCTTCAACTTTTTTTTTTTCCCAATTGTTAAGTTTTTATCTTGTTATGTATATATATTGTGGTATTTAGTGTGGGAAAATTACAGTATATGTCAGGAAAAAATTTATAAAAAATAAAAAATATTAAAATCATAAAATTTTCTATCAATCTTAAATAATTTTTAGAAAACCATCGTGAACGATAATAATATTTCCCTATAATGTTTGAGATAAGGAGTCGACATGTGAGAAAGCTTTTGGTACCTTCTTATAAAAAATTATTGTCAAGTTTCGCTTCCAAATTTTGGAGATTCATCTAGAACCTTAAACTACCTCCGAAAATCAAGCACTTTTGGTGGAGGGAGGGAGGAAATTCATCTAGGACTGAATTTCATAAAGTTTTGTGCACTAGTTCTAAGGAGAAAATTCTCAATTCTCATCATTCGTTTCGTGTGGATATAATTTTTGAATGACAATACGTGGTTGAGGTGTCACCGAAGTGCTAGTCAAGTTGTCACGTGTCTTGGTCATAACGCCGAGACCATCTCGACTAGGTCGAGGTTATCTATGAAGATATCAGAATTCGAAATAAGCGGATAAGGGACAAGAGTCCTAGAATGAGGAAGGACTTCAGTTTGGGTAAAGATAAGACTCTTAGAGAGTTTATCAGTTTGAGTAAAGATAAGACTCTTAGAGAGCTTATCCCAATCCTACTGGGAGTCTAAAATTAGCAGCAATCCAGAGTCTATTGAAGTTAGGCTTCTATTGAGATTAGGATTATATTGGTTATAAAAGGGAGGCATCCCCATGGGTCTAAGGTATGTTTTTTTATACTCTGAATAGTGAGTTAAGCACTTTTGCTATCTTTGAAAGATAACTGACTTGATCGTCAGAGTGCCCCCGGGTGGACGAACCACTGCTGAAATCTCTTCTTTTTGTGACAGGTTGTTCGAGCTTAACCTATTCTGACAGTGTTCTCTAGCTGAGTACTTGATTGTCAGTGTGGCCGGAAATTGATACACATAATTTGGCGTCGTATGTGGGAAAGAAAGGAGAATAGATGGCCAACGACGGACAAAAAGAAAAGGTTAGGGACGACACTCCTACTGGGAGTGAGAAACCTGTCGACCTTGACATCAAAGAAGACAACTGTAACGAAGAGACTCATGATAAGAATCACGAAGGAAAAGACGTCGGCTAGAAGAGCGGCATACCGAAGAAATCGAACTGGACCGGGTATTATGACGAGAACAACCTCCAGGTATGAAAAGATAGATGCCTGCGGAGGGACGACAAGATGAAGGAAATGGCAGACAAATTAGCGGACCTGCAAACGGCTGTCAATTTCATGATGCAGAACAACGTCATGCAGTCACTGTTCCCTTTACAAGATACGCCGATTCCAGCGGCCAAGAAAGATGCCCAGAAAGGGGGGCAGAACACAATTCCTGCAGTCCCTCAGCATGATAGGGCAAAGGGGTATTCTCACCGGACTTTACGGGAGATCGGGCATGGAGAATCAAAGAGGGCTAGAGAATGATGCTTGGGAGTTGAAATTTACAAGCTAAGGTTGATTTAACACTTGCTGAAATTTTTAAAAAAAATTTACAAGTTGAAATTTTTAAGAAAAATTTACAAGTTGAAATTAAACTGATGACATGTTTAATACTTGTTGAAATTTTAAGAAAAATTTACAAGTTGAAGTTAAACTGAGGACATATTTAACACTTGTTGAAATTTTAAAAATTTACAAGTTGAAATTAAACCGATGTCATGTTTAACATTTGTTGAAATTTTAAAAATTTACAAGTTGAAGTTAAACCGAGGTCATTTTTTAACACTTGTTGAAATTTTAAAAAAATTTACAAGTTGAAGTTAAACCGATGTCATGTTTAACACTTGTTAAGATTTAAAAAATTTACAAGTTGAAGTTAAACAGAGATTAGTTTAACACTTGTTGAAATTTTAAAAATTTACTAGTTGAAGTTAAACCGATGTCATGTTTAACACTGGTTGAAATTTTAGAAATTTTAAAAATTTACAAGTTGAAGTTAAACTGAGATTAGTTTAACACTTGTTGAAATTTTAAAAATTTACTAGTTGAAGTTAAACCGATGTTATGTTTAACACTTGTTGAAATTTTAAAAATTTACAAGTTGAAGTTAAACCAGGGTCACGATTAAAGAAAGGAATGATATAGGTTCCATCACCTCAGGATGCCAAGGTAATAGAACCTAGGGGGCAATTGTGGGGACATAATTTTTGAATGATAACACGTGGCCAAGGTGTCACCGAAGTGCTAGCCGAGGTGCCACGTGTCCTGGTCATGACGCCGAGATCATCTCGGCTAAGCCGAGGTTATCCGCGAAGATACTAGAATCCGGGATAAGCGGATAAGGGACAAGAGTCCTAGAATGAGGAATGACTTCAGTTTGGGTAAAGATAAAACTGTTAGAGAGTTTATCCCAATCCTACTGGAAGTCTAAGATTAGCAGCAATCCAGAATCCATTGAAGTTAGGCTTCTATTGAGACTAGGATTGTGTTGGCTATAAAAAGGAAGCACCCTCATAGGTCTAAGGTATGCTTTTTATGCTCTGAATAGTGAGTTAAGCACTTTTGCTATCTTTGAGAGATAACTGACTTGATCGTCGAAGTGCCCCCGGGTGGACGAACCACCGTCAGAATCTCTTCTTTTTGTGACAGGTCGTTCGGACTTAATTTATTCTGTCAGTGTTCTCCAGTTGAGTACTTAGTTGGCAGTGTGGTCGAAAATTAACACACACACTTTATATCAAACATTATAGGGAAATTATTATTCAGGAAGTGGCTGTCATTTTAAAGGATATCCAATTTTTATCTACTCTTTCGACAACTTACTGTTATGTGGAGCTCTAAGTCCACAAATTGGGTGGCAAATTGGGTGGCGAAGCCTGCTCATCGTGGCTGTTTAGGTCCCAACTGGGTTTCGTCTCCCCCAGCTCCTCTTGCTTCTCTTATGGCTTTAGATTGCTCTTCATTTTCTGTGTAAGCCTTCGGGCATATTTTCGGGCTCAAAAAAAAGAGAAAGAAGAAAAGAACAGAACAGGTTTTTCTCCAATCCATCTCTAGTCCACTTTGGACGGTGTTTTTGTCAATCACGGTCTTATTTTGATAATTTGAATTGTTTAATATGTAAAATTTATTGAGTATTTTATTTTTAAAAAAAAAATCAAGTTAATCAGATATTAATAATTTTTTAATCAAAATATATTTTTATGAATAATTATTTTTAAAATTATATTTATCATTAAAAAAAATATAATTTGATTAAAGGCCCTATTAATATTTTAGTGAGAGTTTTTTTTTTTTTTTTTTTTGCCCTTTTGTTAATGTCGCTCAAACTATAGTTTTGTCAAGTGAAAGTAATCATTTTGGCTTTTTAAGATATCAATAAAGGTTAAGACTCCTTTTGGGGGTCATCCTTTAATCCCTTTGCATTTGATTGGTTAGTTTTTTTTTTTTTTTTTTTTTTTTTTTTTGTTGTGATTTCTCAATTCCCAACCTCCACATGTATGTAGGAGTGGTGGGGGTGAAACTTTTAAGGGAGCCTGAACCATTGCTCTTAAGATATTGTTTATTGCATCCACCCAAAAAGATATTGTTCATTGTGGTCACCATTGGATCAAAATCTTTGTTTTGATGAGCTGAGTTGGCGTAAATATCATTGTCAAATCTGGTGTCAATCAACACAATTTATAAATTAATCAAATATATGATATTATTTAAAAAGAAGAAGGGCTGAGATTTTTTTTTTTTTTTTTTTTTGAGACTCTCACTGTCTCTAATATATTGGAATTAGTTAACTTTTTACGTTTTATTTTGTTTTATTTTTTTTTTTATTATTTATTGACGACTATGAAAGTCAAAGTAAAAAAGGACCTCTATCATTTCTCCATTTAAAATTATATTTCACAAATTAATATTCAATATAATGATATTATAAAAAATAAACATATTTGATGAAAATGATGAATGAGTTTGACTGATATCATCTAATTTGTTGTCAATTTGCACAACTTTAACTTCGGCTGGTCAAGAATCTTATAATCGAGTGATCTTGTAATCATATTTTAAAGTGTTGTAAGAGGAAAGATTAGGGATTTGAATTGATGAAATATTGACAATCTTTTTAATTGTAATCTAATTTAACTAACAAAATTAATATCCTACAATAAAATAATCAATTGGTTGGCTCGAATATTTTAGCAGTTTTGAACCAGCAGGTGGGGCAGATTTATAGGTTATAAAAGAGCAATGGTAGAGGGCCCAAATTCTGTGACTCAAATGTGGCTCAAATGGCCAAAACGACGTCGTTTTGAGTACAAAACAACATCAAAATGGCCAAAATAACGTCGTTTTGGCCATTTGAGCCACATTTGAGCCACAGAATTAGGGCCCCCAAACATTTTTCGTTATAAAATTTAACACATTGTGGGCGTTTGTAAAGTGAGTTTTTATGTAGATTTTTTTAATTGTAGAATATTATTGGAGAAAAAAATTTTGGTGTTTGAGAAGATAGCTGGATTTTTTTGTAGTTAAATGTGATGTTTGTGAGAGAAAAAGTAAAATGATTATGGGGTTGGATGTGATATTTTGTTTGGATTTATTTTTTTTAGTTTTGCAAAAACTTTGCCTTTTAGTGAAAAAAATTTAAAAAAAAAACCCAAAAAAAATTTTCCCCAAACATTGTCTGACCACATTTTAAATCATTAGTCTCGTAATGTAATTGTGAAACTACAAAATTAAAATTAAAAAAATATTTGATGATGTACATGTGTTTATAAAACTTTGATAATGGCTTAGCATCCAAATATATGAAGAAAGTAAAAAAAAAAAAAAAATGGAAAATTTTATTCATGATTGGATCGATTATATATAAGAACTAATAAATTGGATCGATTATTTGGGTGGATTGAAAATTTTAAATCGTTGTACCACAATTCACATAAATTTAACTGATTCCATTCAACCTAACTCGGCAATCCTCTCAATCCGGAGGTGGTGACACCAGTAGATGTGGGTTGGGCAGGTAGGCGGGATTGTTGCACATCCGTAGCGGCAGTGCTAATGTAATTTTTTGAGACTGTTTTTAGAATAATTGTTATAATTTGACAATAGGAGGCCATTATTGATGGATTACATAGTTTTTTAAGACAGAATTCCAAACAAAACTACCAACTGTGGAAAAGACCAACATCACTGAGACGGTTTGAAGGATCAATGCTGAATTTGTGGAAGAAAATAGGGGAATCAAATTGGAAGACAAGACTTATTAATTAGACTCTCAAATATTCAAATGTCATAGTAATAGGGTCAGTTTGGGGGGCTTAATTTTTGTATAAGAAACGAAATTTGGAATCAAATTGGAAGACAAGACTAAAATGAGAGACTCAACAAATATTCAAAGATTTGGAAGTAAGCGTCTAGAAGAAATCTACTCAAAACATTGTCCTATTTAGTGCATATGCTTAGAAATGAGACTTTTGACTCTCTTTCTTAATGTTTTAATGGCGGTGACGGTTAATGATATACAAATAAAAAAATTATATAATATTTTAGTCTTTTTATTTTTAAAATATCTATTGTCATGTCTTCTAATTACAAATATACTACTGCTACATCATTCTGGATACTCTATATTTTATTTGTAAAACACTTTTTTAAAAATTAATTTATTGAATCTCGTGAAAGAGGTGAAATACAAAATAAAAGGATTAAAAGAAATGTGGATTAGAAGATTAAAAAGACCAAAAAAATTTCATATTAGATTATTATGAGTACTAGGCCATGTAATTCATGTCTACTAATTCTAAAAACACATGAAATAAGATAAAATTATACCAATTCCCCTACCAAATGTAAAGAAATAGCAAACGTGAAAGACTACAACCACAACCAATCACAAAACCAAACAACTCTGGCCATACATATCACACAGTAGGGCCCATCGTAAAAAAAAAAAAAAAATTCACTCAAATTACTTCACCTATATTTTATGTAATTAATTTTGTAATCAATTCTCTATTCGTAAACTTAATTATAGTAATAATCTCATTATTCAATTCCACCACAATCCTAGTCGACAGAATCCAAAACACAAACATGACTGTAGTACCAAAACCAAGATAAATATACCATGTTATCCAAACACACACAACAAACATCATCATTAGGACTTTGTACACCTAGCCCAAAAAACAACAAAGTGTTGGACCTAAAATAGTATCTCATAAAGATAAATATAGTCGGGGGTAAATATAAAGTCCCAAACTAAGTAGAAAAGAAAAATAAAAGAGATCAAAAAGATGAAAACCTTTGTTGTCAAAGACAAATGTTGAAACTTCAAAAATAGCAAAATACAAAAATTTCATAGTAAAAATTCCTCATACCAAAAAGAAAACCAGTCTAAGAATCCGAAATGCAAAGTCACGTGTTACACAGTTTCAACATTGTTTTTCTTTAGGTTGATATATGTCTTCAAGAAAAAACCAACTCTACAAATTCAGCACCCTTACCCTTCACATAAAAATTAGAAAAATAAAAATAAAAATAAAAATCCATACTACTTTTACTTTGTACAAACTGACCGAAGTACATCAGTAACACAAAATATTAATTATTTTCCATAACGTCAAACACAGGCACGATCATTTACAGGTCATCAGCATAGAGTTGATAACGTGCATAACAAGTCGAATACTTGAGATCTCTGCACTGGAAGTAGTGGGAAGGCTGCGATGATGGCTTAGAATCTGATACACTTGCTCAAAGATGGGTCGCACGTGCACTGCGATCATCGGGTCAGCTGGGTTTATCACAACCGCCACGTCAGTCATCCACCCCAGCTTTCGGGTCGTGTCCTTGCTGATGTCACATGCCACCTGCTGCAGAAGTGATAGCAGCACTCCTTGGCTCAAAGGGAGAGGAACCATTGATAAAATTCCCTGTAAATCAACCTGGTAGAATAGAAAAAGGGCAAAACAAAGGCGGTTCTAACTTATTTAGAAGTCCAAAGCCAAATATTCTCTCTCTGGTACAGTTCAATTGAAAAAAGTTGAGGCAATGAATACCAGCATCAGTAATGGAGGTGGGTGTTGAGTGTAAGTTACATAGGAAACAAGAGAGTGAATGTAATCACATCATAAAACCCAAGGTTGGTCATTTAGAAATAAAAAGGAGTGAAAAACTGTAAATCATTTAGAACCAAAGACAAACAATTTTGATACCAGAGGTAAGATGTAAACAAAAAATCTAAGAAAAGTTTAGAACTAATAAATTATCACATTTTGGTTTATAGAAGAATGTGAACTTCAGATTTTTCTAACTTCAAATAATTAGAGCAGAAATAAGTTTATTATATTCTTAAAGAATATCCATACCATAGATTAAAACTCATCTAAAGTCCAAACAACAAACACGAAATTATTAAAGATGAAAATGTAGTATATATGTAGAGGAATAAGTGCATGTGTGTGATTGGCCTAAACTTGTATACCTAGTTCCCCACTGTTCTGGACAGTTGACATAGCATCCGAATAGAATCTAGCTAGGAATAAAAACTTGGCATCAACTTGCAAACTAGCTAGGCCTGGGAATATGAGTCAAATCTTTTTCATCAACAATTAAAATACGAGCATTCCCTCTTCCAGAAAGCAAAGTTGCATGGTGATTTATTATAATTGAGAGCATAACCTAGACACAAAAGAAACATAACGTCTTTGTATGGCTGTGCACGTATGAAATATACCTGAGAGCATAACCAAGACACGATAGAAACATCACTTCTTTGTAGGGCTGTGGTGAAAGCTTCCTCATATTTATGTTCAGATATCAATCTAGATAGCTCTTTGGTTGGATCCAAAGGTGCCTCAAACTATTGCATAGACAGAATCCTCAAAATCAGAATGGCTTTGAGAGAGTAAACAAGTAGAAGTCGAACAAACCAATAGGTAGAAGTTGAACAAACCTTGTCATGGAGACCACCCAAAGGTCCATTGCTAAGTTGGGTAACTAAGGGATTTACTGCCTTTGAATTTGCTCCTGCAACGGCAAGAGCTAACAACTTTCTTTGACCATCAGCCAATTCCCCGCTTAAAGTTTGAGTCACAGTCGATGCTGAATTAATGGCATCCTAAGAATTGGGAAAACAAAGCATAAAAGAAGTGGACACAACACCAATCAGATGGACAAACAGACAAGAATACTCAACATCTCCCTATATTACCATGGTAAAAATGGGACTGTCAGTGTCCCACAGTAGATAAGATTATTTGACTGCGGTGTTACTGGTATTTTTGGCCACTTATGAGCAATTTCATGATAGAAGAAATAAGAACACAGTGAGAGCAGCATGTTTGCATGATACAATGTCATATGGATGCATACCCTTAAAGCAAGTGCCAGCGGGGAATGAGTGGACTCGAACTGTTGCTGAGCTGCAGTTGTATGTTCAAACATTCCTTTCTGAAAGGTAGCATCAACTTGCTCAAACATGGCTTTGCATGACGTCTCGAAGGCAGGGATAACTGAACCATCCAAACTAGACTTCAATGCATCCTGCGTGGATTAGATTTGATGGCTCAAACAATTAAATCAAAGTTTCCAGATTCATTTAATAAGGCTTTCGAGCTCTTCATGTCAGACCAATACCAGACATGCAGAGGAAGAGAGGGAGTCACAAATCATTCAAAGTTAACAAACAAAAATTGCATAACATCAAATAAACCCCAAATGCACACATTATATAGTCAAAAGAAGCAAAGCGAAAATGACAAATTTATCATACAGATTCAAGGCAACATTGGCTAAATATCAGCTACAAAACAGTGAAACTGGATCCCACATTTGTGAAGCTGACAAATCGCTACGTTTTCACCCAATAAATAAGTTTTATGTTTCCAAAAACACAGAAGTAATACTGCAAAAAGTCTTTGTTTGTCAAATTATAAAAACCTGATTCAAAAAATATGATGCACACCAAGTGTCTCACGCACAACACACTAACCCCACTGCTACGAGAGAGAGAGAGAGAGAGAGAGAGAGAGAGAGAGAGAGAGAGAGAGTGCAAAATCTCAATGTGTAAAAAATAATCCAATAAAAGAAAGAAGGAAAAAAAAGGCACCAAGAGTCCACATATTATCAAAAGAACCAAAAGCCACAACTGACATTTAAGAGAGTGAATGATAGTAAAACTGAACATTTAGACTAAAAGTAAACAAAATAAAAATAAACAACAATTCGTAAGGGCATATAAATAGAATCCCTTTGGGTTTACAATATAATACTCCATTCTAAAAAGCATCTTCACTCAATCAAAAAAAGTCCCAAGCACTAAAAATTGAAGCATGTCTATCTAAATGAAATTATAAACTTATGCATACCTGAAGTGCTTGCTTTCCAGAAGTTTGAAATTGAGCTTGGATCTGCCTGGCAACAGTAGTTTCAAGCTTTGAATTAACTGATTTCTCCAGTTGGTTCACTGCCTTGTCACCAACTCCTCTCTGCACCACGTAACATCAATTAGTACCCAACAAGACTACATTGCAAAATAAGACACAAACTTTAAAATGTTAACCTGGAAGGAATCGGCAATAGCTGCAGATACAGATTTTTCAATAGCTGGAGAAATTGTACGAGCTATGGCTGGTCCAACTGCAGCTAATTCCTTCTTCACTGATTTCTCCACCATAGCCGGCAAGTCCTTATTTATACAGTTAGTGATCAAACTTGTTATTTGCTGAGTACGCTCTCGTGCTAATTTATCCTGTTTTGCACTCTCTTCTTGGAAACGAGCCCATAATGCATCAGAATTGGCCTTGACAGCTTTCTCCATGCTCCGCCCAAGGGATGCCTCCAGCCGTCTACCTTCTTTAGTAACTGGGACAGCAACCATCACTGTCATCTGCTTCTGCATTTCTTTTTGCATGGTTGTTAACTGCATGAAATTTAATAAATAAATAAAAGAGAGCGAGGAGATAATAAGTACAAAAGACACAGCTTACAGTGTGCATGATAACCTATTATGGCATGGTTTGGGAAGAGGGTTGGGGGGCTTTTTTGGCTAAAATAGCCACAAAAAATAAAATTGGCTTTTTAGCCCAATAAGACAATATCACATCCAACCCATAATCATTACATTCTTTCTCTCACAAAAAAGTCAAAAAAACCAAAAGCCCTTCCCAAACCAAGCTTTTTAGCCCCAAGCTAAAATAGCCAAAAAAACCAACAAGCCAACCCACTTCCCAAACCATGCCTATGTAATCTTACAAGAAATGAAACCTATCTTGGTAGACAATACATAATAATGTATTGGACCAAACCTGGTTCCTCAACAGAAAATGTACTGCTGAACAAAAGACAGATACAACTAGTACAAGAAAAATCTGCATGGGCAATGAGAATAGTTGCATTTGATAAGCAACAAACCAAATAAACAAGATTTTAGTATAATAACAGTAAGTTATTAATACTGATTAAGTAATAATTAAAATTATTGAGGAAAAAAAAATTATAATTGAAATTAAACCTTTGAAGAAAACACTTGCACGAATGGTGACATTTCAGAAGTACACCAAAAGTTTTTCCAATTACATAGAAAATAACTATTGATAAATGTATAAATCAAGTTTTGCAAATGCAAGGCATGGAAAAATGACCTGATTAAGCATTTCCTGCATGGCCATAATTTTTGCAGACACAGCTTCCACAGAAGGAATACTTGAACTAACACCTGGCTCACTAGAATCTGTGGAATTGAAAGCACTTGGGATTGGCGATGATGGACCTGATCCTTGAGCGTTCTTACCCTTCTGCTTTTTCCCTTTCGTAGTTGGTGTCATCTGTTGGGGAACTGCCGCAGGCATGGCTGATCCCACATTTTTTCCAGAGGCATCCTTTGTGGAGTCGTGGACTTCTTCCTCAACATTTGAAGGTTGAGCCAGTGCCTCGCTTACATTAGCTCCATCAAGTTGCTGAGATTCCTCTACAATATACATTTCAGACGATAACACAGAACATTCTCTGGCCATCTCAATACCAAGATCTGAAGCCTGAGAACAAAACACTCTCTCTTTATTTTCCGGAACAAGATTGGGAGATTCTACCTGAGAGCCAATTTCATTATTCTGACTCGACCCGGTTTCACCCACAACCTTAACATCCACCTCAACATTGCGCACATCACTGTTGACAACCACATCTTGAATGTTTGGCTCTCCCTCACTCTTCTGTTCAATAACATGAGGAGATTCAGATGATGAAGTAGCCATCAAAATCTCTGACGGAGTTACCAGATGAGTTGGGTGCTTGAACTTAATATGCTGATTGAGAACAGAGGTAATATCATCCCGTACACCCTTGTTTTCACCATTTTTTGAATCATCATCCAAAGAAGGGACATCAGACAAGTTCGTATGAACAGTATCCATTTGCCTATCAACTGAATATTCAATAGCTTGTTGATCTCCACCACGATCGTCCAGCACAGGACCTGGCTCAAAGCCATTTGTTGGACTTCTAAAACCAGAAAGTTTTCCAGACAACTTCGGACTCAAAGGTAAAGGAGGTGATGCAATGCAAGATACATCATTATTGCTACTTACAGTTGGCAAAGAAATAGGTCTAGGTTCAAAAGTAGCAAATTCTGCTGAAGTGGCAGTGTCCATTGAAGTAGAGCCCATTGGATTCCTGGTAATAGTAATAGGAGCACTCTCAGAGCCACTGTCATTTACAGAGAGTTTGGGTACTGAACTAGCTAAAGAAATCTCAGTAGGTTTACTTCCAGAAGTCTCAGAAGTAGTAACTCCTTCCATACTAGTTGCATCACGCAAAACACTCGAGTCTGACTTCTCTAACACCACATTCTCTAGTGGGGGTGGCAAACACTGGGACAAGTCCAAAGCATACTGCTGAATAGCTTGTGTCTGGACACAATAAACCTGAACAATGTGTTCACCATGAGGTAATAAATCACTGGTTCCAGTAAAACTCAAAATTGGCATGGTGACAGTAAACTCAGCAATATAATCCATTCGGGTTGCTGCCGGATTATAACCATATTCTAAGTGTACAGCATATATAGCATTCTTCTTGGCATTTGCTAATAAGAGAAGCCCTGCTTGAGACAAGGCCACAACTTGATTAAAGAACACCTCTTCAACTCGAGATTCAGATGAGCTCTTCAAGTCCAATGTCTGGGTACATTGCCATGATTCAGAATCACTAGGGAGCAGCCAGCCCTCTTCACTGGCCGAGGCCCATATCTTCACTTCCCGATTCAGTGGACCCTGTGAACATTCTTTTAAAAATTATATAACATAAACACATCTCACCCTAAAAGGTTGTTAAAAAGCATATTGAAGAAGATAATAACTCTTTAAGTCGGCTGTTAGTCCAATATCAAATCTGCAGACACTGAAGGGTAATGCTAGAGGTACCTACAATTTTAGGTACATATAGCATTATCCATGGTGCCAATGCATCCAAATCAAATTTTAAAAGCACTTTCATAATGGCACACCACCTAGCATACCATTGATCCCATAAAGACAAAGGCATCTAACATCAAGATGAACTAGCAAGGGTTAAAAACCTACTCTAATGAAATTATTAAAAAAATAAAAAGATAAATGCTCTGAAAGTATGTACATACCCCTGTTATAAGAATAATGTGATCTGGGCGGTGAGGGGCAGTCAAGAATGTAACAGAATTAACAGGTTGACCATCATGTGGCCTCAATACCACAAGTGGTTGTAATTTGCGATCCTCCCAAATTTTTATCTGTTGAGAATGAGAAAGCTATATTTAGCATGCAAATAATCACTTAAATGAACCCAAAAGAAAATAGATCAACATGCATATGTATGCGTACAGGCATGGCAAAGACATTACCTACATCAAGAATGATAAATTAGTATCATAATAGAGTATTAATTAATGAAAACTAAATATAAACAATATAGCCTAACAAAAGAAAACAACTTAAGAAATTACAGCTTCAACACTAAAAACAAGCTTCATTCACTAAAAAATCATTTTTTCTGAAGTACAGCAAAATTTAGTTAAATAGTGCCAAAGGAGCACCACCTTGTATGCAAGACTTATCAAAAGGATGAAAAAATAAATTAATTACAATTAAAATAAAAAAGAGAAAAAGAAATGGGAAAATTTGACTCTTCACATTATGTGTCCAAGCCTCCATGTCACCAAAGGATTGCCTATTCCTCTCACTCCATAAACACCACATCACACAAAGGAATAGCTAATCACACTTTACTTCTTCTACTGACATGGCAGATAGCACCCTCTCCAACAATGAATTAAATGAGTCATTCTCCTAGGGAACATCAAAGAGAATCCAGTCAACGTAAGTGACCATGCATCTCTTGCCACCCTACTCTACTCCCACCTCCTTACACATAAAACACCAATTAATAAAGATTTTTGTCCTACTAATCAAGTTATTTATTGTGAGAGTTTCATATTTTGCTGGCCCTAACCTGAAAACTGCCAACTTAGAACTGACTTCAACTGTCCAAATCCCTTTTGGAGGAAAAGAAATCCGACAGTCCCAACAATTCTGTGAAGCAAGATATGGTGCCCCTGCATATCCTGCCACCCTACTCTACTCCCACCTCCTTACACATAAAACACCAATTAATAAAGATTTTTGTCCTACTAATCAAGTTATTTATTGTGTGAGTTACATATTTTGCTGCCCCCAACCTGAAAACTGCCAACTTAGAACTGACTTCAACTGTCCAAATCCCTTTTGGAGGAAAAGAAATCCGACAGTCCCAACAATTCTGTGAAGAAAGATATGCTTCCCCCCCACCCCCCCCAAAAAAAAAAAAAAAAAAAAAAAAAAAAAAAAAAAAACTGTACTGCCCTCCTCAAGGAACCTCCTACATACAACATCTCAAAGAAAAACCCATCACCATCTCAGTCTCCCAGCTGGTCTTGAGAAAATAGAAAACAACAAAAAAGAAAAAACAAATTAACCACCCCATCCCCCTCCATTCATACGCACTCCGTGACATAATAAAATTTTATCGATTGCCACCTCATAGAAAGGAGTTTGGTAACAAAGACCACAGGTTGAGCCAAAAACTCATCCTATTATAGAAACTTCAAAGGGCAACACTTCCATTACAATAAATGATATTTATGATACAAATAAACCATAACTAACATCGAATTTCATACAGACAGACACACACATGCGAGTACGCATATACACACTTAACCTTAGATTATTAGAATGACGGCTTTGTTTCTGTTACGTTCTAAATTCCCCCAATTCATACTACGTGAGGTTTGTTTTTTACATTTTTACTTCACATATTTTTTACTTATTGTTATTATAATACTCATACATGAATATAAGTATTTTTTATAAATGAATAGACTCTAACAATTTTGAATCCCACACATTGTTATAAAATAAAATACATAGTGTGCACCAGTTACCGAGTCAATTTACTTCAGGTTTTCTCTTCACCATAACCACCAATAATTTCACTCAAGCACTTAAAAGAACCTATGCTTTGTTGTAAGGACCTCATCTGAATTGATTTCTATATAACAAAAGTCAAAATCCACCATCCTTCCTTCCCTAAGCCAACTCCACTTGACTTCTAATACCTAACAAAGACTCGCATCCCGCACCACATGGGAACCCAATATGTATTCCTTGATTCCATAGCAAGAGGATGCACAGGAATATGTTATGTTCCACATGAGTACCTGTTAGCACATAAATCGCTTCAGATGATAACAAGCAAAACTATCAGGAGAGAAACAAACCGTGCCATCTGTTGAAGCAGAAACCAAACGGGTAGTCATCCATTGGCACATTGACAAATCAGTCACTTCTCCATCGTGTTTACCAACAAACTGGATCCCATCAATCAGATTATCAACAGGACATTTGAGAGGCTCCTCCGCTGAAAATACTTCACCTTTTCCAACTTTTGTAGTATCGATTCTCAGAACTCGTTTTCCAATCCCAACTACCAGAACTTCCTGCAAAAAATATATATATATATTGAACAACATACAATAAAAAGAAGAAGAAGAACAAAGAGAAGCAGCAACTATGATTTCAAAATGAACATTTGCATACTTGCTTGTGACAGTGCCAACAAACTCGTGGATGAACAGAGTCTCCTTCTCCTACTATCTGAATAGCAATAACAATCTTTCCTGTAATCTGTGGCTTATCTTCTTCATCAGGACCTTCAGTAATCTTCCATACATAAACCCTCCCAACAATGCTCGCACTGCACAGAAGCACATTAGCAACCCAAAGACAAACTTGAAGAAAGCATTAATGAAAAAATAGACAAAAAGTTACCTAGCCAAAAGGTGAACATCCTCGGCAAAAAAAGCCATGTCTGTGACCCTCTGCTAGAAAGGGGGGAAAAATTAGAATAAGTATGCTAATAGTGAACTAAACAATTTGGTAAGCACTTCCCCCTTAAAATAAGTACATTCAACAAATAAAATAAACACAAGACAGAAGCTACTGAACTACTGCTTTATATAGAATCCCATGCAGATGTTTATGATCTGCCGCACAGATTGTATTACATAGAGATATCACAAAAAAGAAAAGGGTAATGTCAAATATTCAAAGATAACCATGCTAGTCAAGAAAATCAAAATATGGAGCAAATGGGTTGTCCACACCACTGACATCCTTGGATTTTAATGATAATTAAACATCAGCAAACCATTTTCGCAATATCAGTACCATGTTTAGTCAAAAATAAAATACAAGACAACACTCATTGAGGAAATCAAAATATGGTGCCAATGTATGGGATTGTCCGTACCCCATACCAATGAAATCGTCATATTTTAATGAAAATTAAACCTAGATAGTAAAATGTCAGGAAATCATTGTTGCACTAACACCCCCTAAGCTAAGTACCAACACTTCTAAGAAGGCGGCGTGTCCATGTTAGGCACTCAACGGATATTTGTGGGACACACACACATCCATCACTTAGACACACATGAAACATATTGCAAGTTTGAAGAAAATAATTTATGATCGAATAATAAAATAAAAACATCGTCATTTATACCTATTATTATTAATCACTCAGACTCTTTAATTTTAGAAATTTTAAAGCCAAAAACTTCCAAATTATTTATGAATAAAGTTTTAAAAATAAATATTAAGACTTTTAGTTCACAGTTACTTTTCAATATGTAGAATTTAAAAATGTTTTTCACTATTTTGATATTGATATAATAAAATATAAAAATATTTGTAATGTAAAAAATAAAGAAATAGTTATTATTTTATATATACGAATAAATAAATAAATATTTTATTTGTTGTCCTGTCATGATTTTTCTAAAAATTGCAGTGTGAAAATGTCCATATTGTGTCATATTCATGTCCTCTGTGCTTCTTATCCTCCAATCTGCTTCCCATGTCCGCAATCTTGATCTATGCTTCTTATCCCCAAGTTAGTTACATACTAAACTGTATTTTTCTCATGCAACACTAATCACCTAGAGAAAATTTAGCAAATGCAGCAAATTTGCCGCCATGAATGGCTCAACTCTTTCTAGTGGTCTCCAATCTATCTTTCAATCTCCATCCCTAAAGATACCAGCTAATCAATCTAACAGAGGGTATACAAAAATAAATAGAAATCAATCAGGAACCGCAATTGGAAGTAGACTATTAAGAAAATTAATGCTCCAGCTTTTACCTAGATGGAAAATGCTTATGTTTTATGCCCACGACTAGAAGTAGACTACTAACAAAATTGACGTTATTTAAAGAGACAGTGGACTCTGTTCCACATGTAAAAAGAAAAACACACTTGTAGTGACCACACAGTTCAAATTTTCATTCAGCATGGACAGGCTCAGTGCTCAGTGCTCAGTGCTCAGCTCAAAACATAATGTACCATTTCCATTCAAACTAACTAACAAATGCAATCTTAATACTAAATGTAAGACCTCAAAACATAATATGCATACAATATCACAAAACCTCGGATTACTGAGTACCATGAATAATTCTAAACAACAAACTCAACTTAATTTCAGGAAAAAAACAGATCAAATCATGCAAATATGTTGAAACATAGAAACTTGCCACTAGCAACCAACCTGCGCAAGACCTTTAAGCAATGATCTCAATGCGGTGTTTATGTTGAGGACCCGAATAGCTCCCATCTTCAATCCATAGCATATGTATGTCTTATTGACCGCAATTTGGCGGCCCAAAACAAGACCAGGATCAGAAACATACTTGGTTATCGGAGTAACCTCAAGTTGTGGCTGCACTTCACCTTCCATTCTAACATCAATATCATAAACCGCGCGGTCACCGATCAAATGGCGACCCTTTGGGAGTTTACTACTGGCCATCCTCATGGGAGCTGAATGTGCAATCACACCCGGATTGACATTCGGCGCCAAAGGGACCGCAGGCAGTATAGGAACATTAGAGGGCATGGGCATTGAAAAATCCGAAGACCCAGATGAGGAGGGCTGAATTGGAGCTATTGGAGGCACAGTGGGTAGCTGTGGAAGCTCGAGAGTCGACGGTGGAGCACTCAATAAAGCCATGAGCCGCGCTCCGGCATTAGGGTTTTGAGGAGGGAGATGATGGGGAGGGGGAGACTGAAGAGGGGGTGTAGGATAAGAGATAGATCTTTGGTGATCTTGTTGAGGGTAAGAAGGGATGTGAAACTGAGGTTGGTGGAACTGGTAAGGGCCAGTGGGCGGAGGGTAAGAAGAAGAAGGGGGTGGAGGATAAGCAGAGGAAGGTGAGAATGGTGAAGAACTCAAATTGGTATTAGGATTTGGGGATATAGGGTTTGGTGAGGGTTTGAAGAACTTGTGCATATCAAATGGCCCTCCTGGTTGGTTTTGATTTCCAGGGGAAGCCATTAAAACTAATTTCAATTCGATTCGATGTGTGAGTTATACTGATACAAAGATCTGATGAACACTGTATATATACGTATATAGCTGTATATATAGAGAGAGAATTAGAGATTGATGGAGAGAGCGAGAGAGAGTACCGAGAATTTGCAGATTTGAGATCCGATGATGAACTGAGATGGGCTTGAAGAGGAAGAGAAAAACCTCAGAGAGAGAGAGAGAGAAAGAGAGAGAGAGAGAGTCTCTACTTTGTGCAGTGATGAAATGAGGGTATGTGGGGAGACTTTGCAGACTCAAACTAGGGAGAAGATTGGGGATTGAGAAATTATTTTTTGAATTTTGTGTTGGAGGACATATATTTTGAATAATATCACTTGAGGCCCAAGTAAAACTAGTTATGAGTAGATTAGGGTGGTACAAAATACTGATTGACTCGATCGGGTTGAGATAGTCGGTGGTGGGTTTTGGGTAGGTTTAATCGTTAGTTCATTGTATCAATTCACCTATAAAACATATCCTACTTGTCTAACGTAGTATATATATTATACGTGATATTTTATGTATAATTCATCATTTCATAACATCTCAACTCTAAGTTACACAAATAATTCATTTTTTTCATTTTCACTTTTCTTTTTTCTTTATACATTTTTGTCGTTAGCCCTTTTACCATTAACCTAATCAAATTACATAAAACTCTTATTTTCATTTACATCCATTTATCATGTTTTTTTTTTATAGTATTTATATTTGTTATTGTGCTGTACAAATAATCAATTGACCCGGTCAAACTGTCCAATCTGAATCGAACCGTTGAGCAACAGTCGGCTTCATTAGATACAGTAGTCAACTTTCGATTAAAAACATTGAAAAAATCTTAATTGTCGGTCAACAACGGTTGCATAAAAAAAATATATAGTTTAAACCGACCGACTGTAAATTAACTTTCACGTGATAAATACTAGGGGTAGGTAACGGTTTATCCGATCCGCAAAAACCGCCCAACCCGCCCAACCCACATACAAATTGGCGGTTTCTCAAATATAATGCGAGCGGATACGGTTTGAAATATAGCATGTTTGCGGATTACGGACGGATTACGGGTTTAACCCGCACCCGCAAGAAACCGCCCGTACTTTTATTTATTTTTTATTTTTTATTTTTTTATCTTAACCGTTGATTTCATTCCTATATCCCACCTAGATATTTTTGCCCAAAATAAAACACCATTTATTCTTTAAGCGTACTCTGACATTACATTTGCTAATAGTATTATATCAACTGAAACTGAATAAATATTGATCATATTATTATGGTTACATAATTGAACTTGTCCCGGATGAAGTGTGATTTGGAATTTTAAATTCCTTAATGAATATGCAGTTATAGTTTAGGATTTTGAAATATGTGCTTGTGTTAGTTTATGATTTGATTTAAGATTTTGAATGATTTGTTTGTGTTACGAATTGATTTTGTTTTGTTTTTAATTTTATAAGTTTTAATTCATTAATTATTAATATTGGAGCATTTTAGGAAATAGGAAAAAAATGACCCAAAATAAATATTTACAAAATAGGAAAAAAATAAGGCTCAAAAATAATTTTTTAAAGAAAAAAGTCCAATCCGCAAACCGTCCGCAACCGCCCGCGCATCGGCGAATCCTATCTGCACAAACCGCAAACCGCACTGCGGGCGGTTGCAGGTTGTCTTTTTCCCAAACCGCATAGATATGGGCTAGTCCAAACCGATCCGTAAACCATACAAATCCAAACCGTGAACACCCATAATAAATACATAGGTGGCATCATTCTATTGGATAGTTCAGATAACACTTATCATTTCATTAAACTATGACATAGGTGTAGACACCCCATTTTGACGGGCCTTAAGATTTTAGCGTTTTCTTTTAATTACCCGATGATGAAAATAAGAATGTGTTTCTCTCAATATTCTCAGTATGAATGATAAAATTTTTGCTTTATTTCTAACCCCAAGCCTGTTTTGGCCAAGTATTTTAGAATGTGTTTTGATTACCTTATAATGAAAAGAATAATGTGTTTCTCACAATGTTCTTAGTACGAAAGATAGAACTTTTTGCTTAATTTCTAACCCTAAGTCTGTTTTCGCCAAGTTTTTTAGATCCATTCAAAACTCATTTCTAAAATATTCCTTTTATACATAGTTTAAATAATTCTGCTGAAAATCCCTATTTTCTCAAAAAAAAAAAAAAAAAAAAAAAACAGTAAATGGTGATGAATAGTGCCAACCGGCCAAAACGGTCGATTAATTTTCCCAAGAACAGGGCAGTTTCGGCAACATTCTTAATGAAAGCGTGTAGGTCATGCCATTTCAAATCCTTTGTTGATATATTCATGCATGAGATGCATCTACTCCCAATCTATTATTATTTTTTGGCCTCTATTGTCAAAAGGGAGTTTGTTCTCTCCCACCTCGTCTCTCACCTTATTGACTTAACAGCCTTCCCTAATTGCTTGTAGAGTTAAAGAGGATCAGAATGTAGAGGGGGGGATGAATTAAAAGAGAGAGAATCAATTAAGAGAAGAAAGATAGAGAGAAAAAAAATTAAAAAAAAGAAAAAAAGAGAGAAGTTTTAATTTGAAACCAAAACTTCTATCTCTTAGATATACACTGATACATCTTATATTCTATTACCAAAACCATCAAAAAAACTCTGTTATAACCAAATTATTGAGCTTTGATAAAAAAAGAGTGAGTGTTGTTGAAAGAAAGAAAAATAGAGAGTTTGAACAACTTCCCCACACACACTGCTAAACCTCCAAAAAAACACTATTCCATTCAAACTAAGGATTGAGAACACACTTCCTAAACTTTAGGGTGATCAAAAAGAAGTTTAGAAATTAAATCCTTCCCTGGAAAATGAATTTTGCACACTTTTCATTTTCTTTTACTTTCTTGTATTTTCTTTCTTATTTTACTTTTCTTGCTTTAATTTCATGTTTTAAACATGTTGTAAGCTAACTGGAAGTAGTTAGTTGAGCCACTTACATATTTTCCATTTGTTTTTCTAGTTTCAACAACAAAATAAAGCATGTGGCCTGGCCTGATTGGCCAGCCAGCCAGGTCATCTTTTGGTCGGCCAGCTAGATTCTCCTGGACAAAACCTAGTAGGCTCTCGGATGTCGAGTAAAACAGTCTCCGACGATCTCCAAAGCCCCCTGAAGTTTCTGGTTTTTTTTTTTTCTGTTTTTCTTTTAATTAAAGAGTGTTTGTGATGATATATTTTGTTGTAATATTTTTCCTCTCCCCTATTCGGATTTGTAATATTCAAAGCGTTGTAATAATTCTCCACTCTCACTTCTTTCTATCCCGTTCTTTTATTTGCTTTCCATATTCTGTAAATATGCATATTATTTTGTTTGTCATCGTATTCATGTCTTGCATCTATGTTTTATGCCTTAAGATCCAGCTAGAGTTGTATCTTTGGGTTTAATAATTTATTATGTGATTTTGTGCGCTACTTGATATTTTGAGATGATTCACATGCATATATTGGAAGTCGGATCTATAGTTGCATTTCATGAGTGAATTGTATTAGGATCTTCTGTATAGGATCATGCTTGTTTTTGCTAACTTTGTCTTGTACCAATTTGCAAGACGTCGATAAATATATAAGTTTTTGTACTTTAGTATCCCGCCTGCGTGTGATTTTCTTACTATATTTAGCATCCTGCCATGTGGTTACGTGCTTATTTGATATAACTCTATGCATGTCAGTGGATGAATGTTGGGTTATTTAATTTGGAATAAAATTGATTTTCATGATTGCATTATTCAAAACACTTTCAAAAATACATGAAATCGAATTGCTCCAAATTGAACGACATAATCTATATGTGTTTGCTTCACATAGTAACTTTTAGGATTTATTAATAATCGGAATATGAACATAAAGTTAATAAAAATCATATTATGGTTAGTAAATGTCGATCTTCTGATCGGGTGAGCGGTGATGCTCAATTAATGACCTTTTCCCTTCATACTTGAGGTTCCGAGCCAAGCATCATTGGTTACAATGAACAGTGGCCTTGGCACAAGTCATGAGCTTCCTAATTCTTCTAAAATATTAGGTGGTGACTCTAAGATCTGATGATGCAATCCATTTCTGGCAAATATTTTTGCAATAAAATGAATTTTCCAAAAGTTGTCAAATCTACACTCTCATCTATGTTTCACATTGTACTCATGAGACTAGATTAAAGAGACTGAGGGTCCGAACTGTTAACAAGCACAGGTATCCTCAGACAGTGTTACAATAGGCATACCTTTACGTGGATAACCTATGAATTTCTTTATAGCTCTAATTGGGGTACACTATTCGAGGTTTGACTCTCACGAAGAGTCCTTCACAAGCTCCTTATTGATTGTCTTTTTTGTACCTTTCAATTCGCGAGGTCTCTCTCTCTCCCATTACCATCTCTCTCTCTCTCTCTCTCTCTCTCTCTCTCTTCTATTTATTTTATTTCACGATGTACACACTCTCTCTTCCATTACTCTCTTTCATACTGTCACGCCCTAATTTTAATTACTCGGAAACATTACCAAAAACCTGTAAATTAGGTCATTTTTTTTTACATTAAAAATATCTATTACCCTTGAGTAATAGAAACATAATAATAGATGTCCTCTCTCGTAATGAATACAACAATAACAATAATACATGCCAAGTTCCGGCTACAGAGTTACAAATAAATAAATACAAACATCCATGTTTAATATGATTACACATAAGAGGTACATGAACTTCTTAACTCTCCAACCAATCAATCCGAATTATCTTCCTATAAGAAAAATAAAACAACGAGGGGTGAGCACAATTGCCCAGTAGGAATCTCATAGCTCTAAAACAATAACCATCCTATAGATAGAAATGATCATGCATGCATGGTGATACCATATAGTAAAGTAATGTTTTGTAATTTCAAAATATCATACGTAGAGTACCTTTTTCTCAAAATTTATTTGAACATTTAAAGAAAACTTGCAACCATAAAAAACTATCCCTTTTTATCAGAAAAAAAAAAAACCATAAATCCTTTTTGAAAACAAATATATTTAAGGAACAACATCATTTTAAATTTATTAACCCATTCCAAAATGTTCCTCATTTAATTTCCATCTTAATATTTATCTTTTTAATTCCATTTTCCCTTTCTACTCATTACATTTATTAAAATTACATAACCTTAAGTTCATTTTCCCTTAATACTCCAAAACATCTCACATACATGCTATTCCCACCAATTTATTTATATTTGTTGTAACTCCTCAATGTAGAAATCCAAATCTCCTTTATATTCAATAACTGTTATCCTACACTCAACTCTTACTTATCTAACAACTACATCACATCCACACTTGCATTATCAATCATAATTCAACATATCACAACTACATCATATCCACATGTGTGTTGTCCATTATGATTCAACATATCACAAGGATAATAAACCATTTTAATTCAATTTCTTTAGATAATTTCTATATGCATTCAATTTCCAAGCCAAATTACACATCAATTGTAATTTCATAAGTTCATCTCAATTCACACATATTATCATCAACTCAACACATTTCTCAACACATTCCATCTTTTGCCGACTTGATATCGCGAGACAGTGGGTACCCAATCCATAACACTTTTTACCTTTTGCGGGCTATTATACGGCGGGAAGTGAACTCCCAAAAACCATTTCTCAAAAGCCATATCTTTTTTCTGAAAACCATTTTTAACTTTTTAAAACCATCCCTCACATTTGCCAGCTATTATACGGCAGGACGTGGGCATCCAAAACATTTTCAAAAACCATCCGTTTTTTCACTTTTGCCGGCTACAATACGGCAGGATTGTGTGGACACCCAAAAATATTTTTCCACTTTCGCCGTCTACGATACGGCAGAACTGTGTGGACACCAAAAATTATTTTTCCCACATTCATCCAGCGATAAGTCTATACAGGGCAATTGGGCACCTTGAATTCAAACCACCCCCATATTTACCGGCTATTATATGGACGGTCGTGGGCACTGAAAAACCATTTTTCAATTTTTTTAAAACCATTCCCCACATTTACCAGCTATTATACGGACGGTTGTGGGCACCGAAAAATCATTTTTTTGACTCCCCACGCGAGTACCAACCACAACACAACCCAACACAACTCAACTCCGCACAACACAACTCAACCAACTCAACACAACATAACCTAATACAATTCACATAATGCACAACAAAATTCAACACAACCATTTCAACACAAAACTCATATTATCCATACCATTAGTAATTTCTTTTCCCCCAAGTTCGATTTCAAATTATAACATAATTTAAAACATCAACATTAAGAGTTCAATCGCAACTTTTGCCTAAAATTTTCAAACTCTTTAACACCTCAATTAAACTTGTACATATATAATTTAACATTTCAATTTCATGATTCTACCATCAATTGAAGCAAAACCATTAACCATCTTCATGAGCCAAATTAGAGTTTTTAAGAGAAATTAAAGCTTTTCACAAAAACACATTTTATTCCAACCCTTCTATTACTTCTACACTCAAATTCATGACCCAAGATCATGATCCAACAAATAAACCCAACTCTCTTCAAACTTTAACCCCCAATCTTATGATTCATCACAATATGCATAAAAATGTGAACTTTTGTATTTATATAAAGAAAATATCACAAATCTATCTATAAATAAGGGTATTGAAAGAGAACTATAAACCCCTACCTCTTGAAACCAAGAGATGATGACCTAAAAATCAATGGCGATGAAACCACGAACCATTCGGATCAAAATAAAGCTCTTGGCAAGATCTACACTCTTTCTCAAAGAACCATGGTGAAAAGATCACTCCAGGTGAATAGATCTAGAGATTTAAGTGAAAAAGTTTGAGTTTTGGGAGGGGAGAGAAGAGAACTTACAGTTTGAGTGAGAGGAAAAAAGAGAAAAAATGAAATGAAAATATGTTTGGAGCCTATTTATGGTAGTAAGGTAATAATAGAATAATAACTCAAAAGTCAAATAAAAAGAACAAGTCAAAAAACTCCCAAAAAGTAGGGCCCAAGCCAGCCCAAAAAGCTGAAAATTACACGCAGGTGTCGACCCTTCGGGCATAGATGTCGACCCTTCAAGAAAAAAAGCAATATGTGCAATAGGCAATGTGTCGACCGTTAGACAGGAAGGGTTGACACTAAATTTCAGCAAGCAACTTCCAAATTCTGCAACATACAAGGGTCGACCCTTCCAAACTGGTGTCGACTCTTGGGGCCAACAACAAAAGGCAAGTGTTGACGCCTCCAAGATTGGTGTCGACCCCAGAACAAGATTTTCATGCTCTCAAACAACCTTTCAACGAAAACAAGCGTGAAAGAACAATCCTAACAAGATTAAATCGGATTATACACCTCCAAAACCAACATTCAATAACCCCAAAGACTCCCAAAAATGAAAATAAGGGAACTAAATACATGCTCCAATGGATTAAAGGATGCAGGCGTTATACATACTCAGACTTTTTTCAATTCACTAGGTCACTCTCTCTCTTCTATTACCCCTCTTGCTCTCTCTCTATATTCTCTCCTCTATCTCTCTACCATGAAATTCCTCTCTACTCTCCAACAACCGCTTTTTGATCAACCCTTGCTAGAAACAATTTAGCCTTCCATATCCCCTATCAAAAACTTCGATGTGGTGATGTGATGTGATGGCAAAGCGACGGCAGTAATGTTGATTATAGTGAGTCCTCTTTCACTTCTCCACTTTTAGATTCTCTTTCTTAGATCTATAAAAATGTTTGAATTTTTTTTTTTTCAATAACATGTTTGAATCATTTTTTTGGGGGGTTTAGTTATATACATTTTGAAGATATAGATCAATTGCAATTTGTGTGACACCTTGAATGTTTAATTAAATACCACATAAATATTTAGTTATATATAATTATGGGTGCATGTGATAATATATTATTAAATAAATAATAATAAATTCAGAATCTAATTTGACACTGGGTTATCAAATATGAGATTAATTAGGGATTATTATTTGGGATAAAATTAACATAAATATGGAATTATAGTACTAGTTGGGCCAAATTAAAGTTAAAAATAGTAAATAAATAAATAGGTTAATAAATAAATATAATAAATGTAATAAAAATATATATAGAAGTGATATCAGATATAGTAAATCTTTGAATTAATGATAATATCGGATTATATTTGATTTCCTAATCTAAATAATAATGAACGTGTACTGTTGGACTAATGAATATCGCCACTTGGGCTCTCAAGGCTTAGGAAAAGGTGAGTCATCCAAATAGGATGATTACATCATCCCCAGGCCTTGTGTATATATAAGGTGGGGTGGGGCTGTGAAAAGATTAGAACGGAGGGAAAAGAAAAAAAAAAAGAAAAAAGAGAGGAAGTGAGGGAGCAACCGTGAGAAGTTAACAACAATAGGAAGGAAATAGTAAGACTCAATCTTAAGGTGAGTTATATTATATCTTGAGTTACCATAATATATTTTACGTATGTTTTGACTTACAATAATTTATTTTATACAAGTGGTATTTTATTAGTTATATTAATACAAGTTATGTTTTATAAATATGTCAATTACGTAGATTAAATTCTGAACTCTATTTGTTAAAATGAAACCTATGGATATGTTTATTTAAATTTTAAAGAATATTTGACTATGATCTTATAAACAATTATGTTTTGTAAGTACTACCACGGGAGTCTCACGCCTTGGGGGACTTAAATAACCATTGGCCTCTGTTTGGCCACTTCGTGGTCTTCTGTTTGTCATGGATCCATTGACCTCTGTTCTGATTGTTACTTCTGTGACCTTTGTTCTGTTTTGTTCTATACCATGGTTATGGTTATTTATTTACATAATTTCTGTATTTCAGGTTCTGACATTTAAATGATTTATTTACCAAATTGAGTTATGTAAATGTTTTGGCTTAACTAACTATCCATAGTTATTTTCTATTCCCTATTCTCTTGGCATAATATTTCTCACTCTGCTGTGTGCTTATAACTGTTACCATTTCAGGTGAGGAGATGTAGGGGAAACCCATAACCTCACGTAATGGAACCCGCATGAGGATTGATGTTGAACTACTATTTTGTCTTTTTTTTTTTTTTTTTTTAAATATTTTTGCTCCCTTTTGTTTTTACTCGGGGTCGGTCACTGAATAATAAAATAATAAAAGTCCTATAAATGTATTTTCTCTTATTAAAATAGTAAAATGGAGTAATTTCCGGTTTAATTATTTTTATTTTGGCTTCCGCAGTTTAATTTGCTACAAATAGAATAAGTTAGTAAGTTGCGATTCTAACCCTAAACCCCTGGGGTTGGGTCGTGATAGTTTGTATCACCACCGACCGGTCTGTAATGACAATTTTTTTTTTTTTAAATAGCCAGTGCATAATTTAATTGAACAAATTTTCGAATTTGATTGCTGTGTAAATTCTATGCGAAAACAGTTCAGTTTTGTATTTTTTTTTTAAAAGAAAGGGAATATATTCTAATGATGGTTTTGTGGTGGAAGATAGGGTGATGATGTTTTTGTTTTTGTATGGTGGAATATAAATATAAAGAGAACATGCATGGTTAGCAGGGTGGTGGAGGATATTTCTTTACAAAAGAGAGAAGTGAGTGTTGGAGTGGGGTTCAAGCATGGGAGGGAAAAATATATTTTTTTAAGAGAGACACAGATACACACACAGAAGGCACATGGAGACAGGGACAACATTGCTTGGAGCTAAAAAAAAAAAAATACATCAATACACACAGGTTCTTTCTCTCCCCCTCTCTCCCGTGGGGAAAAAGAGACACACACGACGCACCTCTCTCTCTTTCCTTGTTCTCCATTGATGCTCAAGCTTTGAGCTTAGAGTGGGATCTTTAGAGTGAGATTTTGCAAAAGTGTTGTAAATGAAAGTCAGAGAGCTCATTGTGATCTTCGCAATGGTAGTCTCGGGTCCATGATCAGGCAAGATTTGCCTTCCAGATCTGCTATTTTTTATTATTTAAGGTAGAGATTTTCTTCATATTTTTACATTAAAGCTGTTAGACTTATTTATTTTGATGATTTATTTAACTATGTTTTTAATTTATTTGGAAGAGAAAAATAGAATCAAAATTTATTTTGATGATTTATTTGAAAGAGAAAAATATAATCAAAATTTATTTTGAAGAGAAAAATAGAATCAACATTTATTTTGATGATTTTATATTTTAATTTATTTGAAAGAAAAAAATATAATCAAAATTTATTTTGTCCCATTATTTCTTACCTAAAATTTGTATCCTAAATGTTGTTAGAATGTATTTAATATTTGATTAAATTAGAGGTTCAAACAGCCCAAAACAAAGGTTCAAACAGCCCAACATAGCAGCAGGGCAAAAGGTTAAAGTGGAAGATATTCAAATTAGTAATGATGGAGTGAGAGATATTCAAATTAGTAATGATAGAGTGAAAGATATTCAAATGAATGCAACGGCTATAAACGGCTATAAATTCAAATGAATACAACGGCTATAAGTTTCATTATATATACCAAAGCCTCTAATGTAAACAAGTTACAAAAAAATCAGAAAATATTCTTTGATCTATAATCACTCATATCTATTCTCTGAAAAATCCTGTGAGAAGTGTTCTTCAATTTTTGTTTACATCCTCTTTCAGAAATTATACACTGAGACGTATAGCTTTAAGCCTATCTCTCCTATGTGAGGTTTACAAAAAAACCAGAGTTTCATTTTTATATCTGTCTTTGAGAGATAATTATGGTAGCTTTCTGTGAAAGCAAAAGCATATTCTTTTCAACCTTGGAAGAGTGTAGTACACTCAGTGTTCTTGACTTAGAAAGTCTGTGTAAAATCTATGGAGGATTGCTCCATCCGTGAAAAGGTTGCTAGCACCCTGTGAAGCTAGAGTATAATAGTGGAAAATCTCAAGTGAAGTTTGAGAAGTGGACATAGGCCGAGTTGAAACCGAACCATTATAAACTTGTTTGCCTCTCTCTCCTTTATCTCTTTATTTTATTTAAATTGCCATAGCTATATTTCACATTTTCACTGCGCTAAAATCGTTAACTGACATAGTTGTTAGAACACTTGTTTCAATTATTTTTATTTCATTAACTATATTTATCTATTGTGCTAGTCATAAATTTTATTAGGGTATTATTATTTTTATTTGTAAAAACCTAATTCACCCCCCTCTTAAGTTGTTTTTGGGCAACAAAAGCTATGTTGGGATTATTTTGAGAAAATATATCATTATGAGAGATATTACATATATATATATATATATATATATATATTCAGATTTTCGTTGGGTAATTTTTGGAAGATAAATTATGTTGAATTGTTAAGAATATTGTTATTTTGAAATTGATTTGAAAAAAGCATCATGTGTTAGAAATACTTGTTAAAAATACGAAAATAAAATAAAATAAATAGTTGTATGAGCTGTATCTACCTCATATTATGGTTAGATAATTTATTTTGAAAAAATAATGTTGAAATATTTATCTCATTTTTTAGTTTTGAAATTTATTTTTGAGAAGAAAGATAAATTGATATTGATGAATATGGTGTGAATTGTGAAGTTGAGATTATAGAATGATTTTGGGATTTAAGATTCTAAAAGCGTGATATTTATAATGTTTTGTAAATGTTAATTTATTAATTTTAGAAAAGTTGTGAAATTGTGGTTTGTAGAGATTTGGGAAAAGTAACTAGGCATGAAATGTGTGGGTATTTTGAGTGACTATTCTTGTGAATTTATGTTTAGTATTATCAATTTGGAAGATGGTGAACTTAATAGATTTACTAATTTGATGAATTAAATTAGTTTGGTTAATATTTAAAATCCTTCGTAATTAAAGGGGTGTTATTGGGTTTAAGTTCCTAATTTTTAATATTATGAGATTAAAAGTGATGATGTTGATCAAGAATGAGATTTGGGGAAATTAAGCGAGATTAAGTTGATGTAATATAGTATTTGGTCCATAATTTTACTAGTTAAGTTATGTTATCATAATAATACATAAAATTCATATATGAGATATTCGAATTGTTTTGGCGGATTTTGACAATAAAGGAAAAGAATATGATTTTAGCTCGTTCGGAGTAAATGGATGAATTGGATTAAAACAAGAATGAATTATCAAAACTTTTATTTATTTATTTATTTTTTCTTGGTTTAATTTGATGCGATTGATGTTGACACTCAGAAAGTGAACACTCACGTTATATTTTATATTTATAGTCAAGAGAAGATTTTGATATAATTGATTAAATGTTAGAATATTCACTTATACTTATTGAGAATTATGATTGAACTTGAAGATTTCGAGATTTCACTTGCGTAAGAAAAATAAGAATTTGATTCTATTTAATGTTTGGAATGAGGATGAGTTTTGAAAAGATTGTAATTACAGTTCATTGATAAAGTATGTGAGTTAGAAGTCGATGAAAACTTGAACCCACTTTGGTATCATATGTTATTGCTATTAATGAACCTATTGCTTAAAAGTTTTAGTTTTGATAACTGGTAGGAGATTGCCACGTTGGTATTTAAATAAGGAGATTTTTAGAAAGGTAAGAAAATGTTTGACTTTAAAAGTTTGTTTTATATAAGGTATATTGTTGAATTGTCTTGAAAAGACTAAGTCAGAAATTGTTGATTTACATATGGTAAATACATGAACATTGGCATTGTTATATTATTTCTTGGGATTGTATCATGATATTACATTGATAGGATATGGAAATTGATCACAATGGAGAATTGTGTGGAGGAAATTTGAAATAGAATCATATAAAAGATTGTACATTTTGCATTATCGTTTTATTGAACCACTATTAAAATTGATTTTTAAGGTGCCGTTTGGTAACACTTACGTTTTCAGTTTTCTGTTTATATTTACAAAAATTTAAAAAACTCAAATAAAAACTTATTTGGTAAAATTTTTGATTTATAAATCAGTGGTCTCAATTTATAAATTGGCTAAAAAATGAAAATACAAAAAATGTGTTTCCATTTTGAGTTTTCAGTTTTTTTTTTTTTTACCACCCAACACTAGCCATCACCCTCCACCATTTTCCACCACCGTCTTCCGCCACCACCATCCACCACCCACACCCACCACCACCACCACCACCACCACTACCACCATCACCACCACCCACCTGCCATCCACCCGCCACCACCCACCACTCACTACTATTATCCACCGCCGGCTACCACCACCTACTTGCCACCACCATTCACCAGCCACCTGCCACCACCACCATCATCCACCACCTGCCACCACCAGCCACGCACCACCACCAGCCACCTGCCACTCACCCGCCACCACCACCCACCACCCACTACCACCATCACTACCACCATCACCCACCTGCTACCCACCTGCCACCACCACCACCCACTCATTACCACCTACCACCCGTCAACGTCACCTACGCACCCACCCACCACCACCACCACCACTACCATAACCACCATCCGCCACCTACCCGCCACCACCCGCCACCACCGCTATCCGCCACCTACCTGCCACTACCACCACTACCACCCGCCACCGTCACCCACCCACCCACCATACTACCCGCCACCACCCGCCACTCACCTGCCACCACCATCCACCACCCGCCACCATCACCACCACCACCCACTCGTTACCACCCACTACCCGCCACCGTCACCCACCCACCCACCATCACCACCCGCCACCACTTACCACCACCTGCCATCCGCTATCCACCGGCCACCACCACCCACTCGCTACCACCCACCACTCGCCACCATCACCCATCCACTCACTACCACCACTCGCCACCACCACCACCACCGCCACCACCACCACCCACTACCCACCGTCACCACTTTCTACCACCGTCTTCCGTCGCCACTTGCCACCACTCGCCATTTCTCACTCTTTTTTGTATTTAAATTTTTTTTAAACATTTTGTCAATTACCAAACGCGTTTGTAATTTATGTTTTTCTAAAAATAAATAAAAAATAAACAAAAATCAGTTTATAAAATTTTTGTAAATATAAACTGAAAACGTAAACGTTACCAAACATACCCTAATCTTTCATTGGAAGGTTATGGTTTAAAAAGCAAAATTGTTTTATGAAACAAGATCTATTGTTTTGTTTTTGGTAAATACGTTGGTAAGTCCGGATAAGGGGTGTAGTTGGTATTGGTTAAGTTGGCTTGAGTGTCCATAGTGAAAGACTAGAAACCTGCGCGGATAGGTGTCGAGCCTTCCAGTTAATACAGGTAAAAATGACAGATTATAGGTGTCGATCCTTCCAGTTAATACTGGTAAAATTTTACAAATTACAGGTGTCGAGTCTTCCAGTTAATACTGGTAAAAATGACAAATTGGTAGTACATGTATAGTCTACTTGCAGACACCAGCTTAGGGATTACCTGAGTCGTGTTTACTGTTTTAGAATTTTATTGAAATTGTTGGATCAATGTGCTTTCAAAATGGAATTGTGCGTAAGATATTCACAAGATGAGAAAAATATTGTGAGCATGACATGGTATATGCATTCATCTCATAAGACTGTATAAAATGAATTTGATGAATTATTTAATTATTTGATTCAATTGGTAATGAGATAATTGATTGAATTGAAAAAGATGTCATGTTGCTATTGAAACATATTTATTTATTTAAGTTAACTTGTTGTGGTTAATTAAATAAATTGGATTTAAGAGATTATGTAATAAAATCATATGGTTTTGACATGATATGATTTCACGTATATATATGAGTATTTGGGTACCAACATATCTTCTAATATTTTAATATGAGATTGTTTGGTGGGCTAGTTGTTGCTCACCCCTTGCCTGTACATGTGCACATGGAATGCTTTTCAGATTTGAAAATCAAACAATAGGTTTTACCATTTCATAAGTGTGATGTAGTGATGGATTGTAGTATTTCATTTGTTGTTTGGCTGAATGCTATTTTTTTGTAAATAATAGTGCCCTCTCTTTTATTGTAAACCTCAGGGCATTTCTTTTATTTGTATGTAAATGTCATTGTTGTATAACGAGAGAAAATATGTGTATTTAATTATTCATCATTTCATCCAAGAATGAAATGTTATTACGTTACACGGTCCGACCGTCAAACCGAATGGTTTGATGCGGTCGATTTCAAATAGCAGTTTAGTCGACAATGGTTAAGCAATTTCAAACCTAATCCATTCGGTTCGAGTGACGGATTGAGAAAAAACCCAACTCGAACCGACCCGTGAACACCCCTAACTGCCTTATTTCAACTACTATATTGCAGTTGCCAACCTCTCTATGCCTTATGTATTCAACTTCATCAATTTGATAGCAATTCTAACCATGCTTTTGCCTTCATTGCTACTACCGTTGGGTTTATCCACTTCAATAGATAGAGCTCTGTGCCGGTTGCTTAGAAGGCACTAACAATTTCACTTACAATTGACTTCATCTGCTGGAGTTATGTTGTTAAACTCTCTATTACCATCCAATCTTCATGCAACAAAAATAAATGAATACACAATCTCTTATTGATATCTGATATCTCTTTTATCTTATATAAACCTTATATTTATTTCTTACTCTCAATCTTTTCGTTTCAAAGCCTAATGTTTTCAAAGTATTAACATCAATTCTTACCCATGTCCATCATCTTCAAGCCAAACAACATTATGCAGGACACTATGTCAGATGTCTCTTTTGTCAATTAGAATAAATTTTACATTCTATAAATTGTCTATGTTTGTTTTTTAAATATATTTTTAAATAAACAAGAAAAAAGGAGAAAGTGATAAATTAAATAATTAGAATTCAAACATTTGGTTAGTTCCTTAAGGACTTTATAAAAAAATAAACAAAGAATTGATAACTCAGTGATTGTACAAATTAGTTTTTTTTCCCACCTCCTTATGTATGTTATATTTATTACTTTTTATTTAATATTTAATTTATTAGCTAATGCGGCACACTTATAATCATTATTACAATAAATTTCACATTACTTTTATCAATATTTAACAATTATAAATGTACCATATCAAATAATAAATGGTATAATAAGATAACATATTTATTATCATTGATATTTTAGTACACATAATAAAAAAATTAACAAAACTTGCAATAAATCTTTAAATTTTAATTGACCATGTCAATGTCATACAAGAGTAGTAGAGAGCTTTCAACAAGTGTTGAGTATTTATTTATTGATGTAAATTACAAATACACCCTTGATATTTAATTAAAATACAAATCACTTTTTGTGATTTTGAAAATTGCATTTCACCCTCTAAGAATTTTAATTTTATAACAAATGGCCTTTGATAGGGCCACGTGGAGAAGAAGGATTCATGTAGTCGGCCCCATTTGATGGGACTTAAGGCTTGGTTTGGTTTGGTTTGGTTTGGTTTAACAAATCGCCTATTTTATTAATAAATCATCAAGTTAATTAACAATTTTTAATAATGTCATAAATATGTTTTAATTAATAATTTAGGTAATTTTGTTATTGTATAAGAGAGCAATTATGAATTTTATTTTTTTTACTTAATTCTATTAAATAAAAAATTCTAACAAAGGGATATTTGTAATTTTTCAAATCACAAGAAAAAATTTGTATTTTAAGCAAATTTCAGGGGTGTATTTGTAATTTATCTTTTTGTATTTTACATTCTCTCTCATCCACGTGGTTGTCTATTATTGACCACACACTCTTTGGGCTTTGGCATAAATGGGGTGGATCCACATGGGCATTGGTGACATGTTGTGGGCTGAGTTTGGCCCAAACAATTGCTATAGAACTATCCATTCCACCAGTTGGCCCATTCATCATTATGGGCATTGGGTACAAGCATTTACATTTAGGCTCTATTTGTTGCAACTTCTGGGAATAATATTAACTTGATTTTTTTATTTTGAAATGTAAATAAAAATTAAAATACTTATGAAAAAATATGAAAAATATAATTACTAAAAACCAAAAAAAACAAAAAAATATTTATGAAAAATAAAATTACTAAAAACCACAAAAAAAGTACATTTACATTTTTTTGGTCTTTAATATATATGCAACAAAAAAAAATCAATAAAACATTTTTTTTTAAAGAATAAAACAAAAAAATTTAAAAACCTTAATAAAACAACACAAAACGACAAGTGGTCAGGGCCAGGGACACAAGACAGATGGAAAAACCATTTTATAGTGGGTTGTTTTAGAGGTCATAAATTCATCATTATCAAGGTAGAAAGTTGTTGCAAATAATATATATTAATCCAAATTATTATGAATTAGGAAGGAATATGTGGAAACATGTTAATTATTTAAATTACTGGAATCTTCGTAGTTTTTTTCATTATTAATTATGCCATCAACTCCATAACAAAACAAAGTAGTTTCTTTCTTGATTAGTATTCTCTTTTCTTGATCTAATAATACATATAAGATTTTTATTATCCCCTTGGAATCTAGTGAAATATATACATACATATATATTTTTCATGGTATATGTGACAATGCCATAAATAAATATGAGCCATCCATTTATACAATTGTGGGGATATATTTTCTGAGTACCAACACGTGGCCAAGGTGACGCCGACGTGTCAGCTGAGGTGCCACATGTCCTAGTCATGGCGCCGAGGTTATCTCGGCTAGGCCGAGATTACCTCCGAAGATATCGGAATCCAAGATAAGCGGATAAGGCACAAGAGTCCTAGAATGAGGAAGGACTTCAGCATGGACAATGATAACACTCTTAGGGAGTTTATCTTTATCTCTTGGAGAGTCCAGGATAAGCACTGAACAGAAGTCCATTGAAGCTAGGCTTCTATGGGGACTAGGATTGAATTAACTATAAAAGAGAGGCACCCCCAATGGGTCTAAGGTACGCAATTTATATTCTGAACAGTAAGATTAGCACTATTGATTATCTTCGAGAGGTATACTGACTTGATCGTCGGAGTGCCCCCGGGTGGACGAACCACCGCCAGAATCTTCTCGTTCTATTACAGGTCAGTTAGGTGCCATCTATTCTGCCAGTGCTCTCCAACTGAATACTGAGTTTGGCAGTGTGGTCAGAAATTCACTCACACAATTTGGCGCTGTCTGTGGGAAAGAAAAGAGAATAGATGGCCAGTGACAGACAGAAGGATAAGGTTGGGGACGAAATCCCTGCTGGGAGTGGTAAACACGTTGACCCAAACGTAGAAGAAGATGGTTGCAATGAGGAGACTCAGAACCAGACTCACGGCAAGAAAGACATCGGCCAGGATGGCGACGTGCCGAAGAAACCAGATCGAAGTGGATACTACAACGAGGACGACCTCTAGGTATGGAAGGATAGATGCCTGCGGAGGGACGAAGAGGTGAAAGAGATGACAAACAAGTTGGCAGACCTATAATCGGTCGTCAATTTTATGATGCAAAATAACGTCATGCAGCTACCATTCCCGCTGCAGGACACGCCGATTCCAGTGGCCAATGCCCAGAAGGGAGGGCAGAAACCAATCCCAATAGCCCCTCAGCACACCAGAAGCGAAAAACACTCTCACCGGCCTTCCAGGGAGGTCGGGCGAGGAGAGTCGAGGAGAGAAGAGTCACGAAGGACACATCGCACTAAAGAAGCATACCCCAGAGAACATCGGCATGTTCAAAGGCAGGCGCTGTGCTTTGACACAACTCATAGAGAAATGTCAAAAAGGTCCCACAATGAAGCTGAGAGTAGTATGCTGAAAAAACTGAAGTCGGGAGATAGCCGAGCTCCTGGGCGGAGCAAGGAAGACTTGAGAGATTACCTCAAGAGAAAACAACATAATGCCGATGCCGAGGTAACTTCACCTGTTATGCCGAGAACACCATTCTCGGTGGAATTGGACAAATTTGAGGCTCTAAAAAGATTCAGTACGCTGAGGTTCCAAATATACGATGGTAAGTCGGACCCCAATTTCCACGTTGGATTATACCTGAACTCAATGGCATTATACAGTGGGAACGAGCTGTTGCTCTGCAAAGTGTTCCCCTCCTCCTTCGGGGAGATTGTATCGGATTGGTTTCACAAACTGCCAAAGGGAAGTGTGAAGACCTGGAAGGCTTGGCCGAGATGTTTGTGGCCAGATTCGTAACAAACAAACTAAAGCCATTAAGGGTGGACGCATTGATGGCTCTGAGAATTAGTAAGGACGAAGGCCTTAGGGCCTACGCAAAAAAATACTACGAGGTGTTCAGCCGAATACATGAGTGCAACCAAGAGGTGGCGGTCGTATCTGTCAAGAACGGCTTAAAAGAAGACTGTCCACTATGAAAGTCTTTGGCAAAGACATTACCAAAAAGCATGGAAGAACTCATGGCCAGAATCGAGAAGTATACTAGAGCCGAGGAAGACACGTCAGGAGTTAAGGAGACAAAGCAAGAGAAAGGTAACGATTCGCCGAAGCGAGGCCGAGGTAACAACGGATCCAACAAAGAGATAGGACTGAGGGCTATACAGGCAGTCACAACGGTGTTCCGAATCCTAATTCACAAAGTCCTAGACAAAATTCGATCCCAGCCCTATTTCAGAGCACCAGCCAGGGTGCCAGGAGAATTTATGGGAAGAAGCCATGGTAAGCATTGTGCTTACCATAACGAAGATGGCTATATGACTCAGGGTTGCAGAGCCCTGAAATCACACCTGGAAGACCTGGTAAGGCAAGGCCATTTAAGGGACCTTGTAGACGAGGCCAGGACAAGGGAAGAACAAGCAAGATTGCCTCAGGCACCAGCAGCTTCACCCCCCCAGCACAACAACCGCAGACGGGCGAACCTCAGGTAATTAATGTAATTCACTCGAAGGTCAACGAAAACGAAATACGGGGGGAGACCCAGTATAGCGATCCTGGTTGTCCCTTTACTGTTCAGTTGTATTCCGGACTCGGTTCCGTGGAGTTGGTAGTTGTATCTATCTTGTTGTCGTCCTTTAAATCCATTTGTTTGAGTTTTAAGATGTGTTGGGCTTGGTTATTACAGGTTGGTAGAGCTTGGCTCCCATTGTTGTTGCCCAATTTTTGAATGGTCCACTCGAGCGGGTCATTTTGCGCTCGAGCGGGGTTTACATCCTTCCAGCATTTCGTGTCCCTGCAAAACTTCTACAGGTGTGTTTTCTACGCTCGAGCGGGTAGCGCTCGAGCGGGCTTGTTGGCGCTCGAGCGGGTAGTTCTTTTCTGAAAAAGTCTTGAGAGATGAAAATCTACACTCGAGTGGACTGGTTCTTTGTCACGACCCAAACTCACCCCTATGGGTTTAGCACCGTAACCGGCCAGTAATCCAAGATTACCGAAGGCCTGCTTAACAGTAAGATAGTAAAACAGAGTACAGGGGCCTGGCGGAAGCCAATACAGTAAATAAACAATGTTCAATAAGCTGTGACAGTCTGTATGCCAAAAAGACTTTTCATATATATACATATATACAGTGCAGAACAATAAGTACAACATTTATAATCATCCAGACCAGGGACCTAATCCCTATGAAACAGTACAGTAACAGTCTATACAGTCTACAAAACAGTTACAGAGACAGACGGGGAAAGTTAAAATACCCCTAAGCCATAGCTTGACAGGCTCGGAACCTCGCAGTGAGGCACAGTGGTTGGCTTGACAAAACTGGAGCTTACCCCGACGCTACTAGCCACGGTCTGGTGCCTGTACACCTATATATATATATGAGTAGTGAGCTAAAGCCCAGTGAATAACATAATGCGTAAAGAGGTTTAGAATGAATGTCCTTACAGTAATGAAAACGGTTCATTAAATCAGTATTTCAGTCGTTCAGTCAGTATAGTCATATGTGGTACATCCATTAGCATAACAGTATAGTAAACAGTAGGTCTTGAAAGACCGAATAGTCAATGATAGCCATCAATCAGTAAACAGTAGTGGTTCCAACAAGGGAACCGGTAGAGGTCTCTGTAACAGTAATAGTCAGTAACAGTAGTTGCTAAGGATGCCACAATACAGTTCAGAATAGAGGACATACATTCATTCTATTAACAATATCAATTCAAAAACAGTACAGTTCATTGTTCAAAAGATAATCATTTTTGAACATATCTTTACACAGTTGTTACTCACAGAGTTCTGGGCTACAGTTAACCGCATCCCCAGTTGCCAACCCTACACAGTTTACAGATTGAACACACACTAAGCTACACAGTTAGGAAATATAATGATTTAATCCCTAGTTTGCCTCGGTGTGGTTCTACATCTATATCCTTATTAAGATGCCTTAAACTAGGCTTAAGAATGCCTAGGATGAGATGATGATGCAAAGATGCACTGTAAAAGTATTTTCAAAAAATAGGAGTCCCGCTAGAGTGTATGTTAATCCGCTCGAGCGGACATACAGACAATGGTTTCCGCTCGAGCTCAGACTTGGACGCTCGAGCGTACTGCAAAACAGTCAAAAGTGCTGGACAGGTGAAAATCACGCTCGATTGGGCGCTCGACACCCGCTCGAGCGGCAAATAGAAGGTCCTGCTCGAGCGTAAATTACCCCGCTCGAGCTGACTAAAAAACAGAACAAAATGCTGGGAGCACGATTTCCACGCTCGAGCGCCAGTCACCCCGCTCGAGCGTGAGTTCAAAATCTGGAATTCCCAGATTCGAACCTCAAGCTCAAAATCAAGTTCAAATGTATCAAAACCAATCCCCTTGGGCTAATTTTCCAGAAAACTCCTTAAGACTCATAGCTTAACATGATTCAAAACTCAATTGTAAAAAAAAATCAAAGCCCAAAGGGAGTTCAAATAAATCTAATTTCAAACCAATTTTCATGAACAAGATGAACATGCAACATGCATGAACTTAAATCATTTTCAAGCTTCAAATACATGCTCTATTGAGCTAATATCTTCAAAGACAAGATGAATTCATGGACTTAACATAAATATGGGCATGCATGCATGAATTAAGCTATAATTCAATAATTAAGAGCCATAACTTGGCTCTAGACTTCAACTTGCTCTAAAACCATGCAAGAATCAATTGAATTCACAAACAAGAGGGTAGTTACACTACCTTAGGTCTCCAATGCAAGGTAAGGGAGCTCAATTTGCAATCTATACTTCAATTCTTCAAGTTATTCAAGCCAATCCACAAAATCGAGTTGAAAACACTCCTATCCTCTCACTCTCTCACTCTAGTCGGCTATGTCTCTCCAAAATGGCTGAAGAAGATGTTTTGGTCAAGTGTATATGAAGCATAAAGTGTTTAGTTAGTGGGTCACTAGGCATGGCAAAATGGTAGATAATGCAACTTATGGGATTAAGCTCATTTTAATCTAATTAAACCATACCAAATCAAATTTCAGATAAATACACCATAAAATCATATAAATTATGGTGATCGTAAAACACTAATCAATTTCCGGTTCGGCCGCCGATAAGGCCTTCAATTTACAGTTTAAACATAAAAACATAAACAGATAATCAAACAGGCAACAGATAGAAATGCAATTCAAACAGATATATTCAATCAATCAGTTTCAGATTTCGGTCAGTCAGTCCAGTATTTCAATCAGTTCAATTACCAATCATAATCAGTCTCAGTTTAGCAGTAATCGGTAGTTTATCGGTAAACAGTGGCGAGGGTTGTTACATTCTTCGCGCTTGTGCGGATGTGTTTTGCTTTTGTTTCTTGGCGCTCGAGCGGGCTTCCTTGCGCTCGAGCGTGTCCAGGTTTTTGTTCTTAACGCTCGAGCGTTCTATTCTCCACTCGAGCGGAAATGTCGTATATCAGTTGGCAGCTAGGCGTTTTAAAATAACTTTTTACATTCTCTCTCTCTCTCTTACTTTCTAAAAACACTTTTTTGAGAGCTTCTCTCTCTAGGATCTACCTTCTCTCTAGGGTTTGATTTAGTTAGAGTGTCCCCCTATCCTTCGGCCTTTGTAAAAAGGGTGTTGATCGTCGAGGGCTTCGTTTTGATCCGTGGATCTTGGTGTTTGGAGCATTTTGGTTTTCTTCAACTTCCCCGTTTGAGCTCTAACTTCGAGGTAGGGATATCCTACTCCTCTTTATGAGCTTTGTCTTTGAATTTTAGCATTTTGATATGTTGGGGGTTGTTGGGTAATGTTGAGAAAGTTTGGGTCTTCGTGTAATTTTACAAAAGATGGAGTTTAATTTATAATTAAACCTATATGCATGTTTAGCATAGAGAAATGAGATAGATGATGAATTATGGATGAAAATGGAACCTTGGGGTTGTTATGTTAATTATGGAAAAATGCCCTAATTAGTTGGATAAATTAATTTGTATAATTAATTTTGAGAAATGAGGAATTGAATTGAGAATATTCAAATTGAAAGATTATGGGATTAAAGGGTGTAGTTAGATTCATTTAATCACTTACCTAGGTTGAATGTTGATGATATATCCTTTTAGTGCATTTATTTTCTGTTTAGAAATAATTGTTTTGGACTATCGGTGGAGGATGGTCTTGATTGTTGTAGACAATGCATCATGATTAGGCAAACTAAAACTAATCGATTGAGTATGTTATCGAACATAGCGGTTGGAATAATACATCAACTTTATGTATTGGTTAATTATGTATATGATCTATGTTTATATACATGGTGTGTGTGGGAAGAGATAGGGGGTGTACTCCACGGTTTAGGGGAAGATAGGGGATGGACCTCTAAATCGGATTGTGTGTGACATTGATACAACACTATAATGTGTATCAAGTGTTGATTATGGAAGTGTTTAAATTGATTTGATATAGCACTAAAATGTATATTGTTATCAATTGTGAAGTATAAAAGTGTTTCTATGTTATGTTGATACAACACCAAAATGTGTATCGTTCGTACAGTATGGAAGTGGTCTACGTGTTATTGATATAACATCAAAATGTGTATCCATCATGAACTTTAAAAGTGTTTTAAAGATGAGTCTTATCCTCATTAAGTTATTTGGTAAGTTTTCAGCCTTGTTGTCAAACTCAAGGTTGAAAAAGAAATGAGAAAGGAAATGTAACATGGACTTAAATGTCATGAAACATAAATGTGATATAAGTGGGTGTATCGGTGTTGACCATCCATAAACTGCTAATCTTTTAGTCATTGTTCATAGCTGGTTTAGTGTATTTCTGCTGGGTTGTGGCTCACCCTTTATGGGACATCATTTTCAGGTACAGGTAACATGCCACCTCCAAGGACATAGCTTGGGAGGCTAGAGACAGACAGACTGCTTGTTTGCTTTCTTTTGATTTATTACATGTAAATTCAAGCCAAGGGCTTAATATGTATTGAGTTAGCACTCTTCTTTTTGTAACCAAGTGTTAACTTGGAAAGTTGTAAGCCCATAGGGCATCTGCTTTTGTTGTTAACGTGTAATACTTTTGAAAGAACTACTCTGATTAATGGAAATATGGTTATTTTCTTATATCATTGCATGTCCAAAATGATGGGTTTTACGTATTTTTTTAGGGCGTTACAACTTGGTATCAGAGCGTGCCGGGTTCGAATACCTTGGGCACGTCGGAAGTGATTAGTATCATAATGGGTTTGTCTCGCTTGTTAGAGACTTATGTGTGACATTATGTGTTTGTTGGATAACATGTTTATGTGACTACTTGGGCATGAGATTTAGTTTCTAGGATGTTGATTGGATCTTTGGGTTTCTGTGAGTCTTGTTGGAAAAGCACTTGATCAATGTTGTTTCTAACCGGAACTCTAGTAACGCCTCGAGACTATCATTATCCGGAAATGAAATTCGTAAATGTTTATGTGTTTATGTGCTTACGTGGAGTAAATTACAGTTGTCCATGTATTAGGACGCGAGTGTTTAGTTTTGGTACATTTATGAATGTGCTAACGTTCTTCGTTATCTTTATTAGGATGTCAGGATGATGAAGAGGTGGTAGACGTGGCAGACGTGGTAGGCAGGAGATGCCTTTACCGGATGATATTCCGGCACAGCAGGAGGGGGTTGGCCAGGCCAATGTGGCCGAGCCATCAGGACAGGAGGCTATGGGCGCTTTAGCTCGAGGGATAGCCGATGCTTTGAGGGAGTCTATGGGTATTCTCAGAGCTGAGAATCCAGTTTAGGCTCCAGTGTAGGCCCAGGTTGTTGAGGCAGGGCCTTCCTTCTTGAAAAGGGAGTTCTTCTGGTCTAACCCGGACGAGTTTATTGGGGATTCGAAGGAGCCACTGAAGGCTGACAAGTGGTTAGAGAAAATGAGTAAGACGTTCGAGATGCTTGGCATCGAGGACGGAGCGTTGAAAGTGACTTAGCATCCTTCCAGCTAAAAGGGGGTGTGGGTCAGTGGTGGAAATACATGAGGGGCCGTATTGCTGGCACGTGGGAGGTTTTTGTGGAGGCTTTTCAGGAGAAGTATTTATCTCCAGCAGTCAGGGAGAAGCTGAGAGACCAGTTTTGTCAGCTTTTGCAGTTGAGTTCTTCAGTAGCCAAGTATGAGGCTACTTTTACCAGCTTGTCCAGGTTCGCACCTGAACTTGTGGCGTCTGAGGAACGCCGCTGTATCGAGTTCGAGAAGAGGTTGAGGCGCGACCTCAAGATGAGAGTTGGAGGTTCGATGATCCGAGACTATGGGCGCTTGGTTGATGCTGCAGCCCATATGGAGATCATGATGCAGGAAGAGGAGGGACAGAGAGGCTCCAAGAGGAGCCAGGATGGTCAGGGTGATGGCAGGAGACAGAGGGGTGCTAACCCTCAGCAGTCCTAGGGGATGTTGCTAGATCGACCTTTCCAGTGCCGAGTACAGGCTCGGAGAGAGGCAATCAGGGAGATTTCACCTGTTACAAGTGTGGTTAGCTGGGCCACAAGGCTTCGGTTTGCCTATAGAGGGGAGGAGGTCAGAGAGATGCTTCATCTTCAGCTAGACCGTAGAGCCAGAGTCAGGGCAGGGGCCAGCCCTTGTCTTGTTATCAGTGTGGTCAGCCTGGGCACCTGAAGAGGTTTTGCCCACAGTTGAGTGCCACTTCAGGCGCATCTGGTTCTAGGCAGACGCAGGGTTTTCAGTCACCTCAGTCTGTGCAGGCCTCGAGGGCCAATCTGGGAGCTTCGTCATCCCAGTCTGTGCAGCAGTCGTATGCTCCGAGGGGTGAGCAGGTGGATCAGAGGCTTACTGGGCACGTGTATGCTGTTACCGCGCAGGATCTTGTACCTGCTCCATCAGTTGTGAGAGGTACCTTCTTATTTTGTAACTCGATTGCTAGTGTATTGATTGATACGGGTGCATCTCATTCTTTTGTATCTGCTGCATTTGCATCTGTTTTGGGATTGGAGTTGGCATAGTTAGTATCTCCTATTTGTGTGGCGTCTCCTATTGGGGGTGAGTTGATTTTGAAACAAGGATGTAGTGGTTGTGATATAGAAGTCGCCGATCACCGGCTTCCGTTTCCTTTTGTAGTTATGTCAATGTCGGGATTTGATGTTATTTTGGGTATGGACTGGCTATCATCATACCGGGTTGTTATCGATTGCTACCGCCAGAGGGTTACGGTATGTACCTGGAGCAGGGAGTGTTTCCATTTCTCGGGGGATCGGGTTGGTAGTGTGTTGCCACCAGCGTATGATCCACAAGGGCGGGGTGAGCTTAGTGGTCTACTTGCTAGCTTTTCGAGTAGTGAGTGCGGTGAGACCCAGACTGTGTTGCTGAGAGTGGTTTGTGAGTACTCGGACGTCTTTCCCAAGGACCTCGTTAGTTTGCCACCTCATCGAGAGATTGTGTTCTCTATTGATCTAGTGCCCGGCACGGCGCCGATTTCTATGGCACCTTATCGTTTTGCCCCAGCCGAGTTAGCTGAGTTAAAGGTTCAGCTCCAAGAGTTGCTGGATAAGGGCTTTATTCACCCATGTGTTTCGCCGTGGAGAGCACCGACCCTTTTTGCTAAAAAGAAAGATGGTGCCTTGAGACTTTGTATAGATTACCGGAAGTTGAATCGGGCTACAGTTAAGAATAAGTACCCCATGCCCCGTACAGATGATCTGTTTGACCAGTTGAAGGGATCTCGTTGTTTCTCTAAGATAGACTTGAGATCGGGTTACCACCAGTTGAGGGTCAGGGATGAGGATATTTCGAAGACGACATTCCGTACGCGGTATGGCCACTATGAGTTTCTGGTGATGTCGTTTGGGCTCACCAATGCACCGGCAGTTTTTATGGATTTGATGAACCGAATCTTTCGGGAATTCTTAGACTGTTTTGTAGTTGTTTTCGTGGACGACGTTCTGATTTATTCGCCTTCAGATGAGGAGCACGAGGAACACTTGAGAGTGGTGCTTGAATTGCTTAAAGCCCATAGGCTGTATGCCAAGTTTGGGAAATGTGAGTTCTGGCTAGGAGAAGTCAAGTTTTTAAGCCATGTAGTTTCCGGAGAAGGGGTGTCTGTTGATACATCCAAGATTGAGGCAGTGCAGGATTGGGCACAACCTAAAAGCGTTTTTGAGATCCGCAAATTTCTAGGATTAGCTGGGTATTACCCCCGGTTTGTGAAGGATTTCTCCAGGCTAGCTTTGCCGTTGACTAGGTTGACGCGGAAAGGGGTCAAGTTTGTATGGAGTTAGACTTGTGAAAAGTCGTTCCTAGAGTTGAAAGTTAGATTGACCATCACTCCGGTTTTGATTATTTTGGAGAAAGGGTTGGGTTATGCGGTTTACTGTGATGCCTCATGAGAGGGTTTGGGTTGTGTGTTGATGCAAGAGGAGAAAGTGGTAGCTTATGGGTCACGTCAGTTGAAAATACACAAGAAGAATTACCCTACACATGACCTAGAGCTAGCAGCAGTGATCTTTGCCATGAAAATCTGGAGGCACTACCTTTATGGTGAGAGATTCGAGGTGTTCTCGGATCATAAGAGTTTGAAATATCTGTTTACATAGAAAGACTTGAACTTGAGGCAGAGGAGGTGGATGGAGTTTATTGAGGATTGTGGCTTCGAGTTGCACTATTATCCGGGGAAGGCCAATGTTGTGGCCGATGCCCTTAGCAGGAAATCCATTAGTGATGTAGCTTGTATAGCCATCCGAGAGTGGGAGATGTTAGGTGCGCTTGGCGAGTTTGATTTGCTTCTGGGCGAATTCGTTGAGGCTGCGGCCTCATTTTCTGTTGTTACTCAGCCTACACTTGTGACTCGAGTGTTAGAGGCACAGAGAGGTGACCTTGAGGTAAAATCCCTCCGAGAGAAGATCTCAAGTGGGAAGGTTGAGAAAGGTTTGACAGTGTATCCCGACCAGAGTGTGAGATACCGGGACCGTTTGTTTGTCCTGGAGTCTTGCCGAGAGGAGGTACTCCGAGAGTTTCATTATTCATGCCTTGCGGTGCATCCGGGAGGCACTAAGATGTATCGGGATTTGGGTCGCCAGTTTTGGTGGTGGGGTATGAAGAGAGATGTGGCAGTTTTCGTATCTAAGTGCCTTACTTGTCAGCAAGTGAAGGCCGAATATCAGAGGCCAACGGGTTTGTTACAACCCTTGCCTATTGCCGAGTGGAAGTGGGAGCATGTCACTATGGACTTCATTGTAGGTCTCCCGAGGACTCAGCGGGGTGGTGATGCTATTTGGGTGGTTGTAGACCGGTTGACTAAGTCGGCGCACTTCATTCCTATGCGCGTGAGAGATTCAGTAGATCATCTTGCCGACTTGTATATTCGGGACATAGTGAGGTTGCACGGGGTCCCAGTGACGATTGTCTCAGATAGAGATCCTCATTTTACTGCTAGGTTGTGACAGAGTTTGCAGAGTGCCATGGGCACTAAGTGTCACGACCCAAACCCGGCCCTATGGGTTTAGTACCGTAACCGGCCAGTAATCCGAGATTACCGAAGGCCTGCTTAACAGTAATACAGTAAAACAGAGTACAGGGCCTGGCGGAAGCCAATACAGTAATTAAACAATGTCCAATGAGCTGTGACAGTCTGTATGCCAAAAAGATTTTTCATGCATTCATACATAAACAGTACAGAAAGCATTCCGTCTGTACAACACAGTACGGTCTATACAAAATTTACAATCACACAGTACAGGGACCTAATCCCTTGATAACAGTACGGTAACAGTCAGTCTATACAGAACAGTCAGACAGTATGGAGACAGGCGGGGGAAAAACAAACAAAACACCCCCAAGCCATAGCATGGCAACTCGGAACCTCGCAGTGAGGCACAAAGGCTGGCTTGACAAAACTGGAGTTACCCTGACGCTCCTAGCTCCGATCTGGTGCCTGTACACCTACATATATATATATGAGCAGTGAGCTAAAGCCCAGTGAATAACATAATGCGTAAAGGGGTTTAGAATGAATGTCCTTACAGTAATGAAAACAGTTCAATTCAACCAGTATTTCAGTTGTTCAGTACAGTAAACAGTCATATGTGGTACATCCATTAGCATAACAGTAACAGTAGGTCTTAAAAGACCGAACAGTAATGATGGCCATCAGTCAGTAAACAGTAGTGGTTCCACGAGGGAACCGACAGAGAATTCTGTCGCAGTAACAGTAACAGTAAACAGTAGGTACTAAGGATGCCACAGTACAGTTCAGAAATAAAGGACATACATTCATTCAGTAAATAATACCAGTTCAGTAAACAGTTCAGTTCAGTATTCAAAAGATAATCAGTTGAACATATCTCTACACAATTGTTACTCACAGAGTTCTGGGCTACAGTATGCTAGAGCGTGTCTCCCCAGTTGCCAACCCTACACAGTTCACAGGTTGAACACACACTAAGCTACACAGTTGGGCAATATCATAACTTAATCCCTAATTTGCCTTGGTGTGTTCTACAACGATATCCTCATCTAAATGCCTTAAACTAGGCCTAAGAATGCCTAGGATGGGATGAGGATGCAAAAATGCACATTTAAAAGCATTTTCAGGATTTTCAGAAAAACAGAGTCCCGCTCGAGCTCAGGTTTCCCCGCTCGAGCGTACAGGCAAACAAAGGTACACGCTCGAGCGCAAACTTTCCCGCTCGAGCGTACTGTAAAAGTACTGGAGGGGTGAAATCCCCGCTCGACGCCCGCTCGAGCTTGAGACATGACTCCGCTCGAGCGCCCAATACTCCGCTCGAGCGGACTGTAAAACAGTGCAAGATGCTGGAAGCTCGATTTTCCCGCTCGAGCGGCACTTCCCCCGCTCGAGCGGACGACTGAAATCTGGAAATCCCAGATTCGATCTCCAGGTCTAAAACCAAGCTCAAAAGCATCAAAACCGATCCTCTTGGGCCCATTTTCTGGAAAACATTTGTAAACGCATAGAATAACGTGAATCAAGGCTCAATTTGAGAAATCAAAGCCCAAGGGTGTTTTATTCAAACCCAATTTCAAACCATTTTTCAAGAACAATCTTCAAACATGACATGCATGATCTTAAATCATTTTCAAAGCTTTAATGCTGTTTCAAAAGAGCTCAAACCTTCAAAGATAGGATGAACTCATGGAGTATGACCAAAAGATGGACATGCATGTGAGGCATTATGAACTACAACCTCAAAACTTCAATATATGTACATGCATGCAAAGATTGAGCTTCAATTCAACAACAATGAACCAAAACATGACTTAGTTCTACAATGAAGCATGAATCATGCAAGAATCCACTCAAAACATGAATAAGAAGACAATGGAGCTACCTTTAGTCTTGTATTTCAAGAAGGGAGCTCAAATATGCAATCACTTCAACAATTTCTTCAATTACCAAGCAATTTACAAGCACAATCAACAAGAACAATTCTCTCTCTCTCTAACCCTCCTCTCTAGGTCGGCAAAAGCAAGAAATGAGCTGAGCAAAATGTTTGATTCAAGCATACCAAGGCTCTAACATGTTATAATAAGGGCCCACTAACAATGGCAAAACGGTAATTAAGTCCAGCTCTTCAATTAGCTTACTTTAATCTAATTAATCATACCTAATCAGTTTTCAGAAAATTATACCATAAAATCACATTAATTATGAGGGTCACGGAACATCAATCGGTTTCTAATTCGGCCGCCGATAAGGCCTTCAATTAGCGGTTTAAACATATAAACATGAACAGATAATCAGACAATCAAACAGATAGAATGCAATTAACTAACATATACTCAGTCAATTCAGTTTCCAATTTCAATCAGTCAGTTCAGTACTTTAATCAGTTCAATTATCAGTCAGTTATCAGTCATTATCAGTTCCGTTTAACAGTAATCGGTGATTATCGGTAATCAATCCGTCATTAATCAGTAAACAGTATGGGGGTTGTTACACTAAGTTGACCTTTAGTACGGCTTATCATCCTCAGACTGATGGGCAGTCCGAGCGTACTATTCAGATCCTTGAGGATATGCTTCGAGGTTGTGTCCTTGACTTTAGTGGGACGTGGAAGAGGCACTTGCCCTTGATGGAGTTTGCCTACAACAACAGCTTTCAATCGAGTATCGGTATGGCACCGTTTGAAGCCTTGTATGGCCGACTGTGTAGGTCTCCAGTTTGTTGGGCTGAGGTGGGTGATGCACCTTTGTTGGGTCCGGAGTTAGTGAGGGAAACGACGGAGAAAGTTGAGCTTATCCGTAGGAGGCTGGTTACAGCCCAGAGTCGCTAGAGATCTTATGCCGACTGTAGGAGGCGACCTTTGGCATTTGAGGTGGGTGATCATGTCTTTCTAAAGATATCACCAAGGCAGGGATTAATGAGGTTCGGGAAGAGTGGGAAGTTGTCCCCTCGGTATGTTGGCCCTTTTGAGATCCTTGAGAGGATTGGCGAGGTTGCCTATCGTTTGGCTTTGCCGTCGCAGTTGTCCGAAGTTCATGACGTGTTTCATGTGAGTATGCTCCGGAAGTATGAGCCGGATCCATCGCATGTATTGGATTGGACTGACTTAGAGGTTGATGAGGATGCCTCATATGAGGAGAGGCCGGTTCGGGTCTTGGATAGGAGGGATCAAGTCTTGCGAGGCAAGACCATTCCCTTGGTGAAAGTTTTGCGGAAACATTACAGAGTGGAGGAAGCCACTTGGAAACGTGAGGCGGATGTCTGTGAGAATTATCCGGACTTGTTTATTGATGTATAATTATGTATTGAGATTTTGTAATATTATTGAACTTTAAGAACATTGTATATGTCTTAAGTTGTAAAACATAGTGATGTTTTGGTTTATGGAAATGTTGTGGAACTTGCCTTAAAATGGAAGTTTGTTTTAACATCGTGTATGTTAAGTATATTGTGGAAATACAAACATGACATTAATGTTGCAAATGTGGTAGAATTGTAGAAAATGTGTTGGAATTGGTAAATTTCAAGGGAATGCATGTTTATAATGCAGGTTGATATATATAATGTGTTTTGCCTCTTGAAAAGAGATGAGATTGACCGGTAATGGGTCAGGTTGTTTAATGTTGTGTTATAATATTGTTGGGAATTGAGGAAAACTTATTTTTGAAAACTTATATTTAATTTCGGGGACGAAATTCTTTAACGGGGAGAGGTTATAATGATCCCGGTTGTCCCTTTACTGTTCAGTTGTATTCCGGACTCGGTTCTGTGGAGTTGGTAGTTGTATCTATCTTGTTGTCGTCCTTTAAATCCATTTGTTTGAGTTTTAGGATGTGTTAGGCTTGGTTATTAGGCTGGTAGAGCTTGGCTCCCATTGTTGTTGCCCAGTTTTTGAATGGTCCGCTCGAGCGGGTCATTTTGCACTCAAGCGGGGTTTACACCCTTCCAGCATTTCGCGTCTCTGCAAAACTTCTGCAGGTGTGTTTTCTACGCTCCAGCGGGCTTGTTGGCGCTCTAGCGGGTAGTTCTTTTCTGAAAAAGTCCTGAGAGATGAAAATCTACGCTCGAGCGAACTGGGTCTTTGCGCTCGAGCGGATGTGTTTTGTTTTTGTTTCTTGGTGCTTGAGCGGGCCTACTTGCGCTCGAGCGTGTCCAGGTTTTTGTTCTTAACGCTCGAGCGTTCTATTCTCCGCTCGAGCGGGAATGTCGTATATCAGTTGGCAGCTGGGCGTTTTAAAATCACTTTTTACATTCTCTCTCTCTCTTACTTTCTAAAAACACTTTTTTGAAAGCTTCTCTCTCTAGGATCTACCTTCTCTCTAGGGTTTGATCTAGTTAGAGTGTCCCCCTATCCTTCGACCTTTGTAAAAAGGGTGTTGATCGTCGAGGGCTTCGTTTTGATTCGTGGATCTTGGTGTTTGGAGCATTTTGGTTTTCTTCAACTTCCCCGTTTGAGCTCTAACTTCGAGGTAGGGATATCCTACTCCTCTTTATGAGCTTTGTCTTTGAATTTTAGCATTTTAATATGTTGGGGGTTGTTGGGTAATGTTGAGAAAGTTTAAGTCTTCGCGTAATTTTACAAAAGATGGGGTTTAATATATAATTAAACCTATATGCATGTTTAGCATAGAGAAACGAGATAGATGATGAATTATGGATGAAAATGGAACCTTGGGGTTATTATGTTAATTATGGAAAAATTCCCTAATTAGTTGGATAAATTAATTTGTATAATTAATTTTGAGAAATGAGGAATTGAATTGAGAATATTCAAATTGAAAGATTATGGGATTAAAGGGTGTAGTTGGATTCATTTAATCACTCACCTAGGTTGAATGTTGATGATATATCCTTTTAGTGCATTTGTTTTCTGTTTAGAAATAACTGTTTTGAGCTATCGGTGGAGGATGGTCTTGATTGTTGTAGACAATGCATCATGATTAGGCAAACTAAAACTAATCGATTGAGTATGTTATCGAACGTAGCGGTTGGAATAATACATCAGCTTTATGTATTGGTTAATTATGTATATGATCTATGTTTATATACATGGTGTGTGTGGGAAGAGATAGGGGATGCACTCCACGGTTTAGGAGAAGATAGGGGATGGACCTCTAAACCGGATTGTGTGTGACATTGATACAGCACTACAATGTGTATCAAGTGTTGATTATGGAAGTGTTTAAATTGATTTGATATAGTACTAAAATGTATATCATTATCAATTGTGAAATATAGAAGTGTTTCTCTGTTATGTTGATACAGCACCAAAATGTGTATCGTTCGTACAGTATGGAAATGGTCAACGTGTTATTGATATAGCATCAAAATGTGTATCCATCATGAACTTTAAAAGTGTTTTAAAGATGAGTCTTATCCTCATTAAGTTATTTGGTAAGTTTTGAGCCTTGTTGTCAAACTCAAGGTTGAAAAAGAAATGAGAAAGGAAATGTAACATGGACTTAAATGTCATGAAACAGAAATGTGATATAAGTGGGTGTATCGGTGTTGACCATCTATAAACTGCTAATCTTTTAGTCATTGTTCATAGCTGGTTTAGTGTATTTCTGTTGGGCTGTGGCTCACCCTTTATGGGACATCATTTTCAGGTACAGGTAGCATGCCACCTCTAATGACATAGCTTGGGAGGCTAGAGGCAGACAGACTGCTTTTGTTGTTTGCTTTCTTTTGATGTATTATATGTAAATTCAAGCCAAGGGCTTAATATGTATTGAGTTAGCACTCTTCTTTTTGTAACCAAGTGTTAACTTGGAAAGCTGTAAGCCCGTAGGGCATCTGCTTTTGTTGTTAACATGTAATACTTTTGTAAGAACTACTCTGATTAATGGAAAGATGGTTATTTTCTTATATCATTGCATGTCTAAAATGATGGGTTTTACGTATTTTTTGAGGGCGTTACACCCAGAGGGTAAAACACTTGCAGTACGTGTACCAGGTCGGGAAAAACGACATCGGGCCGAGGTGTACCAAGGACTAGCAGTGTCCTTTCCTGAAGCCGATCTTGAGATGGTCCAACATCCCCACAATGATGCCTTGGTAGTATCCCTCCAGGTCGGGGAGTGCCAAGTGAAGCACATCCTAATTGACCAAGGCAGCTCTTGTGACATCTTGTACGTCAGGTGTTACAAGGAGCTTGGCCTTCATCCAGACAATTTGGAGCAATCTAATGGCCCAATGGTCGGGTTCAATGGAACGCCGACGTGGCCACTGGGAACAACGAGCTTGGAGGTGCAGGCTGGCACTAGGAAGATACAAACAGAGTTCACCGTAATCGACACAGCCTCCCCTTATAATGCAATTCTGGGGAGGCCATGGCTACACGCAATGAAGGTTGTTCCCTTAACATTGTACCAACTACTGCGGTTCCCGACAGAGCATGGGATAGAAGAAGTTAGAGGAGATCAGCTACATGCAAAGAATTGCTCCATGCCAGCAATGAAATCTACCTGCAGCATACGAGAACCAGAGAAGGCAGAAATCGAAAACGAGGACGTAAAAGTCCTAGAAGATGTCGGCAATGAGCCAGCTGAAAAGAGTGAAGAAGCACTGAAGAAAATCCTCGTCTAGGAGGGGGATGAAGACCGCTTCTTCCTTCTCGGCTCGGGCTTAGCCGAAGAAGAGGAAAAAGAGTTGGAGGCTTTCCTGAGAGCAAATATTGAAGTGTTTGCCTGGACGCCTTACAAAATGCCTGGCATTGACCCCGAGGTCACTTGTCATAAACTGAACGTTGACAGGTCGGCCAAACCTGTAATCCAACGAGCAAGAAGACTGACGTTGATGCACGTCAAGGCAGTGGAAAAGGAAGTAGACAGACTTCTGGAAGCCAGGGCCATTCAAGAGGTAAACTACCCGACATGGCTATCGAACACAGTAGTGGTAAAAAAAAAGAATGGTAAATGAAAGGTCTGCGTAGACTTTACCAGCCTAAACAAGGCCTGTCCCAAAGATAGTTTTCCTTTACCCAAGATTGACCAGCTGGTAGATGCCACATCAGGGCATGGAAGGATGAGCTTCTTGGATGCCTACATGGGGTACCACCAGATAGCCATGTACCCTCCAGATGAAGAGAAGACCGCGTTTATCACCCCAAAAGGGCTGTATTGCTACAGAGTGATGCCCTTTGGGTTGAAAAATGCAGGAGCAACTTACCAAAGATTGGTAACCAAGATGTTCAGACACCTGATTGGCCGAACGGTGGAAGTTTACATTGACGACATGGTCGTAAAGACCAAGGAACCTGGGGGTCACCTGGCCAACCTAAAAGCAGTCTTTGAAATCCTTAAAACATATCGGCTCCGACTCAATGCATCGAAGTGTGCATTTGGAGTTGGATCTGGTAAGTTCTTTGGGTACCTGGTGACCAGAAGGGACATTGAGGCCAGTCCAGATCAGATTAAGGCCATTCTGGAATTGAAGAGCCCGATGTCAGCAAAACAGGTGCAAATGCTGACTAGAAGGGCCGCAGCCCTGAATAGGTTCATAAGCAGAAGCTCAGACAAGTGCAAACCTTTCTTCAACTTAGTAAAGAAAGCCACAGACTTCTTATGAACCGAGGAGTGCAAAACCACCTTGGCCGACTTGAAGAAGTATCTGACCGCAACTCTAGTTCTTTCAAATCCAGAACCAGGAGAGGAGTTGTTCTTGTACCTAGCAATTTTAGAATATGGGGTAAGTGCGGTGGTAATTCGAGAAGAAAAAGGGAAACAAAAGGCTGTTTACTATGTAAGCAAAACCCTGACTGACGCAAAAACCAGGTATTTACCCTTAGAGAAGTTGGCGCTGGCATTAGTAATGGCTTCAAAAAAGTTGAACTATTACTTCCAAGCCCACAAAATTGTGGTGTTAACAGAACACCCATTGAAGTCCCTATTGTAGTAGGGAGACCTGACAGGGAGAATAGCCAGATGGGCAGTGGCCTTGGGCTAGTAAGACTTGGAGTTCAGACCCAGAACAGCAATCAAAGGCCAAGTTTTGGTCGACTTCGTGGTCGAGTTCACGCCTGAATCTATCATACATTAGGCTTCGTTGAGCCGACGTGAACAATGTTCAAACCAGCAAAGAGGAGCCCAGCCGAAGGCAATGGAACAAAGGAAGGAAAAAAAACTCAGACCCTGCAGCATTTACATCGGCGACTCCTTCCGACTGTTTGTTGATGGGAGTTCAAACCGACAAGGAGCGGGGGCAGGAGTAGTTCTGGTATCTCCAGATGGACAGATATTAGAACAATCCATTCGTTTGGGGTTTAAGGCCTCAAACAATGAAGCAGAGTATGAAGCATTGATTGCAGGACTGAAGCTGGCAGTAGCAGTAGAAGCAGAAGCAGATGAGGTAATAGTCTTCTGTGATTCGCAGCTCATAGTCAACCAGACAACGGGCGAGTTCGCAGCCCGAGATGAAAGGATGTTGGCCTACGTAAAGGAAGTCAACAGGTTGGTAGCCTTGTTTCAGAATTGTCGACTACATTAGGTAAGCCGAGATGATAACAGTCACGCCGATGCACTGGCCAACCTGGCTAGTGCAATACAACCTGGAAAAGCAAGAACAATTATAGTTGACTACTTGTCGGACCCCAGCATCGAGCCATTGACCACAGAGCGTGAAACAATGTGTGTGAATATGGAACTAAGCTGGATGGATGCAATTGTAGCATTCTTAAAGGAAGGGAAGCTGCCAGATGACCACAAAGAAGATCCTTCACTGGACCCCTTTTGAGGTGTGTACATCCTTTGCAAGTTGAAGATTTTTTATATGAAATACATGAAGGAATTTGTGGAAGCCACGCTGGGGGTAGATCACTAGCTCATAGGGCCATCACCTAGGGATATTGGTGGCCCTACATGCAGAAGGATGCAGAGGCCTATGTCAAGAAGTGTGAAAAGTGCCAAAGGTTTGCGCCACTGATACACCAACCAGCAGTTGACCTGAACCCAGTATCCAGTCCTTGGCCGTTTGCCCAATGGGGCATGGATCTCGTTGGGCAATTGCCCCCAAGCAACTGGACAAAGGAAGCACCTGCTGGTAGCAACAGATTACTTCACTAAGTGGGTAGAAGCTGAGCCCCTAGCCAAGATCCGAGATGTGGACGTGAAGAACTTCATATAGAGGAACATCATCACCAGATTTGGGATTCCAAGAGCAATAGTTGCCGACAATGGAACACAATTTGACAGTAAGCTAATTAAGAGTTTCTATGCAAAATTTAAGATCAAAAATTATTTTTCAACCCCAAGCTTTCCTCAAAGCAATGGATAAGCAGAAGCATCTAACAAAGTCATCCTGGATGGGATAAAAAAGAGGCTGCAGGCAGCGAAAGGAAAGTGGGTGGATGAACTGCCAAGTGTACTCTGGGCATATCGGACTACGCCGAGAAGATCAATTGGGGAATCCCCATTTGCCATGGCTTATGGCACAGAAGCAGTCATTCCTTTGGAGGTCGGCATCCCAGGGATCAGAACTCAAGGAGTAGAGAATGGGACCAATGATGTATTATTAGCCCGAGATTTGGATCTACTAGAAAAGAGAAGGGAGAGAGCTGCAATTCAGCTGGCAGCATACCAGTAGCTTGTCAGGGCTTATAATAAGAGGGTTAACCCAAGGGAGTTCCAAGTCGGCGACCTGGTCTTGAGAAATGTCGTCGGCAACAAAAAGGATCCCAGAAAGGGTAAGCTTGGCCCAAATTGGAAGGGACCCTATAGAATCACTTCGGTATTGGGCAATGGGACATATCGGCTTGAAGATAATGAAGGCAAAGAGTTGCCAAGACCTTGGAATACTTGCAACTTAAAATTTTTCTATCATTAGACTTTGCTGGTCTTTGTTATTTATCGAAGTAAATAAATAAAATTTTAGCAGAATTCTTCTACATTTATGATCGATAAGATACTTGCCGACGTTTCTGGAATACATGTATAATGAGAACCCAAGTGGAACTTAAGTTCACATTAGGGGGCAAAGAGTTGGAAAATGGATACGTCGAACACTTGTTGAAATTTGCAAAAAATTTACAAGTTGAAGTTAGCCGAGATAATGTTTAACACTTGTTGAAATTTGTGAAAAATTTACAAGTTGAAGTTAAACCGAGATTATGTTTAACACTTGTTGAAATTTGTAAAAAAATTTACAAGTTGAAGTTAAACTATGGATACGTCTAACACTTGTTGAAATTTGTGAAAAATTTACAAGTTGAAGTTAGCCGAGATAATGTTTAACATTTGTTGAAATTTGTGAAAAATTTACAATATGAAGTTAAACCGAAATTATGTTTAACACTTGTTGAAACTTGTGAAAAATTTACAAGTTGAAGTTAAACTAAGGTTATGTCTAGCACTTGTTGAAATTTGTTAAAAATTTACAAGTTGAAGTTAGGCCAAGATCATGTTTAACACTTGTTAAAATTTGTGAAAAATTTATGTTATCCCAGATAGGCAACCCAAGAGGGGGGGTGAATTGGGTTATTAAAAATTTCACAATATTAAAAATAACACAATATTCAGAATTTTAATAAATAAAAAAAATAGAAAAATAATTATCAATATAAAAGTAGAAGAGATAGAGAGAGAAAATCAAACACTGCGATTTATAGTGGTTCGGCACGCCAGGCCTACGTCCACTCCCCAAGGAACCTCCTTGAGAATTTCTTTACTATCAATTGAATAAATACACCACCAAGCTTGTGGATTTGGCACAGGACTTACTCTTATCTATTGAGCCTCACTCAATAATAAATGCCTTACTCTTACAAAATCTCTCACAAAAATAAGGAATAAGAATAAGTGGTAATTGAACCCACTTTTACAATAATTCTTTCACAAAGAGTAGATATGAAAGTGTAAGAACAAAAGCTAGACTTAGATTTGAAAGTGAAAGAGCAGAATACTCAGAATTTTGGAGCTCACAGAAATATTTTCTCTTCAAGTTCTTGGTTTTTCTCCACATCCAACACTTCTCTTTATACACAAAAATATACCCATTGGACACTCCTTGCTGACGTCATGGCTTACATAAGCACGCTCCTGACGTCATGGCTTACATAAGCACGCTCCTGATGTCATGGCTTACATAAGCACACTCTTGATGTCATCGCTTACATAAGTACACTCCTTGATTTTGAATAGTCAACAAAAGATAAAAAATAAGACTAATTTTTTCTTTTTGTTATTTCAAACATGGAGCCACCATTTTTGTAGACAATTTAATACAAAGTTCATAACTTTCAAACAAACAAATAATTTTCTCCATCTAGTTTATAATATATATATATACACACATATATATATATATAACTCCATCTTTTTCTTCTTGTTTAATTATAATATGATATAATCAATGTAGTGTAGTGTGATATGATATAATCAATGTAATGTAAAAAATTTAATAGCGCACGTGATGTATTCTGCATATAATGTTATATAAGTTCTGATCAAAATTTTGCATACAGAAAAATCTCTATAAATTATATTTATGATGGATCTGAAAATATATGTCCTCTTTAAAATATTGTATATGTTGTAGAGATTTTAAACTAAATATATTTTACCACTCCATATTAATTTTGTCAAAATAAGATAACCCATAAATATCAAATTTGTCAAAATAATACAACCAATCAATCATTTTTGTCAAAATAATATAATTAATCGATTTGTCAAAAGATGAATAGTAATTAACCCTATTTTTCAAAAAGTGAATAGTAAAGTTTTTGAAAATATTTAAAATAATATTTAACATAGATATTTTAAAAAGATAATATTATTTTATTTAAATAATATTTAACAAATATATATATTTTAAAAAGATAATAATTTGTGTCAAATAATATGTATATTAACTAATATATTTTAGACATCATCAAAATTAAATAATATGATTAACAATTTACAAGTTGAAGTTAGGCCGATATCATGTTTAACACTTGTTGAAATTTGTGAAAAATTTACAAGTTGAAGTTAAACTAAGGTTATGTCTAACACTTGTTGAAATATGTTAAAAATTTACAAATTGAAGTTAGGTCGAGATCATGTTTAACGCTTGTTGAAATTTGTGAAAAATTTACAAGTTGAAGTTAAGCTGAGGTTATGTCCAACATTTGTTGAAATTTGTGAAAAATTTACAAATTACAGCCAAGGTTGTACTGAACTAAGTACTTATGTATTTACCGATGTAAACCGTTATTGGGTATAGCCGAGGAATTTCACCCTGAGAAAATTACACAGTTAAAGTGTGCATTGAAGATATGCAAAATATTCTAAGAATGGAATCATACAAAGCAGTAAAGAGAGGACAAAAATACAAGCATTCAGAAAAAGAAGCTGTATTAACATTCAAAATGAGTCATGTCGGCCAAAGCTTACAATTGTCCCAAAAGAAGAAAAACAAAAGTACAAAGTATAAAGGAAAGGGACATCGAAATTAAGACTCTTCAACAACAGTAGATGGTTGGGTTTGAAGTTCAGAAGACTGCTGGGAAGATATCTCGACAGCCTTCTCAGCCGCGAGCTCGACATTTATTTCCTAGAGGGTTTGATCAAGGCTTTTGTCGGCAATAGGCACGTCCGGTATCGCCTTTTGAGGTGCAGCATTTATGGGAACCTCCTCACCCTCCTCATCTTGAGTCAAGTCCAGGACTTGCTCATTTTGAGAAAGGGACTTGGCCCCAGCAGCGTCTTTTGGTTTCCTCACCCAAACCTCCTCCTCAGATTTAGAGTCGTCATCGGAATGGCTTAGAGTCGGGAGGAATGACAGAGGAAGGATGTCGGTATTCCTGAGGGGGGAATCATTAGGGATTTCGAGCTTTTTAAGTAAAGTCATCCAACCAAGGGTGAAACCCTTGTTGCATGCCTGCTTTACTTGTTTCTCGTAATTCGCCGTGACGTCGGCCACCCTCTTATTGTATCCCTTCTCATCGGCGGCCTTGACTTTGGCCTCTTTTGTGGCCAGGGCTTCTTGAAGTTCCTTCTGGGCCTAGGTCATCTTTTCCTCGGCCTCTCTCTTTTCGGCCTCGAGAATCTTCTTGATGGCCTTAGCGGATTCTGTTTTTTCCTCAACATCATCCTTAGCTTTGATGGCAACCTCGGCTTGATCCTCCAAGGTCTTCATTTTTTATTGCAAGTTTTTATTAGTCTTCTACAGACTAGCAGCCTCCCTCTTCTTGTCGGCCAGCTCCTTCCGATTCTCAAAAGCTTACATTGAGAAACAATGAGCATGCTGGATGGCCTGAAAGTGAACAGAGCAGAATTTATTAGAAAATTTTCTAAGTACAAAAAAAAAAGAAAAAAAAGAAGAAAGATACCAAGTATGAAGACTTACTTGAACAGAGTGTTGGAGCATCAGGGCAAAATTTTCATACTCGCTCATATCGGCGTTCCGGTTGAGATCGCCGGGAAGAAGCAGAGCGGTACTAAGGGCGACATCGACATTAACATCGCCGGCGCTATCACCAGCTCTGACTGGCCTGCCCTCCAATGTGATCTGGGGGGCCTAGGGGGAATCATACTTCAAAGACCCCGAGGTGGTTGTAGAGGATAACCTCGGCTTCTTTGATCTAGCAGACTCGGATGGTTGGGTTTCGGCAGGCCTATTTTTAGCAGCAGAATTGGACTTATCACTCTCAGCCAATTTGGAGATTGGCAAGGTGTCCTTAGTGTCAATCTGAGTCACCGTTGCCTTTGGCTGAGCCTTCTTCAGGCGTTTTTTTGGCTTTGGTTGAGGCTGGGTTTGTTCTGGTTGATCACCACATTCGTCAGGAATATTGGCCAAAAGATCTTTAGCAACTACCTTCTGGCGGCCCATCTCGGCAGTAAAAATAGTTCGTCGCCGGCGTTGGCGTTGGGATATTGGGATCAAATAAGGAGTCGAAGTTGACGGCTGCTCTGCTGGATTATAAGTCAATCCCTGATCTGGCCGAGATGTGGAGGCAGCTTGAGGAATTGTGGCGGAAGGAGGAGACAAACTCTTCTTCTTCTTCTTTGGAACGTCGGGAAGAACCAACTTATAGGTCGGGATAAAGTTGAGTAGCAGGGGAGCTTTGCGCTTGGGAACTGGAAGGTCCAGTAGTTTCTTCAGACCTTTGCTGGGGAAAAAAGACTTTCGGAAGCCTTTTTCTGGTTTTGGAAGAGCTGCAAGAAAAAACAGACATTAGAATAAACAAAGTATTGAAGACTTTAAAAATAAGTAAGTATGAGCACAGGGCTCTTACCATTACCCTCTACAAAAGCTGTTCGAGGAAGAGGGAAGAGGTAGAGGTCCTCGTCTGGAGCGAACTCCCAGTTTCCCGAGGTAATGAAGTAATCATCCCCAGCTCCCTTGTTGGAGTCTGGGAGGTCGGCAATAATTTTGTACTCCGTGGACCTCGGTTTGAGGTAGTAAACATAGCCTGTATCTTTTTTGAGGCCACACATGGTATAACAATATTAGATGTCGGCTAAGGTAACCCTAGCATTTTCTTGTTTGGCTAAGACAATTATACCATTTATGACTCGGAAGGAATTGATGGCAAGCTGCGTTGGGTTCAACTTATAATAATGGATTATCTCACGAAAAAGGATATCGAGTGGGAGCCGAAGTCCGCACTCGATGAAAGCTACAACTGGGAGGGGCATAGAATCAGCTGTGGGCATGATAGAGTCATCCTCCCCAGCCAACCTCAGATTTACATTGGCAGGGATGGAAAACTCTTGCCTAAAGTATTCTAGCTTGGTCGGGGTGTCTACCCTATGCCTCCACATATCCATAATATCGGCTTAAGTGAAAGTTTTTCCTAAGAATTTGTGGGTTCTACAAACAAATCCCAAACCTAGATGTACGGGAACAAAGATTAAAGGCAGGAATCTGGAAAAGACACAGAAAATAGAAAACAAGAACGTGTTTCAGAATCAAAAACAATGATAAACTACCAAGAACACTGTGACAGAGTGTGTGTAAGGGTATAAGGCCAAGAACAATGGCAAAAATGAACAAATGTGTGTGTAGGTTGTGAATAGTCAAGAAAAGATTGGGCAAAAACAGAATTGCGGGGTAACCATACTCAGATACATGAACAGATTAAACTAATCAAGGTCATAAGCAAGTTCGCAAAAATGACAGAGATTCAAGATACCATCAAAAACTGAAACGAGAAGTTAAATCGGGAGGAAACAGTAACTCACTGAAGAGGGGAAGCCGGTGTTGAGATTGCCGAAGTCAGACGAACAGCGACAACAGAAAAAGAGCCTCGCCGGAAGAGATGAAACAGCGGTGGCAGCAGAGCTTCAGAGCTTGGAACAATGGAGGATTAGAGAAAGTAAGATAGAGAAAGAGTTTGAACAAAGACGATGAAAAGTGAAAAGACGAAAGGAGAAAGAAGTTTTGTCAAAACTCGAAACGGCGAAAAAAAGGTAATTAATGGCCTTGTTTGGTAGAGCTGTGGGAAAGTGCTTATAGCTTATGCCTTAACAGCTTATACCTTATAACTATGAACATAAGCTGATTTCTTACTTATAAATTAAGCTTCTCCTGCCCCACTCAAAAAATAAGTTGATTTCTGACTTACAAAAAGCTATAAGCTGCATTGTTAAGCTAAACCAAACACATCAAAATAGCTTAAATTAAGCTAAAAGCTGAAATAAGCTAAAAAAAAGCTGTACCAAACAGGGCCAATGTGCCTAAAACAACGTATGCGTCAGACGGCGCACGCAGGCGTGAGATGATTTACAAATGCGTATCAAGAACGATCCAGTAAAGGGAAGACGCGTGGCTAAAACGGTTGAGTTATTGTGCACGACAGCTCATACGCGTGAAGGAGCTCTTCAAATTCATGTTCTTTAAAAAAGACATGTCGGCCTATATGATGATCTCGGCTAAAGAAATTTTAAGCCGACGTACTGGAAGGAAGTTCTGGTATAGGTTCCATCACCTCAGATTGCCGAGGTAATAGAACCTAGGGGGTAGTTGTGGGGATATATTTTCTGAGTATCAACACGTGGCCAAGGTGACACCGACGTGTCAGCCGAGGTGCCACGTGTCCTGGTCATGACGCCGAGGTTATCTCGGCTAGGCCGAGGCTACCTTCGAAGATATTGGAATCCAGGATAAGCGGATAAGGCACAAGAGTCCTAGAATGAGTAAGGACTTCAGCATGGATAAGGATAACACTGTTATGGAGTTTATCTTTATCTCTTGGAGAGTCCAGGATAAGCACTGAGAAGAAATTCATCGAAGCTAGGCTTCTATGAGGACTAGGATTGAATTAACTATAAAAGAGAGGCACCCTCGATGGGTCTAAGGTGCACAATTTATATTCTGAACAGTGAGATTAGCACTATTGATTATCTTCGAGAGGTATACTGACTTGATCGTCGGAGTGCCCCCGGGTGGACGAACTACCTCCGGAATCTTCTCTTTCTGTTGCAGGTCAGTCAGGTGCCATCTATTCTGCTAGTGCTCTCCAGCTGAATACTGAGTTTGACAGTGTGGTCAGAAATTCACTCACACAACAATCAATTTGTTTGGTAGCATTGTCATAAAAATTAAGTTTGATTTGATATCGATAACATATCATTATCAGATCATATTTGTTCATAAAATCATATGTACCTTTCATTTTTGTTAACAAAAATGTAATCTGATTATATGATTAATAATATTTGATGAACTTGATTTTACATGAATCTAATTGACAGATTATACAAAATAAATAACTCAAATCATCTAGCATGGGACCGTAATGAACAACACCAATTACTTAAGGCACACAACTAGCTCTCTAGGATTATCGAAAAGGAATGAAATTTATTTCAAAACACCCATATCTTTCATGTTATGAAATTATTACATCTTAGAGCATTTCCAATGCTTACTCTTTTTCTTTTTTTTCTTTTTTATTATTATTATCAAATTTGAGTAAAGATTTGGATTGAAAGCTTCATTTGATATCAAGCATTCTAACGCTAAATTTTTTATTTTTTCAAACAACCAGTTGATAGGAAAGACGACTAGGAGGATGCTCGGGCAATCGTTCGGCCTAGTGTAAATTTTTTTCAAATTTTTTCCAATCCAATCATCCACCAGGTTGTCTGGCCGGTTGTCTACCCGGTTGACCGGTCGGTCATCCATCCGGTCTTTTACCAATGGTCACCTACGAGATTTGATGAAAAATTAAACGTTCTCTTCATTTGATAAAAAAAAGTAAGACTTCCTTCATTTTATACCAATTTGATGAAAAGGTTGACATACTATTTTTACTAAATTTTATCAAATTTAAATTTGATGAAAAATTTGAATTTAGGTTGAAAATGGTCTTAAGATTTTCAATGATCTCAATAGTTTTTAATTTTTTTTAGACAACAAAATAAAAAAGAAGATTTAGGATAGAGTTGCTGTCTCAAAACACAAACAACCACAAAAGATAAATGAAAATTTTGGATTAATTAAGGATAAGATTCGTCAATAATACAAGATAAAATTGATATTATCGTTTTACTCATATACCGTTTGAGGGATAGGAGTTTTAATTAAAAAATTATTATAAATTATCATATTATTTTTTTATATATTTTTAGATGTATTTTCATAAAAATTAAAATAATTAATTTCAATCTCAATATTTTTTTTTCTTCCAATTCGTGATCGAACTGGAGGGTATTGTTGGATCCTTGGGGGCCCACTAACGGTCCTATTTTGATAATATCAATCGTTCAATGTGTAGAACTTGTTGAGTACTGTATACTTATAAAAAATCACGTTGATCGAATATTAATAATTACGTGATCAAATTAATTTTGTATTAAAAAAATAGACAGTGAAAAAATAATAGTTGATAGAAATCTAATATGATAAAATAGCTATCGATATCCGATCAATATAATTTTATACAGACATATAGTACTCAACAAATTTTACATTTTGAATTATTTAAATTATCAAAATAAAATACATAATAAACCTTTACAAATCTAGGCTTGGTTTGAAAAGTAGGTTAGCTTTTTGACTTTTTGACTTTTTTTGATTATTTTAACCTGGGCTAAAAAACTTGATTTGGGAAGGACTTTTTGACTTTTTGATTTTTTTGACTTTTTTTGTAAGAAAAAAATATAATAATTATGAATTAAATGTGATATTTTTATTTATTACGGCTAAAATAATTTATTTTATTTTTTTAACTAAAATAGCCAAAAAAAAAAAAAAAAAATCTCAAATCTTACTTCCCAAACGATGGTCTAATATATCCTCCAATCAACCACACCATCCAGTCCGATCAGGGAGGTAAATCAATCCCTTTTACTTATGATAATGTGGCACGTCGGCATGATTTGAAAACAATAAAACTCCTTTAGCAGAGACGTTGATTCTAGCTTACTTTCCGTTGCACCCAACAAAGCGTAGAGTAACCGCTTCACTAAAATCTGCTCTCTCTCTCTCTCTCTCTCTCTCTCTCTCTCTCCATCAATTGATGAACAGATATACAATTTCAACCCTACAACTTCTCTCCAAATTCCTCACTACACTTCACGCTATCCTCAACCAGCCCATCACATAATACCCTCTCTCCTCTCTCCCCAACCCAGAAAAATCTCGATACAATTCCCAGATCTGAATCAATACATATATATATATATATATAGAGAGAGAGAGAGAGAGAGAGAGAGGAGGAAGAAGAATGTGTTGCGGGACAAGGATGTGTATGCTGTGCACCTGCGTGATACTGGTGGTGATCTGCATAGGAATGCTGTTTGGGTTTGGGGTATTCAAGCATGGGTTTCACAAATTGAAGGACACATTGCATGATTGCGATTCCATCAATGGTACCTCTTGTTCTGGAAGGCCCTTCTTGGGTACCCCTCCTCCTTACTAGGGTTTATTTCTTTCTTCTTCTCTTTTTTGATTTTTTACAAATATTCTGGATCTTATGTCTGAAATTTAAAAAAAAATAAAATAAAAAAAAAGCGATTCTAGATCTTGGAAATTGGGTTGTGTGGTTTGCTCTTTATTTTCAGCACTGTTTTGATCACCAAAAAATTAGATTAGACCTGAAATATTTTATTTGTAATTGTAGATGTGAACAAAATGTGAAAATTTGTTGATTTCAGTGCACTTTTTATATTTATTGTCTTTATTTTTTTTTGCAGCACCGTTTTATCCACATAAATTTCTCCGTCGAAAGGAATCTTATTTGAATAGAGAAAATTATGTGAATGAATCATCTTAATTATTTGTATTTAGACGAAAATATTTATGTGGATAAATTATTAATCTATTTTTATTCAAAAAAAAAAAAAAAAAAAAAGAGTTTTGTTATAGTAGAAGATTTCTTGGTGTATGTGTCGGTTGATGGTCTGTTCTTTGTGTTCGGTTAATTGGGATCGTTTCGTTTGGTTTAGGTGGTAAAGGTATGTATGTTTTTGAAAGTGTCTTTTTTGTTGGGTTCCAAAAGATTAAAGTGATTAGGTCACTGATAATTGACAAATTAAATTAGATTCCTTTGGAGTGTGGGCAGGTGTGTGTAATTAAGGCAAAATTATTTAATATTTTTAAAATGTCACATGTTTATATTTTAAGATTAATTATCATACATTATGATTTTTTAAGTTCCTCGATCACTTAATAATTAGTCTTACCTTCTCTGCCAATTACATTTCCAAAAACACCCAATAACCATTCTCATTAAGCTAACAACTTTTTTTTATGCAACCCAAGAATGAATATGTGTAAATTGGGAATATTGGATAAGGAAAATGTTTGGTAGTTCAAAATTTTGTGACTCAAACGGCTCAAATCCCTCAAAACGATAGCTCAAATCCCTCAAAACGACGCTGTTTTGAGGGATTTGAGCCATTTGAGCCACAAAATTTTGAGCTACCTAGCATTGCTGATTGGATAATTGAAGAGAGACCGTGAACCTTTTTTATTTTTTTATTTTTTTAACTTCGCAATCGGTTCATTGAACGATTAATCATGAAAGATTTTCATATAGATTTTAATATGTGAATTTATTATCCAATAAATCTTATAATAATTAATGAAATTTTGTATCAAACATTATTAAAAAAAGTTATTAATAGTTAATTTTTAGTGACAGTTTAAAAATGAGTTTTGTTAGAGATTGCAAATGTTTAACAAATATTTTATCAAATGTCTTATATAGGTGTGAGATCCACGTGGTGTCATATGAGACATTTGGTAGAACATTTGGAACACCTAGCATTTTTTTTTAAAAATTGTCACAAATTATAATTTTTAGCAATAGTTTAAAAAAATCATTATAAAAATTATTAATTTTCAACTTTCAGTGGCAGTATAAAAAATCATTAAGTGAGTTTTTGTGATGATCTAAATAATTATATTTTTTGACTTTTTATGAAAATATAAAAAATATAAGTTTTAGCAACAATTTATGGTGAATGTCAAATAGTGCCTAATTCTAAGTTTTAACGATAATTTATAAAAATCGTAACTAAAAAAAAAAATCACTAATTATCAATTTTTAACGACATGCAAAAAAAGGACACAAAAGATTATTTTTAGAAATAATTTTACTATGATTTATTTTCAATAAAACTTGAAGAGAATTAATTCCAACTATTAGAAACTATTGATAATTTACCCTTAATCCGGAGATTAATCACACCGTTTATTAGCGGGGATTCCAATTAAAATTGAGACAAAGTCTCATATAAATTGACTCTATGAAATTACTTACATTTAAGAAGTTTTAAACCTAAGATTCTGAATGGAACACACCTCGTACTCTCAAGTTTTGACTACTCAACCAACCCCTTTGGATTGAGACTAGATACCTTGTTTTAATTAATTATTGCAAGATGTTATTACATGCAATTTGGGATTGTTTAAACTATTTGTCTCATAACTTACAATAGAAAATGCATAAGCATTATGATACATTTTCAAAATAAAAAATAATAAGTAATCCTAATAGATTGCATCAAACAAGATATTTGTCCTGATATAGATTATAAGAGAGTTTAGATCATAAATTAAATAAATAAATAAAATCTAGAGAATGTGAATGATGTGTTAATAAAATTTTACTATATTTCATTCATATTTCACTTATTTTTTTTATATATATATATATATATATATCCTTATCAAATTCTAATCTAAATCTATAATTCAAAGGCAATTTAAAGTTTCGGAAAATGATTGGTGGCCCTAAAACATTTGCCCCTAATGCCCCTAATTTCCATTTTTGGAAACTGTTTTCTTTTTTTCTTTCTTTTTTCCTTTTTTTTTTTTTTTTTTTTTACCAAAAGTGGAATTTCGGGGCATTCGAGCCCCGAAATTTAGGGCCCTCAAGCAGCGCTGTTAAAGTTTCAGAACTGGCACATGGTTTTCAAATACTGACGTTTGGCTGCATGATAAAAAAAGTTGACATGATAGATGAATGGCGTGTTTGATGCAAGTTGCAACATTCTAAACTTACTTAGCCTTTATTTGAGATGCAAATTAATTTTTTTTTGACTTTTTTATCTTGAAATTATGTTTGGAATAAACTTTTTAACAATGTGAGAGAAAAAATAAAATCATTATGATTTGAATATAACATTTTGTCTTATTAAGTTAAAAAGTTCAGTTTTTATTTTTTTTATAACTAAGATATTCCCAACTCAACCCAAACTTTCGTGCCAAACATAACCTTAAGCTATAAGTTGTAAGGAAAATGATTGGTGGCCCTAAAAAATTTGCCCCTAATGCCCCTAATTTCCATTTTTAGAAACTGTTTTCTTTTTTTCTTTCTTTTTTTCTTTTTTTTTTTTTTTTTTTTTACCTAAAGTGGAATTTTCGGGGCATTCGAGCCCCGAAATTCGGGCCCTCAAGCAGCGCCCAAGTTGTAAACAGATTTTGCACTAACATAGAATTTCAAAATAAAAAACTAAATGCAGCTTTATAAATTGCACCAAACAACTCGGAAGTATTCTCTCGCTAATTGTGATACGTCTGAACTTGAACTTGAGTCCTATAATTGCATAATGTAGTTTTATACTTGTCATCCTATCCTAGAAAACAAAATAAAATAAAACAAAAACAAATAAAACATATTCGTGTTTGCACAATAAGGTTCTCAGCCAAGTATGCACAAATGTTTCTCATCCCATCCTAGAAAACAAAATAAAATAAAAATAAATAAAACATATTCGTGTTTGCACAATAAGGATCTCAGCCAAGTATGCACAAATGTTGCTAGATTATACTTGACTAACCTGAAAGGATCAAATGCTCCGTCACAATCAATGTGATTATAAGGTGGAAGGTTTGAATTTCAAGTCTTTACAATTTATTAACATCATTTTTGGTTGTTGGGCAAATCACCAAAAGAAAAAGAAGAAAAGCAGTCAATTTCCATATGTTGCTAAACTCAAAAATTCAAATTAGTCCAAATCAACATTGCAACTTATTGTAATTGTTCAAAAATTTCCTCTCATATTAATGCAATAGCATTTTGTAACCCAAATTGTTCAATATAAACTATTAGCCACCAATTGAACAATAAATGGTGTGTACACTTCTTTCAAATCATTTTCTCTTCGACAAAAGCTGTGACCAAAATTTCATTAGATATACAGTTGTATATGATCACCATGTAATAGAGGCAACCCTCAATGCTGCAACATCAAACAGGCCAGGTGATACAAAGGCTAATTTCCGCTACACGTATCCATTGGTCCTGTCTCCGCCCTTTGCCGATCTCTTCTGCAAGTCTGCATCATAATGTGCAAAAGCCGCATCCAGAGCCTGCACCAAACATGGTCTCTGTCCATGAGTTGCAGCCATCAATAGAAGTAGAAAAAACTCAACTTTTTCTGTCGTCTAACCCAAGTTCAGTTGCTACCTTGAAACTAATATGTTAGTGGCTGTATTAGTGAAGGTGGTGTTGTTGGTAGTGGGAGGGTGATGGAGGTGGAGGTGGTGGTGGTGGTGGAATGGTTGGGTCGTCTAGGTTGGAGTGGTGGTGGTGGCAGGGTGGTAGTGGGGGTGGCATTGGAAGTCAGAAAATGTCTTTTCCACTTTTCAACAGCGGCTTGTTTAACGTTTTATGTTGACTTTCATTTTCTATCATACCAAAAGCAAGTAAAAGCAGAAAACAACTCGCACCAACCTTCAAGTGATGATAATTTTTCAAGGCCAAAAGAATTTAGAGATGTCTCAACTGCTTTGAATTGAGCAGGCAAACTAGGAATAAGCATATGAACCTACTTACAGTGCCACCAGAAACTATTATTATGATCCCTCATAATCTTGGAAGTTCAGGTCATCAATAATACTAAAACCTTGCAATTCAATGAATAAGAAAAGTACACTTTTTTTCACCTGAAGCATTGGTTGAACAAGAAGGGAAACTTGATGCCGAAAATCTGACTGTACGGATTCCTTAATCTCCTGAAATGGGAAAAGGACATCACCAAGAAAAAGAAGAAAAAAAAATCAAACTACACAACATACACAGGAAATAAAAATTTTGAAACTTGCACCCAAGTAGCAGCAGAGGCAATGCAGTGCAAACTCCCCGATCCTTTTGATCAATGCTCATAAATCAATACAATTCAGTTTCATGAGCAAACATGCATCATCAAAGCTGGAATTTTTCAGAACTTCATTTCACATGTAATGGAATACCCATCATCAGTGAAAGCCAAATCATTTTTTTATTTATTTATTATCCAAAAGCCAAGTCATTTAATGTAAACATTTCAAATAACCAAAATGTCACTACCAGTAATGTGCTCCAGCGAAAAGCCCTCAAGATTTTTGACATAAAAAGTCATTTGTTTTCCTTTTCATAAATTCATCCATCTTTCATATGAATTCTAATCATGGTAACTCCCACACTAACAACTGTTGTTAATATGCTACCAATTCACCATAAGAAACATGTATTAAAACTCAGAAAATCAATGAACTCTACATTTTTGTTGAAGCTTAGATAATTTTTTTTTTTTTTGATAATATGTTAAAGCTTTAGATAATACTAAGGTGAGTGACAAAATTACAGCTGAAAAAATGAAAGGGAAAACAGGAACCAAGAAAGAAGCACTCTAGAAACAGTGGTAGCAGCAAACAGTTGCAAAATATTTAGACATTCTAACTAGGTGACCAAAAAACACTTTCAAATGTGAATTCCAAAGAGAGATTCCGGTGCCTCTATTCGCATACCAGTGAATCAGTGATTGTTGTTGATTTACAAGCAATAAATTAAGTAACCACAGTAATTACATGTGAAAAGCAAAAAATGATCATACATACTGAACATGACTTTTGCAAGAAGATTACCTGTAACTTTGGATAAATTTGTGACATAGCATCCTTCAATCTGCCTACCTGCAAAATAAAGGCCAAATGAACAAAGCATAAAATAAAACTAAATCCACAAAATTAAAAGATGATGTGATTATAAAAGAACTTGTACCCAAACCATCACAAATATTTTTGCATACTTAATAATTGAGCAACCGTTATTAACCTCTTGAAATTTCTGCATTAAGCACTTCTTCACAACAACAGTGCTTCTTCCATGAACATGATTCACAGCAACTGAATCTAATCTTTCACTGTTATCATATATTCTTCTTTCTTACTCTGGCCCCTGGGGGTTTGAGGGGAAGATGGAGTAATCGGAAATGCAAAATATATTTCTGTTGGGCATTGCTTTGAACTTCAGTGTTTTCATTTTTCAAGTTTTCGGAAATAAAATCTTATTGGGAACAATATAAAAAATTTTGTCATTTTTTTTTTTGGAAGGACAATGGTCAAACCTTAGTTTGAAATATAAACAATAATTTCTGGAGTTCTGGTAACCTTGCCACAATTTAAGAAGTATATAAGATCAGCTAAAGAAATCAACTTTAAGTTTGATGTAATACAGCATAAATAAACCTAAGTAAGCATAAAGAACTACAGCATTTACCTTAACATAAAGATATGATGTTGTAATTGGATATGATGACCAGAAATGTTTAAGTAATTCCTGAATGGACGTCCAATGCTGAAAACAAGCAAAGTTATTTTTAATAGAATTTAAAGGAATGTTAAAAATCCAAAACAAGAAGATAAAGGTAACATTTGGTAGAATTTTAGAATTATGATTTGAGAATAGAGTTGTATTTTGAGTTTGAGTTTTGAAATTATGATTTGAGAATAGAGTTGTATTTTGAGTTTGTGAGTTTTGGAATTATGATTTAGAAAGAGAAAATTTGTTTGGTTATGAGTTTTGAATTGAATTTTGAATTTTTGAAGTGACATATGAAATGAGAAAAGTTGTTTGGTTGTGAGTTTTGAAAAGAGTTTTCAAAACTTAATTCAAAAATTTATAACTCATAACTCATAAACCAAACACACAACTCAAAACTCTATTGAAAATTCTATTCAAAATTCATAACCAAACTCTTTTTAAAATTCAATTCAAAAAAATAAATTGTTATTTTGATCTAAAAAAAATAATTCATACATTTAAAAAATATCAAAAACAAATATAATTTTTTTCCAAATAACAAGTGGGGATTGGCAATTGTAATTGCAAAAGAAAAAAAGAAAAAAAAGTTACTGTTCCAATCAACCGGCCGGACATATGTCCGGGTAGACGACCTAAAGCGCAAATTCAAAAATCAAAAACTCACTGCCAAACATGCATTGGAATGTGTTTTCAAATGTGGCATTGGAATTAATTTTTAAAAACTTAAACCAAATATAACATTGGAATGTAGGGGTGGAATTATAATTTAAAAGCTATACCAAACACAGCCAAAGTTTTCCTGTGCTTTCTGATGCAAAATCCCCATTTGACATAGTTTTCAAAAAACAGTTCTCCATAACATGTTTTGTGAAAAAATAAGGAAATTTTGAGAACATGGTGTTTTCGGTTTATCTTTACTGGAAAAAAAAAAAAAAAAAAAAGAAGAAGAAGAAGAAGAAGAGAACAAAAAACAATGTTCTAGTGTTTTCTGGAAATTGGTTATTTTTTAACTTATTTCTCCGAAAACAGTTTGTAAAAACAGTGAACAAAATGAATTTTGAGTTTTGTTTTCTGTAGCTCTGAGAACAGAAAACTGTTTTTAAAATCTCAGCCACACAAAACCTATTTTCCTTCCTAAACTTGATACATGCAATTACCCACAGCAATAGGTAGACTGGGAAGTTGAAATATTGTGTACAAAAAAATTGGTACCAACTCACATGTAAGAGTTCATCTTTAGTGATGTTTGGCAACCTATCCAAAACACTCTCCTGCGGATTCTTCCCAAGATGATACTTGGTGCTTGAAATATTCTGGGTCAATCCGTTAAAAACCTACATGATAATATTGAGCAGTTATGACCATATATGTCAGTGACCTCTCTCTATGGCAGATCAGATCATGAGGATGATTTGCAACAAGAGTTTCAATTACCTTGAAAGCAATTTCAGGCTTAACTATGGGATCACTTAATCCGGCAATTTTGATCTCAGATATACACTCCCTTAGAGAACCATAAGCTTCACTGGTACTCAGGTTGCATTTCATTTGTCTTGTTTCAACTAACGTATCTCCCAAAGTTTTAAGTGCATTAGCTTGCTGAGAATCAAAATAGTCTCGAGGATCCTGATCCAAGAAACAAATCATAAAATACCTATTTGCAATCAAAACTAACATGTGTCATTTTTTTTAAGATGAAAGGAATACCTTAATGAAAAGTGGTGCCAATGGAGGGTCACGAGGTGGCTGAAGATCCTCAATCTCAGCCAACTGAGAAATCCTATCTAAGCGTTCCTGGTTTGCATTCCCATCAGATGCTTCATTAGCTAACTCAACTGCATAGAAACTCAACAATTTAGTGTTCAAACAGAAAGAATAAAAAAAGAAAGAGTTGGGGGGAAGACAAAGCACTATATCAAACTGAATTGCACAAAGAAAAGTGAACTATGCTAACCCTGTTTTGATCTGGCAAGAGCTTCAGCTACAGACCTCGTGTCTCCCAACTCCACATCTGTATTCAAATTGATAAAACAGAACTTAGGAAAAAATTTTATGAAGTCAGGTCTCAGCAAGATCAATGAACTGCATCCATTTGCAATTAAAATGTCAGAGAAGTTTCTTAAAGAAATCAATATGTTCTCTGAATTACACCAACTTACTCACATTTGATTGCTATAATATGTTCTATTCTATCAGATAAAGAAAGAGAAAAAATCATGCCTCGAAAAAAAAGAAGAAGAAGGGCACAGAGAAACTTTTTTATCAAATAAACTAAACATTGGAATCTTATACTTGGGAGTGACCAATTGCTGAAGCCCAGTCAACATCAGCTAAGAAAGTAACCTTTTCTTTATGAATTTGCTCCTTGCTTAGAAAATTAGAGGTTAGAGGTGGTCGGTTGTGGACCTCTGCAAAGATGGCAAGCACTTCAATGGCTTGAGGTCACCGGAGGTGGAGGAGAAGACCAAGGCAGGCTTAAAGATAGAGAGGGTGATAGTGAGAGACCTTGAGCACTTCGATTTTATGTGTTGTGATAGATGTATTGTTGTGTGTTAATGTTGGCTGCTGTATACATGATACGTTACAAAGACTCCCATAGGGCCGTAGTATTGGAGTCCTTTGGAGCCCAAGCAAACTATTGGACAGGTGGCAAGCTCTTCTCAACTCAACAAGGAGCTGACATGAGCCATACTGTCGTCTGTGATTCATGCTGGCAAGTATGATATCTTTGGGCAACACATCATGCATTCAAATGTGTGTGTAAGGTCAACACCGCCTCTCTCCAAACTAGGTCAAGGTGGAGTGATCTTGGCAAAAAGACAGCCAAGACCTTGACGATCCTATGGTCTTAAACTCCAACCACAATCCTCCAATGATCCCCAGTGGGGTGCCTACGCCTAGCTCCCAGCCTAGGCAGCCAAGTGGTTAAGTAAAATAAACGAGCATAAAGGTGAGCCAAGGGCCCAGCCTTAGGCCTCCAAGTGAGCATATGTGAGCCAGGGGCCCAAGCAAGCACGTAGGTGAGCCAAGGGCTCAACCTTAGGCCGCCAAGTGAGCATATGAGAGCCAAGGGCCCAAGTGAGCATGTAGGTGAGCCAAGGGCTCAACCTTAGGCTGCCAAGGGAGCTCTCCATACTTGGTGGCGTGCATGCCCCAGCTTAGGCTACGCATATAATCCCAATTGATCATGGAGCCTTGAAGGTCTGCCATGCGGGGGTGTCATGGCGATGGACGCCAAGTGCCGTGCGTGGTACAAGAACCACAGCCTACAATGTCAATCATGGAAGAGAAAATAAACCACTCTCTTTCACTCTCAACAGCAAGAGAGAGTAGCAAAAATATGATGCTTGGTTCAATGTTGTAGCGGCAGATTATGACTGAAAAACAACCAGTCCATTCCAGGGAATGTCCCAGTGCTACAACAGGCCATGCTGTAGAGTAAAGGACAGAATCATAGTTTCAACTAAACCCATTAGTTGATTTCATAATAAACTCACTTTAAATGGTTCATAATGGTGGTCATCCCTTATATTATTCAAGGACCTAATGGGAAAATAACTTGCCTGGCATTTCAATTGCTGGAATTCTGAAAGCCACATGAAGGGAAATCTGGTTCGTAAAACTTTTTTTGAAGGTAAATGTTGATTGATGTCTAATAGTTGGCTTTCTGAAACTACCATGTTTTTAACTAAACCATGTTCCTTGCATTGAAAATTTTACTTTCTTGTTTTTTTTTTCTTTCTTTCTCTGTTTACTTTTCCTTTCTTTCTGAACTTAAATATTTGTTTTCTTTTCTAGTTTTTGAACAAAATGCACATCCACATCCAGGCTGGGACCCCTTCTAATGGTGGCAAAAAAACTACAAAAGCTAACGGCTGGTTGTTAAATTAGCATATTTTCACAACACTTTTCTGGCAACATTTTCCAAGAATAGAAGATACTCTAATGGGAAATCTTACCTATGGATCTTCCTTCAAGAACAACTGCACCATGCCGATTAAGGACTTGTGAAAGAGACCTTCTGTATTCTTCATATGGTGAGTCAATAGCATCCTTGCTGTCATCGCGAGAAAGCCCATGATCCTACATGCAAGACAATATGATCATACGCAAATTTGTGCAAGTTTAAACAAAAAAGGTTAAAAGAACACAGAACAAGTTACATGTGAAAATGTAGATGAAGAATCACAAAAGATTCCAATAAATAGTTCTCATAAACCAACAGAATCTTCTCTACATTACTGGACATCCAGCAACAAGCAACAAGAGGACTATATTGTTTGCTTCCCAGATACAGTTAGAAATTACAGGAATCGATGCAAAAAGAGGGAAAGAGAGCACAGATTCCCATAAGCTCAACATCATTGAGCTGATGCAAAAGCCCAGATTTTGACATTTATCATCAGCAAAAAAATGAATAAAGAGAAAATGTACATGATATGGAAACTGTCAATTCATAAATTCAAAACAATGCTGTATTGAGAAAAGGTGAAAATAGCACCCTCAACTTGCAGAGTTATACACCAGGACTTAGCTAGCAATAAGATAGTAAAACACAGGTGTCACCGAAAGTACCGGAAGATGAATGTAATCATCCCCTTCATCAGCTTCCATGTCTAAAGTTGGATCAACCCGTCTAATCTGCAAACCGAGATGCCACATAAAGAAAGCTAATTTATTATGTGGGGACAAAAAAAACAAAAAAACAAAATTGAGTAACCAGAGGAGAAATATGCAGCAAAGATATAATCGTTGCGAAATAAAAATGTTGACTTCAAACGAAAGAAATTCCAATTTCCAAAAAGGAGAGCACCTTGCGCCGAGCTTCACTTGCCCATACATCATCATTCTTCAAGAAAACAGCAAGTTCCTCATCTTCTGCAGCCTCTGCTGCAGCAGCAACAGGATTTTTTGTACTATGGAGGTATTCTGCTCTGCAATATTTGTTCCAGAAGTCCTTTTCGGTCATCTGGGACACAAAAACCAAAAACAAAAATTCAATTATACAAGTTGATTTAATTAGGAGACAAATTAAGGAAAGTGGTCATTGATAATAAGAAATTCCTGAACGATGATTTACAAGTCCAACATGACCATTACCTTACGGGGAACAAATTTCAGGAATGCCTGGTGAACAGCTGGTTTCTCAGCAAAAATCTGCAAATACATGGAAACTAATTGAAATTAGGCCTCGTTTGGAAACAGGCTATTTTAGTAACTTTTTGGCTTGTTGGCTAAAATATGTGATAAAAAAACTAGTATGTTTGGGGTGGCTTTTTGGCTTTTTACGAAAATATGTGCAAAAAGTAGAGAGAAAAAGAAATCTTTGACTTTTTTGTATAGGTTATAGGTTTTTTGGCTTTTTTAGTAACTTTTTGGCTTTTTAGCTAAAATGTTAACTTGCCAAACGAGGCCTAAGTTACAGCTGTAAATATCCAGCAACTACGCCATTTAACCAGCGACAGAAGAGAATAATACTGGTCAATCAAAGAAATAAAAGGGCAAGTAAGATCAAAGGAATAAGGTAATAACAAGTTAAAGGAATAGATCATGCCTGATGAATAATCTCTGGTGACAAGTTAAATGTAACTCGATTCGACTGCAAAAGAAATAAATAAAGTTTCCACGTGAGAGCATTGCAATGATAAGGTACAAAAAATAGTAAAATCTTACTAGTAAAAAGCTTAACCCATGTAATTTTGCAAGAAACAAACAAATTCAAGAACTCATAGCACATGTTTGAAAAAGTAAAATCTGTTAACCTTGGAGTTACAGGATTTTCAAGTAGGGTTGATCAGTATATGCGTTTAACACTAATAAAGATACAAATGCACACAAGCATAACTTTGCACACTGTGCACACAAGGAGCAAGCACATAAGACGTGAGAGTGTGCTTAAGCAGATGTGCGCATGCAGACACAGAGGGAGAGAGAGATCTATGTTGTACCCGACCATCAGCTGCTGGTTTGACATCTGCAAGCATGGCACTTTTGAACCCTGCCCGTTGTTTTATCACGCTGCTGGTGTTCCTATCCAGCAACTTCTGCACTTAATTTGTAAATGGAAAATTTTCTATCATGCACTCATAATCACTTTGGTGCTCTATTGGAGCAAATATGGAGAACTTAGAAAGCTCAAACGATTCAAATGAAAATCCAAGCTCATAGAAAATATATATACATATACATATTTGGATAGAGTCTTTATAATAACTAACCTTCCTCGTTGCCCAAAACTCGGCTTCTGTCAAAATACCTCCTATCACAAATTGCTTATGGAGTTTCTGCAACTCCCTGTGAAGGATACATGTCAGTGATATCATTTTTAAAGGAAATTTATAACTAGTAAAGTTAAATACTACATTTAGAAAGTTAGAAACCATTATACCAGAATACTATGTTCTTGAAACAAGTATAAACCTTTACCTAAGAATTTAGAAGCTAATACATCCTGTAGTATGTCCAGTAAGGTGCCAAACGATTTTTTCCATGCCATGAACATTCGCAATAACTTCCATTTGTCATAATAGTTTTTTAATGCTGCACTATTTTTTAAGTGCTATCCAAGTGTCCCAAAATCAAACATCCAAAACCAACCAGTACAACTTCAATATAAATCACCAATAACACTCACAGTAGAAAACAAATTTAATAAATTAACTAATTAAAATTAATATATGCAACTGATAATGACTTTCACACACAAAAGAAAGGATACACACACAAATATATATATATATATATTAACTAAAATGGCTATCATTCGAAGTGCATTCTTTCAACTATTTGGGCCCAGCAACACATATAATTCAAGTTACTGCCTCTTCATAAGTTAAGCATTAACAAATCTGGGGAAAAGAACCAGGGGGAAAGTGAGAACCAAAACTCTGAAAGGTTAGATGGCATTTCATATATATAAATAATATATGGGCTTGCATGGAAAATTGCATCTGATCAAAGTATTTTTCTCAGGGTATGTGACAGTCAATTTACCCATCTTCTTGAAGTAGCTTAATCCGACGCTCCATTTCTTGTGTACTAATAAGTTGTTCATCTTGAGGTGTAACAGCAGATGGTTCAGAACTAGTTTTGCCAGCTTCTCCAGCCATTGTAGTAGCTCTGCCTGTTCAAGAGGCCACAGGTGCAACAACTCAGGTAAAAAAAAACTTCAACCAATATGCTAAGCAGTTAAAATACATCAAATGGAATGCAACAAACAATTATAAAGATGTAATCCAGATTATAAACTACATTGAAGTTTGTTAATGAAAAGAACTAGTAAAAGGCCAAAAGTAGAACCACAGTAATGTTGTTTAGGCAGTCCAACAGTGACAAAACATGTACAAAACTAAATTATTGAAGGTCATAAACTCAATAATACAAGTTTAAACAGACTATCGTAGATAAAACTCTTTATATGATGCTAATGCAATGCATGATTTTTACCTTCACAAAGAGTAGAGTTTGTATGTCTAATCACCGCATAACTTGATTCCACCATATCAAAGCTTCACTACACATAACATGCTCAAGACTCAACTATGCTAAAATTAAAAATTACAGAAACACTACCTTGCATACTCATATGTGAGGTTCAACATTCGAACAAATATTAGGGGTACATGTGAGATTGGACAATCACGGAGAAGATCAGAACTAAAGAATTGCTCAAGTGTCGAGTGGGTAGGTGTATTTTGGATATTAGTGAATGCGTCGTGTCATGGTTTTTCTCGAGTTTGAGCTTCCCGTGTTAAAATTTGTGCTTCTCCTATGATTGTTTTATATTTAATTTGTATGATTTTATTGCTTAATTAATTAGGAATTAATCTGATTTAAATATGCTTCGAAAAGATTCTTGTTCAGTTATCTTTAACTGAAGAACTGTGGAGGCTATTTGCACACTTTGACTAAAAATAAATCTTTCAAAACCCACCTCATGAACCACATTTTCTCTTAGGTAGTACCATTCAGCAAATATAATATGCTATTCTTCAAATGCCAACACAAATGGGTAACATCTATCATGTGATGAAGGATAGAAGACTTTCTAACTAATGCCTGCTTTCTACAGGGACCTTGAGGTTTACAACTAAACAAATTCACTCTCAGTAAGGCAGGTCCACATAAAAGTATCAATAACCAAAAAAAGAAAAAGGCAGTTGCTCTGGATCTATATAATTAGTGAGGCTTGCAGCCATCTTTCTTCCTCCACTAAACAAAGGGAAAATATACTACTCTTTATCATCTAGATTGTGGCTTGAGTTCAGCAATTTATTCATATAAATAGTACATAAATAGAAGCTTTTGATCACCATAATAAAATATATGCGACAAGTGATTAGCATGAAGAATTATGAGGAAAAAATAAGCCCCAGTTTCCTCAAAAAAAAATATTTGATAATTATAATGATGCTTGAGCATGAACACAACAGACAAACAATCTGCACAAATTGATGACTTACAGAATTTAAACTTTCAAGCAAATTGAAAAACAGTCTCATTTGGAGCTAAAAATCTTGAGAATCAGTACTGTGGTAGAAACTGAGACCTACCTACAAATTCTCTGCAAACATCACGATCAGAAAAGTTTTCAAACTCAAAAATGTAACTCCCACCCTGTAAAAACACAGAGTCGTCACTTACATGTTTCGTTCATGATAAATGGGGCAATAGTATCTTCATGTTCAATAAATATGTAAGAAAAAACAATTAAAAAATCATGATTAGTACACTACAGGGCAATGAGCCAACATAACAGCAATGAAATTTGAAGAACTGACATATTAGTGACAAAAGCAACCTGATCTTGGGTAAGATTAAGCAGGGCATGCTTATGTGATCCCTCCTTGGTGAACTTGTGCCCTGATAAGACATGACAAATATCAATGTAGGCATATTAACAACTTTAGTTCACCACATGAGCACTTAAAATTTAGAAAGATAGGATATCATTTAAAAAATAATAATAATAAATGACAAACTATTTATGATTATATATTTAAATGGCCTGCGGTTTGGTTAATTACTTTGAAAAAATATATATATATAAGTTGCCAAAATTATCAATTGTAGTGAAAGAAGCGTGACACTCCTGAATAACAAAATCATACATGTGCACAAGAAGTACCTTTAATCAATTTAAACTGTACACTAAGACTTGAAGACAATTTCGGGTTGTTAGGCGTGAAGATGAACCTATCCTCCATCTGCATGAAATTACAACAGTTAAAATGCATGACAAAACCACCAATACATCACATATATACAAACATTGACTAAATCATTTGCAATACAATGTTTGCAGCCTTAAACACCACAAAAAAAGGGGTTATTTATTTCAGTTCCAACTACATCGAGTAGAAGTTTTAGCAAAAAGCTATATGAAGCAATCCAATAGATAAACTCAAATTTTAGTAAAGTTGACAAGTGTGAAGTTTAAATGGAAGTTATGGGTAAAAGTATAGGAGATCAGTCGAAAGTTTGGATAACAATTCCCAAATGTCAAGTTTCGATTGAATAGAAATTTGATTAAAAATGGGTCCCACTTGATTTGAGTAGAACTCCATTAAGTATAAATTTGACAAAAAAGAGTGGAGAGAGATTTCAATGGTCTTTTACTAAAAATTAAGTTTGGATTAAAGGAGACCAAATGTTAAGCTTGGATTGGATAGAAATTGAATAAGGGAAATGGGTCTCCCTTGAACTGAGTAAAAATTCGAGTCAAACTCTCAACTTGTTCCAGATTTTAGTAAATGAGTGGATGAGATTTCATGGTCTTTTTACTCAAATTTAAGCTTTGGTTCTAGATTTGAGTAAGGGTGTGAACATTACCCCACTTTTCCCAACAATGTCATTGTCAAATAATCATACATACAAATGTAAATGCACAGTATACATACACACACACACACATATATATATACACACACAAACAATAGGCTATAAAGAATCACCATCTCTAAGATGCCAGGAACACCAGGGTCCTTGACTGAAGACTTGTACTTGGCACGCTTAATGACCTTCCCACTGGCCATTTATATGCGATTAAAGTTGGAATCAATCGAACCAAAAGACCCAAATGTCGAGATGATCTGAAGAATTAGCGAAGAGGAGTGAGGAAAAAGTGAGTTCTAGGGCATTACATAATGAGGCAAAACAAAACCAGTTTCGAGAGTTGATCTAGAGAGTGGATGTGAATCAAAGGGAGGTTATTGGGGGAAAGAACAAAGGTTGAAGATGATGGAGGGTTGGTTAGGCAAAGGAAGGTCTCTCTCTACCCCTCTCTCTGATTCTGTGCGTGGCTTTCTGGGCGCCAATTGGGTACAGAGGCCCTCGCGGTCTATACATATTTGACGGGCCTGGTGACTGTTAGCTCTTTGGAGTTTTTTTTGGTAAATTACAAATGCATGATATTTGTTAAAAAATGTTTACTATATACATCTTATAATTATAAATAAAAAATAAAAAATAAAAATTGACATAATTTTATATATTTTAGTCATAACTAAAAATAAATTATAAAAAAATTATAATCAAATATAAAAAAAGTCATAATTAAAATATCAAAATAATGTTATAATTAAAAAAAATAACTTAACTAAAGATGCATATGATAAAGAGCATGCATTATAAAATTTTTCAAATATATGTTGTTCATTATAATTTTAAAAATTATATCTGATCCTTTTAAGTTTATAATTTCATAACAAATAACTTGTTTTATTAATAAATTATCAAATAAAATAATGATGGCAGAATATATTTTTCTATTAATAATTTAGATAATATTATTATTATATAGAAGATTGTAGTTACAAATTTCATTTTTTCTATTACTTCTGTTAAATAAAAATTTGGGCAAATTACAAACACCTCCCTCGAGGTTTGGTAAAAATACAGATTCCCCCTGAGATTTGAGAAATTACATTCCGCTCCCTGAGGTTTATATTTTCATAACAAATTGCCTCCTGAGGTTTTTATTTTCATACAGATTCTCCCATAATTTGTTATACAAATTTGACCTTCGGGGGACAATTTGTAATTTCTCAAATCTCAAGGGAGAATCTGTATTTTCACCAAAGCTCGAGGGGGTGTTTGTAATTTGCCCTAAAAATTTTGACAATATGCTATTTGTAATTTTTAAAATTACATAGGACAATTTATTTTTTAAACAAATCTCAGTTAGTTTATTTGTAATTTACTATTTTTATTTTATTTTGCTTTTTTTCACAAAGCATTAAGAGAGAGAGAGAATTGCAAATTAGCATATTTTTAAAAATATTTTTAAACTATTGATAAATTTTTATCAATTTTAATAATTTAAGTATAAATTTATCATACATTTGTAAATTATCTTAAATAAACCAGAGTCAACTATGTTTTTTATATAAATAAAAATAATATTATTATTTTCTTCTACACTGAAATTGATCAACTATGCTTTTAAATAAAACAAATTAATTGATATATTTTATTATTCTACACTGAACGGATGAAACAACATCCGTTAATCTCTGTTTAATGATTGTGAATTGCTAGTACAGTTTTAAAACTTGTCACAATTGTAATTGTATTTAGGTGTTCAAATATGAAACATTTTAGCGTAAGGGTTATACAAATGTGGAGCGGGAGTAAAGTCGTGTCACCCTATACTCATTTCGTCACGACTCATAATTCATAATCACAATCACTTATTTACTTAATTGTAATTGTCATTCATTTTTTATGAAAAAAATGTTATACACCTTAAGGTCATGTTTGATTTACAAGACTAATAGTGAAATATTAATAATCTTATTAAATTAGTGTAGTATTCACTATCCAATTAGATTAATATACATTAGATTAACAATCTCACCCCTACCCCATTACTAATAATCCTACAAATTCGTTGGATTAATTATCCATTGGATTAATAATCCTAAACCAAAATGTTAAAACAAACATAAGATAATTGGACGTACGGATTAATAATCTCAATCCCATACTCTAATCCATCCAATCAAACATGCCCTAAATGATTTACTAAATTTTTTTATCAAACTTTTCACATGAGTATGAGATCCACACAAACCCACATGTGTGTGGGTCCCACATCTATGTAAGAGGTTTAGTAGGAAATTTAGGACTAGTTTGGCATCTCTAAAAAAATTCAAAAAGTTAAAAAGTCACTATCCTATTTAAGGGCTAGTTTGGCATGTACTAAATAAGTCAAAAAGTCAAAAAGTCACTATCTTATTTAAGTCACATCATCTTATTTAAATCACATCACCTCTCTAACACATCAACCCAAACCCAACCCAAACCCACCAATAAGTCAAAAAGTACACTTTTTTAGGACATCTCAAACCAACCCTAAGTCACATCATCTTATTTAAGTCACATCACCTCTCTAACACATCACTTCAAACTCAACCTATACCCAACTCATATTTCATAAAAAGTCAAAAAGTGCACTTATTTAGACCATCCCAAACTAACCCTTAATAAATCATCTGGGGTTTCTAGCATAACTCTTTTTATGGTCCTTCTACGTACCACTATTATTCGTTCTTTTTTTACGGTCCTGCTCTAACCCTTTCCACTACCACCTTGCAACTGCTCTAGCCCAACTCCTTCGTTTTCGCACCACTATGACTACCATATTTTTCACTCGTTTATAGTATTTTCATTTCACTTCTGAAATCCTATCTATTATTGACATCCTCAATTTCAAAACTCTATAATTAGTAATGGGAAACTGCAAAGAACAATGGAAAAGAAAAAGGCATATAAAGTAGGACTAATATTATAAGTTATCACATCTTTCTCTTTATTTTTTTTACATATTTTTATAAAAAATAAAAAAATTATTAAAATAATTTATTCTCAAATGATAAATATAAGAGGGTGATACAATGGGAGAGTGGTAGCATGTAAAAGAGATTGATAAGGATAGAGATAATGTGGTGAGGTAAAAAGTGGAGAAATATTTTGAAACAAAAAATGTGGAGATTTTTTGAATAGGTGCAGTGAGAAGAGAAGTAATTGAGGCTAATTTCGACAAATGAATATAATAAATTTATTAAATTCAATCACTTTTTGTAACTTATCCAATCTATTTCATTCTCTGCCAGGAAATTTGGGAGTCCTTGGAGTATGACCAGTATTTCTATTGCATGGCAACGGCCTCCGGCTAGGTGGGTCAAGGTAAATGTGGATGGTGCTACAACAAAGAGGAGTGGTCATGCAGTGTATGATGGTCTAATTCTGTCGGCCCAAGGAACATGGAGTAGTGATTCAAGCATAAGGTGGAAATTTCTTCTATTCTTGTTGCCGAATTGTGGGGTATTTGGAATATGCATTCTCAATTCAATCTTTGTCGGGAAATTTGGGAGTTGTTGGAACGAGATTGGGAATGGGATATCCAGCAAATTTGGCGAGAGGCCAATGGGTGTGTTGAACTTTTTGCAAAGAAAGCTCTTGGAATGAATGTGTTGAATGAGGTGATTGTTGTTGAGCCTCCTGCTCTGGCTGCAGCCTTGGAGTTTGACTTACGGGGGACTGGTTCCTCCTGGCATGTCCCAGTGTAGTTTTTTGCCTTTTGTGCTTTGGCTTCGGCCATTGTTCAAAAAAAAAAAAAAAAAAAAAAAAAAAAAACTTATCCAATCTATTTGGAAACATGGTAGATGTTTGGGAAGTGAGTTTTTTGTGTAGGTTTTTTTAGGTTATTTTTAGTTGTAGGATATTATTGGAGAATTTTTTTTTTGTGGTTAGATATGATTTTTGTGAGAAAAAAATGAAATGATTATGGTGTTTAATGTAATATTTTTTTTGTATTTATTTTTTTTGGTTTTGTAAAATATTTGTCTTGTAGTGAAAAAAATCAAAAAAAAATCCAAAAACTAAGTTGCCAAACACCGCCACGGTTTCTTTGTTGGCAAAACATAAAAAAGGTAAATTGCACTGAGACCCCTTAAGGTTTCTGTTAATATAAATCTCCCTCACATTTGAAAAATAACACTTACTTTTTTGTCAGATTAAAATGACATATTTACAATAATAAAATAATATAGATATATTTTGTTCATGTCATTTTAATGGAAATAACAATAATCTTCTTTGATGTAACTCACTCAAAAAATTGATTTTTTTTATTTTAAGTATTTTTATTTTTTTATTTTTTTTATTTTTTAGATATACCTACTCTAGACATACTTAAGAAGTATAATACTTTGTGATTCTATTTTTTTAAAATTCACCAAATACAAAATAATAATAATAATAATAATAATAATAATAATAATAATAATAATATATTATCTTATTTTGTTGTATTCAATGATTTTTTTAAAAAAAAATTGTACAAATTTTATACTTTTTAAATATATCTAAATTAAATTAGTCTAATTTAGATATAATGGCAGAACTAAAGATGAAAAATTATATTAATATATAAAAATTTATACAAAAATATCATAAAAATTCACGAGTTAACATAGTTTGGGGCTCGTGTCATTTTGGTTCCTGACTTTACAATTGTGACACATTTAATTTTGAATTTTGAATCATGTTTCAAATAAGAACAATTGAAGATACTATTGCTCAATTTCAAGGGCAAAGTCACTAATTTGATAAAATATAAACTAATTGACAAAAATAAATATCAAAAATTTTTTTTTTGAATTTTTTAAAATATTTTATACTCACCAAAGATAAAATTATATAAAATTGATAAATCTTGTAAACATTTATTTATTATTTTTTTACCAAATTAATTTTTGTTATGTTTGGATGATAATTATGTAATGGATGATTGTTAGGCTTTTAATGTGTAATTGATATATTTAGGGTTTGTTTGGGAAGTGGCTTGGCTTTTTGTCTTTTTGATTATTTTAGCCTGGGTATTTGGAAAGAGCTTTTGACTTTTTTATGAGAGAAAGAAGGTTAAGATTATGGGTTGGATGCGATGCTCTGTCTTATTGGGTTAAAAAGTCTATTTTAATTTTTGTGTGGCTATTTTAGCCAAAAAAAAGCCCAAACCCTCCCTTCCCAAGCGAGCCCTTAATAAATGAAATATTTTTAGTTTTGAATTTTTTGATGTAATGGATTAGTTTAATAATGATATCAAAGTTGCAGACATATTTGATTTTTAGAAAAATAAAAACTAATTAATAAAAATAAAAATAACCACCCATTACATGATCATCGTCCAAACACATAATAAAAATTAATTTGGTAAATAATAAAATTATGTAAATAAATAAATGTCTAAAAGATTTATCATTTTACATAATTTTATCTTTAGTGAGTAGAAAATTTTTTTAGAAATTAAGGGCAAGATGTTCATTTAGAAAATTTTAGGGTATGCCATCAGTAATCTAGGAGGTAATTTGTAATAAGATTACAAACTTTAAGGAGGAAAATGTAATTTTTCAAATGTAAGGGGATCTGTATTAAATAGAAATCTCATGGGGTGTCAGTGTAATTTACCCAACATATAAAAGGAGGAGGATCCCCTTCCGTCACTGTTTTGGACTCGATGAGAGTGGGTCCCATTTTGATAATTTAAACCGTTCATTTTATCGAGTATTTCATATATTTCTTCTACACAAAAAATTAGGTTGATCCGATAACTATAATTAATTCAATTTATCGCATTTTCACAAAAAAAATAAATCATACATTTTTTTTATAATAAATACGATAAATTGAATTAATTACAGCTATTAGATCGATTTAATTTTTTTTATGAATGAAATATATGACATACCTGACAAAATGAAAAATTTTAATTATCAAAATGAAATTCATAATGAACTTGATGAACCGAAACAGTCTTGTCCAATTCAAAACAGTGACAGCAGGGAATCCTTCCCCACGTAAAAATGAACAAAACTTTTATTTTGAAAACAAAAATAGTAACCAACCGATTTTCTCGTTATTTTCAAATTTTTTGAAAACAAAAATAGAAAGAAAGGAAAAAAAAACGGTTACAAGTTTTCGAGCTGGTTGGAAAGAAACGTGACGCGACTCCTCCGAAGTTGAAAATGACTTCTTTAATGAAAACAAAACAGAGTCCAAGAAAACTTTGGGACTAAGCAAAGCAAAGCAAAGAAGATACAAAAGAGACCTCTTTTTATAAGCAAAAAAATTCATATAATCGCATCTTAACACATTGTTTACAAGAATAATTCAAAACATCGAATCGTATCAAAAAAGAAGATGAAGATCACTGTAATGACTGGTGACAAACAGATCATCGCCTTAGAAGTTGATTGTGACGAATCTGTAATCTCCAAAACCCTAGTTCAACTTCGTTTTTTTGAGATTATTAGTTGTTTGAATGTGAATTTTGATCTCATTGACAGGTTGAGAACTTGAAAGCTCTGCTTGAGGTCGAGGTAAGATCGATTTCTCGCTCTACATATGCATATATGTGTGTGTGTGCATGAGAGGATTGAGATTTTGGTGTTTGGTTTATGAGCAGACTCAAGTGTCGATTCAGCAACAACAGCTGCTTTATAATGGAAAGGAGATGAGGAATGCTGAGAAATTGAGTGGTCTTGGTGTGAATGATGGAGATTTAGTGATGATGGTTTCACATGCTTCTTCTTCTAGGTAATTCTGTTACATTCTTTTATGGGTTTGTATATTGTGCAAGTTATGAGACAAGCTTTGAATTGTAAAAGAACATAGCTTTACGGGTTTAACGGGTTGTGTGGATGTGTCTATGATTTGATGAAAAATGATAAGAAATGAAGAGAAAGAGAACTGTCTTGTTTTGCAATGTAGTTTCTCAATTAAAATAGTAAAATTTGGTGAGAAACAAAATGAGCGGTTATGTATTTTTTATAATACCTACCAGGAATTTTCACCGAGGAAGAAAAATTGATTATGCTTATATTTCTCTTTCACATGCTTTATGCTCATTTAACTGTTTGTGTACTTTCTGTCACTATCCTCTTTAGTTTGTTATGATTTTGTGCATCTTATTGTGGTTTTTGTTTTATAATTGTGATTCAATTGAAGCCATGTTTTTACGATAATTGACATGCATATAAACATTGTGATAGTGCTCCTATCAATGACTTGGACTTCAATCCAGATGGGTCTGCTGTAAACCCTGTAGCCTTCCAGCAGCATATCCGACAAGATTCTAATATGATGGCACAACTGTTTCAGGTAGAGTTTTTTTTTTTTTTTTTTAAAAAAAAAAAAATAAATAAATTAAAAGAAGCAATTTTCTAACTTTACATGTGTAAAATATGTATATTCCAGATAGTACATTCCATTTGTGAAAATGTTGGCAGTCAGAAAAATTAGTTGACAACTATAGCTTTGACTGATATCTAGTGGATCTAATATTTATTGATAGTTGAGATCCTGTGTTTGGGTTCCAATGTTCCTTTAATGCATTATATTGGTATTGACTTCAATTGTTCTTTTACCTCTAGCTAGTGAGTTCCGCTGACTCTACAAATGTTATTTTTATTCTTTGAACTACAGGCTGATCGTGAACTTGCTCAAGTTCTTCTTGGAAACGATCTCAATAGACTGCAGGATGCTTTACGGGAGCGTCATCGCCAAAGATCTGAATTACAACGTCAAAAAGAAGAGGAGCTAGTAGGTTCCTTGTATTACTGATTTTCCTTCCTCAATTCCTGGTGTTTATAGAATTTGCCATACTACCTTAAGTTTTATTGAATCAATTAGTTTCTGCTTCACTCTTTGCAACTTTTGGTGTCATAATTTTATAAAAGTAGTAAAATTTTCCAAAGGTGCTAGGGAAAATCATGTTGACGGGATGTGCTTATTTAATTCCTTGTGCCAAAATCAATTATGTAAGCCTTATGAACCAAATTTTAGCCTGAGGTGTGCCTAGCATATCTTCTTACATGCATCACATATATGCATGCCTCGTGTGAAGGATTCTTTAAATCTGGTCACTATACACGTACATAAAAGAAGTCAATTTTTTTACGGCCAGGTTCATAATTTTAGTTGACCATGCAATCCTCATGATGTTAACCTGATTATTTTTTGAGACATGTTAGTGTTCTCTTAAAATTTTCTAAGTTATAGTAATGCTTACAGACATGACAACTGAAAATAAGCTTTTCTTACTTTCTTTCTTTTTTCTCCCTCATTTTCTTAGTGTTACATTTTCTGTATATTTACTTTGTAATTTATTTATAAAAGAGAAATCAATGTAGAGTGACTGAACCACCTGCTTCTGTGACTCAAACCTCTTCATCAGATAGAATTTCCTTGGGAGCTTCCCGACACATGTTGGGAAGTGTGCGATGAGTGTCGGTGTTTGACACAGACACACCAACTTCTTAGAACTGTCCATGTTTCTTAGGTACAAAGGTTAGTTATAACCATTTAAACTGACCATATGTGTAGCTGATTCACTCATGCTCTCTTTATTCTGCATCACAGGCACTTCTCTATGCTGATCCCTTTGATGTGGAAGCACAAAAGAAAATTGAAGCTGCAATTCGCCAGGTTGGTTGTTATTATTATTATATATTTTACCACTACTACTGTTTTTTGTTTTTCCTTTTTTTTTTTTTTTAACCCCCCCCCCCCCCCCCCCCCCCCCTCCTTCCAAAAAAAAAAACAAAATTGCTTGGTTGACCTTTCTTGCACTATATATTTCCTTGTAGAATCAATTTGTTCTTCTAATAACTACTCGTTTGGCTCTTTGCATTTTCGCTACATGGTTTGCAGAAAGGCATTGATGAGAATTGGGCTGCTGCACTAGAACACAATCCTGAAGGTTTTGCAAGGGTGGTATGTATACCTGCTACTTGTAAAACTCACTTTTTATCATTTCTTGGTAAACAATTTTTTGATTTCACATGCAACTTTTCAGGTCATGTTGTATGTTGACATGGAAGTTAATGGTGTCCCTTTGAAGGTAGTGACAAGTTTTGCTTCCATGCTTTTACATTTTTACTTTCATTTTATATTCTCTCTCTCATTTTGAACTCACTTGCGGTTAGAGCCCTTTGTGTCTTGTACTGCTTGCTAGACATTCTTCTCTCTCGTGGAACAAGCTTACATTGTCTTAAATATGTTTTTTAAAAAACTTCTCTATCTCCTGTTTTTCTTGATTAATCCATTGACTTATTGTTGCACAAAGGTCACAGTTTAGAAATTTTAGTTGGTCACTCTTGAGTAGTGTCACTTGTTACCTTTTTATGTTACAAATTTATAATCCTCTATCCTGTTGCTTGCTTTAAATGATTATGGACTTTTTGCTTCACTTCCTTCAGGCATTTGTTGATAGTGGTGCTCAGTCAACAATCATATCTAAAAGCTGTGCTGAGCGCTGTGGGTTAGTGCTATTGTGCTTGTAAATAATTGTATCTTGCTTCCTATTAGCATTGGTTGTTCTATAACACCTCTATTTTCTTAATAGAAAAAATAGTAACGTAACATGATATTATATTTAAAATATCTAATTATCTATAAAATAATTATATTTAAGATCTGAGTGAACTATAGGTTCATTGTCACCGATAATGTCCTCTTTCAGATTGTTGAGACTTCTAGATCAACGTTACAAGGGCATTGCTCATGGGGTTGGTCAGACAGAGATACTAGGTCGGATACATGTTGCTCCAATCAAGGTAATGCACTTGTATGTGTGTGTGAATGCACGGATGCCTGCTTGTGTATAGGGATAATCTGATGTGTTGCATGCTTATTTTTTTTTTAGCTATTCTTTTGACTTGCAAAGTACATTGAAGTGTGGATATGGGAGATTGACTTCTTGTAATTCAATGATCTCACCTCTGGTGTTTGAAAATTTTCTTTTCTCTGCACTCCATGCTTATTCATATCTTTGTTCTGTTTGTGTATCACTAAGCAAGATGCAGAAGAATATTGTGCTTGCCTTCATTTTTAATTACTGGGAGTCTGGGAGACAGATCTTTCTATTGCTCTCTTACACTTATATATTATTAGTCTGAAATATGTTGATGAATATATGACATGCATGCCATTTCACTTTACAAACTTTCAACTATGAAAGATGAAACATCTATGCATCATCTTCTTCTTCTTCCTTTTTTTTTTTTGTTTTTTGGGATGTGTGTGTGTGTGCATGTTTGTGCGCGCGTTTGTGTGTGAGATTGTAAGCTTGTATGCTAACATTTCATTTTTTTTTATTCCGTTCCAAAAACCATGTTTAGATTGGGAGTGCATTTTACCCTTGTTCCTTCTTGGTTCTGGATTCTCCCAATATGGATTTCCTTTTCGGCCTGGATATGCTTCGTAAGCACCAGGTAACATACTCTTTCTTTTAAGCTGACTAAATCAATTATTTTTTTAATCCAAATAGCTACTGGTTGCAGTGCATGATTGATTTGAAGGAGAATGTCTTGAGAGTAGGTGGAGGAGAGGTTTCAGTACCATTTTTGCAAGGTTGGTTTTGTGTTTTCCTCACTTTGGTTTACTAGTTTGGAGTTACTCACTCTTTTACTAGTTTCTTCTTTTAAATTGAATGCCTGATTTGCTTTCATATGAATATGAAATTTTGGATCCTCTTATGATTAACCTTGTTTTGGGAAAAAGCTTACAGTTCAAATTTATTACAGAAAAAGACATTCCATCTAGTTATCTGGACGATGAGAGGTATTCAAAGCAAGCTTCTAGCTCGGGAACCCAAGTAAGGAATACTATCAAATCTTGACCATGTTCTTTCACTAAATAGATCTTACTGTGACAATTTCATTTCATGATGGTTTATCATATGTGCTGTATTCTTTTTTCTTTGGAAAAAAATGCCATTTATTAAATGCTCAAATTCATACCTGGTAAATGTTTGCTGTACGACTTCACAGGTCTAGAGTTGAATAGAAGAATTGCAAAATTTTGCAGTTGTATGTATAGTTATTTTTCTTGTTTTTAAATACAGTTATCAATCTCATTTGATGTAGTCTTTTATTTTTCCATTTGAATTGCACTAGAACATTGATTATTTATGGAAATGAAAATTTTAAGAAACTGGAAAGCCTCATGCATTAGGTGCGAGAGTTTGGACTTTGAAGGGAGTAGTTTTTTTTCTTTTCTTTTTTTAATGTAGAATATAGGATTGTTCTGTTCGACATCTCTGATAATGATGTAGTTGACTAGCATGAAATTATCTTTGGTCATACAGAAAGTGATGAGTCACTTGTGTTTTTAAAAAATTTCAAAGATTTTGTGGCACCTACAATCATGGTACCCACCTTGCATCTCTTCCTTCTGCATATTTTCGTAGTTGAGGTCATGAATTCATCCTACCATCTAGTATGTTTTAAGATCTGTCAGTTTTGGGCCTGTGCCTTAATATAATTTTGGCTTTGTTCTCCTGTGATTCTTCAGGTTATATCTGGAACAAGAGAGAATAGCAACATACAAACTTCTGGTTAGTTCCAAAGTCATACAAACTCTTATGGCATGCATGCTTTAGCATGGATTATTATGCTTTCTTTTTGCAATCTAATGCTTCAATTTGCTAATACCATATACCTGTTGAGCTCAAAATGAGCTCTTTGGTGAAGTACAACTGCAAAACTGGCTCCTTTACCTCTTATTTCCATCAAAATTTTAAAAATCATTGGGACCAGCTTTTGGTTTGTTAAAACACGGACAGTTTTGATTCTTTTAACCTAAAGAGAGTGTGCATGCTATCTTTTTGGGTGAAGGTCTGATGCAATCAAATCTAAAAGTGAAAATGTTGGATACTGTCCTCATGTAATACCTTGATGAAAGGGGACCTTTCAAGATATTGATGTTAACCCTCAGTAACTAGAGTTGATCTTGACTCTTGTTTTTTTTTTTTTTTTTTGGTTCTTCTATTATACAATTTTATTGCTCTCTCGCAAGTGAATTTGACTTATGGTGCCATTTTTTTGTTTTGTTATGGACTGCAGGTAGAGCACCTGACTTGTCACAGGTGATTTACAGCTAATAATTTCAGTGTGCTGCTAATGTCTTGCAAAAATTCAGTATTAGTTACATTCTTTGGTCATATATTATTTGCTGCACATTAATCTTCATTCTTACCATATGCACCCCAAAAAGGGTGCATATGGGTTTGATTGAAATCATGATTTATTAGCACTATCAGGTCTTAATTGAGGGTTGTTTTGTCTGCAGGGCCCTGAATTTGAAGCCAAAGTTGCAAAGCTTGTTGAGCTAGGGTTTGGAAGAGAGGCAGTGATACAAGCTCTAAAATTTTTTGATGGTAATGAAGACCAGGCAGCTGGGTATCTTTTTGGGGGCTGAAGCTGGTTTTAGTCTCCTGAGTTTCCAACATGTTGTGGGTCCAAAATTGATTTCCATAACAAAAATTTATCCCCAAAAATTGGGATTTCTGTAACTCAAATTTTTTATGCCCTAACATTCATTGGGGGTTGATAGTGTCTGTTTACAGAATGTTGTATTTAAATGAAATAATTAGTTTTAAGATTTTGGAGAGCTCTTTTGGGTTTCCACTCTGATTTTCTTTCTGTTCTTCTCTTTCCTTTGTGTGTATGAAAGTACATTTCCACAACCTAGATGCTTATTATCTTTGCAGCAACCTTCATTATGAAAACAATGGTCGCAAAGAGATTTGCTCCAACTCAAGTAGCCGTCTCATATGTTTTCAAGGCAGATGTTATAGATTCCTGCAGATGGAGAATAAAGCAGACTTGCCAGCAAGTGAAGCAAATAAGACGAGGCAGTTGAGTGGCTTCCTGATCATTGTTTGCCCTGTTTTCTCCAAACAGAACAATTTTGAATAATGCAGCTGCAACTAACAGCCAGTGTGAATAATTCAATAAATACACTAGAATAACCAAGGAGAAAGAGCCAAAAACAGATTGCAGGGGAAGGAATGCCTTCAGTCTTGGTACATGTTAAGGCATTAAAACTTTCCTATGTTCTTGAATAGAAGGTAAGGTTCACATTCATACCAATAAGAAACAATTTCAACAACTCAGATCTACGAATAATCTGTTCCCACGTAGCATAATGAGAATTACAAACCAGTACCTCTCCCTGGCAACCTCAACCACCACGTCCCCCTACTTCCCCCACATTCTCCCTCTCTCTCTCTCTCTCTCTCTCTCGCAATTTCAAGTATCCTGCAGAGGTCGTGGTGGTGAAGACAGGCAGTGACGAATAGGCTGGGGTAGGGTGGCAGAGAAGGGTGGTGTAAAGGGGGTGGGGCCGTTTTAAAGGGTTTTGGGGGGAACGGAGGAGGGTGGGGAGGAGGGGCTAGGACGTGGCAACCAGAGGTTGTGGTGATGGATGGAGGTCGGTTAGAGTTTGTGAGAGTTGGAGGGCTAATTTTAGTATCAAGTGGAGTGCCTCCTTTTTTTTCCTTTTCTTTTTTTGAAATTAACTAAGGGGTCCAAAGAAGTTTTTCTTTTTTTTAACAGTAGAAATTTGCATTAAGGTAGAATGGCCAACCGAGGAGGCACTGGACGATATGGAGGTTCTAGCAGGCCTACACCAAATAGAAGAACTTATCCAAATTTGCATAATACCTCATCCCCTTGGAAAGTTTGATGACGTATTTATGAGATGGGAATCAATCACAAAGGCGCATGTCTCTATGCAAGGATTTACTGATGCAAGAGATAAACCCAACGGCAGTTATAAAAGAGTACATTTAACAAAAAAATTCACGCCAAACAAAGTAAAATCAACAAATTAAGCACCCGGGAGAAAACTATGAAGTTATGTTAGGGCAATTAACAACTCCCGTATGAATGTCATCACCAGGACGTCATGATATCCAGTCATACTACTCAAATTTAAAATAATTTCAAACAAAGCAAAATCAATTGAATTCTATTGCTTGGTTTAGCGGACAAAGTTTACAAAGCCAAAATCCAATAGCATACAATTAGGTGGCAGAAAATTAAAATCAAGTTGAATCGTACTCAACAACATTCAATTCTATAGAATACGATCAAAACTTTTTCTCCGGACAGAGCCCCAAATAATGGAAAAATATGCATATCAAAACCTTTCCGCCAGTGGCAGAAACTGCTCGAAGTTTTGAATATACCTTTCCAGCCGGGGACCCTAAAATAAGGCTACAGAGAGAATCCCTTGCAATTTTAATGTTAGCAAAAGATCCTAAAATATGAATCTTGGTGTCTGCAATCACAATCCGCGTCTTTGTAGAGTTCTCAATAGCAAACTTTGTTTTCCCTCCTTTACCAGACAACCTACCAATGGCACGAGATAAGTGCTCGCCTCGAAGGGTTTTAACATCCTTGATCTCAAAGGATTCGACATAGAGCTCGTCCATACGCAAGAGGGCAATGGCATCTATCACGTCAAACCCTAGCATGAAGGCATGAACGAAATCTGCACACTTTTGGAGGTTACTGATATCGGGTGTGTCTGATCTGGTCTTTAATTCAACCTTTCGGGCCTTGAGATTCATACGGATGTCAATCTTCATTTGCTCGTATATTGGAGTATACATTTCCATCCATGCTTTCTTGAGGGGTGTATAGCGATGTGGCGGAACAGAAACTTTCCAAAACTGAACCTGACCTTCACTTATCTCATGAGCTTTCAAAGGCTAGCTTTGACGGAAAAGATACTGGTCTTGGTTCAGATGAAACTTTTTCAATCTCCATAGAAGTGGTGCTTTCATTGCCTTGCATGGTGCTATATCACCTGAGTGCAGCTCTAGAAAAGCAAGATGAACTTGAAATACTGTATTAACATCCAAATCTATGTTAGATATTAGATCTAAGTCAAAGATGTCATGAACCGAGTTAAATCAAAGGCCATATGAAATTCAAAAGAGAGTAGAAAGAGGTATGAAATTACATGAGAGAATTAAACAAAAAATTTAAGCATTAGTTTTTTTTTAATAAATAAAATTATGATAATTTATTTGGTCATAGAAGATCAAATAACATCTTTAAAGGAGCCGTAGCTCATGGCCCCACGGTAGTCAGTTACTGATGACCATGGTAAATTTCCTGCTATATAAACCATACATCAGATGAAAGAAACACAATCAGATTAGTGACACGATTTTGAAGAGGTTCAATGAGGTTGAAGGTCCATTAATTTAAGAAATAAAAAGTTCCAGCACGGTCAAATTTATTGTCCAATGGTCATGACACATTAACCCATTAAAAGTCGTTTTCTTCTTCTTCTTGTTTTTTGGGGGATAAGTAACAGAATTTCATTAACAAAAATGAAAGGGAAAACCCTATACAAAAGAGAGGTGGTTAAGCATTGATAACCTCATACAGCCCAAAAAGAAGGTATGTATATTCGCCTAAACAAAATCGAAAGACTCTTTCCAAGACAAAGTCTGTGTTTGGTTTGAATCAAGGATTTGAGAAGTGATTTGTGAAGAGAAAGAAGGAAATTGAATGAAATAGAAGTTAAATTTTTTTTCCCACTTCTCCCTTCCTTTTTCTTTTACTCCACAACTTCTCCCTCAAATCCTTCATCCAAACACAACTTAATGAATTTACAAATCAACCAAATTATCCCATATAGGTATGCCATTCTTGAAAAGCCAACCATACAAAATAAACAAAAAATGTGCTCTTCACATTATACACACATTCCTCCACACCCTTTCTCCAAATAAGCCACATCAAGCATAGTGGAGCCAAGAGCCATGCCTTCCTACTATGCTTCCCCACACTATCACTCCACCACCCAAACATACCCCTCCCCACCTCTTTTTGGAAAACCCAACTTCAAGGTATTTGAACACTCACACTGTGAGGTGTGACGCCGAATAGGCAAACATGCAACAGGGAGGAAGTTTCCGGAAATCCCCAGCTTCATATAGGTAGGTGAACAACTGCCCAAAAATTTTAGAACTTCCCCTTTCTTAGAAATTTGGTTTACGTACTTAAATCCCTTTCACAACCCTTTGTTTTCCGTAGTGAATTGAATAATTTTATTGCTAGGTGGTTTATGTTGATCACCGTTGTATAAAATAATTGTCATGCCTTCTAAACTGCTTTCATGAAAATATGCCTCAAGATCATATTTCTCTCCCCAAAAAATTCCAAAAAAAAACTAATGCTCACAATCACAGCCCCTTTTGTTTTCCATTGTTAATTGAATAATTTTTTTGCTAGGTTGTTCATGCTGATCACCATTTCATAAAATAATTGTCATATCTTCAAGAAAAATATGCCTCAGTATCATATTTTCCCCCAAAAAAAAATCCCCAAAAAAAACTAATATAAACAAAGAAAGAAGGAATTTATCTAGTAAACCTACTTCTAAGAAGGTGAATTCCTAAATATTTTGCTGGGTGGTTCATACTGATCACCGTTTTACTTCATGAAAATATGCCTCAAGATCATATTTTTTTCCAACACTAACTATTGTACCTCAAAAAAAAAAAAACAAAAAAAACAAAAAAACAAAAAAAACAAACAAACAAACAAAAAAACAAAGGAGAAGAAGAGAAACTCTTAAATGTGATAGAAAAATTTGATAATGATTTTGCAACACATAAAGTTCAGTACTGAGATGATGAACAGAGTCTTCAAACTCAAAGAACATATGAGATAGGGTAGGGAGTAGGAGGACTCACCTCAATTTCCGCGGCTGAGGGCAAGGAATGAACCCTAATGCGTTGCCTTGCCTGGATATTTTGGTTCAAATCTTAATATTGGGTCGGGTTGGTATATTTTTGCCCCGATACCTACCCTTAAAAAAAGGAATTTTTATTGATAAGTCCAATTTAAAAGTGTTTTAACTCAAGAAGTTCATGAAATAATTTTTTAACCCATTTAGTATAGTTTTATTCCATGAAGTCCATTTTCTTGATTTACACTATTTTCTTGGACACTTATACCCTTATATTTAATTTTGATACCCTTATAAATATTTTTTCAACGATTAGCAATTTAATGATGTGAACATTCATATTTTAAAATTCACATTTGTAGGAATGTAAATTGGCCCGTGGGCGGCCCAAAATCCGCCCGCGAGCCAGGGCGGGCCCGGGCCGTTGACAATGTGAATATTCACATTAACATGTTAAAATTCACATTAATAGGAGTGTAAAATTGGCTCCTATCCCGTGGCGGCGCGAAACCCGCCCGCGGCCCATGGGCGGCCTGGGGCGAGCCCGGTCCGGCCCGTTGACAATGTGAATATTCACATTGACATGTTAACATTCACATTGATAAGAGTATAAAATTGGGTCGCGGCCCATGGGCGCCCAAAAGCCCGCCCGCAGCCCGGGGCGGGCCCGGCCTGACCCGTTGACAATGTGAATATTCACATTGACATGTTAACATTCACATTGATAGGAGTGTAAAATTAGCCCGCGCCTCGTAGCTGCTCGAAACCTGCCCACGGCTCGTGGGCGGGCCCGATCCGGCCTGTTGACAATGTGAATGTTCACATTGACATGTTAACATTCACATTGATAAGAGTATAAAACTAGACAGCAGCCCAGGACGGGCCCGACTCGGCCCGGCCCGGCCCGTTGACAATGTGAATATTCACATTGACATGTTAACATTCACATTAATAGGAGTGTAAAATTGGCCCCCGTCCCGTGGCGGTGCGAAACCCGCCCGCGGCCCATGGGCGGGTCCGGTCCGGCCCGTTGACAATGTGAATATTCACATTGACTAGGGGTGTCCGCGGTTCGGTTTGGGACGGTTTGCGGTTCGGTTTGGACCCGCCCGCATCTATGCGGTTTGGGGAAAAGTCAACCTGCAACCGCCCGCAATGCGGTTTGCGGTTTGTGCGGATAGGGTTGGCGGATGTGCGGGCGGTTTCGGGCGGTTTGCGGATTGAATTTTTTTTCAAAAATTATTTTTAAACCCTTTTTTTTCCTCCCATTTTGTCAATCTTTATTTTGGACATTTTTCCTCATATTTTATAAAATGCTCCAACATTAATAATTAATGAATTAAAACTTATAAAAAACTTACAAAATAAAAAACACAACAAATTCAATTCGAAATCTAAACAAATCACTCAAAATCTACATTCATCATTAACTTACATTCATCCTACATTCATCATTCATAACCCAAATAAAAAAAATGCTACATTGAAAATTCTACATTCAATATTCAATCCAATACCATAGATTTAATTCAATCCAATACCCAGATTTAATTCCAAAAATACAGATCTATTGCAACAAAAAATAAAATAAAATAAATAAACACAGACATTCCAAGTTTGGCACCACAGATAAAGCTCTAAAACAGATCTCTAACAAAAAATAAATAAAAATACAGATCTGTTCCAAAAATACAGATCTCTGTTTATGAACTGATTTCAATATTTGAACTGATAATCCCTATTTAAACAAATTTATGAACCGATTTCAATATTTGAACAGACATTCCAGATAATCCCTATTTGAACTGATTCATGAACTGATAATCCCTATTTCTAAACAAACAAACACAAACAGAGATCGGGGCGAGAGAGAGAGAGAGAGAGAGAGAGAGAGAGAGAGAGGCTTACCTGTGAGAGAGAGCCGATCGGTGTAGATGCAAAACCAGAGAGTAGGAGACTGTGAGATGAGAGAGTGGGGGAGATGAGATATTGAGAGAGACAGATCAGAGAGAGACAGATCTCAATATGTTCAAAAAAAAACCAAAGATCGGGGAGAGAGAGACATAGACAGAGATCAGAGAGAGGGGCTTTACCTGTGTGCGATGAGGTCGATTGATCGGTCGATCTTGTGAGAGAGAGACTCGATCACTGAGTGCGCAGATCAAAATCGCGAGTGAAAGTGAGAGAGAGACCGAGAGGAGGAGAGGAGATACAGTTCTCTGATGAGTGAGTGTGAGTGTGTGAGTTTGATTAGATTAGGGTTTGTCTTGTTTTGGACGATCAGATTTGAAGGAAAAAAATAGTGGTTATTTTGAACGGTTAGATCAGATCAGATTAAAAAAAAAAAAAAGTTTTATGCGGGCGGGTTGGGCGGGTGCGGGTCAAACCCGCAACCCGAAATTTACATAAAATCCAAACCGCACCCTACCCTAATGTGTTTGCGAAACCGCCCATACATGCGCGGTTCGGATCGGGTAAGGCGGTTTGGGCGGTTCGGATGACCCTATGCCCAGCCCTAACATTGACATGTTAACATTCACATTGATAAGAGTATAAAATTGGCTCGCGGCCCATGGACGGCCAAAAGCCCGCCCGCGGCTCGAGGTGGGCCCGACCCGGCCCGTTGACAATGTGAATATTCACATTGACATGTTAACATTCACATTGATAAGAGTGTAAAATTGGCTCGTAGCCCGTGGGCGGCCCGAAGCCCGACCGCAGCCCGAGGCGGGCTTGGCCCGACTCGTGACAATGTGAATATTCACATTGACATGTTAACATGCACATTGATAGGAGTGTAAAATTAGCCCGCGCCCCGTGGTTGCCCGAAACCCGTCCACGGCCCGTGGGCGGCCCGGGGCGGGCCCGGCCCGGCCTGTTGACAATGTGAATATTTACATTAATAAGAGTGTACAATTGGCCCGTGACCCGTGGGCAGCCCGAAGCCCGACCTCGGGCCAGGGCGGGCCCGACCCGTTGGCAATGTGAATATTCACATTGACATATTAACATTCACATTGATAGGAGTGTAAAATTAGCCCGCAGCCCGTGGGCAGCCCGAAGCCCGATCGCAGCCCGAGGCGGGCTTGGCCCGACCCGTGACAATGTGAATATTCACATTGACATGTTAACATTAACATTGATAGGAGTGTAAAACTTGTCCGCTGCCCGAAGCTCACCCGGGGTGGCCCGGGTTTGGCACTTGTCCGCTGCCCGAAGCTCACCCGGGGTAGGCCCGGACCCAAACCCGGGCCACCCCGGGCCGCCCATGGGACGCGAGTCAATTTTACACTCTTATCAATGTGAATGTTAACATGTCAATGTGAATATTCACATTGTCAACAGGCCGGGCCGGGCCCGCCTGGGGCCGCCCACGGGCTGTGGGCGTGTTTCGGGCAGCCATGGGGCACGGACTAATGTTACACTCTTATCAATGTGAATGTTAACATGTCAATGTGAATATTCACGTTGTCAACGGGCCGGGCCCGGGTCGGCCCGGGGCCGGGCTTCGGGCTGCCCATGGGTCACGGGCTAATTTTACACTCTTATCAATGTTAATGTTAATATGTCAATGTGAATATTCACATTGTCAACGAGCCGGGCCGGGCTCGCCCTGGGCAGCGGGTGGGCTTCGGGCCGCCCATGGGCCAATTTTACACTTCTATCAATGTGAATGTTAATATGTCAATGTGAATATTCACATTGTCAACGGGCCGGACCGGGCTCGCCCCGGGACGCCCATGGGACGCGAGTCAATTTTACACTCTTATCAATGTGAATGTTAATATGTCAATGTGAATATTCACATTGTCAACAGGCCGTGGGCTAGTTTCGGGCAGCCACGGGGCGCGGGCTAATTTTATACTCTTATCAATGTGAATGTTAACATATCAATGTGAATATTTGCATTATCAACGGGTAGGGCCGGGCCCGCCAAGGGTAGCCCACGAGCCGCAGGCGGGTTTCGGGCCGGCCACAGGCCGCGGGCTAATTTTACACTCCTATCAATGTGAATGTTAACATGTCATATTCACATTGTCAACGGGCCGGGCCGGGCCCGGGCTGCCCACGGGTCATGGGCCAATTTTACACTGTTGTCAATGTTAATGTTAATGTTAATATATTAATGTGAATATTCATATTGTGAACGGGCCCGCCCCGGGCGACGGGCTGGTTTCGGGCTGCCCACGGGCCGCAGGCCAATTTTACACTCCTATCAATGTGAATGTTAACTTGTCAATGTGAATATTCATATTATCAACGGGCCGGGTCGGACCTATTTTTTTGGCTTGCGGGCCGGCTCGGCCCGACTCGAATTTTTCCCGGCACCCATGAGGATCGACATGAGCCAGGCCCCTATACATTGACGATATAAACATTTATATTGACGGTGTGAACATTCACATTAAGGGTATTTTGGTAATTATGTCATCCATAGGACTTATTGAAACATAAGAAAATAATGTGAACTAAATGGAAGATAAGTAGATAAAAATGGTATTTTGGTCTTCTTATCTCAAATTGGACCTAATGGAATAGTCAAAAAGAATATGGGTTGGATGGAATAAAGCTCTTAGAAAATGGATTTATCAAAAAAGCTCTCTTAAAAAAAGTGTATATCATATCCACATTATAATTAAAAAGTAAAATTGTAAAATTTTATACTTTTGAGTTATAACTAAATATATATATATATATATATATATTATAACTAATACAATATGAGATATAATTAAAGAATTGATGAATTATGAGAGATTGTTTGACATGTGCTATTTTAGCACATCTTTTTATTTTTTTTTATTATCTTATTTGAATTATATCATCTCTCTATTACTTTGTACTTTTTTTTATAAAAAGTAAAAATATATTTATTTAAATTATCTCATACAACCTCTAAAATAATGTCATAACTAAAAAAAAAAAATTAATTATTATTAAAAAAAATGACATAATTAAGGATATGTATATTAAAATTTCTCAATTTTTTGAGACTACACAACCCGGATTACGATTTAGATTTTTTTTAAAAATAAAAAATAAAAAGAATTTCACAATTTAAGTTATACGTAAGGAAAATTTATTTATAAATTTCATTTAGATTTTAAGAGCATCTCCAACGGTGACTCAAATTTTTCACCAAATTTGAGTCAAAAATGACCCATTTCACTACATTTGATACCACTTGCTCCAACGGTTCACCTTTCACCAAATCTATCCCGGGACAACCGGGTGGTCGACCGGCCGGTTGACTGGTTAGGCAAAAAATTTTTTTTTTTTTTTTTGGCGAATTGTCTGAACTTTTTTTTGAACTTTCTGAACTTTTTCGGGACGATCGGGGTGGTCGACCGGTTAGGCAATTTTTTTTTTTTTTTTTAACGGTTTGAACTTTTTTTCTGAACTGTTTGAATCTTTTACTGGTTGACCGGTTGGTCAACCAGCCGGGCAATCGGCTGGTTGACCGGTGTACCTCTTTCAACGGTCAGTAACAGTGATTTGGTAAAATCTATGTCTCGTTCTCAGTTTGATGCTTTTTTTTGCTGAAATCTCATTTTGATATCAATCTGGTGCAACGGTTGGAGCTTGAAAAAGTAGGTTTTTCATCAAAATTTGAATTTGATGCTGGGTTTGGTTCACCGTTGGAGATGGTCTAATACCATACATTTTGAACTTATATTACAATAGTATTATGTGGTCTATTATACTCTTATACACTTTTATTATAATATATATATACTAGCGTATGCCCGTGCCTAAAGGCACGGTGTAAATAATTTTAAGATTAAAATGTAGTTATAATTTATACGTATTATGTTGAGATTTATAAAGTTTGTGTCATTTTTTTTAAAGATACTGAAAAAATATATTGAAATATTTTTCTTCTTAAAGAACTTATAACAATTTTGCTTGTATTACACGCTCTACAAAACTCAAATAAAATAACAACTCTCCCTAATCTTAATGCAAATTAAGAAACAAACATATAAGATTTAAAGTTATATTGCATATCAAAATATAAAAGGCAGTAAAAAAAAGTGTAAACACTGAATAAAAAACAGAAATAAAGTTATACTGTCATACACCAAAAGGGTAGGTTAAAACTTTACAAAAAGTGGGTTAAAGCTTTACAAAAGATGTATGCTTTACAAAAGATGTGTCACTAACATGTCATACACCAAAAATTATATTGTCATACACCAAAAATATGTATGCTTTACAAAAGATGTGTCAATAACATGTCTTCAAATATGCGTTTACCCAAACTTCCTCCACATTACTTTCCAAAAAGTCTTTGTATCAACTTTTATGTATCCCCAATGAGGAATATGCACAACAATCTGGTAATTTGTGGAAACAAAAAAAATATAAATTAGTACATTTGTTGGAAATATACATGTAAAAATACTTTCAGATTGAAATTACCTTATTACATCCCCATCGAAGCAAGGTAGTCGTATTTCTCCTTTTAAGCTCCATGGATTTTTTGGTCCAATCCTACAAAAGTCCAAATTTCAAATTATTATTAAATTGAAATTTTTTAAAAAGTTATATAATCAACAGAAATAAATCTACGTGGTTACCTTCTAAAAAAACGTCATTTAATCTGCATAGAATACTACAACAATACTTCAGGATAAACAATATTTGTAGTAGAATCCAAATTATCTTTAGGGAGGAGAATACTTATACGATCAAAGGATGTACATCTAGACAATGCCACATATAATTGCCCATGGCTAAACACTGGTATACGCAAATCAACCCCAACAAATTTCACAGATTGTCCTTGAGATTTATTAATGGTCAAGGCATATGCCAATCGGACTGGAAATTGACGTCTTGTCATTTGGAAAGGCATTTCTGAAGAAGATGGTGTCAAAGATATCCTTGGTATAAATGCCAAATTACCAAAATTTTCTCCAGTTAAAATTTGAGCTTCAATTATGCGAGTGTCGCACCTAGTAACCATCAATCTTGTACCATTACATAGTCCATCTTTCGGTGCAATGTTTCTCAACAATATTATAGGACAACCCACTTTCAACTCTAACTTAAAAGTTGGCAACCCAGGAGGATCCAATGAATTTAAATATTCATTAGGATATCTATTTGTAATGGTAGGATCAATTTCATTATCTTCGGACATTTTATCTGCTGCAAGATAAGTATATAATCTCCCTGGAAAGATATTCAACGCAGTAGTATTAATGTCACTAACATCATCGTTACGTGCAGACAGAATTGTGCGTTCAGTTAAAAATGTTGGGGTTGACGTCTCTATCGTATTCAATTGTGGATAAACTGTAGAGAGTAATTCATTCAAATCTTGACATTTGTGTATTGTTGATGGAAGGTTAACAATTTCTTGAGGATTGGTCCCAATCTAAAAAAAAGTGAAACCAATAAAAAAGTAAGTGTAAGCACAATTTATTAATTTAAAATAATCTATATAATATAGGTTAAAGTAGTGTTACCTCCATCAAGAAATTTGCAAAATTAGCATTTTCATAGCCTTCATGATTCAAGCGCATATTCAAATCCAAAGTCAAGATATATATATGCTTCCATAGAACAGAGTGTCTTAATGATGCATTCACAATTTGCTCATGAACTCCTTTGGGTATAACTGGTAAGATTTGTCGAAAGTCTCCTCCAAGAACAACAGTAATACCCCCAAATGGCTTTTCACTATCACAAATATCCCTCAATGTACGATCAACCGCCTCAACACAATGTCTATGCTGCATAGGAACTTCATCCCAAATTATGAGTTTTGTTTCTCTAAATAACTCAGCTTGTAATGATTGTTTGCTAAACCCACAAAGTGAATTTTCCAATACATCTAACGGAATAAAAAATGTTGAATGTGCAGTGCGACCTCCTACCAGTAACAGTGATGCAATTCTAGACGAAGCCACAATAACAACGATATGCCCAAGGCTATGACATTTTAATGCAATCGTATTGTATAGAAATGTTTTCCCTGTTCCTGCACCCCCATTCAGAAAGAAAACAGTTCCTTTATTTTGGAAAACTGAAGAAGTGATTGTATTATAAGCATTCCACTGTCCATTATTGAGACAATCAATAGTAATTTGTGGATCTTCATGTTGTGCCTTACTCTGCAATTGTTGATGTTCAACTATCAATCGATTACCAACTACTGCACTCCAATTTGCGGTAGGTTGTGGCATGGGTGGGAAGTCAATTAAACTTTTGCCTGATTCATGAAGCATTTGATTCAAAAGATGGAGACCATAATCTTCAATTTGAGCCTCAGTTGGTTTAGAAATGACAAACAATGTACAAATCTTATATGCAAGATCATCACATATATGCGTTGAAAATTGATTCCATAATGCACATGGATTTAGTGGAGAACACTGGGTGAGAATAATACTAAACAATCTCCTCAATTGATATCCAGTTTTTATGACTGCAGCCTCTTTCAAGCATTGTATCCATTCTTCATCATCTTCTAAAAGCCCCCTTGCAACACATGCTAATTTAAATGTATCATGCACAACATTATCGACCGTGCGTAAAGATTGAAACGACTTTGGTCCTTTGACAACGGTTAGTAACAAACGTAGATAAAATCTTTCGCCACAATTAGGGCTTGCAAAGTACATTCTACCAATTGCATATCCCCTTTCTCTTGATTTCCATCTCTTTTCTGACTTGAGCCAAACAAAATGTTGTGGAAATTCTTGATAAGTGAATGGACATTCATCTTCACTGGCAGCACAATATGCAAAGAAGCCAGTAAGAGTTGACATTTGTTGACCAGCTCTAGATTGAATCGTTTGTAATGACTCTTCTAGGTTAAAAATAACACGATGCATTCCAGGTAAATGAAGTGTCAATCGTACAACTGTTGGCATCTCTGCATGCAAAGGATGACCAAATATTCGCCAAGCAGCTTCTGGAGGTCCAATATACCTTGCATCGAGATATTGTTGAATCTCATTTATCATTCCTAACACCATCGTTGTACGATCATAACCCTTATAAATGTACTTATGTATGTACTTGACACATCTCATTCCGGCACAAACTTCCACATTTATATGACAGTTGAAAAGTTTTAAAAGATATGCATTGTATGGTACGACATCCCTGTTATCAACTTCTTGCCCTCTCACAGTATGTACTTGACCATTATTGCGACGACGATAGATAGGGTATCCATCTTGATCCATAGTTGTTGTTTCTGTGAAAGCTCAAGGGTATCTCTTAGTGCATCTACCATTTTCCATACATGGTGCTTGCGGATTTCGAGCACCACATGGTCCATGTACCATATAACATTTGATAGTTTCAAAAAGCATAGGATCATCTTTTGGGTCTGGAAATTCTGCACAGACCAATTTGTCTACTTGAGCACATGTCCGAATTTTGTCTGGACTCTTGAGAAATAAAAGTGCATGCATATGAGGGAGGCCTCGTTTTTGAAATTCAATTGTAAAAACATGTGCAACTTTATTTCCAAACACTTTATTTGTTTCTATCTCCTTCATCAAACATTTTCTCTTCAACTCAAAAACACGGGCAATTAAATCAGGACGATCAATAGGTTTTTGATATGGTAATAATGCTGAAGTAATTTCTGGCCAATTGGGATTTGCAGTCATGGTAAGAAAAATATCTGGGTGTTGGTTGTATCGTGTGATAGCCATTGAATCTTGAAAGATTTCAAACATATGTCTAGGACTACCAGTAAATGAAGATGGCAAAACAAACCTTTGACCAATTTGTCCAGGTCGCACATAATCTGGATCCATATCTGACAACTCTTAGTAAAGCTCAGCTCGAAGTTTCCCTTGATTAAGCTTGTAGTATGTCAATCGATTTTGCTCAGTTCCAGCCCAAGCATTTACCAAAAACTCTTGAAATAGTTTCCCACCTAGCAAAATTGTTGAATACTCTGTGGGTCGTTCAAACAAACGATAACTATAAAAATTCATTTGAGTAAGTCGATCAGTTGAAGGTCGATCATACTGAACATTCCACAATTTCAACTCAGGTTTCCATCCAAGCTCACCATATGGAAATAATAGAACATAATGTAATGGCAAGTATGCTGGGTGACATTCATTAATTTGCATTAACTCATTATTTCCTCGGAAATGTAAAATAATATCTCTCATTCCATTTACCTCTGTTCCATCACCTGGTATTACAATTGCAATCTCATCTGTAGTTGGTAGGTTATAACGACGTCGATCAGTTGTTGAACTGTAATGAAGATGAGCAGGTAGATTGTGTCCTGCCGAGTCTAATTGATGTAAAATGGCATGAGCCTGGCGATATTTATCTACAAATACATTGACTTGCAACAAACTATCCTGAATAGTTTTGAGAACATCCCTTCTCAAGTTAGGATTTCTATGATTACGAATTTCTAAAGCTGAATAAGGGTCATAGATATACAGCTGAGCATAACTCGCATCCTGCCCTGGTTGTGGTTGTAGTGATCCTGTTCGATGGCGCAATTCCCCATGAATTGTGAATGATGTAGGGCCCCTTCCACTGAGTACTCTAGGATCCAATGTAGCACCAAGACTCGTAAAAGCGTTGGCTGCATTGTACACTCGAGTATAACTTCGAAAGGATTTTGATTGATCATTATTCCCATCATACAATGCCTGAAGTGGTGGAGAGGGTGTAATAAGTAAAGGTAGCCTAATCTTTCCTTCCAAACAGCAAGTTCCGAATAAGGGACGCTTTATAGATGATTTTGTCAAATTTTCATCCATCCAATGTAAGGCTAAACAATAAGGACATAATACATCCATCTTGCCAAGATAATGGCGGCAAGAATCTTTGTGTGCCCGGGCCTCAATTGATATACTCGTAGGCAAATCTTCTAATTCATCATCAGTACATAGATCTTGTTGAAAAAATCGATTTATAGGAGTAGACCTACGAATATTTGTGTATAAATAAGACTTTGTAAAACAAAACGGTATGAGTAAAAGTATGTATTTCAAGATTAGACATAGTAGTTTACCGATTCCTTTGTGAATTTGAAGATGTGCTTGGCATAGAAAACGAACATGTAGAATGATGGGTAACCATTGTTCGTTTTTGTGCCGACTGAGAATCTTCAGTTATTGTTTCCCACTCCAAGTGAGTGCGATCGCGACGAATTGGTGTTAAAGAATGTTGTCTTAGTTGAACGCATTCTTCTAATCCCTCTTGCTCTCGTTGCAAGCATTAAAATTCAATTTTTTCACGCTCTCGCCGTGCCCGTTGGGCCAATGCAGCTTTTGATATTACATTATTATTTTGTGCCTAAAAAGAAAATATTTTATCATTGAAGCAAAAGATGTGAATATTTTGTACTTAAAATGAAACTATCTTCTTATTTCTTCCCTTTCTCTTAATTTTGTTTTCTATTTTATTTGTTTTATACCTTTAATAGTGTTATCTTTATTTCTTTTTTTCTTATTTCTTCCATTTCTATCTTCTTATTTCTTCTCTTTCTCTTAATTTTGTTTTCTATTTTATTTGTTTTATACCTTTAATAGTGTTATCTTTATTTCTGTTTTTCTTATTTCTTCCCTTTCTATCTTCTTATTTATCCCCTTTCCCTTTCTTTGTTTTCTATTTTATATATTAAATAAGAATTAAAAACCTATCTTATTTAGTTTCTCCTTTCTTTATATATTTTTTCTTTATTTCTTCGTTTCTTTTTTCCTATAAGTAGCAACTTATGGACGGTACATTATAAATGCACATGTATCCATGCAAAATAAGAATAAATAAATTTGAAAACCACATACAAATAATAGCAAGTTACAGGAAAACATATTACAATCATTCTACAAAAATAACATAATACAATAAATTCATTTTATACACTCATATATTTTAACTATTCAAAATTTTGATTAGTTTTGCATCATATTTTTAAAAAGGAATATATACCACATGACATGCATTTGTCATTCTCTTGCCGGAATGAGCCATCTTTTCTTTTCCTTTAAACATTGGGTTGACATTTTCTTTATCTTTTGCCTAACAAATATAAATAAAATATTGAAAAGATTAAAAAAATCTTATATAAATAAAATACATATAATGTTTGACTTGATTTTGTACTTACCACACGAACACGGATAACATTAAGGTCGTGCTCATCACGGATGACCACACCAACATTTCTACATGGAGTTGTAGGAGGAGGCCTACAGAAATAGATTGTGAACAAATTAAAATCTATATAATAAAGTGGTAATAGTAAGAGTAAAAAATTCAAGATTGTCTTGGGTAAAAAATTCTTTTTATTTTTACCAATTTGGTGTTAAAGAAGGTTGTCTTGGGTTAATACATTCCTTCGATCTTTCTCTTTCTCGTTCTCGTCACAGGCGTTGTCCCAATTGGTATGCAGAACATGGCTTTTGATTTTTTTCACGTTCTCGCCGTGCACGTTGAGCCAATGCAGCTTTTGATAACACATTATCATTGTGTGCCTAAAATGAGAATATTATATAAGAAGGTGCATAAAATGTGAAGATTAACTAACTTGCTTCCCTTTCATCATGTATTTTTTCTTCCTTTTAACTAACTTTTCCTCTTCATTCGGTTAAGTTGTTAGTCATATAAGAACCAATGCATGTATTTATGAAATTTAAAAAGGAAGGGAAAAATAATTTGAAAACACATTAAGCACACAAAACTGCAAACTCACTATGCATGCACTTATTGGTTTTAAGACACTACCCATCTCTTTACAAAATGTACGTTGAAAAGGTAAATATTAGATCATTGGGTACATAAAATGTGAATATTAGCGTGTAATGTCTTGTACTTTCCTTTTCTCTCTTCTTGTTGTTTTTGTTATATTAAAATACATTTTTGTCTTTTTCTTCTTTCCTTAAGAACTTCTTATAAGAAAAATAAAAATTAAAAAAAATTATATTATGTAGTTTCCTTTTCATCACATATTTTTTCTTTCTTCTTATTTTCCTTTTTCGTTTTCTTCTATTATATTTTTATTATGCTATGTTGTAGATGCAACATATTGTACAAATGCAACATATTTTTATCATACAAATAGACAAACATATTAAAAATTCAAATTAATGTTCATACAAATGCATTAGCATGTTGTACAAATGCTTACTTTAACATGCTTCAGAAAAACATTTCACATTCAATAAAAAGAATTGAATAAATTTTTGAAAAAGAAACTTTTGAAAAATGTACATAAAAAAATAGTATATGACACTACGCAATTCCTAAAAAAATCTATATAATATTCGAAAAAGAAACTTTTAAAAATTGTTGAGAAACCATACCATGGGATGTGCATTTTCCTTTCCTTTGCCATAAGGAATAGCTTTTTTTTGTTTCCTTTGATATTGCTTTGTCTTTTTCCTTTGCCTTTGCCTGTAAAAAATAAGTAGAATATATTTATAAATTATTTTTAAAATGATAAAAAAATACATGTCCAATGTTCAAGTGACTTTTATGCTTACCTCATGAATGCGAATAGTATTAAGGTCACGCTCATCGCGAATAACAACACTAACATTTCTTTCTTGAAGAAATCGAACCTATACATACAAAAACTTTAGAGTAATAAATAAAACTTTATACACATAAATAAGAAAATTAGTAAAGGGAGGAAATATTACGGTTCGGTGTAAGTCCCCATCCACCTATAAAGCATGAGGAAAAAAAATTATTAGAATAGTGATGTTGTCCATAACTGTTGTACTTAAATTTATTAGAGAGGTACTTAAATTTATATGAAGAGAAAAAAGAAGAAAAAAAACTTACTTGACCAAAAATAGTGATATTGTTCATAACTGTTGTACTTCAACCTAAAAATTTTAGACACAAAGAAACAAAAAATTAGCAATAATAAAAGTTAACATGGATTTCATTGGCAATGAAATGTTATTTCCAAATATGTTGCTACCAAATTGAATAATAAAATTCAAAATTTTATTTAAATAAATAACTGCCATGAATAGAAAATACTTAACGGGTTACAATCAAGAGGAAAAAAAAATAAAAATAAGAGCAAAATTAGAAGGGTACAATTTAGAAAAAGGTACGTGCCTTCTCTATTTAGAAAAATAAAAATACTCGGTGAATTTAGAAGGGTACAATAAGAGCAAAAATAAAAATAAACTTCTAAGAAAAAGAAAAAGGTCAACAGATACCAGAGGCACGTGCCCTTAGAAGGGTACAAAATGTTAAATACATTTGTTTGGGTTAAGTTAAATACTCGGTGAATTTGATTCAAAACAAAAATCCTTATGTTAAATACTTGCGTTAAGTTAAATACTTGTAAGTTTAATACATTTTTTTTTCATGAAGACAACTAAAATAATACGCACACACATAAGGATTGACCAAAATTATATTCCCTTAAAAAGGTGCAAAAAAAAAAAAAACATAGAATGTTAAATAAAAAATAGAATATTACACATAGAATATTCTATGTTGTGTTCATGAAGAATATTATGTTGAGTTTATACCAACATAGAATACTATACTCCCATAAAACGGTGCCAAAAAAAAAAAAAAAAAAAAAACATAAACTCTCTCGCCATATTACACATAAATGTTAAAATGCCAAGTCTTTCAAATTTTTCTTTTAATTAGGAACTCTAGATATTCACAAAAAAATTAAATAAAAAATATTTATCATCTATACATTATAATCACACAGCAAATAAATATTACATTTGAATGGTACAACTAAATAAATATATTACACAGCAAATAAAATGTTAAATAAAATTTTCTGAGTATCAGTTTAATTTTTTTGTTGCAGGAAGATCAACTAAATAAATCACCCTTACTTTCTTTTTAAATAGCTCCAAACAAACAGTCCCTTCCCCCTCCCCCCTCTCTCTCTCTACATTCTTTGCGAAACCCATAATCAAACTCACATTTTCTGAGTCAAACCAGCATTTAGAATAGATATTTTTTAACAGTCACATTAAAATGATAAATTAAAACTGGAGCACAATAAAATGGTCTAAATTTGAACTTTTCTCTTTGTTAACTGACTTCAATTTTATAAAGATGAAATTAAAACCAAAATCACACAACAAATATATTACATTTGAATGGTACAACCAAATAAATATATTACATAGCAAATAAAATGTTAAATAATATTTTTTGAGTGTGAGTTTAATTTTTTTGTTGCAGGAAGATCAACTAAATAAATCACCCTTAATTTTTTTTTAAATAGCTCCAAACAAACAGTTCCTTGCCATAATAACCTATCTCTATATCTATCTCTCTCTCTCTCTCTCCCTACATTCTTTGAGAAACCCATAATCAAACTCACATTTTCTGAGTCAACCTAGCATTTAGAATAGATGTTTTTTAACAATCACATTAAAATGATAAATTAAAACTCGAGCACAATAATTGTCCGAATTTGAACTTTTCTCCTTCTTAACTGACTTCAATTTTATAGAGATGAAATTAAAACCAAAATTAAAACCCATTATAATCATAAATATTTTGAAGTTCACCATTTATGACTTGGAAACTCCAAACATAAATTTATGCCAAAAAAAAAAAATCACCACATAAGAAAGCCATTTTATAAGCAATAAAGTAATACACACATATACATTGACCAGAATTTTTGAAATGCAACATATTCAATTATACTCCCTTAAAAAGGTGGGGAAAAAAAAAGGAACATAAACTCTCTTGCCATATTACACATAAATGTTAAAATGCCAAGTCTTTTTAGAATGGTACAATTTTTTTTTTTTTTTTTACATTTGAATGGTACAATTTTTTTTTATAACAAAATATTAAATACTTGTGTTAAGTTAAATAGTTGTAAGTTTAATACATTTTTTTTTTCATGAACACAACTAAAGTAATACACACATATATACATTGACCAAAATTTTTTGAAATACAACATAGAATACTATACTCCCTTAAAACGGTGCCAAAAAAAAAAAAAACATAAACTCTCTTGCCATATTACACATAAATATTAAAATGCCAAGTCTTTCAAATTTTTCTTTTAATTAGGAACTCTAGATATTAAAAAAAAAATATATGCAAAAAACAGTCTCTTTCTTTTTATAATCACACAACAAATATACTACATTTGAATGGTACAAATTTCTGCTTAATAGTTCAAATAATTGACAGTAATTCTTTGATGAAAAAATAATTTCTGCTTAATGTTTTTTTTTTTGATTAAAAAAATTGGCAATAATTCTGATTAAAAATTGACAAAAATTTGGTGATGAGAGACATTTCCTCAATGTTTCATAGGTCTGAGAGAAATTTGGTTCACAATAATTCTGCTCAATGTTTAATCAAAATTGACAGAAGGCACGATGTAAATAATTTTAAGATTAAAATGCAGTTATATAAAATATATATATTTTTTTTTTTCTTAAAGAACTTGTAACATTTTTGCTTGTATTACATGCTCTACAAAACTCAAATAAAATAACAACTCTCCCTAATGTTAATGCAAATTAAGAAATAAACATATAAGATTTATAATGTTCACCAATATTGCAAATCAAAATATAAGAGCAAGTAAAAAAAAATTGTAAACACTGACAGAAACTAAAGTTATTGTATACTAAATCTATATACTAAAGCACATCAGTATAATGTAGGCATTCAACTCATCTTGGTAATGAAAAAAAGAAAAGAAGCAGAAATATGTGATATTCTACCAAATTGCTATCAAAATGCTAGCACATATTATGTCTATGATACCAAGAACCCTTTTATTTACTCTCCATTTGATACTGTCAAGTGTATTAAGGGCCTGAAATGCAGAAAAATTTGTAGAGTAATTCCAATTTCAAGTGTAAACATAACAAATTGGTTAGACCAACTCCCCAAAGCTATTTGAAATGAAAATCACCCAAAAGCACACAACGCTTCAGAACTAAATACTGTAAGAAAATGTAAATAAATTAAAACCCATTTAAAAAATAAAACCCATCAAGTATTAATTCAAATTCAAAACCTTTTAAAAAATTAAATCCATTTAAGAAACATAATGTTAAGATTAAATTGGATAAATTACATTTTAATCTAGATTATAAATTACATTAAACTGGATAAATCTATTATTGCAGATTAATCTATCTATTATTGTAAAACATTTACAAATGATAATATTAAATTTTTTTTAAATAAATCGTAAACTAAAAGCAAATTGAATGATTTAATTCCCAATGGAAGCCAAACAACATATTAAAGAAGTAGGATACCTTTAAAGGTTTAGCCAATTTTCTATGAACAACAGCTGATTAAAAAAAAATAAATCAAATAGATCTTTGTGTAAGATCTATGTGTAAAATCAAATAGAGAGAGGAGCACTAAAGATCTTTGCAATTTTCTTATTTGTATAATCAATTTTACTCCCCAAAATTACTATATGTGAGAGAAAAATTTCAGTCAACACTATTACAATGAGCACACAACAGGTTCTAATTTCTTATTTGAAGTCCTTTGTTGTTCCAATTCTACGTGCACTGAACATATAAAGCTGATCAAGAAGGCTTATTCTTTCCAATTTTGGCTACTTGTATTTCAAGCATCTCCTTAAATATAGCTAGCTATGAGACCTAGGATGGTTTTGAGTGGATGTTTTTTTTCCCCCTCCATTTTAGCATTGGATACTATCATGAGCTAAATTTATATTAAAGAACTGGTAGTTTTGGGTCCAAAATATAAAAATACCATATGGAGGTGGAGCGTGATCATAGAAAGGGAAAACATTATGGAGTAAACAAACAAATCAAATTAAGTAAACAAACAAATCAAATTTTTTAAAACTGAATTTATGCACAATTTGTATACAGAATCTTTTTATATAATACACCTAATATTTTCTTAGTTGATGATTCAAATTATTATTATTATTATTATTATTATTATTATTATTATTATTTTTTTTTTTTAATATTATTTTTTAAAATATTATTTTTTAAAATATTATTTCTTAGTTGATGATTCAAAATATTATTTTTTAAAATTATTATTATTATTATTATTACTTACAGTGCTTTTTGAAGAAAATGAGAATCAAGAATTCTTATTCTATAGTTTGTTTATAAACTGAATTCAATGCTTTTCCACGCCAATTTTCTAGTGTATTTAGGACATGAAAATGTAGTCTGATAAGGGGAGGGGAAAATGTAATCTCTATTACATCCTTTGTTACTTGTCACTAAGTAGATTGATGGTGGAAGGAAATGAAGTTTGTACAAAGTGGGATGATAAAGTAGGAGCTTGAAATGTAGATTTAATGAATTTGGATCCATACCTGTTATATTAGCAACCTATATATATGTTTGCATATAAAATTTACTAAAATTAAAAACCGAAGAAAAAAATGGGAGCCAAACAGGGGTAGTTAATATCAATATGCTTCAAGAATTATATAGAAGCTTAGCTTCAAGGATTATATACTATCTTATACCAGTATAGAGAACTAATTATAGAAGTATAGTGGTCTGTTGAATATTTTCTAAACTAACCGAGCAGGATGTCGAGCAGCTGAAGTGATGTCGCAGCCGGAGTGAACAACGGTAAGAGTGGTCAGAGTGATCCACAGGAGCTCTGATGAAGGCAAAAGCTGAGAGAGGAAAAAAAAATTCAAGAAGAAGTTAATAATACTTTTCCATATATCTATAGATTGGTCTGTGCAGAAGTTAAAAAATTCAAGAAGAAGTTTAGCTTTCTTTATGTTTGAATTCAAGTAAAAGAAAAGAAAAGAAAAGAAAAGAAAAGAAAAGAAAAGAAATTCTGCTGGAAAGAAATTCTATAATATTCAAGTTAACTGCTGGAAAGAAATAATATTGAGATACAATATGAGTTTGAGAATCACCAAATATGTATTATAGATTTCAAATCTAGACTAAAATATATTATGGTGTTGATATGAATATGAATGTTTAGCAGGTTCTAATTGTAAAATTTGTAAAGTAAAAATAAGAGTTTGAGAATCACCAAAAACATAATTGACTTACTACCAAAATTTACTGACTAAAAATTTGAATGGATACCTTTTTTTCATCAGTAACAACAATAAAATAAGAAAAGATTATAGTCATGTTTCTCAATATTTTCATGGACAAAACATGTACATTCAAAACAGATTAGATGTACCATAATTTTTTTTTTAATTTTCTTAAACAATTACAGAATCTATATACAAATTAAAAATAAACAGTCAGTGTAGATTACAGAATTACAGAATCTATATACAATTACAGAATCTATACAATTACAGAATCTATATTAAAAATCATAACAAATTGTAATCTGTTAACAGAATCTATATTAAAAATCATAACAAATTACAGAATCTATATTAAAAATCATAATATGATTTGTAATTCTGAATCTATATTACAGAATCTATATACAATTACAGAATCTATATTAAAAATCATAACAAATTGTAATCTGTTAACAGAATCTATATTAAAAATCATAACAAATTACAGAATCTATATTAAAAATCATAATATGATTTGTAATTTTGAATCTATATTACAGAATCTATATACAATTACAGAATCTATATACAAATTAATATTATAGATTTGAAATCTGTTAATATCAATAATGAAGGCTGCAAAAGAAATTCAAGTTAACACCATAAGAAATCTGCTGGAAATCTGCTAAAGTCTTGATAATGAAAACAGATATTAAAAATCTAATGCATTTCATACTTCACATTCCTTCTATTTAATAGATTTGTACACCATACTTTTGCTAGAAAGAAGTTTATTGTGGTAGCAAAATTTTAAGGTCTTAATCCAGACCTTGAACTGCAAACTACATTCTATTCAATTGGAAATTTACTCACAAAACCAACAGTATTAAAAAAGCTCATCAACAAAAGAACATAAAAAAGCTCATAAAAAAGCTCAACAGCACATGTAAAGTACCACCTGGCCCCCTGACCCAAGAATGCAAGGAGTTTTGGACACAACTGGCACTGCCAGGTGATTTTTGTAAAGTACCACCTGGCTACCATAAGTGTTTTGATTAATTTTTAATTTGATTCATTAAACCCAGAATTTCATCATAATGAAGTACTTAAAATTTAATCAATTTTTTTTTTTTTTTTTGGTAGTTGAAGTGACATACTGCTCACAAAACAACATAAGGAAGTTAGGAAGAATTAGGATTCCTTAATGTTGCTTCTAGTCCAAAAGCTATAGGAGAGGAAAGGAAAGGAAGAAATAAGCTATAAGTGGCTATCAGTTCAAGTATGAAACACATTAGCTGAGTGAACAAACTACTAAAGGAGTTTATTGTGGTGTTTGCAGATTTCATCACAGCCAAACCGTATAGCTCAATAAAATCTGCAAACACCATAAAATCTGCAAAAATTTGCAAACCGTATAACTCAATAAGCATTCAAGATGGCAGACACCATAATAAAATAAAATCTGCACAGACCTTAATAACTCAAATCTGCACACACCATAAGAACTCAAAAATAAAATCTGCACACACTAAAATCTGCACACAATAATAAAATCTGCACATAATAAAATCTGCACACAATAGAATCTGCACATAATAGAATCTGCACATAAAAAACAGCAGATTTTATTAAACACAAAAACAGAGCAAGATGAACAGCAGCCAAAGTGATTAATCTGCACACACCATATAAAATCTGATTAATATGGTGAACAGCAGCAGATGAACAACAGATTTTAATCTGCACACACCATAATAACACAAAAACAGAGCAAGATGAACAGCAACAGATTTATTTCTCTATCCCCTGTTTATTAATCTGCACACACCATAATAACTCAGATTTTATTAATCTGCACACACCATATAACTCAAAAACACAAAAACAGAGCAAGGAAGACAGATGGCAGACACAGGGTGTGGGTGAGACAGAGAGTAGATACTGATATAAACACAGACAAATCATCCATTGATCTAAATCTCACATACAGATAAGAACAACACTTTGATGGCTACAGATAAGAACAACACTTTTATTAACACTTTGATGCCTTAAACTCTGCCTTTCAATAGATAACAAACTAAAAAATAGGAAAAAAAACAGCAGCCAAAGTGATTAACACAAAATAAACAGGAGTTATTAACATGACTTATTAAATAAACAGTTGCCAATAAGCAAGATGAACTAACCAGCCGGAGTGATGAACTAACTCAGCAGCCGATAAACTAACCCAGTGCCAAAGTGAAACAGTTTCTGATAAACTAACCCAGTGCCAAAGTGATGAACTAACCCAGCAACCGAAGTGATGTCGAGCCGGAGTGAACAACGGTGAGAGTGGAACGGTGTAAGCTCTGATGAAGGCTCTGATGAAGACTGTGATGAAGGCAAAAGCTGAGATTTTAAAAAAAAATCAAGAAGAAGAACGGAGAGGAATAGAGAGATAGAGAGGGTAGGCAGAGAAATAGAGAGGGAAGGTGGGTAGACAGAGGGTAGATAGGGAGGCAAATCAGGAAGACAGAGGTTAGATACAGATGTTAGATACTGAGAGAGAAGAGTGGAGAAACAGGCATGTTGGGCGGGAAACAGAAATGTGGAGAAACAGAAATGTGGAGAAACATGCATCTCAGCCATTGGATAGATATTACAATTGATCTCAGCCGTGGGATCAAAATGTATCTCACATACATTTGAAGACATTTTCAAAATCCCTCTTGCCTTATTATATAGATATTACAATTGATCTCAGCCATGGGATCAAAATGTATCTCACATACATTTGAAGACATTTTCAAAATCCCTCTTTCCTTATTATATAGATATATTATCATATATCTGTAGACGTCCCCGAACGCCCCGGGAGGGTTAGTCCCGTTCTGTTCACTTGGGGTCACTACAGCTCGGACTCTCAAATTTGTCACGGTTCTTAATCTGAACCAAAGAGTCCAAACCCGGCAAATCGTTTGAGAAAACAAATTTTTAGAAAAGAAGTGCCAAACATGGACTGCTTTGCCAGATACAGAGTCGCCACCTAAATATTTTTTAATGGGGAGATTTAGGAAACCCTGACTCGGTGCCAAAGGCCACGTGTCTGTCATCACCAAAGTTGCCTCGGCTCGGGAACTTGGGTACGATTGGGGAAGGTCACTTCGTGAGCACCCTCGCTCGCCCGATCAAAGATCGGCCTCTACTAACCATGATATCTATTTTTGAAAACATTGTGTGTTCTTATTCCGGTTATTAGCCTAGATTTACTATGTGATGCACACAGCATACAAGTATAGACTGGATCGCCTGAATTGGAACAAAACATTTCATGTTTGTTTATTTGAAAATGGTTTGATGGTGCTACTCGCAAGTAGGCTAAGACGTGGATTTGCCACCCTCAGGTGGGCTTAGAAAACATGATTTTGCCACTATCTAGTGGGCTTAAAACATACATTTGATGAATTGTTCCAATCCAAGTAACTCAACCTTCACCCACAGGCATTCAGGCAGATATATCACATAAGCAAGTAGCCTCATGGTAAGCATGCTATTCATGACAGTCACTCACACGCATGCAAGGATGCTAAAGCATAAAACTCACCGAGTACTCCAAGCCAAAACAGAAGCTCATTAGAAATCATGCATGATCCTAAATACACAGAAATGCCTAATGCAACACATGCAAAATGCAAGTATAACAGGCTCGGCTATTCTAATCATGGCATATGAAATGCTACAGCTAACATGTATTCAACTTAGAATTGAAAATACAATGCAGTTAGTATGATGCGCCGAGCCCGGTGCATGCAAAACAGATGAATGAATGCAAACATGCTGTCATACTGTATGCTAATTGAAATATGCCCTAATCTAACCATCATAAGCGGGTAAATAAAAGGGAAGAAAGACGTGGGGTTGGAAGACATACATCGCACACACGCACACTTATTACAGTTGTGCCCTCGCGCAGAGGGTCCGAATAAATAATACAGTCCCGAATAAAAGAATAGTACAGTCCAAATAATACAGTCCAAATAATGTACAAATTCCTAATTAATTTACAAATTAACTAAGAAAGCTGTAAAACTGGCATGCAAGCCAGGGACTGCCTTGACTCCGCTCCGGATGATGAATGATGCATGCCCGGGTGCCTTTGCGCGGAAATCCACGGCGATGCCCCTATTAGCCTCTGTTTGCACTTTTTCTTGAAATGCGCGCCAAACTCCGGAAAGTTGCTGATTCTTGATTTTTTGCTGCAACAGAGAGCAGGAAAGGGGCATAGCAATGTATTTCACAAATATATGCATGCCTCGATCCTCGTGCCACCAATCACGCGTATCGATGCATGATGGCCGAGGAGCTGAATTGCACAATTCAATGTAGAATGAATGTACATGAAAACACAACAAAACCTAACTCCATCATGGATGATCCGGAGTGTCGGTGACTGGGGAATTGAGACGCGTTCCGTCACTCGGAGTACGAAACGCACCTTGTTTCCCGCGCCCGGGCTAACTCCTATCCCGAACACGATGCAATATGCATGACATGCATGAATGCAACTAAGATACAGCCTAGCATGCTCAATGCTATGAAAATGAGATGCCTCGAAATGCGTGCACACGGGCACGCAAACTGAGAAAATGACATACGCAATGCAAATGACATGGAAATATGATATGGGCTTACACTAACATGAGAGGGCCTCAGCCACACTCACATAAGAGGCCAATGGATGAAAATGAAGTGCCTCGAAACGCATGCACACGGGCACGTAAACCGAGGCAATGGCATATGCAATGCAATATGGCTAAAATGGCATATAGGATGCAACATGGACTTATACTAACATGAGAGAGCCTCAGCCATACTCACATAAGAGGCCATCAGATGAAAATGAGATGCCTTGAAATGCGCACACACGTGCACGCAAACCGTGGATCGACCCTAAGGCACAAAATGGCACTCTAATGAGACATGAAGTATGGCATACAAGCATGCAAATTTCAGAGGCGATAAATGATGCAAAACAGCCCCGAAATGTGGTAAAACAACACCCGATGCACGGAATAGTCCCGAAACATGAAATTTGGCACCCGAAATGGCCTATAGCTATGCCAAACATGCATTGTATGAACGTGAAGTGTGAAGACAGAAAAAAGGCAGTCCCAAAATAAGCATTTTTACAGTTCAAAGCATGGCCAAACAGAAAACATAAATAGGGCAAAACTAGCATGCAAAAATGGCCCTAAATATGAGACAAAGAAGCAACTCACAGCTGCTGACCCCAAACAGGTTAGGGGCCTTCTACAATATTGAAGAGGGGCCAAAAATATGATGTTTTACAGAACTGTAAAAACCCTAAAAACAGACACAAGTATGCTCGAAAAACTATGCAAGATAAGGCCCAAAAGAGGTTACAACACTAAGTATACAAAATATGCCCCAAACAGAAAAATATTCTTAATGAAACATGACAAGGGGGTCAAAATAATACCACTTTCAGTTCGAATCAAGGTCCAAAAACAAAAACACCATAGGCTAATAAATCATGCAAAAAAAGGGGGGAAAGAGGGCTACAATGGCAAGTGGCATATGGAAATATCAAATGGTGATGAGCCCTTCAACAATGTTGAAGAAGGGCTCAAAATAAGCACACTTACAGTTTATAACATGCCTCAAAACAGATCACACACAAGCCAAAAATATCATGCAAGAAAGATGGCATACAAGAGGGTTATGAAGCAAGTGCAACAAGGAGGTCCCAAATAGGGTAAGACCCTTAATGAAAGATGAAAATAAGCTCAAAATATGGCCACTTTCAGTTTTGGTCGGAGCTCAAATGTATAAGCAAGAAGGGCTAAGATATAGACCAAGAAAAAAAGCAAAAAAAGGGAAAAACGAGACTCACCCTTGAAGACTAGTCTTTAGCAACCTCTTGGCTTGAGAAAAAGATGCTCCTTGCCTCTGGAAATGACCTCCAAACTGCTGGTATGGAGTGGTGGTGGTGGTGCTAGGTGGTGGTGAAGGAATGGTGAAGAAATGGTGTAGGGAACTTGGAGTTTTGATGGTTGGAATATAGAGAGAGAGATATATATATAATGTAGGAGCTCTAGACAAAAATTTCTAACCCTTTAATCTGAAGGGGTGGGGCTGTATATATAGGCAAAAGGGGTGGAAAAAGAGGGGGAAAAAAGGGGGGGGGGGAAAAATTCGGATTCAAAATTCCCCCCAAAAAGGCCAAAAGGGTGAGACAAAGAGGAAAGTGGTAGCTGCGGGTCCCAAATGGCCAAGAGCCCTTCAACAAAATTGAAAAGGGGCTCAAAACAAGGAACTTTGTAGTTTATATCAAGCCACGAAAATAAATACACGTAGGCCTAAACTATCGTGCAAGAAAAGGGAAAAATGGAGGGGTAAAGAAGCAAGTGATAGATGGAGATGTCAAACATCAAGAGGTCCTCAATCAAACATGAAAAGGAGCTCAAAATATGACTATCTCAAGTTCGGGTCAAAGCCCAAAAATGCAAAATGAGGGTTCAGGAGCCAAAACACGCAGTTTGGGGCCCCGAAAGTGGACTGTTAGGCACCGGAAGTGGTGTCCGACCACGAAGTTAGTCCCTCGGACCACAGTGTCCCTCAAAAGGGAGAAAATAAGATGTATGCCAAAAACTGAGGCAAACGGAGGTGGTTAAGCAGTCCCGAACTGAGGCACACGGCCAACGGCTCCGAAAAACCGGAAACCGGGCTCCAAACGGGCAAAATGGCCTACGACCACGAAACGTGGCCTACGGCCACTGAGAGATGATCTATGAGAACTCTCCCTCCCTTCGAGAAGAGAAAACAGAGCCTGGTTCGCAAACCGAGGCAAAGCACAAAAGAGTCCGGAAGTCCAGAAGCAAGGCTCGCAGCCGAGACTCTGAAACTTCTGAACGAACACAATATGCAACATCACCGAGCGCTCAATCGGTGACGTCTGAGTCTTAAGGTCGGTCAAAAATGGGGTGTCTACAGTATCTAGGAAAGATAAAGTCAATTATATATAAATTTATGTGTAAGGGCTTTACTTGTTCAAAAATTTTCCTTCACCATTATTTTATAATAAGGTCTTAGCATGGAAGAATATTTGGAATAGAAATTTTACATGTAGATTGATGATAAAAATAATGATAAACTCACAACAAATATGATAGTAAATTGGCGATGAATAGTTATTTTTTTACCATTATTATATATGAATCGTAATCTCTTTGTCGGCTTGTGTAATCACTGATATTATATAATTTATTCACCGGTATTATACCAAAGTTGATTATATGCAAATTTTTCTAAAAATGAGCATTAATATATATGAACTATTTGATATTTTTTTATATATTGTTTGATTATTTGTTATATATTGTTGTTATTATACTTATTAGTTGAGCAATCATTTTTATTGCCATTGAACACGAAATAGTCAATTTTTATTTTTTTCAATTTTGTGTCATATTTTCACGTTATAGTGTGAATATTTACATTGGTATGATTTCAGTTTTTAAAGGTTAGTTGTATGTTAATTGTAAACTGTGAACATTCATATTATATTTTCGCATAAATATATTTTTTTTAAAGTTAGTTATATGTTTATTATTTTTGTTACTATACTTGTTGGTTAAACAATTATTTTTATTACTATTGAATAATCGAAATAGTCAATTTTTACTTTTTTTATTTTATTTTATATTTATATGTTGCAGTGTGAATATTCATATTGGTATGAGTTTAGTTTTTTAAAATGTAGTTGTATGTCAATTGAAAATTGTGAACATTCGCATTGTATTTTTGTATGATTTTTATTTTTTTGAAGATTAATTATATGTTTATTGTTTGTTGTGAATATTCACATTGTACTTTGATGTGTTTTATTTTTTCGAAAGTTAGTTGTATACTTATTGTTTATTGTGAACATACACATTGTATTTTAGTTTTCATTTAAATTTTTTGATGCATTATTTTTAAATTTCACATTACAAAAAGTGTGAAAGTAGGATATTTATTAGCTTCCATAATTTTAAAAGAGTAGATTTTATATAGGATATTTATTAACTTTCATGATTTTCTCCTAATAGATAAATTATAGGGGTTTTTTTTTAGGGTCCCTGATATTAAGACTTTATAGTATAAAGGACATTCAATATTTTTATAATGTCTAAGGTCCCTTAACATTGATCCAGAGAAATTTCAATCTAGAGAAATTCTAGACTTTCCAAAGAATTTCTCTGGGTTCAACCCAGAGAAAATTCAAATTTCTCTGGTTTATTTTGACCAATTTTCTCTGGTTTCAAATTCAAATTCAAATTTCTCTGGGTTCATTTATAAACCAGAGAAAATTCAAATTTCTCTGGATTCATTTTAACCAATTTTCTCTGGATCAATATTATTTTATGAAATCATTTTGACAGACCTTGACCAATTTCTCTGAGTTCAAATTCAAATTCTTCCTCCAAAGAAATTCTTTGATAGCCTTCATCATCATCTTCTTTCTACATCGAATAAGTAGCTGTAGTAGCACCATGAAAGCCATATAAGCAAGAGCACTTTGATAGCATTAACACAAATACACAACATGACAAATGATTAACTTGAGGTAGCATGAGGCAATAACAAAGCTTCCAGATAAATTTGAACAACCCAAAGACCTACCAGAGAAATTTGAACAACCAGAGAAATTTAAACAAACCAAAGACCTACCAGAGGAATTTGAACAACCTAGAGAAATTTGAACAACTAGATAAATTTGAACAATCCAGAGAAATTCTCTGCTCCCAACCATTGCAAGGTTTATGTTCTTAAATCTATTGTTTAATTAATAGTTGGGGTTGATTTATTCAAATGATTGTTGTTGTTGAAGGCAGAGAATTTTACAAATGGTAAGTAAAATTGGATCATTGATGCTTTGTTGACCCACCGTCTCTTGAGAAAAATCAAAGCTGCGAGGTTCACTATGTTCCACCCACCAGAGAAATTTTCATTCAGAATTTCTCTTCTGTGGATTCTTTGTGTTTTGACCAATTTTCTCTACACTTTGGAATTTCTCTCCAGAGAAATTCTGCTCCAGAGAAATGCTGACTCCGTTCCCCAGGGCCACGAAAATGTCACTGCTTTGATTGAATTCTTCCAAGCACGCGGACTCAACATTCTTGACTTGGTTATCCTCTCTAGCTCCTACACCAACGGAAGGTCTACCTGCTATTCCATTCGACAGAGGCTCTCCACCCATACCATCGATCTTAAATATTTGAATTCTCTCAGGTGGCAATGCAACAACAGTAATATTAATATTAATATTAATCGGTTTGTTGATCTGGATGCTACCACTCCCAAGACGTTCGATGAGATTTACTACACAAATCTTGAGAAGATTCCTACTTCTTCCCCGTCATCACATTCATCAGCTTTAGAAAGGTCGGCAACCCTTGGACTCCTGCTGCAATCGTCATACCCAGTGGGCTCTCGCAAAACTGTCCCAAAATGTTACAGAATTGTCGGGTTAGCTCCTCAGCAAGTTTGTCCCAATGGGATGGGGATAGCAATTTCAGAATAGGGTGAGCTATCGAGCCTACCAGCCCATAATAGACATGCCATGAGCTTCTGGACTTCAGTCATATGGTTGGAAGTGAATGGGGCTAGGAAAGTTCTGGCATAGTTGAGAGGATCAACGAAAGAGAGAGAGAGAGAGAGAGAGAGAGAGAGAGGAGGGTGATGGTTTGAAGGTGTGAGGTATATCAAATTTCTCTGTAGGGACCTTAGACATCAAAAAATAATATTGTGGATCTCTTCCATTACTAAAAGTGGGAGAGGGACCTTAAACTAATTTTTCCTAGATTATAATTCAAAGGGGGTAAGTATTCAAACTAGATCGATTTTCTCCTAAAATATAGATTTAGTTTCTATTTTTTTTTTATGTTAATCTAAAGTTAGAGTTTTTGATCTTTTGGATAGCTACGGGTATAAATGGGTTATTATAAATTAATTTGGACTAATTAGTATATAAGTATTAGAAATAGAATTTAAAAAAAAATCACCCATTCACTAATAATTTAGGGGATTAATAACACTATATGCTTTAGGTGGTTCCAATTAAAATCAAAACAAAATTCTGTATATAATACAATTCATTAATAATGATGTGATAAGAAAGTTAAACTTTATCTATTTGAGTTTGTGATAAATTAAAAATTAACACATAATTTTTAAAGTCAATGAAATTGTAAAACTTGAATTGTGAATTAAAAAAAAAAAACAAAGATAATAATAATAAAAAAAATGAAAATTGGAGATATGGTATTGTTGAAAATAATGGTAAATAATTCCAAGAATCAAAAAACAGAAAAATTTGAGATAATGAATTACTAGAGAAGATTAAATACTAAAAAAATGGTGTTACATCCCTTAATACATCACTCCTATTTTGACCTCTAATGACATGAAAGAGAGAGAAATAGAGAGAGGAGTGTGGGTCCTCTCTTCACTTGGGATCAATTAGAATTTCAAAGCATTTTATATATATATATATATATATATATATATATTATAAAAAAAAGAAACACAAAAAAGAAAGAAAGAGATAAGATGTTATGGATAATGAATAGATTTGAGGATATCCAAATCATATATATTATTAGAAAAATGTTTGGGACCTCATTTGGGGATGACCCCTACATCCCAAAGTAATTTTGGCCCTCCATGTATGTGTGAAAACCTACATATATATGTGTGGGGTCCACATCATGAGTAATCCAGATTTGTGGGGGTCTTGTGGAGTCTTCTGAGATGGGGTCTCAATCATTGCTTATATTATTAAAACTAATGTTTTTTTTTCCCCATATTTAAATAACTCATTTGAAATACTTTTTTTTCCCTTATAAAAAAGCCACATCAACATACCTTTTTAATTTACATATAATTTTTTACACAAATTCAATTTCAATTATAATAATCAATTTTATATGGTCTCTATTCGATAAATACTCATTTGTCATATATTTTTTATCATGTATTTAGTTTTATCAATGCCACATTTCTTCTATACAGTGATATTTTAATTCAATTATTATGATATTTGAAAAAAAAAATTATCTTGATATACAAATAAATAAATAAGACAGAATGTGCTTAATTATGTACATCGCATGAAATCAAATTAATTTTCTTTTATATTTTATATTTTTGTCTATCTTACTGATGTCTTAATATTAATTTATATTTAATTTTTTATTTAACATGAAATTATTTATTACAAAACATTTATATTTAATTTAAATTTTATATACCTATATACAATATATATGAATAATTCAAAAATAATATTAAAGAAAAAATAATACTCTACATATTTAGTTTATGTATTTTCTTCTTAATCCAATTACAATATATTTATATTTAATAATTTAAATAATTTTAGTGTAGTTATATTTGTACATATTTTTATTTTCCACATAAATGTAAAAATAAATAATTAGAATCACTTTTTGTTTTATATTATTATAGCATATGCCCTTGCCTGAAGGCACGGTATAAATAATGTTAGGATTAGAATATAATTGTAATCCTAATACTATTTAAATTTATTTTTTTAATTTGATAAATTCACAAATTTATTATAAAATTTTGGAGTCCTCATAAAACTCCTCACGAAAACTCGGTTTTACTTATACAATATATAGCTAGATAGATAGATGTACCTGACATACATACAATTTTCACTGGCATACATACAATAATGCTTTTGCTTATATAATTATATGAAAATTATATGTATGTCTATAATGTACTAGTGTATTACGGGCATACATACATTGTATGGAAATATGTGTAAAATACATTGAACAAAAGGAGAAAATAGAAAAATAGACAAATAGAGAGAAAAATAAAAATGGGAGAAAATAAAAAAATAAAATGAAAAGAAGGTGGGATCATAGAAGGATGGGTGAGAAAAGAAAAAAGTAAGAGAGAGAAGTGATAAAATATAAAATGTACATGTAGGATATTTTTTGAAAACTAATCTCAGCCGTTGTTTTATAAATTGAATAGATCTGAGTTGTTCAAATGTTCTAGTAGGACAAATGTGTGTAGGATAAATTCAAAAACCATCCTGCTTTATTATATAGATGTTGAAGATTCATTTGAGATCTAAATTTATGAAGTCTATCATGTATTCAATATATTTAAAAATAATAATTAATTGTTCAAATTCATTTAATTTGTGGACTATAAAATTCATTAATTTAATCTCTACTAAACAGAGTAAAATCTGGTTCCTAATTCTGGGATCGCAGATTTGTTCATATAATATAAATAAAAAATAAGTGAACAAAAAGGAGAAAATAAAAAAAAAACAAATAGAGAGAAAAATGAAAAATAGGAGAAAATAAAATATAAAAAGAAAAGGGAGAGGAATGTGGAATCATGAGATCATAGAAGAATGAGTGAGAAAAGGAAAAAGTAAGAGAGAGAAGCGGGAAAATATAAAATGTACGTGTATGGTATTTTTTTAAAAATAAATCTCAGTCGTTACTGTCACAGGCCGACTCCTTTAGAGGCGCAGCGGATCAATTTTTGCCTGTGTGGCGCTCAAACTCCACCAAGTTTAAGCCCGCCATTGCTCGTTGACAAATCGAGTGTTGATGATTTCACCCGTTTGAACATTAGGTCCCAATGCTTTGTCAAGCAAAACAACTCCACAAGGAAGCTCCGTCTTCACCCGGATGCCACAAGTAGGCCTGACGCCTCCAGTGCACCAAGCACGGCATAAGTCGCTTCATAGCGCCAAGCTTACTTCAAGCAAGGTGCTCGCCCAACTTAGGTTCATGTCATCAAGGCACCTAGCCACACAACAATGTGCTAGCGAAGGTCCTCAACTTAGCCGACAAGCCAACGTTGCCGGTTGGGTCTTTAACAGCGTCTCGACGTGTCGCTGGGTCAAGCATGCCTCAATAGATGCATATTGGGTGGCCACTTGGTCATGCTACGCGTTGGTGCAACGCTAAGGTGCGCAATGGCCTTAGGCGGAATCTAGCACGCGTGTTGGCACGAGGACTACGCCGTTTTATAAATTGAATAGATCTGAGTCGTTCAAATGTCCTAGTAGGGCAAATGTGTGTAGGACAATTTCAAAAACCTTCTTGCTTTATTATATAGATTTTTCTTTATAATTTAACTATTTGATAATATAATATATATCATATAAAATAATTATATGATAATTACACTTTTATATCACAATATAACCTAAATTATCAAAATAAACAAATAATTTAACTAAATTTATTATATTATATATATAAGCATTCAACTAACACTTTTATAGAATGATAAGACTAAGATTATTAAAATAAATAATTTAAATTTAAATTTTATTTTAAATTAAAATTTTGGTTTAAGTTTTCTAAAAACACTTTTCAGAAAAATCTATTTTCTTATTTTTTGTATTTTTTTGTTTTTACTGAATTTTTTAATATTTTAAGCAATTTTTTAAATTTTTAGGCACACTAAACATAAATACACTTAAAAAGTATAATTTTCGTGAAAAAAAATTGATAAAAAATTAACTAAATACCAAAAATAAAAAAAATGAAAATTCAGTATATTTTTCGTATTTTTGTGTGTTTATTAATGTTTTGAAATATTTTTTCACACATATTTTGCTTTTTAGATAAATCTAAGTAAGGTATATCTAAAAAAGTAAAAAAAAATGCTTAAAATTTTAAAAATATTTACTAAAAATAAAAAAACACGAAAGAGAAAAACTCAATTTTCAAAAAACTGAATTCAAAAAACTCAAACCAAATACACTGAATATTATTTTCTTATAACACATTATAATATAAATATCACTACATTAATTAAAATTAACTCCATAGTGATTTTATGTCAGACATCATATTTTTAGAAATGATTTATATACACGTGTATCGTCCAATTTGATATTGATTTATTAAAATAATGAAACTCAATTTCTTTGTTAAGTTTTTAGAAAATAAATTGATAAATGCCAAGTGATAAATAGAGTAGAGTATTGTTTTAAATAATAATGATTCATCCAAAAATTATTGTGTATATTTAATGCACCTATTAATGTTTCTTGAATATTTTTAAAATAAAAATTTTGAATTTGTAGTATTACTAATAATGTTCCTTCATGAGCTTTGCTAAGAATGATATGCAAAAATAATTTGACTCGAATAAAAAATTTGCGGTTAAGAATGATATGCAAAAATAATTTGACTCGAATAAAAAATTTGCGGTTATTATGAAGTGTTAAATAATTAATTAGAACTCCCTTGAGAACTAAAATTATTAAAATTATAGAGATTTTGTACCTGATTCCCTCTAAGGACATTGTTTATGATTTGAATTTATAATTTTTTTATATATGAATGTGAATAACTTTTATGATGTTACTGATATAAGCATAAATCATACCTTTAAGTTAACCCACCTTAAACACTTTTTCGTATAATAAAATACTTAAATATTGTCATATAAAAGTATTATAATAAATTATAATCAAATATCACTTGCAGCATAATTAAAGTCTTAATGTACCACTTTAGACATAACAAAAAACATAAGCAATTAGCAAAAACCTTTTCAATCAATAACTAAAATAGTGTTGTTCAAATTGTGAAATTAATTAAATAGATTTATGAAGAAATCAAAATTATATACCAAAAACATATACTGATAATTACAACTAAATTTCAACAGAAATACACAAAATAATAAAATGATAAAGAAACAAAACTGAAACCTGCACAGTAGCAGTTTCCTTAAAACAGATTTCGCCGCCTCACAGGTCGAGTGCTTGAGGAATCCCGACGTCTGTCTCTCAGGATACGATGGTCAAAAACAAGTTACGGCAGAAGCACTCTTTGTCTAGCTTAGCGAACAAAAACAGTGGCAGCACTCTCTCACAGTAGGAACTTTCTGGCAAACTGACTAAAGAATGGAAGAAACAATTTCTGTGTTGGAGACTTGACAGGAGGGTCTCAATTTATACATGTATAGGGGAGAGAGGAGAAGCCTCCAGCCTTTATGGTTGGTCACTAATGCACCATTAACCTTTGCAATAAAGGCAGGAGTTACAAACCCCATGAATGCACTATTAAACTCTGCAAAAAAGGCAGGAGTTACAAACCCTATGAATGCACTATTAAACTCTGCAATAAAGGCAGGAGTTACAAACCCCATTAATGCACTATTAAACTCTGCAATAAAGGCAGGAGTTACAAACCCCATTAATGCACTATTAAACTCTGCAATAAAGGCAGAAGTTACAAACTCCATTAACTCTTTCATGAAGCTAACTTCATGGGGCAATTTCTCATTCAATTTTCAATGGTTTTGGCTACACTATTTGTGGTGTAAAGATCTCATTGCAAAGTATCTAGACTCACTTGGACCCAACACAATAAATGGTTAGGACCCACTTTAATATTTAATTAAAGTCACCAAAAAAATATTTTTTTCAACAATCCCCCACATGAATAAAAATTGACTAAAAGACTCAACAAACAGACATCGTTCAACAATAATGACTCGAAGAGAGAGTGCAACCAACTAACCCCGACATCAGAGAAGGTAGCTTTTGGCTTTGAACCTCTCCCAGTGAAAACCTATCGAGTTTACTGGCTGATCAGTGAATAAGACATCTTGAACTGCTCTGCCGTTTATGTAAACTGATATAATAGATCTCACACGAGAATTACTCCTACCACCATTCTGTTCTCACTGGTGTGCCTTGTGTGGCCCTGGGCGCTAGCCTGGTTCAGCGAGTGGTTTCAAAGAATCTTGGCCTGCCCAATTCTTCTAGAAGCAGTCCCACTTCAAACTCACATAAGTGACTCTACTTGAGTATCCTGCTATACTCAGCTCAACAGCTTAACACACTAGAGTCATTAAAAGCTCAGCTTAACCTCTACACTTGCAGGTATCACTAATAGAAGGAATGGCTGGAGGTTTAACCTCCTCAGTGACATACCACCGTTACACGTAATTATGTTGTCCCATTGAACCTAGATCTTGGGATCTCCAGTCAACTAGGTTGGGTTTCCATTCTGGTAACTTCCAAAGGCCTTAACCCCATTCCTTTTGACGACGTTTCGACTAACACTCGATTTAACCCTTTGGTTAGCGGATCCGCAATGTTGTCCTTAGACTTTACATAGTCTATAGAGACAACTCCATTCGAGAGTAGTTGTCGTATGGAATTATGTCTACGACAGATATGTCTAGACTTTCCATTATACATATTACTCTGTGCCCTACCAATTGCAGATTGACTATCACAATGAATACAAATAGCTGGCACAGGTTTAGACCAATGTGGAATATCTTCAAAGAAATGGCATAGCCATTTAGCTTCTTCTGTTGCTTTATCTAAAGTAATAAACTCTGATTCCATCGTTGATCTAGATATACACGTTTGCTTGGACTTTGAGTCATTTATATCTGATATCCAATTTGCATCACTATAGCCTTCAAGCACTGTTGGCTATCAAGTATAATGCAGCCCATAATCCCGAGTGTAGCGTAAATACCTTAACACCCGCACAATGCCCTTCCAATGAGAAGCATTGGGATTACTTGTGTATCTACTAAGCCTGCTAACTGAGTAAGCTATATCTGGCCTAGTACAACTCATCAGATACATTAAACTTCCAATTACCCGAGAATATTCTAACTGAGAGACACTGTCTTTATTATTCTTGGTAAAATATAGACTTAAGTCTATAGGTGTCGATGACACTCGTATCTGATCCACTAAACTTCTCAAGTATCTTATCAACATAATGAGACTGAGATAGTACAATTCTGCCAGAGATTCTGGTAATCTTAATTTCCAGAATAACATCTGCAATGCCCATATCCTTCATGTCAAACTTAGAGTTTAACAACTTCTTGGTAGTTTTGAGCATTTCATCGTTACTACCTATAATGAGCATATCATCAACATATAGACACAAAATGACATAACCTCTGTCAGTGTCTTTGACATAAATACACTTGTCACATTCATTGATTCTAAACCCATTTGACAACATTACGTTGTCAAACTTCTCATGTCATTGTTTAGGTGCTTGCTTCAAGCCATACAAAGATTTGACAAGTTTACAGACTTTATTGCTTTTCCCTAGAGCTGAAAACCCTTCAGGTTGCTCCATGTAGATTTCTTTATTCAAATCCCCATTTAAGAAAGCTGTCTTTACATCCATTTGGTGTATTTTTAGATTACGCAATGATGCTATTGCAATCACCATGCGAATGGATGTTATCCTAGTTACAGGTGAGTACGTATCAAAGTAATCTAGGCCTTTTCGTTGCCTGTACCCTTTGATAACGAGCCTCGCCTTATACTTGTCAATTGACCCATCGGCCTTCATCTTTCTTTTAAAAATCCATTTGCAGCCTAAAAGCTTGCAACCTGGAGGTAAATCTACCAACTCCCAGCTGTGGTTCTGTAAGATGGAGTCAATCTTACTTTTGATTGCTTCTTTCCATAAAGGAATCTTAGGAGAAGTCACAGTTTCGTGAAAAGTTTGAGGTTCGTTCTCAACCATATAAGTCAAGAAGTCTGGATCAAAAGATTTGGATATCCTAGCCCTTTTACTCCTTCCAGGCTCATCTAAAACCTCAATTTGATCATCACCTTGATCATCAACATGATCATCATCGCTAGCAAGCTCATCAAATTGCTCCAAAGACCTTGGAACCCCTTCATGGGTTTGGCAAGGAAAAATGTCTTCAAAGAAACATGCATTCCTTGACTCCATGATGGTATTCCTGTGTATGTTTGGAATTTCAGACTTGCGTACAAGAAACCGATATGCACTACTATTATGTGCATAACCAATGAATATACAATCCACGGATTTCGGGCCTATCCTAACCCGTTTGGGTGTAGGAATTGCCACTTTTGTAAGACACCCCCACATTCGTAAGAATTTATACGAAGGCTTAACACCTTTCCATAACTCATATGGCGTCTTGTCCACCTTCTTCTGGGGTACTTTATTCAGAATGTAATTTGTAGAGAGAATTGCTTCCCTCCACATGTTCTGTGGCAATCCAGAACTTATCAACATTGCATTCATCATTTCCTTTAGCGTCCTATTCTTCCGCTCAATAACCCCATTTGATTGAGGAGAATAAGGCGCCATGGTTTGGTGGACAATCCCAGATTGAGCACAAATCTCAATAAACGGTGATTCATACTCACCACCACGATCACTTCTTAAAGCCTTAATCTTGCGGCCTAATTGATTCTCAACTTCATTCTTATAAAGAATAAACTTGTCAATAGCCTCATCTTTGCTTTTGAGCAAATGGACATAACAATACTTAGTGCAATCATCAACCAAAGTGATGGAGTATTTATTGCCACCACGTGATTATATAAACTTTAAGTCACACACATCACTATGCACTAAGTCCAATGGCTCTGAACTTCTTTCATTAGAATGAAACGAAGATCTTGTCAACTTCGCTTCAACACAAGTCTCACACTTGTGTTTTGGATTAATCTTAAAAGATGGTATGTGATCTAACTTGATTAATCTACGTAAAGATTTAAAGTTCACATGTCCTAACCTACCATGTCACAAATTGGAAGACTCAAGCATGTGAGCAGAAGAAGATGCATCTTTATTCATCTTTGGGATAACAGTTATTACATTGAGTTTGAACATACCCCCAACATATAACCTTTACCCACATACACTCCGCTCTTGGTCAAAATGACCTTGTCGGACTAAAAAACAATGCGAAAACCATGTTTGTTGAGAAGAGACCCTGAGACAAGATTCTTACGAATGTTCGGAATATACAGGACTTCGTTTAAGGTTAGCTCCTTTCCTGACGTCAACTTCAGGACCACTTTCCTTTCCCCTCAACAATCAAGGTAGCAGAGTTTCCCATAAACAACTTCTCACCGTTTGTAACCGGCTCGAAAGTTGTAAACAGCTTTTTCTCGGAGCAGATGTGGCGTGTAGCCCCAGTATTAATCCACCATTCTCTTGGGTTTGAACCCACCAGATTCACCTCAGAGACAACAGCAGACAAGTGCATATCATCCTCCTCATGGGATTGCTCTTGTAAATCTGTCATATGAGCACGAGGTTTAGTCTTGTATGGCTTCTTCTACTTGTGGCAGTCACTAGCCCGATGCCCCTCGCTACCACAGCTATAACACTTCCTAAAGAACCGATAACTTGGTTCCGGTGGCTTGTAAGCCGGCTTCTTTGCAACACCACCTCTCGGCCCCAACTTAGAGTCCTTGTTCACAGGGGGCTTTTTTCTTATCTCAGAAGATTTTCCATGCTCAATGACATTGGCTTTTACTGAGGAGGTACTCCCTTCTTTCTTTCTATTATCCTCCTCAATCCGGAGTTGGACAACTAGCTCTTCAACTAACATTTCCTTGCGCTTGTGCTTCAAGTAGTTCTTGAAATCCTTCCAACCATTGAGAAGTTTCTCAATGATCACAGCAACTTGGAATGACTCGTTCAAAGGCATCCCCTCAGCATGAATTTCATGTAAGATCACTTGAAACTCTTGGACTTGGCTCATCACAGTTTTTGAATCTATCATTTTAAAATCAAGGAACCGGCCAACCACAAATTTCTTTGCCCCGGCATCCTCAGTCTTGTACTTTTTGTCCAGAGATTCCCATAACTCTTTTGCTGAGCTCTTGGAACAAAACACACATAGAGTGAGTCTGCCAAGCTGTTCAACACATAGTTCCGGCAAAGATAGTCTGTCTGCTTCCATGTGTCAAGCGCCATGACTTTCTGCCTGTCAGGCTCATTCTCTGCCACAACTGGAGAATCCTCGCTCAGAACCTTTGTGTAGACAGGCCCTGCGGGGGACCTCGCTACAGCTCGGACTCGACTTTCGTTAGTCACGGTTCTAAGTCTGAACCAAAGAGTCCAAATCCGACAAATCGTTTTGAGAAAACTGATTTTTGAAAGAAGTGCCAAACATGGACTGCTTTGCCAGATACAGAGTCGCCACCTAAATATTTTATTTTGGGAAATTTAGGAAACCCTGACTCGGTGCCAAAAGGCCACGTGTCCGTCATCACCAAAGTTGCCTCGGCTCGGGAACTTGGGTACGATTGGGGAAGGTCACTTCGTGAGCACCCCCGCTCGCCCGGTCATAGACCGGCCTCTACTAACCATGATATCAATTTTTGAAAACATTGTGAGTTCTTATTCCAGTTTATTAGCCTAGGTTACTATGTGATGCGCACAGCATACAAGTATAGATTGAATCGCCTGAATTGGAACAAAACATTTCATGTTTGTTTTTGAAAGAGGTTTTGCTACCCGCAGGTAGGCTTGAAACATTTGATGATTTATTCCAATTCAGATAACCCAACCTTCACCCACAAGCATTCAGGCAGTTATATCAGATAAGTACATAGCCTCATGGTAAGCATGCTATTCATGGCAGCCACTCACACGTATGCAAGGATGCTAAAGCATAAAGCTTACCGAGTACTCCAAGCCAAAATAGCAACTCATTAGAAATCATGCATGAATCCTAACTATACAGAAATGCCTAATGCAACACATGCAAAATGCAATTATAGTAGGCTCGGCTATTCTAAGATGGTTTATGAAATGTTACAACTATCATGTATTCAACTTTGAAATTGAAAGTACAATGCAGTTAGTATGATGCGCTGAGCCCGGTGCATGCAATACAGATGAATGAATGTAAACATGCTGTCATACTGTATGCTAATTTAAATATGCCCTAATCTAACCATCATAAGCGGATAAATAAAAGGGAGAAAGACGTGGGGTTGGAAGACATACAACACACTCACGCACACTTATTACAGTTGTGCCCTCGCGCAGAGGGTCCAAATAAATATACAGTCCAAATATTACAGTCCCGAATAAAAGAATATTACAGTCCAAAATATTACAAAATCCTAATTAATTAATGAATTAACTAAGAAAGCAAATAAAACTGGCGTGCAAGCCAGGGACTGCCTTGCTTCTGATGGATGATGCATGTCCGGGTTGTCTTGCGCGGAAATCCACCGGAATGCACCAATTAGCCTCTGTTTACACCTGTTCTTGAAATGCGTGCCAAGCCTCAAAAAGTTGCTGATTCTTCGTTCTGCTGCAATAGAGAGCAGGAAAGGGGCATAGCAATGTATTTGCACAGATATATGCATGTCTCGAACCTCGTGCCACCAATCACGCATACCGAGGCATGATGGCCGAGGAGTCGAAATGCACAACTCAATATAGGATGAATGCACATGAAACTACAGCTAAAACCTAACTCCATCATGGATAATTCGGAGTGTCCGTGACTGGGGAATTGAGACACATTCCGTCACTCGGAGTACGAAATGTACCTCGTTTCCCGTGCCCGGGCTATCTCTTATTCCGGACATGATGCAATATGCATGATATGCATGAAATGCAACTAAGATACAATCCTAACATACACAATGCTATGGAAATGCGATGCCTCGAAGTGCGTGCACGCGGGCACGTAAATCGAGAAAAAAACAGAATGCAATCTAAGATACAACCTAGTATGCACTATGCTATGAAAATGAGATGCTTCGAAGTGCGTGCACACGGACACGCAAACCGAGAAAATGCATGAATGCAATGAAAATGAAACGCCTTGAAATGCGTGCACACGGGCACGCAAACCGAGGTGATGCATACGCAATGTAATGAAAATGAGATGCCTCAAAATGCGTGCATACGGACACGCAAACCGAGGAAATACATGAATGCAATAAAAATAAAATGCCTTGAAATGCGTGCACACGGGCACGCAAACCGAGACAATGGCAGAATGCAATAAAAGTGAGACGCCTTGAAATGCGTGCGCACGGGCACGCAAACCAAGGCGATGGCAGAATGTAATGAAAATGAGACGCCTTGAAATGCGTGCATACGGGCACGCAAACCGAGGCGATAGCGGAATGCAATGAAAATGAGATGCTTGAAATGCGTGCGCACGGGCACGCAAACCGAGGCGATAGCAGAATGCAATGAAAATGAGATGCCTCGAAATGCATGCACACGGGCACGCAAACCGAGGCAATGGCAAAATACTATGTAATGACATGAAAACATGATATGGGCTTATACCAACATGAGTGAGCCTCAGCCACATTCACATAGGATGCCGGCGGATAAAAATGGGGTGCCTCGAAATGCGTGCACACGGGCACGCAAACCGAGTCAATGGCAAAATGCGATGTAATGGCATGGAAACATGATATGGGCTTATACCGACATGAGTGAGCCTCAGCCACACTCACATAGGATGCCGGCGGATAAAAATGGGGTGCCTCGAAATGCGTGCACATGGGCACGCAAACTGAGGTAGTGGCATACGCAATGCAATGGCAGGGAAACATGATATGGGCTTATACCAACATGAATGAGCCTCAGCCACACTCACATAGGATGCCGACAGATAAAAATGGGGTGCCTCGAAATGCGTGCACATGGGCACGCAAACCGAGGCAGTGGCATACGCAATGTAATGGCAGGGAAACATGATATGGGCTTATACCAACATGAATGAGCCTCAGCCACACTCACATAGGATGCCGGCGGATAAAAATGGGGTGCCTCGAAATGCGTGCACACGGGCACGCAAATCGAGGCAGTGGCATACGCAATGCAATGGCAGGGAAACATGATATGGGCTTATACCAACATGAATGAGCCTCAGCCACACTCACATAGGATGCCGGCGGATAGAAATGGGGTGCCTCGAAATGCGTGCACACGGGCACGCAAACCGAGGCAATGATAGAATGCGATGCAAATGACATGAAATGGATAGCAATCATTCTAATGGAATTTCATCACTAAAATATGGGGGAAAACAGTCCCGAAATGAGGCGAAATGACATGAAATGCATGGAATTGTCCCGAAATGCGAATTTAGGCGCCCGAAATGGCCTATAGCTATGCCAAACATGCACAACATGGACATGCAATGCAAAGACAGAAGCTAGACAGTCCCAAAAAAGGTACTTTCACAGTTATAAACATGGCCAAACAGCAAGCATAGGTATGGCAAAAATGGCATGCAAGAATAGGGGCCAAGAGAGGGGTAATGAAGCAAGTGATATAAGAAAAACCCAAACTGAAAAATTTCCTTCTACAACATTGAAGAGGGACAAAAAATATGAATATTTACAGTTTATGGAAGCCTCAAAATCAGTATAAAAACATGCTAAAAAATGCAATGCAAAATGAGGCTCAAAAATGGCTATAACATGAGGTATGCAAAATAATCACCAAACAGCCAAAGACCCTTAATAAAACATGTAGAATGGACCAAAATAAGCACTTTTTCAGAACTGTAAAATGGCCAAAAACAAAAGCATGATAGGCTAACTAAACATGCAAGAATGGGGAAGAAAAGAGGAGCATAAAGGTAGGTACAACATGGAAGTCCCAAATGGTGTTGAGCCCTTCTTCAATGTTGAACAGGGGCTCAAAATAAGCCTAATATCAGTTTACAACATGCTCAAAAACAGATTACTCATGGGTCGAAAATAGCATGCAAGATTATGACATATAAGATGATCAATGAAGCAAGTGCATCATGGAGGGCTCAAACAGGGTTGAGCCCTTAATGAAAAGTGAAGATGAGATCAAAAGAGAGCCCTTTTCAGTTAGGGCCGGAGCTTGAAACAAAAAGCATAGGGGGCTTACCAATGGATCAAGAAAAAGGGTCAAAGTGAAGAAAAGTTACTCACCCTTGAAGACTAAGACTTTTGTTGCTTCTTGGACCAATTTGCAGCTTCTTTTGCCTTTGAGAAACCTTCCTTGTTGCTGGAAATGAGGTGGTGGTGGTAGAGCTTGGTGGTGTAGAAGAAATGGTGCTTAGGGACTTAGAGATTTCAAAGAAATGAGAAGGATGAAGATGGAGCTGTGTATGGAGGCTTGAACAACAATTTTTCTAACCCTTGAATGTCATATATCTTGCTTGTTATAAGGGCCAAAGAGGGGGTGTAAAGGTGGGGGAAAAGGAGACAAACTTTCCCCCACAAAATATCCCCCGGATAAAGATCTTTTCTGGGGGATAAAGCTCCACAGCTGTAAAGGTAACAGTGCAAGGAGCTCGGCCGGCCTATTACTTTTGCTCCAGGTGGCCGGCCGGCCACACCCCCTAGCCGGCCGGCTAGGGGTCAAAAGGGTCAAGTAGATTTTCTGGCCGGCCACCAATTGATGGTGTCCTCCTATGTATGTACAACACAACCCTGTGGTTAAAAGTCCAAGAAAGTGGGTCCAAGGGGTTCAACATTAGCTCGGAAAGAGGGGTCAAAAGGGTCAAGTGGAATTACTGGCCGGCCACCAACTTTTAGGGTCCTCTCATGTGTGTACATCACAAATATGTGGTTCAAAGTTCAAGAAAAAGGGTCCAAGGGGTTCAACATTAGCCTGGAAGGAGGGGGTCAAAAGGGTCAAGTAACATTAATGGCCGGCCACAACTTTTTAGGGTCCTTCCATGTGTGTACATCACAAATATGTGGTTCAAAGTTCGAGAAAATGGGCCCAAGGTGTTCAACATTAGCCCGGAAGTGCGAAAAACGGGAGCCGGAGGGCGTCGGAGGATGTATAACTGGTTGTTGCAACAATTGCTGGCCTCCCACCCTTCAGTGACCTCTTCGGTGATAAAACAGAGGTACCTGCCAAAAATGAACGAAAACCGTTGCAAAACGAATGCTCGGGGACCAAAACGCGCAGTTCGAGGTCCCGAAATGGGCTGTTAAGCACCGAAAGTGGCATTCGGCCACGAAGTGGGTTTCTCAGACCCCAGTGTCCCTCAAAAGGGAGAAAATAGGAAGTATGCCAAAAATTAGAACAAACGGAGGTGGTTAGGCGGTCCCGAACCGAGGCACACGGCCAACGGTCCCGAAAAACCGGAAACCGGACTCCGAAATGGGCAAAATGGCCTACGGCCACGAAATGTAGCCTGCGGACATTGAGAGATGGTCTACTGGACCTCTCCCTCCCCTCAGGAAAAGAAACAGAGAAAACCGATTCTGGTTCGTAAACCGAGACAAGGCACAGAAGAGGGTTCGGAAGTCCGGAGGCAGGGCTCACGGCCGCAACTCTGAAACTTCTGAACAAGCACATTATGCAACATCACCAAGCGCTCAATCAGTGACGTCTGAGTCTTAAGGTCGGTCAAAAATGGGGTGTCTACACTTTGCAAGGTTTAGTGTGGTCAAGTAAAACAACATCTTCTGCTGCAATCTCTTAAAGTTTTCCCCAGTAAACTTTTCTGGGCCCTCATGGTGACTAAGCGGTCCTCCCGGAACAGCTGGAGTAACGCCAGAGTAGACCACAGAGGTCACAACAGTAGGGGTTGCGTAACAACCCTCATACTATTTACCGATTAATGACTGATTGATTACCGATAACCATCGATTACCGTTAAACTGAATTGATCATGACTGATAATCGGACTGATTAAAAGTACTGAACTGACTGACCGAAATTGAAACTGAATGGAATGAGTACTTCTGTTTGAATTGCATTTTATCTGTTGACTGTATGATTATCTGTTTATGTTTATATGTTTAAACTGCTAATTGAAGGCCTTATCGGCGGCCGAATTAGAAACCGATTAGTGTTTTATGATCCTCATGATTAATGTGATTTTATGGTGTATTTACCTGAAAACTGATTAGGTATGATTAAATTAGATTAAATTAAGCTAATTAAAGAGTTGGACTTAATTACCATTAGACCACTTAGTGGCCACTACTTCACACATGTTGAGCCTTGTATACACTTCAATCAAAACATTGCTTCAGCTCATTTCTTGTGCTTAACCGACCAAAAGAGGGAGAGGGAGAGAAATTGAGTTCTACCTTGTGAATTGCTTGGAAATTGAAGAATTGTTGAAGGGTAGATTGCATATTTGAGCTCCCTTCTTGAACTACAAGACTTAAGGTAGCTCCATTGTCTTCTTATTCATGTTTTGAGTGGATTCTTGCATGGTTCATGTCATATTGATGGAGTGTAGAGCCAAAACATGGTTTAGATGTTGAATTGTGGCTTAATTGTTGCATGCATGTACATATATTGAAGTTTTGAGGTTGTAGTCCATGTTTCCTCACATGCATGTCCATCTTTTGGTCATACTCCATGAGTTCATCTTGTTTTTGAAGGTTTGAGCTCTTTTGAAACAACATTAAAGCTTTGAAAATGATTTAAGATCATGCATGTTTGCATGTTCTCCATGTTCTTGGAAAATGGTTTGAAATTGGATTTGAATTAAACACCCTTGGGCTTTGATTTCTCAAATTGAGCTTTGAACCATGTTATTCTATGTGTTGATAAATGTTTTCTGGAAATTCAGCCTAAGAGGATCGGTTTTGATGCATTTAAACTTGAGTTTGAGCTTGGAGGTGCAATCTGGGTTTTCTAGATTTTGCACTTCCGCTCGAGCGGGGAAGTTCCGCTCGAGCGTGGAATCTGAGCATCCAGCATCTCTCTGCACTGTTTTGCAGTCCGCTCGAGCGGAGGATTGGGCGCTCGAGCGGAGTCATGTCTCACGCTTGAGCGGGCGTCGAGCGGAGATTTCACCCATCCAGTACTTTTACAGTACGCTCGAGCGGGAAAGTTTACGCTCGAGCGTGTACCTTTGTTGCATTACCGCTCGAGCGGGGAAACCTGCGCTCGAGCGGAACTCTGTTTTTCTGAAAATGCTTTTAAATGTGCATCTTTGCATCCTCATCTCATTCTAGGCATTCTTAGGCCTAGTTGTAGACATCTTGTTGAGGATATAGATGTAGAACACACCGAGGCATTAGGGGTTAAATTATTATCTTTCCCAGCTGTGTAGCTTAGTGTGTTCAATCTGTTAATTGTGTAGGGTTGGCGACTGGAGAGACACGCTCTAGCTTACTGTAGCCCGAACTCTGTGAGTAACAATTGTGTAAAGATATGTTCAAATGATTATCTTCTGAATACTGAACTGAACTGTTTACTGAACTGCTATTGTTTACTGAATGAATGTATGTCCTATATTCTAAACTGTACTGTGGCATCCTTGACATCTACTGTTACTGTTACTGTTACTGTTACTGAGATCTCTGTCGGTTCCCTCGTGGAACCACTACTGTTTACTGACTGATGGCCATCATTACTGTTCGGTCTTTAAGACCTACTGTTTACTGCTATGCTAATGGATGTACCACATATGACTGAATAACTGTTCTGACTGAAAGACTGAAGTATTGTTTAATGAACTGATTTCATTACTGTAAGGACATTTCATTCATAACCCCTTTACGCATTATGTTATTCACTGGGCTTTGGTTCACTGTTTATATATATATGTAGGTGCTCAGCCACCAGACCGGAGCTAGGAGCGTGGGTTAGACTCCAGTTTGGTCAAGCCAGCCTTTGTGTCTCACTGCGAGGTTCCGAGCCTAACGTGTTAGGGCTTAGGGGTGTTTTACAATTCCCCCTTTTGTACTGTTTCACTGTTTTGTATAGACTGAATGTTTACCGTACTGTTATCTAGGGTTGAGTCCCTAGTCTGAATGATTGTAAATATTGTGCATACCGTTCTGTACTGTTTACGTATAAATGTATGAAAAATCTTTTCATATAGACTGTCGCAGCTCATTGGGCATTGTTTATTTACTGTTTTGGCTTCCGCCAGGCCCTGTACTCTGTTTTACTGTATTACTGTCCTGCAGGCCTTCGGTAATCTCGGATTACTGGCCGGTTACGGTGCTAAACCCATATGGCCGAGTTTGGGTCGTGACAGGTTGGCAACTTAGTTACCCCGGGGTTCAGATCCCCACCAACATTAGCAGTAGCAGTAGCATCAGTGATAGTTGTCATTTCTGAAAATCACACCAGAATATCACTTCTGTGTTCCAGAAATTAAACTTAACCCTCAGAAAATCCCTTAGATGAAAAGTTAATTCAAAATTAGTCTCACCACAAAAACCTAGAATCGAACATGGTCAAGAAAGTTCCCAGGAAGACTGGATGGGTTACATCGGTCCCACTTAAAACCCAGTTAACCTTTTGACAAAACTTTTAAGAGCATGTTGACTCCTAGTCCGTGATAAACAATTTTAAGAATTGAATTTTCTTAGGGATGAATTAGGTTAAAACAAACCAAGGTCCAAAACTTTTACAAGCAATGTAAAATAATTGCTACAACAATATAAGCAAATAAAACTTGGTACTACAAATTGGTAAACAAACCAACTACATCTCAAGCAAACATGCTTCAAACATTTAAATAAAATAGCCAATCCATAAGGATTCTATTTAGTCCAAAAGCCTTTCCACGCTTAGGTATGCCTACAAAAAGAGTTAGTAGCAAACGACAACATAATATAAAGCAACTAATCTAAAGCAATTGTATATACAATCAAATATTATTTAACCTTCTAGCAAATCATAAAATAGCAAAATAACTAAGGAATTAAGATACTATATAAGTTACAAAACCTTATAACTTCTACATTAAATTAAAAATTAATTACCATAAATTATATAAGAATTTAATTCACAATAACCATGTAAATAAATATAGGCAAGTTACACAAATTTTATAACTCCAAAAAACTATATTTAATTCAAATTTTAATTCATCCAATTAAATCACACACTATTCATGGAAATAAAACCACACATTACAAAACTTAAAAATTATATAAGAATTATTAAATAATAAATATGGAAATAACTTATGTGTATAACTTTAGAAAACTAGAAGCAATTTCACATGCAAATTAGATAGTAAAGCTAGAAGCATGCAAAACCAAAATATACATATGCAACATTAGTCAAATAGGATGAAACCAAATAAGTAGCATGCAGTTTATGTAAATAATTTGAATTGGTTATATGTAATAAACTAATAACCAAGCACTTCAAGTATATAATCATTTAACAATTAACATGCAAAAAATTCTAAAGATTAAATCATGTAATCTAGTCTAGAAAATAATAAGCATGTAACAAATTAAAACCTAAAATAAAATTAGCATGTCAAAATTACAAAATTCATAAATTATATTTTATAACCTTAAAATTCATGCAAATCATAGAAGTGGAATGATGAACCATTCGCATAAAATAAGATCAGATTAATACAATTAAGTGTACAAATTATGATAGAGCATTCTAATTAAACTAAGCAATTAGAGAATCACATTGCATAATTTACAATCATTGAAATAGGGAGCAATCTCGTAACAGTTCCTAGTAACATTATACAAGTGTCTATATAAATCTATTCGATCAATTTCATAGAAAAAAAAATATATATAGAAATTTGTTTTAAGCTTGTTGTTCAAATTGTGAAATTAATTAAATAGATTTATGAAGAAGTCAAAATTATATACCAAAAACATATACCGATAATTACAACTAAATTTCAACAGAAATACACAAAACAATAAAATGATAAAGAAACCAAACCGAAGCCTACACGGTAGCAGTTTCCTTAAAACAGACTTTGCCGCCTCACGGGTCGAGTGCTTGAGGAATCTCGGCGTCTGTCTCCCAAGATATGATGGTAAAAAACCAACTACGGCAGAAGCACTCTCTGTCTACCTTAGCGAACAAAAACAATGGCAGCACTCTCTCACAGTAGGAACTTTATGGCAAACTGACTAAAGAATGGAAGAAACAATTTCTGTGTTGGAGACTTGACAGGAGGGTCTCAATTTATACATGTATAGGGGAGAGAGGAAAAGCCTCCAGCCTTTATCGCTGGTTACTAATGCACCATTAACCTCTGTAATAAAGACAGGAGTTACAAATCCTATTAATACACTATTAAACTCTGCAATAAAGGCAGGAGTTACAAATCCCATTAATGCACTATTAAACTCTGTAATAAAGGCAGAAGTTACAAACCCCATTAATTCTTTCATGAAGCTAACTTCATGGGGCAATTTCTCATTTAATTTTCAATGGTTTTGGCTATACTATTTGTGGTGTAAAGATCTCATTGCAAAGTATCTAGACCCACTTGGACCCAACACAATAGATAGTTGGGACCCACTTTAATATTTAATTAAAGTCACAAAAAAACTATTTTTTTCAACAAATAGTACACCATGAATTATAACTAAGTCAAAATTTGTATATTATAGAATTTTTCGTTTTTTTTTTTTCAAAAAAAAATATTTTGATGCAAGTGGAATTCATGCTTTTTGATAAATTTGATTAACATAAATAATGATTTGATTTCAGGTTAAGAATAAACTTTCTTTTTTAAAACTTTTTTTTAAAGAAATTGGTTTTATGAACCTATTTTATATATTAGTCATTAGGAAGTCTTTTTATATTTGACTTTCAATTATTAAATTTTTTAACACGTAAAGTATTAAGAGTCAAAATTAATTTTTTATTTTAAAAATATTGGTCACATACCAGTTATATAAGATAAGGAAAAATGTTATAGGCAACGTTGAAAGTCCTAAATCATTTTTTCTAAGAATTTTGAATTTTAAATACAAAAGTAATTATACTCCTGGTTCTTCCTAAATTGTTTTTTCTTTCTATTTTATTAATACTATAACATAATCAATAGGGATATTTTTAAATTTTATTCCTAATAATTATATACCAGTTGGTCCAAGTTAATTCATAATAACCTTAGTTACTCCTACAACTATCCAAAAGACCAAATATTTCAACTTTAAATTTAGCACAAAAAATAGAAACTAAATCTATATTTTGGAGAAAATCAATCTAGTTTAAATACTTACCTTATTTGAATTAAATATTATATATTAGGAGAAAATCATAGAAGTTAATAAATATCATATTTAAAATCTTACTCTTTTAAAATTATGGAAACTAATAAATATCCTACTTTCACACTTTTTTATAATGTAAATTTTTTAAAATAATGTAGCAAAAAATTTAAATGAAAATCAAAATACAATATAAATGTTCACAATAAATAACAAATATATAACTAATTTTCAAAAAAATAAAATATATACTAAAGTACAATGTAAAGATTTACAATAAATAACGAACATACAACTAACCTTCAAGAAAATAAAACTCATACCAAAATACAGCATGAATGTTCACAATTTACAATTAACATACAACTACCATTAAAAAAAAAACTAAATTCATACTAATGTGAACATTCATATTGCAACATGAAAATATAAAATAAAATTGAAAAAAATGAGAATCGATTATTTCGATTGTTCAATGGTAACACAGAATAGTTGTTTAACTAACAAGTATATTAACTACGACAAACAACAAATATACAATTGACCTTCGAAAAAATAAAATTTATATAAAAATACAATATGAATGTTCATAGTTTACAATTAACATGCAGCTAGCCTTTAAAAAACTAAATTCATACTAATGTGAACATAGTTTTCTGATCCTCATCTTTCTTTCCTTTTCTTTCGATTTATGTGGGTGATTTTTTTTTTTTTTTTTTTTTTTAATTTGGTCTTTTGCCCTCTGATTTGAGGCTTTCTACCATTCAAGCTTCCACCGTCTTTGTGTGCTGCAGATCCAAGGCCAACGCCGAAACCGCTTGTCGATCCTATGCTACGAATTGGGCAAATCTCATCTTCTAATATTTTTGAGTGTTTTTTGTATTTTGTTTTATTATTTTGCCATCTTTTATGGAGGTTTTTCTTCCTCCTTCGTGAAGGTTTGAGTTTGTCTCTATTGTTATTGGTTGCAGTATGTTATAGTTATGGCTGTTAGATGGTGGTTGCAGTATATTGTGGGGGTATGGTTGTAATTCCCTCTAAGGGGTTGTTTGGGAAGTGTTAGAGCATCCCCACCAAAGCTCCTAAACCCCTTTCTTTCCTATTTTACGGAGTAAATGGCTCCCTATCTACCTGCATCACATCCTCTAAATGATTCCTTAAATTAGTTTTTGCTACATTGACTCACTCCCTTGTATTTTTTTTCCTTTTTTTTTTGCTTTGCTTTGTTTAGGGACTGCAGTACACATTTATGATTTTTATTTTTTTAAAATTTATAATTAAAAATTATATTTTAATAAAATAAAGAAAAAATAGAGAGTTTGCTAATATAATAGAGAAAGAATAGGGAGTCTGCTGAGAGAAATAAATGAAAAAGTGATTCCTAAAATAGGGAATGAATTTTTTAATAATATTTTAAGATAAAATTTAGGTAAGCGGGTGGGGATGCCTTTTGATTAGTATACTTTTTAACTTTTTACAAAAAAAGTAAAATATAGGTTGGCTTTGAAGTGATATGATAGAGAGGTGACATGACACAAATAAGATGATTGTGATCTAAATAAAATAATATATTAAAATAGTATATATTATTTTAGCACATGCCAAACAACCACTAAAAATGAAAATATTCACTTTTGATATATCTGTTTTTGTCTATTAATAAAATATAAATTTGAAAAAAAGAGTGCTAGTTTCTTGGTAACTAAGAAACTCAAAAAATTAAAAAAAAAAAAAAAAACCAACGGTGAGGATGCAACATTTTAAATCCGACGGTGAAAGAAGGAGGTAGGGTTAAAAGATGAGTTGGCCTATAAATACCAACACCCAAACAATGAAACCCTCAATCTGCCCCGAATGGCGTTGTTGGCTCTTCGCAGTTGGAGAAAGCGGAAAGGGAGCAAAAGAGCTGTTGGAATCTTGCGGTATGGGCGAGGCGGTAAGAGAGAGTTCTCTCGATGATCGATTGATTGATACTCTTTCCGACTCCGCCCATGCCATTGGATTCCGATTGCTCCTCCCTCTCCTCCTCTCTCCTTTTACAATCATCTATATCACCAGATCTTCACAGTACAAATCTTTGATCTTTTTTTTTTTTTTTTTTTTATAACTGTTTTGTTTTGTTTTGTTTTGTTTTGTTTTTTTGTTTTTGGCAGATCGGTGTCGGACGCTTTGATTGTTGCTGAAATGGTGTTGATCGGAGGGCCAAGGGTTTAATAGATCTACGGTCTTTGATATCAAAGCGAAGTTTACTTTATAATAATCTCAATGTACGATGACGCTTTTCTATTCATCATAGTTTATTCAAAGTTTTGCACTGTGTAATGGTTATGCCTGGCTGTTGATTAAAGATGGTTCTACATCTTTCTAGAAAACCCATTTTGGGATAATAACACTGTATATGAGCTTTGTTTGGGTTGTGCTTATACTTTTTATTAATTTGATCTTTTTTGTGTCCCATTACTCCAATTTTTTTATTTTTATTTTTACATATTTTGGTAAAAAGTCGGAAAGTTTACTGTTTTTTTATTTTATATATTTTTATGAAAAATTTAGAACTCAATTAAAATAAGAGGCATTTAAATTAACTCATATTTCTCGCTTAGGAGCAGATTTTTTTTATTAATGTTTTTGATTTTTTTGGTTAAAACATGATATAAAAAAATTAATATATTTAGAATATTTTTAAATTTGTCATAAAAAAATGAGTAAATAGAGAAGAAATTTTTTGATTTTGTGTAAATTGTTAGCTTTTTAGTTTTTTAAGGGTGGTTTGGAGGGATTTAAATTAGTGTATTTTTTGGATTATGAAACATGAATTGATAATTTGATATTTATTTTGATTTTAAAAATTTAAAAATATTAATTTTCAAGTTGAAAAAAAATTATGTGTAAAAGAAAAAAGTTTTTTTCTGAAAAAAATTTAAAAAATAAAATTATTATTATTATTTTTTGTATAAAATTAATTTTTTTGTGTATAAAAAAGTACAGGGATAGAACGTTAATGTGTAAAAGAAAAATAAAAATATTTTTAGTTTTAAAATTTAAAAATTTAATAATCTTTTTGATTTTATTAAATAATTGAATTAAATTAATAAATAGAAGGATAAAAATATTTAATTTTATATTTTTATTAGTTAGTGAAATAATTATTTAGAATATTATTATGTAAAACTTATTAGGTTTTTAATTTTAAAAAGGGTAAATTATATTGGCACTTTTTGAAGTTTATATGTTTATTATTATAGGTTTTTTTTTCACTTTTTGAAAATTATATTTATTTACACGAAATTTAAAGTTTTATTATAGGTTATTTTCTCACTCAGTTGATTGTTGAGTCAATTATCAGATTTTGTTGATGTCAGTAATTTAATTTTTTTAAATATTAATTTTGTTTTCACTAGATAAATTATATTAACACCCCTCATGAAATTACGATTTTCTCTTTTCAAGGTTTGAAGTAGCATTAGTATTAGTTGAAAAAAATTAATTGAGATAAAAAATTAATTGAAAAAAAAATTTGTTAGTCAAATTTTAAATTTTTGTTTAAAAACTAATGTAAACTTATTTTTTAAATTTACATTTTTTTTCTTAAATTTGTAAATTGAGATAGTCATTTTATAAATTAAAAAATTATCAAATAAGTTTTTATGATAGTTTTTAAATTTTTTATGAATATAAATTAAAAACTAAAAACGAAATGATTATCAAACAGGTTTTAGATGGCAAATATGTCGTAAAATTAATAAATAATTAAATAATTTAAGAAACAACTTATCAAAAAATTCTTAAGTTATATATGGTTTGATTTTTAGATTTTTTTTAAAATTAAAATTAATTTGATTAAGAAATAAAAAATAAAAAATAATTATCATTTTTATATAATTTTTATATTTCGAGTGATTAAAAATAATTTTTTACAAATCAAATATATTTCTTTGTATTTATTTTTATTAAATTAGTTTTTTTTTTAAATGTTAAGGGGAAACCCGCATTAAATTAAAATTTCAGGGGTATCAATGTAATTTATCATTTAAAGTATGTGTAAAGGTTGACACCGTTAAATAATTACATTGACAAGAAAATATAAGGGGGAGTTGTAATAAATATAAATATCAGGGGTGTCAGTATAATTTATCCTTATAAAAATTATATAATTAGAGTGCAGTATTGTTTGTGAATTAAAAAGGTTTAAGAGAATTAAAAGTGAGAGCTCTACCTATTCATGAATGATTTAATGTATGTGTATTTTTTTTTGTTTTTGTTGTTCTATGCTACATCATTAAAGTTATTGTTAGAGCTATGAATTTAGAGTTGTGAACCATTGCTTATTAGTTAATATAGTAATAAAAAATATTTTTGCATGTGTTTTTGTTAAAAATTTAAAAATTAAGTAAAATAGTCTATTCCCAACGAGGATAAGGGGTTGCTGCTGTGGTTAAAAATTGTGTATTATGATCTTATTTTTATGATCCAAACCGTTCATTTTGTAGGGTTTGTTGAGTACTTTATGCCTATAAAAAATTATATTAATCGGATATCAAAAACTATATGATCGATAACCAAAAATATAAATATTAACTTTTTCTTTTGAGAAATAGTATAAACAATATGCTATTCGATCATATAGTTATTTATATCCGATTAATATGATTTTTTGTAAGCATGAAGTACTCAACAAATCTTACAAAATAAACGATTTGGATTATAAAATAAAATCATAACACACTTCAAATAAAGACACTACAATTAGTACCGTACTTTGAGCACAGCCATGACCCTTTTCCTCCTAACAATCCAAATATTTGAATCACCGTAAACAACTCAATCAAAATATTATTATTCACTCCCTCACCTTTGAAAAAAATTATTTTAACGTTTCATCTTTAAATTTTATTAAATTTAAATTTAATGAAGTATATGATAAATTTTTGAAATTTGATAAAAAAAAAATGAGTCTTTTATTTGATGAATATTTGAGAAAAGAATTTGAGATGATTTTTTATTACTTTGTTATTGAATTTTAATTTAATAAATATAAAAAAATGAAAGCCACAATAATATATCAGCCAGTAAGATCTGTTTCATTTTTTGTTTGAACCAAGTAAGATCTTTGCTGAATTACAGGATGTTCTAAAATAAGTGTACTTTTTGACTTCTTATAAAAATATGTGTAAAAAAGTAAAGAGGAAATGTTAATTGATGTGACTCAAAAAAAATAAAAAGATGGATTAAAATAGGTTATGCCAAACAAGGCTATACATATTTGTTGTAATTCAGCCAGCATAAACATATTTGTTCATGTCCAAAAAAAATATTTAAAGTAATATATCAGCCATTACATTCAATATTATTATTTGTTCATGTTCCAGTACAAATTACATTTTATCTTACAAAAAAAAGAGGGTAAATTACACTGGCACTTTGAGATTTCCGTTTAATACAGATTTTTTCCTTTCGTTTAAAAAATTACACATATCTCCCTGCCAAATTAAAATGACATATTTACTCTTTAGAATTTATACATATAAAATAACAAAATAATATTGATATTTTGTTTGTGTCATTTTAAGATAAATAACAATCATCTTTAATTTACATAAAAAATTAAATTTTTTTATTTTTGTTTTTTTATTTAATGAATTTTTAAAAATATTTTAATGAATTTTTATTTTTATTTTTTAGATATACCTAATTTAGATATACTTAAAAAGTATAATATTTTGTGTTTTTTTTTTAATTCACCAAGTATAAAAAAATAAAAAAATACAAAAATTCAGTAATATTGTAATAAATGTGAATGATGTGTAATAAATGTGGGTGAATATAAGAGAAAGAAAAATGAAACTTTTTTGATAAATCCCTTTTCTAAGAGTTTTATTCCATTGAATCCATATTCTTTTTGACTATTCCATTAGGTTCTATTTGAGGTAAGAAGACCAAAATATCATAAATCTCTCATGCCCCCATTAATGTTGATATTTAATGTTGATTGTTATTATATCTTCACTCCAAAAAAATGCATTAACTACATACTACTATTTAATGTTGATATATATTATTATTATACAAAAAATCAAACATAGTTCTTTATTGATTGTCATTATGTTTTGATAGTTCATATGCATTCAAATGTTGACTATACGTGATGACGTGAATGTTCACATCAGATGACGTGAATGTGAATGCTCACATCAGATGACGTTGTGATAAAGGTGATGTTAAGGTTTACATCAGTATTGCATCGAATTACACAACAACAAGCCTTAACTTGAAATGAATTTTTGTCATTGTATTGTCAATTACATGATGTGAATATTCATACTAAAACATATGAATGTGAACGTTCACATCATTACATTAGACGAGAGAGAATGTTCGCATGTTGTGAATGTTCACATCATTACACGTTGTAAATAAGAATGTGTTGTCAATTAAAAATATAATGAACGTTATTTTTAATGTGTTGTCAATTAAAAATAAGAAGGTTCACATGTTGTGAACGTTCGCATCACTACATTAGATGAGAAAGAATTTTTCGGAAAGGTATTGTGAACGTTTACATTAGATGAGAGAGAATGTTCACATTATTTTTAATATGTTGTCAATTAAAAATATATTCGACATCATTTTTAATGTGTTGTTAATTCAAAATATATTCATATTATATAATAATATAAAATAATAATATCAATGTTATTTAATTTGTATATGAAATTTCTTATGCCTTGGTCCTTTCCCTTCTCTCTCCTCCCTTAAACATCAAATATTAATATTAAATGTAAGGGCATAAGAGTCTAACAAAATAGTGTAAGGCAAGAAAAAAGACTTTATGGAATAAAACTATAAATACATGGGACTAAGTGGGTTAAAAAATTCCTTCATAGACTTCTTGTGTTAAAACAATTCTAAATGGGATTTATCAATAAAAATTCCAAAGAAAAATGACTGCGGAAATAAAAATGAAAATTATATTCATATATAAAAATTTATACAAAAATATCATAAAAATATTGTGATAGTGATGTTGTAAATATAAATAATGTTTATGGGTATTTTGTTTTAAAGTGAAAGGTCACCATTAAGCTATATAAATGTTTTTGAAAATTTTATGTATAAAATTTATTTTTGTATATCACCACTCAATAAAAATATGTTAAGATAGAATTTAATGATGGAAAGTTGTAGAATGTAGTCATGATAATAGAAAGAAAAAATAATAGGAAAAAGGACAAAATGGTCATTTAAAAAATTTTAGGGCATGATATCAGGAATTCAGGAGGTAATTTGTAATAAGATTATAAACCATAGAGAGAAAAATGTAATTTTTCAAACGTAAAAGGGAAATTTGTATTAAATAGACATCTCAGGAGGTGCCAATGTAAATTTACCAAACAAAATGTATGAAGCAAAAATTGCAGAAAGATAATTTTACTTTTATTTCCTACACTATTGTCATTTTTTTAAGAAAAAAATTGGTCTAATATCCCTCTTCAACTATGGATAATAGGAGAAGTCCACAATAATATTTTCTTTCACCTAAGGTCCTTCAACCGTATTTCATGTTTGTAAAATATCTAACTACCGTCTACGTTGATTTGGATTTTAGAAAATTGAAAATTTTATTGCTATATTGTAGGAGATTACGTAGAGATTTCGAATTCGATGGAGATTGCTTTGATCATCGAGGTGTTGCTGTGTAGGTGATTTCGATGGAGATTGCTCTGATCGTTGAGTTGTTGCGTAGGTTTTCGAGTGTATTTTGATTAGGTTTTGATTGTGTTCGTTGTTCCAATGGCATTTATTTTGAGGTGTTTTGATTTTGTTCATCGTTTTGATTTTGTTCGTTGTTCGGTCTTGCAGTGGAGTTGATTTCTGATCGTGAATGTGTTGTATTGTTTTGCTTTGATTGATTTCAATTTGCATTGGAGTTGAATCAAAAATATATTTTTTCAGTCAGTAAAACTGTTGTTTTTGATTGTCTGTTCTCTGTTATTGACGAATCAGGTGTTGCATTGTTGATGCACTATTATTGTTCGTTCTTTGTTATTGTTTATAGTGGAGAGTTCAACATGCTTATCAATTATAAGTTTGTAAATTTCTCTGGTCTGTTATTTGTAGTCCTGAGAGAATTTGAATTTTATGTGGACATGTTATTATAAGTTTGTTATTTTTTAATTTTTAATTTTCCATGGATTAGATATATGGATTTGAAAATTAATTGAATATTTTGTGAGCAAATCAAATTTGCTCAGTGTTTTTCTCTGCATTTTTGTGGAATAGTTTTTGATGTGAATGTATTCTTGTTTTTGTGATCTTCAAAGTGAATTTACGTCTGTAAATTTCTCTAGACTTTTATTTGTCGTCCAAAGACAATTATAAGTTTGTTATTATTTCTAGCGAAGAGTTCAACATGCTTATCAATTTTAAGTTTGTAAATTTCTCTGGTCTTTTATTCCTCTGTTGTTCTTTTTATGTGTTTTTTCAAATTTCACTAAATTGAACAAGTTGATTTTTAAATTTTTTTTTTTAAAATGGATATGTCAGTGTCGTTATGCAAATATGAGAATGATATTATTGTCATTAATGTTGATATATATCGTCAAGCATACTTATTTTCAATTGACCTAGTTCCAATTGTTGGGAAATCTGATTTTAGCATTGATGATGCTATGATTTTATCACCATTGAGTAAGAGGCCAGCTGGTCAGGCGAATACGAACATAATTGTTTATAGTGGAGAGTTCAAAAGGGCGATGGAGTGTAGTCAATGTGGAAGTATTGGTCGTTATAATAAGAGAACATGTAAGGAACCTTTAGTTAATAGTTGAAGCTGTCTATATGTTTTAAATGTTTACATTACATTTTCCATTGTAGTGATACGTTTTATTGATTGAATAATACATTTTTAAATTTTGGATGTGATGTGATTTTGATAAGTTAAGGATATTAGAAGAATTTTTGTTACATTTTTTTAATGTTGGTTAACAGAGAAGAATTTCTTTGTGAATATAATTTCTCTGTATACCTTGTGTTCTTGTTAAACATTCTTAAAGAAGAATTTTTTTGTAAAAATTTTTATACCAGAGAAATTTCTCTCTGTGAAATTCTAGTAATTTTATTCTAGAGAAATTTCTTGCTGGAATTCTGGTAATTTCATACCAGAGAAATTCTGGTAACTTGGGTACAATCACTAGGGATGGCAATTTAAAACCGACCCAACGGGAACCCGATCCCCCGACCCCAATTTGAACGGTTTTTCTCTGAAAAATATTCCCGATGAGACGGGGATGGTATTTAAAAATCAATCCCCGATCAATTTCGGGCTGGGGACGGTGATAAGTGTCTAAGCCTCGGCCTACCCCGCCTCCGCTCCCGCCCCGATTGTCCCGAAGTGATATATATATGTACTAGTGTATGCCCGTGCCTGAAGGCACGGTGTAAATAATGTTGTGATCAAAATACAGTTGTGATTCATATGTATCATATTAAAATTTATAAAGTCTGTAATATTTTTCAACAAAAATATTGAAAAAATAAAAAAAAATGCTATTCTTTTTTAAAAAATTGTAACAATTTTACTTATATCATAAGCTGTATAAAACTCGAATAAAATAACAACGAAATAACCCAAAACTCCGGTGATGCAGCCCACAGAGAAGCACCGAAATACTCCCACTGATATATATATACTACCAAATAATTATTCTGTTGTTTATACCCATTGATATATATATGTACTACCAAATAAATAATTATTATGTTGTTTAAGAATTTCAATTTAGTAGTTTGTCCAATAAACAATAAAAGGTAAATAAATTAAGATTCTAAAAATAAAAATAATAGTAAATACAGTATTGTGATTTCCCAAAAGTCGTGGAATTTTCGAACCCCCTTCCCTGGTTGGTGGTTGGTCACCGAAAGCTTTTTTTATCAAATTTATTGACTTAAAATAAATTTTGTAGATTTAAAATGTAATTTATCAAATTTATTGACTTTGAAATGAATTTTGTAAAAGTACCCAAACATAAATATACACCCCAATAAAATTAAAGTAAAAATTGAAAAATATAATTTATTATAAGAATTTGAAGTCAAAATTCTATTAATAAAAAAACTCTTCTTTTCAGTTTTTAAACAAATCACATCACTCCCATTATTTCACCTCTTTTTCTCAAAAATTCACTTTTACGATCATTTTTTAACATAACCCAAAAAAAAAAAAAACATTTTCTATGTAAACATAACTCATAAACTCAATTTAAACTCAATTTTTATACAAATTTAAATTCACCATTTTTTTTAACAGAACTCAATTTAAACTCCATTTAAATTTTGAGTTTAAATTTATCCACCAAGAAAAACCAACATTTTCCAAAAAGAGTGGATTTAAAAAAAAATAAAATAAAAAATAAACCCACTTTTTTTTTGTGTGGTGTTGTGTCGAGTGACCCCTAACCTCCACTCATTCTCCCTCTCCATCTTCTCCACTTTCACCGTCCGTCATCGACCCGATGGCTATTCTCACCAAACCTCTTGTTTCGTTTGAAAAGTTGGATTGGTTTTAAAGTTTTTTGAATTTTTTGAATTATTTTAGTGTAGATTAAAAAGTTTGTTTGAGTTGTTTTTTAAAATTTTTATAAAAAAAAAATTTATAATTTAAATATGACATTTTATTTTATTTTTATGACTAATTTAATAAATAAAAAAACAAATCAACACAACCCACCAAAACCGCCACTACCTCTCTCTCTCTCTCACTACCACCATCCTCTCCATCCTTTGCTTTCTAAACAATACAAACAAATACATGTATTATGTATGTATATACATAAATTATATAATGGCAGCCTTCATAATAATGAAATCGTGATGCTGCCAAGCCTTCATGGCCGGTAACATGGGAGATAATGGCAGCAACGTCATGGATAAGATATCCACCAATCTTAAAAGAGGTATAAAAGACACCATAAGATGGAAATGAAACATGACTATTACTTGCGCTTTCTCTCTCTTTTTGGTGGTTCAAGCCAATTGTCACTGACAATTTTCTTAAAGTCCAACTTGTTGTCATCCTTCATCAAAATTAAACAAAGAATGAAAAAAAATAAATAGAAATCTACTTCAAACAACATTAACCAAAAGATAAATAAATTGCGGATCGAATCGCGAATCATGATATTTTGGTAATAGAAGTCCAGAGTAATAGCCGAACATGTGCAAGAATGATATGTACCTTTCCATCATCAAAATCATATAGATCAGCAGCTGCGAAAACCCAGACAGGTTGCACTTACCCTCAGTTGCAAAAGCATAAAGTAAAAAAATGTTTAATAAATAAATCTCGATATCAATCCACATACTATCATCCATTTTGAATTTGATTGCATCTTCAGCAAACTTCTTCATCTTAGCATCAAGCTCAGCTGTTGCCTCTTCTCCTTTAGCAATGATCTGATCTATATCCTCATCGGTAATTGTGCTATCCTTAGAACTGAAAACCATTTCAGCACCAAACCTCACCATTTGCAGCAGCTTATCTTTGTTAACAGCTGCCAAAACAAATTAAAAAATAATCAATAAACTATTAAAGTATTTTACTCACATTAATTTGAATATAAATTCATGATAAGGTAAACTCTACAAAAACAACCTACTCTTTTGTTCTGCTAATCGCCCTTGTTGGATCACCAAAGCATCAAGAGCAAGCTTTTTATAAGCCCTCTCAATCACCTTTTCATCTCTCTGCTCCTCCTCTGTTTTTTAAACAATACAAACAAATACATGAATTATGTATGTATATAATAAATAGAATAGAGGAGGAGCAGAGAGATGAAAGAAGGACTTCTCTACAGATTTTGCCCCAAAGCCCACAACAAAACCTGCTTGATTTGCAGAGAGAGAAACCAAAGGACAACAGAGGAGTCGACCAAACACAGCGTAAGTGCACCTGTTACATATAATATCTTCTTCTCTCTCCGGGACATTCTAAATAAAAGCAGAAAGTTGTATGTAATGGGTACACTATGCTGGTGCTTCCATCACGTGAAACATTATTTTTTCTCTCTAGGGTATTCTAGATAAAATCAGAATGGGTAAAAACATCATTTTCAAAACAGAATAATTAGAGTTCTATCCATTCATGGTTTAGGCAATTATCATATTTCAGCAATAGACAACTCTTCTATGTGTAAATATCATCCCAAAATCTACCAACACTCGTCTAATCTTTTTCATGACGAAATAAAATCAATTCCCTTGTAAGAGTTTCACTATCTCAATCACAAAATTAAAGATGATCAATACAGAAAGAAATTTAACAGATGAGCATTAATTTTGTGATTTACTGCTAAAACTCAATAGGAAGAACTGCACTTCTAGATCCCCGTCCATGTCCAAAGGGAAAGAACTGTCTTCGGACTCTGCTGCTAGACTCTTCACTCTGTCTAACCTCATTGCAACACCGATTTTGTCGTATAATCTCTTGAACTGCCAAGTAAACGTTTGGATCACTTGCCGAATCCATTGAGAAAGATCTCCTGATGGGTTTGACAGAGAACTCATCCTCTTCCTCTCTTCTTACATCAATGCACTCATCACCCATGATTGAAACATGTTGAAACTTTCTTGGCTTCGCCTTCCCAATCTTCTTCTCAAACTTTCTTGGCGAATGTCGACTCCTCTGTTGCCTCAAGTCATTTTTTTCTGTTCTATCAGCTCCAGACAATTCAATAACCACAAAATCTTCATTACCACCCAAATGGGTATCCACAAAATCTTCAATAACCCATTTGAAGAGTGAAATAGAAACCCATTTGCTGGAGGTTACACAACCAAAACTATCCAGAACCGAAACCAGAGAGCTGGACAGAGAGATGGAGAAGGTTTAAAATCAAGGATGAGAAGAGAGAGAGAGGGGTAGGTGGGCGGCCTTTCAGAGACGTGGGAGAGAGAGAACAATGTTTGGGCGGGAACTAAGTGTTTGTTTTATTTGAGAGGATTGATCTCAGCCATTGATATCAACTTGGGATTAATCTCAGCTATTGGATCAAAATGTATCTCACATACATTTTATACATTTTCAAAAACCTTCTTCCCTTATTATATAGATAGTTCTGATGTACTGTTGCTCTCACTCTCTCTTTCATTTCATGTTTTTTCATTTTACATCTACTCTCTCTCTCTCTTCCTCACCTTCTCTGATCTCTCTATCTTCCTCACCGTCTCTCATCTCTCTCTCCCTCTCACTCACTCAGAGTCTCTCTCCCTCCCTCTTTTCTCTTCATCTTTGTAAGATCTCAAAATGTGGTGCTTCGATCGGGGAAAAACTGATCTCTCTCTCTTCCTCTTTTCGACTGCTGATGACGCTTCCTTCGCCACCGCAGATCGCCGTCTTCAGTCAGTTTCGCCATTGGCCGAGCTGCAGGACTATATATATATATGGTTCTTCGCAGTAAAACCGAGCTGAAATGTCTCAAAATGTGGTGCTTTGCCATAGATCTTTACATATATATATATATATATATATATATTCAGATCAGATCTGATTTTGTTTTTTTTTTTAACATATCTAAATGTTTTTTTGTAGACATTTCATTTCAGATTTGTTGGATAATCTCAGATCTGGAAGATGATCTTGTTGTAGTGTTAAATTTGTTGAATAATGTTGTGAAGTTATATATATATATATATAATGTCAGATCTGGAAGATGATCTGAATAGTGTTAAATTTTTTTGAAGATCTGGAAGATTTGAATAGTGTTAGATTTGTTGAATAATGTTGTGATGTTATTTATATATAATGTCAGATCTGGAAGATGATCTGAATAATGTTAAATTATTTTTTTTTTAGACATTTCAGCTCACAAATGTTTTGTTTGAATAGGTCTTCATTCACTGATTTGGATTTGGATCTGTTTTTTGGATTTGAATCTTCATTCTTTGATTTTTATTTTTTATTTTTAGCCAGGGAATATTCGGGGTTGGGGATCCCTTATCCCCATTAGGGGACAGGGGCGGGGACGGTGGTAGGTTCCCCGTCGGGGATCAGGGACAGGAATGGGGAAATTTGCACCATCGGGGATTGGGGACGGGGGGTGTGATCCCCGGTCCCGTCCCGGCCCGTTGCCATTCCTAACAATCACAGAGAAATTTCTGTGATTTTGGTAACTTTTATCTATCACATTTAATTTGCCCAAACTTAGGTAGAGTCAACTCTATAACACACTAGTTTTGCAAACCATTCAATACAATAAAAAAGCGTCATACCATGTCATAGAGGAATTTCTCTATGAACGGAATTTTCTCTGTGTACATTGTTCATACCAGTGAAATTTTGAAAATTGATTCATACCAAAGAAATTTACATGAGTTTTCCTTCAACATATCAAAGAAAATATAATAACAATTCCTAATTACATGGGTCATTTACTAATGCAATGTACAAGATTTACAAAGTAATGTTTATATGATTACAAAAATTGCTAATTTTTTTCTATGATATAATTCATTTGTCTTCTTTGCGTTGTCTTTGGCTACTTCTAGTTCTTTAACTACTTTTAGGTCTTCTCCTGGTATTTTCAACTGGTTCTGTCCATGATCTGCCCACGCCAATTGCAAATATTTCTATGAGCTTTGTTTACATCAATCTGGCTTCTTTCTTTGAATATTTTTCTTTGGCAGCTTGACAGGTGGTTCTGTTTCCTTTCGACATCGATCTAAGCTTATAATTCCTTTTTTTTTCCCGGTGCGTTGTCTTTTGATTTGAGCTCAAAATTGCTATCTTAAGATGTCCTCTTTATTTTTTCAATTTTCTAGACAATGAAAACATATAATTGCCAATCAATATGCCAGAGAAAGTTAAATACACAAGAGGGTAAAAAGTGTGTGTTGGGTAGAGAAATTTCATAAAAAATTAACATGAACAAACACAGAGAAAATCAACATGACATATAGAAAATCAGCATGGCCACAGAAATTACACACACAGACAAACATGTACAAACAAGCACTAAGCAAGCGTGTAATGACCAGAGAAAATGAACATGCCAGAGAAATTCTATCTATCAAATGGAGTGTAATGTGGCTAGTGAAAATCAAAAGCACAAAAGAGTAGAAAATGTGTGATGGGCAGAGAAATTTCACACACACACATATGCATGAATAAACATAGAGAAAAAAACATGATATATAGAAAATTAACATGATCATAAAAATTACACACATAGACACACATGCACAAGAGAGTACTAAGCAAATATGTGATGGACAGAGAAATTTCATATTTCAAGGGGGAGTGGACAGTGAAATTCAAAACACATAGGCACAAACACACACTCAGATAAATTCAAATGCACAAGAATGTACTAAGTGTGTGATGACCAGAGAAATTTCATATCTTAAGAGGGCAAGTGTAATGTGACCAGTGAAATTCAAATGCACAATAGAGTACTACATAAGTATATGATGGCTAGAGAAACTCAACATTGCTAGAAAAATCACACATACACAAATTTCCCTAGCCATTACACAAAAAAATTTAATTAAGGCTTTTCGCTTGAGAAAATCAACTGATCAGTGGTTGATGCTTTTATAAATTTCTCTATAAAGACATCGAAATTTGGCCTAGACTTTTAGACATAGAAAATCAACTAAAATAAGATTTTTGATGTTTTCAAAAATTTCTCTAAATGGCAGAGAAATTTCATTTTTTACAAATTTCTCTAGCCATCACACAGAAATTTGACCAAGGTTTTTAGGCAAACAAAATCAACTGATCAAGAGGTGATACTTTCACAAATTTGTGCATGAAGACAGAGAAATTTAGCTTAGGGTTTTAGTTAGGAAAATCAACTAAAGTAAGGATGCTTTCACAAATTTTTCTAAAATGGTAGAGAAATTTCATTTTTACTAATTTCTTTAGCTATCACACAGAAATTTGACTAAGGTTTTTAGGCAAACAAAATCAACTGATCAAGAGGTGATACTTTCATAAATTTGTCAATAAAGACATAGAAATTTGGCCTAGGGGTTTAGCTAGGGAAAATCAACTAAAATAAAGATGTTTTCACAAATTTCTCTAAAATGGTAGAGAAATTTCATTTTTACAATTTTCTTTGGCCATCACACAGAAATTTGATCAAGGTTTTTAGGCAAACAAAATAAACTAATCAATAGGTTATATTTTCACAAATTTGCCTATAAAGACAGAGAAATTTGGCCTAGGGTTTTAGCTTAGAAAATCAATTAAAATTAGGTTTTGGTACTTTCATAAATTTTCACTAAAATGACAAAGAAATTTCATATTTAGAAATTTCTCTGACCATTACACATAAATTTGGCCTAGGTTTTTACGCAAACAAAATTAACTGATCAAGAGGTGATACTTTCACAATTTTGTCCATAAAGACAGAGAAATTTGGTCTAGGGTTGCAGCTGTCACGACCCAAACCTGCCCCTATGGGTTTAGCATCGTAATCGGCCAGTAATCCTTGGATTACCAAAGGCCTCTTGGCATTATAACATATAATTGGGGCTGCGGAAGCAAATAATCAAGACATACATAGTCCATAGAGTTGTGAGGACATACATGAAATAGATAATTTAATACTTCATAACAGTGTTACAAACTTTACACATCATTTCCCAACTTACAATATCAGACATTCTGACTAACACAATATAGTATAAACATAGCCTATCATGTTTTCAAAAATAGCCATAACACTTGACTTCAATCGCAACCTCTTCGGGAGGCACAATGGTTGGCTGACAAAACTGAAACTTAGGCCGTCATTTCTGGGCCTGGTCACGTGCCTGCTCACCTACATGCATAATATAAACAGTGAGCGACAACCCAGTGAATAATAACAAAGTAAAGACTTTAATGAATGATGTCCATAACTTGGCTCACAACATTTCAGGATCATAATCAGATAGTGAAATAGAATCATAGTCTTATCTTTGTTCAATCATGCGTGGTACATCCATTAGCTTAAACATGTCTCTTTGGTCAAGCATATCAAGTTCCATAAAGTAACCTTTGGTACCGGGTAACATATCTCATACTTGGGCCATGGTATTGTTTCCTCTGGGCGAGGGCCTGGACCTCGATATTATTTCTCCCGGGCAAGGGCCTGGGCCACGGTATTCTTTCCCTCGGGCAAGGGCCTAGGCCACGATATTCTTTCCCCTGGGCGAGGGCCTCATGACCATAAGCCACAATATTATGTCCCCTGGGCGAGGGCCTCTGCTAAGGATACCATTATTTTGTTTCAAAGAAAATTGGACAATCATTCATTCACACAAACATAGCATTTTAGAAACTTGTCATCTCATATCATCAGAAAACAATCATGGTTAAACATAACTTTATAGAGTTATTACTCATAGATAATTGGTAGCTCCAATTAGATGACAAAGTGGACAATTCACTTATCTCGAGGCGCGTGACCTACATAACATGATAGATACATACGTTGAATTCCCACACTCAAACTGAACATAACTCAATTCATTGCTCTTAGTGTGATTCTAGCCTTTAATCCTCATTATGGAGCCTTAACATGGCCTAGGAATGCCTAAGATGGAATGAGGATGCAAAAATGTGCTAGAAAACATTTTTTTCAAAACTTGATAAAAATAGGGTCCACGCTCGAGTGTGGCTTTTCTCGCTCCAGCGGACATGCAGACAATGAAGCTCCGCTTGAGCGTGACTTCCCTCGCTCAAGCTGATTGAAAACTCTTGAAAAAGTACTGGTTGCATGTTTTCCACGCTCGATGGATGCTCGACCCGCGCTCGAGCGTGAGACTCAGACCCTCGCTCGAGCGGACTGCAAAACACATGAACTTCTGGGCATATGCATTTCATGCTCGAGCGTGACTCTTGACGCTCGAGTGGAAGTGCATGTACTCAGAGTGTACGCTCGAGCATGAAGTCCTCCGCTCGAGCGTGGATCAAAAATCTGGAATTTCCAGATTGATCTTCAACCACAAAACTCAACCTTTAAGGCTTCAAACTCGATTTTTTTGGGCCAAAACTTGAGAAAAAATACATGAAGACCCTAAAGCAACATGAATTAAAGATATTTCAAGAAACCATGGCCCAAAGGCATGCCAATCGTACACAATTCCAATACAAACCTTATGAATATGTCATTAATACAACATGCATGAACTACCTTGAATTCAAACACTCCAAAACATGGTCAAACTTGGTAATTTAATGGAAAACATGATGAATGACCAAAATGTAAGTGAGGTTAACACATGCATGAAAGAAGTCTTTGAAATCATGCTCAATATGAAAAAAATGTACATGCATGCATAGATTGATCTACCTCTCTACTCCTTAAGCTTGATTCTTACATCTTATAGTTCAATTTACTTGAATTCATGTATGAATTAACTCAACTTCAAGGCTAAAGGCTTGGTTTCATACCTTAGATGTTCAATTGGGTTTTAGGTGCTAGAATCTTGAACTAGATGAACAAATCTTCAAGTTTTCTTATTTTCTCCTAGCAATTCCCTCCTTGTGAATTCAATTCTTGAACCTAGGACCCAAATCCCTCAATTCTCTTTTATTCTCACGTTGAGCATCAAGTTGAGGAAGAATGAAATGAAAAGGTAAACTTAGTGGGGTCAAAATGGCCCTATAGGTAGTAATTGATCAAAATTAATCAAATGGCATTAATTTAATCTAATTTAATCATTCCGAACTAAATTTTAATTAAACCTACCATAAAATTCTATAAATCCTAATTAGCATATAAATCAAGTCAATTTCTGTATCGGATGCCGATAAGGCCTTCAATTTGCAAATCGAAACTAAAACATAAACAGATCTTTCTACGCTAAATAGATAGAGACACATTAATAATGCAACACACATGTCATTAACTCATGATTTCTTCTTAATCACTTGTTAGGCACACTTAAGCATGAATTAACGTTAATTAAGGGTCGGGGTTGTTACAGTCTTTCTCCCTTAAAGAGTTTGGTCCTCCAAATTCGAGTTACCTTCATTCTGGAAGAACACTAGATTTAAAGGAAACAGTTCAGGGTATCTTTTCATCATGTCTTCTTCTGTCTCCCAAGTTGCATAAGTTCCCCCATGATTCTGCCAATCCACCTTCACTAATGGGATTTCTTTGTTTCTTAGTCTTTTTATCCTTCGATTCACAATCTGAATAGGCCTTCTCATAAGTATAATCATCATTCAAAAGAATGTGAGTCGGCTCAATCACGTGTAGCGGATCTCTCAAATACTCCCGAAGCATAGAGACATGAAAAACATTATGCATATGCTCCATTACTGGAGGTAGAGCCACTCGATACGTTACCGGGCTGATCTTTTCAAGGATTTCATACGGCCCAACAAATCTCGGTGCTAATTTTCCCTTAACACCAAACCGTGTCTGTCCTTTCATAGGAGTTACTTTTATAAATACATGATCCCCAACTTCATATTTCCTGTCTCTTCTTCGAATGTCGGCATAACTCTTTTGCCGGTTTTGAGTAGTTTTCAACCTTTGTTGAATCAACTTCACATTTCCAGTGGTTTCTTGCACAAGTTCTGGTCCCAACAATGGTCTGTCGCCTACATCGGTCCAACATACCGGAGATAGGCATTTTCTTCATTCCAATGCTTGAATGGTAACTGTTGTTATACACAAACTCAGCTAATGGCAAATAAGTCTCCTAATTCCCTTGAAAATCTAACACACACATTCTAAGCATACCTTCTAAGGTTTGATTTGTCCGCTCTGTTTGCCCATCTCTCTGTGGGTGATAGGCACTACTCAACCTCAATTCAGTCCCCAAGGCCTGTTGTAAACTTTGCCAGAACCTCGATGTAAACTTCGAATCTCTGTCATATACAATAGATACTGGTACACCATGCAATCTCACAATCTCATTCACATACATGTTAGCCAATTTATCCGCATTATAAATAGTCTTAACAGGCAGAAAATGAGCAGACTTAGTCAAACGAGCAACTATAACCCAAATAGAATCCATAACTCGAGAAGAGTGGGGCAATTCCACAATGAAATCCATGGTGATATGCTCCCATTTCTATTCCGGTATTGGAAGCGGTCGTAACAAACCGGCGGGTCGTTGATGTTCAGCTTTGACCTGTTAACAATGTAGACATCTAGTCACAAAATCTGCGATACACTTTTTCATTCCGGGCCACCAGAAAATTTGTTTCAAATCATGGTACATCTTTGTATTCCCCGGATGCAAAGCAAACTTAGTACTGTGGGCTTCAGACATAACACGCTTTCTCAAGTCACAGCAATCAGGTAGACAAAGACGATTTTGAAATTTCAGCACATTATTCTCAAACACAAACCCTGGCCTTGGCTTGGAATCAAGTTCTTCTACAACCTTTTTCAAGAATTCATTTTCAAGTTGCTTTTCTTTGATTTCTTCAATGATTGCAAGCTGAGCGGAAATAACGGCTAGTATTCCGCCCTGTTCACGTATCACAATCTCAATCTCATTCATTTCCAAGTCATATAATAGTTCTTTCTGGCTGGTGAGCAGACATAACAAATTTCTCATTGATTTTCAGCTCAAAGCATCTGCTACGGTATTAGTTTTCCCTGAGTGATGCAATATTTGCAATCATAATCTTTGATCAGTTCTAACCATCGCCTCTGTCTCATGTTCAATTCTTTTTGGGTGAAGAAATATTTCAAGCTTTTATGATCGGTATACACTTCACAAGTTACCCCATACAAGTAATGACGCCAGATTTTCAAGGCAAACACCACAGCTGCCAGTTCAAGGTCATGAGTCGGGTGATTCTTTTCATGAGGGCGAAGTTGTCGAGAAGCATAGGCAATTACTTTCCCATTTTGTATCAGTGCACAGCCCAACCCTTTATACGAAGCATCGCTGTAAATTTCAAACCCATCAGTACCATTAGGTAAGGTTAGGATTGGTGCAGTCACCAGCCTGGTTTTCAATTCTTGGAAGGTTGATTCACGTTGATCGTTCCAGTCAAACTATACATTCTTCTGTGTTAATTGCGTTAATGGCATCGCAAGCTTTGAGAAGTCTTTCACAAATCTCCTTCTGTTACATTCGTCGGTCTAGGTCAATCCACAATAACTTCAATCTTCTGAGGGTCAACAGAAACACCATCCTCATTGATTATATGTCCCAAAAATGCTACATTGTCAATCTAGAATTCACATTTGGACAATTTAGCATACAATTTCTTTTCTCTCAAAATTTGCAAAGTAGTTCTCAGATGGTTCCCATGTTCTTCCCCGTCTTTAGAATAAATCAGAATGTCATCAATAAACACAACAATGAATTCATCAAGATATTGTTTGAAAACCCTATTCATTAGGTCCATAAAAGCTGCAGGTGCATTTGTTACTCCAAAAGGCATTACCAGAAATTCATAATGTCCATATCTAGTTCTGAATGCAGTTTTCTCTATGTCTTCTGCTTTAACCTTTAACTGATGATAACCGGATCTAAGATCAATTTTAGAGAACACTTTGGCTTTTTGGAGTTGATCAAACAAATCATTTATTCGGGGTAATGGATATTTGTTCTTAATGGTCACTTTGTTCAATTCTCGGTAGTCAATACATAGCCTCAAAGACCCGTTCTTCTTTTTGACAAATAACACTGGAGCACCCCAACGTGAAGTACTTGAGCGAATGAATTTCTTGTCTAAGAGATCTTGAAGTTGGACTTTTAGTTTTTTCAATTCAGAAGTCGACATCTTATATGGAGTCTTGGAGATGGGTTGTGTTCCAGGTGTTACATCAATGGTAAATTCTATCTCTCTATCGATCAAGTCCCCAGGTAGATCATTACGAAACACATCAGGAAAATCGCAAACCACAGGGAGAGTTTTTACACTGGCACTATCCAAAGATACAATCAACACACTACACAAATAATCCTAACACCACTTTCTTAACAATTTTCTAGCTTTCATAAACGAAATCAAGTATGGTGGTAAAACTACCCCATTCCCAGTGAAAGTAAACTCAGGCATACCGGGTGGACGAAACACAACAGATTTATTCACACAATCAATGGTGGCACAATACTTAGTCAACCAACCCATACCCAGAATACAATCAAAATAATCGATGTTCAAGGGTAATAAATCAACATGCAGTGTCATCTCTCTAATTATAAGATCACATGCCGGATAAACATAAGCACACATCATAGAACCCCCAGATGGTGTAGATACAGATAGCAAACAGTTCATAGATTCTAACGGTCTAGTTAATTTCTGAGAAAAAGCATGTGATACGAATGAATGTGCGGAACCAGAATCAATCAGCACATATGCATTCTGAGCACAGATAGAAATGATACCTGACACTACTGATTCAGTGTTTTGCACATCTCTAGGCACTAAGGCGAATACTCTCCCTTACCTCAATGCTTCATTCCCGTTGTTGCCCCTAGCATTAGTTCTGAAGTTTGATTTGGCCATTGAAATAGACCCTGCTGAACTGGCTGTGGGGTGACTGGTATTCTCGGATCCCATTGGATAATCTTTCATCATATGGCCAACCTTGCCACACTGGTAACAAGCACCAGATGTACGTTGGCACACTCCCCTATGTCTCCTGCCACATTCTGGACAGTTTGGTATGGACCCACTACTCTAACTAGGACTACTGGAAGATCTTGTGTTTTGTTTCTTCAAAAATGATTGGCCTTCCTAAAATTAAACCCGGTCCTTTTGCCTTTCCATTCAGTTGGTGGTACTGTAGTTTGTTTCTTTGCTGCCAGAATGACTTCTGCCATTAATGCTCTATCCAAAACATTCACATACGTGGGTAGGTTCAGAACTCCCACCCGATCCAATATATCTGAACCAACCCGCCCTCAAACTTGCGGGCCTTCTTGTAGTCTGTGTCCATCATGTGAGGGGCAAACCTGGCTAGCTGGGTAAACATAGCCTCATACCCAGCCACATACATTCTGCCTTGTTTGAGTTCCTAGAATTCTAAAACCTTCCGGTCTCGGAAGCACTGGGAAAGTACTTGTCATAGAAAACTGTATTGAATTGAGCCCATGTCATATTCTTATTACCATTCTGAACTAATAACCACCATCTTCGAGCTTCATCTTTCAGAGTGTAGGTGGCTAATAAAACTTTCTAAACCTCAGAACATGGAAACACTTCAAATAATTTTTCCATCTCCAGTAGCCAAGTTTCTGCCTTTAGTGGTTCAATGCCACCCAAGAAAGTTGGCGGCTTCATTTTCATGAATTTCTGAGTCATGTTAATTATGTCGCTGTTGCCTATTTAAACTTGAGCCGGCAGGGGTGGAGGTGGTAAAGGTTGTTGCCTCTGTTGTTGCATTACTACTTCAGTTAAAGTGGCAAGCATTTGTTCCATTCTGTTCATTCGGGCATCCAAGGACCCTATTGTATCATCACTTCTTGCATTGTCCATTTGCTATAAGTAAACAAAACTTTATAAACACAGGCAGATAGTCCTCGTTACTTTATTCAAATTCACATGATTATACTTGGATTATGCTTTCACTTTCAAATAACACACTTAGACATGCAAATGGAATGCCCCTACTTCTTACTAGGACCTTCTAAGCTCGTATGGACTTGTGTGTGTGGTATAACTCGTGCTTTGATACCACTCTGTCACGACCCAAACCTGCCCCTATGGGTTTAGCATCGTAACCGGCCAGTAATCCTTGGATTACCAAAGGCCTCTTGGCATTATAACATATAACAGGGGCTGCGGAAGCAAATAATCAAGACATACATAGTCCATAGAGCTGTGTGAACATACATGAAATAGATAATTTAAAACTTCATAACAGTGTTACAAACTTTACGCGTCATTTCCCAACTTACAATATCAGACATTCTGACTAACACAATATAGTATAAACATAGCCTATCATGTTTACAAAAACAGTCATAAAACTTGACTTCAATCGGAACCTCCTTGGGAGGCACAATGGTTGGCTGCTGAAACTTAGGCCGTCATTTCTGGGCTGGTCACGTGCCTACTCACCTACATACATAATATAAACAGTGAGCGACAACCCAGTGAATAATAACAAAGTAAAGACTTTAATGAATGATGTCCATAACTTGGCTCACAACATTTCAGGATCATAATCAGATAGTGAAATAGAATCATAGTCTTATCCTTGTTCAATCATGTGTGGTACATCCATTAGCTTAAACATGTCTCTTTGGTCAAGCATATCAAGTTCCATAAAGTAACCTCCGGTACCGGGTAACATATCTCATACAGGGGCCACAGTATTATTTCCCCCGGGCGAGGGCCTGTGCCAGGGTATTGTTTCCCTCGGGCGAGGGCCTGGACCTCGGTATTATTTCCCCCAGGCAAGGGCCTGGGCCACGGTATTCTTTCCCCCAAGAAAGGGCCTCATGACCATAAGCCACAGTATTATGTCCCCTGGGCGAGGGCCTTTGCTAAGGATACCACAATTTTGTTCCAAAGAAAATTGGACAATCATTCATTCACACAAACATAGTATTTCAGAAGCTTGTCATCTCATATCATCAGAAAACAATCATGGTTAAACATAACTTTACAGAGTTATTACTCACAGATAATTGATAGCTCCAATTAGATAACAAAGTGGGCGATTCACTTATCTCGAGGTGCGTGACCTACATAACATGATAGATACATACGTTGAATTCCCACACTCAAACTGAACATAACTCAATTCATTGCTCTTAGTGTGATTCTAGCCTTTAATCCTCATTATGGAGTCTTAACATGGCCTAGGAATGCCTATGATGGAACGATGATGCAAAAATGTGCTGGAAAACATTTTTTTCAAAACTTGCTGAAAATTGGGTCCACGCTCGAGCGTGGCTTTTCCCGCTCGAGCGGACATGCAGACAATGAAGCTCCGCTTGAGCGTGACTTCCCTCGCTCGAGCGGACTGCAAACTCTTGAAAAAGTACTGGTTGCATGTTTTTCACGCTCAATGGACGCTCGACCATCGCTTGAGCGTGAGACTCAGACCCTCGTTCGGGCGGATTGCAAAACACTTGAACTTCTGGGCATATGCATTGCACGCTCGAGCGTGACTCTCAACGCTCGAGCAGAAGTGCATGTACTCAGAGTGTTGGCTCGAGCGTGAAGTCCTCCGCTCGAGCGTGGATCAAAAATCTGGAATTTCCAGATTGATCCTCAACCACAAAACTCAACCTTTAAAGCTTCAAACTCGATTTTTCTGGGCCAAAACTTGAGAAAAAATACATGAAAACCCTAAAGCAACACGAATTAAAGATATTTCAAGAAACCATGGCCCAAAGGCATGCCAATCGTACAAAATTCTAACACAAACCTTATGAATATGTCATTAATACAACATGCATGAACTCTCTTGAATTCAAACACTCCAAAACATGATCAAACTTGGTAATTTAATGGAAAACATAATGAATGACCAAAATTTAAGTGAGGTTAACACATGCATGAAAGAAGTCTTTGAAATCATGCTCAATTTGTAAGAAAATGTACATGCATGCATGGATTGATCTACCTCTCTACTCCTTAAGCTTGATTATTCCATCTTATAGTTCAATTTACTTGAATTCATGTATGAATTAACTCAACTTCAAGGCTAAAGGCTTGGTTTCATACCTTAGATGTTCAATTGGGTTTTAGGTGCTAGAATCTTGAACTAGATGAACAAATCTTCAAGTTTTCTTATTTTCTCCTAGCAATTTCCTCATTGTGAATTCAATTCTTGAACCTAGGACCCAAATCCCTCAATTCTCTCTTATTCTCACGTTGAGCATCAAGTTGAGGAAGAATGAAACGAAAAGGTAAACTTAGTGGGGTCAAAATGGCCCTATAGATAGCAATTGATCAAAATTAATCAAATGGCATTAATTTAATCTAATTTAATCGTTCCGAACTGAATTTTAATTAAACCTACCATAAAATTCTATAAATCCTAATTAGCATATAAATCAAGTCAATTTCTGTATCAGATGCCGATAAGGCCTTTAATTCGTAAATCGAAACTAAAACATAAACAGATATTTCTACGCTAAATAGATAAAGACACATTAATAATGCAACACACATGTCATTAACTCATGATTTCTTCTTAATCACTTGTTAGGCACACTTAAGCATGAATTAATGTTAATTAAGGGTCGGGGTTGTTACAGTAGCCACAGAAAATCCACTAAAATAAGGTTTTGATATTTTCACAAATTTTTCTAAAATGGTAAAGAAATTTTATTTTTACAAATTTCTCTGACCATCACACATAAATTTGACCAAGGTTTTTAAGCAAACAAATAAACTGATTAAGAGATGATACTTCACAAATTTGTTCGTAAAGGCAGAGAAATTTGGCCTAGGGTTGTAGCCAGGGAAAATCAACTAAAATAAGGTTTTGACGTTTTTACAAATTTTCACTAAAATGATAGAGAAATTTCATTTTTACAAATTTCTCTGGCTATCACAGATAAATTTGGCCCAGGTTTTGAGATAATCAATCTTAGTTATTATATTGTAATGAATAACCATTATTATGAAATTGAAACCCTAATGTCACTAAAGTTGAATATAAAACATAATCAACTGTAAATCGAGAGAAAAATTAATGGAGGAATTGAAAAACTTATCAAAGTAAGGTGGTGATGATGAAACCCTAATTCCGAACTAAGATGAAGCTGAAGATGAAGATGAAGATGAATTGAGATTAATGATGAAAATGTGTCAGAGAAATTACAAAGTTGGATGAAGAATGACAAAGATTCTTGTTGTTGATCGTGGAGAATGACATAGATTTTCTTTGTCAATCGTGAAGATAATAAACTTGATTGTGGAGAAGACGAACTCAATCGTGCAAAAGATTAGTTGCCGAAGAAAATTGTGACAATCGTCTCCTTAATTAAGTAAATTAATTAGATTGATTATGTGCTTAATGTTAATTGTGTGATTGGATGGTTTTAAGTGTTATTGTTGTGTCATGTGACTATTCGAAATGTGTTATTATGGGCAGATAGGTTAGAATGAATATTAAACCTGTCTGATTTGTTAATTTTAACAGGTGAGAATTAAATGATGGGATAGGAATTAGAGCCTAATCCGCATTGGTATAATTTAATTTAGTGTAAGTAAAATTTCGCATCATAAATTACCTTATTTGTGATTATATCTTTTAACGTAAAAAGATCTATTTGTGTTTCCGTTCCGGTTTGCGAATTAAAGGCTTTGTCGGCATCCGATTTAGAAATTGACTTGAGATGTGTGTTATTTAGGATTTTTAGAAATTTATGGTGGGTTCGATTTAAATTCGATTCGGAACCAAATAATTAGAGTAAATAACATCAATTAATTAGTCATTAAGTGGATTTCCTAATTAAGCCTGTGTAAGGCAATTGTTGATTTAAGGGCCATTCTTGCACCCTTATTTCCCATCTTGAGAGAGAGCAAACGTGAGGGAGAGTGAGAAGAGTGAGAGAGAAGTCAATTTAGAGAAGAATTAAGCTCAAACTAAGGGGATTTGCTAGCAATCTACGCAAGAAATTGACTTGGAAGCCCAAAGACATAGCAATTTAGAACTTAATTGAGGATTTAAGTGCGTAATTGATTCCTAATCCTGCTGTTTAAGTTGATAATGAAGAGAATTCAAGAAGTTCTTGTGACAAAGTATGAGAATTGAGTTAGAATTAAGAGAATTTAGATCATATCATGCATTCATGGTCATTTCATCAAATTTTGAACTTGATTTCAAAGAATTCTCACATGCATGTGCTCCTTTTGTCTTTGTTTTAAGAGTTCAACATGTTTTTGTGCTTAACATCTCATTTGAACAAGTTTTGAAATACTTAATATATGTTATGCTTATGATATACCAAGTTTGATTTTACACAATTCTTAAACTTTTGGGCCTTGATTTGGTGAAATGGTTTTGAATTCATGATGTTTGACAAGTTTAGACATGTTTTCTTAAGCTTTTGGTCCAAAAGAACATGGTTTGTGGCTTTGAATTAGAGTTTTGAGCTTGGGAGTGCAATATGAAAATTCTAGAATTTGCACCCTCCGCTCGAGCGACAAAACCTGCGCTCGAGCAACCACTCTGTGATCTTGCTCTTTCGCTCGAGCGACTAGAAGTTCGCTCGAGCGTGAAATGCATACTCCCAGAAGTGCACATGTTTTGTAGCCCGCTCGAGCGAGAAGAGTTGCGCTCGAGCGAGAACCTGGGTCATACGCTCGAGTGAGCGCCGAGCGTGTATCGAGTGGAAAAATTTGGCAACCAGCACTTTTTCAAAGTTTGCAGACCGCTCGAGTGAGGGAAGTTACGCTCGAGCGACCACTCACATTTTTCATGTCCGTTCGAGCGAAGAAAGCTACGCTCGAGCAGGGACCCTGTTTTCAGAATTTTGACTAAGTGTTTTCCAATGCATTTTGGCACCCTCATTGTATCCTAGGAATTTCTAAGCCAAGTTTGGGTCACCATAATGGGAATAAGGAGTAGAAACTCACAAAGAACAAGGTGAAATGAATTACATATTATCTGAGCGTGCGTTTCAACTGTATATTTTTATGTATCTGTGCAGGTCACGCACCATAAGATAGTTGAATCGCCTACTCAATCTAATTGCCTAGGAATCAATTGTGAGTAACAATGTTGTAAAGCTATGTTCAATTATAATTATTTTCTGAATGATTAACTGTACTATTTTCTAAAATGATATTGTTTACTGAATGAATGTTTGCCCTGTTTTATGAACCGTACTCGTGGCATCTATAGTAACTGACTGTTACTGCTACTGTTACTGCTATTGTTACAGAGATCTTTGTCAGTTCCAATCTTTGGAACTACTGTTACTGTATTGATGGCCATCAACTGACTCTTCGGTCTTTTAAGACTTACTGTACTGTTCTCTTATTGGATGTACCACGTATGACTACTATAATTACTATATGACAGATATAATATGAAACATGAGATATTGATCGATTAAATGAACTACTGATGCAATTGACTAAACTTAAAATGCTGAAAGAACATTTATTCTTAACCTTTTTACACATTTGTTGTTCACTGGGCTTTAGCTCACAGTTTATTACATATGTATGTAGGCGACCAGGCACTGAATCAAGGCAAGAGGCGTCGACTCGAACTCATATTTTGTCAAGTCAACTTTTGTGCCTTATGACGAGGTTCCGAACCCGCACAAGTCAAGGCTTTTGGGTGATGCAAATCCACACTTTTGTTTACACAGTTTTGATAACGGGATTAATTCCCTAACTTGCATATTGTCTCATGTATGTATTGTTTGGCATAAGTGGCTATGTATATGAAAATCTATTTCCATTCAGGTCCTCATAGCTCATTGGACATTATCTTATTATTGATTGGCTTCTGCTAGCCCCCTTTATATTGTATTATTGTTGTTATTGTTAAGCAGACCTTCGGTAATCACGGATTACTAGCCAGTTACGACACTAAACTTATAGGGGTGGGTTTGGGTCGCGACAAAAATGGAAACCGTTTTTCTCTGTTGATTGTGGAGAGAGAAGATGAATGAGTGGGTATTTTGGTCCAAAAACTAGAAACAATATGCGTTGTTCTTTTTTTTTTTTTTTTGAGGGACCTGAGCTACTACGATTTATTTGTGTGTCCTTAAAAAAAAATTTCCCATTTTTTTTTATATTCATTTTCAATTTCTAAATTTTATTTATTTAGTTATAAGAGTTTTTAATTTAATTTTAGTTCAAAGATTCTAATTAGACACAACCTTCAAATCAATAATGGTGAACACCTAATTTACTGGTAAAAATGTAATTTTAGACAATTTAAATTATATAAACATTCATCTTCTTTATTATGTGTAGTAGAGATTAAATTAATGAATTTTATAGTTCACAAATTAAATAAATTTGAACAATTAATTATTATTTTTAAATACATTGAATACCTGATAGATCTCATAAATTTAGACCTCATATGAATCTTCAACATCAATATAATAAAGTATGATAGTTTTTGAATTTGTCCTACACACATTTGTCCTACTAGGACATTTGGACGGCTTAGATCTATTCAAATTATGAAACAACGGCTGAGATACATTTTCAAAAAATATCTTACATGTACATTTTCTATTTTCCCGCTTCTCTCTCTTACTTTTTCGTTTCTCGCCCATCCTTCCATGATCCGATGATGCCACCTTCCCCTTTATTTTCTTTTTATTTTCTCCCATTTTTATTTCTCTCTCTATTTGTTTTTTTTTATTTTCTCCTTTTTATTCACTTATTTTTATTCATATTATAGGGAAAAGTCTACGATCCCAGAATTAGGAGCCAGATTTTACTGTGTGTAGTGGAGATTAAATTAATGAATTTTATAGTCCATATTTTAAATGAATTAGAACAATTAATTATTATTTTTAAATATATTGAATACCCGATAGACTTCATAAATTTAGACCTGATATAAATCTTTAACATCTATATAATAAAACAAAACTGTTTTTGAAAATGTATCAAAATGTATTAGAGATACATTTTGATTCAATGGTTGAGATGATTCGTATATACTATCTAACGGTTGAGATCATTTTTATTCTCGCCCAAACACTCTCTGTTCTCTCTCTCTCTCTTTCCCACGTCTGTCCAAACACCTTCTCTTCAATTCCCTCTCTACACGTTATCTTTCACGTTCTCTCTTCAACTCCCTCTATGATCTCTCTCTCACGTTTGAAAATCTTTCTTTTTTGAAACTGGCTAACAGAGGTAGCAGATCATTGAAACATCTTCCAACAATTTGATTCAAATAGAGACGGTGGTCTCAACAGGGCTCACCACCACCGCCATTGCTCATCATCACTGTCAGCATTGATCGACACCCACTCCCTCTCGGCTCCCACCCTCCCAACATTAGAGGTATTTTACATTTCTTCAGTTCTTTGAGGCTTCGGTTTTAGGGCCAATTTTTGTATCAATCTGTAACGCCCTCAAATTAAAACTTAGAAACCCACATTATAGACATGCATAAAAATAAGTAAACAGAACTTAATTCCATTCATCAAAGTATTCCTTACAAATGTATTACATGTTGACAACAAAAGTAAATGCCCAACGGCTTACAACTTTCCAAGCCAACACTTGGTTACACAAAAGAGAGTACTAACTCATATAATATTAAGCCCTTGGCTTAAATGTACATGTAATACAACAAAAGATAACAAAATAACAAAGAGTCTTCAACTCCTAGAACCTCCCAAGCTATGTCCTTGGAGGTGGCATATCACCTGGACCTGAAAATGATGTCCCATAACGGGTGAGCCACAACCCAGTAGAGATATACTAAACCAAATATAAGCAATGACTAATACAATAGCATTTGATAGATGGTTAACACTTAATAACCAGTTTATATCACTATATAGTCCCATGACAATCATGTCCATGTTACGTTCCACTTTCTCTTACTTACCCAATCATTTCATAAACATGGCTCAAAACCTGGCCAATCATTCAGTGAGACTATGTCTAAGGTTATAACATTTCCATACTTTACAATTCAAATGAGATCGCAACTCATATTAAAACATTTCTAATACTTCAAATAATACACATGTTCGCTGTATTATCACTTCAATCTGATACACGTATTTGCTGTATCTACAAAGTCCATCCCCTATCTCCTCCCAAACAGGTTTGAGAGTCCATCCCCTATCTTCCCTCAAACCATGGAGTACATCCCTTATCTCCTCCCACACAATACACATATTCCAAGTATATAAACAATTATCATATACAAGGATCAATCAATACACATATTTGATGTATTATTTCAACCGTCATATTCAATGACATATTCAATATGATTAGTTTCGATTTTTTCTAATCAACATGCAGTGTCTACAACAATCAAGACTATCCTCCACCGATAGCCCAAAGCAGTTATTTCTAAACAGATAATAAATGCATCAACATATATAATATTAACAATTTCACTGGTGAGTGATTAAATTATCTAACTCCACCATTCAACTTTATAATTCTCCAATCTCATAATCTCCAACTCAATTTCATATTCCCACAAATTAATTATTCAAATTAATTTATCACATAACTAGGGCATTTTTCCCTATTTTACAATATTAACCCTAAGGTTCATTTTCATCAATAATACAACAATAATTCCATTTCTCAATGTCTTACACACATATGGGTTTTATTATTTGAAAATCCCTTTTTTATAAATTACACAACAACCCCAACTTTTTCCAAAATTACCCAACATCACCAACTAATCAAAATGACCAAAGTTAAAGACAAAACTCATAAGATGGAGTAGGGTATCCCTACCTTGAAAATAGAAGCTCAAAGGAGTAGATAGGGAAAAACCAAAGTGCTCCAAATCCACTATTTTTCAGATTAAGAGGAAGCCCTTAATACCCTCTACTTTTCTTACAAAGAACTTAGGGTAGCAACACACTAAAAATAGATGAAACCCTAGAGAGAAGTTAAGTGTAGAGAGAGAGGGAGCTGAATCTAGGGTTTTGAAATCAAAAGGGATGAAAAAGTGAAGTGTAATCCCGCTGCTGTCTACTGATATAACACAGGCTCGCTCGAGTGAAGGATTGGTCGTTCGAGCGACCAGACACAAAGAACCCTCGCTCGAGCGAAGAAAGCCTCGCTCGAGCCAATAATTCGAAGCTTCAGGTCTGTAACCTAAAAGCACGCTTGAGCGAAGAAAAGCTTGCTTGAGTGAAGAACTCCAAAACATAGTCCTCGCTCGCTCGAGCGAAGGAAAGCTCGCTCGAGCTAAGGATTGCAACTCTCAGGTCCAAACCCAGACGCAGACGCAGACGCATGCTCGAGCAAAGGACCTCTCGCTCAAGCCACCAGAAACATCAACCGACTCTAGCTCGAGCAAAGGAAACCTAGTTCGAGCGAATGATCTAAAACAAAGAGCTCGCTCGAGCGACAAAGTCCTCGCTCGAGCGAAGACACCAAAACTTGGGCAGCAACCATTTGTTTCAAAACTCACCAAACCTGTTACAAACCTGCCCAACACATCCTATAACTCAACTATAAGGAATTAAAGGACGGAAATGAAACAAATGCAACAACACTCAACCACGGAACCTAAGTCCAGAATACTGTACATAAAGGGGAAAACCCGGGATCGCTATACAATCATCCTCCACAATTAACTGGTTTATCTATATGGTTGTGAAGATCATTATTGAGTGTACAAACTGGTTTAATTTGATTTCTCCTTCTCTCATTTTCTCCCTTTGAGTAATTTAGTTCGCTGATTTTCTTTGTTCAATTTCATGATTTTGCTATTTGATGTGTTGGTATAGGGTTCGCTGACTTCTTTTTATATTTTTTCAAGTACATTAGTTAGATATGAGAAGCAGAGTGGCAATGAGAGTGAAAAAAAGTCTTGATATGTTGGCTTATATTGCCATGGCCACAACATGTTTGATAGTTTGCCTATGAGAGACCTTCCATAATGATCGAACACTGTTTTGCTCGAAGTTGCTATTTCTCGGTTGTCAAAATAGCGTACACACTTGGTTGTTGATTTAGATTTTTCCCCCCTAATTCATAAAGGAATGTTAATTTGAGTTGATAAAAAAACTGTAATTAACTTTGTAATTCTGAGCAAACTGTATTTAACTTTGCAATCTTAAATGCACCAGCAAAAAATAATGTTCAGAGTCATCACTTAAAAGCCCATCCAAAAAATTCAAAACAAATTGAAGAAAAGGGAAAAAGAAACAAACATAAACTATTCACTTTTCGAGATTACCAGAAAAGGGTCCTGCAAGAAGTGCCAATATACATCCAATATTCTTTATAGTATTCAACAACCAAAAAAAAAAAGAAAAAACAAATAAAGAGAAGTGGAAGAGATATTAGCAGGTCTATACACTTTTTGAGAACATATTCCTAGATTCCAACTCTGTTGTAGTCTTTGAGTTGACTAATTCTTCAGCATAAACAGTAAGTGCACCCAACAGATACTTTAGTGTCATTTGATCCTTCAGTATTTCTTAATATTCAACAGGTTGGAAGCAAGGTAAAACAAAGTTTTACTTTGGTTTTGGTTTGGTTTATGTATTCCATTTTGGTTTGATTGGCCATAAATGTTTATATATATTTGAAGTGTTGTTGGGATGGATAATAAATAGTTAATTATGATTTTAGATTTATTTTTTAATTTTTATATTTTTTTCCAGATGTTATTTTGTAATTTTAGATTATGATTTGGTTTATATATATTTTTTATTTTTGTAATTTTTTTTTAGGTGTGATTTTTTTCTAGGTGGTATGGGCATTCGAGTTTATTTTAATGAACTAATTATTGGCAAAGCTTTGTTAGGAAAAGAAATTATGTTTCTATGTTACTTTTGTTAGATTGATTTTTTTTTCCCCTGTCATTTTGTTTTCTCTTTCTCTCTCAATTTCACATAATGTAGCTATTTGTTCTGGATATTTAGTTTCATTTGCAGGTAGGATAGAGTCATGGATGCTAATGTTAAAACCTGTTCTTGGTTCTCTTAGCATGCAAATTGATCATTGAGAAGCAACATATTATTGTCCAAACTTCAAAGTCAAGTTTTTCTTTTTGCATCATGCAACTAAAGTGTTTACTTTCTGTTGCAAATTACAGGTGAGTCGAAAAGGGAAAAGACTATAGTAGCAAATGTTTGGTGATATGGACTATGTGATATAGTCTTTTTTTGTCATTTATAAAAAAATAAAAAATAAAAAAGGAACCTATGGTGACGAAAGTAACCTATGGTGACCAAAACTAGTGAAGAAAATAAAATTCGTCACTAAATAAAAATAATTCGTGAGGAATTTATAAATTTTGTCACATATAATAAAAAAATAAAAATGATAGGTGACAAAATTTATTTTTGTTAATAAATACTTCATTTTAAGTGAGGAAAAGTTAAGTTTCGTCACCAAAAAATTTTCCGCTAATTTTTTTGGGTGGCACCAAAATTTTGGGACTTTTGGTGAGAAAAAAATTTGTCACTAATTATAAAATTATTTGTGAGGAATATATTTTCGTCACCAAAACGTTTTAATATTTTGATATCCTTTGGTGAGGAAATAATATTGTCACCAATTTTGGTGGGAAATTTTTGATATATTAAGCGGCAATAAAAAAAAATAGGGTATTAATTTTTTTACCCTTTTTCTATTCATCATCTCTCTCTCCCTCTCTCTCTCTCTCTCAAAATAGGGTATTAATTTGTCTTACCTCTTGCTCCTCCACCACGCCGATCGCCATCGTCGTCGCCTCTATTAGCCTTACCGATCGTCGCCGCCACTAGTAGCCTTGCTGGTAACCGCCACATCTTCTTCGCTCGGTGATTTGGTACGTGATTTCTCTTTGCTCTTTTTATGGTGTCTCTTTCTCTTATTCTCTGTTTTGGTATGGTGACGAAAATTAGTGAAGAAAACAAATTTCGTTACTAAATAAGAATAATTCACGAGGAATTATAAATTTTGTCACGTATAATAAAAAAATAAAAATAATAGGTGACGAAATTTATTTCCGTCAATAAATACTTACTTTTAGGTGAGAAAAAAATTAAGTTTCGTCACCTAAATTTTTCCCACTAATTTTTTTTTATGGTGCCAAAATTTTGAAACTTTTGGTGAGAAAAAAAATCGTCACAAATTATAAAATTATTAGTGAGGAATATATTTTCGTCACTAATTTTTTTTTTGTTGAGAAACTTGATTTTAAATATTTTAAATTTTTTTAATGAGAAAAATATTTTATCCCTAATTTTGGAGGAAAATCTTTGATATATTGAGCGGTAATGAAAAATAGACTACAAATTTTTTTCCCTTTTTTTTTTCCTTTTTTTTTTTTTTGGTTGTGTTGATCAGTTTTCTCTCATCTCTCTCTCTCTCTCTCTCTGTGTGTCAAAACAAAACACAAGTTGGGTCTCTTCGTTTAGCACCCCTTGTCCCCCTTCAGCGTGTTCTCCTCTAGCACCACCGCCGACGTCGCTCGTTCTCCTTCTTCAGTGTCGATGCCAACGTTGCATCTCCAAGCCCGTCCGCCCTTCTTCTTCAGTGTCACATGTTCTCTTCCATTAGCTCTTCTTATTATTCGATTTCTCTAATTGTTTATTTTCAAGTATGGGTCCTTTCTGTATCTCTCTTACTCGATTTCTCTATTTTTTTTAATCTTTGTTTTCCCTAATTTTCAGAATTAATGTTTTCCCTAATTTTTGAAACTAATGAGACACGCAGTGTACACATGATTTAGAACTACCTATTAGAAAGTTTGTTAATTTGTCTCGTCTAGTTTCTCCTACTACTAGAAAAATGACTTTTTACTACAATATAATTTGCGACCACCATATTAGCAGTCGCAAATAGTTAATTTATTCCTTATTTTCCTTTATTTATTTTCCCTTCTTCCTTACATTTGCCCTAGTCCATTCACAAACACTGATCGTTCTCTCTCTCTCTCTCTCTCTCTCGGTCTCACAGACTGGTATGAATCTCTCAATCTCTTCTCTCTCTCTCTCTCTCTCTCTCTCCTTAATGCTCTCAGATCAGCACCTCTGCTATGCTAATATCCTTCCTCCTTCTCAGGTAAACACACATGTATATGTAACTCTATATACTTTGTATATGTGAATATCAATCTTTGAAATTGAAATTATTCTATTAAGATCTGAGCAAGAATCGAAGTAGTCGTCCTCAACTTCCTTAAGATCTTGAACTCTTCGACTCCGGCAATCTCATGTCACTTTGGCTTGCAATTTTACTTCAAATCTCTAATCTCAAAATGTGTGTTAAGCATTGAGTCACTGTTGATTTTAAGTAGATGAATTTGGGGATTTTTCAGTGTATTACAAATTGATAGAAGATGGAGTAATAGTAGAGCGAGTTGAGGTTTGATGAAGATTAGAGATCGAGAAGTTGGATACTCAGTGGTTCACTACGAAGAAGTCGTCTCCTGATTCGAAGCAAAAGCGAGGTTTGTTTTGCTGAAAAAATTGTTCCAGTATTTCAGTTCTATTTCAATTCTCAATTTTTTCTTTATCTCGTTGTTTTGATTGATTGATCCATGATTTTTCCAATTTTCTTGCTGATATATCTGTACAAGTATATGTAGACATATGTTTTTTTTTTTTTTTTTCATTGAATAAAGGGCCATCTATGGCAGCTTGCAAGTACAGTTAGCTTACATGTTTAACAAGCCTGTTGATTTCTGTTTGTCCAGTTTGTCACAATGATCAGTAATAGTTCCAAACCAAAGGTGAAATCAGTAATTTACATCTTTTGATGGTACAGTAGCTCGTGTAGTCTTAGTGTTGGAGGATTATTTGAAGGATGAACCATGGTTAAAGCTCCTCTGCAGATACCTGAAGTATGAACTATTTTATTTGTAATTTTTATTTTCATGTTGCCACAAATCATGACATGTTTCATTTAAAATATTATAGGTTAAATCAATTTATATGTTTGAATATTGAATTTGATTGATGAATTCAGTAGTTATTCATGACCTGCTGAATGATTTAAATGTGCGAAAGCTTAGGCCATTTCGAGATTAGGATTGATTGTTATGGAACTAGTGAAGATATGGATGATGAATGGATTGTGTCTGGATTAAGATGAAAGCAGTGTTGGAATGTAGTGACTACAAGCTGATTATCCAAATGATGAAGCTGGATAATCACAGGGATAGTGACACTTGAGAAACTTGTACTCTATTTGGCAAGAAAATCTCAGTTTTAAGTTGTTCACATAAAAATTGATTGTTTTTAAAGTGTTTTGAGTAATTTAATTTCTGACTGAACTGTTATGATTTGTGATTGTAATGACCTTTGAACTTGTTATCTCTTTGAAGTGTTAATGAAACACTGAAGTAAATATTTGTTCAAAAAAGAAAAAGAAAAAGATATACTGAAGTAAATACAAAATGCTTCACACTTATATATAAATTTCTTAGGGAGGAACTTACAATGGATGCTCATACATTTAATTGCTTAGGGAGAATTACTATGGATGTTGAAGGTTTGTTTTGCTTTGGCTACTTAAACAAATATTAATTTTTTGGCATTAAACACAGCCAACAATATGCTGAAATTTTTAAATATTTTTATTTTACTATATTGAATATAAGGACTAAAATTTCATAGTCAGACCTTGCAGATGACATAATTGTTAAATAATGTACAAAATGCATCTAGTGGCCCTTTCCATGTGGTGCAATTAGCGATAATTTGCTGAGCATTTTTTATCTATTTTCCTTGCACATTTTTCAAGGCTCTATGGTAAAAAGACATTGCAGTCTTGTAAAAATGTTTAATGAAGAAAAGTGTATTCAGCATGCGCTTCATTGACAAAATTTTGCAACAATCATTCCCAATCGTCAATAGCTATTTGTCTGGCCATTTTTTTTCTTCAAACGTTACAAACTTGGTAAAATATGAACTTTTTTGAGGTTTTGGCTAAGGGCATGAATTCATACAATTCTTAGAAGTTTGTTAGGTTAACGTGCCTTGTCAACTTGAAATTGGAGCATCTGTTTACTTTTATGGTTAATCTTGTAAAATACTTGGTTCAATTTAATAATGATAATGATCATTGGTCTTGAATGTATCTTTTGTTAGACCTTATGTATGATTTCTAGCTTTTGATTGAAACTAGATGTTGTAGTCTTTTAGTCAATCCGGTACTGGTGGTTGGAATCCTCTAAATTAGTCTGTCATGGCAATGAATTATTTTCCTTTCAATCTGACATGGCATAGAATTAGTGAAAAATCAGAATTTGCACAGCTGAATCTAAACTTTTGTCTTGGGATCATACGGCTAACATCTCATTCTAGTTTTCATGGTTTCTGTTAGGCACCCTACATTGCTCTGTTGGTGTTGGGAAACAAACTTAAAGATGAGAAATAGTATTCAATCTGAAATGTTAATACTTTTTTTTCAAAAAAAAAAAAGAAGAGAAAGTAAATAAATAAATAATCAAGAAGAGACAGTTGACAGGTTTTTCTAATACAATCTATTTCACTATCAGAAAGCTAGACGAGCATCAGAGAAAGTGTATGACATGGCGAAAGTGGACGAAAGAGTGAACAGAGCAGTGGTAGCGGCTAACAGGGCAGCAAATGCAGCTAGAGTAGCGGTGGTAAAGGCGGTCCAAAAACAAATTCAATACAATGGTAACAACGACAACATTCCTATGCCTTTTATGTGAGACTGGTAATCCAACTCTAATATCACTGAAATCATCAATCAGGCTTCTACTACATGAGATGGCCGCTAGAGGAAGTAGCATTTTGTGATTTTCCTTTTAGCATGCCTGCATTTTTCGTTGCGGTTTCCTTTCTTTTCCTTTCCTCGAGAGTATTATGTAATATGAGGCCTTTTCCAGTAGGAGGAAAGGGTTGAACTAATGAGTATTAGCATAATTCAATATGCTGAAATTTTTAAATATTTTTATTTTACTTTATTGAATATAAGGACTAAAATTTCATAGTCAGACATTGTAGATGACATAATCGTTAAATAATGTACCATGGGATTGATAGTCCTACAAATAGGGTGATTACTAGTCGAAGAGAATAGTTAATCCCCTCACTCATATTCCCAACCAAACACTTATAAGTAGGTCTCACAGATTATTAATCAAATCTCCCTCTTCAAAGAACCCAACAAACATGCCTTACCAGAGAAATGGGCCTGCCAAATCCAACGGGGCAGCTCAATGGATGGAATTGACATTGTGCAACCAATCCACCCAAAACTATCAAATGGTAACTCATAACAAGTATTAGATAGAGAATCTTTACAAAGAGTTAGTTATCTGACAGAATATGTTGAATTTCTTCATATTGAATTTCAAGGCTCTGTAGTACCCTGAGCAAAACTGATGGACCTAATTCATCAACATCTTGTACAGGCTACACCATTCTGCTGGTAGCAACCCACTTGAATTACATGGAACTATCTATAATGTAGTTTGTATAGATTGAAGTTTTCGTTGCTACCGTCAATTGTTTGAAGATCAATTGAAGGCCCTTAATCCAAAGGTTAGTCTCTTGATGTACAACTTATTGATTCAGAATAATGACTATATAATGTATTTCACTGATACCATATGTTACATTACAGTATTTATCTATCAGAGCTCAAGAAGTGAGCCCATCACTTAAAATCATTATTGTTCTATTGGATGTTAAATTACTAAAAGTTTGTGATTTTGTCTCATTATTTAAATGTATAGGATTTGTCATGGAGTTTTGAATCTTGTGTTTTCAAATCTTGTAATTTCTTGAATATCTTATTTCACTTGGGATTCCTAAAACAATGATTTTAAAGTTAAATATCTTCATGGAAACTTTTATACTTAAATTTGCTGTTGTCACATCATGCTTTTTTACAAGGAAATGATTAACAATGCTGGAAAAACAAAATTTATTTCCATTTTCAAGTGCTTTTCAAATTTTAAGCAGTACAATTTTGCTTTTTCATGTAGTGAAGATTTAGAACCCAATTACAATGATACAGTGCTTAGGTGAACAGAATTATGTAGAAGAATGAAATTGTGTGATGTCTTCTTCTTCTTCTTCTTCCTATTCTTTTATTTATTTTTTAATTAATTAATTTATTTTTATTTTATTTTTTGTAACCAGATAATGATCACTTTATATTGAATCCAAATTTGTTTATGCATAGCATTGCTTGCAAGGTGTTTGGCATTACCAGCTGTTCATAAACTTCCAGATTCATAAATCATCCTGATTTTCAAGTCTTCATAAAACTTGTGCCACATATTTTTCATATTGCTGTCTTCATTTTTTCCCACTGTTTTTGTGATCATTAAACAATTTTCATAAAATAGTTACTCGACTCTTGCACAACCTCTCTTATTATCTTGGTATCATTGAAGAAAATATTGAGTACACTTGTACTTGATGCTGCAGTGCAGTGTAGTGCATTCTATTATTATTATTATTATTATTATTATTATTATTATTATTATTATTATTATTATTATTATTATCAGCCTGTCATATTCATTGACTCCAACCCTTTGCATTTTAGCTGTTGGAAGGACATATCTTAGATTTGATAGCTATAATGACCAATTGTTAAAAGCTAAACTGGAAATCCTAGCCAATGTTAAGGACTTCGATTGTTATTGAGCACCAAAAGATTCTTTTGAGAAAAGATATCCCATTAGTGTTTTTCTGCTAGTTGTTTTGTGTATGATATGATATTGCTAACTAATAGAATATGTTGAATGTTAACTGTTGACTTGTAGACTCACTGAAGAAAATCCAAATTGATTTTTGTTTAATTCTTCAAAAAACATAGTTCAAGGTCAACAATAGAGTGTTAGATGGGACTCTTTTCTTTTGTTTTTCTTCCCGTTCTTTCCTTTCTTGTCCCATGGTCTGTCCTATATTATTTCTCTCCCTCCTCTCATATGACACCTATACAGCTCCTCTTGCCGTGAGGGATTAGTTTATTTACAGTGATTTTTTTTCTCAGTACTAATTTAAGTAGTCTATTGTTAATTGTTAGTAATTTCTTTTGTTCCTAACATAAAGTTTGGCTATAGTGATGGATCAATACACATCATTGGTTTAATAATTTCATTAATAACATCGTAATTGTTCTGAGCTTAGCTGCCTTAAAAAATGACAACGTCTCTCCTCAGTCTCATACTCAACTATATAGCATTTTCCCCTAAATTTTCTACCCCATTTTCATTTTCATTGTTTTTTTTTTTTTGAGAGTTTCCATAGTTCAGAACTTAAAGGTGATTCGTTGCCTTTAGAACTTGTGTTTAGAACTTTATGTTTTTAGACTGTTCGGGGGAGATGAGTTTTAAATTTTACTTCCCCGCGAAGGAGAGAAAGATGCGACGGATGAAAGGTGCTTGTCCACTAGGTGTTGGGGTTGGGTTTGGCCATGCACAGTAGTGTCATGGTGGTCTGTGTCTATAAGGTTGCTAAGTCACCCAACCTGGGTGTCTGGGGAAGTGGCTGTTAGGTTTTTTTTTAGAGGTGGTTGGTAGCCATGTTGGCCCATGAGGCTATTGGTTGGTGGTGGCATATGAGGTGTAGGAGGAAGTGAGAAGAAGGGAAAGGGAGAGTGGGTCTCCTGCTGTAGAAAGAAGGAGGAGGGATAGGGAATGAAGAAGAAAAGAATAGAAAAAAGGCAAATTAAAAAGGGGCAAAAGTGTCATTATATATATTTCTTAGATTCACACGCTCAATTTAGTGTGTTGTACATGCACGGTTAACTTAACCATAATTTGCAACGTGTGCACTTCACTCCAAATTTCAAGAGGGTTAATGTGCATATTTTTAAACATGAAGGAAGTAAAGTGCTTTTGGACAAAACCATATAAAATGTAATTAATCCAAACTGTTTGGAGGTCTAGTTGTGTTTTTATTTCAATATCTATTCATGTTTGTTTGTTTTTGTTTTTATGTTTGCTCGAATGTGTGTGTTTTGACCTTTTTACCTCGTTGAGGTTAAAAATAAAACAGGAACATATTTAGATTTCGATGAAAATGTTAACTCCTATAAAAACCGTGGGCTGATTAGTTTGTGTCAAACATGTCCTGTGATTCTCTCTAGTTCTTGTTGGCATTAGTACTAGTGATACATGGTATTCTTGCAATCTTTTGTCATCTTCTGTTATCCGTGTTGGTTATCATCAAGAATCACTTCAACTTTTTGAAGTTTTGGATTGTTATATGCATATCTACTAAATTGGTTTATAAAATAAAATTATTTAAATATCAATTTAGATGTAATTGATAATATATTAATGTTTTTTTTTTTCATTATTTTCTTTGCAGATTGGTTTTTGATGACATCTGGAAGCATTCTTGCAAATGAAGATCAAGTGTTGAATTTTTTTTTTTTTTTTTTTTTTTTTTTTTTTTTTCTGAACTGATACTTAGTTTTAGTTGCAAATCAAGATTGAGTGTTATTTATTTATTTTTTTGTGGTCTCCATGTTAGTTTATTTTGGAATTTGCTTTGATGGTTTTTTTTTGTTGTACTTAATGGATTATTATTAAATTTGTTTGATAGATATATTTTGATTTATAATATAAATTTTTTAGTGATTTTTTTTTTTTTTTTTTTTTTTTTTTTGTGGAGTGGTGTATAATAGCTAATGGATTTCTTACTACATTTAAAAGGCTATTGGGATATGAGCAGGGATATTTGTGAAATAATAATTTAAATTGAAATATAAAATATGGGAAAAGTTTAGTGACGAATTTTTTTCGTCATCTGTACTTATTATTATGACAAAGTGATTATTTGTCGCTAATAAATATTTTTTGTGACAAAATTTATTGCAAGTTATATATGAAGTTTTCATTAATTTTGTTGTTTGGTGACTAAAAATTTCGTCACATATATATATTTTTGCCATGAAATATATTTTGTCACCCATGTATGATGTTTGGAGACGAAAAATTTCGTCAACTTTACGGCTTACTGTGATGAAATTATTTCCTCATCAATGATTAACATGTGTGACAAATTTATTCGTCAACTAAAGTTGTAAATGTGGTACTGAATAACTATTTGGTGGCGAAAATGAGGATTTTTAATGACAAAATGTTTCGTCACTGAAGTAATTTCATTGGTGACGAAATTATTTTTCGTCACGATGCTTTTTAGTGACAAACATTCAATGATGAACCCGGTGACAAAAATATTTCCTCACAAATATCTATAGTGACGAAATTAGCTCTTTGGAGACAAAAAAAAAATCGTCATCCAAGACCCAACTTGTTGTAGTGTTTGTTTGTCGATTGTTAATTTTCAATTATTATTTTGTTTCTACTAAATTTTGTTCTTCTTTACTTGCGCATTTATATGAGTAAAAAAAAAGAAGGAATTGTGTCATCACCATTTTCAGATTTTCTTGATGAACTTGAGGCAAGTTCATAGTGTCCATCACATCACCTCCACCACTACTAATCATGGACACCACAATTTTTGTCTAAGTAAGTTGCCTTTGTTTATGCACCCCCTCTCTTTCTCTCTGTCTCTCTAAAATGTGCTACATTTGCAGGGGGTGGTGAAGATGTTGGGCTTGATTGCTGCAAGTTTCTTAATTCTACAAGTTATTTCAAATGATTAAAGCATGTAGAATTTACATAAAGCATTTAGATTTGTTTCTTGATACTTCTATGGTTTGTTTTTGGTAATTTTTCATTTTAATTTTGTTCACACTATTTTGGAGCTTAATAAGTTGTTTTCCTCAAATGCATTCTTGGATGTCTTCACATGTACGCATACTCATGTTGTCAAAGTTTATGCAATATTTGCTGTCTAAATATCTCAAAATAGAATGACTATGGAGGATCAATAGATGTATTCCATTCCATTGCATGATTTTCTGTGAGCTGGAGAGGCATCTGAGTGCGACAAGATGAAAAAAGAAGAAGAGAAAATGTGATAATGCTATTCTTATATACAAAATATATTACCTGTGTGAGTGATTTTCCAATCACACTGCCAACTCAGTAATAAGCTGGAGAGAACTGGCAGAATAGATGACGCCTAGCTGACCTGCAACAAAAAGAGAAGATTCTGGCGGTGGTTCTTCCACCCGGGGACACTCTGACGATCAAGTCAGTTTATCTCTCAAAGATAATCAATAGCACTAATCTCACTATTCAGAATATAGATTGCGTACCTTAGACCCATCGGAGGTGCCTCTCTTTTATAGTTAGCTCAATCCTTGTCCCACTAGAAGCCTAGCTTTAATGGACTTTTGCTCAATGCTTATCCTGGACTCTCCAAGAGATAAAGATAAACTCCCTAAGAGTGTTATCCTTATCCAGGCTGAAGTCCTTCCTCATTTTAGGACTCTTGTCCCTTATCCGCTTATCTCGGATTCTGATATCTTCGGAGATAACCTCAGCCTTACCGAGATAACCTCGGCGTCATAACCTGGGCACGTGGCACCTCGGCTGACACGTCTTCGTCACCTTGGCCACGTGTTGGGACTCAGAAAATATATCCCCACAACTGCCCCCTAGGTTCTATATATTACCTCGGCATTCTGAGGTGATGGAACCTATATCGGTACTTCCTGCTAGTACATCGGCTTAAGCCGAGCTCATCATTATAAGCCGACATGTCTTCTTAAAGATCAAGATCTCCAAGAACTTCTTCACGTGCATGAGCTGTCATGCATAACAACTCAACCGTTTTTAGCCACGCGTCTTTTTCTTACTGGATTGTACTTGATACGCGTCTGTAAATCGAATCATTCTCACGTGCGCCGTCTGGCGCATATGTTCTTCTAGGCACATTTATGACCCTTTTGCTGCCGTTTTTGTTTTATCAAAAACTTCTTTCTTTCCCCTGTCTTTTCACTTTTGATTGTTTCTGAAGTTCTTTCTCTCTAGCTTCCTATCTCCTCCATTGTTCAAGCTTTCTGAGCTCTGTAACTTGCTCCGTTTACTACCTCCGGCGTGACTTCCACCGATCTTCCGCCTCTGCAACCGTTGTCAGACTTCGACAAATCCCTTTCCGGCTTCCCTTTTTCTGGTAAGCCACTGTTCCTCGTGGTTCTTATTTCTTGTTGCTTTTCAAGAAATTCTACTTCATTATTAGTCATCATTTGCTGTTTTACTCAAGTTTTTGACTTATGAATCTTGTATCTGAGCATATTTAGTTCACGATTTTGTTCCTTGCCCATGTCTTGAATACTCGCACTATTCACAACTTTTCTGCATTGTTCTTGGCCTCATACCCTTCGTATTTACAATGTTCTTGATAGTCCATCTCTGTTCTTGATTCTGAAGCACAATCTTGTTTTTCTGTTTTCCAGATTTCGCGCCTTCAATCTTCGTTTCCATAGATCTAGGTTTGGGGTTTGCTTGTAGAACCCACGATTATTAGGAAAAATGAAACTATTTCCACAAACTCTTGCCCAGCACATATTTTAGGTTGTTGCCGAGGTCCCAATAACCCTTTTAAAACACCTTCATTCTGAAATCCAGTTCCTCCTAACTAGGACGATACCATGGGTATATGAAAGCATAGGGTAGACACCCCGACAAAACTAGAATACTTTAGGCGAGAGTTTTCCATCCCTGCCGACGTCCATCTGAGGTTGGCTGGGGATGACGACTCTATCATGCCCACAACTGATTCCATGCCCTTCCCTGTCGCAGTCTTTATTGAGTGCGGACTTCGGCTTCCACTCAATATCCTTTTCCGCGAGATAATCCACTACTATAAGTTGAACCCAATGCAACTTGCCATCAACTCCTACTGAGTCATTAATGGCATAATAACCTTAGCCAAACAAGAAAACGCTAGGATCACCTTAGCCGATATCCAGTACTGCTACACCATGTGTGGCCTCAAAAGAGATACGGGCTACGTTTACTACCTCAAGCCAAGATCTACAGAGTACAAAATTGTAGCCGACCTTCCTGACTCCAACAAGGAAGCTGGAGACGACTATTTTATTACATCGAGGAACTGGGAGTTCGCTCCAGATGAGGGCCTCCATCTTTACCCTCTTCCTTGAACCATTTTTGTAGAGGGCAATGGTAAGAGCCCTGCGTCCATATTTACTTGTTTTCAAAGTTTTTAATTCTTTATCTGCTTCTAACGTCTGTTTTGCTTGCAGCTCTTCCTCAGCCACCAAAGGGCTTCTGTCAGTCTTTCTTTCCCAGCAAAGACTTGAGGAGACTTTTGGATCTGCCAGTTCTCAAACGGAAGGCCCCTCTGCTACTTAATTTCATTCCGACGTATAAGTCGGCTCTTCCAGACGTCCCAAAAAGAAGAAGAAAAGCCTTTCTCCACCTTCTGCCACAACTCCACAAGTCGCGTCCACATCTCGAACAGACCAAGGATTAACTTTTGATCCAGCCGAACAGCCGTCAACCTCGGCCCCATATTGATCTCGATATCCCAACGCCAACGTTGGCGACGATCCATTTTTGTTGCTGAGATGGGCCGTCAAAAAGCAGTTGCAAAAGACCTCTTAGCCAACATCCCTTCTGACGTTGACACTCAACAAACGCAAACCCAGCCTCCACCAAAACAAAAAAGAATAAAAAAGGCTCAGCCAAAGGCAAAGGTGACTCATGTTGATACTGAGGACACCTTGCCAATTTCCAAAGTGGCTGAGAGGGAGAAGACTGCCTCTGTCCCCGAGAAGAGGTCTGCTGAAATACACCCATCTGAATCCATCATATCAAAAAGGCCGAGGTCATCTTCTGCAACGACCTTGGGGTCTCAAAAGCATGATGCCCCCTGGGCCCCCAAAATTACTCTGGAGGATAAGCCAGTTATGGCCACTGATAGCGCTGATGACATTAACATTGGCGTAGCCCTCAGTACCGCTCTGCTTCTTCCCGACGATTTTGACCGAAATGCCGAGTTGAGTGAGTATGAAAACTACGCCCTGATGCTTCAACAGTCCGTTCAAGTAAGTGTCTTTATCTGGCAACTTTTTCTTTCTTTCCGTTTATTCCATACTTGTAATTTTTTCTAACAACTTCTGTTTTGTTTTACTTTCAGGCCATCCAGCATGCCCATTCCTTCTCAGTACAATCTTTTGAGAATCGGGAGAAGCTGGGCGAAATGAAGAGGGAGGTCTCTAGCCTTCAAAAGACCAACAAAAGTTTGCAATCAAAAATGAAAAAGTTGGAAGACCAGGCCGAGGCAGCCATCAAAGCCCAAAACGATGCCGAAGAAAAGGCGGACTCTGCTGAGGCCATCAAAAAGGTGCTTGAGGCCGAAAAGAAGGATGCCGAGGATAAAACTGCCCAGGCCCAAAAAGAACTACAAGACGCTCTGGCCACCAAAGAGGCCGAAGTTAAGGCAGCCGATGAAAAGGGCTACAACGAGGGGGTGGCTGACATCACGGCGGACTACGAAAAGCAGGTGAAACAGGCATGCAACAGGGGTTTCACCCTTGGCTGGATGACCTTGCTGAAAAGGCTTGATGTCCCAGAGGACTCTTCCCTCAGGAATGTCGATGTCCTTCATCTGCCGTTCCCCCCAACTCCAAGCCAACCCGCCGACGACAACTCTAAGTCTGAGGAGGAGGTTTTGGTGAGGAGGCCCAAGGAAGCTGCTGGAGCCAAGTCACCTACTAAAAATGAGCAAGTCCTGGACTTGACTCAGGATGAGGAGGTTGAGGAGTTTCCTAAAGATGCTGTGCCTCAAAAGGCGATATCGGACGTGCCCATTGCCGACAAGAGCCTTGATCAAACTTTGCAAGAAATTGACGCTGAGCTTGCGGCTGAGAAGGCCGTCGAGATGCCCTCCCAGTAGTCTTCCGAGATCTAGCCCCAGCCTGCTAATGATGCTGAAGAATCTTAGCCTTATGTTTTTCTTTTCCTTTTTTGTACTTTGTTTCTCCTTTCAAAGTAATGTAAACTCTTTAAGTTGCAGATGTGCCTTTTAATGAATACAACTTCCTTCTTTTTTGAATGTTTGCATTGTTTATCTTCCCTTTATTGCTTCTTGTATGACTTTCATACTTAGAATAATTTTGTGTCTTCAAGATGCGCCATAGTCTTGTGCAACCTTCTCGGGGTGAAACACTTCAGTTTACATCGGCAAGTACATAAGTATTTAGCTCAATACTCCCATGGTTTAACTTGTAAATTTTTCTCAAATTTCAACAAGTGTTTTAACATTATCTCGGTTTTAATTTTAACTTGTAAACTTTTCTCAAGTTTCAACAAGTGTAAAACATCATCTCGATTTATCAACTTGTAAACTTTTCTCAAGTTTTAACAAGTGTTAAACATTATTTCGGTTTAACTTCAACTTGTAAACTTTTCCCAAGTTTCAACAAGTGTTAAACATCATTTCGGTTTAACTTCAACTTGTAAACTTTTCTTAAGTTTCAACAAGTGTTAAACATGATTTCGGTTTAACTTTAACTTGTAAACTTTTCTCAAGTTTCAACAAGTGTTAAACATCATTTCGGTTTAACTTTAACTTGTAAACTTTTCTCAAGTTTCAATAAGTGTTAAATATCATTTCGGTTTAACTTCAACTTGTAAACTTTTCTCAAGTTTTAACAAGTGTTAAACGTCATTTCGGTTTAACTTCATCTTATAAACTTTTCTCAAGTTTCAACAAGTGTTAAATATCATTTCGGTTTAACTTCAACTTATAAACTTTTCTCAAGTTTAAACAAGTGTTAAACATCATTTCTTCTCTCTGCCCCCTAATGTGAACCTAAGTTCCACTTGGGGTCTCATTATGCACGTATTTCGAAACAACGTTATGTATCTTCATCAGTCACGAGTATAGAAAATTCTGCTAAAATTTATTCATTACGTCGGCAAATAACAAGGAAAATCTAATGATAGAAAAACTTCAGATTACAAGTATTCCAAGGTCTTGGCAACTCTTTGCCCTCACTATCTTCAAGCCGATATGCCCCGTTTCCCAATACTGAAGTAATTTTGTAGGGTCCTTCCTAGTTTGGGCCAAGCTTGCCCTCCCTGGGATCCTTCTTGTCACCGACGACTTTTCTTAAGACTAGGTCGCCGATTTGGAACTCCCTTGGGTTGACTCTTTTATTATAAGCTCTAGCAAGCTGTTGTTGGTAGGCTGCGAGCTGAATTGCAGCTCTTTCCCTTCTTTCTTCTACTAGGTCCAGATCTCGAGCTAAGAGTACATCATTAGTCCCGTTCTCTACTCCCTGGGTTCTGATCCCAGGGATGCTGACTTCAAGCGGAATGACAACTTCTGTGCCATAGGTCATGGCAAAGGGAGATTCTCCCGTTGATTTTCTCGGCATAGTCCGATATGCCCAGAGCACACTTGGTAGTTCATCCACCCACTTTCATTTTGCTGCCTGCAGCCTCTTCTTTATCCCATCTAGGATAACTTTGTTGGATGCTTCTGCTTGTCCATTGCTTTGAGGAAAGCTTGGAGTTGAAAAGTAGTTCTTGATCTTGAACTTTGCACAGAAGTTCGTGATCAGCTTTCTGTCAAATTGTGTTCCATTGTCAGCAACTATTGCTCTCGGAATCCTAAATCTGGCGATGATGTTCCTCCATAAGAAGTTCTTCACGTCGACATCTCGGATCTTGGCTAGGGGCTCAGCTTCTAACCACTTGGTGAAGTAATCTGTTACTACCAGCAGGTACTTACTTTGTCCAGTTGCTTGGGGCAGTTGCCCAACGAGATCCATGCCCCATTGGGCAAACGGCCATGGGCTGGATACTGGGTTAAGGTCTGCTGCTGGCTAGTGTATCAGTGGTGCAAACCTTTAACATTTTTCACACTTCTTGACATAAGCTTCTGCGTCCTTTTGCATGTAGGGCCACCAATACCCCTGGGTAATGGCTCTATGGGCTAGTGATCTGCCCCCGGTGTGGCTTCTACAAATTCCTTCATGTATTTCATATAAAAAATCTTCAACTTGTGATGGGTGTACACACCTTAAAAGAGGGGTCCAGTGAAAGATCTTCTGTAGAGATGCCCCTCTGCTGTTAGACTGAATCTTGCCGACTTCAATCTGATCTTGTGTGCCTCCTTGTGGTCATCTGGTAGCTTTCTTTCTTTCAGGAATGCAACAATTTCATCCATCCAGCTTGGTCCCATATCCACACACATTGCTTCACGCTCTGTGGTCAGTGGTTCGATGCTCGGGCCCGACAAGTATTCGACCATTATCGTCCTTGCTTTTCCAGGTTGTATTGCACTGGCCAGATTGGCTAGTGCATCGGCGTGACTGTTATCATCTCGGCTAACCTGATGTAATTGGCAATTCTAAAACAAAGCTACTAACCTGTTGACTTCCTTTGCGTAGACTGACATCCTTTCTTCTTGGGTTGCAAATTCGCCCGTTGTCTGGTTGACTATGAGCTGGGAGTCACAGAAGACTATCACTTCATCTGCTTCTGCTGCTACCGCCAGCTTTCGTCTTGCAATTAATGCTTCATACTCTACTTCATTGTTTGAGGCCTTGAACCCCAATCGAATGGACTGTTCGAACACTTCTCCATATGGAGATACCAGTACTACTCCTGCCTCCGCTCCTTGCTGGTTTGAGCTCCCATCGACAAACAGTCGAAAGGAGTCGCCGATGTAAATGCTGCAGGGTCTAAGTTTTTCCTTTTTCCTTGGTTTTGTTGCAGTCGGCTGGGCTTCTCCTTGCTTGCTTGGACATCGTTCATCTTGGCTCAACAGAGCCCGATGTTCGATGGATTCTAGTGTGAACTCGGCCACAAAGTCGGCCAAAACTTGGCCTTTGATTGCTGTTCTGGGTCTGTATTCCAAGTCATACTGTCTCAAGGCTACTGCCCATTTGGCTATTCTTCTTGTCAGGTCTCCTTGTTGTAGCAAAGACTTCAAGGGGTGTTCTGTTAGCACCACAATTTTATGGGCTTGGAAGTAATGGTTCAGTTTCTTTGAAGCTAGTACTAAAGCCAGTGCTAATTTTTCTAAGGGTAGATACCTTGTTTCTGCATCGGCCAGGGTTTTGCTTACATAGTAAATAGCCCTTTGCTCCCTTTTTTCTTCTCGGATTACCACTGCGCCTGCTGCGTGTTCTGAAACTGCTAATTATAGGTACAACTCCTCCCCAGGTTCTGGATTTGAAAGAACTGGAGCTGTGGTCAAATACTTCTTCAGGTCGGCCAGGGTGGCCTCGCATTCTTCTGTCCATAAAAAATCTGTGGCTTTCTTCATTAAGTTGAAGAAAAGTTTGCACTTGTCTGAGCTTCTGCTTATAAACCTATTTAGGGCTGCGACCCTTCCAGTCAACATTTGTACCTGTTTTGCTGACGTCGGGCTCTTCAACTCCAAGATAGCCTTATTCTGATCTGGGCTGACCTCAATGCCCCTTCTAGTCACCAGGTATCCTAAAAACTTACCAGATCCCACTCCAAATGCACACTTTGCTGCATTGAGTCGGAGCCGATATGTTTTAAGGATGTCAAAGACTGCTTTCAGGTCGGCCAGATGACCTTTATGTTCTCTGGTCTTCACGACCATGTCATCGATGTAGACTTCCACCGTTCTACCAATCAGGTGTTTAAACATCTTGGTTACCAGCCTTTGGTAAGTCGCTCTTGCGTTTTTCAACCCAAAAGGCATCACTCTGTAGCAGTACAGACCTTTTGGGGTGATAAACGCAGTCTTCTCCTCATCTGGGGGATACATGGCTATCTGATGGTATCCCTTGTAGGCATCTAGGAAGCTCATCCTTCCATGCCTTGAAGTGGCGTCTACCAGCTGGTTAATCTTGGGTAGAAGAAAACTGTCTTTGGGACAGGCCTTGTTCAAGCTGGTAAAGTCCACGCAAACCCTCCATTTATCGTTCTTCTTCTTCACCACCACTGTGTTTGATAGCCATGTCGGGTAATTTACCTCTCGAATGGCCCTGGCCTTGAGAAGTTTGTCTACTTCTTCCTCCACTGCTTCGACGTGTATCAACGTCGGTCTTCTTGCTCGTTGGATCACTGGTTTTGCCGACCTATCAATATTTAGTTTATGGCAAGTGACCTCGGGGTCAATGCCAGGCATCTCATAAGGTGTCCAAGCAAACACCTCAATATTTGCTCTAAAAAAAGCTTCCAACTCTTTTTCCTCTTCTTCAGTTAAGCCCGAGCCGAGAAGAAAGAAGCGTTCTTCATTCCCCTCCTAGACGAGGATTTTCTTCAGTGCTTCTTCACTCTTTTCGGCTAGCTCCTTGCCGACATCCTCTAGGATCTTCACGTCCTCGTCTTCGATCTCTGCCTTCTCTGGTTCTCTTATGCTACAGGTGGATTTCATTACTGCCATGGAGCAATTCTTTTCCTGCAGCTGATCTTCTCTAACCTCCTCGATCCCATGCTCTGTTGGGAACCGCAACAGTTGATGCAAAGTTGAGGGAACAACCCTCATTGCATGCAACCATGGTCTTCCCAAAATGATGTTGTAAGGGGAGGGTGTGTTAATTATGGTGAACTCTGTTGTTATCTTCCTAGTGCCTGCCTGCACCTCCAAGCTGGTTGTTCTTAGCGGCTATGTCGGCGTTCCATTAAATCCGACCATTGGGCTATTGGATTGCTCCATGTTGTCTGGGTGAAGGCCAAGCTCCTTGTAACATCGGACGTACATGATGTCACAAGAGCTGTCTTGGTCAATCAGGATGCGCCTCACTTGGCATTCCCCAACTTGGAGGGATATTACCAAGGCATCACTATGCGGGTGTTGTACCATCTTAAGGTCGACTTCAGAAAAGGACGCCACTGGTCCTTGGCACTCATCTGCCCGATGTCTCTTTTCCCCGACTTGGTAGACATGCTGGAAGTGCTTCACCTTCTGGGTCTCCCCCCTAATCTCGTTTTCGCTAACCTTTAAGTGAATTACATTAATTATCCGAGGTCCTCCTGCTTGAGGTTGCTGTGCTGGGGGAGGTGGAGCTGCTGTCGCTTGAGGCAATCTTGCCTGTTCTTCCCTTGTTCTAGCCTTATCGACAAGGTCTCTCAGATGGCCTTGCCTCACTAGGTCTTCTAAGTGTGTTTTCAAGGCTCTGCAACCCTGAGTCATATGTCCGTTTTCATTGTGGTAAGCACAATGCCTGCCAAGGTTTCTTCCCATGAATTCTCCTGGTGCTTTTGCTGGTGTTCTGAAATAGGGTTGATTCTGAATTTGATCCAAGACTTTGTGAATTGGGATTCGGAACACAGTTGTCACTGCCTGTGTAGCCCTCAGTTTTGCCTCTTGCTTGCCTGATCCATTGGTACCTCGGCCTCGCTTCGGCGAGCCGTTTCCCTTCTCTTGCTTTGTCTCCTTAGTCCAAGACGTGTCTTCCTCGGCTCTGGCATACTTCTCGATTCTCGCCATGAGCTCTTCCATACTTTTTGGCAATGTCTTTGCCAAAGATTTTCGTAGTGGACAGTTGTCTTTTAGGCCGTTCTTGAAAGATACGACTGCCACTTCTTGATTACACTCTGGTATTCGGTTGAACACCTCATAGTACCTTTTTGCATAGGCCCTTAGGCCTTCATCCTTACTGATCTTCAGAGCCATTAATGCGTCCATCCTCAATGGCTATAGCTTGTTTGTCACGAATCTGGCTACAAACATCTCGACCAGGCCTTCCCAAGTCTTCACGCTTCCCTTCGACAATTTGTGGAACCAATCTGATGCAATCTCCCCAAAAGATGAGGGGAACACTTTGCAGAGCAATGGCTCGTTCCCACTATACAACGCCATTGAATTCAAGTATAATCCGACGTGGAAGTTGGGGTCTGACTTACTATCGTATAGTTGGAACCTTGGCATATTGAATCTCTTCAGCGTCTCAAATTTGTTTAACTCCACTGAGAATGGTGTTCTCGGCTTTTCAGGGGAAATTACCTCGGCATCGGCATTCTACTGCTTCCTCTTGAGATAATCTCTTAAGTCTTCTTTGCTCCGCCCAGGAGCTCGACTATCTCCTGACTTCAGTCTTTTCGGCATGCTACTCTCAGCTTCGTGGTGGGTCCTTTTCGATCTTTCTCCGTGAGTTGTGTCGAAGCAGAGTGCCTGCCCCTGAATATGCCGATGTTCTTTGGGGTCTGCCTCCCTGGCGCGATGCGTTCTCCGTGATTCTTCTCTGCTTGACTCTCCTTTTCCGACCTCCCTAGAAGGTTGGTGAGAGTGTTTTTCGTTTCTAGTGTGCTGTGGGGCTATTGGGTCTGTCTTCTACCCTCCCTTCTGGGCATTGACAGCTAGAATTGGCGTGTCTTGCAACGAGTGTGGTGGCTGCATGACATTGTTTTGCATCATGAAATTGACGACCGATTGTAGGTCTGCGAATTTGTTTGCCATCTCTTTTACTTCTTCGTCCCTCCGCAGGCATCTATCCTTCCATACCTGGAGGTCATCCTCATTGTAGTACCCACTTCGATTTGGTTTCTTTGGTAGGCCGCCATCCTTGCCGACGTCTTTCTTGCTGTGATCCTAGTCACGAGTTTCTGTGTTGCGGTTGTCTCCTTCAATGTCAAGGTCGATAGGTCTGCCACTCCCAACAGGAGTGTCGTCCCCAATCTTTTCCTTCTGTCCGTCACTGGCCATCTATTCTTATTTCTTTCCCACAGACGGTGCCAAATTGTGTGAGTGATTTTCCGATCACACTGCCAACGCAGTAATCAGTTGGAGAGAACTGGCAGAATAGATGACGCCTAGCTGACCTGCAACAGAAAGAGAAGATTCCGGCAGTGGTTCTTCCATCCGGGGGCACTCCGACGATCAAGTCAGTATATCTCTCAAAGATAATCAATAGCATTAATCTCACTATTCAGAATATAGATTGTGTACCTTAGACCCATCGGGGGTGCCTCTCTTTTATAGTTAACTCAATCCTTGTCCCACTAGAAGCCTAGCTTCAATGGACTCTTGCTCAGTGCTTATCCTGGACTCTCCAAGAGATAAAGATAAACTCCCTAAGAGTGTTATCCTTATCCAGGCTGAAGTCCTTCCTCATTTTAGGACTCTTGTCCCTTATCCGCTTATCTCGGATTCCGATATCTTCGGAGATAACCTCGGCCTTACCGAGATAACCTCGGCGTCATAACCTGGGCACGTGGCACCTCGGCTGACACGTCGACGTCACTTTGGCCACGTGTTGGGACTTAGAAAATATATCCAACATTACATTTTTTGGTAAAAAGTGTCATTGTCCACATGAAATTACTCTAATATTTTGGGCACCAAAAATTGCCATCACACATGAGAAATGTGTTTGGGGCTTCAAGAATATACTTTTTGCATTTGTGTGTAAAGGGGCTTCTTAGTTTGTCATGGTAGCCGACCACAATCACTTTTCAAAATAGGCAATGGCTTTTTTTAAATTTTTTTTTATTAAACTAATTTGAAATTGGTTATTTGATTGTGTACAATTTTATTTATGCAATCGATCCCATTTGATGGGCCTTAAGGCTTGGTTTGGTTTAGTTTGGTTTACTCATCTAAATTTGATTGTTTTATTTTTAGTTTAATAGTGATTACTAAAAATTTATGTTTGTTTCATCCAAAATGGTCCTACAACAATTTGTGATTAATGTAACTTTTGATTTGAATTCTTTATTGTATTTTCACAGGCTATCTTAAACCAATCAAAAGTTTTATGTAGTGGTCTTTCTATGGTTTTTTGATACTATTTAGGGCTATATTTGTTTGGGTATGCTACATAATTTCTCTTATTAGTTTTATGAAAAATCATCTAGCCTTTGTTAGTCGATTGATTGATCCTAAACATTTTTGGTTGTTTGATCACAATTTTGAGACACTTTTCATAAAACATTTTTATGGTCGTTAACATTTTTGCAACACATAGATTGTAATATAAGAATTTTATTAGATAGTGCCTTCAGGCACGAGCAATCTCTAGTATCTATATATACTAGCATAATACTCATGCTAAGCACAGTTTTACATAATAAATTATAAATTTATTTTAAAAATAAAAGATATATTTATAGTTACAATAAAATTATTTACAATCAATAAACTTGGCTATTTTCATAACTATACTTAATTTTTTTTTGGGGGGGGGGGGTTCTTATTATTAAGGGATATTTACACATTAGTCCTAATTTATAAATGTATACTCCATTAAGTCCTAACTAAGATTTTTTGGACTTTCAAGTCCCATTAAATTTTTAATAGTCAGAATTGCCTTTCAAATAATGATTATTCATCATTTATGATTATCTATAAATGAACATGGTGATTTAACATTTATTTTGATTATCAAAATTTTAAAATATCAACGTTCAAATTTAAAAAACTAAAAAAAAAATTATGTGAAAAAAAACTATATTTTTTTGAAAAATTGAAAAAACTGAATTATTTTTTTATGCAAAACTGAGAATTTTGTGTCTATAAAGGAGCATGATAATGGAACATTGATTTGAAATACTAGAAAAAAAAAACTAAAAATGAAAAAACTGATAATACTCTCAATTTTAAAACTGGAAAAAAACTGATAATGTTTTTGATTTTATTGGATAGTTGAATCAAACCAATAAGTAAAAAGGCAAAAATATTTAATCATGCTCTATTTTTTTATCAGTTAGTGAAATAATTATCTGAAATATTACTATGCAAAATTGATAATGTTATTAATTTTAAAAATTGATAAAAACTAATAATATTCTCAGTTTTACTAAATAGGACTTATTGTTTCAAACAATTTTAGATAGGACCTGAGCTACCATAACATTTGTAAATAGGACTTTTAGGTAATTAACTCTATTATTAATAGTGCACCCTAAATATTAAACGACAATGCTACGTAACTCAAATTTTGTGGCTCAAAAGTGGCTCAAATGGCCAAAACGACGTCGTTTTGAGTACAGAACAACATAAAAATGGCCAAAACGACGTCGTTTTGGCCATTTGAGCCACTTTTGAGCCACAAAATTTGAGTTACGAGACATTTTCCAATATTAAATAACAAAAACATGTGTTGTAACATAATTGATAAATATAAAATGTAAAATACAAGGTAAAGGTAAACATAAAAATTATCTTACGGCAAATATAAATAATTTCATTTTTAGAATTTCGTAATGGTAGCTAGTCTTAGAGTATCTCCAACGTTTTACTCAAAATTTTCATCAAATTTCACTTAAATTTGACAAAAAAGCTTGATCTGATATCTTGCGTTCCAACGGAGTGATTTGGAATTTCATCAAACCACCAGTCGATCGGGAGGACGACCGGCCAGTATAAATTTTTCAAAATTTTTTGCAAGGAGGTGGTCGACGGGGGGACATCCGATTAGTCATCTGGTGTTCAAGAGTTAACAGCTCTCTACAATAATTTGGTCAAAAGTTTCAGCATTCTCAATTTGATTAAAAATTTGAGATATCCTCAATTTGATGAAACAAAAGATGAAACGTTGGAGCATCTGTTTTGTACGATTTTTCATCCAATTTACAAAAGATGAAGCATTAGAGATGACCTTATGGTAGTTCACCAATCCACAATAAATCATCAATTATTTTTTATCCTTTGACATTTTTTGTGAATCTCAATAAAATCTTTGATTTTCAAATTTTCAAATTTAATAATTAAAATTTTATTTTGAACTTTTCATTTAAAGATTTTAAAATTTCAAATGAAATGTAACTTAAACATAAATGAAATTCTATTTTGGACTTTTCAGTTAAAAGTTTTTAAAATTTCAAATGAGATATGAATCAGATGAGCAAAAATATTAAAAGATTTCGATTAATATTCTAAAGCACTTAGAATTTCCTAAATAAAATATTATCTTACATTAATCCATTTACTAACAACTACGTAGAGAAATCAAATAGCATTAAAAAATAAAAAAAATAAATCATAATGTATTAAAATACGTTTCTTTTGTGAAACCACTTTTTGAGATTCTATGTTTATGGTGGTTGTATATTTATTTTCAGATTTTGAGTAAGAAAAAGAGTGGGTGAGAGTGAGAGAGAATAAGAAGAAATTTGATTTGAATTTTTTTTTTTGCGATTATGGGGTAATTATTATTTGCAAAAAAGATGGTGTAATTATGGCAACATTTTTGTTTTGGGAAAGGGTGGTAGAAAATAATCATTATTTTTTAATAAATAATATGCTAGTTAGCAAATATTATTTTTTAATAATATTTTTAAAATAACAAAAATTAAAAATTTTAGGATTAAACCTTGAAGATTCTAAAAGTTCCACCATTAAAATGTCACGTTGTTGTAATTTGGCACCAAAGTTATGCATGGAAACTGAAAAGTAAAAAGAAAAAAAATTGCATAATAATGTAATATTGACATTTGTCATTTTGTATATAATCTATGACTGATTTAGTAATATCATTTATAGTTAAAAACTATTTAGCTTTCTGAAGACAATTAAATAAAAAATACTCACAAAAAATTATAAAACATGTTAACCCTACCAATAAAGTTTGAAACTTCTTTAATGTAAGAACATGAAAAACAATAAAATACAAAAAATGGCTGGAAGTAAAAAAGAAAAAGAAAAAGAAAAAGAAAGGTAAGACAGAGTAAAGGGATAAATGATGTAAAATATTGTTTAAAGAATGTAAACATATGCGACATAAAAAATTAAACATAAACTAACATTTAAAGCTATGTTTGTTTGGATAGACTGGATAAAGGAGAATTGTAATACATCGAATTGTTAATCCCGGGATACATAATCCCTGGACTATTTGGATGGAAATGATATGTATTTCATATTTGTTTAGTTATGAGATTAAATATTAGGAAAAAACTGTTCTATTGAATCATATATTTGTTTGGGATAGTATGAAGAAGCATAAATGCTCAAAAGACTATTTTATTCTTTTAAATTGTTTATTAAATAATAGGAATACTAAATCTGAGTTATAAATTATATTTTATTTTTTGGCTTGAACTTTTAAAAAATTAAATAGATAGAACATCAATAATAATTAAATAAATTTATTTTTATTTTTAGTTGAGACTTTTAAATTTTATTTTATTTTACTAATTACAATAATCTGGGGGGCCAAAAATGTCATTTTACCCTCTAATCCGGAGGATGAATTATCCCACCATTTTGTATCCCACACCCCCTATGGGACAAATAATCCCACAAATAAGGAATTGATAGTTTGGTTGGTCTATTAGTCCGACTTACATTTTTTGAACCAAATATCGAACTATTATATGGAATGGTCATGTTTATTTGGATGGATTAGATAAGGAGAGATTGTAATGCAACAGACTGATAGTCCTAGGATACATAGTTCCTAAACTATTTCGTTGGAAATAATGTGTTTCCCATGTTTGTTTTCTCATAAGATTAGATGTATAGAAATAATTATTTTAGTGAATCTCATGTTTGATTTGAAAATTATGAAATATATTGTTTAAATTGTTTACAATGACAATACTTAAATTTGAAGTATAATTTATTTTATTTAATTTAAAGTATATTTAAGTTAATTTTTATTTGAAATATATTTTATTTTATTTTACAAAAAAACTTTTAATTTTATTTAAATACAACATTAGAAATATATTTGCATTTATGATTTTGCTAATACAGAAAAAAAAGAGTAAGAGAATATTATTATATATCATGAGATTAATTTACACAGGTTTAAAAAAAAAAAAAGAAATGAAAGAAATAAATTTTATATATACTTGAGGGTTAATTTCTTTATTTAACTAGCTAATCCAGAAGTTGGCTCAGCCCTCCTATTTCTATCTCATCCCTCATGGAATTGAGTTATCCCACATATAGGCCCAGTTTGTTTTCAGAGATAGAATGGAGGGGATTTATAATGAGGGGATTAATAGTGAAGGGATTGTTAGTGAGGGGATTAATAGTGAGGGGATTAATAGTGAGGAATTGTTAAATTATTTTTATATAAAATAATAAAACAAATAAAAAAATATAAAAAATTAAACATTATATTTAAAAAAAATTCCCAATATATAAAAAATAAAAAAAATTAAAAAAATTTCTAATCCCCTCACTATTTTTCTAATATCATCTCTACCTCTTCCTTACCAAACCCCCTTCCTTCTACTTACTAATACCAAGGGATTACTAATCCCTTCCCTATCTCTCAAAACAAATACCTCATTCTTAATCCCCTCCTCACTATCAAACCCAATCCCCTTCCTATAATCCCAAACAAACGGGGTCTATGGAATTATTAGTCCCACTGAACTAATAGTCTGACCTTCATTTTTCCAATCAAATATTTAACTATTCACTTTGTTGGACGTGGAATTCAATCCCATGCCTAAATTCCACCAAACAAATAATGAGTTGCATGAACTTGACCTTTCATAGGGTAAGTAGGTTGGAAATGGTATGGAAAAAGATATATAGCTGCAAGGGTTTTTGGGTGAAAAAAGATAATAAGTTGGAGAGAGAAATAAGGAGAAAATTGAAAATTTTCTTATTATAAAATAATTATTATTTTTAAGAAGGATGACCTAATTATAACAATATTTTTGTTTTAGGAAAGAATAGTGAAGCTATAACAACAGAATAATTAATTTTATGTAATTAAAATCCATAATTATTGATTCTATTATTGGTAGTAAGTGATTATAATTCCATAAATATTGTTATATTATATTAATGAAATTTATTTGGAGAATTTAAATATTATTTTAATTTAACTAAATTAGATTTTAGACCAATTTTAAGGTGCTACGTGTGTTTTAGTTCAAAGATTCTAATGGTGAACACCTAATTTACTGGTAAAAATATAATTTTACAATTTAGACAATTTAAATTATATAAACATATATCTTCTTTATTTATACTATATACTATATTATATAAGTAAATACGTTATTGGGTCTTGAAGGCTTAAAGTCTCAATGTAATTTTCTCAAATTATTGAATTTATAAATTATAAAAATACACATGTTATGAAAGTATTGGGTTTCATAACATGGTAATATCTCTTAGACATTTAATTAATAGAAACTAAATTATAATAAGTTTTAAAATGAAATAATATGCCATTATTGTTTATTAATTAATAAGGAAATGTTTCCAAATTTCCTTACAATATAATCTTTTTAAAAATGCTTAAAAAAAAAAAAATTAGTTTTAATTTCTAAATCTTTCAAAAAATGTTTATACAAAATATAATTTTTTTTCCATTTTTCTTATAAAATGTTATGTAATTAAAACTCAATTTAATATTTTTCTGTTTTTGTAAGGAAGTTTGAAAACCTTTCCTTATTAATTAATAAACAATAATGGCATATTTTTTTCATTTTAAAACTTACTTTAATTTAGTTTCTATTAATTATGACATGTTTTTCTCTAAATTATCTCATCATTTCAGAACTTTCTAAATCCTTCTAAAAATGTTTATACAAAGTATAATTTGTTTCTATTTTTCTTATAAGAATGTTATATAATTAAAACTCAATTTAATATTTTTCTATTTTTGTAAGGAAGTTTGAAAACATTTCCTTATTAATTAATAAACAATAATGGCATATTCTTTCATTTTAAAACTTACTTTAATTGAGTTTCTATTAATTATGACATTTTTTTGGAAAAACTTCACTTTACCTTTCTATGATTTGGGTCGAGCCGGGTGCGGTTTACCCCATTGACATTTGAAAATAACCACATAACCCTCATGTGGTTTTTGGACCAAAGCACACATGTAACTTCTGTTAATCATAGTAATAACTTAACTGTTACACCCTTATTTCTATCCTTTCATTTAAACTAAACCTCTATATATATATATATATATATATATTGTGGGGACATATTTTCTGATTACCAGCACGTGGCATGGTGACGCCGACGTGTCAGCCGAGGTGCCACGTGCCCTGGTAGTTAAGCCGAGGTAATCTCGGATAAGCCGAGGTCATCTCCGAAGATGTCGGAATCCGAAGATAAGGGACAAGAGTCCTGAAGCAAAGAGGGGACTTAGTTAAGATAAGGATAAACCTCTTAGGGAGTTTATGTCTATCTCCTAAAGAGTCCAGAGTAAGTACTAAGACTGGGGTACACAGAAGTCATATTTCTAGTTGGACTTGGATTAAGTATATTATAAAAGAGAGGCACCCCCGTGGGTCTAAGGTATGTAATTCATACTTTGAGTATTCAGTTTAATACTTGATTATCCTTGAGAAACATACTAACTTGATCGTCGGAGTGCCCCCGGGTGGAAGAACCACCGCCGGAGCTTTTCCTTTCTGTTACAGGTTGTTAGAGCCATCTATTCTGCCGGTGCTTTGCTGCTGATCACTAAACGGGCAGTGTGATCAGATTTTTACCCACACAATTTGGCGCCGTCTGTGGGAACGAAGGAAGAATAGATGGCCAGTAACGGACAGCAAGGAAACGCTGGGGACGATGCTCCTTCTGGAAGCAGCAGACCGATTAACCTTGACGCCGAAGGAGACAATCACAATACAGAAGCCCGTGACCAGGGTCACAGGGAGAACGACGATATCCAGGAAGGTGACACAACAAAAAGATCAAACCAAGGAAAATACTATAATGAAGACAACCTCCAGGTATGGAGGGACAGGTGCCTACGCAGAGACGAGGAAGTAAAAGAATTAGCAAACAAGTTGGCGGACCTCCAGTCGGTCGTCAACTTCATGATGCAGAATAATGTTATGCAACCACCATACCCGCTGCAAAATACGCCGATGCCAGCAACCAACACCCAGAAAGGTGGAGGAAAAGCAATCCCCGAGGTCCCTCAACATACCAGGAGCGGAAGGCATTCTCACCGGTCTTCCAGGGAAGTCGGACGAGAAAGGCCAAGGCAAGAAGAGTCCCGAAGGACACAACACATGAAGAATCCAGACCCCAAAGAACATCGACATGTTCAGGGGCAAGTGCTCCACTTTGACACAACCCATGAAGAAAGACCCAAGCGGACCCACCTCGAGGCCGAGAGCAGTATACCAAAAAGACTAAAATCAAAAGACAGCCGAGCTCCAGGAAGGAGCAAAGAAGACTTAAGGAACTACCTCAAGAGGAGGCAGCAAAATGCAGAGGCCGAGGTAAACTCCCCAGTAAAACCGAAGACAGCCTTCTCGGTAGAACTGGACAAATTTGAACCACCCAAGAGGTTCAGTATGCCGAGGTTCCAAATCTATGATGGTAAGTCAGATCCAAACTTTCATGTTGGGCTATACCTAAATTCAATGGCACTATATAGCGGGAACGAACCATTGCTCTGCAAGGTATTCCCCTCATCCTTTGGGGAAATTGCGTCTGATTGGTTCCACAAGTTACCGAAAGGAAGTATAAAGACATGGGAAGGCTTGGCCGAGATGTTTGTGGCCAGGTTCGTGACCAACAAGCTGCAACCCCTGAGGGTTGATGCTTTGATGGCTCTAAGAATAACCAAGGAAGAAGGCCTGAGGGCCTATGCGAAGAGGTACTACGAGGTGTTCAACCGAATACCTGAATGCAACCAGGAAGTAGCAGTCGTGTCTTTCAAGAACGGCCTGAAAGATGACTGCCCACTACGGAAGTCTTTGGCAAAAACATTGCCAAAGAGCATGGAAGAACTCATGGCAAGAATTGAGAAATACGCCAGGGCCGAGGAAGATACGTCGGGAAACAAAGAGGTGAAGCAAGAAAAAGGAAACGGCTCGCCAAAGCGAAGCCGAGTCAACAATGGACCCACCAGACAAGAAATAGAATTAAGAAATAAACAGGCGGTAACCACGGTATTCCGGATCCCAATCCATAAAATCTTGGATCGGATTCGAAATCAACCATATTTCAGGGCTCCGGAAAGAGCACCAGGGGAGTTCATGGGAAGAAACGTCGGCAGACGTTGCGCCTACCACAATGAAGAAGGACATCCAACTCAAGGTTGCAGAGCCTTAAAAGCACACTTGGAGGACCTAGTAAGGCAAGGCCTTCTGAGGGACCTGGTCGATGAGGCCAGAACCAGGGAAGAACAGGCAAGGTTGCCTCAAGCACCAGCAGCACCCCCTCCCCCAGCACAGCTACCACAGGCAGGAGAACCGAGGGTGGTCAATGTGATCCACTCAAGGGTCAACGAAAACGAGGTCAGAGGAGAAACCCAGAGGGTAAGACATTTACAGCATATCCACCAAGTTGGGGACAAGAGACATCGGCCAGAAGAATGCCAAGGGCCAATAATAGCCTTTACCGAAGCCGACCTAGAATTGGTCCAACATCCGCATAATGATGCCTTGGTAGTATCCCTCCAGGTTGGGGAGTGCCAAGTAAAACGCATCCTAATAGACCAAGGCAGCTCCTGTGATATCATGTACGTCAGATGTTACAAAGAGCTAGGCCTTCACCCCGATGACCTAGAGCAATCCAGCGGCCCGATGGTCGGCTTTAATGGAACGCCGACATGGCCACTGGGTGCAACAAGCTTGGAGGTACAAGCCGGCACTAAGAAGATCAGGACAGAATTCCTGGTCATTGACACACCCTCACCATACAACATCATCCTTGGAAAACCGTGGTTGCATGCAATGGGGGCAGTTCCCTCGACGTTGCATCAACTACTCCGGTTCCCAACAGAGCATGGGATTGAAGAAGTCAGAGGGGATCAACTACAAGCCAAAAATTGCTCCATGGCAGCAATAAAATCCACCTGTAGTATACGGGAGCCAAAGAAAGCAGAAGTTGAAGATGAGGACATAGAAGTCCTGGAAGATGTTGGGAAAGAACCAGCCGAGAAAAGCGAAGAGGCGCTAAAGAAAATCCTCGTCCAGGAGGGCGACGAAGAACGATTTTTTCTTCTCGGCTCCGGCTTAGCCAGAGAAGAGGAAAAGGAACTGGAAGATTTTTTAAGGGCAAACATAGAGGCGTTCGCCTGGACACCCTATGAAATGCCTGGCATTGACCCCGAGGTCACTTGCCACAGTCTGAACGTCGACAGATCGGCAAAACCAGTGATTCAACGAGCTAGAAGGCCGACGTTATTGCACGTCGAAGCAGTGGAGGAGGAGGTAGATAGACTCCTTGAAGCCAGGGCCATCCGAGAAGTTCAGTACCCGACATGGCTGTCCAACACAGTAGTAGTAAAAAAGAAGAATGGCAAGTGGAGGGTTTGTGTGGATTTTACCAGCCTCAACAAAGCTTGCCCCAAGGACAGCTTCCCTCTGCCCAAAATCGACCAACTGGTAGACGCCACTTCGGGACACGAAAGAATGAGTTTTTTAGACGCATACAGAGGGTACCACCAGATTGCTATGTACCCTCCAGATGAGGAGAAGACCGCGTTCATCACCCCGAAAGGCCTGTACTGTTACAAGGTAATGCCTTTTGGGCTGAAAAACGCAGGAGCAACCTATCAAAGGTTAGTAACAAAGATGTTTAAACATCTGATCGGCAAAACAGTAGAAGTTTACATTGATGACATGGTCGTAAAGACCAAGGAGTCAAAAGGTCATCTTGCCGACCTAAAAGAGGTCTTTGACATACTCAAAAGTTATCGGCTCCGACTCAACGCCGCAAAGTGTGCCTTCGGAGTTGGGTCAGGTAAATTCCTAGGCTATCTGGTAACAAGAAAGGGCATAGAGGCCAGCCCAGACCAAATCAAAGCCATCCTGGAGCTACAGAGCCCAACATCGGCAAAGCAAGTCCAAATGCTCACTGGAAGGGCCGCAGCCCTGAACCGATTCATCAGCAGAAGCTCAGACAAGTGCAGACCCTTCTTTAACCTGGTGAAAAAAGCCACCGACTTCCTATGGACAGAAGAATGTGAAGCTGCCTTAGCCGACCTAAAAAAGTACCTGACCACAACCCCGGTCCTTTCTAACCCAGTCCCAGGGGAGGAATTATTCTTGTACTTAGCAGTCTCTGAACACGCAGTCAGTGCAGTGCTAATCCGAGAGGAAAAAGGAGAGCAAAAGGCTGTCTATTATGTAAGCAAGACTTTGGCAAATGCAGAAACAAGATACCTACCACTGGAAAAATTAATGCTAGCCCTGGTAATGGCTTCAAAGAAATTAAGTCATTACTTTCAGGCACACAAGATTGTGGTTCTAACAGAACACCCACTGAAGTCCTTATTGCATCAAGGAGACTTAACAGGAAGGATAGCAAGATGGGCAGTGACACTGGGTCAGTTTGACCTGGAATTTAGACCAAGAACAGCAATAAAGGGCCAAGTTTTGGCCGACTTCGTCGCAGAACTCACACCTGAAGCCATCACACCTCGGGCTCCGTCGAGCCAAGATAAGGACCATCCCAATAAACAAAAAGAAACCCAGTCAAAGACAAAACAGCAAGAGAAAGAAAAGCTCAGACCATGCAGCATCTACATCGGCGATTCGTTCAGACTATTTGTCGATGGAAGTTCAAACCGCCAGGGAGCAGGAGCAGGAGTACTGCTGATATCTCCAGATGGAGAGATTGTAGAACAGTCCATCCGACTGGGGTTCAAAGCCTCCAATAATGAAGCAGAATATGAGGCATTAATTGCAGGACTAAAGCTAGCAGCAGCAGCAGAGGCAGACGAGGTAATTGTTTTTTGTGATTCGCAATTAATTATTAACCAGTCAACAGGAGAATTTGCAGCCAGAGACGAAAGAATGTCGGCATATGCAAAGGAAGTCATCCGACTGGCGGCCCTATTCCAGAACTGCAGATTACTCCAAGTCAGCCGAGATGACAACACCCACGCCGACGCATTAGCCAACCTGGCCAGCTCAATTCAAACCGGAAAAACAAGGACAATCATGATCGACTACATGTCGGCCCCGAGTATAGATAAACAGAGTACCGAACAAGAAACGATGTGCGTGGGCCTTGGACCAAGCTGGATGGATGCAATCATTGCATTCCTAAAAGAGGGGAAGCTGCCAGAAGACCACAAAGAAGCACATAAAATTAGGCTGAAATCGGCCAGATTCAGCCTAACAGCGGAAGGCCATCTTTACAGGAGGTCCTTCACTGGACCACTTTTAAGGTGCGTACACCCTTTGCAGGTTGAAGATTTTCTTTATGAGATTCATGAAGGAATTTGTGGAAGCCATGCTGGGGGCAGATCGCTAGCCCATAGGGCCATTACCCAAGGGTATTGGTGGCCCTACATGCAAAAGGATGCCGAAGCCTATGTAAAGAAGTGTGAGCAATGTCAAAGGTTTGCACCTTTGATACATCAGCCAGCTGCTGACCTAAACCCAGTATCCAGCCCTTGGCCGTTTGCCCAATGGGGCATGGATCTGGTTGGACAACTTCCCCAGGCAACTGGGCAAAGAAAATATTTACTGGTAGCAACAGACTACTTCACAAAATGGATAGAGGCAGAACCTCTTGCCAAAATCCGAGATGTGGATGTCAAGAATTTTATTTGGAGAAACATAATCACCAGATTTGGGATTCCAAGAGCAATAGTTGCCGACAACGGAACACAGTTCGACAGCAAACTTATCAAAAACTTCTGTGCGAAATTCAAGATCAAGAACTATTTCTCAACTCCAAGTTTTCCTCAAAGTAATGGGCAAGCAGAAGCGTCCAACAAAGTAATCCTGGATGGAATAAAGAAGAGGCTCCAAGCAGCAAAAGGAAAGTGGGTGGACGAGCTGCCCAACGTACTTTGGGCATATCGGACTACGCCGAGAAGATCAACGGGAGAATCCCCCCTTTGCCATGGCCTATGGCACAGAAGCAGTCATCCCATTGGAGATCGGCATCCCAGGGATCAGAACCCAGGGAGTAGAGAATGGCACCAATGACATACTCTTAGCCCGAGACCTGGATTTACTAGAAGAACGAAGAGAGAAGGCTGCAATTCAGCTTGCAGTATACCAGCAACAGCTTGCCAGAGCTTACAACAAGAAGGTTAATCCAAGGGATTTTCAAGTTGGCGACTTAGTCCTAAGAAAAGTCGTCGGGAACAAGAAGGATCCCAGGGAGGGCAAGCTTGGCCCAAACTGGGAAGGACCCTACAGAGTTACTTCAGTATTAGGCAATGGAGCATATCGGCTTGAAGACAATGAGGGCAAAGCATTGCCCAGACCTTGGAATACTTGTAACTTGAAATTCTTCTATCATTAGATAAACATCATTGTTTGGCCGATATTATCAATAAAGTCTTTTCAGAATTCTCTCAACATGTATGATTAATGTTTATTGAAGACATATCAAACTCAGGCAAACTAAGCCGATGTTATTCCTTGATCCACTTGTTGAAATTTGTAGCAATTTACAAGTTGGAATCAAGCTGATTCCTTATCTTCACTTGTTGAAATTTGTAGCAATTTACAAGTTGAAGCCGATTCCTTATCTTCACTTGTTGAAATTTGTAGCAATTTACAAGTTGAAGTTAAGCCGATGTTATTCCTTGATCCACTTGTTGAAATTTGTAGCAATTTACAAGTTGGAATCAAGCTGATTCCTTATCTTCACTTGTTGAAATTTGTAGCAATTTACAAGTTGAAGTTAAGCCGATATTATTCCTTGATCCACTTGTTGAAATTTGTAGCAATTTACAAGTTGGAATCAAGCTGATTCCTTATCTTCACTTGTTGAAATTTGTAGCAATTTACAAGTTGAAGTTAAGCCGATGTTATTCCTTGATCCACTTGTTGAAATTTGTAGCAATTTACAAGTTGGAATCAAGCCGATTCCTTATCTTCACTTGTTGAAATTTGTAGCAATTTACAAGTTGAAGTTAAGCCGATGTTATTCCTTGATCCACTTGTTGAAATTTGTAGCAATTTACAAGTTGGAATCAAGCTGATTCCCTATCTTCACTTGTTAAAATTTATAGCAATTTACAAATCGAAGATAGGCCGAGGTTATTGCTTAAGGTTCTCATAGCAATATGTGGGTTGTCTGAACCCTAGAAAAGATGCTTAACACTTGTTGAAAGTTGTAGCAATTTACAAGGTTGTGTTAAGCCGACGTATGATCACCCGCTGAGGTATACAGAAAATTAACGGGTCGAAGCAAAGGTTAAGTATATTGTTTAAACACTTGTTGAAATTTGTAGCAATTTACAAGTAGGTTAGAACGAAATCATTGTTTAAATACTTATTGAAAACTTGAAAAAAATGGCAGAAGTATACATTGAGTAGTATATGTTCTATGCTTGTCAAAATTTATACAAGGTTTGCAGGTCAGCATCTTGCCGAAGTAAAAGCTTTGTAGTTATACCCCAGGTATGTAACCCCGAGAAGATTGCACAAAGAAAGCAAAACAGAAAGCAAGCAAAAATTTCTAAGTATAGAACTACGCAGAAGCAAACAAACAGAACATCATAAGATTGACATATCCATAGCAAAAACAGTTGCAATTACATACTGAAAAAGGCACATCGGCCATAAGAAGGAATATACGTTGTCCAGGAATTGAAAGAAAAAACAAAGTCCAAAGTCCAGAAAAGAAAGAAGGGAAAATCAAGACTCTCGAACATCAGCAGCAGCAGAAAATGGAACCTCGGATGATTCAGCTGGAATCTCCTCGGCCACCTTCTCCGCTTGTATTTCGGCATCTATCTCTGCCAAAGTTGTGTCAAGACTTTTTTCAGTCAGAAGGAGGTCAGATGATAGACGCCCTGAAACAGACTCCTTGGACACTTCCTCAGCATCATCACCCCCCTCATCTTGAGTTAAGTCCATAACCAGTTCAGCGGGAGGAGGGGACTTGACTTCGGCAGCATTCTTGGGCTTTCTCACCAAGGCCTCACCATCATCATTTTCTTCATCTTCCTCCTCGGCCTCGGACTCTGACTCACCAGCAGGAGGAGGTGGAGGAAATGGTAACGGAATAGCATCCGCCTGACGCAATGGTGAGTCAGCAGGAAGGTCAAGCTTCTTTATCAAGGACATCCAACCAAGGGAAAATCCCCTGTTGCATGCTTGCCTGACTTGGAGCTTGTAGTCTTCTGCAACGTCGGCCATACCTTGAGCATAGGCTTTTTCATCGGCCTCTTTGATTTCGGCCTCCTTGGTGGCCAGCGCTTGTTGAAGTTCTTTTTGCGCTTGGACCTTCTGAGCTTCGGCCTCAATTTTCTCGGCTTCAGCTACTTTTTTAACGGCTTCAGCAGCTTCGGCCTTTTCAAGAGCTAAGGTTTGGTTCTTTGTTGCAGCCTCGGCTTGATCCTCTAGTTTTTTCATTTTTACTTCAAGGGCCCTTAATTCTCTCTTCATTGAAGTCGCTTCCCTCTTCATATCAACCAATCTTTGACGATTTTCAAAGGATTGCATTGAAAATGAATGGGCATGTTGGATAGCCTGAATAAAAACAGAAGTATCAGAAAATTTTCTCAGAAAGAAAAAGAAGGAAGAAACATAAATACAAACAGAAATACTTACTTGAGCAGAATGTTGGAGCATAAGAGCATAATTTTCATACTCACTAAAACTGGCATTTCGCTCCAAGTCATTCGGTAGAAGGAGAGCAGTGCTAAGAGCGACAGCAACATTAATGTCGTCAGCACTCTCGCTAGCCATAATGGGCCTGTCCTCCAGAGATAGATCAGGGGCCCATGGGACGTCGGGCTTCTTTGAAGCCGAGGTCGTCGCAGACGATGACCTTGGCCGCTTTGTTTGTGTAGACCCTGAGGGTTGACCCTCAGCAGATCTCTTGGTGGAGACAGAGGCTGATTTCTTGCTTTCTGCCAGCCTTGAAATGGGCACAGTATCTTCAGCTTCGGCATCTGTAGCCTTGGCCTTAGGCTGAGCCCTTTTTACTCTCTTTTGTTTGGGTGGGAGCATTGTTTGCGCTGGTGCGGCTTCGGCGTCAGTTGAAATGTCGGCAAGAAGATCTTGGACGACAGGCTTTGAACGAACCATTTCGGCTGTTTTTACAAGCCTTCTTCGGCGTTTACGTTCTGGAATTGGTATTAAGTAGGGGGCCGAAGTTGATGGAAGATCGGCTGGGTCAGATGTGGATTCTTGATCTGTTCGGGATGTAGAAGCAGTTAAGGTTGTGGCTGTAGGTGGAGAAAGGCTCTTTTTCCTTTTTCTTGGGACGTCGGGTAAGGCGGATTTGTATGTAGGGATGAAGTTTAGTAATACTGGGGCTTTTCGTTTATGGATTGGGAGGCCAAGAAGTGTTTTCAGATCTGTTCCTGGGAAGAAGGATTGGCGAAAATTTCCTGTAGAAACCAGTTGCAACAACAAAGAGGGCTTTTGCAAGAATGAAGGATCAAAAGCGGTTCCAGGAGAAAATTTGAAGCAATGGCGGATTCGAAGAAGAAAAAGCTTTCAGAAAGAGAGAGAACGAGAAGACAGAATGAAAAAAGTAAAGGAAAAGAAGAGGCAAAAAAGAGTTTTGTCAAAAATTTGAAACGGCGGCGAAAATAGGGCAATAATTGCGCCTAGAGCAACGCATGCGTCAGACGGCGCAGACGAACGAACAGACAGCTTCCAGGCGCGTCACTGACACGCTCCAATAAAGACGAAACATGTGGAAGAAACAGTTAGATATACATGACAGCTCATGTGCGTAGGGGAGTACGACCGAAGCCTCGTCCTCCGAAGAGAAGACGTCGGCTGAAAGAAGATAATCTTGGCAAAACAGTTTTTTGCATACTCAGAAAAGAAGTGACAAAATTTCGAACAGTGTAGGTTCCATCACCTCAGAATGCCGAGGTAATAGAACCTAGGGGGCAGTTGTGGGGACATATTTTCTGATTACCAGCACGTGGCATGGTGACGCCGACGTGTCAGCCGAGGTGCCACGTGCCCTGGTAGTTAAGCCGAGGTAATCTCGGATAAGCCGAGGTCATCTCCGAAGATGTCGGAATCCGAAGATAAGGGACAAGAGTCCTGAAGCAAAGAGGGGACTTAGTTAAGATAAGGATAAACCTCTTAGGGAGTTTATGTCTATCTCCTAAAGAGTCCAGAGTAAGTACTAAGACTGGGGTACACAGAAGTCATATTTCTAGTTGGACTTGGATTAAGTATATTATAAAAGAGAGGCACCCCCGTGGGTCTAAGGTATGTAATTCATACTTTGAGTATTCAGTTTAATACTTGATTATCCTTGAGAAACATACTAACTTGATCGTCGGAGTGCCCCCGGGTGGAAGAACCACCGCCGGAGCTTTTCCTTTCTGTTACAGGTTGTTAGAGCCATCTATTCTGCCGGTGCTTTGCTGCTGATCACTAAACGGGCAGTGTGATCAGATTTTTACCCACACATATATATATATATATATTGTTAACAGTTCACAGAGTTCTAGAGAGAGAGAGAGAGCAACAATGACGAGGGACCAATAATCAACAAACCTCAACAATCAAATTCACAAGTTTTTGTTGACAAAAATGGTGGAATTGGAGTGCCCTATAAAGATTCAAGCGGCTGAGGAGTAGTATCCAAATTCTCTGTCAATTTGTTACTTGTTCTAATTGGTGGTACATTCGAAACATTTCTCCGATTACAATCCCTTTAAACTCAGATACATTTCGATATGGTTCGAATTCCATGAAAGTAGGGACGAAAGGGAAGATGTAACGCCCCGAAATAAATACAATATACCTATCTCATAACAACCGATAAGTGGCAACATATATGAATTGATAAGTTTTCATTAATCAGAGTTTGATATACAAAAGGTAACACATGTGATATACATTCATAAACAGTACATCCTGAATCTACAACATGTGTTACAAGATTGAGAAAAAAAATGAAAGCTAAACAGATAATCATATGCCCAAAAGGCTTACACCTTTCCAAGTCAATGTTTGGGTACATCAAAAGTGAGTTTTAAGCTCAATACATATAAAGTCCTAGGCTTGTACCAAAAAAAAAAAAAAAAAAACAACAACACTGAGCCTTCAGCTCCACAATCCTTCCAAGCTAAGTCCTTGGTGGAGACATATCACCAGCACTTGAAAATAATTTTCCCATATAGGATGAGCCAAAACCCAGTAGAAATAATCCAACAAAATATATGAATCATAACAAAGATATAATAGTGAAATGCATATGCAATGCTTATGACCACAACGTTTTACATTTTTTTTTCTCAAAAACCATGCCATGCTCAGTTTATATCACAATTCTCAAATCATGCCCTTTATAACAGAAAACAAGGGGGAATTCTTAAACTGGTACAACCTTTTATGGATATTTCGTCTGTGGAAAATCGTCAAACGGTACCCATGTAAACGTAGCCTATACAAGCGCAACTATTGCCATTTTACGAGTATTTTGTCCAAGGAAATCTGCACCCATGTATATACGCATTTTTCGAGACTTTCGTCTTGGACACACAGACCAACTTAGTTTGGTGATACATATCTCCTTCCAACTTTTACCCATTTTTCTCAAAATCACATACGTTTGCAATGTATTAAGTGGGCAACAATGTTCAATGCACATGGATGAGAAATTAGTTTCAATTCACCTAATTCCCATGCAATTTCTACAACAATCATAGCTATTCTCTACCGATAACCCAAAATAGATATAAAATCTCCAATACAGATAAATTTTTCAAATTTCAAGGGAGTGATAATACATATCAAACTCCACCATCTATATCAATATCCATCGAATTTCATACTTCTAACATTAATTCTATTTATTTATACAAAATAAATATTTGAGCCATTTAGGGTAAAAAAATCCTTTTTTCTTCCAAAATTCATTTCAAGTATCAAAACCAATAATTTTATTACAACTCAATCTCATATCCAACCCCACAACTATTTTCAATACATCTATTTGAAAACTGCTCTTTTGATTTTAAACCAAAACCCTAGGTTTGTTCAAAATCCTCCAAAATCACAAGATTGTTTCATAAAAACAATTAGCTAAGTTAAAAATCATAAAAGAGTGTAGAGAATCCACACCTCAAAGTTAAAAGACGAGAAAAGCACGAATGAAACTTGAATGAAGCCGGAACCCAACTCTATTCGGATGAAAATGAAGCTCTAGGTGAGCTCTACCTATTTAACAAAGGGAATAGGGTGGAGAAATAGATAGATCTTGGTATATTTGTAGAGAGAGAGAGTAAGTTCTAGAGAGAGGAGCTGTCACGCCCCCAAAAATAATATAATAAATCCAACTCATAAGCGGAAGAAAAATAGAAATAAAGTACTTTCATTCATCAGAGTTCGTATTATAAAAGATAATACATGCAATATACATTTATAAATGTACATCCTGAATCTACAGCATGTAATACAGTTAATGATCAACAAAATAAATGCCCTATAGGCTTACATTTTTCCAAAACATTGCTTGGTTACAACAAAAGAGAGTCATAAGCTCTGTACATATAAAGCCCTTGGCTTGAATAAACATTAAGCACAAAACAACAAAATAAAGCCTCCAGCTCCTAGGTCCTCCCAAGCTACGTCCTTGGAGGAAGCATGTCATCGGTACTTAAAAATGGTTTCTCAAGTAGGGCGTGCCAAAGCCTAGTAGAAATAGTCTATCACAATATATGAGATATAATGAAGATATAAATGTCAGGTGTATATTCAATATTTATGACAAAAGACATATTCTCCACATGACCATACGGTACTGATATTCACATCTCAACCCATTCCCATTTATTCATTTCAAGTTAGTTCATTTCATTTCAATTCATGGGCCAAGTTTATAATTCTCCGAATAACCCAACTGAGACTACAACTTAGTGGTTCTCAATCAGCATAATCATCATACAAGCACTTCAATCTTTCCATTTTATGAAAATTTCGTCCGTGGGATCGGCATCTATGTATACACATGATTTCGGGACTTTCACCCGGACACTCCGGCCAACTTAATTTCAACGAAGTCCATCCCCTATCTCCTTCTAAAACATGAAGTACCCTTTCTCATCCTAAAACATTATACATATACAATGTATCTAAAGTACTGTCATGGTCAATGACACCAATTAAATGATTAATTTTAACTCACCCAATCTTCATGCAATTTCTACACCAATCATAGCTATCCTCCACCGATAGCCCAATACAGATATTTCTAAACAGATATTCAATTTCAAGACAGATAATTTATTCAAATTTCTATAGGAGCGAGATAACGTGTATCCGACTCCACCATTTATATCAACAACTATCAAATTCCATGTTACCATAATCAATTTCGTTTATTTATACAAAACACAAATTGACCCATCTAGGGCACAACTCCCATTTATCCAAATATTAACTCACGTGTCCAAATCAACCCTTTTTCAACAACAAACCTTTACATCTACACCCAAACCATTTTTTCATTTTTTCATTTTTCCATTTATACCAATTACATTTGAAAACCCCTCTTTCATTCCATACCCACACCCTAGGTTCATCCACAAATGTCCCCAATATCCCACCATTTATACATAACAACAAATAACTAGGCTAAAAATCATATTAAGGTATAGAATATCCCTACCTCAAGCTTAGAAGAGCAAAGGAAGATATGGAAAATCTTCAAAGATGCCGAAATCAAACTTCAATCGGACCAAAAGGAAGCTCTTAAGACACACTATCTTTTTAATAAAGGCACACGGGTGTAGAGATCACTAGATCTAGGTGTAAATGTAGAGAGAGAGAGAGGGTCTCAACTTTAGGTTTTAGGATGAAAAGAACTAAAAAAGTGATGTAAAAAGTCATTTTCGTGATCTGATATACGCACAGTCTGCTCGAGTGCAAGAGTTGATACTCAAGCATTAGACACAATAAGTTATTCCGCTTGAGTGCAAAAAGTCCTACTCGAGCGCAGAATACACACCTCCAGTACTTTCGTAGACAAGAGACAAATCGCTCGAGCGCCCACCCGCTCGAGCGTAGGAAACACTGCTCGAGCGTAGAAAACACCCCTCCAGTACTTTTGCAGACGTGCAAAGTACTGAGAGTTTGCAAATCCCGCTCGAGCACAAGAAAAGCCGCTCGAGCGGAGGACCAAAATTTTGAGCAACACAAGGTTTGAAAACCAAGCAACCAACCTGTTCCAAACACACTCAACACGTCCAAACAACCAAATTTAAAGAGGAATAAAGAGCAAAAGACAATGAACAACATCCAGAAATCATAAACCCGAGTCCGGACTACCACACAAGAGTCGGGTCAAAATCGGGATCGCTATATGAGCTATAGATTTAGGGTTTTGAAATGTTTAGAGAGAGAGAGGTGAAAAAGTGATTTAAAAAGTGACTTTTACGAAACTGATATATGCACAACCCGCTCCAGCACAAGAAGTGACGCTTGAGCGTCCAGACACAAAAATAATTACCGCTTAAGCTCAAGAAGTAACTCGAGTGCCAAGACACAATGAAAAAAGGTGTCACTGCTCGAGCACAAGAAGCGACGCTCGAGTATAGAATACACACTCCTAGTAGTTTTACAAACAAATGCTTACCTCTTGAGCTCAAGAAGAGTCGCTCGAGCGCACGAAGCACCGCTTGAGTGTAGAATACACTCTCCCAGTAGTTTTATAGACCTGCAAAAGTATTGAGAGTTCACAAAGGCCCCTCGAGCGCAAGAAGTGACGCTCGAGTGTAGATGCAAAATTCTAGGCAATAAGGTTCTTGAAAAACAAGGTACCGACTTATTCCAAACACAACCAACATAACCCAATAGCCAAACTTAGTGAGGGAAAAGAAGAATAAGATGTGAACAACAATACAAACCATTAAACCTAAATCCAGAATATCAAATGAGTCAGGTCTAAACTGGAATTGCTATAAAAGAAGATGATAGCCTAGCAAAGGTGTAACAACCCCGATCCCTGATTAACGTTAATCCATGATAAATTATGCCTAATCAGTAATTAAGGAGAAATTCTGAATTAAATTGCATGTGTGCGTTGCATTATAGTGTTTATATCTATTCAACATAGGAAGATTTGTTCATGTTTTTCTTTCGGTTTGCGAATCGAAGGCCTTATCGGCATCCGATTCAGAAATTAATTTGATTTATGTGTTATTTGGAATTTTTAGGACCTTATGGTAGGTTTAATTAAAATTCGATTTGGAACAATTAAGTTAGATTAAGTTAATGCCCACTTATTTAACCTTAATTAATTGCACTATTACCTAAGCCAAATTAAGGCATTAGTGGACTTCTATATGCACTCATGCATTCCCTCAATTCACTCTTTTGGGGGAGCTACAAACGTGAGGAAGGGAGAGAGACTAAGAGTGAGGGTGAATTCAACAAGGGAGAATGAGAGATTTACTAGGAATTGTTGGCATTTGAAAAGAATTTGAGAATTCAACTTCAACACTTTGGAATTCAAGTCTCTAGGTAAGGAATCAAACTCTTAATTGTGTAATTGAGTTAGACTCTACAAGACTTCAAATGAAATAGGTGAATTCATGGGAGAATTGAGCTAGAATTTAAGGAAGCTAAGTCAATCCATGCATGCATATCCATATCATGGAGTTTGAAGTTGTTTTCATGAGAATTCTCACATGCATGTTCATATTATGGTTGTACTCTAAGAATTCACCATGTTTTTGAGTTGAATATGGCATTTGATCATGTTTTGAGAAGCTCAAGATCAAGAAAATTCATGCATGTTATGTTCTTGAATCATTCCTAAAGTTTAAGTTGAAATTGTGTACAATTGACATGCTTTTGGGCCATGATTTCTTATAATGATCCTTTAAACATTTTCTTTTATGAGTTTCTAAGTGTTTTCCAAGATTTTGGCCCAAAAGGATGAGTTTTGAAATGTTTGGTTTGAGTTTGAAGCTTAGAGATCAAATTTGAAAATTTCAAATTTTGCATTCATGCTCGAGCGGGCACTCTGAGTGTGTACACTTCCGCTTGAGCGACCTGAATCTCGCTCGAGCGTGAAATGCATATATCCAGAAGTTCATATGTTTTGCAGCACGCTCAAGCGACAGAAGTCACGCTCGAGCGAGGGTCTGAGTCTTACGCTCGAGCGGGAATCGAGCGTCTGTCGAGCGTGAAAAACAAGCAACCAGTACTTTTGTTAAAGTTTACAGTCCGCTTGAGAGAAGGAAGTCACGCTCGAGCGAACCTTCACATTTTGCATGTCCATTCGAGCGAGGGAAGCCACGCTCGAGCGTGGACCCTGTTTTCAACAAGGTTTGAAAAATGTCTTCAAGTGCATTTTTGCATTCTCATTCCATCCTAGGCATTCCTAGGCCATGATTAAGACACTATAATGGGATTAAAGGTTAGAAATGCACTAAGAACAAATGAAATGAGTTATGTACAATTTGAGCGTGTGTTTCAACGTGTGCATCTGTCATGTTATGTAGGTCACGCGCCTAAAGATAAGTGAGTCACCTACTCTACTCGTTTATTTAGAGCCACCAGTTATCAGTGAGTAATAACTCTGTAAAGTTATGTTTAACTTTAATTATTTTTTGATGATATGGAATGATTAGTTTTCTGAAATGCTTTGTTTTGTATGAATGAATGATTGTCCAATTTTTTTTAAAGCGTAATTGTGGTATCCTTAGCAGAGGCCCTCGCCCAGGGGACATAATACTGTGGTTTATGGTCATGAGGCCTTAGCCCGGGGGATAATACCTTGGCCCAGGCCCTCGCCCGAGGGAAACAATACCATGGCCCAGGCCCTCATCTGGGAAAAATAATACCGTGGCTGATGTATGAGATATGTTACCCGGTACCGGAGGTTCCTTTATGGAACTTGACATGCTCGACCAAAGAGACATGATTATGTTAATGGATGTACCACACATGATTTGAATGTTGATAAGATTATGATTCTGCTTCTGTCATTTGAATATGATTCTGATTTGCTATGAGATTTGAAATATGTTATGGGCATCATTCATCAAAGTCTTTACTATGTTATTATTTACTGGGCATTAGCTCACGATTTATATTATCTATGTAGGTAAGCAGGCACGTGACCAGGCCCAGATTTGACGGCCTATGGTTCCGTTTTTGTCAGCCAACCTTTGTACCTCCCGAGGACGTTCCGGATAAAGTCAAGTTTTGTGGCTGTTTTTGTAACCGTATTAGTCTTTGTTTGTTTTGTTAAGTTTTGGGCAAGATTTTTGATATTATACTTCTATGAGTGATATGTAAATGTTATATCTTCTGACGTCACTCGAAAATTTATGAAAGTTTCAAGATCATCAGTCTCATGTATGTCTGCACAGCTCAATGAACCATGTATATTTTGTATATTTGCTTCCGCAGCCCCTAACTTTATGTTAATTTGTCAAGAGGCCTTTGGTAATCCAATGATTACTGGCCGGTTAAGACATTAAACCCATAGGGGCGGGTTTGGGTTGTGACAAAAGGTCATTGATAAAGGCCACGAACTGGATTGAATCGTAGAAAACCCAGAAGTATAAGGAGTAATCGGAGAATCTAAGTCAGATCCAAGTGGGCAAGAGAAAGAAAACATGGATTTATCATTTGTGTTCATCATTTAAGGGTAAGAAAATTATGGTTTTTTTTTTTTTGTTTTTTTGTTTGGAGAGAGAATTGGAAGGAAAATGTTTGTGTAATAACCCTATCATGTAATACTTTATATTTAATTAATGACGGATATTTGAATTTTAATTGCCTACTATTCTGATTTAATTTGGGAATTATGAAAATTATGGAGGGCGATTTGTATATGATTCTATTGAAGATTTATTTGGAATTAGAAATTGAAAGCCTATTGGCTCAAGGAAGAATAAGTAGACAGTCGAATTATTTTAATTTCGAGTATCGGACTATATGGGAGTTTAATTAAATATTCGATTAAGAATTGTAAAATTGAGATTTGATTAATTAGGTCTGAATTGGAGTTAATTACGTTATGAGGAGTGGGAATTAGGATTATTGTGAATTAAATTTATTTATGAGGTATTCAATCTGAGTATGTGAATTATTATTGGAGACCTTGAGTTTGACCTGAAATTGAGGGTCTTACTGATGTGAAAAATCACAATTGATGATGGAAATAATCTTAATTTGATATTTGGAGCCTTTTGGGAGTTTGGTTAAAAATTTGATTTGGACTGATAAATTTAAATAATATTAATTGGGCTCTAATGGAAGGTAAATTAGGTTAATTAAATTATGTGGGACTTGTGATTAGTCATGATTAGGCTAATTATGTGGTTGTTGTGGAATTGCATGTCTGAGGATGTGAATTATAAGGATTTGAAGTTATATTTGATGATTGTAGGAAAATCTGTTGCAGTTGGAACATTAAATTGAAAATTGAAAACCTTAGAGGCGCGATAAACCAAAGCCGACTTCATATCTGTGTTTAGCATGATTTTTAGAGCTTGTAGTGAAATTTGGAAAAATTACGATTCGTAATGAATTAATTGAGTTTAATTAACAAAAACCTTAGATTAAGCTAACCTAAGTAAATTAGCTTAACTTATGTATGTATATATGAGAGCCTTAGTTATTTAGGCTAAAAAATATTTCCCGGAGAAATAGAAACAAGAGAGAGGGAGAGAAAGAAGAGAGTTCTAGAATTGTAGAAGAAAGGCTTGGAGATTAAAGAGATTCCAGGGGGAAATTCAAGGATTTGAGCTAAAGTATGTGAATTTAACTATAATCTTTGTAGATACTTCATCTATTGCATGAAATCAAGAGGAAATTTGAAGATTAAACACTTAAATAAGCTAGGGTTTTGAGTTATGGGTTCTTGGAGTTAATAGAACCTTATTTCTTTTGAGTTTGTTTGATTTGAGTTTAATAAGAAGAAATAAAGAAAAATGGACTCTGTCACGTCCCAAAATTTGGATAATTAAATATTAAATCAAGACTAAACCCCAATCAATATTCCATCATCCAAATCCTAGGGGTGAAACAAAACCTAAACGTTCTCGTCTCCATAAGGTTTAAGCAAATTTCAATGCTAAAAAAAAATACAAGGAAAAAAAAAATAATAAATGCCAAACAAACTATCTATCATAAATTCATAACTATCCAATACTTCTAACATTAAAGTAGTAACAACTAGTCAAAACAACTTAAATAATGTAAAGTTGAAAAATAACCCACAATGCCAAATTGTCAAAATACTAAGGTTATAAAAAAAAATAATAAATACATAAACTAATATCAACCCTAAGCTTAAGAAAACAAAAGAAGCCCAAAATGACATGTCCAACAATTATAGTTATTTCTCGTCATCACCATAGTCCCAACTAATCCTGCAAAGGAAGCTCGGCTGCGCTCAAATAGAATGCACCCGAGATACTAAGAGATAAAACGGGTCAGTATACAAGTATACTGATATGAGTACAAGATTTGACACCCACATGTCCACCAGACATAAACAAAAGTACATTTAATTCCTGTTACGGGACAAGACAAGTAGTTCCACTCGCACCGAGACGAAGGAGTAGTTTCCCGAGATACGGTGGCATTTAGTTTTTTGCCTGTACACAACTAAATATAAATTGAATATAAAATAACAAAATAAACATAAAAAAAAATATTGTGGGTTAGCCCTGTATAGGAAGTTAGTAAGACCCACCATTCTGGAAAAAAAAAAATAAAGCTAGTATCATTTAATCATAAGTAAATTACTAAAGAAGTATAAAAATGTACCTTTTCATGCTTAAATAATTCGAATTGACCAAAATTCAAAGAACAAAAATTGTACAGAATCAAATTTCTAAAATGCTATGCAAACGAATTTAGTAGAAACTGAACAAGTTGAGAGAAATAATTTAATAGAAAAACCTAGTCGAAATTTGATTGAAAAATCTAAAACTGAAAACGAAAAGAAACTGCCCTAAGATGATTTTTTTCAAAAAAGTTCAAAACACGAAAAGTGTTCAGAATAATTTTTTTACTTCAATTTACATGAAATCAATAAAAATGAGCTTGTCGAGGGTTAAAACAGTATCTAAAATCAGCATTGCTAAAATGAATAAAAACTATTGTAACCAAGATCATCCGATTATAAGTTCTAATCAATCTTTTTAGTACAAAGTTAAATACAAAAGTTGTCTAGAATTACATATACATGCCTCTGCCCAAATTTCATAATTTATCAAAGTTGTTTACTATTTTTCAAGATGTACAAATTGAAATAATGCAAACGATACCAACAAGTTCGTATTTAATTCTTTGTACTTTAACTCCACCACTTCGGCCCTTCACTTCCAGCCTACACATATATTCTATGTGTCTCATGTATACCTAACACCGCTCCGAAACCAAATTTGCACAGGGATACCATCCTAAGTTTGACCCACACTTCCTGGATAGTTAGTATATACGTACGCGCGTAAATCAAAACACTCGTCTACTCATGAGAATGAGACAACAATATATATATACACAATCTCTCATCTACTCATGAGAATAAACATAACAATGACAAGCCTAAGGCATTTAAATAAATCTCATAATTCTCATTTTTTTTTTTATACATTCTTTCTCACCAACAGTCAAATAAAACAACAAGCCATGGCGTCCTGGTGGAGTATAAGGAATTTATCTATGGGTTCTAAGTTTATTTTAATTTCATATATCCATAAGTGTGATTAAAACTATAAAATAAATACATATAAAAAACCCTAAGCCTGACATACACAACTAATTAAAATCAATCTATCATTTTCATGTAAATACAAAATCAAACCAACATCAAATAAATAAAAATAAATAAAAACAACAAATTAAACATATATTAAGGGAAGTGAGTTTTGCACTCACAATATTTTTTTGAAGATCAAAGAATCACTTGAATAATTAATAAAGTCACCAAAATAAAACGCTAATCTTTTTCTTCCTTTTCTCCTTTGCCGTCTGTCTCTCTCCCTCTCAGTTTGCACTGTTGATTTTGATTTATCTCTCTCTCTCTCTCTCTCTCTCTCTCTCTCTCTCTCTCTCTCTCTCTTCTATTCTCCGTGGCTGCTCCTCTCTCTTTCTGATGATCCTATTTGTTTTGTTTTTGTTTTGTTAGGCAATCTATGCTTTTGTTAACCTAATACTATTATAACCTAATAACATTATATTATATTTTATTATATAAATATAATATATATAAATATTCCATATAAGATCAATATAAATAACTTTTTTTTTATATATACAAATATATATATATATATATATATATAATTAACTAACACATTAAATTCTCATGGAACCACACAATTAATAAAGCCAAAAAATAAAATAAAGTAATAATAATAATAATAATAATAATAATAATAATAATAATAAATAATGACTTACGAAAAATTAGGGTTGCTACAGACTCTAGATTTTAAATGAAACTAGTTGAATGAAGAAATCCAGCCATGAATTTACATGAAAATGAAACTTTATGTTGAAAACTTTGAATTCATGGAAGTTAATATTTTGATTTTGGAATCAAAGCAAGTTGATGCAATTGCGCTTGAATTACCCTTGAAATATGTTAGTTTATTATGTTTTAAAGGAAGATTTCATGAGATCTTGGCTTGAAATTGGGTTTGGAAACTCACACTTTGATGAATTTTCAGACTGCCTGATTTTGCCCAGACCGCATGAGCGGCCACGGGCTCTGCATGAGCGGAACGTGAACAAAAATGGAGAATTGCATTCTGCTTAAACCACCACTCAAGCGGCCAAGGCCATCGCTCGAGCGGCCCAGTCACCGCACAAGCGGTCAAAGTGGGCGCATGTGCGGCCAACCCTGTTTCAGCGTATACCTGGTAACTTCAAATAGGCATATCTCTCTCACCCAGACTCCGTTTTAGACGATTCTTGAGCCTGTATTCAAGCTCCAGAAGTCTAGTTTCCAATGGTGATGGTCTCACATCCAAATTCTAAGTAAACAAATAGATATGTTCAAATTAATGAAGATTTCTCACTTTCTTTTTAATGGTTTTGTGCTATTTCCTCTCCTAACCCAGTTTCCTTTTGTTTCTTCTTATTTTACTAGATATGAATCATGACCCATTAAGGACTAATGATTTTAGAACCAACATAAATAATTGGTTAAGGAGCAAAGTAAAGGATCGGTTTATTTGATTAAAAAAAGATTAGAAGAAGTAAATTTAATCAAGAGAGTAATTCTATGTTTCGATATGTTGTGCTATGCACATTGTGCTTACAGGTCAAGATTCGAGGACCGGTTAACCAGTACTGGAACCACTAGTAACGATAGGTTTTTCATTATCTATTTTGATTTATGTACGAAATGATTCTCTAAATATACTATTTTGTCAAAATGCACAAGTTTCCAAGAAATATGAAATGAGTTATGAACAAGAAATGTGAATTGTTTGTAATATGATATGGTGGGCCCGAGGCCGTTCCGTTTATCCGTTTCGTTATGTTATGACATGATATGAATTGTTCGATCTTTAAGACCAATTGATTTTTGGTATGAAACAAAGTACTGTACGGAACTAAGTGCTACAGTGGGAGTCACCTCTAGAGTCCGTACAAGTCATGTGACGATCAGGTCTTTGTTTCCTTTCTGCTTTCCTTCTTCTTCTTCACTCCGTTCTTTTTCTCTCGTTGAGTTTGAAATGTCGAAGAATTTGTTTCAAATAAAGTTCTTATTCTTGTTTTTGTTCGGTGATTGAATTTCGTCCGTTCCGGAGAGAGCGCGGTCGAGTCCAAGGTGCCCGAGGGCCAAACCAGAGAATTTTGGTCTGCTGGGCCAGGGCCGCACATGCAGGGCCCTAGGCCACACGTGCGGGATGGGTGCCGCACGTGCGGGAGGCCAAACCGCACGTGCGAGGAGAGGGGTTTTTCAGTGGGTTGCACACTGCAAAAAAAGCACGTGCGTGAGGAGGTGCGGGGAGGTGCCGCATGTGCTGGAGTGATGGCCACACGTGCGGGAGGCACTTGTCGCACGTGCAAGATTGGGCTCCACAAGTGCGGGAAATGCCCAGATCCAAGGCTTTATTTTTATTTCTCTTTTTGACCGAATTATATCTCATTTTTGGGTCTCTCTCTCTCTCTTCATCAAGCTTGAGGTAGGGACATTCTTGAGTTATATATACAAGTTATGCTATTTTGATGATGGTTTTAAGAGTTTCTTCTAGTTCCTTGTTGATTCCAATCTTGTGTTTCAAAAATGTAGAAAGATTTAAATGGGGGTTGTATCACTACTCTTTATAATCCTAGAGGGTTTTCTTTTGTGTTATTTATATATTTATGTAAGTTTTTAGTTGATTTTGTAACTCTCCTTGAAAATTTCGAGAATGGGTTTGGTGGCTCAAGGGATTGATGATTTTTGTGAAACAAACTCTACTTTGTGTTCATTTAGAGATTTTCTTGAAACTTTGGACAACATGAGTTGAGATTGTAGTGTATGATGACATTTTATAAAAGAGATGAACAATGTTAGGGTTTTTGTGAAAACCTAGAAAATTGGGGCTTTTTGAAAACATAGAAAATTCATGGAATAAACTTCTTTTCTTGTGCAAAAATGGGTGAGTGAGTGTAGAATCCACATCTTGGTAAGAGAAGTGGTAATCTCCTTGATATAAGAAAATGGAGGGTTTATTTTTAAGTTGTTGTTAGATGCATGAAAAATATTTAATTGTGAAATGGTGATTGTTGTGCATTATGAACTGCAAGAATTATGGATGGTGGAGGTTAGTATTTAAAAACCTCACATGTGGCTTCAAAAAGATTAAATTGATAAGAGATTGATGTTGTGTGTTGAAAACACGTGGTTATCTTGAGAAAGAGGTAAAGGAAAATGTGATTGTTGGCATTGTTGTAGAGACTTTGAACATGGGAAATGTTATGAGTTATGGAAAATCATTGCATTGCATATTCATTCCATTACTATTTATGCATGGTAAATTTTGATGGAAGATATTTATTTCATGAAAGAAAATAACGTTGTGTTATGAATTATGGAAATGTGTATGGGGTAAATACGGTGGTAAGTCCGGTTAGGGGGTATAGATGAATTTGATAAGTTGGCCTGAGTGTCCATGGTGAAAGACTAGAAAACCACGCGGATAGGTGTCAAGCCTTCCGATTAATAACGGTAAAAATGACAGTTTGGTAGTACTCGCAGAGTCTACTTGCAGACTCCAGCCTAGGGATTACCAATGTTGTATTTACCACCCCTCTGTTGATTAAAATTGGAAGTTTTGAAATGTGTTGAGATTGCAAGCATTTATTGAAAAATGAAAATCTTTAAGAAAAGCATGAAATGAATTTTTGCTAAAGGAGCATGAAATGAAATTTCTTTAAAAGAGCACGGTATGGCATTGACATTGTATTTTTATTGAGAATTGCATAACTGTATGTACTTTGTTAGAATTCTCTGCTGGGCTTTATGCTCACCCCTATGGGACTTTGGTGCAGGTAAAGACGAGGTGATCCCGCCAAGTTGAGGGTGCGGATAATTTTAAAGAGCATTTAGCTCTTATTTTGTTGTGATCTTTTGTGAGCCAAGGGCTAATGTGTTTGGGTCTGAGAGACCATTTTGTGTAACCAGGCTATTGCCTTGGAAGATGTAAGCCCATAAGGGCATTTATTTGTTTTGAGATTTAGATGTTTCATGTGCTATAAATTCATGTGTTCTTTTAATTCGTTTGAATGTATATCGTAAGTGAAACTTTTGTAATTTAATTCATTTATTATGTATGAGATGATGGAAGGAGTATTGTTATATATTAGTCAATGTTCATTAGTGTGGTAGTTCATGTTGAATTATTTTGGGGCGTTACAAGTCACCTCTTGGGTCCATACATACATGAATTGGGCCCAAGGCCGTTTTGATAAATGTTGGGCCCGATGCCGCTCTGATATATTCCCAAGGCCGTTCTGTTATATGTTGGGCCCGAGGCCGTTCTGTATTTTGTTGAGCCCAAGGCCGTTTTATGGACCCGAGGTTGTTCTGTAAATGTGATTTCAGAAAAGTATAGATTTATATTAGTATGCTTACTATGATGTTGGGCTCATTCATTTAAACGTCTTTACTGTATTATTACTCACTAAGCTTCGCTTACTCTGTATTTTATATGTATGTAAATGATCAATCTGGAGACCAATATTAGGTTAGCCTTAGGAGTTCTTTTGTGTACCTGTTATGCCAAGACTCCAAGATGCGCCTTTGTGTCGGGGTTTTAACTTTGTATTGCGAGACTTGTGTATTTTATTGAGTCTCATGTATATGTGTGTGAGATATATAAGATTTGTATATGGATATAAATTACTAGTATGCCTAAATGTTTTAATTATTATAGTTATCATGTATGCACAAGTTCAATGGACATTATTATTTGTTTTGCTTCCGCTTTAGGCCCCAGTATGATTTAAATATTTTGAAATTTTGTTTTGAGGCCGAAGGTAATCTAGGGTTACTGGCTGGTCATGATCCAAACTTTTAGGGGCGGGTTTGGGTCGTGACAGTTTGAGTTTGGATGGAAAATGAATGAGAAATGGTGGGTAGAGAGAGGTATATATAATGGGTATTGCTGACAAAGAGAGTTGGGATAAAAATCTTGAAAGGCGGCGGAAAGTGGTTGCCCTTTGAAAGGTAATGGAAAGTGGTTGGCCCTTCTTCCTCTCCTCCGTTGTTCGACTGGGCCATTTCCTGTTCACGACGCGAGAGTTGGGTGCAACTATTTAGAGAGAAAGTGACATATAGATACATAGTTTTCCAATACAAAGAGGAGAACAAAATAGAGGAACAAGAGAGAGAAACGACAGAGAAAGAAGATTGAAGAAGAATAATAATATTTTTAGTAAATTTGAAAGTCAATGAGGGGTAATTTAGTCTTAAAAATTCACTTACTCTCATTCTAAATACGTGAGCCTCACATTCCTTAGATGAAAAAACTGACAGTGTACTTTGGTCCAAAAACCACATGAGAGTTATCTAGTTATTTCCAAACGTCAAGAAGGTTAACTATACCCAACCCAAATTACAGGGGGTAAAGTGAAATATGCCTCATTTTTTTTTTTTTTTTCTAAATTATCTTCTCATTTCAAAATTTTATAAAATATGTCTAGAAAATAATATAATATTTTTTTTCCAAATACCACTATTATACTTAGAGTTTTACATTTCTTATCATTTTAAAAAAAAATTATTCTTTAAAGTATTTATTTTTCGTTCAAATATAATAATATAGTAAATTGAGATACGCAATCATGTGGATGGTTTGATCAATTATATTAACTTAATATTATCCAATAAAAAAATATATGCTATTATTATTGTTTTTATTTTTGGATAATGAAAAAAAATAGAACTAATTATTTTATATAAACCATCCATCATTTATAATTTAACTATTTTAGAAAGTAAAACTTTGTTGGGTGTTTAATATTAAAACTTCGAATAATTTTTTCTCATAATTTTGATATTGAAAATCTTATAATTGTGACCCATATTTTTATCTATTAGTAGCTTTTTAATTGACTTTTTTCACCTTTAATGAATTTTTTTAATTTTTAAAATATTTTAAACGTTTAGGTTATACTCGACTAGAAAAATCTAAAAAGAAAAAAATGAAAAAAATTATGTTGAAGACCAAAAAAAAATAGTTGGATTTTTATACTTTTTTTTAGTGATTTTTTTTTTCATTTTTTTGATTTTTTTTACTTTTAAATTCTTCTACACTACACAAACTAGAAAAATAAAATATTATTAAAAATGATTATTAGTGAAATATCTCTCTTCAACTTTGTGTTATAGGAGAGGCCTAAGATATTTTTTTTATTAGTTAAGGTCCCCCAACATTTTCACAAAGAAAATTCAACCAAGGGAAATTTTGCCCAACTCAAAGAAATTTCGGCCCCGACTTGGAGAAATTTTAATTTTTACAGAGAAATTTTGAAAATTTTCTGATATGATCATAGAGAAAATTGAAAATTTCTCTGTGAAAATTGAAATTTCTTTGAGTCGGATAAAATTGTTGAGAGACCTTAATTATTATAAAAATATTGTATGTCATTTATCTTATAAAATCTTAATATCATGGATCTTAAAAAAATTTCCCTTAAAATAATGTGACATTTTTTTAATTGGATATCAAAGACTAAGGTCTGTTTTGGGAAGTTGATATTTTAGAAAGAAAAAAAAAAGGTCAAAAAAATGACTACAAAAAGTCATTTTCTCTGTAGTTTTCTACATTTTTTTCATAAAAAGTTAAAAAATACTAAAAAAACCACATTCTCAAAAGTTTATTTCAAATTTTCATTAAAATTTGCATCTTAAAATATTGTTTTAAAAAATAAAATTATGTTCAATGAGACAATCATTTCTTCAATGTAAAAATAAATTTTACAAAAACTTAATTTTTTAATTTTAGAAGAAAGAATAATAATTAAGAATATTGATAATTCATTAGGGATGTTTGGTTCTAGGGGTGTAAAATGTTCCGCTAGCTCGAAACCCGCTCAAGACCCAACTAGGCTTGGCCCAAATAGGCTCAAGGTCTTGCCTAGTCTGACCTCCCTAGGCTAGGGCCTCGGTTATGCTTTTTTTTATCTGGCCTGCCAAACGTTATTTTAAAGTTATTTTGGTAAAAAAAATAAATAATAAATAAATAAATTGTCAGGCCCAGCTCTAGCCCAAGCTTGAGACTCGAATTTCCTTGGGGCTTGGCCCTGGACTGAGATTTTGCACAAGTGGTCTGGCTCGATTTTTGACCGGAGCCCACGAGACTCAAGGGTGCTCAAGGCCAGGCTAAAATTACACTCCTATTTGATTCTAAGAGGTGATTATAACTTATTTTAATTTGAAAGTCTGTACCAGACTATTTGGTGCAACTTCTTCTTATGGCTTATTAGGTAGAAATAGTTTAAATAAACTGAAAAAAATTGATTATTTAAAAATTAAGAAACGAACGATTTTAACCAATTTTTTTTTAAAAGTTTCGTACAAGTTCAATGCAAGGGTAATATATTATTAACAATAAAAATTAGAATACTTGGGTTGTGACAATTTTTACTCAAGCTCTTACATGAATTTAATTCGAGTTAGTAAATTTTTTCTTCAGTCTTGACCAAATTTAAAATAGTCTTTAAGGTCATACAATTTTATGAACATAAATTACTTAAAGCCTCTAAAATTTTACAAAATTAAATTACTTAAGTTGGGCTAACCCAAGTTGTACGTCGGCTAGGTCATAGGGTAAAGTAGATCGGGCTTTAAATTTTATGATCTAAAAATTCATGCAATGTTAACAAATATCTTCATCATATACCTTAAACTTCAAAAATAAAAATAAATTTATAATCTACAAATTTATAAAATATTAATATATATCATTATCATATACATTTAACCATGCATAGCACAGGTCAAATGCTAGTGTGCGTATATATGTATGAAAAATGATTTTTAATCGATTTGAACGATTGTCCATTAGTAAGAAACTAAGGACCATATAGATGATTGTATAAAGATGAAATAGAAAAAATGATTATCGTTTAATTTAAGGATTAAAGGTGAATTTAACTCTTTTGCACAATACAATTCTTCTAACAACCCATTTTCATGGACACAGATAAACTAATTGACCAATTCTTCTCTTTCCCAAACCTCCCTTTTGAGCAGAATTTCAGAAACCTTTCCAAGAAGCAAGAACTTCATGGAAGATCTCAGCAACAAGTTCCCTGTCAGTACATTGCATAAATGAATCGAAATCATCTCGAATGTCAAATATCTTACCAAATTTCACTAGATACCGCATGCAATTCGCCTTCAATTTAGGCAATCGATACAGAGAAGCATTTTGAAGCCTCTCAAGCACATTCTCTGTGTCAATATCTTGAAGAAGGCTCTCGTGGCACGCCTCTTTCAAGTCCGCAATGTCATACTTGTCAGCTGCTTGCAGAAGGCCTAGCCTGTGGCTCAGAAACTCTTCTTGTTGTATGTTCCCATAAATGTAGTTGAGAAAAGCTTGACAAGCCTCAATGGACATATCAGAGATGTTTACAGTTGATAGTTCCTTTTCTTTGAGGTTGTGTGAGAACATACTGCGAAAAACAGGTGATTGAGCAGCAAGAACTGCGCGATGGGCTCCAATGCTTCCGTCTGAAGTGTTGATTACAATGTCTGTGTGAATACCTTCTGATAACATTTTGCCAAGGGCAGAGAGGGCTGTTGCATTCGATTGCTTTTGCGCAGATGATTCAGCCCAGATTGAGCAAGGTTCTCCACCCTGCATGTTTTGTGAAATTTCATATTTGACAGACAACATAAACATGATACTGTCTATGATACTCTTTTTTTTTTGGTAAACTATCTATGACATTCTTTACAACTATTCCAGATTGTGATTAGCATTACTACTGTTTCCTTAGTGAATTGACTCTTTCCATCGTGATTCTCTAATCCAACTAGCACTCTTTGTTTTGACAGAAAACATTAGCTTATGAAACATTTTCCTTCGTTTGGTCACAATCTTGAAACTGACGTGTTAGTGGTAATATTAGTGGTGGTGTTGATGTTAGAAGTAGTATCAGTAGTGGTAGGATTGTGGCAACGACGATGGTGGTGGTGGTAGGACAGTGATGATGGTGGTGGTTGTGGTATGATGGTGGCGATGGCGGTGGCCAGGGTGGTGGTGGAGGTGAAGGTAGTGCTAGTAATACTTTTTAATCCGGAAAGCTTTTTTTCATCTTTCAAAAGTGAAAGTTTCTGCCCAAATAAATTTGTTTTTCATTAATCAAGTAAAATATGTTATGTCGTTTTTTGTCATACCAAACGCTAAGAAATGCAAAAAAAAACAAAAGGTAAGTTATTTTTAAGACTTTCCATTCATATTCGAGCAGTCTATTTATAAAAGAAAAAAAAAAGAGGGGGAAATTAAGGGTAAGCAAGCATACAGCATCTGGAGGTGCAATCTTCAAATCAAGAAATTCAACATCAATTATGAATTTCCCTGTCAATGGAACCTCAATAGCCCAAACAAAATCATCATTGTTCTTGAGCTGCTTGTCTGTAATTTCTGCAATTCCACAAAATAATAAAAAAGAACAACAATCTTAATTACTATATGCACTCAAGTAAATGGAAAATCAACAATATCAATTCTAATTGTAATTTTAGTACCTGGGTGAATCAAAGCCTTCCGATCTCCCACGGAGCAGATCACTCGAATGATAAAAGATGCAATTGGAGGGTTGTCTCTTGTTAAATTCGATACTTCAGGATACAGTTTGATGAACAACATTCGATTCTTCTCCACAGTTAAATGCCTTCAATTCAAGCAACAAAATATGAAAAACTTCACCAAATAGAGGAATATTACTTTAAAAAACACGAGAAAATTTTTTTTTCACCAGAAAGTAGGAAAAAAGGGCTAAGTTTCTAGTTATTATTCTATTTGGCTGCCGAGAGAATTCAACATAATTGAATAAATTAGAATGGTAATCTCTGAATTTTCATCATAAAAAGACTACTTGGATTTGGGGTTGTTTTAGTTTTAGATTTCCATTGATCACAAAACTCAATTAACGTATGGTTCAAGAGTCTATGTTCTGTTCTTTTCCTCTGTTGTTTCGGCAACCAAACGAAAACATAAAAGACAGCATGCCAAACAAAGGATAACTACAGCAAATCAAACCAAAAACAAAAATCATAAAAACCCAGAAAGAAGGAAAAAAGGGATACATAAAGGGTATGGCTTCTATCCAGTCCGGAATCGGACTGGACCGTGCTGTTGGGCCTGTGGGGGCCCACCACGGGTCCCGTTTTGATAATCTGAACCGTTCAATGTGTAGAACTCGTCGAGTAGTATATGCTTATGAAAAATCACATTGATCGGATATCGATAGCTATATGATCAAATCAGTTTCGTATTAAAAAAATTGGACGGTGAACAAATTAATGGTTGATAAAAAACTGTTTTGATCACATAGCTATTGATATCCGATCAAAGTGATTTTTTACAAGCATATAGTACTCGACGATTTCTACACATTGAACGGTTTAGATTATCAAAACGGGACCCGTGGTGGGCCCTCATGGGCCCAACAGCATGGTCCAGACAGAAGCCATACCCAAATAAATTCCCAATTAATATTCTGTTTGTTTGCCCAGAGAATTCAACAGAATTGAAGAAATTAAATTGGTATTTTCTGAATTTTCATCACAAGGAGCCATAGAGAACTTAAAAATGAGATTTTGGGTTGTTTTAGCTTTCCATTGATCACAAAACGCAATTAACATATGATTCAAGATTCTATGTTCTTTTCCTTTGTTTTCTCAGTAACCAAACAAAAAAGAGACAAATTCCACAGGACTAAAAAAAATAATAATAAAAAAAATCAATTATAGTAAAGTTCACTCACCAATTCCATTGATCAAAGAACCCACTTAACATACGATTCAAGATTATACGTTATCTTCGTTTCCTCTGTTTTCTCAGAAACCAAACAAAACAGAGGCAAAATCCATAGGACTAAACATAAATTCAATTATTGGAAAGTACACTCACCAATTCCATTGGGGAAAAAAAAAAAATTACCCAAAAAATTCCATTGATCAAAAAACCAAATTAACTTACGATTCGAGATTATTATACGTTCTGTTCATTACCTCTGTTTTCTCAGAAACCAAACAAAACAGAGGCAAAATCCACAGGACACACTGATCAAAAATTCAATTTTAGAAAAAATTCACTCACCAATTCCACTTGCCGATCTTGAAAGGATCGGATTTACGGTAAGTACAAGAAGCCAAATTTTCGATCCGCCATTGGGCGAGTCGAGCCGTGGTGTCGACACGGTAAACAGAGTCGCCGCTCATCCTCGCGAAGGCCAGTGCGGCTGCGATTTCATGGATGCACTCCAATAACCCCCCTCCAATGCCCACCTTCCCCAGGTTTCCTCCTCTCTCTATCCTCCTCTTCCTCCCTCATACACACACACACACACACATATATATACGTGTGTGTATAGGCTGTCTCTGTTTCTGCACTGACAGTGTTGAAGAAGAAGAAGAAAGATTGTTTAGACAGCTGATGTGTGAAATAGTGAAGAGATTTCAATTTTGAGATTGGTCTACGCCATTGATGGTGAAGTTTGGAGAGGAGTGATGAGTTTTAGAGAGAGAAACAGCGTGGGCAGAGAGAGAGAGAGAGAGGGAGAGAGAGAAAGACAGAGAACGGGGACAAGTTAATATGCAGATTTGTTGATAGTGGTGGTGGGGGTTATTTGCGTCTTTTCACAATTGATTTTTATAAAAATGTAGGGAGCCGCTATTTGCACACACCATTTACCCTCTTTACACACACTTAATGAATTTTTTTTTATTACATTTCAATCCTAAAATGAAACTACCAAAATAACCTTCATCTTCTCCCCCAACCCGTCTCTTTCAGTCCAAAAACCTAACCCTAACCCTAACCCTAACCCTAACCATCAGTCACCACCATCCTCCATGGCCGCCGCCTCTCTTTTCCTCCATCACCGCCGTTACCTCTTCCTCCACCACTGCAACTCCCTTTCATCTGCGAACCCATTGCCTTCCCACTTCTCTTCCCCACCACGTCGGGCATCGTGGAATCGCCTCATTTTCTTACCATTCAGACTACCAGTGTCGAAGGAATCGCCTCCGTTCGGAAATCAACCATCGAACCAATGAATTTGGTTCGACTATCACCATCCGAACAAAACACATTGGTTCGACCATTAACATCCGAATCCCCTTTCGTCTGCGAGTCGTCATCACCTTCCTTTTCGCGACTGAGAGGAGAGAGAGAGGGGGGGTCGCGGTACGTCGCCGGTGCTGCGTCGCCGCCGGCAAGGTAGTTGCTGTCCAGGGTTAGGGTTAGGATTTGGGTTTGATCGTTGCTTGGGTGTGGAAGAAGGTGTGTGGATTGGGAGTGTGTGTATTGTGTGTGTTGAGTAATTTATTTTTTTTTTTTTTTTTTTTGGGCGTGTGAATTAAGAAAGTTGTGTAAAAAAAGGAAGGGGTGTGTGTAAATAGAATCACCCAAAAATGTAGTAAATGTGTTTGTGTGTATGTGTACGTATTTGTGTAGGCTAGGAAAGGAACATTAATTTTTTTTAATTTCTTTTTTTTTTGGTGCATTGAAGTAAAGTATCGGTTCCTTGGAAAATCGCTAGACACTAGGAAATCACTAACTTGTGAGTCCCTATTTGCTACTTTTTATATTTATAAAAAAATTTAAAATGTGAGAACATAAATATGATACAAAAAAATGTATTTTTTTTCCTTCAAACTATTGCGACGGGTGCCGGCAACCCCTCCAATCACCATTATTGGCGACGACCTTTGATAAATCCCCTCTACTTCTAGTCACCTACTTTGATCATCACCTCTATTTGACCATCGACAACAATCTTCAACTATCACTCCTAGTTATTACTGTTAGTGATCCCTTTGATCACTTCTAAGCAATTGTTGTTAATGACTCTTTCGGTCACTATTATTTGTGACCATCATCGATGAGTCTGCATTAACCACCTCTTCCGGCCATCACTTCTGTCAATATCTTTCCAGTCACTTTCTTTAATCCTGTGTTTGGTTGAGGGATTTGATGAGCGATTTGGAAAGAGAAATGAAAAACGTAAGTGAAATGTTAATAAAATATATCTATATTTCACTTAATTTCACACACTTTTTTCCTTTCCTTTCCAAATCCCTCCTTAAATTTCCAAACCAAACACAACATAAGTCTCTTTAAGTTTAGCAAACTTTGTTATTATTATTATTATTATTATTTTCAAGAGAATGTTATAACTAGTAGGTGTCCATTGTGCTATGGAGGCACCATATTAGACATGCTAATCTTTTATTTTGTTTTATTTATTTTGTTGAATGAAATTTCAGTAACCAACTCTTCGACCTACCAAAGGGATTTTTTTTTTTTTTAAAAAAAAAAAAAAAAAAAAAAACTACGTACTCTTTGAATTATTTTCATAAAACCACTACTTGTAAAGCAAAAGGAAAAAAACATTATGTCAATTTAGAGCAGTTGCATACTATGCATAGCCATTATTGGCTTGAGTACTTTAAGGAAGAAAGTTTGGGCACAAGGGATATTTGTCTAAAATCGGTTTTTGATTCTTAAAATAAAAAAAATAAAAAAAAATTGAAATACGACTGTTATAGAAGTGGAATCTCTAATTGTAGCAACAACAAAAAAAAAAAATGAAAAATAAATTTAAGTTGTTTGGATCTTAAATTTAAAAATAAAAAGAAAAACTTGAAAAAAAATATAAAGCAAATTTTGTTATATTTTTTTTCCCTAATCTAAAATTTTGTCAAGTTTGAGTGATAGTAAAATGGGCCAATAGGGTCATTTGGTTGGATCACTGTTTTTGCTAAACAAGTTAAAACCGCACGTCAAAACCTTAAACATGTCATATATTTGTTGGCCACCTTGCAAACATTTGTGACGTGTATATATATAATTATTAAAAAGAAAACATCACCACGTGACACATTTGCTGTGATTCAAGTATTTAAAAACTTTATACTATCTATTTAAAAGGTAAAATATGATTTACTTGAATTTAATCTCTCCAGCTAAATTAAATATTTAGTTCAATTTTTATAGGAGAGCCAATGAATTTTCTAATGAGATCCATTCGCCCTTTCACAATAATTAGGCTAAATGTCCAATTTTATTTTCGAGAAGCATATCCCATGTTGAAAAAAAGTAGATCAGCAAAATTATTATCAACAAGGAGGTAATTTGGTCAAAATTAGAAGGAAAAGGACTTCTAAACCTCTTGCTTTTAGAAAAATAAAATAGTTTTTTATCAAATTATAAAATAAAATGAAAGATAGGGTTATGCCGCCTTTTTTGGATTAAACTTTACCCTGAAAGATAGAGGAGATGGGTAAGAACTTTATGGTTTATCACTTAACAAATTGATATAGCCACTAAAGTATAAAAATGAACATAAAAGAAGAAAGAACCAAGAAAGTTTGTATCATGAAAAGAGGGCGAGAAAGTTACTTATTGTGGGGGCATGAAGGTTTGGAATCTTTGATTAATTTATTTATTTTGTTTGATTGGGGAGTATAAATATACACACATACAATTGGAGAAGAAAAGTATCTATATATGTGGGGGCATATCAATCTCACTTCCAATGTTGCAAGCAATCCCTACTTCAAACAAATGGGTAGAGTATTTTTGTGAGGAAAAACGATGATTATGTCCCACATATCATAATCCAATCATGAACATAAATCAAATACATTAGGATATAAATACAAGTATTGTGTTGGAAAGCCCAACTAGAGAGGGGTGACCACTAGAATTAGACCTTAAGGAAGTTGAAACCCCAAAGGTCGCCTTGGGTTGTGCACTATAAGTACGACCACTAATCCATGAGCTGTAGGTAGTTCATTCGCATGTAGGTAAGGATTCGAATCCACAATCCTAACAGTGGGTACAGTAGATTCGTTCTACCAACCTTGTGTGCTAGCACAACGAGTGAAATTTTATACATCCTGGCAACTTTGTTGTCTTGCTAACCCATAATTGCAGTCTTTTATTTGGTTTCAATTACAATAAGCATACAAGGATATCAACAATGTGTGTGTGAGACAGAGAGAGTAAAGCTTACCAGGTGGTGTACTTGTATGTGGACATGGTAGATTCATATAGCAAGAGGAATCAAGAAAGATTTTGATCCAGGGACCAGGATCCATCGTCTTGAAGAATGAAAGAATGGATGACATCAATGTGCTCTACCATCTCACGGTCGTCACTACCCTTTTGAAGTCCACCGATGAACTCCGTGGGCATACTGTACAGAAGAAGCTCTTTGAGGCGAGTGAGATTATGGATGCCTAATGGAAGCATCTTCAACTGCCCACAACTACGTAGCGTCAGTTTTTGAAGCACAGACATTGATCCTTCCTCTACTACCACTGTATGCAAGTGATCAAATTGTTCAATGTGTAACATCTTTAGTTTCTTGAACCCTCCAGCTTTGAACACCAACTCTTCACCAGTGAAAGCATCATCCATTTGGAGCTCCATCAGATTCGGCAAACTGTGAAGGGCCACAAGTGGGTTGCTCGTCAATCCTGACCACTTGAGACGGATCCTAAACAGGTTAGTAAGTGAGGAAATCCATTTTGGGAACTCAGGTAGGTGACCTTTGAGATATAGATGTTGAAGATGAGGGCAAGGGCAAGCATGACTAGGCATATCGAGAGGTTCCTGTTTGCCAGTTGAACTAACATCAAGAGTTGAAAGATTTTCCATCCTTTGAATGGATGCACACAAATCCTTTCCATCTTCTCTTTTGAGGTCTATCAGCCCCAGCTTCCTGAGCTGAGTTAAATCACCCAACTCTTTAATAATTTTGTGGTTCTTGTCCGGCTTGACAAGTGACAACGTCTGTAAGTTAGTTAAACCCCCAATTCCTTCAACCATCTCCACTCCTTCATCAGGGTTCAACCATACATGATTCTTGCCCCTGTCGCGACAAAGCAAAAGATGGCGCAGATTATGAAGTTGGTTGATCTTCTTTGGCAACTGACTGACACCTGTTTGCTTAAGGTCTAAGGTTTCAAGGTACAAAAGCTTTTTAATAGATTTTGGAATGTTTTCAATTTGAGTACGCCTAAAACTAAGGTACCTTAGAAGGGTGAGACGAACAATAACTTCAGGAAATCTATTTAGAGGGGCATCACGAAAATCTAAAACCCTTAACAAGTTGAAAGAAGGAAGACCAAGCATGTCTGTAATTACAGAGGGGTCAGAAAGCTTGTCCATCTTGAAAAAGAATGTGGAACGAACAGAACTGGAACGAACAGAACTGGAAAGAACAGAATTGGAACGGAATACTGTGCTGATCTGTGTGATGCAGCTAGGGTTATGGATAGAAAGGCGTCGGAATTTCTCACTTAAACGTGTATCTGCTGTCTTTGCAAGAACTGAGACAAGGTTCTCCTCCTCGGACTTCTGAATGATGAACTCAAGGACAAAGTTTAGAACTCGACAATCTTTCACTCGTCCATCAAAATTCCATGTTGCATGAACCAAATTACTTCCAACAAGTTCATTGAGGTAATCCTCTGCAACCTCTTCCAGTGTTTTGCCTCTTGTTTCCTCCACAAATCCCTCGGCTATCCACAAGCGAACCAATCTTCCACGCTCAATGGAGTGATCCTCAGGAAATACGCTGAAGTACAAGAAACAGCTCTGAAGATTCCACGGTAGATCCTTGTAGCTTGCCAATAGCTTGTTGATAATTGAAAGACTGGAACTAGTTCCAACCTCGGAAACAAGGCTGTCATGCATTCTTTTCCACACTGTTGGATTTTGTTGTTTCTTTGACAGCAGAGTACCTACTGCCACAATTGCATGAGGATTCCCTTCACATCTTTTCATAATTTTTTTAGACCAATCCTCTAACTCCGGAGGACATTTGTTGGCTTGGAAAGCCTTTTTACAGAAGAGTTTCCAAGCCTCTGGACCTGATAAACAGGTTAAATTATGGGTATGGTGCTCATCTGAGCAAAAAGAGGCCACATCTAACTTTCGAGTTGTGACAACTATTCTGCTTCCATTGGATTTATTAGGTAATGCATCCCGAATATTTTCCCAATGTTTTATACTCCAAATATCATCTAGAAAAACAACAAACCTTTTTTGCTGCAGATAATTCCACAATTTGGCCGGTGTAACTGCTGCACTTTCATGATCGGGTATTGGTTCCTTCGTTGATGAACAAAATTGTTTTAACATGCTTTGTAAGATGTGCTCAATTTTTGGAGAATGGGACACACGAACCCAAGCATAGCAATCAAACAGTTCATGACTTCTAATGATGCCGTAAACATTCTTTGCTAGAAGGGATTTGCCTGAGCCACAAGGGCCAACCACGGAGATGATCATGGTCTTTTGCCTCGGTTCTGTGCCTCTCAACTGACAAATAAGCTCTTCTCTAGGCTTTTCAAAGCCTACTATTTCATCTTCAATATGATCACAATGCTCCACCCACGGCCTGGAATTGGGGCCTTCACAGAGACTGCTTCCACCTCCGTCACCACCACCGCCACCAAGTTGATCTGAAGCTGTAATACCCACAATCCTTTCCTTAATGCCTTCCATCTTGGAGGACATGGTGTTATGTAAAGGAATCCAGTGTGCCAAATTGTGAAAAAATTCATGGGTTTTCTTGGTGATTCTATGCCTATGATATCGATATGTCACATGAAGCATAATCTCATCAAGAACATTCTCGGTGTCGTAAGCTATATCCCGAACTTGTTTCATTCTTTCTTTGAGCACCCAACTGCGTCCTTCTCTACCTTCCATGTCCCTAAGGTAGGCTTGCATCGTTCCCAAACTGTTTGTTACCTCTTCTACTTGATCGCGTAAAGTTTTCTGAAAGGGAACTCGGTCAAGGGAGGAAAGAACCGTTTGAACCAAAGACAGTGCTACTGTAACAGCTATTCCCTCCATTCCTGCTAGCCAGCCAGCTCCTCCTTCCTCTACGTTGTCCTCAAGGAAGAAAGATTAAGCCTTACTGTTCTGTTTTTTCTCAACCGTAATCAGATTTAACCAGTAGGAAAATTACAATGGAAAAAAAATGAAGAAAAAGAAGAGCATGGAATGGAAAGACAGCTAGCGTATCAGTGAGTTAACACGATGATGAATGGAAGAAATTATGTTTTAAAAAGAATGGAAGAAAGGAGAATTGTAACCAGGGATTGACATTGCTATGTAATATTACAGTAAAATCTAATAAATACATGTACTACGTCTGAACAAACGCGCTAATGAATGGAAGAAAAGTCAATTGTAACCATGGATTGTAGGAGACAGCACATACATCTAATAAATACATGTACTACGTCTGAACTAACGCGCTAATGGATGGAAGAAAAGTCAATTGTAACCATGGATTGTAGGAGACAGCATATACATCTGATTTTTATTTTTATTTTTCCAGTCAATGGTGTGTTTGGTAACGTTTACGTTTTCAGTTTATATTTATAAAAATTTTATAAACTGGTTTTTGTTTATTTTTTATTTACTTTTAGAAAAACATAAACTGCAAACACGTTTGGTAATTAACAAAATGTTTAAAAAATTTAAAAATATAAAAAGAGTGAGAAATAGCAAGTGGTGGCAAGTGGCGGCGGAAGACGGTGGTGGAAAGTGATGACGGTGGGTGGTGGGTAGTTGGTGGTGGCGGGTGGGTGGTGGTGGTGGTGGGTGGGTGGGTGAGTGAGTGGGTGACGGTGGCGGGTGGTGGGTGGCAGCGAGTGGGTGGTGGTGGTGATGGCGGGTGGGTGGCGGATGGCGGGTGGTGGTAACGGGTAGGTAACGGGTGGTGGTAGTGGTGGGTGGGTGATGGTGGTGGGTGGTAGCGAGTGGGTGGTTGTGGCGGGTGAGTGGCGGATGGTGGTGGGTGGTGGCGGATGGGTGATGGTGGGTGGGTGGGTGACGATGACGAGTGATGGGTGGTAGCAAGTGGGTGGTGGTGGTAGTGGCGGCGGGTGGTGGGTGGTGGCGAGTGGTGGTGGTGTTGGTGGGTAGGTGGGTGACGGTGGCGGGTGGCGGGTGGTAGGTGGTAGCGAGTGGGTGGTGGTGGTAGTAGTGGTGGGTGGTGGCAGGTGGATGGCGGGTGGGTGGTGAGTGGTAGTGGCAAGTAGGTGGCGGGTGGTGGGTGGTGGTGGCGGGCGGTGGATGGTAGTGGCGGGGGTAGTGGGTGGTAGCGGGTGGATGACAGGTGGGTGGGGGGTGGTGGTGGTGGCGAGGGGTGGATGGTGGTGGCGAGTGGGTGGTGGGTGGTGGTGTGTGGTGGTGACAGGTGGGTGTTGGGTAGTGGTGGCAGGTGGTGGTGGTGGCGGAAGACGGTGGTGGAAAATTGTGGCGGGTGGTGGCTAGTGTTGGGTGGTAAAAAAAAAACTGAAAACTCAAAATGGAAACACATTTTTTGTGTTTTCATTTTTTGGCCAAATTTATAAACTGAGACCACTGATTTATAAATCAAAAATTTACCAAACAAGTTTTTATTTGAATTTTTAAAATTTTTATAATTATAAATAGAAAACAAAAAACGTAAGTATTACCAAACGACACCTCAGCGTTTTATTCTCACTCAACATATCATTCATTAAAAACATTAGGTTGATCTGCGATTGATACCATTTGATTAGATGACATATCTCTTTGAAAAAATTGGATTATCTATTCTCGAAATCATACTTATTGTCTATTTTTTTTTTATAAAACAAATGTACTCCAATCATGTAGCTACCGATGTCCAATCAATTTTATTTTTTGTATACATGATCTTTTTTGAGAACCCAACAAATTGAATGGTTTAGATCATTAAAGTGGTCCGGAGGGAGATCACAATCCCTCAATTGGACCCATGGACAGCAGGGAAGCCTCGTATTTTTTTGATAATAAGAACTAGTAAGAAGAAATCATTTATTCTAAAAATATTTCATTTGAACGAGTCAGCTAGGCATCGCACCGTCGGCAGAAAGATACTTCATGTGAAGTTATGTGGGAGCTTCCTGCAATAAAGTCGGTCAATACCCCGATGGAGGAAATGTCTATTGAGATGATCATGGATGCTTAACAGAAGCACATCATCTGATATTTCAATCTGTGAAAGGGAAACTTGTTATTTCCTCTAATATTCTAAATCACAACAGCATTTGGTGGTTGCCTAGCAAAAAAGGAAAAATTAAAAAATTAAAAAAGAAGTGGGCGTGCAATTGATGGTTATAATCAAGGTTTTAAAAAGCGGCCGCAACCATTACGTAGCGCCGTTACGTAACGGTTTTGGCGGTTACTGTCACTTGTTACAGCCGCTTATGCGCTGTGATTGAGATTCATAGGTGTGTCGGTCGTAGCGGTCATAACGGTGCCATAACAGTTATAACGGCGCCATAACAACTATAACGGCCTGTTACACACCATTACGTAATTGTTCCAAACTGTTTCTTTTGAAAAAACACACAAAAAAAAGCTAAAAATAGAGAGAAGAGGGAAGATAAAGAGAGAAAATGGACGAGCAAAAGATAGAGAGAGAGAAGAAGGAAGATGAAGAACATATTATTGATTTGTTGAAACTGTAAGACCTATGTTATTCTATTCAGCTACTATCACTCAACTATTTTGTTCATGTACAATAATAATAATAAGTGTGGTCATTATTTATTTGGCTTGGTTAAAATATGTATATGTATATATATATAGGCTCTTATTTATTCTCTTATTTTTGTCATTGTTTATCTTATATATAATAGTTAGTGATTGATTGATTTTTTGTGTAATATAAAGTCATTAATTATTAAAATAAAATGTAAAAAACTCAGTTTATAGTGATTTAAAAATATGAAATATATTGAATCATACTTAAAAATTTAAAAAAATTGATTAATATTTATTTTTAACCCAATAAATATGATCATGGAAAAAAAATATGCGTATCGATAAGTTTTTTTCAAATTGTGCGAAAGATAAAAAAATTTACGGTTCCGATTACCGCAACTGTTGCACTATGATCTTTACACCCCGCAACTGTAACTGCGCCATCGCTACCGTTACGACGATCGCAACCGCTTTTCAGAACCTAAGAACTAGCAGTCTCAATGTTCCATATGCAAGTTGTAGCATCAACTTGACTGCTTCAAGTCTACTTTTAACTTGGAAACATTCAGACATGTGTACACCTTTCACAAGTTGACAAGAGGGTCCATACTTCATAAGAACTTGTCAATATGAATAAGTCGTCAAAGCCTCAATCTTGGCCAAAAGAAAGATCGTTTGGAGTCCTTGAAGTAGGGACTCCCTGTTAAACCTAATCATAGTTCTGCCTAAAGTGTAATGTGATTCAAGTTATCAAATCTAGGTGACAGATTATCACACATTCTAATAATCATATCACATTTTGTAGAGGAATGTTGAGTCATTAAAGAGTGCAAAAGATAAATTTGTCCATAACATTTAAAATTACGCAAATTATACCAGCAGTCTCTAACTTTTTTTTTTCACTTTGTGTGTGTTTGGTCACAATCCAAACTGATTGTTGTAGTTTCATTTAACTTGAAGAGAATGATTGTAGCAGGGATGGAGCCAAAAAGTACCTGTAATATATCCCTTATAAAATTATATTAGTAACCCTCCTAAATTATTTTAAGGTATCTAATATTTTTAATTTTTCAAAAAGAACCCCTCATATGAAGTTTTAAAAAATGAGTAATAATATACAAATGTAATGCTTGTACAAAAATTCTTTACACATTGAGTTGGAATATTGTCATTTCTTCATTTTCAATCAAAACTAGGGGTGTGTGCAGTGGGGGTCGGTACAGTTTAGGAGAAAAATAGAAATCGTACAGCGGGTGGCGGATTGATAAAAGTGTTATTAAAAATTGTCGTTTTTTCTATCAAAAACCGGCAATTCGATTGACAAATAATGGCGGTTTCGACTTGGCGGTTCGGGCAGATTAGCAATTTACAAGAAAACATAATTTAAATTATAAAATTTGAATCAAAGAGTAAAAGATCTAATTTATAAATTAACTAAAATAGTCAAAATTAAAATATTGTGTTTTCATTGTGTGCTACCTAGACAATATTATGAGAACACTTTGATTAAAGTAAAATGGGTAAATTACACTGACACCCCATGAGGTTTATGTTCATTACAGTTCCCCCCTCAACTTTTGAAAATTACATCCCCTGAGATTTAAAGTTTCATTAGAGATTCTCTCCTTAGCCATTGACACCTCTCACCTTTTAGAAATTACAATCCCCTCCCTAAGGTTTAAAGTAGCATTACCAATTGCCCCCTCGGTTAGTATTAATTGGAAAAAAAAATTTGTTAGTAAAATTTTTAAATTTTTGTTTAAAAACCAACGTAAACTCATTTTTTGAATTTACGTTTTTTTCTCAAATTTACAAACTAAGACAACCATTTATAAACCAAAAAAATTATCAAACAAGTTTTTATAATAGTTTTTAAAATTTTTGTAAATATAAATTGAAAACTGAAAACGAAATGATTACCAAATAGGTCTTAGATGGTAAAAATGTCATAAAATTAACAAATAATTAAATAAGTTACCAATGTAAGAAATGACTTATCAAAAGATTCTTAGGTTATATATGGTTTGATTTTTAGAATTTTTTAAAAAAAATTAAAAATTAATTTGGTTTAGAAATAAAAAATAAAAAATAATTTCCATTTCGTTTAAAAAATAATTTTCATTTCGTTTAAGAAATAGCCTAAGAATATTTTGATAAGTCAATTTTACGGCATTTTTACCATTTGAGACTTGTTTGGTAATCATTTCGTTTTCAATTTTCAATTTATATTTACAAAAATTTTAAAAATTGTCATAAAAACTTGTTTGATAATTTTTTTGGTTTATAAATGGTTGTCTCAGTTTGCAAATTTGAGAAAAAAATGTAAATTCAAAAAATGAGTTTACGTTGATTTTTAAACAAAAAACTAAAAATTTTACTAACAAAATTTTTTTTTTCAATTAATTTTTTTTTCAATGATTTTTTTTTCAACTAATACTAACCGAAGGGGCAATTGGTAATACTACTTTAAACTTTAGTGAGCGGATTGTAATTTCTAAAATATGAGGGGTGTCAATGTAATTTACCCAATGAGGGTAAAATTGGTATTTAAAAAAATTAAAAGGGCTGAGGAGGGAATCTGTAATGAAACTTTAAACCTCAGTGGGGAGATGTAATTTCTAAAAAGTGAGGGGAACTGTAATAAATATAAATCTCAGAAGGTGTCAGTGTAATTTACCCATGTAAAATAAATAAAGCACTTTCATGTGCTCACCAGACAATATGACGAGAGCATCATTGCCTGTTTGGTAACCATTCTATTTTTAGTTTTCAGTTTATATTTATAAAATTTTTAAAAACTGTCATTAAAACTTGTTTGATAATTTTTTTGATTTATAAATGGTTATCTAAGTTTATAAATTTGAGAAAAAAACGTAAACTCAAAAAATGAGTTTACCTTTTTAGTTTTCAATTTTTTTTTTCAATTAATTTTTTTCCAATTAATTTTTTTCAAATAATTTTTTTTTCAATTAATTAATTTTTTTAATTAATTTTTTTTCAAATAATGTTTTTTTCAATTAATTTTTTTTCCCAATTAATTTTTTTCAATTATTTTTTAATTAATTTTTTTCAATTAATTTTTTTTCCAAATATTTTTTTCCCCAATTAAATTTTTTTAATTAATTTTTTTCAATTAGAATATGTATGATCTCATTGTCATAAATAATAAAAATAAATATAAATATTTTAGGCCTGAGCAAATATATTTTTTAGTTTATATTTTTAAAATTTTTAAATATTTTATTCAAACTAAACGCGTTTATAATTTATGTTTTTTTAAAAATAAACAAAAACTAATTTATAAAATTTTTATAAACAAAAACCAACAAAAAAAAAAAAAACAACGTAAACCTTGCCAAGCTACGAAAGAATTTATGTTTTATACAACTAGAAAAGCTTTGATACGGCAAATAAACAACTAATAAACACTGTCTATTTGTCCACTTCGGCAAGAGATAGATATTGACGAATGGAGAGAGAGCAGAGGGAGAGGAAAAAGAGCCACATACCAGGCAACTTAGCGAGCAGAGAGCAGCAACGGAGAGAAGAGAGCAGCGGCGGCGAGCGGACAGCAGCGACGGCGAGGCTAACGACAGTGGTGGAGAGGCTAGGACAGTGCCGATCGGCAAGGTAAGGAAGGAGGAGATGTTGGGTCCAACTATAGTACGCAAATGGTGGTATTCATGTACCATACGTAAATTAATATCAGCCCTTAGATCTTTCTTTTTGATCTGGGCTGTCCGCCAAAAGTTCTGTTAACCGGTTATAACCGGTAACAACAAAACCCATAGCCTTCCTCTTTTCTTCTCTCTCTTCTGGTATCTTCTCTTCCCTCCGTGTATTTCATGGTGGATGGATAACTCTTCTCTCTCCTATGATTTTTATTTTTTTAAAGTTCGATACGTGGAATTCCGTGGAATTCCATGAATTCCGACATCGCAATAGGAGGCCATCTTCAAATGCACTCACACCTTCTCCAGCAGCACCTCCTGCTTCGCCTTCTTAACGGCGGCGACGTCTTACTCCGCCCTTATTGAATAGTATGCCCATCCTTCAGCCCCTACACATAAAGGTCGAAGACCACATGACCAACATGGTAGGGCGGCGGGCCTGGCTTTGTTCCCATCATCATCATCCTTGTATGGTTTTTGAATTTCAATCCCAACTGTTGAGTTGAAATGGGTCAATCTTAAATATGATGATGTTTTATGTGTGTATAATTGAGAGGGTGATTTATGATCTGGAGTTGGGCCGTGGTAATGGCCGAGCAGGTTGAGAGCCCAACGGTGCATGGGGTCGAGATGATTGACTATCCGCCAAGAGATGGGCTGCCAGAACTTGGGCCGGGCAGAACTTGGGCCGAGTGTGTGTCGCCCCAGACCGTAAACAAGCTGCTCGGTTGGACCGAGCTGCTCGATCAGACGATGGCCAAAGCAAGACAAGCGGAGTGACCGGCGCCCGGAAAGGCGTGGTCAGCCGAGGTAACTATTTGATTGGCAGAAAGGCCGGCCACAGGAAGTGCCTCGGGCTAGGCTTTGCCGAGATGTCGCCTAGCCCGGTCCTTCTTGGACTTAGCCAGTGAAGTGCTTGGGTATGAAGCACGGCACGGCACGGAAACGGATAGAGCAGCTCGGCTGCTGAGCTCCAGCTGTGAAGGCAGACAGTTGAGATTAGGTGATGTTCAGCAAGGTTCATGATGACAGATGGGATAGCAGAGCCACGTGTCAGGGGATGACTGGGAGAAGATATGGGGCACAGAGGGTATATAAGCATGTCTGCGCCCCCCATACGAAGGAGATGAACACTTTGTAAGGATTTTCTTACACTAAAACACCTCCTCCTCTCTCTCTCTCTCTATCCTAAGGTGTGTGCTAACTTGATCGTCGGAGGGTTTTTCCGGCCACACACTGCCGGGTAGCTCACCGTTATTTGCTCGCAGGTGATCGGACATAAACGGAGCTCGGAAGAAAGGAGTACGGGCTTGCCGGAATATTTGCTCCCCGTACAATTGGCGCCGTCTGTGGAAAGATTGACAGACAAAACCTTGTCTTCCGGGTTCATCTAATCGCCGTCCATGGCGAACAACGACGAGTTTCCGTTGTCTGCCATAGACGGAGCTACCCCGGAATTCACCCGAATGAGAGAAGGTCCCCCCGCCATCCATCCAATGGCGGACTTGGGGACGCCCACTGGAGGACAGTTAGTAGACGCGCGGGATAAGCGCGGAAGAAGTCATGGACATTCGCGGAGTCCAGACGGTCACCGGCGGAGGAGAGACTCACACGCCAGGCGACTGGAAAGTAAGTTAAGAGATCAAGATGCTGTCATCCGGCGAATGGCGGCAGAGATGGAGGATCTCAAGCGGCATGTCAAGGGGAAAGGTGTAGTTGGAGTGGGAGACCACAGTGAGCGCACCACCCCATCCCGCCGTTCAGGCGGTCAGAGTCAGCGACGTACTCAGTCCATATCCATTACCAGAAGTTACCAGGTTGGTGATTCCGATGCGGGTGCAGAGAAGTCTAGCGCGCAAGACAGCACCTACAAACCCTCACGTCCGGAGACGACGTCGAGGTATTCTTACTCTGCTCAGTCAGAAGATTTACGGGCGGTCTTAAAGGAGCGGGCTCGCCGTCGCGAAGCTCAGAGAATACCTGCCTTCCAGCGGCTATCCTACGGGGTACACGCCAGCGAGGAGGTCGGAATGCCTCCACCCCGTCAAGCAGTGCCACTCTTCGAAGATACGGACTTGGCTAGGCTGAGTGCCACCCCTTTTTCCCTGGATATAGAAACAACACCGCTTCCGGCAGGCTTCCACCAACCTAAGTTCACACTTTACGACGGAAAAACCGATCCATACATGCATGTGAGCCACTTCCGACAGGTTATGGCCGGACATAGGCGCAATGACGGACTTATGTGCCTAATCTTCCCGTCAAGTTTAGGCGAGCTGGGCTTAAAGTGGTTTGAGAGGTTGCCGGAAGGGAGCATATAAAGGTGGCATCAGTTGGCCGAGGCGTTTGTTACACGCTTCAAAACCAACACAAAGACACCAAAGGAAGTCGATCATTTGCTAAGTGTCAAGATAGAACCGAGCGACACACTGAAGGTATACAACTCAAGGTACTGGGAAACCTTCAACGAGATCTTGGACTGCCCGGTCAACCTTGCAATCACGCAATACAAGCATGGTCTCCCGGTCGGACATAGACTGCGGGACTCGCTTACCATGCACCAGCCGACCTCCATAGGCCAGCTCATGCAGCGCATCAATGAGCACATCCGAGTAGAGGATGACGCGTCAGCTTCTACCGTGAAGGCCACTGCGGTAGCAACAGACATGAAGACAGCAGGCAAAGTGCACGCAGTTGGGCAAGAGTCCAGCCGCTCAAGTGACCGAGCAGAGGAATCGGACCGTGGCACGAACCGTAAAAACCGGGGTAGAGGACGTCGGAATGACCAGGATGACTACCCCCGAGATGATGTAGCCGACGCAAACAGAAGGATGAAGGCAAGGACTGGCATAACCACGGTCTTCAAGATTCCAATCTATCGCATACTTAGTGAAATCCGCGACGAGGAGTATGTCCAGTTTCCTGCTAAGTTGGGCGATGGACAAAAGGGCTATAATCCGCGGTATCGTTGCACGTTCCACCGGGAGAGAGGCCACCGGACTGAGGATTGTTTGCCTTTGCGGCAACATTTGGAAGAGCTGGTTGCGGCCGGACATCTAGACTTTTACATTGATGGTGGCGTGAAGCCGAATCAGGCTCCGGTCGATCCCAGGGGACAGGATAACCGAGACGCACCACCACATGGAGTTATTAATGTCATCCACAGCATCGTGGAACCGGAGCGTGTCTGCGAACTCCGGGGCATGATAAAAAAGGCAGAGCGTATGAGGGAAGTTTTGTCGGTACAGCCTGCCATCAAAAGGGGGAAGACTGAAGAAAAAGACGTGATTAGTTTCACCTCAAGGGATCTAGAGCGTATCCAGACGCCGCACAACGATGCCCTAGTAATAACACTACGCGTCAAGGACTTTGATGTTAAGCGGATCTTGATCGATCAGGGAAGCTCGGTCGAGATCATGTACTATGATGCGTTCAAGCAGCTTAAACTCCGGGAGACAGACTTGGCTCCGGCTACTTCGCCACTGGTCGGATTCAACTCGCAACCAGAGTGGCCTTTAGGAAAGATTATCCTGCCGGTCAAAGCGGGATCCGTGGTCAAACAAGTTGAGTTTTGGGTGTTGCAAGTGCCTTCGACGTACAACCTTATCCTTGGAAGGGGATGGCTACACGCCATGCAAGCCGTGGCATCAACTTTTCACCAAGTAATGAAATTTCCCTCGGCTATCGGGGTAATCGAGGAGATTTGGGCGATCAGGTCATGTCCAAGCAGTGCTTCGTGGCGGTCAACGAGAGCCGGGCTGCCAAAGGATTCGTTCAAATGATTGAGGGACCGGAGGACCTGGGTGTCTTCGATGATGTGGGCACCAAGACCGAAGACAAGGCAGTTGAGGAATTGGTTGAGGTGCGAATTGATACAGAACAGCCGGACAAGTTCTTCTAGCTCGACTCAAGTCTCACGGTCATAGAGAGAACCGAGATGGTTGAGTTTTGGGTGGCCAACATCGAAGTCTTCGCGTGGTCGCCTTACGACATGCCTGGCCTCGATCCAAGTTTTATCTGTCATCACCTCAACGTCTTCCCTGGAGCAAAGCCAGTCATCCAGCGAACAAGGAGATCGGCACTGCATCACGCCGGGGTAGTTGCGGAGGAGGTGAAGAACCTGCTTGAGGCACGAGCAATCCAGGAAGTGCACTACCCTCGGTGGATTTCCAACACAGTTGTGGTGCCGAAGAAGAATGGAAAGTGGCGAGTTTGTGTCGACTATAAGACGGTCAACCGAGCTTGTCCCAAAGATAGTTTCCCTTTGCCGCGAATAGACCAGCTCGTGGACTTGACGGCTGGACATAATAGGCTCAGTTTCCTGGATGCCTACCGCGGCTACCACCAGATCGCCATGCATGGGCCTGACCGAGAGATCACCTCTTTCACGACTCCTAGAGGACTATTCTGCTACCGAGTCATGCCTTTTGGTTTGAAGAACGCCGGGGCAACCTTTTAGAGGATGGTGACCAAAATGTTTGCTCCTTTGCTTGGCCGGACAATGGAGGCTTACATCGATGATATGGTGGTAAAGAGCCGACTTGAAGCAAACCATTTGTCCGACTTAGCTGAGATGTTTGCCATTATAAAGAAACACAAGCTGAGCTTGAATGCATCAAAGTGTGCCTTTGGTGTGGGATCCGGGAAATTTTTGGGATTCTTAGTCACAAACCGAGGCATCGAAGCAGACCCTACTCAGATCAGAGCCGTGCAAGAATTGAAGCAGCCCAGCTCGGCTAAGGACGTGCAGCATCTAGCTGGGATGGCCGCCGCGCTTAATCGGTTTATAAGCCGGTCATCAGATCGCTGCCGCCCTTTCTTTCAAGCATTAAAGTCAAAATTCTCGTGGGACGTAGAGTGTGACCGAGCTTTGGCCGAGCTCATGGAATATCTGTCTACTCCGCCACTGTTGGTTACACCAAAGCCGGGAGAGGAACTTTATCTTTACCTTGCCGTCTCCCAGCACGCGGTCAGTGCGGTGCTAGTCCGCGCTGAAGGAATCAAGCACTTCCCAATTTTTTATGTCAGCAAGACCTTACTGCCGACTGAGACGAGATATTTGCCGCTGGAAAAGCTTGCTTTGGCATTAATGATGGCTTCGAGGAAGTTGGCGCATTATTTTCACGCCCATACCATCGTCGTACTAACCGAGTTTCCCCTCAAGGCCTTGTTTGAACGGGCGGACTTCTCAGGCCGAATTCTTAAGTGGGCGGTGGAGTTGGGGCAGTTTGAGGTGAAGTTCCATCCGCGCACTGTTATCAAAGCTCAGACTTTGGCCGACTTCGTCGCCGAGTTCTCGCCTGGCATTCATCCGGTGTGCCCGGTCGATATTACCGTGGCAGATGATGAGGTGCACGCAAGACCATCCGAAGTACAACGAGTTGTTGGGAGTAGCGACGCGGAGTTTGCGCGCACCAGTGAAGCACCCTCAGTTTGCACGGTTATACCACTTGGTGATGCGATGACGGAGTTGAGTATCACCGACCCATCCACTCTGTCCGGTCCCGCATCACCAAGGGGGGAAGAAGTTGAGCCACACAGCTCAGGACCTGCGGCCGGCGTAACACCGCAACCTGATGATTCGCCTATGGACTTGAGCATTACAGATCGACTTGCTGAGTCCGGTGCCGAATCATCAAGGGGGGAAGGAATGGATCCACACCGCTCAGAACCTGCGGCCGGCTTAACACCGCCACCTGATGATTCGCCCACGGACTTGAGCATTATAGAACAACTTGCTGAGTCCGGTGCCGAATCGCCAAGGGGGACTGAATTGGAACCGGTCAACAGAGAACTTGGAACCGCACAGCCGAGCAATGATGATCCCACTGCCCTTCGCAACTCTCAGGACCCATCAGACTGCTGGAAGCTTTTTGTGGGAGAAATGTGGAAGCTTTTTGTTGATGGAGCGTCCAACCGTCATGGTGCCGGCCTAGGTATTGTTCTTATCTCCCCGGATGGCCTAACCATTGAACATTCTATCACGCTTGGCTTCCCAGCATCTAATAACGAGGCTGAGTACGAAGCACTTCTCGCCGGGCTCAAGAGCGCAATTCAAATGAAGGCTGCTGAGCTCTTGGTGTACAGTGACTCCCAACTTGTGGTTAACCAAGTCTCTGGGATTTACGAAGCAAAGGACGACAGGATAGCGAAGTACCAAGCTCTGGTCAGGGAACATATCAAACAGTTTGAGGCAATCAAAGTCCAACGGATTGGCCGGGAAGAAAACAGCCGAGCTGATGAACTGGCCGGCCTTGCTTCCATGGTAGATAGTACGTCTCCAAACCCCCTGTTGATTAACTTTCTTCCGCGGCCAAGCATTGAAGACGCCGGGCAGACTGATGTACTCTGCGCCGCGCTAGGTCCTTCTTGGATGGACCCCTTGATCTTGTTCCTCAGAGACCGGACTCTTCCAACTGACAAGAAAGAAGCACACAAAATCTGGGTGAAGTCAGCGCGGTTTTGGCTCTCTCCATCTGGCGCGTTGTATAAGAGGTCCTTCAATGGTCCTTATCTAAAGTGCGTGCACCCGAATAGTGTGGAGGCCTTCTTGTACGAAATTCACGAAGGCATTTGTGGCAGCCACATAGGGGGCAGGTCCTTGGCCTACCGAGCTATTTCGCAGGGATACTGGTGGCCGTGCATGCAGGCCGACGCACAAAAGTACGTCCGCAAGTGCGAAAAATGCCAGAAATTCGCCCATCAGATCCATCAGCCTGCTAGGGAACTTCTTCCCCTCACCAGTCTTTAGCCCTTCGCCATGTGGGGGCTAGATATAGTGGGGCCATTGCCAACAGCACCGGGCAACCGGAAATTCTTTATTGCGGCCACAGATTACTTCACGAAATGGGTTGAAGCTGAGCCCTTGGCAACCATCAAAGAGAAAGACGTGAAGCGGTTTGTCTGGCAGAACGTGGTCACACGGTTTGGCCTCCCCAAAATTTTGATCTCTGACAACGGCACCCAGTTTGACGGTCGCCTATTCAGAGGATTTTGTGAAGATTTGAAGATAGAATTCTATAACTCCACCCCGGCTTACTCGCAGTCCAATGGTCAAGCCGAGGCATCAAACAAGACTATACTGGATGGGTTGAAGAAACGGCTGGAAAAGGCAAAGGAAAAATGGGCTGAGGAATTACCCAGCGTCCTTTGGGCATACCGAACAACCCCGCGACGTTCTACCGGGGAAACTCCATATGCTTTGGATTATGGCATGGAGGCGGTCATACCCCTGGAAGTTGGCATGCCCACCCTAAGAAGCGAGAGTTTTGAGCCCGAATTGAATGCCGAAGCTATTGCCTTGGAATTGGACCTCGTAGAAGAGTGTCGGGAAAAGGCCCTCATCCATGTGGCCGCCTACCAACAAGAGCTCTCCAAGAAATACAACAAGACGGTACACCCCAGACCATTCAAGGTTGGTGATTGGGTTTTGAGAAAGATTATGGGCAACACCCTGGTGCTAGGAGAATGCAAACTAGGGGCAAATTGGGAAGGACCCTACAAGATCACCGGTCTGGCGGGCAAGGGGGCTTACCACTTGGAGGATTTAGAGGGAAGAGCAATACCCCGGCCGTGGAATGCGGCCAACTTGAAACTGTATTATTTTTAAGCTTTTGCTTTCTTTTCTTGTGCAAAGAAATTTTTTGGCCTGCACCACAGCATGTAATTCTTTTTGTCAATTTATAGAAGTAATTTTGCTTTAGCACTTGGACTTTCATTTAATGTTAAGGACCGAGATGATGTACTCTGGTTAGAAGAGTTGGTGTTTTGTCCAACTTCGGATTCCCAACCGAGATGATGTACTCCGGCTGGAAGAGTTGGTGTTTTGCCCAACTTCGGATTCCCAACCGAGATGATGTACTCCGGCTGGAAGAGTTGGTGTTTTGTCCAACTTCAGATTCCCAACCGAGATGATGTACTCCGGCTGGAAGAGTTGGTGTTTTGCCCAACTTCGGATTCCCAACCGAGATGATGTACTCCGGTTGGAAGAGTTGGTGTTTTGTCCAACTTCGGATTCCCAACCGAGATGATGTACTTCGGTTGGAAGAGTTGGTGTTTTGTCCAACTTTGGATTCCCAACCGAGATGATGTACTCCGGCTAGAAGAGTTGGTGTTTTGCCCAACTTCGGATTCCCAACCGAGATGATGTACTCCGGTTGAAAGTGTTGCTGATTTGTTCAACTTTGTTATTACCAACCAGGATAATCACTTCGGTTTATGAATTTGTTTTGTTCTGCCTAAGTACTTTAACCGAGTTATGAATTCCGGTCGACGAGGTGTTTTGTTCAAACAATGACTTATACCGAGATGCTTTGCTGAAAATGGCATTTATGGCAACCGCGCAAACACTTGGCAAAATTTGGCTTTTTCATTGATAAGAAAATCAATACAAAAGGTGGGGACATAGCCCGGTTACATCAAAAGCGTTGAAAGCAAAAATACAAAAAAGAAAAGAAAACTAAACTAAGGGGGAGAGATTGGTGAACTCGTCCTCGCCAGCATCAAGGTTGATGGTTGGACTTGCGTCTTGGGCACCGGGCTCATCATTGCCGGGCTGCTCTTGCACCTCGGCCTCCTCTGCCTCAGAATCTGTCTCACCGTCTCCCTCTTCAAGTCCTTCCTCGGCCTCAGCTTGCAAAGCGCTGAAGACGTCGTTTGCATAAGGCACGAGGTAGACCGGTAGCGAAGCTGGAGGAGGGTTGGCAAATACGTCGGTGTCAGAGCCCTGGCCGAGGTGTTCGCAGGCGGACTTCCAGCCGGCTTTGAAGTAGATGTCTTGTGTTGCAAAGACTTGCTTCTTGTAGCTCTGCTCGGCCTCGTTAAAACCGGCGTTGTTGGCAGCCCGGCAAGCTTTCTTTTTTGACTTTTTCAGGGTGTCCACCTCGGTCTGGATGTAACAACCCTCATACTGTTTACTGATTAAGGACTGATTGATTACCGTTAATCACCGATTACTGCTAAACGGAACTGATAACTGACTGACTGAAATTAAAACTGAATTGACTGAGTATATGTTAGTTAATTGCATTCTATCTGTTTGATTGTCTGATTATCTGTTCACGTTTATATGTTTAAACTGCTAATTGAAGGCCTTATCGGCGGCCGAATCCGAAACCGATTAGTGTTCTATGATCCACATAATTAATGTGATTTTATGGTATATTTATCTGAAAACTGATTATGTATGATTAAATTAGATTAAAATAAGCTAATTAAAGAGTTCGGTTTATTTACCATATTGCCACCCTTAGTGGCCCACTACTTGGATCATCTTTGATTCTCATTATGCTCACACATACACATTTCATCAGCTCATTTTGAGCACACCACCGACTAGAGAGAGGGAGGTAGGGAGTTAGAGTGAATTCACCTTGAATTCCTTGGAAACTTGAAGAATTGCTTGGTAATTGAAGTGTATTTGCATATTTGAGCTCCCTCACTCCTAATTCTACAAGATTAAGGTAGGACATCCATCTTCTTGTTGCTGTCCTTGAGTTCATTCTTGCATGATTCATGTTAATTTGTGGAGCTAAGTCATGATTTGGTTCATTAATGATGGATTGAAGATCATTTCTTGCATGCATGTTAGTATTGTTGCATTTTGAGGTTGATTACATGGACATTAGTGCATGCATGCTCATATTGTTGTTATAGACCATGTTTCCAACTGGTTTGAAAAGAAATGAGCTCATTTGAGCAAGCTTTGGAGCTTTAATTTGGTTTAAAACTCATGCATGACATGTTTGAATGTTGTTCTTGAAAATGGGTTTGAATATGGTTCTAATTGACTCACCTTTGGGGCTTGAATTCATAAATTGAGCTTTGAAACTTGTTATACATTGAATTTAGTTATGTTTTCCAGAATTTGGGCCCAAGAGGTCGAGTTTGGAGTGGTTGAATGCTTGGTTTGAGCTTGGGAGGCAGATCTGGAAATTCCAGATTTGGCTTCCTCGCTCGAGCGAAGGATTCCCCGCTCGAGCGAGCACCTTTGTCCAGGGCTCCGCTCGAGCGACCATCGAGCGACCATCGCGCGTAAAATTTCAGCATCCAGTACTTTTACTGTTTTGCAGACCGCTCGAGCGAAGGATTCCTCGCTCGAGCGAAGCCTTTGATTTTGGACTTACGCTCGAGCGTAGAAAGTCTCGCTCGAGCAAGGCTCCTATTTTCAGCAAACTTTGCGAAATGTTTTCTAAGTGTATTTTTGCATCCTCATCCCATCCTAGGCATTCTTAGGCCTAGTTTAAGGCACCTTGATGAGGATATCATTGTAGAACACACCAAGGCAAATTAGGGATTAAGTTATGAGATTTCCCAACTGTGTAGCTTAGTGTGTTCAACCTGTGATCTGTGTAGGGTTGGCAACTGGGGAGACACGCTCTAGCATACTGTAGCCCAGAACTCTGTGAGTAACAATTGTGTAAAGATATGTTCAACTGATTATCTTCTGAATACTGAACTGAACTGTTTACTGAACTGGTATTATTTACTGAATGAATGTATGTCCTTTATTTCTGAACTGTACTGTGGCATCCTTAGTATCTACGGTTTACTGTTACTGTTACTGTCACAGAGATCTCTGTCGGTTTCCTTGTGGAACCACTACTGTTTACTGACTGATGGCCATCATTACTGTTCGGTCTTTTAAGACCTACTGTTACTGTTATGCTAATGGATGTACCACATATGACTGTTTACTGTACTGAGCAACTGAATTACTGATTGAAATGAACTGTTTTCATTACTGTAAGGACATTCATTCTAAACCCCTTTACGCTTTATGTTATTCACTGGGCTTTAGCTCACTGCTCATATATATATGTAGGTGTACAGGCACCAGATCGCAGCTAGAAGCGTCAGGGTTACTCCAGTTTTGTCAAGCCAGCCTTTGTGCCTCACTGCGAGGTTCCGAGCCTACTGTTAAGGCTTAGGGGTGTTTTAGAACTTCCCCCTTTTGTACTGTTTCACTATTTTGTATAGACTGACTGTTTACTGTACTGTTATACAGGGATTAGGTCCCTGTACTGTGTGACTGTTAATTTTGTATACTGTGTTGTACAGACGGAACGTTTTCTGTACTGTTATGTGGGGTTGAGTCCCTAGTTAAGTGGATGTGAATATTGTGTATACTGTTCTGTACTGTTTTTGTATGAATGCATAAAAAAAAAGCCTTTTTGCATACAGACTGTCACAGCTCAATGGACACTATTTATTTACTGTATTGGCTTCCGCCAGGCCCTGTACTCTGTTTCACTGTATTACTGTTCAGCAGGCCTTCGGTAATCTCGGATTACTGGCCGGTTACGGTGCTAAACCCATAGGGCCGGGTTTGGGTCGTGACAGAGTGGTATCAGAGCGATACTTACCACGAGTTATACCGCACACACGTGTCCAAATGAGCTATAGGGTGTCCTAGAAAGTTATTAGGGCATCTCATGAGCATGTTAAGTGTGTGATTACGTTATGACTGAATATCTGCTAATGTGTTAAACTGTTAAACAAATGACTGCTTATGTATAAAACTGTTATAACTGTTATAGTGAAATGGACAATGCAAATGAACCTGAATCCTCGTCTACCGAGGCAAGAATGGAAAGAATGGAAAGAATGATAGAACTGATAACTGCTAGACTTGAACAACAGAACCAACCTCCTCCTCCTCCGGTACAGCCGGAACCTAATGTTAACGTGGATGATGGGGATATTATTGCTCTCACCCATAAATTCAGCAAGATGAAACCGCCATCCTTCCAGGGAGGCCTTGAACCGTTAAAGGCTGAAGCTTGGGTTCTGGAAACGGAAAAATTGTTCGAAGTGTTTCCGTGCTCAGAAGCAAACAAAGTATTGTTAGCTACCTTCACCCTACAAGAAGAAGCTAGAAGGTGGTGGATGTTAATCCGTGAAACAAACACTGTTATGACTTGGGCTCAGTTCAAGGAGTCCTTCTTTGAAAAGTACTTCCCTCAGTGTGTCAGGGATAGAAAAGTGACCGAATTTGAACAGCTGAAGCAGGGCACAATGTCCGTTGCAGAATATGAAACCAAATTTACTGAACTTGCCCATTATGCACCGCACATGGTGGATACTGAATATAAGAAGGCCAGAAAATTTGAAGGTGGCCTTAATGTGGCAATACTTGACCGGATAAATGTTTTGAAATTACCGACTTTTGTGGGTGTTCTCGACCGGGCATTGATGGCCGAGTCGAACATTGCAGCAGTGAAACAATCTGAAACACCAACGACTGAATGGCATGGAAAAAGACAGAGTTTCAAATTTAAGAAAGGCAAGCACAACCCAGCCAACAAGAAACAGAATACGGGGTTGACAACTAGCCCCAGCCAAGGGAGTGGTTTCATACCACCCTGTTCTGAATGTGGCAAGAAGCACAAAGGGGTTTGCTACAGAATATCTGGAGCCTGTTACAGGTGTGGCAAGGTGGGCCACATGGTTAAAGACTGCCCCTCTGCTCCACAAGCCAGTGGTAAAGCTGCACCAAGCGCAGCAGCATCAAATGCTCCACCAAAGCCTAACCCCAGAGTTACGGGGAAAGAGCCTATGAGGCAAGGCCGAGTGTTCGCACTAGTACCGGGAGATGTGCAGAATACCGAGACCGTTGTGTCAGGTATTCTCTCTATCTGTACTCAAAATGCATATGTACTGATTGATTCGGGGTCTACGCATTCTTATGTATCATATGCTTTTTCACGGAAATTGGATAGACCCTTAGAACCCATGAACTATCTGCTAGCCGTATCATCACCCGTAGGGGGATCCATGACATGTGCTTATATGTACCCCGCATGTGAAATTATTGTTGGGGATATGCATCTGTTTATTGATTTACTGCCATTGAACATTGATCATTTTGACGTAATACTGGGGATGGATTGGTTACAGAAATATCATGCCACTATTGACTGTGTAACGAAACAAGTAGTTTTCCGTCCACCTGGTTTACCTGAATTCGTGTTTAATGGGGTTGGAGTAGTACCTCCCCCGTATCTGATTTCATTTGTGAAAGCTGGTAAGCTGATTAGAAAGGGATGTAAAGGGTATCTGTGTTCTGTATTGACTGTGCCTATTGATGATAATACTAATGTGGACTGTATTCCTATAGTCAGAGAATTTCCAGATGTTTTTCCAGATAATCTTCCAGGAGATTTGACTGACAGGGAGATTGAATTTACCATTGATGTGATGCCGGGTACGCAGCCGATATCGAAAGCTCCATACCGAATGGCTCCAACTGAATTGAAAGAACTGAAAGTGCAACTGCAAGAACTGTTAGACAAAAAGTTCATCAGACCCAGTACCTCACCATGGGGTGCACCGGTTTTGTTTGTAAAGAAGAAAGATGGCTCACTGAGACTGTGCATTGACTACCGTGAACTGAATAAGGTAGCTGTAAAGAATAAATACCCATTACCGCGCATTGATGATTTATTTGATCAGTTACAGGGTGCACAAGTATTTTCCAAAATTGATCTCAGATCCGGATACCATCAGTTGAAAGTTAAATCAGATGACATTGATAAAACTGCTTTTAGAACGAGGTATGGCCATTATGAATTTCTAGTTATGCCTTTTGGAGTCACGAACGCACCAGCTGCTTTTATGGACCTCATGAACAGAATTTTTAAACCGTACCTTGATGACTTTATTGTTGTATTTATCAATGACATATTGATTTACTCCAAGAGTATAGAAGAACATGAATATCATCTGAGACTTGCCCTACAAACCTTAAGAAAACAGAAACTGTATGCGAAACTGTCTAAATGCGAATTTTGGCTTGACCATGTTATGTTTTTGGGGCATGTTGTTAGCAAAAATGGAATTTCTGTTGACCCGCAGAAAATTGAAGCTGTAGTGAACTGGCCTAGACCAACAAATGTGACTGAAGTCCGAAGCTTTTTGGGATTGGCTGGATATTACAGAAGATTTGTCAAAGATTTCTCCAAAATTGCTCTACCATTGACTCAGTTAACTCAGAAGGGGACATCATTTGACTGGACTGACCAAAGAGAATCTGCGTTCCAGGAGTTGAAAACTCGACTTGTGACTGCACCAGTTTTGACTTTACCCTCAGGTACGGATGGTTATACTGTATTTAGTGATGCTTCTCATAAGGGTTTGGGATGTGTTTTAATGCAGAATGGGAGAGTTATTGCTTATGCTTCCCGACAACTGAGACCACATGAAAAGAATTACCCGACCCATGATCTGGAACTTGCTGCAGTAGTATTTGCACTGAAAATTTGGCGTCACTACCTGTACGGGGTAACATGTGAAGTATATACCGACCACAAGAGCTTGAAGTATTTCTTCACACAGAAAGAACTGAATATGAGACAGCGGAGATGGCTAGAACTGATAAAGGATTACGACCTACAGATCTTGTACCACCCAGGAAAAGCCAATACCGTTGCCGATGCATTGAGCCGGAAATCGATTGGAAACTTAGCCTGTTTGCTTACAGGGCAGAAAGAGTTGCTTTGTGACCTGGAAAAATCTGAAATAGAAATTGTTTTGAGAGGACAAGGTGGAATCTTAGCTGCTATTTCTGCTCAACCGGCACTGATCAAGGAGATTAAAGAGAAACAGCAACTGGATGACTTCTTGAAAAAGATCATCGAAGAAAGAGAATCTAAACCGAGACCGGGATTCAAATGTGAGAATAATGTACTGAAATTTCAAGAAAGACTGTGTGTACCGAATGATACTGAACTGAAAAGAAGAGTTCTGCAAGAAGGCCACAATTCGAAATTGTCTATCCATCCGGGGAATACGAAAATGTACCAAGATCTAAAACAGAATTTCTGGTGGCCGGGAATGAAGAAAGAAATTGCTGATTTTGTATCCAAATGTCTTCATTGCCAACAGGTCAAAGCTGAACATCAACGACCTGCCGGACTATTGCAACCCCTACCCATACCAGAGTGGAAATGGGAGCATATCACGATGGATTTTATCGTTGGATTACCTCGCTCCAGAAAAGGTATGGATTCAATTTGGGTTATTGTTGATAGGCTAACCAAATCTGCTCACTTCTTACCTGTCAAGACGATTTATAATGCGGACAAATTGGCTGTTATCTATATTGATGAAATCGTTAGACTGCATGGAGTGCCTGTGTCTATTGTTTCTGACAGGGATTCGAAGTTTACATCGAGGTTTTGGCAAAGCCTACAAACTGCACTGGGTACTGAACTGAGATTGAGTAGTGCCTATCATCCTCAGACAGATGGCCAATCAGAAAGGACCATCCAAACTCTGGAGGATTTACTGAGAATGTGTGTCCTTGATTTTCAGGGAGACTGGGAAAGCCATTTGCCCTTAGCTGAATTTGCGTATAACAACAGCTACCATTCGAGTATTGGCATGGCGCCTTTTGAGGCATTGTATGGCAGAAAATGTAGATCTCCAATTTGCTGGGCAGAAGTTGGAGATGGGCCTTTGCTTGGGCCCGAGATTGTATATGAAACAACTGAAAAAGTGAAACTGATACAGCAAAGATTGAAAACTGCACAGAGTAGACAGAAAAGTTATGCAGATGTCAGAAGACGGGACAGAGAGTATGAAGTGGGTGATCACGTTTTTGTGAAAGTGACACCAATGAAAGGCCAGACTCGTTTTGGAGTCAAAGGCAAGTTAGCACCGAGATACGTCGGACCTTATGAGATTATTGAGAAAATTAATCCGGTGGCGTATCAAGTTGCGCTCCCTCCTGAAATGGAGCATATGCATAACGTCTTCCACATTTCGATGTTGAGAGATTACCTTCGGGATCCTTTCCATGTAATAGAGCCTACCCACGTGGTGTTGAGTGATGACTACACTTACGAGGAACGGCCTATACAGATTGTAAACAGACGAATCAAGAAACTGAGGAACAAAGAGATCCCGTTAGTGAAAGTTGACTGGCAAAACCACGGTGGCGTGTATGCCACTTGGGAAAGGGAAGATGACATGGCCAAACGATATCCTGAACTGTTTCCACTGAATCCTGTTTTCTTCCAGAATGAAGGTAACTCGAGTTTAGGGGACTAAACTCTTTATAAGGAGGGGAGACTGTAACAACCCTCATACTGTTTACTGATTAAGGACTGATTGATTACCGTTAATCACCGATTACTGCTAAACGGAACTGATAACTGACTGACTGAAATTAAAACTGAATTGACTGAGTATATGTTAGTTAATTGCATTCTATCTGTTTGATTGTCTGATTATCTGTTCACGTTTATATGTTTAAACTGCTAATTGAAGGCCTTATCGGCGGCCGAATCCGAAACCGATTAGTGTTCTATGATCCACATAATTAATGTGATTTTATGGTATATTTATCTGAAAACTGATTATGTATGATTAAATTAGATTAAAATAAGCTAATTAAAGAGTTCGGTTTATTTACCATATTGCCACCCTTAGTGGCCCACTACTTGGATCATCTTTGATTCTCATTATGCTCACACATACACATTTCATCAGCTCATTTTGAGCACACCACCGACTAGAGAGAGGGAGGTAGGGAGTTAGAGTGAATTCACCTTGAATTCCTTGGAAACTTGAAGAATTGCTTGGTAATTGAAGTGTATTTGCATATTTGAGCTCCCTCACTCCTAATTCTACAAGATTAAGGTAGGACATCCATCTTCTTGTTGCTGTCCTTGAGTTCATTCTTGCATGATTCATGTTAATTTGTGGAGCTAAGTCATGATTTGGTTCATTAATGATGGATTGAAGATCATTTCTTGCATGCATGTTAGTATTGTTGCATTTTGAGGTTGATTACATGGACATTAGTGCATGCATGCTCATATTGTTGTTATAGACCATGTTTCCAACTGGTTTGAAAAGAAATGAGCTCATTTGAGCAAGCTTTGGAGCTTTAATTTGGTTTAAAACTCATGCATGACATGTTTGAATGTTGTTCTTGAAAATGGGTTTGAATATGGTTCTAATTGACTCACCTTTGGGGCTTGAATTCATAAATTGAGCTTTGAAACTTGTTATACATTGAATTTAGTTATGTTTTCCAGAATTTGGGCCCAAGAGGTCGAGTTTGGAGTGGTTGAATGCTTGGTTTGAGCTTGGGAGGCAGATCTGGAAATTCCAGATTTGGCTTCCTCGCTCGAGCGAAGGATTCCCCGCTCGAGCGAGCACCTTTGTCCAGGGCTCCGCTCGAGCGACCATCGAGCGACCATCGCGCGTAAAATTTCAGCATCCAGTACTTTTACTGTTTTGCAGACCGCTCGAGCGAAGGATTCCTCGCTCGAGCGAAGCCTTTGATTTTGGACTTACGCTCGAGCGTAGAAAGTCTCGCTCGAGCGAGGCTCCTATTTTCAGCAAACTTTGCGAAATGTTTTCTAAGTGTATTTTTGCATCCTCATCCCATCCTAGGCATTCTTAGGCCTAGTTTAAGGCACCTTGATGAGGATATCATTGTAGAACACACCAAGGCAAATTAGGGATTAAGTTATGAGATTTCCCAACTGTGTAGCTTAGTGTGTTCAACCTGTGATCTGTGTAGGGTTGGCAACTGGGGAGACACGCTCTAGCATACTGTAGCCCAGAACTCTGTGAGTAACAATTGTGTAAAGATATGTTGAACTGATTATCTTCTGAATACTGAACTGAACTGTTTACTGAACTGGTATTATTTACTGAATGAATGTATGTCCTTTATTTCTGAACTGTACTGTGGCATCCTTAGTATCTACGGTTTACTGTTACTGTTACTGTCACAGAGATCTCTGTCGGTTTCCTTGTGGAACCACTACTGTTTACTGACTGATGGCCATCATTACTGTTCGGTCTTTTAAGACCTACTGTTACTGTTTTGCTAATGGATGTACCACATATGACTGTTTACTATACTGAGCAACTGAATTACTGATTGAAATGAACTGTTTTCATTACTGTAAGGACATTCATTCTAAACCCCTTTACGCTTTATGTTATTCACTGGGCTTTAGCTCACTGCTCATATATATATGTAGGTGTACAGGCACCAGACCGCAGCTAGAAGCGTCAGGGTTACTCCAGTTTTGTCAAGCCAGCCTTTGTGCCTCACTGCGAGGTTCCGAGCCTACTGTTAAGGCTTAGGGGTGTTTTAGAACTTCCCCCTTTTGTACTGTTTCACTGTTTTGTATAGACTGACTGTTTACTGTACTGTTATACAGGGATTAGGTCCCTGTACTGTGTGACTGTTAATTTTGTATACTGTGTTGTACAGACGGAACGTTTTCTGTACTGTTATGTGGGGTTGAGTCCCTAGTTAAGTGGATGTGAATATTGTGTATACTGTTCTGTACTGTTTTTGTATGAATGCATAAAAAAAAAGCCTTTTTGCATACAGACTGTCACAGCTCAATGGACACTATTTATTTACTGTATTGGCTTCCGCCAGGCCCTGTACTCTGTTTCACTGTATTACTGTTCAGCAGGCCTTCGGTAATCTCGGATTACTGGCCGGTTACGGTGCTTAACCCATAGGGCCGGGTTTGGGTCGTGACACTGGAGCTCATCCCGTTTTTTCTCGGCCGCATCCAGCTGACCAAGCAGTCTGTTATTATCGACGTTGGCTATCTCAAGGGAAGACTTAGCCCGGCCAAGCTCGGCTTGAAGGCTCTCGACCTGGCTGGCTGTGTCGTTGGCCTTTTGCCGAAGTCTGTGGATGCGCTCCAAAACCAGGTGTTGTTTTTGAATGGCCTGCAAAAAGCAAAGTTGATTAGAAAAGGAACCGGGCAAACACTTGTGAAATTTTCAGAGGAACATCGACTTACCCTGGCCATGGACTTCACTAAGGATTTTACCAGCCGAGTGTCAGGGATGTGGTCACTGCCGACCACGTCGCTCGGTAGAAGAAAAACTTTGGAGAGATCGAAGGCGAGCCAATGTTCTTTGTCGGCCTTGATCGAAGCCGTCGCCGGGATGTCTTGCCCCCGGTGCTTCAGCTGTGGACGCCAGGCTGGCACGGGGACAGGAGTTTCAGATGGATGTTCGGTTGTCAGCTCGGCGACGAGCTCAGCAGAGGGATCTGCCCGTGGTCTTTTTCCAGCCCGGCGTGTTTCTCTTCCAGACTGCCCGGCGGCTGGAGAAGCTAGGGCTACCACGGCGGCACTTGATTGACCACCAGCCGGGGAGCGAGTGACAACGCTCGGTATCTCGGCCGAGGTTGTAGTTAGAAGGTTTTTGATGCGGCTTCTTTTAGCCATTTCCTGTTCTTCTGTCAAACGGATCAAGGGGACGTCTGGAAGGGTAGGATCTGGAGGTGGTGAAGGAGCTCGGAGGAAGTCAGTTACTCTACTCCGGCGCGGAGCAGAATACCTGTAGGTCGGGGTGTAGCCGAGTAAATCGTTGCAATCTCGGTAGGAATACCGAAGCACGGTCCGAATTGCCTCAACGTTTGGAAATTGATAGTTGGCTTGTAAGGCTTGGATTGCTGCAAAAGAAACAGGAAAACAGGAAAACCGGTTAGTTACAGAGTAAAGAGTTAGGCTGACCGAGCAAGTTTGAGTGGCTTACATGAAGAACCGAAGTCCTTGTTTATAAACCAGCCCGGCACCTCGGCTGTTTCGTAATTGCCCGACACCCAGAAAAAATCGTCGTCGTGAAGATCTTTATCCGGGGTGCCGGTTACAATTTTTTCCTTGCCCGGTCTGATCTTCAAGTAATAAGCTAAACCGTCCTCGGTGTGGCCCATTGTGTATTGCCTCAATATCTCGGCTAGACCCAAGTTGGTGCCTAGCCGATTGTTCAATTCGTGAACGCCGTTGATTATTATGTAAGTATTGGTGGACACTTGTGTGGGTGCCAGCCCGGTGCAGCGGAGGAACTCGGTTATAAGTGGGTTGAGCGGGAAACGGAGGCCCCCTTCGACAATTGAGAGCACGGTGAAGGGGCATTGGTCTAGTCTGCCCCAGGGTGTTGTCTCCTCTTCAGCCAGTTCGAGATGGACGTCGGCCGGGATGCCGTACTCCTCTCTGAAAGCAGCTAGCGCGGCCGGAGTATCCACTAGGAAGCGGAATTTCCCCATTTGTGGCCGGACTATGGTAGCTCGGCTGAGGTGTTTGGCACAATGGCAATTGTTAATCGCTCGGTCTTGAGAACCTGAGGAATGGACAGTGGTCCCCTTGGACCCTGCAGGAAAAGGAGGGCAAGTGTAAGTGTGAGCGCGGTCGCGCAGAAGGAGTTAGTCTTTAGCTCGGTCGTTAAGGGTGCCAAACCACCTAGGTCTCCTAAGCTAACTAGACAGCTCGGTCGCCCAGGCAGGCCAGATATTAGCCCGGTTGAGCGACCATTTCCTTTTGTTATCTCGGTTTTTGCCGGGGTTGAGACAAACACGTTATTTGCTTGGTCAGAATGGTTTTTTGGATCAAAAAAAGACCAGGAGCCCGGTTCGCCCCAGTTCTTCAGTGTTCTTCATGGAGATGAAGAACACCAAGAACAGTGGGAGGTTTGGGATGGATTCTATGGCCTACGCCCTAAGAGCTACGTTTTTGTGCCCTAATGTGTGTAATATGAAAGAAAATAGCAACTCAAGAGGGATTGAAGATCTTACCTGTGAAGGGCTGGAGCTGTTCTTCCAAGCACGAAGAATGGCAGTCGAGTATGAGAGGAAATGGATTGAGCTCTGAATCGTCTGGTAGAAAAGAGGCAGTAGGAAGAAATGGCATAAGGGGGGTCTTGTATATGTAAGCACGAGAGGCCGCCCAAATTCAAAATCTGGCAAAAACGGCGGGTTGGCTGCTCGATGACCAATGGCAGCCCACCACGTGTCCCCATTTATGGAACGTCAGGACTGAAGCGACGGGTTGAAGAGTCGAAGAGCCAACCGAGCTACTTCTGAAGAAGAGGATGTCAGCCGTGGCGTACAATCGGTCAAGTTTACAGACAGTTATGTTAACTAGCCCGGTCGCCCTTTCTCATCTTGGAGACCGAAGGAATGTTATCTCGGTCAAAGTAAGTAATCCCAGTCACGCTTTCGCGGACGGAATTAAGGGGCAATTGAGAGGGTGATTTATGATCTGGAGTTGGGCCGTGGTAATGGCCGAGCAGGTTGAGAGCCCAACGGTGCATGGGGCCGAGATGATTGACTATCCGCCAAGAGATGGGCTGCCAGAACTTGGGCCGGGCAAAACTTGGGCCGAGTGTGTGTCGCCCCAGACCGTAAAGAAGCTGCTCGGTTGGACCGAGCTGCTCGATCAGACGATGGCCGAAGCAAGACAAGCGGAGTGACCGGCGCCCGGAAAGGCGTGGTCAGCCGAGGTAACTATTTGACTGGCAGAAAGGCCGGCCACAAGAAGTGCCTCGGGCTAGGCTTTGCCGAGATGTCGCCTAGCCCGGTCCTTCTTGGACTTAGCCAGTGAAGTGCTTGGCTATGAAGCATGGCACGGCACGGAAACGGATAAAGCAGCTCGGCTGCCGAGCTCCAGCTGTGAAGGCAGGCAGTTGAGATTAGGTGATGTTCAGCAAGGTTCATGCTGACAGATGGGATAGCAGAGCCACGTGTCAGGGGATGACTGGGAGTAGATATGGGGCACAGAGGGTATATAAGCATGTCTGCGCCCCCCATACGAAGGAGATGAACACTTTGTAAGGATTTTCTTACACTAAAACACCTCCCTCTCTCTTTCTCTCTATCCTAAGGTGTGTGCTAACTTGATCGTCGGAGGGTTTTTCCGGCCACACACCACCGGGTAGCTCACCGTTATTTTCTCACAGGTGATCGGACATAAACGGAGCTCGGAAGAAAGGAGTACGGGCTTGCCGGAATATTTGCTCCCCGTACAATAATAAATAGATAATCAATGAATTCAGAAATATCATTCAGGATGTTTATTGAAAAACTTAATTAAAATTAAAATTAATGTTAGTGATTGACACTTCTAAATACACCTTTAATGATGTAATAAAAAAATAATGACAAATTAAAAATTAATACTTATCATTTAATATTATCGTAGGTGAAATTGTGAAGATTTTATTAAAAATCTCAAACATTTTTCTTAAATTATGCACCCAAAAAAAAAAATCACACTTATCAATATAATCCACCTTCAATAAATCTTTTAATTTGAATTTTTTTCAATAATAAACAAAAAAAAAATAATTTTAATATATTGTTAATACTATTTAACATATATATATAATAAATATATACAGTTCCAAAATTACTGTCAATAAATTATACTTCTTAAATATGGTTTAGTAGTAAGCAACTTCATAACTAGTCATAAATAGATTCAAAACAAATAAGAAGTAAGTTTAGAACAAGTGGTAGTTATATGTTATTTCAAAATGAGTAATAAGTTGTTTCATGTGGTAAGTCGTCTCATAATAAATGGTAAGTAAATTCATAAAGACTGATAAGTAATGTTATATATTATAGAAAGTTATTTTTCTTGTAATATAATTCAACATGTAACTCACTAATTTTTTTATTTTATTTTTTAAAAAATTATTGGAAAAGAACGAACCTGTTATAGCGATCCCGGGTTTACCCTTGTTGTACAGTGATCCGGACATGTGTCCGTGGATGTTGGTAGTTGTTTATTATCTTGTTTGCATCCTTTTTACTTTGTATATTGAGTTTGGGATGTGTTGGGCAGGTTTGTTACAGGTTGGTTATGTTTGGGAGCCTAGTGTTGCTGCCCAGATTTTTGGACCTTCGCTCGAGCGAGGAGTTGGTCGCTCGAGCGAGAGTGAGGTTCGTGTCTGGTGGGTCGAGCCAGGGTGGCTTCGCTCGAGCGAGTGTTGCGTTTGGTTCTGGACCTGAGAGTTGCCTTTCTTGGCTCGAGTGAGCTTCTTTCGCTCGAGCGGTCTGGGTTTTTCTTCGCTCGATCGAGAACTTCTTGGCTCGAGCGAGAGTTTCTGTGTCTGGTCGCTCGAGCGACAAAGGCTTCGCTCGAGCGAGCGTGTTTTATATCAGCGGACAGTGGCGATTTCGAACTTCAGTTTTTCACTTCTTTTTTTGATCAAACCCTAAATCCGAGACCCTCTCTCTCTAAACTTACACCCTCTCTAAGATTTGATCTCCCTAGAGTGTGAATCTAGCCTAGAGCCTTTGTTAAAAAGATAGAGGGCGTTGAGAGCTTTGTTTTAATCTGAAAAAGTTTGGATTTGGAGCACGTTGATTTTCGAGTCTTCATCTCCTTTTTGGCTTAAACTTCGAGGTAGGGATATCCTACTCCTCTTTATGGATTTTGTCTTTAAATTTTAGTATTTTGAGATGTTGGGGTTGATTTGGTAATTTGGTAAAAGTTTGGGGCTTTTGTGCAATTTTACAAAAGTTGGGGTTTTAAACAAAATAAACCTAGATGCATGATTGGAGTAGAGAAATGGAATAAATGTTGTATCATTGATGAAAATGGGACCTAAGGGATGAAATGGTAATTATGGAAAATGGCCTAATTACATTGTTTGATTAATTGGGATAATTAATGGTGAGAAATGAGGAAATGAAATGTTGATTGTATATCCATTGTGCATTTATTTTCTGTATAGAAATAACTGTTTTGCGCTATCGGTGGAGGATAGTCGTGATTGTTGTAGACAATGCATGATGATTAGGCAAACTGAAACTAATCAATGGAATGTGTCATGGAACTTGACGGTTGATAGAATACATTAACTGTATGTATTGGGTGATTGTATATAGAACCAATGTGTTTATATACGTTATGTGTAGAGGAGGAGATAGGGGATGTACTCCGCGGTTTAGGGGAAGATAGGGGATGTACCTCTAAACCGGATAGTGTTGGGAGAAGATAGGGGATGAACTCCATAGACACAGCTCATATGCTTGTCTAGAGAAGTGAAGATAGAGCTTATATGCTTATCTTAGTAAAGTATGGATACAGCTTATATGCTTATCTGTGAATGTGGGATATTGTTGTTATACATATCTGTTGAGAATGTGGATATAGCTTTTATGCTTATCTGAATGTGAGATATAGTTTTTATACATATCTGTGGAAATGATGAGAGAGCTAGCATGCTTATCTGTTGAAAAAGGGAAAATGAAAGGTAACTTAGACTCATAAGTTGTATGACATAAATGTGTAATTTATGTGAATGTATCTGTGTTAGCCATCTATCAATTGCTAATCTTTTAGTCATTGTTCATGGTTGGTTTAGTGTATTTCTACTGGGTTGTGGCTCACCCTATATGGGAATATCATTTTCAGGTACAGGTAGCATGCCACCTCCAAGGACATAGCTGGGAGGCTAGAGGCGGACATACTTTTGTCGCTTAACTTTTGATGTATTACATGTAACTTCAAGCCAAGGGCTTAATGTGTAAACGAGTTAGTACTCTTTTGTTATAACCAAGTGTTAACTTGGAAAGCTGTAAGCCCGTAGGGCATTTTGTTTTGATGTTAACATGTAATACTTATGTAATGGAACTCTAATGAATAAAAGAATGTGGTTAGTTTAATGTTGTTATTTTGAGGGCGTTACAAACGAACCTTAATATATAGCACATTCAACAATTAGTTGTCTAAGAGAGTAATCAGAGTGCAAGATAGATTCCAAAGGGGATAAAGATAATGGATTAGACTGTCTCCAGTCCTTCATCGAACTAGACCATACAATCCGGTCCAATGGGCCTATTTTTTTACCCCGTTTCAATGATTCAAACCGTTCACATTTTAAGGTTCGTCTAGTACATCATTCCTGCAAAAAATCAAGTCAATCGGATAACAGAAATCACATATTTGGGTCAATTTTGTACGAATCATTTATTTTCTAAACATCTATTTTTTCATACAAAATTAATTCGAACACATGGTTGCTGTTATCTGATGTACTTGACTTACTCCTTAATCAAAATGACTTACTATTTAATAAGACACTACTTAATGAGTTTCCATTACTTAATCAAAATAGTTTCCACTTGCTATTTCACTAAACTCCATTTGCTACTTAATGAGTTTCCAGTTATTACTTCATTACACTTCACTCTTACTACTCAATTTTGGTTTCACTTAATACTAGGTGGTAAAATGGATGGTAAGTGGTAAGTTAAGTCACAAAGAGTTGCAAGTAGAATGAGAAGGAATGGTAAGTGTTATGTTTTTGAATGGTAATTAAACTCATTCAAACCACACTGACTACTCAATAAGATTGTACTTACTACTTTATCAGACTTGACTTACCACTCATTTGAATCGCACTTACTACTCAATGAGACTCTACTTACTACTTTATCAAACTTGACTTATCAGTTATGTAAACAACACTTACTACTCAATAAGACTATACTTACTATTTTATTAGACTTGACTTAATACTCATTTAAACCACACTTACTACTCAATGAGACTGTACTTACTATTGAAACAATCTTCTATGTACAATGAATAAATTGAAACTAAATCAAACAAATAAAATAAATAACGTACCGAATTTATTTTACCGAACCGAATGAATAATAAAAAAGATCAAGTCGAGTGTGTGACACTCTATCCTTAAGACAGATTCGCCCCGCTACGGTACTTACGGATAAAAGGCGTCTATCTCCCAAGATATAATGATCTTCGCAAATTGTAGTAGCACTCCAAACAATTTGTTCGACGAACAAACCTGTGTTCTTACTCTCTGAATTTTTCTCTAAAATAATATAAAGAATAATGCAAACAGATAAAAAACTAGACAGCAAGAAAATGTATTTTTTAGACTGTGTTTTCTGATCAGAACACTGTTGGAAAATGTTGATATATATAGGAAAATGCTGGTATATATAGGCAAATTGCAGACCCGAACATGTATGTTTTTGAACTTGAACAAGTGCAAAACTTTTGAATAGATGTAGTTTGAAAACTGAACAGATTTGATTTTGTAACTGAACAGATACAATTACAGTTTTGAACTTGTAACTGCTGGACAGTTTCTGGCAGTTTATCTGTTGGAATTTTGGACTGTAAATGTAACGCCCCGACCCTTTACACGTCATCGATATTGTCCGCTTTGGGTCACGCCTGCACGGATTTGTACTTCCCAGTGGGTCACCCATCCTAGAACTACTCCAGCCTAAGCACGCTTAACTGGGGAGTTCTAATAGGGATTTCACCACTTGGGAAAAGGCTTCGATGCTATATAAGGGTCCAGGTTTTTACTTTTATAGCCCAGGAACTCCCCCTCCATTCCCGATGTGGGACACCTGGGCCTTCAATCCACCCCCATAAGGTTGCACGTCCTCGTGCAGTAGCCTGCCAGCTCGTAAGCTCGCCCACATGCACCGAGAGACGCCAGGGGCCCACACTCGGTACCTCGGAGAGTCGGCTCTGATACGATTTGTAACGCCCCGACCCTTTACACGTCATCGATATTGTCCGCTTTGGGTCACGCCCGCACGGATTTGTTCTTCCCAGTGGGTCACCCATCCTAGAACTACTCCAGCCTAAGCACGCTTAACTGGAGAGTTCTAATAAGGATTTCACCACTTGGGAAAAGGGCTCGATGCTATATAAGGGTCCAGGTTTTTACTTTTATAGCCCAGGAACTCCCCCTCCATTTTTACTTTTATAGCCCAGGAACTCCCCTTCCATTCCCGATGTGGGACACCGGGGCCTTACAATCCACCCCCCATAAGGCTGCACGTCCTCGTGCAGTAGCCTACCAGCTCGCAAGTCCGCCCACATGCACCGAGAGACGCCAGGGGCCCACACTCGGTACCTCGGAGAGTCGGCTCTGATACCATTTGAGTAGTTCTAGGATGGATGACCCACTAGGAAGAACAAATCCGTGCGGGCGTGACTCAAAGTGGACAATATCGATGACGTATAAAGGGTCGGGGCATTATAGTAAAATGCAAAATTATGGATAGAAAATGTGAATTCAAATTTGAATTAATTCCCCGCAAGAATTAACATTAGAACCGACCCGATCCGTAACCCACACTCTGTGCACGGCTTGGCTTGGCCGGCTGGTCGGCGACGGGAGCGCGTACATGTAGTGGTTTGGGCTAAGGTCCACTTTGTTCATAACTCCTTCCTTTTACAAACTTGGGGTGCCCTTGGGGCCCAACCCAAGGTTGTACACCTAGAACTTCTATACTTACAAAAGCTCTCTTAAAATTTTAATGTGGCACAACCCATTTCAAGGAAACCCACATTTAATTCTTTAAATGTCCAATTCCACGAATCCGAAAACGACGTCAAGTTCCCATTCACTCATAACTGGTTTTGACGAATCGTCTTCACCGTGTAACTTGCCATGCGACAAGAAACAAGCCACCTCTTTGAACCCATCCCAAAAAACGTTTGGGGCCTACTCGATTTTGGGCTCAAAGTTGCCCCAAAATAAGCTTTATAAAACCAAATTTTCCAATACTTACTACTCAATGAGACTCTACTACTACTTTATCAAATTTGACATATCAGCCATTTAAACCACACTTACTAGTCAATGAGGTTGTACTTACTATTTCATCAGACTTGACTTACCACTCATTTGAATCACACTTACTACTCAATAAGGCTCTCCTTACTACTTTATCAGGCTTGACTTACCACTCATTTAAGTCACATTTACTACTCAATTAGACTGTACTTACTACTTTATCAAACTTGACTTATCACTCATTTAAACAATACTTACTACTCAATAAGACTCTACTTATTACTTTATTAGACTTGACTTATCAATCATTTAACTAAACTTAAGACTACATTTACTATTTCATCAAACTTGATTTTTTTTTTTCTTACCACTTGAATCTCATAATTTTTCTTTTAACTAGGTGAAACGTTGTTCCAACAAAATATAAAAATTTATAAATTCAAAATATAATGGAAGTGAAAGTTAAAAAAGATAGACTCACCAAAGGAGTTCCAAATCAACAACAATTCTATCTTAAAATTTTCAAAAGTTTTAGAAATGAACATCAAATTTTGTTTATGGAATCGTCAAATGAATTTGAAATTTTCCTATATTTTGTTAATCATATTTCTCATTAATTGCATTTATTGTGGTAGAGGAAAATGATACTAGGTTTCATTTATTGCCATCCATTACCATTAAGTAGATAAATAAAAAAATCATATTCCATAAAATGTAAAAAATTATAATAAAATTTATAAATTTCATATTTATTTTGTACATTTTTTTTTTTGTTTACATTCTATTTTATAAATTTTATATTTATTTTAGAGGTTAGGTGCATTTTATTAATGTTTGAATGGTAAGTGTAGTTATCTGGAATAGTAAGTATAACCATATCAAGTAGTAAGTGTGTTTAGTTGTTGTAGTAAGTTGGAAACTACTCATTTAAACTATACTTACTACTTTATCAGACTTGACTTACTACTCATTTAAACCACTCTTACTACTCAATGAAACTCTCCTTATTACTTTATAAGACTTGACTTACCATTCATTTAAATAACACTTACTACTCAATGGGACTCTATTTACTACTTTATCAAACTTGACTCGTCACTTAAACAATACTTACTAGTCAATTAGACTCTATTTACTACTTTATCAAACTTGACTCATCACTTAAACAATACTTACTACTCAATAGGACTCTACCTACTATTTTAGTAGACTTGATTAATCACTCATTTAAACTAAACTTAAAACTGCATTTACTATTTCATCAAACTTTTTTTTTTCTTACCACTTAAATCTCATAATTTTTCTTTTAACTAGGTGAAATATTGTTCCAAAAAAACATTAAAATTTATAAATTCAAATATCATGAAAAGTTAAAGTAAAAAAAGAGCTAGAGACTATAGAGATTAGGAGTGAGCAGCAAATATACTGATCTTCCAAAATCGACCGAGCCGAATCGATCCGCCGCATTTCGAATGGATGCGTAATGACGAGCAGACGGTTGCGGATTGATTTTCTCCAATCCGCCAATTTGGCAGACGAATGGCAGCTTTGAGGTTTCTTTGGCCGCAACCGAACCGCCAAACCATGAGCACCCTTAGTAATTTATAAGACTTTGTATTTTTAATTTGTTTAAATAGTCTGTTTGTGTTTTCAATTAAAAAAGAGTTTAAATATTCTGTTGAAAAAAGTTTTCAACTTGAATATATTTTTTGAATTGAAAAAAATAAACTTATTATTTATCTATATATATATTTTTTAAATCTAATTCTAAAAATAATAAATAGAAAATAGATATATATGCTAGTTGGTTTTTGTTTTCAAAAACATATATAGATGTAACAATACAGAGACATACAATCTCTACTACTGCTCTGTTCATGGTTTTGGTGGTTTGAATTGTTTTTATATTTTAAGAACCACATGTTGTAATACTTTATGTGGATGAGACATGCTGTGATTGTAACATGTAGATGAGGCATGCAGTGATTGTGATATTCTAAAGTTTCAAACTTTCTTTCTTTGGATGAGGCATGTAGTAATTGTAATACTTTTTTAAGTCATTGACTGTAATACTTTTTTTTTTCTTTTTTTCTTTTTTTTGAGGAAGTGCACAAGTTGAATTATGTTTAAAATTTATAATTCGCATCCATCCGCTAAACCGCCAATCCACTCAATTCACATCCGCCGGATTGGCGGACGGATGTGGATTGATTTTTTTCAATCTGCCAATATGATGGACGGATGGCGGATTGGAAGTTTTGTGGCCGCAGCCGACCCGCCCCACCCCTAATAGAGATAGATTCTTACCTAAAGAGTTCTAAATCAACAACAATCTTATCTTCAAATCTTCAAATATTCAAAATTTTTAAAAACAAACACAAAATTTTGTTCATGGAATCCTCAAATAAATTTTAAAATTTCCTATATTTTATTAATTACATTTATTATTTTCAAGTGTGGTAAATGAAAAGGAAACTAGGTTTCATTTATTGCCATTAAGTAGATGAATAAATAAATTTAAAAAAATCATATTTCATAAAATGTAATAAATTATAATAAAATGTATAAAATTCACAATTATTTTGTATATTTTTTTCTTAAATTCTATTTTGTAAATTTTATATTTATTTTAGAGGTTTTGAAAATTTATTATAACTTAATTTTTTAAATTTACCTATTACCTGAATAGCAGGTTAAGTGTATTTTATTAATAATTGAATGGTAAGTATAGTTATTAGAAATAGTAAGTATAATCATATCAAATAGTAAGTACACTTAGTTATTGTGGTAAGTTGAAAACCACTTTTTGGTTTCAAAAACTACCTTATTTTTTACGAAATTATCAAGATTTCTTAACCTGGTTTTAATTATTACCAATCAATGGTTAGATTTATTTTACTTTTAGATCTAATGGTCCAAGTTTATTTATGTATGGTACATGAAAACCACCTTCATGTATCATAGAAAAATAATCTAATGGTTGGAAATGTAACCTGGATGTATATACAGTGGCAGGGGAAAATGTTTTAGCAAAGTGGCGGTACGGGTCGATTTTTTCAATGGGTTGGTATTTTCAAACCGCCACCTGCACTAACCTGCTAGTCCTGGCATCTCAACCCACCCAACTGCTTGCCAGAATTGAAAAAAAAAACCTCAATTCGGAGCGATTTTGTGCACAACCCTAAACATTCACTATTATTTTTGTAATTTCACAAATATCATTAGCATATCATTCTGATGAATTTAATTTTTTTTTTTCCCCATTATGGGGTTTTGAAAGTGCCCCTTATATCAAGTTCCTAGTAATTTACCCTTAATTTCAATCCAATTGTCAAAAGGTAACTATCAAATGAACTAAATTTGACACAATTTAAAAAATTCAGAAGTGAATTTGATGCATTTAGAACTACAAATGAACAAATTGATATATCAAGAAGCTAACAGTGAATTCATGCTTCTTTTAAAAATAAACCGAATATTTTAATCAAATATACGTTACTACGAGTTTTTACTTGTGTTGATGAAGATCGAACTGGATTGGCTGATAACAATGTAGACGAAATTGAGAATTATTTCCATCGCCGACTTGTTTGATTTGCATAACATCGAGTTGATTAGAAGACATAGATGGTGTGTGGCCTATATATACTCCACCGGAGACTTCTCGTCCAGTTGCCGGAAGTCGCCGGACGCCATTATGGGCTAGGGTTAGGGGCGGCGACGCGGCGGCGGTGGGGCTTAAGAAGAGAAAGGGCAAGCGGTTCGGTTTCGGTCGGTTGAAGGAAAATTTAAGCACCAAATCATTGAAAGATAAATAAATATATTGTAGAATCAAAACCAATAGTCAGTTTTCTGGTTTTAAAAAAATAGAAAATAAGTATTTATTTAACAAATAGAAATTTGTTTTCATATATAAAAATATTTTCAAAGCTCCGAATATTTTTTAAAATAAAAATATTTTGAAAATAAATGATAATAAAAATAGAGAACATGTTTAGTGAGTTGTTAGAGGTGGCGGCTGATAGTAAAGGGTGGACAAATGTGCTGATCGACCGTGGGAGTGGTTAGAAGTGGTCATTAGAGTTAGTTATTACAGTGTCACTAAAAGATGGCTGAAACTTGTTGACAGTTCATCGATTGACAATAGTTAGTGGTGGCAGAGAGATTAGAAAGTGATAAATTGTTCTGAAAACGGCTAAAAGTACCCTTTTTTATATTCATATCCGAAATTTATAAATAAAAAAAAAATCAATTCAATTTGTTTTTGAAAACAAAATCAATATATTAAACAAATTTTCGTTTGTAATTTTAAAAGAAATGAATATGAAAACAAATAACTTGGAAACATTCAGACATGTTTACAACTTTCACAAGTTGACAAGAGGGTCCATACTTCATAGGAACTTGTCAATATGGAAAATTTTATGTGTTCACTGAATAAGTCGTCAAAGCCTCAATCTTGGCCAAAAGAAAGATCGTTTGGAGTCCTTGGAAGTAGGAACTCCCTGTTAAACCTAATCATAGTTCTGTCTAAAGTGTAATGTGATTCAAGTTATCAATCTAGGTGACAGATTATCACACATTCTAATAACCATATCACATTTTGTAGAGGAATGTTGAGTCATTAAAGAGTGTAAAAGATAAATTTGTCCATAATATTTAAAATTACGCAAATTATACTCGCAGTCTTTAACCTTTTTTTTTCCACTGTGTGTGTGTGTGTGTTTGGTCACGATCCAAACGGAGTGTTATAGTTTCATTTAACTTGAAGAGAATGATTGTAGCAGGGATGGAGCCAAAAAGTATCTGTAATATATACCTTATAAAATTATGTTAGTAACCCTCCTAAATTATTTTAAGGTACCTAATATTTTTAATTTTTCAAAAAGAGCCCCTTATATGAAGTTTTAAAAAAGGAGTAATAATAATAATACACATTGAGTTGGAATATTGTCATTCCTTCGTTTTCAATAAAAACATCCACTATTATTTTTGTAATTTCACAAATGACATAAACATATCATTCTAATAAATTTAGTTTATTTTTTCCGCATTATGGGGGTATGAAAGTGCCCTTATATCAAATTCCTAATAATTTACCCTTAACTTCAATCCAATTGTCAAAAGGTAGCTATCAAATGAACTAAATTTGACACAATTTAAAAAATTCAAAAGTAAATTTGATGCAATTAGAACTACAAATGAACAAATTGATATATCAACAAGCTAACAGTGAATTCATGCTTCTTCTAAAAATAAACCGAATATATTAATCAAATATACGTTACTGCGAGTTTTTACTTGTGTTGATGAAGATTGAACTGGATTGGCTGATAGCCATGTAGACGAAATTGAGAATTATTTCCATCGCCGACTTGTTTGATTTGCATAACATCGAGGTGATTAGAAGACATAGATGGTGTGTGGCCTATATATACTCCACCGGCGTCCAGTTACCGGAAGTCGCCGGACGCCATTATGGGCTAGGGTTAGTGGCGGCGACGCGGCGGCAGTGAGGCTTAAGAAGAGAAAGAGCAAGCGGTTCGGTTTCGTTCGGTTGAAGGAATATTTAAGCACCAAAGCATTGAAAGATAAATAAATATACTGTAGAATCAAAACCAATAGTCACTTTTCTGGTTTTAAAAAAATTGAAAATAAGTATTTATTTAACAAATAGAAATTTGTTTTCATATATAAAAATATTTTGAAAATAAATGATAATAAAAATAGAGTACATGTTTAGTGAGTTGTTAGAGGTGGCCGCTGATAGTGAAGGGTGGACAAATGTGGTGATCGACCGTGGGAGCGGTTAGAAGTGGTCATTAGAGTTAGTTATTACAGTGTCACTAAAAGATGGCTAGAACTTGTTAACAGTTCACCGATTGACAACAGTTATTGGTGGCAGAGAGATTAGAAAGTAAAAAATTGTTCTGAAAATGGCTAAAAGTACTTTTTTTTATATTCATATCCAAAATTAAAAAATAAATAAATAAATCAATTCAATTTGTTTTTGAAAACAAAATCAATATATTAAACAAATTTTCGTTTGTAATTTTAAAAGAAAAGAATATGAAAACCAATAAAAAAATGAAAGCATAATATTGTGCTTTGCCATAGATTACATTTTTATCAGGGCACAAGGTCTAAATTCCTGCTCAACAATTTCTTACTGAAAGCATTAGCACAAACATAAAATAATAGTTTCAGTCAAAATGGCAAGCCTTACTCTGTTGGATTCACCACAATACAATAAAATCAAAGCCAATAATGATGTGTTCGGTCAACTACCCACCATATCAAGAGAAATTCAATAAAGTATTACTCCTTTTGATTTTGGAGCAAATATACTGAATACAGTTCTATTTTTTTTCTTACTGACTTGTCAAATAACAATAAAATTTCAGAATTTAAAGTAAGACTTAATATACTAACATGACAAGTATCACATCAATTAATAAAAAAAATATTAAAGAATTATTTATTTGTATAACACCTATATTTTGGAGCTTTGCCCTTTCTCAAGCAAGAAAAGCAAAACAATTCAAAACCCAAGAACACCTATAGGCCCCGTTTGTTTTGGGTTATAGCAAGGGGATTAGGATTACTAGTACCTTGGGATTAGTATATGGGGTGTTTGTTTTGAGAGATAGCCTTGGGACTATTAATACCTTGGGACTAACTAATACCTTGGTATTACTAATACCTTGTTTGTTTTGAGAGATAGGGAGGGTATTACTAATACCTTGGTATTACTAATACCCTTGGGGAGGGGATTCATAGTGAGGAGGTAGAGATGGTATTAGAAAAATAGTGAGGGGATTAGAAATTTTTTTATTTTTTTTATTTTTTATATATTGGAAATTTTTTTTAAAATATAATTTTTAATTTTTTATATTTTTTTATTTGTTTTATTATTTTATATAAAAATAATTTAACAATTCCTCACTACTAATCCCCTCACTATCAATCCCCTCACTACTAATCCCCTCACTATCAATCCCCTCACTAACAATCCCCTCATTATTAATCCCCTCACTATCAATCCCCTCAATTCTATCTCTGAAAACAAACGACCCTCACTAACAATCCCCTCACTATTAATCCCCTCACTATCAATCCCCTCCATTCCATCTCTGGAAACAAACGGGGCCATATGATACACTCAACTTTAATCCAGCCCCAAACTCCTTTTGTGAATTTCAAAACAACACATTGGTCCCATTCCTCTCAATCAACAAAAGCTTCTTCTTTTTTTTTTTTTTTTTATTCTTCCCTTCTCTTTTACTTTATTTATTTATTTTAATAAGTCCATCCACTTCACAGTTTATTTATACAGTAATTTCATTTCATCGCCCTGATTACTTCACTGTTTTTTTCCTTCATAATAATTCTCCCAAAATGCTTTCTCTTCCACAATCCCAAAAGCAAACCATGGCCACTCCACTCAATCAAATTGTAGTATCAAAACCAGCCACGAATCAACAAATTCCGGCACCGAACATGCCGTATGTCAGTTTAACAAAAGCCAATGAGCAACCGGTGCTCCGGCAACCTCGCCGGACAAACTTAATAGTGTGGTGTGGTGCAATCCTCTGTTTAATCTTCAGCCTCCTGCTCATCTTCTTCGGAGTCGGAACTTTGATAGTCTATCTCGTCATCAAGCCAAGAATCCCGGCATTTGATACCCCAATTGCAAGCCTCAGTGCCATCTACTTTGACTCGCCGGAGTATTTCAACGGTGATTTCACCTTCGTTGCGAATTTCTCCAACCCGAGTCGGAAACTTGAAGTGAGATTTGAGTACGTAGAAATCGAGCTCTACTTTTTTGACAGTCTCATAGCAACTCAAGCACTGCAGCCTTTCACGCAGAGACAAGGGGAAGCAAGACTGGTATCGGTTCACATGACATCAAGCTTGGTTTATTTGCCCCCAAACATGGCGCTAGACCTTCAAAAGCAGGTACAGAGAAACAGAATCATGTATAATATAAGAGGAACTTTCAGAGTGAGAGCTAACCTGGGTCTGCTTCATTTTTCTTATTGGTTGCACGGACGATGCCAATTAGAGATGACTGGTCCACCTACAGGTGTTTTGCTTGGCCGGAATTGTAGAACCAAGAGATGAAAATGCAGAACATGTATTGTTTCCTCTGTTTTCTCCGTTTTCTTTCACCCAAATTGTTCAGGTTTTTGTCTAAATGGCAATTTTCACGTATCTGATGATATGTATACAACTCTTTTTGTATTGTACCTTCACAAGGGATGTTCTTGTACAATTGCAGAATCAAATAACACAGCCAAAGAGCTTCATTTTACATTGAAGCTTTGTTTTCTACAAAATGTTCTCCATAATTATCCTATGTTTGGTTGCAACTTTGAAACTAATTTGCTAGTGGTTGCATTAGTGGGGGTGGTGGTAGTCGTGGTGGCAGTGGTGTCGTGGCATTTGTAAGGCCTAAGTTCAAAAGATGTTTTTCACCGTCAAAAGTAGAAAATGTTTTCACCGCAAATAATCTTATTTTCATTGACCACAAGCTTTCATTTTTCGTAGTAGCAAACACTAGAAAATGCAAAAAATGTTTTCCAAAATTTTTTTTTGGCCAAAACAAACAAAATGTATATGTTTATCAGTGTTCCTTGTTTAAAACAAGGATAACTAGATTGACAGGAGAAAGATATTGGGTGGAAGAACTAGTCAGTGACACAAAGGAATCAACAAATAGTACGAGATTGTATTCTATGCCATTTCTTATTGATTAAGTTTTCAATAATATTATTCAATTTAATAATGATGTGTTGTACATTCCACTTTTAACTTGTACATTATATCTATTAAATGGACAAAACTTATCTAAAAAGTATGCAGCTTGATCCAGGATCTTCAAAGCTAGGATCATGATTCATATCAAACTTCATTATTTCTTTTCAAGGAGGAAGAAGATTATGCAACGCCAAAGTCTGTGATATCAAATTCCCAATATGAGTTGATTGAAGCTCAACAACCTTAACCAACTGGAGCCACACACACACACACCCAAAAAAAAAAAACCAATAACATTGAGACTATAATGCATTTAACCCATATGGGGAAGAATTGACAGTTTCAATCTTTCAGTGAATCAAAAGCATAAAGATGATCTAAATTTGTCATCCAGGATGATTGAACTGGACTTCGCCTATTGCAAATCCAAGCGGTGAACTTCAAAAGGTATGTCACATTTAGATGCACCAGAGCCTACCCGGTGAATTGTTCTAGAAGCTCTAAATGTTGATCGGTTTTCATCATTCAGTAAGGTTGATTTGCAACCTATTGAATAAAACGAGCCATTAAACATCAAATATGGGATTTTGCCTATGGGTATTAGTCCTTTGTTAGTCACCAAAAACACACACAGCACCAAACACAAGCTACTGATTGCGCAGTTATTTGTGGAGATGTTATCTACACAAAAATAAGAACCACAACCACAAGAAAAGCTTGCAATATCGATAAGATGTGAAGCAATTTTCTCTTTACTCACACCTACAACCTATCTCCCAGCATGGAATCCAACCATACTCTAACCAAGCATAAACACTACTGGCCACACTATGAAACCATAATATAATCAAGCTAAATTTCAACACAACTAGAGTAAGAAACCAAGGCAACGAATTGCATCCAAAAACCCATAACAGTCTATTAAATCAAAAATTACTAACAACAAATTAAAACACTATGATCTTGAAAACTTATCAATTATCACGAGGAATTTTTTTGCACAAGAAAATCAAAGGACTGGACTTTGTCTGAACCAGGGACCTCTATTCCTTTCCTCTAGGTGATTGCAATGAAAGTTCTTTGCTTTTCTTGTCACCCAAACAAAAAACAAGAACTTCCTCCAAGAAAAAATCATCACGTACCAGCATAGAATCCAATCATTCTCTAAGTAAGCATAACACGAACGGCTACACTGTGAAAACCATGATACAATCAAGCTCAATTTCAACACAACTAGAGTAAGAAACCAAGGCAATGAATACTGAATCCCGAAACCCATAACAGTCTATTTAATAAAAAACTAGTAACAACAAATAAACAAACTGTGATCATGAAAACTTATCAATTATCATGAGGAATTTTCTTGCATAAGAAAAGCTGAGGACTGGTCATTGCAATGAAAGTTCTTTGCTTTTCTTGCCACCCAAAAAAAAAAAAGATACATGAAATCATCACATACTATCAAACTTCGGATGGTGTTTTCGCAACGATCGACAAAGCATGTAGTCCACTCTGCAATTCATCTTGCAACAACCCATAAATCAGCCTATGCCTCTTCACTAAGCTCTTCCCTTCAAACTCCATTGACACCACTTTCACATTAAAATGAGTCTCACCATCACTGCCCTTCACACCAGCATGCCCTGCGTGTTGATACGATACATCTTCGACTTGCAACTCAGTAGGACTCAGCTCTGTCTCCAATTTTTCCTTAATTCTCTTCCCTCTACTCCCTAACCCACCATCAGCATCTGAATTCGATACTGAATCATCAATCGCTGCTTCAGAACTCACTCCGAGCTTCAAATCGTCAACGCCAATGCCATTTTTTGAGCTTAAATTGGAATCCTCAAAGGGTTTTGTGGCCATTCTTTGGATCGAGATTGATTTGAAGAGTGAGAGGTTTGGAGATATTGTCGGTGTTGATATATAACTAGGGTTTTGCAGATTTGGGGGAGGAGGAGAGATTGAGGGAATTTGGTATAGAAAATGGGTGCTCACTTTAAAAAAACATTAAAATAAATTACGAATATAAAAGTGGTCATTTTTTAAGAAGATAAATAATATAACGGAAAATTACAAAAAACAATTTAGAATTTGACTGATAACAATTAATACTACTCATAAAAAAATAATAATAATAATAAATAAAGGAATAATTTAATAATTTTTTTTATTAATGATGAAGTGGATAGGGACTAAGTAAGAAATGAGAAGGGTAATGGTAAGCTGGGAAAGGAAAGAGGGTGGGTGAATGAAAAAAAATGATTGAGGGGTAACACCGTCGCGAATTAAGAAATATTCGAGGTGATTATCAACGTCAAATGCGGGAGGTGGCTATTAATAGTATTGAAGGGAGAAAATAAAAGTGGCTTATTTGTCTAAAGGAAAATATTTGAAAATTTTAGAGGAAGAGTTTTAGTGGTCTCATTATGTGGTGTGATATTTTTGACTTGTATTTTTTTTATTTTTTTATTTTGTCATATCACTAGAGTTTTTTAATTTCTATTTTTAGAGGTTTGTATCATTACTTCTGGTCTAAATTGGTTTTTATCATTGCTTCTGGTCTACATTGCCCATATAGACAGATAGTTAGAATTTATGCAATTTTAAAAATTCTAAATTTAAATTGAAACAATTAAAATGTTAAGAGCTTGATTTGTTCAAACATTGAATTATTATTATTATTTTTATTGTAATTTCTATAATATAGCTAACTTGATTAATCTAATTAATTTGATTATGTGGACGAATAAAAAATACTACCTATTTCGATTTTTTATTTGGAAAAATACTTTGAAAATAAGGTGTAATATATAAATTTAAAATTAATATGATGTGCAACACATTCAAGTATGATCTATAAATGTACTTTGTTGAATAGAAAATGACATGTGAGAGGGAGGTTTATGACCTAATATTGGGCCTAGCTGGTTTGGGCCGGAGTCAGAGTCTTTGCTCGGTCAAACGTTGGGTGCGCGCTGGACTGAGGACTCAGTCCAATTATGTTGGAACAACGTTGGAATCCCAGCCCGGAGAAGATGTGCGCTTTGCTGAGTTGGATAGGATTAGTTCTCAGAAGATCAGGTTCGACTGAGCAGGAACTCAGTCGTGACTGGGGAGCTCGATTGAGCCCATGATGAGGAATTATTAAGGAAACCAGACAAGTAGCATAGTCGTAAAGTAATGGCATGACGCTGCACTAAGAGTACCTTGGTGGGGAGTATTATGCTACGTGATGGGACTGAGGAAAGAAGATTTTATTGTCCGTATGCGTCGGTACCGTTTGGCGATTTCATCATTTGGTGTTTAGCTGTATAAGCGCTGACACGTGGGAGAACGTGAAAGGAGAGTAGGTTCACGCGTCCAGAGGGGAATGGACGCAAAGGCGCGCCCAGAAACTATATAAACAATGCTACGCCTCCATATTCAGGTTTGGAACATTCTCTGATCAGAGCTCACCTACCACTTTGTCCCCTCTCTCTCTCTCCTTTCTTGCTCTCTCTGTGTGCTAACTTGATCGTTGAAGAGGCTTTCTACCAACCGCCCACCGGGTAGCTCACCATCTTTGTGTTCTCAGGTCAGTCGAAGGGAAGCGTAGCTTGGACACGAGGAGTGTGGATAATGTCGAATATTTGGCTCCCGTACAATTGGCGCCGTCTGTGGAAAACTTTGACAGACAAAACCCTTGTCCTCTAAGCTCATCCAATCATCTTTCATGGTGAACAACGACGAAACTCCGCTGTTCGTCGTTGACGGCATCACCCCAAAGTCGGTCCGAAGGAAAGACGGACCCCCCGCCGTTCCGAACATGGCAAGCCTGGAGACTTCATCTAGAGGGCTTTCCAGAAATGCACGAGACAAGCGCACCAGGAGCACCGATCACTCTCAGAGTCCAAACGGACACCGGCAGCGAAGAGAGTCGTACGCTCAATGCTTGAAGCATAAGCTGAGAGACCAACACGCCATCATCCGGAGGATGGCGGTGGAGATAGAAGCGTTGAAGCGACAAGTCAAAGGGAAGAGTGTTGCTGGAGTGGGAAACCACAGTGAGCGCACTCAACCCCGTCATTCAAGCAGCCAAAACTGGCGAAGGACGTCTTCCCTTTCCTTCACCAAGAGCTATGGGGCTGGTGATTCTGACCCACCAGTGGAGAAGTTGGGCGCACGAGATAGTAGCTACCGTCCCTCATATCCGTCGACGACGTCGAGATACTCTTACTTTGCCCGTTCGGAGGACTTGAAGAACGTCTTGGAAGAATAAGCGCGTTAGCGGGAGGCGCAAAAGGTGCCGGCACTGCAGTGGTTATCCCACGGAGGTCGCCCCAGTGAAGAACTCATAATGCTGCCACCACGCCCAGTTGTACATATCCCTTTGGACAGAGACCTGGCGAGGCTGAGGGCCACCCCTTTCTCCCTCTAGATAGAAACCTCGCCACTTTCTGTGGGCTTTCATCAGTCCAAGTATACACTCTATGATGAAAAAATCGATCCATACATGCATGTGAGCTACTTTCAACAGGTCATGGCTAGCTACAGGCGGAATAACGCACTTACGTGCCTTATTTTTCCGTCAAGTTTGGATGAGTTGGGCCTGAAATGGTTCGAGAGGATGCTGGAGGAAAGTATCGAAAGGTGGCAGCAACTGGCGGAGGCGTTCGTGACCCGATTCAAGAGAAACACCAAAACGCCCAAAGAAGTAGACCGTCTTCTGAGCGTCAAGATGGAACCGGGCAACTCATTCAACGCGTACAACGCCACGTATTGGGAAACTTTCAACGAAATCCTTGACTGCTGGACCAACTTGGAGATCACGCAATACAAGCGCGGTCTTCTAGTCAGATATAGACTTCGAGACTCACTCACTATGAATCAACTGATGACCATGGAATTATTGATGCAGCGCATCAATGAACACATCCAAGTTGAGGATGATGCCGCTGCAGCTACCGCGAAGGTGAATCTAGTGGCATCGGACAAAAGAGTGGCCAAAAAGGTCCACACGATTAGATAGGAGGCAAACCGTCTGAGCAACCATGATAGAGATTCAAATCGCGGTGCAAACCGCAACAACCGGGGTAAGGGTCGTCGCAACGACCGAGCTGACTACCCCTGTGATACCACGGAAGATGCAAGAAGAAAGTTAAACTCCCGAACAGGCATCACTATGGTTTTCAAGATCCCAATTTATTGTATCCTTAGCGAAATCCATGACGAGGCATATGTCCAGTTTCCAGGTAAGTTGGGTGATGCGCAGAGAGGCTTCAATCCGAGATACCGTTACACCTACCATGGTGAACATGGCCACCGCACAGAAGATTGCTTCCCTTTGAAGCAGCATCTAAAGGAGCTGGTGGCTGCCGGGCACCTAGATTGCTATATAGATAGCCGCGCTAAGGCCGCACCTCATGCTCAAGTTGAACCCAACGGTTTGGCCACCCTAGAAGCGTCCCCCCAAGGTGTGGTCAATGTGATCCATGGTATCGTCGAGCCAACACGAGTGTGCGAGCTCCGAGGGATGATAAAAAAAGTAGAGCATATGATGGAAGTCTTGTCAGTCCAACCTGCGATTAAAAATGGCAAAATCAAGGCGAAAGATGTGCTCAGCTTTTCAAGCCGAGATCTTGAACATATTCAAACACCGCACAATGATGCGTCGGTGGTCACGCTTCACGTCAGGGACTTTGATGTTAGACACATTCTGATCGACCAGGGCAGCTCGGTTGAAATAATCTATTACAACGCCTTCAAGCAGCTCAAGCTCGAAGAGAAAGATTTGACCTCAGCAACATCGCCGCTGGTTGGCTTCAACTTGCAGCCGGAATGGCCAGTAAGCAAGATCATCCTACCGGTTAAAGCGGGGACCGTCGTCAAATAGGTGGAGTTCTGGGTGTTGAAGGCACCCGCCACATATAACCTGATCCTAGGCAGAGGATGGCTTCATGCCATGTAAGCGATAGTGTCGACTTTCTACAAAGTCATGAGGTTTCCCTCTACTACTGGCATGATAGAAAAAGTTTGAAGCGATCAAGTACTAGCCAAGCAATGTTTCGTGGCTGTAAACAGAAACCGAGCTGCCAAAGGCTTTGTATAAATGGTCGAAGGACCGAAAGATCAAAATGTCCTGGAAGACGTGGGCACCAAAGTTGAGGAAAAAGCTATCAAAGACCTAGTGGAAGTACGAATCAACAAGAATGATCCTGAGAAGTTTTTTCTGTTAAGATCCACCCTTACCGCTCAAGAACGATTAGAGATGGTGAATTTTTTAGTGGTGAACATTGAAGTTTTTGCTTAGACGCCTTACGACATGCCTGGCATCGATCCAAACCTCATTAGCCACTGACTCAATGTTTTCCCTGATGCCCGGCCAATCGTTTAATGAACGTGAAGGTCAGCGCTTCATCACGCCAAGGTGGTGGCAGAAGAAGTGAAGAACCTACTTGAAGCAAGGGTTATCCTAGAAGCACATTATCCATGGTGGGTTTCCAACACGGTCGTAGTGCTGAAAAAGAATAGGAAATGGCGAGTTTGTGCCGACTACAAGACGATCAACCATGTTTGCCCTAAAGACAGTTTCCCTCTGCCCAGAATCGACCAACTTATGGACCTAACAGCCAGTCATAACTGACGTAGTTTTTTCGACACCTACCATCACTACCACCACCACCAGATTGCCATACATGAGCTCGACCAAGAGATCACTTCTTTCACAACCCCGAGAGGATTGTTATGTTATAGAGTTATGCCCTTAGAATTGAAGAACGTCGGAGTAACCTCTCAATAGATGGTTACGGAGATGTTCGCCCCTTTGTTCGGCCAAATGATGGAAGCCTACATCAACGACATGGTTGTGAAGAGTAAATGTGAGACCGACCACTTGGCCGACTTAACAAAGATGTTCGCCATTCTCAAACGACACAAGTTGCGTCTGAACACATCCAAGTGTGCTTTCGGCATGGGGTCAGGGAAGTTTTTGGGTTTTCAGGTCACTAATTACGGGAATGAAGCGGATCCCTTTCAAATCAAAGCCATCCAAGAATTGGAACAACCCAACTCGGCAAAGGACGTGCAACATCTTGCCGGAATGGCAGTCGCACTTAATCGATTTATAAGTCGGTCGTCAGATCGTTGTCGCCCTTTCTTCCAAGCCTTGAAATCGAAGTTTTCATGGGATGCATAATGTGACAATGCATTAGTCGAACTGAAGACGTACCTATCCTTCGCCCCACTTCTTGTCACGTCTAAGCAGGGCGAAGAGCTCTACCTCTACCTGGCCGTTTCCTAGCATGTGGTCAGCGCGGTGCTGGTGAGAGCGGAGGGCATACAACACTTGCCGATCTTTTATGTTAGAAGAACCTTACTCCCGACGGAGTCGAGATACTTGCCACTAGAGAAACTTGCTTTGGCACTAATGATGGCCTCAAGAAAATTGACACATTACTTTCATGCTTACACGATTGTGGTGCTGACCGAGTTCCCTTTAAAAGCCTTGTTTAAGCGGGGGAAATTCGACATCAAATTTCAACGGAGGACCGCCATCAAGGCTCAGACATTGGCAGACTTCATCACAGAATTTTCACCTAGAACTCACCCTGTATGTCTGGTAGACCTTACCGATGCAACCGAGCTAAAGGGGACAGGCATAACGGAAATTGCACAGCCATCTCCTACTTCGATCCAAATAAATGCTTCCACTGAGTGAAGCGCAGAAGGCGACGTGGAAATTGCGCGCCTGAGTAGAGATCCACCACTTGAAGAACAACCACCTCTTGGCAATGTATTGGTGGATTTGGGAATGATGGGGCGACCTGTGGGATCTAACACTACATCGCCAAGGGAGAATGAAGGCGTGCAAATTACAATCGACAATGGTGTACTTGCTGCGGAAATAGCCGAGCAGTCGAGCAACTCTGATCACCTGAACCTTCAAATGTCCCAAGACCCCACAGAATGTTGAAAGCTTTTCATCGGCAAAATGTGGAAACTTTTGGTCGATGACGCTTCAAATAGTCATGGAGCCGGGCTAGGAGTAGTCTTGATCTTACCAGATGGACTGATTATTGAACATTCCATCACGCTGGGATATCTTGCGTCAAACGACGAGACTGAGTACAAAGCGCTGCTTATCAGACTAAAAAGCGCGCTCCAAATGCAAGCATCCGAGCTTGTGGTCTACAGTGACTCCTAACTCATTGTAAACCAAGTATGTGGAGAATACGAAGCCAACGATGACAGAATAGCCAAATACCAAACTCTGGTGAGAGAGCAAATCAAGAAATTCCAAGCTATAAGAGTTCAACAAATTGGTCGAGAAGATAACGGCCGGGTAGATGAGTTGGCTGGTTTGGATTCCATGGCCGACAAATCAATCCCCAGCCCTTTCCTGATTGAATTCCTCCTAAGACCTAACATTGAAGACTCAGAGCAGACAGAAATTCTCTGCACCGAGCTAGGTCCTTCATGGATGGACTCTATCATCCTTTTCCTTAAAGAAAGAATCCTGCCGACCGACAAGAAAGAGGCACACAAAGTCCGGGTAAAGTCTGGGTGATTTTGGCTTTCTCCATCCGACGTTTTGTATAAGAAGTCATTCACCGGTCCATATCTCAAGTGCGTTCACCCAAACAAAGTCGATGCTTTTCTTTTTGAGACCCATGAAGAAATGTGTGGGAGTCACATCGGCAGGAGATCTCTAGCCTACCGCGCTATTTCGCAAGAATACTGGTGGCCATGCATGCAGGCAGATGCACAAAAATACAAGAAGTGCCAGAAGTTCGCCCACCAAATTCATCAGCCGGCCAGAGTGCTTATTTCTCTCACAAGTCCTTGGCCTTTCGCAATGTGGGGGCTTGACATAGTTAGACTATTCCCAACCGCGCCGCGCAATCGCAAGTTTTTCATAGCGGCGACAGACTACTTCACCAAATGGGTCGAAGTCGAGCCCTTGGCCACAATTAAGGAAAATGATGTGAAAAAATTTTTCTGGCAGAATGTGGTAACGCGGTTTAGGATCCCCAAAACTTTAATCTCTGATAATGGCACCTAATTTGATGGAAGACTGTTAAGAGGATTCTGCGAAGAGCTAAAGATAGAGTTCTACAACTTAACGCCGGCTTACCCACAATCGAATGGCCAAGCAAAAGCATCAAATAAAATAATTCTGGACGGGTTAAAAAAGAGGCTGGAAAAGGCCAAAGGGAAGTGGACTGAGGAACTTTCAAATGTCTTCTGGGCCTATCGAACTACGCCAAGATGCTCAACCGGTGAGACACCATTCGCTTTGGCATATGGCATGGAGGTGGTCATCCCACTGGAGATCGACATGCCTACCATCCGCAGTGAAAATTTTGAGCCAGACTTAAATGCCGAAGCCATTGCTCTAAAATTGGACCTTGCAGAAGAACGCCGAGAAAAGGCGTTAATCCATGTCACAGCACACCAATAATCCAAAAAGTATAACAAAACAGTTTACCCCAGACAGTTTAAAGTCAGGGATTGGGTCCTAAGGAAGGTGATGGGCAACACTCTTGTGCAGGGCGAAGGGAAGCTAAGGGCAAACTGGGAAGGACCTTACAAGATAATCGGTTTGGTGGGCAAAAGGACATACCATCTAGAGGATTTAAACAGCAAAGCAATACCCCGGCCATAGAACGCGGCCAATTTGAAGTTGTATTATTTTTAGTTTCAATCTTTGATGTAATTTTTTGCAAGGGACAAGCATTTCCCTCCATGTGCCAATATGTTTCTTTTCAGTCACCATGTGAATTTATACAAGCTGTATGTAATAGAAATGAATTACTGTACATAGAAAATTTGTTGTGGTTAATGGATTGCAATGGACAAGGGGCAACTGTTTCCCAACCGAGGTGATTTTACCCAGTCAAAAAAGTTGATGAATTGTTCAACTCAAAGCTATAACCGAGGTAATTTTGCCCGGTTAAAAGAGTTGATGAATTGTTCAACTCCAGGCTTTTGGGTGAGATAATTTTGCTCAGCCATCAGAGTTGATGAATTATTCAACTCTAGACATTTAGCCGAGGTGATTTTTGCTCGGATGAGAGAGTTGATGAATTGTTCAACTCTAAGCTTTTAGTCGAGATGATTTCGCTTGATCTTTAGAGTTGATGAATTGTTCAACCCTAGGCTTATAGCCTAGATGATTTTGCTCAGTCTTTGGTGTTGATGAATTATTCAACTCTAGGCTTTTATCTAAGATGATTTTGCTCGGTTAGTAGCGTTGGCGAATTGTTCAACTTTTATCCAACTTTTGTTCAACTCCTAATGTCAAGCCAATGAGTTTTGCCCGGCAATATGAGTTGGAAAACTAATCGACTCCAAATGTTAAGCCGAGGTGTTTTATCCGGCTAGACTAGTTGATGACTTGGTCAGTTTCGAGTGTCTAATCCCACTCTAAGTGTTTAGCCGAGGTCTTTTGCCCGACTAACACTTAGAAAACTGTTTTGCCCAGCCGAGAATGTTGTTTTGTTCAACTTCTATCATGACCAAGATGATTTACCTGGTTACATGAATGGACGCTTTGTTCAAGTATATAGCACGGTTGTAATGACGACACAACATACATTGCAAGAGTACAAGCGGCACAAAAGTTGAAAAACTTTCATTGATTGCGAATTAATGTACAAGGTTGGGGCAAGCAACCCGGTTACAAATGACTTCCAAAAGAAAACAAGAAAAAGCATAAATTTAAACTAGGAGAAAGAGAAGGTCGGTAAATTTGTCCCCGGCTCCGATAGGGGTCTCCTCCAAGTCCACCACGGTGATCGCATTGATATGCGTCCCTTGACCAATTTGGTTTTGACCGCCTTCTTCTATAACCTCCTCATCAGCCTTCTCTTGCAGAGAGTTGAAGACGTCGTTGGCATAAGGCACCATGTAGCCTGGTAGGAAGGTAGGGGGTGGAGAGGTGAACACCTCAGTCTCGGGTCCTTGACTGAGCTTCTCACAAGTTGCCTTCCAACCAGACTTGAAGAAGATGTCCTTGGTAGCTTCGACTTGCTTTGTGTAGCTCTCATCGGCTTCTTTGTAACCAAGGTTGTTGGCCTCCTCCACTGCTTTATCCTTCGTCTTTTTTACCTCATTGAGCTTGGCCTTGAGTGTAACGCCCTCGAAATATCACATTAAACATTCATTCGAGAGATACATAAATATGATAGCAAAGTTGTATTCCATTCATCAGAATGTTCTATACAAAGGGTAGTACATGTTAATCAACAAAATAGATGCCCTGCAGGCTTATAACTTTCTAAGTGAACACTTGGTTACAACAAAAGAAGAGTTCTAACTCTTTACATATAAAGCCCTCGACTTGAATTTACATTTAAGATCAAAACAAAATAACAAAAGAGAGTTTTCAACTCCAAGACCTCCCAAGCTAAGACCTTGGAGGCGGCATGCCTCCTGTTCCTGAAAAATGGTGTCCCAAGTAGGGTAAGCCAAAGCCCAGTAAAGATATGCTAAACAGAATATGAGAATTAACTAAAACATTAACATTTGATAAATGTTTAACACTTATAAGCCAACTTACATTATTTAATATTATCCAAACAATTTAAAATGAGACTACAACTCATATATCAACACTTCAATAATCAACAACATTCAACACTTCCATTTCTTGCCATTTTATGGAACTACGTCCGTGGGAACCGGCACCCAAATACATATAAGATTTTGGGACTTTCACCTTGGACACTCCGACCAACTTAATTATCCATGGAGTCCATCCCCTATCTCTTCCCAAACAATGGAGTACATCCCCTAACTTCTCCCAAACAATATACATATACAATGTATTTAAACAGGTTGTCATATACAATGATCAATTCAATCACATTTTCAATGTGTTAATTCCACCGTCACATTCGATGAAACAATCCAATTGATTAGTTTCAATTTCCCTAATCATCATGTAGTGTCTACAACAATCAAGACTATCCTCCACCGATAGCCCAAAACAGTTATTTCTAAACAGATAAATAAATCTACCAAATAGATAATTTATTATATTTTCCATGGGTGAGTGATTTATCAATCCAACTACACCGTTCAATCACAATTTCCCCCAATTTCAAGATTCTCAACCCAATTTCATATTCCCACAATTTACTAAATTAATTATACAAATTAATTATTTAAATTCGATTAGGGCATTTTCTCCCTTTTCTCAAACATTGATCCTAAGACCAAATTTCTTTTATTCTACCCAAATATCCCCATTTTCAAGACCTCACACATACAATGAAGTCCAAAGATAGAAAACCCCTCTTTCAAACATTTCAAGTCTCAAAACCCTAACTTTCCAAAATTACCAAATCGCACCATTTATACTAAATGACTAATAGCTATGTTAAAGCCCATAAAAATGAGTAGATGATCCCTACCTCAAATGGAGAAGCTCAAAGGAGATGAAGAGAAAAATCCAAGATGCTCCAAAGTCCAACTTTTTCTGATCAAATAATAGCCTACACGATACTCTACCTTTTTTCCAAAGGAAGTAGGATAGAGACACTCTAGATCAAGTGTATTTGTAGAGAGAGAGAGAGAGAGAGAGAGAGTTTAAAGAGAGAGAAAGCCGGATCTAGGGTTTGGAGTAAAATGGAGATGAAAAAGTGATGTAGAATCACGCTGCTACGAACTGATATATACAGGGCTCGCTCGAGCGAAGGAGTGGTCATTTGAGCGACTAGACACAAAAGGACCTCGCTTGAGCGCAAGAAGCGTCGCTCAAGCGAAAAATGCAGAGCTTCAGGTCTGCAACCCTGACGCACGCTCGAGCGTAGGAGTCCTCGCTCGAGCGAAGGACATAGAGCTCGCTCACGCGCAAGAAAGCTCGCTCGAGCGAAGAATACCACTATTCAGGTCAAAAAGAGATGCAAACGCACGCTCGAGCATAGAAGTCCTCGCTCGAGTAAAGAAACACACCAGACCAGGCTTGCTCGAGCGCAAGAAAGCTCGCTCGAGCAGAAGCTGCGTCTGAAAAGAAACCTGAAGACCCTCAATCCTCGCTCGAACGAAAAAGCCAATTCTTGGGCAGCAACCATTTGTTCTAACTCACAACCAACCTGCTCCAAACTTCACCCAACACATCCCAAAACTCAAATACAAAGAATCACAGGATGGAAAAGAGATACAGACAATAACATATAACCACGGAACTTGTCACGACCCCAAACCGCCCCTAGTAGTTTGGTGCCGTGATGGCCAGTAATCCGTAATTACCGAAGGCCAACTTACAAAATTCACACACAATCAGAGTATTTATATAGGGGGCTCGCAAATGCGGAAGCAATAATTCAAGATACAAGTGGTCCATAAGAGCAGTGCATAAGTCAAATGAAATGGCATACATCTTTATATAGCTTTAAAACTTGAATACAAGGTACAAAATACACATTACATCATAACAAAGGGCTTCCCAAGCCGACATGTTCAAAATACAAAAGCTTCAAGATTGCCGACGTCCTCACTGCCGACGTAACATGCATACAAAACACCTTGTAAAACACACATCTCGGCGTAGCCGACTTAAAGCTTGTTACCTACATATATACATAGGGAGGGTGAGCTTGGATACTCAGTGAATGGTACAAGTAATAAAGGGGTTAAATGAATGATTCCCGAGGTCTTTACAAAGCAATACATAATATATCAAGTCAAAACCATACTTATCATAACTTGTACAAAACATGAAGTAAATCTTGTTCATCAAACTTGGTCTTGCAAAACTCACATACTTAACACGTGTCAAATCTCATAACATAACCTCGGCATAACCTTGGTCCTTCAAAACATACTTGTGTCACTTAGGCCCGTAGCCCGCTTTGACCATTACTTGTGTCACTTAGGCCCGTAGCCCGCTTTGACCATTACTTGTGTCACTTAGGCCCGTAGCCCGCTTTGACCATTACTTGTGTCACTTAGGCCCGTAGCCCGCTTTGACCATTACTTGTGTCACTTAGGCCCGTAGCCCGCTTTGACCATTACTTGTGTCACTTAGGCCCGTAGCCCGCTTTGACAAGGACCGTATCCTTTTATACTTAGTACTGCGAAAGTTTAGAGTCCTCCAGCACAAGGGACTTGTGTTACATAGGCTTAACGTCCCCTAACACGAAAGGACGGCGTTACTTAGGCTTAACGTCCCCTAACACGAAAGGACGGTTCCAAGAATGTCATTCAAAACAAAGCTTATACTTGATACATAAAATAGGGGTGATCATTCGTGCTTAACAAATACTTTTATCAAAACAAGGCAAAGCTTTATCAAAACTTTAAGAACATAACTTTATTAAAAATACCACTCACACTAGTTCTTGGGACGTCGGGTCAAGGCAAAGGTCCAAGTCCTACAAACACATGGCAAAGCATACTGAACATACTTCTCAAAACAAGTCTCACATGCATGCAATGATTCTCGGGAACACATGCTAGAAGTCAAAACACTGTTTTTCATGTCAGGAAGACATGCTGGGTACCAACCAGGTCTAAGCCGAGGCCCTACACCTCCTGGCCGAGGTGCGGTTACCTAGGCTTCGGCATGCGGCTGCACGCCGAGGTGCGCACAAGACAACCAAAGGTGTAAGTGATTATGCAAGGTAGGCCAAGGTGAGATACGATGCTTGGCCTAAGTGTGAGGTCTAGATGAGAGTGGTCTCGGCGACTACACCCCGGAAAGTGAAGTCTGGAGACCTGGGTTTCCACCCGTGAAGAACAGGAAGGACATGAACATGAAGATCATGAAGAACATGAATGCTAAAATCATAACTTGTTATTACGAGATCTGGGATTTCATGACATGAGTTCGAAAACATGGACCTGGGTACCCATACTTGAAAATCATGCAAGAACAAACACAAAAACATGGATCTAGGCATGAGCCTTCGGATCAAAACATGACTTTTCTTGAAGAACACATGAATGCTATTTTCTCTTTCTAAAACCGAACTTCAAAACAATGCATGGCTTACAAATCATTTTCAATCATGCAATGCAATAACATAAACATAAAGAACATCATGAGCCGATCAAGAATCTAACCTTAGAACGCGGATCTAACGGTTGGATCTCTAGGAATCAAGCTTGGAAATCTACTCTCTCTCAAGAACTCTTCTCCCTCTTCTAGAGCTTCTCTCTCTACTCTTCAAAACAATATACAACAAATGATGGGTTTCTCTCTCTGCCGGCTGACTTAACTCTCAGCTCGGACACGTGGCAACGGTTGGTTGGTTCTCTTCAAAAAGGTGATAGATTGACAAGACAAGGCTCTGACAAGGCGTATTTAGCAAGCTACTCGGAATGGCACTCCGGCAAGGGGTGACATCGGCTAACCACAAGACTTCGGCAACTAGGGTGACAATGACCTCGGCTAGGAAGGACAACACTTGACTAAGCTGTGCCACACCTTGGCCTAGATGTGCCACACCTCGGTCTAGGTCATACCACTCCAGGACAAGGTCGCTCAGGTGCAAGGGTAACATCTCGGCCTAGATGATACACATCTCGGCCTTGGTGATTCACACCTCGGCCCAGATAACGACATCCCGGCCAATATGTCAAAGCAAAGGTGGAGGTCAAACGAAGGGGTTCCAAGATACTTCTATACTGAGGATGACCTCGGCTTGGAATGATCTAGGCTTAACATAACCTAGGCTTGGCATAACATCGGTTAAGATAACTTAGGCTTGGCGTGACCTAGGCTTCACATCAAGGAGGGAGCAAAGCAAGCACACAACACTTAGACAAATCACGAGGCATCAAAGCAAGGCATGGATCTTACTTAAGCAGAACAAGTCAAAATGTGCAAATGCAAGCTTAACAAAACAGAAACATGCAAGTGTGCAGGAACATGACTAGGATATGAATGTGGGTTATTACATTCTCCCCCCCTTAAAGAAGTTTGGTCCCCAAACTTCGCTTACCTTATTTCCAAAACAGTTCCCGATGTCAAGTTCTCATCTCTGCTTATCCCCTCTAGCCTTTATCTTGGGACAATCCTTAATGCGGTGACCCCTCTCTCCGCATCCGAAACATGCTCCAGTCGCTCGAAGACAAACCCCAAAATGTAGCTTCCCACAACTTGCACACGTCGGCCTGGTGCCACTTTCCTGATTCGCGTTGTTGGGACTATCTTCCACTGTCTTCTCCTCGGCATCATTCGGGTCTGCCTCTTCTTCGCGATTGTCGTAGGTCTGTCTCTTCCTTTGACTCTTCCCCGAACTTTGACTTCTGTTCAGGTTGGCTTCTGCAAGGAGGGCTTTGTCTAATACTCCAGCATACGTCGGCATGTCGAGTAAATTGACCTGATCTTGTATCGGCCCTCGAAGTCCACTCTCAAACTTCCTAGCTTTCATGTATTCGTTGTTGGCCATGCGAGGTACAAACCTTGCCAATTCGGTAAAAGCGCGGTCGTATTCCGCCACTGTTCGGTTGCCCTGTGTCAAGGTATGAAATTCGGTGGCCTTGCGATTTCGAACACTTAAGGGAAAATGTTTGTTGTAAAACAATTCCAAAAATCTGGCCCAAGTCAAGTCTGGGTTGCCTTCTCGAATCATCATCCACCATCTACGGGCGTCGTCTTCCAATGTGAATGCTGCTAGTGCTACTTTCTGAGCGTCGATGCTGGGAAAAACCTCGAACATTTTCTCCATCTCAAGAATCCATGCTTCTGCTTTCATCGGCTCTATACCTCCATGGAACTTCGGCGGTTTCATCTTCTTGAATTCTCTGATCAGGGTCAATGTGTCATCTCCATATAGAGCTGGTTGCGGAGGCACTTGCGGTACTGGCGGTGGTGGAACTGCATGTTGGCCATCTGTTTGCTCGGCCTGGGTGGAGGTAGTACCGGTGTTCTGCTGCCTTGCCTGCCTTAATTCATCGGCCAAACTTTCAACCAATCTTTCTAATCTGTTTATTCTGTCCTCGGATTGATCTCGGCTAACTGGGGGTCTACCTCTTCTCATGATACTGGGGGTATGCAGGATGTGACTCTCAGAATAAAATGAACAAATGAACATGTATGCAAGTGAACATGATCATGCCGAGATGATGCACACCTCATCAAGTAGCAAGCAACATGATGCAATTCTAAAATCATTCTAAGGGACATCCTATGCTCTTTAGGACTCAAAGTGTGTGAATAACGTACTATAAGGAACTTGTGCTCTGATACCATTCTGTCACGACCCCAAACCGCCCCTAGTAGTTTGGTGCCGTGATGGCCAGTAATCCGTAATTACCGAAGGCCAACTTACAAAATTCACACACAATCAGAGTATTTATATAGGGGGCTCGCAAATGCGGAAGCAATAATTCAAGATACAAGTGGTCCATAAGAGCAGTGCATAAGTCAAATGAAATGGCATACATCTTTATATAGCTTTAAAACTTGAATACAAGGTACAAAATACACATTACATCATAACAAAGGGCTTCCCAAGCCGACATGTTCAAAATACAAAAGCTTCAAGATTGCCGACGTCCTCACTGCCGACGTAACATGCATACAAAACACCTTGTAAAACACACATCTCGGCGTAGCCGACTTAAAGCTTGTTACCTACATATATACATAGGGAGGGTGAGCTTGGATACTCAGTGAATGGTACAAGTAATAAAGGGGTTAAATGAATGATTCCCGAGGTCTTTACAAAGCAATACATAATATATCAAGTCAAAACCATACTTATCATAACTTGTACAAAACATGAAGTAAATCTTGTTCATCAAACTTGGTCTTGCAAAACTCACATACTTAACACGTGTCAAATCTCATAACATAACCTCGGCATAACCTTGGTCCTTCAAAACATACTTGTGTCACTTAGGCCCGTAGCCCGCTTTGACCATTACTTGTGTCACTTAGGCCCGTAGCCCGCTTTGACCATTACTTGTGTCACTTAGGCCCGTAGCCCGCTTTGACCATTACTTGTGTCACTTAGGCCCGTAGCCCGCTTTGACCATTACTTGTGTCACTTAGGCCCGTAGCCCGCTTTGACAAGGACCGTATCCTTTTATACTTAGTACTGCGAAAGTTTAGAGTCCTCCAGCACAAGGGACTTGTGTTACATAGGCTTAACGTCCCCTAACACGAAAGGACGGCGTTACTTAGGCTTAACGTCCCCTAACACGAAAGGACGGTTCCAAGAATGTCATTCAAAACAAAGCTTATACTTGATACATAAAATAGGGGTGATCATTCGTGCTTAACAAATACTTTTATCAAAACAAGGCAAAGCTTTATCAAAACTTTAAGAACATAACTTTATTAAAAATACCACTCACACTAGTTCTTGGGACGTCGGGTCAAGGCAAAGGTCCAAGTCCTACAAACACATGGCAAAGCATACTGAACATACTTCTCAAAACAAGTCTCACATGCATGCAATGATTCTCGGGAACACATGCTAGAAGTCAAAACACTGTTTTTCATGTCAGGAAGACATGCTGGGTACCAACCAGGTCTAAGCCGAGGCCCTACACCTCCTGGCCGAGGTGCGGTTACCTAGGCTTCGGCATGCGGCTGCACGCCGAGGTGCGCACAAGACAACCAAAGGTGTAAGTGATTATGCAAGGTAGGCCAAGGTGAGATACGATGCTTGGCCTAAGTGTGAGGTCTAGATGAGAGTGGTCTCGGCGACTACACCCCGGAAAGTGAAGTCTGGAGACCTGGGTTTCCACCCGTGAAGAACAGGAAGGACATGAACATGAAGATCATGAAGAACATGAATGCTAAAATCATAACTTGTTATTACGAGATCTGGGATTTCATGACATGAGTTCGAAAACATGGACCTGGGTACCCATACTTGAAAATCATGCAAGAACAAACACAAAAACATGGATCTAGGCATGAGCCTTCGGATCAAAACATGACTTTTCTTGAAGAACACATGAATGCTATTTTCTCTTTCTAAAACCGAACTTCAAAACAATGCATGGCTTACAAATCATTTTCAATCATGCAATGCAATAACATAAACATAAAGAACATCATGAGCCGATCAAGAATCTAACCTTAGAACGCGGATCTAACGGTTGGATCTCTAGGAATCAAGCTTGGAAATCTACTCTCTCTCAAGAACTCTTCTCCCTCTTCTAGAGCTTCTCTCTCTACTCTTCAAAACAATATACAACAAATGATGGGTTTCTCTCTCTGCCGGCTGACTTAACTCTCAGCTCGGACACGTGGCAACGGTTGGTTGGTTCTCTTCAAAAAGGTGATAGATTGACAAGACAAGGCTCTGACAAGGCGTATTTAGCAAGCTACTCGGAATGGCACTCCGGCAAGGGGTGACATCGGCTAACCACAAGACTTCGGCAACTAGGGTGACAATGACCTCGGCTAGGAAGGACAACACTTGACTAAGCTGTGCCACACCTTGGCCTAGATGTGCCACACCTCGGTCTAGGTCATACCACTCCAGGACAAGGTCGCTCAGGTGCAAGGGTAACATCTCGGCCTAGATGATACACATCTCGGCCTTGGTGATTCACACCTCGGCCCAGATAACGACATCCCGGCCAATATGTCAAAGCAAAGGTGGAGGTCAAACGAAGGGGTTCCAAGATACTTCTATACTGAGGATGACCTCGGCTTGGAATGATCTAGGCTTAACATAACCTAGGCTTGGCATAACATCGGTTAAGATAACTTAGGCTTGGCGTGACCTAGGCTTCACATCAAGGAGGGAGCAAAGCAAGCACACAACACTTAGACAAATCACGAGGCATCAAAGCAAGGCATGGATCTTACTTAAGCAGAACAAGTCAAAATGTGCAAATGCAAGCTTAACAAAACAGAAACATGCAAGTGTGCAGGAACATGACTAGGATATGAATGTGGGTTATTACAGAACTCGAGTCCGGAATATAGTAAATGATAGGGGAAAACCGGGATCACTATATTGAGGGCATCTCTCTTTTACTTGGCTCTGCTAAGCTGACCAAGCAGCCTTGCATTATTAGTATTCGCAATTTTGAGTGAAACTTTTGCTTAGCCCAACTCAGCTAAGACATTCTTCCCAGTAGCGTTCAGCTTGGTTACCTTTTGCCGCAAACTGACAATGTGGTCCATGACAAGGTGGGTCCTTTGAATAGACTGCTGGAAACCAGAAGAAGATTAGGCCGAGCAAGAATCAAACTGAGCAGACAGTTGAAAAAATTTCAAATTTGAAGCTCTTACCCTCGTCATCGATTTCACCGCGGACTTAACAAGCTGAGTGTTCGGAACGTGCTTGGTCCCTGTCATGTCTTCCAGCAGAAGCAGGGATGTGAAAAGATCGAAGGCACGGAAATATTCCTTGTCCCCCTTCATAGAAGCGTTGGCAGGGATAGGGCCTCTCCTGGACTTTAACCTCGGCTGCCAAGCAGGAACCGATTCGACTTCGGTCGCTGCATGCTAAGTATTGAGCTAAGTTGCTAGCTCAACGAACGAATTAGCTGAGTGGGCCCTCTTACTAGCCTAGTGTTGCTCAGCATGTTGTGTAACCGTGGAAGCCAAGGCGATCACAGTCCCCGAGCTTTAGCCAGCGGTTGGTGCAGGAGGCTGGTTACTCGGCAGCTCGGTAGAAGTGGCGGTGATTAGGTTCTTAATCCGACTTCTTTTTGTCATTTCTTCATCCTCAGTCAATCGGATTAGGGGCATGTCTGGCAGAGTTGGGTCAGGCGGAGGAGAAGGAGCCCGGAGAAAATCGGTAACTTTGCTCTTGCGAGAAGCTAAGTAACTGTAGCTCAGTACGTACCCGAGAAGCTCGTAGCAATCTCGGTGCCGATACCTTAGCACAGCCCTGATCGCCTCTTCGTTCGGATAGAGGTAATTGGCTTGTAACTTTTTGATAGCTGCAAAAGAAAGGCAATTAGCTTGACACAATTAGTAATGTCAAAATTAAGTAGCCAGAAAGCTCGACTTGCAAGAAGAACTAAAGTCCTTGTTAATGTACCAACCTGGTACATCGACCATTGCATAATTGCCAGTCACCTAGAAAAAATCATCGTCATGCATGTCTTTGTCCGGCGTCCCGATCACTAATCGCTCCCTGCCCGATCTCATTTTTAAGTAGTAACTGTAGTCGTCCTTCGTCTGACCGAGCATGTATTGACGCAGGATCTCAGCCAATCTTAACTGTAACCCCAATTGATTATTCTGCTCAGTCACTCTGTTTATGATCCTAAAAGTGTTGGTGGATACTTGTGTAGAAGCCAACCGGGTAGGTCTCAAGAATTCGCACATTAGAGGCTGCATCGGGAAGCGCAACCCTCCCTCAACTATACTTAATACGGTAAAGGGGCAAGACTCTAATCTGTCCCATGGATTTATGCCTTCTTCACCGAGCTCCAAGTGTACATCAGTGGGGACTCCATACTCCTCGCGGAATGCGGCCAAGGCGCCCAACATGTTTACAAGGAAGCAGTAACGCCCCATAAAGGACCGGCTTGTTTAGTTTTGCAGAATTGAGTTGACTAAGCTGTGCACGATGGCTGCTCAGTCTTTGAGAGCCCTGGTATTGGTGTGCCTGGTTCCCTAGGAGTCTGCAGTTAAAAATAAAGTGTCAGTGGCAACGCGGTCACGCATATGAGCCTGATTTTAGCTCGGTCACATCAAGCGCGCTTGGCAGCTCGGCCTATTTGGTTAGCTTGGTTGTGTAAGCAGGCCAGATATTAGCTCGGTCGCACAACTCGAGTATTGAGTATCCCGATTTTTCTGCCCTCCACTCCACGAACAACAAATTTGCCCGGTCAACTAATCCTTTTAGATTAAAAAGATGCTTCAAGCCCGGCCGAACCCAGATCCGCACCTGTTCATCATAGGAGATGATGAACAATGGGAAAATAGGGGCACATGAGCTCTTGGACGTCAAAAGCAACGCAAAAAACCTAACCCTATTCCATTCGCGGTACTATTTGAGTGTTTTTACCTTTCTTTGTGAATGAATGTGAGAATTGGAGTTCGAAAACACTGGAAAACACAAAGAACAGACGAAGAACACAACGATCAGTGTAAAACTTACCAAATCGAAGATGCAAACGGCGCTCCAATTGTCAAAGGGCGTTCCGAAGGCAACAGTAGCAGAAAGCTGGTGAAACGGATGCTTTGATAGGGATAACGAACGCAGAAAATGGGGCTTGGGTGCTCAGGATCGACGGATTGCCGCTGGAGGAGATGATGAACAGCGAATGTAGGGGACTGAAGAAGCGTGTCAATATATGTAAGAGAGGAAAATGCACCAAAAATTTGAATCTAAAGGGACAATGTAGGACAACTATATTGGCGGTACGGGACCAATGGATGAACGCCACGTGGCCATGACGAGATCGGCGTCAGGCATGAAGCGATAGGCTGAAAAGATGAATCACCAATCGAGTAAGTCGTTAGGCCAAGCACGAAGATTAGCGCGGTCGAAGATAGCAGACCATTCGAAATAACGGACGATCAAGCAATGAAGCGAGCCCGTCTTATAAATGTAATCCTAGTCACGCTGGAGCGGATAGAATTAATGAGCAATTAAGAAGAAGGTTTATGACCTAATATTAGGCCGAGCTAGTTTGGGCCGGAGTCAAAGTCCTTGCTCGATTAGGCGTTGGGTGCACGCTGGACCAAGGACTCAGTCCGGTCGTGTTAGAACAACTTTGGATTGCCAGCCCGGAGGAGATGTGTGCTCTGCTGAGTTTGACGGGATTAGTCCTTAGAAGATCAAGTTCGACCGAGCAGGAGCTCGATGATGACTGGGGAGCTCGGTTGAGCCCACGATGAGGAATCATCAAGGAAACTAGACGGGTAGCACGGTCATAAGTGATAGCGTGGGGCTGCACTAAGAGTAGCTCGGTGGAGAGTATTACGCTGCATGGCGAGACTGCAGAAAGAAGATTTCGTCGTCCGAACACGTCAATACCGTTTGGCAGTTTCGTCATTTGGTGATTAGCTGTATAAGCACTACACGTGGGAGAACGTAAAAGGAAAGTAGGTCCACGCGTCTAGAGGGTAATGGACGCAAAGGCGCGCGCAGAAACTATATAAATGATGCTGCGCCTCTATACTCAAATCTGGAACATCCTCTAATCAAAGCTCACCTACCACTTTGTCCCCTTTCTCTCTCTCTCATTTCCCGCTCTCTCTGTGTGCTAACTTGATCGTCGAAAGGGCTTTCCAGCAACCACCCGCTGGGTAGCTCACCATCTTTGTGTTCTCAGGTCAGTCGACAGGAAGCGTAACTTGGACACAAAGAATGCGGATAACGTCGGATATTTGGCTCCTGTACAATATGTTAACTGAATTTTTATACAGAAATTACAAGTATAATGTGATAATAACATTTATAAAGTTACAAAAGACAATGGTAGATATTTTCATTATAAATATAGGGAATTGTAATAGAGTGGGAGATAGAAAAAAAAATTACAAAAATATGTGAGGTGTAATTGATTGTGTGATGGTGTGCAAGTGAGAAGTTGTGGAGATACAAATATGACTTGCACCCCTCCTTATTTTGTAAAAAAAAAAACTGTCCTACTGTAATATAAATCCCTCTTATAAATAAAAGGATCACAAAATATCATATCATTATGTTTATGTAACATTACTTTTTTAGATACTTTTCAAAATAATATTTTTGAATCCATTATATAAATTTGTCATGCACAATTTTCTACCAATTACTCTCTAATATTAAAATGGAATTAGTATTTCAAAATGTATAAGCCAAAAATATCATTTCCTCACTTCTGAATAATCAATTTTTTAAAACTTATTTGAATTTCAAAATTAAAATAAGATATAAACAATTTATTTAAATAACTATCATACTCATATTAAATCTTTTTCTCTCTCACACACATTGAATACGATATAACAAAGGAATGCTTTTGGAACAACATAAATTTTTCTTTTTCTTTTTTGAGAAGTATAGATTACATTAAATTAAACAACATCATCTGTAGAATATGTATTGAAAATTATGCATTGTAAGAGAGGAAAAATTAAATACAAGGTCATATATCAGGTTACCAATCTGTCATTCCCTCATATATCAGGTTACCAATCTGTCATTCCCTCACAAACAAACAAAGCTCTTAGTACTTGTAACCCTTAACAAACAAACTCTCAGAAGCCAAACCACCACCACCACCACCACCATACTTCCCCAAAGTGGCCTCAGAATTGGACTTGCACCTTAGCAAGAATGTCTCTTGAGCTTTCCCAACATTCTCCTTCTTCCCACCCCATGTCTTGAGTGTGCTCTGCTGCAGAGCTCGCCCGAATGAGAACGAAAGTGTCCATGGCTTCAACAAGTCTAACTTGTTCATGGCATTCAGGTTGAGGGTTGCCTCTTCCTCGCTTTGCCCACCTGACAAAAACACAATCCCGGGTACTGCAGGTGGAACTGTTCGTCGCAATGCTAAAACTGTGTGTTCGGCGATCACCTCAGGTGTCACCTGTGAAATCATAAATTGTAATGGAGGTTTCAAAATAAAGTTAAAATCACATACATCTTCATATGGTAAAAATAGGAATACCAGTGCATGAAACTTCTAGCGTGGCGGAATTTGGGAAGAGTCATACGGAAGGATAGTCGTAGAGTAGGTTAGGCCGAGCTTACCATACATAGGAAGAACACGTGTCATCCCAACCCCGACTCGACTTCAAACCTAATCTAGCCATCTCAAACTTAACCTCAAAATAACTTTTAAATCTTAAGTTCGCCATTTAATCCAATATACATGTTCTTTTTTTTGGGGGTAGAGCTATTAAATGCATCGGGATTTTCTTAATAATTATTGAATTTTTGTTATTAACAAAATCTAGTAGTAAAAATAATTTAGCCTTCTTAACAAATGTATGAATTTAAGCTATGGAAAGAAGCTATATACACTTTTCTTTATTTTTATTAATTTTCTAGTTTATTATGTGTTTGAAGAATATAATATTAAAACTAAATACTTTATAAATGGACAGATAAAGCTGGGCTAGGCTAGAATGTCTCATTCTAAATCTAAACCCAATTTAAAAATTAAACTAGCTCAAAATCTCAGTTTAGTCTGACCCTATAAACTAAATATTTATCTTAAACTGTAAAATATCATATTGAACTGGACAGAGGAAGCACATGTTCAAATTGTGGAATACTTAGATTTGTATTTCACAAACTAATTAATTAGCACATTACCTTTGGGCTATCAGAGCCTGGTGTGACCATGTTGGGTTTCAAAAGTGTTCCTTCAAGAAGAACATGGTGATCATTGAGTGCCTTGTAGACAGCTGCAAGCACAGTTTCAGTCACAGCTGCACATTTCTTGATGTCATGGTTTCCATCAGTTAGAATCTCTGGCTCAACAATTGGGACAAGTCCCCAATCTTGACATATCCTTGCATAGCGAGCCAGCCCCTGGGCATTCTGCTGGATTGACAGTTCGGATGGCTCGGTGGGGCCTATCTTGAGGACGGCACGCCACTTGGCAAAGCGTGCACCGGCCTTGTAGTACTGCTGACACCGGGATCCAAGCGAGTCGAAGCCCTGGGTGGTGGTCTCGCCATTGGTGCCGGCCAATTCAACAACACCCTTGTCGACTTTGATACCTGAGCAGTGGCGTTGTCAAGATTAAAAAGTTTATAAAAGACGAAAAAAGTCAACCAAAAAAAAAAAGCTGTGAGGACAAAATTTCCAAATTCTACCTACATAACATATCAAAAAATCAAATTTGTAGTCTTTTTCAATTATTATTTTTTATTTTATTTTTTTTTGTTTCTAATTTTTAGGCGACCATAGTGCAGTGTACAACTTAGAAGTGAATTTTTTTTAAAATTTTACTAAAAACGAAAAAGGTAGAAAAAAAAATATTAAGAAAAGTAATTGTCAAGCTCAATTTTAAATTCTACGCAACCTATTAAAAATCCACTTTCAGACTTTATACAATTTAATTTTATATAGGGTTTCGCTAACAAGTTCTATGGTTGACTTTGGTACCTGGAATGACATTGTTCTCCTTAAGGAGCTCGACGAAAGGCTTTCCGTCAGAGGTTTTTTGGTAGAGGGTCTCCTCGAAGAGAATGACACCAGAGAGGTAGGGGAGGGCATTAGGAGCGGTGAAGAGGAGCTCGCGGAGGGACTGGCGGTTGTGCTCGGTGTTCTCAACGCTGATGCTCGACAGACGTTTACCAATGGTGCCAGTGCTTTCATCCGCGGCCAAAATGCCCTTGCCGGGGGTGGCAATGTACTTGGCATTCTTGATTAGTTCCTCTATAGAGAGAGCATGAAGTAAGAGAAAACAAATGAGACATACTGTTAAAGATGAATACTAGAAGCATAAAAGCATAGAAACAAAACACAGAATGGAATATAGGCTTGAGAATAGTTTTGTGTGCCATTTTGTGTAAATAATGTAGCTCTGGATAAAAGCTTACTTTTTTGCGTGACGAAGGTTCGTTTTGGTGTAATTTTTCTCCTGTTAGAAATTGAAATCAACTCCTCTATTTAAGCATATTTGAATTATTTGGTATCATAGGCTATAAGTAATAGTTACAAGAATCACTCTCATACATATTAATGCCTTATTTGGGAACTAAAGTTTTTAGTTAAAAAATCACATCAAATCATTCTTTCTACTTTTTTATATATCTTTTTTATAAATTTAAAAGCTACTAAAAAAATTAATTCTCAAACCTCTTAAAAAAAATCTATAAATAGTTTTAACAAGCTTCATTAAAAAGTACCTACATAACATTAAACGAGAAATATATGATTGTGTAAAGGTTAGGCCTAGTATGAGTTTTGCTGCTTTGAGTTATGAATAAGCAATTATTATTGTTGTGTTATGAACGTTATAGTTGTGATTACGTTATGGATGGTATTGCGATATAACATTGCTAGCTTAACATTATATAAATATATATATATATATATATATATAGAGAGAGAGAGAGAGAGAGAGTACCTGCATAATTTCCTAAGAAGGCCGACATGGCTAGTGGGGTGGTAGGATAGGGAAGACAGTGAGGGGAAATATACGAGTAAGAAAAGGTTCACAGGGAGGAGTCTATATAGATTACATCTATTGATGGGAATATACCAAAGGGGAATTATTCGATCCAATTCAGGATTGATCAACACGTGTCATAAGATTAGCCCAACAAAGGTTATCATCCTGGGATGAAGGAATGAGTGATCACTGTCCCTGCCATATGGCATTTGCTTCAACTTTATCCATCCCCAAACTAGTTTCCTCTTGACGAATTTGTGTGGAAAAGCTCATGACCCTCCTCATCCACTTGTATATATAGGATTGTGTTAAGAATACAAAAAAAAAAAAAAAAAAAAATTCCAAACACAAAATATACACATATTATGCTTAAAACTTTTTGTATTTTTAAACTTTTTCGTACACATTCTTCTTTTTTGAACTTGAACTAGAAGAGCTACACGTCCCAAAGCCAAAGCCATATTTTGGAACTTACCACCTCTCTGTTTCTCTCCCCTTATAATTAGATCCCACTCGACTTGCGCTACATCCAAAGACAATTATGTGGACAACAAATATGATTGAGACCCATATTTGGACTCCCCCTTTTAGAGACCCTATGATTTTTAAAATCATCTGAATTATTCATGTATTTTTATTTTTTTTTCCTATCTCTCTCACATGAATAATCCAGATTATTTTAGAAGTCATGGAGATTCCCAAAATTAGGAGTTTCAATCATTGTTGATTTGGACAATTATCAGCCGTCAAAATTATTGGGTAAGTGACGGACCATGCCAAGAGAAATTATTGGGTTTCAGAGCAAGTACGATTGGTATTCCAACCAACCAATTGATTTAAATGCAATTGATGCTCCAACTTGATAGAGATTAATTTAATTTAAATAAAACCCTCTATTTAGCCCCTACAACCACAAGGCCAACTAAGAAAGGACTATGAAATGAGAATCTTCCCAATCTTGGAGGACAAAAGTGTATTTGTATAAGTTAATCTCATAGGATTATTATCCCACTATTTATATCCCACCCCCCATAGGACACAATAATTCCATATATGAACAACAAAAAATTCAGTTGAACTCTTAATTCAGACTATTAATTTCTAACCAAACAATAAACTCCTCCATAGAATGGATATGAAGTTCTATCCATAGGTCAAATCCCACCAAATAAACAGGGCCTAAATGGATATATGCAACCACAGATAAAACTTTGCCATCTTTAAAAAAAAAAAAAAATTATATTAACCCATACCATATTGCTCAAAACCAGTCCCCCGTATTCTTTATATTTCAATTGAAAAACGATAAAATTAACTTTCAAGTTCAATGGAGTCTAGATTACTTGCAAAAAACTGATAATGTCCATCAAACAAGTTCGGCTCACTACTCTATAATATAACTCTCCGGTAGTGATCCTTGTTGGGAAATGATTATAGGATGGAACGAACAAAATGTTAACAAACTCTCCCAAAATTATTGTGGAGGAACCACCACTGCTTGTTGGTCGTCATCATCGTCTGTGCCAAAATATCGATCACCAAATTCACCCATGCCGGGTATAACACGGAAATCTTTGTTCAAACCGGTTTCAATCTCTGAGGTCACAATCTTTATTCTCGGGAAACGTTTGCAAACCACGTGAACTCCTCGAGGTGCCTAGCATTAAAAGAACATTGAAATTTATGACATAATTTTTGCAGCGAGTCATGTTAGTGAAGCTAAAAAGAACTCTCATAATAAAAAGGTGCACCTAACAAACTTACAGAGATCAGATTAAGGAATATGATGTTGGACTCTGGAACACCCTTCTTAATCAGTAAAGATATAGCTTGAACGGCAGAATTCCCTAAATAAATGGTTTAATAATTAGAACAATATTACCCAAGTCTAGTCTGTAGAGAAAAATCTCATCCAAATTAGGGTTGTTTCATTTCAGGTAACAAGTAAAATCTAGCTGTTGACAATAACTGCGAGACGTAGGGTAGAAGTGATCCAAATGTGGCTTGATAGAGCAGTCACATTTTTTCTTTGTTACAATCTTAGGGCCTTGTTTGAATCAAATCCGATTTGAGTAGGGATTTGTGGAGGGAAAGGAAATGAGAAGGGAAAACTGACAAAATTTCCTTTTTCCTCCCCTTTCATAAAATCACTGAACATAGCCTAGAGAACATGGGCATTCTCATGAATGTCATATTTTCTTTGTTCACTTTTTCAACAATGTGTGTGTGTGCGCGCGCGTGCGGGGATGCATATGGATCTACACATATAAACAAAAGTTTACAAAAAAAAAAAAAAAAATGCTTGACAAAAGGAAGTTTTCACTATGAGAACATACGAACCTGTGCCCAAGATAGGGTCCAACAGTAGTACATGCCTATCTGAAATGTCCTTTGGCAGTTTTTCATATATCAGCTGTTTAGAAATTGACCAGGTAATGTATTGACCAGTTAATGTAACTTTCAATGTATTAGAAAACAGACGCACAAGATGCAGAGAGAGGGAGAGGGAGAGAGGGGGAGAGAGAGATGCAAACCTGTTGTCCGTTGTCACCTTCTCTATGAATAAGAATCTTCCCAATCTTAATACCTTTGCAACATGCCCGCAAAGCGTTTTCCATACTCTCGCCACTGTCACACAGTAAGCAATATTCTAGTTATTAGATGACTACAAATATGTAACTAATTCCTTGATGTTATTTTTTGAAGACAAAAGTACAGGAACATAATTTGATTCAAGAAAATATAAATACCTCCTAATTATGGAGACACCACATAACCTCTTACAGAAATCCACACCAGTATATACAGAACCTGATTCACACAAACAGTAGATGTCACAAACCAACAAATGAGATAATGCTTGCATTGCCACACAAATAATCGATACCCCTTGTGGGCATGCAAAAGAAAGGTACAGAAAGCAAGCAGAACATACACAATACTAAAAGAAAGATGCATTAAAATGGCTGAAAGAGAAACTTGGAGGGCCTGAAGTATAAATAATGGAAAATATAGGATCATTAAGTAATAATATCAGCTTACCAGTTGGAGTGATCACCTGCTTTTCTGTAAATGGAAGATGCCCCAGACCATGTTCAACAACCTGGATAAAATAGGGTAAAAGCGGTGAGATAAAGAAATGGTCATAACAAGAAAATCAAGAACTATCAAATGGACCTATCTCACAGCGACGAATACCCACCAAACGAATCAAACGATCAGCATAAAAAACAAAGTCATGTTTTGTTGTTTCAGCGTCACGTATAAGAGTATGCATACCACGAATCTGAATGAGAAAACCAAAACTCATAATAAATTATGATAATTTAGGAAATTGAGCTTAAAATTAACTGAAAATATAGAACTGCAGGAATATGGCCCCTCCAAAAACAATAAACTACATTAGGATGTATTTCACGCGTGGACTAAATTAGCAAGTAGTGCAAGAAAAGAAGTACCTGAAAAGTTGACTGAATGACATAAAGATTAGGATATATTTTACAAAGATCATGTTGACCCAGTTTTGTACAAATATGTTGGACAATTAAATCAATAGCTACATGATTGTCTCCTCCACGGGGAATGATAATGTCTGCATATTTCTTTGTTGGAAGTATAAAGTCATCAAAAGCAGGTTTCACAAAATTTGAATACTGCATGAAAAATGAACTCTCAATTAATATAATACGAAATAGATGAACACAAAAATTACAAGATCAAAATTAAATGAGTATCAGCATGAATGTGGAACAAAGGAAATGAAAACAAGAGCATAAAAAACTAATTGGTTATATATGGAAAAATAGCTTGAAATTGAACCAAATAACAAAAAACACACTTTCGGAAAATTAAGTGCAAATTTTTTTCTTAAAAAATGTGCTTGGAAAGAGAAAATGAAAATTTGCTAACCTGATCAAGTACCATATTGATATCTCTACACTTTTCAACTGTATCACGCCTTATTCTCCTTGCCAGGCGGACATCAGCATCTGCACTGAAAATTTTCAAATGTTAAGACCATAACCTTAACAGTCCAACTTAGTAACACTATGAAGCATGAAGTGACCCAAAAGATTGTCATGATAAATCAATTAAAGATGGATGCCACAGAAGACAAAAAAATATTTAGTTTGAACCTAGTTTGATCATTTATCACAGTTCATGTTTTCAAAACTCAGCTGAAAAACCCTCATTGAAAATCTGCAAGTCAACTCATATCAAGAATCTATCAGCAAACCCAACTTCAACAATACCTAACTGAATATTCTCTATAATCTCTTATAAGCAAATATGCCCACTCCAAAATGATGGGGGGAAAAACTTCAAGATATGAAAACCAATCAAACTACAATACAACCTTATTTTTCTATAAATATGTAAATATAGGGAATTATAGATCTCTGGATGTTGAACTAACAACAACATGACACAGCCACTAGTCAAACATGATAAGCTTATAAAATACAAAATATAATGAATCCAAGCACAAAAGGGGAAGAAAACACAAAATAAGAATATCAAATGTTCTGATGAAAAAAATATGAATATAAAATAAGAATACTTATCAAAAAAAAAAAAAGGAAGAAAGGAACCTGTATCAACAAAAATCTTCATACTCATCAGATCTCGCACACGAGGATCATGGAAAATGAGAATGCCTTCCAAAATTATCACATCTGAGGGATTTACCTAGCAAAATATCATGGCATCGGTAGTTAGTATTGGCAATAACACAAAAGTTGAAAGCAGGTACATTAGATTCCACCCAATTACAACTTCAGGACCCGGTCGTTTTTTTGAGAGTAAAAGAACACTAATAATAGCATTAGAACAATGCTGCGAAATGACAGTGAGTTGGGTAGAACAGTAACAAAAATAAATAAATCATAGCCGCATGGGAATTACCGTCTAAAACACATCTGATAAAAAGGGCATGTAAAAAATGAAAGAGCGGGCAACTTATGAACACACAGTGAGTTGATGAATATTTTAAGACTATAAAGTTTCAGACATAAATAAAGTGATAACACCTTAAAAACAATTTGTTAACTTAACAAGTAGCAAGTCGAGAGAAAAGCCACTCGATGGTTATTCACCTATTCTAGAAATTTCATTAAAATAACATCATCTATATATAAAATTACATGCTTCTTATCCTCCATGTTTAAAGAAGTATACCCTTCGAGCTGGAAAAATGTTTTTGTAACTCTTGAAATCATACTTCGGAATATCTACTGCTTGCCCATGCTTCAACTTCTCCATAGCCCATAATAGTTGCTCGGTGTCAAATGCATCTGATGAAGTAAAGAATTGACATATTAAAACGAAAACAAAAAAAAAAAATTCCATCATGTAGCTTATCAGATTTACATAAATTGCCAGCACAGAGTGAACAATTACTACATACATTATTTGTCAAATAAATGAACAAGTTGTAAGCTTTAACAACATAGTCACAACAAAATAGCATGTTAGTGGTCCAAAAAATGATAATCCAAGCCTCAAGATATAACAAGTCCACATTATTGAAACCCAGTGTTCAAGTTTGAAAGATGTGAGATGGAATTCCTCATCAGCAAAATATAAAATAAAAAATTGGAAGGAAAAAGGAGACAATAACTTCAATGGAAAATTTTGGAAAGCATCAGTTTGCAACTTTTAATTGGACTTATAAATTTAAAAAGAAAATTAAATCTTAACAAAGAGCACATAAACTAAGGTTGCATATGGTAACGTTAACAAAAAGGCATAAACTAAGGTTGCATATGGTAACGTTAACAAAAAGCCATAAACTAAGGTTGCTTATGGTAATGTTGCCAATTTTCATTTCATAAAAAAATGTTTTATTTTGTTTCTTTTATTTGTAAAAAAACAAGAACAGAAAAGATACTTGGTACAAACAGATGTTTTGAAGACAAAAATAAGAGAACATATTTGGTGAGTTGCCGGAGGAGGGAGAGTTTCCCTGAAGGGTTTCTGGAGTGTTGGGGGGGGTGGTGTTATGGAAGGGGGGAGAAAGGGGAGGGGAGTTGCCAAGGGAGGGAAGACTTGGAAACTTAGTTCCAACACAAGTGAATTAATTCTTCACTTTTTCTAAAATTTTGGAAACCATTGCCACTACTGTTGCAGCAAAAACAATCATCAAACATGCTTATATCAAAAAATGAAGCATTATCAAATGGGCCCTAAACAAAGTGATTCAAAGAATTTTCAATGATGTAACACTAGAAGAATGTTCGAGTCACGGCAGCCAGTTGATAAGTACAAATACAGTGACTACTAATCCAGATGTCCACTTTCATAAGTTCACATTCTTTGCAAACAACAAATAAAGAAAAATAAAAAAATTTGTTTACGATTAAGAAGAAACTGAAAAATCAACTAAAAATTCATGTTAGAAAACGAGCAATACCAAAGAATGCAATCATCAAATTCCAGATGCAAAACTCACCAGGGTGGTCAAAGTTGTATTCATGAACTCTTGTAAGTTCCTCTGGGGTCAAATTGTGATAAAAAGAATCCTGCCAGATCATCCACAGCAAGATATTTACTTGCAATGAAAAATAAATCACCTCATCAAAGAAATCAAAGAGAAGTGGTGATCAGCTGCTGTAAATTCGGGAGGCAAATGTATGGAAATGTGGATGAAACTTCAATTCTATATGCTGATAAAACACACATCCACAGCCACACATCCACACACACGGGAGGAGAGAGACATTGAAGAAGAGCATAGGTGAGCTGATGAAAAAATCACAAACACAAATTGAGCCCTATTAAGTGGTGTTTGTGTGCTCAGGTGCAACTTGAAGTTTGCAGTTAACAAGAAGCATGTCGTTCTTGTTTATCCTATTTAGCCATTAAAGGATGTGAGAGAACAAGTGAAGCTCAGTTGAATACTCTCAGTTCAGGGAACAAATAGTTGATGATTACCTAACAGCCCTACCAACCCCCCAACCAATGAAAAAAGAGGGAAAAAAGAGGCTTGTGATAGAACTTAAAGGGGAATTACTTACAATCCAATGGATGATGTTAAGTAATTTCAGAAAAATCAATTCATAGTGTCCAGTCCAATACTTGAAAAGGAAGAAAATAATTCAAAAAATTAAGAAAAAGAATACAAAGAAGAAAAAGAAAAAGGAGATACCTGGTTAACAAGTACAACACGCTGATCATGAAGTTGCTCAATAATCATATCACAAACTGTAGTCTTTCCTGATGCTGCACCTCCAGCAACTCCTGTCCAGCAGAATTGCCAATAGAAACACACATTACTTGAAAAAGCTCCAATCAACAACTTTGCCCAGTAAACACCATAAACTCTAATCGAATCTTTCTTTCCAGATTAGCATCCCCACCTCAACACCTTCCAGAAACCATTTCCCTTATTAACCACCCCCATCCCAACTTCTCCACATGATGTACTTAGCTATACAAGTTCTTTACTTTTCCCTCACAGTCGTTCACTTAGACAACTGCACCCACCCCCCACTTCAACCCTCTACACACTTTCAAGCCCCACCTTTTTTTCAAATAGACTCATCGCATCATCCTTAAGCCTCTCATGAGAAGCGCTGAATTTTTTATTTTTTATTTTTGATAAGCAAGTAAGGTAATTTCTAAAGCTTTTATTTCTCCTCATCACCCAAGCCAATGCCTCGCTAAAATCTTCCACCCACTGATAAATGTTAAACTCCTTAGAGCCATCCACAAATCATTTTATACCATAGGAAATTAGGCATGATGCCCTTGATCAAAGACAAATACAATGGCCCAACTTCTACAGCCCAACCTCAGTCTCTTTTCCTTTACTCATCAATGGACCTTCGATCTGCAATTCCCCTTAGGCCAAATACTCCACAATCTGCCCTCCCTCAGTTGGTCGAACCACTCAGTTAAGCAACATACAACTGAAGAATAACTACAGGATTCCACACATCTGACATCTTATACTATAAAGAGTGGTGATTGAGACCCCCACCCCCACAAGACCCCCACAAATCTGGATCACTCAAGATGTGGACCCCACACATACATGAGTAGGCCTCACACATACATGGAGGGCCAAGATCACTTTGGGGTGTGGGGGTCAGCCCCAAAGGGGGTCCCAAACATTTCCCTACTATGAAACAAGCTTTAGCGTAAGTTTAACCAATTGACATGAGAGAAAGCCAAGCACCCCTAAATTCAATAACAGATACAAAATGACTAACCCAGTCTTAGCCAAGCTTGGGTTGAGCAACCAACTGCAGCAAACAAAGCACTTACGAGTAGAGTTTGGTAGGCCTTCAACCTAACCCAGCCATTAATCTCCATATGCTCCTAATTTTACTTTTTACATGTCCTTGAGAAAGTCCATGACCACAAGCCCATCCTCTATGAAGCACGGATACTCCGAAATGGCCCCCGTACGCGTATCAGATATGTATCGGATACGAATACGCGCCCGATACGGCGGGATACGTATTAGATACGGGAAAAAGAGTATCCTATTTTTTTTTTAATTTTTTTAATTTCGGATATGTTTGGGATACGCGAGGATACTTCAAGGATACGGTCGGGATACTTTCAGGATACGGCGGGGCAAAAAAATAATTTTAAAAACATATAATAGGGGTCAAACTATAAAATAACAAAACAGGTAAAATAAAACCAAAAAAAACAAATCAACCAAACCCTACCTAGTCGCAACAACAGCAGCAAAGAGGAGAGGAGATGAGTCGTCTCTATCAGCAACTCGTCGTCGTCTCTATCAGCAGCTCATCGATCGATCAGGTTCGTCCCTCTCTCTCTCTCCCTCTCACTCGATCTCACTCTCTCTTTCTCCCTCTCCCTCTCCCTCTCCCTCTCCCGCTCGCTCGATCTCTCTAGTCTGGATGGACATATCTCCTTCGATCTGACTCTCTTCCTCTCTCAGTCTATCTCTCCCTCTCGCACTATCTCTCGCTTTCCCTTTTGACCTCTGTAGACTGGCCCCATTTGATATGTATATATATATATTTTTTTTAGAAGTATACTCTGTCAGTAATATTTTTGGCCCATTTGATATCATATATATATATATATATTAGCTTTTATATTTGTAAATTTTTTGATTATTAGTTTAAAAGAATTAAAATAAGGTGAACTTTGTAAATTAGTTTAAATTAATTTCTTATAAGCAAATAAATAAATAAATAAACTTATTATTAAATAAATGAATTTTGTAAATTTTTCCCCCCTTAATTTGAATTGCATTATGGTTGTTGTTACGGGTGATGCTATATTGTTGAAATTTAATTGAATTGATGAATTTTTTTTTTTTTTTTTTTTTTTATGTTCATGCCAAAAGATAACTACATTAATGAATTTGAATTGAAGTTTTATTTTTATGTATGCTACATTACTAAAAATTGTAAAAATAATATTTTTTATGAACGTATCCCCGCCGTACCCGTATCCTAATTTTTCAAATTTTGTTGTATCGCCGTATCCATATCGTATCGTACCCATATCCCGTATCCGTATCCGTATCCGTGCTTCCTAGCCCATCCTCCATCTCTCTAAGATCAACATAACTGACTAGCACCTCAATTTCCAATATTTATGCTTAATGGTGAATTAACAGTTCAAATTAAAGATTCATTTCAATGTTATGTAGCGCTGAAAGCTGAAAACATGATTTTCCTCAGTTAAGCCTAGATGCAATGCAGTCAATAAGAAATTATGACAAATATTACATAAGATCTCTTGCTCCACTTACCAATGACAAAAGGTTGCTTATGCAAATGTTCTGCAGCTGAGGTTGTTGGTTGCTCCAACTCTGAATTTCTTGGATCCAACCCATCCAAGTGAAATCCAGAAAAATGAGCCCCTGATGAAGCTTCTATCAAATCAACAACTGATTTAGGAGTAGAACCCATGTGGTGAGACCTCCTACACCCTGCATGTTTAAAAATAAAGATCAGTGGAGTCATGCAAGGGATAACTGTTCAGAATAAGATATTAATAACTTGCACATGCTGGCAGTTGGCATCCTTTGCATATAAAGCTAGACTTTCTGTTCTTTTACTCTACCAAACCAAACCAAGCCTTAAGTCCCATCAAATGGGGTCAGCTACATGAATCCTTCTTTTCCACTCAACTCTATCAACGGCCATTTGGTTAGTCAAATTAAGGAGATTCACCAATTAATATGAATGTATGTAGTTCAAATGGCACTCCAGCAATTATCCATTGATGTTATAAGATACCAATACATATACCATAAATAAAAAAGAAACAATGTGTCTTGCAAATGATATGAAGCAATTCCTATACGGAAATTAAGTACATAAATCAAGACACATCCAACATGCTACCATAATGTCCTCGTTAATCTGAACAAATCCAGTCATATCAGGGATCAGACAGAGTAAATTTATAAAGTTTGGCAATAACCATGGATCACTGAATCTTGAGAACCACATTTTTCAGTTCCAATGCAATAATAATCAATCCAATTAATAAAAAAGGCAAGGTTTTATCACTTTATGTTTCCTGAGTTTGCAGAACAATTTATCTGAAATGTAGAAGTATATCAATCAAAGAAAGAAAAAACAGCAGAACTACTGTCTTTCTCAGCCTCCATTCATACAATAGGACTATCTGTAAATTAATTCCAAAGCACTTAATCAGGGAAAATGATCTTTCAAATTGTACCATTTCTCTTTATTGATTTTTTTTTTTTTTTTCAAAAAATCATGAACTTCTAAACTAACTGTTATCAAATAAAAACCTGAAATTTCTACTAATATACCAAAATCTCCTACTCAATTAATTACAAACGCCTTTTAACAATCAATTTCCACAACATGCTGTGTTCAATCTAGTAGGCACCTCTACTCCACAAAAATCAATTCGTCGGTTGCATTCCTACAGTTTTTATGATTCATGCACATCTACACCAAGTGTGCTGCGCAAAAATGATCAATAACATCAATACATTAAATCGCGCACGAATCAAAGTTACTAATTTCATCACTTCTTGCAGATACTGAAAGAATCTCTATAATGCATTATCGAATCACAAACAGACAATGCAAAACAAAACAAAATGCTACAGCGAAACGCCCATTCTTTCCCACACATAATAAGATCAATAAAGTAACACAAAAGCCTCACCATTTTTTGATTCACAGAAACAGAATACACCGATCCAGTGGAATGCAATCTCTAGATTCAAGTTGAGATCATACTTGATAAACGATCACCATTATATATACATATATATACATCAAAATGCAGATTAAAAGATACTATATATAAGTGTGTAGGTTCGTTGATATACCTTGTGAGTCGATTTGAGTTTTGCAGATTACGGAGAAGAAAATATCTTCAAAGACCTGAGAATCCTTACTGTGTTGTGCTGATCTAGAGAGAGAGAGAGAATTGCATGATAAGGTGGATACCGACAGATCGAATTTATAGGGAAAGCCGAGGAGAGAGACCTTACACCGAGAGGAGTGTAGTTCCAATTATAGGGCATGGTTTATGATGAAATTACAATGGAGGACTTATATTTTGAATCGTACGATATCGTCCGTGATGCGCACCGTAGACGAAGACGACGAAGAAGTGCAGTGAAAAGCGGAGTAAAAGTCATGATTTTTTTATTATTTTTTGTTTTTTAGCCAGAAAAAAAAAGGACGTGTCCCCTACCCGTAATTTAGGCATATTTTGCATCCTCTATATTGTTATCTTTTTTTATCTTTTTTTTTTAAAAAAAAAAAGATTATCCTTTTTTTTATAAATCACATCATTTTTTATTTTTTTACAAATTCTTTATAAAAAATTAAAAATTATATTTATTTACATTATTCCAAACACTCTTTTAGATTGAGGGATATCAAAAAAAAGTTACTGTGTCAGATTTCCTAATTCAAAAAAATTTGGATAAGATGTTTATGTGATGGAGGTTAATTTAATGTGAAGTATGAAATGAAATCAGTTGGTTTGGTTTGAATTTTTTGAATTAAGTTTTTTGAAAATTAAATTTTTTGATTTTCGTATTTTTTTGTTTTTAATGAATATTTTTTATCTTTTAAACATTTTTTTTTATTTTTTTAGATCCACCTTACTTAAATGTATCTAAAAAGTAAAAAAATTGTGAAAAAATATTTTAAAAAATTAATAAATACATAAAAATATAAAAAATGTACTGAATTCTGGTTTTTTTTTTTTGTATTTTTGGTATTTAGTGAATTTTTAAAAGGTTTTTTTCACAATTTTTTTTACTTTTTAGGTATATTTATGTTAGGTATGTCTAAAAAGTAAAAAAAAAATTGCTTAAATATTAAAAAAAATCAATAAAAACAAAAAAATACGAAAAATAAGGAAGTATAATTTTTTAAAAAGTGTTTTTGAAAAGTCTAAGTATGAAATGAATTTAAGTCACACATTAATGTTTTTGGATAAACTCAAGATAAAATTTTCTAAAATTTTAATATTACTCAGAGGGATATTGTTTGGACCCATGAAATTATCATGAATTTTATTTTAATTAGCCAAACTATTTACTGGATTTAATAAGATACTTGGTGCATATTGTTTATGAAAAAAAAAAAATTGTAATTCATTACTTTATTAAGTTTGTTAAAAAAATGAAGATAAATTACACCAAAATTTTAAAAAAATATAACAAATCTTATAATTTTGATATAATTACACTGATCTCTCTTTTAATAAGGTTAAATAGATTGAAACTAATACAGATGATGCAAAAATATAAAAATAAATAACGGAAAGTATATATTTTCTTGTAAAAAAGATGGCACAATCATTTTTTCATCCATATAACTAACAAATTATTAATAATAAAAAAATAGATTAAGTGTTGTATAAATTAAAATATCAATGGAACTTAATAAAATTATATCAAAACTGTAGAGTTTACTGTATTTTTTAAAATCTCAAGAGAAGTTAATGTAAATTATCCAAAAAATAAATAAATTATTTTCAAAAAACACACTTATCATTCACTTTTTAAAAATGCGATAAAATGAATAAATTATAATTACCAAATTAATTTTGTTTTTATTTTTATAAATGATATACATAAATGATCTTATAAAATAAATAATTTAAATTATCGAAACAAAATTTATGATAAGTCTTACAAATCTAAATAGCACCATCTAACTCAAATAAAAATTAACAATGGCAAAAACTCATATTTTGTATCTACAAATACATGTATAATGATGTAGTTAAGATGATAAATCCCATATAATTGAGTATATGACCAATTAAAAATTAATACTTATTAAATTATATCATTGTGAATTGAATTGTGAAATTTTTTTTTGAAGTCTCAAATATTTTTTAATAAAAATTGGAGAAAAATCAACCTAAAAATGAAAATAGATTTGCATTGAATTTGATGAACATGAATGATAGATGCCCCCACAAAATACAATCTCACAACCCCTCAAAATGATCTGAACCAGTATCAGACATGACTCTCAAAAAAAAATTTAAATACATCAATCATCAATACATTAATGAGAGTCATGAAAATTTTCTTTTGTGAGTGTTCCAAACATTTTTCTTTAACGAATTAAAACTAAAATGGATTAATTTTGACAACTAAGCACCGAGTCAGATGTAGGCCCAGCTGACTAGCTATGTCGCCGTAGAAGGAAAAATTTTGGGTCATAGATTTTCAATCAATTCTGGATCAAGATGCTGTGACTGAAAGGTCTATGGTGCCACTGACACTTTTTTTTTTTCAATAATTTGGATCATTTATATTATATAGTTTGTTGAATAAATTATTTATGTAAAAAATTAAATTAATTGAAAATCTATAACTCAATAACAAAAGTATATTTAAAAAAAATAAAATAAACAGTTAACATGATCTTTATAATTTTTTTAAAACAAATTGAATTTGATTATGGGATTGTGAATTTTAAATTAATTTAATTTTTTTATATAAATGATATATAAATTTTATAATTTGAACAGTTTAAATTATTAAAAAAAAAATAAGAAAAACCCCCTATCCAAGCACCATAGATCCAGGGGTGTAAATCTAGCCTGGCCCGGCCCATGTCAGGTCTCGCGAGCTCCCGCCAAAATTCGGGCCAGGCCACGGGCCAAAAAATTAAGACCAAGCAAGCATAGGGGCATTCAGGTCTTGGGTCGGTCCAATGGGCTTAGGCGGGCCAACCTTTTTTTTTTTTGTTTTTAAAATTTTTTTCTATCAAAATTTTATCATTTTCCATTAAAAAATACACTGGGCCTTGGTGCGGCCTGGGCTTCGGGCCGAGCCTTAAGCGGGCCAATGAACTGGGCCACGGGGCGGGCCCATAGGCTGGGGCTGGGCTTCAAAACAATGGCCCAGGCCCTAGCCTAGGGGCTCAGGCTCGGGCCTGGGCCCAAGTGTGCTTAAATGGGTCAAGCTCATCTCGGGTCGCGGGCAGGCTTTAGGCCGCCCATAGGCCATTTTTACACCCTGGATCCTACTATGATAGCAGGATCCCCCAATCCTAAGTTTCTACCATAGACCCTCATCTCGCATAGTTTCCGCTTTTTGCTTTGAAAGCAAATATTCCATCTATCACTGAACTTTAGATGCAATCTTCTATTGAATTATTAGAAAAATAATAAATTATGAAGAGGAAAAAAAAAAAAAAAGGTTAATGGGGGCAATTAATTGAATATGAAGATTGATATTATGCGAGGTAACTTTTGTACTATGAAAAAGAAAAGAATTTCGTGGAAGACCAACATGGTCTAAGAAGTGAAGATCTGTACAAAGTAACAAACAGTGAGGCTACCCAATCGGAATTTGATCAAAAACCTCTCTGATAGTAAAGTCAAGGACTATGAGAGAAAAAGAAAAAGGAATTATATGTTGAGTGTGGATTTCGGATGTCTTTAGGGTGAATAGTACTCACCTTTTATAGGAGAAGGTTGCTTGTCCTCTAAGACTTTCTTTCTCCGCCATCTATTCTATTTGTCTTGTTCATAGTCATCTGCCCTTAGAGAATGATGACCACTTTGCCTGACACTTAGGTGCAGGTTTATCACGTTTGTCTCATTCATGATCATCTCCCATTAGAGAAGGACGTCCATTCTGCCTGACACTCAAGTGCAGGTTTGTCGTGTGTGCGTCTTGTCCCACTGTGCTTCTATGTCTCTATATTCTGTCGAGACAAAGGGAGAAGAGCAAAGTTGTTTGTCTTTTTTGAGTTCAAGAAAGGCCTTTGGTGTGTTTGTCTTCTCTAAGTTGGTCCACTTCGGAGTGGTTGTCAAACCTGGAGGTTTAACTTGTTGCTTGGCCTGTTTCGAAACGAGCCTTGTACGTTGGGCTAAGCTTCCTGGTATCCACTTCGGAGTGGCGCTTGTGCATTTGGCCAAACTCCAATGATTATTCTGTTTTGGAGCAGGTCTTAGCCGTAGGGCTGAACTCCAACCTAGCCTAACTTCGGAGTAGGCCTAGCATTGGACCTAGCACCACGACTTAGTTAATTTTTACCCACTTCAAATATCTTATGTTCTTCACATTTGTAAAAAGTATCAATTGGATTAGTAATTTTAATGTGGTTAACATGTGATTATGTAGTTATTATGTTTGTTTTTCTAAAATGATCAAATGCTTTCAATTATTGAATGGAAACATAGTCATGTAATCTTTTTAAAACACTAAACAATTGGAATAATGTTTGAGAGTTCTAATTGAACACCTCTTATTTATCTGTAATGATGTGGAATGGATCATATTCTTCACTTCTCAACTTTCTCCTCTTTCTATTTTCTTTCTTCCACTTCATTAGAAATCAAAATAGAAATGATATATTAGAGGGATGTGCACTACTCAAATAATTTTTCATATGTTATGTGCGTCATTTATTTCTCACTTTTAAAAGTTCATTGTAATTTGTTGTATTTGTAATAATTGTTTGTTAAATAGTCTTGTAAACCTTAAATCATATTAGGGGTGATTACTGCATCAAAAACCATTACAGAAAAATCCTAGTATATAGCTTCTATAAGAGCGCAGTGCACCTAAAAAAACACAAAAGCTTAAAAAATTTATTATCGAAAGGGTAAATTATACTTTTCCACTTTAAATTTGATTAATTTTTATTTTTTTTTACTTTGACACTTAAAGTTTTTTTTTTTTTCACTTTGGCCCTTTATATTTTAATTTTTTTTCAATTTACTCTTAAAGCTAATTTCTGTTTAAAATTAGGTAGAAAATATCATAATAACTACCGCATAATATAAAAAATATATTATTATATTGGAGTTTAAGTTTATGTTAAAGATGTGAGTTATATATAATAAAATATTTTTATACTAAGTGACTGTTAATGTGTCATTTTCTGTCAAATTTTTAACAGAAATTAGCTTTAGAAGTAAATTGAAAAAAATTTAAAACATGAAGGGTGAAAGTGAAAAAATAAATAAAAAATTACAAGGCCAAAATAAAAAAATGACCAATCATAAAGGGGGCAAAGTGTAATTTACCCTTATTGAAAATATAAAAAATGGTGCTTTAAACTTATGTTTTTTTTTATTATTAATTTTTAGCTTGTAATAACTTGCACTAAACAATTCTATTTTTTTATATTGGAAAGATGATAATTAAGAAGTAAAAATTAAAAATATTCCTCTCCCAACTTTCAAATAAAAAAACTATTTCAAATTGCACCAGGATACATTTCCCAAATTGGGGTTGGGTGCTTTGCAAATAAATGGAAATATTAAGGATATGGATGTCAATTTCTCTATGAATTTTATACGTTAACTCTCTCTAGCTTATCTAGAATTCATTGTATAAGTTGCACAAAGCCAATCAAGAAAACAAAATCATTTTGTTGTTATCAATAGAATAATACTTGGGACCCCTTTTGGGGGTCACCCCTTCACCCCTTTGCCACGTGGCGGGTGATGATCGGAGGAGCAGGAAAAAAAAGAAAAAGAAAAAGAAAATGTAACCAATGAGAGAGAGAGGGGGTCAAAGGGGGTGGGGGAAAAGAGGAGATGAATCATTGTTGTTATCAATAAACCATATCATCCACTAAGCCAAGTTTGCACAAATAAAGAAAACAAAAACACTCCAAAATAGGACTAAATATGTGAGTCCATATATGGTTTTATCCAATCTTTTCCTTACACATCTTAACCCTAAAATCATCATGTGTACGAAATATCAAAAATTTGACATGCACAAGAATTGATAAGTATCAATTTACTTGCAATATTTGTCTATATTAGAAGGGTTAATTATACTTTTTTATCCCGGTAATTTAACTTAAATTTTACTTTAGTCTCTATAATTTAAATTTGAGCAATTTAGTTCCTATACTTTCTAGTTTCAATTTAGTTATTTCATCTAAATTTGTATTAATTTTGTCCATTTGTACACCTTTTAAAATTGACAAATATTTCAAAATTATTATTTTAACCTCAAATTTAGACAGAATAACCAAATTAAAACCTTAAAAAAATTATGATTGTCCCAAAATTATTAATTTTAACATCCAATTTAGATAGAAATACCAAATTGAAACTAAATTCAAAATGTAAAGACCAATTTGTTCAAATTAAGACTATGGGAGCTAAAGTAAAATTTGAATCAAATTACAGAGGTGAAAAGTGTAATTAACCTATATTAGAATTGTTGAAAGTGTACAAATAAGATGAAAATGAATCAAGTTATTTGAGCTAGTCTATTTTTGATTGGTTAAAAATTAATTTAAAATTAACTTACTGTGTAAATTAACAAAGTTTGAATATATTTTAAATGTCCTTATTTGGTTTAGCTTTTTTAAAACAAGTTTTGAGTTTTTTTTTTCTTGTATTTTTTTTATCTTTAATAATATTTTTTTTCCTATTTAAGTTTTTATTTATTTATATTTTTTAGATATACTTAAAAAATATAATATTAATGAATATATAAAACTCTTTAAAATATTTCTTCACAAATACTTATTTTTATTTTTTTTTATAGATAGTAATAGTTTTTAGTTTGAAAACCAATCAAGTTTTTAGTTTGGCTCAATATTATAAAATCAAAATTATTTGAATTTGGCTTATGGTTGACTCATTCTAAATTGATTGGTTTAAAAAATAAATATTAAATTTAAATATAATTTTTAACTTAATTAACTGGCTACTTAATACAATTTGACTTGTATGCCGTCCTATTCTAAAAGTGTGTAATCATAAATGAGTTTGATTAACAAGTGCCCTAAAAGTATTGATTATTAATTAATGTTTAAATTGATTGTAAGTTATATAGTCATTGTTTGGGAAGTGGATTTGGGTGGGTTTGTGGCTAAAATAGCCACAAAAAATAAAATAGGCTTTGTAGTTTTAATAAAACAAAACATCACATTCAACCCATAATCATTATATTCTTTCTCTCACAAAAAAATCAAAAAAGATAAAAGTTCTTTCCAAATCAGGCTTTTTAGCCTTATGCTAAAATAGCCAAAAAAATTAATAAAACAAAATATCGCATCTAATCCATAATTATTACATTTTTTCTCTTACAAAAAAGTCAAAAAAATCAAAAAAGACAAAAATTCTTTCCAAATCAGACTTTTTAGCCTCATGCTAAAATAACCAAAAAAACTAAAAAATCAAAAAATCAAAAAATCAATCCACTTCCCAAACCAAGCCATATTACACAAACTCTCGTGTATTATATACAAACATTTCAAGCCTCTTATCAAATACTCTAAGCATATTCATTAACAAAACCTATCATAAATTAGCCTATGATTATGCAAGATAAAAATATTATATGAAATATTTTCTTAATCAACATCCAATCTATAGGGTGGCTTAGCATTGACTATATAGATCTATATTATCCATAATCAGCGCAAATTGGACTTTTCTTCATGACATTTGACATTTCATAATCCAACTTTGTCATTTTGGTGATGTAAATTAGACGGTGTAGATTCTCTCCAGTTTATGTTTGAATTAGAGGATTTGAAGAGTCTGTTTTGAACTTATTTTATTAATCTGAACCGCTTAATTTTTAATGCATTTCAAGTAAATTATGCACGCAAAATATTAGATTGATCTGATATCAATAATTATATATATGTATGTATTACATAGAAAATATAATTTTAAAAATAGACTGTCTATCATTTTAAAATAAATATTATCTAAACATATAACTATTGACATCCAATCAATTTAATTTTTTACATACATAATTTACTCGAATTGTACTAAAAATTAAACAATTCAAATCAATAAAATAGATGTAAAATGAATCCCTAATGGACTAAACTGAATCCCCTGGTCCAAACAACGTTACCCTCTCATTATTACCACCTGTAATGGCCATTTGGTACCACTAATTTTGTGTTAAACACACACACATTGGAGTTGAGGCATCTAATGGTCACCACCACCGCCACACCTATACATGAATTAAAATAATATGATATGGTGGAACCATCTTAATGGCAGCTGAGTTTTCACATCATGAATTATCATATACTTGCATGTTTAAACTGAATTTAAATCCTCTTTATTCAATGAATAGAGAATGTAGATTTTTTAATTTTTATGATGAATGGCTATAAAAGATTTACATTAATAAATTTTTATTTTAGACTCAAAATAGTTTATATTTTATTTGTTTTGATGATTTTTTTTTAATATTTGTATGATGAAAAAAATTAAAGAAAACCTCTTTTACAATCACGGGAGAATAAGTTTGTTATGGTGAAAATTGTTTTTCACTTTTGTAAGATGAAAAATATTTTTTGAATCAAAAGTCGTATTAATGCTACTGTATTATCATTTTCATTATCTCCATCACCACCACCATCACCACTAATACAATCATTAGGTTTCAACTATACATTAAAAACAAACACCTTCTGTAAATTATTATTATTTTTTTGGTAAAAAATAAAAAGGTTTCAATAAAAAAATTTATAGAAAATGGTTTCTACATAAACAAACGGAATAAGATTTTAAAATTTACAATTTAATGATAATTGTATATTTGAACTAATCAATTTCCAATCTTGCACGAAATTACTCATTAAAAGAAGATCAGACCTTTTTCATTTGTTAAGACTTGGAACGGATAATATAGTTTATTGTATGAACAGTAGCATTTGTTTGAATCTTACTTTATAACAAGAATAGTAAAGGAAAAAGAAAAATGAAATAGAATTTATTTTTAAGAAAATGCTATGGAACAATTATTGGGTGGTGATTAATGTTGGTATATTTATAAAAATATATTAAAATCTATAAAATAAAGTAAGATGGTTTTTGAATTTTCAACATATTTTTGTCCTACTAGCACATTTGGACAGTTCAAATCTGTTCAAATTACAAAACAACGGCTGTGATGTATCCTATATATACTTTTTCTACTTTTCCGCTTTTCTCTCTTACTTTTTTCTTTTCTCACCCACTCTCTCATGATTCCATGAATAATCTCATGAATGATCTTATGATCCTACATTTCTCATTTTCTTTTTATTTTTTTATTTTCCTCTCTATTTATTTATTTATTTTTCTCCTTTTTGTTTACTTATTTTATTTACACCGTGCCTTCAGGCACGAGTGTACACTAGTAAATTAATATGGTATAAAAATATATAAAATGTGTATTGAAACTTCTAAATTTTTGTTACTATTTAGTCCTTAAAGAGAACTAATAGGCAATTGGACCATTTTTTTTAAGTGTAAATTACAAATACACTCCTTGAGATTTGCTTAAAATACGAATTGCTCCTGTAGTTTGAAAAATTACAAATACCTCCCTGTCAGAATTTTTTATTTAACAGAATTAATTAAAAAAGTAAAATTTCTAACTGTTCACCTATACAATAATAAAATTATTTAAATTATTAATTGAAATAAAAATTTAATATTATTAAAAACTGTTAATTAACTCGATAATTTATTAATAAAATGACCTATTTATTATGAAATTAAAAATTTTAGTAGGTATAATGTAATTTCTAAAACTACAAGAGTAATTTGTAATTTAAATAAATCTCATGATGTATATTTGTAATTTACCTTTTTTTTAAGAAAAATTCTGCACAAATAATGTGTGTGTGTGTGTGAGAGAGAGAGAGAGAGAGAGAGAGAGAGAGAGACAGAGAGTGACATCCAGTGGCAGTTTGTTTGAAAGATCCGTATGGCCCTTGAGACAGACAGAGAGAGAGAATGACATCCAGTGGCAGCTTGTTTGAAAGATCCATATGACCCTTGTGATTTGAAGTCTTAACCTACAAATTTCCAACAAAGACTAATGCTATTGAAGTTTCAGCTTTAATATTGCACAGATTCAACTACTTGTATCAACCAAGTTGGGGTTGTTGGCACCCCACATCGATGTTGTCACATATTGATTACAAATGATATTTATGATGAACGTATAAGACACTACACCAAGTCAAGGTGGGGATGCTAGTGCTCCACACTAGTTGCCGACGATATTCAAAATGAACTTATAAGACAGTACATGATATTTTTAATTTTGAGGCCTTTTTTCTTGGATTAGAGTCTAAAGGAATAAATTTGTGAAGTTGTCTGTTGGATAAAATCATAATAAACAATACTTTTTGGTAGGAGTTGAGTCAAGCAACCAATTTATTCGAGATTTAAGGTGAATCCATCATTAAAAAGTACAAATAAATAAATAAAACAGAAGTTTCTTTAATTTTTTAATTTATTTTTGGTATCCGCCTCTTAAAAAATCAGAGGCTCCTTTATGCTGTGTTTGGTTGGGGGATTTAGGAAGGGATTTGGAAAAGGAAAGGGAAAAGGTGTGTGAAACTATGTGAAATATAAGCATGATTTATTCACATTTCACCTACCTTTTCCATTTCCCTTTCCAAATCCCTCCCCAAATCCCCCAACCAAACACAGCATTAGGGGGTTTATGGATCAGCTCACTTAAACACTAATACAATCTCACTTTGCAATGAAGTTGGGCTGTGGTGTGGACCAGAAAGCACAAACTGTGATGGGTCTAAATTTGGGTCAAAGTGAGATTGGACAGAAAATGCTTGTAACTTCCAAATGGATCACTACCACTTGGACAGTCTGCCCCAAAGGGTCCAATAAAAAATTGAGTAAATTACCAGTTTGTTCTATGCGATGGAATGAAATCCCAACACGTTTTAGTCACCGTTTGGCAAGAAGTTGGTTGGGCTTTTTTGGCTATTTTAGTCACAAAAAACAAAAAAGGCTATTTTAGCCATAACAAACAAAACATCACATCCAACCCATAATCATTACACTATTCTCTCACAAAAAAAGTCAAAAAAGCCAAAAAGCCAAAAAGCCCTTCCCAAACCAAGCTTTTTAGCCCAGGCTAAAATAGCCAAAAAAACCAAAAAGCCAACCCACTTCCCAAACGGAGGCTTAGAGATATTAATAAGTGAAAAATGAATAAGACTTATAGATAAATAAGTTTAGTCAATAGAACCCACATGTGAGTTCTAAAAAATTCGCCATACTCTGAAAAAAAAATATTTATATGTAGACTCTATACATTTTGCTTCTCACATAAGTTTGGGACTATTAATTGGAAATCACACACCCATATAAAAAGATTATATTTAATTCTGTAATCAATTTTTATAATTCTAATTTTTTTTTTCTTTTGGTTCTTCATATGTGAAAAATACATTAACCAATGTCACACATGAGAAAGAGGCCGCATGCCTTAATAATATGGAGGGGACCCATAATAATCATGTCTTGTTATGTATAAAAAAAAAATTAAAAACAAAAAGTTATTGTCAAAAAAGTAAAAGGAAGGAGTTATGTATGTTACACATACACACTCATTACCATTACCTTAATATATCCTCACCTTTTCCCTACCCAAAGTCAAAGATATATTTGATTCCTTTCTTCACATTTACATATGAAACTCCTTCCAAAGGCAAATCACAACCCCCCACAATTACAGCCCATTTTGCCTATTTGTCTTATTTATTTATTTAATTGGGGGACTTTTTTGATTAGTTAACCAACTAACAATAACACTATGTTTGGAAACCTAAAGGGAGAAGAAAAGAAAAGAAAAAGTTACTAAAGTTATAAAAGAAAAGAAAATAAAAAAAATGATTGTAATTTTTTTCCTTTATGTTTGGATAAGGAAGAAATAAAAGTAAAGAAATGATTGTGATTTTTCTCATTATTGTTTGGTTAGATTTCATTAAGAGAAAAAAAAAGAAAAGAAATTATTTTATGTTATATTATCAAAATAACCTTTTTATATTTTCAATCATTTTATTTCTTTTATTTTTATAAGGACAAAATTGATATTATGAAAATAGTGGTTTCTTTTCTCTTTCAATTTCTCTACTTTTAGAAAGATTGAAAATAAGATTTATAATAGAAATGAGTTTCTCTCAATTTCTCTCTACTTAAATTATCTAAACAAGTAAGAAAAACACGTATCTCTTCATTTCTTTTCTTTTCTCTCTCAATCACTCAATCCAACATAGTCAGTCAATTATGAGTCTCTGATCTCACCATAAAGTTTAGAATTCGACTATTTTCTAGTTTCTACAGACATATAGGTATTTTCCTATTGTATTTATTTAAGATATTTCTTATGTAATTGTTTCATTGTTGGGTTTGTGGTGTAATTGTAATTGTCCTATTATATTTGTTTGTGTATAGAATGTCCAGTCTGATGTAAGAGTACACTGGATAGTAAAAAACCAGTATAATCATCCGTACTATGCGAGGGATAAATAAATAATCAAAAATTAATTTTTAAAATAAATAATAATTTAAAAAATTTATCTACAATATTTAGTAAAACTGATTTAAAATTAATTAAATTTTATTCATTTTTATCACAGTTATATATAAGAGAATTTTTTTTATTCTTGTGTCATTAATTGTATGCTCTAAGGTCTTAATAACAAATATATGTCATATTTCAGTGGTAAAAATTAAAAATAAATCAAAAAAATTATATTTATGATAAAATATAAATACATTTCGTCTTATGAGTTTCGTAAATTTAATTTATCATATGATAATGGTAAATTACATTTGTCAATATATTAATTTTTTCATGCTTTGTGAAGTCTAAAAATTATAATTTGTCTTATGTTATAAGATTTACATAAAAATGAATTAAAATTCACTTGTGATATTAAATTTGGGCTTAACATTAGATTTACGCTAATTTGTCCTTCACCTAATCATTAAAATTTGTCTGTTCCCAACTTATATAAATCATTTAACCTATCTATTTATTAAATTAGTAAATAAATATTTTTTATAATAAAAATAAGAAATATGGACTTATTTTGTGCATACTTATTAAAAAGTTTGAGATATAGTTTAAAATATATATATATATATATATTTATGTTTAAAACAATTAAATGATTAGTTATATATATTTATGTATAAAAAATTATTTAAGATAAAGTCACCCTAAATTGTAGGTCATATTCTAGTCTTAATAAATTTAAATTTTATATTTAAATCATATCATATTTTATCAGTTTGTGACTGATATGAGCTAATTTGAGAGTTCTAATATTAGATTAAACACTAAAAAGTAGTCAAGAAACTTTAGTTCAAGTCGAATTTTTTTTTTTTTTTTTTGTTCTTGATTTAAACTTAGCCCTTAAAAAATCGTCTAGTTAATATCCAATCCATGAGTTATTAGACCTACATATTTATGTAATTTTTAATTAGTAAATATATATTTTTTTAAAAAAATTTATAACAAAATAGAAAATATGTACATATTTGTTTGGTATATTTATTAACAATTTCAAAATTAATTAAGAAATTATGTACTTATTCTTAAAAGAATAAATTATATTGGTAATCCCTACATTTTAACTTTTGTGTTATTTTTGTCATTGCAATTTTAATTTGCTCAATTTTAACCATAAATTTATAATTTTGCCTCAATTTGGTCTAATTATTATAACTGCTAGTGTTTTTTTTATTGAAAATACAACATCTGTTATACTTTTATAGACAAAATTATAAACTTGTTTAACTCAATAAGTTAATCTCAATCAACTCAATAACTATTTTCTTTTAAAAATCTTAATCAGCATTATCAATTAGACCAAATTAATACAAAATCTAAAATTAAGGGTAAAAATCAAGCTAATTGAAATTACAGAGACCAAATTCACACAAGAGCCAAAATACGGGGACTATCAATATAATTTACCCTTCTTAAAATATGTTTAAGATATATTTATGTCTAAAAAACTATTTAAGACCAGATCATGGTAGAACCTGAATAAAAAATTAATGACTTATTAAAAATATTTAATAATTACAAATTCAAGTTTGATCAAATTTTCATTTAAATTTTTTCATAGAATTAGGTTGTTTGATGATTTTAATTTATAGTTCCAATTTTTCTTTTTATTTTTTTAAAAATATTTTAAAATTATGTATAATTATAATTTCTTTTGAAATTTCCTTTTTAATCTCAAATTAGTTATAACTTGAATTTGGTTAAAATTTATTTTTGACTTCTCATCTACAAAAACTAACAATAAACATAAATTAATTTTTTGAACAGTGTAAAAAGGTAAATAAAGAAATATATTATCAATAATAATAATAACAAAGCATATTTTTATTTATCATGTAGCGTCTCACCACTGTATTGATAATAGATATTGATAACAAAATTCATTACGATAATACAACAATAATATATCAAATGATAAGTAACATGTGATCATAATAATTTTTAATAGTTATACATAAGTACCCAAAATTATATAAAAAAAACTATATGATCCATATTCAATTTTTATTTGATAAAATTCACACTTAATCTCAACCACACATTAGTTTTGTAAATCAATTCATCACCCAAACCATCTACTATTCTTTTAATATTCACATTTTCAAAATCTACCGAAACAATGCTCTGACTAAGCTCATCATCACCCTTGTTGTTGCCATGTTCACCACCTCCACTAACCATTATGCAACTCCGGTCTAGTTTTTTATCTTTGTAAATATAAAAAGACAATGTTGTGGAAATAAAAAGGTACCGTTAGAGTTTTAAAGAATTTAAAAAAAAAAATGCGTGATTTTAGGTTTTCTTATCCTATACATGGGTGTTAAATTTTTTTTTTTAAATCCATAAATTATGGAATAGTATTCATTATTTAAAATTTTATTTATTGATGGACAAGTCAATTAAATGTTTTTAATTTTTTACAAATAAAAAATTTGAAAATTTTGTTTAAGAAATTTTAAAAAATGGCCAAATCATAAAGAACAATATAAGACGCCTTATTCTAAATAAATAAATAAATAACTCATAACTATATTATCAATTCACATATATAAAAGAAATAATAACAACAATATAAAAAACACACAAACATCCACCCACAAAAAAAGAAATTCAAATCAACTCCCAAAACAAAGATGGTTAACAAATATATATTTATTATCAATTTCGTTGGAAAAAAATACATTGGGAAAAAAAGGTCATATAGAGAAAAAAAAAATATTCACACAAAAATATAAATATACAAAAAAAAAAAAATTACAAACAAACAAACTTGAAATACGTTTGGACTATTGGCAAAGAGAGAGAATAACCATTGCATCATTACTAGTGGCGGAGCTAAGAAATTAAGTTAGAGGGGGCATTATTAATTATAATTTTTTATTTAAAAAAAATTATGATCAACATTAAAATAAAAATAATTTTATGAGCTAAATTTAAGCATAAAAAATTACATATTCATTATTAATAGGAACAAATTAAAATTCTATAATAGTGTAGAATAGTTTGGTGCGGGATGGTGATGTAAGTTTGTAATTTTAGCACAAAAAATTATGGATCAAAATTTCTAATTTTAGAAAATAAAAACACATCATTTATAACACAAATTATTATAAAATCTATTTAATTTTTATTTGACAAAAAAATATTAAAGAGATGACATTGCTTATAAATGATGTGTTTTGAATGAAAATTATTAAACAGTCTTAGAATACCATATGGCATTGCCTACGTGATGCTCAAAGTATGGAAAATCACAAATCACACTAAGTAATCTGTCTACTGCCTAAAAATAATGAGTTCATTATATCCAATCTATAAAATTTTTCGCTATACTATTAGTTTAAACTATTATATAAATAATACCACATAGTGCTCTCAAAATATCAAAAAACTATTTGTTGTGAATAATACAATAAATCCTTAGTCAAAAAACATGTTAAGAAAAAAAATATATACATTTTGTATATGACAACAACACCAAAAAAATAAAAATAAATAATAATATCAAAACTGGAGGGGGGCACATGACCCCCCGACCTGCTTTCCCTCCGCCACTGATCATTACATTTGGGAAGGAGTCGGTCGGACTGAAAAAAAAGATCAAATATTGAATATTTTAAAGAGAGAATTGTATTGAATTTTTAATTTGATTAGATTTTTAAAATTTTAGATTTATATTATTTTTGGAAAATGTGAGAGTGAGATGAAGGTGGCTTACTATATTATTTTGAATTTTAAAATTCAAAATCATAGATAATTAGTGTCTTTATTTTTTTTATTTGAATTGCTATGATCATCATTACTTTTGGAAAGAGTGAGAGTGACTTATCATATTGTTTTGAATTTTTAAAATTTAAAATTGTAGATAATTAGAACTTTTTTTGTTTTAGAATTTTGACTTAAGGAACTAACCAATAATTTTTTTTAAAATTTAAAATTAACAAATTAACAAAATTAGTTTGGGAGTTTGGAACTTTCACAATCATTGTTCTTAAAAAAACCATTTTCCTAGATAATTAGTGTATTTATTTATTTTTTATTTGAATTGTTTTGATCAACATTATTTTTGGAAAGTGTGAGGGTGACTTATCATATTGTTTTGAATTTTTAAAATTCAAAATTGTAGATAATTATTACTTTTTTTGTTTTTAGATTTTTGACTTAAGAAACTAACCAAAAGATTTTTTTTTATAAAAAAAAATTAACAAATTAACAAAATTAGTTTAGGAGTTTGGAACTTTCACAATTATTATTATTAAAAAGGCTTTTTTCCTCATATATATATATATATATATATAAAGATTTGAGAGGAAATGAAAATCTAATCACTAGTAATGGGATCACCAGTAATGAAATACATGTGTCAATGATTTCAATAGGAATTCTTGATGAGAAAATAATAAAATTCTAAATTTGGAGGCCGGATTATTATATTCTACTCTTAAATTACTGATATTATGTGAAATTCCTTTGAGATTGTGATTCATGTGTAAATAGATAATTAAAAATTAATTTCATATTCTAATCCATTCCAAATGCTAAAATTATAGGGAACAAGAATCACATTTCCATTCTTCTTTAATGTTTTCATTCAAACAAATTCCATACAAATCTATATAATAAAGCAGGATGATTTTTAAATTTGTCCAACTAAGACATTTGAACGGCTCAGATCTATTCAAATTATAAAACAACAGCTGTAATATATTTTTCAAAAAATATTCTATATGTACATTTTCTATATTTCCGCTTTCCTCTCTTACTTTTTCCTTTTCTCACACATCCTTCTATGATCTCATGATCTCACCTTCCTCTCTCTTTTCTTTTTATTTTTTATTTTCTCCCATTTTTATTTTTTTCTCTATTTGTTTTTTTTTTATTTTCTCATTTTTGTTCACATATTTTTATTCGTATTATATAGAAAAGTTTGCGATCCCAGAATTAGGAGCTAGATTTTACTATGTATAGTGGAGATTATATTAATGAATTTTTTAGTCAACAAATGAAATGAATTTAAACAATTAATTATTATTTTTAAATATATTGAATACCTGATAGACTTTGTAAATTTAGACCTCATATGAAACTTCAAGATATTTTAATAAAGCAGGATGGTTTTTGAACCTTCAACATATTTTTGTCCTATAAGGACATTTGGATGGCTCAGATCTATTCAAATTATAAAACAATGGCTGAGATATATTTTTTAAAAAATATTCTACATATACATTTTCTACTTTTCTATTTCTCTCTCTCTTACTTTTTCCTTTTCTCACACCCCTCCTTCTATGATCCTGCATTTCTCTCTCTTTTCTTTTTATTTTCTCCTGCTTTTATTTTTCTCTCTATTTGTTTTTTTTTAATTTTCTCATTTTTGTTCAATATATTTTACACATATTTTCATACAATGTATGTATTCCTGCAATACACTAGGACATTATAGGCATACACACAATTTTCATATAATTACATAAGCAAAAACAGTATTGTATGTATGCCTGTGTGAAGGGGCTAAATATGAAATGGGTCGGATCCTATCATTGGGCCGGCCCGATCCATTAGACTCAAGACCTAAGAAGCATGATAAGTAACTGGACTAGTCAGTTCAGCCTAATTACATCATAAACAATCCACCCAAGTCCTTAAGAACTTGGGCCTAACCTGTGTTGGAAAGGTCAGTCCAGCCACGGTGCTGGGCTGGGCCTAGCCACAGGACCTGACCCTTAGATAGAACCCAAAAGAGGCCGAGCCCACACAAACATATCATACTGGGCCGGTCCATCTCTACAAGCAATCCCATAGAGGGCCGAGCTGAGGCACAACAATGTCGAGCTAAAGGAACACACCAGAGAAACGTGGAAGCTGTGAATATATGCATATGCAAGTTGCCACCTCAGCTGGTCCCCTACACCTAGAATCACGGAAACAGTTAATCAGAGGAATGTGGTTTGTTATCAGCATGACTACAATGAGTATGTGCACCCCTTGACAATTACCAGATGGTCCCCTACCCTGGGCAATGAAAAAAGAAACTTGGCAGCATTAGAGCTCCATGAAACCATCTTGGGCAACAAGCAAGGAGTTCAATATAAACTACACTGACTTCACATTGAAAGTAACTGATCTAAGCTAAACCCTACTCACTGAAACTTAACTCTCTGCACTTAGAGAGCACCTTGTTTCTTCTCTAATTACTCATTTCCACACCGGAAGGGTCATCCGGCCAACCTCGACCGGGCAGCTCTGACGGTGCTCCTTGTTGTAGGGCCTCAATCCCTGGACAGTCCAATCGAGTGCGGAGCTCCGATCCATTATTATCTAGTGCAGTATTTGGTACGCACAATTAGTGCGGTGAACGTGGACTGCTTTGTCTTCGAGTTCTGCACTTGATTCCGACGATAGGGATTGAGGACATCCCACCTTCGACACAAACTCCACAGATGGGGTAGACAAAGGATAAACGCTTGGCACTCCCAATAGTCCTAGAAGAACAAACCGAAAACAACAATCAGACTCCCGAATCTATTGAGCATCGATTGCTCTTCGTTGGAGGTTCTTCTCATCACTTTCTTCTGGAGAAGGATTACAGGGATCGAATCATAGACCATGGAGATACAAGAGTTGAAAGCGCAACTCAAAAGGGTGATGGGTGGCTCGACGGAGAAAAGGATTGACGGAGAGCCCTCTCGCCTGTGACAGAGAAGCTCATCCCGAGAACCACCAGTGAAGAAGGTTCCCAGAAATGAGTCTGGGCATCAGACTAGTCAATCCCGGTACAAAGTGAGGCGGCGAGCAGCCACACTCGTGGCTCGCGCCGGAGAAGGGCTAAGAGGCAGAAGACAGTTAGCCAGCAGACAGAGTACCCCCCTCAAGACCTTCGTACTTAGCTGATTGGTAACAAGCAAAATAAGCAACGGCGAGATCACCTTGACCGTACCATCCACGAGAGAGAACATAGAGCGTTGAATAAGCTCGTCTCCTCTCCATTCTCCCTGAAGATTGAGGCCATTAGACCTCCCAAGAAATTTACCCCACCAAAGTTCACATCGTACGATGGGAAGTCAGACCCATTGACGTACATTAGCCATTATAGACAGATGATGTCCCTATGGAGCCGAGACGAAGCATTGATGTGCAAAGTCTTCCCATCCAGCTTGGGAGAATCCAGACTGCGATGGTTCGATCGACTCCCCGCTGGATCAATTTATGACTGGAAGCAGCTCTCCATAGAGTTCTTAGCCAAGTTCGTCTCCAACACTAAGATCCCGAAAGAGCCGGATACATTGTTCGGTCTCCGAAAGGAACATGAAGAAATGATGCGCAATTATGCTAGTAGGTATTGGGAAGAGTATAATGACCTGGAGAAAACAATTTGACGTAAAACGAGTCCTGGTAAATTAGGGTAGTGTAGCAGATATATTGTATTATGACTTGTTCAGGAAGTTCGGTTTCTCTAAGCAGCACCTCACCCCAGCGACAGTTCTATTGGTCGGCTTCAATTCACAGCTTGAATGGCCACTTGGCAGGATAGTGTTGCCAGTTGTGGCTAGAACGAAGACCTTGTAGATAGAATTTCTAGTTATTAATACACCTTCTCCTTACAATGCCATACTTGGTCGTCCTTGGATTCACCAAATGGAAACGGTCCGTTTAATCTACCACCAGCTTATCTACTTCCCAACGGAACACGAAGTAGAGCAGATCTTAGGGGACCAAGTTGTGTCGAAACATTGCTTCATGGTAGCTATGAAGGCTAAACAACTTTGCAATCGAGTGTAGACAGTGGAAGTGGCCGAATAACCAGTCTTGGAGGATGTAGGAGGAGCCCCAGATGAAAAGATAGTAGAGGATTTAGAGAAAGTCCTAGTAAAGGAGGATGATCCAGAAAAGTACTTCATTATCGGTACCTCGCTAGGCGCTGATGAGAAACTTCAGCTGCTGGAATTGCTGAGGGAAAATATAGAGGTATTCACATGGTCAGCATATGATACTCCAAGGTTGAACCCAGATTTTGCTTGCCACAAACTCAACATCAACCCTTCCGCTTGGCCTATCGTGCAGAAAAGTCAGAGATCCTCAGTTGAGCACACTAAAGCAGTAATTGCCGAGGTCGAAAAACTCCTAGCATCAGGGGAGATTAGAGAAGTTTAGTACCCACAATGGCTGTCTAACATAGTTGTAGTCAAGAAGAAGAACGGAAAATGGAGAGTCTGCATTGACTTCACCTACCTAAACAGAGCCTGTCCCAAGGACAGTTTTCCTCTACCTCGTATTGACCAACTGGTAAATTCAACAGTAGGACATGAGCGTATGATCTTTCTGGACGCTTATAGCGGCTATCACTAGATACCACTATTTGTGCCAGATCAGGAGAAGACAACATTCATCACTCCAAGAGACACTTATTGCTACAAAATAATGTTGTTCGGCCTCAAGAACGCCGGGGCAACCTACTAGCGAATGATCACTCGAATGTTCAAGGACCAGCTCGGAAGAACAATGGAAGCTTACAGAGATGATATGGTAGTGAAAAGCAAGCTCGCTACAAACTACCTTGCAGACTTAAGAGAAGTTTTTGGTATCCTGAAAAACATCAACTTCACCTCAATGCCTCGAAATGCGCTTTCGAAGTAACATGAAAGTTCTTGGGGTACATGGTTACTCACAGAGGAATCGAGGCAAATCCAGATCAAATCAAAGCATTACAAGAGCTTGAAGTACCAACAAAGGCTAAAGAGCTACAGAAGCTGGCTAGAATGGCAGTCGCCCTAAATCGGTTCATTAACAAGTCTTCAAATCGGATGAAGCCCTTCTTCCAGCTACTAAGAAAAAAGGTTGTGTTTGAGTGGGGTCCTGAATGTACCGAAACATTGCAAGGTCTCAAAAAATGCCTCAGTAGACCACCTCTCCTGTCCACTCCAGAACCAGGGGAGGAGCTGTACCTATATCTAACAGTCTCGGATCACGCTATAAGTGCGGTATTGATCTGAGAGATTGGCAAGGAACAAAGGCCAGTATACTACGTTAGCAAGACTCTATTGGACGCCGAGACACGGTACCTACCCTTGGAAAAGCTAGTTTACGCACTGCTCATCGCCTCAAGGAAGTTGCAACATTACTTTCAGGGTCACACAATCAATGTCCTCACTGAATTCCCTCTCAGATCTGTCTTTAGCAGAGCCAATTTCTCCGGCCGAACAGCAAAATGAGCGGTTGAATTTGGTGAGTTTGACATTCGATATCAACCCAAAACAGCGATCAAGGCCCAGGTCTTAGCGGATTTCATTGCTGAATTCACTTTCACCCAGGGCACCGAGCTTGAGAACTCTGGCTCAGTGCAGGTGCCACCCACTACCGAACTAGGAAAACAGTGTGCTACAGAAGCATGGAAACTCTTTATTGGTAACATCTGGCAACTTTATATCGATAGATCATCCAATAACCGAGGCTCGGGAGCAAGGGTAGTACTTATGTCACCAGAAAGGTTTATCTGGGAGCAAGCTCTTAGGCTTGGTTAGAAGGCTTCTAACAATGAGGCGGAGTACGAAGCACTGTTGGCTGGATTACACAGTGCTGAACACTTCAGTGCTGAACAACTTCTGGTTTTCAGCGATTCTCAATTGGTTGTAAACCAGCTTACTGGGATCTATGAAACACGAGACGAAAGAATGGCTATGTATGCAGCCAAGGCCAAGGATCTACTCAAAAAATTCTAATCCATATGAGTGGAACGAATCAATCGGGATAGAAAAAGCCACGCTGATGCTCTGGCCTGCCTCGGCTCATCATTAGATGCCAAAGAAGCTAGAAAAGTTTGGGTTGAGTTCATGCCAGGACCCAGCATTATATCTCCAGTCCTCTGCTGTAACCTAGAGCCAAGTTGGATGGATCCAATACTTGTTTTTCTTAAATCTGGCACTCTCCCCGAAGACAAGAAGGAGTCCAACAAAATCCGACATAAGTCAGCTTGGTTCTGGGTCTCACTATCTGGGAAGCTATACAGATGCTCCTATCTTGGTCCTAATCTTTTGTGTGTGCATCCAAATCTAGTCAAAAATGTTCTTTAAAAATTCATGACGGGATTTGTGGATGCCAAGTTGGTGGAAGGTCACTGGCACATCGAGCCCTCACTCATGGGTACTGGTGGCCACGGATGCAACAAGATGCTCAACAGAACGTTCAGAAGTGCGATAAATGTTAGAGGTTTTCTTCACTGATTCATTAGCCAGCCAAAACTCTCACTCCACTCACCAACCCATGGCTTTTTGCCCAATGGGGTCTAGATATTGTTGGACCGTTGGCACGAGGCACTGGGAACAGACGATTCTTCATCGCTGTGACCGATTATTTCACTAAGTGGGTTGAAGTCGAAGCACTGGCGAGTATTAAAATAGCGGACACAAAGCGGTTTGTCATGAGAAACGTCGTGGTCCGTTTTAGCATCTCGTGGGTACTGATTGCAGATAATGAAACACAGTTTGACGAAAAGATCTTCAGAAAATTTTGTGCCAACCTTATAATCGAATATCGAAACTCTTCTCCGGGCTACCCACAAAATAATGGGCATCTAGAAGCGTCGAACAAAACCATCATCAATGAAGTAAACAAGCAGCTCGAACATGCAAAAGGAAAATCGGTTGAAGAGTTACCCCACATGTTATGGGCTTACCGAACCACAGCACGACGCTCAACAGCGGAAACACATTATTCCCTAACCTATGGAATGGAGGCTATTATCCCATTTGAAGTTGGTCTCCCAACCCTCCGATCTGAACTGTTTGAAAGCGCAAGTAATGAGGAAGCTATTGCACAAGCACTGGATATGGCAGAAGGTCGAAGGGAAGTAACACTAATTAGCCTTGTAGCATATCAGCAGTAGCTCATCAAGAGTTTCAACCAAAAAGTTTTCCCAAGGCAATTCGTACCTGGAGAACTGGTTTTGAGAAAAGTTATGGATCACAAAAGGGTGTCTGGCGAAGGAAAACTTGGACCTAACTGGGAAGGTCCATACAAAGTCACAGTCGTTGCTGGAAATAGAGCTTACTACCTATAGGATCTCAAAGGCAGAGCCATACCTCGACCCTGGAATATAGCAAATCTCAAAAAATACTATCAATAGAATTGTCCCCTAACTTCTCTATCAGAGTGTAAAGACATTTATCTTTTGATCAATGCAAATGCCTCTCCATTTCTCTTAATTTTCTTTTTTTGTGTGCTTAGTACCTTACTGGCTTCGTTGCAAGAGATTTTCAGAATCAGCTTTGGTTTTTACCAAACGAATTTAGCTTTGGTATTTACCAAACGAATTTAGCTTTGGTGTTTACCAAACAGATTTAGCTTTGGTATTTACCAAACAAAATTAGCTTTGATGTCTATCAAATGGTTTTAGTTTTGGTCTAACCCAAACGGACTTAGTTTCAGAACGACTGAACGGGACTTAATTTTAGTTAGCACTCAAACATGCCAAGTGGAATTGCTTGGTGGAATTATGTTTGGCAACTAAATTAGACTTTAGCCAAGTGGAATTACTTAGTGGAAACTACACTAACATATTTTAAATAAACATCTCTGAGTCCACTGAATTTCTTAAGCATCGTCACATCAACACTTCAGCACTGTTGCATACAAACAGAGTTAGAACAAACTCGGCCAAGTTCTATCAGGAGCAAACTTCCAACACTAGTCTTACTCAACTCTAGTTGGGGGCAAGCCAACCTGGACTTGATTCTGCCTAAAGAGCACAATCTTCAGTACCAATCTTACTTAGCTCCAGGTGCGGGCAACCAATTTTTTTTCGAAACCAACCTACACCTAAGTAAGATCCTCTCCTTTCATTACAAAACTAAGCACAGTGGTACAACATATTCGTTAACCAAACCGAGCATCTATTCGGCCCGAAGGTCCCAACAGTGCTCGGCCGAGGGCAAACAGTACATATAACATTCAGACATAGAAACAAGAAAGCATCAGATTGCAAAATCAAAAGAAAAATTCCATTATCCAACAAAGGCACAACTGGCATCACAAATAACAACAAAGAAAAAAGAAGAAAATTGTCTTGGCAACCTTAAGGGGACAACTCGTCAGGAAGACCGAGCCCCACTGCAACAGAGATCAAAAACAAAAGAAAGAAAGAAAAAACAAAAACTTCGAATCATTCCAAAGAAGACTTCAACTTTCATCAATGGGAGGAACCTCAGGAGCAGCGTCCATAATCTTATCCAGGCCATCTTGGGGAGGAAAAGTAGAGGTAACTCCAACTTCTTGAAAAGCAGAAGCTTCCTTAACCACGTCTCCCACAGCTTCAGTTTCCAAGGTTCTACCCCCTTCGACGTTCACTGTCTCGTTGGCAAGATCACTCTCTTGAGTCTTGGTTACAGAATCAGTACCTAGGGAAACCTCAGCTGGAAAAATTGTAGGGCAGTAGCCATCTTTGGACCCAAGGATCTTGAGGGAACAGGGACATCCTGAAACAGGGGAGACCCTTCAGGAAACTGAGCAGCGGTCAGAGCGCTTGACCAACCCTTCAGAAAGAGCTTGTCCCGTAACACCAGCACCTCTTCTTTGTAAGCAACCCCAACCTTATCCCAACGTTGTTGCCAATTTTTAGCCTCCAATGCAGAACATTCAGCAGCCATCACCGCAATAATAGCCTCCAACTCGGCCACGTTCCCTTCAAGTTGGGCTTGTACCCCAATGGTAGCTTCTTTAGACTTGTCAGCCAAGGTAACAACCTTGTTCAGACGGAACACCTCCCTTTCGACAGTCCTACGTCCTTCTTTCTCGGCTTCCAAGCTCACTGACAGTCTCTCATCATTCACAGAGGCCTCCAGTATGGTTTTCTCCAGTTCCTCTATTTTGGTGATTGACAAGTGCATCATCTAAATACACTACAACAGACAGCAAGAACGGGAATATCGTAGGGCCCATTGTGATCAGCCATGTCCACTAGCATTAGCAAGGTCTTGGTTAGGTCAAAAGCAAAGTCTCCAGAAGTAATAACTGAATTTGAAGTAAAAATGGGTCTACCCTAATGCAACATTGGCGGCTCCCACTTCTCAAACAACTCATCTTCAACAGGATCTTTAGAGGCCTCCCCAACTACCACCTTGTCGGTTTCCCTCCTCCTCTTATTTGCCCTTGCAGCAACTGAAGCAGAAGGTTCGGCAGCAGCAGCATAAGGGCCGGAAGCTCCTATCTCTAACTTTATACCCATAAGGCTCTTCGATTCGGCCTTAACCGAAGGAGTCCCTAAAACACCAGAGGAGCCAAAAGGCTTCGCTTCCAAATCCACTAGTACTCTCCTTTTCAACATAGATCTACCCCTTGCGAAACTGAGGGCAGGAGAAGGTGTCCTCTCAAACAACGCACCTTGGCTTTGGCGGCGATTTGTAACCAGAGGGGTAAGAGATGTATTAGTCTCAGTGTTAGAATCCAAAAGAGACGTAGTGAGCCTCGCTTTCTTCGGGATGGTGGAACGATAGGTCACTTGGTAATCCAATATCTCGGGCACGGACCTCTTCTTGTACCTCAAAACAGCTTTGATAGCCTCAGTATTCTCTCGGTTTGGCCTGCATTGAAAACGAGAAGCCTCTGTAGAAAAGAAGGGCAACATTAGAGTAACATTCAAAACAAGGCAAGAAACACAGAAGACACTAGAATGAAGGACTCGAACCTGGGTAGCCATCCTTCTGGGGCATTCGTTCAGATTGGAACTCAGTCCCAGCAGGGAATTCCCAATTACCACCGACTTGTAGAAAATCATCATTATGTTTGTCCGAATCAGGTAAACCAATCACCAGATGACAACCGACCAAACGAACACGAAGGTAGTATGTACTGCGATCCTTATTGTGTGAAAGAGTATTGCAACCCAAAATGTCCCAGATGTCCAGATTTAAACCCAACCGCTTGTTAAGAGCGGAGACGGCGCAGATGACTCAGAATAGATTAACAGATACCTACATAGAGGTAAGTTGAACCTGGTGCAAGAATCGATGCACCAAAGGGTTGAGGGGAAATTGAACCCCTCCCTTAACAATGGCTGCGACAGGGAAGGAAACAATACTCCTAGTGCCCATATGCTTGGTGTTAACCTTCGCCAGCAAAAGGGTCACATCATCAAGGATATCGTAGTCTCAACGAAACATGGCCATAGCCATGTTGTCCCATTAAACAGACCTAATGGGACGAAGACAAAACTCAGACTAGGCAGAAAATAAAACCAGACGCCAGAGACAATAGCGTAAGGGCTAAAGAAGGCGATCAAGGCAGAAAAAGACAAGAAAAGAAGAATCTTAAGGTAACTTACAGTGATCGGAATAGCAGTAACAAGCAGGCGGTGCTGGAACGAGAACAGCAGCGGAACGTCTGGGCAGAGCACCGACGAGACCAACTCAGAGTAACGGAAAGAGTTTTGGACTCTCTAAAAGTTTTAAAACATATGAAAGAATTTGGATTAATAAATCCAGAGCATTTATTGCACCAGCCGGCGTGAAGGTACATAAATCACGACCATCAGCATGGAATCGGCGCACTATCTGTGCACTAGTACCACGCCGCCACGTGTTGCCATGAAAGGACATATGCAGAGAGCGAGTGTCAGGTTTGCAACGTTACCAAGACCAAACTGGGGCGAATCCAAAGTGACGCAACGCTTGGAGTACAGAGCAACAGCTCCCCCCAAGGGGACCTTAGTGCGAGCTAGGGGCAAATGAAGGGGTAAATATGAAATGGGTCGGATCCTATCCTTGGGCCGGTCCAATCCATTAGACTCAAGACCTGAGAAGCAAGATAAGCAAGTGGGCTAGTCAGTTCAGCCCAATTAAATCGTCAACAATCCACCCAAGTCCTTAAGCACTTGGGCCCAACCTGTGGTGGAAAGGTCAGTCCAGCCACGGTGCTGGTGTCACCACCCAAACCCGCCCCTATGGGTTTAGTACCGTAACCGGCCAGTAATTCGAGATTACCGAAGGCCTGCTTAACAGTAATACAGTAATACAGAGTACAGGGGCTGGCGAAAGCCAAAACAATAATTAAAAGATGTCCAATGAGCTGTGACAGTCAGTATGCAAAAAAAGACTTTTCAATACACATGTACGATCAGTACCAAAACAGTATGTACAATATTTACAATCATTCAGGACAGGGACTTAATCCCTATTAGATCAGTACAGTACAACATCATTCAATCTATACAGAACATAAACAAAGAGGGGGAAAACTAAAACACCCCAAGCAGCCTCAGCTTGAACACTTCCAGAACCTCAAAGTGAGGCACAAAGGTTGGCTTGACAAAGCAGGAGTTAAGCTTGACGCCCCTAGCAACGGTCCGGTGCCTGAACACCTACATATATATATGAGCAGTGAGGTAAAGCCCAATGAATAATATATGCATAAAGAGGTTAAGAATGAATGTCCTTTCAGTATTTAAAACAGTCATTTGAACAGTATATTAGTTATTCAATTATAGCAGTCATAAGTGGTACATCCAGTAGCAAACAATATAGTAGGTCTTGACAGACTGAATAGTCAATGATGGCCATCATATCAGTAAACAGTAATAGAGATCTCTGTAATAGTAGCAGTAACAATTCAGTAACAGTAAATTGCTATGGATGCCACGAATACAGTTCACAAATAGGACAAACATTCATTCAGTAAACAGTGTCATTTCATAAAGCAGTACAATCATTTGTTCAGAAAATAATCTCAATTGAACATATTTTTACAACATTGTTACTCACAGAGTTCTGGGCTACAGATAAGCTAGAGCGTCCGGATGCCAACCCTACACAGTTACAGAGTGAACACACATTAAGCTACACAGTTGAGAAAATAATAACTTAATCCCTAATTTGCCTCGGTGTGGTTCTACATCAATATCCTCATTAAGATGCCTTAAACTAGGCCTAAGAATGCCTAGAATGGAATGAGGATGCAAAGATGCACTTTAAAAACATTTTCAGAACCATTACATAGACAAGGCAAAGATGATCAAAACCATTACATAGACATAATCAATTTGGAAGTGTTTGTGGCTGGACTTCAGGATGAAGTTGCCTACGTATCCCAAACATGGGAATCAAGCCTTACATAGTTCCGGGCTTAGGTACACTCGGTTATTTAACCTCTCCATTTGCGCTCTAACTTTTGCCAAGGCCGCCCTTCCGGATTTTCAACCTTGTGAGCTCTGTTTTTCTTTTCTTTTCAATTCTTTTCATTTTTTCATCTTTTCTTTTCTTTTTTTCCTTTTCTTTTTTCATCTTTTCTTCATTCTTTGCATTTTTTCTCTTTTTCTTTTTTTTTTCTTTTTCTTCTCCTTTTTTTTTTCTTGCTCTAACTTTTGCCTGGGTCGCCCTTCCGGGTTTTCGGCCCAGCGAGCCTCTCAAGGGTAAAAGTGTAGCTTTGTCCATGTCAAATGGTTTTGAGATCCCGAAGTCATCTAAATCCAGGAGAATGGCTGCTGTTCACTGACGATGCAGGAGTCCATCCAATGGGGGGCTGAATTTGCCCCTAGTGTTGTGGATCGGAACTCAGTTTTTCTTCAGCAATACTTTCTTCTTTCCTCCCTCTGGGATTTGGCATTCTTGCTGACCTTCTTTGATTTGTGGAATGATCCATCTTCGGCTCTTCGAGCATATTTAAAATTCTTTGCCCCTAGTTCCAGGGGTGCTTCTGATCTAGCTTTGCAAGCTTCTTTTGATGACATATGGTCTTCTTGATCTGACTTTCTTGCCTCTTGTTCGAGGGCTGCTTTGAATTTGGCCACACGGGCCTCACGTTGTAGTTGACCATTGAACATTTCTGAACTTAAGTCCAAGGTTTGACAATGAGGGGTCGAGTGTTGAGGCTGAGAGCAATCCTAGGCTGCACAATCTCAAGAGTGATTCCACACAGGTCTTCGCAAGATCGCGCAAAATAGTTTTTGAAATCTTTTAAGAAAGCGACAAATCGCTCGCGCTGAAGACAATGTAGAACCAATCTAGATAAAGTCAGGATCCTTCTCAGTACTCACATTAACAAGCATGATCTTGATCATTAAGGGCTTAGCATGCCTCTCTTTCTCTCAATTGATCAAATTTTGCAAAACCCAGGAATTCCTTCATCTTCGTTTTTATCACAATGTTTCGAAAAAAGTTTTGGAAAACTTAGGTCGATGCAATGAATTCAAGGCACAGAAAACACACAGCTTCTAGTCAAATACTGCCATCTTATTTAGAATTTTTGGCACAACTGGCACACGGCAGAAGCAAACACAAGAATGTGAAAATCACTGCTGTTCCCTTCAGATCTGTTGGCGTAACTGGCTCTAAAGCAGAAACAGACTCAAAAGAAAGCAAAAAAGACAAACACAAAACAAGCAAGTGATGTCCGAGGTAACACCCCCGGAATCACCTGACTCTAACAAAATAGGACTGACTCGATACAACAAGACAGACCCGACTGACTCAGTATGAAAAGACTGACTCAATACAGAACGACAAGACTAACCCAATACCCAAGTTAGAAAGTACAAAACTAACATTCGCAAATGCTCAAAACAGCGCATGCCAAATGCCACATCTTGGAATAAACTGAACGCCGCCCGCAGGTGGTTCATCCCCTGATCACAAAGTCACATTATCCCCCACAAATTCACTGATCAAGTGCCGATAGACTTTGCAGAGCTTGGTGCGACGATGACCTCATTGTCAATCAGATCTTGTATCTCGTGGCGGAGACGGACGCAACTGTCGGTGTCATGACCGGTTTGTTAATGAAAAGCACAGTACTTAGTCGGGTCATGCTTTGCAAGGAGAGGATCAGGTAGAGGCCGTTGTTCTAACGGTTTCAGATGTCCTTTCCTGAGTAGGACCCCTAGAGCTTTAGACAAAGGCATAAAGAGTGGGGTGAAAACCCTCTTGCCTCGGGGTAGATAGTCCGAAGTTCGGGGGTTTGAAGTGGATGCACCAACAAAGAGGGTGGCTGCTCTTGGTGTGGTGGTGGCGACCATGCCCACGTCTGAAGTCCTAGCAGCTGCGTCACCGCTTTTGGTCACATTCGAACTGCGGGTAAATACCCTCCTAGGCTGCTCTTTCTCCTGATCAATAAGGCCCTGTTTCATAGCGTCCTCGATTTGCACCCCAATCTCGTGCATATCCGCGAAGGTGGGAAGGGGTAGGACGATCAGCTTTTGCATCAGCTTGGGTTGGAGGTTGCGCACAACCATCCTTATCTGGTCTTTGTCGGAAGGCCTTATAGTCATCATCGAGGCCTTTGCTCTCCATCTCGTCACAAACTCTGAAAAACCCTCTTGTGGCTCTTGGCGGGTGACTTCAAGATCACGAGTTGTGACCTCGATTTGTGTGTTGTAAGAATATTGAGCGGTGAAGGCCCCAGCCATCTCTTCCCAATTCTGTTTCACAAATTCTCCAATTTCGCATAGCAGATTGCGGCTATCCCAGACAGGGTTCGGCCGAATAGTGACAGCTTCTGGGCTGTGGTCAAACCCATTGGTCTCAGGATATCAAAAAACAGTTGGAGGTGCACCATTGGGTCTTCAGAGCCATCGAATCGATCGATATGTGGCATCTTGAATCGATCCAATAATGTCACCACTGAGTCGGTATAACCATTCTCTATGTCCAGAATGGATTTCATGCCTTGAGCCTTCTTGAACAGCTTTTCCAGTTTGCTCACCTTTAGTGCTGTTGGGTCCGTCTCGAACTCAAAGGGGGAGTTCGGTAGGTTGGTGGGTGTTTTGGATAGCTGGGGTAGAACCGAGGGTGGAGGTGGCCCAACTGGAATGTTCATATTATCCTGGACGTGAGTTGCCTCCCCGAGTATGGGAACTCTCAGTGGGGGAGGAGCCTGGTGTGAAGTAGATACTCCAGTTTGCTGCTCTAACCTGGCAATTGTCTCTGCCTATTGGGGTATGGCCACAACCTGTTTTTGGCGAATTCCGCTTGACAGACAGCGTCTTGCTGCATGGCTTTCATACTATCCTGGAGTTGGCGCACCATCTCTTCTAGACCCGACATATTGTTCTAATCTAACTGAGCAACCGGTATATCTGTGTCGGCAGTAAGCTCGGAAATCTCAGCCCGACTGCTCAAAGATCACTGATCTGGTAGTTGTTGTATTGGCAGTCTGTGCCTGACTAGCCTTCTTTGGCCCTGATTACCCTTGAACTGAGTCTCTAACCTAACAAAGTCTATCAATACAAATCTAATGAACCTCGGGGGATATTGGAGCCTTTTGAAGCTATGGTTCTAGGAATACCTAGCAAAAGGGAAAACAAGCAGCATCTCAGCCCAATTTCATCAGAACAGGCATAGGCATAAGTGAATAACTGTATTCTATTACTGATCACTGTTCCCCAAAATCACTGCCCCAAATCTGAATCTGATACCCGCAGATATAACTGATTCTCAAAACACTGATACCCGCAGGCCTGATACCCAGATTTGCAAACTGATATATGCATTCCTATAGAGGCCAACTCCAAAAAACACATAGCAAGCAAATGAGAGCCAAAACACCCCTATGTTGCGGTAGGGTTTCCCTGTCCTATTTTGTCAAGAGCTAGGGTTTCACTACGCACGCAGCAGTTTCAAACAACCTATAATCGGGTAAGCAACCTGTCCTAGCTTGGAATGGTCACTATGGATTCCGAATATGCACTAGGTCAAATGGTCAAAAGGATGCCCTAGTAAAAATCGGATTTTGTGTTCCCATACTGGCAGAGCCTGCAACCGGTCAGCCTTATGGTCATGCCTTGACAAGGCAAGCCTCTGGCAAATCGTTCAAGAATAGCAGACGGCAAACATGGTGTCCTAGGCGCACCGATGCAAATGCAATGCAAAGAAACACATAAGTGTAGTCAAAACAAGATATCATGAGTTCGAGTCAAGTTCTCCAAACTCCCCAGCAGAGTCACCAGAAACTGTAGACGTCCCCGAATGCCCCGAGAGGATGAGTCCCATTCTATTCATATTGGGTTCACTACAGTTCAGGACTCTCAAATTGTCATGGTTCTTAATCTGAACCAAAGAGTCCAAATCCGGCAAATCGTTTTGGAAAACAAATTTTTAGAAAAGAAGTGCCAAACATGGACTGCTTTGCCAGATACAGAGTCGCCACCTAAATATTTTATTTTGGAAAATTTAGGAAACCCTGACTCGGTGCCAAAGGCCACGTGTCCGTCATCACCAAAGTTGCTTTGGCTCGGGAACTTGGGTACGATTGGGGAAGGTCAGCTATGAGCACCCCCTCTCGCCCGATCAAAGATCGGCCTCTACTAACCTTGATATCTTGTTTTGAAAGCATTATGTGTTCCTATTCCGGTTATTAACCTAGAATTACTATGTGATGCGCACAGCAAAACAAGTATAGACTAAATTGCCTAAGTCGGAACAAAGCATCGCACTTCCGTTTGTTTGGAAAATGGTTTGAATTTTGCTACTCGCGAGTAGGCTAAAATACGGATTTCGATGAATTATCCCAATTCAAACAATCCAACCTTCACCCACAGGCACTCATTCAGTAATATCACATAAGCACATAGCCACATAGTAAGCATGCTGTCATGTTAACATTCACACTTATGCGAGATGCTAAAGCATAAACACTTTCATCGTACTTCGTGCCAAAATAATGAACTAGTTAGTAATCATGCATGATCCTAGTTCATGTTAAAGTGGCTAATGCATCACATACAAAAATGTCATTAGAATGGGCTCGGCTAATCTAAGGATGACATGTGAAATACGAGAAATCAATGCACGTATTCAAGTTTGGAATTGAAATACTATGCGGTTAGCATGATGCGCCGAGTCCGGTGCATGCAAGGCTGATGAATGAATGCACGCATGCATAGCATAAGGATGCTAATTGAAATATGTCCTAATACTAACCATCAAAAGCAGGTAAGTAAAAGGGAGAAAGAAGTGGGAATTGGAAGACATGCATTACACACACGCACGCTTATTACAAATTCGCCCTTGCTCGGAGGGACCAAAAGAATAATACAATTTAATTAACCTACAAGCTAATTAAATAATTTACAGACCACCTAATTAATTAACAAATCAATTAAGCTAAGGAAAGCGGTAAAAGGCCTCGGGAAGAGGGATGCACGCATGCTCGGATTGACTTCGCCCCGGAAATCTAATGCCATGTCATTGTTGCCTCTGCTTACACTGTTTTGCACCTCTAAAAACTGCATAAGTCTCCAGGATGCTTCTGAACCACCTTCTGAGCACTGTGGAAGGTCACCGGCCAAGGGTAAAGGCCACCGGCCATCCATCGACCATGGATATTGATATCGGCCACAAATGTTTGGTCGATTGGCACTTTAGATGGCCGACCGGCCATATCTTCTTGCAGAAACCTGTTTTGACAGCAGCAGAGGGCAAAACAAGGCATGGGGATGGTACTCGATTCTCGGACCACCAATCGCGCATTTCAATGCATGATGGCCCAAGAAACCAAGTTGTGCATTTTAATTTCAAATGACGTGCAAACCAAATAAACACATAAAGCCCAACCTCTATCATACTCAATTCAAGAGGCAAAGCATGCATGCTCTATGCAATGCAACTTAGGCATGGAGGCTAAGTATGCAACATGAACATGAGGGCAAGTATGCAAGTTAGCAAACATGCAAAGTGTAATCTTAACCATGCACACATGCAAGGCATGTAACATGTTAGGCAACTTAGCAAGAAATGCATGCCAAATGCAACACCATTTAAACATGCAACAAAATGTCATGAGCCAAGTACCTAAGCATACAAACATGCATGCAAACATGGTTGAATATCTAAGCATATAGAAGCAACTTTCAAGCACACTTAAAAGGGGCAAACATTGGCACATAGCATACATGATAAGCTTTGAAAAACATGTAGAAGATGATGCCAAATCAACCTACCAATGCAAGCAAAGCATGCATCCAAGCCCAAGGATTTAAACTATGATCATATGACACATGAAGCAAATGATCAAAGTGAATCAAAACTGTCCCAAATCATGCCAAATTAAGCCCCAAAAACCACTTCGATGGCATCTAAATTATCTAATCCTAGAGGTATATACAATAGCACAAACATGGAGCATGAAATACCAACCTTATAAAGCATTAAAGGGGCATCAAATGCAAGCATACAAGTATATCACAAGGACTGAAATGACATGACAAGTGGTTCTAAACCACTGAAATGATGCAAGGATAGCATGCTAGAAGGTCCGATACTTAAGGCCTACAAGGGGGATTACATGGTAGCTATACAAAGTAAAGCATGGATGACCCAAATGACCAAAAAAAGTCCTCAAGCACATCAAAACAAGCATAAAAGCTTCACAAAGCTAAGCCAAAAACATGCTAGAAGCAAGGCTCAAAGCATAAAGCATGTTAAGGCAAATCATGGCATTACAAGACAAGTATGCAAAGCAAGCATGGTGTGTCTAAACCAAGTAAAAACAGTGTTATATCATGGCAAAATAAGCACAAATAACACTTAAGACATGGCCAACATGAACTCAAGAATGGTGCTCACACATGAGGCTAAAATGGCACATTTTGAAGACAACAAGAAGAGGGGATGGCCCTCTCCTTCTTAGGACCTTAAGACAGCATCCTCACCACTGAAATCCCTCAAGATTTCAGTGGTGAGGAGGCCCAAACAAGGTGGTCCCGAAGCTCACCAAAAATAGCACAAAATGGGGCCAAACAAGGCCTAAGAGGGGGTAAACGACCCCAAACACAAAAGTGATCTTAAACAAACTTCAAAAGGAGCTCAAAATAAGACTTTTTTCAGTTTATGACAAAGGCCAAATATACTTGCAAGTAAGGCTAAAAGTGTGTGCAAAAATGGAGAATAAAGAGGGTAAGAAGTGTTACCCTTGAAGACCAGCAAGAACCAGTAGCCTTTAGACCCAAAAATGCAACCCTCAACCTCTAAAAACAAGCTCTAAGAACCTCCAAGTGATGATGGAAGTGTGTGGCTATGAAGTGGTGTCAATAGGCCAAGAACAAGACCCTTTTGAACCCTCTAACACACCCAAATGTAGAGAGAGAGGGAGATATAGAGAGAGAGTGATATATATATCTTATATATCAGATTTTTCAACCCTTGAAATGGGAGGAGAGGCCCTCTATTTATAGAGCAAGGCAAAAGGCCTAAGCTTCTTGGAGAAGCTAAGGCAAAAGGGTCAAAGGGGGCAAGCTTCTAAAGGAAGTTAAGGCAAAAGGTGTAAGCTTCTCTTGGAAGCTTAGAAGGGTTCAAGCTTCTTGGAGAAGCTAAAACAAAGGTTCAAGCTTCTTGGAGAAGCTAGAGGAAAAGGTGCAAAAGGTGCAAGCTTCTCTTGGAAGCTTAGAAGGGTTCAAGCTTCTTGGAGAAGTTTGGAGCAAAGGGTTCAAGCTTCTTGGAGAAGCTAGAACAAAGGTTCAAAAGGTTCAAGCTTTCCCAAGAAGCTAAAACCAACGGTTCGAAAGGTTCAAGCTTCCTCAAGAAGCTAAAACCAAGGGTTCGAAAGGTTCAAGCTTCCTCAAGAAGCTAAGACCAAGGGTTCGAAAGGTTCAAACCCCCTCAAGAAAAGGTCTCGGCCAGAAAAAGTGGCCGATTGACCAAAATCAGTGGCCGGCCGACCAAATCCAATGCCAACCGACCATCAATAATGCCGACCGGCCATCACCAATGGCTGGTGGTAAGGAAACAAGGCCGGTGACCTCAAGCCATGGCCGGTGAGGTGTGGGGATGGCCTATAAGCTATTTCTCACCCTCAGAAGCAAAATAACAAGTGTTTGATGCAAAACCAAACACAAAACAAACAAGTCGAGAGGTCTTGAGGTAAGGCGAGTAGCCGAAACCTCCGAGAACTCAAGACGAACACAAACAAGGGTAATCACCGAGTGTTCAAACGATGATGTCCAAGTGTTAAGGACGGTCAAAAATGGGGTGTCTACACTAATGTATAATTCAAGCCTCAAAATATGTTATGAAGTGGGCCACTAAGTGGCAAAGTTGTAAATAAGGCCAACTATTGTAATTTATCAATATTTAATCTAATTTAATCATACCAAATCACATTTCAATTAAATATACCTTAAAATCATATAAATCTTGATTAGCACAAAACATCAATCAATTTCAGATTCGGCCGCCGATAAGGCCTTCAATTTGCAATTTAAAACATAAAACATGAACAGATAATTTAACAGTCAACAGATAGAATTGCATTCAAACTGGCACAATCAATCAATCAGTTTAATAATTCAGTCAGTCAGTCAATTAACATGCTTAATCATAGATTAGCACTAATCAGTATTAGTACTATCAATAAACAGTAGCGAGGGTTGTCACAGTCTCCCCTCCTTATAAAGAGTTTGGTCCTCCAAACTCGAATTACCTTCATTTTGGAAGAAAACAGGATTCAGTGGGAACAGTTCAGGATATCTCTTGATCATATCATCTTCTCTTTCCGAAGTGGCATACACGCCATCATGGTTTTGTCAGTCAACTTTCACTAGCGGAATCTCTTTATTCCTCAACTTTTTGATCCGTCTGTTTACAATCTGAATAGGCCATTCTTCATAGGTGTAGTCATCACTTAGCACTACACGGGTAGGCTCAATCACATGGAAGGGATCCTGAAGGTAATCCATCAACATTGAAATATGGAACACGTTATGCATGTGCTCCATTTAAGGAGGAAGCGCTACTAGATACGCCACCGGATTGATTTTCTCAATGATCTCATACGGTCCGACATATCTTGGTGCTAACTTGCCTTTAACCCCAAAACGGGTCTGCCCTTTCATCGGTGTCACTTTCACAAAAACATGATCACCTACTTCGTACTCTCTGTCTCACCTTCGGACATCCGCATAATTTTTCTGTCGGCTCTGTGCGGTTTTCAGTCTCTGTTGGATCAATTTCACTTTTTTGGTGGTTTCCTTTACAAACTCGGGCCCAAGCAAAGGCCCATCTCCAACTTTTGCCCAGCAAATTGGAGATCGACATTTCTTGCCATATAAAGTCTCAAAAGGCGCCATACCAATACTTGAATGGAAGCTATTGTTGTAGGCAAATTCAGCTAAGGGTAGATGACTTTCCCAATTTCCCTGGAAATCAAGAACACACATCTGCAGTAAATCCTCCAGAGTCTGGATGGTTCTCTCTGACTGACCATCTGTCTGAGGATGGTAGGCACTACTTAGTTTCAATTCAATACCCAATGCAGTTTACAGGCTTTGCCAAAATCTCGGTGTAAACTTCGAGTCCCTATTAGAAACAATGGACACAGGCACTCCATGCAATCTAACAATCTCATCAATATAGATTACAGCCAATTTGTCCGTATTATAAATTGTTTTGACAGGTAAGAAATGAGTAGATTTAGTCAATCTATTAACAATAACCCAAATTGAATCCATACCTTTACTGGAGCGAGGTAACCCAACTATAAAATCCATAGTGATATGTTCCTATTTCCACTCCGGTATTGGTAAAGGTTACAGTAAGCCTGCGGATCGTTGATGTTCGGCTTTGACTCGTTGGCAATGAAGACACTTGGACACAAAATTAGCAATTTCCTTCTTCATTCCCGGCCACCAGAAATTCAATTTCAAGTCTTGATACATTTTCGTATTTCCTAGATGGATAGACAATTTTGAATTGTGGCCCTCTTGCAAAATTCTTCTTTTCAGTTCAGGATTATTCGGTACACACAATCTTCCCTGAAATTTCAACACATTATTCTCAAATTTAAAATCCGGCCTCGGTTTAGATTCCTGTTCTTCGATGATCTTCTTCAAGAAGTCATCATGTTGCTGTTTCTCTTTAATCTCTTCAATCAGTGCCGATTAAGCAGAAATAGCAGCTAAGGTTCCACCTTGTTCACGCAAAGCAATCTCAATTTCAAGTCTCTCAAGGTCACATAGCAATTCTTTCTACCCGGTGAGTAAACAGGCCAAATTTCCAATCGATTTCCGACTCAGTGCATCAGCAACGGTGTTAGCTTTTCTTGGATGGTACAAAATTTGCAAGTCATAGTCTTTTATCAGTTCTAGCCATCTCTGCTGCCTCATGTTCAGTTCTTTCTGTGTGAAGAAGTACTTCAAACTCTTGCAGTCAGTATACACTTCACATGTCGCCCCATAAAGATAGTGACGCCAGATTTTCAATGCAAACACCACTGCGGCAAGTTCTAAGTCATGGGTCGGGTAGTTCTTCTCATGTGGTCTTAGTTGTCGAGAAGCATACGCAATCACTTTCCCATTCTGCATTAAAACACACCCCAAACACTTATGAGAAGCATCACTAAATACAGTATAACCATCCGTACCTGAGGGTAAGGTGAGAATCGGTGCAGTCACTAGTCAAATTGTCAACTCTTGAAAAGTTGATTCCCTCTGATCGGTCTAGTCAAATGCTATCCCCTTCTGAGTCAACTGTGTCAGTGGCAGGGCAATTTTTGAGAAGTCTTTGACAAACCTTCTGTAATACCCGGCTAAGCCTAGAAAACTTCGGACTTCGGTAACATTTGTCAGTCTAGGCCAATTCACTGCAGCTTCAATTTTCTGCGGATCAACTGTAATACCGTCCTTACTAATCACATGCCCCCCAAACATTACATTATCAAGCCAAAATTCACATTTAGTCAGTTTAGCATACAGTTTCTGTTCTCTTAGGGTCTGTAGGGCAGTTCTCAAATGAAGTTCATGTTCTTCCGTGCTTTTGGAATAAATTAAAATGTCATCTATGAATACAACAATAAAGTCATCGAGGAATGGTTTAAAAATTCGGTTCATAAGGTCCATAAATGCAGCGGGTGCATTGGTAACTCCGAAAGGCATAACTAAGAATTTGTAATATCCATACCTCGTTCGAAAAGCAGTCTTCTCGATGTCCCCTGTCTTGACTTTCAACTGGTGGTATCCAGATCTAAGGTCAATTTTGGAAAATACTTGGGCACCCTGTAACTGGTCAAATAAATCATCAATACAAGGTAATGGATATTTATTTTTCACTGTTACCTTGTTCAGTTCACAGTAGTCAATGCAGAGTCTCAGTGAGCCGTCTTTCTTTTTCATAAATAAGACTGGCACGCCCCACGGTGAAGTACTGGACCTGATGAACTTCTTATCTAACAGTTCTTGCAACTGAACTTTCAACTCCTTCAATTCAGTCAGCGCCATTCTGTGAGGAGCTTTAGATACTGGCTGTGTACCCGGAATCACATCAATGGTGAACTCAATCTCCCTGTCAATCAAATCCCCTGGCAGTTCATCTGGGAAAACATCTGGGAATTCTCTGACTATAGGAATATTGTCCACATTAGTTTTATCATCAGTAGGTACAGTCAATATAGAACATAAATACCCTTTACACCCCTTTCTAATCAATTTAAAAGCTTTCATGGATGAAATCAGGTATGAGGGAGGTATTACTCCAACTCTATTAAACACAAATTCAGGCAGTCCAAGTGGACGGAAAATAACTTGTTTTGTTACACAATCTATGGTAGCATGGTATTTTATTAACCAATCCATTCCCAATATCACATCAAAATGATCTATATTCAATGGTAGTAAATCAATAAACAGATGCGCATCTTCAACAATAATCTCACATGCAGGATACATATAAGCACAAGTCATGGATCCCCCAATAGGTGAAGATACAACTAACAGATAGTTCATGGGTTCCAATGGTCTATTCAATTTTCGCGAAAAATCATGCGATACATATGAATGTGTAGACCCCGAATCAATCAAAACATACGCATTTTGAGCACAAATTGAGAGTATACCTGACACGACGGTCTCGATATTTTATACGTCTCCTGGTACGAGTGCGAACACTCAGCGTTGCCTCATAGGCTCTTTCCCAGTAGCTTTGGGGTTGGATTTTGGTGGAGCAGTTGATGCTGTGGCGCTTGGTGCAGCTTTACTATTGCCTTGAAGAGTGGAAGGGCAATCTTTGACCATGTGGCCCACCTTGCCACACCTGTAACAAGCACCTGAAAGTTTATAACAAACCCCCTTATGATTCTTACAACATTCAGAGCAGGGCGGTATAGAACGATTTCCTTAACTGGAACTAGTTGTTGACCCTGTATTCTGCTTTTTGTTCGATGAATTGTTCGGGCCTTTCTTAAATTTAAAACCCCGTCTCTTACCACGCCACTCGGTTCCTGGTGTTTCAGTCTGTTTCAGTGCCTTGATGTTTGACTCAGCCATGATTGCTCAGTCAAGAACATCTACATACTTCAACAGTTTCAAAACATTAATTCTGTCAAGAATTTCTACATTAAGGCCGCCTTCAAACTTCCTGGCCTTCTTGTAGTCAGTGTCAACCATGTGCGGTGCATATCTGGCGAGTTCAGTAAAGTTTGACTCATACTCAGCCATGGACATGGTACCTTGTTTCAGTTGTTCAAATTCAGTCACCTTCCTATCCCTGACACACTGTGGGAAATATTTCTCAAAGAAGGCTCCCTTAAACTGAGCCCAAGTCATAACGGTGTCGGTGTCACGAACTAGTATCCACCACATTCTAGCCTCTTCTTGTAAGGTGAAGGTAGCCAATAGGACTTTGTGTGCTTCAGAACACGGAAACACTTCAAATAACCTTTCTGTTTCAAGCACCCACGCTTCGGCCTTTAAGGGTTCAAGGCCTCCCTGAAAGGATGACGGTTTCATCTTACTAAATTTTTGTGTCAGAGCTATTATATCATTATTAACAGGTGGCTCTGGCTGTACTGGAGGAGATGGGGGCTGTTGGTTCTGTTGTTGCAGCCTTAAGGCCTCAGTCAACATTTCCACTATTCTCTCTAGCCTTGCCATTCTGGCCTCAGATGATTCAGTTTCATTAGTAGTTTTTGCGTTATCCATTTCACTATAGACAATTATGGCAATTATAAACATAGGCAGTTGCATACTTAAACACATTAGCACAGATATTCATGTCTTGGCCACACACACTTATCAATGTTCATGTAATGCCCTATTTACTATTCTAAGACATCCTATAGCTCATTTGGACACGTGTGTGCAGTATAACTCATGGTTTAGTATCGCTCTGATACCACTATGTCACGACCCAAACCCGCCCCTATGGGTTTAGTACCGTAACCGGCCAGTAATCCGAGATTACCGAAGGCCTGCTTAATAGTAATACAGTAATACAAAGTACAGGGGCTGGCGGAAGCCAAAACAGTAATTAAAAGATGTCCAATGAGCTGTGACAGTCAGTATGCAAAAAAAGACTTTTCAATACACATGTACGATCAGTACTAAAACAGTATGTACAATATATACAATCATTCAGGACAGGGACTTAATCCCTATTAGATCAGTACAGTACAACATCATTCAGTCTATATAAACATAAACAAAGAAGGGAAAACTAAAACACCCTAAGCAGCCTCAGCTTGAACAGTTCCAGAACCTCAAAGTGAGGCACAAAAGTTGGCTTGACAAAACAGGAGTTAAGCTTGACGCCCCTAGCAACGGTCCGGTGCCTGAACACCTACATATATATATGAGCAGTGAGCTAAAGCTCAGTGAATAACATATGCGTAAAGAGGTTAAGAATGAATGTCCTTTCAGTATTTAAAATAGTCATTTGAACAGTATATCAGGTATTCAATTATAGCAGTCATAAGTGGTACATCCAGTAGCAAACAATACAGTAGGTCTTGACAGACTGAACAGTCAATGATAACCATCATATCAGTAAACAGTAGTGGTTCCAAACATGGGAACCGACAGAGATCTCTGTAATAGTAACAGTAACAGTTCAGTAACAGTAAATTGCTATGGATGCCACGAATACAGTTCACAAATAGGACAAACATTCATTCAGTAAACAGTGTCATTTCATAAAGCAGTACAGTCATTTGTTCAGAAAATAATCTCAATTGAACATATTTTTACAACATTGTTACTCACAGAGTTCTGGACTACAGATAAACTAGAGCGTCCGGATGCCAACCCTACACAGTTACAGAGTGAACACACACTAAGCTACACAGTTGGAAAAATAATAACTTAATCCCTAATTTGCCTCGGTGTGGTTCTACATCAATATCCTCATTAAGATGCCTTAAACTAGGCCTAAGAATGCCTAGAATGGAATGAGGATGCAAAGATGCACTTTAAAAACATTTCAAAATTTTCAGAAAACAGAGGTCCCGTTGGAGCGTGGGTTTCCCCGCTTGAGCGAACATGCAAACAAAAGGCTCCGCTCGAGCTTAAACTTTCCCGCTCGAGCGGACTGCAAAAGTACTGGATGTATGAAAATCACGCTCGATGGGCGCTCGATACCCGCTCGAGCGTGTGACATAAGTCCTCGCTCGAGCATGCAAAACCCCGCTCGAGCGGACTGTAAACACAACAAAAGTGTTGGATACGCGAATTTCCCGCTCGAGCACCACTTACCCCGCTCGAGCGGGAGTCCAAAATCTGGAATTTTCAGATTTGAACCTCAAGCTCAAAATCAAGTTTTAATGCATCAAATTCGATCCTCTTGGGCCAATTTGCTGGAAAACACTTGTAAATTCATAGTTTAACATGATTCAAAGCTTAATTTGTAAAATCAAGGCTTAAAGGTAGTTCAATTGGACACAAATTCAAACAAATTCCATGAACATGATGTAAAACATAACATGCATGAATTTAATCAATTTCAAACTTCAATTTCCTCAAAAACAAGATGAATTCATGGACTAAGCTCAAGATATGAACATGCATGTGGAATTTCATGAAGAACAACCTCAAAATGCAAGACCATGCACATGCATGCAAGAATTAAACTCTTAATTCAACACATTAAGCCATATCTTGGCTCTAAACTTCAAAATTAACATAGACCATGCAAGGCACAACTTAAACTCACAACCAAGGACATGAGTTCTAACCTTAGGTCTTTAAACTCAAGGATATAAGCTCAATTGCACAAATTCTCTCCAATTTCTTCAAGTCTCCAAGCAAATCTTTATTGAAACCAAGCTCTCCCAACTCTCTCTCTCTCTAGTCGGTTTTGGTCTCATGGAATGGCTGAGGAAATGATGTATCTAATGTATAATTCAAGCCTCAAAATATGTTATGAAATGGGCCACTAAGTGGCAAAGTTGTAAATAAGGTCAACTCTTGTAATTTATCAATATTTAATCTAATTTAATCATACCAAATCACATTTCAATTAAATATACCATAAAATCATATAAATCTTGATTAGCACAAAACATCAATAAATTTCAGATTCGGCCACCAATAAGGCCTTCAATTTATAGTTTAAAGCATAGAACATGAACAGATAATTTAACAGTCAACAGATAGAATTGCATTCAAACTAGCACAATCAATCAATCAGTTTAATAATTCAATCAGTCAGTCAATTAACATGTTTAATCATAGATTAGCACTAATCAATAGTGTTATCAGTAAACAATGGCGAGGGTTGTCACAGCTGGACTGAGCCGAGCCGAGCCGCAGGACCTAACCCTTGGATAGAACCCAAAAGAGGCCGAGCCCACACAAAGATATCATATTGGGCCGGTCCATCTCTACAAGCTATCCCATAGAGGGTCGAGCTGAGGCACAACAATGCCGAGCCAAAGGAACACACCAGAGAAACATGAAAGTTGTGAGTATATACATGTACAAGTTGCCACCTTAGCTGGTCCCCTACACCTAGAATCACGGAAACAGTTAATCAGAGGAATGTGGTTTGTTATTAGCATGACTACAATGAGTATGTGCACCCCTTGACAACTACCAAATGGTCCCCTACCCTGGGCAATGCTAAAAGGAAACTTGGCAGCACTAGAGCTCCATGAAACCATCTTGGGCAACAAACAAGGAGTTCAATATAAACTACACTGACTTCACATTAAAAGTAATTGATCTAAGCTAAACCCTACTCACTGAAACTTAACTCTCTGCATTTAGAGGGCACCTTGCTTCTTCTTTGATTACTCATTCCCACACCGGAGGGGTTATCCGGCCAACCCCGGCCAGACAGCTCCGACGGTGCTCCTTGTTGCAGGGCCTCAATTCCTAGACAGTCCAATCAAGTGCGGAGCTCCGATCCACAATCATCTAGTGCCGTACTTGGTACGCACACCGTGGAAATTGTATGTATGGTAGGAACGTCTATCTATCTAGCTATTTATTATATAAGCAAAAACGAGTTTTCATAAGGGGTTTTGTGAGAGCTCCAAAATTTTATAATAAATTTGTGATTTTATCAAATTAAAAAATAAATTTAAATAGTGTTGGGGTTACAATTATATTCTAATTTTAATATTATTTACACTGTGTCTTCAGGCACAAGCATACGCTAGTTATCCTATAAAACAAACCATTTAAAAGCATTGAAACGGAACTCATGGTATTCCATAGACTTCTCATAGAAGCCCAATACTTCAAAAAAAGTCAAAAACTATTTAGAGGTTAGAAAGGAATTAAAGCAGTGTCATTGGTGTTTGACCTAAAGGACTGCATGCTTCTAATTTAAGTCCCTCTCACATTACCTATAAGAAATCTAGGTACAACTCAATTAAGGACTGGTGGATTATGGTTTAAAAAAGGTGGGGACAAAAAATTTGGACTTTTTTGGCTATTTTAGTCATAAAAAATAAAATAGGCTTTTTAATCTAATAAGACAAAACATCACATCCAACCCATAATTATTACATCCCTCTCACAAAAAAGTCAAAAAAGCCAAAAGTTCTTCCTAAACGAAACTTTTTAGTCTCAGGCTAAAAGAGCCAAAAAGCCAACCCACTTTCCAAACGAACCCAAAGGGTTGAAATTCATCCTATGAATTCACCAATATACCCTTTTCTTTCCTCCTCTCTCTTCCTCTTCTCTCTATAACTCTTGTAGGACAATCTTCACTGTATTACGAATAAATTATGTTTGTGTACTTAATAACAAATATAAGAAATAAAGAAAATGAGAGAGATTGTTTGATTACAAAAATCAAACCAGTAAAGAAAATAAAATAAAACAATAGATTCTTATTTTGTTACAAAAACAAAATTAGAATTTGATAAAAATAAATAAATAAAATAAAAAGTAAATTAATTACTAACCTTATGTATTTATTGAACAAAATTCTGATCAAGTCCAATCTTTAACACTGTGTCGTTAAGACAGATTCGTCCTTTCCACGATGCTTTCAAATTGTGGACGTCTATCTCCCATGATAAAATGATCAACTGCGAATAATAGCAGCACTACAAATTATTCGCACAACGAATACACTTTGTGTTTACACTCTTTCTCACTGAAAATTAAATGTAACAGAATGCAGAGAGAGCAGGCAGAATTTGGGACGAAAATTGAGTGAAAAAATCAAATGAGAGACTACCTATTTATAGATGGAATGGTGGCCTTTCAGTTTGAATTCAACAGGTATGGTACGTGTTTGGATAGATTTGGTTTGATTTTCAAACAAATAAAAAACTGTTTTGGGTTTGAACAAATTCAGATCTGTTGGACAGATATGGAACTGTACAGAAATTCTGAAGAGGTGCAAACAGAGTTGAATTCAAAAATTGAAATTAAACTGGACAGATTTTTAGAATTAATTTTGAATTCTGGACAAATTTTATTTTACCAAAAAATAAAATTAAATTCAAATGTTTTTTGCCCAAAAAGAAAGGTATTGGGCCGGACAAGCCAACTCAACCTCACACCATGTACCTGCGCCCAAGCCCAGGCCCAGGTCCAGTCCAGCCCGCCCGACCAGACAGACGGCAGCGGCGACGCGCACGTGTGTATTTATTTTTTAGTCCAATGGGTCTAGCCCACTTTGCCTATAATCTCTCCCTTCGACAAACTTGGGGTGCCCCTTCGAGCCCTCCCCAAGTTACAAATTCAAGCCTTATAAACCCACTCAAAGTTTGCCCACCAAATCAATGTAGGACAAGCCTTAAACCAAATCTTTAGGAAATTTCACCAAACACTCCATTTCCATGGAGCTCACTTTGGCTTCAATTTCCCATTCACCCGATAATGGTTTTAAGCAACTAAATATACCACGTGAATCACAACGCGGCATAGAACGCGTTACCACGTAGACCGGCTAACTTTGGTATATGGGTCCCACCTAAAAAATAGACCAAAGTTGAGGAAATATCTGTTTTTCCAAAACTTCCAAAACCCACTTCTAACAATCCTCCACATGAATGAAATCTGATGACAACAGAAATGAAACAATATGCAGAATTTGTCGAAAGAGTATAAATTGAAAATATCTTACATCAGGATAGGTAGCTTTCGGCCTTGAACCTTCCCTGATGATAACCTATCGGACTTACTAGCTAACCAATGGACACGATGCCTTGAATTGTTCAGCCGTTTGTGTAAGCCAAGACAATAGATTTCACACAAAATATCTTTTGACACATTGTGGCTCTCACAATTGTGTTCATTTTGGCCTTGAATGTTCCTGGTTGTTCATGAGTGCTTCTAGAGAATTTAGCCTCTTCATTTTCATAGAACCGACCCCAATTCGACACTTATATAGGTGATTTTTATTGTGAGTATCTCCTTTATACTCATCTTGATATTTATGCCTAAATCAATATATAAGTAATCATTAAAAGCAAAGTTTATCCTTAAACCCTTGCATACAACATATGTTGCAAATATCACTCTCACCATAGGAATCGATAGGGAATTTTAAATCCCTTTGTGATTTTTGGTGAGCCACACATAACTTAGTTATCCCTTTGAACTTAGTTCTTGGGATCTCCAGTCATATAAGTAGGGTTACCATTATGATGACTCTTATGTACTAGGCTTTAATCCCATCCCCTTCGATGAACTATACACTTGCTCTTGTGTCAAACCTTTTGTTAACAGATCCACAATATTCTCTTTAGATTTTATATAATCTATTGAGATTATTCCATTTGAGAGCAATTGCCTTACGGTATTATGTCGACGACGGATATATTGTGACTTACCATTATACATATGATTTTGTGCCCTGCCTATTGCAGATTGACTATCACAATGAATGCAAATAGCTGGCACAAGTTTTGGCCACATTGGAATGTCTTCTAAGAAGTGGCGAAGCCATTCTACTTCTTCTCCTGCTTTGTCTAAAGCAATGAACTTAGATTCCATTGTGGATTGTGCGATGCATGTTTGTTTTGTGGATTTTCAAGAAACAACTGCGTTTCACAGAGTAAAGACATATCCACTAGTGAAATTTGAATCTTTAGTATCCGATATCCAATTGGCATCACAATAACCTTCGAGTATTGTGAAAACCTGCATTTAATTATTCAAAAAAATAAAAAAATAAAAAAATAAAAATAAAAATAAATAAGTAAATAAATAATAATAATAATAATAATAATAATAATAATAATAATAATAAATTAATTAATTAATTTTATCCAGAGTTTACCCAAATTATATTAGTGTATAAGTTAGTTTTAAATTAACCCAATTCAATCACCAACAAAGATATTAAGAAGAATAATAATTTTGTGGATGTTCAATATTTGTTGTTTATAAATTATTTTAATTAGGACTTAACATGATAATTATTCTTACTAAATACCTTAATTAAAAATCTTAGTGTATCAATTTTGAGAAACCCATGCAAATACACACACATAAAATAAAATAAAATAATATAATAATAATAATAATTTAGATTTCGGCAGAGATTTGATGGTGGCAAATAAACAACACTTGGATTGCATGCAAATATATTCATTATATGCATTGGATTTGAGAGATACGATTAGACCACATAGAATGATTAAGGGAGAGAGAGAGAGAGAGAGCCTCAGAAAAGTTTCTATAAATTCATACACTTAGTGTTCATACACAGAATGGGTCCATATTTTCAAGGCTAATCGGAGGGACTGAAGAAAAAAAAAAAGGAGAGGGAATTCCTGTGGAAGAAGAGGGGGAGATTAAGGTTGCATATTTTCACTATTCCATTTCAATCCTACAACTAAGTAAGAAAACTCTTTCAACCCTCTTATTTCTTTTTATTAACAAAGTTTTCAGATTATATATATGTGATAAAATGGGTAACTAATGGATAGAAATTGTGTGGGTGAATTTCCGACCACACTGCCCAACTCAGTATTCAGATGGAGAACACTGGCAGAATAGATGACACATGGCTAACCTGTAACAGAAAGAGAAGATTCCGGTGGTAGTTCGACCACCCGGGGGCACTCCGACGATCAAGTCAGTATATCTCTCAAAGATAATCAATAATGCTAAACTCAATGCTCAAAACATAAAATTGCGTACCTTAGATCCATGGGGGTGCCTCTCTTTTATAGTTCCCTCAATCCTAATCCCAATAGAAGCCTGACTTCTATGGATTCCTGTTTAGTACTTACTTTGGACTCCTTCAGAGATAAAGATAAACTCTCTAAGAGTTTTATCCTTATCTTGGCTAAGTCTCCTCTTTATTCTAGGACTCTTGTCCTTATCCGCTTATCTCGAATTCCGATATCTTCGGAGATAACCTCGGCTTGACCGAGATCACCTCGGCTGACACGTCGGCGTCACCTTAGCCACGTGTTGGTACTCAGAAAATATATCCCCACAACTGTCCCCTAGGTTCTATTACCTCGGCATTCTGAGGTGATGGAACCTATATCCGTACTTCTTTTCAGTTCGTCGGCTTAACGGCTTCTAGCCGAGATCATCATTTAAAGGCTGACATGCTTTCTTTAAAGATCAAGACTTCTAAGTGCCCTTCTTTGTTTGTGAGTTGTTGTGCATAAGCAACTCAACTGTTTTAGCCACGCATCTTCTTCTTACTGGATCGTACTCCGGACATGCCTATAGATCGTTTTTGCGCCTGTATGCGCCGCCTGACGGATTCGTTTTTCTAGAGTCATTGATTTCTTTTTTGCCGTCGTTTAAGTTTAATCAAAACTTTTTCTTTCCCCCGTCTTTTCACTTTACTCTTTCTCGTCTGAAGCTTTTTCTCTCTCGTTCTTGTTTTACCCTTCGAAATCCTCCATTGCTCAAGCTTCCAAAGCTCTGCAACCACCGTCGTTCGTTTTCTTCGACTAAGTTCGTGCTGATTCTCCCGTCCGCCGCCGTCGTCTGACTTCGGAAATATTCAACACCGGCTTCGTTCTTCCTCTGGTAATACACTTATTCCTTCTTATTCCAGTTTCTTAATTTTTTCTTGAACTTGTTGCCATTACTGCTTTGCTTAAACATTCAACCTGTGAATCATATATTTGAGTGTGTGATTTTGCCCTTGTCCATATTTTGAACATACGCATTGTTTCACCACTTCCCTGTATTTTTGTCACTGTTCTTGACCCTATACTTCATGTATTCTTTATGCACTTGATAGACCATCTCTGTTCTTGATTCTGAAACTCGTTTTTGTTTCTGTTTTTTTTGTCTTTTCCAGATTCGTGCCTTCAGTCTTTGTTTTCATAGATTTAGGTTTGGGATTTGTCTATAGAACCCAGAATTTAGGGCAAAAACTGAAACGAACTTCCTTTAGATCCATACAAACCTTTATCAAAGTGTACTTTTAGGTTTTTAGCCAAGGTCCTTTAAACCTTCCAAAAATACTTCTTCCTAAAATCTGATATCTCCATTTAAGTCGACATCATGGGCATGTGGAAACATAGAGTAAACACCCTATCTAAACTAGAATTCTTTAGACAAGAGTTTGAAATCTCAGCCGACGTCCATCTGAGGTTGGCTGGGGATGATGACTCCATCATGCCTACTGATCATTCCATGCCCTTCCATGTGGTAGCCTTCATTGAGTGTGGACTTCGGCTCGCACTCAACATCCTTTTTCGTGAAATACTTCATTATTATAAGTTGAACCCAATGCAACTTTCCATCAACTCCTATCGAACCATCAATGGTATCATAGCCTTAGCAAAACAAGAGAACGCTAGGATCACATTGCTACACTATGTGTGGCCTCAAAAAAGACATCGGCTACATTTACTACCTCAAGCCGAGGTCCACTGAATACAAAATCGTCGCCGACCTCCCTGACTCTAACAAGGGAGCTGGGGATGACTATTTCATTACTTCGGGGAACTGGGAGTTCGCCCTAGATGAAGACCTCCATCTCTTCCCTCTCCTTCGATCAGTCTTTGTAGAGGGCAATGGTAAGAGCCCTGCATTCATACCTATTTTGTTTTTTAAAGTTTTGCATACTTTATCTATTTTTTAGTGTTTGCTTTTCTTGCAGCTATTCCTAAGCCACCAAATAACTTTCGTCAATCCTTTGTTCCCAGCAAGGATTTGAAGAGACTCTTGGACCTGCCAGTTCATAAACGAACGGCGCCTTTGCTTCTCAATTTTATTCTAACGTACAAGTCAGCTTTGCCCAACGTTCCTTGGAGAAAGAAGAAAAGCCTTTCTCCACCCTCTGCCACAACGCCACAGACCGTATCCACATCTCGGACAGACCAAGGGTCAACCTCTGATCCAGCCGAGTAACCGTCAACTTCAGCTCCATACTTGATTCCAATATCCCAACGCCGCCGTCGACGCCGAACAGTATCTACTGCCGAGATGGGTCGCCCAAAACTAATTGCAAAAGATCTCTTGGCCAGTATCTATTCTGATGTTGATGCACAACCAACTCAAACCCTTCCTCCACCGAAGCCGAAAAGAATAAAAAAAGCTCAACCAAAGGCTAAAGTTACTCAAGTTGAGTCTGAGGATGCTTTGCCAATATCCAAGTTGACTGAGAGTGACAAATCTCAACCCTCTACTAGGAAGAGGCGCTCTAAGGTCCAACCATCTGAATTGCCAAAATCGAAGAAGCCGAGATCATCTTCTGCAACGACCTCGGGGTCTAAGAAACCTGTTGCCCCCCTAGGCCCCTGAAATAACCTTGGAAGATAAGCCAGTCATGGCCAATGATAGCGCCGAGGATATCAATGTCGGCATTGCGCTCAGTATTGCTCTGCTTCTACCAGGCGATCTGGAGCGAAACGCCGGGTTCAACGAGTACGAGAACTATGCCTTGATGCTTCAGTGTTCTGTCCAAGTAAGTGTCTTTCATCTGGCACTTTTTTCCTTCTTTTTCATACTTTAGAAATTTTCTAATAACTTTCATTTGTTTACTTTCAGGCCATTCAGCATGCTCATTCCTTTTCAATTCAGTCTTTTGAAAACCAGGAGAAGTTGGCCGAGATGAAGAGGGAGTTCTCTTCTCTTCAAAAGACCAATAAAGGCTTACAGTCAAAAATGAAGAAGTTGGAAGACCAAGCTGAGGCCGCCATCAAAGCCCAAACTGATACCGAGGAAAAGGCTGAATCTGCCGAGGCCATCAGGAAGGTCTCTAAGGCCCAAAGAAAATAGGCCGAGGAGAAAATGGCCTAAGCAGAAAAAGAGCTTCAAGAAGCCTTGGCCACCAAAGAGGCTGAAATTAAGGACGCCGACGAAAATGCATACGCTCAAGGCATGGCCGATGTCACGGAGGCTTATGAACTTCAAGTGAAGCAGGCATGCAACAAGGGTTTCACCCTTGGTTGGATGTCTCTTCTAAAGAAGCTTAATGTCCCTGAGGACTCGCCCTTCAGAAATGCCGACCTCATTCCTCTTCCATTCCCTCTAGCCCCAACTCCAACTCCTGCTCAGTCTGGTGATGAATCTGATTCTGAGGATGAGGCCGAGGAAGAAGTTTTGGTAAGGAAGTCCAAAGATGCTAATGGGGCCAAGTCTCCTTCTCAGAATGAGCAAGTCCTGGACTTGACTCAAGATGAGAAGGATGAGGAGGTTCGCAAAGATGCTACTTCCGAGAAGACATCAGCCGATGTCACCATTGCCGAGAAGAGTCTTGAGCAAACTTTGCAAGAAATTGATGCCGAGCTTGCGGTAGAAAAGGCGGCCGAGGTGGCTTCTCAACAACCTTCCGAGGTCCAAACCGAGCCTGTTGCCGATGCTGAGGAGTCTTAATTTCCATGTCTTTTCTTTTGTACTTTGTTTTTCTTTGTTTTTGAAACAATGTAAGCCCTCCGTATGGCCGATGTTCTTTCTCTTTGTTGAATGCTAATATAGCTTTTGCGTGTACCACTGTCTTCTTTTGACTGCTTTTATGTGATTCTATACTTAGAATATTCTATATTCCTTCTATGTGCAATCTTCTCGGGGTGACATAGCTCGGATAGACAAACTTCTCGGTTTAAATTAGCTTGTAAACTTGTAACAAGTGTTGAACATCATTTCGGTTTGACTCAACTTGTAAATTGCTACAAATTTCAACAAGTATTTAAACAATAATCTGGGTTTAGCTTAACTTGTAAATTGTCCACAAATTTCAACAAGTGTTAAACAAATGATTTTAACTTAACTTGTAAATTGTCCACAAATTTCAACAAGTGTTAAACAATGATTTCGGTTTAACTTAACTTGTAAATTGTCCACAAATTTCAACAAGTGTTAAACATATTCTTCTTCTTTCTGCCCCCTAATGTGAACCTGAGTTCTACTTGGGTTCTCATTGTACATGTATTCTAGAGACAATGTCAAATATCTTGAAAAGAGAACTGAATCTTTATTTATTTACTTCGGCAAATGGCAAAGGAATAGAGAAATTCTAATGATAGAAAAATTTCAAATTACTAGTGTTCCAAGGTCTTGCCAACTCTTTGCCCTCATTATCTTCAAGCCGATATGCCCCATTACCCAGTACCGAGATGATTTTGTAAGATCCTTCCCAATTTAGGCCAAGCTTGCCCTCTCTGGGATCCTTCTTATTGCCGACGACTTTCCTCAGTACTAGGTCGCCGACTTGAAACTCTCTTGGATTGACCTTCTTGTTATAAGCTTTTGCAAGTTGCTGCTGGTATGCTGCAAGCTGGATTGCAGCTTTCTCTCTTCTTTCTTCTAAAAGATCTAGATCTCGGGCTAAGAGTACATCATTAGTCCCATTTTCTACTCCCTGAGTTCTGATTCCTGGGATGCCGATCTCTCACGGAATGACTGCTTCTGCGCCATAAGCCATGGCGAAGGGGGATTCTCCTGTTGATCTTCTCGGCGTAGTTCGATATGCCCAGAGTACATTAGGTAATTCATCTACCCATTTTCCTTTTGCTGCCTGCAGCCTCTTCTTTATCCCATCCAGAATTACTTTGTTGGATGCTTCTGCTTGTCAATTACTTTGTGGAAAGCTTGGGGTTGAAAAGTAGTTCTTGATCTTGAACTTTGCACAGAAGTTCTTGATTAACTTGCTGTCAAATTGAGTTCCATTGTCTGCAACAATTGCTCTTGGAATCCCAAATCTAGTGATGATGTTTCTTCATATGAAGTTCTTAACATCCACATCTTGGATCTTGGCAAGAGGTTCTCCTTCTATCCACTTTATGAAGTAATCTATTACTACCAGCAAGTACTTTCTTTGTCCAGTTGCTTGGGGCAATTGCCCAACGAGATCCATGCCCCATTGGACAAATGGCCAAGGACTGGATACAGGGTTCGGGTCAACAGCTGGCTGGTGTATCAAAGGTGCAAACCTTTGGCAATGTTCACATTTCTTCACGTAGGCTTCTGCATCTTTTTGCATGTAAGGCCACCAATACCCCTGGGTAATGGCCCTGTGAGCTAGTGATCTGCCCCCAACGTGGCTTCCACAAATTCCTTTATGGATTTTATATAGAAAATCTTCAACCTGCAAAGGGTGTATGCACCTTAAAAGGGGTCCAGTGGAGGACCTTCTGAAGAGATGTCCTTCTGCTGTCAGACTGAATCTTGCCGACTTCAGGCTGATCTTGTGTGCCTCCTTGCGGTCATTTGGTAGCTTTCCTTCCTTTAGGAACGTAACAATTGCGTCCATCCAGCTTGGTCCCATGTCTACGCACATTGCTTCATGCTCCGTGGTTACTGGTTCAATGCTCGAGCCCGACAGGTAATTAATCATTATTGTCCTTGCTTTTCCAGGTTGTACTGCACTAGCTAGGTTGGCCAACGCATCGGCGTGGCTGTTATCATCTCAGCTTACCTGAAGTAGTTGGCAGTTCTGAAACAAGGCTGACAGTCTGATGACTTCCTTTGCATAGGCCGACATTCGTTCATCTCAGGCTGCAAACTGGCCTATTGTCTGGTTAACTATTAGTTGTGAATCACAAAAAACTATTACCTCATCTGTTTGCACTACTGCTGCCAATTTCAGTCCTGCAATGAGTGCTTCATACTCTGCTTCATTGTTTGAGGCCTTGAACTCCAAACGAATTGACTGTTCCAGTACCTGCCCATCTGGGGATATCAATACTACTCCTACCCCCGCTCTTTGTCGGTTTGAGCTCCCATCAACAAATAGTCGAAAGGAGTCGCCGATGTAAATGCTGCATGGTCTGAGTTTGTCCTCTTTCCTTTGTTTTTTTGCCTTTGGCTGTGCTTCTCCTTGCTTGGTTGGACATCGCTCGTCCTGGCTCAACGGAGCCCGATGTTCGATGGATTCTGGTGTGAACTCGGCCACGAAGTCGGCCAGAACCTGGCCTTTAATTATTGTCCTTGGCCTGTATTCCAGGTCATACTGGCCTAGGGTGACTGCCCACCTGGCTATTCTTCCTGTTAGGTCTCCTTGTTGCAGTAAGGACTTCAAGGGGTGCTCTGTTAGTACCACGATTTAATAGGCCTGGAAGTAATGGTTCAACTTCTTTGAAGCCATTACTAAAGCTAGTGCCAATTTCTCTAAGGGTAGATACCTTGTTTCTGCATCGGCTAGGGTTTTGCTTACATAGTAAACAACCCTTTGCTCCTCTTTTTCTTCTCGGATTAGTACTGCACTTATCGCATGTTCTGAAACGGCTAAGTACAGGAACAGCTTCTCCCCAGGTTCTGGATTCGAAAGAACTGGAGTTGTGGTCAAGTACTTTTTCAGGTCAGCCAAAGCGGCTTCACATTCTTCTATCCACAGGAAGTCTGTGGCTTTCTTCACCAGGTTGAAGAAAGGTCTGCACTTATCTGAGCTCCTGCTGATGAATCTGTTTAGGGCTGCAGCCCTTCCAATTAGCATCTGCACCTGCTTTGCCGACGTTGGGCTCTTCAACTCTAGGATGGCGTTGATTTGATCTGGGCTAGCCTCGATGCCTCTTCTAGTCACCAGGTATCCTAAAAACTTACCAGATCCAACTCCAAATGCACACTTCGATGCATTGAGTCGGAGCCGATATGTTTTAAGGATTTCAAAGACTGTTTTTAAATTGACAAGATGACCCTCAGGCTCCTTGGTCTTAACGACCATGTCGTTGATGTAGACTTCTACTGTTCGGCCAATCAGGTGTTTGAACATTTTGGTTACCAGCCTTTGGTAAGTTGCTCCTGCGTTTTTCAACTCGGAAGGCATTACTCTGTAACAGTATAGGCCTTTTGGGGTGATAAACGCGGTCTTCTCTTCATCTGGGGGGTACATGGCTATCTGGTGGTACCCCCTGTAGGCATTTAGGAAGCTCATTCTTCCATGCCCTAAAGTGGCATCTACTAGCTGGTCAATCTTGGGTAGAGGAAAGCTGTCTTTGGGACAGGCTTTGTTGAGGCTGGTGAAGTCCACGCAGACCCTCCATTTACCGTTCTTTTTCTTTACCACCACTGTATTGGATAGCCATGTTGGGTAGTGTACTTCTCTAATGGCCCTAGCCTCTAGAAGTCTGTCTACTTCTTCCTCTACTGCTTCGACGTGCATCAACGTCGGTCTTCTGGCTCGTTGAATTACAGGTTTGGCCAACCTGTCAACATTCAGTTTGTGGCAAGTGACCTCGGGGTCAATGCCAGGCATTTCGTAAAGTGTCCAAGCAAACACCTCAATATTTGCTCTCAAAAAAGTTTCTAACTCTTTTTCCTCTTCTTCGGCTAAGCCCGAGCCGAGAAGAAAGAAGCGTTCTTCATCCCCATCCTGGACGAGGATTTTCTTCAGTGCCTCTTCGCTCTTCTTGGTTGGCTCTTTGCCGACGTCTTCTAGGACTTCCACGTCCTCATCTTCAATTTCTGCCTTCTCTGGCTCTCGTATGCTACAAGTAGATTTCATTGCTGCCATGGAGCAATTCTTCGCCTGTAGCTGATCGCCTCTGACTTCCTCTATCCCATGCTTTGTTGGGAATCGCAATAGTTGATGCAATGTTGAGGGAACTGCCCTCATTGCATGCAACCATGGCCTTCCCAAGATGATGTTGTAAGGGGAGGATGTGTCGATAATGGTGAATTCTGTCTTGATCTTCCTGGTGCTAGCCTGCACCTCCAAGCTTACTGTTCCCAGTAGCCATGTTGGTGTTCCATTGAACCCAACCATTGGGCCATTAGATTGTTCCATATCATCTGGGTGAAGGCCAAGCTCCTTGTAACATCGGACGTACATAATGTCACAAGAGCTGCCTTGATCAATCAGGTTGCGTTTCACTTGGCACTCCCCAACCTGGAGGGATATTACCAAGGCATCATTATGTGGATGCTGGACCATCTCTAGGTCGGCTTCAGTAAAGGTTATCATTGGTCCCTGGTGCTCTTCTGCCCGATGTCTTTTTTCCCCGATAGACATGTTGTAGGTGCTTCACTTTCTGAGTCTCTCATCGGATATCGTTTTCGTTGACCTTCAAGTGGATTACGTTGATTACCCGAGGTCCTCCTACCTGCGGGTGCTGTGCTGGGAGAGGTGGGGCTGCTGGTGCTTGAGGCAACCTTGCCCATTCTTCTCTTGTCCTGGTCTCATTGACAAGGTCTCTCAGATGTCCTTGTCTTACCAGGTCTTCCAAATATGTTCCAGGGCTCTACAATCCTGAGTTGTATGCCCATCTTCATTGTGGTAGGCGCAATATCTGCCAATGTTTCTTCTAATGAACTCTCCTGGAGTCCTCTCTGGCATTCTGAAATAAGGTTGGTTCCGAATTTGATCCAGGACTTTAGGAATTGGGATTCAGAACACAGTTGTTACTGCTTGTGTGGCTCTCAGTTCTGCCTCTTGCCTGTTCGTTCTATTGTTACCTCGGCCTTGCTTCAGCGAGCCGTTTCCTTTCTCTTGTTTTATCTCCCTGGCTCCCGATGTGTCTTCTTCGGCTCTGGTGTACTTCTCGATTCTCGCCATGAGCTCCTCCATACTTTTCGGCAATGTCTTTGCCAAAGACTTTCGTAGTGGACAATTGTCTTTCAAGCCATTCTTGAAAGATACGACTGCCACCTCTTGATTACATTCGGGTATTCGATTGAATACCTCATAGTATCTTTTTGCATAGGCCCTAAGGCCTTCGTCCTTGCTGATCTTCAGAGCCATCAATGCGTCCACCCTTAATGGCTACAGTTTGTTTGTCACAAATCTGGCCACAAACATATCGGCCAGGCCTTCCCAAGTCTTCACGTTTCCCTTCGGTAGTTTGTGGAACCAATCTGATGTAATCTCCCCGAAGGATGAGGGGAACACTTTGCAGAGCAACGGCTCGTTCCCATTATGCAATGCCATTGAGTTCAAATAGAGTCCAACGTGGAAGTTGGGGTCTGACTTACCATCGTATATTTGAAACCTCGGCATACTGAATCTCTTCGGCGCCTCAAACCTGTCTAATTCCACCGAGAATGGTGTCCTCGGTTATCTGGGGAGGTTACCTCGGCGTAGGCATTCTATTGCTTCCTTTTGAGGTAATCTCTTAAGTCTTCTTTGCTCCGCCCAGGAGTTCGGTTATCCTTTGACTTTAGTTTTTGCGGTATACTACTCTCGACCTCGTGGTGTGCCCTTTTCGACCCTTTTCCATGAGTTATGTCGAAGCACAATGCTTGCCCCTGAACATGCCGATGTCCTTTGGGGTCTGCCTCCCTTGTGTGATGCGTCCTCCGTGATTCTTCTCTTCTTGATTCTCTTCGTCTGACCTCCTTAGAAGGTCGGTGAGAGTGTCTTTCGCTTCCGTTGTGCTGAGGGGCTATGGGGATTGTTTTCTGCCCACCCTTCTGGGTATTGGCCGCTGGAATCGGTGTGTCCTGCAGCGGGTATGGTGGCTGCATGACGTTATTTTGCATCATAAAGTTGACGACCAACTGCAGGTCTGCCAATTTGTTTGCCATCTCTTTTACCTCTTCATCTCTCCGCAGGCACCTATCCTTCCATACCCGGAGGTCGTCCTTGTTGTAGTACCTGCTTTGATCAGGTTTCTTTGGTGCGTCGCTAGTCTGGCCGACGTCTTTCGCTCTGTGATTCTGGTCACGAGTTTCTGCATTGAATTCGTCTTCTGTGACATCAAGGTCAATAGGTCTTTCACTCCCAGCAGGAGTGTGGTCCCCAACCTTTTCTTTTTGTCCGTTACTGGCCATCTATTCTCCTTTCGTTCCCACAGACGGCGCCAAATTGTGTGGGTGAATTTCTGACCGCACTACTTAACTCAGTATTCAGCTGGAGAACATTGGCAGAATAGATGACACCTGGCTAACCTGTAACAGAAAGAGAGGATTCCGGCGGTGGTTCAACCACCAGGGGGCACTCCGACGATCAAGTCAGTATATCTCTCAAAGATAATCAATAATGCTAAACTCAATGCTCAAAGCATAAAATTGCGTACATTAGACCCATGGGGGTGCCTCTCTTTTATAGTTCCCTCAATCCTAATCCCAATAGAAGCCTAACTTCTATGGATTCCTGTTTAGTACTTACTTTGGACTCCTTTAGAGATAAAGATAAACTCCTTAAGAGTTTTATCCTTATCTTGGCTAAGTCTCCTCTTTATTCTAGGACTCTTGTCCCTTATCCGCTTATCTCGGATTCCGATATCTTCGGAGATAACCTTGGCTTGACCGAGATCACCTCGGCGTCATGATCTGGACACGTGGCACCTCGGCTGATACGTCGGCGACACCTTAGCCACGTGTTAGTACGCAGAAAATATATCCCCACAGAAATTATATATATATATATATATGTGTGTGTGTGTGTGTGTGTGTAGGAATTTTGTGATGTATATATCAAATGTTTGAAGATATTGATAGTCTTAAAATTATGGTATTATTGTGAAAATAGGCTTGCATGTGTAGTTTATACCATTAAAGAAAAGATTGAAATTAATCTTTTTGTCCTTGAATCTTCCAGAATGTTTGTGTTAATTTTTATACAATTTTATACTCAAAAATTTGAGATGATTTCTTCTACAAAGTTGTTAAGAATGATGTCTAGTTCATCCAGGAATTTTGGCCACAATTGTTGAGCATTTTACGAATTTATACAAATTTTTAATTAAATCTAAAACTGTGAGACAGATTTTACTATATATTTGAAAATTTATTAAAAATTCTATACTAAGACAAATCTAAAAATTTCTAACTAAAAGATGAAATTTGAGAAGTTTAGTTTCATAATAAATTTTTAGATTATGGATTTGATCTATAAATTTAAGCATGGAATTAAATTAAGGAAATGTGACAAATCTGTGTTATAAAAATTGCTGAAATTTTACAGGATTATTTACAACTTCATTTTTTGAAATTCTTTCTGAAAAATTACCTAAACATCCCTATTGAGTATTCTATTCAATTGTACGAATTTTGGAATTGTGTAAATAATTTATTTATAATTTTTAATACTTAAGTTACAATCTGAAATTTTTTGGCGTGGATGAAATCATCACTTTAATATTGTGTTGGTCTAATCCATCAACTATTATAAATTAGTAAACCATGTATTGGTGTGTTGTGTTGTGATTTATTTAATATTGTGCTAATCTAATTTTGTAAATCAAAAATTTGTGCATGTGTGTGATTATGGTTTATTTCTTGTATCTAAGTTATTATATTCATACCATGGTTTAAATTAATTGCCTATTAAATTTTATATATTGAATTATTATTGTGTAACATGTGTAATATTTTATGTTGGGAGTTTTTTTTTTTTTTTTTTTTTTTGAGTGGGTATAACATTATTGGTGATTGAGATTCGAATAATTTGTGTCTAATATATAAACTAACCAAAATGATTAATGGTATATATAAAGTTAACGATAGAGGGTTAATACCGGTTATTCAGGGTGACTCTTGGTTTTTAATAATTTTTATGTAAATTGTGTTGCGAAACCCTAAGATGGCATGGGGCTTATTTGAACCCTTATTGGTATTTGGTTTTAGAATAATGGTGGATGTGCGGGTGGCACGCAGAGAAGTTACATACCCCTGGCAGACCGTTCCCTTAGGGCAGACCACGGATGCCATGGCTTGGGTATATAACTCCGGGCGTGGGCATCTTTGGTAGTTCTTGAATATTTGACCAAGGGGGGGTTTCCAAATTAACCATGGCCATGGCTTAATGGTTGGTAAGTTAAATCTCTTTGGTGAGATTTCGAGAGTCACCTAATTTATTAAAATTATATGAATTATTTTAATGGTTATAACTTATGTTACAATTGTATTATTATCTTATGTTTATAATCTCATTATTTTTCTCTTAAAAAGAATGGTAGGTTGGTTATGTTTTCTTACTGTGTTACAAAACTCATGACATATATTTTGTTGCCCTGGCGTTTCATGCCAGATTATGTCGAAGAAGAGACTAAGGCTGAATTTGGAGCTGCTGCTAATATCGAACCTTGGCTAACTTAAAGTCAAGATGTTATCAAAATAAAACTCTATTATCTCTTGTGTTAGTATTTAACAATGTTGTGACATTGTATGTGAACTCGAAATTTTATTTTGTTGTTGAATTTAACTATGTAAGGATTTAAAATTTCCTAATTAGTAGTTAAAATTTTTATCTAGCGAGTAATCGTTATTTAAATTTTATGATGTTTCAAAAAAAATTGGGGCGTCACAAGTACTGTTGGATATCGAGTAAAATTCAAACCATGATCATGGGTAAACCTTAGATATCTAAGAACCTGAATGATCGCTTTCCAATGGTCTTCTCCGAGGTTACTAGTGTACCTACTCAATTTACTGACAGCATAAGTGTCATGACCCAGACCCGCTCCTATGGGTTTAGCATCGTAACCGGCCAGTAATCCGTGATTACCAAAGGCCGGCTTAACAGTAATGAGAGTAATGCAGAGTAAAGGGGCTGGCGGAAGCCAAAACAGTAAAAAAAAGGTGTCCAATGAGCTGTGACAATCTGAATGCAAAAAGACTTTTATGAACAAGTCACATTTGTAACCAAAACACATTTACATACCAGATATACATACATACAAGTTAGGGATTCAATCCCTATGCCATAACTGTACAATAGGAGTCTATAACATCTATTACAAAATAGAAACATAAGGGTGAATCCGAACACCCCAAAACAGCCGTAGCTTGAACGGACTTGGAACCTCGAGGTGAGGCACAAAGGTTAGCTTGACAAAATAAGAGCTAACCCGACGCTCCTAGCTCCGGTCCGGTGCCTGGACACCTACATATATATATATATATATAAACAGTGAGCTAAAGCCCAGTGAATAACAGTTATGTAAAGAGGTTAAAAATGAATGTCCTTTCAGTAATTAAACAGTCATATCAGTCACTTAGAAACCATAGCAGTCACATGTGGTGCATCCCATAGCAAAACAGTACAGTAGGTCTTAACAGACCGAACAGTCAATCGATGGCCATCATAACAGTAAACAGTAGTAGTTCCAAACATAGGAACCGATAGAGATCTCTGTGACAGTAGCAATAACAGTACAATAACATTAAATTGCTATGGATGCGACGGATACAGTTTACAAATCGGACAAACATTCATTCATTAAACAATAACGTTTCAGTAAGCAGTACAGTTGATCATTCAGAAAATAATCATAATTGAATATATCTTTACAACATTGTTACTCACAAAGCACTGGGCTATAGACAAGCTAACGAACGTGTCCTCGGATGCCAACCCTACAATTGCAGAACGAACACACACTCGGGATTAATAACTTAGCCCCTAATTATACTTGGTGTGGTTCTATAACATTATCCTCATTAAAATGCCTTAAACTAGGCTTAGGAATGCCTATGATGGAATGAGGATGCAAAAATACACTTTAAAAAACTTTTCAGAATTTACTGAAATAGGGGTCCACGCTAGAGCGTGGCTTTCTACGCTCGAGCGGACATGCAGACAAAGGAGCTCCGCTCGAGTGTGACTTCCTACGCTCGAGCGGACTGCAAACTTCATAAAAAGTACTGGATGCATGCAATTTATTCTCGACGGACGCTCGACCCCCACTCGAGCGTGAAACTCAAGTCCTCACTCGAGCGTGAACTTTCTCGCTCGAGGAGACTGTAAAACACATGAACTTCTGGGCATATGTATTTCACGCTCGAGCGTGACTTTCCACGCTCGAGCGGAGGTGCATGACTTAGAGTGTACGCTCGAGCGTGGGTCCAAAATCTGGAATTTCCAGATTCAACCTCAAGCATTAAATTCAACTTTAAAAGCTTCAAATTAGATCCCCTTGGGCTAATTTTCTGGAAAACTCTTGGAAACTCATAGTATAACATGTTTTTGAAGATCATTTGTAAAATCAAGCCCAAAGGTAAGCCAATTGAACACAAAAATTAAGTGTAAGCACGAAGAACATTGCAAGATCATAGATGCATGAGTTCTCATGAACTCTAGTGTTTCAAAACAAGATCAAATGCAATGTTGAGCTCAAAAACATGGTGAATTCATGGACCTCTACTAAAAATATGCACATGCATGTAAGGATTTCATGCAAAACAACTTCAATTTTCAAGAACATGTACATGCATGCATGAATTACTACTCAATTCAACTCTTAAATTAATTCTTAACATTAATCTCCAAATTTCCATGAATCATGCAAGAAACAACTTAAATACATAAACCAAAGGATTAATTCTCTACCTTAGGTCTTGAATTCTAGTTATGGAGGCTCAATTTTGCAATCTACTTCAATTCCTGTAAGTCTCCAAGCTAAACCTTGTTGAAATCAAGTTTCTCCTACTCTCCCTCTCTCTCTCTCTCGGTTTTGGACTAGAAGATGGACAAAATGATGCACCAACTGACACGAATTAAGTCTCAAAGTGTTGTATGAAAGTGGCCCACTAATGGCAATTTGGTAATAACTCAAACTAATGTAATTTAACATTATTTAATCCAATTTAATCGTTCCAAATCAAATTTTCATTAAACCTACCATAAAATCACATAAATTTTAATTAGCATAAAACACTAATCAATTCTAGAATCGATCGCCGATAAGACTTTCAATTCGCAATTCAAAGTTAAAATATGAACAGATCATTTGGTGACTAACAGATAGAAATGCAATTAAACAACATACTCATGCAATCAGTTTAGAATTTCATTTGTATCAGTTACTTATCGTGCGTAATAATAGATTAGCACTAATCAGAGGTGAGGGTTGTCAGAATAAGCTATATCAGGATGAGTACAATTCATTAGGTACATTAGGCTTCCAATGATTTGGGAGTATTTTAACTGAGACACCGCATCACCTTTATTTTTCAATAGGGGTGGTCGCGGGTCGGTTGCGGCCACGGAACCTCTAATCCGCCATCCGTCTGCCGGATTGGCGGATTGGAGAAAATCCATCTGCATCCGTCCGCCAATCCGGCGGATGCGGATTGAGCGGATTGGCGGATTGGCAGATGGATGCGAATCGGTTTGGCAGTTTAAAATTTTACAAATTTTCGACATAATTTAACATGTACACTTTCAAAAAAAATAACTAAATTAATGTACACTTAATTCCTCAACCACCACCTATGTGTAATGCATACATAAACACTGCAGCAGTGGCAAAACAAACACATATAGTCATACACAACAAAAACAAACAAACATAATTGGTGTGTTGTGCATGCATAATAATAAACACTAGGGTTGATCAATCTGCCAATAGACAGTGTGTGTGTGCTGTGTGTGCTAAAGACAAGCAAATAGTGTATGCATTGCACATAAGTGGTGTGGTTGAGGAATAAATGAGATTTGAGAATCAAATAACCTGCTCAGCAATCAAAGTTAACTTAGTAAGCCTACACGCAGGACTTTTTTTAATGACAAAAACATTATGTTATCATGTATGAGTTTTTGAGACATTTAGCATCACCTAACACTAGTTTTTCACACACCTTTTAACTCTGATAGTAATCAGAGTTAACTCAGTAAACTCAAACAAGTTGCAGGTGGTTAGCAGGGATTGATTTCTCATTTCACTTTTGGCAATATTTGTGACATGATGCTGAAAGACTGAAGACCATTTGTTTATCATATATAATATGATAAAGACCATTGTGACAGTTATAATATATGATATGCTTATATAATATTATAATATGCTTACATAATATTATATATCCTCTTATATATATTCTCATTTCACCCGTAAAGACCACTAAAAGGACTGAATAAGCATATATAATATGTTTATATAATATTTGGGATCTATTTTGAAGACAAGACACCAGCCATAAACTCAATACATTTTGTTTTTAAAAAAGGAACTAAAAAATTAAACCAAACCAAAACAACAATTTAAATGTTCAATTCTCTGCATCCAAACCCAGTACTAGTTCAATTTTAAGAAAAATAATCCCACAAGACTTGCTCAATTAAATAACAAACCAACCAACATTAACAGAGCATAGCATAGCATAGCATCAAATTAGCTCAATTTCTTTATTAAACAGACTAGCTCAATTAAATAACAAATCAGCTCAATTTCTTTATTAAACAGAGCATAGCATCAAACACAGTTAACAACAAACCAACATTAGTACTGAGAAGAATTTGTAAATAAATAAACAAATAAATAAAGACAAACATCTTACAAATTCATTAAGTTCATCAGTTTTTCCATTTTTCATTCACAAATTTGCCTACAAATTCAATATTCAAAGACCATTTATCCACACAAAGAAAAAAAAATCAAAAAACAGATTCAATATTGCAGAATACAAAAATTCAATATTGAAATTTGCCACTTGACATTGTAAAAAAAAAAATCAAAAATCAAAAAACAGATTCAGTTACACCATTATTCAGTTACGGAGAGAGAGAGAGAGAGAGAGAGAGAGAGAAGTAGAACCTCGTTGTAAGCTTCTTCACACTGTGTAGAAGTAGAACATCTCTTCTTTTCAACTGGTTTCACTTCAGAATTGCAACAAACTGGAACAAAAAATAAAATAAAAATAAGAACAAATTAGAGTAGAGATTGAGGAGAAGGACAGGAAAGAAGAAGACCAAACAAACAGATGTCATCAAAGTTGAACAAAAAAAAATTACAAAACATATTACAGATTGAGGAGAATAAGAGAAGAAGAGGAAAGCAGACAATATCTCACCACCGCACCATGATCGTCGATCCTCTTTCAGGTCGAAGAATGCCAATGAGTTAGGTTTTAATTTCCGATTCTCAGAAAAGGGCTACCTGATTGTCGATCGTTGTCAATCGTCAGTGTAGATCGTTGATCGTCTGCGATTCTCAGTGTAGATCGTTGGTCGATCATCGTCGCCGTCAGTATGGGTAGGGTTTTGGGGGGAGAGAGTGAGAGAAAAGAGAGAAGAGGGAGAGAGAGAGCATGTGTGTCTGTGTTGTGTGTATCGAAGATGAATGGGTTAGGTTTAGGTTAGTGAGATCAGAAAAAGGGGGAAAAACATTATAAAAAAAATGAAAAAAAAAAAAAGACACAGTAGCGGGTGGGTCGGGTTTAATGGCCGGACTGGCGGATCACCCGCCACCCGACCCAAACCCGCAAAACACCAAAATCTGGGCCCACACCCGCCCATACAGTGTCACGCATCCATCAAATGGGGGTCGGGTCGGGTCGGGCGGGTTAGCCGGGTCAGTGCATCCATTGATCACCCCTATTTTTCAATAAATAAAGACTGATGTCTACAGGTGTTCTAGCTACATTCATATCATCCTTGATAAATTTACCAAAAATTTTCTCAATATAATGTGATTGAGATAATGCATATCCGTCAGATGTTTTAGTAATTTTCATTCCTAATATTACATCTGCAACTCTCATATCATTCATATCAAATCTTTTATTCAGCATTTGCTTAGTTTATTTGATCATGTTTTGACTGCTTCCAATGATAAGTATGTCATGCACATAAAGACAAACTATGATATATCCTTGGTCAGTGTTTTTAACGTAGACGCATTTGTCACATTCGTTTATCTTAAACCCATTAGTAAGCATAGCATGATCAAACTTTCCATGCTATTGCTTAGGTGTTTGCTTTAATCCATAAAGGGATTTTACAAGCCGACAAACTTTCTTTTCTTGCCCTAGTACTACAACCCCTTCGGGTTGCTCCATATAGATATCTTCATTTAGATCACCATTTAAGAAAGCTGTCTTAACATCCATTTGATGTATTTCTAAATTATACAACCACTACAAAAAAAATTACTTTTTTGCGACGGCAAAATGTCGTCGCAAATACCCAAAACACCGTCTCAAAAGGTTTTTTGTGACGGTAACTGGCTTTTTGTGACGGCAAGTGGGGGGTCGCAACAAAGGGGGTTGCAAAGGGGCTTTTAGTGACGGCATAACGCCGTCACCTTTTTTTTGCGACGGCAAAAATGCCTTTTTGCGAAGGAAAAATGCTGTCGACATTAACGCGTGAAAATCTGAGTTTTTTTTGAGACAGTACTGCATTGCCATCGCTAAAAGGGTTATTTGCGACGGCAAAAATACCATCACTAAAGAGTTATTTGAGACAGGACCTGATGCCGTCGCTAAAGTACTATTGGCGACGGCGAATAACACCGTTGCTAAATGTTTTCCTTTTCAACCAATTCCCCTATCTTTTGTGACAGCATTACTGCTGTAGACGCGCCCGTGGGCCTCATGCTACAGTTCGGACTCAAATAGTCACGGTTCTTAATCTGATCTCACAATGTGCGATGTGAGATTGATAAATCACAAAAGAGTCCAAATCTGGCAAATCGTTTTGAAAAACAGATTTTTAGAAAGAAGTGCCAAACATGGATTGCTTTGCCAGATACAGAGTCGCCACCTAAATGTTTTATTTTTAGGAAATTTAGGAAACCCTGACTCGTTGCCTAAGGCCATATGTCCGTCATCACCAAAGTTGCCTCGGCTCAAGAACTTGGGTACGATTAGAGAAGGTCAGCTATGAGCACCCTCGCTCACCCGATCAAAGATCAGTTACTACTAAACATGATATTTTGTTTTGAAAACATATGTGTTCTTATTCCAATTAATTAGCTAGAATTTACTATGTGATGCGCACAACACATAAGTATAGACTAAATCGCCTAATTTGGAACAAAGCATCGCATATCTATTTTGTTTGGAAAATGGTTTGAGGTGTGCTACTCGCAAGTAGGCTAAAACACGGGTTTCGACGAATTATTCCAATTCAAGCAACCCATCCTTCACCCACAGGCATTCAGGCAGTAAATCAACTACGCAATTAGCCTCATGGCAAGCATGCTTTCATGTTAACACTCACACGCATGCAAGGATGCTAAAGCATAAAAGCTTACCTAGTATTCCGAGCCAAAACAAGAAACTAGTTAGTAATCATGCATGATCCTAGTTCATGTTAGCAATGGCTAATGCAACGCATGCAAAATGCAACTAAGATAGGCTCGGCTACCCTAAGAATGGCATGCGAAATGCGACAACTCGATATACATATTCAAGTTGGAATTGAAACACAATACAGTTAGCATGATCCGCCGAGCCCGGTGCATGCAAAACAGATGAATGATGCAAACATGCGAGCATAAGTATGCTAATTGAAACATGTCCTAAACTAACCATCAAAAGCTAGTAAATAAAAGGGAGAAAGACGTGGGGTTGGAAGACATTCACACACGCACGCACATTTATCACAAATTCGCCCTCTCGACGGAGGGTCCGAAGGAATAATACAAACCAAATGAATAATTAACTACTCTAGCTAATTAATTATTACAGACCCTTAATTAATTAACAAATTAATTACAAAATAAACTAAATATGAAATTAAAGAGGCCACCGCAGCTCTGCCTCGAAATGATTGGATGATGCATGCTCGATTCGCCTTGCTTAGAAACCCGTTGCCATGCCTTGGTTGCCTCTGTTTGCACTGTTTTGCACCTTTGAGGATTGTGAGAATCCTAAGGTTGTTTCTGAACCACTCCCTGAGTATTGTGGGATGTCACTGGCCAACAAAAGGGACCACCAGCCATTGGGAGGTGGTCACCGACCAAAAGCGGAACCACCGGCTAGACTTTTGTAGTCGACCGGCAATGAAAGTTGCCGACCGGCCACTTCTTCCTGCAGAACACTGGTTTTGCTGCAGCAGAGGACAGATAGTGCATGGCAAGGTATTTTCAAGGCAATGTGTGCATAGCCAATCTCCCTATCATGCAATGAACTCAAGGGCGCATGGCTCTAGACCCTCGGGCCACCAATCACGCATTTCAATGCATGATGGCCAAAGGTGCCAAGTTTGCAAATCAATGTAAAATGAATGCACCGAAAACAAGTGAATGCTACACACTTTATCATGTTGGGATCAAGAGTGTCGGTGACCGAGGATTAGGACGTGTTTCGTCACTTTAAGTATGAACACACCTCATACCTCATGTTTGGTTTGACATCCCAAACCAAACACAATGCATGTATGCAATATGGCTCAAATATGCAAAATGGTTCGGGTATGCAATATGGGGCTAAGTCAGCAAAGCATGCCAAATGCGATGCAACCTAAACATGCAAATGCAAAATGGGCTAAGCATGCAAGATACAATGCAATGCGACCTAACATGCAAGCTAAGCTAACGTAACAAGAACATGCAACCATGATGTAATGCAAGCATGCAAATGATGTAACAAGATGCAACATGCCAAACATGCAACCATGTACAAGGGTTGGCTTAAACTGAAATGGGAGGCCTCAGCCATGCTCCAAAACAGTGGCCAATAATGATGTAACAAAAGCACGAATCACGCATGCAAGCATACATGCACCAAGGTGTATCACTTAAGGCATAAAGTAGGCAATTCCAAGCATACTTAACAGGGACAAACATGGGCATTTTACAAACATGTTAAGCTCTGAAATCATGCTAAAAGGAATTCCAAATCCAACACACAAGTGAAACATAGCATGCAAAGAGGCTCAAAGCTTGAGACCAATCAAAGGGTTCAAACCATAGCCATGCCAACCAAGCCTTAAAGAGTCAAAATGACGTAAATCAGTCATAGGGCAAACCAAAATAAGACTAGAACATGTATGAAACATGGCCAAAACATGCTAAGAAATAGGCACCAAAACGAAGGCATTCAAGACTACAAAGAGAGCACTCCATTACAACTATCACAACCAAGCATGGCATGGACTTTTCAACAAAAAAATAGAGTTATAATATACCGAAAGGAGCCCCGAAACCCATTGATATGGCAGTTTGAAGACTTAAACAAAGAGGCATACACAATGACTCATTTTTAAGGCACAAAAGAACAACTCTTCAAAGCATTGAGAGGATGGTAAATGCAAGCACACAAGCATGGAGTATGGACTGAAATAGCATGATAAGTGATTCCAAATCACTGAAATGGTCCAAGTAAGCATGCCAAAGACTCACACACCCAAGGCCAACAAGCTAGATTACATGGTAGCTATGTAAAACAATGCAAGCATGACCAAAAGGACCAAAATCAAAGCTTAATCATGTCATAACAAGGCTAAAAGCTTCAAAGAATTAAGCCAAAATATGTAAGCATGGTAGTCCACATGCTAGGCATATGTTTAAAGCAAACAATGGGATTACAAGGCATGTATATGATGCATGTAAGGGACCACTAAACGAACTAAAAAAAGAGGTATAACATGACAAAATAACACCAAATACCCACTGAAATGATGCTAGAAACAACAAAACATGCATGCTCCCATATTAAGCCAATAGTACAAGAAAATGAGACAAAAGGGGAGAAGGGTGTCTGTCACGACCCAAACTCGGCCCTATGGGTTTAGCACCGTAACCGGCCAGTAATCCGAGATTACCGAAGGCCTGCAGAACAGTAGTATAGTAAAACAGAGTACAGGGCCTGGCGGAAGCCAAAACAGTAAATAAACAATGTCCATTGAGCTGTGACAGTCTGTATGCCAAAAAGATTTTTCATGCATTCACATATACAAACAGTACAGTCTATACAAAATTTACAGTCACACAGTACAGGGACCAAATCCCTTGATAACAGTACAGTTAGTAGCTGACAGTCTATACAGTAAACCAAACAGTACGGAGACAGACGGGGGAAAAACAAGACACCCCAAAGCCATAGCATGGCAACTCGGAACCTCGCAGTGAGGCACAAAGGCTGGCTTGACAAAACTGGAGTCTAACCCGCGCTCCTAGCTCCGATCTGGTGGCTGAGCACCTACATATATATATAAACAGTGAGCTAAAGCCCAGTGAATAACATAATGTGTAAGGAGGTTAAGAATGAAATGTCCTTACAGTAATGAAATCAGTTCATTAAACAATACTTCAGTCTTTCAGTCAGAACAGCTATTCAATCATATGTGGTACATCCATTAGCATAGCAGTAAACAGTAGGTCTTAAAGACCGAACAGTAATGATGGCCATCAATCAGTAAACAGTAGTGGTTCCACGAGGGAACCGACAGAGATTTCTGTCACAGTAACAGTAAACAGTAGGTGCTAAGGATGCCACAATACAGTTCAGAATATAGGACATACATTCATTCAGTTAACAGTAATCAGTTCAGAAAACAGTACAGTTCAGTTGTTCAGAAGATAATCATTTGTGAACATATCTTTACACAATCGTTACTCACAGAGTTTGGGCTACAGTATGCTAGAGCGTGTCTCCCCAGTCGCCAACCCTACACAGTTAACAGATTGAACACACACTAAGCTACACAGTTGGGAGATAACATAATTTAACCCCTAATGCCTCGGTGTGTTCTACATCTATCCTCAACAAGATGTCTTAAACTAGGCCTAAGAATGCCTAGAATGGAATGAGGATGCAAAGATGTGATCAGAAGACTGTTTCAAGATTTTCAGAAAAACAGAGTCCCGCTCGAGCGCAGGTTTCCCCGCTCGAGCGGTCATGCAACAAAGGTACACGCTCGAGCGTCAACTTTCCCGCTTGAGCGTACTGTAAAAGTACTGGATGGGTGAAATCTCCGCTCGACGCCCGCTCGAGCTTGAGACATGACTCCGCTCGAGCGCCCAATCCTCTGCTCGAGCGGACTGTAAAACAGTGCAGAGATACTGGATGCTCGGATTCCACACTCGAGCGGCACTTCCCCCGCTCGAGCGGAAGTGCAGAATCTGGGAATTCTAGATTGCACCTCCAAGCTCAAACTCACATTTAAATGCATCAAAACCAATCCTCTTGGGCCCATTTTCTGGAAAACATTTATAAACACATAGAATATCATAGTTCAAAGCTCAATTTTGAGAAATCAAGGCCCAAGGGTGTTTAATTCAAACTCAATTTCAAACCAATTTCATAAACAATATGAACACGCAAACATGCATGAATTCAAATCATTTGGAAGTTCCAATCTGATGCTCTAAGGAGCCAATTGATCCAAAAACAAGTTGAAAACATGGACCATTACAAAATTATGAACATGCATGTTCCATTTCACCATGGATTCAACTCAAAACTCATCAATTCAAACATGCATACATGAATTATGTTCTAATCCTACATGTATGAACTAAAACATGGCTTAACTCTACAAATGAAGCATGAATCATGCAAGAATCAAGTCTATGACAACAACAAGAAGATAAATGTCCTACCTTAGTCTTGTGTTCAAGGTTTAGGTGTCCAATTTGACAATTTGCACTTCAATTCCAAGCAATTCAAGCCAATTCACTAGAACAATTCAACTCTCCCCCTTCCTCTCTCTCTAAGGCCGGTTGAACAAGGAGAAGGAACTAATGAAATGTTTTGATTCATGATTCAAGCATGCAAGGGCTCTAATGTGTTATATTGAGTGGGCCACTAAGGGTGGCAATTTGGTAATAAGTCCAGTTCATGTAATTTAACACCATTAATCTAATTTAATCATACCTAATCAGTTTTCAGATAATTATACCATAAAATCACATTAATTATGAGGATCCTAAAACATCAATCAATTCCCGGTTCGGCCGCCGACAAGGCCTTCAATTAGCAGTTTAAACGTAAAACACGAACAGATCAAATAATCAATCAAACAGATAGATGCACAATTAAACAGATCGACTCAGTCAATTAATTCCAGATTCCAGTCAGTCAGTTCAGTATTTTAATCAGTCCAATTATCAGTCATAATCAGTCATAATCAATTCAGTTTAATGGTAATCGATGGTTATCGGTAATCAATCAGTCATTAATCGGTAAACAATATGAGGGTTGTTACAGTGTCCCTCCCCTATACATGACCTCAAAACCACTTCTCCACCACTGAAAATCCTCTGGATTTCAGTGGTGAGAAGGTCGAAATAAAGGGGTCCCAAAGCTCAAAGAGAAAGGCACAAAAAGAGACCAAATAAGGCCTAAGAGGGGGTGGACAACCCCAAACACAAAATAGACCTCAATGAAACATCTTAAGCATGAAAAATCAAAACTTTTATTAGTTATACACAAAGCTCAAAACAGAATGCAAGATAGGTTAAAAGCTTGTAAAAAAATGGAGAATATAAAGCAAAAGTGCTCACCCTTGAAGAACACTTCAAGAACACCAACCCCAGCCCATTCCTCTGATCAAAACCAACCTAAAAACTCTGAAACCAGTCCCTCAACACCTCAATAACCGAAGTATGGTGTAACACTAGGTGCCTTAGTGCAAAAATAGGAACAAAAACACACTTTTGAACACTAATACACACACAATCTAGAGAGAGGGGGAGATATAGAGAGAGAGTGACATATGTGATATATATCTCTGATTTTTTCTTCAACCCCTCTAAAGGAGGAGGGAGGCCCTCTTTTATAGAACAAAAAGGGCCTACGCTTCTTGGAGAAGCCAAGACAAAGGGGTCAAGCTTCCTCAAGAAGCTAGAACAAAGGTTCAAGCTTCTTAGGGAAGCTAAGGCAAAGGTCCAAGCTTCTTGGGGAAGCTAAGGCAAAGGGTTCAAGCTTCCTTAAGAAGCTAGAGCAAAAGGGTGCAAATGGTGCAAATCCTCCATACACGTGTATGGAGGACAGGTACATGTGCTCCAACTGGCATGCAAAATGCCTGAAAAAGGCAAAAAAAAAGTCCCGGCCAGAAACTATGGCCGATTGACCAAACAAACGGTTGGCCGACCAAAAATAATGCCGACCGGCCTCACCAATGGCCGGTAGCAACAAAACAGGGCCGGTGGCCTCAAGCCAAGGTCGGTGAGGTGTGGGGATGACCAACAAGCCTTTCTCTGCCCTCAGAAGCAAAAGCACAAGCGTTTGGTATACAACCAAGCACAAAACAAACAAGTCGAGAGGTCTTGAGGCAAGGCGCACGACCGAAACTTCCGAGAACTCAAGACCAACACGAACAAGGATGATCATCGAGTGTTCAAACGATGACGTCCAAGTCTTAAGGACAGTAAAAAATGGGGTGTCTACAACTGCCGTCGCAAAAAACCCTGGTTCTATTTTTCTTTTTGAGACGGTGTGTGTGGTGTCGTCTCAAAAAAAAAAAAAAAACTGTAATAAAATTATTAAAAATATGAAAATGACCTATATTAAATGAAAAATAACTATAAAAAAAAAATCGATAATTACATAATAATATAAAAAGTCCAATATATAAATAAAAATTCATCCATAATTAAAATATTCTTCCATTTATAACAATACATCAGCAAAATTATCCCACTACATAATGTTGCATAATACATACATAATGTTGTTCACAAATCTAAATAACGTAAATAAAAACAAAAGTTTTCGTCATGATTCTTCCTTGGGTTACAAAAACAAAAGTTAGTCATAATCTTTACACGCCTGCATTCCACAAGAAGCAAACTGCTACTCTGTAAATATCTGAAAATAACAAAATAAAAATAATTAATGACAATATAATTGTGTTAATAATTTAATTATCGAAAAACATAAAAAAATTAACTACTATATAATTACAAAGATAGTTTAGTAAATAATTTTGGCTAGACAGAAATCCAGCCCTAACTCCCAAACCGGAAACCCGATTGGAGTCCCGTCTTCTCCCACAAGTCTCTCGTGCCTAAATGGTTGTGTGTGCCAAGTTTCATGCTAAACCGATGTCGTTTGGTGATTTTGGGGCGTCAACACCTCGAATTCAAGTTTCTTAAGGAACTAGTTTGCCTAGACCGAAATCCGGCTCTAACTCCCAAACCGGGAACTCGATTAGAGTCCCGTTTTCTCCCACAAGTCTCTCGTGCCTAGGCGGTCGTGTGTGCCAAGTTTTGTGTTAAACCGACGTCGTTTGGTGATTTTGGGGTGTCAACACCTCGAATTCAAGTTTTTTAAAGAACTAGTTTGCCTAGACCGAAATCCGGCTCTAACTCCCAAACTGGGAACCCGATTGGAGTCTCGTCTTCTCTCACAAGTCTCTCGTGCCTAGGCGGTCGTGTGTGCCAAGTTTTGTACTAAACCGACGCCGTTTGGTGATTTTGGAGCGTCAACACCTCGAATTCAAGTTTCTTAAGGAACTAGTTTGCCTAGACCGAAATCCGGCTCTAACTCCGAAACTGGGAATCCGATTCGAGCCCTGTCTTCTCCCACAAGTCTCTCGTGCCTAGCCGGTCGTGTGTGCCAAGTTTCGTGCTAAACCGAGGTCGTTTGGTGATTTTGGGGCGTCAACACCTCGAATTCAAGTTTCTTAAGGAACTAGTTTGCATATAGTGATATCCGACTCTAACTCCTAATCCGGGAACTCGATTCGAGTCCCGTCTTCTCCCACAAGTCTCTCGTGCCTAGGCGGTCATGTGTGCCAAGTTTCGTGCTAAACCATTGTCGTTTGGTGATTTTGGGGCGTCAACACCTCGAATTCAAGTTGCTTAAGAAATTAGTTTGTCTAGACTGAAATCCAGCTCTAACTCCCAAATCAGGAACCTGATTGGAGTCCCGTTTTCTCCCACAAGTCTCTCGTGCCTAGTCGATCGTGTGTGCCAAGTTTCATACTAAACCGATGTCGTTTGGTGATTTTGGGGTGTCAACACCTCGAATTCAAGTTTCTTAAGGAACTAGTTTGCCTAGATCGAAATCCGGCTCTAACTCCCAAACCGGGAACCCGATTGGAGTCCCGTCTTCTCCCATAAGTCTCTCGTGCCTAGGCGGTGGTGTGTGCCAAGTTTCGTGCTAAACCGACGTCGTTTGGTGATTTTGGGACGTCAACACTTCGAATTCAAGTTTCTTAAGGAACTAATTTGCCTGAAGTGATATCCGACTCTAACTCCCAAACCGGAAACCCAATTCGAGCCCCGTTTTCTCTCACAAGTCTCTCGTGCCTAGCTAGTCGTGTGTGCCACGTTTCATGCTAAATCTGGCTCTAACTCCCAATCCGGGATCCCGATTTGAGTCACGTCTTCTCCCACAAGTCTCTTAACTTAGAACGTAAAGAATGCAAAGATTCATTTTATACCTAATCTTCTGGTGGTGGTGTATATGGATTCTCGTCTTCTGCAGATTCCCTAAATTCCCGATGGCCACTCGATGCATCAGGAACCTATGATAGTCAATTCATAATGTGTTAATCATATTCGAAATTTTATACATAATATTGTGTGAAAATTGAACTATCAAACAATTTAATTTATATCGAACCTGCCTGTTGGGATCCACACTCACCCCCTGGGACACAAAGGCCATTATCTCAGCTATCATCTACTGTAAATGTGTAGAGAACTCTGCTCGTAGCTCCTCTCCCAACTCATCCCTTAGCTCCGTACGAACCTGCTCAGTGATCTGAACAATAGTCGATGGCTGGGGTGTTGACTGTGATGGCCCAGCACCATCTTTATACACCGCTCTCCGAGGCACAGTTCTCCCATATGTGCGACAATATCCATGTCCGTCATGACCTATCAACTCATGAAAAATGGCATTTCTAACCTCCAAAGTCCGACAATCCTCAGCTAGCATAGAGAGTTGACGATTAAACTCATCCTGTATTGAATAAGACATATATGCCAAATTAAGATGGTTGACACACAAAAAATAAAAAATAAACTTTAAATACAATCAAAGGTGTCTGGAAACTACCAAGGATTGGATAACCTCTGGGTCATCTGCTCTACGTGTCATAAGCCAAACATTCATCTTATCAGTAGATTCCCCCTTATTGGTCATCTACATTTTTTTAGAAATATAAAAATTAGAATCCAAATGATTTGCAAATATACAATGTTTATTTATATATAAAAATAAAACAATAAAATATAAACCTCATGCCATATCTGAGCGAAAGTAGTATGCCCCTATGGTATGAGCTATGCCGTGAGCTTGCCGATTTTTAGCGTTCCTAGTTGCAATTTTCTATAACAGGTTCAACAAATGTAAGTATATAAATATGATTTGTATGTTTACATATCATACATATAACTTATTTGTGTACCTCAGCATCAGAAGTACGCCAATACTCCACAAGTTCTTCCCACTGGCTTGGCACAATATGCAAAGGAACATCATCCTTCAAATTAGGATAAAAACTTCTAGGCTTGAAATACTTAGCCTTAATCTTATTCTAATGATCCTTCCACATGTTATTGTAGTTTTTCATGCAGATTGGCTTGTACTCCTCTAGACATATATTCAAATTGTCCTATAAAACACAATTTCAAAGTTTAAATAATAATAACGCAATTTTGGAATTTAAATTTTTGGACAAAAATATACTTTTACCTTCACATCCTTCCAGATAGCATCAAGAATATCATCAGGCACAGTGTTCCAGTCAAGAAAAGTAAGAGGAACAATGTTACCATTCCGCACAATAATGCCAAGTTGAGTAGTTAACTTAGACACGTTATCCCCTATTGGACAGTAATTTTCATCAAATTGTATGTCCAACTTTGTACCAGTACCCCACTCCCTAATGCCCTTGGCACATCCTCTACGACGCCTACTCGAGGTTGATGAAGAACTAACATGACCTGCGAGATACAATAAGAATAAACAATATGCTATGATAATAAACAAATGCAAATTTAAATAATGTCAATACAAATCGAATTCTTATACCTGAAGTGGGCTGTGAAGAAGTCGAAGGGTCTGAAAAATACAATGAGAATAAACAAATTATATGTAATGAGAACAAATAAATATATATTTAAATAATTTTCATACAAAACAAAGCAAATTTATATACCTGCGGATGGCTCATAAGCCGATGACTCTAGTCGGGATGATAGTTGCTGTGGTGCCACTGATGGTGGTCGATGCGGTGGCACTAATGACCCCTTTGATGGTGCTCACTGTGATACCTCCTTTAATGGTGGTGCCACTAATGGTGGACACACTAATGGTAGGCGTGAAGGCTAAGTAGATGATAGCTGCTGTGATGCCACTGATGGTGGTCGATGCGGTGGCACTAATGGTGCTCGTTGTGATGCCTCCTCTAATGGTGGTGCCACTAATAGTGGTCGCTGCGGTGGCTGGTCAGATAGTGGTGGCACTAATGGCCCCTCTGATGGTGGTCGATGCGATGCCTCTTCTGATGGTGGTGCCGCTGATGCCCTCTTACGTACCGCATCGGACATCATGCGTAAGGGTGATCAGGCTTCCTCTTCCTTGCCATAATAATCTGCAAGTGTCGTGACATTAATGGACATTAGAAACATAGAGAATGGTTTTGAATCAACTATAATATGACATTCATTGAACTAATACAATTACAAAGATAAAGTAAATTAAGAAACTGAACATTAACTACAATCTTGGCCTAAATTCAATTACTGATGTTTATTAAATATCAGTCTATTTCCACATCAAGTGTTTCTCCTTCTGCGGCTTCCCTCACCCAACTAACTTCTTCATCACGAAGTATTATGTTTTCTTCTAATTGTTGGCTCATGTATTGCTCGATTTCTGGATCAGTTGAATTCATATCAAATAAACCTCTTTGAGACATCTTCACCACTACTTGCCAGTCTGGTTCTAACGGGTCTGCAACATACCAAACTTGCTCTGCTTGGGATGCCAAGATGAAAGGTTCATTGGTAATTCGATCATCTCAGTACAACAAATGATTGAAGTTGACCAACGTGAAATTGAAGACATCTTGTAACTTCCCGTGAATGTTGTCAATCCAATCACACTTAAACAACACATGCTTCTTCTTATTGGAATATCGAATCTCAACAATATCTGTCAACTATCCATAATAGTACACAGACCCCACACGAGGATTCTTGTCTTTCCAACTAGCATAACTTATGGTATCTACCTTCGAAGCTACACCACAATTTTGTGTGGCTCGACGGTTATCCTTGGCCTTTACTCGATACCGAAACCCATTCATTATATACCTGCTGAACCTCCTTGCCAGGTTATGAGGACCATTTGCCAATATAATAATCTCTTCAGAAAATGTGACATCACTAGTCCTTCGCAAAGTTTGAACCTATTTTAAAAAAAAAAATTATAAAATTTAAAATGTAGTTTGACTTAGGTAAATAGAATCTGTAGATTTAAATACATACATGTTCCTTGAACCAAATGTGAAAAGTTTCAAAATGTTCACGCCGAAGCTGATGATCGTCAACACGAGGCATTTTGATCTTAAGTTCTTCAAGGTGTTTGCTGTGTAGATAGAAATTTTATCAAAAAAAAAAAAAATTGGTTCAAACTTCAATGAAACATAATAAAATATTGAATGAGTGACATAACTTACTTTATGAATGGTTGAACCGCGGTTGTATTGAATAAAACATACCGATGAGTTTGTACCCAAGAAGTATTATCAAGATAAAAACTTGTGCTTTCACCAACAGTACGACCAAGATTATCATCACCACTGTAGTTCCTCACGGGTCGATTAGATTTGGTTTCCACATCATTGAGATATTGTGCACAAAAATTCATGCATTCTTCCATAAGATATCCTTTAGCAATTGAACCTTCTAGATGAGCTCTATTACACACATATTGCTTCAAAGTAAAAAGATACCTCTCAATTGGATACATCCATCGAAACTGAATCGCTCCACCCAATAATTCTTCGTCAGCTAGATGTATAGGCAAGTGCTTCATTAAATCAAAAAAAGTAGGAGGAAATATTTTCTCTAGATGACAAAGTGTTACGGGGATACAATCTTGAATATATTGCAAATCCGTCGCACGATTCACTTTGGAACACAATTGTCTAAAGAAATTGCTCAATTCAATCAAAGGTTCAATTACATTCTTCGGTAACGATCTGCGAATAGCCAATGGAATTAGTTGTTGCATTAGAATATGACTATCGTGGCTCTTAAGACCCCTAATACTTCTATCATGTAAGCGCACGCGACGCGATATATTAGATGAATACCCGTCGGAAACTCTAACTTCCTTCAATACTTTTAAGAACAAATCTTTCTCATCCTTGGTCAGCGTGAATTGTGCCGGTGGTAAATAAGCTTTATTCGACCCTCTTAACTGCAAATGTAGGGGTTTTCTAATATTCATTTCTAGTAAATCACGCCGAGCATTAACACCATCCTTCGATTTTCCTACAACCCCTAATATTGTCCACAACACATTGTCATAAACATTCTTCTCTATATGCATCACATCGAGGTTGTGTCTTATTAGATTGTGCTCCCAATATGGCAATTCATAGAAGATACTCTTTTTCTTCCAGTTATGGGTGCGATGTCCAGCTTTCTCCTTATCTACTTGTCTCATATGCCTCTCCTTAAGGTCATCCCTTTTGTATTGGGTTAAAATACCCTCATATTCTAATTATAGCAGCATCTCAGTTCCAGACAACAATTTTGGTTAGAATCTGACTTCCCGACTACCATCAAATGATACTTTATCCTTTCGGAATTTATGGCCACTAGGTAAAAATCTGCGATGACCCAAGTATGATTGTTTCCTTCTATGCTTCAACCAACACGATGTAGTTTCCCTATTGCAACAAGGACATGCATATTCGTCTTTAGTGCTCCATCCTGACAAGTTTGCATATGTAGGAAAATCACCAATTGTCCACAGCAAAGCTGCATGTATTTGAAACATTTGATTTGTTGATGCATCAAATGTGGAGAAACCGTCATTCCATAGTTCTTTCAACTCCTCAATCAATGGTTAAATATACACATTAATCTTGTCACCAGGTCCTTTCGGGCCGTCAATAAGCACAAATAAAATTAGAAATGGTTGCTTCATGCACATCCATGGCGGCAAATTGTATGGAATGAGTACAACAGGCCAAGTGCTATGAACTATGTTCATCGTCCTGAATGGGTTAAAACCATCAGATGCTAAGCCAAGTCTTACACTTCAGCAATCATTACTAAAGTCAATATTCTGATGGTCAAAATCTTTCCATGCAAGGGAGTCTGCAAGATGCCTAAAAACACCGTCATCAATTCGTTCCTCTGCATGCCATCTCATTAACTTAGCCATCTTGGATGACATAAACAACCTCTGCAACCTTGGTTTTAAAGGAAAATACCTCATTTGTTTTGCAGCTATTCGTTTGCCACCGTTGTTAGGACCATTTAAACCACCATCACCATTTGATTTCCATCTTAAACTGTTGCATATGACACATTTATCAAGATTGGCGTCCTCATTTCAAAACAACATGCAACTGTTGGGACATGCATCCCACGTCTCATACGTGAAGCCCAAATCTGTTGTGACCTTTTGAGTTTTATAATATGAGTTAGGGAGTTTCACACCCAACGAGAACGCCTCATTCAATAACTCAAGAAACATGTCATCAGACTTGTCTGTCCACTGATTAAGCACCTTCAGATGTAGAAGTCGAACAATGAATGACAAAGATGTGAACTTCTGACAACCCGAATACAATTCACTTTGTGCATCTTGAAGAAGTTTGAAATACTTTGCAGTCTCTATATTTGGACTGAGCTGGGGTTCAGATGCATGGGGATCAGGCCCCTGTGATTCATTACCCTCAACACTTGTACCGGCTTGTGGATTTTCCATAGCCCCTTGTATCATTCCAACTATATCGTCTCCAATGTCTAAATCAGTCAATGTTTCATTCTCTCGATTACCATGCAGAGACACGTAAGATTCCCCATGATTAATCCAATGTTTGTACTTTTTTTAAAAACCATTCAAAATCAGATGCTCCCGTACACCCTCTTGTCCAATATGGTATCGATTCTCACATTTCCTACACGGACAACTAATCATCGAACCTTCAACCCTATTGGTGTAGGCAAACACAAGGAATTGATCAATCCCATTAATGTATTCCCTCGACATCCTATTTGGCAATTCAATCCAACTCTTATCCATCATCTGTACTTCCCTCAAATGCACACTTCACTTCTTTTGTAATCTTCTCAACAATATATATAAATATATTTAAATGCCAGTCATTTTCCACATGCATATGTGTTTCCCACCATTAATTTGCTTCAGGCAAACTTCCTGGGAGATATACATCTCACATGCAAAACAAATATGCCCTAGGAAAAAATATAATTACAACAAATGTAAGAGTCATAATGATATAGGATTATGAGGGAGGCAAATAGAGAAAGAATGGCAAAATTAATCCTACTCCACACCCACACCCACACCCTCTTCCCTAATATTTACTCCCTCACTCTCTCTCACTCTCTCTCTCTCTCTAACTATGAATCTTCCTAGTTCTTTACCATCTCTTGGGTTGACCCACCACACCCATATCTTCACATCTTCATTTACCAACACTACATACAACTTGTATTAGCAAACAACAAAATAATGATAAAATAAACAATTAACCAATTTAATTTAGTTAATAGACTAATTGTAAAGCTAACGTGAGCAAATTTGATCATCCTTCTAGATGAATTATATATGAAAGTAGTTCAATAGATATATATAGACCATGGCATGAATGAGACAACAATTAATAATAGCTTTCAATAGAAGCAAAATCAACAATTAATAATAGTTTGGTAATAAAGCTATAAACCCTGCCCAACTCTTATTGAACCTAGTAAATGCACCATACCACTCTGTTTCGCATGACACGTGTGTGAAAAAGGAAAAAAGGGTCATCCTCATTTGTGCAAGGGAATAGTTACACTGCGGCCGATGGAATATTAATTGATTCTAGTATATGCACCATACCACTCTGTTTCGCATGACACAGGTGTGAAAAAGGAAAAAAGAAGAAGAAAAGAATGATTAATGTTTTCATACTATCATATTGTTGTAACATGTATGAAGATAGAATATCCATATTAGATAAAGAGTAAAGAGTTGAATCTTAATATATCATAGATATATTATTCACTTTTAAGTTTAAATTTTTAAATAAATATGTGATTTAAACAATATATGTTAAGCTCATATGTCACGCACGTGAACTCTATAATTTCTCCATAAAGAGATATGAGTCCACATAACATGTCATGAGATCAGCACCGTGTGATCTCACCGTACGATTCACACACGCACACACACACACACACACACACACACACACACACACATATATATATCATGAATTGAAACAGAAATGGTTAAGAGGCAAATACGAACACAGCTGTATGCCCATGAAGTTGCAAATATCACAAATTGCAACTTGCAAGTTTGGACCAACTTCTTCTTTTACTTTCCGTGTGGATACAAAAAAATTATGTTCTCTATTTTTTTTTTTTTTTTTTTTGTCTTCAATATGTTAGTTATGTGCAAAAATATATCAACAAAAATACATGGAACAGAGGATATCTTTGAAAGGATTTCACAATGATCCTACCAGATTACACTATGGAGATCTCATGTTTAAATTAATGAACCTACGTACCAGATGATAACTTGTTTTTGTAACAATGTGGGAAGGATTGTGTACTATAATCTTGGTCTTTGCATAAATTTTAACTACTAAGACATGTTGCAATATGAAATCACTTCTTTTTGTTAAAAAAAAAAACAAACCAAAGGTAGTGGTGTAAGAAAAATCGATCGAATCAAACTGATTGCTTGAGATTGACCAAAATTTCAATTTCAATTTTCGGTTAGCACAATTTTTTTCACAATTATTGATGTAATATAGATCTATATTACAACCATCTAATAGAGAACATCCAGATCAGGAAACTAGACCCATATCAGGTAAGTCAAATAAAAAAAAATTGGCTAGAGAACAGAGAGTCCATCATCCAAATTTCAACTGAAATAAATTGAACTTCGAAAAGCTAAGGGAATTATATAATATAAATGATACACAAATATTAAACATATATTTATATATATACATTCATGCACAAACAACACAGTTTGATTGAAGATAAGAAAGGAAACTCAAAGTGGGTCCTCTATAGCCTATAGTCCATTCCCTTCCCGTTCTCACTTCAAACTAGAAACAGAGCGTGAATAGCGCCTTTCTTTATGCCCAAATTCTCAAGTCTGTTATACCTAATTCGTCTTTCTATTCTCACTCATCCATTTTCTCTGTGTGTGTGTGTGTGTGTATGTGAGAGAGAGAGAGAGAGAGCATACTGACTGAGCTCGTGCGCGAGAGAGGGATCGTAATACGCCGTCGCCACACCACTGCTACCCGTTGTTGCTCATCGACAGAGAGATTTTCGGTGAACAATCGAAATCTCTGTGATCGTCGGTGAACACGAACTCGAAATTGTCTCTGAGATTGGGAACTCGAAGTCTCTGTGATTGTGAGGGAGAATGGTGTAAGGGATTTGGGGATGAAATTTTTGGGGTTTTGATCGAGCGCCAATTTGGGCGAAAGGAGGGAGTTGAATATTTCAATACCTTTTGTGACGGTGTAGATAAACGGTCGCAGTTGATAAAATCCAATTATTAAAACGACGCCGTTTTAATAAGGGTTTTTTTTGCGACAGTCAATTGCCATCACAAATGCCCACTATTTGCGACGGTAAATTTCACCCGTCTTAAAAGAATTTATTTTTGCGACAGCACACAATGCGTCACGAATACTTCCGTGTTTAAGGCACTTTTTCTTGTGTGCTTATTAGCGACGGGGTAATTACTGTCACAAAATACATTTATTTGAGACAGCTTGGAATGCCGTCGCAAAAGACGACTTTTTGCGACGGTATACACGCCGTCGCAAAAAGTTCCGTGTTTTAAAGTTACTTTTTTTTGTAGTGAACGCTGCTATAGCAATAAGCATGCCGATGGATATTATTCTTGTCACAGAGGAATATGTGTCAAAATAGTCCAGACCTTTCTTTTGTCTATAATCTTTTACCACAAGTCTTGTTTTATACTTGTCTATTGAACCATCTGCTTTCATTTTTCTCTTGAATATCCATTTATGTCCAAGAGGTTTAGAACCGGGTGGAAAATACACCAATTCCCAAGTATGATTTTACATAATGGATTCAATTTTATTATTAACAGTCTCTTTCCACAAAGGTGCCTCAAGACCTGTTATTACTTCCTTAAAGTTTTGAGGTTCATTTTCTAACAGGTATGTTAGAAAATCTGGACCAAAGGATTTTGATGTTCTTGCTCTCTTACTTCGTCTTGGTTCATCATCAGTTAAATCATGCTGGTCAAGACCATTACTAGTCTCTTGCGTTTGATTGTTATTAGTCTCTTGACTTTGTATACAATCATAAGTTCTTTTATGTGAACTTAATTCATGTCCTCTCTTGTAAGGAAAATCGTGTTCAAAAAACACAGTATTCTTTGATTTTATAATAGTGTTCACATTTATATCAGTTATTTCTTATTTATAGGTCAGAAACCGACATGCACTGCTATTCTGAGCATAACCAATAAACACACAATCAACCGTTTTTTGTCCTATCTTAGTCTTTTTAGGAACAGGAACTTCAACTTTTGCTAAACACCCCCACACTTTTAAGTATTTATAGGAAGGTGGTCGACCTTTCCACAATTCATAAGAAGTGTTGTTAGTTTTCTTGTGAGGTATTCTGTTAAAAACATAATTAGCAAACAATATTGCTTCCCCCCCACAAGTTTTACGGTAAGCCTGAACTTAGTAATATGACATTCATCATTTCTTTAAGGGTTCTATTCTTCCTTTCAGTAATTCCATTTTGCTGTGGAGAATAGGGTGCTGTAGTTTGGTGAATAATGCCATGTTGTGCACAAAATTCATTTAATGGTGCATCATTTTTACCACCCCTATCACTTTAACCATTTTAATGGTTTTACCAAGTTGTTTCAACTTCAGTTTTGTAGAGTTTAAACATTTTTAAGACTTCAATTTACTTCTAAGTAAATATACATAACAATATCTTGTGCAATCATCGATAAATGTTATGAAATACTTCTTGCCTCCTCTAGTTTGAACAAATTTAAGATCACATATATCAGTATGAATTAATTTTAAAGGTTCGATTTTTCTTTCAACCGATTTGAATGGAGCCTTAGTTAGTTTCGCATTTACACAGATCTCACATTTGTGATTAGGATCAATTTCAAACTTTAGTATATAATCCAAACCAATTAATCTACTCAAAGCATCAAAACTTATATGTTCTAATCTACCATGCCATAAATTCGACTCCAGAATATAAGCAAAAGATGTGTTATTCTTATTAATAGCAAGTTTTAGTACAACTGTAATTACATTCAACTTGAAGAGACCATCACTCATGTATCCTTTACCAACATACATACCACTCTTTGTTAATACAAATTTATCAGACTCAAATACAAGCCTAAAATCATTTTTACTTAACAAAGAAAAAGAACTAGAAACTAAATTCTTTCGAATGTCTAGTACATGTAGCACATTGTTGATGGTGTTCCTTCTCTGATGTCATCTTCAAGACTACTTTCCCTTGTCCAGCCACAGTAGAAGTAGATGAATTTCTCATGAATAGTTGCTCACCATTTGCAGCCTCATTATAAGCAGTGAACATCTTCTTGTCCGTGCAAATATGTCAAATTGCCCTAGTGTCAACCCACCATTCCTTGGGATTTCCAACCAAATTAGCCTCAAACACCACAGCAGAGAGATTGATGTCATTTACCCCGTCAGAGATGTAATCAAGTTTTGTCACATTGGCTTAATTGGTAGTCTTCTTGCTTGTATTTCCGTGATCCTTCTTAGAGCGGTGGCAATCAGAGGCTCGATGTCCGGTCTTGCCACAATTATAGCATTTACCTTTGAACTTTTTATTGCCATTGCTATTGCCTTGTTTAGGACCATCTCCAGCAAACTTCCTCTTTTTATTATGTGGTTTGGGCACATGTTCAACCACGTTAGCCTTAGACTCAATGGGATTTTTATCATTCCTCTTTTCAGCCTTACGGTTATCTTCTCCAATTCTTAGTCTTACAATCAATTCATGTTTTAAATAATTTTTGAAATCTTTCCAAGCCGATGGTAACTTTTTCACTAAAGCAGCGAATTGGAAAGACTCGTTAAGAGACATACCTTTAGAATGAATATCGTGAAAAATTAATTGAAAACTTTAAACTTGAGAAATTACTGTAATGCCCTCAAAATAATACATAAAAATTCACATTCTTGACATGCATAAACGTAAGAGAATAAAGCATATTTTTATAATCCAGAGTATTCATTACAAAAGTATTACATGTTGACATCAAAAGTGAATGCCCTATAGGCTTACAACTTTCCAAGTCAACACTTGGGTTCAACAAAAGAAGAGTTCTAACTCTTTATACAAAATAAGTCATTGGCTTGATTTACATGTAATACAACAAAATAACAACAAAAAGATCCTTCAGCCTACTAGCCTCCCAAGCTAAGTCCTTGGAGGTGGCATATCACCTGAACCTGAAAATGATGTCTCATAAAGGGTGAGCCACAGCCCAGTAGAAATATACTAAACCAAATATGAGTAATGACTAAAACAATAGCATTTGATAGATGGTTAACACTTATAAACCGATTTAAATCACAATACAGTTCCATGACAATCATGTCCATGTTACATTCCATTTTCCTTTACTTATTCAAATCATTTCATAAACATGACTCAGAACCTGACCAAACAGTTCAATGAGACTATAACTCATATTAAAAACACTTCCATACTTCAAATGAAACACATATTTGCTGCACCAATACTTCAATTTAATACACATATTTGCTGTATTAATGGAGTCCATCCCCTATCTCCTCCCAAACAGTTTTGAGAGTCCATCCCATATCTTCCCTCAAACCATGGAGTACATCCCCTATCTCCTCTCACACAATACACATATTCCAAGTATATAAACACTCATCATATACAAGGATCATTCAATACACATATTTGATGTATTATTCCAACCGTCATATTCAATGACATATTCAATATGATTAGTTTCAGTTTTCCCTAATCAACATACAGTGTCTACAACAATCAAGACTATCCTCCACCGATAGCCCAAAACAGTTATTTCTAAGCAGAAAATAAATGCATTAAACAGATATAATATCAACATTTTCATAGGTGAGTGATTAATTTATCCAACTCCACCATTCAACTTTATAATTCTCCAATTTCATAATTTCCAACTTAATTTCATATTCCCGCAAATTAATTATTCAAATTAATTTATCCAACACAGTTAGAGCATTTTTTCTCTTTTCTCAAATATTGATCCTAAGACCAAACTCCACCAATTTGACTCACAAACTCGTATTCCCCAAGCCTTATATACACATGGAGCTTCAAAACATAAAACCCCTCTTTACAAAATTACGAATCAAACCCTAACTTTTTCCAAAATTACCCAACAACACCATATAATCAAAACGACTAAAACTTATGTTAAAACTCATAGATTAGAGTAGGTTATCCCTACCTTAATTTTCTGAGCTCAAAGGAGAAGATAGAGAGAACTCAAGATGCTCCAAACCAAGAGCTTTTCGGATCAAAATGTTGCCCAAACCAAGCTTTATATCTTATACAAAGGAACTAGGGTTGGAGACCACTAGAAGTAGATAAAATCTTAGAGAGAGAGAGTGTGTAGAGAGAGAGACAGCGGGGGCTAGGGTTTGTATAAAGAAGGAGATGAAAAAGTGAAGTGTAATCCCACTGCTGCCAACTGATATATCCTAGGCTCGCTCAAGCGAAGGATTAGTCGCTCAAGCGACCAGACACAGATGAACCTCGCTCGAGCGCAGAAAGCCTCGCTCGAGCCAACAATTCGAAGCTTCAGGTCTGCAACCCAGAAACACGCTTGAGCGAAGAAAAGCTCGCTCGAGCGAAGAATCCCAAAACATACAGCTCGCTTGCTCGAGCGAAGGAAAGCTCGCTCAAGCTAAGAATTTCAACTTTCAGGTCCAAAACCAGACGCAGACGCAGGTTCGAGCGCAAGACTTCTCGCTCGAGCCACTAGACACAAAACTCAACTCTCGCTCGAGCGAAGGAACCCTGGCTCAAGCGAAGGAACTAAAACAATGAGCTCACTCGAGCGACAAAAGCCTCGCTCGAGCAAAGATACCAAAATCTGGGCAGCAACCATTTGTTCCCAAACACAACCAACCTGTAACAAACCTGCCCAACACATCCTAAAACTCATATTAAAAGAATTAAAGGACGGAAACAAGATATAAACAACAACCAATATCACGGAACCTAAGTCCGGAATACTGTATAACAATGGGGAAAACTCGGGACCGCTATAATTACCGCCTGGGAGTCTACCAAAACGAAGTCCAGAAATTTACCGATAACAAATTTCTTTATGCCGACATCCTCTGTCTTTTATTTTTTCTCCAAAGAATCCCAAAATTCTTTTGTTGTTTTCAGAGGGCTGTAAACATTATACAGCATGTTGTCAAGGCCATTGAGGATGTAATTTCTGCACCGAAAATCAGAATGTTTCCAGGCGTTTACAACGGCAATAACTTGCCGATCACTTTCATCCTCTCTAAGTACTGGAGCCTCTTCACGGAAAAACCTAGTAAGATTTAGAGTTGTAAGATAAAACAGTATTTTCTACTGCCATCTCTTAAACTTGGTGCCATTAAATTTTTCCGATTTTTCTCCATGATTCATCGGAACTTGAACATGATTCTGGTAGGGACAATAGTCATTGTAACGATCGGATTTGGAGTACTACTTTCAGCAGCCATAATATCTGATTACAAAAATCAGAAAAAACCAAAACACAAATTAATTTTCTAGTTACTAAAATCAGAAAATAAATTATAACACAAAATAATTTTACTTTTCTTGTTACTAAAACTAGAAAAATAAAATACCACAATAATTTTCTATAACACAAATTAATAGTCTGAAATTGTTAATGACACTAGTATATTACTACTAGTTGTCAAGGAAAATAAATAGTATATTACTACTATTTGTCAAACAATATATTACTACTATTTGTATTTTCTAACCAGAATATCACTTTGTGAAAGCACAGAAAAATAAATACAATGAAGACACCAAAAAAATAATCTGTCTTAATATTGTAAGACAATCTTCACTGTATTATGAATAAATTATGTTTGTATACTTAACAACAAACAGAAGAAATAAAGAAAATGAGAGAGAATGTTTGATTACAAAAATCAAACCAGTAAAGAAAATAAAACAAAACAATAGATTCTTATTTTGTCACAAAAACAAAATTAGAATATGATAAAAATAAATAAATAAAATAGAAAGTAGATTAATTACTAACCTTATGTATTTATTGAACAAAATTTTGATTAAGTCCAGTCTTTAACACTGTGTCCTTAAGACAGATTCGTCCGCTCCACGGTGCTTTGAGATTGTAGACGTCTATCTCCCAGGATAAAATGATCAACTACGAATAATAGCAGCACTACAAATTATTCGCACAACGAACAGACTTTGTGTTTACACTCTTTCTCACTGAAAATTAAATATAGAAAAATATAGAGAGAACGGGCAGAATTTGGGATGAAAATTGAGCGAAAAAACCAAATGAGAAACTGCCTTTATAGATGGAATGGTGGCCTTTCAGTTTGAATTCAACAGGTATGATACCTGTTTGGACAGATCTGGTTTGGTTTTCAAACAGATAAAAAACTATTTTGGGTTTGAATAGATTCGAATTTGTTGGACAAATATGGAACTGTACAGAAATTCTGAAGAGGTGCAAACAAATTTGAATTCAAAAATCGAAATTAAACTGGATAGATTTTCAGAATTAATTTCAAATTCTGGACAGATTTTATTTTACCAAAAAATAAAATTAAATTTAAATATTTTTTTTCCCAAAAAGATAGGTATTGGGCCAGACAAGCCCAACCCAACCTCACACCACGCACCCGTGCACAAGCCCAGCCCTCCCAATCTGGCAGATGGCGGCGGTGCGTGTGTTTATTTTTTGGTCCAATGAGCCCACTTTGCCCATAACCTCTCCCTTCTACAAACTTGGGATGTCCTTTGGAGCCCTCCCCAAGTTATAAACTCAAGCCTTTTAAACCCACTCAAAGTTTGCCCACCAAATCAATGTGGGACAAACCTTAAACCAAACCTTAAGGAAATTTCACCAAACACTCCATTTCCATAGAGCTCAATTTGGCTTCAATTTTTCATTCACCCCGATAATAGTTTTGAGTAACCAAATATACTACATGAATTACAACGCGACATAGAACGCGTTACCACTTAGACCCGCCAACTTTGACGTATGAGTCCTACCTAAAAAATAGACTAAAATTGAGGAAAAATTTGTTTTTCCAAAACTTCCAAAACCCATTTCTAACAACTTTGACATCGCCGCTCTTAACCACCACTCCTTTACCCCCTCTAGCCGCATCCACATCGTCACCCTTTTCTTGCCCTTCTCTTCTGCCACCCCCAACTCCTCTCCCACCCTCCTCCGTTATCCAACCCTCTTCTTACTCTACCCCGCACTTTACAAGTTGACTTAAACTCCTCCAAACTCTTTTTATTGTGACTCGCACACCTACTTCCCTTATTGATGCAAAACATGCTCAATGCAAATATCATTTATATTTCGTATACAAACGTAACATATAATAAAAAAAATTATGAACTTCATATTTTTTATGTTACACCCTTCAATCAATGGAAGAGAATTCAACTCCATAACTATTTAGTGGCTATTAGTATTGTAGAGAAAAATCAAACTATTTAGAAAGGAATTATGAATCACTGTTGTTGGTGTTTGACCCTAAGGACTGAATGCTTCAAAAGTAAGTCTCTCTCACATTACTTTTAACAATTCTAGACACAACTCCATTAAAGAGGGGCATGTTGGATTAGTTTAAGAGAGAGAAAAACAAGAAGAAAGAAGAAAAAGAAAAAGAAGAAGTGATTCTTCTAAACAAGTGGTCCAATTAATGGGGTACAAAATGTGAAAAGACAATTCAAAAAGCTTTACCTCTGCAATCATTTAAATTGGGGGATCCAACGTTCGAAAAATGGACCTTGGTCTTGGGCTCTTATTCATTTCAAACCTCTAACGTACACTTTTTCTTTTTTTCTTTATATTTTTTTGGGTCTTTATTTATTATAACCATCACCAAATGTTATCATTCCCTGCGAATACAGATGTACAATAAATAAAAGCAATATCACATAGAAACATATTTTTTACCATTTTTTTTTTCTACTAAACATAAATGTCGTGAACTTCATATTAATAAAGAGAAGCTTATGATGTACATCAGTAAAAAGAGAAATATTGTACGATTTTAACGTCAATTTGTGGTGGTAGTTATGTCATTTTGTCATAAAATTTACTAATATGAAACTATTGTAATTATGTTATGAACTAATGTTATGAATAATGTGGTGTAAATGTTATAAATAAAAATAATAAAAATTAAAACATATTGTGGTGCTTGTTGTATAACATTATACACCCCTTTTTTAAAGATACACAATGTAATAATCTTTTATTAATAAGTGTATGCGACCCATGTTTTAATGTCTAGTGATAAGAAATTTAGATAAAAAATTTATTTATATATATAATTCTTTATTAAAACACAAATAATTTAAATATGAGCTCGTGGGTCTAAACTCTAAAGCCATAAATATATTATATTTCAAAGAAAAAAAAAATGTGACAAGGGAAAGAAATAAATTATTTAAAAAGAAATGACTGTCTTGATATTCGGTGTTATATCTTTAAAATAGTTCTTCAGATGTTAGATATTGTTATTTATCTATTTGAAGTGACATATTATTATTTTTTAGCTTGAATTTGAACTTATCTTATCTTAATTGTCTTGCATGATGTCAGATTTAGTCTATTTTTATCCCATTTTTTAACTATTTACTTTAAAAAAATTAAAAATTAAAAATTAAAAATCTTTGTCTCATTATTTCCTCTAAAAAATACAAAAAAAAAAAAAGAAAGAAAAAAAGACAAGAAAAGAATATTCGACCATTTTAAACCCTTTTTTGTTTTATTATAGATTTTCGGTAGTTTTCTCTAATATCCATTGTATGGCTGCAAATTTTTTCATCATAATCGCTACATTTTTATTTATTTATTTATTTTTATCATAATCACTTCACTTAGAATAAATAAATTCATGTTATGATCTCAACCACTTTTATAAGGTCCACTCTTTGATTACCAAAGCCTTACTTGTAGGCCACTTTTGATTCTTAAAGCTTAGCCATACCTTAATTTAGGCAAATTTTTTTATTATTATTATCATAGAAAATTTAACATGTGGAGAAAGGAGTGAGTGGTCGGATCATTAGGCTTGTACACTCTTGTGCATTTGAGGTCGGCAGTTCAAGCCACTCTCCTCCCTTCTTTCTCTTATTACGCTAGATTTCATTAGGTATTCAAAGTGTCAAATAAAATATGTAAAAAAAAAATAGCATGTGTCATATATCATAAACTATGTATATTATACTTTTCAAACTCATTCAGTGTGTTTAATTTTAATTTTCTAAATTAAATTTTTTAAAAATTAAGTTTTTTGGTTTTTTGTATTTTTTATTTTATTTTTAGTGTATATTTTTAAAATTTTAAATAATTTTTTTACTTTTTTAGATGTACCTTACTTAGATGTATCTAAATAGTAAAATATTTGTGAAGAAATATTTTAAAATTTTAATAAATATAAAAAATACAAAAAAAATGTATTGAATTTTGTATTTTTTTTATATTTTTGGTATTAGTGAATTTGTTAAAGAAATATTATACATTTTAAGTGTATTTATGTTAGGTGTGTCTAAAAATTAAAAAAAATACTTAAAATATTAAAAAAATTCAGTGAAAATAAAAAAATACGAAAATGGAAAAAGTAAAAAGTAAAATTTTTTAAAAATAGAAATCAAACAAAGTGATAATTCACCCAAAAAGAAAAAAACTAATTGGTCAAAAAGGGACACCGATGCCTGAATTAGAGTAGTCTTTAGTGAAAGAAGAAGAGAGGTTTTATATATTTGTAGATAGTGACTAGTTTTTACATACTATGAAACTTATCACATAGTGACTAGTTTTTACGTACTATGAAACTTATCACATTGAAGAAAATTTGATTTGCCCTAAGCACTTAAGTGACATTTTGGTTTGCTCTAAGTACTTAAGTTTTTGTCTATGACACCTACTCTTCTTCTCTAGCATCATACCTAGACATGTTTATCATTCTCTTGACGATCTCACATAGATGGAAGAGTTGTTATTATTAGAGGCTTTCACTAATATTTTAATTTTATTAGCTAATCATTATTATGGACAACACGTTTTTTTTTTAAGAGTAGTTTAACCATTTTCCAGTAAAAGATCGCCCCAATAACATGATAGTTAGTATTGATTTGATCTCTATACATTCTATTTAGTGTAAGATCATCACTGTCACACCTTTATTATTATCGAATTTTTAGATGATTGATCACATTTATTATTATCCACCAATTTCATGTTTTTGCTTCGCAATATGTTCAACTAAAATGCCACTCTCAGCTTAATTTTACCCACAAAGGCATTGCCATTCATAATTTGTGCCTCCTAATCCTCACAAAGAAAGAAAGAAAAGAAACTCACAAAACCACACTGCAATTGACATATTATTTTATTAAAATATTGATTTTAAATTCCCAAACATCATAGTCCAAAGAGTTCTAATGTTACAATAAAAAATTTACATAGAAAATGACCCACACTGTGTCTATCACGTGTCAGGCAAAATCATATTATCCTTTTCCTGGCTTATTGGAGTGAATTTTTTCTTGGTTGATAAGCTTATTAATATAATAATATTTTGTGCACAAAATTATAAGGGGAAATTACCACCCACTCAGCAGTATTTTTACAAAATTATTACAAATTGATAAAAAAAAATTAATTTAAATTATTAATACTTATAAAAAAAATTCACTAATTTATAATTTTTTTTAATATACATTGAATTAAAATTTTTCCAAATTATAATACGCAATGCATACAAAAAACATATTGTATAGATAAAATTTATTTTGAGTATCATATTTAAAATAAAATTTTGCGTTCTAATTCTGATTCCTTTTTATGAACATTAAAGCAACTACACATATACGAAAAATATTATGAATTTTACTTAAGTATTCTGAATTTATCTTGAATGAAGATTGTATAGTTGATATTGAATTTGTGTAGTGTGAGGTTCGTAAAATAAATATAAATCGTAAGATGATAATTTTGAGTAGTTGAATATTGTAGTATTATTGTGTATATATATATATATACAAGCTTATGATTTTGGAAAGATCTTGCCACCCAGTCCAATGTTCAAAGCGACCCAGAGGGGTGAACGCACTTGTAATAAGTCGCCACGTGGAGAGACAACGGAGAGTTAAAACCCCAAAGTTTCAGCTGACCCTAATTCAATCCACCGTTGCATTAGCCATCGTTCTAACGCTGTCTCTCTCACCACGGCCCAATCTTCCGTTAAAATAAAATGATAAATTACACTTTCACTCTTAAGATTATCTCTTCTTCATTTTTTTTTCATTCATTTTAGTTCTTAAAATAAAAATTATCTCATTTTGATCTTTAAACTATTGAATCTTTTCATTTTGGTCTAAATTCTAACCACCGGAATATATTTTTGTGACAAATAATAATAATAATAATTTGATCTCTGTACACTTTCTGATCTCATTTTTTTTGGTATTATCTCATTTTTCACTTTGACTTTTAGAGAGAAAAAAAAATTCACTTTGGTCTCTAACCCAAATAATAATAATAATAATAATTTATTTGAATCACAACTTATCATATATCATCCACTAAAATATTGTCTCACAACACTGGTACCTTCACTTCTTTTCTTTCTCTTTTTCTATGCATTTTCCATTCCACTGTTGGATTTGACTATTTTCGCTTTTCATTCAACCTCTCTAATTAACAACATCTACTCATCATTTGATCTTCCATTAAATTCTAAATTTTGATTTGTGCCCACTTTACTTTCGAATGACTCATATTTATTGTAAATTTTCATTTGATCCATCTGATATAGGGTGTAGAAGTTGGTCTAGTAGGTAACAACTGAGATCTAGAGATTTGTTCTCTTCCAAGTCTTAGATTTGAATTCCCTAACCAACAATTGTATACCTTGGGATCATAGACAACAGGGCGTAAGCCTTGTTTCGAAATGACTTGTTCAGGCCTTAGTCTAATATATGTAAGTTAACTTAGGATACCCTGCATATAAAAAATAAAAAAAAAATTGGGTTTCGATTTTTAAATCGAAATGAAAGAAAATCAAACTGAAAATTTAAATTTTTGAAATTCTTAAATCACCCCTTTAATCATGGCATGAATTGATAATTGATCCAAAGCGAAAAACTACAAAATAAGTGAAGAATCAAAGGTGGGAGACCCATTTGTTGAAAAGAATAATTTACCCTTGAAAGAATAAAATCCTTTTTCATTTGATCCAACAAGTAGAAACTCCGTTAACCCTCCGTGAAATCATTCAGCAAAGCAAGACAGCGTGTCTGTTTGGCAGAGCTTAATTACAGTTTATTTCAACTTTTAACTTAATTTAAGCTATTTTGATGTGTTTAGTTTAGCTTATACCTTATAACTTATACCTTTTTGGAAGTCAGAAATCAGCTTATTCTTTGAGTGGGGCAGGAGCTGCTTTAAGAATAACCTGAAAATCAGCTTAAGCTGAAAGTTATAAGTTATAAACTGTTAAGGCATAAGCTATAAGCACTTCCCACAGCTCTACCAAACAGTGTGAACAAAACGTTTATTCCAAACAAGCAAGATAAGTTGAAACTCCGTTACACTCCTCCTCTCTCTCTCTCTCTCTATATGTCCTCCTCTCTCTCTCTCTATATGTATATCTCTATATCTATATCTCTATATTTATATTTCTCTGTATCTCTCTCTTGCATTTAATGAGAGAGTCTTGGTATTTTTGAATGCTCATTTACAACACACGAGAAGCTTGTTTCACCTTCCGATTTCCAGTTCAGATCCGATCCAACTTTAATCTTCACCGCTGTTGATACTCATTTTCCTTTGTTTTCCATCGCCGGAAAATTCAAGAAAATTTTCTCGGCGGCTGAATCTTTTTTCTGTTGTCTGCGTATAGGTAAGTGATACACTCTGTTTTTCATAATCATCGAAACATATCCTCATTAAATTCTCTCTGGTTTTTCTGTTCTTGATTACAATTTTGAAGTATAGTTCGTAAATATTGATTGAACAACCATGAATTTTCATCACTTTGCAATCAAACACAGAGTAGAAGACAGAAACAGACATCTCTCTATCTCTCCTTTTTTTTTTCTTCGATTATGATCGATGTATATTACTGTTCCATGATTTTAGTTTGAATGCTATACTTTCTGAACTTCATGTGAAATCATTGAGATATTAACCGTCTCGAGTTCTGTTTTTCTGTTTAGTTTCGCTTTCAGATTTGCGTTTGTTTTTTGAAAAACACTAAAAATTGATGAAAGAATTCAAAAAACTCATCATTTTTTAAAATTCAAAAGTAAAATTTTGATTTGTCAAATTAGTGTCTAGCAATTTTCAAAAAATTGATTGTGAAAACATATTTGGAAAAAAATTTAACTGTGACATTTACGTTTTTTCTGGAACAGAGGAATTGATCGAGTTGAAGAGAGAGGGAGAGGGAGACAATGCCGCAAGAAAGCAACTACAATTCAATATTCAACTCTCCTTGCAAGAACTTGAGAGGATTGAAGGGTTTGAATTCCATTATTAATAATAACAATAATAATAATAATAGTAATAGTAATGGCACTGACTGTTCGTATGCTGAAGAGATCATCAACGACCATGAACTGGCCCAGAGGAAAGCCGGAGAAGCAGGTAAACACTTGTTATATTGTAATACATAAATCAGTTGCAGAATTAAATAGATATTATATGGATAAATTTTAAAATAATTAAATTTTAAGAAATTTTGTGCATTTATATATATTCCATATTTAATTTTTATGTTTTTAGCAAAAATATATGTTAGTAGATGTAGAATTATTAGACTTAACCTTGGTAGTCAAAATTTGAAAGGGTTGCAACGGCTGCTTCAACAGCAAGTGCAGAGCATTGGACCGTGGAAAATGCTGTTTTGGGTTTTTTTTTTCATTGATCTTGAAGTTGTCAATGTTGGCTGACACCTACAATAAATTAATAAATTAAAAAAGATTTAAAAGGAAACATATATGGAAGACTGATTTGAAGTAGCTAAACTAATTGCTGAAGCTTCTTTTATAAAAATAGATTTTTCTATACAAACAAGGTCTTCAAAATAATGTGATATGATAGTACTAGTATTTTTGAAATTAAGAGTTACTTAAAATTTATAAATGTTTTAGTTTAAAATAAAAAAAAAACCATGTGATGCCATATTATTTCGTTTGAAAATAGTAAAAACGAATTTAAAAAACATAATCATGTGGTAAGTTTAGCTTTTTATCACTTTAAAGCAAATGTCCGCCAAAAAAAGGCTTAAATCTTTTAAAGACAAATTTTAATGACAGCTCAATAGGCTACTGTCAATAACATCAATCGATATGTCTAATGTGTCTGTTGAAATATAAAAAAAATATATATGTAATGTTTATTGATATTTTTTTTTTTTGGTTATCTGATCATAAACAAACGAGGGATCATTGACAATATCTTTTTTTTTTTAAACCGTTATTATATTATTTTAGTCGTAAATTTGATAATAAAATTGCTTGAGAAAAGACTTTTTCATATAAAAATCATGCAACAAAATTATTTGTAAAAGCATGAGATTAATTAGAGTTAAGCCTCCGTTTGGCAAGGGCTTTTTCAGGCTTTTTTGGTTATTTTAGCCACAAAAAACAAAATAGGTTATTTTAGCCATAACAAACAAAACATCACATCCAACCCATAATCATTACATTCTTCTCTCACAAAAAAAGCCAAAAAAGCTAAAAAGTCAAAAAGCCCTTCCCAAACCAAGCTTTTTAGCCCAAGCTAAAATAGCCAAAAAAACCAAAAAGCTAAAAAGCCAACCCACTTCCCAAACGGAGGCTTAATTAACTGGAAATGGGGGCAATCCTCTCCCTGAAAAAGAGTGAAGTGGTGTCTTAAAAGAAATGAGTTGGTGTGCTTTCATCTCTCTAAAGTCTAAAAAAATTAGACGGGTGTGGTTGGTGTGGTTGTATCGATCCCGGGAATTAAGTTCAAAAAAGAGGGGAAAAAATTAAATGAAAGATTGTGTGGCAAATCATGATGATGTTGCGCTTGCGCATTGTTCTTGAATCGAAGTGGTGGTGGTGGGTAAGTCCTCCCTGGTTATTAATGTTGTTATGGGCCAACCTTGATAGTGGTGGGTCCAGTTTGGCCCATATTATTCTTCATGCCCAAAGAACATCTTGATTAGCTCTCAAAAACAGGACCATTTTGATCATGAAGACTATAATCTAAAGCAATGGTAAAGTTATCTAAAGCAATATGAAAGTTATGTATCAAACTTTCGTTAAAAACAAAAATAAAATGGTTGGATGGATGGTTAGAATTTAGCTGGAAATCTGAACCAAAATCGGAGAGCTTGGGAAGTGGATTTTATTTTTATATTTTATTTTTTAAACTAAAATATGTGGTGAAAAAAAAAGTAGAGTGAGTGATGAAGATTTTTTGATTTTGTAGAGTGAATGTGAATGAATTTTAATTTTTTTATACAAGTTGAAAACTTTTTGATTTTTAATTAAAATAGCCACTTACTAAATAGGGCCTAAGTAACTTGACATAAGCATTCAACATTTTTGTTCCATAGGAGAACTGATTTAGATTGCGTTTTGATTCTTAATTTTAAAAAAATTATGGAAAAAAAAGAAAGAAAAGAAAATATAAGTGAAATATAAGTTAAATCTTCTCTTTTTTCTTATTATTTACTTTTTCAAATCTCTTTCTAAATTTTAAATTTTTTAAGAATTTTTATTTATTTTTAATACCATTTACTTTGGGGGTTATTATTGTGAATTTTATGAATAATTTAACAAAAAATGAAAAAATTTATTTGCGCTAAACGCAATAGTAATGGCATAGACCAAAAAAGGTAAAGAAGGACAAAGGTGACAGTGAAGAAATGATAGTATCGATTAAATTTAAATAGAAACTACTATTAGCACTTATCTAATTTCTTTGGACCGCTTCACTTCTTTGAACACCCTCATCTTTTGAACCCTAACTTTTCCTCTGTAACGTACCATACCGTCAGTAGTCCCTTCTCTCTCTCCCCTCCACTTCTTTTTCCTCCCCTTCGCAATTGTGTCCAAAATTCCCCTCCTTCTCTCTCTTTCTCTCTCTGAGCTAATCCTCTATAGTTATCTTCGACTTCGCGATCCTTAATTTTACTTGTACACTTCAATTCTTCGTTCAATTTTGCTTCGTCATTGTGGCATCTAATGGTTTGAACTCGAAAATTTGTGGGGTATGGTTTGGAAAATTAGGGTTAAGGTTAGGATTAGAGTTTGATACGTCAATGGTCGTTTAGGGTTTCACTCTAAGTTGGCAAAATTGTGTGTGGAGGTCCAATCTGGTGATGATGGTAGCAGATGCAGATTCATCGATTTGCGAAGTAGATCTGGATGATCTCAGATATGAGGTGATCGACGCGATGACGCAATGGTGGGGGATTTCTCAGCAATGGAAAAACCTCAACGATGATGATGATGATCTCCAAAAGAGATGACGGCGATGGTGTCTTCTCGTCGTCGAAATCTAACACCGTCGACAAATCGTCTTCGTGAAGCTGTGTCGCGATGAAAAAGCAGCAGCAACAGAGGTGAGGAGATTGGCAGAGGAGGGTGACGGTGATAAGTAACGCTTAGGGAGGCAGAGATTTGAGTGAGAGGGGGTTTGGGATCGGCGGGGGAGAAAGATAGAGAGATCTGAGTGAGTGAGAGGGTAAAAAAGGAACTTGATGTTTGGACAAAATGAGAATTAAAAAAAATAAAAGAAATGAGGGATAATTTTATTTCCACATATCATTTACTCTCTGTGCACACACTTAATGAATTAATTTTTCTTATAATTTTACCACTAAACAAAATGACCAATATGGATATCAATACACACATCAATTCTTAAAACTAAATTTTCTTAGTACACATCTTTTATATAGAAATTCTCAGTACACATTTTCTTTTCAAAAAATACATACATCAAATTTACTCTTTAATTTTTTTGTTTCTTTCTCACTCCCTCCATTGATCATTGTTCATTTTATTATTCCTTCATTGTTTCTCATAGATTTTACCAATATCGCTCAAATTTTCACTCCTTATCCATTACTTATAATATTGTTCCATTGCACTCCACCGTTATTATTGATTTGTATGATGAGGGATTTACAAAACAATGAATGCTTCGATGTAGGGGAAAAAAATTGATTGTTAATAAAAAAATTAGGCAACAAATGGGTGAGTTTTTTGGTTCGGAAGTATTTTATTTATTTATTTATTGTCACAAATATCATTCTAAAAATCAATTCTGAAAATGTTGCAGCTATACAAAAATTAACTTTTGAAAACATTTCATATTTTCAAAAACCAACTTAAAAAATAGTTATATGTCGAAAATTTATATTTTGTTCGGAAGTACAGAATCAAAAACTATTGTTTGATTCAGTTGTTGATTGTCGAATTTGTTTAATGTATTTGGACAACCAGTACTAAATTATTTCCATCTCGTTGTCAGTCAATATGAAACGAATAATGAAAATAGTATAACAATAACTTACACTCAGTTTGGTTTTGAGTTTTGAAAAATAATTTTTGAAAATTTCAATCCGTATTCTTTTGTTTTAGTGAACATTTTTAACATTCTAATTATGTTTTTTGGATTCACTTAATTTAGATACACTTAAAAAACATACAAAAATATAAACATTTAGTACATATTTTTTTTTGTATTTATTATTTTCTTAAAGATTTTCGGAAAATAATTTAATTTTTAAATGTATCTAAATTAAGTGATTCTAAAAAATAAAAGGTTGATTAAATATGTAAAAAGTTTACTAAACAATAATAATAATAATAATAATAATAATAATAATAATAATAATAATAATAATAATAGGATTTTAAAATTAACAAAAATATTTTTAAAAACTTAAAACTAAACAGAGTATTAGTTTTTGAAGAATAATAGTAAAATAATACCCCAAAAAAAAATTTTTTTTTTGCATACAGTCGAAAAATTGTTGGAGTGTGCTGAAAAAATATCATGTGTAGGGCACAATTTAGGTTTTGACTTAGGCTTCGGGGTGTGGTGGAAGTTTATGTGTTTATGTGGTGTGTGTACATAATGTGTTGAAATTTTTGTACACATTGTATGTTATGGGCATATTTGGAACATTTTGTACGTGGAACGAGTAAAACAAAAGATAAACAAATTCATTAAATGTGTGTATTGAAAAAAATATTTACAAAGTGTAAATAGTGTGTGAAAATAAAATTACTTAGAAATGAGGGATCTAAAAGAGAAAAGTGAGTGCTACTAGTAGTCCTCTTTAAAAGTTTTGAATAATAACATGGTGCATAAGATGTAAAATTTTTCTGATTAAACCAATACAAAATACAAATATAGGTGATTATTGCTGATATACAAAAATTGTAACATTATATAATGTCTCATTGGTTCAAAATAATAGAGTTAAATTAGTCTTATTATTACCTTGATTTCGCCCAAAATTATCAATATTATTACACATTTTTAAAATGTGGGTGAATAAATAAAAATGTTATATTTTAAAAAAATTATCAAATATCGTAGATAAGAATCATAAGAGAATTCTACACTCATATAAATATCGTATATAAGAGTCATGAGAATTTTACATTCATAAAAACTATTTGATAAAACTTTTTGAGATCACACCATAAATTATTTGATAAAATTTGTTGAGATCACATGAGCGTCACACTCATATAACCTATTTGATAAAATTATTTAGTAGAATTTTTAGTAGAATTTCAGCCTGGTGAACAAATGGGACTTCAAAATTCGGAGTCAAAGTTCTAAACCTTGTTCAAGTGATTACAAACTCGTCCTGAGATCAGCGTGTTGTGTTGTTGGGTTTCAGCTTCGAGGAGGTACCAAGCAACGGAATGGCTAAGACAGATGGACCAAGGAGCTTCGGAGGTACTTCCAAAAGAACCCTCCGAAGAACACTTCTGTCTTGCTCTCCGCAATGGCCTCATTCTCTGCAATGTCCTCAACAAAGTCAATCCTGGTGCTGTCCACAAGGTACCCACTATCCTCACTCACTTTCTTTCACTTTCTTTTCTTTTATTTTCTTTTTATTTTTTGATTGTTTAATGATGATGTGGGAAAATAGGTGGTGGAAATTCCAATCATTGATGTTCAGGCGACGGAGGGTGCAGCCCAGTCTGCAATTCAGTATTTTGAGAACATGAGGAATTTCCTCGTCGCCGTTGGCAATATGAAGCTCTTGACTTTTGAAGCCTCTGACTTAGAAAAGGTCTTTTAATTTATCTTCATTTGAACTTCAATTAATATATTGGAATGAAGACAATTATGGGTTGCATTGCATTGCATTTGGGTTTATGGATTGGAAATGAATTGCATTGCCTTAGTTTAAAGTAGTATTTTACATATAGATTTCAAGATTGAATTTGAGAGCTTTAGATTGATGGGTTTGAAATTACACTCTGACCATAATTACTTGAAATTTTTATATGAATGATTCTACTTGTACAAAGATTTTAACAAGATGAATCTTCCCTAATAATGCTCCATTTGTGTCAGTGAAAACGTTTTTCTAGCACTCGGTACAATGGAAAATGAAAGTCTTAATGGAAAATCTTTTTTGTGGTCAATTGAGAACAAGCTTATTTGGGCGGGCAACATTTTTTCACTTTTGAAAGCTGGAAAAAAATTTTACACAAATATTTTCTCTAAAACATTTTCCACTAAAACAAACTGAGCGTTTGTCCCCTATCTCTATTCAATCCTCACTTTGGTACTACTTATTTGCATCCAATAGTTAACCTTCTTACAATTTCACGATATTTAACCTCAAATCCTCTCATTTTCATTTCACTCATCCAGATGGACCCCTAATACTAGCAAACAATTAACAGCCCCTTAATCCACACCATGGCAATTACACCTCAAAAACTAGCCTACTGTGGTTATTGAAGGACCTACCTTTTATCTGTTTACACAAAAAAGTTTCTAGTTATTCGAGGACCTACTATATTCACAAGTACATCTTTTTTTCCCTCAATTGATTTCCAATAATTCTTGCAAACTTGTTTTTGACACATGGTAGTTCTATTTATCCTATTACAATGTCATTTCTTGAAATTGGCAAACTTTTATCTACTATATTCTGAAATACATCTTTTTTGCACCTCAATTGATTTCCAATAATTCTTGCAAACTTGTTTCGACACATGGTAGTTCTATTTATCCTATTACAATATCATTTCTTGAAATTGGCAAACTTTTATGTACTATATTCCGAAATACATCTTTTTTGCACCTCAATTGATTTCCAATAATTCTTGCAAACTTGTTTCGACACATGGTAGTTCTATTTATCCTATTACAATGTCATTTCTTGAATTTGGCAAACTTCGATTTTCAGGGAGGCTCATCAAGTAAAGTTGTAGACTGCATTCTTTGTTTGAAAGGTTACTACGAGTGGAAACAGGCAGGTGGAATTGGGGTTTGGAGGTATGGTGGAACCGTTAGGATCACATCACTTCCAAAGGGGTCGCCATCTTCATTAGTTGGCAGTGAAAGTACTGATGAGTCTTTGGATGAATCTGAATCATCACAATATGAACAGCTATTGGATTTTCTCCATCTTTCCAGTGTGGTCTCAGTTGAAGAATCCAAAGCTGCTAATGCACTAACCTTCCTTTTTGATGGTTTTGGGCTTGGACTGCTACAGGCTTATCTCTCAGAAAGGAATGGAATTGAAGATTTGCCTTTGAATGCAATGGTAGGTAAGATCCGTTCCGTTTGTGTACTATAATTAGTTACATGCATAAGGCAAGCATAGAGTGAATTTTAGCATTGTTGCAAACTGTGAAACTCTATTTTGTTAGGATCAAACAAGGGTGTTATTGTTTGAACTGACATGGGGTACCTGACATGTTGATGGCACAAGAAGTTGAAAATCAATATATTAATGACCATCTCTACACATGCCCAACATACATAGGTTTGTTCTGTTAATTGGTCAAGATAATGCCTAAGTTGATTGATGTGAATCAATTGTCAACGCATACGAAACTGGTAGGATGATCTATGAATTTTTTAAAAATGTAAATAATTGTTTATACTCAATACATGACTTACCAATTATAGTGCTTTTGTATTTTGTGTCATTACAAGCCATGTACTCTCTTGCAATCTAGATGCCCATAGGATGATAATGAGAACTTTTTCCTAGAAATAAATATTTGTGGAATCTAATATCATTCGGCGGTGAAAAATTGTAGGTCATTGATACTGTACTCAGAAAGGCGGTTAAGGATTTCTCTGCACAGCTTGTTTCTGAGGGCATTCAGGTCAATAACAACTGTTAATGTTGATATAGTTGTTGTTCTTGAATTATCTGTATAAGTACTTCAATGGTATTGATTTTGTACAAGTTAAAAGTAACAATCAATTTCACCACCACATTGAAGTGATGTAATTTTCTTTACTACCTTCTACAGCTTGGACTTCTTCTAAAGAAATTGTTGATAGGCAATGGGGTTCCTCTATCAAAAACTGAATTCCTAGAAGCCATTTCAAGATATCTTGATCAAAAAACTAGTTTGGCATCAAGTGATATGTCCAAATACTGCATCTGTGGTGGGAAACGTGAAGTCATCTGGCGTAATATAAGTCATTCTGCTGGTGATTTGGAGCTACTTGATCTTCAACAGAAACAGCTTGAGGTATTATTGTCAAATACTGAAGTCGACACTCCCTTTTCTTCATGCGCTGTGAATGAGATGTTTTATTTGCAGCCTGTCCTTTGATTTGCTTTTTGGTTAGAGACTTGAAGTAGTTACAATTCTTATTCTGGAAAAATGGGTAATATAGAGATGGAAAAAGAACATATTAGGTTTGCAATATAGAGATGAAAAAGAAAAGAGAAAAGAATGGAGGAGTGATGTGGGCATTTTTACACTTCTAAATATGTTGTACATGAATGATTAAAAAAATTTCAGAATGGCCACCTTTCCTGGTTTTCATAACATTAAATTCATCTTTCTTACATCTAATTGTATTGTTTGGATTTCCTTTGTATTGGATGTTTTCAGGAGCTAAAGTCAAGGTTTCAAGAGACAAAACTAGAAGTCAAGCAGGTTCAAGCAGGGTGGGAGGAAGAACATAGAAGGCTTGGTGAGAACCTAAAGGCTTTTTCCTCATTGACACAGCCAGAGTCTGAAGTATTGTTTAGTATTTATTTAAAGCTTCAGGTTTAAACCTTTTATGTAAACTAACCACACTCTTTGTTTCATTAGTGCATCATATTAAGGGACTTGAAGTGGCCTCTTCTTCCTATCACAAAGTTTTGGAGGAAAACCGCCAACTTTACAATCTAGTCCAAGACCTAAAAGGTTTTACCTTGAATTTTTTACTTTATGTTTTGTCAAGTTTATGTAACGTGAGCTTATTCAGTGGTTTTTGCTGTCTGACAGGAACAATTAGGGTTTACTGTAGAGTTAGGCCCTTCCTACCCGGACAATCTGATGGGCAGTCTACGGTGGATTATATTGGAGAAAATGGAAATATTATGATTGCCAATCCTTTTAAGCAGGGTAAAGATGCAAGAAGGGTGTTCGCTTTCAATAAAGTGTTTGCAACAAATGTGACCCAACGTATGTTTCTCTTTCTAAAATCAGTTCTTACCTATAATCATGCTGACTTGCCTTCAAAACTTGCTATAGATGCATGTTTATAGACTATACTCATAAGATTTCATCATGATGATGTCTTTATTTTATTAATATATATATGTGTGTATATATATTTTTTGTGCAGAGCAAATATATGCAGACACTCAGCCACTGGTCAGATCTGTTCTAGATGGTTATAATGTTTGCATTTTTGCATATGGTCAGACTGGTTCAGGGAAGACATACACAATGGTAACACCAAACCCATTGCAATTGTAATTGATTAGTAGCATTGAGTCTCCTATACCATTGTTTCATTTGATATTTCTATTGCATATCCTACTCATTCTGTTTGGTTTGGTCCAAATCCATTTAGTACTACTCTATTCTTTTAGCATACTGTATTTTGAAATGTACCATTTTGCAAGCCTCATTTGGGAATATGCTATTTTAGTAACTTTTTGGCTTTTTACAAAAAAATATGCAGAAAAGTAGAGAGTGATGTGACAACTTATAGTGACTTTTTGGTTTTTTGGCTAAAATGTATAGTTGACAAACGAGGCCTCGATAGGCTAGTTTTGTGTAACCCTGGATAAAGAAGATGTGATTGCCCCTGTGTACTATGTATATGACTTCTTACAATCGTCTCTTTCTTCTGTCTCACTTTTACAGAGTGGTCCTGACTTGAATATGGAGGATACATGGGGTGTAAACTATCGAGCTTTGCGTGACTTGTTTGAAATTTCAAAGGCAAGGGTGGACTTTATAGAATATGAAGTCGGAGTCCAGATGATTGAAATATACAATGAACAAGTGAGAGATCTATTGGTCATTGATGGATCAAATAGAAGATATCCTTTTAGAATTTACTTCTGTAATTAACTTGATAAGTATGTGTATGCATCTTGTAGTCGGTCCAACCTGGGCTTTCTCAGCTGTAAGGAATCAGTGATATCATCTATTGTTTGGCAATTTGAAAGCCCCAGTAATAATCTATTATCTGTTACTTTTGCACCTTGACTACCTCACGTTAGATATACGGAACAATTCTCAATTGAATGGCCTCAATGTGCCTGACGCATGCTTGGTTCCTGTTAAATGTACTCAAGATGTTCTTGATTTGATGAAAATCGGCCAAAAAAATCGTGCTGTGGGCGCTACAGCTTTAAATGAGCGTAGTAGCCGCTCTCATAGGTAAACCCAGTATTTGAAATATTATATTACCTTTTTCAATGTTTATAACTGTGCAGTGATCCTTGATTAGTCTCTGCTGTCTTGGCCTTTGCAGCGTTTTGACAGTTCATGTCCGAGGAAAAGAGCTACTTTCTGGATCCATTCTGAAGGGTTGCCTTCATTTAGTGGATCTGGCTGGAAGTGAGAGAGTGGACAAATCTGAGGCTGTTGGTGAAAGACTGAAGGAAGCCCAGCATATAAACAGATCACTCTCTGCACTCGGAGATGTCATCTCTGCACTTGCACAAAAGAGTACACATATTCCTTACAGAAATAGCAAGCTTACTCAAGTATTACAAGATTCTTTAGGTAATGGGAATTTCTTGTAGGATTAAGAACTTTTTCTTTTGAAGCTTTGCAATTGTATTGACCATATTTCATTGTCCTTTGTAGGTGGGCATGCTAAGACATTGATGTTCGTTCATATAAATCCCGAGGTTAATTCTATAGGAGAGACAATTAGCACCCTCAAGTTTGCTGAGAGGGTTGCCTCGATAGAGCTTGGAGCTGCTAGATCTAATAAAGAAACCGGTGAAATCAGGGATCTCAAAGAAGAGGTCTACTCTTAGTCAATCACATGCTAAATTTTACTTTTGATTCATGGTAACTGGAATTCATTTTATTTTCTTTTTATTTTTTTCGTTTGCTATTAACTCAGATCTCAAACATCAAGCTCGCCTTAGAGAGAAAGGAAGCTGAACTGGAGCAATTGAAAAGTGGGAGTGCTCGAGGCACCATAGAATCCCAAAGAACACGAGCAGTTTCACCTATGCATATTCCAAAATGTGGTATCAGTGCCAGCTTGAAGCCTGATATCTCTCAGCGCCCTATCGATGATACCAGAATCTCTGAGGCAAGTGATTACCATCTACTGATGGAATTTATCTCTCTTAGCATTCCTTAGCATTTTGAGTTACAAATTTGTGATTCAGTCTGGAATTGATGCATCCCCACGGAGTAATTACGCTGTATTTATATTACCTTATTATTTGGAATTTACAATAATCTGATCCATGTAGTCGTCAATCAAATCCCTAGGGATACAAAGTTAAATGATTTCATTTTGGGTTAATTACACTCCTACCCCCCTCAACTATCACTGAATATCACCTTACCCTTCTCAACTTTAAAACCGTAAGTTGAGAAGGGTAAGGTGATATTCAGTGATAGTTGAGGGGGATAAAGTGTAATTAACCCCTTTTCATGTGGTTTTAGAATTCCTTGCTAAGAACAGCTTGCAAAGTTGTTGACTCTTAATTTTCTTTCTTGTGGTGAAAACTTGAATTTCAGGCAAGGAGTTGTTCTTCAGGGAAGCAAAGACGGTCTCGTCTTCCCTCAAAGTTCTCAGACAAGGATGTTATACCAAAGATGCCTTTCCTCACCGAAGAGAGACTAGTGAACAACTCTAGCAAGCCAAGGTCACCGTCCCCACCTGTGAGGAGATCAATGTCAACTGATCGAGGGGCCCTAATCAAAAGTAGGGTCAAGCCTGAGACAACTGATAACCTACCAATCACAAAACTCCATTTTCCCACTAGAGTTTCTGTCAATAAATCCGTTGCCACAATGCCGGTAATCCCATCAATAGAGAGCAACGGCGGAGGATTTTTGGCTCCACGAGATGTACCCAAGCAGGAAAACATATCTGATGCATTTTTCAGCTTTCAGAGAGCCATTTCGAAGAAAATTCACCCAGAACATGAAGAGGAACAGTTTAAGCAAGCGCTTAATGTGAGGCAAGGGGGGATTAGGAAAAGCAAGCCAGAAAGTAAGGTCAAGGCTAAGAATCAACTGCCCACTAAAATTCAGAAGCCTGATGTTGCTGTGACATTGCTTGCTGACATTGACACTGGGGGAAAGATGGAGGAAGCTCGAAAGAGTGACTTCTCTGAGCCTGAGAATGAGCAAGGGCTTGTTGTTTCACCGGTACTTAGTACCTTGAGGGTGAAAAAGCTTCAACGGAACCCGTCAAGGAGTAATGTTGAACCAAGGTATGACCAAAATATTGTCTTGATAACCTAAACTTGGAACATAACCCTGAATATGTTCTTTCTACAACTATGCCATGCAGCTAAAATTGGTTTATTTACATGCTTATTGAAGAAGCACAGACACTTCTATGGAGGGGTGTCGTGCCATGTCGTGTCAGACATGACATTATGTAGACATTTCTAAAAGTTGGTTCGACACTTCTTCAGCATATCTTAACTAAAATTTTTAGGGTTGAGCAAGGAATCCGTATAATCCGTAATCCGATCCGGTCCAGTCCAATCTGGTAGGATTGGATTAGTTTTTTGAATCCGTGATTCGGTTCTGGATTAGTAATTTGAAAATCCGTAGACCGCGGATCGGTTCTGAATTGGAACCGATTCGGACCGTATACATTTAGTCTATATTTATACCATATACCCTCCCACATAATATCATTTCTTGTTTCATATAAAAGCTAAACACTAACCCTAATTCACCTCACACGTCGCTCACCTCACTCACAGCTACCTCTCACACTCTCATCTCTCTCTCTCGGTACTCTCTCTCTCTTCTCCGATCATCCATCTCAGATCTTTAACCTCACACTCCGCTCACTCACGTTCACTCACTCACTACCTCTTACACTCTCATATCTCTCTCTCTCTCTCTCTCTCTCTCTCTCTCTCTCGGTGAGCTCCCTCCCTCCCTCTCTCTCTCTCTCTCTCTATATATATATATTATATTTTGTTTTGTGAGAATCATGTTCTGTTTACTGATTTTTCCAGCTCCAGATTTGTCATATTTGATAAATAAATCTATTTGATGATTTTTCCATCTTGTGCTTTTATGTCTTTGATAATGAATAACATTTTTGATTTGTTTGATTGCTCTGTTTTTTAAGCCATATTATTATTTGATAACTCTTATATTTTGTTTTTGTGTGAATCATGTTCTATTTGCTTATTCCAGCCCCAGATTTGTCACATTTGATGAATGTTTTGTTGTATTTTGTTTTTAAGCCATATTATTATTTTGTCACATTTGATGAATGTTCTGTTCTATCATGTTTTGTTCTATTTTGTCACATTTAATACAATCTAACACTTTGCTTTGTGTAATGTATATCTAGTTTTAGGAGAACTCTACTATGGTTATATTTTTTAAAAATTAAAATGTTCTATATATTTTTTTTTTATTTAAATATGTGAATCCGTGGTCCTAAACCAATCCAATCCATGTTTAAACGGATTGGTTCTAAAATTTAAACGGATTGGTTGGTTTCAATTTTTCAGGAACCGTAGATAACGGATTGGTTCTGATTTTATCCCATCCGGACCATGCTCACCCCTAAAATTTTTAAAATCATAATATTGGACGCTTTAGAATCACTTCTTAAAAGTTGCAAAGACGACTTATGTGATAAATCTCTTCATAGTTAGTAACAATGTTGTGCATTATTTGGAATGCAACTTATGCACTCTGAATATATTTTGAAATATTTGTAAGATGAATACATTATATGTATTTCAATGTTCTACAATTGTTTTGCATTCTTTAGACAGTCATTGTGTGAATAATATCTTGATTTTGAAGTTATGCAATATATGATATTTTAATTTTAATTAACATTATGTTTTTTTTCTCTAATTACCCATGAATAAACTGTTCTTAAATATAGTAAATTTATAAAAATATTGTTTTTAACGTATTGCAAGCATATCGTGTTCTATATTTTTTGTTAAAATTGCCTTGTTGGCGTGTTCGTATTGTGCCCTATGTCCATGTCTACGGTACTTACACGCTTGTGTTACGGGAATAATATTTCCTTCTTTTTTTTTGTGCAGAGAACTAGTGCAGACGGTGGAGACCTTCCTATCAGGAAAAAACGAACAGAGGGTTTCAAATGGTGTTTTTCGCTGTCCAAAGGAACCCAGCAACTCAGCTATGCCAGCAGCCATGCCGGAATTCAGGAGGAGCCGGTCTACACCGCGCGGGAAATTTATGGTTTTGCCTTGAGAGAAAATCACTGTTATGCAGGCAACAAGTTTTTATTACATTAATTCTTTTTTTATAGTTTTTGTACAGTAAACAAAACTATTATCAATATTGGAGTCCCGAGTTGCATTATTGTCTCTTAGGGAGAGATTGAGAGAGCGTGGTGAAGCCATAGGAGGTGTTATTCTCAAACCTTTCTTCTTCACCAATTTTATTACTGAGTTTTCTTACAAAATTATCTGAAGTTTGAATACTATGTAATTAAAATCCAAATTTGCTATATATTATATTTGTCTTATTTGTGTACTTCCAGTTGCAAGACTGTTTTGTGCAAATTATCCCGTTATTATCAATATTGGTGTTTGGTTGCGGGTATTGTAGTGGTGAGGTTAGCAAATTGTCAAATTAAAATTGATTATATAACCTATTGTGGTGTTTTGTTACGTCGCAAAATGATGTTAGTTATGATCTCATTAGGATGATTTTAGCTTTGACCAAAGTTTACACTGGTTTTGTTCCAAATTAGTATTGATTATATTTGATTATACTTAATATGACTATGATTAATGATTCTAATTCAATTTTTGAGATTAAGTTGTTGAAAGCGGGATGCATATACTCACCTTTTATAGAGATTACATTGGATTTTGATTGGATATCGATAATCACGTGATGAGATCACATTTATTTTTATCTATTATAAGTACTCTTTTTAAAAAATTCATTCCTTTGAAAATCAAATCCTAAAAAATACAGTAAAATTGTGATTAAATGACTTGGGGTTTCATTTACATTTGATCAAACAAATTTGAGCAAAAACAACAATATAAGCAACATTTTTAGTCTACAAGATAGAGGAATAAAAGTGAATATTGGGCCCTTACTAAAAATAATTTCACATGTTACAAGAGATTGGTTTGTGGCATTCCAAAATTAGCCATCTAGCTTATTCTCAACAGTTACAAGAGTCTATCAATAGAAAAAGAAAAAAAAAATGAAAGAAAAAGGGAAAAACATCTGTTTGATGCATCTCACTGCCAGCCCCCTCTGTGTAAGCATTGATTCTCAAAAAACTTATCATGTCGATACATACAAAACCTCCAACCATTTCACCATTTTATGGTGTCATATTTTCCCATAAATTCCAATTCACAATTGAAGTCCCTGCAATCATCAATTGTGATAATTCTCTACCCTACAAATTGGCATACTTGGTTTTGATTCTTCAACGTACGTATTTTGTATGTTTAATATTCTTCTTCGAGTTTGATACGTTATAATTGGTGCCTTAGATCATCCAAGGTAACAAAAACTACTCTTTTTTTCGTTTTATCTATCACGGGTTTTCTCCTGCACTAGGCAAAATATCCTCTAACATCAACAATAGATGAAAAATCATTATGTTGATGCAATCAGGGAAATAAGTTTCATTTTTGTTTGAATTTGAAATATCTCACTTTTTATGGGATTTTTCACGGAAGAGAAATACAAGATGGGTGTTCCGGATATTAATGCTCAAAACTAAAGCATCTCTAGAATTTCTAGAAGGGCTAGATCAAAATCACGATTTGTGATCTTGAGCATTTGAAAAAATTAGAAATATCAAAGCCTGTTTTATCATTCACTATTGCAGGCTCAAACACGATTTGTCTAAGATTATGGCATTGACAATGTATCGATCTTCACTTGGAGCCTTATCATCATCTTTTAAGTTCCTACAACATTCTGAAGGAAAATCAATAGAAGATGCCGTGACAAATAGAATTGCACAGAACTTTGTCACATATACCTATGAAACCAATGTCGCAAATTTGTGTCGCAATGTAACTGTAACATGGTCCAAGAACCTCATGAACCATACTCTTCACATTGTAGTGGAAAACCCTTCTAGTGAGAATCACTACACTTGCAAGGTTGATCTTAAGACTTGGCAATTTTGGGGTAGAAAAGGTCTCAAGTCATTTAGAGTTGATGACAAATGCGTAAATGTCTTCTGGGATTTTCGAGCTGCAAAATTCTCTACTAGCCCCGAGCCTTGTTCAGATTACTATGTTGCAGTTGTTTCCAATGAAGAAATTGTATTACTGCTAGGGGATCAGAAGATTGAAGCGTTTAAGAGAACTCGGTCAAGGCCATCACTGGTAGATGCAATGTTAGTACATAAGAAAGAAAGTGTGTTTGGAAAGAAATATTTTTGCTCCAAAACCATGTTAGGTCATGGAAAAAAGGAACATGATATTGTCATTGTGACTTCCCTAGCGGGGCCTAATGATCCAGAAATGTGGATTATCATGGATGGGGTTGTGTTGACCCGCGTTATGAACTTGCACTGGAAATTTAGAGGGAATGAATCTGTGTTGGTTGAAGATGCACCTCTACATATTTTTTGGGATGTGCACAATTGGTTATACAATAACCCAAATTCAGGTCAAGGTTTTTTTATCTTCAAACGAGGTGAACCTGAAATTGAACTTGATGGCAATGGATACGATAAAGTCTTGTGTGATGAAGATAATGGAGACGGGACAACGTTTTGCCATCTCTTACATGCTTGGATGATTGAATGAGACCCATTGAGTGGTTGAATTATACTTGCAATAATGTTTGTCACAATGTCAAATATATGATGGAAGATTCATTTGATTGTATTCAACACTCGAAAACTTTTTGCTTCAATCTCCTTTCAATTGGATTTTGTTTCCCTTGTTAGTTACTCATGTGATTCTTTAGTGACATCTCCCTGTAAATTGCATAAATAATGAAATAATTGCACTAGTAGTTTTTTTTTTTTTTTTTTTTAACATGTAAGAGATGAAGTGGAATAATTGTTTTCTTTATGTTTGATACTATGTTTAGGACACAATTTAAACAATTTGAGCTTGAATATGAACCCCCCCCAAAAAAAAAAAATCCTAAGAAAAGCTCTGTACATATTGGATTAAAAAAATGGGGAACCCATTCCATGATTTCTTGAAATTTTTAAAGGAGAAACAAAATAAATGAAAACAGATAAAATAATCAGAAATTGAGTGCAAGTAAGAACTATAATTTTCACTTGACCTTACTGCATTTCTCACTTGTACTTCATTGTTTTATAATTATTTTTTTTTTGTTTTTCATTTATTTAATATTCAGCTTGTGAAAGTAAATCTTCCTTCCAATCCCAAAATTTATTAATATATGAAAATATGATTATATTAATTAACATGGTAATAGACAACCAAAAAAAAAAAATCCCTCCAATAAAGTTAAATTCACTATAATATTGCATGTTTTATAGTATAGCAAATTTTGATTTTGATTTTTTTTTTTGTAAGAATTATATAAATTTGCAGAATTTGTGCCCCAAAAAAAGGGGGAAAAAAGAAGAAGAGAAAATTACAAAAATAAAAATAAAAATTCCAAGGTTTGAACTTTATAACAAAATAAATTTTGAACTATTAATTTTATCAATTTAAATACTAAACTTTTGATTTGTTTTTAATATAAACTATTTGCCTATTTTTGTCAAATAAAACCGATAGACTAATGGGTATTTTAGTCATTAAATTTAATAAAAATAATATTTTAGATATTTTATATATACCTATAGTGCATTTAATAACAATTTTTTTTTTTATCGATTTACTTAACGTCGAATGGTTTAGATTGAAATAAATAAAAAATAGAATTTAAATTGATAAAATTAAAAAGGATAAATTACATTGACACCCCATAAGATTTGTCTTTAATACAAATACCTTCTTGACATTTTTGAAATTACACTGAGCACCCTGTCAATGTTTGTCTTTAGACAGATCTAACAGAAAATGTACAATGACCTTAATATCCTCAACTAAGAATTTAATTTTACTATTTTACCCTCATTTTATTCTTCTTTCCTTTTCTTTACACAGCTTACCCAACCAAGATAATACCTTGACACCACCATAGTCACCCTACTTGGAAACCCAATGCACAAATACAGAGCATCCCTCTCTTTTTTCTCTTCTCTCCCACCACAGTCACCTCTCTATGTCCCTCCACCACCCACTATCAAAACCATCCATCATCATAATGATGACCATATAAGCCAAGTGTAAAACCCAAATCATATAGAGGAGATGACTAGTATGATCAAGTTGGCAACCAAATGTTTGCTATAGAGAGGTACACTGATTCATTGTTAAGAAAACAGAGGAATTGGAGAAGAAAATGAAAATTATAGATTTTGACTGTTTTTTTGGTGGTCTCCGCGATTGGTAAAGTTCCAAGGGACATAGGTTTGATTTGTGTGTGTGAGGGTGGGGTTGTTGTGGTATGGTGGTGATTTTTTTTAGTAAGTAGCGGGTGGTTTCTGTGTAGTAATGAAGGGAGGAATTTTTTTTATTCATTTTGCCTTGCAATTTTTATTATTTTTTTAATCTTTCCATTGATAATATCTTCTCATTTTCTTGGTGGATGATGGTGGTGGCTGAAGACCTAGTTGATGCATTTATGTACAAGTTTGAATATGCTTGATATGTGTTTGATTAAAGAACTGTGAGAGATAATGTTACATGTGGCCGATTGGCTGGGTATTTACTGATTTGTGGTGGTGCCAAGTGTTGGATTTGCGGTGGCTATTTCTAGTTGGTAATGGTTTATCAAGAAGAAGATTGCCCAATCGGTAATGATGGCAGTGAGTACTGACTGTGGTGTCAGAAACCACGGATATGTTGCTGGAATGATAAGCTAAGGATGTTGATGATATTGTAAACTTGGAGAATGGATGGGCCAAATTGATCCACACTTGAAATAGGTCTGTTGGGCTTATAGTTCGCAGAATACACCTGCACAAATGGTCCAATGAGAGGAAGTCCCCTAGCGGACACTCCGGCGATCAAATTAGTTCAAGGCAAGAAGGTTTTTCTAGAGAGATAATGTACGAGAAGAGTGAGAGAAAACTTAACCTATGTTGTTCTTTTGAAACCTTTTATCTTTTTCATTCATCATTTCCTTGTCCCGTCCCAGTTATCTTGTCAGTCGTAAGTCTAAGGTTTAGTTGACCTCGTTCACGGTGAGCCTATTTTCTTCGACGTTAAGGGGCTACCGCATTTAATGCTACCAGAGTCTTATTAATGGCTTATGTATGGGTGGAATAACTTTGCAAATCTTTGTCTGCTTACGTGGCTGGTTCCTTGCTTGACAAGTGTTTAGATGCCATTGGTCTCTGGTTCAACATTAGGTTCTCAGGGGTGCTGGGCTTCAGTACTTGGACCGTGAATTGAGCTCTAAGTCGTGGGCCAAAACCTTTTGTGGGTCCACCGATATCAATAGTCCCCCATTTCCAAATGCAGCTTTAGTCCAACGAAAGGAATAAGAAGGAAAATGGGAAGGGTCCTTCCAAGCCAAGGGGGGTGACCGACCGTGGAGGTGGCCGAACTGGAGGACCGACCGAGAGGAGAACCAACCTCGAAGGGGGCCGAGCGAGAGGATCAACTGTGAGGAGGTTCGACCGCGAAAGGGGTTGAGTGAGAAGATCGACCGTGAGGATGGCCGACCGAGAAGGAGGCAGAGCGAGAGGATCGGCAGTGAGGAGGACCGACCGCGAAGGGGGCCAAGTGAGAGGATCGACCATGAGGAGGGCCAACCGCGAATGGGGCCAAGTGAGAGGATCGGAGGTCCGACCATAAAGAAGGCTAATTGAGAGGAGGGCCGAAGAGGTAGTGACGGCGCGCGGGGCTCGAGGAGTGATGAGGCACGAGATGATGGAGAAGAAGAAGAGGGTGACGAATCATGGTTGTACACGTGGGGTGATCTAAACTAGTGGTGAGAGAGGTGATACGTTAGTAGGAAGCGAAAGGTTAGGGTTAGGATAGGATGTGGAAAAGGCAGGGGTTGTAACTTTTGAAATTTTCAAACTGGTGAGTTTTAATCTTAATCCTTGGAAAATAGGCAAACCGTGGGCATTTGAAGTTATTCGTTTTACATATCTCATTATGAGAAACCAACACATCCCAAATCTCATTCGTTTCGTGTGACGCTCCCCTCTAACAGTTTGCGAACTTCTTCGCGCCTGCGTCCGAAGCAATATACAGAAACATAAAAGAGATGACTCGAGAGGAAACGCCGGCCATGGGGTTAGAGGTGCTAGTTGAGGATGATGCGGTAGAGTTGGCGGAGCAGTATAGGACGGAGAGACGGGAGGAAAGAGAGGGGAGTAAGCGGCACGACCCCGTCTGTCCACAATGATCGTGGCGGTGAGGCCGATTAGCAAGTGGGACCTGACCACTGGCACACCAAGGCTGACAAATTGACGTTTACGGTAGAGGAGTTGGAGGAGGTGCGTAAGAAATACCAGATTCCAACAAAGGTAGAGTTGAAGCTGCCGATGTCGAAGGAGAGGGTGTCGGATGCACATTCGATGGAGTTTACACTATATAAGGAGGCGTTGTGGGGGGGTCTGAGATTGCCACTCCCACAAATAGTGGTAGACGTGTTGAACCGGTTGGAGATGGCACCAGGTCAACTTATGCCCAATGCATGGAAAATATTATTGGCCTGCGTGATCGCATAGCTACGGGCAACTAGGGGAGTAGCGATGACAGTGGATGAGTTCTTTTCCTATTACAAGGCCTCAGGTCAACAAGAAACATGGGTGACCCTGCAAGCGGTGACAGGCAGAGGATTAGTGGTGGGTTTGCCGTCGTCGGTGAAGGGCGGAGACCAAGGTGGTTTTATGTATTGGCGAATGACGGAAAGGGGGTGCGGACAATATGGAAAATTCCCATTAAGTCAGTGGAGCCAAGGCTGGAGGCGGAGAAGAGGGTTAAATGAATGAAGGAGTGGAGGGAGAAAGAGGGCTTAAATTGGGATGACCTTATCCAACCTTCAACCTTGTTTGCCTTGAATCTGGGGCCACAACCGACTGAGGAGGACCCTACACTGGAAGAGTTTGAGGCAAGGAGGAAGATGCAAGAGGCAGAGGACAAAAGGACGTTCGCCAAGGCAGATAAGTATAAAGAATCAAAGTTAGGCCGTGCGCCCAAGCTGGTCATAAAGAAGCTAGTTCGACCACGCCCCAAGCCTCTGGAAGACAAGGACTTGACCGATTTTGCGCTGCTGCCACCGCTAGTAGATCCGCTAAGAGAGAGAAGCAGAAAAGAGTTGGATACGGCGTTGAAGAAAAAGAAAAAAAGGAGGACGGTTGCAGAGGGGAGTGAGGGAGGTCCAGTGTTCAAGAAGGTGAAGGAGGAGATGACGGAGGTATCCCCAGAAGTAGAGGTGGGGGAGACCAGGATTGGGGTGGGAGAGGCCAAGTGCCCAAGTGGCTAAGTGGTGAGTAGGATAGCCGAGCAAGAATAGTTGGTAGGAAGCGAACGGTTGGAAGACCAATCATCCAAGGATGTGTCTGTACAAGAAGTGTCCCCAAGTCCAAGGGTAGGGAGGGGGCGAGTGAGCAGAGCGGAGACGAGTGCCGTGTTGGAGACCGCCACGTATCATGTTCATGCAGTGGCCGGTCGTTCGGCGGGAGAAGGAAGTGAAGCCAAGGTCACCTCAGATCATCTCTTGGGGGTTGTGAAGGATGCATCCGTGCGGAAGATGGCACAATTTACAAAGGCCGACCTCCTGAGAGGGTTCTGTTCAGCGCAGATAGAAGCAACGGCCTTGGCGGTGGCCCTACTGAATAAGGCAGCTCATGCAAAGGTGGATGCAGAGCCACTGAAAGCCCAGCTGGAAGGGGTGAAGGCACAATTGCAAAACTTAAGGGTGGAGATGGCGGGTTAGAGAAAAGCAGCGTAGTGTGCCTGTGTAAAGGGCCTGGACTATGCACAAAGGGCGAAAAACATAGAAGTATTGGCGGTGGTGCAGAGTTACTTGGTAGAACGCGCCAAAGTAAGTCAGATTGAGGTCACCGCCGAGCTATCGGCCGCCAAGTCAGAACTTAAGGCGATGCGCCATAAGGTGGTATCACTAGAGTTTGCGTTGGCGAGTGCACAGAAGAAGATATGGGAGGTCCAAGAAGCCTAAGACACTGTCAAAAAGAGATTGGAAAAGGCCCTGTCAAATAATGAAGATCTGCGCGATCAGGCCTTGAAAGACAAAGAAGAGGCAGATGGGTGTGTGGCTGGGTTAGAGAGGGCCCTGGCAGAAGAGAGGGTCAAGACTGAGAAGTTAACCAGAAAGATGGCGTCTGAGAAGGTGGCCTATCTAGACCCTTGTGTGGCAGCGGTGGAGTAGTTTAAGGCGTCTCTTGAGTTCCAATGGCCATTGATACGGCGGTGGTGAGAGGCCTGGCCAGAGAGGGAGAAGGTGGTGCTGGCCCATCAGGAGCGGCTGCTACTGGGAAAACCAAAGAAGAAGTGATCCAGAGTTTTCAGCAGTCAGACTTCTATAAGCATAAGATGAGTCAGTACCAGGATAGTGGCTAGATAAGCTTCAAATATAAGGCGTAGGAGCTGTTCCCAGATGTGGACTTCAATCAGGTAAAAGTAGGGGAGGATGATGTCGCCCAGACTCCCCTGGATGAGGGGGTGGAAAAGGAAGACTTGGCGTCCAACGAAGGGGAGTGAAGGCTGGGTGTTTTTCCTTTGTTTTTGTTATTGTTGTTTTTGTTTGTTTGTTTGTTTGTTTGTTTGTTTTTTTTAAATGCGGTTTCTGTAATAAAGTGAATGTGGTTTCTGTAATAAAGTGTATGGTGGTGCAAATTGTTAATAAATAAAGGTGCAAGTTCTATAACGATTTGTTGTTGTGTAAGAATGATGAATGGTAAAATTAGATAAGCAATCTAACTTAGGTAAAAATGACCTGGGATAAGAATGAACTTGGATTTAACTAAGTAGTGGCACTATGTATAACTCAGTCTGGCCGGGTTCTTCACGATTAGTTTGGCTGAGGCTAGACTTAACTCAGTTTGGCTGAGCTCTTCATGCTCAGTCTGGCTGAGACTTGAAGGGCTCAGTCTGGCTGAGACTAGGTTTAACTCAGTCTGGCTAAGCTCTTCATGCTCAGTCTGGCCAAGGCTTGGAGGGCTCAGTCTGGATTAGACTTGGCTTAACTCAGTTTGGCTGAGCTCTTCATGCTCAGTCTGGTTAAGTCTTGGCTTAACTCAGTTTGGCCAAACTCTTCATGCTCAGTCTGGTTGAGGTTGGGCTTAACTCAGTCTAGCTGAGCTCTTTATGCTCAGTCTGGTTGAGAGTAGGTCAAAAACTTGACATTGAGGCACAACACAAAGAATGGGGATGTTAAATTGTTGTCGTTAAGGCACGGGCGAAAACAAACAAGTGTTTCGATAGGCAAAATGAAACATATAACAATTGAAAGATACAAAAACGGAAGATGCTGTTTTACTGGAAATAGAGTTTCAAGTGCTCGGCATTCCACGGATGGGAGAGGTCTCTGCCCTCCATGTCTTGGAGATGGTAAGTACTAGAGTGGGATCTGGCTTTGACAACGTAAGGTCCTTCCCATTTGGCTGCTAACTTGCCCTCGGTCGGATTTTTGGTTGCGAGGGTTACTTCGCGCAAGACCAGGTCTCCCGCTATGAACTACCGAGGTCAGAATCTGCGGTTATAATGTTTTCTCATTCTCTGTTGATATGATGTCTTCCTGACAACAGCTGACTCTCGAAGCTCTTCAACTAGATCCAGATTAGCCCGATGCAACTCCTCGTTTAGATCGGGATTCATATGTAGCATTCAGGGGGTCGGCCGACCTCCACTGGGATGACCACCTCGACGCCATATGTTAGGTGGAAAGGGGTCTCCCTAGTGGGGGTTCGAGCTGTGGTCCGATAAGCGCAGAGCACGTTTGGTAATTCTTCAGCCCAGAGTTCTTTGGTGGCTTCCAACTTGGTCTTAATGATCTTCAAAAGGTAGCGATTGGTGACTTCGACTTGCCCATTAGCTTAGGGATGGCCTGGGAAAGAGAAACATGGTCTGATATTGAGCTCTTCACAAAATTTTCTGAACTTGGAATTGTCGAATTATTTTCCGTTGTCAGAGATAATGGCCTGGGGGATTCCAAATTGGCACACGATTGACTACTAGATGAACCTGGTGGTGTTCCGTTCAGTGATGATAGCAAGGGGTTCTACTTCTATCCATTTGGTGAAGTAGTAAATGGCAGCCACAACGAACTTGGTTTGGCCCCCGCCAGTGGATAAAGGATTGACTAAGTCGATGCCCCACTTAGCGAAGGGGTAGGGACTGCTAAGTGTAATCAGTTCTGTTAGCGGGGCATGGGGAATGTTAGCAAAGCACTGTCATTTATCACATTTAAGCACAAATTCATTGGCATTTTGATTGAGCATGTGCCAGAAGTAACCTGTACGGAGAATCTTATAGGCCAGGGATCTGCCACCTAAATGGTTACCATAAACACCCTCGTGTACTTCTCTTATCGCATAGGTCGCTTGAGTAAGACTAAAACACCTGAGGTATGGGTGTGAGAATCCCCGTTTGTACAGTAGACCACAAATGATGACATAATTAGATGACCGGGCTCTAACTTTAGAGGCCTACTGCTTATCTTCTGGTAACTCTCCGCACTCCAAAAATGGAATGATGTCTTGGGCCCATGAGATAGGCTTGTTTTGGAGGAAGTGGATCTCTTGTGGGTTTGGCAAAGTCGCTGGATGGGTCAGGTATTCAATGTGGATGTCATGATTAAAGTCTGACCGATTGGCCGAGGCTAAGTGAGCCATTTCGTCTGCCTAAGAGTTTTCTGACCTAGGGATGTGCATGATCTGAAAAGTAATGAAGAGGCGGACGAGGGGAAGGGCGATGTTCCTGTATGCTCGCATTATCTCCTCATTTGCGTCGAACTCCCTAGTAATCTGTCCGATAACCAATTGGGAATCACTGAACACTTGGATATGGTCTACACCAATGTCTCTGGCCAACCAAAGACCTGCTATCAAGGCCTCATATTCGGCTTCATTATTGTTTGCGTCGAACAGAAAACGGAGGGCACACTTCAAGTACTCACCCTCTGGGGTGGTGAGGATTAGGTCGGCTCCACTACCCTTTTTGATAGATGAGCCATCGACACTGAGGGTCCAGGAGTGAGGGTCTTCTGCATTAGTGGTGACGTATGCTAGTGGAGGAGGTATGTTCGGAGTGAGATTGGTGAACTCCAAGATAAAATCGGCGACAGCCTGGCCTTTGATTGTTGTTCGGGGTCAGTAAGAGATTTCAAATTGACTTAGCTCAACGGACCATTGCATAAGTCTTCCTGACAATTCTGGTTGTTGCATGACCTTTTTTAGATGCTAGTCAGTGAGAACCACTATGGAGTGAGCTTGGAAATAGGGTCGGAGGCATCTGGAGGCTATGACCAAGGCCAGAGCTATTTTTTCTAACAAATGGTAGTTTTGTTAGGCCCCCCTGAGGGCGCGACTAATGTAGTAGACTGGACGTTGTACTGTGTGTCATCTTTCTTAATGAGGGCAGCACTGACCGCAGTGTTTGATACAACTAAGTAGATGAAGAGGGTTTCACCTGGCAGTGCTTGAGAGAGGAGGTGAGGGTTGGCCATGCATTGCTTCAATTGTTGGAAGGCCTTCTCAGATTTGGTGTTCCATTTGAGCACTTGCCGAAGGACTTTGAAGAATGGAAGACACTTGTCGGTTGCTCAGGAAATAAAGCGGTTGAGGGAGGCAACTCTGTCTGTGAGCCATTGAACCTCCTTGACCGTTCTGGGAGACCGCATTTCTATTAGGACCTTGATCTTTTCAAGGTTAGCCTCAATGCCTCGTTGGCTAACCATGAATCCTAAGAATTTCCCAGACCCCACACCGAAGGCGCATTTCTCCGGATTGAGCTTCATCTGATATTTGTGTAAGGTTTGAAAGGTCTCTCGCAGGTCTGCCAAGTGATTGGAGGAGAGTTTGCTCTTGACCAGCATGTCATCGACGTAGACTTCCACGTTCCGACCTATCTGCTGTTGGAAGATGACGTTAACTAGGTGTTGGTAAGTTACTCCTGCATTTTTCAAGTTGAATGACATAACACGATAGTGATAACTCCCTCTGTTGGTGATGAAGAAGGCGTGCTCTTGGTCGACTCGGTGCATCAAGATTTTATTATAGTTGGAGAAGGCATCCATGAAGCTAAGTATTTGATGTCCGGCAGTTGCGTCGACCAACAGATCTATCTAGGAAAGGGGGTAGCTATCTTTGGGGCACGCCCGATTGAGGTCAGAATAGTCGATGCAAAGTTATCATTTGCCATTATTTTTGTGGACCAAGACCACGTTGGATAACTATTTGGGATAGTCTACGTTTTTGATAAATTGTGCCTTCAGTAGTTTGTCGACCTCAGTGACGATGGGGGTATTGCGTTCTAGATGGAAAATACGTTGCCTCTAGCGGAAATGTCGGAAGTGAGGCTCAATACTAAGACAATGAGTAATAAAATAGGGGTCGATACCTGGCATGTCTGAGTGGGTCCAAGCGAAGATATCGTTGTGCTCGACTAAGAGAGCTGTGAGGTCAGCCTTTGCCTGAGAGGATAGTTGACTGCCAATCTTAGCTGTTTTGGCTGAATCGGTAGGATCAATAGGCACTTTGAAAAGTTACTCCACTAGTTCCCCCTGACTAACTCTTCCTCGTCTCCGACATCAAGGCCTTTGATGATCATAGCCTCCCTCATTTTGACCTCCTTTAGCGAGGCAATGTAGCACTCTCTGGCCATCGTCTACTTGCACATCACTGTGTCGGCCTCAAGGTCGGTCGGGAATTTCATGGCCAGATGGTAGGTGGAAGTGATAGCTTGGAAGGCATTGAGAGTCGTGCGATTGATGATGATGTTATAAGCAGAAGGGCAGTCGACGACGAGGAAACTGAGTAGTTTAGAGGTCTGCAATGGATATTCTCCAATGGAAATGGGGAGATCGATGGAGCCTATAGAGGTTACCCGATCCCCGATGAAGCTGGCCAGTGGGGTTTGGAAAGGGGATAACTTTTCTTCTTCTACCTTGAGTTGGCGATAGGCATTCAGGAAGATGATGTCTGAAGAGCTGCCATTGTCGACAATGACCTGTCTGACTTTGTAGTTTGATAAGAGAGCGGAGATGACGATGGGGTAACGAATACCTGCACAGTTTGTCTCCGTAAAGATAATGGGTTCAGGCCATTGCTTGGGTTGTTTGCAGGGGGCGGTCCAGTGTTGTTACTTCCTTGTCGGAGCCTTATCTGATTTTTCTGAGCTCGACTCGCTGTACCAATCGAGATGGTCCGCCACATGCGAGCCCGCTGACGATGACTCTGATCTCGCCAACCGGGGGGGTAGGATTGCCTTGTGCTCGGGGTTGTGATGGGCCTGGTCATTGTCTCGCTTAGGTTGTGCAGGTTGTCGGGGGGGAGTATGTCGACGGTGGTCCCCTAGCAGGTCGGTCATTGGCATTTGCGGGGGACGGGTTGCCATGAATCGACTAAGATTCTCCACTTGGTCTTTAAGGTTAACACATTTCTTAGTGTTGTGGTTGTGGTCTTGATAGAAACAGCAGTACTTGGATTGATCTCGCCGGTTAGAGGGAGATCGTGATGGTGGAGGCCATTTCAGGTTGTAGTCTCGTTGGATTTGGTTCAAGACGTGCTCCATGGGTGAATTAAGAGGGGTGTATCGTTCGAATTGACTAGGTGGTCGGGTAGGTGCCAGTCGGTCTACGCGGGTAGATCGGTCAGTATACTGAAAGGGTTGATGTAGATATTGAGAGGATCTGGGTTCGAGTTCTTTTCTTTTGTCCTTGGGGGGTGGGTTTTTGGATGTGAAGTCATAGCGGGCTACCGAAGAGTCTTCGACATTCATAAATTTTTGGGCTTTGGAAAGGAGATGGCGGTCGGAGGGTTTTTGAAAAGAGAGAAAAGGAAATCTGATTGGTGTAAACTGGCCATGAAAGCCGTAAGGATGACCTTGTCGTCGTTTTCCTCCACCTGTAGGGCTTCGATATTGAAACGGGTGACAAAACTACGCAACAACTTTCCTTCCCTCTGCCGGATATTGAGCAGTTGAGTTGTCGGACGTCTCTGGCGCTAAGCACCAATGAAGTGGCTCAGGAAGGAGTCATTTAACTGTTGGAAAGTAGAGACAGAGTCTGGCGATAGCTGACTGAACCATAGTCGCGCCGACCCCGTGAGCGCCACGGGGAAAGCTTGACATATGATTTCGTCAAGGAAAGTATGAATGATCATAAGGGTCCCGTACGCCTCAAAATGGTTGACAGGGTCGATTATGCCGTCGAAGGTGTCGATCGATGGCATCTTGAACTTGAAGGGTAGGGGTTTATATCTGATGGAGGAAACAAATAGGGAGTTGGCTGTTGTGAAAGGTTTACTCTGTATGTTCTGTATTACCTCTTGGAGTTGGAGTTTCATGGCTCGTAGTTCCGCGTCCCAAATAGGAACGTTGTCCCCTCCGGAGTGTAGCGAGGGCTGAACACTATTGGCATTTCCTTTAGGGACAGGTGCGTGATTTGATGGATGCAAGCCTTGAGGTGGTGGGTGTAGGTCTTGAGGTGGAGCCCGTAGACCCTCTAGGTTAGAAAGGTGGGCTTGTTGGAAAGGATGGCTCGGGGTCTGTTCTCGATTGGGAGGAATGTCTTGTGGTGGTGGAGAACGAATAGGGAGATTTCGTTGGAGTAAAGCATTGATCAAGGCCTGGTTTTGCTCGGTCAAGTGGTTGATGTTGTTGGCGAGCTCCGTGAAATACTGAGGTAGATTGTTTGGGTTAGAAGGCTCTGCTTGGGGGTCGACGACATTATGTTGAGAAGCCATGGATCTCGTTGTAACCATCCACCTCGACGGGAGGGAAGTAGAAGTAACTGGGAATGGGTCTCTGGCAACAATGAGCACAACTGTCAACCAGAGTTGTGGTTCCCACAGACGGCGCCAACTGATGACACTATAAACTTGGAGGATGGATAAGCCAGATTGATCCATACTTCAGATAGGTCTGTTAGGCTTATAGGTTGCAGAATACACCTGCAAAAACGGTCCAATGAGGGGAAGTCCCCCGGCAGACACTTTGACGATCAAGTTAGTTCAAGACAAGGAGGTTGTTCTAGAGAGATAATATACGAGAGGAGTGAGAGAAAACTTAACCTATGCCGTTCTTTTTAATTTTTTTATCTTTTTCATTCATCATTTCCTTGTCCCTTTCCAGCTGTCTCGTTGGCCGTAAGTCTAAGGTTTAGCTGACCTCATTCACGGTGAGCCTGTTTTCTCCTACGTGAATGTGCTGCCGCATTTAATGCTACCAAAGTCTCATTAATGGTTGTTGTATGGGTGTAATAACTTTGCAAATCTTTATCTGCTTACGTGGCTGGTTCCCTGCTTGACAAGTGTTTAGATGCCAGATGTAAAGCTTCAGTTCTTTCTATTACCATTGATTCTTATTATCAGTGGCATGGTTTCATCAATTTCAATATTTGGGGTTGCTCTACACTCGTGAAAGACTCTGCAAGCATGATTTTAAGATTAAAATTTAAAAGTTGGAAACATATTAACTAAATGTCTATACGAAGAGTAGCAATACATGGAAGTAGTTGTATTTAAGTCTTTAGGCAATGAGCTACTAGTTTTAAACTTGCAGATCTTGATACCAATGAATTGCAATGGTGGTTATATTCTATGTTACACGGACTCGGGTACGAGTATCGGGGTGCGGGTGTGTATTTAGGGGTTAGACACTTCAAAATGAAAAATTAAGGATCCGTGGATATGGATTTAAATTTAGATACGGATACGAGGATACGTTAAATAGTTTTTTTTTTATAAATATATTTATTTTATGAAGATGAGTTTAAAAAAAAAAAGGAATAAATAACAGATTTTGTTAAATAAAACAAATAAAATATAAATAACAAATAAAAAAAATTATAAAAATTATTTTAGATATAAAATAAATTATATTCTATATGATGAAATAAGTTATTTTTATTTTAATAAAGATGTTGGCCAAATACAAAACACTAAAAAACTAAATAGGCCCAAACTTATTTTATTTAGGCCCAAACAATTAATAAAGCCAGAATAAAACACCATAGGCTCAAACAAAACAAGGCAGATACAAAACACTAAATAGACCAAAACTTTTATTTTATTTATTTTGGTCTAGCCCATTAGCCAAACCCAACCCTAGCGAATGCTTTCCAGCTGTATATAGCTAGTCAAACTCTCTCTCTTCTCTCACATTTTTTCTCCTCTCTCATCTCTCTGAAATACGCACAGTAGAGTTCAAAAAAAAGAAAAGAAAAAAAGAAGAAATATGTACAGCACGATCGAATCGAAGCTCTCTTCTCTTTCTTCTTTTTTCCACTTGGTGATTATGACTCTTTCTCTCTCTCTCAATTCTATCTCTAGATGATGTGGTTATTATAGCCAACATTCACTCGTCGATGAAGTTATGATCCAACAAATCTAGATCTCAAACCCAACACGTCCATGTAAGTATTTCAATCTTCTTCTTCCTTTTCGATTAGCCATGTTCGAGAGAGAGGACGCGAATCTGACACAGATCCCATATCCGTACCCGTGTCGTATCGACACGGGTATTTCGCCTTCAACTGCCGAGTCCATGTAACACAGGTTATATCTGATCATGTGACAGGGTATTTAGGGCATTTAAAAAACTTTAGTTGATGGCATAAGTTAAATCTATTAGTTGACTTAACAGTAAGTTAACTAACGGAGGGGTTTTTTTGTAATGTAGTTACAAACTTCAGGGAGGGGATGTAATTTGTAGAACTACATGGGTCTTATTGTATTAGTCTGAAACTTCAAGAGATGTCAGTATAATTAACCCAATTTTTTTTAAAAAAGAAGGTTTATTCTGCTAAAATTTTAAGTTTTTTTTATTTTTATAATAATGTTTAAGACTCCTTTTTTTAGGAGTTTCATGACCTCCAATGTGATATTGACCTTTGATGTATGTGTAAAATTTACTCATGTATATACAAACTCCATATTATGATTGGTTGAAATGAGAGTGAGATTATGGGAATTATGTATGTGGGGTGTCAATCACAATTGTTTTTTTTAATCCCCCTCAAAAAGAAAAGGCACATGAATTGTAATCCCCACGCGCCTCCGAAATCCGTGAAACACACTTCGTTCGAGCAACAAGTAAAACCCTAACCTTCTTGAATCTTTTACCGCTCTAATTTTAGGGTTTTGTTCAAACTCAAAATCAGCAGAGGAAAATGGCGATTTTTGCCGGGAACTTTGTCTGCAAAGCATCATTTGGTCTTCAATGTCGAGCCCTATTGATTCCCTGGTGAGAAAATCTTCAATTTTCCAAATCTCCTTTCATTTTCTTGTTTGATTTCGGAGAATTTGTCGGAAAATCAAAAGAAATTGAACCCAATTTAACTTCCTGGTTTTACTTTACTATACTTATGACTTCTCAGCACCCAAACAACATGTCAAAATTTCGGTCAACAAAAAGTTCAATGAAAAGTGGAGTACGTATATATGTGTCTGTGTTTTTTTCTTATGAGAAAGATTGAATTTTTAGGATGAAGAAGGGTTGTGGCATTGGCTGTTCGAGTGGTAGAGCAATATCTTCTTTCATTTTCTTGTTTGATTCCTGAGAAATTGTGGGAAAATCAAAAGAAATCGAACCCATTTAACTTCCAAGTTTTACTTCAGTATTCTTATGACTTCTCAGCACCCAAACAACATGTTAAAATTTCTGTTAATGAAAAGTTCAATGAAAAATAGAGTATGCATGTGTTTGTGTTTTTTCTTATGAGAAAGATTGAATTTTTAGGATGAAGAGGAGTAGTAGCATTGGGTGTTCGAGTGGCAGAGCCAATAGTTCTTCATTTCCAGTTAAGTACATTCCCAAGAAAACTTTGAAGAAGGAAAAACCTGAAATTTCCAAGAAAACATTGAAGACTGAAAAATCTCAGACTGAAAAACCTCAGACTTCTTCTACATCCAAGAAGGCACCTGAGAATAAAGTAATAAAAAATGGTTCGGACCATAATGCATTGAGATTTGAGGTTCATAATGATGGCAAGAGTTTACAGAGGAGCTTTGTGTTGGATAAAAACTCACAAAATCAAAATCAAAATCAAATGCCCATTCATTACTTAACCTATCATGCCAATCAAGGTAAAGTTGTAATTTTTTTTTCTAGTTTTTTTGTTACTTGAGTATTTAAATTAGCACAGTGCCCTTTCAAACTATTATTCTATTTCAATATTATCAATTGTTTGCACATATGAAATAAATAAATAAAAATTGAGCAATATTTCTCAGAATTGAAGGAAGAAACTGATTATGACGAGGGAGTTGTGGATTGTGAATCCATAGAAGAACCTAAGGAGGTTGTAGAGGAATTGGAGATTCATTGGGAGAAGAACCCTCACTATCAGGAAGCATTACAAGGTGTTAAAACTAATAAACAAGATGCAGAGAAGATGGCAATTGAATTACTTGCAACAAGGTTAGTGTATCATTTTGGTAATATATTTGTGAGTCTGGTTTGTTATTCTTTTGATGTGTAAAACCTACTAAAATACTGATTATAAAGGCATTACTTGAGTCATGTATTAATCTTTTTGAAAATAGTGGATTATATTGATCGGCAAAGTGTCTGTGATTTGTGTGTTCAACTTGTGGATGCTTTATCTATGCTTATGAACTTGCTTAACACTAGCACACACAATTTAAATTGGTTAGAAAATTTTAATTAGCTGGTAATATCACCTTTGAGCCCATTTATCCCACTGTACACTAGTTTGTGTATCCATTATGCATTTTCAATTTTAAAACCAGTATTATACGAAACAGATATGCATAGTTTGGTAGATACTTGATAATGAAATGTGATGCCCTTAAACCTAAGCTCACAATTATGGCATCATTAATGCCTACATATGACAATCGAAGCATCCAGTTTTATCAATGATTTATTATCAGTTTGATTTTCCCCTCATATTATTGTGCTTTAATTCTAAATTTTCAGATGTGCATCCCTAGAGGTACATTTTCGTGATTGTGTGTAACAAGAAGTCTTCTTCTTCTTCTTCTTCTTTTTCCCCCCCTCCAAATATTAAAAAATGAGAGAGACAGAGGGACAGAAGAAGAAGAAGTTATAAGTTTGAACTGTGTTTCCTTTCTTTACAGAGCATTTACAGCTGTTGAGCTGAGAAAGAAACTGTATGGGAAGAGATTTCCTCCTGATATTATTGATGCAGTGATCATGGACTTCCAGAGCAGGTTTGTAACCAAGTAATAGGAAGATTATCCTTTTGAATCTTTCTTTCTTTGTTCTTCTTCTTCTTTTTCCTATCATTCTTTTTGTTGCACTGGATTACATTTCTTCATTTTCTAACCAGAAGTGTAAGCCTGTAACATTTCCCAAATCCAAAATTTTTATTTTATGAGTCCCATTTGTGTCTTTGACTCTTCTAGTTTGTTGTAGGGGTTTGGTCAATGATTGCTTGTATGCTGAAACATTTTCCCAGTCTAGGTTTTCTTCCTCAAGTTGGGGACCGAGGCGGATCAAGCAAGTAAGCAATTCTCTTTGTATCTATTTCTTCTGGTGAAATTTTATGGCATAAACCTTATCAATGTGCTTCTTCAAGAATTTTGTGGCTTTCTTAATTAGCTTTCTTAATTAAAGTTGGCCCAAATCCTTTTTTTTTTTTGGGTGAACAAGGGGCCGCAGCCAAAACAAAGATAAAAAGACCTACAAATTAACCATCCTGGGGGAACTAGTCCCCTGCAGATCATGATCCAAAGCTATAGCCAAAGAAGGAGGCTCAACAACCAGCACCTCACTCCGTACATTCATCCCAAGAGCTTCTTTAGCAAGAATATCTGCACACCCATTAGCCTCTCGCTAAATTATTTGAATATCCTATTCCCAATCTGGGTCCATCAAATCCCAAATTCCTTGACAGATATTGAATTGAGGGTGCATAGGAGTTGCCTTTTTAACAGCTTGAATGGTTTCCTATGAGTCAGACTCAAGGATAATCCGGTGATGCTCATGCATTCAAGCAAACTAAAGCCCCTTCCAAATACCCCACAGAATGGAAGAAGAGCCCACTCGATGCTTGAATCCACCAAGCCACGAACCTTGGGCCGAGCAAATTAGTCCACCACATGCAGCATGACCACTTCTCTTTGCTACCACACCATCAACATTTATCTTGACCTGAAAGAAATAATGTATAGAGAAAGAGAGAGAATAAATTGTATGTATTATTATTGATTGATGTAATGTTATATCTATTACAATGATTCATGATTCCTATATATAGAAGAGAGTGAGTGTGTAGTAGGTAAGGAGTAGGTGAAGTGGAGGTGGTAGTGGTGTAGTGGGTTAGGTTTAGTGGAGTAGGTGAGGTGGTAGTGGTGTAGTGGGTTAGGTTTAGTGGAGTAGGTGAGGTGGTAGTGGTGTAGTGGGTTAGGTTTAGTGGAGTAGGTTTAAGTGGGTGAAGTAGGTGGAGAGTAGGTGGATTTTAGCAGCCCCCCGCAAACTCAAGGGGGATAGGAACTAACCAACTTGAGTTTGGAGAGAGTAACAAAATAAGAAAATACATAAAAATAAAAGAGGATAGGTGACACTGTATGGTCGTGTCAGACCATTGGTGAAGACACTGGATGGTGGTATCATAACGTTGTAGAGGACACTGTATGGTGGTGTCATACCGATGTAGAAGACAGTTTATGGGGTCATGTCGGACCGTTGTAGCAGATAATGCTGTGACAGTTGTTGTGACAGTTTACGGAGTCTTGCTGGACCCTTGTAGAAACTAACCGGAATCAATGTCGGGACAGTTTACAGAGTCTTGTCGGACCCATAAAGGAGCTAATCGGAATCAATGTAGAAGACAGTTTATGGGGTCATGTCGGACCGTTGTAGCAGATAATGCTGTGACAGTTGTTGTGACAGTTTACGGAGTCTTGCTGGACCCTTGTAGAAACTAACCGGAATCAATGTCGGGACAGTTTACAGAGTCTTGTCGGACCCATAAAGGAGCTAACCGGAATCAATGTCGGGACAGTTTACAGAGTCTTGTCGGACCCATGAAGGAGCTAACCGGAATCAATGTCGGGACAGTTTACAGAGTCTTGTCGGACCCTTAAAAAGTCGCACCCTCAAAAGGTGTGCCCAATCCATAAAAAGGCGTGCCATCAAAAGGCGTGCCCAATTCATAAAAAGATGTGTCATCAAAAGGCGTGCCCAATCCATAAAAAGACGTGCCATCAAAAGGCGCGCCAGACACGCGGCGATGCACGTGATCGACAGTGCGCGTGTCGGCCTCTTCGTCATGTGCTATATAAATGAAGGCGGAGGCTGAGAGACCATGTAGAAATCAAACCAGTCTGAAACCTCTGAAAAACTCTTCGTGGGCTGAGAGAGATACACTGGTAACACTCTGTAAACACTCTGTAACCAACCCATCTCTGAAACACTCAGCAACCATAACATGGCCTCTTCTTCCCGTCCAGCTACCCAGAACATGGCCTCCTCTTCCCGTGGTCTGCTTACGCTCTTTCCGGAACTGAACGAGTCCACAAGAGAAATAACTGGTGCGGTGGCCAGTGAACCCCAACTAAACACTTCTGGGTTTGCTCCTTTGAACTTTCCGATGCGGTCGGTGGAGCAAAAAATGGCGGTGCAAACTGATATTGAGGCCAATCAGTATACTCTGAAGTCATGTGTGGAAACCATGACGGCGGTCACAAACTTGTCGCACCGGCTGCAGAGCAGGACAAATGAGGTGCAGCAGTTAAACGCCCAACTGGCTCTGCTCCAACGCATGTATAAGGATGCGCGAGCAGAGATAAGTGTGCTAAAGGCGGAAAACAAGGAGCTGAAGCGGAAGGCCACCGTTATGTTCCGATTTGGAGGGCCGCCATATGCTGTAGTGGAGGAGCAGGGAGGAGTGAACTTGCTTGGTGGTCTAGGAAGCACGGAGGCAGCACCGTCAAGGGCCGCTCAGGACGGAGGCAAAAAGAAGAGACCGGCGGCAGAGTAGAGAAGAAAAATCCCACTGTGGGTGTGGTTGTTGTTGTTGTTGTTTTTTTTTTTTTTTTTTTTTTTTTTTTTTTTTTTTGGTGTAAAATGGTGATCGGGGTGAGCCCCAACATGAATAAAATAAGGGAAGGTTTGGTGTGCAAATTTGTATTGTTTTTTTTTTTTTTTTTTTTTTTTTTTTTTTTTAATATATATATATATATATTCTATATATTCTAGTGGGATGAATGATGAGTTGTATGAAACGATGGGAACAAGTCCATGTGGGTTAGGGAATGGCGATGATAATGTGTTGTGGGTGGTGGAAAAAGTAAAGTGAGAGGGAGACACACTGTAACATATTAACATAGTTTATCTTAGGTTTACCGGCACATTCCTTTTCTGAAGATATGCATTCCAGCTCAAACCACTTCAAATAATTCACAAATCTCATCATCACCTCACGTGATAAGAAGACAAATTTGCAGCTGTAACACTGCCCAACGTGGGTGAACAGTTGGTTGATAAAAGTCCTTTGGTGAAGTGATGGCGAATCATCCTCACTCTTGAGCCCCTCCATTACACCAACTTTGGTACCGTTTACCTTGGAAGGGGCTTGTGCATTGGCCTTAACCTGCAAACCCCCAGTGGCAGCAGATTTTGATTTAATCCCTCGTGCATCCACATTTGCTGGAGGTCCTCCAAGCTTGCTGGATGTCTTGGCACCAGAATCGAGTGGAGGAGATGCAACTGGAAAAAAATGTAGAAGTAGCGGCGGTAGCAACCATTATGAAAAATCTATCACCAAGCTGAGAAGAATCTGGAAGAGCACGGTAGAAAACGTCAGAAATTGGATGTTTTGGTGGCAGATTCGAAGCTGTCTGAGTGCGGAAAAGCAGTTGAGAATTGCGTGATTAGTGAAGGTCGTTTGGTGGAGAACGGTGAATCAGAGACGACGTCTGCGAAACAGTGTGCATCTCCGACTTCAAATGTGACAAACGAGCCTGAGGTGGCTCAGAAATGCCCTAAGTTAGGCATGACTTCTGTGCGTGGAAGGAGGAGAGATATGGAAGACGCTGTGGCCATTCACCCCTTGCTTTGCCGCCGGAGTAGTCAGAATCCGGCGGATTTGCACTTTTTCGGCGTTTACGACGGCCACGGTTGCTCACATGTGGCGATGAAGTGCAAAGATCGATTGCATGAGATAGTGAGAGACGAGCTCGAAAGCCACGAAGAAGATTCGTGGAAGAAAATGATGGAGCGAAGTTTCTCTTCTTGCAGAGTTACGGCTGTGGAGAGTGGAAGGTATGTGTAGAAAATTCCAGCGGGCAGCAAAGGCAAAGGTGTCGGCCGGCTGCCCGCCGGTGAGAAAGAAATACAGGCTTAAATCTTATCGCTCTGATACCATGAAAGAAATAATGTATAGAGAAAGAGAGAGAATAAATTGTATGTATTATTATTGATTGATGTAATGTTATATCTATTACAATGATTCATGATTCCTATATATAGAAGAGGGTGAGTGTGTAGTAGGTAAGGAGTAGGTGAAGTGGAGGTGGTAGTGGTGTAGTGGGTTAGGTTTAGTGGAGTAGGTGAGGTGGTAGTGGTGTAGTGGGTTAGGTTTAGTGGAGTAGGTGAGGTGGTAGTGGTGTAGTGGGTTAGGTTTAGTGGAGTAGGTTTAAGTGGGTGAAGTAGGTGGAGAGTAGGTGGATTTTAACATGACCCATCCAGTTGAAGGTCGTTGCCATGCAATATGAATAGAGGTCATACTCGGACCCTTGTTCAAACGGTCCTTATGAACCTGGAATTCATGCACTCTACCCTTAATATATTCCACTAGTTGGAAAGGTTCTTCAAACTTTAGATCATGAATTTGTTGATTCCGCCAAAACCATGAAGAGGACATAGGGCCCACAAACAAGAAGGGCCAGTTTTTCGAGCTGGAATCAACTCTCTACGGTAATCCCAAATTCATATCTATCCACTGGTTTAAAGGTAGTGAAAAAAATAACATCCAGGGGGAGGGGGGAATATTTTCTTGCCAAATCATTCTTGCTCTTGAACAGTCTCAAATAGCATAGACTGTTGATTCATTGCGGTGGAGACAGAGTGCATGACAAATCAGGTGCTAATTGTCGCTGATGCTTCATAGCATTGGTTAACAATCGATCACTCCGGGCTAACCACGTAAAGTATTTCTATCTATTCGGCCCTTTAGCCTTCCATACTAGTCTCCAATCCTCTTGAGATTCCTCCATTTGAGTGTTTTGACTCCGAATAGATAGATAAGCAGATTTGGTAGAGAAAGTACCGTGAGTAGAATGTTTCCACGCTAGGTGATCGGTATTTTCTTCACCGCTAACTACCACAGGTAAAAGGAGCTCTAATATATCTCTCGGAAACCAGTATGATAACCTATTCCAATCCCATCCACCATCATCTCGCCAATAATCAGCAACTTTCAAGATCAATTCATCCCTAGATGGAGGGGTAAGACACATTGAAGGAGAGGAATGTCTCCAATCCATAGATCCTGTCACGACCCAACCCAGAGGCTTTGGGCTGGAATCGCAACTTGTTAATTAATTGTAATATTAACAAATTAAATGGCACAAGCGGAGGTAGAATGGAAGTAAAAAAAATAATTAAATAGAAAATTTACTTCATTAATGGTCGAAAATATATCCATGGGGCTTTTATTATTTTATTATGTGGTGACATAACTTTAGAAAAAGAAAAGAAAGAAAAAGAAAAGAAAACAAAGTGTAACAGGTTGACATCAAATTTCGTGCGGTCCCACTATACGAGGTTACAGTTCTTCTTTACAGCTTATCACCTGAAAGGGGTAATAGCTATAAGCACACTGCAGAGTGAGAAATATTATGTCAAAACTATAGGAGATACAAAATAACAAATTATTTAAGTGGTACAAACTGAAATATAGAAATTATGTAAATAAATAATTATAACCACGGTACAGAACAGAACAGAGGTCACTGGAGTGACAGTCAGAACAGAAGTCAATGGACTCAGGACAAACAGAGAGTCACAAAGTGACCAAACAGAGGCTAATAATTATTTAAGTCTCCAAAGGCATGGGACTCCCATAGTGGTACTTATAAAACATAATTGTTTAGGTGCCGTTTGGTAACACTTACGTTTTCAGTTTTCTATTTATATTTACAAAAATTTTAAAAACTCAAATAAAAACTTGTTTGGTAAATTTTTGATTTATAAATCAGTGGTCTCAGTTTATAAATTTGGCAAAAAAATGTAAACCCAAAAAATGTGTTTCCATTTTGAGTTTTCAGTTTTTTTTTTTTTTAATCACCCAACACTAGTCACCACCCGCCACCATTTTCCACCACTGTCTTCCGCCACCACCATCTTCCGCCACCACCACTCACCACCTACCACCACCTGCCACCACCACTCACCACCCACCTGCCACCACCACCCGCCGCCACCACCCACCTGCCACCCACTCGCCACCACCACCCACCCCTCGCCGCCGCCGCCACCCACCTGCCATCCACTCGCCACCACCCACCACCTGCCACTACCATCCATTGCCAGCCACCTACCTGCCACCACCACCCACCTGCCACCAACCCGCCATAGCATAACCACCACCACCATCCACCATAGCATAACCACCACCACCACCACCATCACCCACCACCCACCCACCTGCCATCCAACACCACCTATTCGCTACCACCCACCACCCGCCACCATCACCCACTCACCACCTACCCGCTACTACCCGCCATCCGCCATCCGCCATCCACCTGCCACCACCACCACCACCCACCCACCATCACCACCCGCTACCTACTAGCCACGACCACCCACCCACCATCCGCCACCTACTTGCCACTACCACCCACTCTCTACAACCCGCCACCGTCACCCACCCACCTACCATCACCACCCGCCACCACCTGTCACCACCACCACCCACTCGCTACCACCTACCACCCACCACCCGCCACCGTCACCCACCCACCCACATCACCAACCGCCGCCTACCCGCCACCACCACCACACGCTACCCACCTGCCACCGCCACCCACCACCACCCACCACCACCACCCACTCGCTACCACCCACCACCGTCACCCACCTACCCGCCGCCGCCACCACCACCACCACCACCCACCCGCCACCACTTACCACCACCCGCTACCCACCACCCATCGTCACCACTTTTCACCACCGCCTTCTGCCGTCACTTTCCACCACTTGCCATTTCTCACTCTTTTTTATATTTTAAATTTTTTTTAAACATTTTGTCAATTACCAAACGCGTTTGTAGTTTATGTTTTTCTAAAAATGAACAAAAAAAAACAAAAATCAATTTATAAAATTTTTGTAAATATAAACTGAAAACGTAAACCTTACCAAACAGATAAAATCATTGTCAAATAATTTTTAAAATTTAAACAAACATATCCATGAGTTTCAATTTAAATAAATAGAGTTCTGAAAATAATCAACGTAATCAAAATATTAGTATAATTTATAAAACACAAATTGCGTAAAATAAGTTATGGTAACTTAAAACGTACGTAAAATATATTATGGTGACTCAATGTATAATATAACCCACCTTAATTTTAATTCTTACTATTTTCTTTCTATTTACGCTGGCTTTTCGAGGCCCTTTTTCCTCAATCCTTTTTGTGATTTTTTTTTTGGCCTTCGATTCACCCCCTTATATACTTGAGCTTTACATGGTGACTCACCCTTATTTATTATCCTCTTGGATGATTCACTTATCTACCTAATAGGCTTAACAGGTTGCTTTTTCTTTAGGTGACTAGCGAATAGTATACCTTTTACCATATTTCCTTTTTGGCCCCAACTTTTATCATAATTTCGTAGTTGTGTTGTTTTGGCCCCAAATAATATATTAATCGCACTTTTAATAAACCAATCACGAATTAGATTACACCTTAGTACGTACAACTACATAATAATTTATATTTATATATTTATTTTATTATTATTATTATTTTGTATTAACATGGTGTTAATTAAACGTTTGGGGCAAGGCTGATTATGCGGGTTGGTCCGAGATATTGTCCGCACGTGTAGGCACGACTCTGCCTCCACGATAAGTATGCTACATCATCAGGATCTGTCTCCACGATAAGTATGCTATATCATCAGGATCGGCCTGTACATATATTGGCCAACCCATGAATTGGGCAAGGCCTGGATGTAGTCGCCTGACTATGTCTTCAAAGTCTCTCCATTCTTCTGGCGAGGCGGGGGCATGGTGCACTCCTAAGATTCCCCCCAAACTCATAGCCTCGAGCTCATTCCAAAAGGCCTCATCAAGAATAAACTTGGACATTCCTACATCACCAGAATTAATCATGATACAAACATAAAATTCTACAAGGTTAAAAAATCATTGCTCTGATACCATATTTGTCACGACCCAATCGCAACTTACTAATTAATTCTAATCTTAACAAATTAAAAGGCACAAGTGGGGACAAAATTGAAGTAAGAAAATAATTAAATAGAAAAGTTACTTTGTATGATCAAAAATACATCCATGGGGCTTTTATTATTTTATTATGTAGTGACATAATTTTAGAAAAAGAAAAGAAAACAAGTGTAACAGGTCGGCATCAAATTCCGTACGGGTCCTACTATATGAGGTTACAGTTATACTTTACATCTCATCACCTGAAAGGGATAACAGCTATAAGTACACAGCAGAGTGAGAAATATTATGCCAAGAGTATAGGGGACACAAAATAACCACGGATAGTTATTTAAGCTAAAACAGTAACATAACTTTATTTGAATAAACAAATTATTTAAGTGGCAGAAACTGAAATAAAGAAATTATGTAAATAAATAATCATAACCATGGTACAGAATTGAACAGAATAGAGGTCACTGGAGTGACAGTCAGAACAGAAATCAATGGATCCATGACAAACAGAAGACCACAAAGTGACCAAATAAAGGCTAATGGTTATTTAAGTCTCCAAAGGCATGAGACTCCCGTGGTGGTACTTACAAAACATAATTGTTTATAAAATCATTGTCAAATAATTTTTAAAATTTAAACAAATATATCCATAGGTTTCAATTTAAATAAATAGAGTTTCGAAAATAATCAACGTAATTGAAATATTAATACAGTTGATAAAACACAAATTGCGTAAAATAAGTTATGATAACTCAAAACATATGTAAAATATATTATGGTGACTCAAGGTATAATATAACCAACTTTAATTTTAATTCTTACTATTTTCTTTCTATTTACGCTAGCTTTTCGAGGTCCTTTTTCCTTAATCCTTCTTCTTGTGAATTTTCATTTTTTATTTTTGTTGGCCTTCGATTCACCCCCCTTATGTACTTGGGCTTTACATGACTCACCCCTTATTTATTATCCTCCTGGATGATTCACTAATCTACCTAATTGGCTTTTTCTTTAGGTGACCAGCGAATAGTACACTATTCACCATATTTCCTTTTTGGCCCCAACTTTTATCATAATTTCGTAGTTGTGTTGTTTTGGCCCCAAATAATATATTAATTACACTTTTAATAAACTAATGCCGAATTAGATTACATCTTAGCATGTACAACTATGTAACTATTTATATTTTATATATTTATTTTATTATTATTATTATTTTTTTGTATTAACATGGTGTTAATTAAACATTTAGGGTGTCATAGATCCAACCAGAAATTGATTTCACTGCCATTGCCAACCCTCCATTGAGTCCCATCCTTAACCACTAATGCCCCTTTCGAGATACTTCGCCATGTGTATAAGGAATTGGATGGGCATGGATCCCATAGCTTTTTACTCAAGGCTAAGTACTTGTTACGGAGTGCAACAACCCAAGGAGTAAACTCATGTAGAGCTTGCCAACCTAACTTTGCTAAATTGACATCTCTCATATTCCGTAAGCCCAGACCCCCCCTTAGCTTTAGGCTTGCACACCTTTTCCCAGGCCACTAAAGACATACATTGGTGAGTTTGATCCCCTCTCCATAAAAATCGGCGATGACATTTATCAATGGTAGCACAAACAGAGCTAGGAAGGAATGTAGACTGCATGGCATAAGCAGGAATGGAAGATGTCACCGACTGAATAAGGGTAGCTCGGCCAACCAAAGACAATTGACGGGCCTTCCATCCTGCTAATTGATCACGGACTTGATCAATAGTGTGCTTGTAAGTATTCTTGGAGACCCTATTGTGTAGTAGTGGAACACCCAGGTATTTTCCCAATCATGTGTATACTTTCGCCTAATTTCTCAATACAGAAGTGGAAGAGGTAAGGGGAAAGAGGGTCTCATTGCCGTAACCCTCTGGTTGGTTGAAAACAAGAAGTGGATGCACTGTTCCAAAGGACCGCAAGCTGTGTTGTAGATACACATTTCATAATTAATGAGACCCAGGAAGTAGGGAAACCAATCTCATTCAAAACCTGTTCCAAAAAATGGCCATTCAATTCGGTCGTATGCCTTTTCAAGGTCAATTTTAATTGCCATGGCCCCTTTTATACTTTTGGACGTTTTCATGGAGTGAAGTAGCTCTTGAACAATCACTATATTATCTGTAGCTTGTCTGCCAGGGATAAAACTTCCCTGCAATGGACTAATTATCTTAGCCAGAAAAGGGCATACTCAAAACACTAGAATTTTAGACAAAATTTTCATCGTGACGTTGCTTAGGGAGATGGGGGCGAAATTGATTCATATTAAAAGGATGTTTAACCTTAGGAATGAGGGTGATTAGAGTCTTATTTAAGTCCAATGGGATTGTGAATTATGTAGTTTATATTATTCATTAAGGATAGTTTAGTACTTTAGGTTGTTAGGGTTTCATTCTATTAGAGCTTATATATTTGTACTTCTTTTGATTAATCAATATACACAAGTTTTCTCATCTGTTATCATGGTATCAGAGCCACGTTACAGACGTTAGCATACCTTTCGCAGAAAGCATCGACCATCGCACCATTGTAGCCCCTTTCTCTCTCTTCGCAACGCCTTCGCCGGGGGTTCTCTGTTCTCTTTGTCGCACTTCGAAGCTCGACCCATCGACTGGTACCTTTGGTTCGATCGATTCTGTGTGACTCTGCTTGGTAATCTGTCTCTCCCTCTGGTTCACACGATCAAAGCAAAGTCTGATCTTGTGCTCAACTTCGCTCTAGATCTGGTATTTGAAATCAACTTCGCTCCAGACCTGAGTTTAGGTTCAGTTTCTCTCTCTCTCTCTCTTTTTGCATTGCCTTGGTTCTCTCTCTGATTGCTATTTGAGGATGATTGGGTCACAATGGTTATTATAAGTTTGACCTCACTGATTATTTAATTATAGCAATAGTAACTCTGGATATTTAATTGTGACTCTACTTTGACTATACTGTGTTGCCTAATTATAGTATCATGGCTGACGATAAATTGCAAGCTATTACTACTAAATTAGATGGTACCAATTATTCTTATTGGTCTCATGTAATGAAAAATTTTATAATGGATAAAGGCATGTGGAACTATATTATTGGTATGACTATTAGACCTATGGAATCTCAAGAAACTGAGGCCGATGTTGCTAAATGGGATAAGGAAAATGCACAAATTCTTACTTGGTTTCATAATTCAGTTCAAACTACCGTTGGTATGAATTTTTCCAAATATTCTACTTCTAAACTAGTTTGGGACTATTTGAAGACTATGTACCTTGAGTCTAACTTTGCAAAACAGTATGAACTTGAGATGTCTATTCGCAGTGCTAGTTAGAAAGATAAGTCCATTAAGGAGTTCTACAATGAGATGACTACTTATTGGGATTAACTTGCTTTGATGGAACCGTCCGATTTGCAGTTACTTGACATTTATATCAAATATCGGGAGAAACAACATCTTGTTCAATTTCTTATGGCCCTTCGTGATCAATTTGAGCCATTTCAGGGAGCTATTCTTCATCGGTCTCCCTTGCTTTTTGTGGATGGTGCTGTCAGTGAGCTTATTGCGGAAGAAACTCGGTTTAAGGTGGCTCATGGTACTCCTACTTCCTAATCAATTTTTGCCACTCCTCCGCTGTTACCCACTCCATCTTCTCATTTATTTCAAGTTACTGGTAAGCCTAAGCCTCGGGTTTCCATGGATGAGTGCAGCTTCTGTCATCAGAAAGGCTATTAGAAACATGCATGTCCTAAACTTTTGCAGCCCAAGGGTCGTTCATCTGGTTCACCATTCGCTAAGCCGACATTTTCAGGATCTCGCTCATCTGCTGCTTTTTATGCACCAGTTTCTGAGAATGATCCATCTTCCAATATGCAGTCTATGTTTGAGCAGTTCAAGTCTTTCATGGTGGCCAATCCAAATCTTTCGTCCCAAGCCTTGGCTATGACTACCACTCAGTTCGGTTTGTTTGGTTCATCCACTTCAGGTAATATCCATACTTCGTGGATCTTTGATTCTAGTTGTTCACATCATATGACCCCTGTTGCATCTCTCCTCAGTAATTGTGTCTCTCCTTCTTCTTCTATCACTATTGCTACTGCTAATGGTTCTTCTATGCCTGTACACTCGGTTGGTTCTATTTCCTGTTCCCATTTGTCTCTTTCTCCTGTATTTTATGTGCCTCACCTCTCACTCAGTCTTATTTCTATTAATCAATTATCTGATTCCAGTTTTGATGTTGTTTTCTCTTCTCATTGTGTTGTACAAGACCGAGTATCCAAGAGATAGATTGGGATCAGGCGTAGAGTTGGAGAACTATATATCTTGGACAGCTTGCATGTTCCTCTAGAAGTGTCTTCTACTGCATTGTCTTCTTTTTGTTTAAACAATAAGTCTTCTTTGTTTTATATTTGGCATTCTAGGTTAGGTCATCTGTTGAGTAATCGGTTGAGGATGTTAGTTAGGTCTGGACATTTAGGCAATTTTCCCATTAGTGATATTTTTGAGTGTCGTGGTTGTAAACTGGCTAAAATGTCTGCTCTTTCTTTTAATAAAAGTAGTTTTATTTCATCTTCTCCTTTTCAATTGGTCTATACTGATGTTTGCGGTCCTTCCCCTATAGTTACCAAGGGTGGTTCGCAATATTATGTAGCTTTTGTGGATGATTACAGTCGGTTTACTTGGGTTTATTTGATGACTTGAAAATCTGATTTTTACAAAATATATTCTAATTTTCACTCCATGATTCGCACTCAATTTTCTACCACCATTAAAATTCTTCATTCTGATTTGGGGGGTGAGTATTACTTGTCTGAGTTTGAGGAGTATTTAGTTACTCATGAAACTATTCATCAGTCTTCGTGTTCTGACACTCCTGCACAAAATGGTCGAGCTGAGCGCAAACATCGCCATCTCCTTGATACAGCTCGCTCTTTAGCCCTGTTTGGTAGAGCTGTGGGAAAGTGCTTATAGCTTATGCCTAAACAGCTTATAGCTTATAACTTTCAGCTTAAGCTGATTTCCAGCTTATTCTTAAAGCATCTCCTGCCCCACTCAAAGAATAAGCTGATTTCTGACTTCCACAAAGCTATAAGCTATAAGCTATAAGCTAAACCAAACACATTAAAATAGCTTAAATTAAGCTGAAAGCTGAAATAAGCTGTAAATAATTTCTGCCAAACAGGCACTTTGTTGCTCTCATCCCCTTCTGTTTTCTGGGGAGAAGCTGTGCTCACTGCTGCATATCTTCTCAATCGGATGCCTATTCCTCTTCTTTCAGGCTTATCTCTGTATGAGCGTCTTTTTGGTGTTACTCCCAATTATTCTCTTCTTCGTATTTTTAGTTCTGCATGCTTTGTGCTCCTTCGTAAACGGGCGCGCTCTAAGCTTAGTTCTCGTTGTGTCCTATCTGTCTTTTTAGGGTATGGCATTAATCAGAAAGGTTATCGGTGTTATAATGCTGCCACCAAAAAGCTATATGTGTCTAGGCATGTCTTTTTTTTAGAAAAACTACCCTACTACACTATACCTTCCACCCCTGTTCCTATTACTAAGGATGAATTGGTTCATGTTGACCCATTTCCTCCTAATGTTTCTCCTGATGAGTTTGTTTCTGACCTTGAGGTCTCTACTTTGCTTCTTACTAGCACTTCTAATACCTCTCCAGCTACCTCATCTCCAACTCCCGCTTCTCCTGCTCCTCTTATTGTTTATCAACGTCGCAAAGTACTTCCGAGCTTGCCTGTCTCTAGCTTTACTGTCCCTCCAGCTGTTTCTTTGGATCCCACTCCTCCTGCACATCGCTTCCCAAAGCGAGATCGTCATCCTCCAAACTGGTATGGTTTTGGTAATAGATGTTTTCCCTTTCCTATCAGTCTTTTCTTTCTTGTGTTCATACATATTTTGAGCCCAGGTCTTACAAGGAAGCTTGTCATGATCCCAATTGGATTGCCACCATGAATGATGAGTTAACTGCTTTGGCTAACACTCAGACTTGGGATTTGGTTCCATTACCTGCTGACAAGAATGTTGTAGGCTATAAATGGATCTATAAGGTCAAAACCCTTTCTGATGGGTCTTTGGAACGGTACAAAGCTCATCTAGTTGCCCAAGGCTTTTCTCAGGAGTATGGGATTGATTACGATGAGACTTTTGCCCCCGTTGCCAAGATGACTACTGTTCGTACTCTTATCTCTGTTGCCGCTGCCCATCACTGGCCCCTGTTTCAACTAGATGTCAAAAATGCTTTTTTGAATGGGCATCTTGCTGAAGAAGTGTATATGCGCCCTCCACCAGGTCTCTCTCACCCTCCTGGTGTTGTTTGTCATCGTCGCCGTGCTCTATATGGTCTCAAGCAGTCTCCTCGTGCTTGGTATGAGCGATTTCACTCTGTTGCCCTTCAGCTTGTTTTTTGCCTTAGTCATCATGATTGTGCTCTCTTTGTTTGGCGCACTTCTGTTGGGCTTGTTCTCCTTCTGTTATATGTGGATGATATGATCATCACTGGCTCTTATTATAGTACTATTGAGGAGGTTAAGCATCAGTTGTTTCAGGAGTTCGAGATGAAGGATTTGGGGTTTCTTTGGTATTTTCTTGGTAGTGAGGTTGCTACTTCTCCTACTGTGTATCTTCTCTCTCAGACTAAATATGCCCGTGATATTCTTTCTCGTGCCAATCTCACTGATGAGAAAATTGTTGACACTCCTCTTGAGTTGCATGCTAAGTTTTCTGCTTCTGATGGCGTTCCTCTTGATGATCCCACTTTGCATCGCGAGTTGGTTGGGTGCCTTGTTTATCTCATCGTTACTCGTTTGGATATCTCCTATGCTGTGCACATTCTCAGTCAGTTTGTTTCTGTTCCTTGTTCCATACACTGGACTGTCTTACTTCGTACTTTGCGTTACCTTCGTGGCACTTTGTTGCAATGTTTGCTGTTATTTGCCTTTTCGGACTTGACTCTCCGTGCCTATGTTGATGCTGATTGTGCAGGTGACATCTCTGATTGTAAATCCACTTCTGGTCTTTGTGTTTTCCTCGGCGATTCCCTCATATCCTGGAAGAGTAAGAAACAGTCTGTTGTTGCTCGTTCTACCGTTGAGGCTGAGTATCGTGCCATGGCTCATGCTACTTCCGAGATCGTTTGGCTTCGCTGGCTTCTTTCTGATATGGGTGTCTCTCTTTTTGATCCGACTCAGTTGTATTGTGATAATCAGAGTGCTGTCCAGATTGCCCATAATTCAGTCTTTCATGAGCGGACCAAGCATGTTTTAATAGATTGTCACTTTGTCAGACAGCATCTTTAGGCTGGCACTACTTGTAAGAAATTATGTATTATTGATTGATATTTGATTGATGTCTTACAAGATGATTAATTACAATTCCTATACAATCTATATATAGAAGAAAATGTGGTAGTAGGTGTAGTGGAGGTGATAGTGGGTTAGGTGAAGTGGAGTGTGTGGTGAAGTGGAGGTAGGTGAAGTGGAGTGTGTAGTGGAGTAGGTGAAGGTAAAGATGGGAAATTCTAACAGCCCCCCGCAAACTCAAGGAGGAGAGAAACTAACCAACTTGAGTTTGGAGAGAGTAACAAAACAAGAAAATACATAAAAAATAAAAAATGATAGGAGACACTGTATGGTCGTGTCAGACCGTTGATGAAGACACTGTATGGGGTGTCATAACGTTGTAGAGGACACTGTATGGTGGTATCAGACCGATGTAGAAGACAGTTTATGGGGTCATGTCGGACCGTTGTAGAAGACAGTTATGGTCGTGTCAGACCGTTGGTGAAAATGTTGTGACAGTTTACGGAGTCTTGCTGGACCCTTGTAGAAACTAACCGGAATTAATGTCGGGACAGTTTACAGAGTCATGTCGGACCCTTGTAGAAACTAACCGGAATCTATGTCGGGACAGTTTACAGAGTCTTGTCGGACCCATAAAGGAGCTAACCGGAATCAATGTCGGGACAGTTTACAGAGTCTTGTCGGACCCATAAAAAATCGCATCCTCAAAAGGTGCGCTCAATTTTTCAAAAGGCGTGCCATCAAAAGGCGTGCCCAATCCATAAAAAGGCGTGCCATCAAAAGGCGTGCCCAATTCATCAAAAGGTGTGCCGGACATGATGGCGAGGCACGTGGGCGCCTTGGCTTGCGTGCCCGTTTGTCGGCTGGTGGCAAGAGGCGCGCGATGCGCGTGGCTGCCTCGGCTATAAGACAGAGGCTGAGGCTGAGGCAGAGAAAAGCTGCGAAAAACCTCTGAAAAAACAAAAACTCTTCTTCGTTTTGCTGAGAGAGATAGTCCGTAACACTCTGTTGTCTGAGAGAGATTTCTGAGAGAGATACTCTGTAATACTCTGTGGCCCAGAAAATGGCTTCATCTTCCCGGAGTCTGCTCACTCTCTTTCCCGACCTCAATGAGTCAACAAGAGAGACAACTGGTGCGGTGGCCAGTGAACCGCAACCAAACACCTCTGGTTTTGCTCCATTGAACTTTCCGATGCGGTCGGTGGAGCAAAAAATGGCGATGCAAACTGATATTGAGGCTAATCAGTATACTCTGAAGTCATGCGTGGAAACCATGACGGCGGTCACAAATTTGTCGAACCGGCTGCAGAGTAGGACAAATGAGGTGCAGCATTTAAACGCCCAACTGGCTCTGCTCCAACGCATGTATAAGGATGCGCGAGCAGAGATAAGTGTGCTGAAGGCGGAAAATAAGGAACTGAAGCGGAAGGCCACCGTGATGTTCCGATTTGGAGGTCCACCATATGCCGGAGTGGAGGAGCAGGGAGGAGGCAACTTGCTTGGTGGTCTAGGAAGCAACACGGAGGCAGCACCGTCAAGGACCGCCCAGGATGGAGGCAAGAAGAAGAGACCTGTGGCAGAGTAGAGAAGAAAAATCCTGCCTGTGGATGTGGTTGTTTTTTTTTTTTTGTTTTTTTTTTTTTGTGTGTGTTTTTTTTTTTTTTTGTGTGTGTGTTTTTTTTTTTTTTTTTTTTTTTGTGTAAAATGCTGATCGGGGTTGATCCCGGCATGAAAAAAAATGACAAGGTTCTGGAATGAAAACCGAGGTGGGTGTGAATGGATTTTTTTTTTTTTTTTTTTTTTTTTTTTGAAAAGAAGAATAAGCATAATAAATAAAATGAAGTGGTGAAGCCAGTGAAATTTATGAAGGCTAATATAATATTTGGTAGTGGGAAAAAGAATGATGGTCTTTGCAAAACAATAAACATAAATATATATATAGAGATATATTAAAATAAAAGAAAGTGAAGTGGAGTTGATTAAAAAAAAAAAAATATTGACATCAAAAAGTGCATGTGGGTGGATGTGTGTATTGGGTGACCTTTTACAGTGGGTGAGTCACATGGGGAGAGAAAAGCAACACACATATGCATGTGCTCTCTCTGCCGATTTTCATGGAGCAAAATCATGATGATAATTTGCTTTTCTAGTGGTAGGGCCCACCAGCACAATTCATGGACCATTCTTTTGATTATACAACATGGAGCATCTCTGGGAAAGAAAAATAGAGAGAGAGAGAGAGCACAAACATGGGTTTGTCCAGACAGCAAGAGAGCTGGGATGAAGATGAGGCTTCCCATTTCTCTTTCTTCATCACTTGACTCCTTGAAAAATTTTGCAAGGCCCTTGAGAGCGACATTGTCCCTGTCGAAGTATGCGTACATGGCGCGATAAACATACGACACATTGTATTCCACATTGATCTGTTCGTTGATCGCAGCTTCGCACTCATCGTGGTACCTCTGGCGAGCAAGCGAAATCTGGCGGGAGATAGGGATCATGAAATCTTCTTTCTTGACCTCTTCAAATGGTTTGAAGATCACACCTGTCTGCGCCAAACTAGTCTCCGTTGAAGCCGAGACAACGAACCCATAACCCCTCTTTTTGTCCCCAAAACTCGTAACAGATGATGAGGAAGGTGAGCTGAAGCTAGGATGTGATGATAAGGGTAGTCCAAGTCTAAGACTAACCCCGTGCATGGAGGAGAGAGAAACAGCCGGACAAGTTGCCTGCGGAAACATGATTTTAGAGAAGAGAGAGAGACGTGGGCTTTGGTGATCGATGGCGCAAGTGGCGAAGAGGACGGAGGTGAGCTGAATGAGTCAGCTCGACTCGCCGGTGAAGCCGTGGACGACGGCGACTATTCCGATGATTCAGTTATGGGATTTGTGGCAGCGGATGAAAGGTATGTGTAGAGGTCCGGCGGGCGGCCAAGGCGAGGCTGCCGCCCGCCGGTGAAGCGGAATTACTAGGTTGTCAACCTTGCTCTGATACCATGTAAGAAATTATGTATTATTGATTGATATTTGATTGATGTCTTACAAGATGATTAATTACAATTCCTATACAATCTATATATAGAAGAAAATGTGGTAGTAGGTGTAGTGGAGGTGATAGTGGGTTAGGTGAAGTGGAGTGTGTGGTGAAGTGGAGGTAGGTGAAGTGGAGTGTGTAGTGGAGTAGGTGAAGGTAAAGATGGGAAATTCTAACACTACTACTCTCCCTTTTGTTCCCTCCTCTCTTCAGTTGACCGATTTTTTTACGAAGACTCATACTGTTGCTCGTTTTCGTTTTCTTGGCAAACTTTCGATGCTTTCTGCTCTCGCATCCTCAGTTTGAGGGGGTGTGTGAATTATGTAGTTTATATTATTCATTAAGGATAGTTTAGTAATTTAGGTTGTTAGGGTTTCATTCTATTAGCGCTTATATATTTGTACTTCTTTTGATTAATCAATATACACAAGTTTTCTCAATTTTTATCAGTCCCCAAAAGCAAAAGTGTTCTGGATGATTGTTGTGAGAGCAGGCCCAACCACATCCTAATATTGTTGATAGAAAAAAGGTTGTATTCCGTCTGGGCTGGGGCTTTATAGGGACCCATTGAAAAAACTGCATTCTTGACTTCAGTAGCTGATACAGGACGGTTGAGCATGGTCATTTCTCTAGGGGATAAACTCGGCAATGATTGGATCATAGCGGGAGGGAGTAGAGATACGGTGTTCAGACTGGAACAATTTCTGAAAATGTTGTATAGCCCTAAGCTGCAATTCCATCCGATCAGTACACCAAGAGCCATTATCATTCTTTAAGGCCATTATTCTATTTCTTTTAGTAGAAGTATGGAAGAAGCGTGTATTAGCATCCCCAAACATGAGCCATTTTAACCGGGACTTCTGCAACCAGAGCAGTTCCTCTTGAAGAATTATGCCATTATACTCTTGAGTAAGCTGCGACTCAAGGTGTTCTAGAAACGGGTTAGGGGAAGAGCCCAAGGCATTCTGTATACCATTCAGCCTAGCCAAAACCTTTTTCTTTGTCCAAAATATATTCCCGAAGACTTCTTTGTTCCAAATAGTAACAACATGTACAAAACGATCAATTGTGAGGGGCAAGCTCTTTTCTATAAAACTCCAAGAGTGATGAACTAAATCATTAAAAGTAGGATGAGTCAACCAAGCTGCTTCTATCCGGAATGGATGCTTAGAGTGTTGAGCGACTGTCCCAAACAACGAAATAAGTAAGGAGTAGTGATCAGAGTTTACCCTTGGAAAATGCTGGACCCACGCCTCTTGGAACAAATTCCACCATTAATCCATACAAAATGCTTGATCAATTCTTTCCTTAATATTCGTGATCCCCTCTCTTCCATTCGTCTGTGTAAAATTCAGTCCTGAAAAGCCTAAATCCGTTAAATGACGCCTGTTGGTGTTTTCCCAAAACACATTCATTTGCCGCTGAGATGAAGGAGCACCCCCATGTTTTCTGAATTAGACATGATCTGGCTGAAATGACCAGCCACCAACCACGGTAAAGGGAGCCCACAAGGTACCCTCGCGAGGTAATCCCAAATCCATGTTTTTTTGCTACTTGATTTTCTTAGCAATTGCTAATCTTTTCCTTAGAAATGATATTTTCTTGAATAAAGGGACTCAAGTTCAAGTCTTCTTACCTATTAAAAAGATATAGTTTGGATATGTTCTTCTCTATGTTGCCTGGAAGCAAAGAAGCATGGATACGGACACGCGACATGGCATGGATACGACACGGACATGACGACACGCAAATTTTCAAAAAATATAAGATACGGCATGTGGGGGCCACACATAAAATATATAATTTTATATATTTATTATATGTTATATATATATATATATATATATGAATATATCATTTAAAGATAATAAAAATGCAATATGACACTAATTTTTATAAATTTAGATGGTTTTTTGTTTTCTTATTATAAAATAACGCCTAATTAGTACACATTAATGTGTGTTTTATTATTATATCATAAGTTATTTTGTTCGAACTTATAATTAGTTTCATCTGTGTCTAATCCATAGGCACGTGTGTTTAAGTGATAGATATGTGTGTCCTCCAAGTGTCCAAAGAGTGTCTGGATCTTTAAACATATTTCTATGAATATTATTACCGATTTTTTTACATTTATTCCTACCAAAACTCTACTCCCTAGACTTCCATTCAATATTTGATTTTTTTTTTTTTTCTAAGAAACCTTTCAAAAAATAAATTGGAAATAATTTCGGGATCACTAAATTTATAATTCTCAAATAAATGTGTACCATGTTTTGAATAGACGTTCCAAAACATAAATCTTAGCGATTTCTGGTAACACTGGTTTCTCTCTATTAGAAACCTATAGTAGTTATGCTTCCATTGCTTAATGTTGGAAAGGGTGGAGTATAGTTCACAATAAGCTGGAAAATAGTGTAGTTATTTGAGGTCTTGATATGTTAATGTACTATAATTGGAATGAACAATAGCCTTGGAGGAAATATATTCTGTGCCTTGTAGAAAATTTCTATCGTGGATGGTCATTTTTCTTTGTTTATATGATGATTGTTGAGAACAGAGACATGAGTTTAAGAGTGCAGGTTATTACATTCTTTGTTTTCAGAAAACAGTTCAAAATTGGAGGAAACAATAAAATGTGTTTTCAAACAATTTTTCATTTCCTCCTCCTTCCCTCACCAGTTTAACCAACCCCTCCGGCCACCCCGTCCCTATGGTGAATTGATAATTAAAAAATGAATATGCTAAAACTTACAGACACTGAATCAACTCAGAAAGTCTTTTCTTTTGATGTTGGAATGCCTCTTTGTCATGAAATTTTTATAATTAGCTTTTTTCCCCTCTTTCACTGTTTGATCTACAGAAAAAGGAAGATGGGAAACAAACATATTTAGGATTATCCTAAGAACTTAAAAAAAATTGTCAATCTTCCCCACCCCCTTGCTGATGCCCCTATTGGACCAGGCAACATACAAGAAATTTGTTGGCTTGTAAGTATTTCAAGCCATTGAGATTAATAATTGTTGTGCGGTGTCACCTTGACCCAGGTGGTTAATACTTGGCTATGAAGCACCGTCAATTCAAAATGGGTGCCAGGTTCGTGTCAAACACCAACACACCGGAACACGTATCAATTTTTTTAATTATTTTTTTAATAAGACACTTCACAGACATATGTGTCTTGTGTTTGGACACACCTCAGGACACTTTTGTGAGTTTATTTTTTATAATTTTAGAAAGCTGATTGAGTTCATTTTTTCCAAAATTGTTGTCCCGTATCTGTGTTTCTTAGATACTTGGAATTTTTGTTTAAAATATAAAGACTGGTATTTTATTTGAGCTTTTATTATCATGGACAAAATTCTTGCCACTGAATATGATGGAGCATTGTTGGATCAGGCATTATTCAAGAAAGGAGTGAGTGAAGTTGACGCAGAGAAGGCAATAAACTTGGTTTTTCAAGACAGTGATCAAGAATCAAGACACGGCTTGTCTAAAGTCTCGATGGATCATTTATTTGTTCAGGCCTCAAAGCAGTGGCTCCGTGGTCGAGATGTTACCAACGAAACACGGAAATCAAGGATTGTTCGGTGGCTTCAATATCGCGGTTTCAACTGGGGTGTTATTAGCTCCATCTTGAAAAAGCTAGAATCCGAGAACCCCCCTTAGAGAGGATATCTGATTCTTTTGCCTTTTATGAACTATGTGGTCGGTCCTGTTTCAGATGATCGCTGACTTCAGACCCACCCATCATTTTTGTCATGCATTCCACATTGGGACACTACCAACCAATAGTTCCAGTTGGGCCTCCACTTGGATAAATTGCTTTCTTGTCAGCCTACCCAGTGCCAACCAGGTCTGAAAACAGAAATGTTGTGACACTAGGGTGCTATTCGTGGGATCAATGGGCATCGTCACTGAAACCAAAGTTTACACCAATTCATGTCTGTAAGTACAATGTTACTGGAACACCCTTAATTGTGTTAATGCTCTGTCTAGTCATTGATGTGTAATTGTATAGCAAAACCCACTATTTATTTTGGCAATTAGGGCATATATAAGTATCATTTGGTCCATATAGTTCATTTGGATCTCTAACTTACCCTTATTGATGTGCTTGTACAGCAAAACCCACAATTTATAATGGGCAATTAGGGCATACATAAGAATCATCGGATCTATATAGTTCATTTGGATGCATAAATTTCTCTGTGTGAATCAATATGGAGACATTGCTGACTTACCATTGTTGTGATGAGCTTGGTTTTACAGTACATTCATGTTGTTTCAGTGTAAATTAAATATGCTTTTGACCTGATTGTACATGTTATCTGAATTAGATAGTGCAAAGTCTTGTAGATCAACAAGATTGGAAAAAAGGTTTTTCAATTACTGGAAAGTCTTACACTGAAACATCACATGAACAAGTGATGTGAGGAGGGTAGGACCATGTGAACACTGCTGGAATGGCTGGCTGAGAGAGAGAGAGAGGGGTAAAGTGAATATGGGTTGACTTGGAAAAAGACAGCAAATCCAAACCAATTCCCTAGATAAATGCTTCAAATCTGTACTGGCACATATAGGGTTGATTTGGAATGTGGGTTAACTTTTTGATTTTTTTGGAGTTATTTTAGTCAGTGGCTAAAAAGTCTCGTTTGGGATGAGTTTTTTTGGCTTTTTTAACTTTTGTGAGAGAAAAAATAAAATAATTATGATTTAAATGTGATATTTTGTCTTATTAATTTTTTAGTTTATTTTGTCTTTTTGTGATTGTTTTAGTCCCGTTCCTAAATGAATGCAAAGCCTCAAAGAAATCTCACACACTCCCTCTATTCTTCCCTTCCTCCTTGTATTTGAACAAGTAGTAACGGTATGTACTCAGAAAAAATAAATTAAGTACGCAAAATTTAAAATGTGGATCAAATTTAGGGATTGTTTGGGATGATTTAAATAAGTGCACTTTTTGACTTTTTATGAAATATGGGTTGGGTTTGGGTTGGGTTTGAAGTAATGTGTTAGAGAGGTGATGTGACTTAAATAAGATGATGTGACTTAAATAGGATAGTGACTTTTTGACTTTTTGTCTTTTTCAAGACATGCCAAACTTGGCCTTAATTTGAAGGTTCATTTACCCAATATTTTTTAGTAGCTATTTTTATTTTTTTTTACCTTTTTAAGATAAAGTTGCCAAATTAGTTGATGTGTTTGCAAATGCTTATTTATTTATTTATTTATTTTTTTGTGTTATTAGGAAAGTTTAAGTAGGGTTTCAATATTTTTTTTCAGTAAACGTTTTTTTGTTTTTGTTTTACTTTTATATCTTTTTAGACTAAAAAGACTTGAAAAGTAAATAAAAATTTTACAAAAAATAAGAATTTTTTTTTGACTTTTTAGCATTTGCCAGATAAGGTGAATTTTGTTGAACAACAAAAATATTTTTAAAATAACTTCTATTTTTTATGTTGTTGAAACCAAACACAGCCTAAATTGGGTCCACTATCAAATTGAAATCTACATTATAAATTTGAATTCTAGAGACTTTTTAAATGTCTTTTCCGAGTACAAAATAATGCTGCTTTTACAATCGTCATCAACTGTTGCATTTTTTTTTTTTTTTTACATCCCTTAATACAAATTTAATACAATAGTAGTTATTCAATCTACAGCAAGATACAAAACACAAAATTACACTTTTCCTGCTAGATAATATGATTGACATGGAATTACTATATTTTCTCCTCTAATATCCCTGCCCTGCCCTGCCCTGCTCTAAAGGATTGTACTGTACTACTGAATATGCACAAAATTGGTAGCATTTCCATTGAAACCTCAATTAGATTGAATCATCAGAGAAGGCAAAAGAACAGTTAGAAGATCCAATTCCCTCGAAAACCACATTCCGAGCAGGTGGCGATGCATGCACATCCAACAAACCTCCTTTCAAGAATTTTGACTCCGGTCTTACAGGATCAGTGTGCCGAATCTCCTTGAGCATCGCGGCAACATCCTTCATCATAGGACGGTCGTGGGCCCGCATGCTGACACAGAGGAATGAAACTGCCAGTGTTTGGAGCATTTCATGGACGTGTGGGTCAGCCATGCCTCTGAGCTTTGGATCAAGAATGTCAACAGGGTCACCCTTTGAGTGCAAGTGGTCTCTGACCCACTGGACCATGGGTGCACCCCCAGGCAATGTTGGGTCTAGTGGGTGCTTTCCTGTCAACACCTCCAAGAGAACTACACCAAAGCTGTATACATCGCTCTTCTCAGTGATTTTTTGTATTGAAGCATGTTCTACAATACCCAAAACAAAAGCAAAATTGGTTAATATAAAAGGAACTAGTAATTGAAAAACAGAGCGACAGATCTTCTTTCTCCAAATTCCTCTGTTAACTGTCTCAAAACACTTAGGTTGCATTTGTTCGGACAGATTAGGCCATGGAATTGGAAATATTGAGCCCTGAAGAGGAGTTTGGATACAAAATGAGAGGATTAAAGGAGTTCCAATTATGGGATTAAAAAACTAAAATGTCCTCATATTATGGTTATTACACTATGTAATCTATGTCTAGTGATTCAAAACAAAATAGTAAATGATAGGGTTCTACTAATCTCCTTCTAATCCAGGAACATTTCACAAGTGGGATAAAAATACATATATCTAAGGGATTTATAATCTAGTCTAACAAAACAAACATGGTAATAATCGTTACATCATGTAAAAATCGCAAGACACAATTGAACAATTGTGAGTGTCTTAAAATTGGGGACGAAATATCCCGTGATAAGCTGATGTATAATTGGTTTTTGAGTAATTTACCTGGAGCCATGTACCCATAAGAACCAGCAAGAACAGGTCTCTGACTCTGCTTTGAGCAATCACCATCACCATCACCACCATTGACAAGCCTAGCCAGCCCAAAATCAGCCAAGTATGGTTCAAAATGAGGACCTAACAACACATTCATAGCCTTGACATCACCATGTATAATTGGAGGCACACAATCGTGGTGCAAGTATGCTAAAGCATGTGCCACTCCCAACACCACATCATATCTAGTCTCCCACTCTGCTCCACCCTTTCCGGTGGCGGCACCGCCACCGTGTAGGACTGAGCTTAGGCTTCCATTAGGAAGGTAGTCATAGAACAACAGCTTCAAATTCCGGTTTGAGCCCCAACCCAGAAGGCGAACAATGTTCCGATGTCTGATTGATCCAAGTGTCTGAATTTCTGAAGAGAACGAACCCCCTGATTCCTCTGATCCCCACATTTTCTTTACTGCCAATGTTTCTCCACTAGGAATTGTCACCCGGTAGACCACGCCGGAGCTTCCGGTTCCGATCACGTTTGGTGACGTCAAATTCCGGGCCACGTCATCAATGGAAAAATCCATTTTTTGATACAATGCCAATTCCCATGTTTCGCCTTCCGTGGACCCGTGGTGGGCCCAACGGGTCTTTACCAACATGTAAACTGCAAGTAGGACTAGTACCGCACTGGTGCTGACTAGGATCGTCATCGCTAGCTTCATAGTTGACCTGACGTGTCCAGTGGGACCCATTCTGTCCGCGGGGGTTGCAATCCCGCCACCACCGGGGATGTGTAGGGCACTGTTTCCAACAAGGTCGGTGATCGGGAGTTTGCGAAAGAACGGGGTGTTGGGCAATTCACCGGAGAAGTCATTGAACGACACATTGAGGGAGACGAGGTTTTGGAGGCTCGCGAGGGCGGTTAAGTTTCCAGCGAGGTTATTGTGGGAGAGATCAAGGATTGCAAGCTTGGTTAAACCTGAGAATTCAGGTGGGATTTCGCCTTTGAACTGGTTACTACTTAGATTGAGAGCGATTGATAGCGATGGAATTTGACCCAATTCTTTCGGAATATCGCCTGAGAAGCCATTGTTCCCGAGATCAAGCATTTGAAGCTTGGAACAAGACAGGATCTCTGCTGGAAACATCCCGGAAAGTTGGTTCTTCCCGAGATTGAGTTTCGTTAATTTGGTTAATGAACCGACACTAGGTGTTACTGGACCAGTAAGCCTATTGTCTGAAAAGTCGACAAATTGTAGACTTTCGGGCAAATTATCAGGCAGAGAACCGGTCAGCCCATTCGAATGGAGATCAAGATACTCGAGATTCTCACATCCGGAAATCGAGCTAGGAATTCCACCTAAAAACCGGTTTTTACTCATGTCAACGAAATTCAAATTCCTCAAATTTCCAACCTCCAACGGAATAGTACCCGAAAGCCTATTGTCGTTCACTCGAAACCTATACAAGTTTGTGCAATTTCCAATGTCAGGCGGTATAAAACCCGATAAATCATTGGAAATCAGCAGCAACTTTGTCAAATTCTGCAATGAGAAAATTTGTTTTGGTATGGTACCAAAGAGGGTGTTATAGGACAGATCAAATGCCTGAAGATTCTCACAATTAGATAGAGTTTCTGGAATTTTACCGGTTAGTTTGTTCTGCCAAGCGAAGAACAAAGTCAAGTTTCTTAACTTTCCAATCGAAACAGGAATTTCCCCGGAAAATTCATTGTTATCGAGCTCTAAATGAGTCAAACTCGAGCAATTCATGAGTTCTAAAGGAATAGTACCTGTCAACCGGTTAACACTGAGCTGAATCACTTGAATCCTTGAAAGATTTCCAAGACTTGTGGGTATGGTTCCAGTAAGAAGATTATCCGACAAATCAAGAACCGCGAGCTCTTTTAGACTTCCGAGTTCATATGGGATTGATCCGACTATTGCGTTCTGCCATAACAACAAGCTTTGAAGTTTTCTCAACTCCACAATTCGACCCGGGATTGAACCAGAGATTGAATTCTGATACAAGTAGAGCTTTTGAAGCTCAGTGCAATTCCCAATCTCTTCCGGGATTGGACCTGTCAACATTGCTGTGTAGATTGCTATGGTTTGAATTCTCTTCAACATCCCAATTGATGAAGGAAGATTCCCCGAAATGCCAGTCTCAGCAAGGCCTAACATGATTAAATTGGAGCAATTTCCAATCTCCCATGGAAGCTCACCTTTGAGATTCTCATTCCCGCCAGCTCGTAAAATCTCCAAATTTCTCAAATTCCCGATACTCCTCGGAAACTCGCCATTTAATTTATTATCGTATAGCGTGAAGTACACAAGACTCGAAAGATTTCCAATCTCATAAGGAATTTCGCCTTCGAAATAATTCATGTTGAGTGATAAACTTTGCAATCTTACTAATTTGCAAATTTCAACCGGGATTGCGCCCGAGAGAAAATTATCACTGATGTCCATGACAACAAGCTGATTGTAATCTCCAAATTGTTTTGGGATTGGTCCACTGAGATTGGTTGATGAGAGGATAAGGGTATTCAAGAACTTGAGAGGTTGGAGATTTGAAGGCAATGAGCCTTGCAAATCTACTGATTTCAAGCTTATTTTGATCACATCTCCATTGGAGTTGCAGTGAATCCCAACCCAGTTGCAGGGTGTTTGGTCTGAGGAAACCCATGATTTGAGTGGATTTGTTGAGCTGGTTAGAGTGGTTTTCCATGTGAGAAGAGCTTGGCCTTGTGCATCAATGGAGGAACAAGAAGAGAAGAAGAGAGAGTGTATGGAGAGGAGGAGAGTGATGGAGAAGAAGAGTGCAGGCATTGCAGAGAGGGAAGAAGAGTCGGTCTTTTTTTGGGGATTGGAGGGACAGGAGGGGGGGAACCCCATGTTTTGTTTATAGATTAAAAGCAGAAGACCTGGATCCAATAAAACAATCTCTGCTTTTTTATATTATTATATATATATATATATATTGAGTAACGATATATAAATAAAAAATTTATAAATAATTTTTATAGATGATTATTTAGTTGTTCGGAATATCATATGACATCATTTATATAGTGCTTCAAACAAATTACGTAACATAAAACTTTATGGCAGATATACCAACTCATCACTTACTTAGAAGGTGTTTTGATTTTTTATTTATCGAAAATATTATGTAAATAATCATACATGATATTTTGATAGTATTTAATAATTTTTTAATTATTATGAATTGTTTTGGAAAAATAATTAAAAGTTGATTTTTTAGTTTTTTTTTTTAAATGTATAAAAAACTATAAAGATAATGTGATAAAAAATAAATTAAAAATTGAAAAATGGCTATTAACTATATAAAATAATGTGACTTGATGTAAATCTTTTATTTTAAAACCGAAACATTCGTGAAGGTGATTTGTAGTTATTCTTATAACCCTAAAAAACAACTATTATTATGTTCGGTATTGTTGTAAATTGAGAGACGGTGATGCAGTTGAGCTATTTTGGATTTTATAGATGCATATGTGGGTATTCTGTGGGTTCTTTCAATAAATGTGTAGGTGGAATTTGGATTTTGCTTTGTGGATGAAATTTGTGTTTGGAAGTTTTTGTACACAAATTTGAGTGGTTTTTTTATTTTATTTTATTGGAACTCACAATGAGAAACAAAACAAAATTCCATTATGATGTCATTTTTTTAATAAAAATATAATAATTATATTTAATTTTTTTATATTTTGTAAGATAAAAGTTAAATAGAAATTAGTCAATTGAGATTTTTTTAATTGTTTAAAATTAAGAAAATCCAAAAAAAAATAAAAATAGTATGAGATATTGATCATAAGGTTTCTTACTAAAAATCTCATTTTGCTTATATAAATGAGAGTATAAGATTCACTTTATGTAAGTGAAACAATTTACTTTTTTCTTTTTTTTTTTCTCAATGTAGAATTATGAAATAAAAGTTAAATGAAAGCTAGCTAATTGAGATTTTCTTAATTGTTTAAAAGTTAACAATTGTTTAGGCCGGAAGTTTATTTCAAATCAAGCAATTTTAGCCGTTTAATCTTTAATTAGGTCAATCTTTAATTTATTTCGAATCAAACAAATTTAACCAATATATTTTGATAAAACTGCTAAAATCGCAATTAAACCAGCGAATCAGTCAAACCGAAAACGATTTACCCTATCGGCTAAGTCAAAGGACCAACCAACTTATACAAAAATCAATTAATTAAAACTTTTAAATTTTATTTTAATTTTAAAATTTAAACTGTCTTGAATTGAAACATACACAACATTACAATATTAAATAGGAGCATAAAGTTTATATAGTGAAACAACTCATTTTTTTCTTCTTTTCCTGATATGAGATTGTAAAATAAAAGTTAACAATTGTTTGGACGGAAAGTTCATTTCTAATCAAACAATTTCAATCGTTCAATCTTTAATAAAGTCAATATTAATTTATTTCAAACCGTGGTTAAACCAGTGAATCAGTCAAATCGAAAACGATTTAGCCTAATCGGTTAAGTTAAAAGACCAACTAATTTATAACAAAATTAATTAATTTAAACCTTTAAATTTATCTTGAACTGAAACATGCACAATAATATAATATTAAATGAGAGTATAAGATTCACTTTATATAAATGAAACAACTTACTTTTTTTTCTTTTCACGATGTAAGATTGTAATTATTTTAAAATTAAATATTATGAGAGTTTCAAAATATCATACAAATTATTTTTAAAATGAAAACGTCTATGTAGGATTGTAAAATAAAATTTAAATGGAAACTAACCAATAGAGATTTTCTTAATTGTTTAAAATTAAAAAAATCAAAAAAAAAATAGTATTGATTAAAGAGCTTCTCACTAAAATTCTTCTTTTACTTGTGTAAATGGAAGCATAAAATTCACTTTATATAAGTAAAACAATTCAGTTTTTTCTTTTTTCCCGATGTAGGATTGTAAAATAAAAGTTAAATGGATGTTAACCAATGAGGATTTTCTTAATTGTTTAAAAGAAAGAAATTTTAATAATTTATATAAATTGGAGCATAAGATTCACTTTATATAAATCAAACAATTCACTTTTTTCTTTTTTTCCCCAATTTGGGATTGTAAAATAAAAGATAACAATTCACTTTTTTCTTTTTTTCCCCAATTTGGGATTGTAAAATAAAAGATAAATGGAAGCTATCCAATGGAAATTTTTTTAATTGTTTATTGTTTAAAAAAAAAAAATCAATAATTTTAGAATGAGGGTTTGAAACTTCTAGAAGGTAACTTCTTTTATAAGATTCATTTTATATAAGTGAAACAACTCATTTTTTCTTTCTTTTCCCGATGTGGGATTGTAACACTTTATATAAGTGAAATAACTCATTTTTCCTTTTTTTTCTCGACGTGGGATTGTAATTATTTTAAAATTAAATATTATGAGAGTTTCAAAATCACATACAAAATTATTTTTAAAATCAAAACGTCTATGTGGAATTGTAAAATAAAAGTTAAATGGAAGCTAACTAATGGAGATTTTCTTAATTATTTAAAATTAAGAAAATCAAAAAAATGAGCATGAAATATTGATCATAGGGCTTCTTATTGAAAATCTCATTTTGATTATATAAATGGGAGCATAAGATTCACTTTATGTAAGTGAAACAATTCACTTTTTCTTTCTTTTTCCGATGTGAGATTGTAAAATAAAAAGTAATTGGAAGGTAGCTAACGGGAATTTTCTTAATTGTTTAAAATTAAGAAAATTTAATAATTTTAGAACAAAGGTTTGGAGCTCTTAGAAGGTTTCTCCTTAAAAATCTCATTTTCCTTATATAATATATAGATAGATAATGAAACAAACTTTGTTGCTTCTTCTTCTCCTGTCGCGGGATTATAAAATAAATCATAAACTAATTAAAATTTTATTTTTATGTGGTTAAATGGAAGTTAGCCAATAATTTTTTTTAATTGTTTAAAATTAATAAAATTAGAACGAGAAATCGCGATTAAACCGGCAAATCAATCAAATTCAAAATGGTTCAACCTGATCAGTTAGGTCAAATGACCAAACAATTTATAAAAAAATTAATTAATTAAAAATTTTAAATGTTATTTTAATTTTAAAATTTAAACTATTTTGAATTGAAGTATACACAATACTATACTATTACGATTCACTTTATATAAGTAAAACAATTCTTTTTTTTTTTCTTCTCTTTTTCAGATGTAGGATTATAAAATAAAAATTAACAATTATTTGGACAGAAAATTTATTTCTAATCAAGCAATCTCAGTCTTTCAATCTTTAATGAGATCAATCTTTAGTTTATTTCAAATCAAACAAATCAATCAACTTTTGATAAAATTGCTAAAATCACAGTTAAACTAACAAATCAATCAAATAAAAAATGATTTAGTCTAATCAGCTAAGTTATAATTAATTAATTAAAAAATTTTAAAATTTAAATTATATTGAATTGAAACATGCACAACACTACAATATCAAATAGGATGAGAATATAAGGTTCACTTTATATGAGTAAAATAACTCTTTTTTTTCTCCTTCTTTTCCCGATTGGGATTATCAAATAAAAATTAGTCAATAGAGATTTTCTTAATTATTTAAAATTAAGAAATTTAATAAAATTTGTATGAGATATTGAAACTCTCACAATGAGTAAAATAATTTATTTTTTTCTTCTTTTTTCAATGTGGGATTGTCAAATAAAAACTAGTTAGTGGAGATTTTTTTTAATTATTTAAAATTAAGAAAATCAAGAAAATTAGTATGAAATATTAAAGCTCTCACAAGGCTCCTCATCAGAAGCACAATTTTCCTTATATAATATATAGATTTTGTAAGGAAATTCTACTATACACAATTTCCTATCATATGTACTAGCATATTACTCGTGCTATGCACGAGTATAAATAAATAATCAAAAATTAGTTTTTAAATTAAAAAAATAATATAAAATTTATCTAAAATATGTTGTAAAATTGATTTATAATCAATTAAATTTTATTAATTTTTATTAGAGTTACACTAGGAGAAGATTTTTATGCTAATGTTATTAATTGTATTTTCTAAGTTCTTAATAAAAATCTGTATGTCATAATTTAATTGGTAAAATTTAAATAATAAATTACAAAAATTTTATTTACAATAAAATATAAATACATTTCATTTTATAAGTTTCGTAATTTTAATTTACCATATGATAGTAATAAATTATATTTTTTAATATACTAATTTTTTCTTATTTTGTAAAACCTAAAAATTTGTTTTATTTAAAATTGTTGTCATAACTCTTATGTGAAAATGGATTAGAATTGACTTGTAGTGTTGGACTATATTAGAAGTGACTTGAAAGCTAATTGATTAAATATTTATGCCAATGTGACATTCACCTAATCATTAAAAGTTGTCTTGATTATTTAAAATTATCTTTATCGGTTTGTAATCGGTATGAGTTAGTTTGAGGGTTTCAATATTAAATTAAATATTAAAAATGAGTTTAGAAAATTTAGTTCGAGTCGATTTTTTCCCCAACAATTCTTGGTATAAATATTCAACATATTAATAACTCAATATGATTAAAAAAAAAAAAACAATAATTTTACTATTTACAATGCTTTTTGTCAATCAATAAAAAATGTTTATAAATATTAAGAGAATTACATTTGAAGAAATTCTAACATATATTATTTAAAACACTAAGACCTACACATTTTGTTTGATTCTATCTACATCACTAATCTTTGGAGGTTTCATGATTTTTTTTTTTTTAATGAAATGTTTGTTTGCTATAATATAAATATATAGATTGGAATATCGATACATATAAAATTATTAAATATCAAGAAAAAAAAATCTATGAAAGATGTAGATTAATTCCTAGATTTTAGTAGTATAAAAATTCAAATTCAAATTTATATTTTAGTTAACTTTCCTTTTCAATTTCTAAATTTAAATTTTTAAATAAATTAATTAACTTTCTTTTTGAAATGTGTAAATCAAGGCATAAAAATTGTTTAAATTTTTAAATAGATAACTAACTTTCTCTTTAAATTTAAAATTTTAAATGAATTAATTAACTTTCCTTTTAAAATGTGTAAATTAAGGTATAAAAGCTATTTAAATTTTTAAATGAATTAATTAATTTTCCTTTTGAAATATGTAAATCAAGGCATAAAAGCTATTTAAAATTTTAAATAGATTTTATGCCTTGATTTACACATTTAAAAAGGAAAGTTAATTAATTCATATAAAAACTTAAATTTAAAAAGAAAGTTAGTTAATCTATTTAAAAATTTAAACAACTTTTATCCCTTGATTTACACATTTCAAAAAGAAAGTTAATTAATTTATTTAAAAATTTAAATTTAGAAATTGAAAAGGAAAGTTAACTAAAATATAAATATAAATTTGAATTTTTATACTACTAAAATATAGGAATTAATCTACATCTTTCATAGATTTGTTTTTCTCTTGATGTTTAATAATCTTATATGCATCAATATTCCAATCTATATATCTATATTATAGCAAACAAACATTTCATTAGAAAAAATTCATGAAACCTCCAAAGATTAGTGATGTAGATAGAATCAAACAAAATGTGTAGGTCTTAGTGTTTTAAAGTATATAATTTATGTTTGTGAAGTTCAAAACTCTCATACTATTTTTCTAGAATTCTTATTTTTTAAATAATTAAAAAAATATATTGGTTAACTTTTATTGAATCATTTAAAAAACGACTTACGGGCATCAAACGGTCCAACGCAATCACTGCTAAACGACCTAATCCCTACGCGACTTGGGTGACGTCCCACTAACCTTAAACTATACCTTACACAAGCACAAACCCAAGAATAAGCATTAACATAATACATGTATAAAGGAAATAAATTACAACATATATGATCCCATGTACCTTACTGTTGTGGTGGTGGAGGCCTTCTGGCCGCCCACGCACAGATCTGCTCGTTGATCAACGTTTGCAACTCGGCTATCCGCTGATCACACTCTGATAGTCGTTCGACTATATACTGTTGGGTATAGAAATCAACGGGTGTATTAAGATAGTATTGTTTCTGATGTTGCCAAAATTCTAAATATGTTAATAACTGTTCTAAGAGATTAACAGAGGGCATACATTAAAAAAAACTTTTTATTGAAGAAGTACAAATATTTACAGAGAGAGAGAGGGGAGAGATTACAACGAAAACTTAAAACAAGACTCTAACTCTAAAGTGTTCTGCCTCAACAAGGGTGAGGAGATCCCTTTTATAGAACAAAGAAGATAAGAAGTATTATTACAATCTAACAGATGGCAATCATCCCAAGGACTGGCATATTTCCACCTTATCTCTTATCTTTAGCTTTGTCGGTGTGGGGAGCGGAATAATTAATCTCCTTTTTCCTGTAGCACTTTTGACTGGAACGAATCTTTTGCTTTTTCAAAAGATGGTTGTCTGTTATGCCGACTCCTACTTAGCAGGGCCCTTTCCTTTACTGTTTTTGTCCTTGGACATCTTATCTGCAATAATGGCTGTTAAAGAATCCCAGAAATCTCCAAGGTGGGGTTCATCTTCTGGATCCTGCGATTCTCCAGCAAGCACGTGTTCGGCTGGATCGCTCTCGGGTTCAGATGGAGTCTGACTGGTTCCTGACCTCATAGAGACGTCATCTTCATGGCCAACAGATTGCAGAAATTGATCCTTGAGATAATCCATGCTTTTGACGATCAATTCACTATCTGATAGCTGTGGATACTTCTGTTTTAATTCCTTCTGGATTTGCAGAAAAGGATTGGTGACGGGAGAAGGAGCCGGAAGGACTGGCTGCTTGACTGAATCCCAACAAGCTTGGGTATGCTGATGAATTTTCTGAAGAAGATCCTTAAGATCCATTTTATCCCACCATTTGACGAAAAAGATTCTTTTTAGTCGAGGGACTTTATTCTGATAATCACAAGTGAAGTCCCACTTCCATATCCATGGGATGCTAAAACGGATGCTGAAGTGAACTACAGATTTACTGATGGATAAGTCTCTGTTTTTATTTAAAAATGAATATGCACGAGAATAAGCCACATGCCATTCATTGTATGCGATTCGAACATTTTCTGGTAAAATGTCTAAAGAAAGACCGAATTTATCCCACCAAACGAGGAACCAATTTAGAACATCGTTTTTGAGGACATCAGGGAGAACACGGATAAACCAAGAATGATTCTTGATCGGATTCTGATAATAAAAGACCTGGGTAAACGCATCAATGTAATCCCAGTAGGTATACTTAGTCTGTTTGTTCCTGAGATCCAAATCTCGGGTGGTATGCGGATGAATGCCCCAAGTAGTTATGGGCATAATCTGACGGATAACAATTTTACTATACTGGATAGGGCTAGCAGATTTGTTGATATCATGCAGGGTATGCTTGATTTCAACAGCCCCAGTTTCTGTTAACATCTGTTCATAGATGTACCTGTACTGGTCAAAATGAGGGGGAGATTGCTGGGTAGTAAGGTAACGGCGTTTGATCTCCCATGGATCTGACATCCATTGTTCATCGGCAGATTCAATCCAGAGGGCTGTTTCCTCTGTCAGACTGTTTGGAGTATACGGATCTTCCGGCCTCAGGAGAATATCCTTAGCCGAGGGGTTACTGGTTTGTCCTCTCAGGGGAGGAAATTCTGATGGATCATAGCGAGGGTTAGTACCCCTGCCACGACCACGCCCACACTGGCCTTTACTGGTCATTTACTGATTTCTGTAAATATTCACGGGTGAGAAAATCAGGCAAAGAGTTAGTTTCCCCTTTAATATATTCAATATCAAAATCAAAATTGAATAAATAACTCTGCCATGTTAAAAATATCTGTTTAGAAGCAAGGTTTTTAACATCCTGCTTAAATATCTGTTTAGCAGCAGAGCAATCCACTCTGATGAGAAAATGCTGGTTTAATAAATCATCCTGGAATTTAATAACACATTTTACAATGGCTAAACATTCTTGTTTAATAGTCGGATAATTTAAAGCAGCTTGATTCCAGTGTCCAGAATGAAAACGTAATAATTCTTCTTTCTGGGTTTTGGGATTAAACTGTTTTAAAATACCACCAAAACCTTCATTTGAAGCATCAGTTTCAACAATTTTCTTCCAATTGGGGTTTGGTAACTGTAAACATGGTAACTGTTGAACTTTAGCTTTGATACGTTGTACTGCTAAAGTATGTTCTGGAGACCATGGTGGAGGATTCTTCCTTAACCTGGTATACAAAATGTTAGCATCGGCAGATAAATTATGATAATAATCTCGAACATAATTGAGACTGCCTAAAAATCTCTGTAATTGAGTTTTGTCTTTAATTTCATCAGGAAATTTAGAAGCAAACTCCATGCTACGGTTAATAGGTATAATACTGCCATTGGAAATATTATGACCTAAATATCTGATAGTAGTTTGAAATAACTGCATTTTAGGGGCAGAAATAACCAAACCATTTCTGATGATAACATTCTTAAAGATATTAAGATGTTTAACATGCTGGTTAATTGATGAAGAAAAAATTAAAACATCATCAATATAGGAAAGAGTAAATTCTGTATAAGGATTAAAAATATCATTCATGATATGTTGGAATTCTGATGGGGCATTTTTTAAACCAAATGGCATAACATTCCATTCATAATGCCCAAAGGGTACTGTAAAAGCGGTTTTGTACCTATCTTGTTCAGCAATTTCAATTTGCCAATATCCTGATTTAAGGTCAAATTTAGAGAAAATAATTGCATCCTGTAATCGATCCAAAAGATCTTTTTTGTTCGGAATTGGATACCTAATCCATTTTAATTTATCATTTAACGGTTTGTAATTGATTACAAGGCGGGGAATGCCTCTTTCAATTTCAGCATTTTTATTAACATAAAAAGCGGTACAACTCCACGGGGAGTGACTTGGTCGGATTAATTTTTTATCAAGAAGATTTTGAATTTCTGTTTTACACATTTCCATATATTCCTTTTTCATTTGGCTGGGACGAGCCCGGGTTGGAATATATTTTTCATCAAAATCTGGTTCATAGGGTAATGTGACAGTATACTTTTTTCGGTTCCAAAAAGCATTAGGAACATTACCACAAACTTCTGTTTGAAATTCTGATTCAATTAACTTAATTTTCTATTAGAAAGATGGTTGCTGTAACCTTTGTTCTGTTGTTAAAAAATGAACTTCTTTTTGCAACAAATTTATCTGATTCTGTTTACAAGTAACTAGATCCCTGATCTGATCTAATTCTTTGGTATACGGTTGTGTGATAAATTCAAAAATAACTGATTTTCCTTGTAATTGGGAATAAATTCCTGTTTGGTCTATTTTCTGTATAGGCATCAAAAGACACAAAAATGGAGTACCTAGGATAATATTTGTAGCAAGATTTTTGACTAAAACGAAAGATGTTGGAAGACATAAATCTTGATTACAAATATATGCCTCTGGAACTTTATATCTGATTTGGAGAGAATTTCCACTGGCACTGGTTAGACTTTGGGTAGTCTTTTCAAAATATCTGGTTGGGACTATACCTTCTTGGATACAATTCATATCTGCTCCACTATCTACCAAGGCAATAGCATCTTTAATCATAAAATCTGGTTTTATTAAAAATGAGATTTTAATGTACCATTTCTGAAAGGTTACTTGATTCACAAGTAATAAATACGGAGTAGAGGATTCAGGTTCAGATTTTTGTTCATTAAGTTTAATGGTGGTTTCTGTTTGTTGTTTTAATTGTTGACGGAGAGTTTTAATATCTTTAGTATTTGCTTCACTGGCAGTTTGCAAATGTTTTACTTCTGTTTTCAAAATGTTAATTTCCATTTTTAAATCCTGAAGTGTTGTCGGTTGTTCTAAAAGAGGTTTTGTTTGAATCCTGTTAATTACATTTTTAAGGCTGTAAGCATAATCGGGTATAGGAGGAGTCTCCTGGATTGTCTGTTGGTGGTCATAACACATTTTTAAATATTTGATTTTAATCTCCAGGTCTTGGATTTGGTCTGCAACAGCAAGCATATCCTTCTGTGTATCTGTGAGAACATTAATACTGCTAGGTTCACCTAAGTGTAACCCATTCATTTCAACAATTGATTTCCAATAATTTATTTCGGATATATGTTCCTGATTAGTACTACAGGGACAAGGTTCTTCTGGTTCTTCTTCACTGGTTGAGGTGGAACATAACTGATTAATTTCTTCTTCAGAAGGGGTTTCTTCATCAGATGAATTTTCTTCGGCTTAAAGAGCTTGAATTATCTGTTCTTTAACACCTAAATCAAGATTTAATTCATTAACCTTAGATTTAGCTTTTGATTTGCATCTATTAGCATAATGTCCTGTTTGGCCACATTTATAGCATTTTATTTCTGATTTATTTTTATATTTATTTTTAGGTTTCCTGGTGGATTTCTTTGGATAAAACTTCTTGGTGGTTTGCGGATGGCTAGTCTTATGAGACTTTTGTCGGAAAGGTTTAGACGATTTCTTACGAGAAACCTGACGAGATTTACCTGGATATTTAATAGCTGGTTCATAGGCAAATTGGTCACGGAATTCACCTAATTCTTTTCTTCCTGTTAAATTCTGTTGTTTCATTTGGTAGTGAAGTTTAAGGTCATTACATAACGAAAGACCTTCATCGGTAATTATGGAGCATAGTTGTCCATAAGTATACTGTTCGTAAGGAATAGACATCCGGTCATGGCGGTCCCGAAGTTTTTTCCTAACACGTTCGGCAAAAAGGGTAGGAAGGCCATCAACAAATTTGGCTTTCCAATGGGTGCTGTTAGCATCAGGGCGTTGCATAACCTTGAGGAGGAAAAAATCTTTATACCAGCGAAAATGGGTAAGAGATGGGCAACGAAGGTTCTGGAGAAGCTCACGACTACGATCATGAGCACTGGTACTGGTGCCAACAAAATGAAGGATGATAGTCTGAATAAGGGTATAAACAGCATCCTGCTGTTGGACAGGCTGATTGGTAGTTGGATCAATTTCAACTTTGACTGAATTAAGGATTTCTAACTGTTGGGTGAGAGTGAGGACATTATCCCACCATCCTTTGAGGGCTCCGGTAAAACCATTAATAATAAACTTAGCAATGGCTTGATCGTTGTTACTGTACTGGCGACATACTGTTGCATACATTAACATCTGGTGTAATTTCTTATAAATTCCATATTCAAATTCCCCATCTATATTCCATTCATAGATGGTTTTGCCATGATAGCTTCCCTGGTCATTTATATAGGTTTCTTCATAAAGAAGATCAGGAGGAGTTGGTCTAGAGTAATAGTTCCTGGTAGGTGGTAACATAGCTGGTTTGGAGGAACTATACGAATGTAATTTACTAACGGATGTGGGTTCCTGGAAATTCATTTGAATTTCATGGATCTGGGCTGGAGATAGAGTATCATCTTCTACTGGTGGTTCAGCTCTAAGCATCTGGATTGATCCACTTGATTGTCCAGGTGGCTGGGATGCAGGAGGGAGAACATGTAAAGTTTGCATCTTCTATAAGAGGGTGTCCATAAACTCAGTATTAGAGGCTTTTAACTTAAAGTTACTAATCTCTAATGGAGGTTTAATGGATACGGGGTGTAGGGCAGCAGACCCTGTGACTAGTAATGCTAAGGTTCTATCCTTAAAGGTAGAAACAGCTTCTTCAATTCTGGTTAATTGTTTACTCATAGTTTGACAGATTAAATTAGTATAATTATTCTGTTTAACTAACAATCCTTCGACTTTAGTAAATTTTCCTGATTGAGCATCTATATAAGCGGTAGCTAATAAAGGTTGATGAGTGGTCTCACCATTAGGGGCTAATTCTAATGCGTGAGGAGGCGGATGTAAAGCATGAATAGCTTGTCCTTCAGTTGTTGTCCAGGTTTTATATTGATCTTCAATAATATGTAGCTGGGGTTGACTAACGGTTTGATACCAGTCTACAAATGGTATTATCTTCTGATGTAATTCAAGATGTTGATAAAACTGAGTTTTATAATTTTCTAACTGTTCAGGGGTATGACTGGTAAAATACCAGCTTCTAAATTCTTTATATTTTTCTTGGTTAAATTCCTGGTTTATTGTTTTTCTATTTGCACTTCCTGGTGTAAAATCCATCAAATTTCAAAATTCATATCACTGGCCGTTGGGCTATTTGGTGGAGGTGCTGGAGGTGTTGTATAAACTCCATAAGGAATTCTGTTTTGGGATAAACGGATTCCTTGGATTTCTGAATTCATGGGATCTTCCTGTGGATCACTAGGTGGTCTACTAAGAGGTCTAGAAGGTATCTGTTGTAAAATAGAGTCAAGCTGTCGTTGAGTGGGTATCTGATCAACTGACTGTCGACTAGATTCTGGAAGGTCCACTCGGTAGGGTGGAATGGATTGAAAACTGTTATTGGAAAAACTTCTAGATTGGAATATCGATACATATAAAATTATTAAATATCAAGAAAAAAAAATCTATGAAAGATGTAGATTAATTCCTAGATTTTAGTAGTATAAAAATTCAAATTCAAATTTATATTTTAGTTAACTTTCCTTTTCAATTTCTAAATTTAAATTTTTAAATAAATTAATTAACTTTCTTTTTGAAATGTGTAAATCAAGGCATAAAAGTTGTTTAAATTTTTAAATAGATAACTAACTTTCTCTTTAAATTTAAAATTTTAAATGAATTAATTAACTTTCCTTTTAAAATGTGTAAATTAAGGTATAAAAGCTATTTAAATTTTTAAATGAATTAATTAATTTTCCTTTTGAAATATGTAAATCAAGGCATAAAAGCTATTTAAATTTTTAAATAGATTCATTAATTCCTTTTAAATGGATTAATTACTATTTTTTTAAATGATTCAATAAAAGTTAACCAATAGATTTTTTTTAATTATTTAAAAAATAAGAATTCTAGAAAAATAGTATGAGAGTTTTGAACTTCACAAACATAAATTATATACTTTAAAACACTAAGACCTACACATTTTGTTTGATTCTATCTACATCACTAATCTTTGGAGGTTTCATGAATTTTTTCTAATGAAATGTTTGTTTGCTATAATATAGATATATAGATTGGAATATTGATGCATATAAGATTATTAAACATCAAGAGAAAAACAAATCTATGAAAGATGTAGATTAATTCCTACATTTTAGTAGTATAAAAATTCAAATTTAAATTTATATTTTAGTTAACTTTCCTTTTCAATTTCTAAATTTAAATTTTTAAATAAATTAATTAACTTTCTTTTTGAAATGTGTAAATCAAGGGATAAAAGTTGTTTAAATTTTTAAATAGATTAACTAACTTTCTTTTTAAATTTAAGTTTTTATATGAATTAATTAACTTTCCTTTTTAAATGTGTAAATCAAGGCATAAAATCTATTTAAAATTTTAAATAGATTAATTAACTTTCCTTTCAAATTTAAATTTTTAAATGAATTAATTAACTTTCCTTTTGAAATATGTAAATCAAGGCATAAAAGCTATTTAAATTTTTAGATAGATTCATAATTCCTTTTAAATGGATTAATTACTATTTTTTTAAAATGATTTAATAAAAGTTAACCAATAGAAATTTTTTAATTATTTAAAAAATAAGAATTCTAGAAAAATAGTATGAGAGTTTTGAATTTCACAAGGGCCTTCTCATTGAAAACCCCCTTTTGTTTATATAATACTAGCATATCACCCGTGCTATGCACGGATTGTGTTTACAATTACCTATATATATGAATTGTGATTTTTAAATGTCTTTTTTTTTTTTAAATGCCGTCTTTTTTTCCATTTTTATATTATATTAAAGTTTAATATTTTGATAATAATTTTATGTGTTAGACTTTTTAAGAAATTAAATGTCTATTTTTTTATTATATTATATTAAAATTTAATATTTTGATGAATGTGTTGGACTTTTTAAGAAATTTTTTTTTTATGCTTGTTCTCGATGCATTAAAGTATTATTATGAGGGATAATAATCATATGTGTTGAGACTTTTCAAGGAATTCATATGTATTGGATTTCAAAGAATTTTTTTTATGTTTGTTCTTAATGCATTAAAGTATTATTATGAGGGTAAGACTTGGGGGTTGGGAGAAGTTAATAAATGTTAAAGTTTTTTTTTTTTTTTTAATCAAAAAATCAGGAAATTTAGATTGGGAGATTGAGGCTCCCATAAGGTTTGGGGTAAAAAACTCCCTTTTGCTTAATATATAGTATAAAAGTATAGATACTATTGGTAAACCCGTGCTATCCACGGGACTAATTTAATAGTGTATAAATTTTTTAACAATACATTAAGTTCTAAGTTCTATCATAAAATTATAATCATAATGAATAAAGATCATCTTCTCAAATTTCATAAGTAAAGACAATAATTCAAAAAGCATATATTCACAAAATGTTATTATCATTCAACTGATCAATTTTTCTTGAAATAATAAACTTGATTTCTAACTAAGGAAATAATACTAACAATAAATTAGATGCTTCTCAATGACCCTAATGCCTAAAAAATATATATGCTAAAAAGAATTAATAATAAACTTAATGCAATAAATCTATCAATCTATATTTGTTATGGGTTTATATATATTTTTAATTTATATATATATATATATATATATGGTTATAAATATTTGTGGGTTTGTAATTTTTTTATCATTTTATGCCAAATATATTTTTTATTTTTAAAAATTTAAAAATTGAAAATTTCTATTTAATGTTTGAAGCTCTTGTAAAAAATAAAAATTCAAATAAAAAAAGTCAAATTTTCAAATTAGATTTGTTCAAATAGACTTTCAAAAAAAATAAAATTTAAAAGTAGATATTGAGAGGTAAAATAAAGATTTTAATTGAACATATAGGATCAAATTTGTTAATTAAAAAAGATTAATGGAAGCAAGATAGATCAAATTTGTTAACTTTATCTGTTTGTATATTAGATTTCTTTTGTTATGTTTATTTAAAAAAAAAATAGAAATTAGGAAAATTAGTAATAGGGACTTGAGAGAATACCAGTAGGAAAGAAAGTGATTAAGAGTTAGTATTAACGGTTTGGAGGCCTTTCATGTTCCATACTACATTCTTATAATATATAACAAGATAAAAGAAAAGGAAGGGACTGAACATCTTATAAATATTTTATTTTTATTTTCTCATATGTACCAAAATCACACATTAATATAAGTAATTTTGTCTTTCTTATTTGGTCTTTAGTTTTTTTATTATTATCTAAGATTAATGTTCTAACCATTTGTCTCACACAACCTCAAGCTAAAACTTTAACAAGAAAGAAAAAACAATGGTGTGCTCATATCTATTGGACTAAGAAAAAATTGTGCCAAAAAAAATTGAAGTACAATTAACAATAGTGAACACTCAAATGGAAAAGAGATTGGATAAAAGAGAGAGAACACATCGCCCGTACTCTCCATCTCATATACACCATTTGTATGACTTAAGATTCTAGTTATACACACACAAAAATACAAAAAACAAAAAAACAAAAACAAAAATGAAAAGAAAGAAAAGGACAACAAAAACAAAAGTGTCATCTTTACATAGGAGTCTTTGATAAGTTTCTTTTTGACATATTGTTTTAAGACTCAAATTGGCTATATGTGCTTCCAAACTAAAATTTCTTCCTCATGGCAAAACTTTCTAATTACTCTATGAAAGCCATCTATTTGATCATTCCAGTAATTCTCAATTATCCTTCCCATTTATTATTGTTTGCTCTCCTTGTGACTTAGAAGTGTATTGTTTGAACTTCAGCACTATTGTAACTTTTAAAATACTAAATTTTCTCAAATATAAGAAAAAGAAAAACATATACAAAAAAAAAAAATTGAAAGGTTGCTTTATTGATATGGAATACAAACTGAGAGGGAAATTTATATCTAAATTGGGCCGAGCTGAGTAGTTGGCCGTTGTGGGCCACGGTAAGAAGGGCTGAGTATAAAGGCCTTGAAGTTAGCCTGGCCCAAGATAGCCTTGGAGTTAGCTCGGTCCAAGATGGCATTCAAGATAGTCCGGTCCAAGAGAGCTTTGCAGTTAGCTCGGTCGCCACGCTCAGAGTTAGACCGGTCATGGTGTATTATTGTTAGCTCGGTCAGAACCTTGCTATTAGTTAGCTCGGTCTAAGTACACCATGGTTTGTACAGGGGAAACCGAGGAAAGAGCAGTGAAAGGAAGAACCAAACTATGCATAGTTTGGTCTACTCTGCAGCTTAGCATGGCCATGCTTACCTCGGTCATATTGGAATCCGACCATGGTAAAACCATCTTACTTGGTTTAAGCAGTGAGGGGGGTGTTGAAGGATAAGCATTATCTTTCAGGAGTATGACTCCTAGGATGACTCTACATGGAGGAGTAAAAGTCCTACTAGGATTGTGCCACACGGAACCTATAAAAGCTCACAACATCACCTATGGAGAGGTAACACAACTTTGATTCTCGAATACACAAAGCGTTGTCTATTTGTCTATTTTTGCTGACTTAGGTATCGGAGAGGTATTCGGCACACACCCGCCGGCTAGCTCACGTTTGTGTTTTCAGGGAGTAAAGCGACGTCGTACGGAGGAGCACAAACTTGATCAACAGGATTATACACGAAGGCTTATTTCTTTCCCGTACAATTGGCGTCGTCTGTGGGAATACCAGACAAAGAACAAAACCTCTTGATCAAGTTTCCCTCGCTAATTGAATGGCGCACAACGAAGATTTGCCGCAGTCCGCCATTGATGGACAAACCCCAGAAGGGGGTGGGAGGCGCGAAGGATTGCCCTCTATCCCTCCCATGGCGGACTTAGAGCCCCAACGACAGAATCCCCGGAGGGATACAAGGGGGAGGCGGAACAACAACCCCCGTCGCTCTCGCTCACAAAGTCCTGAAAGGCAAAGGCGAAGAATCGACCCTCAAGCTCTGGAGGATCGTGTAAAAGAGCAAGATGAACTAATAAGGAAGATGGCGGCGGACATAGAGGCCATGAAGCACCAGATCAAGGGAAAAGGGGTAGCGACAGGAGAGTGGCGCAAAGGTAATACGCCTCCTCACCACTCAGAAGATCGTGGTAGGCATACCATGCCATCGCAAGCAAAGAGTAGAAGCCTTAGGACAGGCGACACTCAATCAAGGACCTCTAGAACTCGTTACTCCAGGTCTGAGAGAACGAGATCATTGAGGTCTTACATTGAGGAAAGTACCTATCGGCCCTCACATACACAACAGACATCATCTAGGCAAACGGAGTTGCCTAGATCGTCCGACTTACGGACTGTGCTTGAAGAAAGGGCGTGACAGAAAGAGGACGCCAGGGCACGCGGCCCGCACAGAGTTTCAGCCCTTCAGCGGTTGGCTCCTCGGACGCATGGAAGCGTCGAGGTTGGAATGTCAATATTGCACCTTGCTTACAAACCAATAGATAAAACGTTGGCAAGACTACATAGCTCGCCGTTCGTTCCGGCGATTGAGAACGCACCATTACCCTCAGGCTTCATCCAGCCTAAATTTACCACGTACGAAGGGAAAACAGACCCTTACATGCACTTAAGCCACTTTCGCCAGGTTATGGCAGTATACCGGCGGAACGAAGCTTTGATGTGCATCCTATTCCCATCTAGCCTTGGCAACCTAGGTTTAACCTGGTTCGAAAGGCTACCAAAAGGCAGCATAGCCCCCTGGGCACAATTAGCGGAGGCGTTCGTGATGAGATTTAGAACGAACACCAAGACGCCAGTGGAGATTGATCAGCTACTCTCCATCGACATGGGCGACAAAGAAACACTGAGGTCCTACAACAGTCGCTACTGGGAGACGTTCAACCAGATAGGGGACTGCCCCACCAATCTCGCCATCGCACAATACAAAAGAGGACTTCTAGTCGAAAACAGATTGAGGGATTCGATTACAATGACTCCACCCCTCACGATGGAAGCCTTGATGGAGAAAGTGCACCAACATATTCGGGTGGAGGAGGATGGCGCCCGTGTCAAAGCGAAATCTGGTGCAACAGCAACACTAGACAAGAAGACTACAGCAAAGGTCAATACGGTAGAACGTCAAAACAAGAATAGATGTGGCAGGCGAGACAACGAAGAAGACCGAGATAAAAGATGGTTGAGAGTCCGCACTGCCATTACCACGGTATTCAAGAAATCAATCTACTGAATTCTCAGTGAGATACGCGATGAACCTTTCGTCAAATGGCCAACTAAATTGGGAGAGGCACAGAGGGGCTACGACGAAAGATCTCAGTGCACCTTCTATAAAGAAAAGGGGCACCACACTGAAAACTGTACGCCGTTAAGACAGTATCTGGAGGAGCTAGTGGTAGCAGGTCACTTAGACTGGTACATAAAAGGAGGGATGCAGCCAGCCCCCCAAAACCACGACCACCCAGACGGAACACCGAACGACGCCCCACCTCAAGGCGTGATAAACGTAATACATGGAGTATTCGAGCCTGAGTGAGTATGTGAGCTCAGGGGCATGATAAAGAAGGCTGAGCACTTAAGGGAGGTATTAAGTGCGCAGCCACCATTAAAAAGGGAAAAACAGAAGCCACGAACGTCATATCTTTTTCAGATAGAGACTTGGCAAGGATATATTGCCCTCACAATGATGCACTGGTCGTCACTCTCCGAGTCAAGGATTTTCACGTCAAGCGGATTTTGATTAACCAAGGGAGCTCATGTGAGATAATGTACTTCGACACCTTCAAACAACTGAAATTGGAGGACAAAGACTTGGCACCAACTGTATCCCCCCTGATCGGATTCAACTCAATGCCAGAGTGGCCAATCGGCAAGATTATCCTTCCAGTCAGGGCAGGAAGCGTGACAAAACAAGTGGAATTTTGGGTGTTGAAGGTCCCTTCCACTTATAACATAATCTTGGGAAGAACATGGCTGCATGCCATGCGAGCGGTAGCTTCATCCTACCATTAAGTAATGCGATTCCCCAACGAAACCGGGGTAATTGAAGAGGTCTTTGGAGACCAAATTATGTCCAAGCAATACTTTGTCACGGTTAATGGCAACTGTGTTGCCAAGGGATATGTTCATTCGGTGGAAGAACCTGAGAGCAATGAACTGTTCGCAGATGTCAGCAAAGCAGCTGATCAAAAAGTGGTGGAAGACTTGGTAGAAGTAAGAATAGATGAAAAGAACCCGGATAAGTTCTTTTTGCTCAGTTCGTCGTTGTCCAGCACTGAGAGATTAGAGGTCTTGGAATTCTTGACCTCTAACATCGAAGTGTTCGCCTGGACACCCTACGACATGCCAGGCATTGATCCAAACTTCATCTGTCACCAACTCAATGTCCACCCATCCGCCAGACCAATCATTCAGCGCACTCGCAGATCGGCACTCCACCACGCCGAGATAGTGGCGGAAGAAGTGGGAAATCTGCTGGAGGCAGGAGCTATCAGAGAAGTGCACTACCTCAGATGGATTTCCAACACAGTCGTGGTGCCAAAGAAGAATGGCAAATGGTGTGTCTGCGTCGACTATAAGACAGTCAACAAAGCATGCCCAAAGGACAGCTTTCCCCTACCACGGATAGATCAATTGGTAGACCTAACGGCGGGGCACAACTGACTTAGCTTTCTTGATGCGTACAGAGGCTACCATCAGATCGCCATGTACGAACCAGACCAGGAGGTCACGTCCTTTACAACTCCAAGAGGACTATACTGCTACAAGGTCATACCCTTTGGCCTAAAGAATGCAGGGTCAACATTCCAAATGATGGTCACCAAGATGTTTGAACCATTGTTAGGCAGAACAATGGAAGCTTACATCAACGACATGGTGGTTAAGAGCAAGGATGAGAACGACCATCTCAAGGACCTAGGTGAGATGTTTTAGATTCTTAAGAAGCACAAGTTACGCCTCAATGCGTCTAAGTGTGCATTCGGAGTAGGATCTGGCAAATTCTTAGGCTTCTTGGTGACCAATAGGGGTATAGAAGCTGACCCCTCTCAGATCAAAGCAATTCAGGATCTAGAGAGGCCAAAAACAGTAAAAGAAGTGCAGCATCTCATCGGCATGGCAGCTGCACTCAACCGATTCATAACCTAGTCATCAGACAGACTACGACCATTTTTTCAAGCATTAAAAGCCAAGTTCGAGTAGGATGTAGAATGCGACCGCGCTCTGGAAAGCTTGAAAGAATACATGTCTTCTCCACCACTGCTTGTCACGCCAATACCTGGAGAAGAACTCTTCCTGTACCTGGCAGTCTCTCAGCACGCAATTAGCGCAGTGTTGGTCCGTGCGAAAGGAATCCAACATCTGCCCATCTTTTATGTTAGCAAGACATTACTGGGCGCCGAAACAAGGTACTTGCCACTGGAAAAACTGGACTTGGACTTGGCCTTGATGATGGCCTCAAGGAAGTTGTCACACTACTTTCACGCCCACACCATAGTCGTCCTCACAGCTTTCCCATTAAAAGTTTTGTTTGAGAGGGCAAACTTTTCTGGGCGAATCTTGAAGTGGGCAGTAGAGTTGGGACAATTCAACATCAAGTTCCAACCCAGAACCGCGATAAAGGCCCAAGCCTTGCAGACTTTGTCGCAGAATTTACCCCAGGAAGTTATCATATCTGCCCAGTCGACCTGACTGACACAACCGAACTAGGGATAGAAGTTGACTCCAGAATAGCGTAACCCCTGGTACAGGATACTCAGTCAGACCCCAAGGCAGACCAGAGTAAAGAAAGCAAGGAAGAAGCGAACCATGCTACACCAAGCCAAGACTCACCAACAAATAAAGACTTGATACAATCAGATAGCGAGAGGCAGACAGCAAGCATGGACCTTGAAGAAAACACCAGCAACATTCTTGACCCCACGGCATCATCTGACCCCTCCACTTGCTGGAAGTTGTTCGTTGGAGAGATGTGGAAGCTCTTCGTAGATGGGGCATCCAACCGACACGGCGCAGGACTTGGCATAGTCCTCATCTCACCATACGGCCTAGTTGTGGAGCAAGCAGTCAACCTTGGCTTCCCAACATCAAACAACGAAGTAGAGTATGAAGCGCTTCTTGCAGGTCTCAAATCAGTATTCTACATGAAAGCCATCGAGCTAATGGTTTACAATGACTCACAACTGGTGGTAAACCAAATTTCAGGCGACTACGAAGCAAAGGATGACAGGATGACTAAGTACCAAGACTTAGTCAAAAAAGAGATCAAGAAATTTGAAGTAGTAAGGATAGAACAGATTGGCAGGGAGGAAAACAGCAGAGCAGACGAACTAGCAGGCTTTGCTTTAATGGCAAATACATCCATCCCTCATCCGCTGCTAATCGACTGCCTACCAAGACCAAGCATTGAAGACCCCGAAGTAGAAGAGGCATGTTGCGCCGAACTAGGCCCCTCATGGATGGATCCCATCATACTATTCTTAAAAGACGACATTTTACCAAAGAAAAGAAAGAAGCCAATATAATTAGAGCAAAGTCGCAGCGATTTTGGCTCTCCCCTTCTATGGCATTGTACAAAAAGTCATTCTCAGGACCTTATCTAAAGTGTGTTCACCCCAGCAAAGTGGAAGCATTCTTGTTCGAGATACACGAAGGTGTGTGCCACCAAGGAGGAAGATCGTTAGCTTACAGAGCCATTTCGTAAGGATACTGATGGCCATACATGCAGGCAGACTCGGAAAAGTATGTGAAGAAGTGCGAGAAATGTCAGAAGTTTGCACACCAAATACATCAGCCAGCCAGAGAGCTCCTACCATTGACCAGCCCATGGCCCATCGCAATGTGGGGCTTGGACATAGTAGGACCACTTCCAACAGCACTCGGAAACAGGAAGTTCTTTCTCGCAGCAACAGACTACTTCATAAAGTGGATGGAAGCAAAAGCATTGGCATTAATCAAGGAAAAAGATGTGAAGAAATTCGTCTGGCAGAATATCATTACTCAGTTCGGCATACCTAAGACCCTAATATCAGACAACAACACTTAGTTTGATGGCAGAATCTTTAGAGGCTTTTGCGAAGAATACAAGATAGAGTTCTACAATTCTACACCGGCATATCCCCAAGCAAATGTCCAAGCAAAAGAATCAAACAAGGTTGTCTTGGATGGATTGAAGAAGAGGTTAGAAAAAGCAAAAGGCAAGTGGGCTGAGGAACTGCCTCATGTTCTGTGGGCTTACCGTACCACACCTCGACGATCAACTAGAGAGACACCATTCTCTTTAGCCTATGGCATGGAGACAGTAATCCCACTGGAAGTTGGCCTCCCCATAATTAGAAGTGAAAATTTTGATCCAGACTTAAATAGAGAGGCCATAGCATTTGAACTTGACCTTGCAGAAGAAAGAAGAGAAAGAGCACTGGTTCACATCGCTTCATACAAGCAAGAGTTATCCAGAAAGTATAACAAGACAGTGCACCCGAGACAATTCAAGATTGAAGATTGGGTACTGCGCAAGGTAATGGGAAACACCATGGTACCCGGAGACGGCAAGTTGGGGCCCAATTGGGAAGGACCTTACAAAGTGGTCGGATTAGTAAGAAAATGGGCATACCACTTAGAAGATGAGCACAGCAAAGCCATCCCCAGGCCATGGAACACTGCCAATCTCAAACTATTTTATTTTTAGGTTTCTCTCATTAGAAAGTATCTCAACAATTATATGTAAAGCAATTGGTATGTGTATTGTGGAGACATATTTTTTGAATAACGACACGTGGCCAAGGTAGCACCGAAGTGCTAGCCGAGGTGACACGTGTCCTGGTCATGACACCAAGATTATCTCGGCTAGGCCGAGATTATCTGCGAAGATGTCGAAGTTTGGGATAAACGGATAAGCTATAAGAATCTTAAATGGGGGAGGACCTCAGTCTGGATAAAGATAAAGCTCTTAGGGGGTTTATCTCTATCTATTTGAGAGTCCAGGATAAGCATTGAGGAGTCCATTGAAGCTAAGCTTCTACAGGAATCAAGTCAGTATTGTTTATAAAAGTGTGAAAACCCGCATTTAATTATTCTAATAATAATAATAATAATAATAATAATAATAATAATAACAATAACAATAATAATAATAATAATAAAATCAATTAATTAATTTTATCCAGAGTTTATTTATATTAGTGTATAGGTTAGTTTTAAATTAACCCAATTCAATCATTAATAAAGATTAAAAATAAAAATAAAATAAAATAAAATAAAATAAAATAATAATAATAATAATAATTTTGTGGGTGTTCAATATTTGTTATTTATAAATTATTTTAATTAGGATTTAATATGATAATTATTCTTACTAAATACCTTAGTTAAAAATCTTAGTGTATCAATTTTAAGAAACCAAAAAAAAAAAAAAAAAATCAAACTCAAACCTTTACAGAGCAACTTTCCACATGCTTGGTTGCATGTTAATATAGGAACCTTAACTCGTCAAACTCCTTCAAATGGAGAGAAAGTAGCTAAATAAAATAATGAAAAGAGAGAGAAAGAGAGTAGGTGAAAGCCTCAGGTGATGAATTTCTATATATATACATATGGTTTGCATCCTTCTCCTCAACTGATCGGAGAAGAGTAAAAAAAAAATAATAATAATAATAATAATCTTTGAGCAAAGTTCAGTCAAAGTAGAGTAGAAGATCAGGAAGCTTATAATTTTTCCTACCATTTCATCACCCCATTAAGTAAGAAAACCCTCTTAACCTTCTCTTTGTTTTATATTTGAAATTTTCGGATTATATACATATGATAAATTGTCTAAACCTGTAGATAAGATTTTATTGTATAAGATTTTATGATGGTAGATTAAATATTGGTAGTTTGAAAATCATATTGTGGAATTTGGACTTGCATGTGTAGTTTATGCCATTAAAAAGATTATTGAAGATGTTATTTGGTCATTTAAATTTGTCAGAAAGTTGTACGAATTTTTTGACAATTTTATACTCAAAATTTGAAGATGATTTCTCTACAAAGTTGTTGATAATGATGTCTAGTTCATCCACAAAATTTTTCAATAATTATTGAGTTTTCTACGAATTTATACGGGTTTTAAACCAAATCTGGAGCTATAGGCAGATTTTATTATGTGTTTGAAAAATCATTAAAAATTTTATATTAAACCAAATCTGATAATTTCTAAGAAAAAAAATGAAATTTGAGAATTCTAGTTTCATAATAAAATTTTATATTATGGAATTTATTTATAAATTTAAGTATGGAATTAATTTAAGAAAATACGATAAATTTGTGTCACGAACATTCTTGGAATTTTTAAGAATTATTTATAATTTATTTTTAGAAAATGCGTTCTGAAAAATGACCATAACATATTTATTAAGTATTCTGTAGATTTATATGAATTTTAGAGTTGTATAAGTAATTTATTTATAATTTTATTTGCAAGATATACATTCTGAAAACCTTGGCAGATTAAGGAGGAATTAAAAATTATCTCTTCAATTGTTTATTTGGACTAAAATTGAATATTGTGCTAATCTAACCTTGTAGATTAAAAATCCATGTATGTGAGTGATTATGATTTATTTCTTCTTTTTGATATCTACATTATTATTTTATACCATGGTTTAAATTAATTGTTTATTTAAATTTTGTACATTTGTTTACTATTGTGTAACATGTGTAATATTTTATGTTGAAAATTTTAATGAGTTGGTATAATATTATTGGTAATTAAATGTTGAATTATTGTAAATATTTCAACAAGTAGAGAGACACGAAATTTAACCAATGATACATTACATTTTAAAAGTGATGGGGTGAGCCCGGTCTAGAATCTTGCGCAAGTGAGTTGCGAACCTTAACATGGCACGGAAAGGTATTTCGGCTCCTATCGGTGTAGGCGATATAAGGTTGGTGGTGCGGGTGTCACAACATAGACCGTTCCCTTGGGGCAGACCGTGATGTCACGACTCGAGTATGTAACCCTGGTGCGTGGGCATCATTGGTAGTTACTGTAGGTAACATTTGAATATTTGACCAAGGGGGTGTCAGAATTGCCCGTAGCCATTGCTTAGCGGTTGAGTGGAAATAGTACTCCGCGGGGAGTTACTTAAACTTATCTGATAAACTAAATCTATGAAAATTTAAAAAGAAAAGTGGGCATTTTCCTTATGATGAAATACTGCTTCTGTTTGTCAATTTTTATTTATTTATTATCTATTCTTATTATGTCAACTGATGACATTCCTATTATGCTTATTAAATGCTACCTGTTATTCTGTTACTACACATTGTTCATTGTGGGTATTATTATCGAGGTGGGTATTTCGGTTGTAATATCTCATTGAGCTCGTCACTCATTGGCATCCTCGTTGCCCTGGCGTTTCATGCTAGGTACCGAAGAAACCGAAGGAAACACCGAGGTGTTAAAAGGCAATATTCAGCCCTGATTAGCTTGAAGCGTGTCAAAGTTCCATGAACCATTTTTCTGAGTTTTCTAGTTTTTCTCTAATTTTTTTTTTATTTGTGTACTAAGACAAAGTTTTAAGTTTGACTGGAGTTGCAATTTAAGAACTTTTAGTTTTGGTGTTGTTAATTAATAGATGATGGTAAATTTGGTGGCAACATTGATGAGGATTCTTAATTAAGAAAATTGATTTTAAGTTTTAAACCTTATTATGATGTCCCCAAATTTTGGGGCGTCACAAAAAGTAAGGCACCTTCGTAGGTCTAAGGTACGCTTTTGTATTCTGGCTTGTGAGTTAAGCACAATTGGTTATCTTTGAGAGATATTGATTACTGACTTGATCGTCAGAGTGCCCCCGGGTGGACGAACCACCGCCGAAGTCTCATCTTTCTGTGACAGGTCGTTCGAGTGCAATCTATTCTGCCGGTGTTCTCTAGCTGAGTACCAGTTTGGTAGTGTGGTCAGAAAATAACACACACAATTTGGCGCTGTCTGTGGAAAAGAAAGAAGAATAGATGGCTAATGACGGACAGGAAAAGAAGATCGGGAACGACATCCGTATTGGAAGTGGCAAACACTTTGATCCTAGCGTAGAGGAGGATTACTGCAACGAAGAAACTCGGGATCAGAATCCTGGAGAAAAAGACGTCGGCCAGCAGGGCGACGCACCAAAGAAGTCAGACTGAGGCGGGTATTATAACGAGGACGACCTCCAAGTATGGAAAGATAGATGCTTGCGGAGGGACGACGAGATGAAAGGAATGGCGAACAAATTGGCAGACCTGCAATCGGTCGTCAATTTCATGATGCAGAACAACGTCATGCAGCCACCATTTTCGTTACAAGATACGCCGATTCCAGCGGCCAAAAAAGATGCCCAGAAAGGGGGCAGAAAACAGTTCCTCTAGTCTCCCAGCACACCAAGACCAAGGAACACTCTCACCTGTCTTCAAGGGAGGTCGGGCGAGGAGAGTCAATGAAGGGAGATTCTCGAAGGACATATCTTACCAAAGAAGCTGAGCCTAAAGAACATCGGCATGTTCAAGGGAAGGAACTTTGTTTCGACATGACCAATGGAGGGAGGTCCAAGAGGACTCATAACGATACTGGGAATAGCGTACCGAAAAGGCTAAAATCCGTTGATAGCCGAGCTCTAGGACGAACCAAGGAGGATTTGAGGGATTACCTCCAGAGGAAGCGACAAGATGCCGAGGTAACCTCACCGGTCAAGCTGAGAACGCCGTTCTTGGTAGAATTGGACAAGTTTGAGGCCCTAAAGAGGTTCCACATGCCGAGATTCCAAACATACGATAGTAAGTCTGACCCTAACTTTCATGTCGACTTGTACCTGAACTCAATGGTACTATACAACAGGAATGAGCCATTGCTTTGCAAGGTGTTCCCCTTATCCTTTGAGCAAATCGCATCAGACTGGTTTCACAAGTTGTCGAAAGGAACTGTGAAAAGCTGAGAAGGCCTGGCCGAGATGTTCGTGGCCAGGTTTGTGAGAAACAAACTACAGCCATTGAGGGGGGACTTCATGAGGGCTTTGAGAATTGGCGAGGATGAAAGCCTCAGGGCCTATGTCAAAAGGTATTATAAGGTGTTCAACCAAATACCAGGATGCAACCAAGAGGTAGCGGTCGTGTCTTTTAAAAACAGCCTGAACGATGATTGTTTGCTTCAAAAATCACTGACAAAGACATTGCCAAAAAGTATGGAGGAACTTATGGCCAGGATAGAAAAGTATGCCAGGGCTGAGGAGGACACGCCGGGGACAAAGGCGTCAAAACAAGAGAAGATAAATGGCTCGCCGAAGCGAGGCCGAGGTAATAGTGGATATAGTACGCAAGAGACAGGACTGAGGGCTGCACAGGCAGTCACCACTGTATTCTGGATTCCAGCTTACAAAGTCTTGGAAAGAATCCGGAATCAGCCTTACTACAGAGCACCAGAGAAGATTCCTGGTGAATTTATGTGAAGATGTCTGGGGAAACACTGTGCCTACCACAATGAGGATGGACATCTAACTCAAGGGTGTAGAGCCCTAAAGGCACATCTGGAAGACCTGGTAAGACAAGGTCATCTAAGGGACCTGGTAGATAAGACCAGGACAAGGGAAGAGAAAGCGAGACTGCCTCAGGCACCGGCAGCACCACTTCTACCAGCACCACAATTGCAAGCAGGCAGACCTTGAGTGATCAATGTGATTCACTCGAAGGTCAATGAGAACAAGATACATGGAGAATCTCAGAAAGTAAAACACTTACAGCATGTGTATCAGGTCCGGCAGAAGAGACCTAGGGCAGACGGGTACCAGTGACCAATGGTGTCTTTTACTGAAGACGAACTAGAGATGGTGCAACATCCACACAATGATGCCTTAGTAATATCCCTCCAGATTGGAGAGTGCCAAGTAAAGCGAATTCTGATCGACTAAGGAAGCTCTTGTGACATCATGTATGTTAGGTGTTACAAGGAGCTTGGCCTTCACCAAGATGATCTGGAACAATCTAATGGTTGGGTTCAACGAAATGCCGACGTGGTCCCTGGGAGCAGTAAGTTTGGAGGTGCAGGCCGAGGTTATCTGCGAAGATGCCGGAGTTCGGGATAAACGGATAAGCTATAAGAATCCTAAAATGGGGGAGGACCTCAGTCTGGATTAAGATAAAGCTCTTAAGGAGTTTATCTCTATCTATTTGAGAGTCTAGGATAAACATTGAGCCTGAGTCCATTGAAGCTAGGCTTCTACAGGGATCAGGTCAGTGTTGGTTATAAAAGTAAGGCACCCTCGTGGGTCTAAGGTACGCTTTTGTATTCTGGCTTGTGAGTTAAGCACAATTGATTATCTTTGAGAGATATTAAATATTGACTTGATCGTTGAAGTGCCCCCAGGTAGACGAACCACCGCCGGAGTCTCATCTTTCTGTGACAGGTCGTTCGAGCGCAATCTATTCTACCGATGTTCTCCAACTGAGTACCTGTTTGGCAGTGTGCTCAGAAAACAGCACACACATGTATATAATAAGTGAAACATATAACTCAAAAACTTGGAAAGGGGCTTAAAAAATAAATAAAAATAAGGCAATGGCAATCTCTGTTGTATCATATATACCAATCTCTAACTTTCTTACGGAATAGCTATCTAGGCAGTACCAATCTAACTTTCTTATGAAATGACCATGCAGGTGATGGTGACAAATAAGGGTAAGTTTTTTGGAAGAGAGATACATGTAAAATTTTTTCCTAAATATGGCTTAATGTGGCTTATGCATGATTATACTAGATTCATCTCATTAAGTAAGATATATGTACATCAATTAGATGGTAACTAATCATTGATGAATGCACCTATATATACATAATGTATAGAGGACTAATGGAGATAATGTCAATGCATTGAATGTGATAGATTCATTATGAATGAATCTTAGAGATGCATTATCTATCTATTATGAATATGTAAGATACATTAATCTATCTAATGAATTCATTAATATAGAAGATGCATTATGTGTCATGAATGTATAAGATACATTAATCTATTTAATAAAGTTCATTGAATGAATGGATTCTTTGATGGGAAGAATACTAGTATAAATAGTGTAAGGTCCTAAATTATACTATCTATCGCAAAACTCAAGTTATCACCACAAGAAGGCTCCCTATCACCTAGAGAAATAGAAGTGGTTTGAAGATCTTAGACAAATAAAGAATTTAAAGATCAATGTCTTCCATTCAAGGTTTCTCTTTCTTACAAGAGGATTTTATACTGTCATGGATCAAGGTATGTATTCACTTATTTTGTATAGTAGAAATTCATATAGTTTTCATGTATAGAATTGAATCCTTAATAGTTTTTAGTTTATGTTCCGCAAAGTTTTTTATCAACACAGTCATATTTTATTTTTTTGTGAGAAGCAGTGTGAGATTGAAACAAAAATGTAACTATATATAAGGAGAGACGAAAGACATGTGAGAGAGGAAGTCATGTGAAAGGAGGGTACTTTAATTGAGATAAGGGAAAGAGGTGATAAGAGAGTTTTAAAATTTTTAATTTATCTGAAGTGATAAATATATATATTTTTTTTCTTATATATTTCATGTGGATTTTTTTCTCTTCTCTATTTTGACTAGAAAAAACAGGGCGAGAGAGGAAGAAGTGTGAGCTCATTTTTTTTTCCCTCAAAATTATGAGAAATTAGGATTAAATAATTGAGAGTCTGTGAGCTTCCGTTACATTTGCTTAGATAGATAGTATAGATACTAGCATATCACCCGTGTTTTACACGTGATAAAATAATATATTATTTAATAAAAATATTATAAGTATAGTTAATTTTTTTTATATTATGTAAAATAAAAGTTAAATAGAAACTAGCCAATCGAGATTTTCTTAATTATTTAAAATTAAGAAAATCAAAAAAATTAGTATGAGATATTGATCGAAAGGTTTCTCACTAAAAATCTCATTTTGCTTATATAAATAGGAGTATAAGATTTACTATATGTAAGTGAAACAATTTTTTTTTTTCTCGATGCAGGATTATAAATTTTTTTTTTCTAAAATTGCTAATTTTTTTTTCGAAAATCTAATGTGCATAATTTTTTTTTCTCGATGTAGGATTATAAAATAAAAGTTAAACGAAAGCTAGCCAATGGGGATTTTCTTAATTGTTTGGGCGAGAAGTTTATTTCGAATCAAGTAATTTTAGCAGTTTAATCTTTAATTTATTTCGAATCAAAAAAATTTAACTAATACATTTTGATAAAATTGCTAAAATCACAGTTAAACCATCAAATCAGTCAAATCAAAAACGGTTCACTCTATCGGTTAGATCAAAGGACCAACCAACTTATACAAAAATTAATTAATTCAAACTTTCAAATTTTATTTTAATTTTAAAATTTAAACTATCTTGAACTGAAACATACACAACACTACAATATTAAATGGGAGCATAAGTTTTATATAGTGAAACAACTCATTTTTTCCTCATTTTCTTGATATGGGATTGTAAAATAAAAGTTAATAGTTGTTTGAACAGAAATTTCATTTCTAATTAAGCAGTCTCAGTCGTTCAATTTTTAATAAGGTCAATATTAATTTATTTCAAATCAAACAAATCTAAGCAATATATTTTGATAAAACAACTAAAACCATGGTTAAACCAGTGAATCAGTTAAACCGAAAACGATTCAATCTAATCGGTTAAGTCAAAAGACCAATCAATTTACAACAAAATTAATTAATTAAAACCTTTAAATTTTATTTTAAAATTTAAACCATCCTGAACTGAAACATGCACAATTCTATAATATTAAATGAGAGTATAAGATTCACTTTATATAGGTGAAATAACTCACTTTTTATTTTTTTTCTTGATATTAGATTGTAATTGTTTTAAGGTTAACTATTATGAGAGTTTTAAAATCTCATACAAAATTATATTTAAAATCAAAACGTCTATGTAGGATTGTATAATAAAAGTTAAATGGAAGCTAACCAATTCACTTTTTCCTTCTTTTCCTGATATAGGATTGTAAAATAAAAGTTAAATGAATATGCACATTAGATTGCAGATTGAAACTGTGTTTACAAAAGTACCTTCACATAGCACATGTGATATGCTAGGAGTATTGTACATGTGTTCTAAAACACACAAACAAAAAAAATTAGTATTGATTATAAGGCTTCTCACTAAAAATATTCTTTTGCTTATATAAATGTGAGCATAAAATTCACTTTATATAAGTGAAATAATTCACTTTTTCCTAATGTAAGATTGTAAAATAAAAATTAAATGGAAGCTAACCATTGGGGATTTTCTTAATTGTTTAAAATTAAGAAATTTCAATAATTTATATAAATTGGAGCATAAGATTCACTTTATGTAAATGAAATAATTCACTTTTTCTTCCCCCCGGGATTTAGGATTGTAAAATAAAAGGTAAATGAAAGCTACCTAATGAGAATTTTCTTAATTGTTTAAAATTAAGAAAATTCAATAATTTTAGAATGAGAGTTTGGACCTTTTAGAAGGTTTCTCCCTTAAAACTCCCTTTATAAAATTCATTTTATACAAGTGAAACAACTCACTTTTTCTTTATTTTTTCGATGTGGGATTGTAACACTTTATATAAGTGAAACAATTCACTTTTTCTTTTTTTTCTTAATATGAGATTATAATTATTTTAAAATTAAATATTATGAGAGTTTTAAAATCTCATATAAAATTGTTTTTAAAATCAAAATTGTGTGAAATTGTAAAATAAAAGTTAAATGGAAACTAGCCAATGAACATTTTTTTAATTGTTTAAATTAAGAAAATCAAAAATATGAGTATGAGATATTGATCATAGGGCTTCTCACTAAAATCTCATTTTATTTATATACATAGGAGCATAAGATTCACTTTATGTAAGTGAGACAATTTACTTTTTCTTTCTTTTTTTGATGTGAGATTGTAAAATAAAAAGTAAATGGAAACTAGCCAACGGAAATTAGAGAGGCATAGTTTAGGTTGGTAAATTTATCATACTCGATCATTTTGTAAACTCATATGCGTATTAAAAAAAAAATTTAATTTCATTCTAAAGTCATGTTCTTGTGATTTCAATGTATTTATCTTTAATAAAAATATATGATATATTTATAAAATTATATATATTATTTATTTTTAAAAATTAAATATAATAAAATTATATGATTATAAATGATAGTCTTGTTCAAAGTAAATCAAATTTTAATTTGTTTAGAATGTTGCTAATAAAAACTAGAAATAAACCAAAGTCAATCAACTAATCTCTTCTCCTCTCTAACATGTGCCTTGTTACATTGTCATTCATGTGGTCATAAACATGGAATTAACTTCCATCATTGCATTTGGAGCAAAATATTATTTTAAAAATAAAATTAATTGTAGTCATGCAAGCGAAATGGACCTAATTGGGAGAGATGGGTAACGGTCTCCAAATTTAAAAACCATTTTATTATAAATAATAATAACATTAATTATTAAAAAAAACCTTTAAATTATATAAGTTGGCCTCCTATTAGAGATGCATATTTTCACAGTTTGGTGAACCATCAACTTAAATTATGATAAAAGCTTCCAACTTAAACTATCCCAACTTAAACAATTCATTTTTTCCTTGTGGGATTATCAAATAAAAATTAGCCAATAGAGATTTTCTTAATTGTTTAAAATTAAGCAAATTAATATGAGATATTGAAACTCTTACAAGGCTCTTCACTAAATGGGATGAGAGTATAAGATTCTCTTTATATGAGTAAAACAATTTATTTTTTTCTTTCTTTTCTCGATGTGGGATTATCAAATAAAAGTAATTATTTAAAATTAAGAAAATCAAGAAAATTATAATGAGGATTTGGAACTCCTAAAAATCTTTATATATATGAATAGATAGATAGATTCCTGAGTTATATTATTTTCTTCTTCAGTTATGACTGACTTTCTTCTTCAGTTATGACATTATTTTAGTTATGACTCATGAGATTTTTGATTATATCTCATGTGTTATTTGGTTATATATATATATATATATTTAAAACTTAAAAAATATGAAATTATGTCATTTTCTTTTTTAGTTATAAGGTGCACATGGTACACATTTTTAAATGGTGTGTACTATAATCTTTCTCTTAGTTATATTATATTTGTAGTGAAAGTCATTAAATTAATACATAATTAAAATATAAATGATAAGCCAATTATGATAAAAAGACAAAAGTCATCCAAGCATTATTGGATATTGAGATAGCCTTAAAGATAAGGAAAATGTTATGCATACAATTTTTTTTAACAAATTGACGTAGTATAGAGATAAAATTTTGAAATGTGAAATGAGATACCATAAACTAATATAATAAATGTTACACCAATTTGTAAGTGAAAATTGTTTAGCACTACTCTTATACGAAGAAAACAACTACTTTTTATACGGGAACAACTTCTCTAGAAACGCGATTAAGACTACATTCATCTTATTATTTCTAAATTCCGCTTTAACGACAATCTCCATTGAATCACTACTCTAACCATCATTCTTAGCAAATAATATTAACAAAGACAGCAATGTTAGGTTCACATAAAAATATATCGAACTCATCACATTTATAATGCTTTTTCTGTGCATGTAACATTACTATTAACAAAGAGATTGTAATTATGACAACCAGACAAAGGTGGGTTCATCGGGTTTTTAGAGATAAACTATCATAAAGTTAGGATTTGGGATGTTTGTTGTACTCCAAAGCATAGTAGTCTTGTTGTGCCCTTTGATGGGGCTCAATCTAAGCTAATTGAGATGATTTATCCTGTTTATTGTATAAGACCCATCAAGCAAGTCATCTATAAAAAATATCAAATTGTTTAGATATCGGTAATTATATGATTGAATTTTTTTTTTTGGTACATCGGAAAGAAAATCATATTTGTCTTTAAAATATATATATATATATATATATATATATATATAAAAGAGGTAATTTTACGATGTCTATTCTCAAAATCAGATTTGTCACATAATTTTTTTTATAGACAAATGTAATCCAATCATATGACTGCCAATATTCAAGCAATTTTACTTTTTACATAAATGATCTTTTCAACATGTTTTGAAAGATAAATGGTTTAGATCATTTTAATGGGCCAGAAGCAGGCCCCACCAATGAACATAGTAAGCACTCCAAATTCGTCGTTGACTCAGGATTAAGCTGAATTTTAGGGATTTGAATCTCTTAATCTTAGAAGAAGAAGAATGGGTATGGATAATATTTAACAACCACTACAGGAAATATCAGTTTTGGAGGCATATTTTTAACGGCGTTTTTTAAAACGTCACTGTTTGTAATATTTAACGGCGTTTTATAAACGTCATATTTTTCTCTAATCAAAACGGCGCCGTTTTATGCATAGAAGACGTTTATAAACGACTTGAAATGGTTTTGTCCTACACGCTCCCTCTCCCTGTTTCACCTTTATTTTGAATCTCACTCTCGCTCTCACTCACACTCGCGCTCGCTCTCGCTCTCAAAATCGAAATCGATTCAGATCGGTAAGCGTTCATCAGAGCCTCTTCAAAGTTCGAAGTTCATCAGAGCCATTTCCAAGATCTTACATCGGTGATTCATCAGAGCCATTTCGAAGTTCTCTCTCCAAATCGATTCAGATCGGTGAATCGATTCAGATCGGTGAGCGACTCTCTCTCTCTCTCTCTCTCTGCTGTCTAAACCCTAATTATCTCTGTCAGTTCAGCTCTGTGATTCAGAGATTCAGCTCGGTCTCAGCGAAACAGATCGGTGATTCATCAGATCGGTGATTCATCAGAGCCATTTCAGACTTAACCATGTCAGTTCAGCTCTGTGATTCAGAGATTCAGCTTGCTTACTACAATACATATACTGTCTTTACAAAAATTAAATAGATTCTTTTCTTTTCATGTTGATAATTAAACATTATCTATCTATAATTAGACTTTACCATCTGCTTAAGAAGAAAATCAATATTTCAAAATCAAGCATCTCCTTCATAAGCTTAATTGAGCAACAAAACTATATCTTCTTGGTGATTTATTTTCTCTCCCAAATATGACAATTTTATATGGTTGTTTATTTTTTTGGGCTTGGTGTTATTCAGTTTGATGTAATGATTTTTATGAAATTTATAAATTGGAACAAAATATATTTTTTGATTGGTGGAGGGGAATGAGATTTATGGGATCAATACACTTCTTGATAAGAATGACCCACAGTCTACACCAATCATAAATTGTGTTTTGTTCACAAACATCAAAAGTATGTAAACAAATTTGTTTTCCATATTTTTTGATTGGTGGAGGGGAATGAGATTTATGGGATCAAACAAATTTGTTTTCCATTTATTTTTCATATTTGTAATACGGCTATCAAAAAAAATAAAATAAATAAATAAATAAAAAATCCACAACTATTTGGTGGATTATGTTTAAAAAGAGGTAATTGAATGGTGACTTGGGTGAAAGCACATACCAGTAGTGATACTGCTCATGAGCTTTAATGATTTGATTAACAATTGGGAAGGAGTTTGTGGAAGATGACTCATGTTTAATTTGAGCAATCTGTGGGTCAGTTTTGGAATATGATTGTAGTGCTCCCCCTGTTTCTTTGTTCCTTCATTTTGTTGTTGTTGTGTTCCATCTGCTGGTATCTTGCCAACATTTTTTTTTTTTCTTTACTTGTGTTGTGAAGTTAATGGGGTTGAAAGGCAATGGGGGAGTATTTGTGTATGATTAACGGAGTACTTTTGTATTGTTTTCTTTCATATGGAGTGATTGAGTTATTTTTGCCAATAAAAAAATATATATAAAAAAATGATGGATTAGTTTGAAATTTAGATAACACAAGGCATCCTCAAAATAGCGTTACTTTACCAATTGTTAAAAATTATTCAGTTTTTTTTTTTTTTTTTTTACTTCATTGGTAAAATATTGCGATGAATAAATTCTTTGCAAAAATGAGAAAACCTGCCAAAAAATGAGATTTGACTTGGGTGTTGTGCTAGCCAACGCCCTTCCAATGTCTAAATTAGTTGGTTAATGAAGACAATTTGAGACAACAACTGACTTTTCTACCTTACTGTCTGTCCATGCTTTTTTATTTATTTAGCAGTTTAAAACCATTAAATTATGTATTGGGTAGATTTAGGGTGTGGGGGAGTTGACATACTTCGAGAGTGTAAACAATTTGCACATTATATTGATTGCACATGTCCTCTCTATTTTTCCTGAAGAAAGAAATTATCGGACAACCAAAACTAGATTTATGAACATCTGTTTTAGTTTGAATGTGATGCATTGAGAGATCATGTATAGTTAATATGAATGCCATTAGTAACAAAGCCTGCTCCTTTTCCAGATGAATTTGATGGAACGTGAGACATTGTGCCATTTCTAGAGGCGGGCTCTGTCATCTTTGCTCTTAGTTGGATTCTGAGATGAGCTGTGCAATTGCCCTCCTCAATCTCAATGCTAACACTGGCAATAATTTTGTAAACACCGTCAATCAATTTAATAGGTATTAATCTTGAATGTCCACTACACCCCTTTATTTGACATGGTATTTTTAACTAGTTCAGGGGGAAAGTGTTTATGTTGATTTCTTTTCAGCATTGTCTGATCTTGACATTTTGGCAGGTTGCAAAAGGCGTAATGACCTGTGTGACTCAAGAAGTAAAAGATCTTTACCATCTTTTGGGGCATGAGTTTCTCCCTCTAGATCTTGCATCAAAAGTGCAGCCTTTGTTAACCAAAATTTCCAAACTTGGGGTAAGCTTGCTTCAGCATCTTCTGTACCAGAGGTCCATCTATCTTAATACATTCCCACGCTGGAAAAGCTTGCCACACTAAGATTGCTTCAGCAGGTACACGGGTGCTAGGTTTCATTTTCGTTACTTATTTTTTTCCAATTTTATGCATTTTCTAAAAACTATTTTCATCGTGCTTGATATGATGAATCCAGTCCATTGGAAATGGGATATGGTGCAAGCGATGCAAGATTTATGAAATTGATAAATTACTGGTAGCCTTTATAAATCTCTCACTAAAGGCTACTAGGATTTATGCAGGATTGATAAATAAAAAATAAAAAATATATATAGATATAGATTATGGGTTTTAGTTTGAGTAAATTGTAGATTGAGCTTCAATTGATTGTGTGTTCACATGCATGCATGTATGATATTTGGTTTCGGAACCTAAATTTACAATCTAAATGTTCTTTCATATTTGGATTGCTTTCTTCAGGCAATAAGAGCAATATAGAGGCATAAAATGTGAATGAAGAAGGAAGAGTGCATCCAGATTGCAGAAATGCATCAAACCCTTATCATCAATGTAGTTTCCTCTTTGTTACAAACTTTTGTTACCCAAATTGTAACTTGAAAGCGGTTGAATTTAGTTTTCACTGAGTGGCACTATTTTCTATTATCTTCACATATTACATAGCTGAAATATTGTCTTGGTTTATCCGGTTGTTTGGAAATGTGCTTGCTGAATTTTGTCTGGCTGACCTCTATTTTCATAGAGTTGTCCAATTTATTTTTCCTATTACACATTTTTGTAAATGTAGGGTTACTGACTCTATTATAAGTTTTTTAAGTTCCATGTGTTGTGATAATAATATGTCATTCAGGTGCCCTATAATGTTATAATTTTCCTTGAATTACCTAACGTCTTTGTGGACACTATCAGGAGAAATTTAGGCTACTGGTGTTAAGGTTTAGCGCAGTTCAGTTGCTGCTGTTCCTAATTCACATGAAGATTTACATGATGAAATATATGATTGTGAAGATCATCCGAACGGGGACAATGATACTCTTGCCGAGGAGAATGTACAGGTTGACTTCACCAAACTCACAAAGAGGCAGAAAAAAAATGTTCGAGTTAAGGCTAAAGAGGGTAAGAGTGGATCAGTATTTGCCCTTATCTTTACATTATTTTGATCTTCTTGTCATTATCATTTTCCTAATCCCATATAGGTCTATGGTTCTCTGCATGCAGAATGAGGCTAGAAAAGCCAATCAAACTGCCATGGTGGCAGAGAAGAAGAGAATAGAAGCTCTGCCAGAGTCTAAGGGTGTTTCTAAACAAAAATGGATTGAGGAGAGGAAGAAAAAAATTGGCAAGCTTTTGGATTCGAATGGTTTGGATATGACTAAGGCATATATATGCTAGTCCATAGGGGTTAAAAAGAGCCTGCTCCGTTTGGTTGGAATGGTATGATTAGTTATTTTTGGTTATGTAATTATATATTTCAGGTTGTATGTCATGCGTAACTTAATTCATTTTCTTAAATGTTATTTGCACATATATTTTCAACTTTGGAATGCAGCTAAACTCAACAAAAGTCTTTGTCCCAATTACTTGGGGTTAACTAAAGGGATCCATTTCCACCAATTGCTTCTATTTGCAGTCTTATCAATCTGTATCTGGGAGATTGGGAACAGAATGTCATGCTTCCCTGAACTGCATGAACTTTGATTAACTCATTGCTTACTTGCACGAGCACTATAACGAACCATATCTTCTTGGAAGAGAACTTTTTAGTTGGTTGGATAAACTGAAAGAATAATTGTTGTTACATGGTCAAATAAACAGCATAATACAGTGTTGAATTATTGGTATAGTACATATCTTAGTATATGTCTGCATCCTCATGGGTTCAAGCTATTTTACATATATTGTGCTTGGAAGGCTGGAAATAGATATTTTGTTGAAAACTTCTTTAATTCTCCAATATAAAGATAAGCTTAAGTTACCTTCTTTTTTTTTCCCCCCACCTTCTTTGAGCCATTCAACATTGACATTTGATACCTTATATGTATGTACTGAAATACATTGCCTTGCTTGAAAAGTTTTTAATCAGAAAACATTGTACAATGCATACAAGAAACTGTCAAAGAACATTGAGATTGACATCGAAGAGTATAATAAAATGAAAGAAGTTGATCCAGCATTCTACAGAAAAGCTTCAAGCCTCCAATATGGAAAGGTAAGCGTTTTAATTGAGGAAATTATGTGCTTCTGGCTAAAATGGTTCAATTTAGAGAAAGTTGAATAGAACAAAAGAATTCTACTCATATTTGACAGGCACCAAAGTTGCCGAGGACAAGATTAAAAGGATGGTGAAGGAACTCAAGGACAGAGATGAGAAGCAGGAGGAGATGGTTTCATGATGAGAAAGATATTGATTCGATCAATGACCGTAATGAACATTTCAATAAGAAGATTGAGCGAGCCTTTGGGAGATACACACTGGAGATGAAGGATAACTTTGACAGAGGAACTGCTTTACCTAAGGTACTTGAGGATTGTAGGGCCATCTCTTGTTATGGAGGCATGCTCCATTGTTTTCTCTATGATTCTAAATATGTTTACTGCATGGGAGGTGATATGTGGATATCGACTATATTTGTAATGGCTGAATCTAGAAAACAATAGAAACTAATTTTGATTTTCTATTGTGCCCAACTGTGCTCCTATGTTTATTATCATCACAATTTGTTGATTCCTGTTTGTCATCCTTTTTTTTTTTTTTTTTTTTTTTTGCAGGTTTATACTTCTATAACCAAGCATTATATTCTAAAAGGGGAGAAATAGCTGCTGCTCCCAAAATTCTTCTTCCATTTTTAAAAGGAACAGTGGAGAAACCAATCACAGCCACAATCTGATATTTTCTTTCTGGTGAGTGCAGATGGTGGTTGTATTGCTGGTGTCACATACAATGATCAATTATTGGTAGCCTTTAGTGAGAGATTTATAAAGTGATTCATGAATATTAAATTGGTCACCAAAATGATTGCCATGTTTGATTACGAAGAGATATCAATACTTGAGAGTACTATAATGGAATGAGAGGAATAGTATTTGTTAGGCATACCTCATTGACGGTTAATGCATGTTGAAGTGTGCGGCACTTATGGAAGGGTGGAGATCACCATTTGCTAGTATGATCAGTAGTGTTAAGTAAGTGTTCTTCTGATTTGATTTGGATAGGAATTTTGCATTATGTGTCCTAATGTATTTTATTGGCCCAGTGAATATTCATTTGTTCTACTAATGATGCAGAATAACACAAATAAGCCAACAGCATGCCATTATGTGTCCTAACGTATTTTATTGGCCCAGTGAATATTCATTTGTTCTACTAATGATGCAGAATAACACAAATAAGCCAACAACATTCATTATGCTCTCCGCTTCTCTCCTTCTATTGACAACCTTGGGAAGGTTAGAACTTTTGTCTCTCCAGCATTCATCTGCCAAATAAATTTGGAATCTAGTTCCAGTTACAATTGAATTGATCTTACCAAAATTCTGAATGCTCCTTAGAATTTTATTACAAATTTTGGGACTTCCTGTGTTGAATTGATAATGATTATAATCAATCAAACATTTGCCACCATGCATGGTTTTGGATCTATTACTCCATTTGAAATGGAATGACAAAATTTTTGAAATCTCATTAGCATTTAAAACCTTACGAGGTTTGTACAGAATATTTCTCCGAGTATGATGTAGGTGGTAATTTACTTTTGAGAGGCCTCCTACGGGGATATTCCTGTTAAATTAGGTTCTGAGAATACATAACAGTGAGACCGCAGAAGCTGATGGATCGGCTGAGATCCCATGGAGGAAGATACATTGCTCTTCATCTGAGATATGAGAAAGACATGTTATCTTTCACTGGCTGTACTCATGGTCTTACTGATGCAGAATCTGAAGAGCTAAGAATAATGAGGTAAATATCTTGTATATATATACATGCAAAATTTTATTTATCAAAAAAATGATGATATACCTATGTACAGATGTACGTATGTGATTTCATACATTTGTACATGTCTAGGCTATATGTTGACAAGTGGCAAAACTTCCTGCCTCTGCATTGGATGTAATGTACCTCCACTAGAAGATGAAGAAGATAAATTCAACAGAACAGAGAAAAGGAGGCTTTTGTCCATTAACCCCCTGAAGAGGTGGGAATATTTCTTCAAGCTCTCGGTTACCCTCCATCAACATTGATTTATATTGCTGCTAGGGATAGTTTGTGATGTTCTAGGCTAAATTCAATGATGACACCTACTTTCCTATTTTCATTGAGTATTGCTGCCTGAATTCTGAAAAAATCCACTGAAGTAACATTTGATTTTAATTGATGTATTTAAAGTCTGAACATGAATTGTTTCTATTCTTGAGTGTGCAATGTATTGTTTCTTATTTTTAATTTTGTTTTCAGGCTTAGTTTATTTATTATTTTAATAAACATCAATTATTAGTTCTTAATAATTGTTTGATAGGTATTTTTTTTTGTTCAACCGTATAAAATTAGCACAATTTAAAAATTAAAAAAAAGGTTATGGCGGCGTTTAAAAAACGTCACTATATCCCACCCCAACGGTTAGATTTTTGAAAGGTAAAAATGTCTATGACGGCGTTTTCAAAAACGTCGTTAAATGTCATAGTGCCGTTAAGTAAGACATTTGGCGGCGTTTTTAAAAACGCCGCCTATACTAATATAACGACGTTTCTCAAACGCCATAAAGCTATAGCGACGGCCGCGTCATCGGCGTTTGGTACTAAACGTCACAAAAATAATTAACGACGTTTTTAGTACTTATAGCGGCGTTTAAAAAACGCCGCTAAAGGTGAATTTTCCAGCAGTGAACATTGTTGGAGAGATATATTTTTGGTTTGTTTTTTAGAAATGGAGTGAGTCATGAGTCAAGAGTGTGGAATCCAATAATGGAGAATGAGAGAGAGAGAGGGAGGTGTGTGTGAAGTGCACATGGAAGGTGAGGAATAAGTAGAAATTGTTTTTGTTTTTTAAAAACAGTTCTGGTTAGGCTGTCCAGAGGCCTTTGCTGTAAAGATTTTAAAAACTAAACAAACAAAAATGATCTAACAATAACCTTAGAGTAGAAGCGACAATCTTACACCAACTATAGAGTTCTTAATTAGAGTTTATTTACAAATCAATCAAATGATCTAAACAAAACAAAAATAATCATGCATTCATCTATCTATCTATCTATTTATCTATCTATACTATTATAAAGTGAACAGGAACTTTGGTGTCTGAAGCTTTACTCTCCTCATGCCATGTGGTAGTATTTTTTATTTTTTTAAAAAAATTAAACAAAGAGATGGGCAAGGCTTGAACCCATGACCATGGGTTTAAGTACGAGGACTCATACCACTTAAGCTAAGTACACATTACAATATTAATTTCATTATTATTTTTTTTTATTCCTACTTATTTAAATTGCACACAAATCGTGTGTGCCACCCACTAGTACTATTATAAAGTGAACACCTCTTATGGTATCTTGAAACCTTTGTTTCTTATGCTACTCTTACCACTTAACTAACACACAATATATGATAAATATTTTATTTTATTTATATTTATTTGAATTATACACACATTACGTGTGGCAACCGCTAATTTATATAATATGAGATGATAGATCAGCCCTCTTGCCACCACTTTCTAACATGTTTAATTGTGTTTATTTTTCTTTTTTGAAAATAAATTGAAAAAGTTTTAAAACACTATCTTTTTATATATTCTAGTACATTCTATTAAGGAAGAATTACACATCAATGTTGTTAGAAAAAATATGTACAAAAAAGTGATAAATAATATAAATATTAATAACTAAAATCATAAACCTTTTCACTAATATGTAATAATTTAAAAAAAAAACCCTTCAATGGTAATTTTTCCTTTTTAAGGGTAAATTATACTTACCTCCCTTGAACTTTAGAAAAAATGTAGTAAGTTTCATAATTTTTTGATATAATTACACTAACTTCACTTTTAATAAAGTTAAAAAGACTAAAACTAATACAAATGGTATGAAGACACAAAAAATACAAGGTAAATATACATTTCAATGTATGGAAACATTATTTTTTCATTCATATGACTAACGAATATCTTATGAAAATTAAGTAAAGTGTTATATGAATTAAAATTTTAAAAAAACTTAATGTAATCATGTCACATTTATGAGATTTACTATATTTTTTTTAAGCTTCATAATAGGTCAATGTAATTTAACCTTAGATAACCTTAGATATTACACAATGAAGATTCAAGAACATGAGTGAATGTGGGAACCCATGTGCTTCATTTGTATGTAAGGCCATCAAAAGAAAGACCTGCCCATCTTCACCACTCCCCATTTTACTTTTCTCATATAAACCAACCCACATAAATTTGCTCTACAATTTTGGCAGATACATGGTTGCTTTGATACTATGATAGTTACTTGACAATCCCATTTTTCAAGTGCCCCACACAACACAAACACCAAAGTGAGAGGAAAAGACAATAAAAAAGTAAATTTAAGTGAAAGAAGTTTTATAGAATGGGATCCACGTATAAAATAAAAGGTGAGTTTCACATATGAAAGTTTTCACATGTGAATTATTTTTTATCTAATATTTGTATTTTATTTAAAAAAAAATTTCTGTGCTCGAAGCATAACTGAAAAAAAAAATAATATAGGTTGAAGTTGGAGTTATAAAAAGACAACAACCAACATTAAAAGAAAAGACAAAAGGACACCAAGACGCTATAATATACCAGACCAAATTTTCATGATCCAAAATGGTCCCTTCCTCCAACCCTTCTTTTTCATTGGTTGCCCTTTTTTATTTTTTTGGTGAAAGGAGAGATCTTTCCGGGTTTTCAGAGTAAAGGTTACATTTGCAAGAGCAAACTTTTAGTGTGTTGCTATAATTACTATTATTAACCATTGAATAAATATATTGACAACTACATCTCATATTTATTTAATTATTAAAAATTTCATTTTGTAAGTCTAAGACATTATTTAATGGGTATGACTATTTTGAGACAATGGAATCGAGGATTCTTGGTGTTCAATGGCATGAGATTTTCCATCTCCAATTCTTCATTTTTTTTTTTTTGTTTTAAACATTTACAACGATTACATCATTGAAAACTCGAACTGTAGTAATCTCAAATTGTTATCTAATGGTAATGAGTATTTGAAGACAAGGACAAAGGAATTTAGGGATAGAGAATCATTGGCCTTTCTATAGAACCATATCATGTCTTTTAAATCTTTTTGTCTGTCTCAAAATACTTATAATTATTAGATCATTGGAAATTTAATATGAGATCTAATGGCTATTAGTGTTTTGAGACCATGCATCTTAACTACAATGACCAAATTGATATGAACATAATGTTAGATAATGTCTCAATGGGACCACATAATTAAATGTGGTGTTATCATTTATAAGAAGCCTACAATTTAAGTGATTCAATTTAGTTAATATGCTTAAGGGTATACGTGTTATGGACCTAATGCGTAGATACTAGTTGTATAATTTCTATTTCTATGAGGGGCAGAAATAGAAATTAAAACATATTTGTTAAAGTTGGTTTTCATTCATTTTGAACTTCCACAACCTTTCAGTTTTGAAAACCAATTACAACCTTTAAAAGGTTATGGTCCCTATTCCTTCCCAAGTGGAAAATAAGAACACTGTCATTTTTTTCCTAAATCCTCTCAAGGAGAAACATAAGGCACCAAAGGGAAAAGGATTAGAAGGCAATAACATAATCAATAACAAAGAGTTCATTGATAATCACGCTTCCGTTTAACCGTTCATCAATGGATTCAGGTATGTCATTTTGTCTTGATTTCTTGATAATACACATGGTAAATGATCCAAAGTGTAAGGTTTATGTTCTGAAATTTATGTTTACAATTGGTATCAGAGCATGCATATCATGTGTCTTATCAGAATTGATATGCTTTATTCATTCTATTTAGTTTCCTGGAATTAGATTCTGAATTTTCTTATAGATGTAAATTCTGTTTTTTCCTGTTTTGTTCTGTGAAAATGGCAATCTGTTTTCTGGAATTGTTAAATGATTCGGTGGGCAGTTTTTTTTTTTTCTCAAATGGATGAATATCATGTATTTATATATATATATATAGATATATCTTGTGATTTGATCGGTTTAATTTTGAACATCATAAAAAAGAAAACTATTTGTTTTTGGACTCGTCAATTCTATTTATATATGTATATATATAATTGGAATTGCTGCAGATTATATAACATATACGGGGTCACAAATTTAGAAATCTTTAAATTTAATATAATTTCATACAACGTCTACAGAAATTTAATTTTCTAACATTCTCAATATAAGTCAATTCAAACAAGATGTCACAAAAGTGATCTCTCTTGTCTCGATTGTTTTATATGGAATGTTTTGAAGTTCATGTCTGTGTATCTCATGCGGGTATTTATCGGTCCAAAAACATGATTAAGACTTGGCAGAATTACACACACATTTTGTAGTGATAAACATGTGCCAATTGTCAAGAAAACCTAATGTGAATAATAAATCCATCAAAAGATAGATTTGTTATTTGACATAACTTATTGTCAATGTTTGATCATTACAACAAGAATACCACTTACAGTTAATATTACTACCTAAAGGCTTGGTATTAATGTTGTGCTAGGTATCTTGAGATGTTGTCATTAAATTAATTTATTTAGAGATTCAAGATAATATAGTTCAAACCCCCATGCAAGATGAGGTAATTGTTCATGAGGAACAAACTCTACAACCTCAACCTCAAGAATCTGTGCCATTAAGGCGATCCACCAGAGAAAAGAGATTTGCATTTTCAGATGATTATATTGTATATCTCCAAGAACATGAGGTAGAAAATGGAATGTCGAAAGATGATCCAATCAACTTTCGTCAAGCCATGGAAAGTTCCAACTCTCATAAGTGGATAGAAGCCATGAATGAAGAATATAAGTCTATGCAAGACAATAAAGTTTGGGAACTTGTCTCATTACCAGTTGGTGCGAAGCCCGTAGGTTGTAAATGGATATTTAAAACCAAAAGGGATTCAAATGGTAATGTGGAGAGGTATAAGTCACGTCTTGTAGCCAAAGGCTTTACTCAAAAAGAAGGAATTGACTTTAAAGAAACTTTCTCTCCAGTTGTAAAAGAAAGAGTGCGGAGTGGACAGATTTCGATAGAGCACATTGGGATAAACTCCATGATAGCGGATCCACTTACGAAGGGACTACCACCCAAGGTCTTTCATGAGCACACTGCTCAGATGGGTGTTGTTCTATTTGAGAACATTCTGGTTTAGTGGGAGTTTGTATTTACATTACTGCTTTATGTCAGCCTTGAGTTTTATCTATGTAATTAGATTAATTTCTGCAGAAATGAAATTTCAGTTTATTACGCTCTGTTACGTATTGTGAAGTATTGATCTCAATAAAGTTAAGTAGGACCAGTTAGAAATAGGCATGTATGGATCACATCACATGTAATTTCCATGCTACGCATCCATGATTGATCTATGTCATTTAGCTGTATTAGTATACGTGACCATTGGTGGGTCGAGGTACGATTGATGTAACGAAGACCGCTTTGATCCTATATTAATATAGTTAATGGACAAGATTGTTTGGATACTCTCAAATTATGATAACAAATTTCTGAACTCACTAAAGTTAAGCACATTTTTCAGGATACATATGTGGTCTAGTGGGAGATTGTTAGATAATGTCTCAATAGGACCACATAATTAAATGTGGTGTTATCATTTATAAGAAGCCTACAATTTAAGTGATTCAATTTAGTTAATAGGCTTAAGGGTATATGTGTTATGGACCTAATGTGTAGATACTAGTTGTATAATTTCTATTTCTATGAGGGGCAGAAATGGAAATTAAAACATATTGGTTAAAGTTGGTTTTCATTCCTTTTGAACTTCCACAACCTTTCAGTTTTGAAAACCAATTACAACCTTTAAAATGTTATGGTCCCTATTCCTTCCCAAGTGGAAAATAAGAACACAGTCATTTTTTTCCTAAATCCTCTCAAGGAGAAACATAAGGCACCAAAGGGGAAAGGATTAGAAGGTAATAACATAATCAATAACAAAGAGTTCATTGATAATCACGCTTCCGTTTAACCGTTCATCAATGGATTCAGGTATGTCATTTTGTCTTGATTTCTTGATAATACACATGGTAAATGATCCAAAGTGTAAGGTTTATGTTTTAAAATTTATGTTTACACATAAAGATTGGGTTTGATAGTGGCTTATTATGAAGAGTATACAAGCGATGCTTATTATACTTTAATAAGATAATTAAAAGATTGATAAGAACATGCCATGGTTACTTTCAAGAACATGCCATGTTAGCCCCCCTCCATGTTGGTGTAAAATTCTTGCTGTTTTTGTTGTCAGAAAAAATGGTTTCTTTCTTTCATGAGAAATGCAACAGAGAGAGAGAGAGAGATTCATGAATTATTGGACTGTTTGTAGGATGTAGAAAAAATAAACTGAGAAAGATAAAAGGTCTCTTACTCTTTATCCCAAAAAAATTAAAAACAAAAATATGAAAATAGTTAGTTGACTATTATTATTGTTATTCAAATCCAGTTGAGTATGACCTTCCTAGAATGGATCACAATTTGAACATTGTTTTGGCATTGTTTTTTTTGTGTTTTTGGCTTGTTAATTAATATTCCTCATATAATGCTATTTGATTGTCAAACCCAAAAAACTTCACTTTGTACTTCTGTTGTTTGCTTTGTCTTCCTTTACATGAAGAGATAAAAGAAAAAATTGTTGCATACAAATAGGATATAAGGCGATATTTCAAGTAATATCTTAAATTAATCATCAAATGTCACCCATTCATATTTTTAAGTAAACAATATAAACGAAACAAAATTGAGAAAGATTCCAAGTAAGAATATTCTCTTGAGTACCCAATAATTACTCGAAGAGATTGGCCAATTGCTTTGCTAAATTTTCTAATAAAAATACAGCTTTGTCGGGGCCTAAAATCCATATTTAAGGTCAAATCATTGTCCCCCTAATCAAAATGTTTCTGTCTTAATCTTTCCCTAATTTCAGTGTTTTTTTGGCATCCCAAAAACACTTCTTTTTTTGTATTATTGTTTAAAAAGAGTGATTGGGAGCTTTACCTAAAACACAACTATAGTGACATTTCTATTCAATGTTGGAGTCAAAAAAATCTGTTTGCTAAAGCTCTTGCCTTTTTGTTTAATGAAAACATTTTCACACTATAAAAGAAGATCCAATCAACCAAAAAGAAGGAATTATTATAATTTAAACAGATTATCTTTGTACTTAATCCTTAAATCTTGCACGTGTCCTTGATGTGTTTGGATATGGGGTCAACCCAAGTGCCCAATGAAATGTTTGAGTTGATTGGTATCATTTATCAATGGGAAATAATATTTGTCATTTGGTAAAGAATAAATCGAAGAATATATAAATTGATTATAGAATCATATATAGAAATTATTCGAATACATAATGTATATGGAAGGCTTTTTAAGATATAAGAATAATGTATGAATGGACAAAATTTTATCCATCGATATTGATTCATATTTATTTATGCATATTTTAAATTTGGATGTTTTTTTTCTTTTCTTCTTTTACATTATTTTGTAAATAGGCAAATTTTTACATTTATTCATGACATTTGTAATGTAAATTTAATGGTGAAACACATAATCGCCTACAGAATCAACCATATAAATATAGGTGGAATAATTTGAATAAAATTGTTTCTTTTATAAAGGCTTTGCTATATGGTATGCATGGCTAAGATTATTTTATATTTTTTTTCTATGGTAGATTTTGTGTCAGTATGCTTTATGAATTTAGATAAGGATTTGAAATTCATGGTCCAAACACAGCCATATTATTTTGCTTTTGGGCTAAGTGCCTTTTGGGGGCCCATTTGTAGGGGAGAAAAGTTTGTAGCAGGCTGATTGGGCTTGGCTAGTTAAGCCCAAGGGCTTAGGTTTCGTGGGCTGGGAATCATTGACTCAGGCCCATGCCTCATGGGTTTGCATCTCTTTGAAGGATTAGTCTTTTGCTGGTCGGCCTCAAGCTTCTTGGGCCTCAATGACTTATTTACTGGGCCTAACCTATGGAGCTTGGACTTTGCTTGTTTTAACCCAAATTTGTTGGGCTTGGGCTTCAAATAATATTTTGATGGGCCTGTACAGTCCTGAAACGGATTGTTGTGGGTTGGGTATTCACCTTTTTCGACTCTCGGCCCATAGTTGATTATTTTGGATTGATAGTTGGTTTTTGGTTTCATAAATGCCCTCTTTCGGTCCATTGATCTCTCCCTTAGCCCATATCTCCTCTTACGGCCCAATCCTTTGATGGGCTTTTTTGATTGCTGATATTTCTGGTTGTGATCTGACACAAATACCAGGGTGGCCCTTGGCCCAATTGTGGCCCATTTCTTCGCCCAAAGCGACTATCAACACCTAGCTTCTGATAATTTTTTTTATAGTCCACTCACTTATAGTGTATATCTACAATTGTCATATCAATATAAATTTTTTACTAAGTGACATACATAGAGGAAGACTTACAAAATTAGATTATGTTTAGATTATAAATTTAGATAAAAATGTAGCCTCAATAAATATGATCATCAAAATGAGACTCATAGTTAGTCTTATCAAATTATTATTATTATTTTTTAAAAAGCAAATCTCAAAATTCAATCAAAGAATGTAACCATATAATATCAAAATAGAGCTTTGGTACGCCTCTGTTCATGACAAGTGCACATTTCCGATTCTTTTGGACCTTGGAGAGAGAGGAAAGAATGACCCAATGATCAAGTCACTTCCAAAAAAGTAATAAAGGAGAGGACAAATGAATGGAAGGAGCAATGCAAATGCATTGAAAATAAAGAGCACCTTGTTGGCGGGAGTGTTCCAAAGTGCAAGGAATTTTCTCATATGACATAATATAGGATTTTTATTTTTTATTTTTTATTTTTTTTTAAATAACAAATCTTAAATTAAAGATAAAGAAAAAGAAAAAGAAAAAGAAAAATTCATACCAGGAACAATTTTCTTATAAGGAGGTCCTTTTACATCACCACATATAATAATATGGAATACAAAAATAAGGTCAATGTGTAAATAAAATTCACTTTGAGTTCACATCTATATAAAATATACATATATATATATATTTTTATAGAATTTGTGTTCGAATTATTTATTTTTCTTGTTTGTAGAAGGATTTTAAAAAATAAAAAAAGTTAACTGAAGACTCAAAAAAATTAAATTTTTTTAATTTTTTCTAGTAATTTTTTTTCAAATATTTTTTTTATACTTTTCTAGACTGTTTAACATAGTCGAATAAAATCTATAAGTATTAATTTTTTTTAAAAAATAATTGAAACAAAAATAAAATAAAATAAAATAAAACAGTCAATCCCAAACCAAACACCAATTCATATAATTTATATAAGGCGGCCTTTAAAGAAAAAATCATTGTTTAAAATCATTGTGTATATGTAAAACAAATTTAAATTTTAAACAAACTTGATTTAATTAGTTGAAATCATAATTCAATGAGATCATTACAAAATATTTATAAATTTATAAAAAAAATTATAATTTTAACTATGAAAATTAATAAAATTTATCACCAATTTAAATATTTAAAAATAAAAATAAAATCATTTAATTATACTAAGATTATTGAAGCCTTTTAAATACTTTTTATATATTTTATTTTATTTTTGTTCTTTGACAGGCCCTTTAGAAAACGAATTATAAATATAAGGGCAAATTACAAACACCCCCTCGAGGTCTAATAAAAATACAGATTCCCTCCTGAGGTTTGAGAAATTACATCTCGCCCCCTGAGGTTTATATTTCCATAACAAATTGCCCCCTGAGATTTTTATTTTCATACAGATTCCCCCATAATTTTCCCTAATTTGTTATGAAAATTTGACCCTCAGGGGGTAATTTGTAATTTCTCAAACCTCAGGGGGGAATCTGTATTTTTATTAAACCTCGAGGGGGTGTTTGTAATTTGCCCTAAATATAATAGGCATAATTTTCTAATAGAAGGATCTAGAAACGAAACCCTAGTAAACTCCCTATATAAAGAGCGCTTCTCACTCTTCTCCACCCGCCTCTAGCTTTCTCGCAAACCCTAGAACTCCTCACTCTTCTTCATCGCCTTTCAATTTCTACAGAGAGAGAGTGTGTTTACAGATCGGAAATGGCGGAGACCGAGACGTTTGCTTTCCAGGCTGAGATCAACCAGCTGTTGAGTCTTATCATCAACACGTTCTACAGCAACAAAGAGATCTTTCTCCGTGAACTCATTAGCAATGCCTCCGATGTAAGTCTCTATCTCTATCTCTTTTACATGTTGATTATTGTTATTATTATTGATTTCAAGATTGATCTGGTTTGAATCGTTCGTTTTTTGTTCTCTTTGATTTAGATCCTCTTTTGTTTATGAAATTTCAAGATATGTGTTGTATAGAAATCAAAGATCTATGATTTTGTATCTATTTGTTTTTGTTTAATGTTTCAAAGGAATGGAAAATATGAAAATAAAATTATGTGCATAAATTTTGTAAAAAATGTGTACTAATCTCAAAGCATTGATGTTTTTATTTATTTTATATTTATCTCCCCCTTTTCATGGTTTTGCACCTCTTGATTTAGATTAATGATATAAGCTGGTGTTGTTTATATATATATACAGTAGATTGACCATTCTATAACAATATGATGATCGACGTTTGATTTGAGTTTTTATTGTTTTAGTGTATCAAATCACCTATATTCATTTTGGGTATCGTAGTGAGATGTGTGCTTGTTTATTTGGTGAATTAATTGATATATAAGAACGAGTCTAAAAGATTCAATTGTGGTTTGGATATATTGGTCTTCTTTGTCTTGTCTTGTTTATTTGGTGAATTTATATGTGGTTTGGCTAAGTTGGTGTATAGTGTTGAATTGTTTATTTTGTATCAATTGTTGTTCTCTGCTTATTGTGTAGATAGTTATTTGCATCAGAAAGAACTTATGTATTAAAAATGTATCTATGGTTTTCTGAAACTGTTTGTCCTGTAATTTTAATTATACTCATTAAATTTTTGTACTATATAGGCTTTGGACAAAATTCGATTTGAGAGCTTGACTGACAAGAGCAAGCTAGATGCACAACCAGAGCTTTTCATCCACATTATTCCTGACAAGACCAACAACACATTGACCATTATTGACAGTGGTATTGGCATGACCAAGGCCGGTATGTAGCGTTGCAACTGTGTATCATCTAGTCTAGTCTTGATGTATGTATGGTTTGTTGGGATTTTTATGTTGTCTCTAAATTGAAATTTAATGGCTGCAGATTTGGTGAACAATCTTGGTACAATTGCTAGGTCTGGTACCAAAGAGTTCATGGAAGCTCTTGCTGCCGGTGCTGACGTGAGCATGATTGGGCAGTTTGGTGTTGGGTTCTACTCAGCTTACTTGGTTGCTGAGAAGGTGATAGTGGTTTCAAAGCACAATGACGATGAGCAATATGTTTGGGAATCCCAAGCTGGTGGCTCGTTCACTGTCACCAGAGACACCACTGGTGAAAGTCTTGGTAGGGGTACAAAGATGACCCTGTACCTTAAAGAAGACCAGCTTGAGTACCTTGAGGAACGACGTCTCAAGGACTTGGTCAAGAAGCATTCTGAATTCATTAGTTACCCAATCTCTCTCTGGATTGAGAAGACTACAGAGAAGGAAATTTCTGATGACGAGGATGAGGAAGAGAAGAAAGATGAGGAAGGAAAGGTTGAGGATGTTGACGAAGAGAAGGAGAAGGAAGAGAAGAAAAAGAAGAAGATCAAGGAGGTGTCCCACGAGTGGTCTTTGGTGAACAAGCAGAAGCCCATATGGATGAGGAAGCCTGAGGAGATTACAAAGGAAGAGTATTCTGCTTTCTACAAGAGTCTCACCAATGACTGGGAGGAGCACTTAGCTGTGAAGCACTTCTCAGTTGAGGGCCAATTGGAGTTCAAGGCTATTCTCTTCGTGCCTAAGAGGGCACCCTTTGATCTCTTTGACACAAGGAAGAAGCCTAACAACATCAAGCTTTATGTTCGCCGTGTCTTCATCATGGATAACTGTGAGGAGTTGATCCCAGAGTACCTCAGTTTTGTGAAGGGTATTGTTGATTCTGAGGACCTTCCACTCAACATCTCCAGAGAAATGTTGCAGCAAAACAAAATCCTGAAGGTGATTCGCAAGAATTTGGTGAAGAAGTGCGTTGAGCTCTTTTTCGAGATTGCTGAGAACAAGGAAGACTACAACAAGTTCTATGAGGCCTTCTCCAAGAACCTCAAGCTTGGCATTCACGAGGATTCCACAAACAAGACCAAACTTGCTGAACTTCTTCGATATCACTCCACCAAGAGTGGAGATGAGATGACTAGCCTCAAGGACTATGTGACCAGGATGAAGGAAGGCCAGAGTGACATTTACTACATCACCGGTGAGAGCAAGAAGGCTGTTGAAAACTCTCCATTCCTCGAGAAGCTGAAGAAGAAGGGGATTGAGGTCCTCTACATGGTTGATGCCATTGATGAGTATGCAGTGGGTCAATTGAAGGAATTTGAAGGGAAGAAGCTGGTGTCTGCAACAAAGGAGGGTTTGAAACTTGACGAGACTGAAGATGAGAAGGCCAAAAAAGAAGCACTCAAGGAGAAGTTTGAGGGTCTTTGCAAGGTGGTCAAGGATGTTTTGGGCGACAGAGTTGAGAAGGTTGTTGTGTCTGATCGTGTCGTGGACTCACCCTGCTGTTTGGTGACCGGTGAGTATGGATGGACTGCCAACATGGAGAGAATCATGAAGGCGCAGGCTTTGAGGGACTCTAGCATGGCTGGGTATATGTCGAGCAAGAAGACCATGGAGATCAACCCGGAGAATCCCATTATGGAGGAGCTGAGGAAGAGGGCTGATGCAGACAAGAACGACAAGTCAGTGAAGGATTTGGTTCTCTTGCTCTTTGAGACTGCATTGCTCACCTCAGGGTTCAGCCTTGATGACCCAAACACCTTCGGCAACCGGATCCACAGAATGTTGAAACTTGGTCTGAGCATCGATGAGGAAGCTGGTGAAGCTGATGTGGACATGCCACCATTGGAGGAAGCTGATGCTGATGCCGAGGGGAGCAAGATGGAGGAAGTTGATTAAATGAAAAGCTACCCACCACCACCACAAAACCCTTTTGAGATTCTTGGCTTAATAGTAGTTTCTTTTTAAATTTGTGTCTCTGGCTTTTAGTTTTGCCCTACTCTTTCTTTACCGATATGGGTAGTGGTACTGGATTTATATAGCTGGCAATTATTAAATGATGTTTTTGTTTTTGTTATATTTCTGGCTTTTGTTTTTGTTTCTGTTTCTTAGTTGTAGTTTTTTATGGATGCTACAAAGGTGAATTTTAAGCCCATTTGGAAGAAGGCTTTTCTTGTCCCCAAGTTAAATTTAGAGATGATGTGTGTGTGGGTTTGTGGGTTCTGAGTTATGTGAATTTGAGTCACATGAGGTTTTTTTCACCCAAATGCAAATTGTTTTGAAACGGAGTTTTTAAACCCATCAGTGTTTGTTTTAGGGTCTCTTTTTTTAACCTGTCTTGGGTAAAACTTTGAAAGAAAAAAAAAATGAGGAAAATGTAAAAATAAAATATCTTTATTTTGGATAAAAGTTAATTTTTTATTTCATTCCTAAGCTAAATTTTTAATTTGTACTTTATTCATATTTTCCTTGTCTCTATTTATTTTGTGTTTCCTTTTTTCTTCATAAATTTTTATTCAAATTCGTAATTCAATCTTACTGCACAAAATTAGATGCCTCCAATTCCTTGTAACATGTTATCTCATCTAAGGTTCTTCTATCCTGTTCATTATTAGCTCTCATCCTCGCAAATAGTTCAGTCACGCCCGGTGCCAACTCTCCAATGGCTTTCTGCAAACCAGTGGAAACAACTCCCATCGAGGGAGTGAGGCTTTCAACCTGACCTAGGACGTTTGGGTAGAGCGGTGTTTGCCAAGCCGAGCCTTTTTTTTTTTTTTTTGTGCAATTAAAAAAGAAAACTCTCTTAAATGCCTAGCTGGTATGGGAGAGACCATTTTTTTTTTTTTTTTTTTTTTTTTTTAATATTTTGTTTTATGGAACAAAATGAAGAAACAGATCAGTCACGCCCATGGCTTTCGGCAAACCAGTGGAAACAACTCCCGTTGAGGGGTGTTTGCCAAGCTGGTATGGGAGAGACCATTCTTTTCCTTTTCTTTTCTTTTTTTTTTTTAATTTTATTTTATGGAACAGAACAAAGAAACAAATAAGTCACGCCCGCAAACCAGTGGAAACGACTCCCATCGAGGGAGTGAGGCTTTCAACCTAACCAGTGACGTTCGGGTAGAGCGGTGTTTGCCAAGCTGAGACTTTTTTTTATTTACAATTAAAAAAGATAACTCTCTTATATGTGTAGTTGGTATGGAAGGGACCATTCTTTTTCTTTTTCTTTTTCTTTTTTTTCTTTATTTTTTTTAATTTTATTTTATGGAACAGAATGAAGAAACAGATCAGTGGCTCAGCAAAGTTCAAGCAAAAATAACATTTATTCAAAAAGACATGTATGTCTATCCACTAAAATCAAACAACCCAACCAGAAAGCTTGACAAAAAAATAAAAAAAACCAACGCAACCGCCAAATAATAAACGTACACAACCTGCAATCTTTGTGAAAATAACAAATACAATTCCCTTTTGGTCCCTATCACAAGCAAAAGAGCTGCATTGTTATGAACTAAACCAATAATAATAACAAAAATCAAAACCTAAAATGCAGAACTGGAATCATGTATCTTCAACCCTCGAATGGAATACAAAGCTCGGGAATGTAGTGGTGATGTCCCTGTTCAAAGAAAATTAAACAAATGTAAGCACATGATGTAAATTATGATGTAAATAATTTCAAATGTCTTCACGTCTCAAAAAGTCCATGGACGACTTGACTAGTTTCTTAGACTAGTACTCAAACACCTCTGTTATGAAATAAATACTTATTTGATGTGGGAAAGAAAGAACTGAATGTTGATGAAAGGAAAAACAAACTAAAGAACTCAAAATTTGAAATAAAAAATATGGATAGTTGCGTAGGGGTAATTAAGGTATGAAAAAAATGTGTGACATAACTTGAAAACATGTTTTCACTTGTGTGCTAATAGAATGGACAAGTTACGAAATCAATTACATGCTTTATGCTACTCTTAGGACATGTCTTTATAATATAAAGAAGATAATTCATAGATCTAATCAGCTCACACAACATACACTCAAAACCTTTTAGCTATGAATCAATGTTTGTATTCATATTAACACAAAAAGAAAATCTACAGATATCAAACTAATAAGAATTGGAGAAAGACAATTGAAATTAATTTGCAGCTTACTTGAGGTATTGAAGGGTCATATTCTTTAGAAGGGATGGATGACGCAGAACAAGATTTCTCCACTCTTCCTTGTCAATCTTCCCATCATGTTTTGTATCGGCTTCCTCAAAGGTCTGAAAAAATGCCCCAAAAAACAACAATTTTTTTTTTAGAAAGTGAATCTTTGAGAACAAATAAAGAACACTCTTATATGAATGCTAAAACTTCAAACACAACCAATGATCAAAACGGAATCATTTTGGAAACTTACGCGAAATGAGGAAAAAACATTTGTAAATTGTTTGGAAACAAAAATAAAAACCGATATAAATGTTAATATATTCTCAATAATTAAATAATTGAGGTCTATGAACAAATTTGCGGTAACAAAGAAAGAAACAAATAGAAATAAGCATTGTAGAATATTCTTAATCGGTATCAAAAAACTGATTGGGATTTCAGTATTCCAATAAAGTTTCATTTTGGTCTCCTACAAAACAAAAACATTAATGGGTGTTTGGGAGTAGTTAGATTGGGTGTATGCCTAACATTTGGCATAAATGCACAAAGTGGTTGTCCTCAGACTTGAACCCATCACCTCAAGGTTAGTAGGCCAAGGTAAAAACCACCAGACTGAACCAGTGGTTACCCCAATTTTGAGTTGTTCCCACTTAAATGCAATTTTCCCAAAATTAAATATCAGAAACTAGCACCCATTATTTTATGCATGACTCATATTTGACTATTCATATTGCCATTGGTAGGTTGCTTAAAATGCCACATCTGGTTATGTAAGGTGGTGGTTGTAAAACCATGGGAGCTTCAATTGGCAATTTAATCCTCAAAAAGTAGGTTTAACAAGAGAAATGCAGCAGAAAATATTTCTATTAACTACTAGTTGTCTTTATGTTGGGGGGGGGGGGGGGGGGGGGAAGGGAAACAAACAAACAAACAAAACAACAAAAAAGAAAGAATGACAGAAGATGAATAAAGCACTTTTAGAGTAAATTACCTCCTTATAGAAAATTACACCCTAGTTTAACTGCTTGATTTTAGAAACAGAGTGTACAAAGAGCGTAACAAAATAAATTTGAACCCGTATGACTAGTAGGAGAAAACAACCAAGATAAAAAAAATTATTTTGTTAAACAAACAAACAAACAAAACAACAAAAAAGAAAGAATGACAGAAGATGAATAAAGCACTTTTAAAGTAAATTACCTCCTTATAGAACATTACACCCTAGTTTAACTGCTTGATTTTAGAAACAGAGTGTACAAAGAGTGTAACAAAATAAATTTGAACCCGTATGACTAGTAGGAGAAAAGAACCAAGATAAAAAAAATTAAATTAAATTAAAAATGAAAAGGATGAGAATGAGGAAAACAAGGCACATACTATTACATTAGATATGGATGCCTAGAGCTAATTAAAGTCATATATATGAAAAATAGATGTTACTTTAATTAACTCAGGTTAAGGGAGCACCTTGTCAATGATGCTCTCTATAACATCATCTGAAAGGTTCATACCAGATTCTGCAAGAGTTGCCACTACCATTTGCTTCACCTACATTTCAGAAGTCGATTAAAAATCTAAAACACTGAAAAAATATGACAGATATTAAAGACAAATAACATGAACTATACTGTGTCACATCTTTCTTATTGAAGCTAAATCTACGAAAAGGGAACAAAGAGGAAGACCATTAAACCAAATGCCTTAACATCTAGTATTCAGCCATAGTATGCCCAACACCAAAGTATATTAGCGAACTATAATTCCTTTCCATTGGCTTAGCTCAAACAAGAATTGCTCTAGCGCAAAATCACTCACATGAGAGTGACGTATGTTTATTCTATGTCACTCAAATTATTGGCCAACATAAAAAGTCGACACCCACTAGGTCCATAATGGTCTAATGCCTTCTCTGAATTATTTTCCTCTTGTACACCTTTTCTATTTCATTCAATCTTTGTTGCAAAGTAAACTTTCAACAAAACAACTAGTAAAAATACAACGATCACTTTATCCATTCAACCTACAGTTCCTTCATTGTTTTTAAGGTTCCAACCCAATAATAAAGAAATACAGCTTAGAAGAACATTTGAGAATATATTCCCATCCAACAATGGTAGTTCATATTTTGGCTTTATAGTTTCTTACCTTAGTTGATATTTTTCTGTGTACGTATTGTCCCTATGTGAATTGTGCTCCATGGAAAAAAAACACATTGTGTCTTAGCACAAGGAAAAGTTACTGAAACTTAAACAGCAAAGCAAACTTTTTTCAGCAATGCCTCTCAAGTCAAGTCACGGTTTATGGATTTTTCATGGGATAAGATATTGGTATCTATTAGCAATTCATATAATTCACTAGACCAAATAAGAAAACAATAGAGTAGATTTCAGTGATCATAGAGTATTAATTAATTAAGACCAGTAATAAAGAAATACAGCTTAGAAGAACGTTTGAGAATATATTCCCACCCAACAATGGTAGTTCATATTTTGGTTTATAGTTTCTTACCTTAGTTGATATTTTTCTGTGAACGTATTGTCCCTATGTGAATTGTGCTCCATGGAAAAAAAACACATTGTGTCTTAGCACATGGAAAAGTTACTGAAACTTAAACAGCAAAGCAAACTTTTTTCAGCAATGCCTCTCAAGTCAAGTCACAGTTTATGGATTTTTCATGGGATAAGATATTGGTATCTATTAGCAATTCATATAATTCACTAGACCAAATAAGAAAACAATAGAGTAGATTTCAGTGATCATAGAGTATTAATTAAGACCAGTGAAAATAATGGAAGCCATCACAGCCTATGGAAAGTCCAAATTTAATTAATTTAGGTCTCAAAACAGTTCATGATAATGCAAGTAGTTACCTCTTGCCTCTCAATAAAACCTTGCTGCTTGAGATCGTACAGTTGAAACGAAACTGCAACACAAAATTATTGGTGTAATGAAAATGCAAAGTAGAAATTTCAGATTAAATGAACTACAACAAAAAATTCCCATCATCATAGCAATATTGTAGAGTATTCTAGCATACACTCAATCTTATCATCGATAGGGGCGTTCGGATGAAATACAGAGAGTGCGCGGGCAAATTCTTCAAAGCCTAGGATGCCATTATGTTTTGTGTCAAACAAGTCAAATACCTGAAATTATTAAAAAATTAGGATGAGAATAGCTTTAGAAGATTTAGCATATTTGTTCTGAAGCATCTATAAACTATATATCAACATAATGATGAGTGATTCCAACATAATTCACATTTCAACATAGAAATACACAAATATTTCTATATTCCTAGTCTGCAGCTTTTAAAACAGGCACAAACACACAAATAAACATGCATCTATATATGACTGTGCTTATACCTACATATATAATATGCATGTTTTTTTTTTTTTATCACTAACAAAGTCTGTGTATGGAAAAGTTCATAATTCATGGTGCTCTAAAAAATGCTGTGCAAGAAAAAGAACACATGAAAACTAGTTTAAGAGAATGTCTAGTTAAGGTGAGCATTAACAAAGCAACAAGAATAATAGTAGTCAAAAATAAAATACCCGATCAGCAAACAGGCTCTCTTTTTTGTTCGTCTTAAATAACGCCAATTGAAACTCTTCCTGCAATATTATATAGAAAGAAAGCATTCAAGAAACAAGAGTTAGATTGTGGAGAGGTAACAACACATTGACACAAGAAAATACAAAGAATAGCATCAAATTCATGGTTATTAAGAGCAGTACTACAATAGCATATCATCTTAACATGTTAAAAAATGCAACAATAATTTTCCACAAAGATATAGACGAACCTTGTTGATTAAACCGTCATCAATTACTGCACTGCTAATCTTCTTAAATAGTTCATAAAGAGCCTCTATTTCACTTACGCTAACTGCATCCAATCCAAGTAGAAAATCACAATCTTCATGAGCAGAGTTTGGTTGCTTTTTCATTATAGGAAATAAAAAGACAAATAATTAGAATCATGAGTACATTACAAAGCTAGTTGAATCAGACAACAAGTATACTAACTACCATCATTTCTTTTTGTTCTGAAAATTTTACTTTTGATAGGTATAGGTGGACAATATGTTGACCATCACAGCGATATGAATTTCCAAAATTCCAAAAAATAAATACAAAATCAAGACGGTATGGGCCAGTAGCATACACACTGTCTCCCTTGCAAGAAATTCAGGATCTTCGAGGTCTCTGGATTGTCTATACAACTCAAGATCACAGCAGCGAAGTAGGGAAGCACACAAATGCTTAACCCTGTCTAAGCACTGCGACATGGTAATGCTTGCACATCAAAACACTCCATACCTGTTCAAAACAAAATGTTAAAACATTTTTCCGTAGCTAATTTCATTCCAACAAGGACAATTTATGAAATAGAAATAACCTTTTGACCATTTCCTGTTACTGTCAAGGAAACCCAAATGTAGAGGATTGTAGAGACTGGTGCAGTTTCCTATATCTGTGTTTAGAAATGAAATTAGGATGGCTGTTACAACCTGAACGTATACCTATGCATGTAGATATACAAACAATTATAAATGACAACTTAAAATTTTGAAGAAAAGCCCAAGAAAGGTAACCAATTTTCCAACTTTCAAGAGATTGGAAACCATATTTCATTTTTCCTTTTTCCCCTCGTAAGTGAATGGAAACAAATATTTAATCACTTCTCATCTAGGTTTCGCATAAACATCGAAATACAAGCTGCCGATGGCTATAGCATATAAGAAAGGCATGATGGACAACTTTACGACTATGCCCTGAAGTAAACGATGAACATTATTTTTTAAGACATATCTGTCGAAAAAAAGGGAAAGAGGACTTTCCCTCCTCCTTTCATCCCATTTTTGAAAGGAAGAAATATGGTGGGTCTAGGAGGAAGGTCCTCTTCCTTTCCTTTCCTTTCCTTTCCTTTCCCTTCCCTTCTCCTTCTCCTTCTCCTTCCTAACAAACAAGAAAAAACATATGAATCCCTCCCCGTGTTTCCTTCCTCTAATTCTTCCTCCCTACCAAAGTAAGTATAAAACCATGAAGAAGCTTATAAACTAGTGCAGCCTCAAGAACTGCATCCAAATTGTTGCTTCAAATTCTTTAAGAACAAAAACTCATTTCAATTTAACTATTTCAAATGATAATTTTTTTTATTTTCATTTTATCTGTATAATTGTAGTATCACATTGCTACAGTATGTTGGAAGCTACGATAAAATTCCGAAATAATTATATAAAAAATCAATATCAGCGGCGCCTACTTGATTAGTAAATGCACTCCAACTACTCAAGTAATCACTAAATACACACAAGACACACTCGAGTTTGAGCACTAATATGATGATCAACGAGCAGGCAGCCTAGTCAAATTGAGAGTTAAAAATAAAAATTAAAAAATAGATTCTGCAGCCAGATGTTGATTTCCAGTGGCAACTCATCAGCAACAACAACAACAAAAATTTCCAAAACAAATGAGATAAAGCTTGGACTTTCCAAACCCAATACTCTGATTATTCAAATGATTGTAGAGTCCAATCATTAAACCTACAAAGTTTCATTCTTAAATGACACTTAGGTGGCGAAATCTTATATTTAGCTTATGTTCTTCATACAACAAGATTTGTATATTGCAAGCCGGCATGAAAAAAAACAGTACCTCACCTCAGCCCAAAACAATCTCATAGTATCCATTATTTAACTACCCAAACTCCATTATAAAGTATGCAATTTTAAATTGTAAATAATAGTATATTAAAATTACAGGATCTACGCTCCAAATCCTTTTTCAACAGGTAATATCAACCCAACTCAGAACCAAACCAATTGAAAACCCAACAAAATTATGCAGCTATCACAACAATAATCCACTGAATTTTGCTCCAATAACCAAACCCAATATTCATAAAACCTAAATTTAAATAAAAATTATACAAACATGAAGAAAAACAAAGATCTTGACATACAAAACCACCCCCAATCTGAAATTCAACTATTCCAAATTCACAAATTGAATGATAAGTAAGAGAACATGCAGTGATTCAATGAGAAATTCAACGAATCTTCGAGGGTTCGGATCAAATTGAATGGTTATTATGATTTGATAGATCTGGTAATTGTCGAGGTTGAATCTCCGAATACTTCGATTCCAAAAACAGTAAGACGATTTGTGTATATATATATATATATATATATAAACAGTACGGAAGATTGAGATGTGGATATAAAAAGCAAACCTTTACATATACAGAAAACAAAAAAGCTTAGATGAGTTTGAGATTGTGCAAACGTCTCTCCTTGGTGATTATATATATATATGTAACTCTGGTAGAGAGAGAATTCTTTACGCAGCTGATGACTGAAAGCGGAGAGAGAGAGAGAGAGAGAAAATAAAATTGAACTGCTAAGTTTGAAAATAAATATAAATAAATAAGAATATTAATTTTAGTTTTTTTTAAAAAAAATATTAAATCGGTGGTATTTTAAAAAATTAGTTACAAATTCATGTTAAATTTTATAAATATTTATAATTAAAATCATAAATTTTTTTTTTATGAATACGTAATTTTTTTTAAACTTCCTTTTTTTTTTTTTTTTTTTTTTACTGTTTTGTTTCCAGTGTTTTTCTATATTATAAATTAGGTGAAATTTATTTATTTTTTAATTCATCTCAATTAAACGATTTTTAAAATTAATTTTTGTAAGGTTTTTTCAATAAATTTGAATTATTTTTTTAGCGAAAATATTGACCTTGCTTGGTTTGTATCTAGAGAACTAATTTTTGAGAAAAAATCTTAAAAATTTGTTTGAATAAATTTGAATTATTTTGTTTTTTTTTAGTAAAAATGTTGACCTTGTTTGGTTTGCAGCTAGAGATGGGCTTGTTTGGTTTGTTTTTCAGAAAAATTTTTGGGAAAAATTCTCTACAAACAAATTTTTAAGAGTAATCAAACCAAATAAATTTTTAAAAAAAAAAATCAAAATTTTTTTTGGTTACCTACTTTCCAAAATCACACTCTCTCTCGTACACATCAAATCAATCACTTTTTTTAAAACTCTCTCCCCAAAATAATTTTTCAAAACTATTTCTGAAAAAAAGCAAACAAAACAAGTTTTCGTACTTTTTATCTCAAAAACTACTCTACAAACACAAACCAAACAATTTTTGAAAAAAAATCTCAAAAATTTTTTGATTAAAAAATTTTGAAAAAAAAGTTTCAAAATCACTTTTCTATTTACCACACATCAATCAATTTTTTTTTCTCTCTCTCCTTTTCCTCTCTTTTTCTCTTATCTTACTCATTAATCAATCATTTTTTTTTATACTCATTTATTCAATGTATAAAAAAAATTAAATCATTCAAAATTCTAAAATTATTCTCAAAATATACAGTCAAATAAATTTTTAAATTTTATAATCTCTTTTTAAAAAATTATTTTTCAAAATTATTAAACTAAAAATGGTCATTGTTTACAAAATGATTTCCAAAACTTATTGCAGAATAGACACATAAGGTGGCATACGAATCTCAGACATCTGTGGGCCCTTCCCTCTTGTCTATTCTCTGATTAAATATGTAAATCAATAATGTATATGTAGCACAGCTCTTTTAATTCATGATGTGACATAATAAAATTGTATTAAAATCATAATTAGAGGTTTCTTTGAAAAGTGATTATTTTAATATTTTTTTAAATTTTTTATTTAAAATATAAAGTGAAATTAAAATATGAGCAAATCACATTTATCTCTCTTGAGATTTCTGACAAATATAGGACTTTCCTTGTGGTTTGAATAATTACAGTAACATCCCCTTCTTTACTTGACAATATCAAGATTCCCTCTGCTGTCAAAAATCACCAAACGGTGTTACTTTTTTCATAAGAAATTACCTTATTGCCCTTCCTTTTAAAATATTAAAAAATATTTTTGAATTGGAGGATAGGTTTGGAAGAAATAAACAGTGTTTGAAACAGTATTTTTGGATTTATTTTTTTTAAATATTAAAAAATGTTTTTTAAAAAATTATTATTTTATTTTAAATATACAATTTTTATTTAAATATTTTATTTATTTTGTAAATATTTTAATATTTTAATTTTAATATTTTAAACTTAAAACTCAATTCAAATTATTTTCAAACCTCATAACCAACCACATAACTCAACACTCTACACTACTTTCAAAACTCTACACTCAAATCGTAACCAAACGCATAACAAAAAAATTAAAATATTTAAAAATATATTTATAAAATAAAATAAAATATTTAAAATAAAAATTATATATTTAAAAATATAATTAAAATTTTAAATTTTTTTAATATTTAAAAAATATATTTAATATAAGTTTGTATTTTTTTAAGTTTGTGTTTCGTTATGAGTTTTGAAAATAATTTTTGAATTAAGTTTTGAGTTGTGTATTTAGTTAAAACTCTATGAGTTTTGAAAAGATTTTTGAAATTTTTTAATTGAAATTGTGATTCTAAAAGACAACCAAACATGTTTCTAAATTTTTTTTTTTTTTGGAACATGTTTTTACACAACACTCAATTTAAAAAATATTTTCAAAACTCATAACCAAACACAAACTTAAAACTCTTTTCAAAATTCAAAATTCTTTTCAAAACTCAAAACTAAACTTTTTCAAAAATTCTATTTTAAAAGAATTTTTTTTTCAAAAAAATTTATTTTATTTTAAAATTATTTTTAGAATCATGATTTGAGTTTGGAGTCATATTTTGAGTTATAAGTTTTGAAAAGAAAAAATTTGTTTGGTTATAAATTTTGAAATTTTTTGAATTTATTTTTTTAGGATAAATATTTTATGTTTTAAATATTTATTTATTTATTTTAATGTGCATTATATTTCATATATCTATGTGTTGTATTTTTTTTTATATACCCCATGAGGTTTGAATACGAATCGCCCGTGTAGTTTTGAAAATTACATTCCACTCTCCAAGGTTTCTAATTTCATAACAAATCGCCCATTTTATTAATAAATTATCAAGTCAAGTAATAGTTTTTAATTATGTTAAAAATATATTTTAATTAATAATTTAGATAATTTTATTATTGTATAGGAGAGCAATTATGAATTTTATTTTTTTAGTTAATTTTGTTAAATAAAAAATTCTAATAAAGGAGTATTTGCAATTTTTTAAATCACAAGGACAATCTGTATTTTAAGCAAATCTCAGGAGGTAAATTTGTAATTTACCCTAAGCTTAAATTTTTTTTGTAAGAAACTGAAAATTTAGTTATCATACTATTATGAATTGTAAAAAAAAAAAAAAATTCACATAACTTCTACCACTTTCGAGCTAAACAAAACTTTATTTTTTATTTTTTATTTTTTATTTTTTTCCATTTCTTTCACTTTCTTTCATTTTCATCAAAACCAAATTCAGCCTAAAGTACTTTGACGAGGATAATGCTTAATTGTATGGAGCATATAGACCATAACCATGCAAAGCAAGTGTCCCGTGTGATTATTCACTTTTTCTACTTAGGCATCATATTAGCGTTTCCTACTTATGTTATATATAAATATTTGTGTAATATATAAATAAATAAAGTAAAAATTTTATTTCTTTAATTGTGGTAACATAGAAATTTAAAGCAGCAATTATTAATAGTTATTATTTTGTGAATTACTTGGCAAGTAATTATGTAATCACAATGATACATAGATTCTGATTATTGAACTAATAATATTAGTGATTTGTGCAAATCTTCTCTAAGAAAAAATAAAAAAGATTTGAGTAATTTGTTAATCAACAATGATTCATCTCACTAAAAACACCACCACTAATAGCACTAATGCATTAAAAAAGTAAAAAAAAAAAAAAAACAACTCCAAGACCAAAACATCACATCATTAATGACGGGACCCACTGCCACCTAATTAGTGGGAGCACTAATTAGTGCTCCCAAGCATTTTTCTTTGTTAATTGAACCGTTCTTGCTTTTTATGGGTTAAGTTGATTTGATTTTAGCATCGGTTCTGTTCAGTTTTGAGTCCAAAAATTAAAGAAGAAACCAAATTGATTTATGTTGTGTTTGATTGAGAGATTTGAGGAGGGATTTGAAAAGGGAAATGTAAAAAGGTATGTGAAATGTGAAAAAACATATTTATATTTTACCTAATTTCACACACCCTTTCACTTTTCCTTTTTAAATCCCTTCTCAAATTTCTCAATCAAATATAGCGTTAGTGACTAAAAATCAACCAAAAATTAAAGCTTTATATATATCGTGATGTATGAGCAGAAATAAAATATGATTGTAATTGTCACATGGGGGAAAAAACTGAATGTAGATGAAGGGGGCTGGGGAATTGAAGAAATAAAAAATTTAGGTTTGTTTGGGATGTATGTTGATTTTTTGACTTTTTTTAACTTGGGATAAAAAAGTCTTTGTTTGATTTCAAGACATAAATGATGGGATTGGATATTATTGGGTGTTTTGAAAAGTTGGTAAAAAATTGATTTTTTTAGCTTTTTGGCTTTTTTGGCGACTTTTTGGTTTAAAAAACTGATTTTTTTAACTTGTTGCCAAAAGACTCCTATATATTCTATGTTTGCAAAAAAAAATTTAGAGAGGATATAATATACTATGTGAGAGGGTAATTTTTGAGAAAAATTAGGCCGAGCTTCGAGTTGGGCTTTGGGGCCCAAAACGCAAAGGACTAAGTAAAAAGGCCGTAATGGATGCTCCGGCCCAAGGAGGTGAGATTACTCCGTCTCAAGAAGAGATAGTTGCGTCGGCCCAAGGAAGAGTAAAGCTACTCCGGTCCGGAGGCAACTCGGAGTTAGGCCGGTCTCAGAGTTAGTCCGGTCGCAGTATGTTCTGGGAAGGCCGGTTTCGGAATTAGTCCGGTCGTGACTTACAATGGTTAGGTCGGTCAGAAGTTGTTACTTGGAAGTTTGATCTAAGCACACCAAGGTTGAACAGGGGCAGCCGAAGTAAGGAGTTAGAGGAGAAGACCGAGCTAAGGATAGTTCGGCCCTCTGTGGCTCGGTATGGCCAATTTTACTTCGGTCAAATGGAAGTTCGGCCATAAAGAAAACCATCCCACTTGATTTAAGCAGTGGGGGAGGGTGTAAAAGGATAAGCATTATCCTTAGGAGAATAAATCCTAGGAGGACTCTGCATGGAGAAGTACAAGTCCTACTAGGATTGTGCCACGGGAAACTTATAAAAGCTCACAAGCATCACCTTGGAGGAGGTAATTGAACACAATTCTTTCTGAGAACATAGAGCTTTGTCTATTTGTCAAGCTTACTGACTTAGGCATCGGAGAGGTTTCCGGCACACACCCGCCGGCTAGCTCACGTTTGTGTTTTCAGGTGATAAAGCGACGTCGTACGGAGGAGCGTGGACTTGGTCAACAGGATTATACGAGGAGAATTATTTCCTCCCCGTACAATTGGCGCCGTCTGTGGGAAGAACAGACAAGAACAAAACCTCTTGACTAAGCTTCTCCTTTTCTCATTCAATGGCACACATTGAAGACTTGCCGCAGTCCGCCGTCGACGGACTAACTCCAGAGGGGGGCGCAAGGCGTGAAGGATTACCTTCTGTCTCTCCCATGGCGGACTTGGAGCCCCAAAGACATACCTCCAGGAGGGATGCTAGGGGAAGACAGACTCACAGCCCCCGTCAATCCCATTCTCAGAGTCCTGACAGGCAAAGGAGGAGGATTGATCCTCAAACCCTGGAAGATCGCGTGAAGGAACAAGATGAACTAATTCGAAAGATGGCGGCGGACATGGAGGCTTTGAAACACCAGATGAAGACTAAAGATGTGGCGACAGGAGAGGGGCGCAAGCACAAGACGCCCCCTCGCCACTCAGAGAATCGTAGTAGGAATACTACACTCTCCCAAGGAGAGAGCAGAAGCCTCAGGACAGGCGACACTCACTCCTTATCTTCAAGGACTCGTCACTCCAGGTCTGAGAGGACGAGATCCGAAAGATCATACACGGAAGGAAGCACGTATTGGCCTTCACATTCACACCAAACCAGATCCAGACAAACAGAGCTACCCAGGTCATCCGACTTACGAACCGTGCTAGAAGAAAAAGCACGATGCAAGGAGGATGCCAGGACAAGGGATCCACACCGAGTTTCGGCCTTACAACGGTTGGCTCCTCGGACGCATGGAAGCGTCGAGGTTGGAATGCCAATACCGCGACCGGCCTACGAACCAACGGACAAGGCATTGGCGAGACTACAGACTTCGCCGTTTATCCCAGCAATCGAAAACGCGCCCCTACCATCAGGCTTCCTTCAGCCGAAATTCAATACATATGAAGGGAAGACGGACCCGTATTCACACTTGAGCCACTTTCGCCAAGTCATGGCTGTGTACAGGCGAAACGAGGCCCTAATGTGCATACTCTTCCCGTCAAGTTTGGGCGACCTAGGCTTGACTTGGTTCGAAAAGCTCCCAGAGGGCAGCATAGCCTCCTGGGCCCAATTGGCAGAAGCGTTCGTAACGAGGTTTCGGACAAATACTAAAACACCGGTGGAGATAGACCAGTTACTCTCCATCGACATGGGAGAAAAAGAGACCCTCAGATCTTACAACAGTCGCTACTGGGAAACATTCAACCAGATTGGAGACTGCCCCACCAATCTAGCCATTGCGCAATATAAAAGAGGCCTACCAGTAGGGAACAGACTAAGGGATTCGATTACCATGACGCCACCCCTCACCATGGAGGCCCTGATGGAAAGAGTGCATCAGCACATCAGGGTAAAAGAGGATAGCGCACGTGCAAAAGTAAAAACTAGTGCAACCACGGTACCAGAAAAGAAGGCCTCAGCAAAGGTCAATACAGTAGATAGGCAGAACAAAAACGGGCGTGGCAGACGAGATAACGGAGAAGACCCAGACAAAAGATGGTTGAGAATCCGCACTGCCATAACAACGGTATTCAAAAAACCAATATATCAGATTCTGAGCGAAATAAAAGACGAGCCATTTGTCAAGTGGCCAGCCAAGCTAGGGGAAGCTCAGAAGAATTACGACGACAGATCACGGTGCACCTTCCACAAAGAAAAGGGGCACCGAACTGAGAATTGCACGCCATTGAGACAGCACTTGGAAGAATTGGTGGCAGCAGGCCACTTGGACAAATACATTGAAGGAGGAGCGCAACCGGCCCCCCAAGATCATAATGACCATCCCAATAGAATGCTAATCGATGCACCACCTCAAGGCATTATCAATGTAATTCATGGAGTTTTTGAACCTGAGCGCGTATGCGAGCTCAGAGGTTCAATCAAGAAGGCTGGGCACTTTAGGGAAGTATTAAGTGCCCAACCTGCCATCAAGAAGGGGAGGACAGAGGCAACAAACGTCATGTCCTTTTCGGATAAGGACTTGGAACGAATTTACTGTCCCCATAATGATGCCCTGGTTGTCACTCTCCGAGTGAAGGATTTTGACGTCAAGCGGATTCTGATTGACCAGGGTAGTTCATGTGAGATCATGTATTACGACACATTCAAGCAACTAAAGCTGCAAGACAAAGACTTGGCACCTGCAGTTTCTCCCCTGATTGGATTCAACTCCATGCCAGAGTGGCCTGTCGGCAAAATAATCCTTCCAGTCAGAGCAGGAAGTGTAACAAAACAAGTGGAGTTCTGGGTATTGAAGGTCCCCTCCACCTACAACATCATCCTGGGCAGAACATGGCTGCATGCCATGCGTTCGGTAGCGTCATCATACCATCAGGTAATGTGGTTCCCCAATGACGCCGGTATAATTGAAGAAGTCTATGGCGATCAGATCATGTCAAAACAGTGCTTCGCTACAGCGAATGGAAGCCGAGCTGCCAAAGGATACGTTCATTCGGTGGAAGAGCCAGAAAGTAATGAACTATTCGCAGACGTCGGCAAAGAGGCTGATCAGAAAGCGGTGGAGGACTTGGTGGAGGTAAAAATAGATGAGAAGAACCCGGATAAGTTCTTCTTGCTTGGCTCATCGTTGTCCAGCGCTGAGAGATTAGAGGTCTTGGAATTCTTGACCTCTAATATCGAAGTGTTTGCCTGGACACCTTACGACATGCCAGGCATTGATCCAAACTTCATCAGTCACCAACTCAATGTCCACCCATCCGCCAGACCAGTCATTCAACGCACACGCAGATCGGCACTCCACCACGCCGAAATAGTGGCAGAAGAGGTAGGCAACCTGCTGGAGGCAGGAGCAATAAGGGAAGTGCACTACCCAAGATGGATCTCCAACACAGTCGTAGTGCCGAAAAAGAATGGTAAATGGCGTGTCTGTGTCGACTGCAAAACAGTCAACAAGGTGTGCCCAAAAGATAGCTTTCCTCTACCAAGGATAGATCAACTGGTGGACCTGACGGCAGGGCATAACCGACTTAGCTTTCTAGATGCATACAGAGGCTACCACCAGATCTCCATGCATGAACCAGACCAAGAGGTCACATCCTTCACAACACCAAGGGGGTTATATTGCTACAAGGTCATGCCCTTTGGCCTAAAGAACGCTGGGGTGACATTCCAAAGGATGGTCACCAAGATGTTCGAACCATTGTTAGGCAGAACAATGGAGGCTTACATCGACGACATGGTGGTCAAAAGCAAGGATGAGAATGACCATCTTAAAGACCTAGGCGAGATGTTCCAGATCCTGAAGAAACACAAGCTGCGCCTCAATGCGTCCAAATGCGCATTCGGAGTTGGATCTGGCAAATTCTTGGGCTTCCTGGTGACCAACCGAGGTATAGAAGCCGACCCCTCTCAGATCAAAGCAATCCAGGAGTTGGAGAGACCAAACTCAGTCAAAGAAGTGCAGCATCTCACTGGTATGGCGGCTGCACTCAACCGGTTCATAAGCAGATCGTCGGACAGACTACGACCGTTCTTCCAAGCTTTAAAAGCCAAGTTTGAGTGGGATGAAGAATGCGACCGAGCTCTGGAAAGCTTGAAGGAGTACATGTCTTCCCCACCACTACTTGTTACTCCGGTACCTGGTGAAGAACTCTTTTTGTACCTGGCAGTTTCTCAGCACGCAGTTAGCGCAGTGTTGGTTCGTGCAGAAGGAATACAACACCTGCCCATCTTTTATGTCAGCAAGACATTGTTGGGAGCCGAAACAAGGTACTTGCCCTTGGAGAAACTAGCATTAGCATTAATGATGGCATCCAGAAAATTGGCACACTACTTTCACGCCCACACCATAGTCGTCCTCACAGCCTTTCCACTAAAAGCTCTATTTGAAAGGGCGAACTTTAGTGGGCGAATCTTAAAGTGGGAAGTGGAGTTGGGACAATTCGACATTAAGTTCCAACCCAAGACCGCAATAAAAGCCCAATCTTTGGCAGACTTCGTCGCGGAGTTTACTCCTGGAAGTCATCATATCTGCCCAGTCGACCTGACTGACACAACCGAACTAGGGACGGAAGTTGACGCCGGAATAGCGTAACCCCTAGTGGAAGGTAGTCAATCAAGCGCCAAGGCAGATCATACTAAGGACAACAAGGAAGAGACAAACAAAGGCTCACCAGCAGTTCAAACAGAGAACAAAGGACAGACAGCCAACATGGACCTCGAAGAAAACACCATTCTTGACCTCACGACATCGTCTGATCCTTCCACTTGCTGGAAACTATTCGTTGGAGCGATGTGGAAGCTCTTTGTGGATGGAGCATCCAACCGACATGGTGCAGGGCTTGGCATAGTCCTCATCTCTCCAGACGGCCTGGTTATAGAGCAAGCAATCAACCTTGGCTTCCCAGCATCTAACAATGAAGCGGAGTATGAGGCGCTTCTCGCAGGACTCAAGTCAGCACACTTCATGAAAGCAACTGAAATAATGGTATACAGTGACTCTCTACTGGTGGTAAACCAAATTTCTGGCGAATACGAAGCAAAGGACGACAGAATGGCCAAGTACCAAGAGTTAGTCAGAACGGAGATCAAGAAGTTTGATGTGGTAAGGATAGAACAAATTGGCAGGGAGGAAAACAGCCTAGCGGACGAGCTAGCAGGCCTTGCCTCAATGGCAGATACATCAATCCCTCATCCATTACTCATCGACTTCTTACCAAGACCAAGCATAGAAGACCCCGAAGCAGAAGAAGTATGTTGCGCAGAATTAGGCCCTTCTTGGATGGATCCCATCATCCTATTCCTAAAAGACGGCATCCTACCAGAAGAGAAAAAAGAAGCCAACAGAATAAGGGCAAAGTCGCAGCGGTTTTGGCTATCTCCATCTTTGGCATTATACAAGAAGTCGTTCTCTGGGCCTTACCTCAAGTGCGTTCATCCTAGCAAAGTAGAAGCATTCCTGTTCGAAATACACGAAGGGGTATGTGGAAGTCATCAAGGGGGGAAGGTCGCTCGCTTACAGGGCTATTTCACAAGGATATTGGTGGCCATATATGCAAGCAGACTCAGAGAAATATGTGAAGAAGTGTGAAAAATGCCAGAAATTCGTGCACCAAATACATCAACCAACAAGAGAACTCCTACCCTTAACTAGCCCATGGCCTTTCGCAATGTGGGGCTTAGACATAGTAGGACAACTTCCAACAGCACCCGGGGGCAGAAAATTCTTTCTCGCAGCAACAGACTACTTCACAAAGTGGGTGGAAGCAGAAGCATTGGCATCAATCAAAGAAAAAGATGTGAAGAAGTTTGTTTGGCAGAATATTATCACTCGGTTTGGCATACCAAAAGCACTGATCTCAGACAATGGAACTCAGTTCGACGGCAGAATCTTTAGAAGCTTTTGTGAAGAATACAAGATAGAGTTCTACAATTCCACACCGGCATATCCTCAAGCAAATGGGCAGGCTGAAGCATCAAATAAAGTCGTCTTGGATGGACTAAAGAAAAGGCTAGAGAAAGCAAAAGGCAAGTGGGCAGATGAACTTCCTCACGTCTTATGAGCTTACCGCACCACGCCTCGGCGATCAACTGGAGAAACACCATTCTCCTTAGCCTATGGCATGGAAGCAGTGATCCCACTAGAAGTTGGCCTCCCCACAATTCGAAGCGAAAATTTTGATCCAGACTTGAATGGAGAAGCCATAGCCTTAGAACTCAACCTTGCAGAAGAAAGAAGAGAAAGAGCGTTAGTCCACATCGCCTCATACCAACGAGAGTTAATCAGAAAATACAGCAAAAAGGTGCATCCAAGACAATTCAAGATTGGGGATTGGGTACTACGCAAAGTAATGGGAAACACCTTGATCCCAGGAGACGGCAAGTTAGGCCCAAATTGGGAAGGTCCTTATAAGGTGGTTGGGTTAGCAGGCAAAGGGGCATACCACCTAGAAGACAAGGATGGCAAGGCAATCCCTAGGCCATGGAATACGGCCAATCTCAAGTTATTTTACTTTTAGCTTTTCTTTTCCAAACATATGTACTTTTCTCTTCCTTCAATAAAATAAGAAATTCTTTTTAGCACGAATTATTCTTTGTAAAAGTTAGCTGGAAAGACTAAGTATATTGCAAGCATTCTATTCTAAGTTAGCTGGAAAAATAAACTTAGAGGTTGGCTGGGTTAAACCAACACCCTTCCTAAGCCCAGGATAAGGATCCAGGCTGCAGGACATTTGGTCGGAATAACCAAATACTATAAGTTAGCTGGAAAAACTAACTTCAATAGTTGGCTGGAATAAACCAACACTTGTTACTCTTCAGCCGAAGTAAGTGTATGGCTGAAGAGTGGTTGGCTGGAATAAACCAACTCCTGTTACTCTTCAGCCGAAGTAAGTGTATGGCTGAAGAGTGGTTGGCTGGAATAAACCAACTCTTGTTACTCTTCAGCCGAAGTAAGTGTATGGCTGAAGAGTGGTTGGCTGGAATAAACCAACTCTTGTTACTCTTCAGCCGAAGTAAGTGTATGGCTGAAGAATGGTTGGCTGGAATAAACCAACACTTGTTACTCTTCAGCCGAAGTAAGTGTATGGCTGAAGAGTGGTTGGCTGGAATAAACCAACACTTGTTACTCTTCAGCCGAAGTAAGTGTATGGCTGAAGAATGGTTGGCTGGAATAAACCAACACTTGTTACTCTTCAGCCGAAGTAAGTGTATGGCTGAAGAGTGGTTGGCTGGAATAAACCAACACTTGTTACTCTTCAGCCGAAGTAAGTGTATGGCTGAAGAGTGGTTGGTTGGAATAAACCAACACTTGTTACTCTTCAGCCGAAGTAGGTGTATGGCTGAAGAGTAGTTGGCTGGAATGAACCAACACTTTGTACTCCTCAGCCGAAGTGATTATATCGGCTAAGGAGTGGTTGGCTAGTAAGCATATTTTAACCAGCCTAAACCAAAATAGCAATTGAAGTAATAGAAGACATTACAAAATACAGGCATACATATCACAATCGGAATAAGAGTTGCGTAAAATTTTCATTGCAAGAAAAGTCATTACAAAGGGCCTTAGTTCGGTTACAAAGAACAGAGTACAAAATCAAGAGAAAAGTTCATCTATTTCGGTGTCAAAAGCCGCATCATCACCAACCCGAAGGCCGGTTTCAAGAGGAAGCTCACTCTCGGCTGCCAGGATTCCTTCGGTTGGAACCACGTTTTCATTCGGCTGCTCGATAGGAAGGTCCTCTACCATGGGTTCCAACCGAAGTGGTGGGTCGGCACCAACAACCGGAATGTCTTCATGAGCAGAGGAGTCATCAGTGTCTGAGTCCTCCAGAAACTCTTGTTGCAAGGCGTCTGCATACGCCGCAAGGGACTTCGGTATAAAATAAGCTGGAGGGTCGAAGACCTCGGTCTGCTGATCATAACCGAGCTTCTCCACAGCCGCCCTCCAGCCACACTTGAAGAAAAGCTCCTTGGCGGCGTCGCATTGTTTGACATAGGCCTCCTCTGCCTCCTTGTAACCCCGCTTGTACCCCTCCTTTTCGGCCGCCTCCATGTTCTTTTTTAGTTCGCTTATTTCGGCGTCCTTTCTCTTCTCAAGCTTCAACAACTCCCGCAGATACTTGTCCTTCATAACGATGGCTGCTTTCTGCTTCTCCGCTTCCGCCGAACTAACTAGATCGGCAAGACGGCCGTTCTCCGCTTCTAGCTCGGCCATTCTCTTTTCGGCTTCTAGTAGTTCGGCCGCCTTTGCTTCGGCTTCCGCCATCGCCTGCCTTGTGGTTTTGCGGAGTTCTTGGACTTTCTTATAAGTGATGTTGTTCTTCTGCAGGGCCTGACAAAAAGAAGACTTCTCTTAAGCCGAAGTAAAAGTTGGAAAATTTAGGCAGAAAAAGCAGACAGAGCTACTTACCAAGATCATGGACTTGGAAGCAGACCGAATTGACTTCATTTCGGTGTTCAGTTGCTTCAAGTGGTGCTCCATGTCCTTGGGGAGGCACACACTTTTGGCCAGGTTAAAGGCCAATTGATGGTCTTTTTCAGCCACGACCGAGTCAGTAGCTTTGATGTCTCGGTCGTTGAAGGTCAGCGGCGGAGCCCACTTCGGAGATTCGGCTCGGTCAGTTTGCTCCGGTTGAGGGGAAGGTTGAGGACTCTGGGGGATGGATTCAAGCTCATCGACCAGTTGCTGTTCGGTCGATGCATTTCGGGCGCGTTTGGAAGGGCGAGATGAAGAAGGCTGCTGAGAAGGGAGGGCCACAACGGCAGGCTGCACCTCGATGGATGGCTGTACTTCGGCTCTGGTAGATGTAGTTAGAAGGGCTCTGACTCTGCTCTTCTTTGCCATTTCTTCCTCAGCAGTTAATGGAACAAGTCTTATTTCGGGCAAAGTTGGGTCCGGTTCTGGTGCTTCCTCAAGTAGGAAATCGGTCACTCTTGCTTTTCGGCGACCACTATACTGGTAGGTCGGTTCAAAATTTAGAAGCTTGGCCCAACCTCGTTCTTTAATCCGTAGTGCGGCTCGCAAAACCGCAAGGTTGGGATAGCTGTATAGAGAATGGAGGTGGGCAAAATCTGTAAAAAAGAAGTGTTAGTTCGGTCAATAGGCTAAAAACCGAGATAACATACAAGATAGAAGACCGAAGTTAAAATTACCAGGTTCTCCCTTTTTCCAATTTATAGGTCGGCCAGGAATTTGGGCTTGAAAATCCTCAAAATTCCCAGAGACCCAGAAGAAGTCATCATCATTAAGGTCTTTGTCCGGTGTGTGCTTAACTATCTTCTCTCGGCGACGGCGGATCCTAAGGTAATAGACCCACCCAGCATCTTTCGAGCCGATGGAATATTGATGGAATATTTCGGCAAGGCCAAGGTTTAAACCGGTTTGGTGGTTTAGTGCTGCTGTTCCCATAATAATACGGTATGTATTGGTGGACAGTTGGGTGGGACATAACCTAGTCTGCCTAAGGAACTCACAGATTAATGGTTGGACAGGAAACCGTAGCCCGGTTTCTATTATGGATTGAAGAGTAAAAGGGACGAAGCCTTCATTGTCCCAGGGTGTGATGTCTTTTTCGGCCAAAACCAAATAGACGTCATCCGGTATGTTATAGTCCTTCCTGAATTCGGCCATCCCACCTGGGGTCTTAACTAAATACCTATACTTACCCATTTGTTGTATAATTTACGGATAAGTTATCTCGGTGCAAAAATCGTGCTCAGTAGCTCGGTTGAGCGCACACAGGAGTGCCTGGGTAACCTAAGTCTGCAAAGTAAAAAACAGAGGGGGTTAAAGCACTGATCAGTGGACCGTGCTACAATTTAAAAGCAAGGTATAAGAGCCCTACTTCGGCCTCAAATTAGCTGGTTCTATCTCGGTTCATCTAAAGGTTTGGCAGCTCGGTTTGAGCAGTTTGCTCGGTAGACCGGTTTAACGTCTAGGGGCAGCTTTCTGAGTTCGGTCTAAAAGACTAAGAGAGCTGGTTTAGCCCCAAGGCCTAAATCGGCTGCAATGTGAATAGAGTTACTTCGATTAAGCCTCTGGGGGCGGCTTTCTGAGTTCGGTTTAGGAACCAAGAGAGCCGACTTGGCCCCAAAAGCTTAGTTCGGTTGACCACCGAGGTTCCTAGTTTGCTATATTCAAAATTTGGTGATCTTATTTCGGCTAAAGCGAGTTCGGTTATTGACTACAAAGATCTATCTATTTGGGGGCAAACAGGATCCTAGTTCGGTTGCTATGTGATTTTGGATCTAAAAGTGGTTTTCTACATAATAGTTCATACACTCGTAGAGTTCTACTGGTTTTTTCATAAAAGTACGAAAGCAAAGCAACAGATGAAGAAAAGTGTTTTCAAAAGCATACAAAATAAAAACAGGCGAAAGAGCAAGAAGGATAGGCTTGCTTACCCGTATAAAAGAGGAGCTAGAGGTGGAGGCAATGGCAGCAATGGAGACACGAACACAGCAAGCTCAAAGCTCAAAAGATCAAAGGCTCAGGAAACAGGGGAGAAGAGAAAGTGAAGAATGGAAGGTGAAGTGATTCAAGACAAAGAAAGGTTGTTTTGTGAAAGAAGGGAGAGAAAAAGGCGGCAAAAAAAGGCGGGAACAGTACAAATTTTCTGAAGGGCGGCATGACAGTTGGCCACAGCTTATCAGAGCTTGCCACGTGTCACTGGAATGGGAAGCGTTACAGTCGCTGTGATTGAAGAGACGTTTTGACCGGACATAGTGATACCCGAGGTAAAATTAGCTCGGTTGGAGAGCCTGAGGGTTTTTTTTTGCTCGGTTGGAGAGGCTAAAGGGTTTTTAGCTCGGCTGTAAAAGCTTAATAAACTCTAGCTCGGCCAGTAGACTGGTAATCCCAATCATGTTGCGCAGATGGAATTAAGGGGCAATTGAGAGGGTAATTTTTGGGAAAAATTGGGCCGAGCTTCGAGTTGGGCTTTGGGGCCCAAAACGCAAAGGACTAAGTAAAAAGGCCGTAATGGATGCTCCGGCCCAAGGAGGTGAGATTACTCCGGCTCAAGAAGAGATAGTTGCGTCGGCCCAAGGAAGAGTAAAGCTACTCCGGTCCGGAGGCAACTCGGAGTTAGGCTGGTCTCAGAGTTAGTCCGGTCGCAGTATGTTCTGGGAAGGCCGGTTTCGGAATTAGTCCGGTCGTGACTTACAATGGTTAGGTCGGTCAGAAGTTGTTACTTGGAAGTTTGATCTAAGCACACCAAGGTTGAACAGGGGCAGCCGAAGTAAGGAGTTAGAGGAGAAGACCGAGCTAAGGATAGTTCGGCCCTCTGTGGCTCGGTATGGCCAATTTTACTTCGGTCAAATGGAAGTTCGGCCATAAAGAAAACCATCCCACTTGGTTTAAGCAGTGGGGGAGGGTGTAAAAGGATAAGCATTATCCTTAGGAGAATGAATCCTAGGAGGACTCTGCATGGAGAAGTACAAGTCCTACTAGGATTGTGCCACGGGAAACTTATAAAAGCTCACAAGCATCACCTTGGAGGAGGTAATTGAACACAATTCTTTCTGAGAACATAGAGCTTTGTCTATTTGTCAAGCTTACTGACTTAGGCATCGGAGAGGTTTCCGACACACACCCGCCGGCTAGCTCACGTTTGTGTTTTCAGGTGATAAAGCGACGTCGTACGGAGGAGCGTGGACTTGGTCAACAGGATTATACGAGGAGAATTATTTCCTCCCCGTACACTATGGGATTGTATATCCTCCAAAATTGGTGGATATACAATACCCCCAAAAAAATTATATCATATCCCCTAGGCTAGGATATGATTTAAAAAGTCTAATTTACCCTCTTGTCTATCTAATATATACACACACTAGGGTTCAACAAAACATGTGCGGCTCAATACATCCAGCAGAGAAAAAGAGCTCTGGTTTTGCAAGTATAGATCTACTCAATTTTTTGGCCGATTTTCGTTGGCAAAGCTTCTTTCCAGTGATAATCATCGTTTCCTTCTGCTATGCTCTCTTCTTTTTTTTTTTTAATTTTCTGGTTTTAGGTTTTCCTTATATGATTTTTATCTAAAGCATTTGTGGCCCTTCCACTGATTTTTGTTCAATCTGAACTTTCTAAACCCTTCTTTATTTATACAAGGGTTTGTTCAATCTGGCCCTTTTTGTAATCTTTGACAAAACATTAGGTATGTTATCTCTGTTTTATTGTTTGTGAGTATACGGATTATGTCTCTTTTTTTTTATTTTTTATTCAAGCAATAATAATAATAATAATAATAATAATAATAATAATATCTTTTTAGTTTTTATTTGAGCTCTTTGTTTGAAATCAAAGGATTGAGAGAGGTTGCATATATTAACTAATTTGCTTTAATTTTTTTTCCCCATTCTTGTACATCTATGACCTGTGTTTGATAGTGTTCATTTATACAAGACAATAAAAATTTGTTTGTTTTATATGTAAAAATCTAGGGATTTGATTGAATCAAACTCTTCACATAAAAAAAAAAAAAAAAACAAATAATCTATGAAGAGTTTGATTTTTTACGTAATCAGATTTTTATATATTGGAAAAGGTTGTTTAAAGATTGATTTTTGTTGTAATTGAATAACCTTTCTTCTTCAACACTTCTTGTTTTTATATATTCTTGATCTGGAAAACAATTATGCATCTATATACAAACAAAAAATATTAATTTATAAATATATCATAAACAATGAGAAATCTAGTTGTTTGTGTATGACAAAAAAAAAAAAAAATAGTTCTTAGATTTTTTTATAAAAAAAATTAACCTAAAAAAATCTGATTATCTAGAAAATTATGTCAAAAGATTGATTTTTGTTGTAGCTTAATAATCCTTCTTATTGAATGCTTATTGTGGATAAGATTATTTTCTATCAAATCTGATTGTTGACATGAAGCTGTTGTGAGTAGTAGTTAGCATTGATTTAGTTATCTATTTGATTGCTTTAGTTATTTAATTTACTATTGTACTATTTTTTTTCATAGATGGCAAATAATAAAGGATTTGATAGTAGGAGAGACCTATATGTTGCCCTGCAACAAATTGTATCATCCATGAATTATACTTGTGGAGTTTGTATTGTCATTTTGCATGCTGTACTAGAAAGGTTTGAGGTTACGAGGAAAATAAGTAGAAATCCTAATCATTTCAAACAACAAATTGACCACCTAAATAGTTTGGTAAGAGGTAATGACATAGACTACCATGAACAACTACGCATAAATAAGCATACCTATATGCAGTTGTGTGGGCTTATCAGAATAAGGGGTGTATCAGATTTAAAATATGTTGTGTTAGAGGAAAATGTTGCTATGTTCTTGGTTGTGCTTGGGCACCATCATAAAAATCGAAATGTCAAATTTAATTTTATGAGGTTTGGTCAATTAGTAAGTATTTCAATGATGTCCTTAAGATTGTGTTTCGATTGCAAGGTGTCTTACTAAAGACACCTGAACTAATAATTGATGAGTGCACAGATAATAGGTGGAGGTAATTTCAGGTAAATGCTAGTTTTAGTAATGTTTCACTATTGATAAAAGTTATAATATTCATAATTACAATTTAATAAGTAATCATTTATTTTTGACAATTTTTGGTAGAATTGTCCTGGTGCACTTGATGGCACTTATGTTGGAGTGCTAGCTCCTACAGTAGATAAAGCAAGGTATAGATCAAGAAAGGGTGAAATTGCAACTAATGTCTTGGGTGTTTGCTCCCATGACATGCAGTTCATATATGTCTTACCAGGATGTAGGGTGATAAATGAGTGATGATTATTTTTAAAATCAAAATACTTGTTTAAAATGATTTTGTGGTATTTTTTTTTTATTTTTTTTAATCATTATCAGGTTGACATTAATATAATATAATTTTTTTTTGTTTGGAAAAATTATTGGATTTAATATGAATCTTTAATTTGTTCAAATAAAAAATAATATGAATTTTTAATTTATTTATTTGCATTAGTTTTGCACGTGGTGTTATTTTTTCCTAAACTAAACAATGTTCCTTTTGATGGGCATAAGGGCAATATAGGTATTTAAAATATATTATGAGGGAAATCTTGGAAATTACTTGTTTATATCTCACAATATATTTTGTAAAACAAATATGGATAATATATATCCAGTATTTTATATCAAGTCAACAAACATGAATTGGGGGATATATTATCCAATATATAGATCCTATTCATTATATATTCTGACTAAATCTCACATCATATTATATCTTCCATTTTATATCCATTGAAACAAATAGAGGCTTTGAATTTTTGTGAGAGAAAAAATAAAATGATTATGAATTGGATGTGATATTTTATCATATTTGGCTAAAATAGCTTATTTTGTCATATATAACTATTTTAACCCCAACTTTTATCCCAAATGGGGCCTTAGACAATTATATTTGGATAATTTGGGCATGAAAAAAATGTGTAATATAATTTCGCCAAGTGAATTGTCTACTTTATATAATAAAATAGATATTCGCAATTTTATAAAATGTATATTTTAACATGTCTCCATATTATTAGCTATGACTATGTTTTATGTAGACACTCTTAGTCATAATCATAATATGTAATAGATTTTTGTCATTTAACATTATTTTAATATACTTCTAATGAATAAAGTCAAGTTTTATACAATAAAATTAGATCAGTGAGTCTAACCCAAATCGGCCCAAAATTTATCGATTTTAGTTAAATCATTTGGACACCTTGGTTGGTTCAGATTTGAGTCTAAAAACCAAAAATTAAGCAATGTTATTCAATTATGAATTTGGTTCTAACTCAAATTGATTTGACTTATTTACCCTCCTCATTTTCTCCCTTTATAACCAAGTTAAATTGAAATAAATATAATCAAGGAAAAATATGCAACTAGTGAATAATATTTTGCATGTAATATATTTGTGCAAGAAAAAAGATAGGGCTAATAATCCATACCCAAGACTGACTTCTTCTTCTTTTTTCCCCTTATTTTTTGGGTTGGATTTCTTAATGTACTTGCAACAACTTGTTTTACTTTGTGGGAGAACAATTTGTTCGACCTAAGCCAAAAATTAATAAAAAAAATAACACATTACTAAAAGAATGATAGATACAAGACTTAAATAATACATAACACATATCAGTGAGGAAGACCTAACATCAATAAAATATTTCAAAAGATAAAATAAAAAAATAAAAAATTGAGCATTGAGGGTTAATGGGCACCCATCGATTTGGTAATGATTAAGCTTATCTTCTAACTTTTTTGACCATAAAATTGGGAGGCTGGACCCGCAATCATAGAGACTGACTAATATTTGACTTATATTCACTACAATAAAATTGAATTTTTACGGCTTCACATTAACGACATACAGTAAAAATAAATCGTGATTTATCACTTTTACGAATTGTTTTTTTTGTATGTCGTAAATAATTTTTCAACCACAACGTATCTATTGCGTAGGTTGTAAATGCTAATAACGATGATTGTTTTACGACTTGAAATGTTAGTCGTAAATAATAAAACTTTCTATGGCATGCATATGACATTTGTTAATACATCAATGATACACGACACGCGTACACCAGCTGTTAAAAATATCATACATTTCACGAAGTACAAAAAATCAGCCGTTAAAAATTTCATTTTCTACATGCACAAAAAGCCAGCCATTTAAAAGAGGGAGAAAGAGAAACACTCTGCATTCAATACCTTTCTGATTCTCTCTCTCTCTCTCAAAACCTTAGAAGACGATCGTGAAGAGCAAGAAGTCATTGTAGCAACTCAAACTCTCAGTGCCCGCTCAAGAAACCACAATCACCAACTTCTTGTAATCAACTCTTTCTTCTTTTTTTCCTTTTTGTTTCACTCAAAACACTTCTCTTTATCATTCTATATCTGGTTTCAATTAATCTGCATCGAACATCGATTTGGAATTGGAATTTCCATTAGATTTGTTTCCCAAATCCCTAATTTTGGGTTTTGTGATGATCTTCTTGATTTCAAATTTTGCAAAAGTACGAGTGGCACATTTCACAATGGTGATTTGCTCTTGAACATGAAAGGTTTGCAGCTCGTTATTGAAGAAAACGAATCTCGTGTAAGCTTTCTTTAATTTATGTTTTGTGATTATAATCTGAATTTTAAGCTGTTTTCAGGTAATTCAATTGGTACTTCCTGTTCTGTCCCAAAATATGTTTTAAACTATGAAGTGTTATTTATATTTACCGGATTTAACATTGTTCAACCACTTTATCATGCGACATATATATATCACTTCCACGATAGATGGCTAAGATTGCAAATTTGATTTGAGAATTTTTTTTTTAATTTCTATTTTTCAAAACAATCTGAAAAAACTTGAATGATTGCTTAAAGTAGATCTAATAGGCAAACGTGTGATTTTTTTGCATGTATGGTGGCTAGTGTTTATGACAACTTAATATAACTTACCCTAAGCATTTGTTGGATATCAATTCTTAAGTGTCATTGGTGTACTTGTTTTCAACATGTATTTATGACAGTTAATTACTCCAAAGCTTCTAATTGTGCTGAATTTCAAAATTGACAATTATGCCAAATGTGATTATGAAATGGTCCATATCATTGGTTGTGTGCCATGTGGGCTGTCATGGAGTGTGATTTTTTGATTATTTCTATAAAAGGTTTCAACATCATTGGATAGGATTTAGAGAAAGAAAATATTCCTTTGTTTTTTTTTTTTTTTTTTTTGGGTGGTTGCAACAGGACAAGTGTATAAAGTACTTCAACTCAATCATTTTATAAAATTGAAGGAACCAAAGGTTGTGTGAAAGTAAATAATTCCAAAATTTTTAATTGTTGTTGCAATTTTATATCCTCTGGTAATAGTTTAAAATTGAAATTTTTAGTGATGGGAGACATTCATGACGTATAAGATTGGATGTTAAAAGTTTTTAACGGCATAGTATGCCGTTAAAAGTGAATAACTTTCTATGACTGGTTATAATACGACTTTATCTTATGCGTCATAGAATCATATCTATGACGTGGGTGCATTTGGTGCCGTAAAAATCTTTTTTTTGTTGTAGTGATTATCGTTGGGGACAAAAGTACGACACAAGTTGTGAAAATAGAATTACAAAATGTCCGTTCTATTTTCAAATGAATGCATGATTTATATCAATTTAGCGAAAAGTAGGTTTTTTTTTTAGAAAGAGAAAAGAAAAAGATATATTGTAGAATATAAATTTTAATAATTTTTCAGTTCGATTGAATGTTTAATTTTGAATTTATAGAAATATTTATTGAGACAAAATGCAAAGAAAAAATGCATTGGATTGAAAACTTCATAAAATTGATCTCCGAGCATTGGAATATGTTATATTACAATAGTTTCTTTTTACAAACTGATATGGTGTATGATAATAAAATATTAGAATTTGAAATGGATAGGAACAATTCAGTTGCCACATCAGCTTGTAAATTAAATTTGAAAGAAAAATTCATTTGTATAACATTAGTTGGATAACTATCCTATGTCATGTTTGGTGTGGTTTATTAGAATTGCTTGTAATTTTATCTTATTTTTAATAAATTGATGCATTTGGGCTGTTTGAGGTAAGTTAAACTTACAGTTTATGAAATAAATTTTTGTTAATAAACTAGGATAAACTTATTATTTGAGAGTTGAAGAATCAATGTTTTAGTTTCTTACTTCAACTCTCAATTTATTTTAAAAAGAACACCAAATAGGCATTAGTTAAGAAAAAGAAGTGTAAGCGCTCAATGAGAGTTGAGACAACAATACAATCAATAATGCTGGGATAAAAAACTTAGATACAGAAAAGTATTAAGAAAAATAATATGTTGTCTAAATTCAACACTTATGTGATTGATTTCGCACTTTGAATGAATTTGAACTGTATATTATTTTCTTTTATATAATATTTTTGTGTCTGACTTTTTTGTTTTCAACTTATTGTAAGTAAAAAGTTACAAGAATCTATTTCTCAACTTCTAAATAATTAATTTTTGTAAAGTTATTTCTACTTCATAAATTACAAACCAAAACTACACTACATAGTAGGACAAGGACTTTTAAATTAAAATAAATTATAAGCACCAAACAACCCTATTGCTTGATAACAAAAGCAGACATTGGATACTAATGTGGAGCAAGAAAACCAAACAAAGAAGTGATTGGTGCACATGTTTCTCAAAATAGTGGAATAAGAGGAAACATCTTTGAAATGTGAAAACAATAATGGAACATGGCCTTTGAGCTAACATTAATGGAGTTTTTGTCATGGTGCTCCCATTGCCATCCCCAGTTATTTTGTTTTCAGTTTTTTGGTACACATGTTGCAAGGTTGCAGTTTGTTTTCTCTACAACTGTTTTTTAAAATAATTTTGTTATTGTGTGGGTAATTTTCTTACCACACTGCCCGCTTAGTAATCAACTGGAGAGCACCGGTAGAATAGATGGCTCCAGTAACCTGTAACAGAAAGAAAGGACTCCAGCAGTGGCTCCTCCACCCGGGGGCACTCCGACGATCAAGTCACTTGATTATCTTTGAGATATACTGACTTGATCGTCGGAGTGCCCCCGGGTGGAGGAGCCACCGCCGGAGCCCTTTCTTTCTGTTACAGGTTACTGGAGCCATCTATTCTGCCGGTGCTCTCCAGTTGATTACTAGGCGGGCAGTGTGGTAAGAAAATTACCCACACAATTTGGCGCCGTCTGTGGGAATCTTAGAAGAATAGATGGCCAGTGACGGACAAGGGGAAAACATTGGGGGCGAAACTCCTGCTGGGAGTGGCAGACCAATCAACCTTGACGTTGAAGGAGACAACCACAGTACAGAGAATCATGACCAGGGCCACGAAGAAAAAGACGTCGGCCAGGAGGGCGACGCTACAAAAAGGACAAACCAAAGCAAGTACTACAACGAGGATGACCTTCAGGTCTGGAGGGATAGGTGCTTACGAAGGGATGAGGAAGTAAAAGACTTAGCGAACAAGCTGGCAGACCTACAGTCAGTGGTCAACTTCATGATGCAAAACAATGTTATGCAGCCACCGTACCCGCTGCAAGATACACCGATGCCAGCAATTAATACCCAGAAGGGAGGAAGAAAAACAATCCCCGAAGCCCCTCAGCACACCAGGAGTGCAAACCACTCTCACTGACGTTCCAAGGAAGTCGGACGAGAGGAACCAAGGCAAGAAGAGTCCCGAAGGGCACATCGCATGAAGGATCCAGGGCCCAAAGAACATCGGCATGTTCCAGGGCAAGCGCTCTACTTTGACACAACCCATGGAGAAAGATCGAAACGGGTCCACTACGAGGCCGAAAGTAGTGTGCCGAAAAGATTGAAGTCCAGAGATAGCCGAGCTCCAGGTAGGAGTAAAGAAGACTTAAGGGACTACTTCAAAAGGAGGCAGCAGAATGTTGAAACCGATGTGACTTCTAAAGTTAAGCCGAGAACGCCATTCTCGGTGGAACTGGATAAATTTGAAGCACCAAAAAGATTCAGCATGCCGAGGTTCCAAATTTATGATGGTAAGTCAGACCCCAACTTTCATGTTGGACTATACCTGAATTCAATGGCATTATACAGTGGGAACGAGCCATTGCTCTGCAAGGTATTTCCCTCATCCTTTGGGGAAATTGCATCCAATTGGTTCCATAAACTGCCAAAGGGAAGCGTAAAGACATGGGAAGGCCTGGCCGAGATGTTTGTAGCCAGGTTTGTAACGAACAAACTACAGCCCTTAAAGGTCAACGCCCTGATGGCTTTAAGAATCACCAAGGAAAAAGGCCTTAGGGCCTACGCGAAGAGATACTACGAGGTGTTCAATCGAATACCCGAATGCAACCAAGAAGTGGCGGTCGTATCTTTCAAGAATGGCCTGAAAGGTGACTGCCCACTACGGAAGTCTTTGGCAAAAACACTGCCAAAAAGCATGGAAGAGCTCATGGCAAGAATTGAGAAATATGCCAGAGCCGAGGAAGACACATCGGGAAACAAAGAGATAAAGCAGGAGAAAGCAAACGGCTCGCCGAAGCGAAGCCGAGGTAACAACGGACCACCCAAACAAGAAACAGAATTGAAGGGCAAACAGGCAGTGACAACGGTGTTCCGAATCCCCATCCATAAAGTCCTGGATCAAATACGAAACCAACCCTATTTCAGACCTCCAGCAAGAGCACCAGGGGAATTCATGGGAAGAAACATGGGTAGGCGTTGTGCTTACCACAATGAAGAAGGGCACCCAACCCAGGGTTGCAGAGCCCTAAAAGCACACTTAGAGGACTTGGTAAGGCAAGGTCATCTGAGGGACCTTGTTGATGAGGCCAGGACCAGAGAAGAACAGGCAAGATTGCCTCAAGCACCAGCAGCTCCACCACCTCCAGCACAGCAACCACAGGCAGGAGGACCAAGGGTGGTTAATGTGATCCACTCAAGGGTCAACGAGAATGAAGTCAGAGGAGAAACCCAGAGGGTAAGGCATTTACAGCATATTTACCAAATCGGGGAAAAAAGACCTCGGCCTGAAGAAAGCCAAGGACCAATGATAACCTTCACTGAAGCCGACCTAGAGATGGTCCAGCATCCGCATAATGATGCCTTGGTAGTATCCCTCCAGGTTGGGGAATGCCAAATAAAACGCATCCTAATAGATCAAGGCAGCTCTTGTGACATAATGTATATCAGATGTTATAAGGAGCTAGGCCTTCATCCTGACGACCTGGAAGAATCCAACAACCCTATGGTCGGCTTCAATGGAACGCCAACATGGCCACTGGGTGTAGCAAGCGTGGAAGTACAAGCCGGTACCAAGAAGATCAAAACAGAATTTATGGTAATTGACACACCCTCACCATACAACATCATCTTGGGAAGACCATGGTTGCATGCAATGGGGGCAGTTCCCTCAACATTACATCAACTACTACAGTTCTCCACAGAGCATGAAATTGAAGAAATCAGAGGCGATCAACTGCAAGCAAAAAATTGCTCCATGGCAACAACAAAGTCCACTTGCAACATTCGAGAGCCAAAAGAGGCAGAGATTGAAGACGAGAACGTAGAGGCCCTAGATGATGTCGGCAAGGAGCCAACCGAAAAGAGTGAAGAGACATTAAAGAAAATCCTAGTCCAGGAGGGCAACGAAGAACGTTTCTTTCTTCTCGGTTCAGGTTTAGCCGAAAGAAAAAAAAGAACTGGAAGATTTTTTGAGAGCCAACATTGAAGTGTTCGCCTGGACACCTTATGAAATGCCTGGCATTGACCCCGAGGTCACTTACCACAGACTGAATGTCGACAGGTCGGCCAAACCTGTGATTTAACGAGCCAGAAGACCGACGTTGACGCACGTCGAAGCAGTAGAAGAAGAAGTAAACAAACTTCTGGAGGCCAGGGCCATCCGAGAAGTTCACTATCCGACATGGTTGTCCAACACAGTAGTAGTGAAAAAGAAGAACGGTAAATGGAGAGTCTGTGTAGACTTTACCAGCCTCAACAAAGCCTGCCCCAAAGACAGCTTTCCTCTGCCCAAGATTGACCAGTTAGTAGATGCAACTTCAGGGCACGAAAGGATGAGTTTTTTGGATGCATACAGGGGATACCACCAGATTGCCATGTACCCTCCAGACGAGGAGAAGACTGCGTTCATCACTCCTAAAGGCTTGTACTGTTACAAGGTAATGCCTTTTGGGCTGAAAAACGCAGGAGCAACTTACCAAAGGTTAATAACAAAAATGTTCAAGAACCTAATTGGCAAAACGGTAGAAGTCTACATCGATGACATGGTCGTGAAGACCAAAGAATCTAAGGGACATCTTGCCGACCTAAAAGAGATTTTTGATATACTCAAAACATACCGGCTCCGACTCAACGCATCAAAGTGCGCGTTTGGAGTTGGATCAGGTAAGTTTCTAGGATATCTGGTAACGAGAAAGGGCATAGAGGCCAGCCCAGACCAAATCAAGGCCATCCTAGAGCTACAGAGCCCGACGTCGGTGAAATAGGTTCAGATGCTTACTGGAAGGGCCGCAGCCCTAAACAGATTCATTAGCAGAAGCTCAGATAAATGCAGACCCTTCTTCAACTTGGTGAAAAAAGCCACAGACTTTCTGTGGATAGAAGAATGCGAAACCGCTCTAGCCGACCTAAAGAAGTACTTGACCACAACTCCGGTTCTTTTCAATCCAGAACCAGGGGAAAAACTGTTTTTATACTTGGCTGTTTCAGAACACGCAGTAAGTGCAGTACTCATCCGAGAAGAAAAAGGGGAGCAAAAAGCGATTTATTATGTAAGTAAAACCTTGGCCAGTGCAGAAACAAGGTATCTGCCGCTAGAAAAATTAATGTTGGCCTTAGTAATGGCTTCAAAGAAGTTGAACCATTATTTTCAGGCACACAAGATCGTGGTCCTAACAGAGCACCCACTGAAGTCCTTGTTACAACAAGGAGACTTAACATGAAGGATAGCAAGATGGGCAGTGGCCCTGGGCCAATATGACCTGGAGTTCAGGCCGAAAACAGCAATAAAGGGCCAAGTTTTGGCCGACTTCGTGGCAGAATTCACCCCAGAAACCATGGAACATCGGGCTCCGTTGAGCCGAGATGAGCAGCATCCCAACAAGTAAGGAGAAGCCCAGCCAAAGGCAAAAGAACAAAGGAAGGAAAAACTCAGACCCTGCAGCATCTACATCGGCGATTCATTCAGACTTTTCGTCGATGGAAGTTCAAACCGTCAAGGAGCAGGGGCAGGAGTACTGCTGATATCTCCTGATGGAGAAATAATAGAACAGTCCATCCGTTTGGGGTTCAAGGCCTCAAACAATGAAGCGGAGTACGAAGCATTAATTGCAGGGCTAAAACTGGCAGCAGCAGCAGAAGTAGATGAGGTAATAGTTTTTTGTGATTCACAACTTATTGTTAACCAGTCAACAGGTGAATTCGCAGCCAGAGACGAAAGGATGTCGGCATATGTAAAAGAGGTCATTAGATTAGCAACTCTATTTCAAAACTGCCGACTACTCCAGGTTAGCCGAGATGACAACACCCACGCCGACGCGTTGGCTCACTTGGCAAGTTCAATTCAGACTGGAAAATCAAGAACAATTATGATCGACTACTTGTCGGGCCCGAGCATTGGACCAGAGAGCACAAAGCAGCAAGCAATGTGTGTGGACATGGGGCCAAGCTGGATGGATGCAATTGTCGCATTCCTGAAAGAAGAAAAATTGCTAGAAGATCGTAAGGAAGCACACAAAATCAGATTGAAATCTGCAAGATTCTGTCTGACAGAAGATGGACATCTTTACAGAAGATCCTTCACTGGACCCCTTTTAAGGTGCGTACACCCTTTGCAGGTTGAAGATTTCCTCTATGAAATCCATGAAAGAATTTGTGGAAGCCACGCTGGAGGCAGATCATTAGCCCACAGGGCCATTACCCAGGGGTATTGGTGGCCCTACATGCAAAAGGATACTGAAGCCTACGTGAAGAAGTGTGAACAATGCCAAAGGTTTGCACCTTTGATACATCAGCCAGCTGCTGACCTGAACCCAGTATCTAGCCCCTGGCCGTTCGCCCAATGGGGCATGGATCTGGTTGGGCAACTTCCCCAGGCAACTAGACAAAGAAAATACTTGCTGGTAGCAACAGACTACTTTACAAAGTGGATAGAGGCAGAACCTCTTGCCAAAATCTGAGATGTGGACATCAAGAACTTTATATGGAGAAACATCATCACCAAATTTGGCAATCCAAGAGCAATCTTTGCCGACAACGGAACACAGTTTGACAGCAAACTCATCAAGAACTTTTGTGCCAAATTCAAGATCAAGAACTACTTTTCAACACCAAGCTTTCCCCAAAGTAATGGTCAAGCAGAAGCATCCAACAAAGTAATTTTGAATGGAATAAAGAAGAGGCTGCAGGCAGCAAAAGGAAAGTGGGTAGATGAGTTGCCCAACGTGCTTTGGGCATATCGAACTACGCCGAGAAGGTCAACAGGGGAATCCCCCTTTGCCATGGCTTATGGCACAGAAGCTGTCATCCCATTGGAAATCGGCATCCCAGGGATCAGAACCTAGGGAGTAGAGAATGGCACTAACGACATAGTCTTAGCCCAAAACCTGGACCTCTTGGAAGAACGAAGAGAAAAGGCTGCAATTCAGCTAGCAATATATCAGCAGCAGCTTGCTAGAACTTACAACAAAAAGGTCAATCCAAGAGATTTTCAAGTCGGCGACCTAGTCTTGATAAAAGTCGTCGGCAACAGAAAAGATCCCAGAGAGGGCAAGCTTGGCCCAAACTGGGAAGGACCCTACAGAATTACTTCAGTATTAGGCAATGGTGCTTATCGGCTTGAGGACAACGAGGGCAAAGCATTGCCCAGACCTTGGAATACTTGTAATTTGAAATTTTTTTATCATTAGATGTGCATCATTTTTTGGCCGATATCATCAATAAAGTCTTTTCAAAAAAATTCTTTCAAACACATATGACTGATAAAATTACAAACTGATGTTTTCTGGAGACATGAATAATGAGAACCCAAGTAGAACTCAGGTTCACATTGGGGGCAGAAAGAAGAAGAATGCGTTTACCACTTGTTGAAATTTGTAGCAATTTACAAGTTGGTTAAACCAAGATAATGTTTACAAGTGAAATAAGACCGAGATGATGCTTAACCGAAGTTAAGCCGAGATAATTCCTTAATTCACTTGTTGAAATTTGTAGCAATTTACAAGTTGGGATTAAGCTGATTCCTTGTCTCCACTTGTTGAAATTTGTAGCAATTTACAAGTTGGAGTCAAGCTGATTCCTTGTCTTCACTTGTTGAAATTTGTAGCAATTTACAAGTTGAAGTCAGGCTGATTCCTTAATTCACTTGTTGAAATTTGTGGCAATTTACAAGTTAGAATTAAGCTGATTCCTTGTCTTCACTTGTTGAAATTTGTAGCAATTTACAAGTTGTAGTCAAGCTGATTCCTTGTCTTCACTTGTTGAAATTTGTAGCAATTTACAAGTTGGAGTCAAACTGATTCCTTATCTTCACTTGTTGAAATTTGTAGCAATTTACAAGTCGAAGTTAAGCCAAGATTACTGTTTCTCTTCACTTGTTAAAATTTGTAACAATTTACAAGACGAAGTAAAGACGAGGTTATAGATTGCACACTTATAGCAATCTACAGAATGATCCAACCAAAGTAGATGCTTAACACTTGTTGAAATTTATAGCAATTTACAAGATAATGTTAAGCCGACATGTGATCATCTGTTGAAATTTGCAGCAATTTACAGATTGAGGTAAAAGCTTAGTATATTGTTTAAACACTTATTGAAATTCCTAGCAATTTACAAGTAGATCATTGATTAAACTTGAAGAAAACATTACAGTATATATTAACACTTGTTGAAATTTGCAGCAGTTTACAAGTAGGTTAGGCCGAAATTACTGTTTACGTACTTGTTGAAACTTAAGAAGAAACTTACAGTAAACATTGAATTGTATGTGTTAAACACTTGTTGGAATTTTTTCAAAAGTTTTTCAGGACTGAATCTTACCGAAATAAAGTTTGATGTTATTATACCCGAGGTATGTAACCCCGAGGAGATTGCACAAAGGTAGCAAAATGCAGAAGCAAATCAAAAAGACATTAAAAGATTGAGGCATCCATAAGAAAAATTTTTCAGAAAAAGGCACATCGGCCATACAAAGAAACCTATATTGCCAAACAAACAAAAAAGTACAAAAAACATGGAAGTTATGATTCTTCTGCTTCAGAAGCAATTTGGGTCTGAACCTCGGCAGATTCCTGTGGAACTACTTCAGCGGCCTTCTCTGCTGCCAGCTCGGCATCAATCTCTGCAAGCGTTTTGTTAAGACTTCTTTCAGCTAATAGGAGGTCGGACGATAATACCCCTGTAACAGCTTCCCTAGGCGCCTCCCCGACCTCATCACCCTCTTCATCCAAAGTTAAGTCCAGGATGGGCTCAATTTGAGAAGGAGACTTGACCCCAGCATCACCCTTGGGTTTCTTCATCAAGGCCTCAGCATTCTGATCATCTTCATCCTCAGGCTCCGACCCAGATTCTTCTTCGGCTTGGCTTGGTGGAAATGGGAGAGGAATAACGTCGACATTACGGAAAGGCGAGTCAGCAGGGAGGTCAAGTCTTTTTAACAGAGACATCCAACCAAGGGAAAATCCCTGTTGCATGCTTCCTTGACTTAAAGCTTGTACTCCTCAGCGACATCGGCCATGCCCTGCGCATAAGCCTTTTCATCAGCTTCTTTGATTTCAGCCTTTTTCATGGCCAAGGCCTCCTGAAGCTCCTTCTCGGCTTGGGTGGCCTTGTCCTCAACTTCATTTTTCTGCGCTTCGGCAACTTTCTTTATAGCTTCAGCAGCCTCGGCCTTTTCTTCGGCCAAAGTTTGGGCTTTAGTGGCAGCCTTGGCCTGGTCTTCCAATTTCTTCATTTTTGCTTGAAGACCCTTGTTGATCTTCTGGGGTGCAGAATACTCCTTCTGCAAGTCAGTTAACTTCTCCCTGTTCTCAAAAGATTGCATGGAGAAGGAGTGGGCATGCTGAACAGCCTGAAAGAACACAAAAGCAAGAAGTTATTACAGAAGTTTTATAAACAAATAAGGAAAAGACAGGTCACCAAGTGAAGACACTTACTTGAACACAGTGTTGAAGCATGAAAGCATAATTTTCATACTCACTCATTCCAGCATTCTTTTCCAGATCACCTGGGAGAAGAAGAGCTATACTAAGGGCAACGCCGACATTAATGTCGTCGGCACTGTCAGTAGCCATGACCGGCTTGTCCTCTAGGGTAATCTCGGGCGTCCAAGGGACGTTTGGCACCTTGGATTTTGAAGTCGTTGCAGAGGAGGACCTCGGCTTCTTTGATTGGGTAGACTCGGAGGGCGGGGTCTCGGCAGACCTTTTCGCAGGAGCAGAAGAAGTCTTCTTACTCTCAGCCAGTTTTGAGATAGGCAAACTATCTTCAACCTCAACAGCCTTGGCCTTAGGGTGGGCCTTCTTGATTCTTTTTGGCTTCGGTGGGGGCATTGATTGGGATGGTACAGCATTAGCATCAGTCGGAAGGTCGGCAAGGAGATTTTGGGCAATTGGCTTTGCACGACCCATTTCGGCAGTTTTTACAAGGCGTCGCCGGCGTTTTCTTTCTGGTATTGGGATTAAGAATGGGGCCGAAATGGATGGTTGATTGATAGGGTCAGATGTGGACTCTTGATCTGTACAGAATGTAGAAGCGGTTATAGTTGTAGCAGTAGGCGGAGAAAGGCTCTTCTTCTTTTTCTTTGGGACGTCGGGCAATGTGGATTTGTATGTCGGAATAAAGTTTAGTAACAGGGGAGCCTTGCGCTTGTGAATTGGAAGTTCTAGAAGCTTCTTTAAGTCTTTTCCAGGGAAGAAGGATTGACGAAAGCTTTTGGGTGGCTGATGAAGATCTGCAAGACAAACAAAACCAACATTAGAAACAGACAGAGTTTTAGAAAACTTGGAAAAGAAACAACTAAGTATTGGCACTGGGTTCTTACCCTTGCCCTCTTTAACTGTTCGAGGAAGAGAGTAGAGGTGAACATCTTCGTCTGGGCCAAATTCCTAATTTCCCGAAGCAATGACAAAGTCATCCCCGGCTCCCTTGTTGGAATCCGGGAGGTCGGCTACAATTTTGAACTCGGTAGACCTCGGCTTGAGGTAGTAGACATAACCTCTTTCCTTCAGGTTAAAGGGGCACATGGTATAACAAAATTGGATATCGGCAAGGGTGATCCTAACGTTCTCTTGCCTAGCCAGGGCTATGATACCATTAATCACTCGATAAGAGTTGATGGTAAGTTGCATAGGGTTCAACCTATAGAAGTGGAGAAACTCGCGAAAGAGGGGATTGAGTGGAAGCCGGAGTCCACATTCAGTAAAGGCTACAATAGGAAAGGGCATCGTATGATCTGTGGGCATGATGGAATCATCATCCCCAGCAAGCCTAAGGTGAACATCGGCTGGGATGGAGAACTCCTGCCTAAAGTATTCAAGTTTTGTTGGGGAATTTACTCGATGTCTCCACATACCCATAACGTCGGCCTAAGTTCAGAAAGCTGTGTTTCAGGAAATAGGTGTTTCAAAAGGGTTGCTATAACCTCGGTTTCAAAACCTGGGAAAGGATTGGTAAGGTTTGTTTCAGTTTTTCCTAAAGATTGAAGGTTCTACAGACAAATCCCAAACCTAAAATTATAAAGATGAAGATCGGGGGCACAGATCTGGTAAAAAAAACAAAAACAGAGAATAAAAGCGAAGTTTCAGAGACAAGTACAGGGATGGGCTATCAAGAACACGAAGAATACAAAGGGTTAAGGGCCAAGAACAGTAGTGAAACAGTGCAAATGTTCATAAAATCATGAAATAAGACGCATTCAGGTGAATGATTCACGAATAACACTTAAACAGAACAGTAATAGCAAGAAACTTCAGAAACAATCAAGAATTAGAAAAAGAGGGTAGGGGGGGCCAGTTGCTTACCGGATAAACTGAAGCCGAAGCAATATTTGCCGAGACCAATAAAATACATAATCTAATAAATGAAGTTGGTAACTCATAGCATGTATCAATAATTTTACTTAGAATGTAAATGTATGGTTGATACTGAATTTGTATATTGTGAGCTTTATGTATATAGCATTTTTTATAAAATTTAAGTATGTAGTATTAGTGTAATTCAATGGTTCGAGTTAAAATTAAAATAAAATGATATTAAAGTCATATATCTAGACTGGCATAGTTTTTTTTCATCTTGAAAAATAGACCATATTCTCCAAACAAGACTGTTGCAGAGAGATTTATTACAAAAAAAAAAAAAAATGATCCATATATATGTTGCAATCTATTCTTGCTCAATACAACAAAAACATGTAAAGATTTTACCTCCTTGTAATTTTAATTTTTTATTTATTTATTTTAACTCTGCTAAGTTTTTGATGAATTGTGAGAACATAACACCTTTGAAATAGATTATCTCAGTGTGTGTGTGGTTTTTTCAATAGTGGATGAGATTGTAGTTAGGATGTTCTCAACGGTAATGTTAAAGACATTTATAAATATATTAAAAAATATATTTTAAAAAAATATAAATATATGTATACAACAGACCTTATAAAATAGAAAATAAAATTAAGTTGTACATCATCATATTGTAAATGTAAAATTCAATAAGTAGCTGCTTACAAGTTTCAAAGGAATATAGTTTTGAGACCACCTTATGAATTTGGGTATATCATTATGTTTATTTTCTTTGGAAATTACAAGTGATTCCCATTCAATCAAATTGCCAATCACAATTTCACATCTCTGGTCATTTAAAAGTTATTTGGTGATCTGTAGCATCACAAAACCCTGTTTATTGTCCGTTTTAGTTTTTTTTTTTTTTTAAATATTTTTTTTGAACGAGATATTTGTGAAATATTTGTAACTATGTGTTTGATAAATGATGTTTCATATTTTAAAAATACTGAATAACTATTCCAATAATAGAGACATATATTATATTTTGTTTAGAAAAATAAGTATGCAGTGATTACTTATTTTCTTAGACCTCATTTGGCAAGTGATTTTTTTAACTAAAATGTTAAAAAGTCACTAAAAAAATTAAAATGTTAACAATTTATATTAAAAAGTCAAAGATTTCATTTTCTCTCTACTTTTTACATATACTTTCGTAAAAAATCAAAAAATTATCACAAATATATTAATTTTTTTGCATCATATTTTAGTCAAAAAAAACTAAAAAATTACTAAAAAAAACTTATTCCTAACGATAGAAAAGACAAACCAGATTCAACTTTTTAGATAATTAGAGTACTGATCTCAATAATTCATTCTTTATTTGCTGATTCGTGCATTTTTCTTTCTTTTGGTTTGGCCAATCAAAACTTAACAACCAACTTGGGCTTTATTGTCCATTCAAAAAAATCACACTCCAAACTTTATCTTGTGAGTTTAAAATCATGAATATGAAAAATTTTGACACACAAGAGAATTCTACAATAATATCCATTCCATATCATATATACTTTTAACTACGTTATATTTTTTTTATGTCTCATATAATAATTAATTATATTATTTTTTATTTATAATTATAAAATACATATAATACATATCTTTTTGATTTTCCAAAGGTTAAAAAAAAAAAAATCCTAACATAATAAATACATTGGATACAAAAAGTCTAAACAACAATAATTATAATGACTTTTTGGTTCATATCTTTTGATAAACTTCTACAGGTTCTACAATTATATACATTGTCTACCCTCCCTAGTTTTCAAAGAGATAGACTATTATAGATAAGCTTTGGCCGAGTTGATTTGTCATGTAGCGTCGGCTGAAAGGATTTGTCTGACCACTTTCCGCCTAATAATGCTTGGAGTCGATCAAGAGACAGTTGCATGTGAGAGTGGGGTCCGCTATGCTTCCATCCTGTTGATGAGATTGTGATATTCTCCATCAGTCTCTGATGAAGGGGAATCAGGATTCTGACTGTATTGCTCATTCCGAAAATGTTCTACATCATCTGCGGTCATGACTAGTTCCAACGGAAGATCCAAATTATTTCTCTTTTTGAGATTTAATAACATGTCAATAGTCTCATTAATTTGTGTGGGAGACCTTTGATATGTTATGGGAAAATGGGTTACAAATAGTATTCTACCATCTGTGATCATGAATGGCAGTTTTGCTGAGCCATGGATATTGGACGCCGCTTATGAAACAGATATTAGACTGTCTATCCAATATTCTGTCAAAGAAAGTTTTTGGATAGTTTTTGATCGCTCTCTCCGGCGATCTTCACCTATACAATCTAGCATTCTTGTCTCATTTGTGTCTCTTAAAAATGAGAGAGAAACATGTCACTTTTGTTACTGAACAATCCATCATTTTAGTTTAGGCAAAATATCTTTAATTTCTATTATTTGGATAAGAACATACACTCTATTTATTTTGGTAAAAAACATTTTTCATTTTTGTGTATGTGTGTGTGTATGTGTGTGTGTGTGTGTTTGGTATAATAAAAATAAAAGTTAATAATAAATATTTTATGTATCAATTGAAACAAGTTTATTTTGTGGAGAACATATATATATATATATATATATATATTAAATGTACAAAACTGTACGGAGAGGAAATATTTGTCGCTCTTCGTACTCCTTGTGTCCAAGCCTCGTGTAACGTCGCTTAACCTGAAAACAGAAAGACAGTGAACTGCCCGGCGGTGTGCTGCCAGATAAACCCTTTGACGATCAAGTTAGCACACTTAGAGAAGAAGAGAAAAGGCAGAGCACTTTATAGAGAGAGAGTATATCAAAAATAGCTTACCTCTAACGGTTGCATGCTCCTCATTTTCAAGGCTGGCCATGCAACCTCAGAGATTATGGGCGCACTACCTCTGCTATCATTCTCTGGACAAACGACTGTGCTCCCTTCTACATTTCTTACACGTGTAGAGAGTAAGACCTCCAAACAATGTTTATCAAACCGCCAAACAGTATTGACGCATACTAAGAGTGAATTCCCCTCTTCTTCTCATTGGTCCACATAGAATATTGAACCAAGCTATTACTTAGTGAAACATAAACATTATGATGGATAGCCACTGTCGAGCAAAACCAAACCAGTCCATCAAAACCGACTAGAAGCGAGGCGCGCCGTTCGGCATCTCGGCCTCACACAGCGATCTCAGGGGCCATCTCAGTCCTTACATCAGTCCGAACCGTCCATAGCTCAGCCCAACGCATCCATGCGGACCTAACCAAATATTCAGTTTCGCATGATCCTAACTCGACTAAACACCTATGTGCCTCCATATTCTGGGCGACCCTCAGCCCGGCCCAATGTAACGGGCCGAAGTGATGTATTGGTGCAGTTCAACCAGGCACAGCGTCTCTGGCCTTGATACGGCCCAACACCATATTCCGTGCTGTCGTATCTCGGCCCACTTGTTCGGCACAAATCTTCCTCTCAATTGTCCCTTTATCCCATCCGAGCTGAATGCGGATGGGATTACTCTTTTGACCGAGCTATCCATTTAGGCCGGTCGTTGAGACTTGTCACAACCCAAACCCATCCCTAAAAGTTTGGCATCATAACCGGCCAGTAATCCGAGATTACCAAAGGCCTTCCTGTACAGATAAAAAATAAACAAGGCTAGCAGAAGTAATATACAACAATAGTAATCGTCCAATGAGCTGTGCATCTATATGAACAAACATGTACATACATAAATGTTAATTTACCCACATGCATATACATATCTTATAACATCTTATTCAAAACACATACATGAAGGAACCGGAACCAACACCAACACTTGCTAACAATCATCACGGCCTAACCTTAACCTGGAGGCACCAAAACCCAATAAGCTTCAAAATGGTGGCTCGGCTAAAGACCCCTCGTAAGCTTGTCCTCCAGAACGCTCACCTATACATATACATAAAAACAGTGAGCTAAAGCCCAGTGAATAACAAATGCATAAAGAAGTTATGGATGAAGACATTAAAATCAATCAATTACTATAGCAAGTCCGTTCACATAGCAGTAGCATGGTCGTTAAATGCAAGCATAGCAATCATAAGGGCCACGTGTACATGTAGCGGTCTATAAGATCATAGTTGGTACAGACGATTATATAAACCAATATCTTATCTACATAAAGCCATGGCATTATTACCCCCAAGCGAGGGCCACGTGAACATATTCTACGGTATTATTACCCCCGGGTAAGGGTCACATGAACATATATCATGGTATTGTCACCCCCGGATAAGGGCCACGTGAATATATACCACGATATTGTTACCCCCAGGTAAGGGCCACGTGAATATATATCACGGTATTATTACCCCCGAGTAAGAGCCACGTAAACATAGACCGCGGTATTGTTACCCCCGCGTATGGGCCACGTGAGTATATTGCATGAAATGGGATACTCATTTATTCAATAAATCATGTCACTATAGAAATAATTCTTAACAATAACAATCACAGTCAGATACGCATTCGTTTAGTAAATCATATCACTGTAGAAACAATTCTTAACAATAACAATAACAGTCAGAATGAATAACTCAAACATATCTTTACAACATTGTTACTCACAGTTCGTTCCGTGGGGCACGTGGCTAGGGTGCAACGTCTAACCTATATAAACACAGACAAGCACAATGGTTTAATATACAGTCTCATTGGTTCAATTACTCATTACTAATCTTTTTGTTTCGTTCCTTAATTTCCTTCATGGTTATAAGATGTGAATGCGCATGGAAACCACATGAAAACCACGCAAACAGAGGCCCAATAGTCCAAGACATAGCTAGAAAAACAAGTTGGATCTGCCTTGTCGGCCATACGTGCGGTGGTCTGGCCGCTAGTGCGGTGGCCTTGGCCACACGAGCGGTGGTCAAGCAGAAGGCAATTTTGGGCGATCAAGGCTTAGCCGCTCGAGCGGTCTGGGTTGAAAAATTGTTCGAAAATGGTTCATTCACTTGGAACTCCTCCTTTTCTAAATCCAAACTCCATTTCACACCTTTCAAAGCCCAAAACTCATGAAAACATGTTGACATGCACATCATTAACTTTAAACGAAACTCATTACTTCTTAACAAACCCAATTTCCACTTAAAGGATCAAAACATTTAACTTAAGGTGTAAAATCATAAAATAAACATATTTGAGTTCCAAACTTCAAGATCTATGGGAAAATTCCTTAGGAATCTTGCAAGCAAACAAGTTATAAACATGAATTTCATGATATAATGCCATATATGTAAAGATTCAACATCTTTTTGACTTATAAAACACAATACATGCAAGTGATCATATGTAGCCATGAAACATACTCTTTTACACTTAATCTTCAAGGTTTAAGAGATCAAACCTTACCTAGAGCCTTCATAGACACTTGATCTTGCATAATCTTGACAAATTCAAGCCAAATCTTGAGTTTCTTTTTTGATTCCTACACTTTTCTTCTTCTTTTTGAACTCTCTAGGATTCTCTCTCTCTCTCTCTCTCTCTCTCTCTCTCTTTTCTTTTCTCAAATTTTTTTAGTTGCACTCAGAATGAGCTCATATAAAGCTTATATCAGATATATATCTATAACCATATATCTTACCTCAATAATGAGAGCCAAACACACCCTTACAAATCAGACAAAATCCATTTTTAATTGAACTTCCCAAATGGCTCTAAAAATTCCCATTAGCATATCTATGTACTCAATTTTGATTTCTAAACCTATTAAAGCTGTCAATTTTAGTGTTAGAGTCGTAACCCCAATAGATACTTTTCCAATTCAACAGAGACTTTCGAATTAAATTAGATTAACTCATAAGAAAATAAAGGTAATTTGCCACGTATTTTGGAGCCGTTACAAGACTTATGCTGGTTATCTTATCATTTATCAATCAGCCATACTGACAACCCATCATATTGATGCCATGTGGCTTTCCCCAATTGGTTCCGTGCAACCCCACAGTTGTCCCTACTATCTCTAAAATTTGAAAAGTTTGTGTCTCTTCATCATCTCCTATATACGTGAAAAGTCAGTCCTTCAACCCCATCACTATTCATCTCCTCTGCGCAAAACCCTAAACCCTTGAACTTCTACCTCCACCGCCATCGTCGCTCCCGTTTGTTCTGTTTCCAGTGTTTTCCTCCCTCAAGGTCATCGTAACAGAGATTGAGGTCGAATGGACCTTGATTTGATGCCCAAATCCATGAGTTTCTCTTTACTTTTCCAAATTCTCTATTGTTGTTCTTCGAACTTTCTTCGCGTGGGGCTGTTACCACCCTGTTTGTGCCCTTTTTTTGGAGGTAAAACTGGTGGATATTCGTAGATATTAGGCCAACTGGAACCAAAAACATAAATGGGGCCCCCTCGCCCCTTATTTCCTTGAATTTCAGTATATAGCCTTAATTTTGGGATGAACTGATTGACTTCTGGGCAAAACCGAGCTAAATCCCAATTTTAGATCTACAAATAGGATAGAGCTGAGCCGAAATTGGTTCGTGCTCCTCCTAAGTGACTGTGACCGCGCTATAAACTTGTAGAAACATCTAGCTGAGATGAGCACCGAGCGGTTGGGATAAAAGCCCAAAACCGGCCCATTGCCTTAGGTCCACCACCGAACTGAAAATACCAAGTTAAGACTAGAAGGTACCAGAACTTTTGTGGCCGAGCTAGGCATATTTTGATAGCTGCGCATTTGACGTCGTGCTAACACTTGCACTTATTCTTTAATAATGTAGAAACTAGAATCGGCCAGGCACACCTCATCACCACTATCGGTGAGGCTCAAAGATCAAGCAAATAATCACCTGAGCCGCTTAATTTTCCCAAGCTACTGTCAAATTTACACTACAAAATTAGACTGAGATAAATGAAAAAATACCGATTTATGGTTAGCTCGCTTGGAGCCATAGCCAAGTTTTGAAGGGAGTACGACATCCCTAATGACGTCCATATTGAACTAGCAAAGAAGAGAGATACACCATGGGGAAAATTAGACGCCCTTCACCGTGGTCGATAGTAAAAGGTGGCCTTTGCTTCCCGGTTCAGCCCCTAGTTTGTGAATTTTTGAGATAGACTAGGTTGTGCCCAACCCAAGTTTCCAACAACATATACAAAATAATAAACAGCGTAGCCGCGCTAAATCGAATCCTTGGTTTGAACCTCGGCCTTGCTGAGATATTCCATCAATACGTCCTTACTAAAAATAAAGGAGGCTTCTGCTAGTACCTGAAGGTTAGAAAGGGCCTGGCAAAGTTCATAGAGGGTAATCCAGACAAAGAGTTGAACGACGACGACTTTTTGTGGATGTTTGGAAATTATGAAGACATCAAAGCGCCCATACCAGGTTGGTACATACATAAAAATTTCGAGAGCGCTGGTAAGCAACATAGTGCGGTTTAATTTTTTGAATTTGATTTGCCTTTGCCGATCTAACCCTTGCTTCGTTTTTGCAGATTACAAACTTTTGGCAGATGATTATTCCTGCACCAACCAAGAGGCCATAAAGGTCGCTCTGCGGCATCCGACCGAGGAACAAAAGGCGCAAAAACTACTCAGCTTTGAACCAAGTTACTGGCATACAACACCACGCAAGAGCAGGCTCTAGAACCAGATTCAAACCTCCCGCCAATTAGACTTGTGCCTCTAACAACCGAGCAAGAAATGGCCAAAATCTAAGCCATCAAGTCAATGATCACTGGAAAGTTGAGCGATTCCCAGCCGATCGAAACAGCTGCGGGCCAAACATTGCGGCCAACTGTGCAGGAATCTGGCCTAGTTCTGGCTTCGCTAGCTGGTCGAAAAGAAGGCCAAGGCGGGCACAGGCCGAGCTACCATCGGCTGATCAAGGAGAGTAGACTGATCAACCACTTGCTGAGCAATCCACCCACTCCACTACCCCTCCAGTCGGGTCACCTGAGCTGAAGTACAAGGGCCGAGCAATGACGGTGGCAGATTCAGTGTATGCAGATAAGGACTATTCGTTTGGCTTCAACATGACCAAGGGTTTACTTCTCCCCGCGGACATAAAAAAGTATGTGGAATTGTCCGACTTGAAAGTCCTTCAGTCGGCGGCAAAGTCAATCGTTCTGGTAAGCAATCAAGTTGCTTTATTTGAAGTTATTGCTCGGTTTCCACTACTAACTTCTGCCATACTGCAAGCCGCACAGAAAAATTACCTTGCTCATGAACACATGATCTTTGTCTGGCAGAGTCTGTAGAAGACTATTGTAGATAATAAAGTGAAAAGGGCCGAGCTGGAGAAGTTGAAGGCTGCTCATGAGTCGGTACTGGCCGAGCGGGAGCAACTGGCCGAGAAATTGGCCAGAGCCGAGGAAGACAAACAGAAATCCCTACAGGCGAACAAGACCAAATACATCACCGAGCTACACAAGCTCTGTGATGAACACAAGGCCGAGCTGCAAAGGCAAGTTGACGATGTTAAAGACCGAGGCTATGCGGAGGACGAGAAATAAGTTGAAGCAACAAAGGACATCTTTTTCCAGTGCGGCTAGAAAGCTGCCATGGAAAAACTTGGCCTTGCACAGGATTTTGATGTATTCAAAAATCCACCAACCGCTTTCATCCCGGCTCACATGCAGTCGTACGCCAATGTCGTGCAATAGAAATTGATCGAGGCAGCATAGGTGGCTAGCGCAGCTGAGGCTACATTTCCCCTACCGACCAATTAGAGTCAATAGCCGATCCATGAGGAAGAAGACTCGCCGAGCGACGAGGGGACCGAGCTGGGATCGGATCTGAGCCCCATCATCGAATAGGAGCCTGCAGTGAACACAACCGAGAAAAACCAAGCCGAGCAGGAGGAAACTATGAACATAGATTTGGCGTTTTTGTATTTCTCTCTCTTTCTCTTTTTTTTGGATGTAACCGGGCCAGCAACCCCACCGTTTGTAATCAAACTTCTACAGCAATGAAAATCATCATCTTTTTGCTCGTCATGTGCATGTATCTTCATTTTGTTTGCCTTGTCTGAATGATTGAACTCTTTTTTTTTTTTTGCCGAGATAAAATTGATCGGCTCACTTTATCTTGCTAAATCTACATAGCGCCCAAATAAAACTGCTCAGTTCAAATTTGAATTTGCATACATATAAAATTCGCTTTCAAAATTGGGTAAGCATAATTGTCTCCCGGGTGAACAAATGAAGCTCGATTTGAGGGAAAAAACAATCCATGAATTGGACAAATCACAAACTCATTTCCTAGAGAGCAAAGTCAGCTTGGAGGGTACACCCCCTCTTACGCAAGCAAAATTAGCTCGGATAGAAGAGTGTTGGAACAACAAACTTCCCTAGCAAGCAAAATCAGCTCAGGGTAACGAGCAAAGGCAGCTTGATTTTAAATCAGAAGTTGGGCACAACACCAACTTTCTATGCGGTGAGCAAAGTCCTCGGATAGAGGAGTGGAGGAACAACAAATTTCCCTGGTGATTAACATCAGCTCGGGGTAGCGAGCAAAGTCAGCTTGGTTGTAAATAGAAAGTTAGGCACAACACCAACTTTCTGTGCGACGAGCAATTTCCTAATAGCGAGCAGAACCAGCTCAACTAGGCTTTAATGGAATAGGTCACAGAAAATGCCCAAAATACAAAAAGGGATACAACATTTTTGTTCATAGCTGATTTAAACATTACATAGAATACCAAAAGGCAAAATTTCAAATAAAGAAAAATAGGTTACATTTCAGAAGTAAAACAGCTTGAGATTGGCCGCATTCCATGGTCTTGGGATCGTTTTGCCGTCCAAGTCCTCCAGATGGTATGCCCCTTTGCCAGCTAGGCCGATTATCTTGTAAGGCCCTTCCCAATTTGCGCTCGATTTCCCTTCTCCAGGGACCAATGTGTTGTCCTTTACCTTTCTCATGACCAAATCCCCTACTTTGAACAGGCATGGATGCACAGTCTTGTTGTATTTCTTGGAGAGCTCTTGTTGGTGGGCCGCGATGTGAATTAATGACCTTTTTCTTCTTTCCTCGACCAGTTCCAATTCCAGGGCAATGGCTTCACTATTCAAGTCGAGCTCAAAATTCTCAGATCGGATGGTTGGCATGATGATCTCCAAGGATATGACTGCCTCCATGCCATATGCTAGAGCGAATGGAGTTTCTCCGGTTGAGCGTCTTGGGGTAGTACGGTATGCCCACAACACATTGGGGAGCTCATCAGTCCATCTCTCTTTGGCTTTCTCCAGTCGTTTCTTCAGGCCATCTAGGATAGTTTTGTTTGAGGCCTCTGCTTGGCCATTTGATTGAGTGTAAGCCAGCATTGAGTTGTAGAATTCAATCTTTAGTTCTTCGCAAAATCCGCGGAAGAGCTTTCCATCAAACTGTCTACCATTATCCAAGATGAGGACCTTTGGGACGCCAGAACAAGTGATAACATTTTTCCATACAAACTTCTTCACATCTCTCTCTCTGATGGTAGCTGATGGCTCGACCTCCACCCACTTAGTGAAGTGGTTAGTGGCTGCGATGAAGAATTTACGGTTCCCTGGAGCGGTTAGGAGTGGTCCCACAATGTCCAGCCCTTATAGTGCAAACAGCCAAGGGCTAGTTAAGGGGAGTAACTCTCTGGCTGGCTAGTGGATCTGATGAGCAAATTTTTGACACTTTTCGCACCTGCGGACATACTTCTGTGCGTCGGCCTACGTGCACGGCCACCAATAACCTTGGAAAATTGCTCGGTACGCCAACGATCTGGCCCCAATGTGGCTGCCACACATGCCTTCATGAATTTCGAAAAAGAAAACGTCAATCTTGCTGGGGTGGACGCATTTTAAGTATGGTCCAGTGAAGGACTTCTTGTATAGGGCGTCGGATAGAGAGAGCCAAAACCGTTCAGACTTGGCCTTTATCTTGTTGGCTTCTTTCTTTTCAGTGGGCAGGACTCGTTCTTTTAGGAAGGTGATGATGGGATCCATCTAGGACGGTCCCAGGTCGGTGCAAAGCACTTTGGATGCCTCTGGTTCCTCGATGCTAGATCTGGGCATGAACTCAATCATCAATGGATTGGGAAAGGCGGTCTACATAGACGCCAAGTCGACCAGCTCGTCTGCCTTACTATTTTCTTCTCGGCCTATCTGCTCCATCCTTATTGCGGTGAATTTCTTAATCTTAGCGCGCACCAACGCTTGATACTTAGCCATCATTTCATCTTTGGCCTCACATTCCCTTGAGACCTAATTGACCACTAGTTTGGAGTCGTTGAATACCATAAGCTCTAGTGCCTTCATCTGTAAAGCGCTTTTTAGGCCAATAAGGAGGGCTTCATATTTCGTCTCATTGTTGGACGCTCGAAATCCAAGCATGATAACATGTTCAATGGTTAGCCTGTCCGACGAGGTCAATACCACTCTCAGCCCGGCGTCATGTCTATTAGAGGCTCCATTGACAAAGAGTTTCCACATCTCGTCGATGAATAATTTCCAGCAGTCATACGGGTTTTGAGAGTTTCGCAAGTCAAAGGCATCGCTCGGCTCTGTGCATGGCTTTCTGCATGCGTACCTAGCATGTCGTCTGGCAGGTCAGTTGATTTTTGCTCTGGAGTGTTTTGTCTTTCTATTGCTTGCACCTCATTCTCTTGTGGTGGTATTGTGATAGTGGGCCGTACTATATCCGCACTGGCCATCTCCCGTTGCTTGGTTTCATGCGCCAGATCAATAAGACAGACCAGGTGAGTGTCAAGGGCGAATTTCACCACAAAATCCGCCAGGGCCTTGTAGCTCGACTTTTCGTGCTCCTTTCGGAAGACGAATAAGCCCTATATTCTTAGACTCTCGTCATTCTGAATCTGATCTCACAAGTGCAATGTGAAATAGATAAACACCAAATAGTCCAAATCCAGCAAATCTTTTGCAAAATCGATTTTGAATCAAAAATTGCCAAAAATGGACTGCTTTGCCAGATACAGAGTCGTCACCTAAATATTTTTTGGGAAATTTAGGAAACCTATGACTCATGCCAAAGGTCACGTGTCTGTCAGCACCAAGATTGTCTCGGCTCGAAAACTTAGGTATGAGAGGGAAATGTCATGAATTGAGCACCCATGCTTGCCCGATTAAAGATCGGCCTCTACTAATCACGATATGAATCTTATGTACATTATATGCTCTTATTCTGGTTTGTTAGGCTAGTATTACTATGTGATGCACCTACACACAAGTATAGACTAATTTGTAAGAATTGGAACACTTGATTCATGTTTGTTTTGAAAATTGTTTCGAATATGTACCATTTGAAAATGAAGTGATCGCATATGAATATTACTCAAATTATTCCAATTCAAGCAATTAGTCTTCATCCACAGGCATTCAGGCAATTTATCATTTTAAGAATTTAGCCTCATGGCAAGCATGCTAAATATGGCAACAGTCACACGCATGATTGCCTAGTACTCCAAGCCAAAAAAGAAATGAGTTAGAAAAATGCATGATTGCCTAACTATGCGATATGACTAATGCAACACATGCGATATGCAATTTACTAGGCTCGGCTATTAATATGGCAAATGAAGCAATTTGATAGCATGTGGTCTAAGCACGTATTCAAAGAAGTATTTAAACGACAATGCAAATTAGAATGACGAACCGAGCCTCGGTGCATGCAATACAAGTGGATGCAAACATGGATTATTCGAAACAAAACGTGATGCGCTAATCTAACCATCGTAAGCAGTTAAATAAAAGGGAGAAACATGTGGAGTTGGAAAACATACACATTATTACAATATTGCGCCCTCACAGAGGAGGGTCTGAATAAACTAACTAGCTAACTAGCTAAGCTAATTAAGCAACTATTACAAACCCAAATGAATAATTTAGCTAAATTACTTAACTAATTATTACAAACCGAATTAATTAACTATTCTAACTAACTAATTATTACAAGACAAAATTAGCTAACTAATTAATTACAAAATGAAGTAACCAAATTAACTACTTTAATTACTCCTCCTCGAAAAACGAGGAATGCTCATGCATGCACGGACTTTCCACCAAAAAAAGCCACTGTTTCTGCTGCTGAATGTCTCTGTTGCACAGTAGAACATTTGCACTGATTTCCAACTCAGACCAACTCTGTTTTACTTCAAAAGTACACTACTGGTAGGGATGGCAATTTGAAACCGGTCCAACGGGGACCCGACCCCCCGACCCCGAATGGGACGGTTTTTTCCCGAAAAAAACTCTCCACGGGCCGGGAATGGTATTAAAAAATAAATCCTTGATCATTTTCGGGCTAGGGACGGGGATAGATTCCCCCGCCCCGACCCCGACCCCGACCCGAGTAATCCCCGTATATATCCCCGAATATATATCTATCTATATATATATATTTAGGTTACTTTTAAGACTCATTTCATTTGAGCCTCTCCCACTCACACTCTCTATTCTCTCGGCCTCTTTCTCCCTCTCTCTGTTGCGATGCTCACGGCGATGGCGTCGGCGTCGGCCGCTCCTCCTCTCTCCCTCACGACGTCACTCCTCCCTCACGGCATCACAGCGGCGGCTCCTCCTCCTCTCTCTCAATGGCGGCAGCTCCTCTCTCTCTTTCTCTCTCACGGTATGTCTTCTCTCTCTTTTCACGGTATCTCCTCTCTAGTTACTCTCTCTCTCTCTCTCGCTTTGTTTTTTGATTTTGTTCTTCAGATCTGGAAGTTCTGGTCACCGATGCCAAGATCCGAGTTGAGGAGTGAAGAGACAACAAGATCTGGAAGTTTTGATTTTTTTGATTTTGTTTTTTGATTTTCCTCTCTAGTTAAATCTATTGTTGTTATTAAATCCATTGTTAAATTTGTTGTTGAATCTGCTGTTGTTGAATTCGTTGTTAAATCTGTTGTGTTGTTGTTCATGAGTATATGATCTGAAGCTCTTTTTTTTTATTAAATCCATTGTTGTGTTGAATCTGTTGTGTTGTTGAATCTATTGTTGTTATTAAATCCATTGTTAAATCTGTTGTTGTTAAATTTGTTATTGAATATATGATCTGAAGCTCTTTTTTATTTTTTTGGCCGGGGACTCTTCGGGGTTGGGCAAACCCGATCCCCGTTAGGGACGGGGGCGGGGGTGGTGACAGGTTCCCCGTCGGGGATCGAGGCCGGGGACGGGGGAATTTTCACCATCGGGGATCGGGAACGGAAAGGGTGATCCCCAGCCCCGCCCCGCCCCGCCCTGTTGCCATTCCTAACTGTTGGATTTTGCACAGGTGGCCAGCAGAGGACCTGCCGTCCACTGATGATGGCTTGCCGACCATAAAATTTAGCCTGCCACTAATGATTGTATTGTTCTACTGCAACAGAAAGCAAACAGAGCAGGGACAAGGTATTTTCAAGGATTGTTTGCACAATTTACCCCTCCTTATCATTTAAACAGCTCAAAGGAATAGTAAGTTTGATTCATAAACCACCAATGGATGCAATTTCATTGCATGATGGCTTATGACTCAAGTGTGCAAGTTCAATGAATACAACAAAACAAAACTCTCAAAACCATCTCCCTATCATGAAAGATCAAGGGAAGTAGTGGACAGTGAATCTTGAACTGTTTTCATCACTAATAAGTATGAAACGACACAATACTCAAGGGTTCAATTAACGTCTGATTGAACCCAAACCAAATTATTATCTTGCACCTTTTTTATTCACTAATTTTATTACTCCATTTTAATTACCTCTCAATTCTTTAATCAATTAAGTCCACAAGTGAATTTAAGTCCTATAATGGAAAGAGAGCTCAAACCAAGTGTTACTTTGGGCATGAAAGAGACATCATACCGTTGGTAATGAACCCCTAAAGGGATTAAACCATTAAGCATGACATCTCAATCTCATGCTTAAACAAACAAATAATTTGAAACCACTTCAAAGTAAAGAAAAAGTCAAGAAAGGAGAGAGGCTGCAGAAGTGATTAAAAGTGAGAACAAGTAAGAAAAGCATTGAATAAATTCAATCAACTCAAATAAGGTGGTGTTTAAGGCCTAAAACACCAAACTTATGAGGACAATTACACTATAAGCATGCAATATAAGGTTCAAATGCAATGAACACTTAAAAATAGTCCTAAAATAGTGCTAAATAAGTCTTAAAACATGCTGGAATTAAGACAAAAATAGCTAGGACAATAGGCTAAAACATGGATCATGCTAGGCTAGTAAGTAAATCACAAGGAGGGGAGGCTAACCCCTCAAATTTTGAACTTCAAACTATGATTTTAGCCATTGAAATGACTCTGAAATCAATGTTTAAAAACTCAAAAAAAGATAGTGTAAAGGTGGGAAACACAAGGGTAAAGGCCTTGAGAGCAAGGTGAAAAGAAGAGTGAACCACCCCTCAACTTTTATTGGCCTTAAAACCCAAGTTTCAGCCCAAAAACAAAGGAAAAACAGTAGGAAAAAGTGTAAATAAAGCAAGTGAAGAAGCAAAACTTTATACCTCTTGAAGAGGAGAACCAATTCTAGGCAACAAATCAAGGCAAACACACCCTCAAGAGCTCAAACAAGGCTCAAAGGTACCTCAGCTCAAAGATGGAGAGGTTTGGTTAAGAGTGTATAGGAAAAAGCTTGCAAAAAGCTAACAAATTTCAAAAGAGTGAGAATTTTTTGTTCCAAAAAATCCAACCTTAAAAATGGAAGGGGAGGCCTCCTATATAGAAAACCAAACAACTCCCTCAGAAATATCTATACATACACGTGTGAGCAGATGTATGCATCTGTGCAAACAGCTGGCACAACTGGCAAAAAATATTTGCAAAACACATCGGTGGCCGGCAGGCCACTACTGGTGATCGGCAGGCCACATCAGTGGCCGATAACCAGAAGCAATGGCCAGTAGCCCATAGCAGTGGCCAGCAGGCCACTAGAGGTTGCAGGCTTGAAAATCCAAGGTTTTGGTCAAAAAACAAGGCAACAAGGGCGCAGGGTTTGAAAGGCTCAAAGTTGTGGCATTCCGCTGAGGACTTCGAGCACTTAACGAGCATATACACTCATCATTGGTTGTGTAAGCGATGACGTCCAAGTCGTAAGGATGATAAAAAATGGGGTGTCTACAGTTGTCCCTCTTTGACAGAACTTGGAGTCATGAAATGACGTGAGTGAATGTCAAAGCCCGAAGACGACCCATTTTGACAAGACCTTAAGACTTTGACAAATAATCAAGACAGAAATAAATGGTTGTGCCGACAGGCTGCCTACGTGTCCCTATGCAGGGAATCAAACCAGTGTAGTTTTGGAGCAAGATGCAAATGATATACAAGAAGACAACTTTAAAAGCAGGACTCACACACTTCGCACAGCCGGCTATTTTGAAAACTCATGATCATGCAAGATAATGCAATAAGCAGTAACAGATGATGCAATAAACAAGATAATGAGATAATAGCATATGAATGAGCAGCTTCAAGCTTAAAACCAACACAGGTTCCATGCACAAAGATCTAAAACACAGTCTAACCATGCCAAAATGCGAGACGAGGAAAGAAAACACCGTTCAGGATTGCGTTTCACACGTCCTGAGAAATTGAGAAATGAAAATTGCTCAGGATCGTGTTTCACACGTCTCGAGATAAAAGCCATTCAAGGTCGCGTTTTACGCGTCTTGAGAAACAAAAAAAATCGCTCGGGCTCGCGTTTTACACATCCTGAGATAAGACACGCCTAGGGAAGCGATTCACGCATCCTGAGATACAAGAGAGATCACTCGGGCTCGCGTTTTACACGTCCTGAGATAAAACATACCCAAGGTTGCGGTTTACGCGTCTTGAGAAACAAGAAAAATTGCTCGGGCTCGCCCTTCACGTGTCCTGAGATAAAACACGTCCAGGGCCATGCTTCACGCATCCTGAGATACAAGACAAGCCGCTCGGGCTCGTGTTTCACGCGTCCCGAGATAAAACACATCCATGGCCATGCTTCACATGTCCTGAAATACAAGAGAGACCGCTCAAGCTCGCACTTTACTCGTCCCGAGATAAAACACACCCAGGGTAGCGCTTTATGCGTCTTGAGATACACAAGAGAAGATGCAAAGAGGAATGAACAAGTGTGATAGATGCACAAAGTAAACAAGTGCGATAGATGCACAAAGTGAACCAGTCAATACAACGACAATGCATATTCCATGCAAGATAGACAACTAACGTGTGATGTTAATTGAAAGCATGTTCTATGCAAGAAACAAGAGCATATTCTATGCATAAAATAAGAGCATATTCTATGCAAAATTGACAACATGTTTCATGCACGAATCATGAATGATGTAAGACACGCATGCAACATACATATATGTGAAAATGCATATTCTATGCAACGAAAGAAAACAAAAACATAATTTGACAAAACGAATAAAATGATATTCGATGGAAACTTTCGGTTTACCTGTCAGAGGCTTTGCAACATGTTCAAAAGGATACACCTCGTTCATAGTAGCAAATAAGACACATTCACACACAGAAACGTAGTTGCAAGCTCCCAAAACAGAACCTTCCATACACTATTCAGGAAGCAGAAGCACAGAACAGCACCAGGACCCAACTGAGAGCCACCGGCCACCTGCCGGCCATCAGGAGAAACCGCCAGCCACCTGCCAGCCACAAATGTGGCCTGCCGGCCACTGATGGCAGATTCGAGGCAAATGGGTCTTTTTGGCTCAGGTCTTTAAGTATACATCTCAAGGCTTCATTTCCTCACTTCTCTAAGCTCGAAAATCCTCTCCTTCTCTTTCTCTAGGTACTTTCTCTCTCTAGATCCGTGCTTTATACGCTTTTTCCAATACCCCACGCACACTTTTTTCGTAAAACCCTCTTGGTTTTCTACATTTTGAACTGATCATTTTTTGATTTCGTCGCTTTTTTTTCATTTTCACCACTTTAGGCTTGTTCCCCTCGAGTTTCTCTTAGGTTTCATGAACTTTCCCGGGTTTTGACTTTTTCTCCTATTTTCTTTCTTCTAAGGTTGACTTTTTTCAAGTTTACCATCTTTTTTCCATTTTTCTTCACTTTTCACCCATTTTCCAGATGGCGGATGAGATTCCTCATGACGGAGCTCCTCCCGAGGTTCCACTTGTGTTTCCACCGGTTGCCGAGGTAGAGGAACCAGCAGTTGCCAAGGTCGGCGGGGCAGCAGAGGGCATTGAGGCTGACCTTGAGGTGGAGTTTGCACCAGAGTTAAAACCAGAGCTATTACCATTGAGAGTGCGACCTTTCGATCTGACGACATATCATCCCTGCACACATATATTACCGCCTAGAGGCATTAGATGTTTAAGCGATTTTGCTCATAGTGTACTAGAGGACCTCCTGCTGAGGGAGCCGGCCTCCGATCTTTCTTTCAGAGCTACTGAGGTATGAATTTTGTTTTCATGTATTCTTGCCTTTCATTTCTCTACATTCATTGCATTACCTGTCATCTTATTGCACTTTCGTCACTACCTTTCATCTGATTCACCTATTCTTTGCCACATGGAGACTCCCGTGCCTACAGGGGGTACGGAGTGACGAAGGTAAGGGACTGGTACAATGAGCTCATTGCTAGGGTTCGTGACATTGTTGATGAGGCTGGCTTCAGCCTTTTCTACTCCAGACTGACACATGTCATAGCAAGCCGCCCCCTTCTTGGAGCGCAGGTGGAAAGGTAGTGGGACAATACTAACTCCTTCCACTTCTCTACTACTGAGGAGATGACGATAACTCCCTACGACTTTGCCATGATCACAGGTTTAAGAGTAAAGGGCGATCCGATCCCCTTTTGACACAGACATGGGCGAGTGGGAGGCTACTTAGATTGATCTGTTGAGAGCGCGCCTACCTCTGCACCGACCAACCATGGTGAGATACAGTTGGTCCGCCAAGCAGTTACGCGGGAGCAAGCCCGAGACACTGGAGGAGATGGAGCAGTATGCCTGGGGATTCCTGATGTTTGTCCTCGGTACCACCTTGTTTTCAAATAGGTGGAACACCATGGGTTTATATCTATTGAGTGCCCTGGTGACCCTTCCCCAAGTGCGATTCTATGATTGGGGTGGAGCCGGCCTCGTCACCCTTTACAGTTATATAAGCTCTACCTCTCGCATGAAGGGAGAGCGAATCGGAGGCTACTGGCGAGCCTGGGAGGTATGCATTTCAGTTCCCTCTTTGCACTTTACAATTTTTACTTCACATTTTCTATTTTATGTATGTTCAACACCTGTACTTTCTGCTTTGCACTTTCTATATCTATTCATGCTCTGTGCTTTCTGCTTTGCACTTTCTATATCTGTCCATGCTCTATGTTTTCTACTTTGCACTTTCTATATATGTTCATGCTATTTAATAACAACTACCATTTCCTTACAGCTATGGGTTTATGCATATTTTCCTGCCCTCGCTCCAAAACCTATGGAAAAGCTCCCCCTTGTTGTCCCCTATTCGAAATGGTACGATGGTCGATGCTAGCGCCGGAGCCGTGAGACCTTCGCCTTTTTTCGCCATTACTTTGATATTGTAGTCGTTGCCGAGGTAACCCAAAACTCATAGTCATTTTTTCTTTAATATTGCTATGATTCATACTTTGGCAACTAACGACAACTAACAATCTGTGCATCCTCTGTTTACAAATCACGTGACAGCCCTGGGCCATGATGCCGGTTAGGGTGAGATACCAGTATGCGGGAGCTTGGGGCACATCGCACTTCTGGATTCTACTGGAGGGCCCAGTCTGCTGGGCTTGGTCTTTCAGTGAGAGATTCATTCGCCAGACTGTTGGCTTGCCTGATCCAGTCGTTCCGATGCCACCTCCAGAGTCTATAAGGACAAAGGATAGCATATCTATTGATGCAGTCATTCAGTTCATAGTAGGCCTGGACGCTGATTTCTTCAAAGGAAATGGCGACTACACGACATTTATTCAGACCTACCTTATGCCTCCTCTGACGGGTGCTCACGCAGGCGAGGGGGCAGGGGCTCCTGTGGCAAGCAAGGCAACTCGGGCGACTAGGGCTCATACTAGAGGGATTTCTCTCATTGAGCAGACTACACGTTAGCCGGAGCTTTCCACTACACTTACATGATGGCGGCCTACTAGGACTGCTTACCAGATTCCGATCGAGCCAGCAAAGGCTGGGCACAAGTATGTCGAAGTTCGAGGCATGTAATAACCTGATCATCTTATATGCTTTACATCCCTAATTCTATGAGAAATTACATGTTTAATGTGAAATTTCATGCAAAGTTATGCTTACATGTGTGAATTGTTTGATCATGTTTTTCTACCAATTGATTATTGGAATACATCTGTTAAAATTAAAATCTTAACTTGGAAATTTAAAGTTGTAGAGGCACGATAAATCGAAATTGAGTATGTGAATATGCTAGTGGGAATTTTTAAAGCTATTCGGGAGGTTTAATGGAAAATTTGTTTTGTCTGATTCGCTAAGGCTCGTTTGGCAAGTCTAGAAGCTAAAGACTTATCTATGTATTATATAAGTCCCTTTTTGAACTCATCTCCTTGTATGTATTGAGTGGAAATTCTAGAGAGCACCTAAAAGAGAGAGAAAGAAGAGAAAAGAAAGGGAACAATGAGGAGAATTTGGGGATTCAAGATCTTGCTAGCGGAAATTGAAGAATACAATCTAAAATAAGTATAGATCCCTAGTCAATTCTTAATTTCTCTTCTATTGGTTGAATTAAGCTTTGAAATGAAGCATCCTCCATAAAAACTAGGGTTGATTGTGAGTAATCAATCCTACAAATGATTGTGTATCTCTTGGGTGTGTATAATAGGAAACTTGATCTCTATGATATGTTAAACCTCATTCTTTTGTATGTTTGAACTTGTGTGATACATAAGCATGTATATCTAGACATATATGTACATGGTGAGAATGAGGAAATTATGGAAAATTGGAAGTGTAAAAGCCTAAGTAAAACAAGCCTTTAATTGGCTAAAATTACATGTTCACATGTTTATATGTTCTGTTTTAGGGTAAAATTTGCCTTGCTTCTAGCTATGTGACTATTCCCCTTGTGACTTAGAATTGTTGAGATTCAGATAGAAAAACAGAGCAAATGACCGCACGTGCGAGAGCCCATGGCCGCATGTGCGGGAGGCACAACCGCACGTGCGAAAAACAAGGGAGAAGGCTGGAACTATACTGCTAAAAAGGCACGTGTAGCCCGCACGTGCGGTGAGGACTTCTACACGTGCGACCCAAGTTGGAAAATTCTAAAACTTTCTTTCGCTCTTCTCGACCATCTGAATGTGTTATTATGTTCGTTCGGTGTTTCTATAATGTATTTAATTACATGAAACGTAACGAACAGAATAATTAAAAATTGAAAGGAAACTAAGAATAGTGATGTGCTTATGATTTATGTGCAATGTGTAAGGCATCCGCAGGAGAAAACTAGCATCCACACGCATCACAGTGAGTGATAGTAGTGTAATCTCATGCCCTACTCAAGTATTATGTTTGTATATGTTATTTATAATGAATATCTTATGCTATATGAAATGCGCTTGAACTTTGACATGTGAAATATGGACCGGAGGTCGTTCTGTATTATGTTAGGCCTAAGACCGTTTTGCTATTATAATGGGCCTAAGGCCATTCCGTACTACGATGGGCCTAAGGCCGTTCTGTGTTTTGTTGGGCCTAAGGCCATTTTGCTAATATAATGGGCCTACGGCCGTTCTATACTACAATAGGCCTAAAGCCGTTCTGTATTCTGTTGGGCCTAAGGCCGTTCTGTCTTATGTGGGCCTGAGGCCGCTCAGAAAGGGAAAAACGAGTGAGATTATGATATGTGAATATGCACTATTAACCCATGTTCGTACTTTTAATTGTTGGTACTACTATTATTCACTAAGCTTTGTTCACTCTACTTTCCTGAATGTTTTGTAGGTAACTAGCTTGTGAGTCAACCCTAGGTCAGCCCAGAAGCCTGTAACTGAACCCGTCTTGCTAACTCACCCGAAGTGACTCTTTTGTTTTATTTGGAAAAGCCCTTTGATGGCATGTTTTGTTATAACTGGGGAAAATAAATATGTATGTAAATATTGTCAACATTAAACATTTTGGGTTGGTTTCCTTTTACATTCAATAATATGAATGGTACATGGAATGCTATGCATGTATGGTATTGGAACATGATCCTGACATTTAGACATAGCACAATGAATGCTTATTCTTCTATTATTTTGCTTCCGTTCAGGCCCCAAAATTGAGTAACATTTAAAATAACTAAGTTAAGGCCTCGAGTCAAGCCTGTCATGTCCAAACTTTTATGGGCAGGTTTGGGTTGTGACAAGGCACATCTCAGGTATGGACCATACTTTACAATTTGCACCCCCACATTTCCATTTTAGATATGTTTATTCCAAACATTGATCATCCAAATACGCTTGCAGGCATCTATAGAGTATACAGGGAGCCTCCTCGAGCTGGTGGCTTCTCTAATGGGCATGGTGTAGAGGAGGGAGATGGTGCTTTGTCTCCACGGTATCCAGGCAATTTCCTCCAGTTCAACATACATTTCATTACTAACTCTGTTTATGCAGCACGCTATTACATTTCCACTGATACATCGGCATTTCAACTAAGTCTTCCCCAAACTGCACTGATGCACTGCACACTATACTCATACTATATCCGATTTCTGCATCTGCATACTACGTCTGCATCCTTATACACACATTGTAGCTGACATGTTGACAACTATTTTTTTTCAGATTCCACCTACACCGATGGCACTAACGGCGGCAGCAGTAGCATTGGCAGCACCTCCTCCAGTAGCAGGGAAGAGAGAGAGAGATAGGCCCCAACTCGTGGCCGAGATGTGAGCCATAGTCGAGACAAGGATAGGGGCACTCGAGGTTAGAACAGTCTTTTACAGCCCATTTTGAGTGACGACGATACTGAGACCAATGACTCTGAGGAGGCAGTGAGTCGGCATTCTGAGTCATCCGAGAGTGGAGGTAAGGATGCTGGCTCGGGGTCCGAGAGCGGAGGTGATGACGAGGCGAGCTCTGAGGCAGAAAGCGGAGATGATACCAGCTCTGGTTCAAAGTCTGATTCTGACAGCGATGTCGACGAAGACAGTGCTCTCGAGTCCCCTTCGAGGAAGAGAACGAAGAGGGCCTCTCGAGCCTAAGATGACCAACACTAATGTTTTTGTACTTTTTTCTTAGTTTCTTTTTGTTTAGTAGCATTAACACATGTATAGCTTCAGATAGGTTTTATTTTGCATTTGAAACTTGCACTCCTCTTTTGTGAAAAGCCCTGATCAGAATAAAAATTCACAATTTTTTTTATAAAAAGTGTTTATTATTTTTGCATCATGAGCACCATATTTGCATGAAATAGAAATAGAATTGAATTGGCCAAGAGAGCACTTGATTGAAACAATGTTCTTAATCAAGTAATGAGTCGACCAACAACTAAAATACAAAATATAACTCGATAAACAAAGCAAAAACAACTCAAATACAAATAAACAAACTTGTTAAAACTAAAAGACTCAAAACAAGACCTTAAAACACACAAAGATCAAGTCAGAACACATGTTGCCAACACTACCCAGCACACAGGTGGACGACAGGACAAAAAGAGGGACTGCCGGCCAGAGATGGGAGTTGCCGACCACCAATGTGAGGAACCTCCAGAATATTGACAACTGGCTTCCACTCATAGCCTTATCTTCTACCAAAGGTTCTACTTCATGATTTCTTCTCCAGAACCTCATTTTAGATGTAATTTCTTCCATAAATGGAGATATTCCTTGCCGAGAAGCTCATGGATTGGATAGCTGCTTTAGACGACATGGAAAAGGTAAATTTCTGGGGTTTCGACATAAATGCACTTTTTCCGTTGAGCCGTACTCCACTTTGTTTTCTATTCCTCTATACCGCGACCCGATACTGGGATCCAATCACACATGTTTTTCGCTTCGGAGTTTAAGAAATATGCCTGACACTTGAAGAATTTCAGGCACTAATGGAAACTCGGCGCGATGATAAAATCATGCCTCAACCCCGTTTTGGCCATGCCTAAGCTTTGGGACAAATGTGTGGGCTCACATTACACGAGGCTTGATCTTTGGCCTACAACGGAGAGCTAGACATACCCAGCTTGATTTATTAATTTTTTGACATCGGTGACAGAGGAGACCTTCTCTGGCGAGGTTTTCGACAACACGCTCTCTGCTTATGTATGCTTGCATATTTCCTTCTTGCCCCTAGCTTTGGTGGAACCATCATTCAGTTGATCGAAGTGGCCCAAGGTCTGAAAGAAGGTAAGAGTTGCATTAGTTTGGCGCTGGCCGAGACCTTGATGGGCTTAGATGCCTTTCATCGGTGAAAGACTACCAAAGTCACAGGGAGTCCACTACTTCCTCAGGTATTGTTTCCCACCCTTTCTCAAATGTGTTTCTCACATCACTCGGTACTCATGCTCTATTTTTCTCTCAAAGCCCTTTTCTTACTTTTTTGATGAACTTGGTCACATACAATACTTTCAATACGGCATAGGACTGAGCTTCCACCGACTTCGTAAAGTAATCAATTGCCACCAAGATGTATTCATGCCCATTCGACCCTTTTGGTGTGACTACACCGATAACGTTGATTCCTCAGATTGAGAAAGGCCATGGTTCAATTATATTGTATAGTTTTGACGGTGGAATATTCATACGATTGGCATGAATTTGGCATTTGTGGCATTGCTAAACAAAACTAATACAACCAGTAGTAACCTTGCCTGAGAATCTTCCGGGCTAGAATCACTCCATTCATGTGCGTCTGCACTCCCCGCCGTGGATAGCCTCCATCAGGCGCTTTGATTCCTCTTCTTCGACACATAACTTGTGCATTCCCAGATGACCTCTTTTATGCAGTTACCTCCGCAGATGATAAATTGGACGACTATTCGCCATATTCCCCTTTTGTCCTTGGAATTTGCCCCTGGCGGATAAATTATATTTTTCAAGAAGTTCCAAATACCGTAGTACCAAGGGTTTTTGTCTTGAGCTTCATCTATTACAGCGATAGTTTCATAAGTCGATGTGTATTTCTGCTCAATGATAATTGGACGCATCCAGACCCCAAGTGGGATGTCTACCATAGAAAATAGAGTTGCTAAAGCATCAGCGAACCTGTTGTTCTCTCTTAGTAGATGCGTGAAAGTCAGTTTTTCACACCTAGGAATCAGAACATCCAGGGTCTGGTGATAAGCCTTCATCTTTTCTTCTTTGACTTTTCAATCTCCATTTGCTTGAGAAACAACTAAGTTCGAGTCCCCGATAACATCTAACCTTTTTGCCCCTAATTCCAAGGCGGCTTCTAAACCAGCAATACACGCTTCATATTCTGCTTCATTATTGGACACCTTGAACCAGAGTTTGAAGGTTAAAGGTATATGGGAGTCGTCGGGTGCTATCAACAACACAACTATCCCATAATCGTACTGATTGGCTGCTTTATCAAAGTACACCATCCAAGTCTCCTCCTCAACTTGCATAATGGCTTTATCTGGGAACAAGCATTCCACTGCCTCATCCCCTTCTACCAAGTGGTCTACCAGGAACTCCGCTATAGCTCTTCCCTTGACCGACTTACGGGTGACATATTTGAGATCAAATTTGGAGATGAGAAGCAACCAACGGGCTAGCCTACCCGTAAGTGCTGGTTTCTCAAAGAAATATTTAATGGGGTTTAATCTCGAAATGAGGATTACAGAGTGAGCTAACAAGTGTTGCCTTAACTTCCTGGTAGATCATACCAAGGCTAGGCAAGATTTCTCCAACATAGTATAGCGGGTCTTGTATTCCAGCATTTCCTTGCTCAAATAGTAGATGGCTTTCTCCACTCTATCTTCATATTCTTGAGCAAGCATGCATCCCATGGTAGTGTCTGTTACTGACAGATATAGAATCAAAGGCTTCCCCGGTTCTGGCAGAAATAACACAAACGGATTCTAGAGGTATTACTTAACCTGCTCAAAGGCAAATTGACACCGATCATCCCATTGGAATTTCTTCCCTTTCTTTAGAAAACCAAAAAGTGGTTCACAAGTCAAGGTTAATTTAGAAATAAACCGTCTTATGAATTGCACTTTACCCAGAAAGCCTCGCACCTCATTTTCAGTCCTTGGTGGTAGTATTTCTAGGATGGCCTTAATTTTGGAAGGATCTACTTCGATGCCCCTCTATGTGATCAAAAAGCCTAGCATTTTCCCTGCCATTATGCCGAAGGTGCGTTTCTGCAGGTTTATCCTCAACATGTATTCTCTAATCTGTTAAAAGAATTTTTTTAAGGTGGTATAGTAGCCCTCTCTTTCTTTGGACTTGACAATCATGTCGTTCACGTACACCTCGACCTCTTTATGGATCATGTCATACAGAATGGTGGTCGCAGCCCTCTGATAGGTAGCCCCGGCATTCTTCAGTCCAAACGGCATAACACGGTAGCAGTAGGTCCCCCATGGCATAGTGAATGCGGTATTCTCTCTGTCCTCGAGCGCCATCAGAATCTGATTGTACCCAGAAAACCCATCCATAAAGGATAACAATACATGGCCCGCAGTGAAGTCCACTAACTCATCAATGTGTGGGAGAGGAAAGTCATCCTTCGTACTGGCTCTATTCAAGTCTCGGAAGTCCACACACACTCAGATTTTACCATCCTTTTTCGGCAATGGGACAATATTGGCCAACCAAGTCGGATATTTAGATACTAACAAGAAACCTGTCTCGATCTGCTTGGTGACCTCTTCCTTGATTTTCAGCGCTCAATCCTGACAGATTCTACGTAACTTCTACTTGACGGGTCGGGCCTTGGGGTCAAGAGGGATCTAATGTTATACAATCTCATGATCGATTCTAGGCATGTCTTCATAGGACCACACGAAAATATCTTTGAAATCTTTTAATAAAGCGACTAAGCGCTCACGTTCCTCCGAAGACTACATAGACCTGATCTGGACCAGACACAAATCCTTCTCAGTACCCATATTAATAGCAACGATTTCATCAGCACGTGGTTTAGCAAACCTCTTCTTCTTTCAATTAATCAAGTTTTTCAAAACTAAAGGAATTCCTTCCTCTTTATTTTCATTAAAATTCTGAAAATCTTATTCAATACAATAAATAAGCGGCATAGAGAAATTGTCACGACCCAAACCCACCCCTATGGGTTTAGCACCGTAACCGGCCAGTAATCCGAGATTACCGAAGGCCTGCTTAACAGTAATACAGTAATACAGAGTACAGGGGCTGGCGGAAGCTAATACAGTAAATAAACAATGTCCAATGAGCTATGATAATCTATATGCAAAAAGACTTTTCATTCAAATATATACAGTCAGACAAAACAGTATGTACATATATGCAATCATTCAGTTCAGGTACCTAATCCCTATTAAACAGTACAGTACAGTACAGTAAACAAAACGGTTACAGAGACAGAAGGGGGAACTAAAACACCCCTAAGCCATAACTTGACAGGCTCGGAACCTCGTATTGAGGCACATAGGTTGGCTCGACAAAACTGGAGTTTATCCCGATGCTTCTAGCTGCGATCTGGTGCCTGTACACCTACATATATATATGAGCAGTGAACTAAAGCCCAGTGAATAACACAATGCGTAAAGGGGTTAAGAATGAATGTCCTTACAGTAATGAAAACAGTTCATTAAATTAGTATTTCAGTCGTTCAGTCAGTACAGTCATATGTGGTACATCCATTAGCATAACAGTATAGTAAACAGTAGGTCTTAAAAGACCGAACAGTAAATGATGGCCATCAGTCAGTAACAGTAGTGGTTCCAACGAGGGAACCGACAGAGATCTCTGTAACAGTAACAGTAAACAGTAGTTTCTAAGAATGCCACAATACAGTTCAGAATATAGGACATACATTCATTCAATTAACAGTATCAGTTTAGAAAACAGTACAGTTCAATTGTTCAGAAGATAATCATTTTGAACATATCTTTACACAGTTGTTACTCACAGAGTTCTGGGCTACAGTAAAGCTAGAGCGCATCCCCAGTCGCCAACCCTACAAAGTTACAGATTGAACACACACTAAGCTACACAGTTGGGAAAATAATAACTTAATCCCTAATTTGCCTCGGTGTGTTCTATATCTATATCCTCATTAAGATGCCTTAAACTAGGCCTAAGAATGCCTAGGATGAGATGAGGATGCAAAGATGCACTTGAAAAACATTTTCAGAATTTTCAGAAAACAGGGTTCACGCTCGAGCGTAGGTTACTCCGCTCGAGCGGACATGCAGACAAAGGTTTCCTCTCGAGCATAGACTTACCTGCTCGAGCGTTTTGCAAAACAGTCAAAAGTGCTAGATAGGCGAAAATCACGCTCGATTGTGCGCTCGACACCCGCTCGAGCATGAGACACAATGTCCCGATCGAGCGTCAATTATCCCGCTCGAGCGGACTTCAAAACAGAACAAAATGCTGGGAGCACGGCGTGAGTCCAAATTCTGGAAATTCCAGATTTGAACCTCAAGCTCAAAACCAAGTTTTAAACCATAAATTTCGATCCTCTTGGGCCAATTTTCCAGAAAACATCCCAAAACTCATACTTTAACATGATTCAAAGCTCAATTTGTAAAATCAAAGCCCAAATATGAAGAACATGCAAACATGCATGAATTTAAATCATTTCAAAGCTTTAAATACAAGCTCAAATGAGCTAACTCTTACAAAAACAAGATGAAAACATGGACTTAACATAACCATGAGCATGCATATGACAATTCTCCATGGAATCAACTCAAAATTCAACAATTCAAACATGCATGCATGGAATGAGCTCCAATTCAACATTAAGGAACCAATTCTTGACTTAATCCACTAAATTGACATGAATCATGTAATAGCAAGTTCAATTCACAAACAAGAGGGTAATAACACTATCTTAGGTCTTGTAGTCTAAGATGTACAAGCTCAATTATGCAAAGAACTCCTCAATTACTTTAATTATCAAGCAAGACTCAAGCAAAAATGAGATGACATCAACTCTTCTAGTCTCTCTCTCTCTATGGTCGGCAATAACAAGGAGAATGGCTGAGGAAAAGTGTTGATTCAAAGTGTATACAAGCCTCAAAATGTGTAAGGTAATGGCCACTAATAGGGCAAGGTTGTAATTAAGTGTAACAATGCAATTTAACTCATTTTAATCTAATTTAATCATACCTAATCAGTTTTCAGGTAATTACACCATAAAATCACATAAATCGCGATGATCGTAAAACACTAATCGGTTTTCGGTTCGGCCGCCGATAAGGCCCTCAATTAGCAGTTTAAACACAAAGACACGAATAGATAATCAAATAACCAAACAGATAGAATTACAATTAAATAGGTATACTCAGTCAATTCAGTTTCAATTTCAGTCAGTCAGTTCAGTAGTTTATTTAGTTCACTTATCAGTCATAATCAGTTTTAGTTTAACGGTAATCAGTGGTTATCGGTAAACAGTGACGAGGGTTGTTACAGAAATACTTAGAATCGGCAGCGTTCTCATTCACAAGTTCCGGCTTTTTAGTTACAACCAACTCAAAAGCAAAAGAAAAAGAGGACCTGGACAAGACCTTGGCATCTGAGTTATCACTCCCGGGAATACCTTACTCAGACTCAAAAGAACCGGAATCTGATCCCGATCCCACAGACTTAGTGGAATCAGATTCTAGCTCATTACCCGACTCGGAACTAAACAGATAGCCTTCCTCCAGCTGCTAGATAAGAGATGGTGCCTCTGATGCATCCAAAATGTTGCTGATGGTAAGGTTATCCCCCAAGTTCTCTGAGTCAACTGCCGGATCTATCAGAAGACTAGCTAGTGCTGCCCTTACTCCAAGTTCGCTGTTGTCTGAGTCACTTTCCATGCTCTGTTCGGCTTCAGTGCTTGGATCAGCCTTTTTCTCGATACTATCTTGCAACTGCAGGTCAAAAAAGATTTTGAACCCGGGAACACGCTGCTTCGTGGAATTCACCCAAGGTTCAAGAAAACCACAAAAAGGAAAATCTTCTCTCTCCTGAACAAAGTGGTCATTCAGCATTCCTTAGATTGGCCTGTGGATGAGCTCATAGTATTTCCCAGCTTGCTTGGCCTTGACTCTGCCTCTGATTTCTTCTCCTTTCTTGATCCAGTCCTCTTTAGTGGGTACATAGCCTAAACCAAAGGTGTGTGGATTGTGTAGCACATCTGTTAGTGCAGCGACGCCTTTCTGGCTGCTTTCTCCGAGTCTCATTCCTGGCACATGGTGCAGCTTGTTCATGAAATAGATAGACTAGGCGCTGATATACATGCCCTCATCCGCGGCCAAAATAGTCTGTACTACCCGGGTTTCAGCCAGAGTGAACTTGGAGAGGAATACATCCTTTTCGCCATGAGTGATTTCCAGCACTGTTATAGTTACCTCTAGCGGCGGATGGATGGATAAATTCCCGAAAACAATCGTCACTCATTTCCCGTGAGGGTATTTTAACATTTGGTGGAGGGTGGATGAGATAACTTTCACAAGATGCAACCAGGGCCGCCCTAACAGTAAATTGAAGGTGGCCGGCATATCCAGGACATAGAACTCGACATCTTACTGAGTTGGGCCCACCTGGACTCTGATTTGCACCGTGCCTATGACCTCCCTGCTTGTATTATCATATGCCCGAATTACTTGGGTTGTGGGCACAAAGTCTGTTGGTCTAAGACCAATTGCATAAGCTGTACGGGAAGGACAAACATTGATGGCCGAACCGGTGTCTATCAACACTACCGTCACCCATTTCTCTCTGCACTCAACAGATATGTACAAGGATTTGTTGTGAGCTAAGCCTTCCAGCGACAGTTCTTGTCAGAAAAGGTTAGGGTTGGCCTGACGCCACTTGGGAAAACCAATCCCACAAGCTGTTTGGGGGTAGTGTCAATGGACAATTTAACCTTGTCCATCGTTGACAGTACTACCTGTCGATGTACCTGTGGACGCCATGAGGAAACCTCAAATTGAGATGTCAGCCTGGATTTTCTTAAGCTACTTCAACACTGTCTTTTCTTCCAGCTGCTTCTTTTTCTGTTTCTCAACCTCTATCTTTTCTAGATGCCTCAGCTTGATCTAAGTGCGGTGGCTTAAAATACCGCCCATTTCTTGTCGTGTGATCTATTTCTTCAGCATACCACGTGTTATCTGGAAGGCACTCACCCCAGTCTTCGTCGATATGGGCTAGATACAGATCGTCATCATCCCACCATACACCTTCAGCAGCCGACAAATAGTTGTCCGGCTCTGTTTGGATCACCTTCAGATCACAAGTATCCTCCACAGGGTGTTGAGTCAGTACTGCTTTCTGGTTGTCTTCGACCCTCTCTTGTTCAAACTGCTTCAACACAACTTTCTGTTCTGTGTCCACAATACTCACAGTGCGCAGTTTTTGAGCTGAATTTTCCATGCCAGTGTACTCCAGTAACTTTCCCTTTTCATCAGCCCTTCCGGCCACTACAGCAATTCCTGCTTCTTCTTTCCTTGGTTTCATTTCAGTTCCTTCCTCCTCATCTAGCTCATCACTCATCCACCCAGAGTTATCGGTTAATCTATTCAAATCGAACCAGCTAATCTGCACATCCCTTTGATCCTGCTCGTCAAAGAACTATAGGTTGTCTAAATCCTCCTCGAGTTCTGCCAAATCATCCAACCCTTGGCTCGGACCATCTTCCCTAACCACATTAACCTCTACCAGAGTTGGCAACATCAATTCAGGCTTAATTTGACCACAATAAAGGTCCTTTGGGGTCGGGTAGGGTTGGCTGAAGTTTATGGAGCTGTGTTGGCAAAGGGATTGGCAGTCTTGGTTATGGTGGTGACAACGCTCACATCTGATGGCGTCGTAGCTGTGCTACCACTAGTGGTAGCATTGGAACTGCGCACAAAAAGCCTTTTTGCCTGCTCTTTCTCGTCTGTAATCAGCCCTTGTTTCATAGCGTCTTCGATCTGAACCCCCATCTCATGGAGCTCGGTGAATGTGAATAGAGGTAGGACGATCATTTTCTACAATAACTTCCCGTGCAGATTACGGACTACCATTCTTATCTGATGTTTCTCGAAAGGCCTTGTGGTCATCATTGAAGCTTTAGCCCTCCACGTCACAAATTCTGAGAAGCCCTTCTTCGACTCTTGGTGCGTTGCCTCAAGATCACGAGTTGTGACCTCGATTTGTGTGCTATATGAGTACCGAGAAATAAAGACCTCGGCCATTTCCTCCAAATTCTACTTAACATAATCCTCCAACTTCACATACCAAATGGCCGCTATACCAGACATGGTATGGCCAAAGAGAAACAGTTTCAGCAATCTGGTCAAGCCCATCGATCGCAAGATGTCTGGAAACAACTGTAGATGAACCATGGGATCTCCAAAGTCATCGAATCGATCAATGTGCGGCATTTTGAATCGATCTGGTAATGTCACTGTAGAGTCAGTATACCTGCCCTCTATGTTTGGGATGGAATTAACACCTTGTGCTTGAATAGCTTCTCCAGTTTATTGACCTTGAACACAGTCAGGTCCACCTTAAACTCGAATGGAGCCTCAATTTGATACACAGGTGCTTTGGAGGTTTATGTTGGGATCGGGTTTACCAGATTGCCCTGATTTTCTTAGACATTAGCAGTATGGGCAGTGGCTCCGGGTGTTGGGATACCCATGGGAGGTACATGGGATGCAAAAGCCGCTGCCGGCTGTGGTTGTTGTTGTTGTAACCTATTTATTACTTCAGCCTGACGGGCTGTGACCTCGGCCTGACAAGCAACGTCTTGCTGTAGGGTTTCAACTGTTTGCTAAAGATGATGTATCAATTCCTCCATACTAACTGGGAGATACTATGCCATCGGAATAGGCGAGAAATCTCGTGCTGGACTAAAAGTAGAAGACTGTCCCTGAGCCTAACTTGATGCAGGTGAATTGAGGGGTGACTGTTGTAAAAACTGGATCGGTGAACTCTGCCTAACTCTCCTCCGTCTTGAAACCAGTGGGAGTGAAGTAAACACAGGTTACCCCCTAACAAGATCTCCGGCTTTGCAAAGCTTTCTGACTCAGGTCCAGAGTACTTGGGGGATATCCAAACTTTCTGAAGCTATGGTGTTAAACTACCTAGCAAGAATAAATAAAGCAAAAGGAAAGCAGTAATCAGAAACCGCACAACACCTTAGCTAATGATGTTACCAACACAGGTGTAATCAAAACTGTAGGACTGCACTTAACACTGAATTTTACCCCAAAACAGATACCAAACTTGCAACTGATACGCACATTCTTGTACAGTTTCACTGTAAAGCACATACTAGTTAAGTGAGAGCCAAAATACCCCTATGAGGGGGTAAGGCCTGTCCTAATTTTGTCAGGAACTAGGGTTCACTATTCAAACAAAGTGGTTTCACGCAATCTTGTATTCGGTGAGCATCCTGTCCTAGTTTGGAATAGTCTCTATGGCTTTTCGATATGTAACTAAGCCGAATGGTCAGAAGGGTACCTCAGCAAAACTACCTAATATACCTCTCACACCTAACACCGAGAAGTGAAAGGAAAATCAAACGGTACAGCGGTAGTCTAGACCCAAGGGTTGTGTTTCCGTCATGGCAGAGCTTGTGACCGATCAGCCTTTTGGCAAGCTTTTCAGGCAAGCCTCCGACAAACTGTCCAAGAATAGCAAATAGCAAACACAGTGACTTAAACGCACCAATGTAAATGTAATGCAAAGAAACATGTAAGTGTAGATAAAATATCATATCATGAATTTCGAGTCAAGTTCTCTAAGTCCCCAGCAGAGTCGCCAGAAACTGTAGCTCGGCTTTTTGTGCTCCTTTCGGAAGATGAATTAGCCCTATAATATCGGACTCCCGCAGTTCTGAATCTAATGTCACAAGTGCAATGTGAAATAGAAAAACACCAAAGAGTCCAAATCCGACAAATCTTTTAAAAAATCGATTTTGAATCAAAAATGCCAAAAATGGACTATTTTGCCAGATACAGAGTCGTCACCTAAATATTTTTTTGAGAAATTTAGGACACCTATGACTCCTGCCAAAGGCCACGTGTCTGTCATCACCAAGATTGTCTCGGCTTGGGAACTTAGGCACGAGAGGAGAAGGTCATGAATTGAGCACCCCCGCTTGCCTGATCAAAGATTGGCCTCTACTAATCATGATATGAATCTTATGTATATTATATGCTCTTGTTTCGGTTTATTAGGCTAACATTACTATGTGATGCACACACACACAAGTATAGACTAATTTGCAAGAATTGGAACACTTGATTCATGTTTGTTTTGAAAATTGTTTCGAATATATACCACTTGAAAAGGAAGTGATCGCATATGAACATTACTCAAAGTATTCCAATTCAAGCAATTAGCCTTCATCCACAGGCATTCAGGCAATTTATCATTTAAGCATTTAGCCTCATGGCAAGCATGCTAAATATGGCAACAATCACACGCATACGATATGCTAAAGCGAGTAAAGGCTCACCTAGTACTCCAAGCCGAAAAAGAAATGAGTTAGAAAAATGCAAGATTTCTAACTATGCGACATGACTAATGCAACACATGCGATATGCAATTTACTAAGCTTGGCTACTAATATGGCAAATAAAGCAATTTGTTAGCATACGGTCTAAGCACGTATGCAAAGAAGTATTTAAACGATAATGCAAGTTAAAATGATGAACTGAACCTCGGTACATGCAATACAAGTAGATGCAAGCATGGATTATACTAAACAAAACATGATGCTCTAATCTAACCATCGTAAGCAGTTAAATAAAAAGGAGAAAGACATGGGGTTGGAAGAAATACACATTATTACAACATTGCGCCCTCACACAGGAGGGTCCGAATGAACTAACTAGCTAGCTATCTAAGCTAATTAAGAAACTATTACAAAACCAAATGAATAATTTAGCTAAATTACTTAACTAATTATTACAAACTGAATTAATTAACTATTCTAGCTAACTAATTATTACAAGACAAAATTAGTTAACTAATTAATTACAAAACGAAGTAACCAAATTAACTATTCAAATTACTCCTCCTCGAGAAACAAGGAATGCTCATGCATGCACGGACTTTCCACCCGAAAAAGCCACTGTTTCTGTTGCTAAATGCCTCTATTGCACAGTAGAACACTTGCACTGATTTCCACCTCCAGACCAACTTTGTTTTGCTTCAAAAGTACACTGCTGGATTTTGCACAGGTAGCCGGCAAAGAGCATGCCGTCCATTGATGATGGCCTGTCAGCCACCAATAGTAGCCTATCAGCCACTGATGACTGGATTGTTCTACTCCAACAAAAAGCAAATAGAGCAGGGACAGGATATTTTCAAGGGTTGTTTGCACAATTTAACCCTCTTTATCATTTGAACAACTCAAAGGAATAGTAAATTTGATTCACAAACCACCAATGGATGCAATTTCATGGCATAATGGCTTATGAATCAAGTGTGCAAGTTCAATGAATGCAACAAAGCAAGACTCTCAAAACCACCTCTCTATCATGAAAAATCAAGAAAAGTAGTAAACAATGAATCTTGAACCGTTTTCATCACTAATGAGAATGAAACGACTCAAGACTCAAGGGTTCAATTAATGTCCGATTGAACCCAAACCAAATTATTATCTTGCACCTTTTTTATTCACCAATTTTATTACTCCATTTTAGTTACCTCTTAATTCTTTAATCAATTAAGTCCACAAGTGAATTTAAATCCTATAATGGAAAGAGGGCTCAAACCAAGTGTTACTTTGGGCATAAAAGAGACATTATACCATTGGTAATGAACCCCTAAAGGGATTAAACCATTAAGCATGACATCTCAATCTCATGCTTTAACAAACAACTAATTTGAAACCACTTTCAAAGCAAAGAAAAAGCCAAGAAAGGAGGGAGGTTGCAAAGGTGATTAAAGGTGAGAACAAGTAAGAAAAACACTAAATAAATGCAATCAACTCAAATAAGGTGGTGTCTAAGGCCTAAAACACCAAACTTATGAGGACAATTACACTATAAGCATGCAATATAAGGTTCAAATGCAATGAACACTTAAAAACAGTCCTAAAACAGTGCCAAATAAGTTCTAAAACTTGCTAGAATTAAGACAAAAATAACTAGGACAATAGGCTAAAACATGGATCATGCTAGTCTAGTAAACAAAACACAAGGAGGGAAGGCTAACCCCTTCAATTTTGAACTTCAAACCATGATTTTAGCCGCTGAAATAACTCTGAAAATCAGTGTTTAAAATCTCAAAAAAAAAATTAGTGTAAATGTGGGAAACACAAGGATAAAGGCCTTGAGAGTAAGGTGAAAAGAAGAGTGAACCACCCATTAACCTTTATTGGCCTTAAAACCCAGGTTTCAGCCTAAAAATACAAAGTTTTTACAGCCCAAAAATAAAGAAAAAACAGTAGGAAAAAGAGTAAATAAAGCAAGTAGAGAACCAATTCTAGGCAACAAATCAAGGCAAACACATCCTCAAGAGCTCAAACAAGGCTCAAAGGTACCTCAACTCAAATATGAAGAGGTTTGGTTAAGAGTGTATAGGAAAAAGCTTGTAAAAAGCTAAGAAATTTCAAAAGAGATTTGTAGAGAGAGAATTTTTTGCTCCAAAAAATCCAACCTTCAAAATAGAAGGGGAGGCCTCCTATATATAGGAAACCAACTAACTCCCTCAAAAATATATATACATATACGTGTGAACAGATGCATGTATCTATGCAAACAGTTGGCACAGCTGGCAAAAAATATTCATAAAATACATTAGTGGTTGGCAGGCTACTAATGGTGGCCGGCAACCAGAAGCAATGGCCTGCAGCCCACAGCAATGGCCGGCAGGCAAGCCACCAGAGGTTGCATGCTTAAAAATCCAAGGTTTTGGTCAAAAGCAAGGCAACATGGGTGCAGGGTTTGAAGGGCTCAAAGTTATGACTTTTCGTTGAGGGCTTCGAGAACTTAACGAGCATATACACTTATCATTGGGTGTGCAAGCGATGACGTCCAAGTCGTAAGGACGGTCAAAAATGAGATGTCTATAGGCCTGCGCCTTGATGGCTGTTTGGGGCTGAAATTTGATGTCGTACTGCCCCAGCTCTACTACCCATTTCAAAATTCTGTCGATGAAATCTGCCTTCTCAAAAAGCACCTTAAGCAAAAATTTGGTTAACAATGCTATTGTATGGGCATGAAAATAGTGCGCTAACTTTCTGAAGACCATCGTGAGAGTTAGAGCCAATTTTTCAAGTGGTAAATATCTCGATTCGGCCAGGAACAGTGTCTTGCTGACGTAGAAAATAGGAAGGTGTTGAATCCCTTCAGCTCGGACTATAATCGCGCTTACCACATGCTGAGAAACTGCCAAGTATAAATAGAGCTCTTCGCTTGGCCATGGTGTGCCCAGGATTGGGGTGGAAGAGAGATATGTCTTCAGGTTTGCCAAAGCGCGGTTGCATTCTTCATCCTAGAAAAACTTGGCTTCCAAAGTCTTTAAAAAAGGCCTACAACGATCTGATGACCGGCTGATAAATCTGTTCAGCTCGGCTGCCAGTCCGGCAAGGTATTATATGTCCTTTGTGGAATTTGATTGTTCCAGCTCTTGGATTGCCTTGATTTGTGAAGGGTTGGCCTCAATGCCTCAGTTGGTAACTAGAAAGCCCAAAAATTTTCCAATTCCCACTCCGAAAGCACATTTAGATGCATTCAATCGCAACTTGTGGTGCTTGAGGATGACGAACATTTCAACTAGGTTGGTGAGGTGCTAGGATTCGTTTTTGCTCTTCACCACCATATCGTCAATATAGGCCTCCATAGTGCGGCCCAACAGGGGGGCGAACATCTTGGTCACCATTCTTTGAAAAGTCGCACCGGCGTTCTTGAGGCCAAAAGGCATAACCTTGTAGCAATACAAGCATCTTGGTATGGTGAATGATGTGATTTCTCTGTTTGGCTCGTGCATGGCTATTTGGTGGTAGCTGCGGTATGCATCTAAAAAGCTGAACCTTTGGTGACCAGCGGTAAGGTCCACCAACTGGTCGCTCCTTGGAAATGGAAAACTATCCTTCGAGCAGGCACGGTTGACCGTCTTGTAATCGATGCATACCAGCCACTTCCCATTCTTCTTCGGCACTACCACCGTATTAGAGATCTATCTAGGGTATTGCATTTCTTCAATTGCTCTGGCTTTTAGTAAGTTTTTGACCTCCTCCGCCACCACCTCAACATGGTATAGGGCCGCGCGCCATGTTTTCTGTATAACTGGTCGTGCGTTGGAAAAGACATTCAACTAGTGGCAAATGAAGCTAGCATCAACACCAGGCATATCGTAAGGCGTCCACGCAAAAACTTCAATGTTGGAGACCAGGAAGTGGACATAGTCCATCCGCTCAATGTTGGACAATGATAAGCCCAAGAGAAAGAATTTGCTCGGATCGTTCTCATCATTTCGAACCTCCACCAAGTCTTTAACTGATTTCTCTTCGGCTTTTCTTCCCACATCTTCTAGGACTTCCTTTCCTTCTGGCCCTTCTGTCATTTGGACAAAGCCTTTGGCAGCCCGGCTACCATTTACTGCGACGAAGCATTACTTTGCCATCACTTGGTCCCCCTAAACCTATTCAATTTGCCCAGTTGGAGCAGGAAAGCGCATGACCTAGTGATAAGTCGTCGTTACTGCATGCATGGTGTGCAACCAACCTCTCTCCAAGATTAGGTTGTAGGTCGATGGCACATTCAACATCCAAAACTCTACTTGCTTCGTAACTGACCCAGTCTTGACCGGCAATATGATTTTCTCGATCGGCCATTCCGGCTGAGAGTTGAAGCTGACCAAAAGAGACATTGCTGGAGCTAGGTTTTTGTCCTCCAACTTCATCTGCTTGAATGCATCGTAGTACATGATCTCGACCGAACTCTTCTGGTCAATCAGTATTCTTTTTATGTCGAAGTCTTTGATGCAAAGTGTCACAACTAAGGCGTCATTGTGAGGTGTTTGAATTCTTTCAAGTCCTTGCTTGAAAATGTCAAGATGTGTTTTATCTCGGTCTTCCCCTTCTTCACGACAGGCAGATCAGAGAGCATTTCCCTCATGTGCTCTGCCTCTTAGTCATCCCTCTAAGCTCGCATACCCGAGTCGATTCAATGATTCCGTGAATAACGTTGATAACTCCTTGAGGTGTTACATCCAAGACGTCTAGCCCATTTGGCTCGGCTTGCCCTTATGGAGCCGTCATCATACCTCCGTCTATGTACTGGTCTAAGTGCCCTGTTGCGACCAGTTCTTCCAAATGCTGTTTCAATGGCACGCAATCCTCCATTCGGTGTCCCATTTCTTCATGGAAAGTGTAGCAGTATCTTAAGTTGAAGCCCCTCTATGCGTCTCCCAATTTTGCTGGCCAATAGATGTATGGCTCACCTCGGATTTCATTAAGGATGCGATAAATTGGGATTTTGAAGATCGTCATGATATCGGTCCGCGCCTTCAACTTTCTCTTGGCATCTTCCTCCTCATTACGTGGAGTATTAGCTCAGTCAATGGCCTCTGTTTTTGTCATTATGGTTAGTTCCGCAATGTTGCTCTCTTGCTTGGTTATTAGGGCGATAATCCTCCTGCCCTACCGAGTGAACCTTCCGGCCACTCGTTTTTCTGCCGAAACCGGATTTGCCTTCTCGGTTGCAGTGGCGGTGGCGGCATCATCCTCAACTCGGATGTGTTTGTTAATCCGCTGCATTAAGGATTCCATGGTTATGGACTGATGCATTGTGAGTGAGTCTCGCAGCCTATGTTCGACTGGTAAACCTCGCTTGTATTGGGTGATCGCCGAATTGGTGGGCCAATTGAGGATCTCATTGTAAGTCTTCCAATACTTGGCATTGTATGCCTTCAAAGAACCGCCTGACTCCATCTTGATACCCAGGAGGTGGTCGACCTCCTTCGGTGTACGACTATTGGTCTTGAATCTGGTGACAACGGCTCCCGCTAGTTGTTGTCACTCCTCAATACTTCCCTCTAAAAGCTTTTCGAACCATTTTAGCTCCAGTTCTCCCAAACTTGTGGGGAACATGAGACACATCAAGGCATCGTTGCACCGATGGCCTGCCATCACTTACTGGCAATGACTAACATGCATGTACGAATCCGTCTTGCTGTCGCATAACGTGAACTTAGGTTAGTGGAATCTGGTAGGGAGTGGTGTGCTCTCGATCTTTGGAGACAATAGGGTAACGGTAAGTCTTGCCAGCTCTCTGTCAATCGGTGCTGGAGCCATCACTCTAGGTGCCGACATGGCCACCTCCTCACTGTAACAGATTTGGAGGCTCAGCCTTTGCAACGCCGGCACTTTTTGTGCCTCTTTGCGGGGTGCTCACTCCTCCATCACATTCCTCAGGTCCTCCGAACGGGCAGAGTAAGAGTATCTCGACGTCATCGACGGACGCAAGGGACTGTAGCTGCTGTCGTGCGTGTAGAACCTCTCCACTGGTGGGTCAGAATCGCCAACTCCGCAGCTTCTGGTGATGAAGAACGAGGGTGTCCCCCGTTGGTGATGACTATCAGAGCGACGGGATTGGGTGCGCTCACTGTGGTCGCCCACTCCAGCAACACCCTTCCCTTTGATTTGTTGCTTCAACGTCTCCATTTCCGCTGCCATCTTCCGAATGAAGGCGTCATGGTCTCTGAGTTTGTGCTCCAAGCGCTAAGCATACGATTCTCTTCACCGTTGGTGACCCTCAGGGCTCTTTGAATGGTTAGTGCTCCTCACGTATTTGTCTCGTGCCTCCCTGGGCTGCCCTCTAGATGAGGTCTCTAAGCCCACCATGGTTGGAATAGTGGGAGGGCCATCTCTTCTCCAGACTGACTCTGGAGTGATTCCGTCTGTAACGGACAGCGGTGTTTCGTCGACGTTCGCCATGGAAGACAGTCAACAAGGCTAGTAGACCAAGGTTTGTCTATCAACGAATTCCCACAGACGACGCCAATTATACGGGAAGGAAATTTTGTCGCTCTCCATACTCTTTGTGTCCAAGCCTCCTATAACGTCGCTTAACCTGAGAATAAAAAGACGGTGAGCTGCCCGGTGGTGTGCTTCCAGATAAACCCTCCAAAGATCAAGTTAGCACACTTAGAGAATAAGAGATAAGGCAAAGCACTTTCTAGAGAGAGAGAGTATATCAAAAATAGCTTACCTCTAACGGTTGCATGCTCCTCCTTTTCAAGACTGGCCATGCAGCTTCAGAGACTATGGGCGTACTACATCTGTTGTCCTTCTTTGGACAAGCTATTGTGCTCCCCTCTACATTCACTACGCCAAAATTGGGCTTTAGCAGCAGTTTTTTACTACTGTTAAAGGATGTAAAACCGCTGTTAAAGCCTTTAACGACGGTAATTTAGGACCGTTGTTTATACTCATGTCGGAAAAGGTACAACCGTCGTAAAAGGGTAAATTATCGTTGTTAAAAGTCGACCAAAAATGGCAGTAATATAGGACCAAAAACGGCGATTCTTTACCGCCGTAAATAGGTTCAAATTTTTAAAAAGGTAATTCTCTCTTCTTGCACCCCCCAGGTCTCAAACCCTTGACCTCTAATCCACGCACACCAACCACTCCACCACAGCCACTCTATATGAAATATATTCCCTAAATAAATATTTAAACATTACTTTTGCTTTATTGTAGATGGTCATGTTCAACCTCTGGCCGCACGTGGTCACCACTCGCCGGAGTTCCGCCGGAGCTCTGCCGGAAAAGACCGCCGTCATTAACAGCGGTAATGAGAGGGCTTTAGCGGCGATTTCGTTACCGCCGTTAAAAGAGGGTTTTAGTGGCAGTTTTTTTAACGACGGTTTCATTACCGCTGTTAAAGATACTTTAGCGGCGATTTTTTTAACGGGGGTAACGAAACCGCCGTTAAAAATACATTAACGACGGTTTCGTTACCGCCCTTAATAATATCTTTAATGGCGGTAACGAAAACCGCCGTTAAAAAAACTGCCGTTAATGCCCTGTTTTGGCGTAGTGATTTCTTATACGTGTAGAGACCAAAACCTCCAAACAATGTTTGTCGAACCACCAAACGATATTGATGCATACCAGGAGTAGATCCCCCTCTTCTTATCATTGGTCCACGTGGAATATTGAACCAGGCTATTACTTAGTGAAACATAAACATAAACATAAACATTATGATTGATAGCCACTGCCAAGCAAAACTAAACTGGTCCATTAGAACCGACTAGATGCGAGGCGCGCCGTTCGGCATCTCGGCCTCACATAGTGATCTTAGGGGCTATCTCAATCCCCACATCAGTTCGAACCATCCATAGTTCGACCCAACGCATCCGTGCGGACCTAACCAAATATCCGATTCCACGTGATCCTAACTCAGCTAAACACCTGCGTGCCTCCATATTCCGGGTGACCCTCAGCACGGCCTAATGTAAAGGGCCGAAGTGCTGTGTTGGTGCAATTCGACTAGGCACAGTGTCTCTAGCCCTCACATGGCCTAACACCATATTTCATGCTACCGTATCTCGGTCCACTTGTTCGGCACAAATCTCCTTCTCAAAAACGTTTTTCATACTAAAATTTTACAAATGTCACGATACGACCACCACTACCACTACTCCATTACCACCACCTGTGCTACCTTACCACCCCTAATGCAACTATTAGTATATTAGTTGCAATGATACAATCAAACATAAATTTAAAAAATGAAATATAAATTTTGTATAAAGTATATATTTTTTTTTGTTGAAATAACAAATTGCAAACCAAACCAAACCAAGCCTTAAGTCCCATTAAATGGGGTCGGTTACATGAATCTTTCTTCTCCACGCGGTCCTATTAAAGGTCATATCATTAGTCAAATTAAGTAGATTCATATCTCTATTTATAACGCTAGTCAACGTTAATCTAGGCCTACCCCGTCCCCTAACACTTTCATCTACCGTTACAACATCGCATCTCTTCACTACTGCCGTTGTTGGTCTCCGTTGAATATGACCAAACCATCTCAAACGATTCTCTCTTAACTTATCTTCTATCAGTGCTACTCCTACCCATTCCCGAATACGCTCATTCCTAATCCTGTCTTGTCTAGTCTTACCACACATCCACCTTAGCATCCTCATCTCAGCCACACTCATCTTATCTACATGATGTTTCTTGGTTGCCCAACACTCCGTCCCATACAACATAGTTGGTCTAATAGCCGTTCTATAAAGCTTACCTTTTAGTCTAGTGGGTATTCGTTTATCGCACAATACCCCAGACGCACTTCTCCATTTACATCATCCCGCCTTAATCCTATGGGCCACATCTGCATCAATCTCTCCCGCTGTTGTGATAATCGACCCTAAATAACGAAAATGTTTACTCTTAGGCAGTTCTTGGTTCTCAATCTTCACTTCTTCTCTGTTTTCATTGTTACTGTTACTGTTACTGTTACTAATTTTACTAAGGCCTCGTTTGGGAACCCTCATTTTTAGCCAAAAAGTCAAAAAATTACTAAATTAGTCAAAAGGCCAACAACACATACCAAAAAGTCAAAAATTCTCTTTTGTCTCTATTTTTTGCACATCTTTTCGTAAAAAGTCAAAAAGTCATCCCAAACGTACTAGTTTTTTTTAGCTCATATTTTAGCTAAATAGCCAAAAAGTTACTAAATTAGTCTGTTCCCAAACGAGGCCTAAATAACAAATTGCAAAACTACTTTATATGTATATATATATTTTTGTAATTTTAGTTTACAAGTCTTATTATTGAATTCTTAAAGGTACCAGTTAATGTAAAATTAATTTTTTTTAACGAGTGTGTGTGTGTGTCTGTGTCAGTGTGTGGGTAAAGTAAGATTTTATTAACAACAAAACATACAAACAATCTTGCAGCATATTAAAATTAATCATTAATTATTTTATTATAATGTTAAAAATCAAGAACTCAAAAGCTAAAAAATAATGATACTTTTGGATTTTTGTGTAATTTACCTTTTTTGTCCCTTAATTTTATATTTCTTCTGGACTGGTGAATTGGGCCGACGTACTGCCTCTTACAGGCTTCAACACTTTAGGCCCAACCCCAAATCAAGCTTGATTCTAACTAGCCCAGCCCAACTAAAGTACAAGATTGGGCCAGGTAAAAGTTCAACAAGCCTGGCCCAGATTATAGGCCTTTGGCCCAATAATAACCCTTAACTATAAATATACAACATTCGTGTCTGATTCGGATCCAAAACAAGTCGGACTATCCTTATCTTCTCTCTCTCTCTCTCTCTCTCTCTCTCTCTGTGAAACCCTAGAAAGTGAACAATTCAATTCCAGTTGAATCTTTCAATTTCGATCTTCAATCGCGATCTTGAATCAAAATTTCAAATCTTGGAGCATTATAGATAAATGGGTAAACGAAAGGAGCGTCGAATCGCCGCCATGATCGCCGCTGGGCGTAGAGTAAAGCTCGACCTCTTCGCGGAACCCTCTGGTATTCAAATTCTTGCCCTCTCTCTCTTTCTCTCTCTCTCTCTCCCTCTCCCTCTCTACATATATGTATGCATGCATGTACATCAGTATGTATGAATTTTATTATGTTGTTAGGGTTTGAAGTTTGATGCTTGATGCTTGTTTGATTAGTATGATTTGGTTGCTGAGATTAGAAAAAAGGAATTTTGGCTTTTGGATATTTGGTTTCTAATTGTCTTGGTTTCAATAGATGAATTTAAGCTCTATCATGTAGAAAAAGTTTAAGGCCTCTGTTTGGATTCATTTTCATTTTTATTTGTTTGCTTTTGTTTTTTGTGTTTTGGGAAACAAAAACAAAGATAGGTGTGGAAACAACACCTGTTGTTTATATATCATTCTAAAATTTAGAAAATTGTTTAAGAGTTGTGTTTTTAGATTTTATTATATTTTTTTTGAAAAATAGTTTGCCAAATATAATTTCGGTTATTCGTTTTTGTTTTCTTGGAAAACAGAAAATGAAAACAAAACCAAACATGGAGATTCTTCTGGTACCAAATGGAGAACTTACGGTTTGTGTATTGTATTGCCTAGCTTTTTATTGGGGGTGTTTGGGAACTCGGGTTGGGAGGCTTTTTTTGGTTAAAATAGCCAATAAAGACAAAATAGATTAAAATAGCCAAGCTTACATTTTAATGATTTATCTGAATTTTGTTATGGCCAGATGGAAATAACAAAATGGGTTTTGCCATTTTTTTGTTGTTAATGATAAAGATAATGATAATTTATTAGTTTCATATTTGTCAGTTACAAATTGATCATAATTAATTCTCAGCTTATGATTGATTGTATTTTAATTTGGACATTTTTGTTGTCTTTTTAGGAGATTCTGGTGGTTCCTCCGCCCAGGATGAACTTGGAGGGGACATAGATCCGAGACATCGTGCTGGGTCACCCAATTCACCATCATCTTCAGGTGGGTTCCGTCAGTTATCTTCAAAAGGACTGATCTATGTAGAGACGACTTGATGTGCACCGCATTATTTTGGTGGAAATTATACTTTGTACAGAACATATTGTTTGCCCGAAAGAATTTTTGTTTTCAGCATGTAGGGTGGCTGTAGTCTCGGGAACGTTCAATTGGTCATCAGATAAGTCCTGAATTATTGAATGAAACTCCCGACCTGATATGCCCTTTATTTTTCGCGGCATCAAAGCGGTTTGGAGATTTCGACAGGAATTGTTTTCCTTCGCGGTTCGTATGTCTCTGGCTTTATTTGTTTTATGCTTCACTAACAACTAATCATTGTGTAACAGGTGGTTGTGATGAGTTGATCTGAAAATCTGACAGTCAAATTATGATTGACTATTCTTGTTTTATTCTTTTTGTTTTCTGACTTTCACAGCAACTGCTTTCTTGTAGTTTATACCTACAGTATATATATTTTCCTGAGATCAGATATGTTAGTCATTGCTAGGTAGGATTCTTTTGATGTGTTTTGAAGGCTTTTGACATGTTGGTATTTTGTTTTTCAGGTAAACAGTCAGAGAATCCTTTGTTGTTACTTGGGCAATACAGTGATGATGAGTTGGATGAGGAATCAAGTAAAAGACTTGACGATGTTACTGCAGAGAAGTCCACTGCTGAAGATGATGATGAACAGGTGATTTATCGATTCCACAATCTTTTTTTAATTGGCTATTGTGGAGGAAGGTGTATTTCCCATGTCATAGATTATCCTTGAGTATGCTTTTGTGGTGCACAAATCAGAAATTCAAGTTTTAAGAAAGCTATTCTTTGTAACAAACATGAGCTTGGCTATGACGGGCTCAGGTGGTTAATAGTTTAATAGTGAGTGATTAGCATAAGAGTATCTGGAGGACATCATCATCATCAACAACACCCCCCCCCCTTTCGGTCCCCACTACCATCTTTATCCACCTCCACTGGCCTGAACAAAGAAACTAAAGCTGGGTTTGGTTTTGTGTCTAGTTAAATTTTTTCTTAGATGGGTCTTTTCTAAAATTCATGTTGGCGATGTCATGTTGTGCTTCCTGTAATTTGAGTTCAGAGATGATTCTATTATAGGATGCATTTCTCAAGTTTCTGCTAGTATACGTTTCTAAAATGTTACAAGCTGTGAGCTAAATTCCGGTGTTTTGGTAGTGGCAGGTCCTCAATGCTTTTTGTCATGTGTAAACTCCATATTCATTCTATGCAAACTATCTGTCTGCTTTTCATTTGGAGCAGACAATGTTATTTGTTTTGCTGGTGATGCCTTAATTTATCACCTAATAGTTTCCAAGTTCTGGAGTAAACTTAAAGGGTTTGTTTACTTTCCAGCACCTTTCCACATTAAAATTATGTGTTTCACATACTAAATTTTGTTTACATTGACTTAGGTAAAGGGATCTGTAGGCACAGAAAATGAAGATATGGAAAACAATGCGAGCATGGAGCTTGATGCTGACAAGGAAAGACGACATGACCTAGAAACAGGTTCTGTTTCACCAGATCCTTTGCAGAATAGAGAGGACAATGACGTTAGAGAAATTGATTCTGCTGTCACAGCTGATTTGTGCAAAGTTGTTTCAACGGAAGAAGCATCTATTACAGGAACTTCTGATGTTCACTTAACCGGTGATGTGATTTCAAGTTGGAAGGTTGTGCTGCATGAAGAGAGCAATCAATATTACTACTGGAATACTGTGACTGGGGAAACTTCATGGGCAGGTCCTGATCTGTTGGCTCAGGGAGCTGAATTGACGGGTGAGCAGAAAACTGCTCCTGATACTGAAGTAAGAAACGGTCCTCTTGGTGGGACACATGAACCAAATTCCACTTTAGACATGGAATTGGATGGTTCTGTAACAGTGCATCCTAATAATCACTGTAAAGCAGGCAATGTAATCCATGAAACTCGAGAAATTGATGAGCCCGAGGCCCAGATAGAGGATCAGAATGATGGATTTAAAGATAAAGGTTTGGAAGATAAAAGGCCAGGTTCTGATGCTAACCAAACTGAGATGAAAAATAGCTCCAATGCAGCCCTTGCACTGTATTCACTTGGGGACAGTGTTTCTTCCCAGGACTTGGGTGATACTCTCTTGTGCAATGGGGATGCCACAGATGCTGATCAATCCATGGTTCATGAAGAAGATGACACGGAGAATGACCTTAGTTTTTCAGTTCTGAAGCATAGTGAGCAATTATTGGAGAGATTAAAATCACTGAAAGGGTACGGACATCCTTCACCACTGTTTTCTTTATCTACTTTTTTGCATTATCTATCTTCTTGATGACTGGAGATTTCCTCCTGTAATTTAAGTTTGCCAAATTTTTATTCTGTTGTAAAATGATTTTCTCTTGTGATTATATTTGAAATATTTCAGTTCCAAGAGCCACATGCAAGGGCATGAATGGATATCAAAGTTTCTTTTGGAAGTTGAGATTAGGCTTTCTGACATCAAGTCACTTTTACCTTTTGGATCATCCTTGTTACCTTTCTGGGTGCACTGTGAGAGGCACCTTAAAGAGCTAGAAGGTGCCATTGACAATGAAGTTTCCCAACTTTTTAAATCTGCCGATTCTACCAAAATACGCGAAGCTGAAGCACCACATAATTCATGGGAAAGTGAGGGGAATGAGATTGATGCAGATGGAAATGAAAAGAAAGTAGTTTCTTCTTCTTTTGATCTCCCCTCTGCGGATGTTTATGTAACAGTGTCCCAGAAAGATTCAAAAAATGAAGTTGCCAATAATGATGTTCTTCAAGCTGAACATGTTTCTGTAATTGATTATCCCACAGCTCATTCAGGCAGTGGTGTTGGAGGGAGCAGTGGAGTTCATGGAGTTGCACAGCCAACTGAATTAACTTCCAATATTGTACTCCATGGTGGGGAAGATGTGGATATGGATGTGGACATGGAAGTTGAAGATGCGACTCCAGAAAATGCCACAATTACCATAGATTCATTGGCTGCCAAATATTGTGCTCCAGAAGAACAGACTATTCAGCCAAATCCACCTGCAGAACATGAATCTTTTGTGCTGCCAGAAGCTTTTGGTGTTCCACCCCCTCCAGATGATGATTGGATTCCCCCGCCACCTCCTGATAATGAATCGTTTCCTCCACCGCCGCCTGATGACCCACCTGAACTCTCATATCCCCCACCACCAACTTATTTTGAAACAGTACAACCAGTCTCTTATACAGAACAGTACAATCTGTCCTATCCAGCTTCTAACTTTGAGTATTATGGTCAATCGACTACAGAATTCCCAGCCAATAATGTATATGGACACACTGAAGGATTTCAGGTAGCTGTGTCCCATCCACCACTTTATTATGAAGCATTGCCTAGTACATACCCTGTTGCTGCTCCAGTTGTAGTTAACCCTGTTGAGCCTGTTGTGTATTGTGACGTTCAAGACGGAGCAGTACTCCCTGGACCAGCAGTAAGTGGTGCACAATCTTTAGTGTCACACGGAATATCCAGTCATGAAGTCCTTGGTTCTGATCAAATCAGTTCTGTGGAGTCACACGCAGAAGCGCACTCTACTTCATTATTGAACGCTGAGGTTGGTTTGTCTGTCAGTACTGACATAGCATCACTAGAGGTTCCTTTTACGCCGGCTACCATCCAAGCTCCAGTGACCGTTTCAGCAGTAGAGAGTGCTCCTGGGTTGTCAACCACTGCAGTCACGGCTGCGACTGCTGTTGCTAAATCAACAGCCACTAATGTTCAATCTAAAGGTAAAGTTTCAAAATATCCAAATTGTCACATGCAGATCGACCTACAGCATTCACATGAACTTAAGATTTTATGATTGCCTACTTGTGCTCTATGGTTCTTCTATTCTACTCATCTACAACAATGCTACGAATGCATAAGATGAAATCTGTGGGTCAGATTCATCTTAGGTGTGACGCACACGACACCATATTTAAATATGGACTGTACAAATTTTGTGTGTTCGAATCTTTACTGAATCATATATTTTGTCAAAAATTGTAATTGCCATGTAATTGTACTTAGTATAGGTGTTGCAGCTGCTTGCAGCTCATGATCACTAGCTGCTGGGATGGTGATAATTTCAGAGAATTCAATATATTCTTCGTTATGGGTTTTACAGAATTATTCATTTTGTTGGGCTATTATAGTCCTCCAAACATTTTCCCTCTTTGAACCCCTGAACTAGGGCCAACTGATTGGTGGGACATGCTGTGCTTATAAATTCATCTTGTAAATTTATGTTTTTATGCTGCTCATCAATTCATATAATTGATCCTTAAGAGGCTGTTTGGTTATTGGAATTTTTCCCACTTAAGGACCAAGATTAGTACAAAATAAGAGCCTTGGTGCCTCTCTCTCTCTCTCTCTCTCTCTCTCACACACACACACACACACACACAAGTACATTGTATAAGAACACCAGTTCTTGAAGGAATTCATAACTATACAAATGGACTCATCATACTTGGTTTCCTTTTTCTCAGTTCCGCACAGCAAAAAACGGACAGTTGCTGTGGTATCCACATTAAGGTCAAATAAGAAAGTTTCCAGCTTGGTGGACAAGGTACTTCCTTTGTTCAGTACGTTACTTTATTAGCTTTAGAGGTTCTATATGTATATATGTCATGGATGTGCATTAGTATTTTGGAGTTGTTAAGTATTCAATAATTTTGTCCATTAGTGGAAGGCAGCCAAAGAGAAGTTGCAAGAAGATGAGGAAGATGAACCTGAAAATGCTTATGAGATTTTAGAGAAGAAGCGACAACGGGAAATAGAGGTCTGCAAATGAATCTCTTATCCTTTTGTTAATCTTTCTGTCAGCTGCTTCTGGTGCCTCAAGTTCCTTTTAATTGCAGGAATGGCGTGCACAGCAAATTGCTAGTGGAGAGGCCAGAGCTAATGCTAACTTTCAGCCTCTGGGTGGTGATTGGTATGTAATCTTGAACCTATATGATGACAATGATGGAAACCTGAAGTTGATGATATATTTCTGTGTAGTAAAGTGAAGATGGTGCTTTGTAACTACATTACTGCTGCTTGATATTGGTTTTTCTGTAATGAACAAAAATGGCTTTCATTGATGGCTGAATGGAGGCTGCATCTGAAGTTCATTTTATTTTATTTTTGCATTTCTGTTGCCAGTCTTTTTTGCGTATCTATATCATATATTTCATTTTATGATATATTTCTTGCAAACACATGCACACACACCTTTGCATATTGTAATGATCATCTATATTTTTTCACTTCTATGCAAAATTGATGTGCTGGAGTTGAATGTGGTGTGTCGAAGCTGCAGCTTCCTTTTGATGTCTGTTTTTTGAGTATGACCAAATCATCTACTTACATCATCAAGGGCTGAGTGGTGGCTTCCTAGGGAGGAAGTTTTTTTTTTTTTTTTTAAATTTATTTATTTATTTATTTGTGTATTTCTGTTGCTCTCTCTCTCTCTCTCTCTCTCTCTCTCTCACACACACACACACACACATTGCAATCATCCATGCCTCTTCTTTTTTATGTGAATTGGAATTTTTATTTTTCAGGCGGGAGCGGGTGAAGCGCAAGAGAGCTCAATTAAACAAAGTAGCTGTACAGACTCCATCTGAGGCTGTTACTAATGGAAACCAGCAGCCTGATCTGAAAGAATTTTCAAGAGATCTCCCATCTGGATGGCAGGTATACTAGTCTCTACTAGAGCAACTCTTCAACTTTAATCTAGTAAATACTGGCTGATGGGTGCATGTGGTACAAATATCAATGTCCACCGCTTAGACACACATGAAACACATAATAAGTTTGAACAAAATAACTTCAACAATACAATGATAAAATAAACATAAACATAAATTAGTTACCACACCGTTGTGCCTTGCTTTAAAGGTAACCCTCCTTGTAAGGTCCTCAATATAAACCTTGATTCCTGCTGTGGGTTGGATTAGATCTCAGGTTTCTAGCATGCCTATTGAGAGGCATTACTTGCAAACTAGCCAGCCCACCGTTGTGCCTTGCTTTACTAATCCGGTTATTGCAGTCAGAAGTGGGTCGTGAAACCCCACTGGTACCAAAATTTTCGTAAGTGTATTTTCCTTTTCTGGTTGAGTATTCAAAATTTGTTTCTGTATTTTTCAAAAAATAAAAACTGGTTTGAGAAAAATATATTTTCAAAAAAAAGAAGAAAAAACTGGGTGTTGATGCTGTTGGTGGTTAAGTTGTGGCCTCTATTTGTTTTTATTTTTATTTTTATTTTATGGAATTCCCTTGCTTGCGAGATTGAAACCCTTGTGTAAATAGGCAGGAATCATGTATATATATATATATATATATATTTATATTTATATTTATCATAATGTATTTGTAGTTTCTTTTGTTCTAATCCCCATGCAATTTTGTTTCTTTTTTCCATCTTTCAGGCTTACTGGGATGAATCCTCAAAGCAGGTCTATTATGGAAATTCTATCACATCCGAAACAACCTGGACAAAACCAACAAAATGAATCATTAATAGATTTTGGCAGGGAACAACAAATCACTTAGCTTTTGCATTTTGGGAATGTAAATTTAACCCCCTCCCCTCCCTTTGAATTCTCTTTTTGTTTTGTTTTGTTTTGTTTTTTTTTAACATCCTGATTTTGCTTCACATCTTCTGTTTTGTTGTATTGTCGAATATAATTGAGATGCTCTCACAAGTCCCATTCATTACATGTACATTTTATTAGTTGTTCATGAGCGGGAAGAATCAATGGCACAGCAGATGGTGTCTGGTCACTTGTGACATTGGTTTCATACGACTCAATTTAGGTTTATGTGTTCGAGTGATAACGGCCTAGTTTGGAGTGGTCAATTTAATTTTTTGGCAGCCTTGTTTTTGGGGCTCAAGTCCACTAGTTGTATTGATAAAAATAAAAGATTCGATTGGGGCTATTTTCTCATGGTCATTTTTTTGTTTGAAGATCAGATGTGACACTGCTTAACAGAACTTGGTTATTAAGAAGGTTTGGTGGTATATTAGCAAATACTACTCTTTTGTGGTCAATGATCTGATGACATGGTAAGAGTACAGTTAAGTTTGCTACGTTGTGTTTTATGAGCCTATTGCCCTATCCTATGGTTTCGAGGTAATGTGCCAATTCCATAGGAGGCAAGGCTGTAAGTGGTTCCATGTGATGATTTTAATCAATCAAAAACAAAACCATTTGTTGGCACCTGAGGTGCCAAGGATCAAAGACGTTTTTTGGGATATGGAGGTTGAGTTTATCAGTTCTGAGTAGTAGTTAAAATTCAAGTCATTTTAAGAAACATAAGAAAAGTTAAAGTCACTAATATGCCCAAGGAACAAGTCAATAAGCTAACTTAATAAGCCAAGTACGAAAGGAGACCTAAGCATCCACAGATCTACGCTGTTGTCTTTAGGCTACAAGACCGGTGTTGTTTGCAGTATTCAATGGTCAATATTATGAAGTACAAAAATCAAGACAGAATGTTGATCTTTCCTTGCCCCTAAATTATACACGGCTAGTCACAACTACTTCACAAAATCAAAGGAACATTACATAGAACTGCCTACCCATTTCAAAGTATTCACTAGCACAAGCACATCGTATAAATTTGGGGAATAAGACATGCAAATAGCAGCCTCAGTGTGTATTACATACTACAAATTATTGTTCTCATCAATCACAAGAGAATACAGCACAATGAAATTTTCGCGTGCAACTTGTGGAAAATTCTTCAAAAATTTTTATTAACTAATAATTTCGTTGTCTTCTCCTCCTACTGTCCTGGTACGGCCCCTCGCTTTCTTGATCCTTCAAGAAGCCTAGAAAGGCGAGAAATCCAAAAAAGAAGAATCCGCCAGTCCAGCCCCCTCCACCGCCCCCTCCACCACCACCTCCGTCACCATCATCACGGGGTGGAAATCCAGTCCCTCCATCGTCAAGTTCTGGTGACTTTTCCTTACCTGGAATTGGTTAAAACATTATGGGCTATTCAAAGGACAATCCTTCCAAATTTTATTAACATGAAACATAAATAATACAAAAGATAGAAATATAATACAACATAACACTTTCAATTTCACATTTTTTAGTTCAAAGAAATTCCAAACAGACAAGTAAAGCAAACAACACAGGTCTTTGTAGTATACTGGTGTTTCCGTTACATCACATGGGGCTAGGAGTTGGTGACCAGTTTTTCCTGCTCTTTACCCTCATTTTTTTCCTTTGATTTCAATGTGGTATAGCGGATTAGGGTTTGTTGAGTTCAACATGTCGAAAGAGAGCAAAGATCCAGACATGAGACATGCATACAATATAATATGGACAACCAGATACAACAACATTCAAAAATCAAGACACGGAACAAAAGGGAGATGGCAACAAATAAATATATCCCTGGAAAATAAAATAATATCAAATTCTTCATTTTTTATGTAACAAATCTAATTATATTTTATTATATTAGAATAGTAATAAATTACTTTCCGCATTCTATATGTTAGAAAGAAGTATGTACAAAAATAAAAATATTTATTCGAAGAAGTTCTATTCCTAAACAAATTAGAACACTAAGGTTTTTGGGTTTCTATATTAAAATGCTTATTAACAAGTATAAATACAAATTATTTTGATTTAAATCATTGCTCCCAAGTTATTTAAAATATTTTCTTCTAACACGTGATGTGTTTTAAATAATGGACACTTGTGCCCCCAAGTGCTTGAAGTGGTTCTAAAAAGATTAATAAAATAAGACACATTTGAATGCAACACATCTGATACAACACCTTATTAGTAGTGTCAGTGTTTCTCAAGGAAGAGCTAAAATGAAGAAATTTGAGAAAATTAAACAGCTATCGTTATGACTCCCAAAGAAACACCTTGAATCTGAGATCAAGAAATATTAAACACCACAACTAGCAAATTACAATATGGAGAGCACATGCAATTAAGTCAGTTAAAAGGGAAATACCTTGAATGGGAGCAACGGTAATGGTTGATGATTGCCGTGTAACAGTTTGAGTTTGCTCTGCAGCACATGTCACATTCTGCACAGGAAACAAATCCAGATGAAGATATCAAAAAAAAAAAAAAAAAAACAGTAAATAGAAAAAATAGAACGCATGTACTCATTTCTTGAAACATGTCCCTATAATTTCATGACATTAAGGGGCCCGACCATAAAAAGCTTAGTATAAAGATATGCTGTAGACTAAACACTAAAACCATTAACTACTGCTTCTCCCAAAAAAGGCACGAGCATAAACAGAAACTCGAGCATCTTACATCATCAAATTGGGGTTTGCAGCAAACTGAATCCTAGGCCATCCCTTGCTTCATCACATGTTAAACTTATGTACAACTCAAGCAAGCTAAGAGGCTCAGACAACAATGCGCATATTCAGCATTGAAAGTTTCATAACTCAAGCTTGCCTCAGCAATACTTGGAAGAATGGACTGAAAAAAGTAATATGAAAGCCTAATGACTTCATCCAACACACATTGAGGAGAAAAGATGCATTTAGTTTCTATGATCTCTAATTTCATATTCTAGCACAACATTTATTTCATGGTTTTTAAAAGTTTGGGATGATGAGATGACGAAAACCATTACGATTTATGACCAAAAGTCATGTTGCTGACAATGTAAAAGCAAAGAAGGTAACTATAAACTATGAGAAGATAGACTTACCAGAGCAGCAGCACATATTATAGAAGCAGACCTCATTTGAACAGCATGTATAATGTGCCTTCTATCTAAGGGCTTCAATTGCAGGCCAAGTGGCATAAGCCCTAATGGAAAAGAACAACTGAGCTTGGTCTGCCTCCTGCACTGACTCTCTGATCTCACTGTATGAAGAGGTAATGATGATTTAGTAACGCAAGTAAAATTAATGTCTATAAAGCCTCCTAAACCAAATAGAATAAGTTCCAATTAGCACAAAAACATGTAAATTGTAAAGAAAAAACCACAATACTAATTATGAGGTGTTCACGACATACAAATGAACCTAGTGTGCCTCTTTAGTTTATCAGCCCAAACCATCATATAACTCTGTGAGACTCTGCCAAATAAATCCAACTCCATTCCTAGTAATACTTTAAACAAATGTATAATCCAAAAGCTTAGGTCTTTTTCTTTTTCCTTTCTAACAAAAACAAGAACACGGCTTTTAACTCCATTACGCGCGCGCGCGCACACACAAACAGTTTTCAATGAATTTGAGCTTAAAATGCAATCACAGTGTGGGTGGAGAAGCTATGACAAAGGAAAATAAAGTCCATGTGCAATTGTAACCTTGGCTAAATGATAACCAATCCAAGTCCCTAAGACTTCCAAATCAAATTCTATTCATTACTTTTACTATTTGAAGAACTTCTCACTCAGTTATTTTCACCTTCAGTCCCCCTCATCTTCCTCCAAAATCTGATCCTAAATAAACCAAAAACTGTATAACTTTTAGATGGGATTCTTCTGTTTAGCCTCCCGGTTGATTTGCTCCAAAATTCACCTAAAGTTTAGGAGTTCAGTTTAGTGCAGAGACTGAAACAAACCACCTCCAAATTAAAACATCCATTATAATTATATCCACACACCTGACGGTATTGTTGCCGGGGTAGGGACAGTACTCGCAGTCAGTGAAGACATCCTCATGCACAATGACAGAATGACCTGAAAATGCAACATTTTATTGCCTAAAAATAATAATATTGATACATACTCGCAGCACCCACAACAAAACATAAGGCATATGTTTGTGTATATGCAAATTCGTGAGAACCACATGTTTATGCTGGGACATCAAACAATGAAACATTAAAACACTAGGCAGAGTGTCAGGATGAAAAGATTCTAAAAGCCGTTTTTCTAGCTTATTCGAGCTGAAAAAAAAACCCAGATCGTGGTTTGGGAATTGAAAACCAATAAAACTTGTTCACCACAAATATTGAAACAACAATGCTCTAGCAGACTTCAGATCATACAATCAAAAAATTTATACATTGTAAGCATTTGTTCCAAACATTAGATTTTGGCAATCCGAATTCGTTAAAACTTGTTGATTTTCTCTATCCTTTTATTTCTTCATACAAATTAAGTTAAATTCCAAGTGTAAATAGGTATCCCTTCTCTCCACAATATCAGCAGGAATTAAACAGGACAGAGGGAGGGAGAGAGATTTTCCCGAAAAATTACACAGACAAACTCGTTAACACTACGATCCAATCATAGGGTGATAAAAGAAAGAAATAATTGTGTTTTCTCACCATCACGTTTGGATGATTAAGAAAACAAAATATGTGAGAGAGATATTCATGAGATTTCTTTTCTTCCTTAACGAAGGAACAACCTTGGTATTATAAGGCCTGGTTTGACATATGTAAAAAAAGTCAAAAAGTTACTCAAAAATTTAAAAAGTTATCACTATTTACCAAAAAAAATATTAAAAAATTTAGGCCAAATTTAAGAAGACTAAATAAGTCTATACTTTTTATCTTTTTATCTTTTTTGGGTCACATCAATCAATATCTCCTCTCTACTTTTCTACACATCTTTTTATAAAAAGTCAAAAAGTGCACTTATTTAAAACATCCCAAACAACCCCTTAATTTCACACACAAAATTACAAGTCAATCTTTTCAAAATCAGATCTGTGGCTGCGTTTTTTAAGAAAAATTGCACAGTTTTGGTGTAATTTTAACACACTTCTGTTCAGCCCGTTGGGGCCATCACTGGTCCCATTTTGATAATCTGAACCGTTCAATATGTAGAACTCGTCGGGTACTATATGTATGTAAAAAATTACATTGATCGGATATAGGTAACTACATGATCAAATCAGTTTTGTATAAAAAAATGGATAGTGTTATAATTAACGGTTGAAAAAAATTAATCTAATCAGATAGCTATCGATATCCGATCAACGTGATTTTTTACAAGGATATAGTACTCGACGAGTTCTACACATTGAATGGTTCAGATTATCAAAACGGGACCCGTGATGGCCCCCTACAGGCCGAACAGCACCCTCCAATGCAATGCCCGAAAAGTAACTAATCATTTTTTAGCATCAATTCAGCGGCGTAAATAGTACGACCGTACAACTCACGCTCCTAATCTTCTTCCACACACTAATTTATACAATTTTTTAATACATATTTTTCCATAAAAAGTAAAAAGTTAACCCAGTCAACCATCTTTTTTTCCTCAACTTTTTAGTCCAAAAAGTAAAAAATTCACTTATTTGACGATCAATCAACTTGTTTCTCGCCAAATTTCACCACTTTTGGTGGGCAATAAACATTCACTCAACTTACAAACCAAACATGAGAAAAGAGTTCACTTTCTCATAAGTTCTAATTATTTCTCGCCAAATCACTCCATCCAAACAAAGTGTAAAACTTGTTCAGTTTCTTTATCCTTTTATTTCTTCACACAAATTAGGTTAAATTCCTAGCGTAAATAGGTATCTCTTCTCCATCACAATATCATGAAAAAAAGAGAACGAGACATAAATTTTCCCGGAAACGATTTAGCATCAAAAAACAACAAACTCGTTAAAACTAGTTCATATTCTCTCTATCCTTTTTATCTCTTCATACAATACAAATTAGGTTAAATTCCTAGAGTAAACAAGTATCTCATAAAAGGAGATAGAGAGAGAGAGAGAGAGAGAGAGAGAGAGAGAGAAATTTTCCCGGAAAGTTATTGGTGGAAACGATTTTCCGTCAAAAACAGAGAATTTACATCAACATCGATGAGAATGAACAATTAGATGGTTCGGTTCGTACCTGAAAGCAGAGATTGGAGAGGAATGAGTCGAATCGGAGCTGAGATACAGACTATGTCCGTGTGTCTCTATAGTTGAGAAGACGGAGGGTTCGGGGGATTCAGATGAGAGAGAGAGAGAGAGAGAGAGAGAGAGGTGATTGGTTTTGTGATATGTTAATTACACCAACGCCCCTAAAGTATTAGGGTTGTTGCATGTGCTACATTTAGTATATATATAATTTTTTTTATGAAAAAATATAAAATATGAATTGAATTTAAAGTAATTTGATAAAAGAGTAATGGCCTTGTTTGGTAAGGTTTATTTTCAGTTTATTTTAATTTTTAGCTTAATTTAAGTTATTTTGATGTGTTTGGTTCAGTTTAACAATACAGCTTATAGCTTTTTGTAAGTCAAAAATCAACTTATTCTTTGAGTGGAGGAGGAGAAACTTAATTTATAAGTCAAAAATTAGCTTATGTTCACAGTTATAAGGTATAAGCTGTTAGGTTATAAATTATAATCACTTTCTCACAGCTCTACCAAACGGGACCAATGTAAATTAAATAAAATAATTATGACCTAAATAAGATAATATTTAAAATAATATATGTTATTTTAATACATGTCAAATAATAACTTACACTTCAATGATGAAAATATATTACTTCTACCTTTTTTACATCACTCGAAGCATTTTCAACCTGTACTCTCTTTTTTCAATAAATTTAAATAAAAATTTCATTCGATAAAGAGTGTTGCAATAGAAAATTTTCATTTTTAATCAAACCATTGATTGAATGGAAGGACAACCTAGAGGCTATCTGGTCGGTCAATCATAAGTAGGAAATAAGGGTGAGCGCGGGTCGGTTGCGCCACGGAACCTCCAATCTGCCATCCGTCCGCCAGATTGGCGAATTGGAGAAAATCAACCCACATCCCTCCGCCAGTCTAGCGGATGTGGATTGAGCGGATTGGCGATTTAGCGGATGGATGCGAATCGGTTTGACGGTTTAAAATTTTATAAATTTTCAACATAATTCAACTTGTGCACTTCCTCAAAAAAAAAAAAAAAATATTACAGTCAATGACTTAAAAAAGCACTACAATCACTGTATATCTCATCCAAAGAAAGAAAGTTTGAAACTTTAGAATATCACAATCATTGTATGTCTCATCCACATATTACAATGACAGCATGATTCATCCACATAAAGTATTACAATTTATGGTTCTTAAAATATAAAAATAATTCAAACCACCAAAACCATGAACAGAGCAGTAGTAGAGATTGTATGTCCCTGTATTGTTACATCTGTATATATTTTTGAAAACAAAAATCAATCAGCATGTATCATATTTTCTATTTATTATTTTTAGAGTTAGATTTAAAAACTAAAAAATATAGATAAATAATACGTTTATTTTTTTCAATTCAAAAAATATATTCAAGTTGAAAACTTTTTTTCAACCGAATATTTAAACTCTTTTTCAATTGAAAACACAAACAAAATATTTAAACAAATTGAAAATACAAAGTCATATAAATTACTAGGGGTGCTCGCGGTTTGGCAGTTCGGTTGCGGCCAAAGGAATCTCAAATCCGTCATTCGTCCACCAAATTGGCGGATTGGAGAAAATCAGTCCGCAACCGTCCGCTCATCATCACGCATCCGTCTAAAATGCGGCGGATCGGTTCGGTTCGGTTGGTTTTGGAGGATCGGTATATCTGCTGCTCACCCCTAAGGAAAAGATTGTCTAGGAAAACAACCGATTATCTGGTATATGATTCCAACAGCTATTTACAGTAATTTGATAAAAGGTTTTAACCATCTTTAATTTGATGAAAAGTTTGAGAAATTCTCAATTTAATACTGGTTTGATGTTAATGTTAGAATATGTAGGTGTTTTTATCAAATTTAAATTTGATAAAACAAAAAAGAAAGCATTGGAGACACTCTTATAACGGTTCGTTTGGGAAATGGGTTAACTTTTTGACTTTTTGATTTTTTTTGTTATTTTAACCTGGGGTTAAAAGCCTCGTTTGGAAAGGGTTTTTTGGCTTTTTTGACTTTGTGTGAGAGAAAGAATGTAATGATTATGGGTTGGATATGATATTTTGTCTTATTAGGCTAAAAAATATATTTTGTTTTTTTTACTAAAATAACCCTATCCAACCTAACCCATCTTTCCAAACGAAACCTAACCCATTTTGTCTTCTTTTTTTTTTTTTTAACCCATACATTCTATCTAAAAGATCGTCAAGATCTGTTGCCGAAAGTTGATCGTAGAAATCAACCCCATTATCTAGTTCATTCTTCCATTGGTTATCTTCATTTCTCACAAGTGGTGACTCACGAGAGACGTTATGCTGATAGTCGAGATACTGACTTTCATTGACAAATGTTTCTTTGCTGAAGGGATATCCTGGGATAGCTAGGTTACAGTATATCTTTTGATTTCTATCTTCACAAACTAGATGGCCATAATTTCCATTATATGCTAATAGAGGATTATTAGCAAATTTTCTCCATTTATTGAGCTGATCTCTGAGTGAAAATTTTATGCATGGCCACGGTCTCCGATTGAGAAGTCCTGGGTATTCTGGAAATGTTGAAGTTCCTCTAAGGTACATTTTATGCTTGGCGGGAATGCATCTTATTCCTTTCCATTCTGGTAGCTTGCTATCAACTAATACTTCTACAAATGGATGATGCTCCTCCTTTACACAGAGTACTGAATGAGCAAGTTTATTTCCAAAATTATCTGTCTGATTTGGATCTGAGAAAATTATTCTAGAGACAAAACCGTAATCTCACAATTGTGAGGCTGTTAGATAACGCGTTTTGCCCCTAATCTCTATCTCCAATGGCTCGAATGTTGCTAGATTTATCTAGCAAAGACAGATGCTGAAATCTAAATTACACTGATATCTACTGAAATATTCTAGCCTATCTATACATCTTTCTTATTGTAAACAGGGTTGTTCTTCATCCTCATAGAGATAAGTCCATTGATAAGCCATACCAGGACATTGAACTCCTGCTATGGAGAGGTCCTGAAGAAACTGTTGTATAGTGACTAACTCGTTATTTCTACTATCTTCGGTTAAGGTGTATATATAGGGTTTAAGGTCTTCTATTTCTCGATTTTTCTCACAAAAGATTGAATAATAGAATGCCTGAAGAAATACATTCTAGCACTCAATTGTTCAAATTCCTCACTGGTAAGTTATCTGATTTCTGGGTTAGGAAAGGGAGCAGTTGCTTTTTCTGGAGCTAATTTTTTAAGCTGGTTCGTTAGAGTTCGAATAGTTGCTCTCAATTGTTTTTCTTCGTCTTGGAGCTGGTCTAGTTCTTCACTAACCTTTTTGCCTTTATCCATAATTTTCTTAAAATTTCTGGTATGGCCTTCACAATGTCTGTACATTTGGAGAGGATTTTAAGAATCTGGTTGAGGGTTAGCACTACTGCTTCCTGTTATCTGGCTAACTGGGCCTCCACTAGTAGCAAGAGTTGTTGACTTTATCTTGCTCAATGTGTCCAGATAATCTTTAGCTATTTGGCTGATAAAATAACTAGTTCCTATCTGTCTGCGGGCATAGGTACTGGCTGACTCGAAATCATAAAATCCTTTAAACTGAGGTATGGGAAAATTTTTAACTAAGGGTTCAACTTCTATTCAATCACAGTAAATACCAGGCTTGGTTCCTTTAATTACTACATAAAAAGAAAAGCTTTTAGATAAAGGTTTGTTCTGGATTTTTGAAAAATATATACTAAGAGAGTTTAAAGCTGACAGACGTTTAGATGGATGGTCATGGTTGTTCCAAAGGTTATCTAAAAGACACTGTTGAACTGGGTCTAGCTTGATTCCTGTTAATGGTCTGAATTTGTTTCTGCTTTCATAAATGGGAAGAGCAAATCCCCCAAAGTTCATTGTTTTGTTGTTCTCTATTATCTGCACAAAAATTAAACTGGTTATTTTCTTTTTCTAAATAAATTTTCCTACTTAGCCAATCTGTTAATTTATTATCACTCCCTTTAAAATGTTCAAATTCTACTTTATATCCTTGTCCTACTATACAATCTAAAAATTTTGCCCATCTTCTGATACTTAGTTTCCGCTCATTAAGTTTATTATGAAATCTAACTATAGCTTCACAGTCTGTTCTAATTGTAAAGGGTTTGTGCAAAAATAATCTAAAATTGTTTATTGCATATACTATTCCTAATATCTCAAAATTTAGGCTAATCATGATTGTATCTTTTTCTTTAAATTATCCAAAACTATATTTACAAATGCGCTCTTTATTTTTACTATCATATTTGCTAGGTTTAACTAATATTATTGTTCCCCATCCTAATTGACTTGCATCTGTTTCTACGATTATATATTCTGATTCTAAAGGAAGTTGTAGGTCGGGTAAATTTTTACAAATGTCTTTTATTTTTCTAACTAAAGCTATATCTTGTTGATTGAAATATTTTTGCCCTGTAGGTGTGGTCTTACTATATAGGGGTCCTATTATTTTACTAAGGTTAGGAATGCACATTCATGCATAATTTAAAATTCCTAAAAATGATTGAAGTTGTTTTGTATCTTCTAATTTATCTGGGTAATCTAAAATTTTCTTAACTATGTGAGGTTGTAGCGTGATTTTTCCATCTCCTAACTCCATTCCTAAAAATTCTATATGGGATTTATTTAATACCATTTTTCTCTTACTAATTATTATTCCATTATTTATAAATTCTTCTAATACTATATATAAATGATCTATGTGACTATTTTTATCTGGGCTAAATACTAATATGTCATCTATATATACCAATATAAAATTATATTTATTAAATATACTATCCATTTTACGTTGAAATATGGAAGGTGCATTTTTTAGTCCAAAAGGCAAAACTAGCCATTCATAATGTCCTTGTAGGCAACAAAAGGCTATCCAAGATATGCTTTCCTTCTTTATTTTTATCTGCCAAAATCCTGATTTGCAATCAAATTTGCTAAATATTTTTGCTGTCTGTATTTTGTTTATGAGCTAATCTTTATCTAGTATATTATATTTATCATCTTCTGTATTGTCATTTAATCTTTTATAATTTATAACCATTCTACCTTTTCCTCTTTTTATCTCTGCATGATTTATACCATAAATGCGGCGCTCCTTTGCGGGCTATTACTAGGTCAAATTACTCCTAAATCTAATAACTTCTTAATCTGTGTCCTAAATTCTTCTATGTCTGCTGGCGTATGATCTATTTGTGCTGATGTAATCTTATAATCTTTATTTTTTATATCTAAACTGGCTAAAACTTTATTTATTTCCCAATATTTCATGGGTTATTCACCTAAAATTTATGTTGTTTCAGCTAATCTTATTATTTCATCTAAATCATTTTCTGTTCTTCTGTATACTGGTTTTTTCTTCAATTTTCCTATTTTTGAAAAAATTAACTCTAGGTTAACAATTTGTTGAAAATCTCCTAGGTTCCAATAGTCTCTTTTTTTTTTTCAAATTCAAACTCTTCTATATCCTCTAATTCAAAATTTTCTATATCTAAATTTTCTAAAGAAGTATTTGCTATCTCTTCATTTGGTATATACTTTTGGGCTAGCTCAAGAAAAATGTTTCTACTAGGAAATTAAAAAATAGCGGGAATAGAATCTACTCCTATGGTACCACCACACTTCGCACGCAACTCTGATGAATGGGCAATAGTGCTAAGGGCATCGGCTGTGGGTGTATATACAGTTCGTTTGAAGAAACTGATGTTGTTTTAGCTGATAAACATGCCGCCTTGTAGACTAAGTATGAAGTTTAAGTCCTAAGATGAAAGGATGGTTTTATCAAGTATTTTCCAATCCAAACTTGAGGTAAAGGAACCATTCTATATGTTGAGTTCGAGATCTATGTGATGAAAACTAATTTGTGCTCCATTGATGCAATGTGTGTATGTCTGTTTAGTGCCATCGGCTATATTGACTAAGGCTGGGGTTGTTAAAGCTGTGCTCTATCCTGGTGGAACTATGTGTTGTTCAATATATGATTTACAGGCTCCTGTATCTATCATGGCATCTATACTAAGGGTTTTTTCTGCAAATTTAATTACACAAGAAATCTCAACTAAATTTGGCTTGGGTATAACAGGGTAATTAAATGGTAAATAAGTATTGTCTTACTGTGCTTGGGAGTACTGACTGAAGGGTTGAGAATCAACTAGGTTGACTAATTCTAAAGAGTTTCTTATGTTCTTCAACCAATTTATCTTTTAAGGGGTATCTAGTATGAAATTGTTCTAACTGCTGTTTAAGCTGTTTATTTTCTGTTTCTAAACATTCTATGTCAAAATTAGCCTTAGTTTCTACCTCTCATATTTGTAACTTAAGTTATCTTACTTGTATTTCTAATTCTCTAATTGTTAAATGCAATTCTCTACTTTTTATACTATGATCTTCTAACATCTCGTTGTTATTTCCTAATGTTATCTTGTGTGTCATGTTTAATTTTTCTAGACAGACTACATAATAGGTTATACTGCATAATAAACACTGAGATCTCTTATTTTTGGTCGAAAACTAATTACAATAACTGCATCTAGTGGTGTCAAATCCTAATCCTATTTGAATATTATGCTGACATTCAGTATCTGCATTGCATTCCATCATAAAGAAAGTGTCATGAGAAGGAGACATTTCTATTTCTTGGTTAAGTTGTCCTAAAAGATTGTCCATGTTTGTATCACTTTCTGAATCATTATCTGAACTTATGGCTTCTATTTGATATTCATAATCACTGACTATGCTGTAGACTTTTGAATCATGACTGTTTATTCTAACTATATCTTCTTCTAAATCTTCTATAATATGTAGTATTTCTATCTGTTTGTTAGTATTAGGCCTTTGTCTTTTTGGGCAGGTTTTTGCAAAATGATTGGGTTCTCCACATATAAAACAATTGCATTTTTTACTATTAGGTTTTCTAACATATCTCTGTTTTCTTTTATCTTTCTCTTCTTTGGGTAGTCGCTTATAATTTATCCTATTAAAATTTCTACTCTTTCTAATGAATTTTTGTTTTTTCCATGGTTTTCTATATTTTTTCTTCCAATATTTTTCTTTTCTATATTTTCCATATTTTTTGTATTTTTTCCTGTTATATTTATCTTCATATTGCTGAGGAGTATATATTATGCTACTACAGAAACCATAGTTTTGCTTTTTCAAATCTTTTTGTATTTTAACTTCTATACATTTTTCTCTAAATCTGTGGAATGTAAAAACTGTCCTAGGTCCTATTCCTAAAGCTCCTCTTATTTTACTTCTCCTTAGGCTATTTTTGCTGGTAAATTTGCATAATAAATTAACCATCTATTTTCTATTTCTCTTCCTAATTCTCCAGGTAATTTCCTAAAATATTGACTTCCCATTTCTTCATCTTCTAGCTACTATAACTAAATATTATTTGCTAAAGGGTACAATATATTTCCAACTTCCTAGTGTTATCTGATCTAACTCGGTCAGTGCTATGCTCTGAGTATAATCATTTTTTCTAGAAGGGTCGTATCCTATAAGTATTTCTTTTATAAAACTAGTAAAATTCTATGGGTTATCTCCTAGTCGTTTAAGCTGTCTAATTGTCTCCTCATATTTTCCTTTAAAAGTTAAATATATATTAAAAGCTAAATCTCCTAAAAGTGTTTCTATATATTCCCGCATGTCAATTGATTCAAAGGGATTATTCATCCATGCATTTACCGTATCTTTTTCCTATTTTTCTATCACTTCTTGCCATATCTGGGGGTCGAATCTAGCTAAATCTAAAAGGGTTCCTTGGTTATTTGCCGACTGTAATTGTATACTCATATCTGGTTGTCTACGCTTTCCATGAAATCTATAACTTTTATTCGGGTCTGCTTTACTACGCCCTGTATTGGATAATGGTCTTCTTCCTCCTACTGCATAATGCATTGGTTCTACTGGATCTTCTACAATATGTTGTGGGTTACTAGTTCCTGTGCTTTCTGTTGTTTGAGTGTTCATATAAAAAGTGTCTTCTAACTAAGCTGGTTCTGGTATTTTAAATATTTTGCTAGGATGTATTTTATCTTCTATGATATCGTCTACATATTCGGTATGAAATTCTTGGTCTAAAAATGACATTGCTTCATCATGCGTATCTCCTCTAGCTATGTATTCGAAGTATCTCGCATCTAATATTTTATTCATATCGCTTAGAGTGAAATTTTCCAAATCTATCTTATCAATATTATATATCTTATTTTGTGATATTGTTTTTTCTTCTGTCATTACATAAAGCTGATTTATGTCACTATGATTATCTTGATTTTCTTCCCTATCTATACTGCTAAATTCATCATTTTTAGATTTTTCTGGTGCTACATACGTATATTGAGTAAATCTTACTGCATAGCTTCCATATGCTTTTTGATATAGTAAATTATCTTGACGGGTTAACCTTTTTTTGTCCCAGAAAATCTCCTAAATTCCAATCTAGTGCTGCATTATCTTCAGAATTATATTTTTTAGCTGATAGTGCCTTTATTCCTTTTGCGCCTAATATTTTAACTATTTGATCATTTGTAAGTCTATAATGAGTATTGCTTTTTAAAACTGCTAAGCCTAAAAATCCTGTGCAAACTAATAAATTCTTTTCTCATTTTTTCATTTTGTATCCTCTACTTTTTATCCCTATTTTTATCTTTTTATGAAAGGTTGAAGTTGGTAATAGGAAATCTGGTGTAAAATAAACTATTCCTCCTTTTGAATTCATATCTAATTCATAGCTGCCTAAAATACTTTGTCCTACATCATTAAACCTATCATCATAAAAACATACAAAAACTTTAGTTCTTAAATTTTCTCTAGTTAAAGCCTTAATTCTTACTACAATTAATCTTAAGTGAGTCATTTTGAGATGTTCATTTACAGCATATTTATAGCTTTCTCTATTTATTAAATTTAGCTCTATTTTTTCATCTTCATGAGTTACACTAATCATTTGTTCACCATAATGTTTAAATAGATATTATTTTTTATGAATCTTACCTAGCTTACATACATATTTAGCTGTGATTAATTCTAGTTTTTCTTTCTTAAATTTTTCTATTTGTTGTTCTACATCTATAAATTCTTCCATTTTAACATCTTCATTCTCATTATTCCTTTTACTAGCTGTTTAAACATTTTTATTTTCTGTAAGTTCTACAGGCAGGTCTCTTTGGTAATTTAAGCTTTTCAAAATATTTGGCTATATCCTCTTCGTTTATTTGAGATTGAGGTTTGTTTGCTTGTCCTTCTACTCCTTTTCCTTTTTGAAGTATTATTTTTTCTAAAGAAGCTAAACGATTTTCTAAACTGTGTAATTGTTCTGATAATTCTTTAAATTTTTCACACAACCAGATAAGAAATAAAATTTCTATATTATTTTGTCTTACTTAAATTTTATCTGACTGATTTATTCCCTGATAGCTACTAATTCGTTCTGGGTTATTATGAAAGTCTTCTGCTCGTTTTAAAATAATCTGGTAGTCTCTATTAGCTTTTTTTTTATCACTGCTCATAAATTAAGATCTTATTAGTTGTTCTAAAATTTCTAATTTCAGTTTTAAATTATCTTGAATTTGGTTGATCTGTTCTATTTGTTTAGCTATTTGATTTATCTGACTATGAATTTTTTCAATTAATTGCTTAAATTCTAACTCTATTTGCTTCGAGCTATTAATATTTATGGCTGATATTAGAGGTTCTATTTCTAGCTTTGTGGGAAATTTTTTTAAATTCAACTCTATTCGTTTTTGTAGGATTGAACTACACTGGTCTTGAATATAATCTAATTTTCTATCTTGATCTTTAATTATACTACGAGTATTGCGAAGATGGTCTATAGATAAGGTACAAAGATTACTAATTTTATTTACGTCCTTTTTAATATTTTCTGCAAAATTAATCTGATGATCTATAATACTATTTAACTGAGAATTATGTTCACTATGGAGCTGATGTGTAAAAGTACCTTCAAAATTACAACAAAATTTATTTTTATCTATATTAAGACGATGGTTAGGATTGCTGAGTTTTAAATCTAAATATTCTACTCTTTTCATACACGAAATTAAATCCTACTTTAAAATTATTAAAAGCTACTATATGAAATTTATAACTAAATTGTCCAAAAATAAAAAAACTACTCTATTTCCATAAGCGAAATGCATAAACTAACTTAAACTGTCCTAAAATCGAATACTGCTCTGACACCAATTTTTTGGGGTTGAGTTAGTGGTTTACCACTATTTGAAATTGGGCTGAGAATTGTCTAATTAATTCTGCAGTTATGCTAATAAATCTTCAAACTGTTGCATGGCTAGCTGTAAGGCTTCTTGTTTTATAGTTATTTGTCTATTTATTTGAGTGATTTTCAAACTATAATTTTCTAGAGATTTACCAGAAGCTTATGATAACAGAAACCGATATCTTAATTTTTGATCTTCTAATTCTTGTATAAGCTCAGTACTGGATCTGATTTTAATTCTAAGTTTTTCTTCTAAAGGCATAAAATTTCGATTTTAAAATTCTTTTATGAAAAACATTTCCTTGATATTTCTACTCAGGTTGCTCTCTTTTTATTCTAAAATTCCTTTTCTTTGGTAAAATTATTTTTAGGCGATGTTTGATTTCATTACATGTACTCTCACCTTGAAATTAAGCCTCGTTCAATATAATATATTTTTATTTTCTATTTTTTACTTTTCCCTTTCTGCCTACAATTTACCCTCAAATGCCTAATCACGGCTCACATAGGCTCTTCAGGTAAGGTCACTCAGTAATAAAATAGAAAACATCAGATATTATGAAGGTGCAAAGCATGTAATATTAATGAGCAAGCAAGCATTTTATAAACTTAATTTTTCCAAAAAGAAAATAGATTTTTAAAACAGAAGAGTAACCCTTTTGAAATATATGAGGAAGAAGAGAGACTACGCACACTTCATATTAATAAGTAGTATACTTGCAAAGATTATGTTACAGACTTTGAGGTTCTAAAAGACTTGAACACTTAAAAAAAAAAATTTAGCCAAAAGTCGGAGGAGGATTTTTGCAAGAAAGAGTTGAGAGAATTTTTTCATTGCTTCATTCGTTGGCATGAATGCCAATTTATACACATATTTGATAGATACAAACAAAACTAGAGATTTATCCTACGTCAAAAATTTGAACCAAAAGTCTAAAGGTCTATTTAGGCCTATCTTTAGACTTTACAAAATTTCTATGCAATAAATGCATAGACTTTGACACCAACTACTATTCTAGATATGGATAACAAAATTTTATCAATAAAGGGTTAGGATAATGATATCGGGTACTGCTTTGGGTCCCATCGCATATCATTTAATTCTCATTTTTTGATAAAATTTCGACACTATAATTTGTTACAAGACACGTGTAAGGATTTTCATAGCTTTGCTTTAATGGAGTCGACACTATAATTTGTTACAAGATACGTGTAAGGATTTTCACAGCTTTGCTTTAATGGAGCAGGGTAGGTGTCGTCTGCTCTATTAAAGTAGTGAGTGAAGGAAAAACCTTACTGCCGATAGACGCAAATAATTACAGGTACAAATATTTACAATAGCTGTTGTCGTTTCTTAGCGTGAATTTCGCTAATCGTTGAAGAGAGGTCTTATCTTCTATAAATTTTGTCTTTTTCTTCTGAGTGTTTTTGAGGTCAATAATTGATGTAGACACTTAGATGGTGGAATGAATCTTCAAGGCTGATCTTTCTTAAAAAATTTACAAAATTTCAAAGAGTCAAAAATCAAAGTCTAGAAACAAGGGCTTTGTGACTATAATACTTCCAAAATATTATATGAGTCTAATTATGGAGTGCACTTTTTTTTTTTTTTTTATGAACGAGAAGGATGAAATAATATTTACTAATAATTCATAAAATCTTGGTATTATTAGCCATTTTCTTATTTCTTATGTGATTGCCCATCGGTAATGACAAAAAAGAATTATTTAGGTTGTGTTTGGTAGAGTTTTGTAAATATGATTTGCGAGTATAAGTTGTATTTTGAGTTTGTGAGTTGTGGAATTATAATTTGAGTGTAGAAAATTTATTTGGTTATGGATTTGAATAGAGTGTGGAATTGAGTTTTGAAAGTTTGATTTGACATGTGAAGTAAGAAAATTTGTTTGGTTATGAGTTTTGGAAAGAATTTTCAAAACTTAATTCAAATTGTTATAACTTCTAACAAAACACACTACTTTCACACTATTGAAAATTCTGATCAACACTCATAACCAAACTCTTTTTAAAATTCAATTAAAAAAATTTATTATTAACAGAAAATAACATTAATCAATTTTTAATTGAAAATACTACAAAGGAAATAATTTTTTTTCAAAATAAATATTCAAAAAATTTAAATCATAAATATTTAAATAATTTATATAATCTAAAAAATTTAATAAGTAAAAAATTAAAATAAATATTTAAATAATTTAAAATGTTAATATTTTAAATTTAAAAACAACTATACACTCAAATCATAACCAAACACATAAAACAAAACTCAATTAAGAAATTATTTTTAAAACTCATAACCAAATACATAACTCGAAACTCCATACTACTTTCACAACTCTTCACTCAAATCGTAACCAAATACATAACAAAAAAATTAAAATATTTAAAAATATTTTTATAAAATAGAGTTTGAATTTATTTTTATAAAATATTTTAAATTTTAAAAAATTAAAATCGTAATATTTTGAAATTAAAATATTTAAAAATATTAAAAATATTAAAAAATTAAAAAAATCATAGCATATTTAAATATTAAAATATTTTTAAAATATTTAAATATTTAAAATATTAAAAAAAATAAAATATTGATTTAAATTGAGTTTTGAAAAGAGTTTTGAATTATTTGTTTGGTTATGAGTTTTGAAAAGTAATGATTATGTTTTGAATTGAGTTTTGAGAAATAGATATAAAATTATGATTTGAAAGCTCAAAACAAATAATATACTCAAATCAATGGATGGAACTACAATTCAGATTGCTTACCAAACGAAGCCTTGATTTTTTTAATTATTTTTATGTCCTTCATTCAAATTAACTTTTGAATAAGTATTCTGAACTCTAATCCTCCATAAAGGCCATTACACACCATCAACTTCTATCTTCACTATTAGTCACCGCCCCCTACCATGAACCACCACCACCACCACCACCACCACCACCTTTCTAACCTTGTCAGTGCCTCTCACCTACGATGCTTAACCGCAGTACAGTCCTTACCTTCTGCGACGCATAACTTCTATCACGAGAGGATGTGTTTAGTTTGTCTTTTGAGATAATTTTTTTTAAAAAAATTTAGAAAGAGAGTGTAGAATTTTTTTTGGTTTGTTTAATTATATATTTTAAAATAGTTTTGGAGTTTGGGATAATTTGATATTTTGTTATAGTTAAGTAAATGTGTGTGAGAGAAAAAATGATTGATTGATATACAGGAGAGAGAAAATGATTTTAGAAAGAAAAAAATTCAAAAACTCTGAACCAAATAAAATTAAATTTTTTTTTTTCAAAAATTGTATATTGAGATACAAATCAAACAAGTCCATTAAATTGAAGAAGAGATAAAAAGGACAACATGAGGGAGGGGGCAATGGGCTTGGAGAGGACGCTGGGAAGGGCAACACAGCTGGAAAAGAGGAAGTGTTAAAGGTTTGAAAATGAATAATATAAGGGTATTTTCTTGATATTTGAGAGGGAGATTAAAATTGAGACGGAGATTAATGATCTGAGATTGGGCCGTGGAATTAGCCGGACAGATTGGGCCGAACGAGGTTGGGCCGAGGTATTTGGCTCCGAGATTGGGCCGTGATCTTGCTTGGTAATGGCAAAGGCCTTGTGGAACCGAGCTACCTGATTTCGTTGGCACGAAGACTGGGCAGGTTAAGGTTTAGTCAAGTAAGGGTTCCACAGCTCGCGCATTGCTCGGTTGTAATACACGCGCCCTCAGCTCGGCACGACCAAGGTGATCAATCTCTATCTCGGCTTCGTTGGAATGCAGTCGAGAACGGCTAGAAATGAGCCCGGTTAGAGGAGCATTACGCCGACAAGTGCGCTTGGGCTTGAAGTGGAGTATGGCCATTGGTAGCCAAGATAACGTTGCCCGGCTGCCGAGCTCCCAGAAGAGTGGGCTGGCAATTGGGTTAGGTGATGCTCAGCAAGATTTGTGCTGACAGATGGGATAGCAGCTCCACGTGTCGAGAGAAGAATGTGAGTGGATTTGGGGCGCAGAAGGTATATAAGCAAGTCTGTGCCCCCCATGCTTAGACGGATGATATTTGGTGAGACATACACTAAACACAATTCTCTCCCTTCTCTCTATCTATCCCCTGGTGTGTGTTCTAACTTGACCGTCGGAGGGGTTTTCCGGCCACACACCGCCGGGTAGCTCACCGCCTTTGTATACGCAGGTGATCGGATAGAAGCGGAGCTTGGAAGAAGGGAGTACGGGCTTGCCTGAATACTTGCTCCCCGCACAATTGGCGCCGTCTGTGGAAAATTTTGCAGATAAAACCTTGTCTTCCAAGCTCATCCGATCGCTTTCTATGGCGAACAACAAAAAGATTCCGCTGTCCGCCATCGATGGAGCCACTCCGGAGTCAAGTAGACGGAGAGAGGGACACCCCACCATTACTCCGATGGGGGACTTGGAGACATTCCCAGGAGGACAGTCGGGAGAAGTGCGGGATAAGCGCGGAAGAAGTCATGGTCATTCACGGAGTCCAAACGGTCATCGGCGGAGGAGAGACTCACACGCCAGACGTCTGGAAACTAAGCTGAAGGACTAGGATGCCATTATCCGGCGAATGGCGGCGGAGATGGAGGAGCTGAAGCGGCATGTCAGAGGGAAGGGTGCAGCTGGAGTGGGAGACCACAATGAGCGCACCTAACCCCGCCGTTCAGGTAGTTAGAGTCAGCGGCACACACCGTCCATCTCTATTACCAGAAGTTACAAGGTTGGTGATTCCAATGTGCGCGCAGAGAAGTCCAGCGCGCAAGATAGCACTTACCAGCCCTCACGTCCGGCGACGACGTCGAGGTACACCTATTTCGCTCGATCAAAAGATTTGCGGGCAGTCTTAGAGGAACGGGCTCGCCGGCGGGAGGCACAGAGGATACCGGCTTTCCAGCGGTTATCCTACGGAGTTCACGCCAGCGAGGAGGTCGGAATGCCTCCACCCCGCCTAGCGGCGCCACTCCTTGTGGATTCCGACTTGGCAAGGTTGAGCGCCACCCCTTTCTCCCTGGAAATAGAAACAACACCACTTCTGACAGGCTTCCACCAGCCAAAGTTCACGCTTTACGACGGAAAGACCGATCCTTACATGCATGTAAGCCACTTCCGACAGGTCATGGCCAGACATAGGCGGAATGATGCTCTTATGTGCCTCATCTTTCCATCAAGTTTGGGCGAGCTGGGCTTGAAATGGTTCGAGCGGCTGCCGGAGGGGAGTATTAAGGGGTGGCATCAGTTGGCCGAAGCCTTTGTGACGCGCTTCAAAACCAACACTAAAACACCTAAAGAAGTTGATCACCTGCTGAGTGTCAAGATGGAGCCGAGCGATACATTGAAGGCATACAACTCCAGATATTGGGAGACTTTCAACGAGATCTTGGATTGTCCGGTCAACCTTGCAATCACTCAGTACAAGCGGGGCCTCCCGGTCGGACATAGACTGCGGGACTCACTTACCATGCACCAACTGACGTCCATGGGCCAACTAATGCAGCACATCAACGAGCACATCCGAGTAGAGGATGATGCGTCAACATCTACCGTGAAGGCGACTCCGATGGCAACAGACAAGAGGTCAGCTGGCAAAGTGCACACAGTTGGACAAGAGTCCAGCCGATCAAGTGACCGCGCTGAGGAATCGGACCGTGGCTCAAATCGTAAAAACCGGGGTAGGGGACGTCGGAATGACCGGGATGACTACCCCCGGGATGATGTGGCCGACGCAAACAGGAGATTGAAGGCCAGGACGGGCATTACCACGGTCTTCAAAATTTCGATCTATCGCATACTTAGTGAAATCCGTGACGAGGAGTACGTCCGATTTCCTGCTAAGTTGGGCGACGGTCAGAAGGGCTTTAGGGATGGCAATCTGAACCCGGCCCGACGGTGACTCGACCTCCCGTCCCCGAATTGAGTGATTTTTCTCCAAAAAATATCCCCAATGGGCCGGGGATGGTATTCAAAATTAAATCCCTGATCAATTTCGGGCCGGGAACGGGGATAGCTTTCCCGGCCCCGTATTTCCCCCGAAGTAAAATTACGTTTGTGCCCATCTGTATATATATATATATATATATGTGTGTGTGTGTGTCTAGCTGGTATGGGATCAGTGTATAGGTTCACACTCACACAAAAACACGCCTCTCTCTGTCTCTCTCTCCGCTCTCCCTCACCGCCACTCGCTCGCTCTCCCTTACCGCCGCTCGCTCGCTCTCCCTCACCACCGCTGTACTCACCACCGCCGTCGCTCTTCCCTCTACTCTCTCTCCTATATCTCACCGATTTCAGTCCCTCACTCACAGTGTTCTGATCGCCATTTTTGCGATGAGAGAGAGCTTCGATCTTCACAGATCTTCACAGATCTGCACAGCTTCGATCGCTTTCGATCTTCACAGATCTTCACAGATCTGCACAGTGAGAGAGAGCTTCTGATCGCCTTTTTTTTTGTTCTGTTATTGTTTTTTTTTTTTGGGGGATCTATGATAATGATCTATTTCTTTTTTGATCTATTTTTTGATTATGATCTATATTGATGATCTGTGTTGTTGATGATGATGTATGTTGTTGATAATAATGCTTAGTTATTGTTGATAATGCTCTCTGTTGTTGATAATAATCTATATTGATAAGCTTCTGGTATTGTTCAGATTGCCATCCCTATCCATCTCTGTTTGGTTTTTTTTTTTTTGATCCGGGGAATTTCGGGGTCGAGGAAACCCGATCCCCGTTAGGGGGCGGAGACGGGGACGGGGACGGTGATTGGTTCCCCGTCGGGGATCGGGGCCGGGGACGGGGACAATTTTACCATCGGGGATCGGGGATAGGAAGTGCGATCCCCGGCCCCGCCCCGCCCCGTTGCCATTCTTAAAGGGCTTCAATCCGCGGTACCGCTGCACGTTTCACCGGGAGCGCGGCCACCGGACAGAGGATTGTTTGCCTTTGAGGCAACACTTGGAAGAGTTAGTCGCAGCCGGACATCTGGACCTTTACATCGATGGAGGTGTTAAGGCGAATCAAGCTCCGGTTGGTCCGCAGGGACCGGATGACCATGATGCACCCCCACAAGGAGTTGTTAATGTCATTCACGGCATAATGGAACCGGCGCGGGTATGCGAGCTCCGGGGTATGATAAAAAAGGCAGCACACATGAGGGAAGTCTTGTCGGTTCAGCCTGCAATCAAGAGGGGGAAGACCGAAGAAAGAGATGTGCTCAGTTTCTCCTCGAGGGATCTAGAGCGCATTCAGACACCACACAACGACGCCTTAGTAGTGAAGCTCCGCGTCAAGGAGTTTGATGTCAAACGGATCTTGATCGATCAGGGAAGCTCGGTCGAGATCATGTACTACGATGCATTCAAGCAGCTCAAGCTCCGTGATACAGACTTGGCTCCGGCAACTTCGCCCCTAGTCGGTTTCAACTCACAACCAGAGTGGCCTTTGGGAAAGATTATCCTGCCAGTCAAAGCGGGATCCGTAGTCAAGCAAATGGAGTTTTGGATGCTGCAAGTACCATCCACTTATAACCTGATCCTTGGAAGGGGATGGTTTCACGCGATGCAAGCCGTGGCGTCGATCTACCATCAGGTAATGAGATTTCCCTCGGCTGTGGGGGCAATCGAAGAAATTTGGGGAGATCAAGTCATGTCAAAGCAGTGCTTCATGGCAGTCAACGGGAGCCGGGCTGCCAAATGCTTTGTTCAAATGATAGAAGGACCGGGAGACCAGGGAGTTCTTGAGGATGTGGGCACCAGGGCAGAGGACAAAGCCGTTGAGGAATTAGTGGAAGTGCAAATTGATACAGAGCATCCAGACAAGTTCTTCCTGCTCGGCTCCAGCCTTACTACTCGAGAAAGGACTGAAATGGTGGAGTTTTTGATGGCCAACATCGAGGTCTTCGCATGGTTGCCTTACAACATGCCCGGCCTTGATCCAAGTTTTATCTATCATCACCTCAATGTCTTTCCCGGAGCAAAGCCGGTCATTCAACGAACAAGGAGGTCAGCGCTGCATCACGCCGAGGTAGTTGCGGAGGAAGTGAAAAACTTGCTCGAGGCACGAGCAATTCAGGAAGTGCACTACCCTCGGTGGATTTCCAACACCGTAGTGGTGCCCAAGAAGAATGGGAAGTGGCGAGTTTGTGTCGATTACAAGACAGTCAACCGAGCATGTCCGAAAGATAGCTTCCCTTTTCCCCGCATTGACCAGCTCGTGGACTTGACGGCTGGACATAATAGGCTCAGCTTCTTGGATGCCTATCGCGGCTACCATCAGATTGCCATGCATGGGCCCGACCGAGAGATCACCTCCTTCACGACTCCAAGAGGACTCTTCTGCTACCGAGTTATGCCTTTTGGTTTGAAGAACGCCGGAGCAACCTTTCAGAGGATGGTGACTAAGATGTTTGCTCTGTTGCTTGGCCGGACAATGGAGGCTTACATTGATGATATGGTGGTTAAAAGCCGGCATCAAGCAGACCACTTGTCTGACTTGGCCGAGATGTTCACCATTCTCAAAAAGCATAAGCTACGCTTGAATGCGTCTAAGTGCGCCTTTGGTGTGGGGTCCGAAAAATTTATGGGATTCCTAGTCACGAACCGAGGCATAGAAGCAAACCCCTCTCAGATTATAGCCGTGTAGGAGTTGAAACAGCCCAGCTCGGCTAAGGACGTGTAGCATCTGGCCGGAATGGCTGCCGCGCTTAATCGATTTATAAGCCGGTCATCAGATCGCTGCCGCCATTTCTTTCAGGCATTGAAATCAAAGTTCTCGTGGGATGAAGAGTGTGACCGGGCTTTGGCCGAGCTCAAAGAATATCTGTCTTCTCCGCTAATATTGGTTACACTGAAGCCAAGCGAGGAACTCTATCTTTACCTTGCCGTCTCACAGCATGCAGTCAGTGCGGTGCTAGTCCGAGCTGAAGGAATTAAGCACCTCCTAATCTTCTACGTCAGTAAAACCTTACTGCCGGCAAAGTCAAGATACTTGCCGTTGGAAAAGCTTGCGTTGGAATTGATGATGGCTTCAAGGAAGTTGGCGCACTATTTCCACGCCCATACCATCATCGTACTGACGGAGTTTCCCCTTAAGGCCTTGTTTAAACGGACAGACTTCTCTGGCCGAATTCTCAAGTGGGCGGTCGAATTAGGTCAATTTGATGTTAAGTTCCAGCCGCGCACTGCTATAAAAGCCCAGACCTTGGCCGATTTCATTGCGGAATTCTCACCTGGAACTAATCCGGTGTGTCCGGTCGACATTGCCGCGACAGATGATGAGGTGAATGCAAGCACAATCGAGACACAACAACTTGGTGGAGTTGGCGACGCGGATTTTGCATGCCCCTCCGGAACACCCTCAGTCTGTACAAAACCACCGCCTGGTGATGTGATGACGGAATTGGGTATCACCAACCAACCTGCTCTGTCCGGTACCGCATCACAAAGGGGGAAAGAAATGGAAGCATTCAGCATAGAGCCTGCAGCCGGCATAATACCGCAACCTGGAGATTCGCCTACGGACTTGGGCATTAAAGATCAACTTGCTGAGCCCGGTGCCGAATCACCGAGGGGGGCTGAAGTGGAACCAGTCTGTACAGAACGTGCAACCGAGCAGCCGAACAACCGTGATCTCATCGACCTTCGAAACTCTCACGACCCTTCAGAATGTTGGAAGCTCTTTGTCGGGGAGATGTGGAAACTTTTTGTTGATGGAGTGTCGAACCGTTACGGCGCCGGGCTAGGTATCGTTCTTATCTCGCTGGATGGCCTAACTATTGAACACTCTATTACCCTTGGCTTCCCAGCATCCAACAATGAGGCCGAGTATGAGGCACTTTTGGCCGAGCTCAAGAGCGCAATTCAGATGCAAGCATCCGAGCTAATTGTATATAGTGACTCCCAGCTTGTGGTTAACCAAGTCTCTGGGGTTTACGAAGCAAAGGATGACAGAATGACGAAGTACCAAGCCCTGGTTAGGGACCAAATCAGGCAATTTCAAGCGATCAGGGTCCACCAGATTGGCCGAGAAGAAAATGGCTAAGCAGATGAGTTGGCAGGCCTTGCTTCCATGGTCGATAGCGCATCTCCCAACCCTCTTTTGATTGAATTCCTTCTGAGACCCAGCATTGAGGAAGCCGGGCAGACAGAAGTACTGTGCGCCGAGCTAGGTCCCTGTTGGATAGACCCTATCATCCTGTTTCTTAGAGAACGGACTCTTCCAACCGACAAAAAGGAAGCACATAAAGTGCAGGTGAAGTCAGAGCGGTTTTGGCTCTCTCCATCCGGCGCTTTATACAAAAAGTCTTTCACCGGTCCTTACTTAAAATGTGTGCACCCAAGCAGCGTGGAGACTTTCTTGTACGAAATTCACGAAGGCATCTGTGGCAGTCACATAGGAGGGAGGTCCTTGGCCTACCGAGCTATTTCACAAGGCTACTGGTGGCCATGCATGCAAGCCGACGCACAGAAATATGTTCGCAAGTGTGAAAAGTACCAGAAGTTTGCCCACCAGATCCACCAGCCGGCCAGGGAACTTCTTCTCCTCACCAGCTCTTGGCCCTTTGCGATGTGGGGGCTAGATATAGTGGGGCCGCTCCCCACCGCACCAGGTAACCGGAAGTTCTTCATCACCGCCACAGACTACTTCACCAAATGGGTTGAAGCGGAGCCTTTGGTAACAATCAAGGAGAAAGACGTAAAGCGCTTTGTCTGGCAGAATTTGGTCACGCGGTTTGGCGTCTCCAAAATTCTGATCTCTGATAACGGCACCCAGTTTGACGATCGCCTCTTCAGAGGATTTTGTGAGGATTTAAAGATTGAATTCTACAACTCTACTCCGGCTTACCCGTAGTCCAATGGTCAAGCTGAGGCATCAAACAAGACCATACTTGATGGTTTGAAGAAGCGGCTGGAGAAAGCAAAGGGAAAGTGGGCTGAGGAACTCCCCACCGTCCTTTGGGCATACCGAACAACCCCTCGACGGTCTACCGGGGAAACTCCATTTGCTTTGGCTTATGGCATGGAGGCGGTCATACCTTTGGAAGTTGGCATGCCCACACTCAGAAGCGAAAGTTTTGTGCCCGAGCTGAACGCCGAGGCCATCGCCTTGGAACTGGATCTAGTGGAAGAGCGACGGGAAAAGGCTCTCATCCACGTGGCGGCCTATCAACAAGAACTTTCAAAGAAATACAACAAGACGGTGCACCCCAGACCGTTCAAAGTTGGTGATTGGGTCTTGAGGAAGGTCATGGGCAATACCCTAGTGCCAGGAGAAGGCAAACTAGGGGCAAATTGGAAAGGACCCTACAAGATAACCGGTCTGGCGGGCAAGGAGGCATACCACTTAGAGGATCTGGATGGTAGAACAATACCCCGGCCGTGGAATGCGGCCAACCTCAAACTGTATTATTTCTAGCTTTAGCCTTCTTTTTGTGCAAGGGAATTTTTTGGCTTACACTTCAGAATGTAATTCTTTTTGTCAATATATAGAAGTGTCTTCTTTGCCTTTAGCATTTTGTTCTTTGCATTTTAAATACCCAACCGAGATGATTTATTCCGGTTGGAAGAGTGGATGACTTGTTCGACATAGGATTCCCAACCGAGATAATTTACTCCGGTTGGAAGAGTTGATGACTTGTTCAACTAGGATTCCCAACCGAGATGATTTACCCCCGGTTGGAAGCGTTGATGACATGTTCAACTTAGGATTCCCAACCGAGATGATTTATTCCGGTTGAAAGAGTTGATGACTTGTTCAACTTAGGATTCCCAACCGAAATGATTTACTCCGGTTGGAAGAGTTGAAGACTTGTGCAACTTTGAAGATCCCAGCCGAGATGATTTATTCCAGTTGGAAGAGTTGATGACTTGTTCAGCTTGGGATTTCCAATCGCGATGGTTATTCCGATTGAAAGAGTTGATGGTTTGTTCAACTCAGTTCTTTTCAACCGAGATGTTTACTCCGGTTGAAAGAATTTATGGTTTGCTCAACTTAGATGTTCTCAACCGAGATGTCTACTCCGGTTAGATTAGTTAGTTAAAGTGGTTTGCCCCGCCGAGATATCTTGTTCGGCTGAAGTTATGAGGCTTAAAAACCGCACAAACACTTAATGAAATTAAAGCTTTTTCATTGATGTAAAAGTAGTACAAAAGGAGGGGCAGAGAGCCCGATTACATATGCAAAGCAAAAAATGGAAGAAAAAGAGAACTACACCAGGGGGGAAAGATTGGAGAATTCGTCGTCAGCTGCTTCCAGGTCGACTGTAGTTCGCTCTTGGACACCGGCCTCAGTTTCTCCAGGCTGCTCCTCGCCGCTTCCCTCATTGGCATTGACCTCGGTTTCTTTGGCAAGCTCTTCATCGGCCTCAGCTTGCAACGCGCTGAAGACGTCATTGGCATAAGGCACGAGGCAGACCGGTAGGAAGGCAGCCGGGGGAGTGGCAAATACATCGGTGTCAGGACCTTGACCGAGATGTTCGCAAGCTGACTTCCAGCCCGCTTTGAAATAGATGTCTTGGGTGGCAAAGACTTACTTTTTGTAGCTGTCCTCGGCCTCCTTAAAGCCGGCGTTATTGGCATCCTCAAGCTCTTTTTTCCTTGACTTCTTAATTGCATCCAGCTCGGCCTGGAGCTCATCCCTCTCCTTCTCGGCCTCACCAAGCTGGCCGAGCAACTTGGTGTTGTCAGCATTAGCAATCTGAAGAGAGGACTTTGCTCAGCCGAGCTCGGTCTGAAGGCTTTGGACTTGGCTGGCAGTGTCGTTGGCCTTTTGCCGCAGTCGATGGATTCGCTCCATAACCAAGTGTTGCTTCTGGATGGCCTGCAAGAAGAAAATTGGATAAGTTTGGAAACCGTTCAAACACTTGTGAAAATTTGAGTGGCAGTTTGAGACTCATACCCTGGTCATGGACTTCACGGCCGACTTCACCAGCCGGGTGTCTGGAACATGGTCGCTTCCGACCACGTCGCTCGGTAGGAGAAGGGCTTTAGAGAGGTCAAAGGCAAGAAGATATTCTTTGTCTCCCTTTACGGAGGCCGTTGCCGGGATCTCCTTGCCCCGGTGCTTGAGCTGCGGTCGCCATGCTAGCGTTGGGTCTACGGTGACGGTTTGTTGCTCGGTAGTCAGCTCTTCAACCAGCTCGGCAGAAGGATCTGCGCGAGGCCTTTTCCCAGCTTGGCGGGCTTCTTGCCGAGCTTGACCGGCGGCTGGAGAAGCCAACGCCACCACGGCGCCGTTTGATTGACCGGCGGCTAGAAAACGGGTGACAACGCTCGGTATCTCGGCGGAAGTTGCAGTTATGAGGTTTTTGATGCGGCTTCTTTTTGCCATCTCCTCGGCTTCTGTCAACCGAATTAGTGAGACGTCAGGCAAAGTTGGGTCTGGAAGAGGTGATGGAGCGCGGAGAAAGTCTGTTACTTTACTCCGGCGTGGTGCCGAGTATCTGTAGGTTGGCATGTAACCGAGCAACTCGTTGCAATCCCGGTGGTTGTAACGGAGTACGGTGCGGATGGCTTCAACGTTGGGGTATTGGTAGTTGGCTTGCAAGGCTTGAATAGCTGCAGGAGAAACAAGAAAAATGGTTAAGTATAGAATAATATAGAGGAACAATTGACCGAGCAAAAGCAGACCGGCTTACATGTGGAACCGAAGTTCTTGCTTATGAACCAGCCCGGTATCTCGGCTGTTTCATAATTACCAGTCACCCAGAAGAAATCGTCATCGTACAGGTCCTTGTCCGGTGTACTGGTCACTATTTTTTCTTTGCCCAGCCTAATCTTAAGGTAATAGGCGAGACCATCACCGGTGTGCCCAAGAGTGTACTGCCGCAATATCTCGGCTAAGCCTAAGTTTGTGCCTAGCCGGTTGTTAAGTTCGTGCACACCGTTTATTATTCGGTAGGTGTTGGTGGACACTTGAGTGGGTGCAAGCCCGGTGCGGCGTAGGAACTCGGTGATCAATGGGTTGGGTGGGAAACGAAGGCCTCCTTCGACAATTGATAGCACGGTGAAGGGGCACTCCTTTCTACCCCAAGACGTTGTCTCAATTTCTGTAAGCTCAAGGTGGACATCGGCTGGGATGCCGTACTCCTCCCTAAACGCAACTAGGGCAGCCGGAGTATCTACGAGAAATCGATATTTCCCCATGAACGACCGGCTAAATTAGCTCGGCTGAGGAGGTTTGGCACTGATTGGTGATTGTTGGTTGCTCGGTCTTTGGGAGCCTCAGAAATGGTCAGGGGTCCCCTTGGACTCTGTGGGAAAAGGTTGTCAATTGTAAAAGGAAGCGTGGTCGCGCGAAACGGGCTTGACTTTAGCTCGGTCATTGATTGTGCCAAACCACCTCGGTTGTGAAGGTTAGCCAAGGAGCCCAGTCGTTCAAGCGGACCAGACATTAGCCTGGTCGATCGACCGAACCCTTTGCCTACCCCGGTTTCCACTAAGGTTGGGACAAACAGGTTATTTGCTCGGTCAGATTGGCCTTTTGGATCAAATGGAGACCTGGAGCCCGGTCCGCTCTAGATTTTCAGTGTTCTTCAAGAAAAATGAAGAACACCATTCACAGTGGGAGGTTTGGGATGGTTCTTAAGACTAATGCCCTAGAAACTATGTTTTAGTGCCCTAATGTGTGAAATATTAAAGAAGATAGCAACAAAAGAGGAGTTGAAGGGCTTACCAGTGAAGGGCAGTGACTTTTCCTTCGAGCACGAGCTCAAGAATGGTGAGAGAAGAAGGGCAGCAGCTCTGGGACGCTTGAGACGGAAGATGGTCAGTAAGAATGAAACAGAGAGAGACGGGGCACGTATATAGCCCCAATTGCCACCCAAATTCGAATTTCATGCGACGGCTGGTTGGCTGCTCGAGGACCAACGGGAGAACGCCACGTGTCCCATTGATGGCAGCGTCAGAATTGAAGTGACAAGAAGGTCAGGTGAGGCGTCGACCGAGCAAGCGAAAGAGACAGGAAGGTCAGGTGAGGCGTCGACCGAGCAAGCCGAAGAACCACAGATCGGGCAAGTTTGAATTCATGCATGTCGACTAGCCCGATTGCCGATTAGTAAATTGAGGACCGAGGAGGTGATACCCCGGTCGGAATAGGTAATCTCAGTCACGCTCCAGCGGACGGAATTAAGGGGCAATTGAGAGGGAGATTAATGATCTGAGATTGGGCCGTGGAATTAGCCGGACAGATTGGGCCGAACGAGGTTGGGCCGAGGTATTTGGCTCCGAGATTGGGCCGTGATCTTGCTTGGTAATGGCAAAGGCCTTGTGGAACCGAGCTACCTGATTTCGTTGGCACGAAGACCGGGCAGGTTAAGGTTCAGTCAGGTAAGGGTTCCACAGCTCACGCGTTGCTCGGTTGTAATACATGCGCCCTTAGCTCGGCACGACCAAGGTGATCAATCTCCATCTCGGCTTCGTTGGAATGCAGTCGAGAACGGCTAGAAATGAGCTCGGTTGGAGGAGCATTACGCCGACAAGTGCGCTTGGGCTCGAAGTGGAGTATGGCCATTGGTAGCCGAGATAACGTTGCCCGGCTGCCGAGCTCCCAGAAGAGTAGGCTGGCAATTGGGTTAGGTGATGCTCAGCAAGATTTGTGCTGACAGATGGGATAGCAGCTCCATGTGTTGAGAGACGAATGTGACTGGATTTGGGGCGCAGAAGGTATACAAGCAAGTCTGCGCCCCCCATGCTTAGACGGATGATATTTGGTGAGACATACACTAAACACAATTCTCTCCCTTCTCTCTATCTATCCCCTGGTGTGTGTTCTAACTTGACCGTCGGAGGGGTTTTCCGGCCACACACCGCCGGGTAGCTCACCGCCTTTGTATACGCAGGTGATCGGATAGAAGCGGAGCTTGTAAGAAGGGAGTACGGGCTTGCCTGAATATTTGCTCCCCGTACAATATTATTTGAAAATGGATGACGTGTATTGAGGGAAAAAAAAAATTGAATTGAGTGTAAATGTGTTATTTATTTATTTTTACTTTTTAAGAAAATAGTAAATGCTAATAAAATAACTCGTTTGATAATTGATGAAAGTAATTTTTTTTGTTATAAAGAAAGTTTATGGGAGGCTTTTAAACTTCGGTGGTACTGTACGTACTAATTAATATATCAATTAGTGTATCAATATATGTTATGACATTATTACTTCAAAATTAAGACCTCACTCTTTATACAAATTATAAATATTCAAAACCTCTAAAATTATGCCATATTATTTGTTTGTACACTAATTAGTATACCAATTGGTGATATATCATTATTATTTAAACTTTTGCATTTTGGCAAAATATAATCATATCCCTTACCAAAGGTAGAGTTTTATTGACAATAAAATGGTCTTTGCACTATTCTAAGATTTCCTTAAAAATTATATTTTCTATAAGATATACTATTTAGGCAAACCAAGCACAAAACTTATTTTGGCTTGTTTATTCAAAACATACTTTTTTAGATATAGCTAGAGAAGGCCTAAATGAGTAATGATATACCAATCAAAAAAACTTATAGAAATGTTATACAGAATGGCATATGACAGATAGTGATTTTTCATTTATTATTTTGGTCATCATTTATAAGACCAATGCTACTGTCTACTTACATTCTTACTAACAATTTTATTAGAAATATACATGTCTAAATATCATTGGATGTCTAAACATACATGTCACTGCTACATCATTCTTGTAATAAATTATGTACGAAAATTTTGGTAGTTTAGCATTTTCCGGCCCCAGTCTGATAGGAAATCAAGCAGACTACCAACTGGAGGCAACAGTTGGGCAAGCAACAAACCCATAAACACAAACAAATCGAAGTAAAACCCTTGACATGATGTAGGGGCTTGAAAAATGCATTTTATTATTGACCCCTTAAATCCCTATAAACAAAAAATATAGCAGTTCAATATACTTCTGCTGACAGGGAAGGGAGGGAGGGAGGGAGGAAAAGGAGAGATTCCGAAGCTGGAGCGAGGAAAACTGTCATGAACTACAGACAACAACTTAGGAGAATACAAAAACAAACCAAGTTGGAATTCCATCCAAAACTTGTCTCTTTTAGTGAAAAGTTCCTACTTCTGCCTCTTATATATCTTTGCCAAGAATGATTTCAGCACTGCCTGTACTGCTTTACTAGGATGAGCTTCAATGGAGTTGATTAGCTTCTCGTAACTCTTGCTCTCGTACTCCTCAAATGCACCCTATAACAAGAATGAATAACACGATTAATAATGAAATGTTGCAGTTTCGTTTCCGACATATGCATGTAACAAACACAAAATGCTCATCAATTGGATAGGCATGGCAAGTCCTCTTGCTTTCAACGTGGTAAGTGTTATAAGCTCCTTCTCCCTTTTCTACATGTTACCGAATTTCCAAACACTAAAAACATTCCTGTTTACTACAGCTTAAATGGGCTACTTATAACTTCTTTTTTAAATTTTCAAATTTGGATTATGTGTCACCATTTGTAGTAACTTCTCTGCTCACAGCTTATTTGGTAAAAATAGCTTTAAAAAAAATATATAAAATAAATAAATAAATAAAAACTGATTATCCTGAAGATGGGGGAAGGTTCTTCTAGATTCTGCTCATAGATAATCAACTTTTAGTTTAGAATAAGGTGCACCAAACAGGCCCTATGTTAAATCAGAAGAGTAAAGGCAGGATAAAAGACACCTGAAGATGGAGAGCATTATAAAGTTCCTTCACTTTTGCAACACAAGTTGGATCAGCTTTTCCATAGTTCTCCTGTAAATAAAATTAAAAAAAAAAAAAAAACCCACTTAGATGAGCAAAGCAAGTACCTGTTACAGCAAATAATAGGAGGATAATATGCTTCCTTACCTTTAAAAACTTCTTTTGTTCATCATTAGAAAGTTCCATTGCTTTCACGACCAACCAAGAACACTTGAAGTCTTCAATATCTGTCCCAATCTGATAATGCAAAAGATCAAAGTAAGCCTCTAGGTCTCCAAAAAAACAAATGAGAGATTTACAGTCAAGACAAACAGTGGAACCTACCTTTCCAATCACCTCAGGCGCACCAAAACAATCCAGGTAATCATCCTACACATATAACATTAGATAATTGATTATCAGGAAGAGAAATAGATATTCTTTGTTTGAATGCAAGAAGACATAAGAGGAAGAATGAGAAATTTCAAATCTCATAGCAGTATGGTGGTCGAGTTGCTTTCAAGGAAAAAACCATCCTATGCAAAAAGAACTTGCCTGCACTTGAAAATAGGTTCCCATTTCAATAAGTACATTCTTTACATCATTATGATTTTCCAGATCCTCGCCTGACATAAGCAGTGCACATGCCACCTGGGTTCACATGGTAACAAGAAGCAAATTAAACTCACATAGATTCACTAAACCCTGTTGTAGACTTGGATCAGAAGAAGCAGGAAACTTCGAATTAAAGATGCCCCCAAAAAAAAAACTTGATATGTTTCCAGGAAACATGGAACTATAAGGCAAAGGTCTAAGGTCTAGGCTTTGTAGATGAGGCATTAACTTTGCTTGTCAATCATTTATCAAACTTGAAAATACTTTTTAAGCATTGAAAGCAAAACAAGATGTGACTCTCAATAGGAACATATCATTCTTGAAAACATGGCCATTAATAGTAGACTACGCAGCACAGACACAGAGACAGATAGGTAAATTTTCAAAAAATACAGGACATGATATGTTAGGGACACATTCAAAAAATATAATTTTATATATTTATTATAAGTCATATTTTTAAATATTTAATATGTATTTATGTCAAATATTTAATTTTATCAACTTTAGATATGTAATTTTAGTAAAAAAAATTAAAAATTTTATTTAAAAAAAAAAAAAAAAAATTTCTCAGCGTGTCCTTAACATGTCCTCCGCGTGTCCCTAGCGTGTTTGTAGCGTGCCCCTGCGCGTCCTCAGCGTGTCCGTAATGTGTCACAAGTGTCCCAGAGTGTCCAACACGTGTCTAGAGCGTATCCGGTGCGTGTTTGTGTCCAACATGTGTCAGACACTCATACATAGCTTCCGGAGTGGTGTCGGGGCTTCACAAATAGTAGAAATCCCAAATGTGGAGCAGTGCCGTTGTAAAAAATGTAAAGAGATGTATCACTATTTTCAATTTTCAAGACAATGAAGAGTCCCATATTTATATGTGAGGTATTTTGAATTGAGAACTTTGTTAAGGCAAAGATAACTAGCACAAACATGAACCATCCTTCATAGAACAACATGAGTTATGAGTGCGATACGAAAAATAATTTTTACTCACTGGCAGGTAAAATGAGTAGTAAGCGGTTTTGTACTGAACAATCCGATGGTGTCTGCATTAAAACAAAATCATTTGTGCAATTATTAAAATACAAATATGGACATCTTTTCAGGTTGAAAATCAAGTTAGAAAAATAAAATAAAATAAAATAAATTAGAATTATCACTTACAGAGAAATTGAATACTTCGATAAATCTTTCTCTCCTTCTAGTGTGGTGATCAAATCTATCATCTGTCCACAAGCTGTCTGAAATTCTACCTCATTGAATAAATCCAGCAGATCCACATAATAAGGCTTTCCTTTGAAATGCTTTTTGAGAATTCTAGGGATATGGTTGCGGAGAATTACGCCATCATTGGCAGCAATCAAACCAATCTACAACAAAAATTTCATTAGTTCAAAACTCGGTCCAATCAAAATAACAATCATAAGCATGTTAGTTAGGCAATAAATAAAAGAGGATCACACACCTTTGGCAGTTTGTACCAACATGGTTGACCTCGGCGTGTCTGAGAGTTATCCATAATATCATCAAGAACAAGAAAATATGCTTGGAGCTGCAAGAATCATTGTCAAGAAGTGTTCAAATTACCATGCAACGTAATACTAAAAAATATTGAATTGAAAAAAGACAAAAAAATGCAAGATTGACCACAAACAGTAAGAAGCATGGACACGGACACGTGACACAACACGGACACACAGACACGTAAATTTTTTAAAAAATGCAGAACACGACACGTTGAGGACACATTCAAAACATATATTTTTATATTTTTATTATATGTATATTTTAAAATATTAAAAATGTATTTTATGTCAAATATTTAATTTTATCACATTTATCAACCTTAGGTATGCTATCTTAGTAAAAAAATTAAAAAATTTAATTTTTTTTGAAAAAAATAGTACTGAACATGTCCCTAACATGTCCTCAGCATCGTGTCCTCAATGTGTCCCTTGCGTGTCCTCAAGTGTCTCAGCGTGTCCGCAATGTGTCCAACTCTTTCTAGCGTGTCCGACACGTGTCCGGAGCATGTCCAGCAGTTGTCCGTGTCCGACACGTGTCGGACACCTGTACACGACCTCCAGAGAGGTTTCCGTGCTTCATAGGTGAAGATGCTATAAAGCCATACCCATTCAATGCACCACCCAAGGGCACATGCAAGAAAAATTTCATCATCGGTTAATTCCTTTCCTTCTTTCAGCAACTTATAGCTGTCAATAACAGAGAGGCCTCGGTTCAGCTTTCCTGCAGACAAAACAAATCACTGTGAGCTGTAAAACTAATACAATAAATACCTAATAAATATCTTATATGTAATCATCTTAAATTATATTTGTTCTCCTTCCATGGAATGCAAATTCTTGCACAAACAGATCATCAAAATGAAGTAGAAAATCTCTTAATATAAAATGATGTAATTATTTTGTTCTCACCTCCAGGGACATTGTAGTCTAGCATCTGCAACAAAAAGGGGGCACAGAATGATGGTTAGGATACAGAAATGAGAGTAACTTAATGAAAGGGTAAAGAAACAATAGATTTCAAAGAGAAAAAGGATTAAAAACTTACAAGGATTAAATGCATTAGACAATACATAAATAAGTACACAAATAGATACAACTGTTAACTTCAAAGTTCAATTAAATTTGTTTAAGGCATTCATATAAGAAGGTTCATAAGGTGCGTTGTAAATTATTAATTCCCTATGATTGTGAATGCTCACACACACGCAAACATCCAAGAAATTTATCAAAGCGAATGTAAATTCATACACTCGTGTGCGTGCACACATCAACAATCTATCCGAGTAAACGTGGGACATTTTGGTTGCTGCCCTTAAAGGGGCCCAAACATATAATCAGGGAATCTCATTCTTGCATCCACACAACTAAATTGACCACTACCTATGAAGTATGGACTCGGACACGTTACATAACACGGATATGCTGACATGACAATTTTCAAAAAATGCAAGACTCGACACGTGGGGGATACATACAAAATATATAATTTTATATATTTATTATATGTCATATGTAAGAATATGTCATTCAAAGATAATAATAAAAAAAAATGCAATATAACACTGTTTTATAAATTTACATTGTTTTGTTTCATTATGGTTTCCTAAGTAATTTATTTCAAACTTATAATTAGTTTCATGTGTGTCTGATCGATGGACACGTGTATTTAAGCAATAAAAACGTGTATCCTCCAAGTGTCCGAAGAGTGTCCGTGTTTAAAAAACTTTCCAAAAAATAGAACATGTTTTCGACACGGATACACCACGGATATGCCACCTTCTTAGAAGTGTCCGTGCTTCTTAGACCATAACAAATGAAAATTTCGATACTGGTTTTACGTGGCAACAAGACAATTCCCAAATTTCCATTTTACAAGCATCTCCTCAAGCTAACAATTCGTCACAGTAGACAAAATTTCATAAGCAACTCAAAGATTTTTTGTTTGTTGAACTAGGCATTTAACGTAACGTAACGTAACAAATTCATAACATTTAACGTTTTTTGTTTGTTGAGTTGGGCATTTAACATAACGTAATGTAATAAATTCATCACGGTAACGGTTTTTGTTTATTGAGCTGGGCGTTAAATGTACACATCAATATCATATAATGAATTCACACTATAGTAGTATCAAGTGCTCTCATGATATGAAAAAAATTCACAAATCCATGTTTCGAGAAGTGTCCAACGAGTTTTGGTGGTCTAACACAGACACGACACCGATACGCCACAAATATTCCACCTTCTTAGAAGTGTCCGTGCTTCTTAAACCACAACAAATGAAAATTTCTATACTGGTTTTACATGGCAACAAGACAATTGCCAAATTTCCAATTTACAAGCATCTCCTCGAGCTAACAATTCATCACAGTAGTTAAATTTTCATAGGCAGCTCAAAGATTTTTTGTTTGTTGAGCTGAGCATTTAACGGAATGTAACGTTTTTTATTTGTTGAGCTAGGCATTAAATGTCCACATCAATATCATATAATGAATTCACACTATAGTAGTATCAAGTGCTCTCATGATATTAAAAATAAAATAAAAAATCATAAATCCTTGTTTTGAGGAGTGTCCAACTAGTTTTGGTGGTCTAACATGGACACGCCACGGATATGCCACGTTTTTAGAAGTGTCCATTCTTAGACCACAACAAATGAAAATTTCTATATAGGTTTTACGTAGCAACAAGGCAATTGCCAAATTTCCAATTTACAAGCATCTCCTCAAGCTAACAATTCGTCACAGTAGACAAATTTTCATAGGCAACTTAAAGATTTTTTGCTTGTTAAGCTGGGCATTAAATGTCCACATCAATATCATATAATGAATTCACACTATATTAGTATCAAGTGCTCACGTGATGTTAAAAAAAAATCACCCGTCCATGTTTCTAAAAAAATCACAACCAATAAAAATTATATGTCGATTAATACGAGATTGATGATTGTGGTTGAAATTTGAAACATATTAGGAAATAAGATATTGCCCCAAATGAATCGTAATGATGACTCACCAGATTTGGCAGAAATTATTTAGTAGGTTAGATCTGTCCACCATTTCCTTATAATATGTTTTTTGAGCTAATGAATCATAATGATAAACTCAAAGATTTTTTGTTTGTTAAGTTGGGCGTTACATGTATTGTTTTTTATTTGTTGAGCTGGGCATTAAATGTCCACATCAATATCATATAATGAATTCACACTATAGTAGTATCAAGTGCTCTCATGATGTGAAAAAAAAATCAGAAATCCATGTTTCGAGGAGTGTCTAACAAGTTTTGGTGGTCTAACACGGACACGCCACAGATTTGCCACCTTCTTAGAAGTGTTTGTGCTTCTTAGACCACAACAAACGAAAATTTCTATACTTGTTTTATGTGGCAACAAGACAATCGCCAAATATCCATTTTACAAGCATCTCCTCAAGCTAACAATTCATCAAAGTAGACATATTTTCATACGCAACTCAAAGATTTTTTGTTTGTTGAGCTGGACATTTAACGCAGTGTGACAAATTCATCACAGTAACGTTTTTTTGTTTGTCGAGCTAGGCATTAAATGTCCACATCAATATCATATAATGAATTCACACTATCATAGTATCAAGTACTCTCATGATGTTAAAAAAAATCACAAATCCATGCTTCTCCAGAATAAACTAGGCGAGAAAAGAAAATAAATGATTGTGGTTTCTCAATAATAATTTGTTTGGATGAGCAGAAAAGAAAAGAGAATAGAAGTACCTTCTCATTTTCTTTGCTTTGAATTTAGACTGACAATTTAGGTATTACAAAAATTTCATATTCAGCAGATGCTGTTTCTTACCAATTTTATGAGAAATGGGAGTGTTTTCTTTTTCTCCATCTCTCCCTTTCACAAAATTTCTCATCTCATCAATCATCCAAACAAGTGATAATTGGTCCTTTTTTCTCTTATTCTTTCCTTTTCTCACCAAACCCCTCAATCAAAACGCACTGTAAAATTTCATGAATCTGTCATTCTACTCTCTATTACTCCACCACAATATTTATTTACTGCAATATTTATTTACTTTTTGGTAAAATTATCAGATGCAGCGAACAATTTGTGACAAATTTTCATAGGCAACTCAAAGTTTTCCTTTCTACCAACCCCAATCACCCACCTATTTCCCCACTTCTTTTCAGGGTAAAGTACAATAAACCCATAAAGTTTTGCTTGTTGACCTGACTATTTAAGTTTGAGGAGACATTAAAATGTCCATTTCAATATCATATACTGGATTCAAACTATAGTAGTATCACGTGCTCTCATGATGTATTAAAAAAATAAAAAATAAAAAAAAATCACAAATCTATGCTTTTCAATAATAAATTTCATTATAAACTGGATTCAAACTATAGTAGTGTCACTTGTTCTCATGATTTAAAAAATATTTTTTAAAAAAAACTCACAAATCCATGCTTTTTCAAGTAATAAATTTCATTATATACTGGATTCAAACTACACTAGTATCAAGTCATCTCATGATGTAAAAAAAAAAATTAAAAATTCACAAATCTATGGTTTTCAAGAACAAATTTGACGTTTCATTCATTCTACTATATTTCAATCTACAGCAATTTTTTTAATGATTTATTTTGGTGAAATCAAAGTACTCATCTTTCTAATTAGATCATTGACTTTCAATCACAACAATTAAAAACCCAAAAAAACATACATAACACAAAAGCTCAATTGAACCAAAAAAAAAACATAGAAATCCCCCTAAACTTTAGCATTAAGAATCTTTTCAAACAAACCATGTCCATTTTTTTATATAAAAAAACCCAACAAACAAGTGAAAGATATAATTGGAAAAGACTGAAAACAAAAAGGTAATTTAACAAGATTAATGCATTTATGCTACCAAAATAAACATAAAAATGAAAAATAAAGAGAGAGAGGGAGAGAGAGAGAGAGAGAGAGATTTGTTTATAGTTCATACTCGGTCGACCCATTGACGAGAATCATCGGTGAACTCGAAAGCAGGGTCATTGAGAAGCTCCGATTTCAGGGAAGTGTACACTTCCAGGAATTTCGACTTTAGATCGCTCATTGTTTTCACAGAGAGACAGAGAGATTGGATGGCGAATCCTGGTCGTCCGTTTGAGTTTGATGGGAAGAGAGAGAGTGTGTGGAGCCAATGGAGGGAGAGAGAAGTGTCCTTTATAGAGGGGGAAGATGGTTGAAAACGACGCCGTCTCTATTGGAATCTGTTAATATAAACGGTCTGCTCACCTCCCTCATGGACCTCATGTCTCCTGGGTAATTATTCCCTACTATCGCAGCCATCCTCATTAATCAACCACAACAAATTTTATGAGAAATTTTTATATGCCGATAGGATATCACGTGCCACTATTTTTTACTAATCACAAATATATATATATCCCCTATTATTTCTTAAGTACCCAACATAATTATAGTAAATCCTACTGTTAAAATTAATCACAATAGTAAAAGATACCATATGCATATATCATATTCGCATACAAAAATTACTCAAATTTTAGAATAAATTACAAAGAAAAATGCTAGCGATATCAACAAAATTACCAAGAAATGTATCAAATCACTCACATGGGTGTGAGACTCACATCTATGTGAGTGTTTGATAAATTTTTTGATAAAAAATTTGGTGTCTTTAGTATTGTTGAATTACAAATATATTTTTTGAGATTTGTTGAAAATATGACTTGCCTTGTGTGATTTTGAAAATTAAAAATACCCTCTTATGGTAATTTTTTATTTAATAGAATTAACAGAAAAAAAATAAAATCCTTAACTATTCTTCTATGTAATAATAAAATGGGTCTGGCTTTGGTCCAGTCCACCATCGGACTGAACCGTGCTGTTGGGCCTGTGGGGACCCACCACGGGTCCCGTTTTGAAAATACGAACCGTTCAATGTATAGAACTCATCGAGTACTATATGCCTGTGAAAAATCACGTTGATCGGATATCGATAGCTATGTGATCAAAACAGTTTTTTATCAACCGTTAATTTATTCACCGTCCATTTTTTTTATACAAAACTGATTTGATCACATAGCTATCGATATCCGATCAACATGATTTTTCACAGGCATATAGTACTCGGCGATTTCTACACATTGAAACGGTTCAGATTTTCAAAACGGGACCTGTGGTGGGCCCCCACGGGCCCAACAGCACGGTCCAGTCCGATGGCGGACTGAACCAAAGCCAGACCCTAATAAAATCAGCAATGCTAGAGACACCAAGAGATTATCAACAGTTTTACCAAATGTCTTGCATGGGTATAGACACACCCATGCAAGATATTTGGTAGAAATTTTGATAAATTCCTTGAGGTCCTTTTCTAATAAAATTACTTGGATTATTAATTGAAATATATTCATGACATCATTAAAAATAATTAATTAATTTGATGATTTATTAATAAAAAAAAGTTATTTGTTATACAATTAAAAACTTGAAAAGACAGAATATAATTTTTAAAACTATAAGGGACAACTTGTATTTTAAGTAAATTTCAAGAGGTGTATTTATAATTTACTCAAAAATTTATATATACAAAATAGAGAATCACTCACTTAATATATATTTATTGTTATTTCTTTTAGTAAAAAAATAGTTCATGACAACATTATATGATAGTTTGAAATTATTTAATAAATTTTCATGTGTATCTGTTGTAAGATTTTTTATTTTTTAGTGTTTTGGAACATTTTTCAATTTTTAAATTACACTTTGCACTTTTATAAATTATATCAAATTACATTCTAGCTCTTGCATTTCAATTGTGATATTCAAATATTGATATATATTAGTCAAAAAGTTACTAAATTAACTAAAAAGCCAATAATCCAAACCAAAATGTCAAAAGATTCTCTTTTCTCTCTACTTTTTACATATATTTTCGTAAAAAGTCAAAAAATCATCCCAAACTTACTAACTTTTTTTAGCTCATATTTTAACCAAATAACTAAAAAATTATTAAATTAACTTGTTCCCAAACAAGATCAAATTGACAAAACTCATCACTTGTCACTATAAAAATTAACCCACCCATTGTGCAATGACAATTTTTCGTTAGTTTTTATAATGGATCTAGACACAGAAAATATTGACATTTGACTGAAAAGTGTAGAGATCTCCTTTTGTTTTTTAATAATCGATTTTTTTTAATTTATTTAAATTATTTCTATTTTATAAGTTGTAAGTAGAAATTATATCAAACAAAAACAAAAAATAAAATAAAATAAATGTAATAAGCCATAAGTTGCACCAAACACTCACCAAGCTCATGGTGTGGGAATTGCAAATTTGCCATTAAAATGGTGTAAAATTAGGATTTTCTTCCTCTCTTCCTCACTTTTCTTGTTTTTATTTTAATTATTTTTGTGGTCCTAATGACTCTAAACATGGTCAAATTTGCAACATTTTTGCTTTCTCTGCTGCTTAAGAATCATAAAATTTCTCCAAGTATTTTGGCCTTTTTAAAAGTCATAACTATATTATTTGTGGATGGCCATTCGGATATAAAATTCAAAATCTCACAATAAAAAATTGGCATTCTTTTTTTAATTGACACACTTTTTTGACCTTTTGGATGTGGTGTTTAAGTAAACCCATTGCTTTTATTTTGCCAACTATTCAACTTCCATTATATATAATTTAGCAAAATAAAAATTATAAAATAATTTTTTATTATTAGTAATTTACTCAAGACAATGATAGTTTTATTAAGATTACTGCATTTATGTAAATATTAATGAAGTAAATATTTTGTGCGCATTGCACATCTTAGTCTTATGCTTTTCTTTGATGTTGGATTTATCAACAAAATTGAAAAGGAAAAAAAAAACATACCAAAAGAAAATGAATTTAAAGAAATTGATTTATATATATTTTTGATTGAATTAGGAAAATGAGAAGAAAATAAATATGTATTTATATTTTAAAAAATCATTTATTTGTCTAGTTGCCTATAAAAAATAAATACATATAAGTAATTTCATTTTCCATTCATTCTTTTCTTAATAAGATCTCTTTTGGGAAGTGGTTTATAAGTCAACTTTTTGACTTATTTGAGTCATATCAACTTTTTACTTTTTATACGTCTTTTCATAATAAATAAATTTATTTAGCACTTCCCAAAATAATCCTAAATTTTAGTATCATTAATAACCGAATAATTAAGATTTGGGATGGCTGCTGTACGGCGGTGCACAACGTCACTGTTGTTAGTGGCGAAGCCACAAAGGGTCCAGGGGAGTCACGTGCCCCCTTGGGTTTTGGAATAATTATTTTTTATTTTATTTTATTTTTTTTTGTAAGCATAAAGAAGATATTTTAAAGGAAAATTTACCCATAAGTCCTAATTTCTGAAAAGTTGAACCATTTAGTCCTAAAAGTTTTCTTATGCTCCATTTAGTCCCATTTGCACATCAATCTAATGTTTGAAACATTAATCTGATGTTCGAAATCTAATGTTCGAAACATTAATCTGATGTTTGAAATCTAATGTTCGAAACATTAATCTAATGTTTAAAACATTGTAATGGGACCTTTCAGTTTATAAAAAAACTTTTAGGACTAAACAGTATATAAGTTATTAATTTGGGATTTATTGGTGCATCCCCTTATTTTAAATAAAAAAATTATAAAATATTATTTAGAGTGAAATATCAATTAGTGTGTTTGGTTTTAGTTTTCTGAATTCAGCTTTTTGAAAACTGAATTTTTAATTTTTTGTGTTTTTTTTGTTTTTAGTAAATATTTTTTAAATTTTAAGTATTTTTTTTACTTTTTTAGATGCACCTTACTCATATGTATTTAAAATAGTAAAATATTTTAAAAAAATAATAAATACATAAAAATACGAAAATGTACTAAATTTTCATATTTTTTTTATATTTTTTGGTATTTAGTATATTTTTTAAAGATTTTTTTCACAAATATTATACTTTTTAAGTGCATTTATGTTAGATGTGTCTAAAAATTAAAAAAAAAGATGCTTAAAATATTAAAAAAGTTCATTTAAAATATTAAAATACGAAAAATAAAAAAATAAAATTTTTTAAAAACTGGAACCAAACAAGCTGAATATGACATTTTTAAAATTATGAGAATAATAATGGTTGTTTTCTTATTAAAAATAAAGATATTACGATAAGTCATATTATTATTTATGAAAATTTTAATACTATGGTGATATCTATCATTATTGACATATAATTATAATTAATCTCAATGAATATATGAAATTTATTAAATTGTTAGTTGCATTTGACATGTGTGATTCATCCTCTATGTATTTATTTACTATTGATTGGTGACATCATATGTTAATGATGACGTGATATTATTATTATATTAAATTTTTACTGAAATTTCGTATAAAAAATTACTTTATCATTATATAATTTATTTTAACACTTATATCCATGACCTTTTATATATATATATATATATATATATATATATATATATATATATATATATATATATTGTCCATAATATACTAGTTACAAATAATATAAATTTTTATTGATAAATCTCATTTAGAAGTGTTTTAACTCAAGAAGTTCATGAAGGAATTTTTTAACCCATTTAGTCCTATGTATGTATAGTTTTATTCCATAAAATCATTTTTCTTGATTTACACTATTTTGTTGGACACTTATGCCCTTATATTTAATTTTAATACCCTTATATATATTTTTTGAACAGTTAGCAATTTTATGATGTGAACATTCATATTTTAAAATTCACATTGGTAGGAATGTAAAATTGGCCCGTGGGCGGCCCGAAACCTGCCCGCGAGCTGGGGCGGGCCCGACCCGTTGACAATGTGAATATTCACATTGACATGTTAACATTCACATTAATAGGAGTGTAAAATTGGCCCGCGTCCTGTGGCGGCGCGAAACCCGCCGACGGCCCATGGACGGCCCGGGCGGGCCCGATCCAGCCCGTTGACAATGTGAATATTCACATTGACATGTTAACATCTACATTGATAAGAGTATAAAATTGGCCCGCGGCCCATGGGCGCCCAAAAGCCCCTCCCGCGGGCCTGGCCCGGCCTGTTGACAATGTGAATATTCACATTGACATGTTAACATTCACATTGATAGGAGTGTAAAATTAGCTCACGTCCTATGGCTGCCCGAAACCTACCCACGGCCCGTGGGCGGCCCGGGGCGGGCCCGGCCCAGCCTGTTAACAATGTGAATATTCACATTGACATATTAACATTCACATTGATAAGAGTATAAAATTAGGCAGCGGCCCAGGGCGGGCCCGACTCGGCCCGTTGACAATGTGAATATTCACATTGACATGTTAACATTCACATTGATAAGAGTGTAAAATTGGCCCGCAGCCCGTGAGCGGCCCGACCCGTGACATTGTGAATATTCACATTGACATGTTAACATTAACATTGATAGGAGTGTAAAATTTGCCCGCTGCTCGAAGCTTGCCCGCGGCCCGAGGTAGGCCTAGCTCGGCCCGTTGACAATGTGAATATTCACATTGACATGTTAACATGCACATTGATAGGAATATAGAATTGGCCCGCGGCTCGTGGGCTGCCTGAAGCCTTCCCACGACCCGGGGGAGACTCGTTTGGGTCCGGGCCCGAGCCGGTGGGTCAAGCCTCGGGTCGGGCCGATGGGCCTCGGCCGAGCCTCAGGTTTGGGTTGGGCTTAGGCAGGCCTGATCATTTTTTTTTAATTCTTTTTAATTTTTTCTACCAAAATTTTATTATTTTCCACAAAAAAAGACACTAGGCCTCAGCGCAGGCCGGGCCTCGGACCGAGCCTTGAATGGGCCTTAACCGGGCCGATGGGTCGGGCCGGGCTTCAAAGTGATGGCCCAGGCCCTAGCCTAAGGTCTCGGACTAGGCTCAAGCCCGGGCCCAAACGAGTCTTTCCCGAGCCATAGGTGGGCTTCGGGCAGCCTACGTTCTTTTTGACTATTCCATTAAGTCGTATTTGAGGTAAGAAGACTAAAATACCATTTTCATCTACTTATATTCTATTTAGTCCACATTATTTTCTTATATTTCAATAAGTCCTATGGGAGACATAATTACCAAAATACCTATAATGTAAATGTTCACATCGTCAATGTGAATGTTCATATCATCAATGGGTAGAGGCCCGGGCTGGCCCATATCGAGCCTCGTGGGTGTCCGAAAAAATCTGGGTCGGTCTGGCGCGGCCCACGGGCCAAAAAATTAGGCCCAGACCCTAGCCCTAGCACAAGGGTATTCGGGCTTTGGACGGGCCAATTGATCGAGCCTCGGGTCGGGCCGGTGGGCTTGGGCCTAGCCTCAAGCTTAGGTCGGGCTTGGGCGGGCCTGGCAATTTTTTTTTAATTCTTTTTAATTTTTTCTACCAAAATTTTATTATTTTCCACAAAAAAAGATATTGCGCCTCGGGCTAAGCCTCGGACCGAGCCTTGAATGGGCCTTAAGCGGGCTGATGGACCAGGCCAGGCTTCAAAGTGATAGTCTAGGCCCTAGCCTAGGGTCTCGGACATGCTCAGACCCGGACCCAAATGAGTCTGTCCCGGGCCGTGGGCGGGCTTCGGGCAGCCCACGGGCCGCGGGCCAATTCTACATTCCTATCAATGTGCATATTAACATGTCAATGTGAATATTCACATTGTCAACGAGCCGGGCCGGGCTTACCCCGGGCCGCGGGCAAGCTTCGGGCAGCGGGCAAATTTTACACTCCTATCAATGTTAATGTTAACATGTCAATGTGAATATTCACATTGTCACGGGTCGGACCAAGCCCGCCTCGGGCTGCGGTCGTGTTTTGGGCCGCCCACGGGCTTACACTCTTATCAATGTGAATGTTAACATGTCAATGTGAATGTTAACATTGTCAACGGGTCGGGTCAAGCCCGTTGGCCAATTTTGTACTCTTATCAATGTGAATGTTAACATGTCAATGTGAATATTCACATTGTCAACAGGCCGGGCCGAGCCCGTCCCGGGCCGTGGGCGGGTTTCGGGCAGCCACGAGGCGCGGGCTAATTTTACACTCCTATCAATGTGAATGTTAAGATGTCAATGTGAATATTCACATTGTCAATGGGCCGAACCGGGCCCGCCCCGGGCCACGGGCGGACTTTTGGCCGCCCATAGACCGCGGACCAATTTTGTACTCTTATCAATGTGGATGTTAATATGTCAATGTGAATATTTACATTGTCAACGGGCCGGACCAGGCCCGCCCCGGGCCGCCCATGAGCCGCAGACGGGTTTTGCGCCGCCACAGGACGCGGGCCAATTTTACACTCCTATTAATGTGAATGTTAACATGTCAATGTGAATATTCACATTGTCAACGGGCCGAGCCAACCCCAAACCTACTCAAATTTTTCTAGGCACCCACGAGGATCGACATGGGCCGGGCCTCTACACATTGACGATATGAACATTCACATTAACGGTGTGAACATTCACATTAGAAGTATTTTGGTAATTATGTCACCCATAGGACTTATTGAAACATAAGAAAATAATGTGAACTAAATGGAACATAAGTAGATGAAAAGGGTATTTTGGTCTTCTTATCTCAAATAAGACCTAATGGAATAGTCAAAAAGAATATGGATTAGATGGAATAAAACTCTTAGAAAGTGAATTTATCAAAAAAGCTCCCTATATATATATATTTATCTTTCTTGAAGTCAATCGTAAAAATTCATGTGAAATATTTTTTGTAAATTTTTTCAATGTTATAATTAAGTCCCCCCTCTAATTTAATTTCTTGGCTTCGCCATTGACTGTTGTGCAGCCAAATGGGTCCATTTCAATAATCCGAACCGTTCACATTTTAGAATACCTTAAGTAGAACATACCTGTAAAAAATCAAATTAATCGAATATTGTTTATCCTTTTATCCACTTACATTTGTATCTACAAAAATAAATAACAATTGTGATTTAAAGTATTAAAATGAATACAAATATGAGTGGATGAAAGGGTAAATGATATCTAATTAACTTGATTTTTTACAAGTATTTCTACATGTATTTTAAAATATAAACGATTTAAATTATCAAAATGAATCCTAAAATGAACTTATTTAACTGCACAATAGTAGCATCTGTGCACACCTCAAATCCAAATGAGTAACTTTGACAGCTAGCTTGTGCCTTGAACAGTTAGATGTTAAAATTATATTTTTGACCCAATGTTTAAGAATTTTTTGATCCTTGACTTTCCTTTTTTTTTTCTCTTTCTTTTTTTTTAATAGTAAAAGGCGTGATTACGAATGCAAAAATCGAGTATAAAATCAGACGCATAATATATGCAAATAAACAAACAAGATTTTTTAGCAGTGCCCTCACCAATGAATGTTATAAAATATTATTTATTTATATAAATTTTATGTTTCTTTATGTGTTTAATTTCTGCGTTGATAGCATAACGTTCAATTGTTCAAAAATAGCCAAAATTTTGAATCATAGACTCGGGGTGTTAATTATTTAATTCAGTTTTTGCAGTTCACAGATCATCGATGAATTGAAAATTGGTTGAGAGACCACATGACTAATTGATAACTCCAAGAACAGTCCCACTATTTTTGAATTTATTAATTCTCACCTACCCAAGCAAGAATCCAAAATGCTTCGGAGAAATTCAAACTCTCATCAAAATATCAGTAAAACAAGCCTGCTATATTATATTCAGCCTCCGTTTGGGAAGTGGGTTGGCTTTTTGGCTTTTTGGCTTTTTTAGCTATTTTAGCCTGGGCTAAAAAGTTTGGTTTGGGAAGAGCTTTTTAGCTTTTTGGCTTTTTTGATTTTTTTTGTGAGAGAAGAGTGTAATGATTATGGGTTGGATGTGATGTTTTGTTTGTTGTGGCTAAAATAGCCTGTTTTATCTTTTGTGGCTATTTTAGCCCCAACCCAACTTGCCAAACACCACCTCACTTTCTTTAATAGAATAAATAAGTAGGGTAGAATATATAAAGAGAAATATTATTTATATAGAAAATTGGTACATATAGGGCGTGTTTGATTGGGGAGATTGGAGGGGGGACTATCCACTATTTGGATTACAATCCAAATAGTGTTCCTTATCCGTCGTTTGATTTTTTTTTAGTCCGCCGGACATGGAGTCCGGCCGGACTCCATGTCCCCCATATGGGGGACTATTGTGTCCTAGGGAGGTGGGATAGAATGTGGGGGACTATTCACTGTTGGGATTAAATGCGAAAATGACCATTTTGACCCTCTACTATTTAATTATGTATTATATTTAATAAAATTCAATAAAATTTAAATGTCTCAATTTAAAAATAAAATAATTTTATTTAACTTTTTATTGATGTTTTATTTATTTAAATTTTTAAAATAATTTTTTATAGATATTTTATTGATGTTTTATTTTAAAATTTTGTTTATAATTTATTTAATTTCATTATTTAAATTTTAATATGTGTTTTATTTAAAATTTATTTAAAATTTTAATTAAAAAAATAATATAAATTTTTTATACAGGTTATACAGTATTTTATTAAATCAAATTTAGTGGTTATTTATTTATTTAATTGTGTAAAAAAATAAATTTATTTAATTGTGTAAATAAACAAACACAGTAAAGTTTTGCATGTAAAAAAAATAATGATTTGTTATACAGTAATGATTTAAAACAAATTTTATTGATATTTTATTTATTTATTTATTTTATTTAAAAAAAACGAATTTATTTAATTAAAAATAATTAAAATATTAAAGATATGTTTAATATTGCTATTACTTAGTAAACAATTGAAAAGGGTAAAATAGTCTTTTGTTCATTTATCCTATCCAGTCCGTCCAACCAAACGTTGGATTCACTGAAAATAGTCCTATCCAGACATCTAATCCCATGAAAAAACAAACACAAGATACATATCCAATCCGACCAAATAGTTCGGGGGATTCACAGTCTCAGGACTCAAGTCCGATGAATTCTAATCCCCCATTTTCCAGTCCGTCCAATCAAACACACCCATAATATATAAAAACTCTCAGAATGGAACTTGTGTAGGATCCACCCTAGTGTGAAGGATTCTATTCATTCTGTGTATAAATTTTTTATGCATGTAGCATTGGTAATATATAAATAGTGTTGGAGACAGATAGTAATTGTTATCGCAAAGAGAAATAAAGTAAGATGAAGAGAAGAAAGAAAAATAAAAGGGAAAATGGTCTTTAAAAATGAAAATTTTTCTTAAGTTATGTTAGTTTTAGAGCTCACACATCAATTGGAATTATCAGGAAAAAAAAAAAAATCCCCTAAAATGTAACAAAATGATATAGTTATGCTATTAGCTTTATTTATTATTATTATTGACATAGGTGAGCCTATAGGGGCTTTTGACCCACCACTTAGAGCCCAATACATAATTCAAACATTAAAGCCCAACATTGCTGGAGCCCAACGTTGCACCAAGGACCAAGGACCAATGACATCTAAACACGTGTCAAGAGAAGAACCAGCCATATAAGCAGACAAAGATCCTGCAAAGTTATTATATCACACATCAGCCATTAATGAGGTTCCCTGCAGCATTTAATGCGATAATCCCTTCACGTCAGAGCAAAACAGTATCACCATGAACAAGACAGGCTAAAACATAGACTTTCAGCCAACATGACAAGTCGGAGTAGACAAGGAAATGATGAACAAAGGATATAAGTAGGTTTTTAAGACAAAGAAAAGGTTAAGTTCTTTATCTTCATCCTATCTCTATATTAAGTTGATCTCTCTTCTTTGACTTGCTCGTCGGAGGGTTCGCTGGAGAACTCCCGTTCCCCGTTGGACTCTTGTACAGGTTTCACAGTGGGCCCAGCGATCGGACGACGGCGTGAGAGGCCTGGATCAGCCCGACCCGTTCCTCAGGGACTAGTAGTATCATCAATTATTATTATTATTATTATTATTTTGTGATTTCATAAATTAGCTTTCTTACAATGATAAACTTAAAACTGTAGGTATTGATATTGGTACATATTCTACTGATGGTAAAAATTATATGCTGATTATTACGAGATTGACGATTGTGGTTGAAATTTTAAAACATATTTAAAAATAAGAAATTACCCTAAATGAATCATAATGATGAATTTACCGGATTTGGCAGAAATTATTAAGTAGGTTAGAAATGTGTTAATGTGCCCGGTTAATGATATGTTGTAATTTGTCCATCATTTTCTTATAATTAGGGTCATATATTGATTAGATATACCAACCAACATGAAATTTTTAGAAGATAGGATTACTCCGGATTTAGGGTGTCTACTATCGAAATGATTCAAATCATTTATTTTATCGGTGGTGCTACGTGTACTAATTAGTGTACTAACTAGTGTACTAACACTAGTTAAGACATTATTATTGACCCCACTCATTATATAAATTACAAATAACAAAAACACCTTAAATTCTGGCATATCATCAATAGATTCACTAGTTAGTATACTAATTGGTGCATATAGCATTATTCTTATTTTATAAAATACAATAAATAGATTATTTATGTAAAAGATAAACTGATTGAATATCAACAACCACATGATATGATTAATTTTAATTTTTTGCATAAATAATATGTTTGACAAATTTTACAAAATGAGAGGTGTTTTGAAAAATTGGTAAAAAATTGATTTTTTTGACTTTTTTTGTCTTTTTGTAGGTAAATTATGTGAGAGGTAATGTGACCCAAAATGACTAAAAAGATGGAAGTTGGCTTTTTACTAGCTTCCCAAAAGACTCCTGAATCATTTAAATTAGAGTTAATTACCTAAATGTCCTATTTACAAATGTTATGGTAGCTCTGGTTTTATTTAAAAAATTTTGAACCAATAAGTCCTATTTAGTAAAACTGATAATATTATCAGTTTTTCTCAATTTTTAAAACTAAGAACATTATCAATTTTGCCTAGTAATATTTAAGATAATTGTTTCACTAACTGATAAAAAAAACAGAGTATGAGATTAAAAGTTTTTGCCTTTTTACTTATTGGTTTAATTCAACTATCTAATAAAACTGAGAGCATTATTAGTTTTTTCATTTAAATTTTTTTTTTCAATTTTGCAAATTAATGTTCCATTATCATACTCTTTTATATATACAAAATTTTTAGTTTTGCACAAAAAATTAATTCAGTTTTTTTTTAATATTTAAAAAAAATAGGTTTTTTTTTTGTCACATAATTTTGTTTAGTTTTTTCAATTTAAAAGTTGATGTTTTAAAGTTTTGAAAATTAAAATAAATGTTTCCTTTATAAATAATCATAAATGATGAATAATCATTATTTAAAGGGTAATTACAATTATTAAAAATTTAATAGGACTTGAAAATTCAAAAAATCTTTGTTAAAATTTAATGAACACTAAATTTATAAATTAAGACTTGTGTGTAAATACCTATTTAAATTATATCACGAACTTAGAATGGGCCTACCCTGGTTGAAAGAAAGCAACCCAACGACTGTATTGCCCAAATTATAGTTTTAAACTATTTTGGATGAAAAGAAATTGCATTCATAGTTTTGACTTAGATATTATTAGGAGGGTAATTTAGCATAGCAAACGTACAATGGACATGTGAGCTTCTTGACCAGAGTTGTTCAATATTGACATTGTCAAATGTTTGGTTTTGAATAGGTCCAAAATCAAATACCTTGGCTTAACAAGCAAATGAAAATACTCTTTATTGGACCAATGCTGCACCATCTTCCTACTTACGTGACCCAAAAAATGGCAATTTTCTATTGCCATTATTTTAGAAATTCTCCCTCATAATTAATTTAGGTAAGCTGGTCTTGGTAGGCCAATTCTATGGTTTGCTTCTGTTTAAAGTGGCAATGGGTAGGCTTTTAATAGCTTGTCCCTTGTCTCTGTTCTATGCCATATTGAACAAGATAAATTTGAGAGAACAAGATAAATTTGAGAGGTGACAGAGTAGAGACAAATTAATTTTGTAATTTAAGAATGACGATTTTAATAAAAAAAATGAAAGGTGATAGTTAAAAGATTCAAGATCAAAAATAAGAATCAGGTAGGATAGAATGGGGTAAAGAGAAGAAAGATCTGATTTAGACCTGTTTTTTCATGAGAGTTAGAAAAGACATGTAGTGAACGTGATGAGAAAAAATTATCATCTTATAAATTGTATATGATCAAATTAAAGTGGAATCGGTCATAATTATGATTTAAAATGATATTTGATTATTGATTATGGCTCAAGATGGTTTTGAAATTATGCCCCAATATGATATTTAGGTCTAGTTTGGGAAGACTAAATAAGTGCACTTTTTGACTTTTTATGAAATATGGGTTGGGTTTGAAGTGATGTGTTAGAGAAGTGATGTAACTTAAATAAGATGATGTAACTTAAATAAAATAATAATTTTTTAATTTTTTATCTTTTTATAATCATGTCAAACTTGACCTTAGTTAGGTTCTAAAAGTGATTTATTCATAAACCACAACAATAAAAAAAAAAATGTGAAAAAAATGTGTACGAAGTCAAAATATGTGAACCAGGCGGCTACTCATCAAGTCAAGTCAAGTATATTGAATCTTTTTATTTATTTTTTTAGTATTATTTTTTATTATGTCACTGAAATAAGTGTAAGAAAATGGCTTGTGTTTCAACAAAGGAATGCTAGAAACTACCTAAGAAAATTTTGTCAACCATAGATCATGCCGTCATGAGCAACAATAAATAAATAAATAAATAATCAAAATTTATTCTGAAATATATACTAAGGCCTCGTTTGGGAAGACTCTATTTTAGCCAAAAAGTCAAAAAGTTACTAAATTAGCCAATTAGCCAATTAGTCATACCAAAAAGTCAACAATTACGGCTTCTCTCTACTTTTTGCACAGCTTTTCGTAATTAGTCAAAAAGTCATCCCAAACATACAAGTTTTTTTTACCTACTTTTTTAGCCAATTAGTCAAAAAGTTACTAAATTAGCCTGTTCCCAAACGAGGCCTAAGGCTAAGTTTGAGAAGTCCCAAATAAGTCAAAAAGTCAAAAAGTTACTCAAAAAGTTAAAAAGTTAATACTATTCACCAAAAGTCAACAATTACGGCTGCACAACTCCCAATTCAAATTTTCCTCTACAAACCAATTTTTACAATTTTTTATTACACATTTTTCCATAAAAAGTCAAAAAGTTAACCCAAACATCCATATTTTCAATCTCAATTTTTTAGTCCAAAAAGACAAAAAGTACACTTATTTAGTCTTCCCAAACTTGGCCTAAATGTAATGGTAATATCTATATAATAAAGGATGATGGTTTTTAAATTTTTCCTATATGCATTTATCTTATTAGGACATTTAGACAGTTTAGATCTATTCAAATTATAAAACGGCTGAGATATATTTTTAAAAAATATCTTTCATGTATATTTTTTATTTTCTCACTTCTCTTTCTTACTTTTTCCTTTTCTCGTCCATCATTCTATGATCTCATGATCCCACCTTCTTCTTTTTTTTCTTTTTTTTTTAAATTTTTTCTACAATTTTTATTTTTCTCTTTATTTGTTTATTTTTTTTATATTCTCCTTTTTGTACACTTATTTTTATTAATATTATATGGAAATGTCTATGATCTCAGAATTAGGACCCAGATTTTACTGTATGTAACAAAGATTAAATTAATGAATTTTATAGTCCACAAATTAGATGAATTCAAACAATTAATTATTATTATTAAATATATTGAATACCTGATATATTTCATAAATTTAGAACTCATATGAATCTTCAACATCTATATAATAAAGCAGGATGGTTTTTGAATTTGTCCTATACACATTTGTCCTGATAGGACATTTGAACGGTTTTTGAATCTTCAACATATTTTTGTTCTACTAGGATATTTGGATGACTCAGATTTGTTTAATTTATAAAACAATAGATGAGATATATTTTTCAAAAAATGTCCTACATGTACATTTCTTACTTTTCTGCTTCTCTCTCTTACTTTTTTCTTTTCTCACCCATCCTTCCATGATCCCACCTTCCTCTCTTTTCTTTTTATTTTTTTATTTTCTCCAATTTTTATTTTTCTCTCTATTTGTTTTTTTTTAAAATTTTTATTTTTTCTTTTTTGTTCAATATATTTTACACATATTTTCATACAATGTATGTATGCCCATAACACACTACGACATTACGAGCATACATACAATTTTCATATAATTATATAAGTAAAAGCAGTGTCGTATGTATGCCCATGTAAATTGTACGTATGCAAGGCACATCTATCTATTATATAAGCACAAGCAGTATTGTATGTATGCCCATGGAAATTGTATATATGCTAGGCACATCTATCTATTATATAAACAAAAGCGATTTTTCGTGAGGAGTTTTGTGAAAACTCCAAAATTTTATAATAAATTTGTGATTTTATCAAATTAAAAAACAAATTTAAATAGTGTTGGGATTACAATTATATTATAATCCTAATATTATTTAACCGCTAGTCATTTTATATTTCATATTTATTCTATATATGAATTTCAAATTATATAAATTTAATCTCTACCATAAAAACACATACCTAAAATATTCTGAATAAATATGCTTGGATTCCCAAACTTTTCCTACACTACAAGAAAAGGGGGTAAAAAACACGGAAGCATTAGCGACGGCGCTTGTCCCGTCGTAAAAAATGGTTTTTTGCGACGGTAGCTTAAACCGTCGTAAATGAAGGCTTTAGCGACGGCGTTGTCCCCGTCGGTAATAAAAAATGCGCAGATAGGGGAGTAAATGCATCAGTATTAGCGACGGATGTTTTTACCATCGCCAAAAAAAATGTTTTGAGACGGCATACGTTTGCTGTCGCAAATAGTTTACATATTGCGACGGTAAATGTCCGTCGCAAAAAAGTCTAATTTAAACGGTGTCGTTTTATGAACAAAATACTTGCCATTTGCGACGGTGTAAAACCTACCGTCGCAAAAAGTGAAAATTTTTTTGCCCCCGCTCTTCCCTATTCATCTTGCCGCTCGATCAAAACATAATCCAAATCTCTAAATGTTTGAAACAAAATTTTTTCCCCCAAATCCCTACGAAGCCGAACGGCTGTATTGATCATTTCAACCAAATCCCTACGAACGGCAAATGGCGAACGGTGGTGCGGTGGTGATGCGGCGAGGACGACAGGTACCGGCGGCGAGGACGACAAGTCTTCTCTCTGCGTATGCTCTCTCTCTCTCTCTCTGTATATATATACAGATCTGTAGATCATCTGCGAATGTATATGATATATCTGTATCATCTATATATATATATATTGATAAATTTGTATCATCTATATATATATATATATATTGATATATATATATATATATATATATATATAAATATGTAAATTATATATAAATATATATATACATTATAATTCTAATTACATTGATATTATTCCCAAGTTGAAACTAAAATCTATTTTCATTGTTTTCCAATCATTTTATTTTTTTGAAAATAAATAATAACACTTAATTTGTATATTTAAATAAATAATAATAACATTTATGGAAACACTCATTATTTCCAATCATTTTATTTTTTTGAAAAATAATAAACTTTTAAAAATTCACAACCTATTTTTAGATATTTAAAAAAAAAAAAATTGTTAACGGGTCTCTTATTTGTGGCCACTTGCTAAAAATGTTGGAAATGAAAATATACATGACTTATAAAAGTGAATGATGTATAATCATTTTTAGCCTGATTAATCAATTGTTTTAGTAGGGGTGTTTACATACTAGTTTAATTTGTTTATGAGATGATCCAAGTACTAAACCTATCCTTAGAGAAATTTTGGAATCATAAATCGTGAAATTTTAGAAATCGAACCAAAACCAAACTGCAAAATTTGTTCAAATCCAGTTTAGTTCCACGATTGAAGAGTTTCAAAAAACTTCATTGGTATACTTCAAATTTCATAATATAATCCAACAAATTTCTCATATTATATACACTAGTTAATCACTAAAGTAATGCAATTCTCAATAATATAAGAAGTGTCCAATAAAAAATAATATGAAAAATTACAAAAAAAAAAAAAAAAACTCAAAGTTTAAGTCTTATAATAAAATAAATCATGAGTTTAATTTTGCTGATACTGTTATTGATGTACCTATCATTTGTTCTGTTTTTCTTCCAGACAACTGTATCGAAAAGTAGTCTTTTTGATCATTTGATAAACTTTTGGGAATTTAGGCCGGGACTTGATCCAGGAACTTGAAGCTTTTATTTTTTGGTGGATTTTAAGTTCCAGTCACCACTCTATCGACAGGTAATATCGACAGGTAATGGTTCTGTGCTTAATTTGGTTGTACTGCACATCTATCTAGTCTGTGAACTTCATAACCATAGCTAATGCAGTTCTACTATCATTTCATTATATGTAGTTTTTGCATTTTCTTTCAAGGAGAGCATATCTTACAATGTTCCCAACGTGTAGCGTGCGAGGCATTTAAGTATTTACGTTACCTGGTTAATCTTTGCTGGTGTGTTTGTGGAAGTAATTTGTAGTATGAAAAGTAATTGGGCCTCCATATATATAGATAGAAAAGAAACTTGGACTGGGCTTTCTTATTCTACTTTGTTACATAAGATTATGTATGTGATGTTCAAAATTATAATATACAGAATAATGATCCATCTTTATTAAATAATTTTTGAGACAATATACTTGATTAGTGTGTTTTTGTATAACTCATCTATCAAGTTTATAAATAATGCCGCATAGTATTATAGAATACTAATAATTTGGAGAATTCTACCATACACATCCATTTATCATATGCATCATTAGTTATGTCATTTTTTTTCTTTAGTTATGATGAATTATCTTCGTTAATTATGATATTATTTTAGTTAAGACTTATAAGATCTTTGGTTCCTTAAGAAAGCTGGACATCGCACCCATAGTCGGGTTCCCAGTTTGGGAGTTAGAGTCGGATTTCACTTTGAGCAAACTAGTTCCTTAAGAAACTTGAATTCGAGGAGTTAAGGCCCCAAAACCACCAAACGGCGTTGGTTTAGCACGAAACGTGGCACACACGACCGCCTAGGCAAGAGAGACTTGTGGGAGAAGACGGGGCTCGAATCAGGTTCCCGGTTTGGGAGTTAGAGCCGGATTTCACTTTAAGCAAACTAGTTCCTTAAGAAACTTGAATTCGAGGAGTTAATGTCCCAAAATCACCAAACGGCGTCGGTTTAGCACGAAACTTGGTACACACGACCGCCTAGGCACGAGAGACTTGTGGGAGAAGACGGGGCTCGAATCGGGTTCCCGGTTTGGGAGTTAGAGCCGGATTTCACTTTAGGCAAATTAGTTCCTTAAGAAACTTGAATTCGAAGAGTTAAGGCCCCAAAATCACCAAACCGCGTCGGTTTAGCACGAAACTTGGCACACACGACCTCCTAGGCACGAGAGACTTGTGGGAGAAGACGGGGCTCGAATCGGGTTCCCGGTTTGGGAGTTGGAGTCGGATTTCACTTTAGGCAAATTAGTTCCTTAAGTTGAATTCGAGGTGTTAACGTCCCAAAATCACCAAACGGCGTCGGTTTAGCACGAAACTTGGCACATACGACCGCCTAGGCATGAGAGACTTGTGGGAGAAGACGGGGCTCGAATCGGGTTCCCGATTTGGGAGCTAGATCCGGATTTCACTTTAGGCAAACTAGTTCCTTAAGAAACTTGAATTCTAGGTGTTAACGCCCCAAAATCACCAAACGGCGTCGGTTTAGCATGAAACTTGGCACACATGACCGCTTAGGCACGAGAGACTTGTGGGAGAAGACGGGGCTCGAATCGGGTTTCCAGTTAGGGAGTTAGAGCCGGATTTCACTTTAGACAAACTACTTCCTTAAGAAACTTGAATTCGAGGCGTTAATGCCCCAAAATCACCAAACGACGTCGGTTTAGCACGAAACTTGGCACACACGACCGCCTAGGCACGATAGACTTGTGGGAGAAGACGGAGCTCGAATCGGGTTCCCGGTTTGGGAGTTAGAGTCGGATTTCGGTCTAGTCAAAATTATTTACTAAACTATCTTTCTAATTATATAGTAGTCAATTTTTTTTATATTTTTTCTGTAATTAAAATATTAACACCATTATATGGTTATTAATTATTTTTATCTTGTTTTTTTTTCAGATATTTCCTGAGTAGCAGTTTGCTTCTTGTGGAATGCGGGCGTATAAAGATTATGACCAACTTTTGTTTTTGTAACCCACGAAAGAATCAAGACGAAAACTTTTGATTTTGATTTTGATTTTGATTTATGTTATTTAAATTTGTGAACAACATTATGTATGTATTATGCGACATTATGTAGTGGCATAATTTTTATTGTTATGAATTTTTATTTATGTATTGTTATGAATGGAACAACATTATGAATTTTCATTATTTGTCAACTTTTGTTTATGTATGTATTTATATTATTATGTAATTTTTGGATTTTTTTATAGTTATTTTTCATTTAATACAGGTTATTTTAATTTTTTTAATAATTTCCCAACAGTTTTTTTTTTTTTTTTTTTGAGACGGCATACCACCCGTCGCAAAAAAAATTATACGAAGCTTTTGCGATGGCACCCATACTGTCGCAAAAGCTATGGAATGTAATTGAAAAATAAACCTTTAGCAACGGTTCAGATTGCCGTCGCCAATAGTTATCAACTACGACTCTTTTAGCGACGGTATTCTTGCCATCTCAAAAAACCCATTTTAGCGACAGAAATACTGTACCGTCGCAAAAACTCAGATTTTCTTCACTTATTGGCTACAGAAAATTGCCGTCGCAAAAAAAAGCACTCTCCCGTCACAAAAAACAATGGCGACGGCACTTACCGTCGCTAAAGCCCTTTTGCAACCCCCTTTGTCGCGACCCCCACTTGCCGTCGCAAAAAACCAAATTACCGTCGCAAAAAGAATTAGCGACAGCGTATGGGGCATTTGCGACGGCGTTTTGCCGTCGCAAAAAAACACTTTTTTTTTGTAGTGCTAAAGCTGTACAATCGAAAAATATCAGGATAAATGCACAAACCTCACTTATATAATTACAAAAATACTGTTGTTTAAATTGGGTACTTGAAACAAAATAAATAAATTCATGCTTTATTAAATTAACTAAAAGAACATCAAATAAAATCATACTTGATAAATTACATCATAGAGCATAAATATGAAACAAGACTAATATAAGAACATATTTAATCTGAATATGATAACAAGAAATCAAACCAAATTTTGTGTGATACCACATTGTCCTTAAAACATATTAGCTGCCTCACCGTGGGTTCTGGAGGAACGTCGACTTCTGTCTCCCAGGATAAGATGGTTTAAATCGGCTAACTTAGAAACACCTTCTGTTAGCTTTGGCAAACCGACAATGGCAGCACTCTCTCACAGTAAGAAATTTCTAGCAAATTAACTAAAGAATGAAAGAAACAATTTCTGTCTGTGAGACTTGACAGGAGGGTCTCAATTTATACATGTATAGGGGAGAGAGCCTTTATGGCTGATCACTAATGCACCATTAACCTCTGCAATAAAGGCAGGAGCTACAAACTCCATTAATGCACTATTAAACTCTGCAATAAAAGCAGAAGTTACAAACCCCATTAATGCTTTCATGAAGCTAACTTCATGGGGCAATTTCTATTTCAATTCTCAATGGTTTCTGGCCATTCTATTTGTGGTGTAAAGATCTTATTGCAAAGTATCTAGACCCACTTGGACCCAACACAATAGATGGTTGGGACCCACTTTAATATTTAATTAAAGTCACCAAAAATCTTTTTTTTCCAACAATCCCCCACATGAATAAAAATTGACCGAATGACTCAACAAACGGACACCGTTCAACAAAGACTCAGAGAAAGAGCACACAGACTAACCCTGTATCAGAAAAGGTAGCTGATGGCCTTGAACCTTTCGTAGTGATAACCTATCGGATTTACTGGCTGACTAATGAACGTGATGTCTTAAACTGTTCTGCCATTTGTGTAAACCAAGACAATAGACCTCACATAAGAGTTAGTCCAACCATTGTTGTTGTTCTCACTTGTGTGTCCGGTATGGCCATGGAACACTAGCCTAGTTTAGTGAGTGGTTTTAAAGAATTCAGCCTTACCAATTCTTAAAGAAGCGGCCCCACTTCGCACTCACATAGGCGACCTATATAAGGTATCTCATTATACCTCGGTTGACTATCATATCACTTTGGTCATTAAAAGCATTAGCTAAACCTTCTACTCCCATCAGGTATTACTGTATAAAGGAATGAGCAAGAGGATTTACCTCTTCAGTGACTCATCTATTACATGAAATTAGGTTATCCCTTTGAACCTAGATCTTGGGATCTCCAGTCAACTAGGTTGGGTTTTCCATTCCGGTAGCATTACTAAAGGCCTTAACCCAATTCCTCTTGACGACGTTTTTACTAACTCTCGAGTTAACCCTTTGGTTAGCGGATCTGCAATGTTGTCCTTAGACTTTACATAGTATAGAGAGACAATTCCATTAGAGAGTAGTTGTCGTATGGAATTATGTCTACGACGGATATGTCTAAACTTTTCATTATACATATGACTTCGTGCCTGTCCAATCGTCGATTGGCTATCGCAATGAATACAGATAGTAGGCATAGGTTTCGGCCAACGTGGAATATTCTCAACGAACTGGCAAAGCCATTCAGCCTCTTCAGTTGTTTTATCCAATGCAATAAACTTAGATTCCACCGTTGATCTCGATATATACGTTTGCTTGGAAGATTTCCAAGACACGACTGCCTCTCCGAGGGTAAACACATAACCACTAGTGGATTTGGAGTCTTTTATATCAAATATCCAATTAGCTTCACTATACCCTTCTAGTACCGCTGGGTATCTGGTATAATGTAGCCCATAATTCCAGGTGTAGTGTAGATAACCTAACACCCGCATAATGCCTCTCCAATAAGTGGCATTAGGATTACTCGTGTATCTACTAAGCCTGCTAACAGAGTAGGCTATATCCGGCCTTGTACAACTCATAAGATACATCAAATTTTCAATGACCCGAGAATATTCTAGGTGAGAGACACTCTCACCATTATTCTTAGTCAAATATAGACTCACGTCTACCGGTGTCCTAGACACACTTGTATCTGATTTACTAAATTTCTCGAGTATTTTTTTAACATAGTGAGACTGAGAAAGTACAATACCATTAGATGTTCTAGTAATCTTAATACCTAGAATGACATCTGCAAGGCCCATATATTTCATGTCAAACTTTGAGTTTAACAATCTCTTGGTAGTTCGAACCATTTCATCATTATTACCAACAATGAGTATGTCGTCTACATATAGACACAAAATGACATAACCTCTGTCAGTGTCTTTAACATATATGCACTTGTCACACTCATTGATTCTGAACCTATTTGACAACATAGCGTTGTCAAACTTCTCATGCCATTGCTTAGGCGCTTGTTTCAAACCATATAATGACTTGACAAGCTTACAGACTTTCTTATTTTTCCCTAGAGCTGAAAACCCCTCGGGTTGTTCCATGTAGATTTCTTCATCTAAATCTCCATTTAAGAAAGTTGTCTTTACATCCATCTGATGTATCTCTAGACCACGTAAAGCGGCTATCGCAATCACCATGCGAATGGATGTAATTCTTGTCACAGGTGAATACGTATCAAAGTAATCCAGGCCTTCTCACTGTCTATATCCTTTGATAACTAGTCTAGCTTTATATTTATCAATTGACCCATCAGGCCTCATATTTCTTCTAAAAATTCACTTACTTTCCAAGGCCTTACTGCCTATGGGTAGATCAACCAACTCCCAAGTATGGTTCTATAAGATGGAGTCAAATTCACTTTTAATAGCTTCTTTCTATAGTCACCGCCTCATGGAAAGTTCGAGGTTCTCCCTCTAACATATAAGTCAAGAAGTCCGGGCCAAAGGACTTAGTAGTCCTAGCCCTCTTACTCCTTCTCGGCTTATCTACTTTCTCATCTTGATCATTATCTTCAAGTTCCTTCTCAGAACTTTGATCCTCTCCTCGGGTTCGGCCAGGAAATGTGTCTTCAAAGAAAGACGCATTTCTTGACTCCATGATGGTACTCTTGTGGATATCTGAAATATTAGACTTGTGCACAAGAAACCTATATGCACTACTATTCTGTGCATAACCAATGAATATACAATCCACGATTTTCAGACCTATCCTAACCCGCTTGGGTGTAGGTACTGCCACTTTTGCAAGGCACCCTCATATTCGTAGAAAATTATAAGGCTTCCAGCCTTTCCATAACTTATATGGAGTCTTGTTTACTTTTTTCCAAGGGATTCTATTTAGAATGTAATTTGCGAAGAGAATTGCTTCCCCCCACAAGTTCTGTGGCAATCCAGAACTTAGCAACATTGCATTTATCATCTCCTTTAGCGTCATATTTTTCCGTTCAGCAATCCCATTTGACTGGAGAGAATAAGGCGCCGTGGTTTGGTGGATAATCCCAGATTGAGTACAAATCTCAATAAATGGTGATTCAAACTCACCACCACGATAATTTCTTAAAGCCTTGATCTTGCGGCCTACTTGATTCTCAACTTCATTCTTATAAAGAACAAATTTGTTAATAGCCTCATCTTTGCTTTTGAGCAAATAGACATAGCAATACTTAGTGCAATCATCAACAAAAGTGATGAAGTATTTATTGCCATCACGTGATTGTATAAACTTTAAGTCACACACATCACTATGCACTAAGTCTAACGACTTTGAACTTCTTTCAATAGAATGAAACGAAGATCTTGTCAACTTCGCTTCAACACAAGTCTCACACTTGTGTTTTGAATTAATCTTAAAAGATGGTATGTGATCTAACTTGATTAATCTACGTAAAGATTCAAAGTTCACATGTCCTAGTCTACCATGCCACAAATTGGAAGACTCAAGCATGTAAGAAGAAGAAGATGCATCTTTATTTATCTTTGGGATAACAGTCATTACATTGAGTTTAAACATACCCCCCTATATATAACCCTTACCCACATACACTCCGCTCTTGGTCAAAACGACCTTGTCGGACTCAAAAACCATGCGAAAACCATGTTTGCTGAGAAGTGACCCTGAGACAAGGTTCTTACGAATGTCCGAAACATGCAGGACTTCGTTCAAGGTCAACTCCTTTCCTGAAGTCAACTTCAGGACCACCTTTCTTTTCCCCTCAATAATCGAGGTAGCAGAGTTTCCCATAAACAACTTCTCACCATTTGTAACCGGCTTGAAAGTTGTAAACAGTTTCTTCTCAGAGCAAATATGGCGTGTAGCCCCAGTATCAATCTACCATTCTCTTGGGTTTGAACCCACTAGATTCACCTCAGAGGCAACGACAAACAAGTGCATATCATCCTCCTCATAGGAGTGCTCTTGTATATCTGTCATATGAGCACGAAGTTTGGTCTTGTATGGCTTCTTCTGCTTACGACAGTCACTAGCCCGTTGCCTCTCGCTACCACAGTTGTAGCACTTCCCTAAGAACTGATAACCAGGTTCTTGAGGCTTGTATGCTGGCTTATTTACAACACCACCCATTGGCCCCAGCTTTGAGCCCTTGTTCACAGGAGGCTTTTTTCTCACCCTAAAAGATTTGCCATGCTCGATGATATTGGCCTTCACAGAGGAGGCACTCCCTCATTTCTTTCTATTATCCTCCTCAATTCGGAGTCGGACAATTAGTTCTTCAACAGACATTTCCTTGTGCTTATGCTTCAAGTAGTTCTTAAAGTCCTTCAAACCATTGGGAAGTTTCTCAATGATCACAACAACTTGGAATGACTCGTTCAACTATATCCCCACAGCATGAATCTCATGCAAGATCACTTGGAACTCTTGGACTTGGTTTATCACAGTTTTTGAATCGATCGTTTTAAAGTCCAGGAACCAGCCAACTATAAATTTCTTTGCCTCGGCATCCTCAGTCCTGTATTTCTTGTCCAGAGATTCCCACAACTTCTTTGTTGAGCTCTTGGCCCAAAACACACTGTATAGTGAGTCTGCCAAGCTGTTGAACACATAGTTCCGGCAAAAATAGTCTGTCTGCTTCCATGTGTCAAGCGACATAACTTTCTGCCTGTCTGGCTCATTCTCTGCCACAGCTAGAGGATCCTCACTCAAAACCTTTGCAAGGTTCAACGTGGTCAAGTAGAACAACATCTTTGCTGCCATCTCTTGAAGTTCACCCCAGCAAATTTCTCTGGGCGCTCATGATGACTGAGTGGTCCTCCCGGAACAGCCAGAATAACACCAGGGTTGACCACAGAGGTCACAGCAGTAGGGGTTGGCAAACCAGTTGCCCCGGGGTTCAGATCCCCACCAACGTTAGCAATAGCAGTAGCATCAGTGATAGTGGCCATTTTTGAAAATTACACTAGAATATCACTTTCTGTGTTTTTTAAAATTGAAACTTAACACTAGAAAATCCCATAGTTGAAAAGCTAATTCAAAATTAGTCTCACCACTAAACCTAGAATCGAACATGGTCAAGAATGTTCTCAGGAAGACTGGAGGGGTCACAACGGTCCCACTTAAAACCCAGTTAACCTTTTGACAAAACTTTCAAGAGCATGTTGACTCCTAATCCGTGAGAAACAATTTTTAAAATTAAATTTCCAAGAGATGAACTAGGTTAAAACAAATCAAGGTCCAAAACTTTTACAAGCAATGTAAAACAATTGCTACAACATTATAAGAAAATAAAACTTGGTTTTACAAACTTGGTAAACAAACCAAATAAATCTCAAGCAAAAAATTGCTTCAAATATAAAGGAAAAATAAACCAATCTAATTAAGGATTATAAGTAGTCCATAAAATTCATTTCCACGCTTAGGTATGCCTACAAAGAAAGTTAGTAGCAAACGACAACAAAATACAAAGCAACTAATCTAAAGAAATTGTACATACAATCAAATATTATTTAACCTTCTAGCAAATCATAGAATAGCAAAATAAATAATGAATTAAGATACTATACAAGTTACAAAGCCTTATAACTCCTAAATAAATTACAAAACTTACAACTCTAACTATTAAATTAAAAATTAATTGCCATAAATTATATAATAATTTAATTCACAGTAATCATGTAAATAAATATAGGCAAGTTACGCAAATTTTATAACTCCAAAATAAATAAATTTAATTCAAAATTTAATTCATCCAATTAAATCACACACTATTCATGGAAATAAATACACAAGTTACAAACCTTAAAATTTATAATCTCAAATACTAAAATTAAATTTATTGCCATGAGTTATATACCAATTATTAAATAATAAACATGGAAATAACTTATGTGTATAATTCTAGAAATCTTGAAGCAATTTCACATGCAAATTAGATAGTAAAGCTAGAAGCATGCAAAACCAAAATATACATATGCAACATTAGTAAATTAGGATGCAACCAGTAGCATTCATCATATTCCTATATGAAATTCATAGTCCAATTATGACAATCATATATGAAATTATAAATAATGAGCTTATTATTATACAAAAGTATATACTAATTTACATGGGAAAAGAAAAACCAGTGAACTATTACAAATATTAAATAGACTGTAGACAGACACAATAGCATCAAATCTTGTTGGTATTACACACACAAAAAAAAACCTCACACCATGTTTTATAGAACCATATAGAAACGAAAATAAACAATTCTAAGCAACAAGTTTTTATGATCAGTATGCAATAGTTACATACGTAACAATATGATGCAATAGTGGACTAATAGATATAAATTACATATGAATCTATTTATTTTTTTCCATGAGAAATACATAATCTGTTTTAAGATTGTTGTTTAAATTGGGTACTTGAAACAAAATAAATAAATTCATGCTTTATTAAACTAACTAAAAGAACATCAAATAACACCATACTTGATAAATTACATCATAGAGCATAAATATGAAACAAGACTAATATAAGAACATATTTAATCTGAATATGATAACAAGAAATCAAACCAAATTCTGTGTGATATCACATTGTCCTTAAAACAGATTAGCCACCTCACCATGCGTGCTGGAGGAACGTCAACTTCTATCTCCTAGGATAAGATGGTTTAAATCAACTAACTTAGAAGCACTTTCTGTTAGCTTTAGCGAACCGACACTACAACAAAAACACATTTTAGTGACACCATACTAGTGGCATGTTCTTAAAAAATGTCACAAAAAGAATATTTGGTGGCAATTTTTAGAAAAATGTCATAGAGCCACAAACATAGAAGGCTCTGGTGGCATTTCAATTAAAAAAAGTGTCACTTCACTACAACAAATATGTCACTACAACAAATTTACACTATAGTGACACTACACTCGTGGCATGTTTTTAGAAAATGCCACAAAAATAAAAATTGGCATTAAATGTTTTAGAAAAATGCCACAGAACCACAAACATATAAGACTCTAGTGGCATTTCAATAAAGAAATGTCATATCAATTTTATGGCATTTTATAAAATAATGACACAAAAAATTATGTTCGTGACATTTACCAATAGATGCCACTAAACTTTCGTTGCAATGGCATTTTTTAAAAAATGTCAGGACACTAGTGTCACGCCCCGACAATTTATGTGACACAAGAAGCAGCGTGGGCAGTATGCTGAAGGCGCTAGAAGGTTCCGGAAGGAGGGAGACCAACCTAGAGTATGCTGGAAGACTCTAGAACATGGTAGAAGGGTCCGGAGTGGCCTGGAAGATTCCGGAATGTGGAAGAACCTTGGAGTGTCCAGCAGAGTTTGGATGGGTCTAGAACGTCCTAGATTATCCTGGAAAAGCCTACCATGTACTACACTAGTGTGGAGAGTTCTAGATTGTAGTAGATAGGGTAGTTGTCCTAGATAGTTCTATGGAGTGTTCTAGATGAGAGTTTGTAGCCCTTGGATCAAAGTGATCCTAGCCGTCCATTGCGGGGGGGGGGGGGGGGGGAATGCTATATAAGGGTGAGGGGTCTCATTTGCTAGGTACCTAGAGACCTGGAGATCCAAGAGAGCTCTAAGAGTGAAGCACTTGCGAGTGTGAGTGTGAGAGCCTTGTAAGCTTTGTACACGACTATACTTGTAAAGTTAACTTGTATAGTGAAGGCATTCTTCCACCTAAACTGTGTGTGTTAGTGTGGTTGAGTAGGTAAGGCTGACTTAGGTACAACCAAGAGGGTTGAAAAGCATCTAAGGCCGCACGGTAGGCTTGCGAAGCCTAAGTCTGTGACAGTTGGTATCAGAGCAAAGATGTACATGGCTACGTCTGGCAACGAAGGGAACGTCCCCAAGGTGAGGAAGCTCTCAACGAAGGAGTCGATGGCGGCATTGGAGGCACGACTCGAGGGGATGATGGAGAGTGTGAAAGAGCAGTTCACTAGGCTTGAGGATGCGCTAGTTGGCCCTAGTAAGCCCACATCTCATATCAGTGACTTTTTCTCCTATTTTCTAGTTTGGTTGCTAGGATGGAGGTGCTGGAGGAGAAGGTGGACTCTTTCGAGGGAAGGGTGAATTCGTCTCGCTTCGAGGTAGCTAGAGACAGTCCAACCCAGCAGAAGGCCCTAGAAGCAAGAGTTGCTAGCTTGGAGTTAGAGTTGGAGTTGTGCAAGAGGGCCATTGTCGCTGGCAATGGAGGGAATTTGGCTCCAGCCAGGAAGAAGGTTCGTGCGCCAGAACCTAAGAGCTATGAGGGTGCGAGGGGTGCCTGAGAGAGCCGTGCCAAAGGTGGGAGGCGGTCTCCTCAGACCACCGAGGATGAGCACAGTGAGGGCGAGGCCCAGAAGAGACGGGAACGCCGAGGGAAGGGGCAACGAACCGGATCTCTGAGGAAGAGGGGGCAGCTTGAGTGTTTCCTGTGCAACGGACCGCACATGGTGAGAAACTGCCCAAAGAAGAAGAAACAGCTGAGTGCCATGGAAAGGAAGGGAAAGAAGAAGGCAAGGGACTCCGAGAGTGAAGACCCTTCAGAGAAGGTGGCCCAGCTAGGGAGCATCCAACTTCTTGGGTCGATATCCCAGAAGAATGGGGAGATGCCAGAGTCGAGGCACATCCAAAAGAAGGATGGGCGGTGCGCGGAGGTGAAGGCTAAGGGGAAAACTTCACATGCGCAGGAGGAGAGAGGTGCCACTCTAAGCTTTGAGTGCACCGATGAGGCTAAGAGGCTGGGTTTGAAGAGGAAAGGGCGGCTCGAGTGTTTCCTGTGCAATGGACCGCACATGGTGAGGGACTGCCCGGAGAGGAAGGCACTTGCAGGGATGCAGCAGAGTAGGTTGCATGGCAAGGGCAAAGAGAAAGCACTTGTAGGGATGCAACAGAGTGGGCCGCATGGCAAGGGCGAAGAGGCAAGCACCGGCAGCAGCGAACACAGATCATATCGAGACATGGTGGCTCGGTATGCTTCTGCGTGACGAGGACGTCACGGGATTGGGTGGGGGAGAGTGTCACGCCCCGACAATTTATGTGACACAAGGAGCAGCGTGGGCAGTATGCTGAAGGCGCTGGAAGGTTCCGGAAGGAGGGAGACCAACCTAGAGTATGCTGGAAGCCTCTAGAACATGGTAGAAGGGTCCGGAGTGGCCTGGAAGATTCCGAAATGTGGAAGAACCTTGGAGTGTCCAGCAGAGTCTGGATGGGTCTGGAACGTTCTAGATTATCCTGGAGAACCCTACCATGTATTACACTAGTGTGGAGAGTTCTAGATTGTAGTAGATAGGGTAGTTGTCCTAGATAGTTCTATGGAGTGTTCTAGATGAGAGTTTGTAGCCCTTGGATCAAAGTGATCCTAGCCGTCCATTGCGGAGGGGGAAGGCTATATAAGGGTGAAGGGTCTCATTTGCTAGGCACCTAGAGACCTGGAGATCCAAGAGAGCTCTAAGAGTGAAGCACTTGTGAGTGTGAGTGTGAGTGTGAGAGCCTTGTAAGCTTTGTACACGACTATACTTGTAAAATTAACTTGTATAGTGAAGGCATTCTTCCACCTAAACTGTGTGTGCTAGTATGGTTGAGTGGCATTCTTCCACCTAAACTGTGTGTGTTAGTGTGGTTGAGTGGGTAAGGCTGACTTAGGTGCAACCAAGAGGGTTGAAAAGCATCTAAGGCCGCACGGTAGGCTTGCGAAGTCTAAGTCCGTGGCACTAGGTAGGTGCAAATTACTTTTTATGGCACTTAGGTGAAAAGTGTCATAAACAAATATTTTATAGCATTTTGAGAAATACCACTAAGCCAAAAACTTTCCAAGCTTATAATGGCATTTTTGAAAAAACAAAAAATGCCAATATATTTTCTAAAATTTTAAGATGCAGTAAATGATTATAAATAAATAAAACTCAATATACACTACAGAAAAAAGCACATTCGGCAACTAAATTTTCTGACCAAAATTTTTTTTTCAGCGACCGAAACAGTAGTAGTTGCCAAAAGTAAAGCTTTTTGGCAACTAAACAATTTTAGTAGCCAAAAGTCTACAATTGGCGACTAAAACTAAGTTTGGTCGCTGATTATATGGGTTTTAGTAACTAAAAATTCTTTAGTAGCCCAAAGTAAAACTTTTTGGCGACTAAAAAAATTTAGTAGCCAAAAGTCTACAATTGGCGACTAAAAATAAGTTTGGTCACTGATTATATCGGTTTTACTGACTAAAAAAATTTTAGTAGCCAAAAGTAAAGTTTTTTGGCCAAAAAAAATTTTAGTAGCCAAAAGTCTGCAATTGGCGACTAAAAAATAAGTTTAGTTGCCAAAAGTGGTCATTTTTAGCGCAGGAAAACTAAAATCCTAAGGCAGAAATTAAATTTTTTGGCAACCAAAATTTTGATAGCTGAAAATGCATCTTTGGCGACCAAATCCGATTTTGGTCGGCAAAAGTTAAGTTTTTTAGCAACTAAAAAATAATTAGTAGCCAAAAGTATAGAGTTGGCGACTAAAAAATATTTTTAGTCGCCAAAAGTGGTCTTTTTTTTATTTTGCTAGTAAATAGTTTATTTTACATAAATTATGTTCAATAAAATAATTATGTTTATACGTATATTTTTATATTAATATGGATGTATGTATTATATAAATAATATATGTTGCATATATAATCATGTGGTGCTATAGAGGTGTAGTGGGAAGAGTATGGTGCATAAGGTTTATGGTGCGGGAGGTTGGGGATTCGAGTCTCCGCAAGAGCGGATCAAATTGTTCTACAACGAATTATCGTCACAAATAGTGCCTACCATAGCATTAAAGTGTCACTGAAAGGTTTTAGTTTTGATGGTGTAATGACACTTATAAGTGTCACTAACTCTTTTTTTAATGGCGCTTGATAGTGCCACAAATAATATCTACCATGACATTAAAATATCATTAAAAGTTTTTAGCCATGATGGTGTAGTAGCACTTGCAAGTATCTACCGTGGCACGGATACAAATGGCACTTGTTCAAAATGCCACAAGACTAAAAAAATGTCATTAAACCAATGTCATTTGAAAACGGCACTTTTAAATGTCACTAAACTAAAAAAATGTTGTAGTGCGACAATGGCAGCACTCTCTCACAGTAAGAAATTTCTAGCAAACTGACTAAAGAATGGAAGAAACAATTTCTGTGTTTGAGACTTGACAGGAGGGTCTCAATTTATACATGTATAGGGGAGAGATGAGAAGCCTCCAGCCTTTATAGTTGGTCACTAATGCACCATTAACCTCTGCAATAAAGGCAGGAGTTACAAATCCCATTAATGCACTATTAAACTCTGCAATAAAGACGGAAGTTACAAACCCCATTAATGCTTTCATGAAGCTAACTTCATGGGGCAATTTCTTATTCAATTCTCAATGGTTTTTGGTTATTCTATTTGTGGGGTAAAGATCTCATTGCAAAGTATCTAGACCCATTTGAATCCAACACAATAGATGGTTGGGACCCACTTTAATATTTAATTAAAGTCACCAAAAATTCATTTTTTTCCAACAAATACAAGATTTAATATATTTATTTAATTTTTAATTATGAGTAATGGAATATTAAAAAATAATTTAAATTAAAAGACCCTAAACCATAAATAAACTATGTCTCTCCTTTAAACCAAATATACAAATATTTTATTATACATAAAAAAATTGGCCAATTAGGGGAAAAAAATTATATAAATAACAAACATAAATACTTTCATAAGTAAAAAAATTATTTAGTATTTTTAGATTTTTTTTGACATATATACAAATGAAAAGTATCACGTTTTCTACCTAATAGAGTAAAACTTGATATACTATCATCTCCAATAATTTATTAAATCTATCATTAAATTTAAATTTGATAAAAAAATTACTTTTTACTCCTCGAACGGTTCATCAAATCACTGTTCATTATCGTTGGATTTTTATCACTGGATGTCCCTTAGATGACCACCTCAAAACAAAAGTTTGTGAAAAAATTCAACTGGCTGGTCATCTGTCTGGTTGACCGGTGATCTGATGAAGTCACAAAACCATCCGTTGAAGCAATTAATATTAAAAAGAACTTTTACTCAAATTTAATTAATTGATAATTTAAAAGTATTAAATAGTTACTTTCATTTTTTTACCGTGTTTTGTTTACTTTTAATATAACACATTCATAATTATTAGTGTAATAAAATTCATTAATACTAAGTGAAAATATGATAATAACTATAATATTATTTGCAATAATTAAATATGGTCTTGGCTTTGATGTTAGCTTAGATCATGAGGATGAATCTAACAACAATAAGCTTATTTATTCTCCTTCTTGGCCCAAACGAAATTGGGTCAAATGGAAAACTTTGAGAGTCCAGGAAAAATACGTGATGCTAGTAGAAGTTGGTTTCCAAACAAAGGTATGCTACATAAGCCCAAGTCAAATCACATCCCAACAGGCAAATACTAGTTGGGCCAACTATGGTACAAATTTAGTTATTTAGGTATTATACATAAAAATAAAAATAAAAATTAAAAGTAAATCTATAATGGTCATATATTTTTAATATTTTATTTTATCATCTGATGTATTTGTCTAGTTTTTCCCTAAATGTTTTAAATATTTATTTTGTATAAATAAATGAAATTACTGTTGCAAATGTGAAATTTGATGGGTATTGATATGAATGGTGGTGTAGGATACGTATTATCACTCACCTTGAAATTTGAAAAGTTTATCTATATTGGGAATTTTATATCTATTTAGAAATATCTGTTTTGGGTTGTCGGTGGAAGATAGCTATGATTGTTGCAGAAATTGCATGAGGATTAGGTGAATTGAAACTAATTTTTCATCCATGTACATTGAACATTGTTGCTCATTTAATACATTGCATATGTATATGAATTTGAGAAAAAGGGGTGGACGTTGGAAAGAGGTGTGTATCACCAAATTAAGTTGTCCTATGTATCCAAGATGAAAGTCCCGAGAAACGAGCGTATACATGGGTGTCGATTCCCGGTGACGAAATATTCGTAAAATGGCAATAGTAGTGCTTGTATAAACTACGTTTACATGGGTGTCGTTTAACGGTTTTTTGCAGACGAAATATTTGTGAAAGGTCGTACTGGTTTGAGAATTCTCCCTTGTTTCCTATGGTAGAGGACATGATTTGAGAATTGTGATATAAATTGAGCATGACATGATTTTGAGAAAGAAATGTAAGCCGTTTTGACATAAGTATTACATATGCATTTCATCCTTATATCTTTATTAAGATTCATATATTGTGTTAGATTATTTCTACTGGGCTTTGGTTCACCCTATTTGGGAAAAACCATTTTCAGGTGCTGGTGTTATGCCTCCACCAAGGACTTAGCTTGGGAGGACTGTGGAGCTGAAGGCTCAGTTTTATTATTTTGTATTCACTTTTGTACAAGTCTAGGATTTTATTTGTATTGAGCTTAAGACTCATTTTTTATGTACCTAAGCCTTGACTTAGAAAGATGTAAGCCTTTAAGGCATATGATTAGTTGTTTAGCATTTGTTTCTTTTTACTGATTTGCAACACATGTCGTAGATTCAGGAGGTACTATCTATGAATGTATATCGCATATGTCACCCTTTTGTACAATCAAATCTCATGTAATAGAAGGACATCATACTCTGATTTATATAGTTATTTACTTATTGTCTTGGATGGTATATTGAATTTATTTCGAGGTGTTACAATGACAATGATTCCAAACAGTCAATTCCTTCAACGAAACTACAATTGTGGTTTCCCGTCTACCTTTTGGTACTACAGGTAAAATTTGTCTAAAGTCACCACCAAGTATGAATAGTTTTCTACCAAATACACAATCACTTGAACAAAATTCTGTACCTTTTAGTATATCTCTGAAAGTACGATCAACTACCTCAAATCCATAACGATGGTGCATTGGAAATTCTGTACCCTCTAATTACAAATTTTTTTAATTGATATTTAAAAAACACAATCATTTTTTTTTTCAAAAATTGAAGTTAGTTAAAAAAAACCCAATTTAAAAATACAATTATTGTATTGAAAAATAAATGAAAAAATTACTTACAGACTTTGAAGATTGTGTTGGAATAAAGATTGTAACTGTGAAGGTGTCAACCTTTCATCCTGTAAAAAAAGTTATTGTAATAAATCTGGAATGAATATTTAATAAATTATAAAGTAAAAAAAAACAGAAAAAAAAAACACAAATATTTTTCTGTTGGTACCCATTTATTTTTTAACAGAAAAATAAAAAGACACAAATAATCCCATGCATAATATGGGTGATATGTTATATTGTGAAAGAGAAGGTTAAATAATCTATTACTTGGATGAATAAGTTTTTAAAAAACACAAAGATTGTCACAAACTACACAAAAAAAATTTCTCATTATATGATCGAAACAAAATGTACAAAAACTCAATCACAAATTAAGTCAATTAATAGTTAAAAAATATAATCATTTTTTGTTCAAAAAACATAATGAGTTAATGTGATAACCCAATCCGTACTCTACTTAATTATGCGTGTGATTATATATTTGATATGAATTTGCAAGTTTGAATATGTGAATTTGGAATAATATTTGTTGAACGTAGGAATATATGTTGCAATTACAATTTTGAATTGAAATTGAAAGCCTTAGAGGCACGATAAATAAAAACCAACTTCATATCTGTGATTAGCATGATTTATAGAGCTTACGTTGAAATTTTGAAATTTTACAATTCGTAATGATTAAATCATGTTTTGTGAGTTGGGTTATATATGTGTTTAGCGTTATGTTTTTCATTATTGGTTGAGAGCTTTAGAGAGTGAGTTAGAGAGAGTGGAAGAGGAAGAAAGCTAGGGATTTTGAAGAGAATAAAAGGGCAAACCTTAGATTTGAATTAAGGTATGTTAATTTATTTACAATCTTTGTCTTTAGCTCATCTTGGTCTTAGAATCAAGAGGAATTGTGAACTTTGAGATAGGGTTTTGAGTTATGTAATGACTAGAGAAAAATGCATGGAATTGAACCCTAATCTCTTCATCTTTGTTTGATTTGAGTTTATTCTTGTGATTGATCCATGAAATAAACCCTTGATAGTTAATACAAAAAAGATTTGAGGGAAGATCATTCATGGATATGTGTATTCTGAACTTGTCTATGTAAATTGTGAATTTGTGAAAAGATGAGACCATGAATTTAATGTTGAAGCAAGATTGATAGGTTTAATAAGGAATTACACTTATATCATGCTTGTATACATGCTTTTGAGGCAATTTTGTGTGAATTTGGGCTTGGAAATGAGGTTAGAGAGTTTGCATTTTTGTGCCATTTTCGGACTGTTTATGTGTGCCTAGATCGCTTGTGCTGCCACAGGCTCCGCACGAGTGAGGCATGAACAAGTTTGAGGAAATTGGCTCTGTGCGCTCGAGCGGCTCAAATTTCAGTATGTGCGGAGCCAGATCGCTCGAGCGGTTGGACCGGCCGCACATACGATCAGGTAGGAGGGAAAAATCTATTTTTTTTTGTATTGATACTCCTGACCTCCGGAACACATTAGAAACTCGTTAAAGAAGGTTGTGAATTATGAAAGATAAGTATATGAACTGAAGCAAATGATTTATAGAATGTGTGTATGAAATGTTGTGTAGGTCATGTGATAGAGGAGACGCCGCGAGATCGAATACACTGTGAGTAATAATATTGAACATATAAGTTCTTTATTGTGTACCTCGAACCATTAATGGTGAAAGGTGCCGACATTGTGATTTGATCGAAATGAAGAAACTTTACTTATATTATAAGACATGTGCAATGTGGGCCCAAGGCCGTTTTGATATATGTTGGGCCGAGGCCGTTTTGATACATGATTGGGTCCGAGGTTGTTTTGATATATGATTGGGTCCAAGGCCGTTCTGTTTATATGATGGGCCTAATGCCGTTCTGTCTATGTGATTATGGATATTGTGAGAATCTTATGATTATCTATTTATATTGCTTTACTGTATTGTTACTTATTGAGTTTCGCTCATCCAATATTATGTATGCATATGTAGGTGATCCGCAGCATGGAGCACATCCTTATAGTCAGCCTCGGGAGCTATTTTTGTGACCCAATTGAATCATGCCTCCGAGATGGAGTTTTGTCTTTGACTCACACCATACCTCTATTTCGTTTTTGCTATTATGGTCATGGGTTTGTAAACGACATGTACAAATTCCTATAGTACTTATATTTTTGCATGAGCATGTAAATGTTTGAATGTGTTATGAGGTTGGCACATCTCAATAAACTTTTCATTATTATATGCTTCCGTTTATGGCCCCATTAGCATAAATATTCTATATGTTCGTTTGAGGTCTTCGGTGACCTATGGATTGCTGACCGGTTATGACCCAAACTTTTAAGAGCGGGTTCGGGTCTTGAGAATTAAAGACCCAATTACAATTTTTAATCATCAAAAAATATAGAGCTTGTCACAACCCAAACAATTTTTTTTTCTCATCATCTGATCGAAATGGATTGTGAAAAATACAATCATTTAAAAATAAAATCACCGTGTAATTAAAACGGAGTGTAAAAAAACACCATCATATTTTTGCTCATAATAAATAAATAAAAAGTAATGAAGTCAATTGGTAATTAAAAAACACAATTATTCTATTTTTTTTCAAGAACATAGTGCGTTAAAAATCCAATCACAAATGAAGTAAAGTAATAGTTAAAAAGCACAATAATTTTTTTTCAAAACATACAGTGAGTTAAAAAAAACCCAATTACAATTTTTTTTTTGCTAGACAAAATACAATCCAATCATCATCAATATTGGGTACTTTAATTGAACCTAATGAATACAATTCATTTTTTTTCTTCAAAAAACACAGATTAAATTAACGGAGTGTAAAAAAATACAATAATTTTAAAAAATAAAATCACCATGTCTTCAAAACGGAGTGTAAAAAAATACAATCACATTTTTACTCATAATAATAATAATAAAAAAAGCAATGAAGTCAATTGATAATTAAAAAATATAATTTTTTTTTTCAAAAAAGATAGTGAGTTGAAAACCCAATCACAAACTAAGTTAATTGATAGTTAAAATGCACAATCAAATTTTTTTTTTTCAAAATATACAGTGAATTAAAAGATCCAATTATATATATATTTTTTTTTTGCTAGACAAAATACAATCTAATCATCATCATGAATACAATCCATTTTTTTTTTCTTCAAAAAACGTAGATTGAAGATACAATTACCGTATTGAAAAATAAATTAAGTCCAATCATAATCACAAAATAAAATCTAATTATCATCAATAGTGGGTACTTTATATGAACCTTATGAATACAATCATTCCCAATTAGTTTAAAAATACAATCACTGTATTGAAAAATAAATAAAAAATTAATTACAGACTTTGAAGATTCTGTTGGAATGAAAATTGTAACTATAAAAGTGTCAACCATTTTCTCCTGATTCTGTCTAACTCTCTCTTTCCCAAACTTTCTCTTTATATAAAGAAGGTTAGGACAATAGGTATGAAGTGAAGAAGGCTGCAGAAATGAAAGGTTGACAATAGGATTTAGGTTTTCAAGTAAAGAAAGTTGACAGTAGAGTTTAGGTTAGTAGGTTGGCAGTAGAATAATATGATGAGTCAAATGAAATGATAAATTGACAATAAAATAATATGATGAGTCAAATTAAATGGTGGGCAGAACCCTTTTTTTTTATTTTTTAAATTAAAAAAATTTAAAAATTAAAATTAAAATATTAAAATTCTCACAAAACTTGTGATTAGAAACCTCTACCCATATAGACATAGATTGGACCAAGAATAGCTTACTACAACAATTGGACGCTAACCTAAAGCCTTACCCAAACAACCATGCAATTTCGGTCACAATCATCTTCATTCTGCTTTAATTTCATTCAATCACATGCTCCGAATGCGACCTTTGCCTCAATTCAACAAAGCTTTATACTGTGTTTGATGAGAGATTTAGGGAGAAATTTGAAAAAGAAAAAGAAAAAAGTATGTAAAATTAAATAAAAATTATGCATATTTATTCATATTTTACCTACATTTTTTATTTTTCTTTCCAAATCTCTCCTCAAGTTCCCCAACCAAACACAGCATCAGCGTCTATTTTAAAAATGGGTCATTACGCCACTGCTCTCTATCTCTTATTCAGAACTAAGTTGCAACAGTTCCAAGGCATTCAGGTCAATTTCTACACCTTCAACATTGCTATTAACTGTTACTGCCGCTTAATCGAGTTGATTTGGGTTGTCTCTTTTGGGTACCCTCTTCAAATGCGGTTATACACCTGATTAAACTACCTTCACAACTCTGATTGATAAATGGACTTATTTTGCAAGATAAAACTCCTCAAGTTGTCGAGTTATTTAAGAAATTAATGAGAACTAGAGAAATTGAACCCCTTTTGCAAGTGTATTTTTAAAACAATTTGTAGCTTGCTTGGTGAATTAGCCCATATTTTGATGTTACCAATAAAGGACTCTTTGGAAGGAAAGATTGATTTGCAACTAAGGGGTTCTAGTAATGTTATATGGGACTATGATAAGATTCGGTTATATATAGCTTGAATTTATTAAGCTAAGTACAGATTTGGTATTTTACTTCTCGTTTTTCACAAAAGCTGTAAAGGAGCCGTACAATTTTGATTATGAGCTTTAATTCATTAAAATGAAGCAAATGCAATATATGGGAAGAAGATAAAGTACAGGCTGACCTAGTTAATCAACCAAAGACAAGCTCTAAAAACCACTTCTTCCACTTAATTCTTGAAGAGATAATTGCAACGCCCTCAAAATATCCTACATTATATGTTGCACTAGAGAAAGAGGGTAGGTTTAGGTATTTGTTTTCTTTTTGTGGTCCTGTAGCATGACAAATAATATTTACTACTTGTAAAAGAACAAAACAAATATATATATAAAGTAATGACATTTTGATTATAGACATACTAGAGGCATATCTAATAATAAAACTGAGAGGGGGATTTTTGTAATCTCGGCTTGGGCCGCGGTTCTGGCCGGGCTGAATGTGGTCCAAGCGTATTTGGGCCGAGCTGAGGTGAAGCTTGCTCGGTCAAAGTCCAGACCAGAGTTGGCCGAGATGATCCTCTGCCAGCTTGTCTTCTCTTGTTCGCTCTTTTTAGCTCAGTGATCGTGATCTGCCGCAGACCGGCCTAACTTGTCTGGAGCATAGTCGCACCGGAGTGCTGCTGAGCTCGGTTGTGATAGAGCTCGGTGAGTGGCATTGTTGAGCTCGATAAGTAGCTCGGTCAAAGGAGGTCGAGATGATCGTCTGACGATCCAGGTCTTATGGTTGCACATGTAGCTCGGCAGGAAGGTCTCCCTTGGACCAGCCTAACCTATCTGGAGCTCGGCCGTACTGGGGTGCTACGGAGCTCGGTTGCGATAGAGCTCAGCGAGTGGCATTGTTAGGCTCGATAAGTAGCTCGGTCGAAGGAGGCCGAGATAATTACGCCGGACTACCTATTCCCACTGACGGCACCAATTGTATGGGGAGCAAATATTCCACAGAGCCCGTACTCCTTTCTACCAAGCTCCTTGTCCGTCCGATCGCCCAGCGAACACAACGGCGGTGAGCTGCCTAGCGGTGTGTGGCCGGAAAACTCCTCCGACGGATTGTTGTATTTTTGCCTCGCCAAGCGAATTTAGTGCGGTCCAAGGGGCAACTAACAATCATTTTGACGGAAAGATCAAAATTCCTTGCAGGGTGGATTTTGCTCGGCAAGAGATTTGTTGATGGTTTTGATCAACTTTGGAATTCCTTGCCGGTCGAATTTTGCTCGACAAGAGGTTTGTTGATAATTTTATCAACTCTGAAATTCCTTGTCGGATGAATTTTACTCGGCAAGAGGTTTGTTGATGGTTTTAATCAACTTTAGAATTCCTTACCGAGCTGATCTTGCTCGCCAAGAAGCAAGTCGCGGAGCAGACTTAGCTCGCCTTGGAGTTCCTTGCCGAGCTGACCTTGCTCGTCGAGAAGGGAGTCGCGGAGCAGACCTTGCTCGCCAACCTTGGAGTTCCTTGCCGAGCTGATCTTGTTGGCCAAGAAGAAAGTCGCCGAGCTGACCTTGCTCGTCGACCTTGGAGTTCCTTGCCGAGCTGATCTTGCTCGCCAAGAAGCAAGTCGCAAAGCGGACCTAGCTCGCCTTGGAGTTCCTTGCCGAGCTGACCTTACTCGCCATGAAGGAAGTCGATGAGCAGACCTTGCTCCCGCTCTTGGAGTTCCTTGCCAAGCTGATCTTACTCGCCAAGAAGCAAGTCGCGGAGCGGACCTAGCTCGCCTTGGAGTTCCTTGTCGAGCTAACTTTGCTCATCGAGAAGGGAGTCGCGGAGCGGACCTTGCTCTCGCTCTTGGAGTTCCTTGCCGAGCTGATCTTACTCGCCAAGAAGCAAGTCGCGGAGTGGACCTAGCTCGCCTTAGAGTTCCTTGCCGAGCTGACCTTGCTCGCCCAGAAGGGAGTCGCGGTGCGGACCTTGCTCGTTGACCTTGGAGTTCCTTGCCAAGCTGATCTTGCTGGCCAAGAAGAAACTCACCGAGCTAACCTTGCTCGCCAACCTTGGAGTTCCTTGCCGAGCTAACCTTGCTCGCCAAGAATGGAGTTGCGGAGCGGACCTTGCTCGCCGACCTTGGAGTTCCTTGCCGAGCTGATCTTGCTGGCCAAGAAGAAAGTCGCCGAGCTGACCTTGCACGCCGACCTTGGAGTTCTTTACCGAGTTGATCTTGCTCGCCAAGAAGTAAGTCGCGGAGCGGACCTAGCTCGCCTTGGAGTTCCTTGCCGAGCTGACCTTGCTCACCACGAAGGAAGTCGAGGAGCGGACCTTGCTCCCACTCTTGGGGTTCCTAGCCGAGCAGATCTTGCTCGCCAAGAAGCAAGTCGCGGCGCGGACCTAGCTCGCCTTGGAGTACCTTGCCGAGCTGACTTTGCTCGCCGAGAAGGGAGTCGCAAAGCGGACCTTGCTCCCGCTCTTGGAGTACCTTGCCGAGCTGATCTTGCTCACCAAGAAGCAAGTCGCGGAGCGGACCAAGCTCGCTTTGGAGTTCCTTGCTGAGTTGACCTTGCTCGCCCAGAAAGGAGTCGAGGAATGGACCTTGCTCATCGACCTTAGAGTTCCTTGCCAAACTGATCTCGCTGGCCAAGAAGAAACTCGCCGAGCTGACCTTGCTCGCCGACCTTGGAGTTCCTTGCCGAGCTAATCCTGCTCGCCAAGAAGGAAGTCACGGAGCGGACCTTGCTCGCTGACCTTGGAGTTCCTTGCCGAGCTAACCTTGCTCACCAAGAAGGAAGTCGCGGAGCGGACCTTGCTCGCCGACCTTGGAGTTCCTTACAGAGCTGACCTTGCTTGCCAAGAAGGGAGTCGTAGAGTGGACCTTGCTCGCCGACCTTGGAGTTCCTTGCCGAGCTGATCCTGCTGGCCAAGAAGAAAGTAGCCAAGCTGACCTTGCTTGCCGACCTTGGAGTTCCTTGCCGAGCTGATCTTGCCGGCCAAGAAGGAAGTCGCGGAGCGGACCTTGCTCGCCGACCTTGGAGTTTCTTGCTGAACTGATTTTGCTCGCCAAAAAGCAAGTCGCGGAGCGAACTTTGCTCCCGCTCTTGGAGTTCCTTGGCGAGCTGATCTTGCTCGCCGACCTTGGAGTTCCATGCCGAGCTGATCTTGCTCGCCAAGAAGAAAGTCGCTGAGCTGACCTTGCTCGCCGACCTTGGAGTTCCTTGCCAAGCTGACCTTGCTCGCCAAGAGACAAGTCGCGGAGCGGACTTTGCTCGCCCGCCTTGGAGTTCCTTGCTGAGCTGACCTTGCTCGCCGAGAAGGGAGTCGCGGAGCAGACCTTGCTCGCCGACCTTGGAGTTCCTTACCGAGCTGATCATGCTGGCCCAGAAGAAAGTCGCCGAGCTGACCTTGCTCGCCGACCTTGTAGTTCCTTGCCGAGCTGATCTTGCTCGCCAAGAAGCAAGTCGCGGAGTGGACCTAGCTTGCCTTGGAGTTCCTTGCCGAGTTGACCTTGCTCGCTATGAAGGAAGTCGAGGAGCGGACCTGGCTCCCGCTCTTGGAGTTCCTTACCGAGCTGATCTTGCTCACCAAGAAGCAAGTCGCGGAGCGGACCTAGCTCGCCTTGGAGTTCCTTGCCGAGCTGACTTTGTTCGCCGAGAAGGGAGTCACGGAGCGGACCTTGCTCTCGTCCTTGGAGTTCCTTGCCGAGCTAATCTTGCTCGCTTAGAAGCAAGTCGCGGAGCGGACCTAGCTCGCCTTGGAATTCCTTACCGAGCTGACCTTGCTCACCCAGAAGGGAGTCGCAGAGCGGACCTTGCTTGCCGACCTTGGAGTTCCTTGCCAAGCTGATCTTGCTTGCCAAAAAGCAAGTCGCGAAGCGGACCTTGCTCCCGCTCTTGGAGTTCCTTGTCGAGCTGATCTTGTTCACCGACCTTGGAGTTCCTTGTCGAGCTGATCTTGCTCGCCAAGAAGAAAGTCGCCGAGCTGACCTTGCTCGCTGACCTTGGAGTTCCTTGCCGAGCTGATCTTGCTCGCCAAGAGACAAGTCGCGGAGCAGACCTTGCTCGCCTGCCTTGGAGTTCATTGCCGAGCTGACCTTGCTCGCTGAGAAGAGAGTCGCGGAGCGGACCTTGCTCGCTGACCTTGGAGTTCCTTACCGAGCTAATCATGCTGGCCCAGAAGAAAGTCGCCGAGCTGACATTGCTCGCCGACCTTGGAGTTCCTTGCCGAGCTGATCTTGCTAGTCAAGAAGCAAGTCGTGGAGCGGACCTAACTCGCCTTGGAGTTCCTTGCCGAGTTTCCCTTGCTCGCTACGAAGGAAGTCGAGGAGCGGACCTGGCTCCCACTCTTGGAGTTCCTTGCCGAGCTGATCTTGCTCGCCAAGAAGCAAGTCTCGGAGCGGACCTAGCTCGCCTTGGAGTTCCTTGCCGAGCTGACTTTGTTCGCCGAGAAGGGAGTCGCGGAGCAAACCTTGCTCTCGCTCTTGGAGTTCCTTGCTGAGCTGATCTTGCTCGTCAAGAAGCAAGTCGCGGAGCGTACCTAGCTCGCCTTGGAGTTCCTTGCCGAGCTAACCTTACTCACCCAGAAGGGAGTCGCGGAGCGGACCTTGCTCGTTGACCTTGGAGTTCCTTGTTGAGCTGATCTTGCTGGCCAAGAAAAAAGTAGTCGAGCTGACCTTGCTCGCCGACCTTGGAGTTCCTTGCCAAGATAATCCTACTCCCCAAGAAGGAAGTCGTGGAGCGTACCGTGCTCGCCAACCTTGGAGTTCCTTGCAGAGCTGACCTTGCTCGCCAAGAAGGGAGTCTCGGAGCGGACCTTGCTCGCCGACCTTGAAGTTCCTTGCCGAGCTGATTTTGCTGGCCAAGAAGAAAGTAAACGAGCGGACTTTGCTCCCTGACCTTGGAGTTCCTTGCTGAGCTGACCTTGCTCACCAAGAAGAGAGTCGCGGAGCGGACCTTGCTCGCCGACCTTGGAGTTCCTTGCCGAGTTGATCTTGTTGGCCAAGAAGAAAGTAGTCGAGTTGACCTTGCTCGCCGACCTTGGAGTTCTTTGCCGAGCTAATCTTGTTTTCCAAGAAGGAAGTCGCGGAACGGACCTCGCTCGCCGACCTTGGAGTTCCTTGCCGAGCTGATCTTGCTCACCAAGAAGCAAGTCGCGGAGCGAACCTTGCTCCCGCTCTTGGAGTTCCCTGCCGAGCTGATCTTGCTAGCCGACCTTGGAGTTCCTTGCCGAGCTGATCTTGCTCGCCGAACTTGGAGTTCCTTGCCGAGCTGATTTTGCTGGCCAAGAAGAAAGTCACCGAGCTGACCTTGCTCGCCGACCTTGGAGTTTCTTGCCGAGCTGATCTTGCTCGCCAAGAAGGAAGTCGCGGAGCAGACCTTGCTTGCCGACTTTAGAGTTCTTTGCCGAGCTGACCTTGCTCGCCGACCTTGGAGTTCCTTGCTGAGCTGATCTTGCTCGCCAAGAGACAAGTCGCAGAGCGAACCTTGCTCGCCTACCTTGGAGTTCCTTGCCGAGCTGATCTTGCTCGCCAATAAGTAAGTCGCGGAGCGGACCTTGCTTCCGCTCTTGGAGTTCTTTGCCGAGCTGACTTTGCTCGCCGACCTTAGAGTTCCTTACGGAGCTAACCTTGCTCGCCAAGAAGAAAGTCGCCGAGCTGACCTTGCACGCCGACCTTGGAGTTCCTTGCCGAGCTGATCTTGCTCGCCAAGAGACAAGTTGCGGAGCGGACCTTGCTTCTGCTCTTGGAGTTCATTGCCGAGCTGATCTTGCTCGCCAAGAAGTAAGTCGCGGAGTGGACCTAGCTCGCCTTGGTGTTCCTTGCCGAGCTGACCTTGCTCGCCCAGAAGGGAGTCGCGGAGCGGACTTTGCTCGCTGACCTTGGAGTTCCTTGCCGTGCTGATCTTGCTGGCTAAGAAGAAAGTCGCCGAGCTGACCTTGCTCGCCGACCTTGGAGTTCCTTGCCGAGATGACCTTGCTCGCCAAGAAGAAAGTCGTTGAGCTGACCTTGCTCGCCGACCTTGGAGTTCCTTGCCGAGCTGATCTTGCTTGCCAAGAAACAAGTCGCGAAGCGGACCTTGCTCCCGCTCTTGGAGTTCATTGCCGAGCTGACCTTGCTCGTCGACCTTGGAGTTCCTTGCCGAGCTGACCTTGCTCGCCAAGAAAAAAGTCGCCGAGCTGACCTTGCTCGCCGACCTTAGAGTTCCTTGCCGAGTTGATCTTGCTCGCCAAGAGACAAGTCACGGAGCGTGCATTGCTCGCCTACCTTGGAGTTCCTTGCCAAGCTGATCTTGCTCGCAAAGAGGAAGTTACAGAGCGGACCTTGCTCGCCTTCTTTGGAGTTCCTTGCCGAGCTGATCTTGCTTGCCAAGAAGCAAGTCGCCAAGCGGACCTTGCTCGCCGACCTTGGAGTTCCTTGCTGAGCTGATCTTGCTCGCTAAGAAGAAAGTTACGGAGCGAACCTTGTTCGCTTTCTTTGGAGTTCCTTGCCGAGCTGATCTTGCTCGCCAAGAAGGAAGTCGCGAAGCGAACCTTGCTTATCTTCTTTGGAGTTCCTTTCCGAGCTGATCTTGCTCGCCAAGAAACAAGTCGCGGTGCGGACCTTGCTCACCTTAGAGTTCCTAAACCGAGCAAAGTGGATCATCGAGCAAAAAGTATAGCCCGGCCTTGTAATGTAATCCCAGTCACGCTAGCGCAGACGGAATTAATGGGCAATTGAGAGGGGAATTTTCGTAATCTCGGCTTGGGCCGCGGTTCCAGCCGGGCTGAATGTGGTCCAAGCGTATTTGGGTCGAGCCGAGGTGAAGCTTGCTCGGTCGAAGTCCAAACCAGAGTTGGCCGAGATGATCCTCTGCCAGCTTGTCTTCTCTTGTTCGCTCTTTTTAGCTCGGTGATCGTGATCTGTCGCAGACCGGTCTAACTTGTCTGGAGCACTGTCGCACCGGAGTGTTGCTGAGCTCGGTTGTGATGGAGCTCGGTGAGTGGCACTGTTGAGCTCGATAAGTAGCTCGGTCGAAGGAGGCCGAGATGATCATCTGCCGATCCGGGTCTTATGGTCGCGCATGTAGCTCGGCGGGAAGATCTCCCTTGGACCGGCCTAACCTGTCCGGAGCTCGGTTGTGATGGAGCTCAGCGAGTGGCATTGTTAGGCTCAATAAGTAGCTCGGTCGAAGGAGGCCGAGATAATTACGCCGGACTGCCCATTCCCACCGATATCAATTAGTGGTTTGATTAGGTGATGTTTGGCTGAATTTGTGCTGACAGATGGGAGAGTAGCTCCACGTGTCAATGAGCGAATGGATGCAGAGGTGAGCACAGAAAAGTGTATAAGCATGACTGCGCCCCCCATGCTAGGGATAGAACATCATTTGGTGAGAACACCCTAAACATAAAACTCTCTCCTCTCCTTCTAGATCCCTGAGTGTGTGCTAACTTGACCGTCGGAGGGGTTTTTTGGCCACTCACCGCCGGGCAGCTCACCGCCGTTGTGTTCGCAGGGCGATCGGACAGACAAGGAGCTTGGTAGAAAGGAGTACGGGCTCTGCGGAATATTTGCTCTCCATACAAAAACTACCTGATTTTTTTTTTTCCTGTAGAAATTGTAACCAAGTTCTAGTCTATAATATTTGCCTAAACTGATGTTGATTCTTGATGAATTTGTTGTTGAAGTGAGACCTTGGCATGTTAAGCCAACTCTGCAGCCAAGTGTGCGGTCCAGAAAACTAACTTTAATTTGTTTTAGTTGGAATGATGCACAAATTACTTGTCAACAGGAAAACTAACTTTAATATGTTTTACTGATACATACAATACTAATACAAAAAAGGTAAACTAACTGGTGGTGTATGATATCAACCACATTGGTTGGGTTTTATTATACCTTTTCTCTTATACTAGGATGAACTTAATAAATTGGTAAAAATTAAATGGTTAGAGAATGATCATCATGTTTACATGAAAAACCAAAGCTAAAATATTAACCACCAGAATGCTCATGGAATTATTCCTTGTGTAAATCCTCGAGTGCTGTAATATTAGTTGCTCTTTGCAAGAAATAGAAGACAGAGCCATTGCCTTGTTTTAGTAAATGACTCGAAGAGGCATAAAGCCTAGTTTTTGCCACCTTTAACACGTGGGCATTTGAAAGGGTTATATGCATTTCTTCTCAATTCTCATGATCACTATATTTAGGAATAAGATATTTTAGGAGTTTTTAGGACATTGTCAGATCCTATGAATCTAAAGGGGAGAGGCTTAAGCCTTTATATACACATGGGCTTATGCTTCTCTTTCATTTATTCGAGACTTGTTGGTAACACTCTTAGCAAAATGTTACTTACATGTTTTGGATTCTTGTGGGCTCATTTCTACCTCTTTGCAGAATTGTAATTCACTTGTTGCAGATTCTAGTAGATTCTTGTGCAGGGGACTGAAGTTTTGTATTAGTAGGCATTTCCTTGGGAATTTGGACAAATGACCACCAGTAATGTCTGTAGACATTGCTTTATTAGTTCAGTGTGCATCAAATAGCTCTCCAGACTAGATTCATTGGTCCTTAATTGTCTCTGGAATATTAGCATGATGTGTTGGAGGAGACACAATTGTTGAACTAGTAAGTTGGATTGATTACAATAGTGGTTGGTCTTGAGGCTTTTGTCATCCTTGCACAAAGCTTGATAGGTTTTACATTAAGTAGCATATACCTCTATACTAGCACTAGATCGATAGATGAGGTTGTCATTGTTAGTCCCAGATGGAAGAAAAAAAAAGATTCATGAATAGATGAAGCAATTTAATAGATGATAGTCTTGCCTAGAGTGGGTGAGACAATTATTGCCTTGTTAGGATGCCTGTTGTTTGCTTACATAATTGCCATTTAAAATTTTGGATTCTCCCCCTTTAAAGGTTCAGTTCACTACAAGTTCTAGAAACTCATTAACATTACTCAGTGCTAGCATTACTCAATGGAAAGAGCACAAATCTGACGAATTTACGATTGTTCCTTTTCTTCTAAACAATTCATAAACTGTAGTATTTCCATATCATTCCGTTGATATTTATTGACATTCTATGTATATTTTCTTGTACTGATGACTGTGATGATTATTAGTTCATGTGGTGTTACTACTGTAATTGGAGGGCATGCAATGCATTGGTGGTTTATCAACTGCAGAAATATTGCACTATACTAGGAAGAAAACTTGCACATTTAGCTGCAAATTCACCATCAAGGTTTAGTATTACACTAGGATGAACACACTGAAGGCACATTGGGCTTTTGAAAAACTTGGTCAAATTGAAATGGATAGAGAAGGATAATAATTTCAAATGATATTACATTTTTTGAAGGTAGAAATAATTTTTTAAAAATCAAACCAAAACCAAAACCAAAAGAAACAGGTATTCAATTGCTACACATTATCTACTCTCACTCTCTCTCCTCGCGGACATAGAGCTGAGCTTGAAGAAGATGTCGAGGAGAAGAAGAATTTATGTTTCTTCCATTATTGGACCAAGAATAGCTTACAATAATTGGCTATTAAAAGGTACTTCGAAATCGAAACCTCCATCTCGAGTTGTTAATCGTCCCTCTTGTTTCTTATTTGTTCTGTTTCGTTTTCTCTCTAACACCACCAAAAACCCTACTCCTACTCCTCAAGGAGTTTAACCTAAACCTAAACCTAAAGCTTTACCCAAACAGCCATGCAATTTGGGTCCCAATCATCTTCATTCTGCTTTAATTTCGTTCAATCGCATGTTCCGAATGCTACCTTTGCCCCCAATTTCTCAATTCAACAAAGCTTTAGGGTCTATTTTGAACATGGGTCATTACACCACTGCTCTTTCTCTTATTCAGAACAAGTTACAACAGTTCCAAGGCATTCAAGTCAATTTCTACACCTTCAACATTGCTATTAACTGTTACTACCACCTAAATTGAGCCGATTTTGGGTTGTCTCTTTTGGGTAGCCTCTTCAGATGCGTTTATACACCTGATGTAACTACCTTCACAACTAAGGGGTACAACTAAGGGGTTCTAGTAGTGCTATGTGCTACTATGATAAGATTCGGTTATATATAGCTTGCATTTATTAAGCTAACTACAGATTCAGTAGTTCTCATATGACCCTTGGGGTGATTTTAGAAGTTTTCTGATATGTATCCTTTTGATATTGGGGTTGTTGAGTCTAGAAGATATTGATATGGAACTGTGACATAGCTAGAGTGGAAGTGAATTATCAAGGCACAAGTACTAACAAAGTGGCTAGTGGCTGCTCAACTATAGGAGGCCAACCTGTGGGCTAGTTGTGGCGCTATGTTGGATTATAAACGATATGCACCTTATGATCTCTGCAATCCTGGTTCTTTTTGGCATTCCCCTTTTGCATTGCTTTCAATTTGAACTATGTTACTAGTTGTAGGTGTAGAACACCAGATCTCATTTCCAGTATGTTCTAGAGATGGAAAATAAATAAATAAATAACCCTTCAGATATCGTTTGAATGTCTAGTCAAAGAAAAATGTAGGCTCCTGTATGTTTATTTATTATTGCAAATATCAGTCTTCTTTTTCATTCTTCTCTAGGAGATTGGCATGTTTTCAATGCGAATGCTCACTTGGTGCTGCTTGAAATATTGATGTAGCTACCGCTTGGAAATATATATATATATCTATTTTTTGCTGGTAAGGACAGGTGAAGTTGATGTTTTTGGGTTGATGTTGATAAAAGCTTTATGGCAACATCTTTCAACTGCTCCGGTTTGTAAAGAAATACAAGAATAAGGTTGGATACAAACTTAATTGACCATCAATCAAAGGGTGTGTGAAAGTATCCTATCCTTTTGAACACACATCATATAAAGCGAGCTTTGAAGAGCTTGTGAAATATACTTGGCGACAAACTCAGCATGAAGTTGAATTATCACAGTGAATTATCAAGACTCAATTATTATTGAAGTGGCTATGCAACTGCAAGAGCCCAACCTGTTGACAATTTCTCAAATTGTGGGTTGTAATAGCAAAACACAAGGCTCTAGAGGCTATTTGTCGCAAAGTGCAGGTCTGACAATCTTTCTGGATAGATTTGTCAACTGACTGATGCCCTTGGGATGGAATGCCTTTGGCTGGTTAACTTGATGACTAACCACTGCTCCAGCTAAGTCCATCCTATGAGACCAAGAGTAGGGGGCATTGAGGTCTGTTACTTGGTAGCTGGTGCAATTTGCCCTTTTGCTATCTCTAGTGGGTACATGTTTCGCACCCTTTTTCAGCACATCATCTATTTTTTTTTTTTTTTTTTCTATTTTGTTTTTTATTTTTAGTTTTTGAGAATTTCCACTGAAGTTTTATAAATAGCTAGATGTTGCTTAATAATTCATAACTTCCGTTATGATGTTGCTGACTACTTATTATCAATTAAAAAACACATTTCCCTCTTGTTTGTGATGAAAGATGTAAAGGAGCTATACAACCATGATTGTGAATATTCATTAAATTTGAGGCAAATGCGATCTATGATGCTGATTTCTGTACCTTCAGTTTCACAGTCCTTTATTGATGGATGTTGAGCTGATACCCAGCTGTTCAACTGAGTACTTGAGAATAATTCTACTTGTAAATATTTCAATGTTGTGTGCTAGTGATAACAGTTGTCTAGATCTCTTTATTACAAGGGACACATGGTTCTTAACATTGACTTTTGTGGTTCATGTATGCGGAAATTATAGAAAGATACTGATCTCTTGTCACGCAGGAACAGAAAAGGAGAGCAAGCATTCAGAATGTAGGTATTGATGTCTTGGACCAGCTGCACCAGTGGTATATCCAAATAGTGTAACCCATCAACTAAGTTGTTGCATGGTTGATTTCAATGAAGTGGGAAACCATCTGTCTGCTAAGAAGCTGATTGGTGCCGGTGAGTTTTTTATACATCTGCATCCTTGTAATTTACACCAATTCTTCTTACTGGATGTGCAAAATTTTATCCATTTATCTTCTTATCTAACCAATAATAAAACTCAATATATATATATATATATATATTTCATCTATTTGTTTAAAATTCTAAATCTATTTTTTTTAGACTATATTAAGAGGTCTTCTTTTTTAGTAATTTATAGTGCATTCATCTGGAACAGTAGAACTTCTGTATGCTAGTTGATTGATAGTATCTGGTTGCCCCTTGTGCTCATAAACATTTATACTGTCCATACATCTTATTGATTGGTAGTTTCTAAGTTCTAGCTTTGAAAATCTTCTCAATATCTGATCAGAATATTAGAGCTTGGACAATTCTTTGCATTGCCCCAAGTAGATTATCTATAGGCATTTATGGTGATGTTGTCTGGACTTACAAGGCTATATAACTGCATATTTGCATATGAATACATGCTCTGAATTTCTATTTACGACTCCCTGAATACAAGGAGAAAAGGAAAAAGAAAAAAGAAAAAGGGCAAAAAGTAAAACAATAAGAATAAAATCCATGTATCTAGAAAATTGATCTCTCTCTCTCTCTCTGTGTATGTGTATGTGTGTGGCAAGAGCACAGAGAGGAAATTTCAAGAAAAGCAAAGGTGGTTGTCTTTATTTGAAGGATTCTCCCATCTCAACAAATCATTGGTTTTTTTAAGAGATTGTCAATTCTGTTTTATATTGTTTAGCCCTTAACCTCTGATACACATGGTGAGAAAGCAAAATTTTGAGGCATATCTACCAAGAAAGCTAGAAGCATTTTCAGGAACAAAGTTGGGCAAGAATTAATGCTTAATGCAGATGAAGTTTAGGAGTTGCTTTAATTGGAAAGATCAGTTTAACTTGCAGTTGAGAAACAGTACTAAACAGAGTTCCACACCGTGGAAGCTTGGCTTGTCTTGCCGCCCACCCTCAACATGCAACCTCCACCTTGCCCTGTGTGATGCTTCCTCTACACCACAAACAGAATATCATAAAGCTGCACATAATTTTTCAAGTAAATTTAAATCCGACATGGCTCGTTGACGTGGCTATTTAAGTTTCTAGTGCTTGTTAATATAGTGGCTAGTTGTTGTCTACACTATAATGTGATTGAACCTATATTTGAAACTTTATGTTCGAGTCTATACTTGAAACTGACTGTTAGGCCAGTCTTTTTCCAATTAATTTTCAGTCCACTATACGTTGTTCATCAGTTCTTCATTGCTCTTAAACAAGGCCTTGTTGTGATCAAAATTGGTGTTGGTTATAAATTATTGCGGTGTTAGTTTTTGGTTATGGGCCACTGTGGTGATGGAGCTAGCAAATCGTCAAATCAAAATTGGTTGGAACTTGTGTAGTATTTGGTATATGTTAAAGTGGTATTAGTTATGATTTATTTGTGGGAGCTTTAGACATGACCAAGGGAAACTTGGATAAATCCAAAGTAATATTGGTCATGACCCAACATGATTATAATCAATACTTCATAGTAATTTTTATTTTTTTTTAAATTTAAATGGCTGAATGTAGATTTTTTTTTTTTAATCAGCAAAAAAGCAACTTTTTATTGATGAAGTCAAAGGCACATACATCAACAAAAGAAAGAAGGAAGCTGCTACAATGCATGACAACAACATGCCTACGAAGCACCCCTAAAGCACCGCAAGTGCACCGGCAATAAAAAGAAAACAGAGGAATAGCAAGGCACCATCCTGATAACAAAAATCAATCTCCGACAGATGAGCCAAATCACCCATGAAATAAACCCTCAAGCAATCCCAATTGCGATTGTCACATGTTGCCCCTTATGGAATCAAGTCTATAGACAATATCTTCAATTGAAAATACCACCCCTTTAGCATTATACTTCCCAAAAAAGGCCAATCTTACGTATTATTAGATTACATAACACAACCCAACGAAACTTGGCCCCGATAAACTTACATTCACTTCTAGCTTTCCAAACCAACCACAACACTGCAAAAATGAGAGCCTCCCAAGTCCTTTTCTCTAGCTTTTTAAATTTGAAGTCAGCCTACCATTGAAGTGTTGTTCAAATTGTGAAATTAAATAAATAGATTTATGAAGAAATCAAATTATATACCAAGAACATATGCTGATAATTACAATTAAATTTTAACAGAAATACACAAAACAATAAAAGGGTAAAGAAACGAAACCGAAGCCTGCACGGAAGCAGTTTTCTTAAAATAGATTTCGCCGTCTCACGGGTCGAGTGCTTGAGGAATCCTGGTGTCTGTCTCCCAGGATACGACGGTCAAAACTAGCTACAGAAGAAGCACTTTCTGTCTAGCTTAGCGAACAAGAACAGTGGCAGTACTCTGTCAATGTAGGAACTTTCTGGCAAACTGACTTGTAAAATGGAAGCAAAAAATTTCTATATTGAAACTTGATAGGAGGGTCTCAATTTATACATGTAAAGGGGAGAGAAAAAGAGCCTCTAGCCTTTAAGGCTAGTCATTAAAACACCAAGCATCCGTAGCCCCTTTCCAAAAATATGAAAGTTTGGATGCCTAAAGGATTCACACCCTTTAGCCAAGAAAAAAGGATTTAAATACTCTTTAAAATCCTATTCATGAATCTAACATCATGAGGCAATTTCTTGGCAATTTCTTATTCAAAACCCAATGGTTTTTGGCTCACTTGGACCTAACACAATAAAAGGTTGGGACCTACTTTAATATTTAATTAAAGTTACCACACTTTAATATTAAATTAAAGTCACCAAAAATCATTTTTTTCAACAATCCCCCACATGAATAAAAATTGACCGAAAGACTCAACAAACGGACATCGTTCAACAATAATGACTCGAAGAGAGAGTACAACGAACTAACCCCGACATCAGAGAAGGTAGCTTTTGGCTTTGAACCTCTCCCAGTGAAAACCTATCGAGTTTACTGGCTGATCAGTGAATAAGACATCTTGAACTGCTCTGCCGTTTATGTAAACTGAGACAATAGATCTCACACGGGAATTACTCCTACCACCATTTTGTTCTCACTAGTGTGCCCTGTGTGGCCCTGGACACTAGCCTGGTTCAGCGAGTGGTTTCAAAGAATCTTGGCCTGCCCAATTCTTCTAGAAGTAGCCCCACTTCACACTCACATAAGTGACTCTACTTGAGTATCCTGCAATACTCAGCTCAACAACTTAACACACTAGAGTATTAAAAGCTCAACTTAACCTCTACACTTGCAGGTATCACTGATAGAAGAAATGGCTGGAGGTTTAACCTCCTCAGTGACATACCACCGTTACACGCAATTAGGTTGTCCCATTGAACCTAGATCTTAGGATCTCCAGTCAACTAGGTTGGGTTTCCATTCCGGTAACTTCCAAAGGCCTCAACCCCATTCCTTTTGACGACGTTTCAACTAACACTCGACTTAACCTTTTGGTTAGCGGATCCGCAATGTTGTCCTTAGACTTTACATAGTTTAAAGAGACAACTCCATTCGAGAGTAGTTGTCGTATGGAATTATGTCTACGATGGATATGTCTAGACTTTCTATTATACATATTACTCTGTGCCCTACCAATTGCAGATTGACAATCACAATGAATACAAATAGCTGGCACAAGTTTAGACCAACGTGGAATATCTTCAATGAAATGGCGAAGCCATTTTGCTTCTTCTGTTGCTTATCCAAAGAAATAAACTCTGATTTCATCGTTGATCTAGATATACACGTTTGCTTGGAAGATTTCCAAGACACGGCTGCCCCACCAAGAGTGAACACATATCCACTAGTGGACTTTGAGTCCTTTATATCTGATATCCAATTCGCGTCGCTATATCCTTCAAGCACCGCTGGATATCGAGTATAATGCAGCCCATAATCCTGAGTGTAGCATAAATTCCTTAACACCCGCACAATGCCCTTCCAATGAGAAGTATCGGGATTATTTGTGTATCTACTAAGCCTACTAACCGAGTAAGCTATATCCGGCCTAGTATAACTCATCAGATACATTAAACTTCCAATTACCCGAGAATATTCTAACTGTGAGACACTTTCATTATTATTCTTGGTAAAATGTAGACTTAAGTCTACAGGTGTCGATGACACACTCGTATCTGATCCACTAAACTTCTCAAGTATCTTATCAACATAATGAGACTGAGAAAGTACAATTCCGCTAGAGATTCTGGTAATCTTAATTCCCAGAATAACATCTGCAATGCCCATATCCATCATGTCAAACTTAGAGTTTAACAACTTCTTGGTAGTCTTGATCATTTCATTGTTACTACCTATAATGAGCATATCATCAACATATAGACACAAAATGGCATAACCTCTGTCAGTGTCTTTGACATAAATACACTTGTCACATTCGTTGATTCTAAACCCATTTGACAACATTACATTGTCAAACTTCTCATGCCATTGTTTAGGCACTTGTTTCAAACCATACAAAGATTTGACAAGTTTACAGACTTTCTTGCTTTGTCCTGGAGCTGAAAACCCTTCAGGTTGCTCCATGTAGATTTCTTCATTCAAATCCCCATTTAAGAAAGCTGTCTTTACATCCATCTGGTGTATCTCAAGATTGCGCAAAGCTGCTATCGCAATCACCATGTGAATGGATGTCATCCTAGTTACAGGTGAGTACGTATCAAAGTAATCCAGGCCTTCTCGTTGCATGTACCCTTTGATAACGAGCCTCGCCTTGTACTTGTCAATTGACCCATCGGCCTTCATCTTTCTTTTAAAAATCCATTTGCAGCCTAAAGGCTTGCAACCTGGAGGTAAATCTACCAACTCCCAGGTGTGGTTCTGTAAGATGGAGTCAATCTCACTTTTGATCACTTCTTTCCATAAAGGACTCTCAGGAGAAGTCACAGCTTCGTGGAAAGTTTGAGGTTCGTTCTCAACCATATAAGTCAAGAAGTCTGGACCAAAAGATTTGGATATCCTAGCCCTTTTACTCCTTCTGGGCTCATCTAAAATCTCAATTTGATCATCACCTGAATCATCAACATGATCATCCTCACTAGCAAGCTCATCAAATTGCTCCAAAAACCTTGGAACCCCTTCATGGGTTCGGCAAGGAAAAATGTCTTCAAAGAAACATGCATTCCTTGACTCCATGATAGTATTCCTGTGTATGTCTGGGATTTCAGACTTATGCACAAGAAATCGATATGCACTACTATTATGTGCATAACCAATGAATATACAATCCACGGATTTCGGGCCTATCCTAACCCGTTTGGGTGTAGGAATCGCCACTTTTGCAAGACACCTCCACATTCGTAAGAATTTATACGAAGCCTTAACGCCTTTCCATAACTCATACGGCGTCTTGTCCACCTTCTTCCGGGGTACTTTATTCAGAATGAAATTTGCAGAGAGAATTGCTTCCCCCCACAAGTTCTGTGGCAATCCAGAACTTATCAACATTGCATTCATCATTTCCTTTAGCATCCTATTCTTCCGCTCAGCAATCCCATTAGACTGAGGAGAATAAGGCGCCGTGGTTTGGTGGATAATCCCAGATTGAGCACAAATCTCAATCAAACGGAGATTCATACTCACCACCACGATCACTTCTTAAAGCCTTAATCTTGCGGCCTACTTGATTCTCAACTTCATTCTTATAAAGAACAAACTTGTCAATCGCCTCATCTTTGCTTTTGAGCAAAAAGACATAACAAAACTTAGTGCAATCATCAACAAAAGTGATGAAGTACTTATTGCCACCACGTGATTGTATAAATTTTAAATCACATTCATCACTATGCACTAAATCCAACGGTTCTAAACTTCTTTTAATAGAATGAAATGAAGATCTTGTCAACTTTGCTTCAACACAAGTTTCACACTTGTGTTTTGGATTAATCTTAAAAGATGGTATGTGATCTAACTTGATTAATCTACGTAAAGATTCAAAGTTCATATGTCCTAGTCTACCATGCCACAAATTGGAAGACTCAAGCATGTAAACAGAAGAAGATGCACCTTTATTCATCTTTAGAATAACAGTCATTATATTGAGTTTAAACATACCCCCCAACATATAACCCTTACCCACATACATTACGCTTTTGGTAAGAACGACCTTGTCAGACTCAAAAACCATGCGAAAACCATGTTTACTGAGAAGAGACCCTGAGACAAGATTCTTACGAATGTCCGGGACATACAGGACTTCGTTCAAGGTTAGCTCCTTTCCTGACGTCAACTTCAGGACCACCTTTCCTTTCCCCTCAACAATCGAGGTAGCAGAGTTTTCCATAAACAACTTCTCACCGTTTGTAACTGGTTTGAAAGTTGTAAACAGCTTCTACTCAGAGCAAATGTGGCGTGTAGCCCCAGTATCAATCCACCATTCTCTTGGGTTTGAACCCACCAGATTCACCTCAGAGACAACAGCAGACAAGTGCATATCATCCTCCTCATGGGAGTGCTCTTGTAAGTCTGCTATATGAGCAAGAGGTTTGGTCTTGTATGGCTTCTTCTGCTTGCGGCAGTCACTAGCCCGATGCTCCCCGTTACCACAGTTATAACACTTCCCAAAGAACCGATAACCTGGTTCTTGCGGCTTGTAAGCCAACTTTTTTGCAACACCACCCCTTGGCCCCAGCATAGAGCTTTTGTTCACAGGGGGCTTCTTCCTTATCCCAGAAGATTTTCCATGCTCAACGACATTGGCCTTTACTGAGGAGGTACTCCCTCCTTTCTTTTTATTATCCTCCTCAATCCGGAGTCGGACAACCAGCTCTTCAACTGACATTTCCTTGCGCTTGTGCTTCAAGTAATTCTTGAAATTCTTCCAACCATTGGGAAGTTTCTCAATGATCACAGCAATTTGGAATGACTTGTTCATGTTGTTCAAAATTGTGAAATTAAATAAATAGATTTATGAAGAAATCAAATTATATACCAAGAACATATGCTGATAATTACAATTAAATTTCAACAGAAATACACAAAACAATAAAAGGGTAAAGAGACGAAACCGAAGCCTGCACGGAAGCAGTTTCCTTAAAACAGATTTCGCCGCCTCACGAGTCAAGTGCTTGAGGAATCCCGGCGTCTGTCTCCCAGGATACGACGGTCAAAACCAGCTACGGCAGAAGCACTCTCTGTCTAGCTTAGCGAACAAAACAGTGGCAACACTCTCTCACTGTAGGAACTTTCAGGCAAACTGACTTGTGAAATGGAAGTAAAAATTTCTGTGTATGAGACTTGACAGGAGGGTCTCAATTTATACATGTATAGGGGAGAGAGGAAGAGCCTCCAGCCTTTATGGCTGTTCATAATGCACCATTAACCTCTGCAATAAAGGCAGGAGTTACAAACCCCATTAATGCAGGAGTTACAAACCCCATTAATGCAGGAGTTACAAACTTCATTAATGCAGGAGTTACAAACTTCATTACCTTTTTTCCATGAAGCTAACTTCATGAGGTAATTTTTCATTCAAATCTTAATGGTTTTTGGCCATTCTATCTGTGGTGTAAAGATCTCAATGCAAAGTATCTAGACCCACTTGGACCCAACACAATAGATGGTTGGGAACCACTTTAATCTTTAATTAAAGTCACCAAAAAATTATTTTTTCCAATAATCCCCCACATGAATAAAAATTGACCGAATGACGTAACAAACGAACACCGTTCAACAATAATGACTCTGAGAGAGAGTACAACGGACTAACCCCGACATCAGAGAAGGTAGCTTTTGGCTTTGAACCTCTCCCAGTGAAAACCTATCGAGTTTACTGGCTGATCAGTGAATAAGACATCTTGAACTGCTCTGCCGTTTATGTAAACTGAGACAATAGATCTCACACGGGAATTACGTCTACCACCATTCTGTTCTCACTGGTGTGCCCTGTGTGGCCCTGGACATTAGCCTGGTTCAGCGAGTGGTTTCAAAGAATCTTGGCCTCCCAATTCTTCTAGAAGCGGCCCCACTTCACACTCACATAGGTGACTCTACTTGAGTATCCTGCTATACTCAGCTCAATAGCTTAACACACTAGAGTCATTAAAAGCTCAGCTTAACCTTTACACTTGCAGGTATCACTGATAGAAGGAATGGCTGGAGGTTTAACCTCCTTAGTGACATACCACCGTTACACGCAATTAGGTTGTCCCATTGAACCTAGATCTTGGGATCTCCAGTCAACTAGGTTGGGTTTCCATTCCGGTAACTTCCAAAGGCCTCAATCCCATTCCTTTTGACGACGTTTCGACTAACACTCGATTTAACCCTTTGGTTAGCGGATCCGCAATATTGACCTTAGACTTTACATAGTCTATAGAGACAACTCCATTTGAGAGTAGTTGTCGTATGGAATTATGTCTACGACGGATATGTCTAGACTTTCCATTATACATATTACTCTGTGCCCTACCAATTGCAGATTGACTATCACAATGAATACAAATAGCAGGCACAGGTTTGGACCAACTTGGAATATCTTCAAGGAAATGGCAAAGCCATTCAGCTTCTTCCATCGCTTTATCCAAAGCAATAAACTCTGATTCCATCGTTGATCTAGATATACACGTTTGTTTGGAAGATTTCCAAGACACCGCTGCTCCACCAAGAGTGAACACATATCCACTAGTGGACTTTGAGTCCTTTATATCTGATATCAAATTTGCGTCACTATAGCCTTCAAGCATCGCTGGATATCGAGTATAATGCAGCCCATAATCCCGAGTGTAGCGTAAATACCTTAACACCCGCACAATACCCTTCCAATGAGAAGCATCGGGATTACTTGTGTATCTACTAAGCCTGCTAACCGAGTTAGCTATAGCCGGCCTAGTACAACTCATCAGATACATTAAACTTCCAATTACTCGAGAATATTCTAACTGTGAGACACTTTCATTATTATTCTTGGTAAAATGTAGACTTAAGTCTACAGGTATCGATGACACACTTGTATCTGATCCACTAAACTTCTCAAGTATCTTATCAACATAATGAGACTGAGATAGTACAATTCCGTCAGAGATTCTGGTAATCTTAATTCCCAGAATAACATCTGCAATGCCCATATCCTTCATGTCAAACTTAGAGTTTAACAACTTCTTGGTAGTCTTGATCATTTCATCGTTACTACCTATAATGAGCATATCATCAACATATAGACACAAAATGACATAACCTCTGTCAGTGTCTTTGACATAAACACACTTGTCACATTCGTTGATTCTAAACCCATTTGATTGAGGAGAATAAGGCGCCGTGGTTTGGTGGATAATCCCGGATTGAGCACAAATCTCAATAAAAGGTGATTCATACTCACCACCACGATCACTTCTTAAAGCCTTAATCTTGCGGCCTACTTGATTCTCAACTTCATTCTTATAAAGAACAAACTTGTCAATTGCCTCATCTTTGCTTTTGAGCAAATAGACATAACAATACTTAGTGAAATCATCAACAAAAGTAATGAAGTACTTATTGCCACCACGTGATTGTATAAATTTTAAGTCACACACATCACTATGCACTAAATCCAACGGTTCTGAACTTCTTTCAATAGAATGAAACGAAGATCTTGTCAACTTCGCTTCAACACAAGTTTCACACTTGTGTTTCGGATTAATCTTAAAAGATGGTATGTGATCTAACTTGATTAATCTACGTAAAGATTCAAAGTTCACATGCCCTAGTCTACCATGCCACAAATTGGAAGACTCAAGTATGTAAACAGAAGAAGATGCATCTTTATTCGTCTTTGGGATAATAGTCATTACATTGAGTTTAAACATACTCCCCAACATATAACCCTTACCCACATACATTCCGCTCTTGGTCAAAACGACCTTGTCGGACTAAAAAACAATGCGAAAACCATGTTTACTAAGAAGAGACCCTGAGACAAGATTTTTACGAATGTCCGGAACATACAGGACTTCGTTCAAGGTCAGCTCTTTTCCTGACGTCAACTTCAGGGCCACCTTTCATTTCCCCTCAACAATCGAGGTAGCAGAGTTTCCCATAAACAACTTCTCACCGTTTGTAACCAGTTCGAAAGTTGTAAACAGTTTTTTCTCGGAGCAGATGTGGCGTGTAGCCCCAGTATCAATCCACCATTCTCTTGGGTTTGAACCTGCCAGATTCACCTCAGAGACAACGGCAGACAAGTGCATATCATCCTCCTCATGGGAGTGCTCTTGTAAATCTGCCATATGCGCACGAGGTTTAGTCTTGTATGACTTCTTCTGCTTGTGGCAGTCACTAGCCTGATGCCCATTGCTACCACAGTTATAGCACTTCCCAAAGAACCGATTAGGCCCCAATTTAGAGGGCTTCTTTCTTATTCCAGAAGATTTGCCATGTTCAATGACATTGGCTTTTACTGAGGAGGTACTCCCTCATTTCTCTCTATTATCCTCCTCAATCCGAAGTCGGACCACCAGCTCTTCAACTGACATTTCCTTGCACTTGTGCTTCAAGTAGTTCTTGAAATCCTTCCAACCATTGGGAAGTTTCTCAATGATCACAGCAACTTGGAATGACTCGTTCAAAGGCATTCCTTCAGCATGAATTTCATGCAAAATCACTTGAAACTCCTGGACTTGGCTTATCACAGTTTTAGAGTCTACCATTTTAAAATCAAGGAACCGACCAACCACAAATTTCTTTGCCCCGGCATCCTCAGTCTTATACTTTTTGTCCAGAGATTTCCATAACTCTTTTGCTGAGCTCTTGGAACAAAACACACTATAGAGTGAGTCTGCCAAACTGTTGAACACATAGTTCCGGCAAAGATAGTCTGTCTGCTTCCATGTGTCAAGCGCCATGACTTTCTGCCTATCAGGCTCATTCTCTGCCACGGCTGGAGGATCCTCGCTCAGAACCTTTGCAAGGTTTAGCGTGGTCAAGTAGAACAGCATCTTTTGCTGCCATCTCTTGAAGTTCACCCCAGCAAATTTCTCTGGGCGCTCATGATGACTGAGCGGTCCTCCTGGAACAGCCGGAGTAACGCCATGGTTGACCACAGAGGTCACAACAGTAGGGGTTGGCAACCCAGTTGCCCCGGGGTTCAGATCCCCACCAACATTAGCAATAGCAGCAGCATCAGTGATAGTTGCCATTTCTGAACAAATAAAACCTCCTTTTTAGCCAAGGCTAAACACTTTGGCTTCTATTCCAGAAAACCAAACCAAAATCCAAACTTACAAGCAACTTAAACTTGCAAACAATTTAAAATTGCTACAACCAAATACATGCATATAAAATGCGTCTAATAAGCAAATAAAACTTGCTACTACAAATTGGTAAACAAACCAACTAAATCTCAAGAAAAAAAAAATTTCTTCAAACATAAAGAAAAATAACCAATCCAATTGAGGATTATAAGTAGTCCAAACAATTCCTTTCTACGCTTAGGTATTCCTACAAAGAAAGTTAGTAGCAAACCACAACAAAATACAAACAAATAATCTAAACAAAAAATAAATATAATAAATAATTGAAACCATTTTAAACTAATAACTCCAAATAAATAAATTAAATTCAAAGTTAATGCACCCAATTAAATAATTCAGATTAATGCACCCAAATAAATAATTTAGATTAATGCACCTAATTAAATAATTCAGATTAATCATGTACACAATTCTATAACTCCAAATACATTAAACTAAAATTAATAGGCAAGAGTTACAATCCAATAACCATTTAGCAATTAACATATGCAAATAATTTACAATCATTGAATTTTCAAAGGAAAAACAAATAATGGACTTTCTCTTTAGTACATGTAGTCTACTTAAATAACAGAAGCAATAGCATGTAATACGTTTAAAACACACATGGATCTATTCACTAGCAAACACAAATATATTAATTTACTTAGAAGGATGAATCAGTGCAAGAAGGCATGAAAATAGTTTTATGTGCATGCAAAGAAGCAAAATCATGAACTGGCAATTAACTGACAGAAAACGAAACAATGGCCTATTCATGTAAATTACTTAAATCTCTAAACATGCAAATTTATATTTTGTATCATTGAAACAGTGAGCAACTCCGCAATAGTTCCTAGTAACATTATACAAATGTCTATATAAATCTATTCGATCAATTTCATAGGAAAAACATATATGAGAAATCTGTTTTAAGCTTGTTGTTCAAAATTGTGAAATTAAATAAATAGATTTATGAAGAAATCAAATTATATACCAAGAACATATGCTGATAATTACAATTAAATTTCAACAGAAATACACAAAACAATAAAAGGGTAAAGAGACGAAACCGAAGCCTGCACGGAAGCAGTTTCCTTAAAACAGATTTCGCCGCCTCACGGGTCGAGTGCTTGAGGAATCCCGGCGTCTGTCTCCCAGGATACGACGGTCAAAACCAGCTACGGCAGAAGCACTCTCTGTCTAGCTTAGCGAACAAAACAGTGGCAGCACTCTCTCACTGTAGGAACTTTCAGGCAAACTGACTTGTGAAATGGAAGTAAAAATTTCTGTGTATGAGACTTGACAGGAGGGTCTCAATTTATACATGTATAGGGGAGAGAGGAATAGCCTCCAGCCTTTATGGCTGTTCATAATGCACCATTAACCTGTGTAATAAAGGCAGGAGTAACAAACCCCATTAATGCAGGAGTTACAAACCCCATTAATGCAGGAGTTACAAACTTCATTAATGCAGGAGTTACAAACTTCATTACCTTTTTTCCATGAAGCTAACTTCATGAGGTAATTTTTCATTCAAATCTTAATGGTTTTTGGCCATTCTATCTGTGGTGTAAAGATCTCAATGCAAAGTATCTAGACACACTTGGACCCAACACAATAGATGGTTGGGACCCACTTTAATCTTTAATTAAAGTCACCAAAAAACTATTTTTTCCAACAGTTCAAAGGCATCCCCTCAGCATGAATATCATGCAAGATCACTTGGAACTCTTGGACTTGACTTATCACAGTTTTAGAATCTACCATTTTAAAATCAAGGAACCGGCCAACCACAAATTTCTTTGCCCCGGCATCCTCAGTCCTGTACTTTTTGTCCAGAGATTCTCATAATTCTTTTGTTGAGCTATTGGAACAAAACACACTATAGAGTGAGTCTGCCAAGCTGTTGAACACATAGTTCCGGCAAAGATAGTCTGTTTGCTTCTATGTGTCAAGCGCCATGACTTTCTACCTGTCAGGCTCATTCTCTGCCACGGCTAGAGGATCCTTGCTCAGAACCTTGGCAAGGTTAAGCGTGGTCAAGTAAAACAGCATCTTTTGCTGCCATCTCTTAAAATTTTTCCCAGCAAATTTTTCTGGGCGCTCATGGTGACTAAGAGGTCCTCCCGGAACAGCCGGAGTAACACCAGGGTTGACCACAGAGGTCACAGCAGTAGAGGTTGGTAATCCAGTTGCCCCAGGGTTCAAATCCCTACCAACATTAGCAGTAGCAGCAGCATCAGTGATAGTTACCATTTTCTAAAAATTACACCAGAATATCATTTCTGTGTTTCCAGAAATTAAACTTAACCCTTAGAAAATGCCTTAGAAGAAAAATTAATTCAAAAATTAGTCTCACTACAAAACCTAGAATCGAATATAGTCAAGAAAGTTTCTAGGAAGACTGAAGGAGTCACGTCGGTCCCACTTAAAACCCAGTTAACCTTTTGACAAAACTTTTATGAGTATGTTGACTCCTAGTCCGTGATAAACAATTTTAAGAATTAAATTTTCTTAGGGATGAACTAGGTTAAAATAAACCAAGGTCCAAAATTTTTACAAGCAATGTAAAATGATTGCTACAACAATATAAGCAAATAAAACTTGCGACTACAAATTGGTAAACAAACCAACTACATCTCAAGCAAATATGCTTCAAACATTTAAATAAAATAGCCAATCCATAAGGATTCTATTTAGTCCAAAAACCTTTCTACGCTTAGGTATTCCTATTCAACACAAAAGTTAGTAGTCCAAACATTTTTGTTTTTACATCCCAAATACTATTCATTTGGTTTTATATTTGTTTTTCGCATTGGTATCCCTACAAAGGAAGTTAGTAACATATCACAACAAAATACAAACAAATAATCTAAAAATTTTAATAAATTAAATGAAACCATCTAGCCAACTTTTAATTATATAAGTAACCAATGCATTAAAATGCCAATTAAATTAAAATTTTAAAATAAAGTTCTATACTCATGGGTTATGAATGAAATTAATTCATAATAAACATTTAAACTATTAACTCCAAATAAATAAGTTAAATTCAAAGTTAATGCACCCAATTAAATAATTCAGATTAATGCTCCCAATTAGATAATTTAGATTAATGCACCTAATTAAATAATTCACATGAATGCATCCAATTAGATAATTTAGATTGATGCTCCCAATTAGATAATTTAGATTAATGCACCTAATTAAATAATTCACATTAATCCACCCAATTAGATAATTCATATTAATGCTCCCAATTAGATAATTTAGATTAATGCACCTAATTAAATAATTCACATTAATCATATACACAATTCATAAAAAAAAAAAACTCTATAACTCCAAAATACATTAAATTATGTAATCTAGTCTAGAAAATAATAAGCATGTAACAATTAAAACTAAAATAGAATTAGCATGTCAAAATTGCAACATCCATAAATTATATTTTATAACCTTAAAATTCATGCAAATTATGATAGAGAATTCTGACTAAACTAAGCAATTAGAGAGTACCATTGCATAATTTACAATCATTGAAATAGTGAGCAATTCCGCAACAATTCCTAGTAACATTATACAAAGCTAGCCTAATAGTCTATATAAATTTATTCGATCAATTTCATAGAAAATATATATAAAATCTGTTTTAAGCTTGTTGTTCAAATTGTGAAATTAAATAAATAGATTTATGAAGAAATCAAATTATATACCAAGAACATATGCTGATAATTATAATTAAATTTCAACAGAAATACACAAAACAATAAAAGGGTAAAGAGACGAAACCGAAGCCTGCACGGAAGTAGTTTCCTTAAAACAGATTTCGCCGCCTCACGGGTCGAGTGCTTGAGGAATCTCGACGTCTGTCTCCCGGGATACGACGGTCAAAACCAGCTACGGTAGAAGCACTTTCTGTCTAGCTTAGCGAACAAGAACAGTGGCAACACTCTCTCAATATAGGAACTTTCTGGCAAATTGACTTGTAAAATGGAAGCAAAAAATTTATATATTGAAACTTGATAGGAGGGTCTCAATTTATACATGTAAAGGGGAGAGAGGAAGAGCCTCCAATCTTTAAGGCTGGTCATTAAAACACCAAGCATCCATAGCCCCTTTCCAAAAATATGAAAGTTTGGATGCCCAAAGGATTCACACCCTTTAGCCAAGAAAAAGGATTTAAATACTCTTTAAAATCATATTCATGAATCTAACATCACGTGGCAATTTCTTATTCAAAACCCAATGGTTTTTGGCTCATTTGGATCTAACACAATAAAAGGTTGGGATCCACTTTAATATTTAATTAAAGTCACCACACTTTAATATTAAATTAAAGTCACCAAAAATTATTTTTTCCAACATGAAGTAGATCACAAACAGAGGCTGGCCCAACCCACTGCACACCCCATCAATATAACAGACTGGACCAAATTTTCCAAACAAAGGAACAATGAAGAAGAAGATGATCCATAGACTTATCACAAGAATGACGAAATTGGCAAACCATACTTGCGTAGGCCCAATCATGCCAATATTTTGAAGGAACATAGCTAATTTGACTCTACTCTTCCAAGTAAGCCATCCAAAGAATTGAACCTTAAGAGGAGAGACATTATTCCATAGCAGTTTTGACGCATTAATTTTTACCCCCAAACGAGATTCACACCATTTATACACATAATTAACAAAAAACTGATCGAGTGTGATGATCATGATAATAGAATCTGACTGCTGGTGCATCCTGCAAATAATTGCCAAGGCTACTAACTTCATTAATTTCCTATGAAAATAAATTTCTTTTGAAGTTGAAGTTCCATTTCCCATCAAAATTTCTATTCTCATAAAAATCTAGCACTGAACCTTCTTTTTCAGCAGACAAATAGAACAACCTAGGGAATTCCTCCTTCAAACTAATGTTGCCATGCCACTCATCAATCCAGAAGCACACTTTTCTACCATTTCCAAGCTGAATTTGAGCATTGGAAATAAAGAAATTAAATAGACTTGGATTAATAGGGGCTTCTTGAATGATGTTTGACCATAATCTTAAGGTTCTCATCTCATTGTTGAAATTAGGCAACCATTTCCCCCCTTGCAATGGTACTTACTGCACAAGATCAATTTCCTTAATGCCTTTTTCTTCCATCCCAAATTACCGCCACCATTTTGCTAATGCACATGAATTAATGTCTGTCAACCTTCTCACTCTCAGACCACCCAATTTGATGTCTTTAGACATTTCATCCCACCTAACCATATGGATTTTTTTCTTTAAATCAAAATCCCCCCCATATAAAGGAAGCTTGAATTCTATTAAGCATTCCCACTGGCATTTTAAAAATGGACAAAAAGTACACGGGTAAGCTTGACAACACAGATTTAATGAGAGCAAGTCTTCCATCAAATGATAGCATCTTCATTTTCCAATTTGCAAGCCTTCCTTTAAATTTCTTCACAACCGAGCTCCAGGCAAAAATCAATCTAGGGTTGGTACTTGGTGACCCAAGGAATTTCAATGGAACCTGTTGACTAACAGTTCAATGCAGTAGCAAATTCATCAATAATGCCATCCTCCTCTCCTGTACCAGTCACCATACTTTTAACATAATTAATCTTGAATCCTAAAATGATCTTGAAACACCTAAGAAATCTTTTGATACAAAGAATTTCTTCCCAACTAGCTTCACAAAATAGAATAGTGTCATCGGCAAATTGAAAATGAGACCCCCTCATTTCTTCTTTACCGACAATCGTACCCTTTAACAGCCCTAATCCCCTTGCCCGCATGATGAGAATATTTAAACCCTTAACAAATATGTTGAAAAGAAAAGGAGATAATGGATCACTTTGCCTCAATCCCTTCTCTGAATTAAATTATGACTTTGGGCTCCCACTTACTGACAAAGAAATCCTTGTAGTAGACACACAAGTCTGAACCCGAATTTCCTCATTAGATCAAATAAGAAATCCCCATTGACACTGCTGTGCACTACTTTATTAGCAATCAAGATGCCATCAAGAATGTTATGCTTGCCCAAAAATGCCGATTATGCTTCGCTTATAATAGAAGGAAGAGGCTTGAGGATAAGACCTTAGCTAGAATTTTGTAGATAGACCCAATCAGACCAATTGATTTATACCAAGATTGTCATTTTTAGGAATGAGAGCAATAAATGAAGAATTTAAACCTCCAACTAATTTGGCATTGTTGTAAAATTCCTTAAAAATTGTAAAATCTCATCTTTCATGAATTCCAACACTTCTTTTTTGCATTTTTTTTTTTTTTGTGGGGGTGAAAATGTGCATACACACACATACACAAAAATAAGATAAAATAAAATAATTTGCATACCAATTGTACTTGCTTTTAGTTATAGAGTCTAAATAAATAAATTGTTTTCATTATTCATAGCCACATTGGGTTATTTTGTAACTATCTGATTTTTCTAAAAATCCTTCTCCATAAAATTAAAAAAAAAAATAGGAATATTACAAAGTTATTAAAAGACAATTTACTTTTCATACTTTGAAAAATTCCACCGTGTCTATTTAGTTATGTTAATAGGGTTTTCATAACGTTATTATAATTATATAGTAAATTTTCACTAAAAGTAAAAGTTTCAAAACATTCCCAAAACTCTCTCTAAATATAAAAACTACAAATTAAAAAAAAAATGAGAAAATTGGTGATAAATCAAATCTAAGGAGGATATAAGGTATTAGGTGGATATTTTTTTGTTAGTGAGAGATCTACTCTTGTGAAATAATTTGGTGAGAAGACCTTTTGTTGATTTTGGAAGACATTTTATTTTCAATTTTACTTCTTAATTTATATGTTGATTTTTTTTTTAACTATTTGTTTAAATTTATATCTCTCTTTTCAAATTATTTTCTATTTGTTCAAATTTATATTTATCTGTTCAATTTTTTTTGGCTATCTATTCAATTTTTCAACTACTTGTTTAAATATGTTTTTATCTGTTTAATTTTTTTAACTATTTGTTTAATTTTTACCCCTTATCTATTCAAATATCTGTCCAAATTTTATTATCTATTCAATTTTTTCTCCTAAATTCCATATGTCAAAATCCTTTAATTTTATTTTTATTTTTTCTCTCTGTTGAAATATAGAACCAAACCAACCCATATCTGTTGCAATAGCAAGCCAAACCAAACCCTAACTGTCATAATTTTTTTCTATCTGCTCTCTCTTTCATCCTTATCTGTTCAATACAAAACAAAAACAAAAAATTATCTATTTGATCATCATTATCAACAACAATCTCTTTATCTAACAATCAATTCCCTTTCTGTTCTAGGCTTGGAGAGAAAAGCATCGAGGATGATCATGAGCATTGAGATCTGGATCGATGTAGGAAGATCAACAAATAGAAATCCTTGGGAAATAGATCTTCAAATCGAAGATGATCTTGGCTCTCTGTCGCCGATCTTGGCTCTTTGTCGTCAATATTGGTTGGGGAAGGGACTGTAATAAATGTTATCATCAATGGCAAAGATAATAAAACAAAAAACAATACAGAGACCAAAGTATTATAAAACATAAGATCGAAAATTTTCTTACAATAAATTCCTACATTTTTCGAGCATCAAAACAAGGGAATCAAATAGAGACATGCCTGCAAACCATTGGGAGGTAGTCGTGCTTCATGAAGAGGTCCATGGCTTACTTGAGACATTGGTTCCTCGCGTCCACGATCTCTCGAGGATGGTGATTCAAAGCTTCCTTCACGTCTAGATCGTAATAGGGATCGTATAGATTTACAGGATTTGAAGCGGAAAAGCTCAGATCTGCAGATCCGGCGATGTATAGTATCGAGGTATTAAGTAGCAGCGCGAGGTCAATGGCGACTCCGACGACTACAAGAGAGAGAGAGAGAGAGAGAGAGAGAGAGAGAGAGGGTTTAAAGAGAGAAAGGGTTTGGTATGTGTGTGTGTGTGTATGTGTGTGTGTGTGTGTGTGTGTGTGTGTGTGTGTGTGTGAAAGAGAGAGGTCGATGACTAGATCGAGGTCAGCGATAGCGACCAAAGTGGTGGTGTCAGTGACGATGAAGGTAGAGAGAATAGAAAAGAGAGAGAGGCAGTTTGGGTTAGGGTTTAGATAGTTTGGTTGTTGTTGACAACGTAGCAGAGGCCGTGGAAAGAGATGGCAGAGACGACGATGGTAGTGGTGGAGTGGCGGAGGGTGAGCTGAGCTGCGGAGATGGAGAGGGAGAGAGAGATGTTGGAGAGAGAATGGTTTGGTTTGGAAACTTACATATATAAATAAATTGTTTGGTCGAGTTTTAACGTCTAAATCTTAAGAAGAAAAAAAATTTAAATTGGATTTGTCCCCAAATATCCAATAAAACAAAAAAAAAAAAAAACAACCATTAAATATATCAATTTTTTTTAATTATTAAAAAAGGGTTAAATTACACTCATAGCCCTTAAAGTTTCTGCCGATTACACCGATCTTCCATTTTTTTTTAGAAATTACATTAACCTCCTTTAAGTTTTACTTTTGATTTGCACTTGTTGTCCCTTTTTGTTAGTTGACCATTAGTTTGACTAAAAGTTCTATTTTTTTTTTCTTTTTGAAAAAAGTTAGTAATTAGTTGTTCAATCTACACATAGGGGATTTTAATTTGATTTGCATAAAATTGGAGATGATTATTTGTAAATTAAGAATAAAAAGAATTAATTAATCGTTTTTTAGGCAAACAAGTTAGTATGAATTATTGAAATTAAATGAGAAATATAAGAATTTGTATGTATTTAATGTAATAAATTACATATATAGTTAAACTATGTGAGTATTTGTTGGCTTATTTTTCCTACGAAGGAAAATATCATAAATGCGAGCGTGCCAGCAAGGATTGAAAAATCCTTACAGATTAAATTCAAGCCAATTATCAAGCGATTGTGTTGACGGTTCTTTTGCCTCAACGAAGAGGACTTCAAATTTGCCAAGTGTAGCAAAAAGAAAAAGTAAAAGAAGAAAAAGGGACGGAGAAAGATGATTGAGTGAACAATCGAAGTAATAATTACTTACCTCTACTCCTATGCTTCGAAAAGAAAGTGCATAAAATGCTTCGAAATGGAAATGCTGAAAATAAATGCTTCGAAATATAAATCTATGTTAAACTACTCCTAAGATAAGGAAAATGACAAGAAATATTGAAATCAAGTGTCTTTGATTTTGAATTCTGGATCCTTTACAATGTAGCCATTAATGGCTATTTATAGAAGAAAAAATACAGCAATAACTACTTAGTAACTACCCATTTCTTCCATCTTCATTCTTGTCTTGCCATGTGTCATTCCACTCATCCACTTTGTCCTCCCACTCATCCACTTTGTCCTTCATATTCTCCATTATCTCTATAACTTCCTTTAACTTCCAAATGAATAAAAGGATGCCACGTGTCCTGCAATTATATAAATAATAAATAATAATAAAAATTGCAGATTTATGGTGTTAACATTACCCCCCGCGGCCCTTAAAAATGATGTTTACTTGAATTTTTGAAGGGCCGAACCAAGCACATGACTAACCTAAGCAGTAAAGTGCTTCGAATGATGTAACAACACCAATAAAGTGCTTCGAATGAGTATGAAATTATGACTAGATGACTCGAATTATGACTAGTAACAAGCTTCGAAAGTGATATAAAGGACCAAAATCATTCTTCGAAGGTCGATGGAGCCGACAAAAGACGAATTACATCCTCAAAAATACTCGGCAAAGCTTCGAAGGTTCACAACCACCATTATTATTTCTTCGAAGCTGTTGTTGATGCAAGATAGAGTGCTTCGAAGCTTACAAAATTATGGCAAAACGGCTTTCGAAGCAACTTATAGCAAAACGGCTTTCGAAGCTGTTTTTGGCCAACATTGTGGTTATTCAAAACTTATATGTTCTGGTTCACACATAATTAATGAAAATATTAATTTTGTGCTTCGAACCAATTATTAACTCTTCGAAGATACCAAAACTGTTGTTCTTCGAACCAACATATCATGCCAAAAACAGGCATTATTCGACAACTAATTAATTGTCATTTTACATATATTTGAAGAGATGTACACATTTCGAAAGTTTTTAAAGTTTTATACAGTTTCGAAGGTGAAGTAATCAACCTTCGAAACAACTCTTGATGTTTCGAATGTATCTTCAAAGCTTTATACAGCTTCGAATGTGAAGTAATCAACCTTCGAAACAACTCTTGATGCTTCAAATGTATCTTCGATGCTTTGATTGTGTACATACAAACAACTGGCCATCAATTTGGAAAGATAAGCCATTCTCAACCATTTATTTAAATGCACAGGCTTTTTCTAGCCAAGTTCATGCATTTTAAATGGTCATCCCTTGTTCTTAGTGCTTCGAACTCATAAGAACAATTTGTTAATTTTATTAGCCACATCATCATAATTATATTTTGATGTGAACCACAAATCCAAAAAGGATTTTGAACACCAAAAGTCATGGTATAGTGTGACCATGAAAATTTATACTTTTTGACATTTTGAAAAATATCAAAAATTTTGAATTCATGAACAGTGGCTTGTTCATTATTCTTGACCATGTTTGTTTTAAAAACATGACTTTTGCCGAATAGGTTTTCATAATTATTTGGCAAAGTGGGTTGCTTTTCCATGTTAGCCATTAATGGCTTATGAAAATCACCCATAGATATGTTATTTTCATGACTTGACTCTCTAAAATTTGGTTTTTGGACCCCCCGAGTCATACATGGAACATCATTCTTAGCCAAATTTGGCTCAAGAACATGCTCTTTCGTTGTGTTAATTTCATAATTTGGCTCTTTAAAAACGGATTCTTGAACCCCCCGAGCCATTGATGAAATCAACTCTTTGCTTTTGCTATTTTTAACCATGCAAAAATTCTGAAAAAATTCATCAATTCCGGCCATTAAGGCCTCAGTTAAAGACTTGGTAGTGAGAGTTGATAACTCATCATTCCATTGGCGAATTTCCATATCAAGTTGATGAATTTCTCCAATTAAATGGTGTCTTTTTTCTTCCACCAAATAATATTGTAAGGGATGAAAATTTATTTCATCAAGAAAATGGATCTCTTCTTGAAGATCCAAAATTTCTTGTTTACGCCAATAAATTTCATCTAGACTATTCGAAATGGACAAATCCAATTCATTTTCCATTTATTACACTTGACGTCCCACCGGGCGTGCCAAAAAATGTTGGCTTATTTTTCCTACGAAGGAAAATATCATAAATGCGAGCGTGCCAGCAAGGATTGAAAAATCCTTACAGATTAAATTCAAGCCAATTATCAAGCGATTGTGTTGACGGTTCTTTTGCCTCAACGAAGAGGACTTCAAATTTGCCAAGTGTAGCGAAAAGAAAAAGTAAAAGAAGAAAAAGGGACGGAGAAAGATGATTGAGTGAACAATCGAAGTAATAATTACTTACCTCTACTCCTATGCTTCGAAAAGAAAGTGCATAAAATGCTTCGAAATGGAAATGCTGAAAATAAATGCTTCGAAATATAAATCTATGTTAAACTACTCCTAAGATAAGGAAAATGACAAGAAATATTGAAATCAAGTGTCTTTGATTTTGAATTCTGGATCCTTTACAATGTAGCCATTAATGGCTATTTATAGAAGAAAAAATACAGCAATAACTACTTAGTAACTACCATTTCTTCCATCTTCATTCTTGTCTTGCCATGTGTCATTCCACTCATCCACTTTGTCCTCCCACTCATCCACTTTGTCCTTCATATTCTCCATTATCTTTATAACTTCCTTTAACTTCCAAATGAATAAGAGGATGCCACGTGTCCTGCAATTATATAAATAATAAATAATAATAAAAATTGCAGATTTATGGTGTTAACAGTATTTAAAAATATTATTTAATACTATTGTAATGAATATATGTAGTATCCCAATTTGATTTTTATTAATTTAGATACTGAGACTTATCAATTTGTTCTTCTTTCCCTTTTTTTTTCTTTTTCTTTTTTTTCTTTTTTTAAGGATAACTGAACTGATGTCAAGTATAATTTAAAAACTACTAAATAACTTCTTTTATTATGTAATTAATTTTTTAATTTGTTTCATCATCATTTTTGCCACAACAATAGGTTATTTTAGAATACATACCATTTTATGTGTACTATATATAAGTTATAACGTTTGTGGTCTTAAATATTAGAAATGTCATAACTAAACCACAAATGTTATTGCTAAATTTTTTTAGTTACAATTAAAAAAAGTGAATCATAACTAAACTTCACATAAGTTATAATTAAAATAATAATCACATACTTAATGGTTTACAACAAAAATATCTCTAATATTAAAAATACTAAGCTAAGGCCTCGTTTGGCAAGTGACTTTTTTAGCCAAAAGCTAAAAAGTCACTAAAAAAACCAAAAAGCCAACAACCCAAACTAAAAAGTCAAAGATTCTCTGTTCTCTCTACTTTTTGCACATCTTTTCGTAAAAAATCAAAAAGTCATCCCAAACATACTAATTTTTTTTTAGCTCATATTTTAGCTAAATAGCAAAAAATTAGTAAATTAGCCTGTTCCCAAACGAGGCCTAACCCTTCTATTAGTGGCGTTAGTCACAAGAAGATCAAAATAATTTTTTCTAAAAAAAATCAATGTAATTATCAAAAATCTTCGGATAGTGAATGTAATTTATCCTAAAAAAAAGAAACACTATTATCAAAACCACTATAATTAAACACACACAATTTTAAGATATAAGGTTATCTCCAATCCTTCATCAAATGTTTTATCAAACATAAATTTGATGAACAATTAGTTAAAACAGTACTCTAACCATTTCATCAAATCGATATCAAATGAAAGGAGAGTTAATTTTTTCATCAAATTAAGGAAACTTTAGACCTTCATCAGATTTTGTAGGTGGTTGTTAGGCCAAACGTCCTCCTAGGCATCGTCCGAACAATTGGGTTTTTTTATCTGAACGTCAAATTTTACTCATAGCCAGAAGTCCACTTGAACGTCTTGCCAAACAACCAACCTTATAACAAGATTTGATAAAAATTTTAAATTTACTATTAACGTACATCATATTGAATTAAGGTTGCATTTGGTTTAGTTTTGGAATTGTGATTCTCTTTTTGAAATTGTGATGTGAGTGTAGAATTGCGAGTTTAATTTTGAAAAGAGAAAATTTGTTTGGTTATGAGTTTTGAAAGGAATTTTTAAATTTTAAATTTTGAAAAGAGCAGATTGGGTCTACTGGATCGTTCACACGGACATCCTCTCAGTTGTCCTCCCGGACATCTGGCGGTTGACCGGAACAACGCAAATTTTTTATTTTTTTTTTGCAATTGCAACCTATGATTTGAAATATGTGTATATATATATATATATATATATATTTGTTTTAGATATTTTTTTAAGGATGAATTACACTAACAATCCCTATCGTTTGGGGCACGTGTCACTTTGGTTTATGACTTTTTAATTGTGACACATTTGATCATGAATTTTGAATCTCATTTCAAATAAGGACAATTGAAGATGCCATTGCTCAATTTAAAGGGCAGAGTTGTCAATTTGATAAAATATAAATTAATTTGACAAAAATAAATGTCAAAAAAATATTTTTAAATTTTTAAAAATTATTTTTACCCACAAAAGAAAAAATTATGTAAAATTAATAAATCTCTTACGCATTTATTTATTTTATCAAATTAATTTTTATTATGTGTTTGAACAATGATCGTGTAATGGGTGGTTCCTAGGCTTTTAGGGCATGCTTGATTGATATGATGAGATTGAGATTATTAATCTGTAGATCCAATAATCTTATGTTTGTTTTGAAATTTTGTTTCAGGATTATTAATCCAATAGATAATTAATTCAACAAATTTGTAAGATTATTAATAATCCTATGTTCATTTGCTTTCTTATTCAATGAAAATAAAAAAATGGATAAGGGGATAATTTGTCCTACTAATTCAATTGGATAGTGAATACCACACTAATTTGATTGGATTATTAATACCTTCACCAAACATGGCCTTAATGTGTAATCGATATATTTAATATATAAAATATTTTTAGTTTTAGATTTTTTGATTTAATAGATTGGCTTAATAATGATATCAAAATTGTTGTCATATTTGAATTTTAGAAAAATATAAACTAATTTAATGATAATAAAAACAACCATCCATTATATGATCATCATCTAAACACATAATAAAAATTAATTTGGTAAAATAAATAAATAAATAAATGTGTAAAAAATTTATCAATTTTACATATTTTTATCTTTGGTGAGTAAAAATAATTTTAAAAAATCTAAAAATATTTTTTTGACATTTATTTTTGTCAAATTAGTTTATATTTTATTAAATCGATGACTTTACTCTTAAAATTGAGTAATGGTATCTTCAATGATCCTTATTTAGAATAAGATTTAAAATTTAGGGTCAAATGTATTATAATTGAAAAGTGAGGGACCAAAATGACACAAGTCCCAAACTATAAAGATGGTTAGTGTAATTTGTCTTTTTTAATATAAAAATTATTTTTTGAACAAATTACACTAATAGTCCCTATACTTTAGGGCTTGTGTCACTTTAGTCCCAGACTTTTCATTTGTGACACATTTGACCATAAATTTTGAATCTTGTTCCAAATAAGGACAATTAACGTAACATTGCTTAATTTTAAGGGTAAAATCGCCAATTTGATAAAATATAAACTAATTTGACAAAAATAAATATCCAAAAAATATTTTAAAATTTTTAAAAATTATTTCTAGCCACCAAAAATAAAATTATGTAAAATTGATAAAAATTAATAAAAATTACATGATTAATTTTTAAAAATTAATTTTACATGATCATCATCCAAATACATAATAAAAATTAATTTGGTAAAAAAAAAAAAATTTCTAAAGATTTATCAATTTTATATAATTTTATCTTTAGTAGGTAAAAATAATTTAAAAAAATTCATAAATAATTTTTTAATATTTATTTTTGTCAAATTAATTTATATTTTATCAAATCGATAATTTTGCCTTTGAAAAATCTAATAGTATATTCAATTGTCATTATTTGGAACAAGATTCAAAATTTAGGGTCAAATGTGTCACAATTGAAAAGTCAGGGACCAAAATGAGACAAGCTCCAAACTATAGGGATTGTTAGGGGTTGTTTGGGATGAGCTAAATAAGTGCACTTTTTATCTTTTTACGAAAAGATGTGCAAAAAAGTAGAGAGGTGATGTGATGGAAAAAAGATAAAAAGATAGATTATTTTAGAGAAAAGATTTATGCCCCGAATGAGGCTCCCCCGAATGCCCCGAATTGGTGAAACGACGTCGTTTCACCAATTCAATCTTTTTTTTTTCTTCCTCCAGTCTGAAACAGGTGAGGCTGAGACTGAGGGAGAGGGAGAGGGAGAGGGAGAGGGAGAGAAAGAGAAAGAGAGGGAGAGAAAGAGAGAGAAGAGAGGACCGCAGCTCGTCGCCTTATTGCCCGCCGTCGCAGCCGCTCGAACGTCGCCCGCCATCGCTCGTCGCAACAGCTCCAGCTCGTCGCAGCAGCCCCGCCGTCGCAGCTCCGCCTCTACCTCGCCGCCCTCGCCTCCTCCTCCGCCCCCTGCCTCAGCCCAGAATTTGATGGCCCCCTCCCCTCCTTCTCTTCCTCTCTCCCCTCCTTCTCTTCTTCGCCTTCTTCCTTCTTCTGTTGAAAAAAAAAAAAAAAAAATACAAAAACGACGACGTTTTGTATATTAGGGGCATTCGGGGCTCCCACATTCGGGCTCCCAATCACAGCTCATTATTTTAAGGATGCCAATTTTGACCTTAGTGTAATTCACCCTTATTTTTTTAAATATTTTTTTATAACAATAATTTTACAATCCTACCCCTAACTATTTTTAATATTATATCATTAAAAGAGTTTTAAATTATGTGTTTAATTATAAATTTTAAAATTAATTTTTAAATTGAATTTTAAATAATTTTAAATTGTGTGTTTGGTTATTAATTTTGAAGAGTAATTTGAAAATTTTTGTTTTTCAAATCATAATTCTGACAAACTAATCTAAATTTTTTATTAAATTTTTATTCAAATTTAATAAAAAAAATTGATGGAAGGATTGGCGAGGCTTAAGATGACAAAATAATTACTACTCATCGTAAAGCTATTTTAAAATTGATCATCAATTGATACCCAATCTATTTCCAGAGGAGTCTTCTTCAGTGAGTCCCAAATCCAGTCTGTAATTGTATTTCTCTCTTTCTCTCCACTCACGCACAGAGCTTGAAGAAGATGTCAAGAAGAAGAGTTTCTGTTTCTTCCATTATTGGACGAAGAAGAAGAAGAATTGCTGATCATAATTGTCAAAAAGGTAGAATATTTCCCTCTCTAATTTATCATCCCTCTTCATTCCTGTTTGTTTTGTTTCGTTCTCTCTCTACTACCCCAAGCCCTAGTTCTCCTCCTGCTGCTGCTTTAATAACGAATCAACCTAAAACTTTACCCACACTGCGATGCAATGATCTCCAAGACGCTGTAAATTCGTTCAATCGCATGATCCAAATGCGACCTTTGCCCCCCATTTCTCATTTCAACAAAGCTTTAGGTCCTCTTTTGAAATTGGGTCATTACGACATCGCTCTTCCTCTTATTGGGAAATTGCATTTTCGAGGCATTCAGGTCGATATCTTCACCTTCAACATTGCTATTAACTGTTGTTGCCGCCTGAAGCTAGTCCATTTTGGGTTCTCTCTTTTGGGTACCCTCTTCAAACGCGGTCATACACCCAATGTAGTTACCTTCACGACTCTGTTAAATGGACTTATTTTGGATGATAAAACCCCTGAAGCTGTAGAGTTATTTAAGAAATTAATGAGAATGAGAGAAATTGAACCCAACGTGGTTATGTATGGAACCATTGTTAATGGGCTCTGCAGAACGGGGAACACTATCAGGGCTGTTAGTTTGCTTAGGATAATGGAAGAGGGAAGTTGCAAACCTAACACGGTAGTGTATAACACGGTCATTGACAGTCTTTGCAAGGATAGAATGGTGGATGATGCTATGAAACTCTTTTCTGAGATGAATGAACAAGGCATTCATCAAGATGTTGTCACTTATACCTCTTTGATTCATGGCCTATGTAATTTTGGCCGGTGGAAGGAGGCTACCGGAATGTTTATAGAAATGTTGGATAGTGGTATTGCTCCGGATGTTCATACGTATAGTGTGTTGCTAGATGCATGTACCAAGGAAGGGAAGATGAAAGAGGCAGAGGGGGTACTTGAAGTCATGATACATAGAGGTGTGGATCCTGATGTAGTCACATATACTAGTCTAATGGATGGATATTGTTTGCAATGCCAAATGGATGAAGCAATCAGAGTGTTGAATACCATGGTGGAGAGGGGCCTTCACCCTAATGTTTTTAGCTATACCATTCTAATCAATGGATATTGCAAGAAAATGAAAATAGATGAGGCCTTGCATCTCTTTCGAGAATTGCATCGAAGGGGGTTGAAACCTGACAATGGAACTTTCAGTGTTGTGTTACGGGGTTTGTTTCAAACAGGTAGATGTGGAGCTGCTCAAAAACTTTTTAATGATATGCAAGTTGTAGGCATAATTCCAGATTCTCAAACTTATGGTATCTTATTGGATGGGTTGTGCAAAAATGGGCATATTTTTGAAGCATTGTCATTATTCCACATGATGGAAAGGAATGGTTTAGATCTTAATATTGTTATGTACAGTATTCTCATTGATGCATTTTTCAAGGATAAAAAGCTTGATACTTCAAGGGCTCTTTTTAGTAACCTTTCTTCCAAGGGATTAGATCCTAATGTTAAGACATACAATATGATGATACAAGGTCTTTGTGAAGAAGGCCTACTACATGAAGCTAAAGAGTTGTTTGTTAAAATGGAAAAAAATTGTTGCTTGGCAGATGATGTCACTTACAACACTATTATCCGAGGATTTATTGGACAACACAAGTGCTATGAGGCATTAATACTCGTTGAGGAAATGGTTCAAAGGGGTTTTTCGGTAGATGCATCCAATTCTTCCTTGATCATAGATATACTCTCAACTAAAGGACAAGATCCTGCTCTCCAAGAAGTGATAAAGAAGTTCATGCCCAAGGATAGTCATGGAATGCAAGAGATTGAGTAAAGTGCTTAAGCTGTGAAGACAAAGCTACACACATATTATAATATATATTATTAGGTGAAGCTCCTTTTTTTTTTTCTTTTTTTTGTTATATATTGACATGGGCTTATACTTCTCCATCAACTATTTTGGACTTGTGGCTACATGACTTTGCAACATTATTTTCACATGTTGTAGATTCTTGTAGACTAATTGTTACCTCTCTCTCTTTGCAGTATTTTAATTCACATGTTACAGATTCAAGTAGATTCTTTTTCAGTCCCCACTGAATTATGTACAAGTGGTCATTTTTTAGGAATTTAGGACTGTTGGCACATAAATTTCGACTAAATTTATGACACGTATAGAGCCTATGATAGAAGGGTTATAGGTAATCAGGTCCTGAAAAAGATCAACATGATCCGTTGAAGTACATAAATAAAACGACGTTGTATCTCAACGACGTTATTCAAGATGCTCAAGTGACACGTGGAGCTTACGAAAGATGACACCTGTAGAGCCTACAGCAAGGACACCACACAAGATGAAACTCCAAAGATCAATCCGGTTAATCAGATAAACGATTAATCAGATAGCGCTATTATTCAAAATTCAAATGGCGCTATCATTCAATTTGAAATTCAAATTGAAGATGAAGCATTCTTGTCACTCGATGGCCCTCCATAAATATGAGGACTATCACACAAGACGGGGGATGAAGAAAATCAAAAGTGAAAAGATCAGAGAGAGAAAAAAATTGAGAGCTGAACAAATCGTTACAAAAAAGAAGAAGAAAAGCCTAGAGAACCCAAGAGCCTACGCTAATGGCGATGAATTGGTAAAGGGTTCCAAACCCAAACTGTATTTTGTATTCGAGGGTTCAAAACCCATAACAATCTCAATAAAATATATATATATATTTTTTTAAATTGTCTTTTGTTGTTTATTTTGTTCTTCATTAATCGGAGGTTTCATTTGTATAAAATGTGTAATTAACGATCTGAAATACAGATCGGAAATAAGAACCTGCTATTCAAATAATCAACACTGTTTAGTCAAAAAACTAAACAGTGGACATTTGTAACATAAAATTTTGAAATGTGTTGAAACACTTCATGTTTTAAAATTTGTGTCTACAAGGACAAATGACAGCCAGTGGTTTTTTTGGAGATTTCTTTCTTAGTAGTGTAGAAGATTAAATATCTCTTAATGTGGTGTTGGAAGAGGCATAACTGTTGTTGTATGCTAAATTGGTTGCAAATTACAATAATGGTTGGTCTTTGTGCTCTATGATATTTCTACAAAGCTTGAGAGGCTTTACATCATAGATAAGATTGTCATTGTTAAATGGAAGAAAATAAAAATAAAAATAAAAAGATCAATGAATAAACCATTCAGAAGTTGATACTCTTCCCCGTAGTGGGTTAGGCAATTCTCCCCTTGTTCGAATGCCTATTGTTGATTTATAATTTTCGTTTATGTATCTTGTGCATAATGCCTCATAATTCTCTCACCTTGTCAAAATTTTTGATTCCCCTCTTTTGAAGGTTCATATCGCAGCTGCCGCGCTAAGCAACCCCACTTACATACCTCGGTGCTGACATAATTCAATGGCACCTGAAAATTCCTGTTGAATTGACAATTGTTCCTTTTCTTCTAAGCTATTTTGAATACGATATTATTTTTATATTATTCTATTGGTATTTATTAGCACGCTATATATTCTTGTGTTGATTGTGATGACTATCAGAAGGTCATTCATGTTTTTGCTCCAATTGAAGGTCATGTACCGGTAATTGATTTCATCAACTAGAGTATCAGCATGCTCTAAAAAGGTAAAGTGAACGGGTCCTTAAGGATCAGGTTTGGACTCATCGATCTAGTTTTAATTTGCACCCTCATTCTAATAATGGTGCAGAGACTTTGTTAAAGGACCCAGGTGCTGATTATGGAGATTATTCAAATCTTCGATGGAGTTTTAAAGGCTGTATCATCTTGGACTGGGAAGAATTCGTTGTGCAATCAAAGAATTTTTGAATTCCCTGCAACTGCAGGAGCTTAATCTTTGCTGTTTGTTTCCTCATACAAGGCAAGTGTCTAAGCTTAATTCCTCATCATTACATCCCAAGGGTAGCAGCCTTTTTCAGCACCACAAGCATCAAATTATTCTTATTTTTATTTGAGTAAATTTACACATACACTAACCTCCCTTGAGGTTTCTGACAATTTCAAATTCAGCCCTTGTGATTTTTGAAATGACTTAAGACACTGCTGTGTTAACAGAAAGCATTTTTTTTTTTTTTTTTATAACTATTTTGCTTGTAGTCATAATGTTATATAAAATTTATTTTTATCATCAAATTCAATAAATTTTGAGAAGACAAATATGCCCTGAATGTCTCACTCAATTTATCAGCCGAAGCCATCCATCACAAACTCGGAAAAGCTTTGTTTCATCTATTTGTTTGAATTCCTAAATCTATATGCATGTGTACATAGATATATATTTGAAACTATAGTACGAGTCTTGTTTTATTATTGTTTAATGTATAAAGAGAAATAGAGAATTGTATTATTAATTGATTATATATTTATGTTTACAATGAGTCCTATATATAGAAGATTAGAGGAGGTAGGTATGTAGTAGGTGGAGTAGTAGCTGGAGTAGGTGAAGTGGGTGGAGTAGGTGTAGTGGTAGGTTTTGGTAGTAGGTGAAGTGGGTGGAGTAGGTGTAGTGGTTGGTTTTGGTAGGTTTTTTTAACAGCCCCCCGCAAACTCAAGGGGGATAGGAACTAACCAACTTGAGTTTGGAGAGAGTAACAAAACAAGAAAATACATAAAATAAAGGAGGATAGGAGACACTGTATGGTCGTGTCAGACCGTTGGTGAAGACACTATATGGTGGTGTCATAACGTGGTAGAGGACACTGTATGGTGGTGTCATAACGTTGTAGAGGACACTGTATGGTGGTGTCATACCGTTGTAGCAGATAAAGTCTGAACAGGTGACGAGGTCACACCGGACCGATGTACAAGCTAATCGGAATCAATGTCGGGACAGTTTACAGAGTCTTGTCGGACCCCTAAAAAGTCGCACCCTCAAAAGGTGTGCCCAATCTTTCAAAAGGCGTGCCATCAAAAGGCGTGCCCAATCCATAAAAAGGCGTGCCATCAAAAGGCGCGCCCATGTTGTCGTCGAACGCCGAGCGGCGCATGATGCGCGTGTCTGCCTTGGCTATTTAACCAAGACGGAGGCTGAGGCTGAGGCAGACAAAAAACTTCTGAAAATCCTCTGAAAAACTCTTCCTTTGCTGAGAGAGATACTCTGTAACACTTTGTTGCCCAGAAAATGGCTTCGTCTTCCCGTGGTCTGCTCACTCTCTTTCCCGACCTCAACGAGTCAACAAGAGAGATAACTGGTGCGGTGGCCAGTGAACCTCAACCAAACACCTCGGGCTTTGCTTCGTTGAACTTTCCGATGCGGTCTGTGGAGCAAAAAATGGCAGTGCAAACGGATATTGAAGCCAATCAGTATACATTGAAGTCATGCGTGGAGACCATGACGGCGGTCACAAACTTGTCGCACCGGCTTCAGAGTAGGACAAATGAGGTGCAGCAGTTAAACGCCCAACTGGCTCTGCTCCAACGCATGTATAAGGATGTGCGAGCAGAGATAAGTGTGCTAAAGGCGGAAAATAAGGAGCTGAAGCGGAAGGCCACCGTTATGTTTCGATTTGAAGGTCCGCCATATGCTGCAGTGGAGGAGCAGGGGGGAGTGAATGTGCTCGGTGGCGTGGGAAACACGGAGGCAACACCGGTAAGGGCCGTCCAGGACGGAGGTAAGAAGAAGAGACCTGCAGCAGAGTAGAGAAGAAAAATCCCACTGTGGGTGTTGGGTGTGTTGTGGTGGTTTGTTTTTTTTTTTTTTTTTTGTTTTGTGTAAAATTGTGATCGGGGTTGATCCTGACATGAATAAAATAAGTGTGTTTGGCAAACTCGAATGGTAGGTGTGGTAATGCAGAAAAATCAACTGGAATGAATTTTTATTTTTATTTTTATTTTTATTTTTATTATTATTATTATTATTTTTTTTTTTGTGAAAATAATAATAATAATAATAATGATATTAATATGGGTATCATGGAGTGGGCGGTGGTACAAAAATATTGTGTAGAGGGAGAGGGTGGAAAAAGGAAGGCCACTCATGTTATTAAAATAAATTAAGGAATTAAAAAAAAAGTGGTATTGGTTGGCGAAATAAATATATATATGAAAAAGGAAAAGGATGAGAGCATTGGTGGAGGGACAGGCCCATGTGGCTGGCATGAAGTTGGGTCCATTGTGTTTTCATCATAAGAAGTGAGTGGGTGATAAAATAAAAGAAAAGAAAATAAAATTAAAAGAAAGTTGGGTGGTGGAAAATTATTGTTTAGACAGAGAGAAGGCATGTGAGGTGTAAAGTGGAGGACAAAATAAAAGAAAAAAGTGAGAAATGTGATGATTTCTGTCCCTTCGCACAAAAACAGTACCACTACCACTCTCTCTCCCCAACCACACTCTCTCTCTACCATTTGTTGCCGAATTTCAATTCACTGTGATTTCGAGGAGAGAGATTGAGGCTGTGAAGATGATGCCATCGACAACCAACGGTGCTGATCTGAATCAACAGCAGCAACAGCAGCTGTGGATGCAGCAGCAGCAGATTCAACAGCAACAACAGATACATCATCAACAGCAACAACAGCAGATTCAAGGTTCGAGTGATGAGAATAGGACGATCTGGATTGGGGATCTTCAACAATGGATGGACGAAGGTTACATCAACACCTGCTTTGCTCACACTGGCGAGGTTAACTCTGTCAAGGTTATTCGCAGTAAGCAGACTGGTCAGTCAGAGGGATATGGGTTTATTGAGTTCCTTTCTCACGCAGCAGCTGAGAAAGTTCTGCAGAGCTTCAATGGTACTACAATGCCAAATACCGAGCAAACTTTCCGCCTAAATTGGGCAACCTTCAGCGCAGGTGCGGCGCCGCCAGCAAGAGTAGGGCAGAAGCAGCGGAAGCTTAAGGGGCCAGAGGCGGCAGCCCGTATTCCGACAGTGACGCACCTTCTCATGTAAGAAGAGAGCATGTACTACCACCACAACCCAGATCATGAGACCAACAATAGTCAACAACAGCAGATTCAAGCCCAGCAATACTCAGATTACTATGCATTTAGAGGCCATGAGGTGTACCAAACACCATTCAAGGAGGGGAAGAAAAGAGGGCTGAGAAGCTTGATCAGAAGTAGGTTGGCCATAGGAAGTCCATTGATACATTTGGACAGAGGACTTCACAGTATAGAGGTGTCACAAGGCATAGATGGACTGGTAGATATGAAGCCCAGCTATGGGACAACAGTTGTAAGAAAGTTGGAAGATGCAGGAAAGTGAAGGTATGTGTACAAAATTCCAGCGGGCAGCGAAGGCAAGGTTGCCGGCCGGCTGCCCGCCGGTGAGAAAACAAAATACGGGCCTAAATCTTATGGCTCTGATACCATGAAGAAATTTAATGTATAAAGAGAAATAGAGAATTGTATTATTAATTGATTATATATTTATGTTTACAATGAGTCCTATATATAGAAGATTAGAGGAGGTAGGTATGTAGAAGGTGGAGTAGTAGGTGGAGTAGGTGAAGTGGGTGGAGTAGGTGTAGTGGTAGGTTTTGGTAGTAGGTGAAGTGGGTGGAGTAGGTGTAGTGGTTGGTTTTGGTAGGTTTTTTTAACAAAACTATAGTACGAGTCTTGTTTTATTATTGTTTAATGGATATCTTGTGAATTTGTTCTATGTTCATTTTGGCTTTCTCCTTGTCCTTACTGTGCATTCATCTGGAACAATAAGACTCTTGTATGCTAGTCTATTGTTAGCATTTGTTCATACATCTTTATGATTGGTAGTTTCTAAGTTCTATTCCTGGGAGTCTCTTCAAGATCAGATCGAAATATTGGAGCTTGAAAAATGCTTTGAATTAACCCAAGTAGATTATCTATAGCCATTATGGTGATCTGGAGTTGCAAGGCTATACAAACTGCATCTTTGAACAACTTCAACATTACAAGGAAAAATATTAGAAAAAGATAAAGAAAAATGAAAACAAGTAACATAATAAGAATCAAGTCTATGTATTTAGAAATTTGATTTCTCTCTCTGCAGGTAAGAACAGAGAATAAATTTCAATTCATATAATCTAATGAATTTACGAATGTTCCTTTTCTTCTAAACAATTCATATACTGTAGTATTTCCATATCATTCTGTTGATATTTATTGACATTCTATGTATGTAGTATTCCCATCAACTAAGTTGTTGCATGGTTGATTTCAATGAAGTGGGAAACCATCTATCTGTTAAGAAGCTGATTGGTGCCTGTGAGTTTTTTATACATCTGCATCCTTGTAATTTACACCAATTCTTCTTACTGGATGTGCAATATTTTATCCATTTATTTTCTTATCTAACCAATAATAAAACTCAAAAAATATATCTCTATACACTTATATAATAAGAGGGAGTTGATAGTGCTACAGTAAACCATGGCTCTCATTTTTTTTCCCGGTTTTGCCCCCTGAGTTTTCTCTATAACACTCCACTTTGTTTTATGAGGTGTTGGATTGTTTGGTAAATTCATATCCGTAGTGAAAGCATTGTTCTTTGATTATTGTGTGGACATGAGTTGTCCATGTAAATTGTGGAAGAATTTAAAAGTCAAATATCACAATTGTCTATGAGATACAAGTAATTTATTTGGATGGTTAGGATGTATTCATTGACAAATCCTACGTCTATCACACGTCTACTTCCAAGAAACTTCCAATGTCGGCTGACTCTGTTCCCATGCTTCTCTTTCAAACCCATTCTTTGTTCTCATCTTCCTCTCATAATCTCTTCCATTTCTCATGCTAATCGATCAAATCCCAAATCTCGCTGGGCCTTTCTTGCTAGGCGAGCTCATCCCAAATCTCTCAGCTATTTCATCTATCTCTTCCCATCTCACATCACAGGTAGATGTATTGTCAAACAAAGCATGGAAGCGAGAAGGAATGGGATAACCAGACCCTTCAAAGCTTAACCCTAATTCCACCCAATCTTCTTACAAATTCAAAGGCGAACAACCTTTTTCTCAAAACTTTGGGCTTCATGCTTTGTTTGAATTTGAAACCCTAATGAAACACTTAAATTTACTTTTTTTGATCCGTCTATTACGCGAAACAAAAATGAAGAGCTTCTCGACTATGAGGGAGAGGAAAAGAAAGTCCCAGAATTCGTTACCACCAAAGCCAGTTTTCTTTGCATTGAGGTAATTAATTAATTAATTATTTTTTATGCTTTAAGGGTTTAGTTTGTGGATTTAACATGTACCCTGTCTTATTTTTCAATTGTGTGTGTGTGTGTGTGTGTGTGTTTTTTTTTTTAATTAATTAATTTATTTATGATTTTCGTTTCTATTGCTGGAATTCAGCACATGCAACTAATAATTTTCAATAATCCTTTCCATCTGAAGGTTTGAAATGTTCAAATTTGGACCACAACAGTTAGTTTATTAAGGTTATGGTAATTTTCTTTGTGTTTAATTTTACCACCCTTCAAAGTTGCATCATGAGATGTATCAGAAAATTATAGCCACGTGTGATTGCGAAACTGGTAGTCAGATGTCCTTAAATGTGAATTCAATTAGTGAAATTTGTTGGTCTTTTTTTACATTCTCTTAGACTATTTAAGAAAGTTGGATGTATAACTTATTATGATTCTTTGGTTATATGGTGGAAGCAGGTGGAGTTTGGAGCCTATGGCTATGGTTGTAGTATAGCTTATTCATCTGGCTGCTTTTTTTTGGTACTTTAAAAAAGCCTCAAGGTAGTTGTTTGTGTTGGTGTTCTTGTTACTCTATTTTGCTGAAGCTCAGTCAAGTGGAAGCGAGTGCAAGACAACTTGTGTTCTTTCTTTCAGGTAGTTCTGTTCTAGGATTTGAGCTATATGACTACGTTTCTTTCCGTCTTTTTTTGGCTAAGGCCATTTACAGTAGTTTATTTAAGTTTGTGGAAGTATTAAGATTATTATATCATCTTTATTTTGTCCTATTCATTGACAAATATTCATATGAATTTAAAGTTTTCACTGAATTTTTAATCTGTAAGGCTATATACATGCTGACATTTGAAATTATTTTGACAAAATTTAAATTGAGTTTATCAAGCTTGGCTAATCCATTTTAAAAAATTTATTCCCAAGGCAATGTATTTATGTGCTTTATTCGCTTTGTAACGGTGCAATAAATATGCAAAAGTGCACATTGTAAAAAATGTTGAAATTAATCCCTTATAGTTGCAGACAATTCATGTGGAAATTCTCTAAGATACATTCTGTTATCATACATCTTAAACTTTGTTCTCCTTTTATTTCTTCCAGATATTGATGCGTCAGATTAACTGTCGACTCCATCGAAGAGGAAGAGGACCAGAAAGTCCACAACTCCATTGCCACCAAAGCCATCTGCAAACCTACCAAGAAGTCAGTTTATGTTTCATTCTCATATGTGTTTGTGTGCACGCATATTGTGTATCTTTATTGCCCGTTGACATGCTTATGTTTGTAAATGTTATGTTTGTAAATGTTGATCTTATTAATTTTTGTATTGATAGCTCAAACACTTTTTGTATTTGCTAATTTTTAGGGTACTTACTCACCTTTTTATGTCCATTTTCATGCTTTCTTTTTATCATTGCTTTGATTCATTTGTCTCACATGGAAAATGAAAATTACAGAGCATGAGCAGATTTACATGAGAGGAACAAAGAGAGATCTCAGTTACAGGCAAGGTTGTTAAGATCGAGATCCTATATAGGATCGTTTTTGGAGATCTGTCGGATCGGATCGTAGGATCGTAAGATCCTACTAAAATGATAAAAAAATGCAATAATTTTTATATGATTAAGTAATACTATCAATATATATATATATATAGAATAAGTCCCAAAAAAAGAAATATAGCAATTCAAGGTACCATTCAAACATATTTTTCCAAAAAAAGAAGTGAAAAACGTAATAAAAACAAATACCAACACTTACACACCATTGTCATTGTTTTTTAATGAAAACAAGTCAAACTAAATAAAGGAAGAACAAATAAAAGACTAAATAAAGTCATAATGGTCGCCGAAATTATCTGTGACCAGCAGCATTTTTCCTCTTCCTTCATCTTTTTGAACTAGAGGCTGCCATTGTGTGCAACAATGCAAATTGTGAAAATTAAAAGATTAAGGAACAATAAATAAAGAAGAACAGCAGTGCATGAAGGAAGAGAGTTGAATACACAAGTGCATAAATAGGAGACTGGAGGAGCATAAAGGAAGAGAGTTGAATACACAAGTGTATAAGTTGGTGTCCTGATATATATTTTAAAGAGAACAAAATATATATTTTACAGAAAAAAATGAGAACAATTAATATATAGAGAACAAAAAAAAAAAAAAAAAGAGAACAAAAAACAGCAAAGAGTTCGATTATTTTTACAGAAAAAAGAGAACAAAAAAAAAAAAGACAGAAAAAAAAAGAAAACAAAAAACATAAACATAAACATAAACATATATATAACGAGAACAAAATGAGAAAAAAAAAGAAAAAGGAACAATAAATATATATAATATACACTAATATATATTTTACAGAAAAAAAAGAAAAAAAGAAAAAAAGAGTTTGATTTGAACCACAAAATGAGAGCAGCTCAAAAAAAGAAGGGAAGCAGCTCAGTGAAGAGAAAGAAAGAGAACTGAGCAACGAAGAAAGAGAGGAAGAGAAGATTCGAAGAGAGAGGCAGAAGAACAGCAAAAAGAGTAGTGAAGAGAGGAAGAAACAGCAAAGAAAGCAACGAAGAGAGAGAGAAGATTCGAAGAAGAAGGAAGAAGCGTACCTGGTTGATTGTGGCTTCAAATTAAAAAATTTGCCGTTGAAATTTGCCCTAATCGCAAGGTATGCTTCTCTACTTGCTTTGCTTCTCTGTTTCGCTGTCTATTTACTCCCGATTTTGCTTTTAAGTTGCGAAAAATAGCTTCAAATTTGGATCGCACAGAGTCGCGATCCAGAAACGATCCCACCGATCCCAACGACCCTATTACGATCCCACCACGATCCTGACATGGAGTCGATCCAAAGTGTGAGTTGGATCGAATGCTGTATATTGGGTCATAAGATCGTACGATCTTACGATCCGAATTGCGATCTTAACAACCTTGGTTGTAGGGTGTTAATTGCCACTTTATAAGGTATGAAACTTCTTGCTCTCTATATCTTCTCTTCTTCACCTCCTTGTTTGTGTCTTATAATATTTCCTCCTTGTTAAATTTTTTATGGTATGAATGATGGTATTTGGTAATACTGTAATAAATATGGGTGAATAGACAAGAAAGAAAATTAATTGTGGATATAAAAATGAAAAATTCTATTCATATATAAAAATTTATACAAAAAAAAATATCATAAAAATGTTGTGATAGTAATGTTGTAAATATAAATAATGTTTATGAGTGTTTTGTTTTAAAGTAAAAGGTTACCATTAAGTTATATCATTGTGTTTTAAAATTTTATATAAAATTTATGTTTATATATCATCACTCAATAAGAATATGTTCAGGTAGAATTTAATGATGGAAAGTTATAGAATGTAGTCATGATGATAGGAAGAAGAAATGGTCGGAAAAATGGCAAAATGGTCATTTAGAAAATTTCAGAGTATGACATTAGCAATCCAAGGGCAATTTGTAATGAGATTACAAACCTCAGGGAGGGGAATGTAATTTTTCAAACATGAAGGGAGAATCTGTATTAAATAGAAACCTCAGGGGCGTCAGTGTAATTTACCCTTGTAACATTTACTAGCATTTTAACTATTCAAATTTGGTTTGAAAACTTTTGTGAATTTCAAAATTTATTCAAACTTTGTTTATTTAACTATTCAAGTTTAGTTTGAAAACTTTTACGCATTTCAAAATTTATTCAAATTTTGTTCATTTAACTTGTTTTAATTGTTGAATGTGACATTTTATTTTTAAAATTGATTTTATTATATTTCAAATAATTTCTTTTTTAACTTTAGTATGGTTGAATTTTTGACAAAATAAAAAAAACACACAAACATGATTAAATGTTATATAAAATTGAAAATTGAATGCAGAATGCTTAAAATTAAAGACTAAAAACTAAATGATACATTTATTAAATTGAAAAGTTTGTTGTTAAAAAATTACGCATTGAATATAAGTTCAAATTTAAAATTTTTTATTTTCAAATTGTCATTTAAAAATTTTAAACTAGCGAAGTCTTATTTTTTGGTCATACTAAAATCCTTTTGCTTTGAATGTTTTATTTGTTTCTATTTGTTTCATATTTGACTTTTGTTCACATTGCTTTTGTTTCTTTATTAGCTCAGTGAATTATCTTGTATTTGTTTTATATTTATCTATTAAGAAAAGTTACATACCATGAATTTTTTTTAGTGGTGTTAATATATCATCCATATTTTGACCTCTAATGAGGTAGAAGAGAGACAGAATATAGAGAGATAAAGTGAGGAAGGATGAGAAGTGAGGAGTGAGGCCTATTCCACATTATTAGGGGTGGATTAAGTATTTTTCAATTTTTTCTTTTTTTTTTTTACAAAATTCGGAATAAATGCTAAAGACTCCTAAAGTCACCCACAATGATATGGTAATAGAATTGGGGTATACATTATTGGGTGTATAACAAATCAAAAAATTATATATATCATACCACATAATTGTAGATCAAATTGTGTGAGCTTTTGAAAGTCTCAAACATTTTCCAACAATGTGACAAGGGAGTTGGTTCTATATCATTAGGTGTGTAACAAATTACCGAACTTAACCCAAAAAAAAAAAAATCCTAATTACTCTCCTATATAACAATAAAATAACCGGACCTATTAATTAAAAATATATTTATGACCTCATTAGTTAATTAATGAAATAGGTCATTTGTTATACAATTAAAAATTTCAAAGGGTGATATATAAGTTTCAAAATCATAAGTCGCAATTAATGAAAGTCGAATGATCATTCAATAGTCTACCAATAGAATGACAATTTTCTTATAATAGTGAATAAGAATCCATTTTCAATACATTTTCATCATATGTGAGAATTAACATTTTAATAGATCATTCCATTTCACTTTTATTTCAGTGAACTGAACACTACTGATGAAACTCACCACATTGAATAAGTATTGAATAACAAAATGAAGTAACCCAAAAGACACTTATATAAAATATAAAATTATTGAATAATTAGTTTGGTGACTATTTGAAGTTGATATGTATTTAGACAATAGCACAGGTGGTCATGAACAAACACTTGAGTTTTAAAAATGTATTAACTTATATAAATTTGATATAATTATATTGGACTATCCTAAAATTTTAATTTACATAACACTTAACTCAATTTTCATCGGTATTTCGTTAGTCATATAGATGTAAAATAATTTTTTTATTATCTATTTTATACTAACATGTATATTTTATTTTGTTTATATTTATGTCTTCACATAATCTGCAATAATTTCAGTCATTTTAGTCTTACTAAAAAAGGAAAAAAGTATAATTATGTCAAAATTGTAAGAGTTATTATATTTTTTTTCTAATTTCTATTATTTATAATACAATTTATATATCATATATCTAATGATTTATTCTATTTAATTTTATAGAATAATATATATTTTTTTTAAATTATCAAAATATAAAACTTAAATATACCGAATAATACGGGCCTTTTTTAACTAGTATATATATATATTTCATCTATTTGTTTAGCTGATCCCATTTGATAGGACTTAAGATTTGATTTGATTTGATTTGGTTTGTATTTCATCTATTTGTTTAAAATTCTAAATCTATTTTTTTAGACTATATTAAGCCTGTGTTTGGCAAGTGGGTTTACAGGCTTTTTTGGCTATTTTAGCCACAAAAAACAAAATAGGCTATTTTAGCCATAACAAACAAAACATCACATCCAACCCATAATCATTACATTCTTCTCTTACAAAAAAACTCAAAAAAGTCAAAAAGTCCTTCCCAAACCAGCTTTTAAGCCCAGGCTAAAATAGCCAAAAAAACTAAAAAGCCAAAAAGCCAACCCACTTCCCAAACGGAGGCTAAGAGGTGTTCTTTTTTTTATAATTTATAGTGCATTCATCTGAAACAATAGAACTTCTGTATGCTAGTTGATTGATAGTATTTGGTTGCCCCTTGTGCTCATAAACATTTACGCTGTCTATGCATCTTAGTGATTGGTATTTTCTAAGTTCTAGCCTTTGAAAGTCTGCTCAAGATCATATCAGAATATTAAAGCTTGCATTTTTTTTTTTTTTTTTTATCGATAAAGAAAAATTTCATTAAAAAAATAAAATTTACAGGTACAAAGAAAAAAAACCGTATTGAGAGATATTTGAAGAGTAAATACTCACACTCCTACTACTGTTACTTGCGTTCTTACAACCAACCCTTTAACCTTACGATTTTAAATAATAATAATAAAAAAAAAACATACACTTAGCCCTCTAAACCACAGCTACACACTAAAACAACCCACCTAAACCACAGCTACTCACTCTTGGAACACCCACACCTGACTCAAACTCTTGATACACTCTTGAGCCCCACGCCTGGTACACACTTGATGCACTGATACACACTTGAAATACTCAACCTCCATACTTGCCGGACACACAGACTCCTCCATTGCCGTCGAGGACCACCCGTGACCGAACCTCCTTTGCTTCATCTCTGAACATCGACAGCCTCTGAACATTTTGTTAACACTCTAAAATTAAACCCCTTTGCTTCCTTCTCCTCTGAGCCTCTGAACCTCTTCACCTCTCTGAACCTCCTTCCTTCTCCTCTTCTCCTTGACCCAAACATCACCCTCCATTGCAGATGCCTAGCTTTTTCTTGCTTCACTCTACTCTTGGACAACACTTTGACATGCTTATGTTTGTAAATGTTGATCTTATTAATTTTTGCATTGATAGCGCAAACTCTTTTTGTATTTGCTAATTTTTAGGGTACTTACTTACCTTTTTATGTCCATTTTCATGCTTTCTTTTTATCATTGCTTTGATTCATTTGTCTCACTTGGAAAATGAAAATTATAGAGCATGAGGAGATTTACACGAGAGGAGCAAAGATAGATCTCAGTTATAGGGTGTTATTTGCCACTTTATAAGGTATGAAACTTCTTGCTCTCTATATCTTGTCTTCTTCACCTCCTTGTTTCCGTCTTATTTGGCTCTCTTGCTTTAGGTTTTAATATTTATTGTTGTTATGCGTGGTCTTGTGTCTTTTAATATTTCCTCCTTGTTAAATTTTTTATGGTATGCATTGTTTTCTTTGTAATAGTGAGGTTTGTCTATAACCCCAGTGATAAAATTTTGTGAATGAAAAACATATTCAAAGAAAATATAATTTATAGATATGGTAGTTATTGAAAATAATTATAATTGTATGAAAAAGAAATATATTTATAGTTTTTTCATTGATTTTATAGATTTCTGCCTATCTATTTGTACGTATGTATACATCTATTTGTGAATGAAATTATTGGCATTTCATAGCAGTTGGTTTGTCTTCAACAAATTTCACAGGCAATGGTGCCATTCTTCTTCATTGATTTTGTTTGCAGTTGATAATTTGGCACTTTCATGTTTGTCTTCCTTCTTGCTTATTTGGCCTGCTATGTGCCTTACCTAGTTAAAGCTAAACATAGATCTACTTGTGGTGTTATCTATTTCCCAGTATATATTCAGGCACATTGTTCTGTGTAGAGTAATACAACTATTGATTGTTTGCTTCTACAGCAACATATAAATCTTTGTTTATTTCTTTATTCTTAATTTGTTATGACCTAAGACTTGATTTATAAGTGTGGAAAATTATACAAATTAATTATATTAAAATGATACCAAAGATAAGCTTCTTTTTGCTTTAATTATACACTATTTTTTGAATGTCTTTTAAAGCCTATTCATCTCAAATTTCAATATCAGCTCAATTTCGTAACCGGATTCCTGGATTGATGTTAAACCTTTGAAATTTAAAATCTAAATGATATAACTAGTACTTACTATTGTGGAGATCTATTAGTGTGGGAGGAACATGAGAAAAATAAGGCAGTTGAACAAGTTTTAAAGCCATTTCTTTCATAAGTTGTTTTGAAGATAAAATGGTTTGGACTAGAGTGCGATATTGGGATAGGCTAACCTTTTTCTATTGAGTGATCGGTACTTTTCTGTTGGAATACTAGAACCATATAAGTGTTTCTGAATTCTGGGACATAATAGCTACAATCATATGGTAGCATCTTAGTTGTGTTTGTAAAGAAATTAATAAAAAGATAACTATCACACGAATACACTTCTTTTTATTTATTTATTTATTTATTTTTTATAATAAAAATAAAAAATAAAAATTGCCGGTTGCTTGCATTTTCAATGCTTGTAGAATGGTAGGTAACACATGATAGATACATAACACTATTAATAGCCTTCAAAACTTTGATTATATATTTTATTGTTCTATTTGTTGGACATTAACATTGTTGCTTCTTTGGTATTGTGGATAGATTTCTAATAATAATTCAATGAGATAAAATGATTTAGATGATTCAAAAAATTCATATTTTGGGAGGAAAATGAATGATAAAATAGTTTTAACAATTATGTTTTTACTTACAGCTTTGGATGAAATTTGTAAAAGCCAAAGTTTAAGTATGGCTGAATATCTGGAGATGAACTTTTCAGAACCAGTTCTATAGTTCATCTAATCAATTATTTTATGTTAATCTAAGACCCCAAAAATACTTCTATACCTTGTTCTCTCTCTTTTAACCTGTCTTTGTAGTTGAATTATTTTTATTCTTTTGCTTGTTTATTTTCTTTCTATTTGTTGTGTAGGGACCCTAAAGTTCCATCCATAGTGCTCACAGTTATTGCGGAATGTACAAAACAACAAACTACAAGTAATGCACAATAAGGTAACATTAGTAATTAGTGATCAAAGATTAAGGATTTGAATGTATGTAAATTTCAAATGAAGCAATTTGATGTTGCTTGAACCATGGGCATACATAGGCTATCGTGCATAGCACGACACCTCGCAACTAGTATATCTATGAGAATCTCTTTCCTGCTTGTGGTTTATTTTTTTTTCTTCCAATTAATGCCCTTATCTTGTTTTGAAATTTGTTATTTTGCCCTTTAGCTTGGTTGGTGAAACAACTTGCCTTTTGGAAATTATGTAAGAAATTTTGGTTGCTTTGGTTGAGAAGGCTTGTCTTGGATTGCCTATTTTGCCCTTAGCTTGTTTTTAAATTTTCTATATTGCCCTTTAGCTTGGTTGGTGAAATAATTGGGGTGGTGAGCTTTTGGAAATTATGCAAGAAATTTTGGTTCATTGTCATTAGCCTAGTAGTTCAAAACGGGAGATTGTTTTGAGTTTATTCATTTTTTGAAAATGATGTTAGAGTGATTATTTGTATACTTGTTACACTTCCAAATTTTGACTACTATATCTTCAATTTTTATACAATTAAATACTAGTCATATAAATTTTTTTTAAAATTACTTTAGAGAATCTGGACTCATAACTAAAAGTCTTAAATACATATAAAAAAAAAAGTTTTAATTGTAACTTGGGTAAATTATATTGACACCCCCTGAAGTTTTTACTTAATACAATTTTTTCTTCACGTTAAAAAAATTACACTTACTTCCTTATCAGATTAAAATGACATATTTATCCTTTAGTCTTTGTACATATAAAATAATAAAATAATATTGATATTTTGTTCATGTTATTTCAAGAGAAATAGCAATCATCTTCTTTGGTTTAATTCACACAAAAAAAAATGAATTTTTTTTATTTGTTGTGTTTTTTATTTTTATTTTTATTGAATTGTTTTAATATTTTAAACACATTTTTATTTTTTAGATACACCTAATTTAGATATCCTTAAGAAGTATAATATTTTGTATATTTTTTTTAAAAATTCACTAAACACAAAAATTCAGCAATACTCTAATAAATATGAATGACGGTATTTGGTAATATTGTAATAAATATCGGTGAATAGATGAGAAAGAAAAATAATTGTGAAAATAAAAATGAAAAATTCTATTCATAAATAAAATTTTTTACAAAAAAATATCATAAAAATGTTGTGATAGTGATGTTGTAAATCATACTTATGATTGTTTTGTTTTAAAGTGAAAAGTCACCGTTAAGTTATATCATTGTGTTTGAAAATTTTATATAAAATTTATGTTTATATATCATCACTCACTAAAAATATGTTCAGGTAGAATTTAATGATGAAAAGTTGTAGAATGTAGTCATGCTGATAGGAAGAAGAAATGGTCGGAAAAATTGCAAAATGGTCATTTAGAAAATTTTAGGGCATGACATTAGCAATTCAAGGGGCAATTGTAATGAGATTACAAACTTTAGGAATGAGAATGTAATTTTTCAAACTTTAAGGGAGGATTTGTATTAAAGAGAAACCTCAGGGCGTGTTAGTGTAATTTACCTCTGTAACTTTTACTAGCATTTTAACTATGAGTGCTACTATTGGCATTAATTATTTTGGACCCTCATTTCTTTGGACTTCCATTTATAAATTCTAAAATCTTTAAAATTTATTCTCCCCCCAAATAATATTAAAATTATCCTTGTGAAAATATTTCATCAATTCAATTGAATACACACCCCACACCCCAAAAAGTCTCTCTCCTGAAAACCCTACCAAAACTCATGAAAGCGATTACTACTTCATCTCCATATATTTGTTCATGACCTGAGAAAATAAATATAGGTTTTTTTGTTGTTTATTCAAAATTTCGCTTTTGTGGGTTTTGCGATCTCCACGAGTTTAGATTTGTGCAGGTGAGTTTCTTTGAATTCTTTGTCAGTTTCAATTCTTGTTTCTTATCTTACCTGGGTTTTGTGATTTTAAAATTTGAAAAAGGTTCATTAATAATGTAACGCCCTGAAATATTTCAACATGAACTACCCACACTAATGAACATTCACTAATCAATGACAATAATCCCTCCAACATCACATATATAATAAAAGGATTAAATACAAAAGGTTCGCTTGCAATTCACATTCACAACATAACGAATACATAAATCTATAACATGTGAAGCATCTAATCTCAAAAACAATTAAAATGCCCTTATGGGCTTACATCTTCCAAGGTGATAGCCCGGTTACACAAAATGGTCGTTCGGACCCATACACATTAGCCCTTGGCTTTACAAAAAGATCACAACAAAGTAAGAGCTATGTACTCTTTACAATTATCCGTGTCCTCAATTTAGTGGGATCACCACGTCTTTGCCTGCACCAAAATCCCATAGGGGTGAGTATAAAGCCCAGTAGAGAATTCTAACAAAGTATATACAGTTATGAAATTCTCAATAAAAATGCAAATGTCAATGCCATGCCATGCTCTTTTAAGGAAATATCATTTCATGTTCTTTGAAGATTTCAGTTTTTCAAATAAAATTTTGCAATCTCAACACATGTCAAACTTCTAATTTTAATCAACAGAGGGGTGGTAAATACGACACTGGTAATCCCTAGGCTGATGTTTGCAAGTAGACTTTGTGAGTACTACCAAACTGTCATTTTTACCGGGATTCACCGGAAGGCTCGACACCTATCTACGCGGCTTTCTGGTCTTTCACCAAGGACACTCAGGCCAACTTAACAAAATTCATCTACACCCCCTAACCGGACTTACCACCGTATTTACCCCTTTTAACATTTCCATAATTCATATCACAACTTTATTTTCTTTCATGAAATAGATATCTTCAATCAAAATTTACAATACAAAAATAATAATTTAATGCATATGCAATGCAATGATTTTCCCACAACTCAAAACATTTCTCCATTCAAGTACATGACAACAATATTGAATAAATACATTTCTCATTTTCTTTCTTCAATATTATTTCACAAAATAATATATATACCTGCAACTCATAGCGATTCCCGCAATCCATGGTTGGGCTACATATTTTGTAAAAGCCAGTTACAGTTCGACACGTGGCAGAGTAAGGGTAATAAAGGAAGGTTATTCAAGCCTTTAATCCTGATCGTACACGTGGCAATAAGTATTGGTCCTCACATGATCTGAGTAACACTAGATCAATAACGGGATGCAAGATGACATATTTTCAACGGTTACTCATATTCAAATTCAAGTACAAGAGGGAAGCTCAACTGCCAGTAATGGCGTAATGGAGCTACTTGTAAGGAAGCATGATCAGCGATCATGGAGGAGCAGTTCGACGGTTCGAAGTGCAGTTCGAAGGTCATCACTGACGAGTATAAATAGCAGGGCAGCCCCCAGAAAAAGAAGACGGACTCAGATCATACAAATCAGTCATTTACTTCATATATTTTCTTTTCCAGTCTTTTACATTTCCAGTCTTTAAATACCTGTTCTTTAAATACCTGCACTTTAAATACCCGCACTGCACTTCGATTTATAGGAGTAGCTTTAGTAGATTGCTGTTGTAAACCTCTCCGAGGCTGAGTTCGGACCATTGTAAGTGTTCATTTTTATGAAATACTTCAATTGTTCTTCATATTACTGTTATTTCTATTAACTTCTCCTAAGTCAAGCCACCAGTAAAAGTCCTCTTCATTGAGGCTGAAAAGAACTAAAGCACAATCGTCTGATAATTGGTTGGCAATCACAATTTCTGTAAGGACTGATTGATCCTTGCTGGCACGCTCACATTCACAAAAATACCCTTCGAAAAGCCAAAAAGCCAACAATGGTACATACCAATTTCTCATTCCTCAATCATGCATACTCATGTATTATATAATAACTTCATAAATACTTCTCATTTTCCAAGTCTCCACAATAACATCAACAATCACATTTTTCCATTACCTCTTTTCATTACTCTTTCTCAAGGTAACCACATGTTATCTACACTTAGCCACAATTTCACCTTTCACAATTCTTAGCAATATAGTCTCATCAATACAACATGTAATGTTTTTCAAGCATTAATTTTCACAATCCATAATGCACAACAATTATCATCTTCCACTTAAATATTTCCATACATTCAACAGTAGTTTAACAATAAGTCCTCCATTCTGTTATATCATGAAAATTATCATTTCTTTATATCAAAATGTGAAGTCCTCATTCATTTACTTGTTTAACGCAAGAAAAGAGAATTTCATAGTTTTCCTCATATTTTCAAAAAAAACCCCCAATTTCTAGATTGTTACAAAAACCTAACATTGTTCATCTCTTTTATAAAATCTCACCACACACTTCAATCTCGACTCAAGTTGTCTAAAATTTCAAGAAAATCTCTAAATGTACACAAGGTAGAGTTTGTTTTACAAAAACAATCAATCCTTTGAGCCACCAAACCCATTTTCGAAATTTCTCAAGGAGAGTTACAAGATCAACTAAAAACTTCATATATATATATATATATATAAAACTCAAAGGAAAACCTTCTGGGATTTATAAAAGTGTTGGGATACAACCCACATTTAAAACATCTCTACATTTTCAAAACACAAGATTAAAATCAACAAGGAACTATATACAAACTCTTAAAACCAACATAAAGGTAGCAAAACTTGTATATATAACTCAAGAATGTTCCTACCTCAGGCTTGGAAGAGAAGATGAGCAAAAAGGTTGAAACCCCAAAGTTGTCGAAACCAACTTCTACTTGGATCAAAAGGAAGTTCTTGATGAGATCTACAATCTTTCTCAAAGGAGTAAGGCAATAAGATGCTTCCAAGAGAGTAGATCTGTTGGCTACATATTTTGTAAAAGACTAGTTACAGTTCGACGCGTGGCAGAGTAAGAGTAATATAGGAAGACTGTTCAAGTCTTCAATCCTGATCGTACACGTGACAGTTGATATTGTCTATTGCGTGGTCCGAGTAACATTGGATCAGCAAAGAGATGTAAGGTGACGTGGCTTCAACAGTTACTCACATTCAAATTCAAATGTAGGAGGGAAGCTTAACTGCAAGTAATGGCGTAGTGGAACTACTTATGAGGCAGCATGATCAGTGATCACGGAGGAGCAGTTCGACAGTTTGAAGTGCAGTTCGATGGTCATCTTTGAGGAGTATAAATAGCAGGGAAAACCCCAGAAAAACGTCCAGACTCAGATCCAAGAAACCAGTCTTACTTTACATATTTCGTTCCAGTTTTTATATTTCCTGTTCTTTACATTCCTGTACTTTAAATTCCTACACTGCACTTCATTCATAGGAGTAGTTTCAAGTAGATTGTCGCTGTAAACCTCTACGAGGTTGAGTTTGGATCATTGTAAGTTTTTCATACTAATGAAATGCTTCAATTGCTCTTTATTTAACTGTTCTTGTGCTTAAATTCCCCTAAATCAAGCTACCAGTAAAAGTCCTCTTCATTGAGACTGAAAGAACTACAACACAATCGCCTGATAATTGGTTGGCAATCAAAATTTTGTAAGGACTGATTGATCCTTGCTGGCACGCTCATAATTATAAAAATAACCTTCGAAAGCCAAAAAGCCAACATATATTTTTGACATGCCCAGTGGGATACATTTAAAATGGCTAGACGTAGGAAACAAGGAAAAAATGAACGCTTGGAAGAAGGCGTGGAAGGAGAGGTAGAGACACCTAATCCAGAGGATAATGTGATAACACATCCTGTGGGAACTCTTATTTTATCGGAACCTATGGTCGAACAGACCAATACTTCAGAGCAAATACCATTTGTTCGTAATATTGGACAAGACCAAGGAATCGGACCATCCACTGTCCCATCTACTTAGCCAGTGAATCCATGGGGTGGCCTAGTAGATGCCATGGGACAGCAACTAATGAACACAATGGAAAGGTGGACAACATCCTTTTTGGATTGAATGAATAATCACCAACCAACAAATGCAAGACACATGGAGGAAGTAAATGTCCCTCAACAAAGATTGGCTAGAGATAAACAGCCTATGCAAGTTAATGGACATTCTAATGGTCAAACTAGTAATCAGAGTCATGAAAGACCACCACCTCAGTCTTGGTACGAACCCATTTCGAGGCCTATAGCAGGCCAAAATGCCTCAATGTTTAACTGTGAAGCCATGCAAGTTGGTGGATCTGGCCCAGTACAAGAAAATGGCATAAGAATGGTTCCAAATCCCACGTTCGAAGCCATACCTGGCACTAGGGGTACAATAATCCCTTATTCGAATTTATACCCGGGGAGTTGGAAGGTTTTCCCACAAATGGAAGGAATACAACACCTGTTCCAGCACCTTTCGTAGGTCCCTTCGCAGGACAGGCTCAAAGAGGTTACCCACACCCCCAACAGCAACCTGTACCACAGGGACAACCAGTCCTAAATGTACCACCCTATGGACCAAGAGGACCATAAGCACAAGTTTGTCCACCAAATCCTGTGTTTGTTCCCCCAATAGTGTTTCAGCAGGCACAAAATATGGTCTCTAGGGACCAAATTGCTGATATAGTTAGGGAGATGTGTGAACCAATGGCTCGGGGGGTCCAAACTCCTATGTACAGAAAACCATACCCAGAATGGGTCGACAGGGTACATGAATACCCAAGGGGTTTCAGGATACCAGATTTTGTCCTTTTTTATGGGAACGGAAACCAATCAACAGTAGAGCATATTGCTAGGTTTGCTGCTCAATGTGGTGAATTTACTAATCATGACTATATGAAGTTGAGACTATTCCCAAACTCTCTAACTGGGGGAGCATTTGTATGGTACATTAACCTTCCACTTGGCTCTATCCAGACTTGGCAACAAATGGAAGAGGCATTTCATGCCCAATTCTTCTAATCAGAGCCAGAAGTTTCCATGGCAGACTTGGCAAGATTGAGTCAAAGGCCTGAAGAGAAGGCTACTCAGTTTATTGCCAGATTTAAAAGGGCTCGAAATAAATGTAGAGTAATCTTGCCAGAGCCAGAATTCGTAAGATTGGCCCAAAATGGCTTAGAGTTCAGGCTTCGAAAGAAGTTTGACTCAACAGAGTTCAGGGACTTAGTGGAATTGACTTACAAAGTATCTCGATATGAAGCATTATTAGAAGAGGAGCAAGATCGAAATAATGCATCATATAAGACATACTACAAAGATCCTAACTATGAGATTGATGCAGCAGAGATTGTAGGGAAAGAGCCTATGATCTGTGAAGCATTAATTCATAAGGATACGACAATTGACCAACAGTTTAAAAAGAAAGATCTCCACATGAAGTATTCTTTCGATTTAACTAAGGCAGATGACATTTTTGATCATTTGCTTGCGGCCAACTTCCTTAAGTTACCAAAAGGGGTTAAAATTTCATCTCTTGATGAACTTAAAGGAAAAGTATATTGTAAATGGCATAATTCTTGGTCTCACTCGACTAAAAACTGTGTTGTTTTTCGAGATAGGATCCAAGAACAAATTCGGAAATGGAGTTTGAAATTCCCAGCCAAAGCTGAAAAGGCCATGGGGATCGACAATAATCCATTTCCAGAAATTGGAGAGGTGGCAGCCAATGTCATTATGCCAGATTTTTAGAACCTGCCTTTGAAAGAATTGGAAGAAGTCAATGTACAGATGCATGTGGCCAACCAGACAGCAATCAAGAAAGACACTAGAAATATACCAGCTATTGAACAAGATTTCTCATACCAGAGGGAAGACTCTGATGAAGAAGCACTGGATGATGACTCCCTAGAGGCAGCCGTAATGCAAAGGATGTGTCCTAGGTGCAGACTGAGTTATAAGTGGTTGAAAGGCCTTCCAGTCAATGGGAAGCAATATTACAAGGATGTGCAGAGGCGTCCCAAACCAACCAATGCTTATAATAAAAGGCCGTATCCGGCTAAGGTTAGGGAGCAGCCATTAGTGGTTGAGCCTGCAGTTGATAGAATGCATGCTAAAGGCAAGAGGCCCTTATATGAGTCCAGGACACCTAACTATTACAGAATGGAGAGTAGTCATTCTGAAAGAAGACTGGAGAAGAGTTTAGGTTTTAGGATCAAAGCCAGAGATTGGCCCCCTAGACCAGCCTCACGGAGGATAGAAAATGATCACCTTCACGAAGGCCTGAATCAGGCTCAAAGCTTGGGATCAGGGCTAAGCAATTGCCTTCACAGCCAGCTTCGAAGGTGGCCTCGAAGGAAGAAAAGGGCAGCGCAACATCTGGGTCAGTAAGTTCGTGGGTACTTAGAGTTTCAGATTGGTTTGTGATGCAGAACAAACCTAGGGAAGTGCCTAACCAAAGAAATGTTCGAAACCAAGGTAGGATGGTTAAGCCTCCTTTGGTGGCCCCCAACAATTGGGTATTGCTGAAACACCTAAGAACGAAGGAACCAGATATGGTCCCCGTAATTTCCAAATCACAAAGGAGGAAAATTCAGCGTAGCTACACCTAGTACCAGCAAGACCTGAAAGAAAGTGGAGAGAGTTCTTCATTGATCCAGACCGAAGGAAAGAAGAATCTAAAGTCAGACCATACTCCAAAGCCAACTCTACAAAGCAAGGTGGGTTGGAGCAGAGAGCAGTTAGCTAAGGTTCATTTTGAACTAAGAGTCAGAGAGAAGGCTAGCTTAGCAGGATTGGAGAAAGCTCTGATGGAGAGTGGTAGCGAGACAGAAGAAGAAATTGGCATGAGCCAAAAGAAAGAAATGGTGGAAGAAGAAATGTTCGAAGCCTTCATGGCCGAGCAAACATTTTTGGTTGAAAAACCAGGTGAGGAAAACCATTCGAAGGAACCTGTTAGCAATGAAATGCCAGAATGCAGCATGCAGGATGCTTCTGAGGTAACTGACCAAGGTAGCCAAGAGGGGAAACAGGTACAACCAGCCATCCAGTTTGGCTCGTTTCCTCCAGTATCAGTAAACATGGTATACATACTACCGCATGAATTCCAAGCTGGAGATGAGAATCAAGAGGGGCAAGAAATTGACCCAATTCCAATCTCTAGTGAAGACTTACAAGCGAGTATGGTACAAGATAATTTCGGAATGGTTACCCCAATGGAAACTGAGTATGAGAGTGAAGAAGTGGTAAGTATTAACCTCTCGTATCCTTTTGAATATCCCTCGAATTCTATGACACAGCATGTTAAGCCTTTGTATATTAAGGCCTTTTTCGATGGGATACAGTTAAACCGAGTCTTAGTGGATAATGGGGCAACAGTGAACTTACTACCAAAATATTCCTTGAAGAAATTAGGGAAAAAGAATCCCAGGTTGATCCCAACTAGTACAACTATTGCTAGTTTTGTTGGGGACTAACAGATGGCCCAGGGAATTCTACCCATCAACCTGAGTATGGGAACCAGGGACTGCATAACGGCGTTTTTCGTCATCGACAGCAATGCGAAGTACAATGCTTTACTTGGTAGAGATTGGATCCACACTAACAAATGTGTGCCTTCCTCTTTACATCAGAAAATGATAATGGCTCTAGGCAATGGGGAGACGGAGGAAATTGATGCAAATCCTCAACCTTTCATAGCCTGCGCAGACTTCGCAGAAGCCAAACTGTATATTGAGGGAGTGACACTGCTCAGTATATTGAAGAAATCTGATGGCTCAGCCGAAGTAACGACTGATGAGGAAGTGACACACCTGAAGCACTTAGTCTAGGAGAGTGCTGATGAAAAGGTGGTCGTTAAAGATGACAATGATGCCTGGTTATAGGCAGCAAGATGAAGCACCAGAAGCCAGGTCTTTGGCTTTAATTAAGTTTTCAATATTAGATGTAAAGTCAATAGTCCAAAAAGTGCGGGAGCAAGAGAAAGAAGTCATGATAATTGGCTACAAGCAGGAGCAGCAAGAAGCCAGAGTTTTGACCCTTGATAAATACTGTGCATTGGACATAGAAACAAAAATCCAAGAAATACAGGAAGAAGAAGCCTTGTGGACAGACTTTGTTTATGAGGAGGAGGGTAAAGAGGTTGAATCAAGGAACCTGGGAATAGAACGCAGCAAGGAGATTGCTTCGAAGCCAGAGGTAATCAAAGAAGGAGTTCCAGTAAGTACTCAAATACAAGACCCCTTAGAAGAAATAAATTTAGGGAAAAGTTCTGTACAATAACCCATTTATATAAGTGCTTGGTTGAATACTCTTGACAGGAACCGATTGTTGGTTATTCTGAGGAGATATAAAGATTGTTTCACATGGTCTTATAATGAACTACCAGGTTTGGATAGGTCATTAGTGGAACATAGGCTTCCTATGAAGCCTAACTTCAAGCCATACAAACAAAAACCAAGAAGAATGGGTCCATAAGTGATCTAGAACGTTGAGGAAGAAATTCTTAGACTACTCAAGGCAGGCTTTATCAGGACAGCCAGGTATGTTGAATGGCTATCTAATATTGTGCCTGTAGTTAAGAAGAATGGCAAAATGAGAGTATGCATCGATTTTAGAAACCTAAATCTAGCGACTCCAAAAGATGAATATCCCATGCCTATAGTAGATTTGCTGGTGGACAGTTCAGCAGGGCATCAAATTTTATCAATGATGGGTGGGCACTCTGGTTATAACCAAATCTGCATTGCGGAGGAGGATGTTCACAAGACAGCATTCAGATGTCCTGGGAATATTGGGACCTTCGAATGGGTTAAAATGCCATTTGGCCTAAAGAATGCCGGGGCCACATATCAGAGGGCTATGAATACTATCTTTCATGACCTTATTGGAGGGTATTTAAAGTGTTATATTGATGACATTGTAGTTAAATCCCAATCCATGGAGGAGCATCTGTTTCACCTAGAAGCAGCCTTTGAAAGAATGAGAAAGTTCAAATTGAAGCTTAATCCTCTTAAGCGTGCTTTTGGCGTATCATTTGGAAACTTCTTGGGCTATGTAGTTGTAGACGCGCCCGCGTGGGCCTCGTTGCTACAGTTCGGACTCGATTTGTGTCACGGTTCTTAATCCGAACCAAAGAGTCCAAATCTGGCAAATCGTTTGAGAAAACAGATTTTTTTGAAAAAGTAGTGCCAAACATGGACTGCTTTGCCAGATACAGAGTCGCCACCTAAATATTTTTAAAATGGGGAAATTTAGGAAACCTTGACTCGGTGCCGAAGGCCACATGTCCGTCATCACCGGAGTTGTCTCGGCTCGGGAGCTTGGGTACGATCGGGGAAGGTCAGCTATGAGCACCCCCTTTCGCCCGGTCCGAAGACCGGCCTCTACTAACCGTGATATCCGTTTTTGAAAACTTTACGTGTTCTTATTCCGATTATCAGCCTAGAATTACTATGTTATGCGCACAGCAAACAAGTATAGACCAAATCGCCCAAATTGGAACAAAACATTTCATGTTTGTTTAAAAATGGTTTGCTACTCGCAAGTAGGCTAAAATGCAGATTTTGCCACCCTCAAGTGGGCTTTTGGAAAAGATGGTTTTGCCACTATCTAGTGGGCTTAAAATTCACAGTTTTAACGCATTATCCCAATTTAAGCAATTTGACCTCCACCCACAGGCATTCAAGCAGTTTATCTCATAAGCAGCTAGCCTCATGGTGGTCATGCTATCATGGCAACATTCACACACATGCGATATGCTAAAGCATAAAAGCTTACCTAGTACTCCGAGCCAAAACAGAAACTAGTTAGTAATCATATGCATGATCCTAGTTCATGTTTAGAAATGGCTAATGCAACACATGCAAAGATGCAATCTAAGCAGGCTCGGCTATCCTAAAGATGGCATGTGAAATGCTGCAACTAACAAGTTCTCAACTTGGAATTGAAATACAAGTGCAGTTAGCATGATGTGCCGAGCCCGGTGCATGTCAACAAATGCATGAATGCACGCATGCATAGCATAAGGTATGCTAAAATAAATATGCCCTAATCTACCATCATAAGCAGGTAAATAAAAGGGAGAAAGAAGTGGGGGTTGGAAGACATGCATACACGCACTCACACTTATTACAAATATGCCCTCGCTCGGAGGGACCGAATAAATATTACAAATTAATTAACTACGCAAGCTAATTAAATATTACAAATTAATTAATTAATTAATTAACTAATTAATTAAAGCAGGAAAGCGTCTCGGGAAACGCGCCACCATGCACAAGCTGCCTCTGTTTTCCTTCCTTTCCTCCTCTGGAGGCTGTCAAAGCCTCAGGACTGCATCCTTGGACAGAGGGGATCATCACCGGCTGAATGAAACTTCCACCGGCAGTGTAGTATGGCCATCGGCACAAAATAGGGTCTGTCGGCAGAGAAAAATGTGCCGGTCGGCACATTACACTGCCGGTCGGCAGAGTATTCCTGCAGAACCTGCAACTCACAGCAACAAAGGGCAAAACAAGGCATGGCAGCATATTTCAAGACATGTATGCACTAACCACGTCTCTTATCATTGTGATGACTCAAAGGGACATGTGCCTCGGTTCTCGGACCACCAATCACGCATTTCCATGCATGATGGCCCAAGGAACCAAGTATGCAACTTTGGTTTCAAATGCATGCAAACCAATCAAACAAATTAGGCCCAATTCCTATCACCAATTCAAGGAACAAGGCATGCATGCAAAATGCAATGCAACCTAGGCATACAAGCTAGGAATGCAACATGACATGGCAATGCACTTATGCAATCATGCAAGCATACATAGGGCAATGCAAATGGATGGCAAGATGGACTTATACATGAATTAGGCAGCTCTAATAAGGCCTAAAACAGTGGCCATAATGACCAAAACAAGAAGCCAAAACACATGCACACATACACATGATGGAAGGCCTACACTTGGGCACAATTTAAATAACCCTCAAGCACACTTAAAAGGGATAAACGAGAGCAACTAGCATGCAACCTAAGCATTGAAATCATGTCATAAAATGATGCCAAATCATATTAAGCAAGACAAGCAAATGCATGTAAGCATGGTCTAAGCACTTGAAGCAAGTCATGAAGCTTTGAAGCATGTTTATCACAACAAACATGGCATGCATTGAACAACCTAAAACAGGTTTTTAGCTCATAACATGAGGCCCAAAAGACCACTTAGATGGCGTCTAGATGGCTCAAAGACAAAGGCATGCAAAGGCACCAAAACATGGAGCATTGCAACATATGCTTTCAAAGCATTAAAGAGGCATGCAAGGCAATCAAACAAGCATGGAAATGGGACTGAAATGACATATAGAATGATCCCAAATCACCAAAACAATGCAAGGATGGCATGCTACACATGCACATACTCAAGGCCAACAAGCCCAAATGCAAAGGAGCCATATAATGCATGCTAAAATCGACCCAAACGACTATGGACAGATCTAAAACATGGCAAAATAAGCATATAATCTTCACAAATACAAGCCTAAAACATGCTCCAACAAAGGCTAACAACCTAGACATGTTAAGGCACAAATATGGCATTACAAGGCAACTATGCTAAGCATGCATGAGGTTCCAAAACCAACTTGAAATCATGTTATATCATGGATATATAAGCATGAAAAACAAACCAAACATGCTCAACACACACTCAAGCATAGGCTTCCTTAGGAAGGCCAAAATGTGCCCTTTTCAAGGACAACAAGGAGAGGGGGTGGCCCTCTCCTTCTTGGGACTTCAAAGCATCATCTTCACCACTGAAATCCCTCAAGATTTCAGTGGTGAAGAGACCTCAACACCGAAATCCCGGAGTTAACACAAAATGGCTTAAAATGAGGCCTTTTGAGGCCTAAGGGTGGTCAACACCCCTCAAACAACAAAACACTCTTAATAAACAATAAAGAGGGATTAAAAATAGAACTTTTTTATGTTATACAATAATCACAAAAACAGCTCTAAGATAGGTATAAAATTGATGCAAGAATGGGGAATAAAGGTGTAAGTTTCTTACCCTTGTAGTCCTCTTCAACAAGGATGCTCCAATGGCCTCCTTTGGCTCCAAATCAGTCAAGAAACTCAAGAACAACCCCTTAGAACTCTAATCTCAAGAGGAAGGTGAAACACTAGGTGTTTGTGTGCAATAGTAAGGCACAAAACACCTAGTGTGCAAAATGGGAGGGAAAGAGAGATAGATTGTGTATGTCTAACCCTAACCCTAGAAAACCAGAGCTCTCCTCTGTCTTTTCTCTCTCAAAAATGTCTAAGCCTCTTTTTCTTTCCTTTAGAGAGAGCTCTCTCTATAAGCCTCTTGTAAAGCTTACCAAACAAGCTTTTCAAGAGGGAGATCCCTCCATACACGTGTATGGAGGGGAGCAAAAGCAATACAGCTGTCCAAAAATATCTGCAAAAGCAGATGAACAGCAATCGGCCGGCAAAAAATGCCATCTTGGCCAAACAAAGTGCCGACCGGCACAAAATAGTGCTGACCGGCAACAAAGAGTGCCGGCCGGCAAACTATATTGCCGGTGGCAGCAAAAACCAGCCGGTGGCATCTAGCCACTGCCGGTGATGGGTGGGGATGGTCTACAAGCCCCACCTTGCCCCTCAAGGGCAAGATGCAAGTGTTTGGTGCAAAACCAGACACTAAACGGTCGAGTTCGGGGATCCTGAGGCAAGGCGCGCGAGCCGAGACCTCCGGGAACTCCAAACGAACACAAACATGGAAGATCACCGTGTGTTCAAACAGTGACGTCCAAGTCTTGAGGACGGTCAAAAATGGGGTGTCTACAGTAGTACAAAAGAAAGGAATACAGATTGACCAGAATAAAGTCAAAGCTATCATTGAAGCCAGACCTCCATCAAGTAAGAAAGAATTACAAAAGTTCCTTGGACAGGTTAATTTTCTTCGAAGATTCATTTCTAACACTGCAAGGAAAACTAAAGTATTTTCTTCCTTATTAAGGCTGAAGATAAAGAGGAATTTGTGTGGACAGCGGAGCATCAAATTGCTTTCGAAGGTATCAAAGCCTACTTGGCCAACCCTCTAGTGCTGGTGCCACCAAAGGGTGATAAGCCCTTGAAGTTGTACATAGCTGCAGTAGATGATTCATTGGGAGCCTTTTTGGGCCAAGACAATGAAGAAGGCAAGGAGCAAGCTGTTTATTACCTTAGTAGGTTTCTAAATTCTTATGAATGTAAATATTCAGCTGTTGAAAAGCTGTGTCTTGCTTTGTATTTTGCTGCAATGAAATTAAGATATTATCTTTTACTTACAACCGTCTTGGTAATTGCAACCACAGATTTGGTTAAGTACGTGTTATCTAGACCCATGTTGAGGGGAAAAATTGGCAAGTGGATCCTAGCCTTATCAAAGTTTCATTTAGAATATATTCCCCAAAAGGCAGTAAAAGGTCAAGTTTTAGCCAATTTTTTGGCAGACCATCCATCTCAAATAGAAAGCCAAGAGATAATGGAACTCGGAACAGCTAGTGTTGAGCCATGGCAAATGTGGTTCGATGGATCAAAAGCCAATGGTTTAACTGGAATTGGTATTGTGATTAGGTCACCACAAGGGGTAGAAACCACACATGGTTTCAGAGTGGATGAAGCTACCTGTTCCAATAACCAAGCTGAGTATGAAGCCTTGATAGTGGGATTGGAAATTCTTATTGGATTACAAGTACATGCAGTTGACATATTTGGAGATTCTCAATTGGTGGTTAACCAAGTGAAAGGGATTTTCAAATGTTAAAGTATAAGCATGCTGCCATATTATGTTGTCGCATTACATTTGCTTTCTCAATTTCAAATAGCAAATGTAACTCATGTTCCAAGATTCTTGAATAATAGAGCTAATGATGTAGCTCAGAAAGTCTCGAATTTCAAGAGGAAGGATGGTACCCAACGGGACATGAGCCAAACAACATACCAGAAATCTATACCACCCTTAAATAAAAAAAATGTGGTCCTGGAAGTCAATCATAATGATTTACAGGAATAAGATTGGAGGTATCCAATAATACAGTACTTGGCTAGCCCATCCTCAAAGGCCAACAGAAGAATTAAATTGCAATCTATGTAATACATCATATATAACAATGATCTCTACAAAAGGGGGGGAGATGGTCTATCGTTGGAATGTTTAGGACCAAAAGAAGCATTAACAGCTATGGCTGAGGTTCATGAAGGCATCTGTGGTGCACATCAGCCTAGTGTAAAAATGAGATGGATGCTTCGAAGACATTCCTATTATTGGCCAACTATCCTTAAAGACTGCATAGAATATGCAAAGGGTTGCCAGGCATGTCAAAAGCATGGTACAATAAGGCATGTGCCCATAACTGACCTATATGCAGTAGTAAAGCCTTGGCCATTCAAAAGATGGGCCATGGATATGATGGGGAAAATACACCCACCCTCTTCGAAGCATCATTGTTTCATTTTGGTGGCTACTGATTATTTTACCAAGTGGGTCGAAGCTTAGCCATACAAGGCTGTAGACCAGACTGAGGTCATTGGGTTCATCAGGGATTTGATCCATAGGTTTGGCATCCCGCAAACCATAACTGTTGATAATGGGACTGTGTTTGATGGAAAAATGGTGAGGTCTTTTGTGGTTGAGTTTGGAATTAGTCTTATTAATTCCACCCCCTATTATGCACAAGCTAACGGCCAGGCTGAATCATCCAATAAGTCCTTGAAGAAAGGAATACAAAAGGTTGTGGAAGACAATCCTAGGGATTGGCATAACTTGTTGTTGGATGTATTGTGGGCTTATAGAACTTCTCCAAGGTCAAGCACAGGAGTTGCTCCTTATGCCTTGGTGTATGGGGATGATGTTGTATTGCCTGTGGAAATTAATGTTAAGTCTTTGAGGGTAAGATGCCAATACCAACTAGATTCTAAGCAATACCATCAGAGTATGTGCTTGGAATTAGAAGGAATAGATGAGGCTAGAATTCTGGCATTAAACAACATTCTCTTTCAAAAGAATAAAGCAGCCAAAATTTACAATAAGAAAGTCAAGCACATTGGCTTTGATGAAAGTGATTTGGTGTGAAAAACTATACTCCCAATAGGTATTAAAAGCCATAAGTTTGGTAAATGGTCACCTAATTGGGAAGGACCATATCAAATTCATAGAGTTCTGTCTTTTGGAGCATACCATTTGAGAAATTTGAATGGTTATGTGCATCCCAAAAAGATTAATGGTAGATATTTAAAGTCTTATTTTCCAACTATTTGGGAAACACAAGGAATAAAATAAACACTAAGTACAAGAACACAAGATTACTCAGATGATAAATAAGAATTTGTTTTTTCATAAAGAATCAAGTACATCGTGCCACAAATTGGCCCAAAAATCATTGTAATGTTTTAATTGTTTTTGTACAATAGATTTTCTATTGGTAAATGATGAAAATAGTTGAATAACTGCAGCCATGTCTCCCTTTTGATCGGCCAGTCCTTGGTTGGTGATTTGTAGTTTGATGTTAGTTCGGACTAAGGCCTGGTTCACTGCAGAAAGCTCCTTTTCAAGTTGAGCTTTCCTCTTCAGTAGCTGAATTCGAAAGTGAGAGGCAGATGAGTGTTGTTCCTTAAGCTTTGACACTTCAGTATGCACTTGGGAAACAAAACTCTGGTCTCTAACCAATTTCTCATCCGCAGCCTTGGCAGCATGACAAATGCTGATGTAGAAGTCGATAGTAGCTGCTGCTTGGAATAGGTGACTTGAGACATTCATGCCGGACTGCTCAGCAATTTTGTAGCACTGAAGAAACCCATTTCTGATTATAGGCCTTTGTAGAGCCTTGAAGGGAATCCTCGAAAAGGAAATTAACAGTTCTAGGCAGGTGTCTAAGTCTATCAAAGGTACAGAAGGCTTGCTGCTGGAGGAAGAAAAGCTCTAAAAAATTTCTAGCAAAAAGTCAGCCAAAACTAATGGCTCAGCTTCCTCATCGAATGCTGGAGAAGTAGAGAGGGTGTCAAAGAGACTAGCTAGTCTTGCTTCGAAGACATCAACCTCATCATTAGACATAAGGGGCACAGAAAGAGTTGTGGTGGAAGACACAGAAGATTGCATAGGGATAGGAGAAATGAGTGAGGCATCTTTAGCAGCCTCCATGGTCCTAGCCACCAATGAATCAAGTGAAGAAGGACTGGAGCTAGGTAAAGGTGATAAACCACGGGTTGGAGAGCTGCCAGCACCCTCAATAGGGGAATCAACTGCCATCAGAGATGGGGTAGCAGTTGGAATTTCCTTGGAAGGAGGAGGATGAGCAAGGCTCGATAGAGAAGTAAATTGAGGAAAGTTGAGGGTCAAGTGGGAAAGAAGTGGAGTCAAACCAAGAGAAAGAAGTGCAGGAATGCTTGGCCTCAGGAAAAATGCAGGAAGTGTAGACCTTGGAAGTGGAAGTATGATCTGAATAGCCCTCATATCCTGTATCTGATCAATCTCAAGTGAAACTGAGGGAGGCCTCACTGGAAAGATGAACTCAGTAGTTGCTGCTGCAAGAGGAATAAATGTAAAGCAATGTTAAACTTCAATATCAAAGGCTGACAAGGGAAAAACAGCAGAAGTATGAAAGAAATTACCCGCTCCAGAAGTGTCGGCAATGATGGGAGAACTACGAAGGGAGTAATGTCTGGCAGTTTGTTGCCTCATTGCAGTTTCCCTTTGTAGTGCATCAGCAGCAGCAGCTTCATCTCTCAGAAATTGTTGCTGCCGTCTCTTCTCAGCTCTCTCAAAGACAATTATGGCCTTTGAATGCTCTCGTTCCACTGCCTTAGCAGCTGTCTCATGTATAGGGTCTTCAACAAAATCAGAAGAAGAGACAGTCATCTTCCTTCTCTTTTTTCTTTGTGCAGGCATTGAATGTTCTTCCTCAACTTCTTTCTCTCCAGTTTGGGATTCAGATTCTTTAGAAGTAAGTTCCTCCACTCTGACCATTGTCTCATGCATGGGATCTTGAACCAAGCCAGAAGAAGGGACGGCCACTCTTTTCCTTCTTTTCAGGGGAGACTCTTGCTCTTGGGTTAACTCTTCTTCTGCTTCTTCTTCTTCTTCTTCTGCTTGCACCTCAAAAACTTCTTTCTTAGGCTCAAGTAAAAGTCTCATTTTCTTTTGTTGCTGTTTGCTTTTGAGGAGATTTAGAGCTTCAATCTTCCAAGGAGAATCTCCCTGTGAGGTACCTACACCACCTTCACAAAAGAAAGAACTAAAGATAAGACTGAAAGCATTATAAAGAAGGTAAAAGAGAAGAGATGAGAGTATAAACCTTTCTTCGAGGTGGCCCGAGTAACTCTAGGAGTAGAGGTAGACATAGGAACTGGAGTGGTCAGAACAGTGGAAGAAGTAGCAGCTCCAGCTCCTTTGGGCTTGGGTACATCTAACACCGTCAATAGGTCTTGAGGGGGAATGGCCAGGTGCACTTCCATATTGGTCACCTACCAATTTTGGTATCTCTTCAAAATGTTACCTTGGGGAAGGAAGGGGATATACTCAAAATCGATCAAGTCCTGTATAAATTTGGAAGTTGCCTCTTCCAGTCTGGACCTTCGAACTTTTACATCTCTTGTGGTAAGACTTAGATTGGCGTTACTATAGAGAGGTATTGGGACCCCCTGAGTGAAGCCAAATTATCTAGCAAATTGTGCAGGACAATAGGGCTCAGCAATGCATTTGTAAGCTCTAGGGTTCATGGTCCCAATGAATAATTCTCTGGGAATTAAAATGGAGGCCAATATATCCTTGTGAACAGGTGAAGCACAGAGCCTATCATTTAGGAAATTCTTCAACCAAAGTGGGCCAATAGTAGTGGGTTCAAAGGGACGAAAGCAGTAGGAAAGAGGAGAAGCTAAGAGTTGGTGGAAGAAAGAGACGTAAAAAGTAAAAGTAGAAGGATAAAGAGAAGCATTGGCTAGCCTCATGCCATGAGTAGGAGGGTCTAGTTCAAAATATTTAAGGCATTTGGATTGTAACTCTGGGAAATAGGCAAAAAGCCAAAGCTGAAGAATCCAAATCGGTCCCCCTTGATTGACATCTAAGGGTTTCTCACAAAAAAGAGAGCAGACTCTGTATACGTGACCTAGAACGTATGGAGCTAAAGCCACCCTTTTCTGTAACACGAGGGCTTTGGCAAGAGGGGCAAATTTAGGCATAATTCTTTGAGAAGAAGTGCAGAAAAGGAACTTGCAAAGCCAATATAATAAGAAAGAAAAGAATTCCCTATCGGTCACAAGACCCTCCCTTCTATTCTCAGCCTTGACAAAGTCACTATAGGATGAGTTAAGAGAGGGGAGGGAAAAAGGGACTGCTAGGTCAGGATAATCTGGTCCAATGGGAGTTCCAATGGGAGATAATCCTAAAAGATGGCAAATGTCAAGCACAGTAGGGGCCATCATCCCACATCTGAATTGGAAGAAATTAAAAACAGAATTCCAAAAGCACAGAGCAGCAGGAACTAAAAAGGGGTCCTCTGAAATGGTTAACCTGGATAACCGAAGGGCGTCGAGGAGGCAGAGTTTTTGAAGGTCCAAGGTCCTACTAGGGACAACTCGATCATACCATTCTTGCCACTCCGGTCTCACCGTGGGCCAGCATCGGTGGAGGCGATTCGTCTTCCAGTTACTCCAGTCAAGGTCACCTTCGTAAAGGAGACAATGGTCTTCCAGACGAGGGTATAGAGCTGGAAGCTCAATAGGAATCTCCTTGAATATGGGACCAAGAACATAGTCTTGTTGCACATGACGACGAGGAATGAAAATGCGTCCGTCAATGGCACTTTTCTCCCCAGCTTTGTACTTTTTACATTCTACATCAATGAGCCTTTTTAGGGCTACAGATGGGCTCGCACGCTCTACAACTGGCACTTTCAATGAGGAGGAAGCCATTGATAAAACGCTTTCTCAAAGGACGAAGCTGGAAAAGGGAATAGAAAGAAGTGGGAGACGAATAGAGGTAAAGGGTTTTGTATGTTGAGCGAGCAAGTGATTTCAGAATGTAAGGGTTTCAAAAGCCTTTATATCTGAAAGATACATCGCCTAAATTCATTAAGTACTAAAAGTACGAATACGAAGAATTTCCTTCAATATTGATACTCTTGGAGGGAAAAAACATATCCCAGATGTTGATACCAGCTTCGAAGTAGAATATTTGGCTTCAAAGCCAGATTTTGACGCCAAAAGTCAAATAACAACGGCTTCGAAACTAAGAAGCCAGCTTCGAAGCACATTCCATGCTCAAGAATGTAAGAGTACTCAAATATTCATTTACTTAGAAGGGAATTAAAGACCTGTTTCAGGCTTCGTAATGAAAACAATGACCTTCGAAGTGAAACTTGAGACCCCGTGGGGATGGAAATTGGTGTTCAAAGCATAACACACTAGATTTTGGTGCCAAAATTCCAGTAACAACGGCTTCGATACTAAGAGCCGGCTTCGAAGCGCATTCCGTACTTAAGGGATACAAGAATGCTCAAGTATTCGTTTACTTCAAAAGGACTAGAGGCCTGTTTTAGGTTTCTCAATGACAGTGATGCTCTTCGAAGTAAAATTAGAAATTCCTTGGGAAGGGAAATTGGCATTCGAAACATCTAAACCCATAGTTGGTTTATATATATATTTAGAAAAGTTGACTTTTTGAACTAAAACAGTGCAACCCTCAAAAGGATCTTCCATATTTTTAAAAGTATAGACTATTGTTCAAAAACAAAAAGATCAATTTAGAACTGATTAATCATACTAAATCATTGACCATAACTATTTACTGCATTCCATAAATTGGAAAAGTTCATGGTCATGTTGTTAGTATTCATTTTAAACGATCGAATCCAGGCTTGAAGGAAAAGATTGTTCAGTTCGGAGCTCTGAAATTGCTTTTAAAGACAAATAGAGACAAGATCAAACCATATCAAACAAAGAGAAGTCTTGTATTAAAGCAAAAGCGGTTACATCGAATGGCCCTATTTGGGTACAAACTCAAGCTCATAAAAATAAGGAATGGAATAAATAACGAGATCATAAAATTTGGTCCAGCTATAATCAATGAATTTTTATTCTTTCTTTATTCTGTCCTCTATTTCTTCTAACATTGGCTGCATGAGTTGATGAGCTCTCACTTCATAAAAGAGTTCTTCAGCCTTTATTTCGAAAGCTGTTTCTCTCAATCCTTGTTCCAATTCGTCCATCTCTAAGTCATACCAGTACGCAGAATCTTTGTTTTTGAAATTATCAAATTCTTCAATGAAGTTCTCTGCTTGGTACTGGGCATGAATTCGAAGGGACGAAAGTTGGTCTAAAGATCGTGTAGTGGCCCTAGAGGTCCGATGCCAGTGGAGAAGCAACGGAAGCTGGTCCAAAAACATGTGAAGTTCTGCTTGGGCAAGAGGATTGAGAACATGATCCCGAGTCAGAATATCACAAGCCCATTGAAGGTTCTTGAGAGGAACTTCATCCTCAAGAACATTGAAGGGCAAATGAGAGAAAGCCGCGAGCAGAAGTAGAGCTTGTTTCCGCTCAGCAGGAGTGGGGGAAGGTGGAGGCTTGTAAGGTGGAAAGATCTTATCTACAGAGAGGGCAAGCCTCAATCTCTCTATCCAACAAGGATTTGGCAGGGGAGAAGGTGTGGATGCTTCTATTTCAGGAGGTGGAACAAGGGTAGAAGGAACAAGGGCATTAATATAATCAAGCCAGTCAGAAGAACAAATCTTCGCCTTCTGGGCTAAGAATGATGGATTGTACCCTTGTGCCTCTTCTAGGCGTCGGGTGGCGTGCACTATCTTTGTAGGCATGGAGGATGTATACCATGCCACAAGCAGATTCTCCTCCAAACTGCGTCGATGGTCAATGGGCACGTAAGGATAGACTACCGAGCTTCGTGCATAAGAAGGGAACTCCAAAGGGTCAGTAAATTCGACAAAGTGATGGTTAATTCGTTCCCTCAAATCACAAGCCTCAAGCTTTGACCAACTTGTCCAGTCGGAAGCACCAGAAGAGGAAGAAGTCGCAGCCTTGTCCCATGAGGAGGATTGTGAAGAAGAATTTTCCATGCCCATATTTATAACTTTCTGGATTAAAGGATTGAGAGCAATTTGTTTGTAGTCCAAGGGTGAGACAGAAGAAGAACCTCCCATGTCCATATTTGTGAGTTTCTAGATCGAAGGATTAAGGGCAATATGTTCGAAGTCCAAGGGTTGATAATTTACAAAGGCATCCATGACCTGAATATAGAAAGGTGGGTAAAAGTGGCTAATAAATGCATGGATGTTCTTTCGAGGAGGAACAACATCAACATATGACTCTTTGTGTGCTCGATTGCTGGAGGAAAAAGTAATTCGGCCATGAAATGTATCAGTCTGTTCGAATGCTAAGACGGTGGAAGTATTCAAAGGATTAAACGAGAGTTTAATATAGATGGTGAGTAACAGTTGCATTTATGGGAAGATGCAAAACCCATGCACGATTCTAAGACGTAGGGAAAAGACCCTGATCCACTAATATCACCAAGTCTTGGGTATATTAGTGCGGGGGGTAATGTTGGCTACATATTTTGTAAAAGACCAGTTACAGTTCGACGCGTGGCAGAGTAAGGGTAATATAGGAAGACTGTTTAAGTCTTCGATCCTGATCGTACACGTGATAGTTGATATTGTCTATTGCGTGGTCTGAGTAACATTGGATCAGCAAAGAGATGTATGGTGACGTGGCTTCAACAGTTACTCACATTCAAATTCAAATGTAGGAGGGAAGCTTAACTGCAAGTAATGGCGTAGTGGAACTACTTATGAGGCAGCATGATCAGTGATCACGGAGGAGCAGTTCGACAGTTTGAAGTGCAGTTCGATGGTCATCTTTGAGGAGTATAAATAGCAGGGAAGACCCCAGAAAAACGTACAGACTCAGATTCAAGAAACCAGTCTTACTTTACATATTTCGTTCCAGTTTTTATATTTCCTGTTCTTTACATTCCTGTACTTTAAATTCCTGCACTGCACTTCATTCATAGGAGTAGTTTCAAGTAGATTGTCGCTGTAAACCTCTACGAGGTTGAGTTTGGATCATTGTAAGTTTTTCATACTAATGAAATGCTTCAATTGCTCTTTATTTAACTGTTCTTGTGCTTAAATTCTCCTAAATCAAGCTACCAGTAAAAGTCCTCTTCATTGAGGCTGAAAGAACTACAACACAATCATCTGATAATTGGTTGGCAATCAAAATTCTGTAAGGACTGATTGATCCTTGCTGGCACGCTCATAATTACAAAAATAACCTTCGAAAGCCAAAAAGCCAACAAGATCTAAAGACTTTTGAGCAAAAAGCGATTTTGGAGAGAGAGAGAGAGAGAGACCCACGGTTTAGAGGGAGAAAAGAGAGAAAGAAAATAAAGAAAAGGGTCAAGTGAGGGCCTATTTATAGCACTAGGTAAAATTAGAAATAAGTCCCAAAGTCAACCCAAAATATCAAGTCAAAACCCCCAAAAAGTAGGGCTAAAAGTTGGACTAAAATCTGAAAAAAAATCTGTAGGGGTCGACCCCTGCAACAGTGGTGTCGACACCAAAGAGGGAAAATCTGGGAAAACTAAGCTTGATTGCTCTTCTGGTGTCGACCCTCTCCCAGTCTGGTGTCTACCCTATTTTCTAGCAACTCCTCCGGAACTTCACCAGCAGGTAAGGATCGACCCTATGAAGGTTGGTGTCGACCCTAGGATGGAATTTCTAAGTCTCCAAGAAACTTTTGACAAGAATAAGCGCGAACAACCAAACCCAACAAGTTTAATTCGGATTATACTCCTCCAAAACCAACCTATAACAACACCAAAGGTTTTCCAAAACATAACAATGATTCAAATACACTTCCTAAAAGTTTTAAAAAGGGTGCAAGTGCTACAAATAATGTTCGGTTATCTATTCCCGAACAAATAAGAAATGTTTGGTTACCTGTTCCCGAACAAATAAACAATGTTCAGGCTTGTGTTCCTGAATTTCGATCATATGTTCGAGAGTTCAGTCCGAAAAAAATGACGAACAATTCTTATTATTTTTGTCATTTTTTTTCTTAAGAAACTAACCCTTATAAGGCCAATCTCATCTGAGCTAAGAATACCATTAAAGCTATGAATCTCCTCTGAGATTTTATTATTGTACTCCTCTCATCTTGTGGAGCTGTGGTTGTCAAAAAAATTCCATTCATTGTTATTGCCGGAGAAGTGTAGGTAATCAAATGGTTGCCATCATTACTGCCAGAATATTACCGCCAAAGAATTTTCAAGGTTTTGAGAGTAGGTAAGTTTTGAAGATAGGATTTGGGAAAGATGGATGGGTGGTAATGGAGGTTGGTGCTCTCATAAACCCTAACTCATGATGTAGTGGTTGTGTAGGCTTAATTGTGAAATGAGGTGTTCCAAAATTATTAATATCCTTTTTAGTAAATTCATTTGAGGTTATTATTGTAATAAAAAAAACTAAAAAATGGAGGGATCAAAATAATTGATGGGGTGCTAATAGCAGTACTCTTTAACTATTCAAATTTGGTTTAAAACTTTTGTGAATTTCAAAATTTATTCAAACTTTGTTTATTTAACTATTCAAGTTTGGTTTGAAAATTTTTACGCATTTCAAAATTTATTCAAATTTTGTTCATTTAACTTGTTTTATTGTTGAATGTAACATTTCCTTTTGAAAATTGATTTTATTATATGTCAAATAATTTCTTTTTTAACTTTAGTATGGTTGAATTTTTGACAAAATAAAAAAACACACAAATAAGATTGAACATTATATAAAATTGAAAATTGAAAACTGAATGTTGAATACTGAATGCTTGAAATTAAAGACTAAAAACTAAATGATACCTTTATTAAATTGAAAAGTTGATAATCGTTGAATATAAGATCAATTTAAAATTTTTTTATTTTCAAATTGTCAATTAAAAATTTTAAACCAGCAAAGGCTTATTTTTTGGTCATACCAAAGCAACCCCTTTTGCTGTGAAGATTTTCTTTGTTTCTATTTGTTTCATATTTGACTTTTGTTCACATTGCTTTTGCTTATTTATTAATTAGATCAGTAAATTATCTTGTATTTGTTTTATATTTATATATTAAGAAAAGTTACACACCATGAAATTTTTTTAATGGTGTTATATATACCCTAATATATCACCCATATTTTGACCTCTAATGAGGAGGAAGAGAGACAGAATATAGAGAGATAAAGAGAGGAAGGATGAGGAGCGAGGAGTGAGATCTATTCCATATTATTAGGGGTGGATTAAGTGTTTTTCAATTTTTTTTTATAAATTCGGAATAAATGTTAAAGACTTGTAAATTCACCCACAATGATATGGTAATAGAATTGAGGTGTACATCATTGAGTGTATTACAAATCAAAAAATTATATATATCATACCACATAATTGTAGATCGAATTGTGTGAGCTTTGAAAGTCTCAAACATTTTCCAACAATGTGAGGAAGTTGGGTTCTATATCATTAGGTGTAACAAATTATCGAACTTAACAAAAAAAAAAAAAAAAAAAAAAATAATTATTCCCTATACAACAATAAAATAACTAGACCTATTAATTAAAATATATTTATTACATCAATAGTTAATTAATGAAATAGGTTATTTATTATACGATTCAAAATTTCAAAGGGTGACATATAAGTTTCAAAATCATAAGTTGCAATTAATGAAAGTTGAATGATCATTCAATAGTCTACCGATAGAATGACAATTTCCTTCTAATAGTGAATAAGAATCCATTTTCAATACATTTTCATCATACGTGAAAATTAACATTTTAATAGATCATTCCATTCCACTTTTATTTCAGTAAACTGAACACTATTGATGAAACTCACCACATTGAATAAGTAATGAATAACAAAATGAAGTAACCCAAAAGACACTTACATAAAATAAAAAATTATTGAATAATTAGTTTGGTGACTATTTGAAGTTGATATGCATTTAGACAATAACATAAGTGGTTATGAACAAACACTTGAGTTTTAAAAATGTATTAACTTATACAAATTTGATATAATTATATTGGACTACCTTAAAATTTTAATTTACATAACACGTAACTCAATTTTCATCAGTATTTCGTTAGTCATATAGATGTACAATAATTTTTTTATTATCTATTTTATACTAAAATGTATGTTTTATTTTGTTTATCTTTATGTCTTCACATAATCTGTAATAATTTCGGTCATTTTATTCTTACTGAAAAAGGAAAAAAGTATAATTATGTCAAAATTGTAAGAGTTATTATATTTTTTTTTCTAATTTCTATTATTTATAATACAATTTATATAATTCTATCCTATATCTAATGATTTATCCTATTCAATTTCATAGAACAATATTTTTTTGATAAAAAATTATCAAAATACAAAACTAAAATATATGGTAATAATGGCACGACCTTTTTTAACTAGTATATATGTATATATATATTTCATTTATTTGTTTAGGCGATCCCATTTGATGAGACTTAAGGCTTGATTTGGTTTGGTATGTATTTCATCTATTTGTTTAAAATTCTAAATCTATTTTTTTAAACTATATTAAGAGGTGTTCTTTTTTTTTTAAAAAAAAAATTTATAGTGCATTTATCTGAAACAATAGAACTTCTGTTTGCTAGTTAATTGATAGTATCTGGTTGCCCCTTGTGCTCATAAACATTTATGCTGTCTATATATCTTAGTGATTGGTAGTTTCTAAGTTCTAGCTTTGAAAGTCTTCTCAAGATCATATCAGAATATTACAGCTTAGACAACACTTTGAATTGCCCCAAGTAGATTATCTATATCCATTTATGGTGATATTGTCTAGACTTGCAAGGCTATATAACTGCATATTTGCATATGAATACATGCTCTGAATTTCTATTTACGACTCCCAGAAAACAAGGAAAAAAGGAAAAAGAAAAAGGAAAAAGAAAAAGGGCAGCAAGTAAAACAATAAGAATAAAATCTATATATCTAGAAAATTGATCTCTGTGTGTGTGTGTGTGTGTGTGTCTCTATGTGCAGGCAAGATCACAGAAAAGAAATATCAAGAAAAGCAAAGGTGGTTGTCTTTATTTGAAGGATTCTCCCATCTCAACAAGTCGTTAGTTTTTTTAATAGATTGTCAATTCTATTTTATATTGTTTAGGGCATATCTATCAAGAAAGCTAGAAGCATTTTTGGGAACAAAGTTGTACAAGAACTGAAGCTTAATGCAGATGAAGCTCAGGAGTTGCTTTACTTGGAAAGATCAGTTTAACTTGCAGTTGAGACATAGTACTGAACAGAATTCCACACCGGGGAAGCTTGTCTTGCCGTCCACCCTTAATACGTGACCCCTACCTTGCCCTGTGTAATGCTTCCTCAACACTTATCATAAAGTTGCACACAAATTTTCAAGTAAATTTTAAATCCGACATGGCTCGTTTACATGGCTGTTTAGGTTTCTAGTGCTTGTTAATACAGTGGCTAGTTGTTGTCTATACTATAATGTGATTAAACCTATATTTGAAACTTTATGTTCGAGTCTATATTTGAAACTGTCTGTTGAGCCAGTCTTTTTCCAATTAATTTTCAGTCCACTATACATTGTTCATCAGTTCTTCATTGCTCTTAAACAAGGTCTTGTTGTGATCAAAATTGGTTTTTGGTCATAAATTATTGTGTTGTTAGTTTTTGGTTATGGGCTACTATGGTGGTAGAGCTAGCAAATCATCAAATCAAAGTTGGTTAGTGTAACGCCCTCAAAATAATACATATAAACCCAATATTCAAGACATCCATAGACATGAGAGAATAAATCATATTTCTATTTATCAGAGTATTCATTACAAAAGTATTACATGTTGACAACAAAAGTAAATGCCCCACGGGCTTACAACGTTCCGAGCCAACACTTGGTTACAAAAAGAGAGTACTAACTCAAATACACATTAAGCCCTGGGCTTGAATTTACATGTAATATCAAAAGAGAATAACACAAAAAGATCTATCAACCTCAAAGCCTCCCATGCTACGTCCTTGGAGGTGGCATATCACCTGAACCTGAAAATGATGTCCCATATAGGGTGAGCTAATGCCCAGTAGAGATATACTAAACCAAATATGAGAATTAACTAAAACATTAGCATTTGATAAATGGTTAATACTTGTAAACCAACTCACAACACTTTCCATTTTAACGACAAATACAACCGTTTTCATTCCACTTTCCTTTACTTATCCAATTTAGATTCATAAACATGGCTCGTTATCTAGCCCAACAATTTCATGAGACTACAACTCATATTAAAACACTTCCGTTATCCACAATTCAAATGAGACTACATCTCATATTAAACACTTCCATAGTTCAATCATCTACGTTATGCAAACGTAATTAAGATTTCGGGACTTTCACCTTGGACACTCCGGCCAACTTAGTTATCAATGGAGTCCATCCCCTATCTCCTCCCAAACAAGTTTGAGAGTGCATCCCCTATCTCTTCTCAAACCATGAAGTACATCTCCTATCTCATCCCACACAATATACATATACAATGTATTTAAACACTTATCATATACAATGATCAATCAATACACATATTCGATGTATTATTCCAACCGTCATATTCAATGACATATTCCAGGTGATTAGTTCAGTTTTCCCTAATCAACATACAGTGTCTACAACAATCAAGACTATCCTCCACCGATAGCCCAAAGCAGTTATCTCTAAACAGATAATAGATTTATCAAACAGATAAAATATCAACATTCTCATAGGTGAGTGATTTAATTATCCAACTACACTATTCAATCCCATAATTTTCCAATTTCATGATTTCCAACTCAATTTCATATTTCCCCAAATTATTTATTCAAATTAAATTATTCAACACATCTAGGGCATTTTTTTCCTTTTTCAAATATTGCATCCAAGGCCAAATATTATCAACTATGCACAATAACTTCATTTTAGGGACCACTCATACACTTGGAACCCCAAAACTAAAAAACCCCTCTTTTATAATTTCAAGTTTCAAAACCCTAACTTTCCAAAATCTCCATAACTCACCATTCATACAAAATACATAACATCTATGTCAAAACTCATAAAAAGGAGTAGGTTATCCCTACCTTAAGTGTAGAAGACGAGCCTAGCAAGGGAAGAACTCCAAACATGCCGAAATCACCTTTCACTCGGATGAAAATGGAGGTCTTGAAGAGCCCAAGCTTTTTAATGAAGGAAGCGGGGTGAAGAGATCACTTGATCTTAGAAGCTCTCAAATTAGGGTTTTGGAGTGTTTTAGAGAGAGAGAGAGAACCGAAGAAGTGATTTAAAATGACATAGTCGCGATCTGATATACGTATAGTCCGCTCGAGCGGAGAGTAATACGCTTGAGCGTAAGACACAAAAACTAAACCCGCTCGAGCGCAAAGGGACCCCCTCGAGCGCCAAGGCACAACAGCAAAACACTACCTGCTTGAGCGTAACATACCCGCTCGAGCTCAAACCCGCTCGAGCGTGAGGAACTCTGCTTGAGCGTGAAATACACTTCTGCAGTACATTTGCAGACGCACAAAATGCTGAAAGGATGCAAACTCCGCTCGAGCGCAAAAAGACCCGCTTGAGCGGATCATCAAAAATCTGGGCAACAAGATTAGAGACAAAAACTCAGCCAACTTGTTTGAAACACGCTCAAGACATCCTAAAACTCGTATACCAAGAATTAAAGGACGGAAATACGACACATACAACAACAATCATCCACGGAACTGAGTCCGGAATACAATAAACAATGAAGGGAAATCGGGATCGCTATAGTTAGAACTTGTGTAGTGTTTGGTTATATCTTAAAGTGGTATTAGTTATGGCTCATTTGTGGGAGCTTTAGATATGACTAAGTGAAACTTGGATAAATCCAAAGTAATATTGGTCATGACCCAATATGATTATAATCAATGATTCATATTATTATTATTTTTTTAATTTAAATGGCTAAATGTAGATTTTTTTTTTTTCGATCAACAAAAAAAGAACTTTTTATTGATGAAGTCAAAGATAAATACATCAACAAAAGAGAGAAAGAAGATGCTACATGCATGACAACAGCATGCCTAAGAAGCACCCTTAAAGCACCACAAGTGCACCAGCAATAAAAGGAAAACAGAGGGATAGCAAGGCACCATCCTGATAACAAAAATCAATCTGTGACAAATAAGCCAAATCACCCATCAAACAAACCCTGAAGCAAACCCATAAGCAATCCCAATCGTGATTGTCACATGCTGCCCTTTATGGAATCCAGTCTATACACAATATCATCAATTGAAAATACCACCCCTTTAGCATTATACCTCACAAAAAAGGCCAATCTTACTTATGATTAGATCACATAACACAACCCAATTAAACTTAGCCCTGTTAAACTTGCATTCATTTCTAGCTTTCCAAAATGACCACAACATTGCAAAAATGAAAGCCTCCCAAGTCCTTTTCTCTAGCTTTTTAAATTTGAAGTCAGCCCACCATTGAAGTAGATCACAAACAGAGGCTGGGACAACCCACTGCACACCCCATCAATATAACAAACTGGACCAAATTTTCCAAATAGAGAAACAATGAAGAAGAAAATGATCCATAGACTCATCACAAGAATGACAAAATTGGCAAACCACACTTGCGTTAGGCCCAATCACACCAATATTTTGAAGGAACATAGCTGATTTGACTCTACCCTTCCAAGCAAGCCATCCAAATAATTGGACCTGAAGGGGAGAGACATTATTCCATAGCAGTTTTGACACATTAATTTTTACCCCAAAATGAGATTCACACCATTTATACGCATAATTAACAAAAAACTGACCTGAGGAATTAACCATCCTATTTTGATGATCATGATAATTGAATCTAACTGCTGGTGCATCCTGCAAATAATTGCCAAGCCTTCTAACTTTATCAACTTTTACCAAAATAAATTTCTTTTGAAGTTGAAGTTCCATTTCCCATCAGAATTTCTATTCTCATAAAAATCCAGCACTAAACCTTCTTTTTCAGTAGACAAATAGAACAACCTAAGTAAGTCCTCCCTCAAACTACCGTTGCCATGCCACTTATCAATCCAGAAGCACACTCTTCTCCCATTTCCAAACTGAATTTGAGCATTGGAAATAAAGAAATTAAATAGACTTGTCTGACCATAATCTTGAGATTCTTATCTAATTGTTGAAATTATGCAACCATTTAGCCTCCTGCAATGGTGCTTACTGCACAAGATCAATTTCCTTAAGGCCGTTGTCTTCCATCCCAAATTGCCACCACCGTTTTGCTAATGCACATGAATTAATATCTGTCAACATTCTCACTCTCAAACCACCAATTCGATGCCTTTAGACATTTCATCCCACCTAACCATATGGACTTCTTTCTTCAAATCAAAATCCCCCTATAAAAAGGAAGCTTGAATTCTATTAAGCACCCGGGCCACTCCCACTGGCATTTTAAAAATGGACAAAAAGTACACAGTTAAGCTTCACAACATAGATTTAATGAGAGTAAGTGTTCCACCAAATGATAGCAGCTTCATTTTCCAATTTGCAAGCTTTCCTTTAAATTTCTTCACGACCAAACTCCATGCAAAAATCAATCTAGGGCTAGGACTTAATGGCGACCTAAGGAATTTATGGAAACTTTTGACTAACAGTTCAATGTAGTAGCAAATTCACCAATAATGCCATCCTCATCTCCCATACCAATCATCTACTTCTAATATAATAAATCTTGAATCCTGAAATGATCTCAAAACACCTAAGAAATCTTTTGATACAAAGAATTTCTTCCCAATTAGCTTCACAAAATAGAATGGTGTCATCGACAAATTAAATGTGAGACACCCTTATTTCTTCTTTACTAAAAACCGTAACTTTTAACAGCCATAATGCCTTTGCTCGCATGATGAGAATATTTAAACCCTTAGCAATTATGTTGAAAAGAAAGGGAGATAATGGATCACCTTGCCTCAATCCCTTCTCCAAATTAAATTCTGACTTTGGGCTCCCATTTACTAAGAAAGAAATCCTTGCAGTAGACACACAAGTCCAAACCCGAATTTTCTCATTAGATCAAATAAGAAATCCCAATTGACACTACCGTTCACTACTTCATTAGTGGTCAAGACACCATCAAGAATGTTACGCCCAAAAATGCCAATTGTGCTTCGCTTATGATAGATGGAAGAACCTTGAGGATAAGACCTTGTAAGAGGAGCTAATTTGAGCCCACTAAATTAATTAGACCCAATAGTCCAAGGTTGGTGGGCCCGAATTTATCGCAAGTCCAAGATTGGTGGGTCCGGATTTATCGCCATCAAACAGGCCGAATTGCTCTAAGCCTCGAACGGGTTCGGATCCATGAACTTAGAGACTTACTTGGGCCCGGACTCGAAAGGGTATTGAGCAAGCCTAGAGATCCGAGGCACTCAGACTTGAAAGGGTTCGGATCCACGAAACTAGAGGTCCAAAGCACTTGGCTTCAAATGGATTCAGACGCAATCTAGAAGTCGATTCGTTAATGAGTCCCAGAACACTTGCGGGCTCGGAGCTTTCCGAGATCTACGCACCAGAACCATGGACGGAATGGTGTTCGAACAAAGAACCTGATCCTGAGGACGGTGAGTGGAGATAAATTTACTCTTCGGTTAAACTAGCCTATACCCAATCGAGGTGACACGATCTAGGGGGTCCTTGAGACTCGAAAATATTTGCAGCAGGGCGTTTTCTTGAACTACCCCTGACCCTTATGCAGAAGGGCGTCCTCTAGGACTACCCCTGACCCTTTGGGATGATTGGAGATCATTGGTTAGGTGTGGCTAAGAAAAAGGGTTCGCCTAGAGGTTGATCTCCTCTTTGAAGGTTTTCCTCATCCTCGGAAAGATCACCTCCTCGGATAAGGTGGTTAGAGAGAATATTCCCGATGTGCCTTGCACATGGGCTCCATCCTACATCATGAAGTGTCTATAAATAGCACCCACCCATAGCTTTACAAGTGATGGATTTTGGAGAGATGACTCTTGGGAAAGAACTAATTTTCCATTTCCATTATCAATCTTGAGAGTGAAAGTGGGAGATCCATGGGAGAGCCTTGCGATTATTTTCTTTCTAGCTACTTTGCCTTCTTCGTCACCCAATCTCTAATCTCCATCATCTCTTCACTTTTGTGTTCTTAGTTGAGATTATTGAAGAATCTAAGCCTCTCATCATCTTCTAGAGAATTTGAATTTTTCTTCAAGGATCTTCCAAGATCTTCAAATTTTCCAACAACGTTCTTGAACCCTCTCATACATTTGGCAACTTCACTAGGGAGGCGGATTGGTTAATGGTCTTAACAAGATCCGGAATCTACACAACTTTGGTGAAGATGGCGAGAGAAGAAGAAGTTCATCAACAAGGCTCTTCTAATGGTGGTGATGAGAGGACTCAAGTTCAAGACTCACCTCTCATCCTTGAAGCTATTCAAGGACTCCAACACACCGAACAAGAGATTCTCACGACCCTTGAAAATCTCACTCACACCATGTTAGTGATGGGTTCGAATTTTGCACCACCAGCAACAAATGGAGGTCAAATTGACACCGACAGGCATCAACAAATTCATGGAAATGTTGGGAATGGTCAAAACCATCAAGATCCACTCCAAATTCTCCCCGAAGTTGTACAAAATGGTGTGCAAAATCAAGTGCTAGGAGGAACAAGTCATGGCCAACTTGCGGCCCATGGAGCGCAAAATCACATACTTGGAGGATCGAGCCATGGTCCATCGGTGGTTGGAGGAGTTTTTGAAGCGATGAATGGTGTTCCAGTGGCTGTGGAAGTTCAAGAAAGGCCTACAGAAATTTCTCTACAAAATGGTGCTCTATCCATGCTTAATTTTGTTCCACTGATTGTAAATTCTACTCATATACCGAGTGGGTCTCCTTTGGCTCCGACGCCAAGTTTTCAAGTCCAACCCAGTATAGCCGTGGCGTGCAATGAACTTTATGGGACCCAATACAACGTCCCATCACCAAATGACATGTCCATAGGTGCCGATGACTAATATCGTCATGTGTCTTCACTAATGATGAATTCTCAACAACCAAATGGCCAAGTCGTTCCACGTTCAGTCTTCAAGTCTACAAGCCAAGTTCTGGGAATACCATCATCAAGTTCTCTCCCTCAACAATTTCTCACCCTTGTAGATGTGCAAGCCATGTTCGAGCTAGAACGGAGCAACAACACTTTACCCTCTTTGCCTAATCCGGATGTCAAGCCACCATACCCTATCGAGATGTTGAGTTATCCACACCCAGAGGGGTACACGGTGCCGAAGTTCATCAAATTCGATGGCAAGCAAGGAAATGCTGGAGAACATGTTGTTCGATTCATCGAGACTTTGGGGATTCATGGTTCAAATCATGTCCTCCGACTGATAGAATTCTCCAAGTCCCTCATCGACCGAGCATATAGTTGGTACGTTAACTTGGCCCCAAACTCTGTTCAAAGTTGGGAGGAGATGGTCAACAAATTCCATGCCAAATTCTTTCAGGTGGTCTAGAAAGTGACCACACTTACCCTGTGTAAGAAAAAGCAACGAGAGGGTGAAGACATTCTCGAATATGTGAAGAGATTCCAAGACAAAGCTGTGGACTGTCATGAGGTTGTAGAGGAAAGCTACTTGGTCCAAATCTGTGTTAAAGGGGCATTGAACGGGTACAAGATGCTTTTTGTTAATCACAAGCTACCCACCTTCTCGGCACTAATTGAAGCATCTCGGAACATCAACGTACCTCAATCTTAGGAGATCGGATTCGAGACTAGTTATAAAACCAGCTTCAAGTCATCCCGAGGACCTTCTGTCACTGCGGCTTCCTCGTTTTCTACACAAAAGTTGAAGAGGAAAAACTGTGAAGATGACACTCCTTTTCTGTGTAGTGTTGAGGAGGTGAAGGCCTTAGTTAAAGAATGGGTGGCAGATGGGGAATTGAAGTTGCCTCGTATCGAAGAGCTTTTGCCGAAGAAGGATCGTGAGGGCCCTAATTATTGTGTTTTCCACTGATCACTAGGACATCCTACAGAAAAGTGTCGGACACTTAAGAAGATCTTTAGAAAGAAAGTCGTAGCAGATGAGTTAGAGTTCAAAGAACAAGGGCCCCAGGATATCTTAAAAGACACGGCTATGATGGTGTATGACGACCACAACTCGAGCAGCTGGTGAAAGCTTTCCAAATGACCTTGCATCTCTAGGGGCAAATGTCAACATTCTATAGAAGAAGTCTATCCATGACATTTGCAATTTATATTTACTGCATTATCCAAGTAGTTTATCTTTCTTATGTTATGAAGAAATTTATTTGCTCCATATTGTATATCTCCATTAGAAGTTTATTTTATCTATATTGTGTGTCTTCATTAGAAGTTATTTTCTCTATATTGTATATCTTTATTGTGTTATGTTGCTTGAAACAATTTTCAATTTTTGTTGCTCTTCAAAGAAGAAAGAGGAATAGTAAACTCGGTTACCAACCTGCAGGGACTTTTCTTGATGCAGTAGAAGTGTACTTCCACTCAGACCTCCGAAGAGTAGCCATTCCTTCCATCAATGCAAGCTTTGAGAGTCTTCCTTACTGAAATAGAGTGTGTGCTCCCACTCAGACTTCCAAAGAATAGCCCTTCTTCCATCAATGCAAGCTTCGAGGATCTTTCTTGTTGAAGTAGAGTGTGTGCTCACACTCAGACTTTCGAAGAACAGACCTCGCTTCCATCAGTGCGAGCCTCAAGGATCTTTCTTGTTGAAGTAGAGTGTTTGCTCCAACTTAGACTTTTCAAGAACATACCTCGCTTCCATCAGTGTGAGCCTCAAGGATCTTTCTTGTTAAAGTAGAGTGTGTTCTTCTACTTAGACTTTCAAAGAGTGTCAAGGATCTTTCTTGTTGAAGTAGAGTGTGTGCTCCTACTCGGACTTTCGAAGAACATCCCTTACTTCCATCAAAGCAAGCTTTGAGGATCTTTCTCGATTAAAGCAGAGTGTGTGTTCCTACTCGGATCTCCGAAGACTAGCCATTGCTTCTATTAACGCAAGCTTCGAGGGTCTTTCTTGTTGAAGTAGAGTGTGTGCTCCCACTCAAACTTCTGAAGAATAGCCTTACTTCATCAGTACGAGCTTCGAGGATCTTTCTTGTCAAAGTAGAGTGAACTCCTACTCGAACTCTCGAGGGATAGCCTTTGCTTCTATTAGCTGCCGAAGTAGAAGTGCGCATCCACTCGGACTTTCGGGGGACAACCTTGTTTCTGCTCGGACTTCTGAAGGGCAGCCTTGCTTTCGCTCGGACTTCCGAGAAACAATCTTTACTTCTGTTGGTGCAAACTTGGTAGACTCGATTGCCTTTCAAAGGGATCTTTCTTACCGAAGTAGGGTGTGTGCTACTATTCGGACTCTTGAGGGACAGCCTCGGACTTCTAAGAGACAACCTTGCTTCCTCTCGGACTTCTGAAAGACAATCTTTACTTTTGTTGGTGCAATCTTGGTAGACTCGGTCGCCTTCCAGAAGGATCTTTCTTGCCAAAGTAGGGTGTGTGCTACTTTTGGACTCCTGAGGGACAGTCTTGCTTCCGTTCGGACTTCCGAGGAATAACCCTTGCTCTCGTTAGTGCAAGTTCTGAGGGCACCAAGGTCGTGGAGTTCTTACAAGAATTCATTTGCCTCAAATAGCGAAGCTGACAAACAAGACTAGCAATATCAATTTCAGATTATGATTCAAACATTACCGAAATAGAGGCGACATCAACAATAATAATGATCTATTTAAGCTGCAACAATTTTATTCCTCTGAGTAAGTTCATGAAAATGCAACAATCAAGGTTTTGTCTCTCCAAGCCGGTTCCTCTCAAGCTGACGTAAAGCTACAACGGTCACACAAAATTTTGGCATCAGCTATGTATTTCCCAAGCATCCACAAGATCAACAAAACGACAATCAATCATTCAACAACAAGATTTATATACAATATGAGGGCCTTATTTCCTCGGGTTTTACCGACAACAACAACATTTATTTTATTCGTCCCATTCAAGCAAAGCTAGCAACAACACTCATGTGGATTATATGTTCTTCCTCAACATCAATAACTCATACAAGATTCAAGTGGGTCATTCTCTCTCAGATTACAGTATTCAATATTAAAGACCCAGTTTATACAAGACTCTGACTCTAAACAAACAGAGTAAGTTGAGTAACAAATTTCAGACCCAAGATCTCAAACATTTTTTATTTGGATATTATATTTCTTAGTCATACCAATTTCAAGAATATCTCTTCCAAGTCAAGATTCATAGCCCAAAATTTCTTACAAAACAAGATTCATCAAGAATGGTGGTTATCTCAAGATCAAGAGGTCAAATTTCAGTCCAAAAACTCATATATATATATATATATATATTTTCCCACGGCCAGGGTAGCAAAACCCAAATTGTTTACATGTCCAAGTGCATAAACTTAAAAGCCATAAAAAATGGAGAGTCAAGTTTCAAGGGTTTTAGAAATTTGTTTGCAAAACCTGTAAAAAGCCAAAGAAAGAGGGTATCAAGCATATACACTCAAATCCAAAGCAATGAAGAGAATGAAGTTTGTTGAATCAAGACCAAAACCCAACAAAATGAGGAGTTCAAAAATGGGTTTCAACAAGTACTTACCCACAGATTTGAAGGAGCAGATTCAAGGCAACAATGAACAGGAGAGAAATGAAGAATAATGTAAACTGAGGCTCAACGGTGCTAGGCAAGACCACACACGTCGCGTTGAGTGGGCAAACGTGTGTGCTCGGCGTTGGACGATCGAGTTCAAAAAGGGCATTGGACGACGCCCGAAGCAACATTGGTGCCACGGAGGAGTCGGAAACCACACACGTCACGTTGAGTGGGCAACGTGTGTGGTCTGCGTTGGAACAATTGAAGCCGATGACGGAGTTCCAGCAAATAGAAGCCAACAGTAATTAGAGGTGGAGCAGAGAGAGGCCGATGGCGGCTTGATTGGAGCTGGAACAGCGAGAGGTTGACGGCAACTTAGGCCACGACGTTTGTAGTAGGTGAAGCTGCGACAGTGACAGTGGCGGCTTGACGAGTTGGTGCCGGTGCTGGCCAGCCGTGACAGTGGCGTGGGTCTTCAGCGGCGTTGCTTGAAGCCACGATGGAGCTTTGTGCAAACGGCAGCAGCTCTGGTTTGTTGAAAAAGAAGGTTTGGTTTCTTGAAGAAAAAAAAAAAAGAGAAGAGCTGGGTTGGTCTCTCGATTTAGAGAGAGAGGGCGCCGCTGTGCAACAAACAAAAAGAAATGAGCTATTGAAAAAGAAATGAGCTATTAATTAGGGTTGTAGCCTTTTTCCTTAAATAGAAAAAAGTGGTGTAATGTTGGAATATTCCCTCAAAATATACTATTTATATATATCCATATATAGACGAATCTGTTGAGTTGCCAAACAGGAGAAGAAAAAGCTTGGTTTGTGGCATTATTTTAAAAAGAGTGTTTGGACGTTGCCTTTTTAATAATAAAAAAGGTGAGTGCTCTGTATTTTTTTTTATTTTTTATTTTTTATTATCTTTGACTTGAAAAAAAAGTGACCTTCAGATGTTCTAAAAAAAAAAAAAGATTTGGAGTCCTGCATCCTCTTAAAAGGAATTAAAAAAAAAAGGTTGACTTTCAAAAAAAAAAAAAAAAAGCTTAAAAAAAAACTTTAAAAAAAAAAAAAAGATATTTATTTATTTAATATTACTTGTCGATTTTATCCGTAATTGCGGTGAGCCGTCAGCTTTATTCATAGACTCTGTTAAGACCAAAATATTCTTGAGAGAATAAAGTGCAGCATGGCCGCAGAAATGGTAATATGCATGTCCGAAAAATTCAAAATTTCTCATACACGCAAGGGGCAAAATGTAAGAGGAGCTAATTTGAGCCCACTAAATTAATTAGACCCAATAGTCTAAGGTTGGTGGGCCCGAATTTATCGCAAGTCCAAGATTGGTGGGTCCGGATTTATCGCCATTAAACGGGCCGAATTGCTCTAAGCCTCGAAAGGGTTCGGATCCATGAACTTAGAGACTTACTCGGGTCCGGACTCGAAAGGGTATTGAGCAAGCCTAGAGATTCAAGGCACTCAGACTCGAAAGGGTTCGAATCCACGAACCTAGAGATCCGAAGCACTTGGCTTTGAACGGATTCAGACGCAATCTAGAAGTTGCTCCGTTAATGAGTCCTAGAACACTTGCGGGCTCGGAGCTTTCTGGGATCTACGTACCAGAACCATGGGCGTAATGGAGTTCGAACAAAGGCCCCGATCCTGAGGACGGTGAGTGGAGATAAATTCACTCTTCGGTTAAACTAGCCTATACCCGGGTCGAGGTGGCACGACCTAGGGGGTCCTTGAGACTTGGCAATATTTGCGGCAGCGCGTTTTCTTAAACTACCCCTGACCCTTATGCGGTAGGGCATCCTCTGGGACTATCCCTGACCCTTTGGGATGATTGGGGATCATTGGTTAGGTGTGGCTAAGAAAAATGGTTCGCCGAGAGGTTGATCTCCTCTTCGAAGGTTTTCCTCATCCTCGGAGAGATCACCTCCTCAAACAAGGTGGTTAGAGAGAATATTCTCCATGTGCCTTGCGCATGGGCTCCATCCTACATCATGAGGTGTCTATAAATAGCACTCACCCATAGCTTTACAAGGGATGGATTTTGGAAAGATGACTCTTGGAAAAGAACTAATTTCCCATCTCCATTACCAACCTTAAGAGTGAAAGTGGGAGATTCATGGGAGAGCCTTGCCATTATTCTCTTTCTAGCTACTTTGCCTTCTTCTTCACCCAATCTCTAATCTCCATCATCTCTTCATTTTTGTGTTCTTAGTTGAGACTATTGAAGAACCTAAGCCTCTCATCATCTTCTAGAGAATTCGAATTTTTCTTCAAGGATCTTCGAAGATCTTCGAATTTTCCAACGACGTTCTTGAACCCTCTCACACAGACCTTAGCAAGAATCTTGTAGATAGACCCAATTAGACTAATTGGTCTATACTGAGATTGTCATTTTTAGGAATAAGAGGAATAAATGAAAAATTTTAACCTCCAACTAATTTGGCATTGTTGTAAAATTCCTTAAAAATTGTAAAATCTCATCATTCATGAATTCCAACACTTCTTTTTTGCAATTTTTTTTTTTGGGTGAAAATGTGCATATATTTACAAAAAAAAAAAAAAAAAAAAATGCTTACCATATGTACTTGCTTTTAGATGTAGAGTCTAAATAAATGAATTGTTTTCATTATTCATAGCCACATTGGGTTATAAATAATATTATTTTGCTACTTCTGATTTTCCTAAAAATACTTCTCCATAAAAAAATATAAAAAATTACGAATATCAACAAAATTATTAGAAGACAATTTTACTATTCATATTTTGAAAAGTTCTACCATGTCCATTTAGTATGTTAATAGGGTTTTCATAACGTTATTAAGATTATATAGTAATTTTTCAGTAAAAGTAAAAGTTTTTAAAACCTTCCAAAAACAATCTCTAAATATAAAAACTAAAAAAAAAAAAAGTGAGAAAATTGGTGATAAATTCAATTTGAGGAGGGTATAAGGCATTAGGTACAATGGATATTTTTTTTGTTGGTGAAAGATCTACCATTTGTGAAATAATGTGGTGAGAAGTCATTTTGTTGATTTTGGAGGACATTTTATTTTCAATTTTACTTCTTAATTTATCTGTTGATTTTTTTTTATTTGTTGACTTTTTTTTGACTATTTGTTCAAATTATTTTCTATTTGTTCAAATTTATATCTATCTGTTCAATTTTTTTGACTATTTATTCAAATATTTTTTTTATTGGGTGATTTACAGGTAAGTCCCGTTTTAGGAAATAATGGTACATTAAGTCCTACTTCAAAAACTTTGTACCAGTAAGTCCCATAATAATTTGAAATGACGAAATTACCCTTACCAAATCAAAACACAAAACATAAATCGCAGATTCACGTTTTCATTCTCAGTTCATCCCGCTATTTCTCACCATTGCAGATTTCATTCTCACTTTCATCAATTTCGCCTCACATTTCGTCTTCCTTCATCAATCTTGTCTCAGATTTCCCCAAAACAAACTAGATCATCAAACATTCTAAGATCCAAACAACCAAAATGGTGAAAACAAGTAAGATTCAAGTATCTTAAACCCTAGCTTTTGCGGAATCTTTCATTTTTGAATCTTTTGTTTTTGATTTCCATTTCAGCTTGAATGTCGAGTTCGATACTTTTGTTTTTGTTTGTGAATCTGAGAACATTCATTGTAATGGCACCAAAATCATGTTCTCTTACTTTCAATTCAAGTTTCAATGTAGATTTTGGTACAATTGCTGTCAATGTTCTCATATTCTGAATCAATTTGAGTAAAAAACTCTAGTTAATCATATTCTCTTGCTTTCAATTTAGGTTTCAATGTTAATTTTGATTCAATTGCTATTAATATTCTCAGATTCTTAGTGAATTTGAGTAAAAAACCCTAGTTAATCATATTCTCTTGCTTTCCATTTAGGTTTCAATGTTGAGTTTCGTGTGATTGCTGTGAATGTTCTCATATTTTAAGTCAAATTGTTTAAAAAATCCTCATTAATCATATTCTCTTACTTTCAATTTAGGTTTCAATGTAGATTTTGGTACAATTATTGTCAATGTTCTCATATTTTGAATTAATTTGAGTGAAAAACCCTAGTTAATCATATTTTCTTTCTTTCAATTTAGGTTTCAATGTTGATTTTGTTTCGATTGCTATTAATATTCTCAAATTCTTAGTGAATTTGAGTAAAAAACCCTAGTTAATCACATTCTCTTGCTTTCCATTTAGGTTTCAATGTTGAGTATCGTGCAATTGCTATGAATGTTCTCATTTTTTGAGTCAATTTGAGTAAAAAATCCTCATTAATCATGTTATCTTACTTTTAATTTAGGTTTCAATATAGATTTTGGTACAATTGCTGTGAATGTTCTCATATTCTGAATCAATTTGAGTGAAAACCCTAGTTAATCATATTCTCTTGCTTTCAATTTAGGTTTTAATGTTGATTTTGGTTTGACTGCTGTGAATGTTCTCAGATTCTTAGTGAATTTGAGTAAAAAACCATAGTTAATCATGTTCTCTTACTTTCCATTTGGGTTTCAATGTTGAGTATCGTGCGATTGCTGTGAATGTTCTCATATTTTGAGTCAATTTGAGTGAAAACCCCCAGTTAATCATATTCTATTGCTTTCAATTTAAGTTTCAATGTTGATTTTGGTGCGATTGCTGTGAATGTTCTCATATTCTGAATCAATTTGAGTGAAAAACCCTAGTTAATCCATCTTCTCTTGCTTTCAATTTAAGTTTCAATGTTAATTTTGCTGTGATTGCTGTGAATGTTCTCATATTCTGAATCAATTTGGGTGAAAAATCCTAGTTAATCATATTCTCAAGCTTTCAATTTAAGTTTCAATATTGATTTTGCTGTGATTACTGTGAATGTTCTTATATTCTGAATCAATTTGGGTGAAAAACCCTAGTTAATCATGTTCTCATGCTTTCAATGTAAGTTTCAATGTTAATTTTGCTGCGATTGCTGTGAATGTTCTCATATTTTGAATCAATTTGGGTGAAAAATCCTAGTTAATCATGTTCTCATGCTTTCAATCTAAGTGTCAACGTTGATTTTGGTACCATTACTGTTAATGTTTTCAGATTCATATTGAATTTGAGTGGAAAACCCTAGCTAATCATTTTCTTTTGCTTTTAATTTAGTTTTCAATGTTGATTTTGGTACCATTGTTGTTAATGTTTTCAGATTCATATTGAATTTGAGTAAAAAGCCCTAGTTAATAATCTTTTCTTGCTTTCAATTCAGGCTTCAATGTTGATTTTGATTCCATCGTTGTTAATGTTCTCATATTCTTAATGAATTTGAGTGAAAAACCCTAGTTAATCATATTTTCTTGCTTTCAATTTAGGTTTCAACGTTGATTTTAGTACCATTACTGTTAATGTTATGAGATTCTGAATCAATTTGAGTGAAAAGCCCTAGTTAATCATGATCTCTTGCTTTCAATTTAGGTTTCAATGTTGATTTTAGTACCATTGCTGTTAATGTTCTGAGATTGTTAGTTAATTTGAGTGAAAAACCCTGGTTAATCATAGTCTATTGCTTTCAATTTAGGTTTCAAATGTTGAGTGTGGTACCATTGCTGTCAATGTTCTTATATTTTCAATCAATTTGAGTGAAAAACCGTAGTTAATCATATTCTTTTGGTTTCAATTTAGGTTTCAATGTTGATTTTGGTACGATTCTTGTGAATGTTCTCAGATTCTTAGACAATTTGAGTAAAAAACCTTAGTGAATCATATTCTCTTGGTTTCAATTTGGGTTTCAATGTTGATTTTTGTACAATTGTTGTTAATGTTCTCAGATTCTTAGTCAATTTGAGTTAAAACGCGGACTTAATCATATTCTCTTGATTTCAATTTAGGTTTCAATATTGAGTTTGACATGATTGTTGTGAATGATCTCAAGTTTTCAATTAATTTGACTGAAAAACTCTAGTTATTCATGTTCTCTTCCTTTTGATTTAGGTTTCATTGTTTATTTTGATAGGATAGCTGTGAATGTTCTCAGATTCTGAATGACTTTGAGTCAAAATCTCTAGTTCATAATATTCTCTTGCTTTCTATTTCAGTTTCAATGTTGATTTTGTTTTTATAGCCATGAATCTTATCAAATATAGACTTCATGAGAATGACATTGGATTGATTTTTTTAGGACACATTCTCAGTGTTAATATGTCGTCTATATTGATTTTCCATACAGGAAACCAACTCATGAAAATGCCAAGACTAAAAAACAATGCAAAGAAAACAATAAGAAAGCAAAAAGAATTAACTTCGATGGAGAAAAAGCAAAAGGGAAAGCGTAGAGAGTGGAAACTAACTTTCAGATCAAACATGGTGACAATAGTGAAGCGATTACAGCACATCAAACTCAGGAACGAGCATATTAAAGGGTTGAAGAAAACCCCATTTTGGTTATTGTTTGATGCAATATTGAAGAACAAGTTGAATTATAAACAATGTAGAAAATATGATGATATTGCATTCAAAATAATTCAAACATATCAGCTAGGCAGCAATGGTTCTTTCCAGTTAGGATCAGAAACTGTAAAGTTAACAACAAAAGACATCAAGTTCATTTTCGGTATATCTTGCGAAGATGAGCTGATGCATCTTGGTTATGGAAATAAAAGTATATCATCATTTATGACAAGAAGATCCATACAAACTGAAAGGTTATTGAGCACAACCATCATGGACTTGTTGCAAAAAGCATTGAAAGGCAACAAGAAAGAAGACACCCAAGATGTAATTAGGATGCTGTGTATGTATACTTGTTTGAAGCTTTTTTTTCTCTACATCAGGAACAACAGTTGGATGGGTATTTCTTAATTAAATGGAAGACATAAACTCTATGAGAAAATACAATTGGGCAGAAGCAATAAGGAACACACTGATGTCTTTAATTGAAAAATACCACAAAAATCCAACGAAAGTCACAGGATGTGTTATGGCTCTCTTAGTAAGTATATCTTTACTCTATTCTATTAGTTTGTTGTTAATAACATAGAGTATTATTTCTTATTCAAATGACAAAAATTCTTTACATTTGCTTTGTAGTATTGGTTGTCCGAGCACACACTGATCATCCACCCTGAAGTTAACGAAGCATGCCCAAGGGTGATCAAGTGGAATCTAATCAAATTACATAAATGTATGAAAGTTATATCATTACATGAGCTGACAAGAAGACAGGTCACATTCTCATCTCATTTGAATTTCAATTCAAGTTGGGAAATTTTTTATACATTGAATTATTACTGAGAAACTTTTTAGTTTCCTAAACTTTAATTATTTCAAAAACTAATATCTACTATATGTTGACCTACATGTAAGTAGTGCTCAATTGAGTGGGGAAAGTGATGAAGAACTTGATGACACTGAAAAAGAAGAAAAAGAAGAAGAAGAAGAAGAAGAAGAAGAAGAAGAAGAAGAAGAAGAAAAAAAAAAGGAAGAAGAAGAAAAAGATGCTGAAGCAGAAAAAGAATATGCTGAAAATACTGAAGACAAAGAACAAAAAGATACTAAAGAAGAAGATGCTGATGAACAAGAACAAGAACAAGAACAAGAAAAAGAAGATCCTGAAAATACTGAAGAAGAAGAAGAAGAAGAAGATGGTCAAGATGCTGAAGAATGCCACCAAGAACAAAAGCCAGCAAATAAAGACTTTGATGGCTTCTGCAACATTATGCTCAATGATGCACCTGAGGGAGAAGAACACATTCATCAACAAACACTTGAGAAACTTCAAATTGAGAACAACAATTTGTAACTTGATAACACAATGAAGACCATCTACATAAATAAACTTGAAGAGGATAATAGGCTACTCACAGCACAAATACAACAACTGAAAGATGAAAATTCTCAATTGCATAACCAATTGGTTGAAAAAGAAGTCCATGAGATCACCTAAGAAGTTTGTGGAGGAAAGCATTCTGGGACAGATACAAAGAATGAAGGTCATACAATAAGAGATGAAAATTCTCAAGTGTTGCAGAAAGAGGTCCATGAAAATTCTGAAGTGGTAGAGAAATAGCTCCATCAGAAAGAGGTTTATGAGATAACACAACAAACTTTTTCAACAAAAGATTGTGAGACAAATACAAATGTGAAAGATTGTCAAAATTCTCAGTTGCAGAATCAGTTAGTGAAGGAAGAGGTCCATGACTTAACCCAACAAGTTTGTGCAATAAAAGTTGATGATCTAACAGAATCAAGACAAACAAATCTGTAGAATTCCATGATTAAAAAGATCAAAACTAAAGCAAGGAAGACTACCGAGATATCAGATTATGAGTATGGAGGGAAGAAAGTTAAAGTCGAGAAAGAGAAGGAACACAAAGATGAGACAATTTCTAAGAAGTACGCTGTGGTTCAATTGCTACCTCCTGAAGATAAATATAAACTACAAATTCTTTGAAAAGAAAAGCAGACAGAATCAAGGTATAATCTTACATAAATCTTGCAATTTTTCATGTAGTACAAAATATGAAATGAAATTGAGAAATAGCTCTATTTTCTAAAAATATTTTGACTTAATTATTAACACATTTTTTTATTGTTTTGTAGTGCTTGTATATGGTTTGGCTCAAGATATGACAATTGTGTTTATTAATGATATTAAGAGGTTGGTAAAAGGGACCGACATATCCAGCTATGTACGTATAAAATTTGCAATATTTTAACACTGAAAAACTTCTCATTAATTCATTAACATCACTTTTGTGTTCCAATTTGACAGACAATTGATGCATATGTTGTGATTCTTGAAAGAGAACCAAAAGCACAAAATTCTGGTGATGGAGCAGAGCACAATGGCAAATCTTCGTACTGTCAAGTCTATATTGGGTAAGGAATAAATGTACATTTGTCAATTCTATACTTTATTTTCCTTTCGATTTTGGTTTCAAAGTTGATTTTTTGTGTTTGTTATCATTGCTGTAAATGTTCTCAAATTTTGATTTTCGTATCATTGCTAGGAATATACTCAGATTTCAAAACAATTGATTGACAAATCGTAGTTAATCATGCTTTGTTGCTTTTGATTGAGATTTAAATATTGAGTTTTGTACCATTATTATGAATATTCTCATATTTTTTTTTGTAAAAAAAGCCAATGTTGAAGAAGAAAACTTCAGGAAAAAGGAAAAAGATTTTGAAAAATACTTTGCAAGAATCCCTCACATGTAGACACATCCATATCCCCATCCACAATTCCAATCATTGGACATTATTTGTTATCGACAAACACTTGGAGACTTGGAAATATTTCAACTCTTTGAGACCAAGAAAAGGAAAGGACAAGCACTACAACGTTGCATATCAATTGGTAAGAACAATTTTAGATTACCATTACAATAATCAGATGTAAATCATTACATACTTTATATTGATTTTTTTTAAAGCAAAAAATCATCAATGAATACATGAAGGATACACCTTGTCAAGCAGAAAAAAGCATGGAATTGTGATGTGAAGATTGAATCAGTCAAAGACAGCCCTCAACAAGAAACAATGACGTATGAAATCTTTTTTGATGTGTAACCCAATGAACTCTTTTTTGTCACACTTTGATACAATGACTAATGTTTCTGTTGATAGTTGCAAGCATATTCCCCCACAAACATGTTACAATTTCTATGATGTGTAATGGAATAGTTTGTCATACTCTCAAAGATATATGCACCAGGGCTTTCTTGATGTTTTTTCCCCCCCCCCCCCCCCATATTTTCAGTTTCTATTATCCCGTTCCTCACACTACTATATTGAAAAAGTGAAAATAGTGTTACAAGTAAAAATAGTGTACACAAGACTTTACTGTATCAAAATTAGTGCTTTGTTGATGTTTTTGTTTATATTTTCAGTTTTTATGCAGTGTTTTGTTGCCTCACAATATTATCACAATCACTTATTTTGAAATTAAAAACTTAAAACTGAGAATATTTTCAGTTTTATAAAGTGTTCTCTCAATTTTCAAAACAACAATATTATGACAACAATTTATTTGTTGTCTCACAATATTATCACAATTTAAAAAATTAAAATTCAAAACAAAGAATATTTTTACTTTCAGTCCATTGTTACTTTATTCAAAACATAGAGCATTAATCATATCTATTTAGAATATTAATTCACATTCATTCAACTGATCACATTTAAAACTAGTTCCAATTCATAACAAGAGCCTTACACTATTATCACAAAATTAGCTATTTTGAACTACAAACTTAAACTGAGAATATGTTCACTTTTTATACAGTATTCACATAATCTTCAAAAACAAACATTCAACAATCAAGTTTATTTATAAAAGCCAACCAAACAATATTATCACAAACAATTTCAAAATTAAAATTTGAAATTAAGAATATTTTCATTTTCAATTTAATGTCACTTTATTCAAAACATAGAAGATTATTACATAGCTCTCAACAGTACAATCTGATACTTCAAGAAATTTATGAATACAAAATTTTAATAATCACAAAGCAGCTACAAAAAATCACAAAGCTCCTTACACGATTTCTTATTGTGATTGCCAACTTTCCCACATCTACCACAAGTAATTTGCCTTACTTTCTCACCATTGGAACGAATCCTCTTCTTATTTGGCCTTCCTGGTTGCTTCTTAGACAAAGGAGGAAGAACAACATCACTATCACCATCAACATTACAATCCGGTTTCCAAATTGAAGGAATAGGATATATGGAAAAAGAATAGGACTCTCGATAAATTTGAACATAGAAGTTTTGATCAACAAATAAACTCAAATCATGTCTACTCTTTTGTATAGCACCAATTGCATGTGCACATGGAAACCCTTTCAACTGCCACTCACCACAAGAACATATTCGTCTACTAATGTCAACTGAAATAGATGGATGTGAATGCACCTCATAGACATCATTCCCAGATGAACTAACAATCCATGGCCTCAAAGTATTAAAAGCATCATGCAACTTGGACTCCATTTTAGGGCATATCATACCATTCCATTTATTAACAAGTTCCTTCCTCTTAGCAATTTTCCTCATCAACTTAATTCTTACACTATCAATCAACTTTGTGATAGGCAAGTGGCATTCCTCTCGTATCCACGAATTGAAAGATTAAGCTACATTTGACCACATCTCTCCAAAACGTTGCCCTCGAAAATATGTATTACTCCAATGATCATATGGTATGTCATCTAAAAACTTTTCAACTCTTGACCCACCTTCAGCCTTTAACTCAACCAAACATTGATGAAATGTTTCTTCAGTTGGAGCATATGCACATTTCCCAAACAGAGTGATCAACTTTTCTTTCAATCCATGAAACATACCATGCAAATGATGCCTCAAGTTCATCTTCAAATGATATAAACAATAAGCATGGAAAGTCATTGGGAAAACCTTTGGCAAAACTTCAACTAATCCAAGGTTACGATTTGACACGAATGTAATATTTCATTTTGGTGAAACAATTGTACTCAAATGCTCTAAAGACCAATGCCAGTTGTCTTGATTCTCTGAGCCAACAACTGCAAAACAAATAGGAAAGAACCCTGTATGTACAAACAGAAAAAATGAGAATATTCTATTATTCTTAGAAAATGGTAACACTTTAACATTCAAAATATCAAACACTAAAATGAATAACTGAAAAAATAAAAAATGCATATACAACAACAATATTATATAAAATTTAAAACATTCAATCATATTTCTAAACTGAGAACTTTCTCAATTTCAGAACAGAGAAAACAGATTTCTTGTGTACCTTGATTTCCATCTTTTCCTGTAGCAGCAAGCAAATTTTCTCTAAATCTTCCCTTAAAAAATGTGTCATCAAGAAATAAGAGAGGTCGACAATAATCAAATCCACTAATGAAATCATGAAAAGCAACAAATAATCTCTTAAACCGTTTAGTATCATCCTCACACTCAAACTCAATGTAACTCTCTGGATTGCAACTCTTTGTAACATCCACACACCATCTTAACTGGTCAAATGACATTAAGTAGTCTCCAAAAATATCACCTTTTGCTTTCTTTACCCCCAATCAAGCTTGACGATAACTAACTCTCAGCCTATACCCCAACTTAAAATCTCGAACAACATGAACTGGACGTGTCAATGGATTATCATGAACACCTTCAACAATCAAATCAGCAACTAAATAAGAACTCATACGAGAATGATTCATCCTACGTACTTCAGCACCACATGTGTGGACATTATTCAGCTTCCTTATATAAAAGAACCCATTAGCATTCTCCACTCTACCATGAACATTCCACATACAACCTTTTGTCTCTTTAAACAAACATTGTGCTGTAACACAAACTTTATCATTCTTAACAAATATGAACTCGAATCCACACTCAATAGAAAACTTCGACAATGCATTACGAAATTCAACAATTCCACATTCAAATTTCTGTCCTACATGTGTAATACTAACTGCCCAACCAGCAGACAACAGTATTTTTTCCTTGTGTCGACAAAATGATGATAACATATCAACCTCTTTTTCAACCTCCAATCTCGAATTCCTTTTGGAGGATAGAGATGCTCTGTTTGACAAGTTCGCAGACTTACTGTTGTCATGAGACAATGCAATATCACAAACTTCAAGCTCCAACGTTGACTCTCTTTCTCCATAATCCAATCTTTTGTTGAGATAACCACAGTTAATGGTTGAGTTTTTTAATCTCACAATAACATCAATACACTTTGAATCAAAATGCACAACTAATGCCAACAGTAAATCTAACTCCTCATTGTTGTCCAACGTACAACTAGGATGTCTAGGTAATGAGTATGATAGACAAATGTTATTAGATTGCAAAGCTATCACATTTCAAACATAGCTTATCAACCAACTGATCATATATAACATTTTGATCAATCTTAATTGCAAATGTGCAACCATTATACTTGCACAAAAAAAAAATAGGCACACTCATACAACCTTCACTCATCTTTCAATCTAAACAAGAAAAAAAATCGCATCAATAAAAACTAGAACAAATACTTCATAACAATATTAAGAACTTTCTCAATTTTCACAAATCACGTTTTCAATTCATAAAATACCTAACCAAATTGAGAAATCATCCAGCAAATCACGTTTTCAATTCGTAAAAATGAAATTATTCAACATATTCTCATAAATAAATTCAATCAAAACTAAAGAAAATTCTAAAAACACATAATATACAAAATCGAAACAATACATACCTATAAACCAGATCGAAGATCAAATATCCAGCAAATCAATTCTTCAATTTATAAATCGAAATCGCACATAACAAACTCCAACAGATTTCAACTCAAAAAGTGAACCAAACCAAGAAATCCTTCAAGATCCTTTGCTATTCGAATCAAAACCGAGAAATCAATTATGTATAATAGCGAACCAAACCAATAAATCCTTCAAGATCTTTCATGATTCGAATCTTCAGCTACTTCCATAACTGATCTGTTAACTGATTTGTTTTTTCTTTCTAGTAAATAATGTCAATGCTATTTTATATACACTTGGTTATGTTAAAAGGGCAAACACGTCATTTTACCTGTAAATGGGACTTATTGGTTCAAAAAGTTTTTAATAGGACCTAAGCTACTACCAAACATGTAGATATGACTTTTAGGTAATTATTTCTTTTTTATTTGTTTAATTTTTTAACTATTTGTTTAATTTTTTCCCTTACCTGTTCAGATATTTGTCTAAATTTTATTATCTATTCAATTTTTTCACTAAATTCTATATGTCAAAATTCTATCTGTTCAATTTTTTTTTCTATCTGTTGAAATACTGCCAACTCAAATCCTATCCGTTGAAATATAAAACTAGACTAATCCATATCTATTGCAATAGCAAGCCAAACCAAACCCTATCTGTCATAAATTTTTTTCTATCTACTCTCTCTCATCCTTATTTGTTCAATACAAAACAAAACAAAATTATCTATTCCATCAACAACAACAACAACAACAACAACAACAACAACAACAATAACATAAAATTTTCAAAAAAAAAAAAAATGAAAAAAAAAGAAGAGAATTCTTGCTCTGTATGAGCAAGATACATTTTCTCTTCTCTCTCTATCCAACAATCAATTCCCTATTTATTCTAGGCTTGGACGGAGAGGCATCGAGGATGATCATGAGATTCGAGATCTGGATTGGTGTGGGAAGATCAATGGATAGAAACCCTTGGGAAATAGATCTTCAAATTGAAGATGATCTTGGCTCTTTATCACTGATCTGTCGCCAATCTTGGTTCTCCGTCGTTGATCTTGGTTGGGGAAGGGATTATAATAAATGTTATCATCAATGAAAAAAATAATAAAATAAAAAACAACATAGAGACCAAAGTATCATAAAACATAAGATCAAAAATTTTCTCACAATAAATTCCTACATTTTTCGAACATCCAAACAAAGGGAATCAAAGAGAGATGCTTATAAACCATTGAGAGGTAGTCATGCTTCATGGAGAAGTCTATGGCTCACTTGAGATATTGGTTCCTCGCCTCCACGATCTCTTAAGGAAGACGATTCAAAGCTTCTTTCATGTCTAGATCGTAATGGGAATTATACAAATTTACAACGTCTGAGGCAAAGAAGATCAGATTTGTAGATCTGTTGATCTATATCATCGAGGTATGAAGCGGCAGCATAAGGATGATGGTGACTCTGACAACTACAACAAAGAGAGAGGGTTTGAAGAGATAAAGGGTTTGGTTTTGAGAGAAACAGGTTAACAGTGAGATCGAGATTAGCGACGGCGACCAAGGTGATGGTGTTGGTAGTGTTGGAGGTAGAGAGGAGAGAGAAGAGAGAGGCAATTTAGGTTAGGGTTTGTAGTTGCCCGGGGTTAGTTTAACCCAATCCATTTTTTTCTTTGGTTAGGACATAGGGTTGTCTTGAGTGACAAGGATCGTTTTGAGCAGTTTGGGCTGCTGGTCAAGATTGGTCGTGCTTGCGACCAGTAAGCTCGTGTTCGCGATGGGCTTTGCTAGTGGTCGCCCCTACGAGTGGGTCGCGACCAGGACGCGACCAAAAGTGGCTCTCAGGTCATTTGGTCTGGGGCTTGGGTGTGTGGGCCACAAGAGGCCATGGTGTGAGGCTGCGATTAAGCTAATCGCGCCCGCAAATGAGGTGGTCACACCCACGACCATGTTTTCTCGGTGGTCACGCTCGCGATCTTCCTAGTCGCACTCCCGACCAGGTTAGTTGGCTTGTTCGTGGCCGCAATATGGCCTTCGCGGCCGTGGTCTATTTGTCTATATAAGGTGCCAAAAGCTAAAATATCTATTTTTCTTAATTCTATCTTTTCTCTCTCCTCTTCGCCATTTTCAACCTTTTTAAGCTTTCAAACTTGGTTTTCATCTATTTTTACCCACTTTCTATCCCTAGTTCCATATACCAAAATGTAGAGCTCGGTGAGGGTTTCCATTTAATCTGAGCGGCTCGTCTTTTCGTCACCGGTAATTTTTTCGGCTTGTCTCCTCTTCACTTCAAGAGGTAGGGTCTATTTCCTAAACTCGATGTGAGTTTGGTAGTATATTTGTGGCGTATTTTGTTATGTAGATTTTGTTGTTGTTGGATTGATTGTGAAATTATGATTTGGGGGTTGGGGGTTTGTTCCAAATTGGGGGTTGTTTGGTTATGATTTAGCTATTAAATCTATTTTCGGTATATAAAATCGCATATGGATTTCTAAAAGTGGAAAAGCCCTAATTTGTGAAAAATCCTAAATGACATTGTTTTGGGAATTGGACAGATTTCGAAAAAGAGTTTAGTTGGAAAAAAAACGTTATGGGATTTTGGAAATTGCGGTATTGTTACCCTTTTGGAAAATATTGGGTTATTGGGAGATGTTTATAAATGATTTTTGGAATATTGAATTGTATTTCCGTATTTTTTTTATGTTTTAATTGTTTCATTAGAGATAATTGTTTTGGCTATTGGGGAGGATAACATTGCCGTGTGGTAGAAATTGCATATGGATTAGGCAAACTGAAATTATTCATATCATGGAGCATGTAATGTATTTTGGAATTTAAAACCATATGTTTTGGAAAGAGGTTTGGAAATTCCTGTATTGTGTTTTAGAACGTTTGCATTATTTTGGGAAAACAATATTTTGATCACATGTATTGTACTATTGAAAATGGGTAAATAAAGTGGTAAAGCTGTAAGGAGTGTTAGAGCAGAATTAAGTTGGCCTATGTGTCCATGGTGCAAGACCTAAAACCTGCGTGGTAGGTGCCGATTCCATCCGGATAATCCCAGAGAAATGGCCTAGTGACTTGTATAGTTACTAGTAAGAACAAGCCCTGAAGATTTACCCATTTTATTTATTATCGCTTTAGTTTTAAAAATGGTTTTAGCAACGTATTTGCTATTGTTTATCGAAGTATTCGCATATGAGTTAGCAATGTATTTTTTGGTTGGTATTGAGATACCTGGATTAGTTTTGGAAAGGGATTTTATTTCAAACTGATGTTTTGAACTCAGAAAACGTTTTGAATTAACGAAAGGTTTTGGCAATTGGAAAGAAAGGATTTTGTTGAGAAATCAAGTGGCTTGAAAATGCATTTAAGCATATTGTATATATGTATTGCATCATAATCATTTATGCTGGTGGAGCATATTTAGTTTTTGAAATATTCTCTATTGGGCTTTAACCTCACCCTAAGTGGCCGAAAAAGTTTTTCAGGTATATGATGTTGTTTATGGACGTGGATGTGGATATTAGCTGCTGAAGTTGTGTTTGGAGCCGAGTAAGGGGTTCCATTACTTGTAGGCCTTGGGCCATTTGTTTTATTCATTAGGCCGTGTGCCATTCTTGTAAGGGTTATACTCTTTGTATATGATGTAAGCCTTTGGGCATTTCAATTTGATATATAACATCTGTTGTCTGTTTGAATTAAAGATCATTCATTTCACGTAGATGTGAATTTAGGGTGTATGAAATTGGAATAATATATGTATTGTGTGACACTATGGTATCCATCGCATGAGAGTTATTATTTATTTTAATCTATTTGTCATCTTTTGCTTATCGACTTTGGGATACTATCACATGGGCCGGACTTTGTAAATCATTGACGTGACAGGGTTTGGACAGTTTGGTTGTCGCTAACAACATATCAAAGGCTGTGGAAGGAGGTAACAGAGGCGGCAATGGTGGTGGTGGTGAAGCGGCGAAGGGTGAGAGGAAATGGTGGTGAGAGAGCGAGGATGAGAGGACCTACAGAGAGGGAGAAAGAGAAGAAGAAGAAGAAGAGAGAGAGAGAGAGAGAGAGAGAGAGAGACATATGCTAGAGAAAGAGACGCTAGAGAGAGAATGGTTTGGTTAGGGTTTGGTTTGGAAAATTAGATATATATGGTATCAATTATACGAATGGAAATATATAAATTGTATACAAAAGAAAAACAATCATTAAACGTATCAATTTTTTTTTTTAAATTATTAAAAAAAAGGATAAATTACACTAACCTCCCTTAAAGTTTCTGACAATTACACTGACTTCTAACTCTAAGGTTTACTTTTGATTTGCACTTTTTGTCCATTTCTGTTGGTTGACCATTAGTTTGACTAACATTTGTTTTTTGGGGGGCAAAAGTTAATGATTAGTTGTTAAATTAGCACATAGGGAATTTTAATTTGATTTGCATAACATTTGAAGTGATTAGTTGTAAATTAAGAATAAAAAGAATTAATTAATCGTTTTTTAGTAAACAAGTTAGTATCAATTATTGAAACCAAATGAGAAATACAAGAACTTGTATATATTTAATGCAATAAATTATATATATAGCCAAACTATGTGACTATTTAGAAATATTATTTAATACTACTCTAACAAATATATGTAGTATCCCAATTTGATTTTTATTAATTTAGATAGTGAGACTCATAATTATTTTTCCTTATTTTTTTTAGGATAACTGAACTGATGTCAAGTATAGATTAAAAGTTGCCAAATAACTTCTTTTATTATGTAATTAATTTTTTAATTTGTTTTATCATCATTTTTTTCACACGAATAGGTTATTCTAAGAATATACACCATTTTATGTGCATCATATATAAGTTATAACATTTGTAGTCTTAATTATCACAAATGTCATAGCGAAACAAATGTTATAACTAAATTTTTTTTAGTCACAACTAAAAAAAAAAATAGTCATTATTAAACACCACATAAGCTATAATTAAAATAATAATCACATATTTAATGGTTAACAACAAAAATATCTTTAATATTAAAAATACTAAACTAAACCTTTTATTAACGTCATTAGTCATAAGGAGACCTGAATAATTTAAAAAAAAAACAGTGTAATTATCAAAAATCTCCAGACATTGAATGTAATTTACCCCCCAAAAATAAGCACTATTACCAAAAGAGAAAATTAGTGTAAGGTCCCTCTCATAATTTTAGTAATGAAAGAGATCCACAATATTATTTTATGATGTCTAAGGTCCCTCAACTCTATACCCATATATCATAGAGAAGTTTGACTCTCTCAAATCAAACCTCATCTCTCTCTCTTTCTCTCTCTCTCTCTCTTCGCTCACTATCTATTTATTAGATTCTCTTTCTCTCTCTCTCTCTCTTCGATAATGGCGATTCGAACTGCGATGTCGATTCAAATTCTGAAGAATTCATCGATCGCATCGTTCAGAGCTCGATCTATGTTCTCTACATCGTGGCGAACCATTGAGCCTGCTCCTAAAGACCCCATTCTTGGTGTCACTGAAGCTTTTCTCGCATATTTAAGTCCTAGCAAAGCCAATGTCGAAGTGGTAAGCTACGAGCTATGTTTAACTCCTTTTAATTTTCAGTCCATGTTCTACTATTTTCCTGTATCATGCTCTTTTACTTAGTTTTGCAACTATATAATTGTCTCACATGTACTTCATTCCCTTGGTTTACATGGTCACAGTACAAACGATGCCCAGTTACATTAATGCCTGCAATGGTGAATCAGATTAGAAGACTATTTCACGACGTGTAGACGAACCTGTAGTTTGGGGATATACTTCATTATCTCTTATATGGTGTATGCAGCAATCAAGTTCAATTTTAATGAGAGATTTATAATATGCTGAGATTAAAGTTGAGGAAATCATATTCCAAGGGAAATAATGCCCAAGAGTTTGGTCTTTTGTGTCAATATTACCCGAAGCAACAATTTTTTAATTTTTCTTTTCTTTTTGATGAGTCAAGAAAGAAATACAACATTCTAACCATGTTATCAGATAGTACTACATGTTAGAATTGTACAACTATTTGATTAATAATTCTCACCATCATCATTTTCATTAATAATTCTCACCTCAACATTATTTTCACTAATGTTTGTTTGTTCTCATTTTGCAACAACAATTGACTCCACCAAACTTTTGTTTTGCCTGGTTTGGTAGCATTTTCTTGGATTCATTCAGATGGAATCTCTACCTTTTTATTTTGATAGTGATTTAACCTATGTTATTTGATGTCTATTAAATTAAAAAGTATATCTACTTTGTTTTGAAGGATATGAAACAACTTAGATGTACACTCTCCCACTAATATTTATTATCAGTGAGTATCTTTTCTTTACGAAATTTCTCTAGACAATGAGAAGTCCAGAGAAATTTGCAGAGAATTTCTCTGGAGAGTGGGAAGTCCAGAGAAATTTGGATGATAGGTACTCCAATTTGTCAGTCTATTTTAATTGCCACTAAAAGCATTTGAAGTTCGGTTTATTAAGTTTATATTTGATCTGAAGAACACAGTTTGGCTTGTAGTATAATTTTCTGCCATAGTCACTAAATCATTTGATAACACGTGATGCTTAGCATTTAGTGTTTATTAGTTACTGCCTTATTTTGCCATTAATTGCTTTCTGTAATCTGCATACGACAACACAGACAAAACAAAGTGTTTCATTGTTTCACTACGACTGACCGAACTATTTTGGCTATTGTATCCCCTTTCACAGAGGCTGCAGAAATGTTTGCAGACACTTTATTAGTTCTGATGTGGGTAATATCTGCAAGGTAAATTCCAAGTTTCATGTTAGGTTTTATTGGGCATATTTGCTTTGAGGTTTTTGGTGTTTCATCTATTTGGTGTCCTGACATTTTAATATATCCTATAGAATTGTGCAATGTATTTCTTCTTCTCAATAGCTACAAGTTTGCATTTTTATATTTTACTTAAATATTGAATTTTGTTTTGACGTAGGTCTCCTGCAAATACACTCATTTGGAGAGAATTTCTCTAGACAGTGGGAAGTCCAGAGAAACTTGAAGAGAAGTCCAGAGAAATTTGGAGAGAATTTCTGTGGAGAGTAGGAAGTCCAGAGAAATTTGGAGAGAAGTCTAGAGAAATTTGAGAGAATTTCTAAATTTCTCTAAAGCGAATGGTTCATTTACTCCAATTTAGGTTGGTTTGTGTGAATCAATCTCTCTCTCTCTCTTTGAAGTGATTTTTTCCCCCAAATTGATTCTTATTGATAAACTCATATGGCGATGGACGCATTACTGGAAACGACGCGATCAAGTTCTTTGGCATGTCCAATTTGCCTCGACTTGATCTCAAGCGGTCTCTCACTCTCTCCCTCTCAGTTGTTTTGTTTTGTTTTTTTTTTTTTTTTTGGGGTTATTTGATTGATGTTAACTGTTTGGTTGCTGAGAAAAAGAATTGCTAATTTGTTCTCACAGTCAAGTAGTGGTGTTATTCTCTGTAAAGAGGTGATTTTCTCTGGGAAGAAATTCTCCAGAATTTCTCTGGACTCTGCATTGAATTTTCTCTGGCTTGGACCAAAGAATTTCTCTGGATTGAATTTTCTCTGGCATCTCTCTCTCTCTCTCTCCCTCTCAGTTGTTTCATTTTTTTTTTTTGGTGGTTGTTGAGAAAAAGAATTGCTAATTTGTTCTCATAGTCATGTAGTGGTGTTATTCTCTGGACTCTGGATTGAATTTTCTCTGGCTTGGACCAGAGAAGTTCTTTAGATTGAATTTTCTCTAGCTTGGACTAGAGAATCTCTCTGGATTGAATTTTCTCTGGTTTGATTTGAGGGACCTTAGACATTATGAAACCATTGGATGCCCTTTATGCTATAAAATCTTAATACCAGGGACCTTAAAAAAAAATCCCCTTACCAAAACCACTATAATTAAACTAACACAATTTTAAGATATAAAGTCATCTCCAATCTTCATCAAATGTTTTATCAAATTTAAATTTGATAAAAAATTGATTAAAACGGTACTTCAACTGTTTCATTAAATCGATATAAAATGATGGAGGAGTTAAATTTTTCATCAAATTGAGGGAACTTTTGACCTTTCGACAAATTTTTTAAATGGTTGTTAAGCCGAACGTCTTCCTAAACATATTTTGGACAATTGGGCTTTTTTTATCTGAACGTTAAATTTTACTCATGGCGAAACGTCTGCTTGGACGTCCTTTCAAACAACTAAGCTTGTAACAAAATTTGATAAAAATTTTACAAGATTTGATAAAAAAATTAAATTTACTACTAACGTGCATCATATTAAATTAAATTTTTTATCAAATTTTTATTCAAATTTAATAAAAATGTTTGATAGAAGGATTGGAGAGGCGTAAGATGACAAAATAATTACTACTAATCGAAAAGCTATTTTAAAGTTGATCATCAATGGATACCCAATCTATTTCCAAATAAGTCTTCTTCAGTGAATCCTAAATCCAGTCCTCTCTCTCTCTCTCTCTCTCATACACACACACACACACACACACACACACACTCTCTCTCTCTCTCTCTCTCTTTCTCTTTCATTCACATACAGCTTGACAAAGATGTCAAGAAGAGTTTCTATTTCTTTCATTATTGGAAGAAGAAGAAGAAGAATTCCTGATCATAATTGTCAAAAAGGTACAATATTTCCCTCTCTAATTGATCATCCCTCTTCATTCTTATTTGTTCTGTTTTGTTCTCTTTCTACTTCCCGAAGCCCTAGTCTTCCTCCTTTCGATGCAATGCTGTAAATTCATTCAGGTCGATATCTTCACTTTTAACATTGCTATTAATTGTTATTGCTGCGTAAATCAAGTCCATTTTGGGTTCTCTCTTTTGGGTACCCTCTTCAAACGCAGTCATACACCCAATGTAGTTACCTTCATAACTTTGTTAAATGGACTTATTTTGGATGATAAAACCCCTGAAGCTGTAGAGTTATTTATGAAATTAATGAGAATGAGAGAAATTGAACCCAACGTGGTTATGTATGGAACCATTGTTAATGGGCTCTGAAGAACAGGGAACACTATTAAGGCTGTTAGTTTGCTTAGGATAATGGAAGAGGGAAGTTGTAAACCTAACACCGTAGTGTATAACACGGTCATTGATAGTCTTTGCAAGGATAAAATGGTGGATGATGCTATGAAACTCTTTTCTAAGATAAATGAACAAGGTATTTGTCAAGATGTTGCCACTTATACCTCTTTGATTCATGGCCTATGTAATTTTGGCCGGTGGAAGGAGGCTACCAGAATGTTTATAGAAATGTTGGATAGTGGTATTGCTCCGGATGTTCATCGTATAGTGTGTTGCTAGATGCATGTACCAAGGAAGGGAAGATGAATGAGGTAGAGGGGGTACTTGAAGTCATAATACAAAGAGGTGTGGATCCTAATGTAGTCACATACAATACTCTAATGGATGGATATTGTTTGCAAGGCCACATGGATAAAACAATTAGAGTGTTCAATACCATGGTGGAGAGGGGCCTTCACCCTGATGTTTTTAGCTATACCATTCTAATCAGTGAATATTACAAGAAAATGAAAATAGATGAGGCCATGCTTCTCTTTCTAGCATTGCCTCGAAGGGGGTTGAAACCCAACAATGGACCTTTCAACGGTATGTTATAGGGTTTGTTTCAAACAGGTAGATGTGAAGCTACTCAAAAACTTTTCAATAATATGCAAGCCGCATGCATAAATCCAGATTCTCAAACTTATGGTATCTTATTGGATGGGTTGTGCAAAAATGGGCATATTTCTGAATCATTGTCATTATTCCACATGATGGAAAGCAACGGTTTACATCTTGATACTGTTAAGTATAATATTCTCATTCATGCATTCTGCAAGGATAAAAAGCTTGACATTGCAAGGGCCATTTTTAGTAACCTTTCTTCCAAGAGATTACAACCAAATGTTAAGACATACACTATGATGATCCGAGGTCATTGTAAAGAAGGCCCACTGCATGAAGCTAAAGAGTTGTTTGTTAAAATGGAACAGAGTTGTTGTTTTCCATATGATGTCACTTACAACACTATTATCTGAGGATTTATTGGGCAACATAAGTGCTATGAGCCATTAATACTCATTGAGGAAATGGTTCAAAGGGGTTTTTCGGTAGACGCATTCAATTTTCCCTTGATCGTAGATATACTCTTAACTAAAGGACAAGATCCTGCTCTCCGAGAAGTGATAAAGAAGTTCATGCCAAAAGATAGTCATGGAATGCATGATATTGAGTAAATTTCTTAAGCTATGAAGGTAATGCTACACACATCTTAAATTATATATTATTAAGTGAAGCTCTTTTTTTTTTTCTTTTTTTGTTATGGATTTACATGGGTTTATGCATCTCTATCAACTATTTTGTACTTGTTGCTATGTGACTTTGCAACATGTTTTCATAATTTCTATTTATGTGTATCTTGTGTATAATGCCTCCTTATTCTCTCTCTCTCTCTCTCTCTCTCTCTCTCTTTTACAAAATTTTTGATTCCACTCCTTTGAATGTCCACATCAACACAGTACCAAGCAACCCCATTCACAATAAGTGGCGTTGACATAATTCATTGGCAAGAACAAATACTTGTTGAATTGACAATTGTTCATTTTATTCTAAGATATTCAAAAATTATATTTTTTTTTATATTATTCTTTTGTTATTTATTAGTACACTATATATTCTTGTGTTGACTAAAATGCCTATCAAAAGTTCATCCATGGTTTGCTCCAATTGAAGGTCATGTATGGGTAACTTGATCAACTATTGAAATATTTCTTATGTTTTTAAGAAAACATGCACCATTTGGTTTATCTATGATTTCACTGTTGGGATTAAGTATGGCTCTTCTCTTACACTAGGTTGAACATGTGGAAGTATTTGACTTTTGAAAACATTGGTTAAAAATGGATAGAGAATGATCATGTAGACTTGGTTTCATTTGACGTAGTTCATATCTTTTGGCTCTTAAGTCCACAATTATCTATATAATAAAGCACCTAGCTTTTTGAAAATGTACTACAATTTTGTCCTAGATGTCACTTTGAATGGTTAGGATTGACACAATCTAATGGTCTAAAAATGTCCAAAAAACAAATTGTCTTTTAATGGTTAAGATTGTTTGTTTGGCATACATCCTACGGTGGAGGATACATTTTCTCCTTTTGTTTGTTCTTCCAGCTCATCCCTTTTTGTTTAGCTCTCTCTCTCATTTGAATTTCAAATTTCAAACACAATTCTCTCAGTCTTACTCTCTGTTTCTCTAACACACTTCTTCCTTCATTCTCTTTTATGGTTCAATAATCAGAAGGTTTTGGATTAGACCCAGTTGGTTCGTCGTTTTCAATCTCTTACCTATTTCACTCTCTTTGATTGCTTTCAACAACAAACCACATGTCAACAACCACTAAAATCCACTGATTCGAAGACCCAAATTTTCAATCTATCACTGCTACTCAACCACCACCAATCTCATCACACCCCAAACCCATCATTTTTCTTGCCGTTACACCACCTTCCTCCACCACCACAAGCCAAAACACACCACCATAGGTTCCTTACAATTTTGTAGAATCCCTTGGTTTTTCGGTTCATATAATGGTGAAACCGGGTCAAGACAGGTCATTGGTATAAAAACCCATCATTGTTTGATTATTTTAGCTTAGGTCATAAAGGAGCAACATCCAAAGAGTAAGCACACCTATTTTTTATGCTATTTTATTGATTTTGTTGCTCATTCTCCCCTGTTTTTGCTTCCATTCACCTAGCTATGTTTACTGGGTCCATGAGAATATCTTTGGTAGATTTTTGTTAGATAGTGGATAATAACATATGTAGGGTTATTATTTTGGTTACTAATTCTTTGTTATTTGGTTATTGTTCAGTTAAGGGATTTTACTCTTTCCTCTCTCTCTCTCTCCCTTCAAGGTTATTGTTCATGGTACTTGAGGTCTACAACTAGATGGTGTTGATGGTACTTGAAGTTTTTTCTAAAGCTATTGTGTCCATTGATGATATTGATTGCTTTTTAGGTATTATAAGTGCTTTCAGTTTTAATTATATATATATTTTTTGAGTTTTGGGTTAATTCTATTAAATTGAGAATTTTGTGTATACTATCAGATTGCAAAGTATCTCTCCATGTTTGATCAACATAAATCTTGTTTCAGTGTGTTTTTTGTGGTTTGCCATGATGCTATTAGATTGCAAGTTTTGTGTCTGCAAATTATCTTCTTGCTTTTTCTATTAGATTGCTATAGGGGCAATTTTTTTTTGGGGTTGAAGTCGGATAAATACTTTGTGAATAAGATTTTTTTTCTTTTCATTGTTATGAACGTTGTAGAGATCTCTTTGTTTTTAGTATGATTATGCCTGTACGTTTATGCATTTAATTTTTCTTTTGTCTATATTTATATGTGCCATAAAGGTTTAAGGTTTATAATTTTTAGTAGTTCTTTAAAGAAAACCAATTATTTGTAATTTTTTGTATACTAATAGGGATTCCTTAATTTTTGGTAAACTGCTGTGGAAACAATGCTTCAATTTGATGCTTTACTAAAGCTTACTATAGGAACCATTACCATTCAATAGCTAGGATTTAACTCAATGGGTTCAATCATGATGGAAAAAGGTCGTAATGATCAACAGCACTCAATGGAATAGGTCATAATTTATGAAAACAGTAAGAAGCTTACCAAAGTACTCTCAAATTATAATTCTTTCTATAGTATTGCATTAGTTTCAAATTAGCAAGATGCTATGTAAAAAGGTGCATATGGTATGTCTTTCATAACATTACTACAAAATTTTGTAACATAAATCATAAAATGACACTACTTTTCTCACCACAAAAGTATAACTTTCACTTTAGGGTGCATACTATAAATTCACAGTGCGTAACTTTTACCACAAATTAACATAGCATAACTTAAAAAAATAAAATAAAATAAAATAAAATAATTAACTTTCTTACAATGTACCTTCTTTAGTAGTACACTTTATAGAATTTCCCTTCAAGTTACTATTATTAATTTTTTTGAAAATGATTGTTTAAAAGATTGGTGGTTGATTAAGATGAAAAAGTACTTTGAAAGGAAAAGAGTGGTAAGACTTCCGAAGGGTTTTTTTCATTGGTTGCTATTGTTTGTTTGATGATTAATTTGTTTTAGGTAGAACATTGTAAGTTATCTTGCCTTTCCATTTTGCTGGAGTGGCAAGTGTGTTGGTTGATTTACTACGAAGGCTTTCCTTTCATATTTTTTTAGTGAATCTGGTTGTATTAATTATATTTTTCATAACTTTTAGTTTGAAATTTGAAAAAAAAAAAAATTGGATTTTAGATTCTTATTTTTGCCTTTATATTTCAGGGTGTGATTCGCTTATTTTGAAGATGCTTCAATCCGCAGAATATAAACATCTACATTGATGATGATGATGATGAATTGTGAGTATGTTAAGGTCATTTGTATTAGGATGATTAGCTCTGTGTGTCAATGAAAGCACCGTGTCTTTTATTCATGTTGCAGTGTAGTACCAAAGCTAGCCTCAATTCTAGGTTTTTTTTTTTTTTTTTTTTTTTTTTTTTTTTGTAATTTGGATTCCGTTAATAATTTTTCTTCAAAAACTATTTTGCTTTTGGAATTCCCTTGCTTTTACTTTCATGCCTTATAACTTGTAATTTTTTATCCTATTCCGAGGTTGATTCAAGAATGTTCTTTGTTTTTTATTTGTTGTTTTGGATTGTATTGGTTTGGTTCACTTTATTGGTTTGATTCATTTTATCAAGTTCATATCTTGTTATTCTGTGAACAAAAAATAATTACAAATTAGTGATAAACTTTATAAATATTAAAAATTAAAATCATATATATATTTTTTAATATGAAAAATAATAAATTGTTTCACCTGCGTCATTATTTTGTTTTTAAATTACACTGGAGTGCAATTGCCCCTTTTTTAAAAGAGGTTCAACCTTCAAAATGTTTACATCGCAACTTTTTTTAGTCCCAAGATGGTTGTTGAATAAAATTCTTATCAACTGGTATGGTTTTTGAATTATTTTTATTTGTTTCAATCTTTTAACAATTAAAATATTAGTATTATTTTTAACAATTAAACTATTAGTATGATTCAAGACTGCAAATGCATATTGCTGATCCAAATGCGACCTCCCCCCCCCCCCCTCCTCAATTCAACAAAGCTTTACACCCTATTTTGAAAATGGGTCATTACGACCTCTCTTTTCCTCTTATTGGTAAATTGCATTTTCTAGGCATTCCAGTCAATATCTACACCTTTAACATTCCTGTTTCGTTGATAATTGCAGGTAATTTGAGATGCTTTTTATCAATAAGAGTTATATTGGAATTTTATTATGTTAATTCATAGTTATTGGTTTTCTTGTTTCACATAAGTATTTTGATGTTATTTTTCCTGTTATGATTTCTTTTAGTTGAGTTTTTAAAATGAATTCAAGCGTTGGAGTGATTTTGTTGTAGGTGATTGATCCACATTAGAAACATTGGGGTTGTGTTGCTTTTCTTTGTGTGTGTTAATGGTGGTTGGTTGTTTCATTCCAAATTGGATGATTAGTCTTTTTCTTCTTCTTCTTCTTTTTAATAAGCTAGGATGATTGTTCTTTTTTACCAAAATATTCAGTTACCATTTCTCGAAGGGATTGAAATCTGCTAAAGTGAAAGGCTTACCCCGTTATGATACTAATTTAAAAACGTCATTACATGTGTCGTTTTGATGTGGATATCTTTGCTTATGTTGAACACAATAACATTTTATTTCTAAAATTTGCTATTTAAATTTTAATTCTGAAGTTTGTGAAACTTTAATTAGCTATTTCAACTTCTTTTGGATATTTTGTGAATTCATTCTATGTCCATTTTGACTTTTCCCTTGTCCTTAACAGGGCATTCATCTGGAACAATAGAACAACTGTATGCTAGTCAATTTTTATTATTTGGATGCCCCTTGTGCTCATAAACATGTAAGCTGTCCATACATCTTAATGATTGTTAGTTTATAAGTTCTATCCCTGGGAGTCTCTTCAAGATCAGATCAATTATCAAATTTATTCTAAGTTCTATCCCTGGGAGTCTCTTCAAGTTCCTTTATTGAGGCTAAAAGAACTTCAATATAATTGCCTGATAATTGGTTAGCAATTAAAATTCTATAAGGACTTATTGATCATTTCCAGCACGCTTAAAATTACATAATCACCATTCGAAAGCCAAAAAAGCCAACAACTGCCTTCTCCTTTCTCCACACGTGTACGCGTCAATACTGCCAAACAACATTGGCTTAACCGCCAAACGGTATTGACGCGTACTTAGGACGGATTCCTCTTCTCATGCCATTAGATCACATGGAGAATCTCAATCGAGCAATCACTTATGGCCCCTCCAACATGCTAGCTCAGATATGCCTTGTGTTGAACTATGTCAAGCCAATCACCCAACTGGCTGCGTTTTCGGTCAGCACCGCGAGGTTACAATACTCATTGATCGATCAACTGATCAATCTTCTGCTCTATCAAATATTGTAGCCCATTACTATTCCTCTCGGCCCAACGCAACATCCCCCGTTAGGTTAGCGCTGCCAACATAACGCCTCTTATCGATTCGAATTGGCCTGAGATCCCAGCTAGGCCCATTGTTCTACATAAATCCCCTTCTCAATTGTCCCTTAATTCTGTCTGCCTTGGCTTGAATGGGACTACCTTTCATTGCCGAGCTATCTCTTTGGCTGGCTCTCAGAATTTGTACCACCGCTTGTCCATCCCATCAGTCAGCCGTGTTGATAATCCGTCATATCACGCCATGTGGCACCTTCTCATTGGCTCTGTACGACCCTCCAGTCGTCAACACGATCTCCGAAATTAGAAAAGTTGGCACATTTTCTTCTCTACTTACATATACGCCATCCAAGCGTCACGCGCATCACATTGTTCATCTTCTCTATTGTTCAAACCCTAAGAACCATAGCATCCTTCACGACTTTTGTAACCTTTGCTTCGCAATTGAGCCATTTTTCTTGTATTTAAGGACCCTGTCAGCAACGTTCAAGCATTCTTGCCACTCGAATCAGCCTTTCGAGTTCAAACTAGTAAGTTCTCCACAATTTTCATATTTTTCCCTCAGTTTGTTCTTCGTGTTCTTTACTTTCTTGCATTCAGATTCATTTTTTCTTCATGTTTTTCATGTTGGGATTTGTCTAAACCTGGGAAAAATGAACTTAGAAACACATTTGAGGGCTTTAGTGGCCCTCACTTTTCCTTACCTTAACACATAACCTGCTAATTTAAGTGAACTCCATAAAATTTAGACAAAACCAAGTTAAAACTAAGGTATTGATCCCAAATCGATGATAAACTGAGCTAGTCTCATGTTAGTTGTGTTTCTGAGGGTAGTTAACCAAGCTAACGTTTAGGGCTAATACGCTGCACGGTTCTGGTGCTGAGCTAAAACTGCCTTCTCCCGAAACTAGATAATGTCATTACTCCTTGATTTAACTGGACTGAAATCATGAGGTCGAAGCTCAACAACCGAGCCAAAATTTAAGCTTTAGTTCGATAGCCCAGTTGAGTTTATCCTACTGTTGTGCCCCTTTTGACCTTGCTAAAACTTAATGTACTCATTTTTTCTACTGCAAACTGAACTATGACTAACCAGGCACACATCAGTACTACAGATTGGTGATGCTCAAGAATTAAACAACCATCACTTCACGATGTACATATCAGCTGAGCAATAGTTCCACGCATAAGTTAGCGAATAGAATAAACCGGGCTACATATGGGGAAGTACTATTTCATGGTCAGTTCACCAGGGTCCATTGTTGAATTCCGCTAGTAGTTTGGCATTCCTGATGATGTTTAGTTTAAACTGGCCAAAGAATGAGAGACACCTTGGGGTGAACTAGATTTTTACCCCTTCACAGTAGTATCAATAACAGCGGGGGGATCCGTTTCCCAATCCAGCCCTTGGTTTACAAGTTTTTAAGGCAAACCAGGCTGTGTTCCACCTTGGTATCAACTAACACCTATAAGATAATTAACGGTGTAGCCACGCTAAATCACATACCGGGTTTGAATCTAAGGCTAGCCAAGATATTCCATCAGTATACATTTAGCAAGAACAAAGGCTGCTTCTGCTGGTACCTTAAGGTGAGAAAGGGCCGAGCCAAGTTGGTAGAGAGCACACTGAACAAAGAGTTGAATGATGAAAACTTTTTATGGGTTTCTGGTAATTACGCAGGTGAGCAGTATAGCGCGATTTACTTTCTTTTGAGCTAATACCCTACGCTGAGCTAAGCTTTGCCCCTTTTTTTTTGTGCGCAGATTACAACCATTTGGTAGAGAATTATTCACGCACCAACCAAGACTCAATCAGAACTGCGCTAAGATATCCCCACCGAGATTGCCACACATTATTAGGTTACAAACCGACCTACTGCTATGACCTACCACGCAAAAGCAAGGTCACTGACTTCTTGCGCAGTCTTTCTCTAGAACCTGATCCAAATCTTCCAGAGATCAACTTGGTATCTTTAATAACCGAGAAAGCAATGGCAAAGATAAGAGCAATCAAGTTCGTGATCACAGCTGGGCCCGACTCTTTATCTCAACCGACCGAGACAGCTGAAGGCCAGTCTTCCTAGCCAGTTGTACAGGAGACTAAACTGGTGCTGGCTCTGCCCAGCGAACATGCTCCTTCTCAATGAAGAAAAAGGACGAGGTGATCCTTCACTGAGCCATAATTGGTTGATGAGGATTCGAACGAGCTACCTGCTCCTCAACATGACAAGCAGGTCAAGCAAGTTGTGGCCGAGCAATCCATCCGCACCACTGCCCCTATCCCCCCCAGTGTGGTCACCCAACTCAAGTATAAGAGCCGAGCTGTGACCACTACTGACTCGATTTATGTGAACAAAGACAACTTGCTGGGGTTTAACTTAACCAAGGGATTGCTCTTCTCAGTCTACATAGAGAGGAACGAGGAGTTGTCCAACCTAAAGCCTATCAGGTCAGCCTGCAAGTCCATTATGCTAGTAAGGATCATTATTTTTAATCTTAAGTCACTGTTCGGGCTCCATATATTGAATTTTCTTGCTTACTGGCCACACAAAAGAACTTTGTTACCCATGAACATATGATTACCTAAAGAGAAATCTTCGTGAGGCCATCAGCGACAACAAGGAGAAGGTGTCCAAGCTGGAGAAATTAAAGGCCTCCCTTGTGACGACCGCAGCTGAAAGGGATCAGCTGGCTGAGCTGTTAGGTCGGCCTGAAGAAGACAAAAAGAAAGTGGTAGAGGGAAAGAAAATGAGGTACCTTGCTGAGCTGAAAAAACACCGTGATAACCACAGGACCGAGCTCTATCACGACCCAAACCGTCCCTAAAGGTTTAGCGTCGTAATTGGCCAGTAATCCTTAGATTACCAAAGGCCTACGAACAGATTAACATAATAAGGGACTGCGGAAGCAATTATATACAACATACATAGTCCGTTGAGCTATGCTGATGTAAATGGAACATAAATTTAAAACTTTATATACTTATAAGTGAGGTAATAATTACAGTAGTCTTATGTCACATTCATTACAGATATAACCAAAGAGGACTTAGCCCAAACATATAGAAAAACAAAAAACTTGTTCATAATCTAGAAAAAAAACAAAGTTTTATACGTTCACAAAACATGACCACATGACTTTCAAAACCTCCTTATTAGGCACAAGGGTTGGCCGAAAAAAAAAGCTCCAGGAAATCATCATTGAGCCTGGCCACACGCCTGATCACCTACATACATAAGTAATAAAGTGAACGGAAGCCCAGTAAATAATAGCAGAGTAAAGGGATTTTAATTGAATGAATGATGTCCCATATCAGATTAAGAAATCAGAGTTCATATCAGAAACCGATTCATATTCTTATACAGAAATCAGAGTTCATGCTTATTCATACATGGTACATCCATTAGCGTTAACAGAACAGATACAGATAAATATAGAACATATGGTGGTTATGTATAAGCAGTTCCATATAGGCACCTCCGAATTTGGGTAACTGGTAAAAGATAACAGATATGCTGAGCTCCATAATTGAGCCTTCGGTACGGGTAATAGATAACAGATATACTAAGTTCCATAATGGAACCTCCGATATCGGATAACAGCTAACAAATATCACATGTTGCTAAGGATGTCACGAATACATGTCAGAAATTGGACAATCATTCATTGTACTGAGCATAGCATTTCAAAAAACAGATCTTATTTCATTATACAGAAAATAATAAAGTTGAACATAGCTTTACGAAGTTATTACTCACAGATGGCTCCGAAAGCAGACAGACAGAATAGACAAATCAGACGACTTACGACACGTGATCTACACAAACATAACAGATACACATATTGAAACACACACTCAGATAGTACTTAAATTGTTTCATTTCGTTCTTAGTGTGTTTCTAAGTTTTATCCTCATCCTTATGTCTTAATTATGGCCTAGGAATGCCTAGGGTGCAATTAGAATGCCAAAATACACTTGGAAACACTTAGTCAGATTTGCTAAAAACAAGGTCCTCGCTCGAGTACAGCTTCCTTCACTCAAGCAGAGGTTCAACGTAAAGCGTGGTCGCTCGAGCGCAACTTTGGTAGCTCGAGCAATCTGTAAACTCTGTAAAAGTACTGGTTGCTAGATTTTTTCGCTCAACAGTTGCTCGAGTGTGAGATTGAGGTACTCGCTCGAGCTCAGCTCTTGTCACTCGAACGGTATAAACTTCTGGGAACATGCATTTTATGCTTGAGCCAACTTTTGGTCGCTCGAGCGGAAGTGTAAAATCAAAGGTGGTCGCTTGAGCGCAGGATCTGTCACTCGAGCAGAGAGACAGAATTCTAGAATTTCCAGATTGATGTTCTAAGTGCAAAACTCAAATTCAAGGTTGCAATTCATATTCTTTTGGGGCAAAACTTAAGGAAACTTATGTAAACTTGGAAAATTTTGTGCATTTAAGATCATTTTGCAAAATCAAGGCCCAAGAGCATGTCAATTCTTCAAAACCAAACTTGAACAATATGTATACATAACATGCACGTGTTAATTCATGTCCTACACTTTGAAGACTTGATCAATTAAGGTCAAATGATGTGAAATGAGACCAATTGTCAAAATCATGCTAGAATGAACACATGCATATATAAATTTCTCGGAATCAACCTCAAAGTATGAGAAAATGAGCATGCATGCATGAATCATGTTTAATTCTACCATCTAACCTCAATTCTCTTTGAATAATGCATAAAGTAACTTGAACTCATAGAGCGTGAGTTAATTTCTTACCTAAAGTCCACAATTCCCTTAGATTCTAACTAGGCTCAACAAACTATCACCAATTCCTTCAAATTCTTGATCACTCTTAGCAAATCTCTCTTATCCTCTTTGAATTTAATCTCCTTCTTGGTCTCTCTTTCTCTCTCACATTTTCTCACTCAAGGATTGAAGGTAGAGTTGTATAAGAGAGTCCTTGGGTTGTATAGGACACTAGTTAGGCTTATTTAAAATAAAATTGGTTTAAGCCTAACCAAATGACATCATTAATTCCAATTATTTCGGTTCCAAATCAAATTTCAATTCAACCTACTATAAAATTCTAAAAATTCCAAATAACACATTAATCAAGTCAATTTCATGATCGGACGCCGATAAGGCCTTCAATTCGCAGAATAAAATAGAAACACAAACAGATATTCCTACAGTAGACAAATATAAACACAAATAATGCAATACTCGTGCAATTAATTTAGAATTGCATCTTAATTACTGATTAGGTACTCATAATCATGGTTTAACAGTTAATCATAGGTCAGGGTTGTTACAGTCTTCCCCTCTTAAAGAGTTTGGTCCTCCAAACTTGATTTACCTTCGTTTTGGTAGAACATCAGATCCAAAGGAAACAAGTTAGGGTATCTCTTCATCATATCTTCTTCTGTTTCCCAAGTTGCACAGGTCTCTCTGTGGTTTTGCCAATCAACTTTTACTAACGGTATTTCTTTGTTCCTCAATCTCTTGATTCTTCGATTGACGATTTGAATTGGTTGTTTTTCATACATGTAATCATCTTTCAAAAGCACATGTGTCGGCTCAATAACATGGTGCGGATCCTGTAAATATTTCCAAAGCATTGAGACATGAAAAACATTGTGCATATGTTCCATGACCAGCGATAAGGCTACCCGATATGTCACCGAATTGATCTTCTCAAGAATTTCATATGGCCCAACATATCTCGGTGCTAGCTTGCTTTTTACACCAAACCGCGTCCGGCCTTTCATTGGAGTCACTTTTATGAACACATGGCCTCTAACCTTATATTCCAGATCTCTTCTTCAGACATTCGCATAACTCTTTTGGCGACTTTGTGCAGTTTTCAATATTTGTTAAATCAATCTCACGTTTTCTGTCGTTTCTTGCACTAGTTTCAGTCCCAACAAGGGTCTGTCACCTAGCTCCGCCCAACAGATTGGAGAACGATATTTTCTACCATACAAAGCTCATAATGAGCCATACTGATACTCAAATGGTAGCTGTTGTTATACACAAGCTCGGCCAGTGGTAAGTAGGTCTCCCAATTGCCATGAAAGTCTAATACACACATTCGTAAGATGTCTTCCAATATTTGAATGGTCCGTTCAGATTGGCTGTCTGTCTGTGGGTGATAAGCAATGCTTAGTCTCAGTTGAAGCCCTAAAGCCTGTTGTAAACTCTGCCAGAATCTTGAAGTAAACTTGGGATCTTTGTCAGATACTATAGAAACTAGAACTCCATGCAATTTCACAATTTCATTGACATACAAGTTAGCCAACTTATCCGCATTATACAAAGATTTGACAGACAAAAAGTGGGCAGATTTAGTTAAACGATCAACAATGACCCAAATAGAATCCATACCTCAGGAAGAGCGAGGCAGTCCAACAATGAAGTTCATCATGATATGCTTTCATTTCCATTTCGGTATTAGAAGCGGCTAAAGTAATCTAGCGGGTCGTTGATATTCAACTTTAACTTATTGGCAATGCAAGCATCGAGCCACAAAATCAGCAATGCTTTTCTTCATTTTAGGCCACCAGAAATTCTACTTCAAGTCATGGTACATCTTTGTGTTTCCTGGATGCATAATAAACTTTGAATTGTGAGCTTCAATCATAACACGTTTCCTCAAGTCAGAATAATCCGGTACACAAAGTCTATTATGGAATTTCAGCACACCATTTTCAATCATAAATCCCGACTTCGGTTTTGAGTCAATTTCATCCACAATTTTCTTCAAGAATTCATCTTCAAGTTGTTTCTCTCTAATTTTTTCAATGATTGCAGGCTAAGCAGAAATGGCGGCTAAGATCCCGCCCTGTTCACGCAACACAATTTCAATCTCATTCTTCTCCAAGGCACATAACAACTCTCTTTGACTAATGAGCAGACATGACAAATTCCCAATAGATTTTTGGCTCAATGCATCTGCAACGGTATCTGCCCTTCCTGGATGATACATAATTTGCAAGTCATAGTCTTTGATCAATTTTAGCCATCTTCTCTGTCTCATGTTCGGTTTTTTTTGGGTAACAAAATATTTCAAGCTTTTATGATCAGTATATACCTCACAAGTCACTCTATATAGATAATGGTGCCAAATTTTCAAGACAAACACCACAACTACTAGTTTGAGGTCATAGGTCGGATAGTTCTTTTCATGTGGTCAAAGTTGCCAAGAAGCATACGCAATCACCTTCTCAATCTACATTAACACACACCCCAAACCTTTATAGGAAGCATCATTGTAAATCTGAAACCCATCGATTCCGTTGGGCAATGTCAAAATAGGTGTAGTTATCAATCTAGTCTTCAATTTTTGGAAGGCTGATTCCTTCTAATCAGTCCAATCAAATGGCATGTTTTTCTATGTCAACTGTGTTAATGGCTTGGTGCGTTTTGAAAAGTCTCTTACAAATCTGCAATAGTAACCTACAAGGCCCAGAAAGCTTTTGATTTCTGACACATTAGTTGGTCTTGGCTAGTCTATAATGGCCTCAATTTTCTATGGGTGCATTGCTATGCTGTCTTTGTTGATTACATGCCCCAAAAATGTCACATTGTCCAGTCAGAATTCACATTTGGAGAATTTTGCATACAATCTCTTTTCCCTCAGAATTTGTAACACAATTCGCAAATGGTTTTTGTGATCCTCCCTGCTTCTAGAGTAAATCAAGATATCATAAATGAATAAAACAACAAATTCATCCAGAAATCGTTTAGAAACCCTAGTCATCAAGTCTATAAAAACTGCAGGTGCGTTAGTTACCCCAAATAGCATCACTAAAAATTCATAGTGCCCGTGTTTAATTCTGAATGCAGTTTTCTCTACATCTTCTGCCTTAACTTTTAACTGGTGATACTCGGATCTGAAGTCTATTTTAGAGAACACTTGTGCTCCCTGAAGTTGATAAAACATGTCATCTATTCGGGGCAGTGGATATTTTTTCTTCACGGTTACTTTGTTTAGTTCTCTGTAATCTATACACAGTCTCAAAGGCCCATTTTTCTTTTTGACAAACAAAACTGGAGCACTCCAAAGTGAAGTGCTTGGTTAGATAAACTTCTTTTCCAACAATTCTTGAAGTTGGATTTTCAATTCTTTTAATTCAGAAGTTGACATTCAGTATGGGGTTTTAGAAATTGGTTGTGTTCCGAGTACAACATCAATAGTAAATTCAATTTCCCTATCAGTTAAGTCTCCAGGAAAATCATTTGGAAATACGTCAAGAAATTCATTTACTACAAGGATGTTCTATACAATAAGACTATCAGAAGGCGCAGTCAACATGCAACATAAGTAATCCCGGCACCCTCATCTTAACAAATTTCTGGCTTTCACAAAAGAAATCAAATACGGTGGAGGAATTACCCTATTCCCAATGAATACAAACTCAGGCATACTAGGCGGTCGAAACACAACAATTTTATTCACACAATTAATAGTTGCACAATACTTCATCAACCAATCCATACCAAGTATACAGTCAAAATGATCAATACCCAACAGCAACAAATCAACATATAATGTCATACCACCAATAATAATGTCATATGCTGAATAAACATATGCACATACCAAAGAACCTCCAGATGGTGTAGATACATATAACAAATAATTCATAGGTTTTAGTGGTCTACTCAATTTTCGGGAGAAAGCATACGATACAAAGGAATGTGTAAAACCAGAATCTATCAGAACATATGCATTTTGAGCACAAATAGGGTGTATTCCTGACACCACAGCTTCGGTGTTTTGTACATCACTAGGTACTAGTGCGAAAACTCGACCTTGTCTCAAGGTTTCTTTTCCAGTGTTAGCTCTTGTGTTTGTTCTAGCTGTAGAAGCAGACCTGGCTGAACTTGCTGTAGGACGGTTGGCATTATCAGATCCAAGTGGGCAATCTCTCACTATATGGCCTGTCTTGTTGCATTGGAAACAAGCACCGGATATACGGTAACATACATCTCTACATTTCCTTCCACAATCAGAACAAGCTAGTATAGACCTAATGCTCTGACTTAAGCTACTTGTAGACCTCGTGTTTTGCTTTTTGTTTCCAAAAGAACGACCCTTTCTGAAACCGTACCAAGACCTTTTACCCTTCCATTCTATTGTTGGCACTTTAACTTGTTTCTTTGCTGCCAGATTGGCCTCTGCCATTAATGCTCTGTCAAGTACATCCACATATGTAGGTAGCTTTAATACACCTACCCAATCAAATACATCTAAGTCCAATCCACCTTCAAATTTTTGAGCTTTCTTGTAGTCCGTATCTACCATATGAGGAGCAAATCGAGCTAATTTAGTGAATTTAGCCTCATACTCGACTACAGACATGTTGCCTTGCTTGAGTTCTTGGAATTCAAAAAATTTTCGGTCCTGAAAGCATTGAGGAAAGTACTTTTCATAAAAGATCTTGTTGAATTGTGCCCATGTCATGTTTCCATTGTTAGTGCGGGTTAGTAACCACCATCTTCAAGCTTCATCTTTTAAAGTATAGGTGGCCAATAGAACCTTTTGTGTCTCAGAACAGGGAAAAACTTCAAATAATTTTTCCATCTCAAGTAACCATGTCTCTGCCTTCAATGGTTCAATACCACCTAAGAAAGTTAGCGGTTTCTTCTTCATGAACTTCTTTCATGAGTTAGATTTATGATATCATTGTTATCCTGCTCAACTTGGACCGAAGGGGGCAGAGGAGGCAGTGGTTATTGTCTTTTTTGCTGTCTCATAGATTCAGTTAGGGCTTCGAGCATTTGTTCTATTAAGCTCATTCAGGCTTCGAAAGATTCACTTGTATCATTACTCCCTGCATTTTCCATGATGCTATAGGGAAACAAAGTAATAATAAACATAGGAATAATCTTGCTAACAGTGTTCAGAGTACGTTCATTTCTTTCAATTTCATATGTTCATGTTCAGATTCAGTTTTCACATTTATAAAAATTAACACACACTCACACATCCAGATGAAATGTCCCTAATTCTTTTCTAGGACATCCTATAGCTCATATGGACTTGTGTGTGCAGTATAACTCGTGCTTTAATATCACTCTGTCACGACCCAAACCCGCCCCTAAAGGTTTAGCTTTGTAACCGACCAGTAATCCTTGGATTACCGAAGGCCTCTGAACAGATTAGCATAATAAAGGGCTGTGGAAGCAATTATATACAACATACATGGTCCATTGAGCTGTGCTGATGTAAATGGAACAGAAATTTAAAAGTTTATATACCTACACGTGACGTCATAATTACAGTAGTCTGACGTCATAATTACAGTAGTCTTATGTCACATTCATTACACATATAACCAAAGGGGACTTAGCCCAAATATACAGATAAATAGAAAACTTGTTCATAATCCAAAAAGAAAACAAAGTCTTATACATTCACAAAACATGACCACATGACTTTCGGAACCTCCTCGGGAGGCACAAGGGTTGGCCGACAAAATAAGCTCCAGGCGATCATCATTAAGCCTGGTCACGCGCCTGATCGCCTACATACATAAATAATAGAGTGAACGGAAGTCCAGTGAATAATAACAGAGTAAAGGGGTTTTAATTGAATGAATTATGTCCCATATCAGATTCAGAAATCAGAGTTCATATCAGAAACAGATTCATATTCTTATACAAAAATCAGAGTTCATGCTTATTCATACATGGTACATCTATTAGCATTAACAAAATAGATACAAATAGATACAGAACAGATGGTGGTTATGTATAACCAGTTCCATAAAGGAACCTCTAGATCCGAGTAACAATAACAGATATGCTGAGCTCTATAATTGAGCCTCCGGTACAAGTAACAGATAACAGATATACTAAGTTCCATAATGGAACCTCTGATATCGGATAACAGCTAACAGATATCACATGGTATTAAGGATGTCATGAATACATGTCAGAAATTGGACAATCATTCATTGTACTGAACTTAACATTTTAGAAAACAGATCTTATTTCATCATACAGAAAATAATAAAGTTGAACATAGCTTTACGAAGTTATTACTCACAGATGGCTCCAAAAGCAAATAGACAGAAAAGACAAATCAGACGGCTTACTGCATCTGACCTACACAAACATAACATATACACATATTGAAACGCACACTCGGATAGTACTTAACTTGTTTCATTGCGTTCTTAGTGTGTTTCTAAGTCTTATCCTTATCTTTATGTTTTAATTATGGCCAAGGAATGCTTAAGATGCAATGAGGATGCCAACATGCACTTGGAAACACTTAGTGAGGTTTGCTAAAAATAAGGTCCTCGCTCGAGTGCAGCTTCCTTCGCTCGAGCGGAGGTTAAACATAAAGCGTGGTCACTCGAGCACAACTTCGATCGCTCGAGCGGTCTATAAACTCTGCAAAAGTACTGGTTGCTAGATTTTTTCACTCGACAGTCGTTTGAGCGTGAGACTAAAGTACTCGCTCAAACGTAGCTCTTGTCGCTCGAGTGGTCTGTAAAATGTGTAAACTTCTAGGAACATGCATTTTATGCTTGAGCCAACTTTTAGTTGCTCGAGCGGAAGTGTAAAATCAAAGGTGGTCACTTGAGCGCAGGATCTGTCGTTCGAGCAGAGAGACTGAATTTTGGAATTTCCAGATTGATGTTCTAAGTCCAAAACTCAAATTCAAGGTTGCAATTCATGTTCTTTTGGGCCAAAACTTAAGGAAACTTATGTAAACTTGGAAAACTTTGTGCATTTGAGATCATTTCACAAAATCAAGGCCCAAGAACATGTCAATTCTTCAGAACCAAACTTGAAGAATATGTATACATAACATGCATGTGTTAATTCATGTCTTACACTTTGAAGACTTGATCAATTAATCAAATAAAGTGAAATGAGACCAATTGTCAAAATCATGCTAAAATGAACGCATGCATGTATAAATTTCTCCACTTCATCCCGCTTTACATGCAAGCTTACGTTGCTGTCGTGCAACAAAAGATGATAGAAGCCGCCAACACAACTAGTGCGGTTGAAGTGCCCTTTGTCCAGCTCACCGACACCACTCCTCAGCTCGCCATGCTAGAAGACAGTTCGGCATCACAGGACTTGACTGAGCTATTTATTTATTTATTATTATTATTATTATTATTATTATTATAAGTGTAAGAAAATGGTTTGTGTTTCAACAAAGGAATGCTAGAAACTAAAGTAACCTAAGAAAATCTCCTAACATTTTTGTCAACCATAGATCATGCAGGCATGAGCAAAAAAAATAAAAAAATAAAAATAAAGATAAAAATTCAAGATTTATTATGAAATATATATTAAATGTAATGGTAATTTCATTTTACATAGTATTTTGGGTCAACAGACAAATACAAATAGATTAGGTAGACAAGTTTGTTTCTCACTAATCTAAATTGTGCCATCTTACTCTTGCATCTTTTGGAACAGCTTATAAGTCGGTTTATTTTTTAGTTTAATTTTGTTTTCAATAAAAAATTGAGTTAAAATTTTTATTTTTAAGTTCATATATATTAGACAATTGTAAAATTTAATTAAAAAATTCATCCGGAGATGAAAGTAAATCAAATTTTGTTGAAAAAACCTAAAAAGTTGGCCTATTTTTGTTTTTAACTAATTTTTTTTCCCAAATTTTTAGAAAAACCATCAGAATTAGAAAAAGTTTACTAAAAACAAAATAAATAAAATAAATAAATAAAAGAACCTAAAAGCTTAATATCCACTCCATAATAGTGTGATGTGATGGACTACAAGGAATAAACTCACTGTAACCATGGAAAATTATTTAAAAATTTGGAATCATGGTGGTATTTTCTCTCTCAAGAAAATAAGGGAAAGTACAAGAAGGAGAAGAAAGAAAAAACCATGATTAATTTTAACTTCTGAGTTGGTATCTTTCACTTGTGCCTCTCTATTTCTAGTTTACAAAGAGGACACCAAGATATAATTCTGACCCAATTGATCCACACCACACTTTGAGATGAAAAATTAAATAAAAATGTGAACTTGGCACTACCTAATTTATTCCCCTTTCTTTTTCTTTTTAATATAGCATTCCTGTCAATACAACCACAATAAAACAAAAGAAACCCATCACCACCCCACTATGAACATTGGTCTGATTTTTTATTTTATTTTATTTTATTTTATTTTATTTAGTTGATTTTCAATCGGATAAGAACATCTCCAATTTTTAACCTTTTTGTTATCAAATTTAAGTTTGATAAAAAATATTCAAAAATTATCTCAAATTTATTCATTAAATGTTCATTAAATCAAGGTAGAACTATTTTTTTTATCAAAATAATTTATTAAATTCTTCATCAAAATGATTTTTTTTAAAAAAATTAAGTATTGGAGATGATTTTTTCCATCAAATTTGAGAAAAAGAGATATTTAGGATAAAAGAGAATTTTTAAAACAGATTATGATAAAAATTCAATGATAGGGTTTGAATAATTCATATAAAATCAATTTTTTTTTTTACTGAAATTTAGAATCAAATTAAATAAAAATAATTGATGAAAGGCTAGGGATGCTCTTCACATTTTTTTCATCAAATTTAAATTTAATAAAAAGGTGCTAAAAAATCATTTCTAATTATTTCATTAAATGGTCATCAAATTAAGGAAGAATTAATTTTTTCATCAAAACTTATCAAATCTTTCATTCAATCTGAAATTGATGAAATTTATAAAATGAATCATTAAAGATGATTTTTTTCATCAAATTTCAAAAAAGAAAAATTTGGGATAAGAATTTTTTTAAAAATATTTGATTAAATAATTAGATTAATTCATATCAAATTAAGTTTTTAACTCAAATTTAAAATGAAATTAGATGAAAAAATTGATAAATGATTGGAGATAGGATAATTTGTTTAGTTATAGGTTTCATAAATTATTTTTAGACTGGTTTTTGTTTGTCTTGATTTTTTTTTAATTTTTTAATTTTAGTTTTTTTTTTAATTTTTTTTTTTTAGATATATCAAGATTAGATACATCTCTGAACAAAAATACAAACAAATTTTTGTTCGAATATTTGTTTATTTTTAGTATTCTTTAAATATTTTTAATCAATTTATTTTATTTTTTTGATGCATCTTCAATTAAGAAAAATTATTCAATACTACTAAAGCGTCACGTGTTCATACTCTTTCATTAATCATCATATATCAAACCTCCTTATATTCTTCAATTACTCGATACAAAATCTTGGATCTTATTTTTTCCACCAATCACAACACCTTAAAGTGAATTAGGATCCTCTCCTTACTCTCTGTCCTTATCTCCCTATTTACAACAGTGGAGATGCACTCTAAGATGATTTAATGGTTATGATTTGGCTTGTTTAATATTTTTATTTTTTAAAATAGCCAAATCTAAATTGTTAAATTATCTTAAAATACATTTCTACCGTTTAGACTCCCTTAAATACCACGTGACCACACGATCACATACATCTACAATGGTGAACTGGAGAACCGTGCAACCTGGCACATTGTAATGGTGAACCGGACTATTTATATATTGATATAACAGGGTTGGAAAGTTCCGGTCCTTTTCTTCGAGGTTTCTCTTTCTTCTCAAACTTTTCTCTTTTCTCTCTCTTCTCTGTTGCATGAATGAAATTTATTTGTATAAACTGTATATATGATTGTATATGCATCTCAATTTGATCATTTGATCTTAGCGTCTACATTTCCAATTTCTACATGTAGATTGAGGGAGAACAATGTTAGGGTTTTGATAAAATTCTTCGAATTGAACCAGAATTATCCATAAGGTAGTTTGTAGCTTCCTTGTGATTTATGGCTTTGGAAAAAACAAAGGAGAAAATACCAATTGTGGCTTAATTCAAGTATTGTGTTGCTAGTAGTAGTAATCAATATATATATATATATATATATATATATATATATATATCTATATAATAAGGGAGGAATGTTTTTGAATCTTGATAAGACTTTTGTCTATTTGTCAAATTATACACCATTAGATTGATTCAATCCAACGGTTGAAAATGTCTCACTCTCCTTTGGATATTTCAATGGTTGAGATCAGTTTGGGTAAATATCAATGCTTGAGATCACTTTGGATAAATATTAATGCTTAATGTCTCTCCCTCTCTATCTCTCTCCTTTTTTCTCACCCTCAGAATTAAATCACACAGACGTCTTCACTGTTTCTCTCTCTGATTTTGATTTCAAAATTTGAAACTCCATTCTCTCTCATATCTCTGACTCTTCTCCTTCCTCTTCCCACCACACATCTTTCTTTTTCCACCAAGCTTTCTCTCTCTACAAGTTTGATCTCCTATGGTGATTTTCGGAATATAGCCTCGGTGGTGATTTCTACCATTTGCCTCGATCTCTGCCTCCTCTCTCTTTTCGCAGCTATCCTCCCTGTTGTGGGTTAGAAACCCAATCAAGAGGGAGGATGTTCTGAAGATGGTGATGAGCCACCCAATGGGTCTTTCCCAATTCTTCTATTCGTGCAATCGCTCTCGAATTCTTAATCGACCAAACCTATCTGGGTTTTGTTACTTGCGTAACGCGGTTCGATTGAAATCGCTCCGAAAAACACAGGTTTGGTCTTGATTTGATTTGATCGATGTGGGTTTTGGTGCTATTGTCAATGATGTGTCTTTTGGTGACTAATTAGATAAGTGTTTGTGTGGTTGGAAAATTGGGTAGGTATAGGATTGAAGAGATTTCAGTCCCTATCAGAAGTGTTTGTGAGTGAAAGAGATGAGTTGTTTTGGAGCATTCAGTTCTTGCAAAGATAAATCTGAGACTCAAACAGAAGGTAAGGGCATGGATATGATTTTATGTAATTGTATGATTATTATTTTTTTGGTGTATTAAAGTTTGTGATTTTTTGGATTATGGGAGATGGGTTTGAGCTTTATTGACCTATTCAACTCTTGGTTATGGCTTGAATAAGGATATGGTCTTTTGTGTACCTGTTTAGTCTATCCTATGGATGCCCTGCTATGACTGATATATACCCCTTTTTATGCTTTGGTAAGGATTAATATTTCTATTTGATTCCACTGAAACAACCAAAATGTTTTAATTTTTTAAGAAACTGAAATGAAACACCAATGGAATACCAAAATTCTATTGTTTCCATTAAAACACAATAAAACCCAATGCAATATACTGAAACCATAAGTTGTGTCAACATGAATTTAGAATGTCATGTAAAGAAAATTAGGATTTTTGACTTCTTTATGACTTATTTATCACTTTTCGTGTAGGCTATGTAAACTTAAATTTTAACCACATTCCAGGCTAGGTGTTGTACCACTCCGTTCTTTTCCCACTGATAGTGATCAATCATTTTATAAAGTTGTTTGAATTTACAAAGCTGGTTTGCTATTTTTTGATAATTCATAGTTGGCAACCGTTATGATTGTAGAAGGCTGAGTTATTTGTCATTATGTTAATCAAGGCATATTTGGCTTTTTGGAGACTCTTATACATGTTTTATGGAACAGGTGGAGCAATAGCAAATTGCAAGTCATTGTTGGCACGATATCTTATACATGTTTTAATTTATAGTTATTTATTTTATTTTTTTTAGAGGTTCGTAGTTATTGATTTTTTGTTTGTTTTCTTATTATTATGCTATCTACTTTAACCAAGAGGAGTCTGGCTGATGGAATTGCCCAATTTTAATTTTGGTGTCATTTTGAAAGGAAAAATGAGTAATATTGAATTTTCAAATTACTTTCCAATTAACTTTTTAGTTTTCTTCTAATCTCATTTTCTATCGGCTTTTATTTGTTGATCAGATTTTCATCTATTTTGTGTTTGAGTGATCTAATGAAAATTATTGTTTTTGTTTAGGACCGCTTAATTGAGCATAGTCTATTGATTGCCTTTTTTTTAGCAATTACAGTATTAATTTTTAATCATAACTGTTTTCGAACTCATAACCCATTTGATATATTTATTTGAAATCATACAAACAATTCATGAGATACGGTATGCAAGAATTGATAGAAAGCATGCTTAGATATATTTTTTTCTTCTTTCCTTTTGGAATATTTTTAGGCACAAGGCAATCGCTAATTGTCTTATATGAAAATGAATTAAAATAGCGAATGACCCGTGCCTGATTGGGGATAAAAAGATCTTAGTATCTTTGTAGAATTTTCACCAAGATTGCTTACGAAAATTGCAGGTAAGTCATTTTTTTATATTTTTATTTCTTCACATCTTGATTGTAACCCATTAAGTATTTTTCCATCCGAGACACTTAATTACTAGAATTAATTTTGGAAAAATTGCAAATCAGTGGTAAGACCAAAAAAAATTGCAAAATCATGGGAAACTTTATCACTTAAATTATTAAAGTTGATAAGCTTTACTATTGATTTGCAATTTTCCTATTAATTTTTAGATTTTATTATCGATTTTACTATCAATGGTTTTACTTCGAAAAGTGGAGAGACGAGTTGACTTTTTGTTATTCGTTTTAAATTCTCAAAAGATGTACAAGTGATTTGGAAAAATAACATTTGACTGCTATGTATGTATGGTTGCTACATTTAATTCATAGTTATTTATTTTATTTTTTTTAGAGGTCCGTAGTTATTGATTTTTTGTTTGTTTTCTTATTATTATGCTATCTACTTTAACCAAGAGGAGTCTAGCTGATGGAATTGTCCAATTTTAATTTTGTTGTCATTTTGCAAGGAAAAATGAGTAATATTGAATTTTCAAATTACTTTCCAATTAACTTTTTAGTTTTCTTCTAATCTCATTTTCTATTGGCTTTTATTTGTTGATCAGATTTTCATCTATTTTGTGTTTGAGTGATCTAATGAAAATTATTGTTTTTGTTTAGGACCGCTTAATTGAGCATAGTCTATTGATTGCCTTTTTTTTAGCAATTACAGTATTAATTTTTAATCATAACTATTTTCGAACTCATAACCCATTTGATATATTTATTTGAAATCATACAAATAATTCATGAGATACAGTATGCAAGAATTGATAGAAAGCCTACTTAGATATATATTTTTCTTCTTTCCTGTTGGAATATTTTTAGGCACAAGGCATTCGCTAATTGTCTTATATGAAAATGAATTAAAATAGCGAATGACCCGTGCCTGATTGGGGATAAAAAGATCTTAGTATCTTTGTAGAATTTTCACCAAGATTGCTTACGAAAATTGCTGGGTAAGTCATTTTTTTTATATTTTTATTTCTTCACATGTCACGACCCCAAACCGCCCCTAGTAGTTTGGTGCCGTGATGGCCAGTAATCCGTAATTACCGAAGGCCAACTTTTCAAAACTTAACACAATCAGAGTATGGATATAGGGGGCTCACAAATGCGGAAGCAATAAATCAAATACAAGTGGTCCATAAGAGCTGTGCGTAGATTAAAGCAGTGCCAAACATTCCAATTAACTTCACAACTTAAATACAACAAGGTAAAAATACATGTTACATCTTGATCAAAAGGCTTCTCGAGCCGACATATACAAATACAGCTAATACAAGTCAAGAAGCATGATTTTCAAGATTTGCCGACATGCAAAGCAGGCATTGCTGACGTAAATACAAAGTGAAGCCGACATAAGCATGAATCCAAAACAAGCATCCAAAACGATCTAGGCGTCGCCGCCGTCCTGCTCATCACCTACATATATATAGAGGGGTGAGTACAAAACTCAGTGAATGGTACTAAAAATAAAGGTTTGCATGAATAAGGCCGGAGTCCTTCAAAACGAAACACATCAAACTTAGCAAGGCAAGGGATGAACCGTATTCATCAATCAAGTATCGTAACATCGGCAAAGCAAGGGATGAACCGTATTCATCATTCAAGTGTCATAACATCGGCGAGACAAGGGATGAACCGTATTCATCATTCAAATATCATAAGGCTGTACGATCCGTAATCGTTTGGTCAAAAGTATTGCGAAAGTTTAGAGTCCTCCAATACAAGGGACTTGTGCACTTAGTACCGCGAAAGTTTAGAGTCCTCCAGCACAAGGGACTTGTGTTACTTAGGCCCGTAGCCCGATTTAACAAGGACCGTATCCTTTTATACTTAGTACTGCGAAAGTTTAGAGTCCTCCAGCACAAGGGACTTGTGTTACTTAGGCCCGTAGCCCGATTTAACAAGGACCGTATCCTTTTCAAAAGTGGCATCAACAAGGAGTATACTTGGCACATCAAAACAAGAGCTATTTATTTATGCTAACAAAATACTTTTGTCAAACAAGGCAAACAAGATTTATCAAAACAAGTATAACATAGCTTTATCAATAATACCACTCACCTAGTTCTTCAGGTGCAGACTCAAAGCAATATCAAGGACCTACAATCACATGGCAAGTCACATTCTCAAAGCAATCTCTATATATACATGCAAATGATCTCGGCATTCTTGCCAGATCCAAGTCAAAGACAAAGCAAAACAAGCTGGGAGCTTAATCACTGCTCCCGTTTCATAAAAACACACCGGGTACTGTCCAGGGCTAGGCCGTGGTCCCGCTAAACAAAGTCAGGAGAAACCTGGGTTTTCCTTTGGAGAATATGAAGAACATGATCATTTGAAAGATGGATGCAAGTTCACAACTTGTTACAAAATCTGAGTTTTCATGCCAAGAGTTCAAAATATGGACCTAAGTACCCATTCAAGAAAGTCATGCAAGAACAAACACAAAAACATGGTTTTCGTTCCAAACTCTTCGATCAAAATGAGACTTTGTTCAAGAACACATGAAAAACCATTTTCTCTTTCTAAAACCAACTTCAAAACGATGCATGACATGCAAAACAAATCCGATTATGCAATGCAACTAGATGATCAGCAAGAACAACCAAAGGAGATCAAGATTCTAACCTCAAAACTCGGATTCAACCGTTCAAACCACAAAGATCAAGCTTGGAAGACTACTCTCACTCAAGAACTCTTCTTCCCCCTTTCTAGAGCTTCTCTCTCTAAAACAAAGATTTGAGACAAGAAATGATTTGTTTCAAGGTCTGTCGGCTGCCTTAACAAACAGCTCGGACACGTGGCATTATCGGGTTGGTTCAGCTCCAAAAAGGTGATTGATAGACAAGACAGCCTCTGACAAATCGTATGCAGCAAGCTCGGGTAAGACACATCGGCAAAGAGACGACATCGGCTCAAAACAAGGATCCAGCAACGGGATAGAAAAACATCGGCTAGGGAGGACGACACTTGACTAAGCTGTGCCACACCTTGGCCGGGGTGCGCCACATCTCGGCCTAGGCCATACCTGCCTGCGGACAAGGCTCAAGTGCAAAACATCTCGGCAAAGAATGCCCGAGGTGAAGATGGGGTTGAACAAGATCTCAAGATAGTTCTAAGTACAAGGGTCAAAGACGGACTAAGCTCAAGATGACCTCGGCTACACACACACTAAGCAAGGAACAAAATCATGCAAGCAACTTAAGCAAATCAAGGCAAGATAAAACCTTTAAATTAACATAACAAGCTAGACCATGCAAGAATGTACGCAAATATGGCAAGAGTAAGGTGAGGGTTGTTACATCACATCTTGATTGTAACTCATTAAGTATTTTCTATCCGTGACATGTAATTACTAGAATTAATTTTGGAAAAATTGTAAATCAGTGGTAAGACCAAAAAAAATTGCAAAATCATGGGAAACTTTATCACTTAAATTATTAAAGTTGATAAGCTTTACTATTGATTTGCAATTCTCCTATTAATTTTTAGATTTTATTATCGATTTTGCTATCAATGGTTTTACTTCGAAAAGTGGAGAGACGAGTTGACTTTTTGTTATTCGTTTTAAATTCTTAAAAGATGTACAAGTGATTTAGAAAAAAAACATTTGACTGTTATGTATGTATGGTTGCTACATTTAATTCATAGTTATTTATTTATTTTTTTAGAGGTCTGTAGTTATTGATTTTTTGTTTGTTTTCTTATTATTATGCTATCTACTTTAACCAAGAGGAGTCTGGCTGATAGAATTGCCTAATTTTAATTTTGGTGTCATTTTGAAAGGAAAAATGAGTAATATTGAATTTTCAAATTACTTTCAAATTAACTTTTTAGTTTTCTTCTAATCTCATTTTCTATCGGCTTTTATTTATTGATCAAATTTTCATCTATTTTGTGTTTGAGTAATCTAATGAAAATTATTGTTTTTGTTTAGGACCGCTTAATTGAGCATAGTCTATTGATTGCTTTTTTTTAGCAATTACAGTATTAATTTTTAATCATAACTGTTTTCGAACTCATAACCCATTTGATATATTTATTTGAAATCATACAAACAATTCATGAGATACGGTATGCAAGAATTGATAGAAAGCATGCTTAGATATATTTTTTTCTTCTTTCCTTTTGGAATATTTTTAGGCACAAGGCATTCGCTAATTGTCTTATATGAAAATGAATTAAAATAGCGAATGACCCGTGCCTGAATGGGGATAAAAAGATCTTAGTATCTTTGTAGAATTTTCACCAAGATTGCTTACGAAAATTGCAGGGTAAGTCATTTTTTTTTATATTTTTATTTTTTCACATCTTGATTGTAACCCATTAAGTATTTTCTATCCGTGACACTTAATTACTAGAATTAATTTTGGAAAAATTGCAAATCAGTGGTAAGACCAAAAAAAATTGCAAAATCATGGGAAACTTTATCACTTAAATTATTAAAGTGGATAAGGTTTACTATTAATTTGCAATTTTCCTATTAATTTTTAGATTTTATTATCGATTTTACTATCAATGGTTTTACTTCGAAAAGTGGAGAGACGAGTTGACTTTTTGGTTAGGACCCCTCTGTCTCCTGCCGTCACCCTGACCATCTTGGCTCCTCTTGGAGCCTCTCTGCCCCTCATCCTCCTCCTGCATCAAGAGCTCCATATGAGCTGCAGCATCCACTAAATGTCTATACTCTCGGATGAAAGACCCACCAACCCTCAACTTGAGGCCCTGCCTCAACTTCCGCTCAAACTCATAGCAACGGCGTTTTTCGGACGCCACCAACTCAGGTGCAAATCTGGATAAACTAGTAAAAGTGGCCTCAAACTCTGCCACCGACATACCCTGCTGATTAAGCCGGCTAAACTGATCCCTCAGCTTCTCCTTAGCCACTGCAGATAAGAACCTCTCCTGGAAAGCATTTATAAACGCCTCCCATGTACCACCAACACAAGCCTTCTCGTACTTCCACCATTGACCCGCGTCTCCCTTCAGCTGGAAGGATGCCAAGGTCACTTTCAATGCTCCGTCCTCAATGCCAAGCATCTCGAACGTCTTACTCATTTGTTCCAACCACTCGTCAGCCTTCAGTGGCTCCTTTGGATCCCCAACAAACTCATCCGGGTTAGACTGGAAGAACTCCCTCTTCAAGAAGGAAGGCCCTGCCTCAGCTGCCTGATTCCCAGCTCTAAGAATACCTAAAGCTCCTGCTATCTCTCGTGCCAAGGCACTCATAGCCTGTTGACCCGCTGGCTCGGCCACATTGGCCTGACCAACTCCCTCCTGCACTGCCGGAACCTCCTCCGGTAAAGGCATCTCCTGCCTACCACGCCTGCCACGCCTACCACGTCCTCGTCTTGATAGCCTAATAAAGGTAACCAAGACTATTAGCACATTCACAAATGTGCCGAAGCTATAACACTCGCGTCCTAATGCATGGACAACTGTAATTCATTCCACGTAAGCACATAAACACATAAGCACTTACGAATTTCATTTCCGGATAATGATAGTCCCGAGGCGTTACTAGAGTTCCGGTTAGAAACAGCATTGATCAAGTGCCTTTCCAACAAGACTCACAGGAACCCAAGGATCCAATCAACATCCTAGAAACTAAATCCCATACCCACATAGTCACATAAGCATGTTATCAATTAAACACATGGCATATGATACTACATCTAAGTCTCTATCAAGCGAGACAAACCCATTGTGATACTAATCACTTCCCACGTACCCTAAGTATTCGAACCCGGTACGCTCTGATACCAAGTTGTAACGCCCTCAAAATAACAACATTAAGCCCATCAATATAAACATACATTTATATACAAAAGATCCAAATTCTTCAACTCATCAGAGTACTTCATTACAAAAGTATTACATGTTAACAACAAAAGCAAATGCCCTACGGGCTTACAGCTTTCCAAGTTAACACTTGGTTACAAAAGAGAGTACTAACTGGATTACATATTAAGCCCTTGGCTTGAATTTACATGTAATACAACAAAAGGAGATATGACAACAAAAGTCTGCCCGCCTCCAGCCTCCCAAGCTATGTCCTTGGAGGTGGCATGCTACCTGTACCTGAAAATGATGTTCCCATATAGGGTGAGCCACAGCCCAGTAGAGATATACTAAACCAACTATGAACAATGACTAAAAGATTAGCAATTGATAGATGGCCAATACCGATACATCCACATATATCACATCACAGTTTCATGACATACAAGTCTATGCCACTTTTCATTCTCTACCTTTATTTAATAGATAAGCATGTTAGCTCTATCAACACATCAACAGATAAGCATATTACACATCAACAGATAAGCCTATTAGCTGTATCCACACTTCACTAGACAAGCATATGAGCTGTATCTATACTTCTCAAAGATAAGCCTATGAGCTGTATCTTCACTTCTCTAGACAAGCATATGAGCTGTATCTACGGAGTTCATCCCCCATCTCCTCCCAACACTATCCGGTTTAGAGGTTCATCCCCTATCTTTCCCTAAACCGCGGAGTACATCCCCCATCTCTTCCTCTATACACAATGCATATAAACACAAAGGTTCTATACACAATCAATCAATACATAGGATTAATGTATTCTATCCACCGTCATACTCTATGACTTAATCAATCGATTAGTTTTAGTTTGCCTAATCATCATGCATTGTCTACAACAATCAAGACCATCCTCCACTGATAGCCCAAAACAGTTATTTCTAAACAGAAAATAAATGCACAAAAATGGATATTTAAATCAACATTTCAATTAGGTGAGCGATAAATGATCCAACTACACCCTTTAATCCCTTCCCTTTTCAATTTCCACATTCTCAATTCAATCCCTCATTTCCAACAATTAATTATACAAATTAACCAATCAATGTAATTAGGGCATTTTCCATAATTAACATTTCAACCCCTACGGTTTCATTTTCATCAATGGTTCAACATTAATTTTCATTCCTTTATGCCAAACATGCATTTTGGTTTTAAATGATTAAAACCCCAACTTTTGTAAAATTACACAAAGGCCCAAACTCTTCTCAAAATTACCCAACAACTCCCAACATATCAAAATGCTAAAATTTAAAGACAAAGCTCATAAAGAGGAGTAGGATATCCCTACCTCAAAAGATGTCTCCCAACCAAGAAGGTGAAGAAAACGAAAATGCTCCAAATCATGAATTTCTCGGATCAAAAGATAGCCCTCGACGATCAACAACTTTTTTGTAAAGGCTAAAGGTGAGGAAATCACTCCCACTAGATCAATACCTAGAGAGAAGGTAAAGTTCTAGAGAGAGAGGCTCTCAAAAATGGGTTTTAGAAAAAGTAGGAGAGAGAAAGGAAAGAAAAAAGTGATTTAAAATCACCCAGCGGATAACTCATAAACGTATAACCCGCTAGAGCGTAGAATAGAGCTCTCGAGCGTAAAGCACAAACACCTGATCCCGCTTGAGCGCATAGATGACCGCTCGAGCGCCAAGAAACAAAAGAAAAACACATCCGCTCGAGCGTGAAAACCAGTCCGCTCGAGCGTAGATTTTCATCTCCCAGAACTTCATAGAAAAAGGACTACCCGCTCGAGCGCCAACAATCCCGCTCGAGCGCGACCCGCTCGAGCGCAAGAAACCCGCTCGAGCGTAGAAAACACACCTGCAGAAGTTTTGCAGGGCCACGAAATACTAGAAGTGTGTAAACCCCGCTCGAGCGCAAGAAGGCCCGTGTAGACACCCAATTTTTGACCGTCCTTAAGACTTGGACATCACCGTTTGAACACTCGGTGATCATCCATGTTTGTGTTCGTTTGGAGTTCCCGGAGGTCTCGGCTACGTGCCTTACCTCAGGATCTCCGAACTCGACCGTTTAGTGTCTGGTTTTGCACCAAACACTTGTGTTTTGCCTTTGAGAGGCAGGGTAGGGCTTGTGGACCATCCCCACCCACCACCGGCAGTGGCTAGAGGTCACCGGCTGGTTTTTGATGCCACCGGCAATGTAGTTTGCCGGTCGGCACTGTTTAGTGCCGGTCGGCACTCTTTTTGGCCAAAATGGCATTTTTGGCGGGCCGGCTACTGTGCATCTGCTTTTGCAGATATTTTAAGACAGCTGTCTTGCTTTTGCTCCCCTCCATACACGTGTATGGAGGGATCTCCCTCTTATGAAGCTTGTCTTGTAAGCTTTACAAGACAAGAAGCTTCTATAAAGAGAAGAGCTCTCTCTTGTTGCTGGGGTTGGAGACTTGAAACACTTGAGAGATATTTAGACAGCCATTTTTAGGGTTTTAAGTTCTAGGGTTAGAATCCATACACCTTCCATCTCTATATCTCTCTCTTGTGTGTGTTTTAGTGTGTTTGTGTCTTACTATTGCACACAAACACATAGTGTTTCACCTTCCTTTAGCTACTGAGGTTCTAAAAGGTTGTTCTTGGTGTTCTTGAGTGGTTTTGAGCTTGAAGAACTAGCTGGTCCACCATTTGTGAAGAAAGTCTTCAAGGGTAACAATTTTGACTTTATATTCCCCATTTTTGCATTGATTTTCTACCTATCTTAGAGCTGTTTTTGTGCTTATTGTATAACATAAAAAAGTTCTGCTTTTAAGCCCTCTTGGTTGTTTGTTAATAGTGTTTTGTGGTTTGGGTAAGTTTGAACACCCTTAGGCCTTGAAAGTCCTCATTTTGTGCTATTTTGTGCTAGTTTCGAGACTTTGGTGTTTGGGCCTCTTCACCACTGAAATCTTGAGGGATTTCAGTGGTGGAGATGGTGCCTTGAAGTCTCCAAAAGGAGAGGGCCACCCCCTCTCCTTGTTGTCCTTGAAAAGGACGATTTTGGCCTCTTGAGGGAGCACCATGTTAAAGTGTGTATTGACAATGTCTTGGCTGCTTTTTGTGCTTAATATGTCATATTATGCCTCTGTTTTTATTTGGTTTTGGTACCCATGCATGCTTAGCATACCTACCATGTAATGCCATGATATTGCCTCAATGTGCTTTAGGTTGTTAGCCCTTGTTAGAGCATGTTTTAGGTTTAGATTTGTGAAGGTTTTGTGCCTATTTCACCATGTTTTAGGTCTGTCCATAAGTGTTTGGGTCGGATTTGGCATGCTTAGTATAGCTCCTTTGCATTTCGGCTTGTTGGCCTAGAGTATGTGCATGTATAGCATGACATCTTTGCATCGATTTGGTGATTTGGGGCCACCCTACATGTTATTTCAGTCCCATTTTCATGCCCATGTGTTTGCCTTGAATGCTTCTTTAATGCTCTGAAAGCATGTGTGGCATGTTCTATGTTTTGGCCATAGTGCATGCTTTGAAATTGAGCCCCTTAGATGCTATCTAGGGGATCCCCTTTGCACGTTCTAGGTCTGCCTTGAACCTATTTTAAGTCCCCTTAGCCTTGTGAGGCTTGGTTGGCTTAGCCATGGTTCAAGTCACCTTGACTTGCTTCAAGTACTTGGGACATTTATGCATGCTTTGCTTGTTTTGTTTGCTTGGTTTGAAACCATCCTAACATGATTTTCAATGCTTATAATGCATGCTAATTAGTCCATGATTCCTTCTTTCAAATGTGTTTGAGAGTTGTTCAATTTGTGCCTAAGTGTTGGCCTTTCAACATATGTATGTGTGCATGTGTATTTGGTCCCTCATTATAGCACTTTGGCCCTTGTTTTAGGCCTTATTAGAGCTGCCTAAACCATGCTTAAGTCCACCTTGATATTGATTGGCATTGCCTCATGTTTGCTTGTATGCTTGCATAAGTTTGTTGCCATGCCATGTTGCATCCTTAGCTTGTATGCCTAGGTTGCATTGCATCTTGCATGCATGCCTTATTCCTTGACTTGGTGATAGGAATTGGGCCTTGTTTGTTTGATTGGTTTGCATTTCATTTGACATGAAAATTGCACACTTGATTCCTTGGGCCATCATGCATGGAAATGCGTGATTGGTGGTCTGAAAATCGAGGCACATGTCCTTTTGAGTCACAAACATGATAAGGGGCATGAGTGGTGCATACATGCTTTGAATTGTGCTGCCATGCTTTGCCTTGCCCTCTGTTGCTGTGAGTTGCAGGTTCTGCAGGCTTTCTTTGCCGACCGGCAGTGCCAAGTGCCGACCGGCAATATTTTATCTGCCGATGGCTTCACTTTGTGCCGGTGGCTAAACCATACTACCGGTGGAAATTCCATTCAGCCGGTGATGTCTCCCAGCATCCAAGGAAGTAGTCCTGAGGTTTTGGCAGCCTCCAGAGGAGTAAAGGAAGGAAAACAGAGGCAGCCTATGCATGGCGGCGCATTTCCGAGCGGGACCAGGCATGCATTGCATCGAGCCCTCCTCCCGAGGCGGTTTACTGTTTTTCTAGCTTTAGTTAGTTGCTTAGTTGATTAGGCAATTTGTAATATTTAATTAGCTTGCGTAGTTAATTATTTGTAATATTTATTTGGTCCCTCCGAGTGAGGGCAAATCTGTAATAAGTGTGCGTGAGTGGTGTGTATGTCTTCCAATCCCCACTTCTTTCTTCCCTTTTACTTACCTGCTTTGTTGGTTAGTAATAGGACATGTTTAATTTAGCATACCTTATGCTATGCATGCGTGCATTCATGCATTTGTACTGCATGCATTAGGCTTGGTACATCACGCTAACTACATTTGTACTTCAATTCTAAATTGAATACGTGCATCAATTGATCGCATCTCATATACCATGCTTAGGTTAGCCGAGCCTACTTTGATTGCATCCTGTATGCGTTGCATTAGGCAATTTAACATGAACTAGGACATGCATGTTTGCTAACCAGTTTATTGTTTTGGCACGGAGTACAATGTAAGTATTTCCGCTTTAGCATATCGCATGAGTGTGAATGTTGCCATGATAGCATGCTTAACATGTGGCTGGATGCTTATGTGTTATAAACTGCTTGGATGCCTACGGGTGAAGGTTGGATTGTTTGAGTTGGAAAAACTCGTTGAGATCCATGTTTTAGCCTGCTTGCGAGTAGCAAATTCCAAAGCACTTTTTAAAACAAACGGATATGCAATGCTTATTTCCGAATTAGACAATCTAGTCTATACTTTTTTGTTGTGCACATAACATAGTAATTCTAGGCTAATAATTGGTATAAGAACACATAACGTTTTTCAAAAACGGATATCACGGTTAGTAGAGGCCGGTCTTCGGACCGGGCGAAAGGGGGTGCTCATAGCTGACCTTCCCCGATCGTACCCAAGCTCCCGAGCCGAGACAACTCCAGTGATGACGGACATGTGGCCTTCGGCACCGAGTCAGGATTTCCTAAATTCTCCCATTTTAAAATATTTAGGTGGCGACTCTGTATCTGGCAAAGCAGTCCATGTTTGGCACTACTTTTTAAAAAATCTGTTTCTCAAAACGATTTGCCAGATTTGGACTCTTTGGTTCAGATTTAGAACCGCGACACAAATCGAGTCCGAACTGTAGCGTGAGGTCCCCCGCGGACTTGTTACAGTTTCTGGCGACTCTGCTGGGGAATTTAGAGAGCTTGACTCGAACTCGTGATATCCTGTTTTGATTTCGCTTATGTGTTTCTTTGCATTGCATGTGCATTGGTGCGCCTAGGAACACAGTGTTTGCTATCTGCCATTCCTGAACGGTTTGCCGGAGGCTTGTCTTGTCAAGACATGACCATAAGGCTGACCGGCTATGGGCTCTGACAGTATGGGAACACAAACCCCGGTTTTACCGGGGCACCCTTTTGGACCATTCGACCTAGTACATATTCGGATCCATAGTGACCATTCCAAGCTAGGACAAGTTGCTCACCCGATGTTAGGTTGTTTGAAAACCGCTGCGTGCGTAGTGAAACCCTAGCTCCTGACAAAATAGGACAGGGAAACCCTACCCCAACATAGGGGTGTTTTGGCTCTTTTACTTGCTATGTGCTTTTAGAATGTATTTCTACAGGAAAGTACATACCAGTTTGCAAGTTTGAGTATCGGGTCCGAGGGCACCAGAATCAGTGTTGTTGAGAATCAGTTATCTGCGGGTATCCGGATTCAGTTTTGGGAACAGTGATTCTGGAGAACAGTGATCAGTAGTGGAATACAGTTGTTCGGCTACACCCGTGTTTGATCAGTTTGGGCTGAAATGCTGTCTGTTTTTCCTTTCAATTCAGAAAGTCGAAGAGTTGATACAGAATAACCAGTGCTCCCCCTTGCTGAGGCAGGACCTATGACGACGCAGAATTCAGAAGAGTTCGTAGTTATGACGACTGCATTGGATTAGGGGATCACTCTGCAAAGTGAGACCAACATGGGTATACCACATTCACCCAGGACGCCTGTTGTGCACCCGGTCTGGGCCCCCCAGTTGTATCAGGCTCGTGAGCCCACCACCTTTGAACTAATGGGGATGATAGGTGATCTCCAGAGGTCTGTGGCAGATCTCGCCTACGGAATGTCAGCTTCACCTCCAGCTGCACCATATGCCGGAAGTTTTGTACCCCAGGAGCCCCCGCTGTTGGGGCGAATTGTGATCGAACTCAGTCAACCGGAGATGGCCTCCAACTACGGCAATGACATGCCCGCATCAACCCGAACCCTCGATCAGGCTGAGGCCGGAGAAAAAGGCAAAGCAAAGGTAGATGCCGATCCTATTGAACAACTGTTGTGGGCAGTCGAGGCTTTGAAAGCCGGGGGGATGAACAAGCAACAGATAACCGCAGTCGTGGCAAAAACTGTGGAGGATGCTTTCCCCACTCTACCTGAGAGTAGTTCAAGTCAGTCAGAAAATCGGGATAGGCCCCGTCATGCCAAAACAGTTCCTCCTATTCCCGGCCCTGCACCTGGGAAAGATCAAAAAGCTAAAGTGGCGCCTGCCGACCCTTTTGCTTGTGCGGCTAGTAAAAGTGCTCAGACTCCGAAGTACCTGCCCCGAGGGCGCAGGGCCTTTCATGCTCTGTACATGCCTCTGTCCAAGGCACTCCAAATCCTCGCCGAGAAGGGGCACCTTAAACCCTTGGAGCCTCGGCCACTCCCAAAGAATCTCCCTGCCACGCATGATGCTGCTCAGTACTGTGCGTACCACCAGCAGACAGGCCATCCAACCGACAATTGCTCCCGCCTCCGTCATGAGGTACAAGATTTGATTGATAACAAGGTTATCCTCCCGCCCACCTCAGCCAAGTCCGTTACCACCCAGTTGTTGGATTTTGAGGGCTCAGATGCTGCGAGTATGTAGTCAGAGAGTGAACCACCTGCGGACGGCATTCGGTATGTTTCGGATGTGGCGTCTGGCACGCATTTTTGAGCATCGGTGAAACCGAGTTTTGTAAATCCTGGCTTGGGTGTCGAGTCAGTCTTTTGTTTTGAGTCTGTCTCTTTGTTTTGAGTCAGTCTTTTTGCTTAAAGGTCTGTCTTGTTGTATCGAGTCAGTCCCCTTTGTATAGAATACTAGGTGATTCTGGGGTTGTTATCCCGAACACCGTTTTGTCTTGTAATTATCTGTTTTTGTTTTTAGTCTGTTTTTGCCGAGGGGCCAGTTATACTAGCAAATCTGAATGAAACAACTGTTGCTATCTCACTTTCGTGCTTACTTTCAGTACAAGTGCCAGAGGATTCGAATGGACTAACAGTACATCTCGCCTGCTCTCCTGCGCGCCAAACTCATTGCATTAACCTAAGTTTTTCAAAAAACCACTTTTGAACACTGAGGTGATGAAAACAAAGAGGAAGGAATTCCTCGGGTTTTGCAAAACTTTGATCATTTTGAGAGAAAGAGAAGCATGCTAAGCCTTTTAATGAATGAAATCATGCTTGTCGGCATGAGTACTGGGAAGGATCCTGGCTTGATCCAGATTGGTCCCACACTATCTTCGGCACGAGCGATTCGTCGCTTTCTTAAAAACTTTCAAAAATAAATGTTTTACACGGCCTTGTGAAGACCTGTGTGGAACCGCTCTTGAGATTGTGTAGCCTAGGATCGCTCTCAGCCTCAAGATTCAACCCGTCCGTTTCGAACCTTGAACCCATTCAGCAAGTTTAATGGTCAAACGTCATGCAAGGTCTATATGGCCAGTTCTGCAGCAGCCCTCGAGCAAGAGGCACCGAAATCGAATCGAAGGAGTAGATCTCGCCGGAAGAAGTTCGTGGAGCGACCAGGATGGATTCTTCTGCAAATCATTGCAGCAGCCATTCTCCTAGACACATAGAGGCTTCAACTCCAAAAACCATTTGGCATGGACTTGCTACACTTTTACCCTTTGAGAGGCTCGCTGGGTCGAAAACCCGGAAGGGCGACCCAGGCAAAAGTTAGAGCAAGAAAAAATACAAAAAAAAAAAGCAAAAAAGACAAAAAAGGAAAAGAAAAAGAAAAGAAAGAAAAAATGAAAAAAAAAAGAAAAAGAAATGAAAAAGAAAAAAACGAAAAGAAGCTCGCAAGGTCAAAAACTCGCATCGGGCACCTTGGCAAAAGTTAGAGCCTGAAAAGTGAAGGTTAAAATACCCGAGTGTACCTTAACCGGAACTACGTAAGGCTTGATTCCCATGTTTGGGATACGTAGGCAACTTCATCATGAAGTCCAGCCCCCAACGCTTTCATAGTGTCTCAGTCCATGCAATGGTTTCGACTTCATCCCAAAGTCTGGTCGCCAACACCTTCCAAGGTGATTGTGTCCATATATTTGTTGTGACCGTCTTTGTCATCTCTGTGTCCAAAGAGTTCGGCCACCACCAATGAAGACTGTCTGCGGACTGCTGCGGCACCATCCAAACAAGGGGCAACTTTCCGTTGCCACCAGTCGTCGCGAGCCGCCATTCAAACTAGGGGCAACTTTCCGTTGCCGTGCGGCGTTCTTCAAACTAGGGGCAATTTTCCATTGCCTCCGATCCGAGGTTGCACATCTCAAAGAGTAAGTTCCATGCTCGTTGAGCATCAGCCGTTTGCAAAAATGGTTTTTGAAAATTTTTACTGAAGTTGACTATTTTCTCAAAAACTATTCCATTTTCCAAAACTGTACCATTTTCTTGGACCCCAAAAGGAAAATTTTCAGTGCTTACAGCCTGACTTGCCTGGTTTTTAAGTCAAAAATCGAACAAGTACGTTAATCTGACTCTCATTTTGGTCAAAACTGTTTTAGTAGAAAACCAAAACAAAAAATGGTCAAAATGATGAGCTAGGGGCACAGTTGAGTCAGATGTTCTGTCTTTTCCCCGTCATCGACGTACTTGCCATGAGGGCACTCCACCCACCAGAAGAAATAGCTGTGAGCTAGCGGCATCGGGCGTGAGCCCGCAACCTTCCTATTCATTCATTAATCACCTCGGGGAGGGACGAAAAATGAGAGAATAAAGAATAGAGAGGTGTAAGTTGAGAGAAAAAGTGAGCCAAAGGGTTTTGAGAGAAAAACCGAGCCCGAGGGCCGAGTGATGTGAGAATCACAAATGAGAAAAGGGTGGGAAACAATACCCAGAGAAACTGGCTCCTCGTGATCTGAGGTCCCCCATCGTCGTTGACGCGTCTGTATGTCGTGCCTTTTGTTTTGTTTACTTCGACCTTTGCCTTAGGTTTCTTCCGAGCGTGTCTCGTCGTGTTTAGGTCGTGTACCCTTTTGTTTGAATCCTCCCTGCTGTGTTCAGTTGTAGGCTCGATACCCCGGTTAAGAAAACCCCTTTCCCGAAAGTTAATCGTTTATGCTCAGAATGTTGTGCCATTCTCTATATTCGATTGTGCTTCAACTCCAGCTGGTTTCACCTCCGTAGTCCGTCTTGTCAGATTGGGCTGTTTTGTTTGAAGTTTGCCGTGTGCAGAATGAAACGAATGCTGTGTTACGGACTGTATGCAGATTAATCCTCAACAGAGTAAGGGCTGTGTGTCCAGAATCAGGCAGTGGGTTGCTTGGGTTATTTTGATGTTGGCCGTTTAGTTATCTGATTATTACAGTGCAAGTGTTCAATTTTCAGACGACCAATCAATTTCATTTACATTGAGGTGTAATATGGTGTGATGCGATGCAGTACATGAGATATGTAAATGTAACACTTTTTAAGCCAAAAAAAGTTGTTCATTTCATAATCTTTTTAAGTACAAAGTTTTGAGGAAAGCAAAAACCTGCCTGCGGCAGTACAGAGTATCCTACCTACCAACCAGAAAGGAAAAGTACAAGAAGAAAAATAACAAAATCCGCATCCATGTCGAGCACTCCGGGGGGCCATCAGTCGGTCCTAGTCCTCTTCCTGGACGAGGGTCCAGGAGCATCATCAGCATCGTCGTCAGAGCCCGAGCTAGTGTCGCCTTCGGTCTCCTTCTCTGATGACTCTGACTCCGCCTCTACCTCCGCCTCTGAATCCTCGTCATCATCATCCGGGACTGGAGCTCGCGAGCTACTCCCGACATGAGTGCGCCCCGCCTTCGCGCGGGGGAATGCTCTGCCCTCCTCGTCTCTCCCTCGAGCCGGGACGGAAGGTCCAGCTGGGGCACCTCCTGCCATGGGAATCTGGAAAGGGGGCTGGAAAAGTACACAAAAGGGAAATGCATCAGTATACTGTGGACAGTTTATCAATGCAGAATGCAGTGTATGAGTACAGTATGAGAATACCGTGAGCAGCTTATCAATGCAGAATGCAGTGTATGAGTACAGTATGAGAATGCCGTGAGCAGTTTATCAGTGCAGAATGCAGTATATGAGTACAGTATGAGAATGCCGTGGGCAGTTTATCAATGCAGAATGCAGTGTATGAGTACAGTGAGAGAATGTCGTGAGCAGTTTATCAGTGCAGAATGCAGTGTGTGAGTACAGTGTGTAAATGCCGTGAGCAGTTTGTCAGTACAGAGTACAGTGCAGAATGCAGTGTATGCAGTGTATCAGATGCTGTGAGATCAGTGTATCAGGTGTTGTGCCATGCATCAGATTATGTGAAGCAGGGTGTGAATGGTTTGAGGCCAGTGTCAGAAGAACATACCGGGATGCTGTAAAGGGCCAGGAGATCAAAAGTCCGCTGAAACATCCCCATCATGGAGGCATTCATCGCCAATGACTGACGGGTGTACTCAGAAGAGGCCTGCAAGAGTATCAGATGCATCAATATTCTGTGGAATATTAAATAAACTGAAATGAAATGACTGTACAAAATGCAGTAGTACATACTGGAGGTAAGTCGGGGACATCGATGAACTCATGACCAGCTGGTGGAGGGGCGAAGGGGATCTGATAGGTCGCCCCACCCTGCCCCCGGAAAGTCAGTGCAGTAGGCAGGGGGGGCCAGCCAGCTCCCCGTCCTCCCTGAACTCCGCTCCTGCCACGGACTCGGGCCCTCCTCGCAGCCCCTGCTCCAGCTCCAGCTCTCGCCCCAGCCGCTGGCGCCACCGGCCTGGATCCCTCTGCTCGACGGCCGCCACTCAGAGGTCGCATCAGGTACGTCTGCACGTACTCTCGGTAGTCGCCAATGCCTCTGAAGCCGGCCTCCTCCCAGCCAACGGTGTAATCGTCCATCTGCTCGGTCGTGAGCCTCTCGGTCTCCCTCATGTCCTCAGGAGGGTGAACCGGGACTATCTGCTCAGGTAATCCTAGGGTCTGGCGTAGGAAACGCTCCCCCAGGTACCAAGCCCGACAGACCGGGCCCTCCAGCAAGATCCGGAAACGCGAGGTCTCCTCTGCACCGGCAAACCGATCCCGCGTCGCCGCCGGCAACGGAGCCCACGGTCGCCAGGTGATCTGAAAGTAACAGACAGTTTGTTATCTACTATTTTTTTGAAATATGCAGTGGAAAAGCGAAGCTTAAATGAACTGTAAGTAAAACATACCTCGGCAGGGGTAATGGTGTCGAAGTATCGGCGGAAGAAGCCGAATGTCTCTCGTGGCCGCCGGGTGCATCTCCCGTCAAAGCGGCGTGAAAAGGGGACGACCAGAGGCGTCTCTGTAACAGGCACGGGAGCAAGCCTAGGGAAGTAGGCGTAAACCCACAACTGCAAGATAAATATCAGTGCATTTATCAGATGAAGCAGAATACAGAATAAAGCAGAAAAGGCAGAGCCGTGTGTTGTGTAGTGTATTGTGTACAGTGTACAGTGTGAGCAGTGTACAGTCAGTGGGAAGTAGAACGTATGTGTGTGCCGTGTGTGCAGTATACAGCAGGTATAAAGCAGACTACAGTGTGTGCAGTGTACAGAGTATGGAAAGCAGAAAGCAGAAATGTAAAAGTGGAGAAGAAATGTACCTCCCAAGCCCGCTAATAGCCTCCGAGCAGCTGGCCGCTGCCGCGGGAAGCCGAGCTCATGTATCCATAGAGGGTGGCCAGAGCGGCGCCACCCCAGTCATAGTGCAGGATGTCCCGGACGTCCACCAGTGCGCTGAGAAGGCAGAGAGGCACGGTGTTCGCCCGGTCGGCGAAGATAGTCGTCCCAAACAGGAACATGAGGAAGCCGCGAGCATACCTCTCCACGTCCTCCTGAGTCATTTGCACCTCCTCCTCCAACACGGGCTGGACCCTAAACTGGACCTCGAACCAGGAGTACCGCACAAAACCTGGACGAGCTAGGGGCGGCGCCTCCCCGAGTAGATGGACCTGAGTGGCGGTCCACTCATCCATGTCGATATCAAAAGGGATCGGATCACCCCCTACCCCGATGCCTGTGAGCATCGAGAAATCATAAGGGGTCATCGTCATGTCCCCTGCTGCAGAGAAGTGAAACGAATCGGTGGTGTCCCACCACCTCTCCGCCAGAGCGGCAAGGAGAGGTCTGCAGGTAGAAAGCCTGGAGAGTCCTCGGCAGAAGGCGCCGAAGCCCGCTCGATCTACTATACGTCGGACTGCATCAGGGAGCTCGTCGTACCACTCCCGAGCACCAGTGTTCCCATACCCGCGGATGGTATGGGAATCATCCTGTAAACAGAAAATAACAAATTGCAAGACAACATTCAAAATGCAGTTTTGAGAAGCATACAGATATGACGTGTGTGCAAGTTTAACAGATTTAGACAAATACCGGGTGCCGGTGTGCTTACAGTGAACTACAACGTGTGATGTGTCAGCATGGTTGGGTGGTTCAGAGTAGGTATAGCATGCGTGCAGGTTTAACAAGTTTGAACAAGTGCCGGGTGCCGGTGGGCTTACAGTGAACTACAACGTGTGATGTGTCAACGTGTTCGGGTGGTTCAGTACAGTATAGCATGTGTGTGTAGTTTGACAGATTTAAGCAAATGCTGGGTACCAGTGTGTTTGCAGTGAAATGCAGTGTGCGCTGTGTGTTTGAGTGATTCAGGGTTAGTGCAGTGTGTGTGCATGTGCCAGTCTCAAGCAGATATCAGTTGCATGTATGATTACAGTCAACTACGGTGTATAGCATGCCAGACTAAAGCAGTTAAAGAGTACAACTAGCTATGACAGTTTTTGTATCCTACATTACGGAAAGTAAAGCAGAAGAAAGAGAGTTACCTCGGAAGCGCCGAAGGAAAGGTGGGAGGTAGGCTCGTGCAGTAGTAGCTCAGGTGGCACGTGCCTCTCGAAGCTCCGAAACTGGCGGAGTCTGTCGGGTGGTAGAACATGGATCGCTGGCCGGTAGGTCGCCGGGTCGAACGGGCGCTCGCTCAATGGTAGAAGCTCGACCCCGGGATCCATCTCGAGGTCCGGGGGAGTCCCGCCACGTGAAATGTCGTCCGCCATATCGAAAATGATGAGAAAATGGCCGGAGGAAGGAAAACCGGGCCGGAATACGAAGAGTCAACCGAAAAGTCAACTCCCGAGAGGGTCGGAAATGGTCGGGAAGGCCGGAATGTGAAAAGGCACGAAAATGAAGAGGAAAGCAAGGGGAACAAACCCCAAAAAGGCAGGAAAGCCAAATGAGGCACCGAAACGAAGTTTTGTTTGGTTGAAAATGTCCAAAACGCGAAGAAAATCGCGAATCCGACGACGAAACGGGCGTAGAACGCGAAGAAACGGAGAAACGGGGAGAGAAAAACACCCTAGAGAGAGAGGGTGAGAGTTTTCGGCGGTGGGAAAGTGAATAATTAGGGTTTGGAACCCTATTTTAAAACACCCGAAGTGAAAAGTCGAAACTGCCCCGAATCAGCAACTTTTTGCCGGTCGGCAATATTTTGTGCCGGCCGGCAGTATTTTGTGCCGATGGACTTGTTTTGCAGCCGGTGGACAGCCGGTGACCTCCCCTCTTGGCCGGTGATGTTCCCACAACCTTGTTTAGGCCATATGAGGAGTTTTTGGTCTTCATAGCTCAAGAAAGTGCAAGAAAGTGCATCTCCGATGCTCAACCGGCCTCCGTTTTGACTTCGGACCGCGTCTGCCGTGCGTAGCACTCCAACTCGTGCAAGGTTGTATCCTTTAGTATCCCTTTTGCCTCTTAAGAGATCCAAAAAGTTGCCCCGTGTGCGTTGCACGCGTTCATCGCACTTTCTCGGTGCATCACATCGCGCTGTCATGCGCCTCACAGTTGCATTGTCTTGCATACTACATGTGTTGTAACACGCACCCCTTGCATTGTCATGCACATCTCTCATGCATTGTCATTGCATTTATATTCCATGCATTGTCATGCATTCCGAAACACGTGCGTTGTTACGCATTTGAGTCCATCTACATCCCGTGCGGCATACGTGTCACACTGGGCATCTTTTTGCACCCTATGAGGCATGCGTGTCTCATTTGTATCACTTTGCATCTTATGAGGCATACATGTCTCATTTGCCTCATTTGCATCGGCACGTGTGCCCCATTCCCTTTGGCGCATGTGCCCCATTTGCATCGGCACGTGCACCTCATTTGCATAGAACATGCATTCACTCGCACTGTTTTGTGCATTTCAAATCTCGCGCTGTTTTGCGCATCGCACTGTTTTGTGCATTGCATTTCAATCGCGCTGTTTAGCGCATCGCACTGTTTTGTGCATTTCAAATCAATCGCACTGTTTTGTGCATTTCAAAATCAATCGCGCTGTTTTGCGCATCGTACTGTTTTGTGCAGTTTATCAATCGCGCTGTTTTGCGCATCGCACTGTTTTGTGCATTCACTTTGCATCGCACTGTCTTGTGCAACACATGGTCTGGCGAGACCTTAAATGCGCATGGTCTGGCGAGACCTTAAATGCGCATGGTCTAGGAGACCCTAAATCCTCTGAAGGTGCAAGTCCTTCGGTGTTTGTCGTGCCCGAACGACTTCTTCGCATCATACATTTTTAAGCCGCGTGTTGTCGCGCATTCCATGCAACATGCATTTCATGCATCATTTGCATTTCAAAAACAAAAAACAACAAAAAAAATGCATTGTCATGCATACATTTTGCATCCCGGTCTAGGAGACCTTAAATCCTCTGAAGGTGCAATTCCTTTGGTGTTTGTCGTGCCCGAACGACTTTCGGTGGTCTGGTAAAGCCACCCGCCTATGTTTGCAGTGAGTTCCTGGAAGACCAACTGGGACGGTGAAAACTAGAGTTCGAATGGCTTATGCCTAGAACGCAAAGGTTCGGGAGTTCCGAGACTAGAGTTTGGTTTAAATACCCAGGGGTGTACCCTCGGCTTGAAATCTGTATGGAAGCCCCATAGATTGAGGCAGCATGTCTGCGCCTCAGTTCTGGATACTGAACCAACCTAGTATATCGCCCTATTGGTAAGATAGGGAAAACTGCAATCATAATCATTGCATCATAGTGCATTGTCATGCATTTCCATTGTAGCTTGCATGCATCCATTGCATTTTCCCCAGTAGGTCGCATCATACTGCATTGTCATGCATTTTTGTAAATATCCATTCCATTGCATATTTGTAGATATTGCATTGTAGTTTGCATGCATTCATTGCATCGCCTTCCGCCTATGGCTTGCGCCTTTCCAGGTTGAGCTTGGTCCGGTATGTGCCCTTACTTTTCATGTTAAAACACAGTTCTGCATGTGTATCGCGCCGATTCCACGCTGGTATGTTGGTTTGAGGGTTGCGGCACCTTTTCTGTGTTACACATGGCTCGTATGCGTACATGCTTTTCCTAGGCAAGATTTGGTTTGGCCTGCGTGCCATATCCATTGCATTCTAGATTGCATGCATTCATTGCATCACTTCCATCTATGGCTTGCGCCTTTCCATGTTGAGCTTGGTCTGGTATGTGCCCATACTTCTCGTGTCGAAACATAGTTCAGTAGACCGTTCTATGTTAAACATGGCCTGTATGCATACATGCCTTTTCTAGGCAAGATTTGGTTTGGCCCGCGTGCCATATCCATTGCCATCATCCTAGCATATCCATATATATTACATTGTAGTGTAATTTTTGCATCCGGCATTAGGATCATAGTCCTTTCTCCAGCGGGTCGTTTCCCCACTTGTGTCAATTCCACCCAATACTTGTTCTTGCGTCTGTCTACAATGCTCATAGTTCAGTTGACCGTTCTATGGTAGACAGACTTGTTACCTCCATCAATCTATTTGACATAGGTGTGGTTTCGAACCGCTCGTGATTGGATCGTGATTCAATTGCTTTGCATGTAGCTTGCATTGTTTCAATTACATTGCATCTTCATTTGCATTGTTTATACATTGTTTTGTATATATTGCATATCGTTTTGCATTGTCATGCATGTTGCTAACAACATCGTACCTGTTAAGTTGTTTTCTTTACAGGCACGATATCGTATGTACGGTTCATTTGCAGCTGGTGGAACCAGACGAGCCACACAGGTATTGTATCCTCCGAGTGAGACGTATCGAGAATTGTATAATTCTCTTACATCCTTTCTGCATTGTAGTGTAGTTTGGTGTATGCTAGCTTAAAATTGTCGCATGTATGCTTCATTACAGCTTTCTTTGCAAGATCATAAGTTATGCTCGGCTTCGTGCATTGTCTTGCATTTTGCCCCTGCCTCCGGGCGCATACCTTGTTTGTCTTGCATGTTTGTCTAAGTCTTCGGCCTTGTCAAAAATGGGTCGTCTCTGGGCTTTGACATTCACTCCCGTCATTGTTATGACTTTCGAGTTCTGTCAAAGAGGGGCAACTGTAGACACCCCATTTTTGACCGTCCTCAAGACTTGGACGTCACCGTTTGAACACTCGGTGATCATCCATGTTTGTGTTCGTTTGGAGTTCCCGGAGGTCTCGGCTACGCGCCTTGCCTCAGGATCTCCGAACTCGACCGTTTAGTGTCTGGTTTTGCACCAAACACTTGTGTTTTGCCTTTGAGAGGCAGGGTAGGGCTTGTGGACCATCCCCACCCACCACCGGTAGTGGCTAGAGGTCACCGGCTGGTTTTTGATGCCACCGGCAATGTAGTTTGCCGGTCGGCACTGTTTAGTGCTGGTCGGCACTTTTTAGTGCCGGTCGGCACTCTTTTTGGCCAAAATGACATTTTTGGCCGACCGGCTACTGTGCATCTACTTTTGCAGATATTTTAAGACAACTGTCTTGCTTTTGCTCCCCTCCATACATCTCCCTCTTATGAAGCTTGTCTTGTAAGCTTTACAAGACAAGAAGCTTCTATAAAGAGAAGAGCTCTCTCTTGTTGCTGGGGTTGGAGACTTGAAACACTTGAGAGATATTTAGACAGCCATTTTTAGGGTTTTAAGTTCTAGGGTTAGAATCCATACACCTTCCATCTCTATATCTCCCTCTTTTGTGTGTTTTAGTGTGTTTGTGTCTTACTATTGCACACAAACACATAGTGTTTCACCTTCCTTTAGCTACTGAGGTTCTAAAAGGTTGTTCTTGGTGTTCTTGAGTGGTTTTGAGCTTGAAGAACCAGCTGGTCCACCATTTGTGAAGAAAGTCTTCAAGGGTAACAATTTTGACTTTATATTCCTCATTTTTGCATTGATTTTCTACCTATCTTAGAGCTGTTTTTGTGCTTATTGTATAACATAAAAAAGTTCTATTTTTAAGCCCTCTTGGTTGTTTGTTAAGAGTGTTTTGTGGTTTGGGTAAGTTTGAACACCCTTAGGCCTTGAAAGGCCTCATTTTGTGCTATTTTGTGCTAGTTTCGAGACTTTGGTGTTTGGGCCTCTTCACCACTGAAATCTTGAGGGATTTCAGTGGTGGAGATGGTGCCTTGAAGTCTCCAAAAGGAGAGGGCCACCCCCTCTCCTTGTTGTCCTTGAAAAGGACCATTTTGGCCTCTTGAGGGAGCACCATGTTAAAGTGTGTATTGACCATGTCTTGGCTGCTTTTTGTGCTTAATATGTCATATTATGCCTCTGTTTTTATTTGGTTTTGGTACCCATGCATGCTTAGCATACCTACCATGTAATGCCATGATATTGCCTCAATGTGCTTTAGGTTGTTAGCCCTTGTTAGAGCATGTTTTAGGTTTAGATTTGTGAAGGTTTTGTGCCTATTTCGCCATGTTTTAGGTCTGTCCATAAGTGTTTGGGTCGGATTTGGCATGCTTAGTATAGCTCCTTTGCATTCCGGCTTGTTGGCCTAGAGTATGTGCATGTATAGCATGACATCTTTGCATCGATTTGGTGATTTGGGGCCACCCTACATGTTATTTCAGTCCCATTTTCATGCCCATGTGTTTGCCTTGAATGCTTCTTTAATGCTCTGAAAGCATGTGTGGCATGTTCTATGTTTTGGCCATAGTGCATGCTTTGAAATTGAGCCCCTTAGATGCTATCTAGGGGATCCCCTTTGCATGTTCTAGGGCTGCCTTGAACCTATTTTAAGTCCCCTTAGCCTTGTGAGGCTTGGTTGGCTTAGCCATGGTTCAAGTCACCTTGACTTGCTTCAAGTACTTGGGCCATTTATGCATGCTTTGCTTGTTTTGTTTGCTTGGTTTGAAACCATCCTAACATGATTTTCAATGCTTATAATGCATGCTAATTAGTCCATGATTCCTTCTTTCAAATGTGTTTGAGAGTTGTTCAATTTGTGCCTAAGTGTTGGCCTTTCAACATATGTATGTGTGCATGTGTATTTGGTCCCTCATTATAGCACTTTGGCCCTTGTTTTAGGCCTTATTAGAGCTGCCTAAACCATGCTTAAGTCCACCTTGATATTGATTGGCATTGCCTCATGTTTGTTTGTATGCTTGCATAAGTTTGTTGCCATGCCATGTTGCATCCTTAGCTTGTGTGCCTAGGTTGCATTGCATCTTGCATGCATGCCTTATTCCTTGACTTGGTGATAGGAATTGGGCCTTGTTTGTTTGATTGGTTTGCATTTCATTTGACATGAAAATTGCACACTTGATTCCTTGGGCCATCATGCATGGAAATGCGTGATTGGTGGTCCGAAAATCGAGGCACATGTCCTTTTGAGTCACAAACATGATAAGGGGCATGAGTGGTGCATACATGCTTTGAATTGTGCTGCCATGCTTTGCCTTGCCCTCTGTTGCTGTGAGTTGCAGGTTCTGCAGGCTTTCTTTGCCGACCGGCAGTGCCAAGTGCCGACCGGCAATATTTTATCTGCCGATGGCTTCACTTTGTGCCGGTGGCTAAACCATACTACCGGTGGAAATTCCATTCAGCCGGTGATGTCTCCCAGCATCCAAGGAAGTAGTCCTGAGGTTTTGGCAGCCTCCAGAGGAGTAAAGGAAGGAAAACAGAGGCAGCCTATGCATGGCGGCGCATTTCCGAGCGGGACCGGGCATGCATTGCATCGAGCCCTCCTCCCAAGGCGGTTTACTGTTTTTCTAGCTTTAGTTAGTTGCTTAGTTGATTAGGCAATTTGTAATATTTAATTAGCTTGCGTAGTTAATTATTTGCAATATTTATTCGGTCCCTCCGAGTGAGGGCAAATCTGTAATAAGTGTGCGTGAGTGGTGTGTATGTCTTCCAATCCCCACTTCTTTCTTCCCTTTTACTTACCTGCTTTGTTGGTTAGTAATAGGACATGTTTAATTTAGCATACCTTATGCTATGCATGCGTGCATTCATGCATTTGTACTGCATGCATTAGGCTCGGTACATCACGCTAACTACATTTGTACTTCAATTTTAAATTGAATACGTGCATCAATTGATCGCATCTCATATACCATGCTTAGGTTAGCCGAGCCTACTTCGATTGCATCCTGTATGCGTTGCATTAGGCAATTTAACATGAACTAGGACATGCATGTTTGCTAACCAGTTTATTGTTTTGGCACGGAGTACGATGTAAGTATTTCCGCTTTAGCATATCGCATGAGTGTGAATGTTGCCATGATAGCATGCTTAACATGTGGCTAGATGCTTATGTGTTATAAACTGCTTGGATGCCTGCGAGTGAAGGTTGGATTGTTTGAGTTGGAAAAACTCGTTGAGATCCGTGTTTTAGCCTGCTTGCGAGTAGCAAATTCCAAAGCACTTTTTAAAACAAACGGATATGCAATGCTTATTTCCAAATTAGGCAATCTAGTCTATACTTGTTTGCTGCGCGCATAACATAGTAATTCTAGGCTAATAATTGGTATAAGAACACATAACGTTTTTCAAAAACAGATATCACGGTTAGTAGAGGCCGGTCTTCGGACCGGGCGAAAGGGAGTGCTCATAGCTGACCTTCCCCGATCGTACCCAAGCTCCCGAGCCGAGACAACTCCGGTGATGACGGACATGTGGCCTTCGGCACCGAGTCAGGGTTTCCTAAATTCTCCCATTTTAAAATATTTAGGTGGCGACTCTGTATCTGGCAAAGCAGTCCATGTTTGGCACTACTTTTTCAAAAATCTGTTTCTCAAAACGATTTGCCAGATTTGGACTCTTTGGTTCAGATTTAGAACCGCGACACAAATCGAGTCCGAACTGTAGCGTGAGGTCCCCCGCGGACTTGTTACAGCCCGCTCGAGCGGACCACCTAAAAACTGGGCAACAAGAATTTGAAACCAAGGCCTAACCAACCTGTAACAACCCTGCCCAACACATCCTAAAACTCAATCAAGTGGAATTAAAGGATGACAACAAGATAGATACAACTACCAACTTCACAGAACCGAGTCCGGAATGCAACAGAACAGTAAAGGGACAACCGGGATCGCTATAACTATTGATTTGCAATTTTCTTATTAATTTTTAGATTTTATTATCGATTTTTCTATCAATGGTTTTACTTTGAAAAGTGGAGAGACGAGTTGACTTTTTGTTATTCGTTTTAAATTCTCAAAAGATGTACAAGTGATTTGGAAAAAAAACATTTGACTGCTATGTATGTATGGTTGCTACTTTTTGTAAGGTTGCTATTTTTCATACAGGTGATTGAGTATTTTTCATGGATGTACAAGTGATTTAGTAATTTCATGGATGTACAAGTGATTTAGTATTGCTCAAAAAATGTACAAGTGATTTAGTATTAATCAAAAAATATTATTGATTGCTCAATGACCCAATGTCTAGCTTTATATTGAACTGCCTATGTATATTAGTTGTTTCTCAACTTAATTAGTTATATCTGAAAGTTTGCATAACATTTGTAGATTTTTGGTTGATGTCAGATTGTGTTAGAAGTACATATTTCTCATGTCATATTGTTTGTAGGCAAGTTAAATTATTATTATTTTTTCGATATTTTTCTCACGTAGTTTCAGGTTTATAATTTGCAAAGAACTATTATAATGTGATTTGCAGCAGTAGCACCAGCATGTGTACATTACTTGGTATTTAAATTAATTTTTTTAGATTGCAGAGCACTGGTTGGTGTGCATTTCAATTTTCATTTTCTTAGATTGCAGAGCAATAGCTGGTGTGCGTTGGTTGTTATTTATTTTTAATTTATTTTTTTTAATTGCAGAATACTGGCTGGTGTGCATTGTTTGGTGTAATTTAATATAGAGTGTTCATTTTATTTTATTTCTATTACTCAATTTAAGTTTTCACTCATAATTCATGGACTATTTCTTCATCACTGTTGAAGACATGGTGAAGATATTGAAAAGAAACAGAGTAAGAAAAAAGATAGTGGTCGGTTTTCTTAATTGTGTTGCGCATTCAAATTCTTGGCCACTATCACATCTTTATTTATTTTATGTGCTATTCAAATTGTGTTGATATATTATTATTATTTTTCAATAGGAATGCAAAATGTGTTGATATATTATTATTTTTTTCAATGGGAATGCAAAAAAAATATGTGAAAGACAGACCCTGCAAAGGACTGATGGCTACTTCTTTCTACCGACAGATTGCTTGGATTGTTAATGGTATTTATTTATTATTTATTATTTATTATTTAGTAAAGTACATAAAATATCTCAGATTGTTTAGATTGAAAACATGCAAATAGTTTAGATTGAAAATAAATCAAAAATTTAATATTTAAATTTATAAAATTAAAAACTCAATAGTTTATTTTGTTACAAGTATTAAATTTTAAGTTTTTTTTTTTGGTTAATTTTTCCTAAATTGTAATGATACCGACAATTATTCAAACAAAATTGGCTTATGTGTGGTGGTAGCATACACTATTTCTAATATATTCATGTTCCCCATGATTAATTAAATGTTGAGGATGCATTAAATTAATTAATTAATTGACATTATACGTAGAAATTATAACTACATTTTAATCCCTTCCCTTCTCTCTCTGTCGGGCTGTGTGTTTTTTTAATTGTTGCGATTTCTGATACTGTTTGGTTAATTTAAGGTTTTTTTTTTTTTGAGTTCATCGTGTCCTGCCTCTCTCTGTCGGCTGTGTCTATTTTTTAATTGTATCTACATATGAATTATTGCGATTTCTGATGCTGTTTGGTTAATTTTAGGGGTTTTTTGGAGTTCATCGTGAAATTCGATTATGTTCAATTGGATGTTGTTGTTATTGTTGTTGTTTATATTCACGTTATTGTGTGTACAAATTTTTTCCCTAAAAAAGTACCCATAAAGTACCTTCAATTTATAAATGTGGTTTCACACAATCATAGCACCTTCGATCTTCCTCGCCATTGCCTGACTTGGCTTGGAGAATGAGATTTAATTATTATGGTGTTAACCTCCCTCTGAAATTTCAACAATATATATATTTTTTTGAACAGGAAATTTTAACATTGTCGAGGAAGCATCATTGTATCAACGAAGTTTCGGTTCGGTTCTTATCCGCAAGACAGTGAGTCTTCACTCTCAATTTTTGGATTTGATGTTTTGATTTCAATAAATTTCTTGATTTCTAATTTATCTTATTTGAAATATTGCATTCCAGTATAAAAATTGTTAATATCTGTGTTTTACCAAAGAGAAAGGAAAGAAGTCACTGATTCCATTGTTTTTTTCAGCTATGTTAACTCACAATTTCATTATTCTTTTTTGTTCTCCTCAAAGACGTTCAGTTAATAGAATTGTACAGCATTTGAGGATAATAGAGTATTTAACAATTCCTCCAAATTTGAGTTCGAATTCACAAATGAGACACAACTCTTGATAAAACAATGTAACCAAGAACAATAAAATAGCTATACATCATCCACAAAATAAAAATTCAATGATATGATCAAATTTTTTTTAATATGATATCACCGTTATATTAAATTTTTTTTTTTTTAACGTCCAATACCCATTTACAAATGAGTAATAGTGTGATAAGTAAATTTGTTTATCTTATCATCATCTTTACATTAGTGGAATGGATCCCAATCATTAATTCAATTTGTTTTTATGGGATGATAGATAGTGGTATCATGGCTCAGCACATATTGTTTTATAGTTTGGCAACTTAATTTTAATAGGACTTCTAATATAATATATGGAGCATCCTTACGGTAATTTTTTAGAATATTCTCTTAGTCATGGGGGAACCAAAATTTAAAGCTTAAATAAAAGAAAACTATCCATGCATTCTTCTTTAATTGAATTGTCATTTGTGCTTCTATTTTATTGCACTTTGATTTAAGAGAATTAGTTCCGTGATTGTATCCATAAATCCTATATCACATCTCTCTTGCTTGCTTTGTATCTTCAAGTGATTAACAGGTTTCATGATTTCATCATTGTAATGGTATTTTAAAGTGCATAGGTTTTTTTATTTCAAATTTAAAACTCTCTCTCTTTTCTCCCTTAGCTTTTGTTGTTTCGTTCTTTCCCCCATTAGAGCTCACTCCAGTAAGTTATTTCTCTTAGATTTTGTTGTTTCACTCCTCTCCTTCTTTCTCTCTCAGCTTTTGTTTCAGCTTTTAATGTTATGGTTTGGTGTGTTATTGTTCTTTTGGGACTCTCTTCTCCTGGATGATGAGTCCAGCAGGAAGTGGATTACGAGGGTGGGTTCCTCTGCTTATGGGACTGATCTCATTTCATGTTTGAGCTTTGAGAGCATCCCCTCTGTGAAATTTATATTTTAAAGTTGTCCTATTTTAAAGTTTCCCTTTTGTTTTTTTTAGCTATGTTAACTCACAATTGCATTATTCTTTTTTGTTTTCCTCATAGATGTTCGGTTCATAGAATTGTACAGCATTTGAGGATAATAGAGTATTTAACAATTCCTCCAAATTTGAGCTCGAATTCACAAATGAGACGCAACTGTCTCTTGATAAAACAATGTAACCAAGAACAATAAAATGGCTACATTATCCACAAAATAAAAATTCAATGATATAGTCAATTTTTTTTTTTTTTAACGTCCAATGCCCATTTACAAACAAGTAATAGTGTGATAAGTAAATTTGTTTATCTTATCATCATCTTTACATTAGTGGAATGGATCCTAATCATTAATTCAATTTGTTTTTATGGGATGATAGATAGTGGTATCATGGCTCAACACAACCCATATGTCGCACATATTGTTTTATAGTTTGGCAACTTAATTTTAATAGGAATTCTAATATAATATATGGAGCATCCTTACGGTAATTTTTTAGAATATCCTTTTAGTCATGGGGGAACCAAAATTTAAAGCTTAAATAAAAGAAAACTATCCATGCATTCTTCTTTAATTGAATTGTCATTTGTGCTTCTATTTTATTGCATTTTTCATTAGGTTGATTTAAGATAATTAGTTCCATGATTGTATCCATAAATCCTATATCACATCTCTCTTTCTTGCTTTGTATCTTCAAGTGATTAACAAATTTCTTGATTTCATCAGTGCAATGGTATTTTAAAGTGCATAGGTTTCTTGATTTCAAATTTAAAACTCTCTCTTTTCTCTCAGATTTTGTTGTTTCACTCCTCTTATTCTTTCTCTCTCATCTTTTGTTTCAGCTTTTAATGTTATGGTTTGGTGTGTTTTTGTTCTTTTGGGACTCTCTTCTCCTGGGTGATGAGTCCAGCGGGAAGTGGATTATGAGGGTAAGTTCCTCTGCTTATGGGACTGATCTCATTTCATGTTTGAGCTTTAAGAGCATCCCCTCCATGAAATTTATATTTTAAAGTTGCCCTTTTGTTCTCTATTCTATTAAAAATATGTAGAAATTCAAACATGTCTACAACTCCAGATACTGATTAATCTTTATTTTTCCTTCCCCCCCTTTCTACCTCTATTACATTAATTTTGTTTCCTAGCTCTTTGATTTACACATAATGATGAGAAGGTAGACCAATTGTAGCTCTTTTTATTTTTTAGATAACTAAATGAAGAATTCTGTTCAAAATCAAAATTACAGTGCTGATAGGAAGTTGACTAACTGGAATACAATGAGAAATTGAGCCTGGGCACAAAACACTTCTCCTGATGATGGTTTATCAGACAGACTTATGCCACTGGGACTCAAGTATGTGTTCCATCAGTGCAATGGTATTTTAAAGTGTGTAAGTTTCTTCATTTTTCATTCAAAAATTTTAAATATGATTCAAACTCCAAGGTTTATTTGGCAGCACAGCTCACATTGTTGTTCATTGTCGGTTTTCAAATAATTTCTTCTTCAATGTGTTTGTTTTTTTTATTTATTTAGTTGGCCTTCCATGCCTTTTGTATTAGCCACAACTGGTTGCATATAAAACGCTTGATAAAAAGATTCAGTTAGAAGGATCATTTGCTGACAGATGTATTATCATGTGTAACATGTCTCCTATTTGGAACTCTAGAACCTTTGTACACTTGAGAAAAGTCTAATATCTATATTCAAACATATTATTGTGATTTGTGAATAAGGTACTGCAAGTCCAAGGAAAAATCAAACACTAAATTTTCATTATTGATGAGTTCATTTTTTAACTTTCACATTTGATTCATTGTTTCTAGATTTATAGATGTTCATTTAGTTGATTTTTGTGTAGTTAGTTCAGTTTATTGTTATAGCAAATTTTGAAAATATTTCTCTCTTATATTTGGTTAGAATGGTTTAGATAATCCCAACTAAAAAGTTAAGGGTTGAGATTTTTTTCACTCTCTCACTGTTTCCATTTCTCTCTTCTTTCTCACCATACCTCTTCTATCTTCTATCGACTCTCACTCTTCTTTCCCTACACCTACAACGCTGTTGTTCATCCTAAGCCATCACCGACTCTGTCCGCCTCACATGTGCTTCCTCCGCATCCCCTTCTTTCCCTACTATTGATGTTGCCACCAGTGGCAAAGGATGCCTCTAAAACTTTTTTTTTTTTTTAATCTTTATCTAAAGAGTAGTATCCTTTTTCCCATTTGTTTTCTTTACAACATGCCTTTAGGCACGGACATACACTAAATTTTCTTTACACCGTGCCTTCCAAACAATGTATGATGCTAAATTTTCTTTAGGGAATTGACCTACAACACCTAAAATATTGTTCTGTTGCTATACATGGTGTAATTGGTATTGATTCTGCATTTGTATTTGTTGTATAGGTACTTTAACTCGTTACAGAGGGAATGCTTGTTTCCAATCCGATGTAAATATGGTCATTTTAGCACCAACTGGAAGTGGAAAAACAATACTTTTTGAGCTTTGCATTTTGAGACTGCTCTCAAGGCTCATCTCTACAGAGGGAAGATTTATTCACTTAAAAGGGAATGCTCAAAACAGTATGCTTTCTACAATTTTGTATATGAAAAAATTTTAGATGTTTGTCTAAACACTAAAAAGTTCAGAAGATTATTGATTTCACACCACCAGGACACCTACAGATGTTCTTTATTTCATTTACTTTGTATTGTTGGTTGGTTTTGGGAATAAACTCCTTATTTTGTGGAAGGAATTTTATTATTATTTGATTTATATACAGATATATAAATATATTTTTAGGGTCTATTATACCTTATTGTCTGACTGATGAGGTCTATTATGATTGTTAAATCCATAACTGCTTCAACAGTTGAAATCTTTTCCTGTATGCGTTTACATTTATCAGTGATTAGAAAAGGGTTGCATCTTACAAAACATTTACAGTAGTATTTAGTCCTTACATAGGCGTTTCAATGATTTTATATATCTGTTGTGTTACATAAGGTTTGAACAAAATATATATGGTCTCTCTGCACAATTAGTAAGTTGTACCTGGTTTCTTCTTATTTCCAAGTGGTGTAAATTGTGCTAGGAATACATTTTTTAAAATCTCATGTGACCTTGGTTTGTATGTTTTGTTTTGTGTTTACAATTTTTTATTAACTTGCTTAGCAAGGATGCTTTTATTTTTAATGTTTGCACTGATATAAAGTTCATACTTTAGAGTCATAAATTTTTTTAATAAAAATGAAATGTTTATGATTGCGTTACTTGCCGTATTTTAAATAGTTGATTGGGAATTGTTTATTTTCAAAATATACAACTAAAAATATTTTTCAAGTTTTTTTAATAAAAAATCTTTTCAAAACTAACCAGACCTTTTTCATATTTTGACTTCAAATTTTTAGCAACAAATGGGATAAATTACCTTTTAACCCAATAATTTTATATTTAATTACAATTTGATCTCATCATTATTTGCACCGTGCCTTTAGGCACGGGCATACACTAGCATATTGATATAATAAAATAGAGTTTATGAACAATTTAAGAACATTGGTGGAGAAGCCCATGGAAAATTTCATATACTAATGGTTCGTTTAGAATGTGGGTTGATTTTTTGATTATTTTAGTTTGGGTTAAAAAGATTCATTTGGGATAAGTTTTTTTTGGCTTTTTTGATTTTTGTGAGAGAAAAAATAAAATAGTTATGGTTTGAATGTGATGTTTTGTCTTATTGGGTTAAAAAAACTTATTTTGTCTTTTTATGGTTAAAATAGGCAAAATGTCAAAAAGTCTAGCATGCCAAACGAAGGCTTTGTTTGGTTGGACAAAAATATTTTTGAGAATATATTTCACAATTTCTAGTGTTTGGGTCCATATTAACTCTTTTTTACTATTTTAGAGCTGGCAATTCAATCCTAAACTTGTTAATCAGCCCAAATCTGCCCATAATAAATGGGTTTGGATAATTTTATTTATGTAAATGGAATGTATTTGGGTTATTACAAATATACTTGTTTATTTGGGCTTAAATGGGTTGAGTATGGGTTGTTTTGGAAAGTTGGTTAAAAATTAATTTTTTAACTTTATTTATTTATTTTTTTAGAAATATATAAAAAAATTGAGAGATGATATGATCAAAAATAGATTAAAAAGCTGACTTTTGAACTTTAGCCATCTTCCCAACAAGGCCTAAGTTAACTCATTGGACACACAACTAAAAAAGGTAATAACCCCTCAATTCCATTGCTTGCGTCCTGAGTTGAACCAAAGAGAGACCGTATCCGACCCACCCATATCCAACCCTCTATTTAAATTGATGATTTTGGGCTAACACTCTTTTGATCTGTTACCTATTTAAACCTACCCAAACACGCCCATTTGCCTCCTCTAGACTATTTTGATTATGGCAATATTTTTAGATCTTGGTACGGAGAATTTTTACTTAAAACAGTTAAATCAAGATATAACTTGAAATCTTTATTCAACAGCAAACAGAAACATGAACAGTCATCAGTCTGCCTTCTCGATCTTTCACCTCAGTTCTATCGTCCATTCAGAGGGTTATTTCTGTGGAGATGATTGATTCACTGACTCGACTGGTTTCCCATGCAGAAATCAAAACTGCTGCCTTTCAATTGGGACCTTTGAAAGCACCTGGACCTAATGGTCACTCTGGTATTTTTTTCCAAACTTATTGGGAGGTGGTGGGCGATGATGTTTGCTCAGCGATTCATAGTTTTTTTGCCAATGGTCATATATTGAGGGAATTAAACTACACTAACTTGGTTTTCATTCCCAAAGTGCCTAATCCAGAAAAGCTTACCCATTTTCGGGCCATTAGCTTGTGTAACTTCACCCTCAAAATCATTTCCAAAATTTTTGCCAATCGTTTGCAATCAATCTTGAAACAAGTGATATCCCCGCAACAATCTGCGTTTGTGCCAGGGCATTTGATCCAAGACAACATTTTAGTAGCCCATGAAGCCTTCCACCATCTAAAGCTGAAGAAGAGGGGCACCGATCATGAGATTGCAATCAAGCTTGATTTCAATAAGGCTTATGATTGCATCCAATGGGACTTTTTAGAGGCTCTTCTTATTAAAATAGGGTTTAGCTCGATTTGGATTCAGTGGATTATGGAAGTGCTGAGTACTTGTAACAACCCCGATCCCTGATTAACGTTAAGCTATGATTAAATATGTTTAATTGGCAATAAAGAAGAAATCTTGAAATTGATTACATGTGTGCATTGCATTATGGTATATATCTGTTCAATGTGGAAAAATTTGTTTATGTTTTTATAGCGATCCTGGTATTCCCTGTTGTTGTTTAACTGTAGTCCGAACACGGTTCCGTAGATTCGTTGTTGTCTTATACTCTTTCTACCCCTTTCCCTTTATTGTTCGAGTTTTGGGTTGTGTTGGGCAAGTAGGGAATAAGTTGGTTGTGTTTTAAAACGTAAATTCCTTGCCCAGTTTCTGGTCCCTCCGCTCGAGCGGCGCTTTTGACGCTCGAGCGGGACTCTGTCGTTGCTTGTCCGCTCGAGCGGGGGTGTTGGCGCTCGAGCAGGGAAATCACCCATCCAGTATTTCGTCTGCAGTGGTAGACGCTCGAGCGGGGGATTGGCCGCTCGAGCGGGAGTTTGTGTCTGACGCTCGAGCGGGGAGTTTGACGCTCGAGCGGGAACCATGTCTGTAAAAGTTCTGGGAGCGTGCGTCTGCCGCTCGAGCGGGGGATTGGACGCTCGAGCGGGGATCTGTGAGTGACGCTCGAGCGGGGTGTTCGACGCTCGAGCGGGGCGACTTTTATATAAAGTCAAGATCCGACCCTTTTGTTCACTTTTCAACATCCTTTCTCTCTCTTACTTTTCCAAAAAGCTATTTTGAGAGTTCCTCTCACTAAAACCCTAACTTCTCTCTTAGGATTGATCTAGTAGGAGTTGTTTTCTCACCTTGGGCCTTTACAAAAGTTGTGTTGATCGTCGAGAGCTATCTTTTAATCTGAAAATTTCAGGATTTGGAGCATTTCCGTTTCTTCATCTCCTTCGTTGAGCCCCATCATTCGAGGTAGGGATAACCTACTCCATCTTATGAGCTTTGTCTTTGAATTTTAGCATATTGATATGTTGGAGGTTGTTGGGTTATTTTGAGAAAGTTTGGGCCTTTGTGTAATTTTACAAAAGTTGGGGTTTTAAATATATAAACCTATATGCATGTTAGGCATAGACAAATGAGATTAATGTTGGGACATTGATGGAAATGGAACCTTAGGGTTGTCTTGTGAATTATGGTAATTTTCCCTAATTGGTTTAATTAATTAACGCATATAATTAATTGAAGAAAACGAGGGATTGAATTGAGAATGTTGAAATTGGGAGTGTATGGGACTAAAGAGTGTAGTCGAATCTTTTATTGCTCATCAAGTTTAAATGTTGATATATTATCCATTTGTGCATTTATTTCCTGCTTAGAAATAATTGCTTTGGGCTACCAGTGGAGGGTAGTGTTGATTGTTGTAGACAATGCATGAGGATTAGGCAAACTAAAACTAATCGATTGGATGTGTCATAGAATATGACGGTTGATAAAATACACTAACTTTATGTGTTGGTTGATTGAGCATATGGCCAATGTGTTTATATGCATTATGTGTAGACAGTTGATAGGATACATTAACTTTATGTATTGATTGATTGTGTATGTGATTCTGTGTTTACTTGCATTACTTGTGTATGGGAGGAGATGGGGGATGTACTCTACGGTTTAGGGGAAGATGGGGGATGTACCTCTAAACCGGTTAATGGTTAAGGGAAGATGGGGGATGGACCCGGGGATGCAGCTCATATGCTCTCCCATTGTAGTGAAGATATAGCTCATATGTTTATCTGTTGAAGTGTTGATACAGCTCATATGCTTATCTGTTGTAGTATTGATATAGCTTATATGCTTATCTGTTGAAGTATTGATATAGCTCATATGCTTATCTATTGAAAAGTTTATTTGATTTGATATAACACCAAAATGTGTATCCACCTTGAATTTCGAAGGTGTTCTAGAGATGAACTATAATCTCATCAAATGTTTTGGCCAGAATACTGAGCCTTGTTTTCAAACTCAAAGTTGAATAAGAAATGGAAAGTGAATTGTATCATAAACCTGACTGTCATGAAATTTTAATAAGATGTAAATGGAAGTGTAAGTATTGACCATCTTTCAGTTGCTAATCTTTTAAGCATTGTTCATAGTCGGTTTAGTATATTTCTACTGGGTTGTGGCTCACCCTATATGGGAACATCATTTTCAGGTACAGGTAGCAACCACCTCTGAGGACATAGCTTGGGAGACTAGAGGCAGACATACTTTTGTTGCCTTATTTTCCTTGATTGTATTACATATAGATTCAAGCCAAGGACTTAATGTGTAATTAAGTTAGCACTCTCTTTTGTAACCAAGTGTTAACTTGGAAAGCTGTAAGCCCGTAGGGCATTTGCTTTTGTTGTAAACATGTAATACTTTTGTAGTGAAATACTCTGATGAATAGATGAATGTGGATCTTTTTGTATCAATGCATGTCTCTATATGGATGGGTTTAATGTTATTATTTTGAGGGCGTGACAACTTGGTATCAGAGCGTACCGGGTTCGAATACTTTAGGTACGTGGGAAGTAATTAGTATCACAATGGGTTTGTCTCGCTTGTTAGAGACTTAGACGTAATGTTATGTACTTATGTGATTATTTGGGTATGGAATGTAGTTTCTTGGATGTTGATTGGATCCTTGGGTTTCTGGGAGTCCTGTTGGAAAGGCACTTGATCAATGCTGTTTCTGACCGGAACTCTAGCAACGCCTCGGGACTATCATTATCCGAAAATGAAATTCGTAAATGCTTATGTGTTTATGTGCTTACGTGGAGTGAATTGCAGTTGTCCATGTATTAGGACGTAAGTGTTTAGCTTTGGCACATGTATGAGTGTGCTAACGTGTCTATGTTACTTTTACTAGGATGCCTAGGCGAGGAAGTTGTGATTTCCCTCCTTCCGCTCGGGAAGAGTTGCGGAAACAGTTTGTGGAGTTACGCCAAGGTACCACACCTTTGGTGCGGTTCGAAAGATGGTTTGCTAACCTGTCGAGGTTTGCTCCAGAATTGGTGGAGACGGAGGACTTGCGTTGTTTCGAGTTTGAGAGTAAGCTGCGTGACGACATCCGTGTAAGGATAGCGGGGTCTTGGCATAGAAGATATAATGTGCTTGTTGAGGCAGTTGCCCATGTGGAGATTACGGTGCTAGCAATGGGACAGGGTGGGGAGGGAGCCATCTCGACAACTCCCGTGACTCAGGGTGTTGGTAGGCCTTTTAAGAGGTAGAGAGGTTTAAACCCGCAACAGGGAGGTCGGGCTAGAACTACCCTTCTAGTGTCGGATTTGGGTTCGGAAGAACGTAAACAGAGGGGTGTCATTTGTTTCAAATGTGGTTTACTGGGCCACAAGGTTTCGGGTTGCCCACAGAGGAAGGGGGCAGGGTTAGAAGTTCAACCAGTAGTTGTACCACCAGGATCATCTAACCAGCTAGGTTTTGGGCCGATCAAATGCTCAGTGGGGAGGCAGTTGTTGGGGTCTTCATCAGCCCAGATTCTGAACCAATCTCGTGCTCAGGCACCGCCTACTTGTTGGATGTGTAATCAGCCGGGTCATATTCGACGTTTCTGTACTCAGTTGGGGGCTTCTTTAGGGGTTTTGCAACCTAGCCAGGCTCAGTTTCATTCGACTGGGCAGGAATAGTATTGTTTTGGGGGACTAGCAGGCCAGATTGTGAGGGCCTCAGTAGAGTCGAGTTCCCAAGCCCCAGTTGGGGAAGTTTGTAGTTGTTCTAGGTGTGGACAGAGGGGGCACGTTAGTAGTTCTTGTCCGTGGCCTGTAAGCTCGTAGGTTATCTTATGTTTGGGGATGACCAACTTCGGTGGTCCAGCAAGGGACGGTAGTAGTAGTAATACTGATGGGATGGTTTTGTTTTGACTAATCCGTTTTGTAATCAGTGGATTATTGTTTTGTGATCATTGGGTTCCGTTGTGTAGCCAATGTGTTTTGGGAATGTTGAAAAATCTATACTGTTTGTTTATCTATATATATACATATATGCTTTGTTTGTTAATTTCCCTGGAGTGGGTGAATTGGAGCATGTTGTAGCTCTAAAGTTTTATTAATGTATAAAGTTGCTGTAAAAAAAAATAAAAAAATAAAAAAATAAAAAAATAATTTTTTTTTGGTATTAATGCATTTTTTTTTTATGAGTGTGGCTTGATTTGGGAAAGATGAGGGCTGAGGAGCCATATTTTCAAAATTTGGAAGAACCACCGAGGGGTGCATGTCCCAGCCAAGGCAATCTTGCAGCGAGGACTGTTTTACTTGCCGAGTGTGTGGAATTTCATGGGTATTACCCATTTAAAATTTTGTGCGTGGTATAGATTTTGGTCTACTGTCGGGTGAACTCGAGAGGATGTGAAGTGTGCGATTAATACTAGATGTAGCACGTATTTAATATGGTGTCCTACGGGGGCATAGCGCATAATTTTGTTAAGGTTGGACTTGTACCTTCGTGGTAAGTAACGTTGCCGAGATTGCAGGTGTACTGATTGGCCGTTTTAAGTGAAGGGATGTTAGTCCCTATATAAGGTTGTGATTGTTGTATCGGGAGCGATGTGTTGTGGGTAGCTGGTATTATATCTCGGGCAGTAGTATAATGGGTGTCTCCCTAAGTTTTCAAATTCCTTTATTTGGATTGAATGTGATAGGTTCGTACCTTAGCACTGGTCAAGTCAGAGGATATTATCAGAAGGGTTAATTGGGTATATAGCCCGTGGTTAGAGTGTGACCCGTGGATGGAGTCACAGTGGTATGGTGTTTGCGGATGAAGATGTGGGTTAATGACGAGGGAGGCGAGGACTTTTACTCCTCTGGAAAGTTAGAAGAGTGAATCTTTGGAAGCCTTATCGGCGACTTGTAACGGTGTCGGGGTTTGGTTCATGATGGTTGCCTAGCGGTAGTGTTGACTAGTGGTTCAGCACGGAGGCCATGCCTCTTGATGGTACTCTCGAGATGAGTGACAAGTAAGATGTAGAGTAACGAGTGGACCCTATGAGTTATTTGGGGATTCGGTGTGGGAGTAAGAGGGCTTGCAAAATAAGGAGGTTTTGCCTAGTACGGTTGAATGTGTTAGATGTGATGGTTTCGAGAGTTGCGCGGTGTTGCCAAGACTATGTGAGAATGTTCGAGGGAATGTGAGATTTGTATCTCGAGTTAGTGGGAATGATACCTGTATGTTGGTTCGTGTTTTGGGCCTTGCTAGTTAGTGAGTCCGTGGTGACCCCATCGGTTGTATAGGGGTAGTGTTCGGATTGTGATTGGTTATCAAATTTTGGGTTTGGGTTGTGAGTGGATACCGGTAGCATTCTCTGAAGGAAGAATAGTTCATGTTCTAGAGTAATGAGTGTAGCGTTGGTCAAAGTGGTCCTTCGTGTTTAGGGTTGTTGTGATTAAGGTTGACCATGTTGGTCTTCAGTCAAGGAAGTGAGCAGGCTTGCTAGATAGTCATGGTGGGGGACGGTGATTTCCTTAGACGCAGTGTTGATGCGGTTCAATTTTAGGAGATCCGGTGAGATTCCAAAATTTGTGGTTTGTGTAGGGAACTCCGTACTTGGGGTTAGTAGTTTGAGTGGCACATTAGTGTGTGGATTACTGGGTGTAGAGTTTATTGAGTTGATTAGTCAGCTTGTCGGTATCGGGTTTTGGGTTGGCATTGGTCACCTTGAGTTTAGTCTCGTTTATTGTAGATTTTGTATGTTGATTATGGAAAACTGAAACTAATCGAACATGTTTTGTCATTGAATCTGGCGGTTGGAATAATACATCTTATATGTGTATTGATTGATCATTGTGAAGGATTGGCTTTTATACATTATGTATGTATGATGTTTTTTTTGATATTGATACAGCACTAAAATGTGTATCATTTGTGTATTAAAGGAAGGCGGGATGAAAATTGCAAAACCATGAATTTCTTATGCCTTATGTGTTGATAGTATGGTTGTTATTTCTATTAACTATCATTATAGAAATGTTGTGTTCCGTGTTGGTTGTGGCATCACTATGTGAGTGATGGTTGTTGATAGTGTTATTTTGGAAAGAAATGGAAAACAAAATTTTCCTAGTGTTTGGGGCCATCTAAATGCGTTGTTGAAAAGTTGATTTAATTCAAGGATTTTAAAGAATTTCAGATTAATCTTTTGGGCAAATAAACTGTGGATAACTCTGCGTTTTGGGTAACACCGTATTTGTGAAAAATGTTTACAAAGCTTTTGAGTTTTCGTATGGAAAATGCAAGATTTATTCCGGAACGTTCACGTTGAAAATTTAAACATCTTTGAGAAATGCCTCTTGAACAAGAAAATGTTTTCTTATTATCTACTCTAAAGATTTGCTTTGGTCGTGTTGTTGAGTAGTGACTTAGCTTAAAGCACTAGTCGGTTATTGGTAAATTGTTTCGGGGGAGGTTTGGTTTGTTGAGGCTTGCGTACCTAAGGTGTTGCCGTTTAGAACATGTTCCCTTGGTTAGTCTCTTCCATGGTAAGAATGAATCGAAGGTTTGTTTGAGAGTAATTTCTTTCCTTGGGGCTCAGGTGTTGAGTGCTCTGTGATCTGTTGGCCTTATGTTTAGGTGTCTCCTTAATTTCGGGGACGAAATTCTTTAAGGGGGGGGGGAGGTTATAGCGATCCCGGTATTCCCTGTTGTTGTTTAACTGTAGTCCAGACACGGTTCCGTAGATTCGTTGTTGTCTTATCCTCTTTCTACCCCTTTCCCTTTATTGTTCGAGCTTTGGGTTGTGTTGGACAAGTAGGGAATAAGTTGGTTGTGTTTTAAAACGTAAATTCCTTGCCCAATTTCTGGTCCCTCCGCTCGAGCAGCGCTTTTGACGCTCGAGGGGGACTCTGTCGTTGCTTGTCCGCTCGAGCGGGGGTGTTGGTGCTCGAGCGGGGAAATCACCCATCCAGTATTTCGTCTGCAGTGGTAGACGCTCGAGCGGGGGATTGGCCGCTCGAGCGGGAGTTTGTGTTTGACGCTCGAGCGGGGAGTTTGACGCTCGAGCGGGAACCATGTCTGTAAAAGTTCTGGGAGCGTGCGTCTGCCGCTCGAGCGGGGGATTAGACGCTCGAGCGGGGATCTGTGAGTGACGCTCGAGCGGGGTGTTCGACGCTCGAGCGGGGCGACTTTTATATAAAGTCGAGATCCGACCCTTTTGTTCACTTTTCAACATCCTTTCTCTCTCTTACTTTTCCAAAAAGCTATTTTGAGAGTTCCTCTCACTAAAACCCTAACTTCTCTCTTAGGATTGATCTAGTAGGAGTTGTTTTCTCACCTTGGTCCTTTACAAAAGTTGTGTTGATCGTCGAGGGCTATCTTTTAATCTAAAAATTTCGGGATTTGGAGCATTTCCGTTTCTTCATCTCCTTCGTTGAGCCCCATCATTCGAGGTAGGGATAACCTACTCCATCTTATGAGCTTTGTCTTTGAATTTTAGCATATTGATATGTTGGGGGTTGTTGGGTTATTTTGAGAAAGTTTGGGCCTTTATGTAATTTTACAAAAGTTGGGGTTTTAAATATATAAACCTATATGCATGTTAGGCATAGACAAATGAGATTAATGTTGGGACATTGATGGAAATGGAACCTTAGGGTTGTCTTGTGAATTATGGTAATTTTCCCTAATTGGTTTAATTAATTAACGCATATAATTAATTGAAGAAAACGAGGGATTGAATTGAGAATGTTGAAATTGGGAGTGTATGGGACTAAAGAGTGTAGTCGAATCTTTTATTGCTCATCAAGTTGAAATGTTGATATATTATCCATTTGTGCATTTATTTCCTGCTTAGAAATAATTGCTTTGGGCTACCAGTGGAGGGTAGTGTTGATTGTTGTAGACAATGCATGAGGATTAGGTAAACTAAAACTAATCGATTGGATGTGTCATAGAATATGACGGTTGATAAAATACACTAACTTTATGTGTTGGTTGATTGAGCATATGGCCAATGTGTTTATATGCATTATGTGTAGACAGTTGATAGGATACATTAACTTTATGTATTGATTGATTGTGTATGTGATTCTGTGTTTACTTGCATTACTTGTGTATGGGAGGAGATAGGGGATATACTCTACGGTTTAGGGGAAGATGGGGGATGTACCTCTAAACCGGTTAATGGTTAAGGGAAGATGGGGGATGGACCCGGGGATGCAGCTCATATGCTCTCCCATTGTAGTGAAGATATAGCTCATATGTTTATCTGTTGAAGTGTTGATACAGCTCATATGCTTATCTGTTGTAGTATTGATATAGCTCATATGCTTATCTATTGAAAAGTTTATTTGATTTGATATAACACCAAAATGTGTATCCACCTTGAATTTCGAAGGTGTTCTAGTGGTGAACTATAATCTCATCAAATGTTTTGGCCAGAATACTGAGCCTTGTTTTCAAACTCAAAGTTGAATAAGAAATGGAAAGCGAATTGTATCATAAACCTGACTGTCATGAAATTTTAATAAGATGTAAATAGAAGTGTAAGTATTGACCATCTTTCAGTTGCTAATCTTTAGGCATTGTTCATAGTCGGTTTAGTATATTTCTACTGGGTTGTTGCTCACCCTATATGGGAACATCATTTTCAGGTACAGGTAGCAACCACCTCTGAGGACATAGCTTGGGAGACTAGAGGCAGACATACTTTTGTTGCCTTATTTTCCTTGATTGTATTACATATAGATTCAAGCCAATGACTTAATGTGTAATTAAGTTAGCACTCTCTTTTGTAACCAAGTGTTAACTTGGAATGCTGTAAGCCCGTAGGACATTTGCTTTTGTTGTAAACATGTAATACTTTTGTAGTGAAATACTCTGATGAATATATGAATGTGGATCTTTTTTTATCAATGCATGTCTCTATATGGATGGGTTTAATGTTATTATTTTGAGGGCGTGACAGTTTTTCTTTCGGTTTACGAATTGAAGGCCCTATTGGCATCTGATTCAGAAATTGACTTGATTTATACGTTAGGTAGGATTTATGAGATTTTATGGTAATTTTAATTAAATGCCGAATCGGAACGATTAAATTAACATAACTAATGTTAATTAGTTTAGCTTAAGGTATTTACAAGTGTGCCATTGAGTGGGCTTTTATAAGATTGTTTCACACCTTATACCTGTTTTGACTCTATCATTTTCCATCTTCAACACCAAACGTGAGAGAGAGTGTGAGAATGGAGAATTGGATCAAGACTTGAGGAATTGAACTCAAACTGAGGGAGGTGCTAGGAAATGTTGTTAATTGAAGAAGATTTGTAGAGCCTCAACATCAATTTTTGCAGATTGAAGCCTCTAGGTAAGAGGCTAAACTCTTAATTGAGTAAATGAATTAGATTCTACAAGATCATTGGTGAATTAAGTGAATTTATTTAGGAATTGCACTAGAATTGGAAAGAATTTGGCCATATCATGCATGCATGTACATTTTCTCACAAATTCAGCATGAGTTCAAATATTTCTTTCATGCTGTGTTCATCTCACTTACATTTTGGGAGTTCATCATGTTTTCCATTAAATTGCCAAGTTTGATCATGTTTTGAAAAGGTTGGATTCAAGAAAAATTCATGCATGTTGTGTTCTTCAAACATTTACAAAGTTAAGTTGAATTTTGTGCAATTGGCAAACTCTTGGGCCATAATTTTGTGAAATGATTCTCAATTCTTCATGTTTTACAAGTTTACTATGTTATCTCAAGTTTTGGGACCCAAGAGATGTGTTTTGAAGAGTTGAATCCATGTTTTGAAGATTGGAAGCAAATCTGGAAAACCCAAAATTCTGCTTCGTCGCTCGAGCGAAGGATTCCATGCTCGAGCGACCAACCTTATTTCACACTTCCGCTCAAGCGACAAAAAGGTTGGCTCGAGCATAAATTGCATGCTCTTAGGCGTGTGTGCGTCTGGAAGCACGCTCAAGCGACGAGAGTTACGCTCGAGCGAAGGATTGTGTCTTACGCTCGAGCAAGCGTCGGGCGAAGATTTCATGTATCCAGAATTTTTTCACATTTTGCAGACCGCTCGAGCGAAGAAGTGTGCGCTTGAGCGACCACTCACATTCGGCATGCTCACTCGAGCGAAGGAAGCTACGCTCGAGCGAGACCCCCGTTTCAGTAAAAATTTGGCTAAGTGTTTCAAGTACATTTTTGCATCCTCATTCCATCCTAGACATTCCCAGGCCATGATTAAGACTTCATAATGAGGTTAAGGGCTAGAAAAACACTAAGAACAAATGAGATAAGTTATGTGCAATCCGAGTGTGCGCTTCATGCATGAATCTGCAATGTTATGTAGGTCACGCGCCTCAAGTTAGCTGAATTGCCCACTTTACCTTCTACCTAGAGCTACCGGTTATCTGTGAGTAATAACTTGGTAAAGTTATGTTAAAGTAAATTATTTTTTGCTCACGGATTAAGAACTGTTTTATGAAATGTTATGTTTTATGCTATGAATGATTGTCCAAGTCTAACAAGCGATTATGACATAATGCTATGATTCAAGTATATACAAGTTCTCGGTCTGGAGGTCCCTTATGGACTGACAAGCCATCTATGCCCGGCTGGAGGTCCCTTAGTGGAACTGAAAAATTTACAAGTTCCCAGTCCGGAGGTCCCTTTATGGGACTGACAAGTTATTCTTACCCGGTTGGAGGTTCTTATATAGAACTGACAAGTATGATTTAAGATATTCTGTGTGTGATCCATCACCACTGATGGATGTATTATGTTAGACTAAGCATGAACTCTGAATTTTATATATGCTCAGAATAAGAATGTGAATATGAATTTTAGTTTCAGCCATGGTTATGGGACATCATTTATTAAAGTCTTTACTCTGTTATTATTCACTGGGCTTTAGCTCACTATTTATATTATGTATGTAGGTGAGCCAGCACGTGACCAGGCCAGGAGTTGACGGTCTATGTTTCAGTTTTGTTAGCCAACCATTGTGCCTTTCAAGGAGGTTCCATTGAAGTCAAGTTTTATGGTTGTTTTTGTAACCATGTTAAGCTATGTCTATACTTTGTTATGTTTGGACAAGATGTCTAGTATTGTGTATTTGAAAGTGATGTGTAAAGTCTGTATCGCTGTCATAAAAAAGTTTTAAGTTATCTGTCCCATGTATGTCTGCACAGCTCTATGGACTATGTATGTCTTGATTATTTGCTTCCGCAACCCCTGCTATATGTTATCATGTCAAGAGGCCTTTGGTGATCCAAGGATTACTGACCGGTTACAATGATAAACCTATAAGGGCGGGTTTGGGTCGCGACAGAGTGGTATTAGAGTACGAGTTCTACCACACACACAAGTCCATATGAGCTTAGGATGTGCTAGTAAGAAGTAGGGGCATTCCGTCCGCATGTATGAGTGTGTGTTTAACAAGTGAAAGATAAACCTGATTGTAATCATGTGATATGGAAATAAACAATTTGGATAATGTGAAAAGGACCATTTGCCTATATTCATAATGTTCTGTTTACCTAGAGCAAATGGACAATGCAAGAAGTGATGGAACTGCTGAATCATCTGAGGTTCGAATGAGCCGAATGGAACAAATGCTTGTAGCTTTGACTGAGGCAATGACTCAACAACAATAGAGGCAACAACACTTACCTCCCCCATCGGTCCAGGTGGAGCCAGAAAATAGTGACCTCATAAGTTTAACTCAGAAGTTTTTGAAGATGAACCACCGATTTTCTTAGTGGGCATTGAACCGCTAAAAGCTGAAACATGGTTACTCGAAATGGAGAAGCTATTTGAAGTTTTCCCTTGTTCTGAGGTCCAGAAAGTTCTCCTAGCTACCTATACTCTGAAAGATAAAGCCCGAAGGTGGTGGTTACTAATCTGAAGCGGTAATGGGAATATGACGTGGGCACAATTTAATGCAATCTTCTATGATAAATATTTTCCCCAATGTTATCGAGATCGGGAAGTTTTTGAATTTCAAGAACTTAAGCAAGGCAGGATGTCTGTGGCTGAGTATGAGGCCAAATTTACTGAGTTGGCTCGATTTGCTCCTCATATGGTAGATATTGATTATAAAAAGGCACGAAAATTTGAAGGCGAATTGGACCTGGAAGTGTTCGACCGAGTAGGCGTCTTGAAATTGCCTACTTATGTGGAAGTTTTAGACAGAGCAATAATGGCAGAAGCCACAACAGCAGCAATGAAACAAGCCAAAACACCGATAATAGAATGGAAAAGTAAAAGGCCTGGATCTAATTTTCGGAAAGGTCGTTCCTTCTTCACAAATAAAAAGCAACATACAGGTTCTTCGAGCAGCTCCAGCCAGAGTAGTGGGTCTATACCACATTGTGCAGACTGTGGAAGGAGGCATAAAGGCATGTGTCAACGTGCATCGGGTGCGTGTTTCCGGTGTGGCAAAACCGGTCATATGATTTGAGATTTCCCAATAAGGTTTGACCATGTTAGCCATCCAGCGGAAAGTTCAGCTGGATCCGTTCCTGTAACAAAGGCCAATACTAAAACGAATGTCAGAAGTAATACTGGAAATGAGACACTGAGACAAGGACGAGTGTTTGCGCTCACCCCTGGAGATGTATAGAATGCCGAAACAGTGGTGTTAGGTATAATTCCTATATGTGCTCAGAATGTCTATGTATTGATTGATTCTGGTTCTACGCATTCTTTTGTTTCGCATGCTTTCTCTCAGAAATTAACTAGACCGATAGGACCCGTGACTTGTTTGCTGTCTGTGTCTACACCATCTGGGAGTTCTATGATATGTGCTTATGTATACCTGGCATGTGATATTAAAATTGATGGCATGACATTGTATGTTGACTTACTGCCTTTGAACATTGATCATTTTGACTGTATTTTGAGTTCACTTTCAATGGGAATAGGGTAGTTCCTCCACCATACTTGATTTCGTTTATGAAAGCTAAGAAATTGTTAAGGAAAGGCTGTCGGGGCTATTTGTGTTGTGCATTGATTGAATCTGTAGATAACATCGGCGTGGAAACCATTCTTGTGGTTTATGATTTTTTTGATGTGTTTCTTAATGATCTACCCAAGGATTTAATTGATAGGGAAATTGAACTTACCATCGATGTAATACCTGGAACACAACCCATCTCCAAGACTTCGTATAAGATGTCGACTTCTGAGTTGAAAGAATTAAAAGTCCAACTTCAAGAACTCTTAGACAAGAAATTCATCTGTCCGAGTACCTCACCTTGGGGCGCTCCGGTATTATTTGGCAAAAAGAAAGACGGATCTTTGAGGCTATGTATTGACTATCGAGAATTGAACAAAGTGACTATTAAGAACAAATATCCATTGCCCCGAATAGATGATTTGTTTGACCAACTCCAAGGAGCCCAAGTGTTCTCTAAAATTGATCTTTGATCATGATATCATTAGTTAAAGGTCAAGGCAGAAGATGTAGAGAAAACCACATTCAGGACTAGATATGGACACTATGAATTCTTGGTAATGTCATTTGCGGTAACAAATGCACCAGCAGCTTTTATGGACTTAATGAACAGAGTCTTCAAACAATATCTCGATGAATTTATTGTTGTGTTTATTGATGACATTTTGATTTATTCTAAAGACAGGAAAGAGCACGAAAATCATCTGAGAACCACCTTGCAGATTCTGAGAGAAAAGAAATTATATGCAAAATTATCCAAGTGCGAATCCTGGCTTGATAATGTGGCATTCTTGGGACATGTGATTAACAAGGACGACATCTCCGTTGACTCTCAGAAAATTGAAGCTATTGTGGACTGGCCTAAGCCAACATGTGTCAGAAGTTAGAAGTTTTCTGGGACTTGCTGGTTATTACAGAAGATTTGTGAAAGACTTCTCAAAGCTTGCAATGCCATTGACACAATTAACACAGAAAAATGTACAGTTTGGTTGGAACGATCAGCGTGAATCAGCCTTTTAAGAGTTAAAAACCAGGTTAGTGACTGCACCAATCTTGACCTTATCTAATGGTACTGATGGGTTTCAAATTTACAGTGATGCTTCGTATAAAGGGTTGGGGTGTGTGCTAATGCAAAATGGGAAGGTAATTGCTTATGCTTCATGGCAACTCCGACCACATGAAAAGAATTATCCGACTCATGATCTTGAATTGGCAGCAGTGGTTTTTGCTTTAAAAATCTGGCGGCATTATTTATATGGAGCTACATGTGAAGTGTATACTGATCATAAAAGCCTCAAATATTTTCTTACCCAAAAGGAATTGAACATGCGACAGAGGAGGTGGTTAGAGCTATATGATTTGCAGATTTTGTATCATCTAGGGAAAGCTAATACTGTGGCAGATGCCTTGAGCCAAAAATCTATTGGGAATTTGTCATGCTTGCTCACTAGCCAGGAAGAATTGTTATGTGACCTGGAGAAGAATGAGGTTGAGATTGTGATACGAGAACAGGGCGAACTACTAGCTGCCATTTCCACTCAGCCTGTAATCATTGAAGAAATCAAACAGAAGCAACTTGAAGATAAGTACTTGAAAAAGATTGTGGAAGAATTTGACTCAAAACCGAGGTCGGGGTTTGTATTTGAGAATAACGCGTTAAAATTCCAGAACAGACTCTGTGTACCAGATTCCTCTGACTTAAGGAAGCTCACCGCACCAAGTTTGCCATGCATCCAGGGAACACAAAGATGTATCATGATTTGAAACAGAATTTTTGGTGGCTCGGAATGAAAAAGTGTATTGCGGACTTTGTGGCTAGATGTTTACATTGTCAACAAGTTAAAGCTGAACATCAACGACTCGTTGGTTTGCTACAGCCGCTTCCAATACCGGAATAGAAATGGGAGCACATTACCATGAACTTCATTGTGGGATTGCCTCGCTCTTCCTGAGGCATGGATTCTATTTGGGTCATTGTGGATCATCTAATTAAGTCTGCTCACTTTCTACCTGTGAAATCTATTTACAATGCTGACAAGTTGGCTGACATTTATGTAAACGAAATTGTGAGATTGCATGGTGTACCAGTATCTATTGTATCTAACAGAGATTCAAAATTTACATCGAGGTTCTGGTAGAGTTTACAATAGGCTTTGGGGATAGAATTGAGGTTAAGCAGCTCCTATCACCCATAAACAGATGGTCAGACAGAGCGGTCCAATCAAACCTTAGAGGACATGCTCAGAATGTGCGTGTTAGACTTCCAAGGAAGTTGGGAGACTTATTTACCGTTGGCTGAATTCGTGTATAATAACAGTTACCATTCAAACATTGGAATGGATCCTTATGAAGCTTTATATGAAAGAAAATGCCGATCTCTGATATATTAGGCCGAAGTAGGCGACAGACCTTTGCTGGGACCGGAACTTGTGCAAGAAACTACTGAAAATGTGAAATTGATTCAGCAAAGGTTGAAAATCGCCCAAAGCCGACAAAAGAGTTATGCTGATATTTGAAGAAGGGACAGAGAATATGAAGTAGGGGATCATGTGTTCATAAAAGTGACTCCTATGAAAGGACAAACAAGGTTTGGTGTGAAGGGCAAATTAGCACCAAGGTATGTCGGGCCACATGAAATCCTTGAAAAGATCAATTCAGTAACCTATCTAGTGGCCCTACCTCCGGTTATGGAACATATGCACAACGTATTTCATGTGTCAATGCTTCGGGAATATTTAAGAGATCCACTCCATGTCATTGAACCAACACATGTGCTCCTAAAGGATGATTACACATACGAAGAAAGGCCTATTCAGATTGTGAACCGCCGGGTCAAAAGATTAAGGAACAAGGAAATACCACTAGTAAAAGTTGATTGGCAGAACCATGAAGGAAATTATGCTACCTGGGAAACCGAAGAAGACATGATGAAGAGATACCCTGAGTTGTTTTCTCCGAATCCGGTATTCTTCCAAGATGAAGGTAACTCGAGTTTGGAGGACCAAACTCTTTAAGGGGGGAGACTGTAATAACCCTGATCCCTGATTAATGTTAAGCTATGATTAATTATGTTTAATTGGCAATTAAAAAGAAATCCTGAAATTGATTACATGTGTGCATTGCATTATGGTATATATCTGTTCAACGTGGGAAAATATGTTTATGTTTTTCTTTCGGTTTACGAATTGAAGGCCCTATCGGCATCCGATTCAGAAATTGATATGATTTATGTGTTAGGTAGGATTTATGAGATTTTATAGTAATTTTAATTAAACGTTGAATCGGAACGATTAAATTAGAATAACTAATGTTAATTAGTTTAGCTCAAGGTATTTACAAGTGTGCCATTGAGTGGGCTTTTACAAGATTGTTTCACACCTTATACATGTTTTGACTCTACCATTTTCCATCTTCAACACCAAACATGAGAGAGAGTGTGAGAAGGGAGAATTGGATCAAGACTTGAGGAATTGAGCTCAAACTGAGGGAGGTGATAGGAAATGTTGTTAATTGAAGAAGATTTGTAGAGCCTCAACATCAATTTTTGTAGATTGAAGCCTCTAGGTAAGAGACTAAACTCTTAATTGAGTGATTGAATTCGATTCTACAAGATCATTGGTGAATTAAGTGAATTCATTTAGGAATTGCACTAGAATTGGAAGGAATTGGCCATATCATGCATGCATGTACATTTTCTCACAAATTGAGCATGAGTTCAAAGATTTCTTTCATGGATGTGTTCATCTCACTTACATTTTGGGAATTTATCATGTTTTCCATTAAATTTCCAAGTTTGATCATGTTTTGAAAATGTTGGATTCAAGAAAAATTTGTGCATGTCGTGTTCTTCAAACATTTACAAAGTTAAGTTGAATTTTGTGCAATTGGCAAACTCTTGGGCCATAGTTTTGTGAAATGATCCTTAATTCTTTATGTTTTACAAGTTTACTATGTTATCTCAAGTTTTGGGGCCCAAGAGATGTGTTTTGAAGAGTTGAATCCATGTTTTGAAGATTGGAAGCAAATCTGGAAAACCGAGAATTCTTTTTCCTCACTCAAGTGAAGGATTCCACGCTCGAGCGACCAACCTTATTTTGTACTTCTGCTCAAGTGACAAAAAGGTTGGTTCGAGCATAAATTGCATGCTCTCAGGTGTGTGTGCATCTGGAGGCACGCTCGAGTGACGAGAGTTACGCTCAAGCGAAGGATTGTGTCTCACGCTCGAGCGACTGTCCGGCAAAGATTTCATGCATCCAGAACTTTTTCGTATTTTGCAGACCGCTTGAGCGAAGGAGTGTGCGCTTGAGCGACCACTCACTTTTGGCATGCTCGCTCGAGCGAAGGAAGCTATGCTCGAGCGAGACCCCCATTTTAGCAAAAATTTGGCTAAGTGTTTCAAGTATATTTTTGCATCATCATTCCGTTCTAGACATTCCCAGGCCATGATTAAGACTTCATAATGAGGTTAAAGGCTAGAAAAACACTAAGAACAAATGAGATAAGTTATGTGCAATCCGAGTGTGCGTTTCATGCATGAATCTGCTATGTTATGTAGGTCATGCGCCTCAAGTTAGCTAAATTGCCCACTTTACCGTCTACCTGGAGCTACCGGTTATCTGTGAGTAATAACTTAGTAAAGTTATGTTCAAGTAAATTATTTTCTGCTCACGGATTAAGAACTGTTTTATGAAATGTTATGTTTTATGCAATGAATGATTGTCCAAGTTTAACAAGCGATTATGACATAATGCTATGATTCAAGTATATGCATGGAGGTCCCTTATGGACTGACAAGCCATCTATGCCCGGTTGGAGGTTCCTTAGTGGAACTGAAAAGTTTACAAGTTCCCAATTCTGAGGTCCCTTCATGGGACTGACAAGTTATTCTTACCCGGCCTGAGGTTCTTATATAGAACTGACAAGTATGATTTAAGATATTCTGTGTATGATCTATCATCGCTGATGGATGTATTATGTAAGACTAAGTATGAACTCTGAATTCTATATATGCTCAGAATAAGAATGTGAATATGAATTTCAGTTTCAGCCATGGTTATGGGACATCATTCATTAAAGTCTTTGCTCTGCTATTATTCACTGGGCTTTAACTCACTATTTATATTATGTATGTAGGTGAACCAGCACGTGACCAGGTCGGGAGTTGATGGCCTATGTTTTAGTTTTGCCAGCCAACCATTGTGCCTCCCGAGGAGGTTCCGTTGAAGTCAAGTTTTATGGTTGTTTTTGTAACCATGTTAAGCTATGTCTATACTTTGTTATGTTTGGACAAGACGTCTAGTAATGTGTATCTGTAAGTGATGTGTAAAGTTTGTATCGCTGCTATAAAAAAAGTCTTAAGTTATCTATCCCATGTATGTCTGCACAGCTCTATGGACTATGTATGTCTTGATTATTTGCTTCCGCAACCCCTGCTATATGTTATCATGTCAAGAGGCCTTTGGTGATCCAAGGATTACTGGCCGGTTACGATAATAAACCTATAGGGGCGGGTTTGGGTCGTGACAGTACTCTGTCTTTCTCGATTTTTGCTAATGGAGAAAAAAGAGCGGCCTTCATTCCCCAAAGAGGCCTTCGCCAGGGAGATCATCTCTCACCCTACCTTTTTACCTTGGTTGCGGATGTCTTTTCCAAACTAATTTCTGCAAGTATTTTTGCTAATAGATTACAAGGCATCAAGTTGAAAAGAGGGTGCCCTATTTTATCCCACTTACTTTTTGCTGATGATGTTCTCCTGTTTTCTACTGCAACTACGGCTCAATGTCAACATCTGCAGGCATGTTTGGAGGAGTTTTGCTTTGCCTCTGGCCAATTGATAAACTAGGAGAAGTCTAGCATTCATTTCTCATCCAACACTCCCATTTCAATCCAATATGAGATCGGTTCGCTTATGGGCATTTCTTCCATGATGCCTGACTCCAAGTATCTAGGCCTCCCTTCCTTTTGGGACTGATCGAAAATGGAAGCCTACGGGTATTTGATTGAACCGGTGGTTCAAAAGATGCAGGGTTGGAAACAACACCTTTTATCACCAACAAGTCTTGAAATCCTTCTTAAATCGGTGGTGCAAGCAATTCCTGCCTATGCTATGGCCTGTTTTGTCTTTCCCAAAAAATTCTGCGATCAACTTAATGCCTTCATGAGAAACTTTTGGTGGGGAGGGAATCCGGAGAGTAGAGGTACTCACTTAGTAAAATGAAGCAGTCTCTCAGTTGCAAAATCTCAGGGTGGAATGGGCTTTCGTGACTTCAAAGCCTTTAATCTTGCTCTCCTAGCCCGTCAAGCTTGGAGGATACTGAAATTCCTCAACTCCTACTGTTCAAGAATGTTGAAAGGTATTTATTTTCCTCATGCAGAGTTTATGCAAGCGCAAAAGGGGAGGACAGCGTCTTGGGCCTAGGCTAGAATACTCCAAGGCAGAAATTTGCTTGAAAAAGGTGTTTGGTGGCAGGTAGGCAATAGGGCATCAATCCAGTTCTGAGAGGATAAGTGGCTTCCTAACACTCCAGATTTCACAGTCCAACACTCTCGTCCTCCAGATTGCCCAATCTCAAGTGTTACAGATGTTATTGTTCCTAACAATAAAGAGTGGGATATCAACAAATTGAGGAATGTGGTTAGTACAGAAGTTGTAGACAATATTCAGTCCATTCCTATTTCTTGCGAAGATAAAACAGATGAGGTTGTCTGCATTTTTCCCCGAAGGGTGACTATGAGGTTCGTAGCGGATACCACGTTGCCGTTAAAGACACCTTGCAGCATGATCCTTCGTCCGTGGCCTCCTCATCCTTATCCCCCTCAGCGAGCAAGTGGAAGTTAATCTGGTCCCTTAAAGTCCCTCCCAAAATTCGTCATTTTTGGTGGTGGGTGTGCAAAAACAAGTTGGCCTCTAAGGAAAATCTGTTCCGCCGAAGATGTGCTCCATCTAGTCAATGCCCAGCCTGTGACTGCCCAGTTGAAACTATTGAGCATCTCCTTTTCTATTGCCCTTGGACTAGATCGGTTTGGTTTGGCAGTGAGTTAGGCATAGGGGTTTATTTAACTGAGTGCAACTCTGTGGCTGAATGGACCAATTCTCTTATGGATATGTGCTCCAATAAAGTAGAATAGGTAGAGATTATTGGGAGAGTGGCGATGGTGGGTTGGTATATTTGGAAATCTCGCAATGATTGGGTGTTTAACCATAATCCTCTAGACCCCACGACAACTCTGTAACAAGCTATGTTTGCTTGGAGAGAATTATTTGTTCTAATCCAAAATGATACCCGTTAACAAAGCGAAGGAGTGGCAGAGCTTCCTTTCAGCAGATGGAGTCCTCCGAGTTCAGGCCAATTTAAACTTAACTGTGATGCCAGTTTTTCCCAAGATGGGTCGAGGGCATCCTTGGCTGTTGTTCTCTGAAATTGGGAAGGAAAGTTGATAGATGGCAGAACCTCTATCGTTCATGTTTCGTCAACCATTCAAGGAGAAGCCCGAGCGGTCCGAATGGCTTGCGCCTTTTCTCACACCCTCAACCTCAAGCAAGTCCATGTAGAAGGAGATAACAAATCAGTTATCAACTTATGTGTTTTCGAATTGGTACCTCCCTGGGATTGCCAGGCCATTATCCATGACATTCGTCTTGCGTGGTCTCGAAGGAATATCTCTTTCAGTTGGTCGCCTAGAAACACCAACCGTGCGGCTCACTGGGTAGCCTCTTGCCATTTGAAAGGCATGCTACCACTTGACTGGGTTGTCAATCCCCCTCTAGAGCTTAGGTCTTTACTTTCTTTGGATTTGTTGTAAGCCGTCTTGTAAAATTTGATGTATATTATTGATTGATGTTCAACAAGATTGTTATATTTATTATGTTTACAATGATTCATATATAGAAGAGAAGAAGGTAGTAGGTGAAGGGGTAGTGGAGGTGGTAGGTGGAGTGAGTGTTAGTGGAGGTGGTAGGTGGAGTGGGTTATGGTAAATTCTAACAGCCCCCCGCAAACTCAAGGAGGATAGGAATTAACCAACTTGAGTTTGGAGAGAGTTACAAAACAAGAAAATACATAAAAATAAAAAAAGATAGGAGACACGGTATGGTCGTGTCAGACCGTTGGTGAAGACACTGAAAGGTGGTGCCATAACGTGGTAGAGGACACTGGATGGTTGTGTCATAACGTGGTAGAGGACACTGGATGGTGGTGTCATAACGGTGTAGAGGACACTGTATGGTGGTGTCATAACGGTGTAGAGGACACTGTATGGTGGTGTCATAACGTTGTAGAGGACACTGGATGGGGGTGTCATAACGTGGTAGAGGACACTGTATGGTGGTGTCATAACGTTGTAGAGGACACTGTATGGTTGTGGCAGACCGCTGTAGCAGATAAAGTCTGGACAGTTGACGAGGTCACACCGGACCGATGGAGAAGCTAACCGGAATCAATGTCGGGACAGTTTATGGGGTCATGTCGGACTGTTGGAGATGCTAACCGGAATCAAATGTCGGGACAGTTTATGGGGTCATGTCGGACCGTTGAAAAAGTTGCACCCTCAAAAGGTGTGCCAAAGTTTGTCAAAAGGCGTGCCATCAAAAGGCGTGCCCAATTCATCAAAAGACGTGCCAGATATGATGGTGAGGCACGTGAGTGCCTTGGCTGGCGCGCCCGTGTGGCGTCTGTCGGCAAGTGGCGCGCGATGCGCGGATCGTCCTTGGCTATTTAACCAAGACGAAGGCTGAGGCTGAGGCATACCATTCTGAAACCTCTGAATTTTGGCAGTCTGAAACACTCTGTAAACCCTGCGCTGAAACACTGAGCAACCCAAAACATGGCCTCTTCTTCCCGTCCAGCTACCCAGAACCTGCTCACGCTCTTTCCAGAACTGAACGAGCCCACAAGAGAAATAACTGGTGCGGTGGCCAGTGAACCTCAACCAAACACCTCTGGTTTTGCTCCATTGAACTTTCCGATGCGGTCGGTGGAGCAAAAAATGGCGGTGCAAACTGATATTGAGGCTAATCAGTATACTCTGAAGTCATGCGTGGAAACCATGACGGCGGTCACAAATTTGTCGAACCGGCTGCAGAGTAGGACAAATGAGGTGCAGCATTTAAATTCCCAGCTGGCTCTGCTCCAACGCATGTATAAGGATGCGCGAGCAGAGATCAGTGTGCTAAAGGCAGAGAACAAGGAGTTGAAGCGGAAGGCCACCGTGATGTTCCGATTTGGAGGGCCGCCATATGCTGCAGTGGAGGAGCAGGGAGTAGTGATCATGCCCAGTGGAGTGGGAAATACGGAGGCAAGAGCAGAGATCAGTGTGCTAAAGGCAGAGAACAAGGAGTTGAAGCGGAAGGCCACCGTGATGTTCCGATTTGGAGGGCCGCCATATGCTGCAGTGGAGGAGCAGGGAGTAGTGATCATGCCCAGTGGAGTGGGAAATACGGAGGCAACACCGGCAAGGGCCGCCCAGGACGGAGGCAAGAAGAAAAGACCGGCGGCAGAGTAGAGAAGGGATGTCGGTGTGTGGCCGTCTGCAGAAAAGAAAACAAAGCCGTTGTTGTGTTTTTGTTTTTGTTTTTTTTTTGTTTTTGTTTATGTTGTTGTTTTTTTTTTTTTTTTTTTTTTTGTTTAAAATGGTGGTCGGGAAGGATCCCGGAAGTGAATAAAATGAGTGTGGTTTTTTTTTTTTTTTTTGTGATATATATATATATATTTTTATTTTGTTTTTATGTTTTGGTTATTAAAAATAAAATAAAATAAAATAAAATAAATAAAGGTAAAGTGGGTAAAGGAAGGGTAGCGTGAATCAGCATGTGGTTTAAAAGGTGAGTAGGTATGGGTTTGATATATATAAATATATATAGAGAGAGAGTGGGGAACAAGGGGTGGTGGTGCTGTGCAAAAGATGGAGTAAAAGAAAATAATAAAAAAAAAAGAAAAGAAAGGGGAGTGGGAAACAGGAGTGCATGGAGTAGTTTATATAATAATAAGAGTAATAAAAAAAAGGAAAAAAGTAGACCATTTGAGATTTGTCTGGGTTTTGGAGCAGTTCATGCCGAGAAAAGGGAAGTAGAGGAGAGAAAGTGTGTGTGGTGTCTATGTGTGGGTGCTGGATGCATAGCGGGAGTCGACAGCGGAGGCGGAGAAGCGACTGGCGCTACGGGTGGTGGAGGCGAAGATGCCGGCAGCGGAGAGATTCAGGACTACAGCAACAGCAAGGACTCCATCAAAACCCTAAAATCAGGCGAGCGATTGACGCCTCTGGCCGAGAATCTCGGCATGGTTCAGAGGTGCATCGATTCCATTGCTTCCGGGGCTTCTTCAACCGATCCATCATTGTGCGGATGGCCGGTGAATGAAAAGGCCGGAACTGGCAGGACTGAAACTGGCGGTCACCGGAAAACGGCCGGCGCGGAGGTGTTTATTCGGATTATTGAGGGCGGCGAACCTTGATGGAGTGGTGTTGGCAGCGAACAGTGAGGAAGTGAGAGAGAGTGCGAAAGGTATGGGTAGAAAATTCCAGCGGGCAGCAAAGGCAGAGGTGCCGGCCGGCTGCCCGCCGGTGAGAAAAAAAATACAGGTTTAAATCTTATTGCTCTGATACCATGTAAAATTTGATGTATATTATTGATTGATGTTCAACAAGATTGTTATATTTATTCTGTTTACAATGATTCATATATAGAAGAGAAGAAGGTAGTAGGTGAAGGGGTAGTGGAGGTGGTAGGTGGAGTGAGTGTTAGTGGAGGTGGTAGGTGGAGTGGGTTATGGTAAATTCTAACACGTCTGGCATTTCCTTGTTCAAAAAAAAAAAAAAAAAAGATTCATTGTTTGGATATATTGTTTCAACAAGAAACATGTTTGTTTTCTGTTTGATGAAATGCCTCAATGAGTTCTCTACATAAAGCTAACGCAGTAGGCTTGTACTTGGTGGCTATATCACATGTTTTGAATATTTCTGTGCAAAAATTTATAATGTTAATTGTGTGGGATTGCAGGTTTTGACCATATCAATAATTTTTTTTATAATAAAAAAATGCTTAGATTTTTAAATTTCTAGAAAAGGTTTTTAAAGTTGTGAGTTGCAAAATGCTGTGACCATTATTTACCATAGTAGCGATGATGCTGTTCTAAAAATGTTTTACCCTTCTAATGACATTTTATAGTAGAATAGATATAGATATAGATTTATTCTTTCATTGAAAAGGAGAGAGGGATAGGAAGTTGTTGGTGTAATAGATTTAGCACCTTGTAATAGATCTTATACTTGATAGAAATATTAGATTGCATAGAGTCATCGAATAAGGTTTTATTCTTCACTGGATTTTAAATATCGGGTTTGACTTTTACAAAACATGTCGACTGCAGCTTGACCTACATTGGCACCTGCAAAAGGTGGTAGTGAACAAGGTGGTACCCGAATTTTCGGCCCCTCCCAAAAATACTCTTCAAGGGACATTGCCTCTCACACAACCCTAAAGCCCAGGTTGGAACTTCTGCAATTTCCACATTTTAGTTACTTATTTAGGTTTATAATTCTCTTTAGGGTTTGATTGCATAATATGAATATTCTGGAAAACCATTAAGGTGGATACCGTCTAATAAAACGGATTATATGGTCTGAGGTAATGATATCCAATTGTGATCCTTAAGATGCAATTTGAGATTTGAGTCTCCTATTGTCACGCAAGTTAAGCCTTTATGATTTTAAGGATTTTGACAACCCTTACTAGGAACTTCATATTTCAAATATTTGGAAACAAGAATTACAATTTATACTTGATAAAATGGCTAAGTTTTAGTATATAATGCATGAAATGAAATCTGAGCCTTTCAATTTGAAACATCATAAACAGTAGGTACACTGAAGCAATTTCACTCATAGTGAGGAAATGCACTCAAAAGACTCAGATCAATGACACCTCTGCTCAGAAATTGAAATTTTCACTTGTAGTGAGGGAATGCACTCAAAAGATTCAGATCAATGACATCTCTGTTTAGGAGAAGTTGAAATTTGAGGATAGCTTCTACAATAAGAAAGCTTAATAACCATGTGCTGATAAAGACGGTGATGGTCTGGCCTTGTCAACCCAATCATGATACTTAGGGATGGGACTTAACTAAGAAATTTGGCTTCAATTTCTTTCTGGTTCTTTGCAATTTCCGCCCCTTGTCCCTTTCTCTGCCGACAGGGGGATTGTGAAAATAATTATTTGGCAAACATTTTTTAGTGAAGTGAAAAACATATTTGAATATAAGGGCCACATGTTTAGTTTTCCAGCACAAAAGACGAACACACAACTAAAGCTGGGGGTGTTCTAAAATTGAATTTGCAAGAGTTTGAAAAATATTGTGGTTGACAGCTGATATGGGTATGGGGAGCCCCTCTATTTCAAATACCAGGCATTGTGATGTTTTTGGTTGGGTTCTGGTAGTACTTCAAACCAGGCCTATCCGTTCTTGTTTATTTTTTCTTTTTTTAATTCTTTATTTATGCGGCCATGGTAGTACTTCTATGTCATCTACATATATGCATGCAGCTGTTCTTCTTTCTAACACCTATCTACAGAAACTGGTCACTAATTGGTATATTTGCCGCAGAAAGGATGGGCAAGACGCTAAAAAGGAATTGCCGAAGCGGAATCTCCGTGATGAGTTGGAGGATCGGGAACGGAGGCATTTCTCGTCGAAGGATAAGTCCTATATTGGTAGAAAGGTTTTTGACAACCCTTTTTTGCAATATATTTCTTCCTTTACTATTGTTGTTGTTGTTGTTGTTGTTGGACAGTATTTTGTAATTGTTTTGTATCAAATTATTTATGGTTGTAGACGATAGAGATCGTAGAAAAGGCAGCCACCTTCTATTGGAAGGTGAACACTACCTTCCATTCTGCTTTGTGTACCAAAAACACTAGCTATGCATAAGTAATTATTCAACTGATTTCCTACTTATTTTACAGGGGCAAAGGAGATGTTGAAGATCACCTCATTCCATGCAGTGTAGATGCTGATGATGCCAATGTAGAACTTAAAAACGACGATGGAAGGTTGTCACTCATTGCAAACTTACTTGCAAACTTACCTGAATTAATTCTTATGCTAACAAAAAGCTTATACCAATGGCCTGATTTGTTGTTTGAATTGTATGACTCTTCAACTTGTGGTGTGATTGTCAATTATGCTTGATAGACCTGCTCCATTTTTTTCAAACCAGTTACTAAAAAGGATGAAGTGTTTTTAAAGTATAATCTTGAAGACAATATGCAAATGTGCATGTGAATATAGTTGAATTTTTTTTTTCTCTAACACTTGATGACGTGTAAATGTACTATTTGAATTTTGTTAATACCGAAGTATCATTATTTTGTGTTTAGTGACGACACGACAATGAGGATGATGAGGATGACACAGAAGCTCTTTTGCTTGAACTTAAACAGATAAAGAAGGAAAGAGCAGAAGAGAAGCTCCATAATGTAAGTTCTCTTTTGAGATATTTCCAGCTGTCTATTACAAAATATTTAATGGTGTGTGCTTTATGGACGAAACGACAAATATGTTTTTTATTTTTATTTTTTTAGTAGTGGAAACCGGGAGTTTATTATGAATTTGTGGTCTTGTAAGATTATTCATGATTCCACCGACTTTGTCCATAACTGATAAGTCATGACTAGGGCATTTCTAAACTTCTGAATTCATGATTTTATATGAACTTGTTAGATCTGAACACATTGACGCGGCATATTGTGGTTGTACCCTCAAAATTGTTAATATCACGTTGACCACTTTATGGCCTCACCACTGAGCAAAATTGTTAACGGCAGTATTCCAAATACTTACCGACCATATCATGCCTCACGATCGACAAAAGCAAGAAGAAGAGCTTAAGGTCAAAGTTGTAAAATTTAATGTATAAAGAGAAATAGAGGGAGAATAAATTGTATGTATTATTGATTGTATTGAATATGTTTACAATGATTCATATATATAGAAGAGTAGAGTATGTAGGTGTGTAGTAGGTGGTAGTAGGTGGTAGTGGTAGTAGGTGGAGTAGGTGGAGTAGGTGGTAGTGGTAGTAGGTGGAGTAGGTGGAATTTTAACAGCCCCCTCAAACTCAAGGAGGATAAACAGAAACCAACTTGAGTTTGGAGAGAGTAACAAACAGGAAAATAAAAGGACAATAAAATAAAATAAGATAGGAGACACTGTATGGTTGTGTCAAATCGTTGTGGAAGACACAGAATGGTCGTATCACACCGTTGGAGAAGACACTGTATGGTCGTGTCGGACCGTTGTAGCAGATAATGTCTGGACAGTTCACGAGGTCACACCGGACCGATGTAGAAGCTAACCGGAATCAATGTCGGGACAGTTTATGGGGTCATGCCGAACCGTTGGAAAAGCTAACCGGAATCAATGTCGGGACAGTTTTATGGGGTCATGCCGGACCGCTGGAAAAGCTAACCGGAATCAATGTCGGGACAGTTTTATGGGGTCATGCCGGACCGCTGTAAAAGCTAACCGGAATCAATGTCGGGACAGTTTACAGAGTCTTGTCGGACCCCTAAAAAGTCGCACCCTCAAAAGATGTGCCCAATCTGTCAAAAGGCGTGCCCAATCCATAAAAAGGTGTGCCGGACATTATGGCGAAGCGCGTGACTACCTTAGCTTGCGCGCCCATGTTGTCGTCTAGCGCCGAGTGGCGCACGATGCGCGTGTCTGCCTTGGCTATTTAACCAAGATGGAGGCTGAGGCTGAGGCAGAGGCTGAGACAAAAACCTGCGAAAAACCTCTGAAAAACTCTTCGTTTTGCTGAGAGAGATACTCTGTAACACTCTGGTACCCAGAAAATGGCCTCTTCTTCCCATGGTCTGCTCACGCTCTTTCCCGACCTCAATGAGTCCACAAGAGAGATAACTGGTGCGGTTGCACTTGAACCTCAACCAAGCGCCTCTGGTTTTGCTCCGTTGAACTTTCCGATGCGGTCAGTGGAGCAAAGAATGGCAGTGCAATCGGATGTTGAGGCCAATCAGTATACATTGAAGTCATGTGTGGAGACCATGACTGCAGTCACAAACTTGTCGCACCGGCTCCAGAGTAGGACAAATGAGGTGCAGTAGTTAAACACCCAATTGGCTCTGCTCCAGCGCATGTATAAGGATGCGCGAGCAGAAATATGTGTACTAAAAGTGGAAAACAAGGAGCTGAAGCGGAAGGCCACTGTGATGTTCCGATTTGGAGGTCCGCCATATGCTGTAGTGGAGGAGCAGGGGGGAGTGAACGTGCTCAGCGGCGTGGGAAACACGGAGGCAGCACCGTCAAGGGCCGCCCAGGACGGAGGCAAGAAGAAGAGACCGGCGGCAGAGTAGAGAAGAAAAATCCCGCCTGTGGATGTGGTTGTTTTTTTTTTTTTTTTTTTTTGGTGTAAAAGTGTGATCGGGGTTGATCCCGGCATGAAAAAAATGACAAGTTTGTGGAATGAAAACCGAGTTGGCTGTGAATGGATTGTTTTTTTTTGTTTTTGTTTTTGTTTTTTTTTTTTTTTTTGAAGAAAAAAAAGAATAAGATAATGAAAAAGGGGTTGAGGCGCACCAACTGAGTTGTAGAATAATGAAATATTGATGAAAAAAAGAAAGATAAAAAAAATAAAATAAAATAAAATGAAGGTAGTGGGAACATCAATCGGTGAGTGAGGTGCAAAAGGTGAAGGAAAGGGTTGGAAAGTTGACAAAGTGATGGATGGCCTTGGGTAGAGAGAGAGAAAAAGGGACCAGAGAGAGAGGGAGTGGGTTGATTAAAAAAAGGATTGTGGGTTTGAAAGTGGAAATACGAGATGAATCTGCGTTTTTTTTTTTTTTTTTTTTTTAATGGGTGGTGGTAAGAGCTTAGTCCATTTTCATTGGAACACGATGAGGGAGACAAGGAGCGAGAGCCGAGAAGGAGCCTGATTTCAACTTAAAGAGCAGCCCCCTGTTTTGGTTGTTCTTCTCTTTCAACTAAAGAGAGAGCCCATCCGAGCCCGAGAGAGCACAGGCCGCCGTTGCATGCTTCCTCTGTCATTTTCCGTTCCAACACCAGCGGCGAGTAGGGATTGGCCTGGGCACCAGATCGGCAATTGTAGTAGGAGGCGCCACGTCTGGAGCAGGGTACAGTGTTCCTCTGAAGCGCACCGTAGCTGATGTAGCGTGTTGAGGCTAGGATGCGCCTGCTGACCTCAGAATTGAGCCCGAACTCCTCGTCGTCGGCGAGGCACTCGGCGATGGTCCCCCTGCATTCGGATCTAGTGGTGGGTAAAACCCCCCACCCGACCACCAACTGGTGCTCGTGATCCACACTCGCAACGACGCCGTATGATGAGAAGAAGATCAGAGTGGTGATGAAGCATAGTGTCAAGATCTTGGAAGAGGTAGCCATTGTTGTCGTTGAAGCTTTTTTTTTTTTTTTTTTTTTTTTTTTTTGTTGCTTTGGTAACCCTTTGCTATGTGCTGTGCTGTGCTATGAGAGAGAGGTTGGTTCAATCATTCCGAGAGCAAGCTCGAGTGGGTGTTGCTGGGTTGCCTCTGAGAGAGAGAGGATTTGGGCAATGATGGGAAGGTATGTGTAGAAAATAAGCGGAATAGATTGAGGACCGGCGGAAGGCTAAGGTGAGGTTGCCGCCCGCCGGTGAAGCGAAAAATGCTAGGTTCTAAACCTGCTCTGATACCATGTAAAATTTAATGTATAAAGAGAAATAGAGAGAGAATAAATTGTATGGATTATTGATTGTATTGAATATGTTTACAATGATTCATATATATAGAAGAGTAGAGTATGTAGGTGTGTAGTAGGTGGAGTAGGTGGTAGTAGGTGGAGTAGGTGGTAGTGGTAGTAGGTGGAGTAGGTGGAATTTTAACAAAAGTAGTAGCATTGGTATGAGGAAACCCTCTTCTTAATAATCCAACATCTTTTAATGTGAAAAGGAGGTCAGTTTTTCCTGAAGATCCCAACTTCCGTATGGTTCTTCATTTCTTGAGGTTCGCTTGTGAGTTTGGGTAGAGCAGTGTTTAGATATTATTATTTTCTTATTTGGCATTTGGTCAGGTGGGATGATGACGTGGTGTTTAAGAACCAGGCTCGTGGTGAGTCCAAGGCTCCCAAACGCTTCATCAACGACACCATCAAGAATGACTTTCATTGGAAATTTCTCCACAAATACATGAAGTAACTTGCCATCTTTTAAGTTTCATGTCCAGTTGAATTAGATCTAGTAGCGCTCACTCTTAAGAAAGAGCTTGATTGTGCAAGTGTGAATTAGGTGAAGAAAACGATCTAAGAAATTGAGATTCCATTGTAATATGTGTACTTTCCATGAAATTGTCGAGAATTGATTGATTGATGTCTGTGTTCTACCTTGGTGCAAAGCAACTATTTTTGTTTGTTGAATAATTATTATGTGATCAGATTCCATTAGGACTGAGTAAAGAATTCGTGAAATCCGTAATCCGATCCAGTCCAGTCTAATTCAGGAGGTTTGGATTGATTTTTTAAATTCGTGGTTCGGTTTTGGATTGAAGAATTAAAAATCCGTAGTTCACAGATTGGTTCTGGATTGAACCTCATGGTTCCGGATTGGAACCGATCTGGACCATATACAAATAGTCTATATTTTTATTATACACCATCCCGCATAGTATCTTCTCTTATTCCATATAAAACCTAAATCCAAACCTAAACTTGCATAGTATCTTCTTTTATTACTTTTGTTTGTTAGTTTTTAGTTTAAATTTGTAATGATCTAAATACTTATAGTAGAATCAGTTTTCTTATGGTTATTTAAATTCTAGAGCAGTATGTCGCTATTGTGAAACTAATATAGTGCTATATTTATGTTTTTATGAAATTAAAGCATTATATATATATTTTTTGTCATTTAATTATATGAATCCGTAGTCCTAAACCGATCCAATTCATATTTAAATGGATTGGTTTGGATTAGTTCCACGATTTAAACGAATTAAATTGGTTATAATATCCAGGAACTGTAGATAACAGATTAGTCCTGGTTTTACCCCAATCTGATCCAATCCGGACCATGCTCACCCCTAGATTCCATAGCTAAATGTTGTTTCGTTGTGTGAAATTGGAAAATAATTGCTTGATTCTCTATTGAGTTTCACCTTTTGGAACATTGTTGGTTAAAAAGTTGGTTTTACCTCTTTCTTTCTTTTTCATTTCTTTTTTATAGAATTTTTTTTTTTTTTTTTTTTTTTTTTTTTTTTTTTTTTTTTGGGTAGGATCATGTTGGTTGGGATTAAACATGTTGGTTTTACTCCATGGTTCAATGCACAAAGAAGATCCAAACTACCAATTCGAAATTTTTCGATCTCACCAGAACTAACGGCAGAATCTATCATCTAAATATAGAAAAACTTCACTCTCCAACAACAAGTTGACGGTATATCAGAAAGGGGGTGAGTTCGTCAAATGTAGAGAATTTTTATCAAAAAGGAAAATTCCTTTGAAGAATAGAGACGAAGTCTGGCGGGGAATACTTGCAAAAGCAGAAACAGAGAAATAATTCTTTGCACTCTGCAAAGAAAGATGTCCTTTCGATTACGTCACAAAATATCTCAAATTAAAAACATTTTCGAGGGATCATTAGAAACGAGAGAGACCCCATATATTAGCCCCTTTAATTCATTTCTTTTTTTAAATGAAGAATTAAAAAAATTGACAGAAAATAATATTTTGTTTGTAAGTTGAAATTTTCTACAATATGAGTTATGTCAAAATTGTTGTTTCTCTGTTTACAGTAAAGACGACAACATTAGATTAGGGATACACAGGAATAATATACACGATTTATATACTGATGAAGAACTCTCCTTCTCTTCTGATAACAAGATCCGAAACAGTGGTCCATCCGCCCAATCTCCTTTTACCTTGAAGGACTTTCAAGAACAGCCAAAACTACATGGAGGAACAATTCTTTGCACTATATAAAGAAAGATGTCCTTCTGATTATGTCACAAAATACCCTCAATTAAAAATATTTCGAGGAATCATTACAAACGAGAGAGACTCCCCTATATATTATTTTCTGCCCATTTTTTTAATTCTTCATTTAAAAAATGAGGGATGAAACAAGGTATAAAAAACGTCACCACAATAACTATTCCACTGCAAAAGTATATTCCTCTCTATCATTAAATGTTTTTTAGTACCAAATAAATAGTCAAAGTGGCCCACGTATAAGGACGAAGATGCCTCATTCAAAATAATTCAAAAGTATAATCATTTTCTTACTTTTGGAGAAGCTGAGGTTGATTTGAGGTCTGATTATGGAACCAAGTGATATTTTAAAAAATTGATAAAAAAGTAATTCTTTTATTTTTTTTGACATTTTTATAACTTTTTTATATAAAAAAGTTAAAAACTAAAAAATTGACCTTTTTAACATGTTCCCAAACTGCCCTAGGGAGTTGAGAGCTATTTATCACTATTTTGATTTAGGACTTTTCTCATGTGTGCCTTGCATATGGTATGCAAGGCACTTACACCCTTCCATTTTGCATTTACACATTTATATGTATTGGGTTATATCAAAATATTTGGAAACTTACACATTGGTGACCTGCTAAGCAGGTCACTTTCCAGGTAAATTAATAAAATAATATATTATATGACTAAAGGTGTAAATGGTCACAAGAAAAGTATAAGTTTTCAAGAAAGGCGTAAGGAATTTCAGAAAAGGCGTAACTGATTACTGAAAAGTATAAAGAAAAGTATAAATCATTTACACCTTTTATGAACACTTACTCCTTTTGTGTAAGAATTTTTGGCATAAGATTTATACTCTTTGCTTCGAACATACACCTTTTGTGGAAGCCCAAGTTAAAGCTTTTCGGAAGTCACTTATACCTTTTGTGAAAAAATAAATTCATCAAATTTACACCTTTTGCTTCAGCTTATACCTTTTCGTGGAATTGCTTATCTTTTTTTTGAAAAGTTACTCCTTTTGTGAAATAATTTTTCTCATAAGATTTATACTTTCTTTTTCTTCAAACTTACTCCTGTTGTGAAAGAGTATATAACCACAAAAGTATAAGTGTTATGCCAAAAATTCTTACACAAAAGGAGTAATTTTTCAAAATATATATAAGCACTTCCACGAAAAGGTATAAGGTTAAGAAAAAGGTGTAAATTTGATGAATTTTTTTTTCCACAAAAGGTATAAGTGACATCCAAAATAGGTTTAAATTGGCCTTTCACAAAAGGTGTAAGTTCGAAGAAAAAGTATAAATCTCATGCCAACAATTCTTACACAAAAGCAGTAACTTTTCAAAAATGGTGTAAATATTTTCACGAAAAGTATGACGGAGTAACATTTCAAAGCGTTGATAACCAGAAAAGGAGTAACAAGGGGTTCATTTCAAAATGTTCGTAAACACAGAAGGAGTAACATATGTTCATCTGAAAGTAGTAAACACAGAAGGAGTAACATTTCGAAGTGTTCATAAACCCAATTGAGACAACCACTGAACAAATCAAAGGGTCGTGACCCCCGCTGACCACCCAAGCGTCGGTGGGCTCCGGTGCTCACAGCCTTCTGAGATCGGCACCTCCACCGCAAATCAAAGGTTTTTTTGAAAGATTGGCTATCGATTTTGGTCTCTCTGTGTCGATGTCGGTCTCTCTCTGTCGATCCCTGTTTATCTCGGTCTGTCTCCAGCGATCTTGGTATGTCGGTGTCCATGTGGGTCTCTTCTCTGTCGATCTCTGTCGATTTCGGTCCCTCTGTCGATCAGTGTCCATCTAGGTCTCTATGTCTGTGGATCTCAGTCTATCTCTCTCTCTCTCTATCTCTCTGTTCGTTGCTCTATACTAAAAACGGTATCTATATCTGTCGATAACAGTCTGTCGATCAGTTATACCTTTTGTGGAAAAATAAATTCATCCAATTTACACATTTTCCCTAAGCTTATACCTTTTTGTGGAAGTGCTTATATTTTTTTGAAAAGTTACTCCTTTTGTGTAAGAATTTTGGCTTATACCTTTTCTTTGAACTTACACCGTTTGTGGAAGGATAACTTAAAGCTTTTTCGCAAGTCAGTTATACCTTTTGTGAAAAGATAAATTCATTAACTTACACCTTTTGCTTAAGCTTATACCTTTTCGTGGAAGTGCTTATATTTTTTTTGAAAAGTTACTCCTTTTGTGTAAGAATTTTTGGCATAAGATTTATACCTTTTCTTCGAACTTACACCGTTTGTGGAAGGCCAACTTAAACCTTTTTCGGAAGTCACTTATACCTTTTGTGAAAAGATAAATTCATCAAATTTACACCTTATGCTTAAGCTTATACCTTTCGTGGAAGTGCTTATATTTTTTTCGAAAAGTTACTCCTTTTGTGTAAGAATTTTTGGCATAAGATTTATACCTTTTCTCCGAACTTACACCTTTTGTGGATGCCCAACTTAAAGCTTTTTCGCAAGTCAGTTATACCTTTTGTGAAAAAATAAATTCATCAAATTTACACCTTTTGCTTCGGCTTATACCTTTTCGTGAAACTGCTTATATTTTTCTTGAAAGTTACTCCTTTTGTGAAATAATTTTTCTCATAAGATTTATACTTTTTCTTCAAACTTACACCTTCTGTGAAAGAGTATATAAGCACAAAAGTATAAATGTTATTCCAAAAATTCTTACACAAAAGGAGTAACTTTTAAAAAATGGTGTAAGTATTTTCAGTAAAAAGTGTAAGCTTAATCAAAAGGTGCAAAATTAATGATTTTTTTTTTCCCCAAAAGGTATAAGTGACTTCCTAAATAGGTTTAAGTTGGGCTTTCGCAAAAGGTGTCAGTTCGAAGAAAAAGTCCAAAGTATAAATCTTATGCCAACAATTCTTACACAAAAGGAGTAACTTTTCCAAAATGTTGTAAATATTTTAATGAAGGAGTAACATTTGAAAGCGTTGATAACCAGAAAAGGAGTAAGAAAGGGTTCATTTGAAAATGTTCATAAACACAGGAGTAACATATGTTCATCTCAAAGTAGTAAACACAAAAGGAGTAACATTTCGAAGTGTTCATAAACCAATTGAGACAACCACTGAACAAATCAAAGGGTTCGTGACCCCCGCTGACCACCCAAGCGCGGTGGGCTCCGGTGCTCACAGCCTTCTGAGATCGGCAACTCCACTTGCACCGACGCCGCAAATCAAAGAATTTTTGAAAGATTGGCTATCGATCTTGGACTCTCTGTGTCGATATCGGTCTGTCTCTGTCGATCCCTGTTTATCTCGGTCTGTCTCCAGCGATCTTGGTCTGTCGGTGTCCATGTGGGTCTCTTCTCTGTCGATCTCTGTCGATCTCGGTCCCTCTGTCGATCAGTGTCCATCTAGGTCTCTATGTCTGTTGATCTCAGTCTATCTCTCTCTCTCTCTCTCTCTCTCTCTCTCTCTCTCTCTCTCTCTGTCCGTTGCTTTATATTAAAAACGGTTCTCTTTTACATTGACATACTTGGTTGGATTTGGGGTCGGAGTCGCTATTCCAAGCCCTCACAGACTCGTCTTCTCTGAAACGGAGTTCTACTGGGACAAAGGCCAAGCCCTCCGAAACGCCCTTGTCTCTCACATTGCCATTATCCGAACAAGAAAAATACAGTGTGATTGGATTTTAGGAACTTACAAAAAAAACGGAACTTGGACGTTTTGCGAAGCTACTTACATCTCTTTGTGGCATAGATCTATATGTTTTCTCCGAACTTACACCTTTTCTAAAAGTCCAACTTAAAGCTTTTTTGGAAGTCAGTTATACCATTTGTGAAAAAATAAATTCATCAAATTTACACCTTTTGCTTAAGCTTATACCTTTTCGTGGAAGAGCTTATATTTTTTTGGAAAAGTTACTCCTTTTGTGTAAGATTTTTTGGCATAAGATTTATACCTTTTCGTCGAACTTACACCGTTTGTGGAAGGCCAACTTAAACCCTTTTCGGAAGTCACTTATACCTTTTGTGAAAAGATAAATTCATCAAATTTACACCTTTTGCTTAAGCTTACACCTTTCGTGGAAGTGGTTATATATTTTTCGAAAAGTTACTCCTTTTGTGTAAGAATTTTTGGCATAAGATTTATACCTTTTCTCCGAACTTACACCTTTTGTGGAAGCCCAACTTAAAGGTTTTTCGGAAGTCAGTTATACCCTTTGTGGAAAAATAAATTCATCAAATTTACACCTTTTGCCTAAGCTTATACCTTTTCGTGGAAGTGCTTATATATTTTTTTGAAAAGTTACTCCTTTTGTGTAAGAATTTTTGGCATAAGATTTATACCTTTTCTTCAAACTTACACCGTTTGTGGAAGGCCAACTTAAACCTTTTTCGGAAGTCAATTATACCTTTTGTGAAAAGATAAATTCATCAAATTTACACCTTTTGCTTAAGCTTATACCTTTTCGTGGAAGTGCTTATATTTTTTTTGAAAAGTTACTCCTTTTGTGTAACAATTTTTGGCATAACTTTTATACCTTTTCTTCGAACTTACACCGTTTGTGGAAGGCCAACTTAAAGCTTTGTCGGAAGTCACTTATACCTTTTGTGAAAAGATAAATTCATCAAATTTACACATTTTGACCCTCTCGTGGAAGTGCTTATATTTTTTTTGAAAAGTTACTCCTTTTGTGAAATAATTTTTGTTATAAGATTTAAACTTTTTCTTCAAACTTACACCTCTTGTGAAAGAGTATATAACCACAAAAGTATAAACTTGATGCCACAAATTCTTACACAAAAGGAGTAACTTTTAAAAAAAAATATAAGCACTACCACGAAAAGGAATAAGGTTAAGAAAAAGGTGTAAATTTGATGATTTTTTTTTTTCACAAAAGGTATAAGTGACTTCCGAAATAGGTTTAAGTTGGCCTTTCACAAAAGGTGTAAGTTCGAAGAAAAAGTATAAATCTCATGCCAACAATTCTTACACAAAAGCAGTAACTTTTCAAAAATGGTGTAAACATTTTCACGAAAAGTATGAAGGAGTAACATTTCAAAGCGTTGATAACCAGAAAAGGAGTAACAAAGGGTTCATTTCAAAATGTTCGTAAACACAGAAGGAGTAACATATGTTCATCTCAGAGTAGTAAACACAGAAGGAGTAACATTTCGAAGTGTTCATAAACCCAATTGAGACAACCACTGAACAAATCAAAGGGTCGTGACCACCGCTGACCACCCAAGCGTCGGTGGGCTCCGGTGCTCACAGCCTTCTGAGATCGGCACCTCCACTGGCACTGCCGCCGCAAATCAAAGGTTTTTTGAAAGATTGGCTATCGATCTTGGTCTCTCTGTGTCAATGTCGGTCTCTCTCTGTCGATCCCTGTTTATCTCGGTCTGTCTCCAGCGATCTTGGTCTGTCGGTGTCCATGTGGGTCTCTTCTCTGTCGATCTCTGTCGATCTCGGTCCCTCTGTCGATCAGTGTCCATCTAGGTCTCTATGTCTGTCGATCTCAGTCTATCTCTCTCTCTCTCTCTCTGTCCGTTGCTCTATATTAAAAACGGTTCTCTTTTACATTGACATACTTGGTTGGATTTGGGGTCGGAGTCGCTATTCCAAGCCCTCACAGACTCGTCTTCTCTGAAACGGAGTTCTACTGGGACAAAGGCCAAGCCCTCCGAAACGCCCTTGTCTCTCACATTGCCATTATCCGAACAAGAAAAATACAGTGTGATTGGATTTTAGGAACTTACAAAAAAAACGGAACTTGGACGTTTTGCGAAGTTACTTACATCTCTTTGTGGCATAGATCTATACGTTTTCTCCGAACTTACACCTTTTCTGAAAGTCCAACTTAAAGCTTTTTTGGAAGTCAGTTATACCATTTGTGAAAAAATAAATTCATCAAATTTACACCTTTTGCTTAAGCTTATACCTTTTCGTGGAAGTGCTTATATTTTTTTGGAAAAGTTACTCCTTTTGTGTAAGATTTTTTGGCATAAGATTTATACCTTTTCTTCGAACTTACACCGTTTGTGGAAGGCCAACTTAAACCCTTTTCGGAAGTCACTTATACCTTTTGTGAAAAGATAAATTCATCAAATTTACACCTTTTGCTTAAGCTTACACCTTTCGTGGAAGTGCTTATATTTTTTTCGAAAAGTTACTCCTTTTGTGTAAGAATTTTTGGCATAAGATTTATACCTTTTCTTCGAACTTACACCTTTTGTGGAAGCCCAACTTAAAGGTTTTTCGGAATTCAGTTATACCTTTTGTGGAAAAATAAATTCATCAAATTTACACCTTTTGCCTAAGCTTATACCTTTTCGTGGAAGTGCTTATAATTTTTTTTGAAAAGTTACTCCTTTTGTGTAAGAATTTTTGGCATAAGATTTATACCTTTTTTCGAACTTACACCGTTTGTGGAAGGCCAACTTAAACCTTTTTCGCAAGTCACTTATACCTTTTCGTGGAAGTGCATATATTTATTTTAAAAAGTTACTCCTTTTCTGTAAAAATATTTGGCATAACTTTTATAGCTTTTCTTCGAACTTACACCGTTTGTGGATGCCCAACTTAAAGCTTTTTCGCAAGTCAGTTATACCTTTTGTGAAAAAATAAATTCATCAAATTTACACCTTTTGCATCGGCTTATACCTTTTCGTGAAACTGCTTATATTTTTCTGAAAAGTTACTCCTTTTGTGAAATAATTTTTCTCATAAGATTTATACTTTTTCTTCAAACTTACACCTTCTGTGAAAGAGTATATAAGCCCACAAGTATAAATGTTATGCCAAAAATTTTTACACAAAAGGAGTAACTTTTCAAAAATTGTGTAAGTATTTTCAGGAAAAAGTGTAAGCATAAGCAAAAGGTGCAAAATTAATGAATTTTTTTTTTCACAAAAGGTATAAGTGACTTCCGAAATAGGTTTAAGTTCGGTTTCACAAAAACTGTCAGTTCGAAGAAAAAGTATAAATCTTATGCCAACAATTCTTACACAAAAGGAGTAACTTTTCCAAAATGGTGTAAATATATTAACGAAGGAGTAACATTTCAAAGTGTTGATAACCAGAAAAGGAGTAACAAAGGGTTCATTTCAAAATGTTCGTAAATACAGAAGGAGTAACATATGTTCATCTCAAAGTAGTAAACACAAAAGGAGTAACATTTCGAAGTGTTCATAAACCAATTGACACAACCACTGAACAAATCAAAGGGTTCGTGACCCCCGCTGACCACCCAAGCGTCGGTGGGCTCCGGTCCTCACAGCCTTCTGAGATTGGCAACTCCACTTGCACTGCCGCCGCAAAGCAAAGATTTTTTGAAAGATTGCCTATCGATCTTGGACTCTCTGTGTCGATGTCGGTCTGTCTCTGTCGATCCCTGTTTATCTCGGTCTGTCTCCAGCGTGGGTCTCTTCTCTGTCGATCTCTGTCGATTTCGGTCCCTCTGTCGATAAGTGTCCATCTAGGTCTCTATGTCTGTTGACCTCAGTCTATCAACGGTTCTCTTTTACATTGACATACTTGGTTGGATTTGGACTCGGAGTCGCTATTGGAAGCCTTCCCAGACTCGTCTTGTATGAAACGGAGTTCTACTGGGAGAAAGGCCAAGCCCTCCGAAACGCCCTTCTCTCTCACATTGCCATTATCTGAACAAGACAAATACAGTGTGATTGGATTTTAGGAACTTACAGGTTTTCGGGGGAAAAAACCGAACTTAGACGTTTTGCGATGTTACTGACATTTCTTTGTGGCATAAGATTTATACTTTTTCTTCGAACTTACACCGTTTGTGAAAGCCCAACTTAAACCTTTTGTGTAACAATTTTTTTCATAAGATTTATACTTTTGCTCCGAAGTTACACCTTTTGTGGAAAAAAAAATTCATCAAATTTACACATTTTCCTTAAGCTTACACCTTTTCGTGGAAGTGCTTACACCATTTTTCAAAAGTTACTCCTTTGGTGTAAGAACTTTTGGCATAACATTTATACTTTGTCTTCGAACTTACACCATATGGGAAAGCCCAACTTAAAGCTTCGTCGGAAGTCACTTATACCATTTGTGAAAAAAAAAATTCATAAAATTTAGACATTTTGCTTAAGCTTACACCTTTTTGGGAACATATTTACACCATTTTTGAAAAGGTACTCCTTTTGTGTAAGAATTTTTGGCATAACACTTATACTTTTTCTTCCAACTTACACCTTTTGTGAAAGACCAAGTTAAAGCATCTTCGGAAGTCACTTATACCTTTTGTGAAAAACAAAATTAATGAAATTTACACCTTTTGCTTAAGCTTACACCTTTTTGGGAACATATTTACACCATTTTTGAAAATGTACTCCTTTTGTGTAAGAATTTTTGTCATAACATTTACTCCTTCTGTGCTTATACACTCTTTCACAGAAGGTGTAAGTTGGAAGAAAAAGTATAAATGTTATGCCAAAAATTCTTACACAAAAGGAGTACGTTTTCAAAAATGGTGTAAGTATTTTCTCGAAAAGGTGTAAGCTTAAGAAAAAGGTGTAAATTTGATGATTTTTTTTTTTCCCAAAAGGTGTAAGTGACTTCCGAATAAAGCTTTAAGTTGGGGTTTCACAAAGGTGTAAGTTGGAAGTTAAAGTATAAATGTTATGAAAAAAATTCTTACACAAAAGGAGTAACTTTTCAAAAATGGTGTAAGCCCTGCCACGAAAAGGTGTAAGCTTAAGCTAAATGTGTAAATATTTTGTTTTTTTTTATCACAAATGCTATAAGTGACTTCCGACGAAGCTTTAAGTTGCCGCTCACAAACGGTACAATTTCTTGAACAAAAGGAGTAACTTTTCAAAAATGGTGTAAGTATTTTCACGAAAAGTATGAAGGAGTAACATTTCAAAGTGTTCAAAACCACAAATGGAGTAACAAAGCGTTCATTTCAAAATGTTCGTAAACACAGAAGGAGTAACATCAAGTGTTCATTTCAAAGTATTCGTAGTAAACACAAAAGGAGTAACATCAAGTGTTCATTTCGAAGTGTTCATAAACAAATTGGGACAACCACTGAACAAATCAAAGGGTCCGTGACCCCCGCTGACCACCCAAGCGTCGGTGGCCTCCGGTGCTGACAGCCTTCTCAGATCGGCACCTCCATTGGGACCGCCGCCGCAAATCAAAGGTTTTTTTCTCTCTGGCTATCGATCTTGGTCTCTCTGTGTCGATGTCGGCCTATTCTCCGTCGATGTCGGTCTCTCTCTGTCGATCCCTGTTTATCTCGGTCTGTCTCCAGCGATCTTGGTCTGTCTGTGTCCATGTGGGTCTCTTCTCCGTCGATCTCAGTCTATCTCTCTCTCTCTCACTCTCTCTGTCTGTCCGTTGCTCTATATTAAAAACGGTTCTCTTTTACATTGACATACTTGGTTGGATTTGGACTTGGAGTCGCTATTCGAAGCCCTCCCAGACTCGTCGTCTCTGAAACGGAGTTGTACTTAGAGAAAGGCCAAGCCCTCCGAAACGCCCTTCTCTCTCACATTGCCATTATTTGAACAAGACAAATACAGTGTGATTGGATTTTAGGAACTTCTAGGTTTTGGGGGGAAAAAACGGAACTTACACGTTTTGTGAAGTTACTCACATCCCTTGTGAAAAAACTTACACTATTTGTGAAAAGGTTACACATTTGTGAAATAATTTATTTTATAAAATTTAGACCTTTTCGTTGAAATACTTAAACCTTTTGTGAGATGTATTAGTAAAAATCATGTCTATTAAAAAATTTACACGTTTTATTGGAACTTACACTTTTTATGAGAACAGAACTAAACCTTTTTTGAAATAAGTTACATCTTTTGTGAACATGCTTACACCTTTTATGGAAATCTGAATTATATTTCCCTAAATTTTAAACCTTCAATGGGAAGTTACACCATTGTGACATATCTTTCATGTTTTGTGAAAATTACATACATGTTTTTGAAAATATACACCTTGCATGGAAGGAGTATTTGAATAAAATTTATACCTTTTGTTAAAAACATAAACCTTTTCTGAATGATTACACCTTTTTGTGGGAATGCTTACACCGTTTCTGAATGGTTACTGTGAATAACTTTTTCATAAAATTTAGACTTTTTATGGGATATTACAACTTTTCTGCCAGCAAAACTTACACCTTTTTAAAAAATTTACACCTTCTATGGAAAATATGTTTTCAGCAAGTTTACACCTTATTTTAAAAGCTTACACCTCTTCTAAAAAGGTACTCCTTCTGTGAAGCAAACATGTTTAAAAAATTGTACACCTTTTAAATAGGAGTTACATCTTTGGTGAAGACAGTTAGACCTTTTTTGAAAATTTACACGTTGTATGGAAAATAAGCTTTTGATAAAGTTTGTTACGGCCGTTTGGTAACACTTACGTTTTCAGTTTTCTGTTTATATTTACAAAAATTTAAAAAACTCAAATAAAAACTTGTTTGGCAAAATTTTTGATTTATAAATCAGTGGTCTCAGTTTATAAATTTGGCCAAAAAATAAAAACACAAAAAATGTGTTTCCATTTTGAGCTTTCAGTTTTTTTTTTTTTTTACCACCCAACACTAGCCACCACCCACCACCATTTTCCACCACCGTCTTCCGCCTCCGCCACCACCACCCACCCCCACCCCCACCACCACCACTACTGCCCACCACCCACCACCCACCTGCCATCCAACCGCCACCACCCACCACTTGCCATTACCATCCACCGTTTGCCAGCACCACCTACTTGCCACCACCCACCTGCCACCACTAGCCACCCACCACCACCTGCCACTCACCTGCCACCACCACCACCCACCACCCACCACCACCATCACCTATCACCCACCTGCCACCACCACCCGCCACCCGCCACCACCACCACCCACTCGTTACCACCTATCACCCGCCACCGTCACCCACCCACCCACCCACCCACCACCACCACCACGATCCGCCACCTACCCGCCATCCGCCATCCGCCACCCACATGCCACCACCACCCGTCGCCACCACCACCACCACCACCCGCCACCGTCACCCACCATGACCACCCGCCACCACTCGCTATCCGCCACCCACCTGCCACCACCACCCACCACCCGCCACCATCACCACCACCACCTATTCGTTACCACCCACCACCCGCCGCTGTCACCCATCCACCCACCCACCCACCATTACCACTCGCCACCACCTAGCACCTACCACCACCCGCCATCCGCCACCCACCTGCCACCACCACCCACTTGCTACCACCCACCACCCGTCACCGTTACCCATCCACTCAGCACCACCACCCGTCACCTACCCGCTACCACCACCCACCACCCGCCACCACCACCCACTCGCTACCACCTGCCACCATCACCCACCCACCACCACCACCACCACCCACCACTCACCGTCACCACTTTCCACCACCGTCTTCCGCTGCCACTTACCACCACTCGCCATTTCTCACTCTTTTTTATATTTTAAATTTTTTTTAAACATTTTGTCAATTACGAAACGCGTTTGTAGTTTATGTTTTTCAAAAAATAAACAAAAACTAGTTTATAAATTTTTTGTAAATATAAACTGAAAACGTAAACGTTACCAAACACACCAAGAAATTATTTGACAAAAGGTATAACCTTTTCAAATATGGTGTATGTTTGTCCGTAGAAGGTGTAAATGACCATAGAAAAGATGTAAGTTTTGTTTTTCACTAAAGGTGTAACTTGAAATAATAAGTGTAAATTTTACGAAAAAGGTTTTTCCACAAAATGTGTCATTTTTCAAGAAGTTGTAAATATTTCCGAGAGGAGGTGTAAATTTTTGAGAAATGTTAGGGATCATGAAAAGTTTCTCATGAAAATGATCATGAAAGATTTGTGACCCTTAGATTACCTTGATTAGTGTGTGGTGCTTTATTCTAAGTGTAATCTAAAGGTCACAAATCTTTCATGATCATTTTCATGAAAGATTTTTCATGATACCTAGCATTGCTGTAAATTTTTAGGAAAGGTGTAAACTTTAGGAATAGTTGTAAACTTTGTGATTTTTTACAAAAGGTACAAGTTCCCAAATAAGGACCAATCATCGAAGCTGAATGTTTCGTTTTTACAAAAGATATAAGTTCCCAAAGAAGACCAATCCGAATTAAAGCTGAATGTTTCGTTTTTAGAAAAGATCCAAGGTGTAACTTTACTAAGAAAATTAATGTAATGTAAAGATATAAAGTTCCAAGGTGTAACTTTTATGAAGAAAATTAATTTATAAATGATGTCAGTTTTCATTAAAAGGTGTAGGTTGTCAGAACAAGTATAAAACTTTAAAAATTGCCGAAGTGTTCAGAAGAGGTGTAAGTTCCGTCGGCCCGTCCGTCTCTCTTCCATCTCGGACCTCTCTCTTTGTTTGTCTTTCTGTCTACCCGTCTCTCCGTTGTTCCATTTCCCCGTAGCTGTAGGGTTTTACAGAGAACAATATTTGAGTGCTGAGCTTAAGTTCTTGGGAAGGCTAGCCATGGAAGTGGATGCGTAAATACTTTTTTTGAGTTGATTTTTGTCGGTGGAGCACAACCGCAAGGGTTAATCGAGCACCACCGTCGGTTCGTCTGATCCGGTTGGTATTTCCTTTATTTCGTGCTGGTACATTATCTGTCTCCTTGTTTGTCTTCTATCATTCGCATATACCTTCACACCCAACCCGAAATCGACCCAATAGGAACTGTTCTGTACTCCATTTTGGTATTTTGTGCTATTCGAATAGGAACTCTTCCCTCTGCTAACCGAAATGGACCCAATAGGAACTGTTCTGTACTCGATTTTTGTATTTTCTCCCTTCCGAATAGGAAGTCTTCCCTCTGCTATCAGTGCTGCAAGTTGAACATAGGTATGATAGTAGTTAGCAACAAGCATAAAAGGTGTTCTGCATTTACATGGCGAACTTGTTATGTTGGGTTATATATAACGAAAGAAGACTTTAAAAGAAATTTGTGTAATGTTGGCACGGGAAAAACAATTTTTTTTTTTTCGAGTAGCCAAAAAAGCAAAAATAAGAAACTCGATAAACAAACAATGACTAATCTTGTTTCCGCAACAGGTAGCACACTCGGTTGAATTGTGCTTTAAATTTTGTTGTACTCGGTGATTTTATATTGCCGGAACTTATGTTTAGAAACAATCTGTGGTACACGGACTCTTCAAAATAGATCAAATACCCGTGTCGGACACCTGAGAGTCGGACAAGGGTATGGGATATGTGTCGGATACTTTTCAACGGACACTTCTTATATAATTGTATAAAACACAATTATTATATGTGCAAATTATTGTGAAATTACTATAAATGTGATTTTGACACCGTGAGTTACATATAGTACCATTTTATGGCACATATTAGATTAAAAATATGATATTTTTTCCCCACACCGTGTACCATTGAATGTAGGGTTAAGATATAATGAGTCGGACCTGTACATGCATACCGCACCTGGGACCCATACCCGAGTCCGTGTAACACAGTAAACAACTCTTTCTTTCAGTGCTGAAGTTCATGCATAGTTGACGGTATTCAACTTAAAACATAGGAAAGCCAATTGAAAGAGTTGAAATGAGGATGACGATTTCTAAATTTTGTAGAGAGCTATTCGTTCCCACACCCAATTCTGAATCAAGAGTTGAAGCATTCACTTTCATGGCTAGCCTTTCCAACAACTTAAGTGGCCGGAGACGATGGCTGAAAACCAATACCTTCTCCCCACCTAAGTCGGAGAACCCTAACAGATTAAGGAAGAAGTTTGCCTTCAGTCCTTGTCTAATATCCAACTTTTCTAAGATGTGGTCCATCCGGGCATCGTCAATGCCCTTTGTTTCTGTGGTTGACGTGTCTGTAGGTGAAATCTTTAGGAGGGATCTCAACTGTGCGTGCACATACAGTGTGCTCCCATCCCAGGTGATGTTCAACTGCTTAACGAAGTTGTTCAGTTCTTCAACTTCACGAACTGTCGTAAGGGTGAGGTGAAGAAATTCAGAGAAGTCAACAAGCCCAGGCAATTCACGAAGAAAATCTAATTTGTAGAAATGGACAACCTTGCCTGTCATTGCACGCAACTTTTGAATGACGATTACCTTTCTCTTGAAGTTATCATCTTGCATATATATACAGCAGTTACATTTGAAGAGGAAGGTAGCTGTCATTCATGAGTTGCGGGCTGTTTGAACTTCATTGAGCGTAGAAATGAAATGCGTACTCTCATTTGTCTTTTTTATGACCTTCGTGCAGAATGAGAATGGATGGGTACGTTAGTAATATTTTTTGGCAGGCAGTGGCAGTCTTGCTTGTTTCATTGTCACATACAATTGATGAAACTTGTTTGTACGCCCGGAAAAGTATTCTTCTCTGATCTGCCCACTGTCTGAGCACCCGAAGGTAATGGAGCATGGGCCAGGATTGACCCACCTCGATTCTCTGCAACCAAGTTGCTCAGTAGGAAATTGAAGCCCTCAACTTCATGGCTGGCCTTGCCAACAACTTAAGTGGCCGGAGACGGTGGCTGAAAACCAATACCTTCTCCCCACCTGAGTCGGAGAACCCTAACAGATTAAGGAAGAAGTTTGCCTTCAGTCCTTGTCTAATATCCAACTTTTCTAAGATGTGGTCCATCCGGGCATCGTCAATGCCCTCTGTTTCTGTGGTTGACGTGTCTGTAGGTGAACTCTTTAGGAGGGATCTAAACTGTGCGTGCACATACAGTGTGCTCCCATCCGAGGTGATGTTCAACTTCTTAACTACGTTGTTCAGTTCTTCAACTTCACGAACTGTCGTAAGGGTGAGGTGAAGAAATTCATAAAAGTCAAGAAGCCCAAGCAATTCACGAAGAAAATCTCATTCGTAGAAATGGACAACCTTGCCTGCCATTGCACGCAACTTTTGAATGACGGTTACCTTTCTCTTGGAGTTATCATCTTGCATATATATACAGCAGTTACATTTGAAGAGGAAGGTAGCTGTCATTCATGAGTTGCGGGCTGTTTGAAGTTGATTGAGCGTAGAAATGAAATGCGTACTCTCATTTGTCTTTTTTATGACCTTCGTGCAGAATGAGAATGGATGGGTACGTTAGTAATATTTGTTCGCAGGCAGTGGCAAACTTCTTCCTTAATCTATTAGGCTTGTCCGACTCAGGTGGGAACAAGGTATTGGTTTTCAGCCATCGTCTCCAGCCGCTTAAGTTGTTGGAAAGGCCAGCCATGAAGTTGAGGGCTTCAATTTCCTACTGAGCAACTTGGTTGCAGAGAATCGAGGTGGCTGCATCCTGGCCCATGCTCCATTACCTTCGGGTGCTCAGACAGTGGGCAGATCAGAGAAGAATACTTTTCCGGGCGTACAAACAAGTTTCATCAATTGTATGTGACAATGAAACAAGCAAGACTGCCACTGCCTGCCAAAAAATATTACTAACGTACCCATCCATTCTCATTCTGCACGAAGGTCATAAAAAAGACAAATGAGAGTACGCATTTCATTTCTACGCTCAATGAAGTTCAAACAGCCCGTAACTCATGAATGACAGCTACCTTCCTCTTCAAATGTAACTGCTGTATATATATGCAAGATGATAACTCCAAGAGAAAGGTAACCGTCATTCAAAAGTTGCGTGCAATGGCAGACAAGGTTGTCCATTTCTACGAATGAGATTTTCTTCGTGAATTGCCTGGGCTTCTTGACTTTTATGAATTTCTTCACATCACTCTTACGACAGTTCGTGAAGTTGAAGAACTGAACAACGTAGTTAAGAAGTTGAACATCACCTCGGATGGGAGCACAGTGTATGTGCACGCACAGTTGAGATCCCTCCTAAAGAGTTCACCTACAGACACGTCAACCACAGAAAAGTATTCTTCTCTGATCTGCCCACTGTCTGACCACCCAAAGGTAATGGAGCATGGGCCACGATGCAGCCACCTCGATTCTCTGCAACCAAGTTGCTCAGTAGGAAATTGAAGCCCTCAACTTCATGGATGGGGTTTCATCTGGTTTTTGTGCCTAGGATGAGCACCAATTTCTGTCACAGAAGAATCGTGTCCTGATTGTTTAACCCCGTCATGAAATAGTTCAGTTGCTTCTTTGTCATTTGTAGGCGGGCCTTCATAAAAGTATGTGCGTGTAGTCCTTCAGCCCTAAACGAAAAACACAATGTAGTCCTTCCTCTTGAATATTTGTGAAATTATGCATTTATCGCTTGTACACATAATTGTTTTAATTGTAAGCTGTGTGAACGAAATGCAAAATTTCCATGTGTGCCCTTTCTTTTGTCTGTTTCAAAATCTGTATATGTGTTGGGAATTTCTGCGTGTTGTTGTCTGTGTTTACGCAAAATTTTAAGGTTAACAGCCACATGTTGCAGCCGTTTGTTTGTGTTCCTGTAAATATTGATTGCAATACTTTGCAGGAGTTGTCGTCATTGCATCTGATGGATATTGGTCACCTCGCACCAACAATGTTAGTTTTCTCCTTAAAGACTTGCTACCAGTTGGTTTCGTACATATGTTTGTAAACAAACGAAATCCATCACCAAGGAATACGCTGATTTTTTTCCGGATCAATTCTTACAGCAGCCCTTGTACTTTTGTGTTTGTGTTATTTGTTTTGCACAAATTTTGAATGGCCTCGCTTTGCACCATCAATTTTGAACTTTTGTTTCAATTACGTCCATTTGATTTCAACTCTTCACTGTTTTGTATCAGAAAATATGCATATACGTGGCAACTGTACTTTTTGTTGTAGTCAACTTATAACTTTACTAAATTTACATAATCTGAATCAATTGACATTACAATCTTTGTTTTAAAAATGACAAACGGCATTAGCAATTTGACTGAAAATGTCCACGAAATTTGAAATGGACTGTCACAATTTAGGTAGTTTAAAGTGCATCGATCGAAATTAGACGACGGACAAAATGTGTACACCACCCCTGTAATTTTCCCTTCAATCTAATTTGTATGATTTGCTCTTTCATAAGGGGAAGGAAAAGATTGAAGACAATTGCCGAACAACATATCCAAATGTCTGACACTATCGCTGGCTCTTGTCGAAAGCGGCCAGTTGCACCATTCATTTGTTACAGGTACTAGTTGTTTATTTTGACAATCTGGAATTACATATTTCGTACTGAAATTACGCGCCTCGTCGAAGTTCAGTTTGTGATGTTTCAAATTGGTTTTGTTCCGCATGTCTGAAAATGTTTAACTTGGTGTCGATTCAGTCCCGGATGTACGAAAGCTGTCTTATGCCGATTTCGGGGCCAGCGTGACATAAAAACTTGCATATATATATATATATATATATGTATTCATATTTCACATTTAGTGATGATAAGCTTGACGATGCTTGCATGCAGCCAGCAACAATTCAAGGAAATGCAAGGGCCATACAACACTCGACGAAAAATGGTGAGTGTTGAAATCTGTATTCTCTATAATACAGTATGATGGAAACACATCGCTGGGTTGCTATCCACACGTTGTATTGAATGGTCGTAGTGGGCTTGTGATTGTTTCGCGTTTGTAGGATTGTAGCATGTAATAATGTCACCTTCCTATTGTTTTTGTAAATTTCAATTCGTTGTAAAAGTCCAGCTACGTTTTGTCGCTGACTTTTTGCTGCAACTGTTATTTGTATTTGCAATCTTATTTAATTAGCAACAATGCACGCGGATTGCGTTTCGCATAAAGTTGTAGTTACAGTAATTTCGGACTCATAGTTGTTACTTGTCTTGTACGTCTGTCATTTTCTTGGTTAAAGACTAGAAAGGAGATTGGGGAAAGGTGGAAGGCACTCCCCTCTGATGAGAAAAAGAGGTTTGTCGAAATGGCTAAGGCGAGCGCTGAGGAACACGCCAAAGTAGTACCATGTGCACCGAAGTCTGAAAAGGTCATTACGTACTTCATGTTTTCGTAAATGCATTTGGCTAGGTCCTGCTTTGCTGACATTGTTGGTTGTATTTTTGTATTAATTTAAGGGTAAAAAATGTGCAGGGTAAAAGGCAACTCCGCATATCATTGAAGTCAATTGTTGAGCTAGTTAACCGGTTCAACGAAGCACAAAAGCAGGCAGTCATTGACATTGGGTTTGCTGGCCTCCTGGGGATGAAGTGTACACGTATAGATCACGACTTGTGCGCATGGTTGGTACAGAACTTCGATCCTGACAGTAGTTCATTGAATGTTCATGGTAGTCAAGTCAGGCTCACGTGTAAGGCAGTTAATGTTTTATTGGGAATACGGTGTGAAGGCGATGACGTGCAGTTGGCTGGGTCATTGGAAGCATATCCCAATATCTACGATGAGGTTGGAGTTGTTAACGGAGTCATTCCTTTGAACAAGTTGAGACTTTATCTGACCGAGACTGCTGGTGCGGAGGACGAGTTTCGGCGGAAATTTGCGCTGTACGTGTTGGGGGCCATGTTGTGTCCTACCACAATGACCGGGTTGAAGCCATCGTTCATTCATGCCGTGAAGGACGTGAATCGTATGCGAGCTTGTAATTGGGCAAAGTTGACACTGCAATTCCTTCACAACGGTGTTCGCAAGTATAAAGGTCATCGCGGTGCAACTGGATGTGTTTTCCTGCTAATGGTATGCCAATACCTTGAATTTTTTTTCCATTCCCCCCTTCATGTGTTTCATGCATTGTTCTGTCATGGTTCAACAAATTGGCCTTGATTGGGACATACAATGGTACCTGCTTTGTGAGTACGACAAACAGCACTCTTCCTGACCAAGTATGGTACTTGCAGAAATAAATTTTGTGTGAGTACCGTCATGAATTTAAGAACAAAGAGTACAGGGCAAAAAGTATGCTGAACCTCAATGGAGGAACCAATTAAAACTACGTTGCGAAGAGGGGAACATGTACATAAAATTTTTTTCTTGGTTTCATCAATAAAGTCCTTGGTGTGCTGTATAATTTTTTCCCCAAAAAACATTGCATGATATGTGCCTATAAAGTTGACAGCATCCTCAACAAAATCGGTATGCTATGTACGTTCCACTGCAAAATTGAGAATAATGAATGTCATTGTTACTGAATATAGTTCATTTCTGTGGGAAGAACAACTTAATTATGGTATGCCCCTTAATGTCCACAGCTGTTGTACCTTGATTGTGTTTGTCTGAGCTCGACTACGACGCGGTCCACACCTCGGCTTCATGATTGGGGTGATACCCAAATACGGGAGACGCTGCGACGTATCAGAAGGAAGCAAAATTTCCCAACAATTGCGGTAAGCACTCCTACCACTGTGCACATTTCACACCATCGACCCACTTGTCTTCAACATACAATGTCAGACTTCATTTATGCGTTTCTATGATTAGGTGGAGTTTGATTACAGCAACGCCGATGATGCTGACATGGATGCATGCCATGTCGAGAACCAACAAACAGGACAGTACAATGAAGTCCGTATGAGCAATTTGGAGTCCGACATTCGTGAACTGAAGGAAATGATGAAGCAAGTTCTCCACAACCAAACAGATTTAATGGAGATGTTGCGACATTTCGAAGGCAAGCAAGTTGTTCGCAATGACAAGGTAATCCATCCAAGCATTACGCAATTTTCACACAGTTGAGCCACATCATTTGAAGATGGTTTGTAAGACTAAGTTCACGAATGTGTATGTATAATTAGGTGGAAGGCAATGATGTGTGTATCATTAACCTCTCCTCCAATGTTGCTCAACTGAAGGACATGCTGAAGCAACTGCTTCAACGTTTCAGTTTGGGCTGCAACGAACCGTTCACTGAACAAACCAATTTACGTGAACTGAAGCATATGCTACACCACCTCATCGAAGGTATATTCTCTACACCGCAACCGGCAGGCGTGGCCAAACAGGGTGTGGACCCTGCTGTTGGAGTCGAGGCGCATGAGGATGGCGTGGTCAAACCATCGGACGAAGTTAACCCAATGGAGTGTAATATTTCAGATGTACAAGGGGTGGATCACCAACAACATATTTTGAAGGGAACCTTGGCAAGGGACAAAAGTCATTTGCATGATGGGCACAAGCTGAACATCGAAGAAGGTGGCGACAACAACAAGAATGGAGGCCTTCAGTCAGGGGAAACATATGAAACTGAAGATAAATACAGTCCTGACCTTCAGTCAGTGGGCTTGAAGAACGTGGCGTGCGATGTGCATACTTCTCCTACTAAGCTTGGCAAACCATTGGGAGCAACTGGAATCGTTAGAAGAAGTGCAAAGGGAAGACGAAAAGGAAAAGGAAAAGGAAAAATGTGCGGAAGTGGAGTTCAAGCCACTGAGGTCGGGGATATGCAATTGTGCATCGATAGCAAAACAAATAGTGGAGTAGACGACAGCAGTTCACCTGTGGATGTTGATGGTGTGGACAACGTGAACAAGGTACAAATACTGCCTTTAATGCCCCACAAGTTGTGAATACCCAATTCATGCCCACATCAATAATGTGAATCAGTAATTTTACAATCATCTGTGTTGTATTGTACTAGTTGTCAAAGAATTGCATGTTTGCAGTTATGACTGCTGCCATATGTTAGTACACATTTCTAACAAACTCCGCACCAAACATCACAAGTTGGGAAAACTCTGGGGCTCACAGTTTTTACATCATTTCACGTTTTTTTTATGACTACAGACCTTGTAATATAAGCTTCAATATTTTTATGAAATGTGTACTGTTAGTTGGCTATTTATTTTTGTAGGACTCGTTGACGATGTTGGACAGCGAAGGGTTGTTATCGGCGGAGGAACAAAAACTTCTTCACTATGTATTTGACGATAGTAAAAATGAAATGTATTGTTTCATTTACTACTTGCAAATTTTCAATGACAGTCCACTGTGAAATAACTATCGTTCTAAGGATCATTTATTGCTTGTAGGGACATTGTTGTTTCCATGAATCTTCATGGACGGGCATGTGAAGTTGGCACCCGGCATGACATGCGCACGCTCAAACCAGGGTCGTGGCTATCCGACACTGTAAGTGTTGGCTGCACAAATATGAATCTGCGTTTTTCAGTACCCCTAACTCAGAAACCTTTCTAATCAACTTGCCTTGTGTCTTGCATACAATGTTCCAGCCAATCAACTTGGTGGTGGTGCAATTGACTAATCGACAGAGGGATTTACACAATGACGGGAGGCACACTGATTGGTTCTTTCCCGTATATCTGTCGGTAAGTAAGTGTTTAAAGCTACGTTGTGTATTGTGTATGACATATTTTGACAAATGTTTGACGGGAGGCACACTGATTGGTTCTTTCCCGTATATCTGTCGGTAAGTAAGTGTTTAAAGCTACGTTGTGTATTGTGTATGACATATTTTGACAAATGTTTCCGTCAATGACCTTTACGCATTACACATGCAGACTATGATTCTAAATAAAGATATGCAACCTCTGGACCATGAACATATCGTCACATCATTTTTCGGACATGACAGATACACTGGTGCGATTGATGCATGCCAGAGGGTAATATCAATGTTCATCCCGTTATATTAAAACGAAAATATGAAAGCCATTACATGTTTGCATGGCCTCTAAACAAGGTCTGCCGTTGTGTTTTCGTGTAGATTTACGTGCCTTTCAATTACAGAGGAGTGCATTGGTTGTGCGTTAAAATTGATATGGTGGACCGTGTAGCCTACCTATTCGACTCAGTCCCATCCAACCGACCGAACAAAAGGAAGCTAAATGCAGCTAAAATTTTGGTATGTCCTTCTGGTGCATTTCTGAACACTACAAAAAACTTGAACATCCTTTACGTAAACCAACTTCAACCTTGTGGAACAGGTTGAAACTATGCACGACTTGCTGCAACTACACTTTGGAAATGATTATGTTACAGACGTGCGTACCTTCCACCGCTGCATGTTAGACGAGAGGCCAGTACAACAACTGGACGAGTAATCCACAATCCCTCCCTCACATTAATGTCTAAGCTGCATGACTGACTTAATGAACCTATTACGTATTGACGACAACTTTAATGTGAAATTATTTTTGTAGCACGTTTGACTGTGGGATGTTCGTCATCAAATTCATGCAGCAACCTGATTTAAGCCCCGGTCCACACAAGGTACATTCTACCGCTTAATTTCCATTTTTCAATCAAATCCTTCCTCGTACGTCCTCCAATTTTAACTGATTTGTCTTACGATTTTTGTGGACAAAGTTCGCTCCCTCTGTGCGTCATAAGTTGTTGGTTGACATCGTTATGGATGTCAATAATGCAAAGATCGCAGAGTACCGGGACTGCCTTCATATGAGCAATGCCACAAGCTAGGCCAGTGATGGGAATGGGCTGCCAGTACGCCACTAATTTGGGTGGCAATAGGACTTTAACTAATTTTTTATTCTTTGATTTCAATATGGATGTTAATTATGGGTCCCCAGTATTGTTTTTGCTGGACGATGTAAATATGGACCAACTGTAAACATGGATCAAACATGTCGATGTAAACATGGATCAAACATGTCGACGTGGCTGCTGACTTAGTACTGTTTTGTTTACGCATGTTTCTTGTTCGGATGAATGCGACTGTAACTGTATATAATTTACGGCTGCTTTTGTTACCGAAGTTAATTTATAATTTAATTACAAAAAAGGGAAAATTAATTTTCAAAAATGAAAGAAACCACATTATGAATGAAAACTCAATACTCTTCGTAGGTAAGTTATATATCAGCCCATTAGCACATATGACTCCAGCCAAACAAAAACTTTCATGGCTTACAGGGAAGGATAAAAAAAAAATAAATCAAATCTACATATCTGCTACATCATCAGCAGCGTCTTCTGAAGAGTTGTCCGTACTGTCTGACTGACTGTCCTCATCCATTGTCTTATCAGACTTCGCTTCGTCCGCCGCCAATTTGTCATCGGTCAGCCAATCAACGTTCTGCTTGATAGCGCCGACTTGCCGCTCCAAACTTGACAACCGTGTGTCCACTTCATTCAGCCTTTCGTAGATAGCTTGCAACTACTGGAATACAGGAGCAACATGAGCTTCAACAATAGCTTCAATCTTGTTCGAATCGGACATTTTGTAGGAATATGTGTATGGTTTATTTTACTGACTACTTTTTTAAAGGAATGTACAGATTCATAATATTACACAACACTATGCTGTAAGTATTTGTAATATATGGTACATGACTTGTATGTTTGCAGAAGACCTCATGCATTGTGACATACATCGTATTAATTTCTCAAACTGGCCGAATTCATCTTGCAAAAATTCGTTCCTTCTTGCATGCACCAAGTCATCCGTTCAGTACCCCTGATCGTCCATTATTTGGCATTTCCAACACACATGCATTGTACCTTCCATCAGTACTATCCCACTGTCATTGATTTCCATACCCACAGTTCATCATACAGTCACATTCGTCATTTGTATTTGTGCCCCAACCCAATTACATGTCTACTCATCCATAAAGGTTAGCAAAATTGCTCTTATCAGATACATATGCCGTTCCAATTGCACCGAACCTTTAAATGCAATACCCGCAGTCATTAAGTTGCTTTTACGCAGTTTGGGTAGTTGTTGCCACCAAACAACAATAAGTGTGTTCACGTCTTTAAACCTACCACCAACGTATTAATGACTATGGGTTGAAGGTAATTTAACATTTACAACCAACCACAAAAAAGGTTGCAACCAGTGTTGTTTCCTTTGCATTTGGGTTTGTTTTTGCGTCCATATATTCTTCGTGAACCTACGAAAACAAAGTTGGACTCAATCAAGAAGCTTCACACCTATGGATGCACACCACGGTAAACGTGGTCGTGGACAATCACTTGCAACGGCTGGCAGCTCCCGACCGAAGTCACCAGAATTGGATTATGCAGGTGGGTATATTGATTCCTTCGGTGATCGACGTTTCTTTGAAACAGGGTTCCCACTGTGGAGTTTTGAACCTCTACGGGATTACAACTGCACCCCAATACAAGATGCTTGCCTGGGGAAGTATTTTGGAATTCCAGTTTCACTGTTTGCCAAACGAGTTCAGTGTGAACACCACTGTCGATGTGCTTTTCTGAAGGTCACAAAAGCCCGATCGGTTGAAATGCAGCGGCAATTCCCTCATGTCAGCGACTCCCAACTTAGGCATCGTTTGCAAAGTGAGGTTGATCAAATGACTCGTCGACTCATTAGGAACTCACAGATAGAGGACGCAAAGGCAGAGTCGAAGATACATGGATCGAACCCGGCATCTGCGATAAAGGCTATAATGGAGGATCCTGCACTGGTGTCGGACCCTGACCTTTCAGATTACTCAGACTCCGAAGTTGTTGATTTGAGCGAGGATTAGCAGACCTGGACATGTGTATGACATAGTAAGCGTAGTCTTGTGAGATGGCATCGTCGCGCGAAAATAAACGACTTAGAAACTAACAGACCGTCATACTCTGCTAACCATTGCAACGGTGCATGCATTAACGTCTTCATCAAAATGATTTGTTGAAGGTATTTTTTTGGGTCACCGTCCTCGACTAAAATCTGTCTTATGATTTTTGTTGGTACGATGACAAGGTAATTTTTTTGTAATGTCAATGACCGATATCAGAAACTATCATTAACCTACGTTTTGTTGATTACTTCATGTTTGTGAATCGTTCAATATGGACAACAAGGTTTAAGTGTCGGAATCATTGACTGGAATCACAAGCTGTAATTGCAAACAAAAATTGTGCACAACCAGCCAACGGTCTCATACACTCTTACCATCAATATGGGCACAAAATGTTTTGTTTTTTCAAAGACGACGGTTGTGTGGAAGCATACCCCATGGGGTCAACCTGTGCATTACCAATTTTTCTCCCATTGTGCATTGTTATGAACTAATCAGCTCCCCTTCAAACAAAAAAATATACAATAGACCATGCAGAAACAGAGTATTGATATTCATTAATGAAGAAGTCAGCACGATGGTGAAGAAATGTACCACGCATCCTACATCTGCTTTCAACTTGCTAACAGATAATAGTTGAGGCCACAGATAAGTGACAAACAGATACTAGTTGACAGATAACAGATTTGCCAAATCTGTTAATTACAAACAAACCTGCAACACATAACAGAAGTTGTTCATTACAACCAAAATTGATGCACCCAGATAAGAGAACCTGCAACAGAAAACAGGCCACAGATAAGTGACAATGCACCGAAAAAATTCAGTCATCCACAAACCATCCACAAAATTCATCCACAGAGCATCCACAAAAATGAATCCACATACCATCCACAAAATTCGTCCACAGATCTGCCAAATAGCATCCACAAAGCTCTTACAATTACACCAATGTTTCCCAAAATTCATTACAACTAACATTATAAGTCACATCATAATAACTTATAAAATTCATTCCGTACATTCATTCCATAATGAAATTCATTCCACAAAGCTATTAAGTAAGTTACATAAGTTACATCATAATAAAATTCATTCCATAAACATTACTTACATAATGAAGTACAATACAACAAAAACTGGTACAAACTTCCATTCAATTTCCCAAAATACAAACAAGTACGAAAGTTACATGATCAAGTACAAAATGATAGAAGGGCTGTGCTACATCCCCCGAATTTGGGGGCCCCTAATCCCCCGAAAAATCAGAACAAGGCAAAAAAAAAAACATGCCCAAAACGACGTTGCTTTGGGCATTAGGGGGATTAGGGAGGGCATTTTTAGGGGGACAAATCATTTCTCAATGATAGAAAATAGGAAAATGATTTGTCCCCCTAAAAATGCCCCCCCCTAATCCCCCTAATACCCCAAACGACGTCGTTTTGGGCAAATTTTTTTTTTTTTTTTTTTACCCTTTTTTTTTTTTGCCTTGGTTTGAAATTTAGGGGGATTAGGGGGCCAAAAATTAGGGGCATGTAGCAAGGCCCTAGAAAAAATAATGAAATACACCATCGCTTTGATTATATTTTCTATCCTTTCAAGCCTTCGACCATGGTCATTTCCCAAGTCATGAAGCCTCGTCCTTACATCGTTGAAGTGTTCTACTGTTAAAGCATCACCAGCTCTAGTGTTGGAAGGGATTGTGGACATAACGCCTTCATCATCTTCAGCCACGAAGTTGAAGTAATTGCAATGGGGAGTGGGAGTGGTACTCTACAATGCATGACAATCAGTTAGTTGAATACGACAAATATTATTGTGACTACTAAAGGATTAAAATTTCCAATACATACTTACATATTTTGATGGGCAAACAAAGCACAAACGCCCTTCATTTCCATTCTTATTGTTCTGACAATACGTATGGCAGCGGTTCTTCCACAATTGCACAGCCTCGTTTGTAATCTTATGTTGCTAATGTTAGAAGAAGAAGCCATTTTTTAAATCCGCATACATGAGAAATTTGTAGTGGTCTGCTATGCTTCTGTTTGATGGGGTTAATAGCAGGTCTAGCTTAATTTGAGGGACAGAGTGTGTCTTTACTGAAAACATCTATTTGTTCAAACTGCCATGTTTAATAGCATTTGCACAGAGGTTACACAGACTAAACTATTAATAGCATTTGAACAAACATCGCAGCTCAATGTACACACGTAGCATTTTGAAACTGAACAAATACAGCAGTTTCAAACATAGCATTTGTGATTAATTACACACATGTTACACACATAGCATTTTCAATCTGAACAAACATGGCAGTTTTACAAACATATCAGGTCAATGTCAAGTAAATTATCAATCACACATGTTAAACAACTATTATCAACAAATCATACTGAAGTGAAATGATTAGGGGCAGATTGTTGGAGACTGTGATTCAGTAGTTATCAAACTGAAATAGTTATCAACAAATGACACATGTGATTTTCAACAAAGCACACTGAAATACTTATCAACAAATCAGTAATAGTTATGAACATTTAAGTTCAGTTTGATAATAGTTACCAATGTTGATAATAGTTAATTGAAGTCACGCAGCTAACACATTAGTTGATAGCAGTTCATTACAACAATTCATGCGTGATTGACAACAAATTCAGCAAAATCACATTATCAATCACACATTGAAAATTACACAACTATATGCATTCGTTCAACTAATTATCAATCTGCATAATCATACTATGTTCTGCAAAGATGTGATCCTTTCATTTTATGTTGGATCAGTTTCTGCGTATTCATACTACGTTCTGCAAAATTTATACTTTAACTCTAAAAGGTAAATGCATAAATGTTCGTCACAATATGTGCCGCATTTTTCAAGCATACCATTTATCTATTTGCATAACAGTAATTTTCAAATATATTTTGTGAATCACAACCCTAACTTTTTTATTTCAGCGTTTGGAGGACGAACCTGGTTCATCTATGGCCTGAAAGCCCACGTTATCGTCAACAAATTCCTTCTCTACAGCCGATGGTGGTCGCGGTCGAGCTATGGTTCGCGAAGCAGAGAAAATGAGGGCTACAGCGGTGGGTTGGGTTTACGAGTGGGTGGCCGTCGGGAGTGGTCGCCGGTGAGGCTGGGTTCGGTGGAGGAGGAGTGATTCGGTGGAGGAGGAGTGAGTGTGACAGTGAGGGGGAGTGAGAATGAGATTGAGGTGTATACTCTGTATAACCTGTATAGCAGAGCGGGAAAACGGAAATTTATGTTTGGTTTGCATTTGGGAGACGAGTTTTAAAGAAAAAAATTTCTAAAAAATTGTTTGGTTTTAGTTTTTGTAAAAAAAATTTCAAAATCACTTTCTCTCACTTACATATCAATCAATCACTTTTTCTCTCTCCTCTCTCCTTTCCAATCACTTTTTCTCTCACACACATCTACTCAAATTCTCCCAAAATATCAAATCATTCCAAACTACCAAAAAAACAACTCTCTCAAAATACACAACCATTGTTAACATAAATTTCAGAACATAAACCTTACACTTTTGATCATTTACCATGTGTATTATCAAGAAATCAAGACAAAATGACATACCTGAATCCATTGATGAACGGTTAAACGGAAGCGTGATTATCAATGAACTCTTTGTTATTGATTATGTTATTGCCTTCTAATCCTTTCCCCTTTGGTGCCTTATGTTATTCCTTGAGAGGATTTATAAAATAAAATGGCAGTGTTCTTCTTTTTTCACCTTTTTCACTTGGGAAGGAATAGGGACCATAACCTTTTAAAGGTTGTAATTGGTTTTCAAAACTGAAAGGTTGTGGAAGTTAAAAATGAATGAAAACCAACTTTAACCATTATTGGTTTTAATTTCTATTTATTGGTTTTCAAAACTGACCCACCAATGGTCACGTATACTAATACAGCTAAATGACATAGATCAATCATGGATGCGTAGCATGGAAATTACATGTGATGTGATCCATACATGCCTATTTCCAACTGGTCCTACTTAACTTTATTGAGATCAATACTTCACAATACGTAACAGAGCGTAATAAACAGAATATTTCATTTCTGCAAAAATTAATCAAATTACATAGATAAAACTCAAGGCTGACATAAAGCAGTAATATAAATACAAACTCCCACTAAACCAGAATGTTCTCAAATAGAACAACACCCATCTGAGCAGTGTGCTCATGAAAAACCTTGGGTGGTAGTCCCTTCGTAAGTGGATCCGCTATCTTGGAGTTTGTCCCAATGTGCTCTATGGAAATCTGTTCACTCTGCACTCTTTCTTTTACAACTAGGAACTTGATATCAATATGCTTTGATTTTGTCGAGCTCCTGTTGTTATTTAAAAGAACAAACCCAAAAAATTTTTAAACTCTCTCCCCAAATTTTTTTTCAAAAACAACTCTCCCAAAAACAAACCAAACAGTCTTCATTTTAATTTTTAGTCCATAAGCCAAAAAATCACTAACAAAAGACAGAATGAATTAAGACTGGGACCCCCTTTCCCCGTACAAGGATCCTCTCCTTGCAAGCCCCTCCTTGTGCCCGTCCTTGCAGAGCCTTCGGGCCTACTTTTAGGCCCAATTTTGATAATCCAAACCGTTCATATTTTCTGATTTATTCAGTATATCATACCTGTAAAAAATCAAGTTGATTTATTCACTGTAACGCCCTAAAAATTTACCCATTATATATATATCAATGACATGCATTATTTAAAGAAAACACTTCAATAATTCATTATAATATTCATCAGAGTCTTACTAAACAAAAACATTACATGTAACATCAAATTTAATGCCCTAACGGCTTACATCTTTCCAAGCCAACACTTGGACACAAAAGTATGAGTTCTAACTCAAATATAAATAAAGCCCTAGGCTTGAGTGTTTACATGTACTAACAATAAAATAAAACAAATAACTAGAAATAGTCTTCAAAGTCCAAGTCCTTCAAAGCTAAGTCCTTGGAGGTAGCTTATCACCTGAACCTGAAAATGATGTTCCCATAAAGGGTGAGCCACAGCCCAGTAGAAATATACTAAACCACATATAAGCAATGAATAAAGCAATAGCGTTCAACAGATGGTTAACCAAGATAATCAATTACTTCATTTTACAGTCTCATGACACTATTGTCTAAGATACGTTTTACTTTCCAACTTTATCAACATGGCTCAGAACCTGGCCAAACTTACAACAGTGAATTATATATATATCATATTCACATTCTTCCAATATCAACAAACAAATGAGACTCAAGCTCAAATCAAAACACTTCATACTTCCAGATTGATACACATTTTAGTGTTGTATCAATAAAACACTTCTATATAAATAAGCACACATAAAAGTGATGCTAATGGAGTCCATCCCCTATCTCCTCCCAAACAAAATCCGGTTTAGAGGTCCATCCCCTATCTTCCCCTAAACCGTGGAGTACATCCCCTATCTCCTCCCACACAAAACAATGTATGCAAATGCAATGCTCAATCAATACACGTATTTTCTGTATCAATGCAATAGTCAAAAATTAATGACTTAACCAATGTGATTAGTTTCAGTTATTCCTAATCCACATGCAATGTCTACAACAATCACGACTATCCTCCACCGATAGCCCAAAACAGTTATTTCTAGACTGGAAATAAATATATCAATATCAACAATTCAATAGGTGAGTGATTTAAATTATACAACTACTCCATTTAATCAATGAATTCCTCAATTTCATGAATTTAACAAAATTCCCCAATCTCCTAAAATTAATTATACAAATTAATTCATTATTACAACTAGGGTTTTTCCCAAAATTACCAAAGCATTTCCAACATATCAAAATACCAAAACTTAGAACAAAACTTATAAGATGGAGTAGGAAATCCCTACCCTTGAAGAAAAGAACTCGAATGGAGAAGATGACGAAAACCAAGGTGCTCCAAACCCACGATTGTTTAGATTAAACGGAAGCCCTTGACCCTCTCTATCTTTTTAACAAAGGACTTAGGGTAGAAATACACTCTAAGTAGATCAAACCTAAGAGAGAAGGTGTGTAGGGAGAGGGAGAAGACGGTTCTAGGGTTTTAAAATCAAAAAGGAGATGAAAAATGATCCAGAAAGTCGGATCTCGGATTTTTATACCAGTCGCCCGGCTCGAGCGTGGAAACCCCCGCTCGAGCGCCACTCACAGACTCCCGCTCGAGCGGCCAAACTCCCGCTCGAGCGGCGAATGCACACTCGCAGAAGTTTTTGCAGACAGGTCCCCGCTCGAGCTCCCAACTCCCCGCTCGAGCGTCATTCACGACTTCCCACTCGAGCGTCTAATCCCCCACTCGAGCGGCCAACACTACACAGGACGTACTGGATGGGTGTATTCCCCGCTCGAGCGTCCAAACCCCCGCTCAAGCGGACAAGCCAAAATCTGGGCAACTAGACTGGGTTCCTAAGCTCAACCAACCTACTCCAAATCTTCCCAACACAACCCAAGACTGAAAATAAGGATTAAAGGGTGCAAACAACATACTCTCAACAATCAGCTCCACGGAACCTAAGTCTATATATAACAAGTAAAGAAAAGGGAAACCGGGATCGCTATATTCACTCTCTCTGCTTCCAAGTCCCTATGGAGCCTCCCTTTCTCCTCCCTGCCTTGGCGCGCTCGCCCTCCAATTCCCTCTAGAGATCGCCTACTCTGCTATCCACCTCGTCCTTCTGCCTGACCAGCTCCTCATTATTGCTCATAGCCTCTTCATGTCGCTCGACCGCGGCGGCACAGGCTCTTTGGGCCTCGTCGAACTTCTTCTGCTCGCCAGCAAGTTGGAACTCGAGCGACACAACCTGGCGGCGTGTGTCCTCCAGCTCCGCCTGAACCGTTTGCAGCTCAGTGTGGGCGCTCTCCCAACTTGCACTCTTCTCCTTCAACTTTGCAAGCTGGGCCTTGGCCTCATCTGCCTTGAGTTTGCCACCCCCCGCCTTCCTCAGTAGGGCCCCTGCTAAGGTGGTTACCTCTATTTGAGCAAAGTATAACCCCCTTAGCAGCTCAGCCTCGTTGAATCTGGATGCCGAGTGCAAGGCTGCCTCTTCTACAATCCCTACAAGGCGATCTGCCCCTGCTCTGGCTGGGCCTTTTTCTCCATCCAGCCGCCCTGCGGTCCTACCGACTCCTCCTTCTTGAGGTAGAAGACCCCCCTGAGGCTGTCCCTCCCTCCTTGGCCCAGGGCCAACAGCCTCATCCTCCACTTGCCTTTCGGGGACGACCTTTGCGCCCCCTACGGCGATCGCCGCCACCACTGGCACCACCTCCATGACCTTTGAGGCAAGCATTTATTACGACAACACCTCTCTGTCGGAACAGGACCCCCTTACCCTGAGCAAGGTAAGGTACAGCATAGGCTTTCGGCAAGGAGAGCAGGTCGGAAGGGACAACGAAATGATGAGAAAAGGATATAAGCAAATGTTGTAGACAAGAAAAAGGTTAAGTTCTCTATTTGGAATCCTCTCTCATATACTCTGCTTCTTTCCAACAACTTGCTCGTCGGAGAGTTCGCTGGGGGACTACTCCGTTCCCCATTGAACTTGCCTGCAGGTTATCTGGTGGGCTTGATCATTTGGACACGGCCTGGAGGAGCTTAGACCTGTCTGATCCATACACTGGGACAAACAACATTAACACATAATCAGTGCAAATTTCCTGTCACAAACATCATATCCAAGTACAACAAAATATATTACTTTGAAAACACAAAAAATTAAATTTAAAAAATATGAAAATACTAAAATAACATAAAAATAGCAACTTCCTAACCACCTTTTAGGGCTGGTTTGGCATGTTTACAAAAAGCCAAAAGTCAAAAAGTCAATATTTTTACTTTGATCACATTATTTTAAGTCACATCACCTCTCACACACATCATTTCAACCCCTAACCCAAACGGAACTCATATTTCACAAAAAGTGAAAAAATACATTTATTTATATTTAAAAAGTGAGGAAAAAAATTGGACTAAAAAGGTGCAATTTTTGTCTTTGTGGATGAAAAAAATGTGGATGCTTGGGTTAACTTTTTGACTTTTATAAAAAAATGTGTATTACAAAATTGTATAAATTAATGTGTAAGGAAAAATTAGAATTCGAAATTGTGTAGGCGTAATTTTTGACTTCCTGTGAATAGTAATAACTTTTTGACTTTTTGGTTTTTTTTCCCAACTTGCCAAACTTGGCCTTAATATGTAGTGTCACGTACGTTTCCGTTTCCCTCCCAAATTTGGAACAAAAACCAAAGTCGGCAGACAGCGCTTTTGAAATCCCACAGACGCAGTACTTTTCATGATGACACACATGCCGTAGCCTTTCTAATCTCACCAACTTATTTCCATTTCCCATACAAATTTCGGCTACTTTGCTGTCCCTCCTTCTCTCTCCATTTCGGTTTTGCTGTCCACCTCCAGTAACACACTCTCTCTCTGTGTCTCCATTTCGACTGCGCCAGGTCGCCGACGGTAACAGTCACCATTTTCTCGGGCATGTGTGAGTCTGTCTATTTTTTATTTCGGAGCACATTATTATTATGACCTACTGTGTTCCACTCGCACGACATTACCATTTATGAACTATGAAACTGTTCCTCCTTAGGTAATTGAAACCATACGTACGATTAGGTATACAAACTACACGGGTGACAAACTGATATTGCCATTGAGGAGTTCCAAACTGACAGACGGTCTTCGTTGAGCAGTGTAGTCAGGTTTTTATTTCTCTGCATGAAGGTAAGTTGCGTATGGGTGCTGTTGGGTTGAATGTCCGATGTGGCCCTATTTCAAGTGTGCGCATTGGTTGTTGATTCGGGCTTCAAGTCGTAAATACTATAAAACGAGTACAACATATGGCCAATTAATTTTCGTAAAACAGTGGCATGCCATATCTGCATAAATTAACGACAACATATCGTAGTTGAAAATAAACGAAAAGTACCACTCGTACAATGCACGTACGACTCAATGGTCCGTTGATTGTAAGTTGTTAACAGTCAATTTCGTTTTGTTACAATGTGGGAGTAACGTTCTTTCTGCATCCTTATGAATATTGCATGCAATTCTTTGCAGGAATTATCGTAATTGGATATGGGCGACATGTCAGACAATGCGAAGCAACTGTGAGTTTATGTCGTTCAATATTTGATACATTTAGGTTTGCAAGGTTCTGTTTCCTGTACCTACTAAATACCACGGTCTGTTCGTCTATGGCATATTGTGCCGTTATGTACTGCCTTCAGGAGGTTGTGCGATTTGAGTTTGACACATTTGCGATAGCCTCAAATTGCACCATGAATTTTGTGTAATGGATTAAAACTGTGTCGATTTCTTACCAGAATATGTGCACATACGGCACATGTCGCGTATTCTGCGGAGAGCATTTGTGAAATCCATAATTCACTGAGTTATACTAAACCACTTCGGTTCATCATTTTCGGTGACAACGGAAAACGACATTACCAATTTCACGAAAATGGCACAACTTTTGAAATGGGAAGGCAAGATTGACTAACTTGAAAGTTAACCGACGAAGATGATAGGATGCACAAAACGTACATACCACCGATGTAATTTGGCCTTGAACAAAATTTCATTTACGCTGATATTTGTTACAGGCAAAGGAAAACATTGAAGGCAAGTGGCAAAGGTTCAGGAATGGAAAGGGTTGACATTACCGAGCCCCCTCGTCGAAAGCGGCCACTTGGGCCATTTATTTTTTACAGGTTCGATCCGTGTCCTTCAAAGCGGCTCACAGTACGAATCCCTCTCGTCAGGAACATGTGACAGTATTTTTGCACAATTCTGCATTACATATTTTGAACTCATAGCTTGCGCCTGTGCAGATTTCAGTTTGTACTCACAAGAAATTAAGATTTTAGAGACCAAAAGTAAGGGCCAAAATAATTTGGACCATTTATAATTGTTGTTGCAGAAATGATGTGGTTATTATATTTTTAGCAACCAAAATTGGACATTACGGATGCATTATTATGTAGTTGGGACCAAATTTGTTTGTGTCACAAATTGTGTACGTATATGTATATATATCCATCCATATCTAACATATACTTGCGCCGAAATTGACAATGGTTGCAGCCAGGAACAATTCAAGGAAAGACGAGAAGCAGACAACCCCGGACCGAATATGGTTAGCGTGCAGGCATGTAGTAAGTAGAGTACCGTGATGGAAACACGTGACTGCTGTGATAGCAAAGTATGGACTTCTATTCCATGCGCGCACCAGTCATGTGCTTCCATTGTGTCGCATTCAGCGATTTCCAGCAGTCATAGAAGCCATATTGCATGTTCTTATAAACTCCGATTATTTGTAAAATTCCATGTCCGTTTTTATTTCAACTGTGTGCGAAATAGTAATTTGTATGTGCAAACATATGTAAATACCAGAAAATGTGCACACATTGCGAGTGATACAACTTTTGCTGACAATTATTTTGGACTTACAGCTCCTATTTGTCCTGTATGTGCGTCACGTTGGTGTAACACTTACAGAGCCGAAAGGATATTGGGGAAAGGTGGAAGGAACTCCCCTGTGATGAGAAGAAGAGGTTTCAGGACATGGCTAAGGCAAGTGCCAAGGAACTGGGCGAAGAAGTTGCAAAGAAATCTGCAAAGGTACTTACGTGCTTAGTGTTTTCGTAACTACATTTGGGGAGGACCTGCTATCGACACAATGTTGGTTACTTTTTTGTATTAATGTTCACGTTAATCACATTGCAGAGTAAAATGCAAGTCCGCATATCATTGAAGGCAATTTTTGATATCGTGAACCGGTGTAACGAAGCACAAAAGCAGGCAGTCATTGATATTGGGTTCGGTGGCCTCCTGGGGTTAAAGTGTACCCGTATAGATCACAACATGTGCCAATGGTTGGTACAGAACTTCGATCCCGACACGTGTTCATTGACTGTTCATGGCCGTCACCTGAGGCTCACTTGTGAGGAAGTGCATGTCTTATTGGGTATACGGTCAGAAGGCAATGACGTGCAGTTCACTGGTTCAATAAACGCATATCCCAATATCTACGAAGAGGTTGGAGCTGTTAAAGGAATCATTCCTTTGAACCATTTGAGAGTTTATCTGACTGAGAGTGATGGTGCGGATGACGAGTTTCGGCGGAAGTTTGCGCTGTACGTGTTGGGGGCCATGTTGTGTCCTACCACAATGACCGCGTTGAGCCTGTCGTTCGTTCATGCCGTGAAGGACGTGACCGGTATGGGGGCATGTAATTGGGCAAAGGTGACACTGCAATTCCTTGTGAAAGGTGTTCGGAAGTATAAGATGAAACTTCAGCGCCAGGCAACTGGATGTGTTTTTCTTCTAATGGTAACGTAATCGACCGTTGTTTGTTTGTACCATGCCGATTACATATTTCATCCATTGCTGTGCATATGGTTCAATAAAATGGCAGTCGTTGCGAAATACAAACTTACCTGTTATTGAACAGCATGACAAATATACCTGTACGGGCCACATTTTTTGTAACCACGAAAAGCTTATCTTTTGAACCGGAAAGCTGCATGGGGATTCTGCCATCGAGACACATAAACACATACATATGATTGTGTTGTAAGTTGTATGCATTGTTAGCGAATACGGATTACTTTGCTCGGAAGTGTATAGTAAATATCTTTTCCCCCTTACAATGCAGCTATTTTACTTGGATCGTTTTGCCCCTCCCTGCAAGAGTACGTCGGTTACTACACGCTCCATCCCTCGGCTAAATGATTGGGGTGATGCCGAAATACGGGAGACGAGGCGACTTATGGGAAGGAAGCAAATGTTGCAGCAACATCAGGTAATCAACCCATTCGTTCTACACATTTGACAGCATTGCCCCACCTGTGTTATGGATAACGGTGACAGACAGAATATGTGTTCCTATGACTAGGTGACAAGCACCGACAAACAGTGACCCATTCCTTAGCGTACGTCATATTTTCAGTTTGTCCCTCCCTATTTACTCTGAAATACTCGAACTTTTGGGGGGAAAACATGAAGTTTCCATGTGGACGATGTTGTAGCCTTACAAATTCAATTTTATGTACTACTTCTGTTACGAAATGAATTTTCGTTAAGCCCTGAAGTCAGATTTTTGGAAAAGCTTGAAGATTTTGGTTTTTTAACCTTGTAAAAAGGTCAAAACATTGTCGTTCAGTTATTGTTAGTTAGTTTGTAATTGAAAGTTTCTCTTTGTTTATGTAATTGGGAAAAGGTAAAGTGGTAAACATGGGATCGACTGTGAAGTTTTTATCCACACCAGATGAGCATCATTTACAACAACATTTTTTTTCCATTTCAGACGAATGGAGTAATTAATTTTTATTAGATATATTTAATATGTAAAGTGTGTACACATATGTTGTGTGCAACTTAAGAAAGCAGACGGAAACTTTACGATTCACAGTTGAGCTCGATTAACGATTCAGTGCATTACCATTTTCATTTATGATTTGAATCCCGATTTGACAACTATGTTAGGTGGAGTTTCATCCAACAAAAGCGGAAAGCAACGACATTGATGACGCAATTGACACACACCATGTCAATAACAAACAGAAACCACGGATTGATGATGTTCGTTTGAGCAAGGTTGAGACCGACATTGGTGAACTGAAGGAAACCATGAAGCAAGTGCTTCACAGCAATGCGGAAATAAGGGATATGTTGCTCAATTTCCGAGGGAAGGAAGCTGTTCACAATGCAAAGGTAAGCAAAAGCAATCAGTACACATGCTTCACACAGTTCACAGAGGTTACTTGAAGATGAAATATCGTACCAGGTTAATGTATGTGTTTGTGTGATTAGGTGGAGTCCACTGAAAGAAATTGTAACATTAACATATCCTCCAGCATTGGTGAACTGAAAGGAATGCTGAACAAACTGGTTGCAGCTATATTGTCTGGGAAACAACCGTTTACTGAACAGACACACATTGCTGAAATGAAGCAAATGATGCAGCAAGTGCTGGCAGGTTTATCGGAAACAACACAATTGGCTCGCTCAGAGGAAAAAGGTGTTGACCCTACCATGGGAGTCGAGTTGCATGATGGCGGCGTGGTCTTCCCAAATTATTATGGTAGCCCAAATGAGGGTAATGTTCAAGATTTACAGGGGGTGGATTGGGAGGACAATTATGTGAATGGAATGTTGTCCAATGAGATAATTGATATGCACGTTGGACAGTTGCGTACCGTCCAAGAAGTTGGGGACATGCACAACAACCGTCGCCTTGCGTTGGAGGAAACATATGCAAGCGAAGAAAGCAAATCTCTTTCAGTTCAGTTTCTGTCCATGAAGAACGTTGCAAAACAGAGTTTATCTTCGTTTGATGATTTGCAAACCTTGCCACCAATGCGAGGAGAAGCAGACAATGTGCATCCTTCTGCTGGTAAGGTTGCCCAAACATTGGGAGCGGGACAAATTGTAACAGGCACACGAAAGGGAAGAGAAAGAGGAAGAGGAAGAGGAAGAGGAAGAGGAAGAGGTGTTGAAGCGACAGACGTAGGGGATATGCATTCGTGCAACGATAGCAAAATAAGTACTCGACTTACTGCCGAAAAATTCCCAAGTCGCCACATCACTTCACCTTTCGTATGTTTCATTACCAATTGATGCCGACAGCATTACTGATCATAATAGAACCATTATTTGTGTTGTATTTTAATATTTGTCATTCTACTGCAAGTTTGCAGTAACAAATGTTGTACAATTGTCTTACAGATTTCGGACAAACTCCTGTCCAAACTGCACAGGTTGGACAAGCGGTTCCGTTCAGAGGTTAGACATCGCTTCACCAATTTTAGATGCATAAGGATGTGTTATGTACTTTGCAAATTACATTTCTGAACAGTGGTGAGTTAGTTAATTGTTTATATTAATAGGAGGAGTTGATGTTACTTGATTGTTTATATTGATAGAAGGACTTGATAACACTGGAGAGCAGAGAGGTTTTATCAGCGGCCCAAGACGAAGTTGTTGACTCTGTACTTGACGACAGAAACAATGAAAGGTACGGATGAGTTTAGTACTCGCAATTAACCTGTTCCGTAGTATTTGTGAAATAAGTTTGAATTCCACAATTTTCATGTGTCGTGCTATGTTTATTTGATTCTTGTAGGTATCAGTTCTTTAATTTTTCATTCTCTATGATTTTGATGGGTTTATGATGGGTTTATGATGGGTTTATCCATGTCGTATGTAGGATTCTCTTTGAATTTAATGCAGTGGGCTACGGAAAGATCAGTGGCTAAATTTCCTGTCTGAAGTTTTCTTCTTTTGGTCTTATCCTGCACACATGTACCTATTGGGAAAATTGCAAACCACTGATATTTTCACAAAAATTTTAACACATTCATGGAAACCTTTATAATTTTAATTATGAAACTTAATAAAGTTTACCAATGATTTGCAAATTTTTTTGAGAACTTATAATGAAGTGCAATTTTCCCTACCTATTTTCTTCTACTCTGCTTACATTTTCCATTTTGATCATTTTGGGATATTGTTGGCTCCAGTTTGTAAAAAACGTGTTTCTTTTTTTTTAACTTGCTGACCTGTAAATGAGCATTTCAATTTTCACATATTATTTTAGCAAATACTATTGGACATGTCATGAGTTGTAATATCTAAAACTTTGTCTTTTCATTTTGTTTTTAAAAACTTAAAACTAATCTTCATTGGATTGGAGCCTAGTAGAATCAGGAATATCTGCCATAGTTGTACAACAGGAAAAACTAATCTTATGTTGTAGAGTTAAGCCAGATACGTTTAAGTTTTACTAGGCTGTAGGTTGCTTCTTACTGATTGATGTATACGTTTTATGTAGGGACATTGTCGTGTCTATGAATCTGCATGAAATGCCTTGCGAATGTGCTACGCGACGTGACATGCGCACGCTGAAACCAGGGGCATGGCTATCCGACACTATAAGTCGTGGCATCTGACAATGTTATTTCCACTATATTTGCATGATGGACATATCCATGTAGGGACATTGTTATTTCGTATTACATTTAAACAAATGGCAAACCTTATTTCGTAAGTTGCCTGGTCTATTACAATGTTCCAGCCAATCAACTTGGTCGCGGTTCAATTGACTAACGGACAGCGGCAAGTACACAAAGACGGTAGGCATACTGCGTGGTTCTTTCCAGTATATTTGTCGGTAAGTAAGTGTTTTAGGTCGGTTGTGTATTGCAGAAGACATATTTTCAGAAAACTTTGGCTGACTGAACTTTACACACTAAACATGCAGACTTTGATACTAAATCAAAAAACTCAACCTCTGAACCATGAAAATATGGTCAAATCATATTTTGGACATGACAGATATACTGGGGTGCTTGATGCATGTGAGAAGGTAATATGAATGTCCATCCCATTGAAGCGAGTAGATTTAATATGGACGTCGGTAATATGAATGTCGATCCCATTTACTTGAATGCCAATGTAAATATGAAAGTGCGTACATGTTCGCATGCCCTCTAAACAATGTCTTCGCTTGTGTTTATGTTTATGTGTAGATTTACATGCCTTTCAATTATCGAGGAGTACATTGGGTGTGCCTAAAAATAGATATGGTAGACCGTGTGGCGTACCTATTTGACTCATTGGCATCCGCCACACTGGACACCAACAAGCTGAACACAGCAAAAATGTTGGTATGTCGTGCTGAATTTCACAAATCTACTTCCACACTGTCACATCCTTCACATAAACTAACCGTCTCATTCTGCAACAGGTTCAAACAATGCATGCCTTACTGCAACTACAGTTTGGAAATGAATATGCTGTAGACATGCGTACCTTTGAGGTGCGCATGTTAGAACAAAGGCCATTACAACAGCTGGACGAGTAATCCACAAACCCTGCGTCACATTGACTTCACTCTTGAATCACTCATTTAACGAACCTGCTTATATTTTACGAAAAACTGAATGTTACATTTCATTTGTAGCACTTTCGACTGTGGGATGTTTGTGATCAAGTACATGCAGCGGCCTGATATACCCAGCGGTCCACACAAGGTACATTGTACCGCTTAATTTCCAATTGCAAAATAAATCCGTTTATTCCCTACCGCTGTAACTGTACCTGATTTGTGTTATTCGCTTTCTGTACATAGTTTCATCCTTCTGTGCGCCGGAAGTTGGTGCTTGACTTCGTTATGGATGTGAACAATACAAAGATGGGCGAGTATCGTTCGTGCATGTGATTGATTGCAATTACAACAAATAGTGCAGCGATTTTATCATGGCCTGCCAGTACGAGTGTAATTTCGATGCCCAACCACAACTGGATTACTGCATCAGCTTGTCGTGACAACTTTTTAGGTCGCAGCTGTGATAATACTAATTTCCCACGCGTATTGATTGTACACATAATTCCAATGTTTGGGACTCGAACAAACGAGGGAAAGTAGTCATGTTTGTTTGCTTTTATCGTGGCCTGTACGTAATGTGATACACATAATTCCAATGTTATGGGTACAGTACAGAACAAACAATGCAATGTCATATTTGCCCAAATGACTATACTAATGTTTGTCCAGTGCAATGTGATATTTGTCCAACAAACAATGCAAGTTGAAAGTAGTAATGTTTGTTCGCTTTTACCATATGAATTATGTTTGTTCGATTTTTTTTAATGCCATGATTTTGTCCAAAACAAAGAAAAAAAAAGCCCACAGAATAAACAAATAGCGGTGACTATAATGCACTTTGAAGGGGAATTGATTACTTCATAAAAATGCACAAACGGTGAAAAATTGCACAAAAAAATAAAAACAACCATACAACAGACCATTAAAAACACAGAGTATTGATATTCAATTTTTTTTTTTGTTCAGCAAAACAAAAAACTGTATTGATGGAAAAGCACATACAAGGTGTCAATAATACATCAACAAAGAGGAGGTTGGAGACCAACGAAGAGAAACAAAAACAGAAGGAAAACAATAACAATGTAACTCCAAGCCCATCCTCACAAAACCACATAACAGGGCAACCAGATGAAACTCCAAGGCAGCATGAACAAACTTCAGACCATACAGCCACCATTGAGACTTGAGCCTGAACCTTCAACCTCCATTGAGACTTGAGCCTGATCCTTCAACCTCCAAAAAAAAAACAATTAGTACAGCAGCAGACCAACAATTACAACAAGGCCCGCAGCAGACCTCCAATAACTTTCCCCAATCCAACAGCAGACTTCCAATACAGCACACCAAAATATCATTCAAACAATTGCAAAAAGGCCAATATGCAGCAGCAGACTTAAGCCTATTCGTTGATCCCATATAGCAGCAGCAGAGTACATATATAGCAGAGCAGATTTGAAGCACAGCAGAGCAGCAACCAGAAATGAGCATGCTTGACCCCATAAACTAAGCCAGAGCAACAAGCCAAAAATAAGGCAAAGCATAGCAACATTGAAGCACAGCAGAGCAAAAGTAGCCACCAAGAAGATATGGTAATACCACAGACTGACCAAAATCCTGCATACCACAGCTTGACCAAACTCCTGCACCCCAGTTTCAAAAAACACCAAACACCACCCCCTAAATGAGACTTTCATACTATCCAGAATACAATATATGTCGTCCACTGAATACTGTAGGCCTCTATAACGTTGCTTACAGCAAAGTGCAACCCTCACTTTCACCATCTCAGCCAATTCAGGCCCATCAACAATCTTATCATTAAAAAGGCAATCATTCCTACCTTTCCAAATCATTCCTAGGTGTGCAATACAAAAGAATACATATATAAACTAGCCTAGGATTTGGGGAACAGAACGCCTAGAACACCCCACTCTGATTGAGCATCTGCCAGCATGGCTTGGGCTTGGTCCAACTCAGCTTTAGTTGTTTGAATGGATGTAGAACGATGTCTAATTTGGGAGAGCATCATCCTTGCTTCTTGATTAAGCTGGTCGTGTTGCTGCTGCAGATGAGCCTTTCTTTGCCGGACAGAGGCAAGTTCTGCCATGAGTTTGGCTTCCTCAAGTTCAAGTGCTGAGTGTTGCTGAAGAATGGCTGTAGAGGTCTGCTGGTTGAGTTTGAGTGAAGTAGATATGGTGTGGGCTTCGTTTAGGAAATCCTTATTGGTTTGAATATCCTTCGAGCAAGTCTGAACCATATCTGAAAGGGTTGGCCATTCTGTGATGATCTTGGCCAATTGCTTTAGTTGAATGGGGTTGAAAGGATTAGGGGAGAGGTTTACAATAGCAGAAAGACAGGCCAAGGTTTCATCAGGTTTGTGGAGAGTGATTTCTTCAACTGGGGTGTTAATGAGGTTGATGAAGGTGGTTAAGGTTTGTTGAGTTTCAGCATCAAACAGATGTAGCCTTTGAGGCAATGGGGATATTTCGTCTAGATCTTGTTGAAGAATAGAAACTTCGGCCCAAATATCCTGGCATGGACCGACGGCCTGTGAACATTAATAGTTTGGTGAGAATATATGCTTGCAAGTAATAAAGAGTAAATAGGATGAGGTTGGAAATGGTAGTACCTGTCCTGATAACGTGCACGCAGACGGTTGGCCTTGTTCAACTGTGGTTGTCGCATGAGGACGAGTTGTTTCTGGTACTGATGAGATGGCAGCATCAGCGCCTTGAGGGTGTTTCTCTGGTTCTGCTAGCAGGGGAAAGTCATGAGGACCTTTAAGTTCTGTCTCGCCCATTGGTCGTGGAGATGAGTCCTGTATTATGTCCATCCCTGTAAATTGGAGAACAATACCAGTTACTTAAAGAGAAGTTTTTTTTTCCCAAACGAACAGTAACATTTGTATTTCTATTTACCTTGGTTGTGGTGAACTTCTGGTTGAGGGGATTTTGTGTTGTCATCTGTTGGAGAGGATTGGCTGTTGATTGAAATGTCAAATTCAATCCTCTGTGATTCTTTGTTTGACGTTTGGGAATTGGAGGGGTTGGATGGTGATGGTTGAGGGCTAGAGACAGAAGGGACAATGTGTTGAGGAGAAGTGGAAGGATGTTGTGATGCAGACTGTGTGGATTGCTGTGGCGAAGACTGTGAAGCAGGTTGTAAGGAAGTTTGTTGCGATGCTTCAGGTGGTGGTGGAGTTGGTTGTACAGTGGGTTCTGTGGGTACATTACTGATTGGACTGGGAATTTGATGAATGTGTTGAGGAGAAGTGGAAGCATCATCATCATCAGCAGCAGCAAGGAGTAATCTCCTTCTTTTTCTCTGCACAAAAGTAAGTGATCAGTCGGGCGTGAATGCAAATTCAGATGCTGTAAATATGTAAAGTGAAGGCTTACTTGGTAGAGCTGCCCTGAAGGATTTGATGTTGTTTCGCCAACCATTTGGCTGAGAGGGATATCCCACTCACTTAGGTCTGTGCTTAGGGCAGGAGCAGTGGAAGGCTCTTCTCTCTTCTTCGCCGTGACCTCTGTCTCAGCAGGGGTACGGGTGGTAGCTCTTCTCTGTGCTTGTGTCTGCGCGGCTGCGAAAGAGTCTGCCATTAATTTCGGAACTAAGGGGGTGTTTGTCTGAGTAGTTGCATCCATTGGATCCTTGCCTTTACGTTGGTCCCTAACCAATGGTTCAGCAGCAGGCACAATTTTGGCTGTCAAGGGTTAAACAAGTTAGTGTTGTAGAGAAAAAAACAAAACAAATTGCATGACACAGTCAGGGATATGAAGTATATGAAGGAAGGATACCTGTAGCCTTAAGCTTGGAAGGCGAGGATATGCGGCCCTGAATATGAATACAAGTATCGTTAAGGCAGCTTTCAAGTGGCTTGCAGAAAATAATGGCAGTCATAAGTCCCCACCAATGGTCAAAAGCAGCCGAGCAGTCCGAATCAGGTTTGAAGAAGAAGGGGCCAAAATCTTGGAAAAGTTTGGTGTTCTCTGTCAGAATGGATTCAGCTTGTGTAGGATCTTTCAAGTGGATTCTGGACCCAATCTCCTCATGGATGGTTGGGTGGAAATAAGGATAAGGGATAGCCTGGGAAAGACCAAATTGCCTGGACCATTGATTGGGACAGTATGTCTCAAAACTGCAGCTGGATAGCTTGGCGGAGGATATGGAACAGCCAACCAAGACATGTCTACAGGTGAGAATGTGTCTCCAACTCTCATTTTGTTCTTGGACTTGCTCATTGTGTAAATCAGAAGGGTCTGTGAAGAGGAAGCGAAGTCTACTGGAGGAGAATTCAAAGTTTTGAAATGGCATGTACAGGTTGGAAGGTCTCTGCGAAGGAAGGTTGTAAAACATGGTAAGATGATTTGTGAAAGTGAGTTTTGAATGGCTGTTATAAGTGAGCAGTTGCTCAGCATAGGAGTGGCAAACAGGTTTCAAGGTGTTAGGTGGTGGGGGTCGTGCCTCAGGGAAATAGGCATACAACCAGGCCTGGAAGAGCCAGAAGGGGCCACCACAGTTGCCAGAAATCTTCTTGTCGACAAAGGAAAATAGGGCCTTGTAAAGGGTGGCAAGAAGATAAGGGGCTAAAGCCATAAGTTGGCCGTCTTGCATACACAAGGCAAGGGGGAGGTATTCTTTCGTGATCTTGTACCCAGGGACACAAAAAAGAAACTCACAAAGCCAAAGTAAGTAAAAAGCAGTTCTTTCTTTGTCATCGACAGGGGAACCACGCTTGCCTTGGTATTTTTTGGCAAAATCTGTATAGCACATGTCAGTGTTTAAAGTAAATGTCACTTTTGGAGGCTCAAGGAGAGCATGAATTGGATTGCCTAAGATTGGCAGACCAGTCAAGTGAGCTACATCTAAGATGGTAGGGGAAATCATACCAAAATTGAGGAGTAGGGAGTTACTAGACTGCGACCAAAAGCATGCAGCAGCAGCAATCAGCCCTTTCTCCACGTCATAAATTTTAGTCGACAGTCTAATTGCTTCAGCAATGCCCTGGTGCTTCCATACTTTGGCGTCGTGACCTTCAATTCTCCTGGCCCAGCTTCACCAATCAGAGTCTGGTGACCTCCACCCTCTGAGTGGGTTTTTGCTGACATTCCAGTTAGTCCACTTGAGTCCAGCTTGGTTGAGAAGAAGGTTCTCACCATTACCAAGGGGATAGTATGGAGCTAGCTCGTCTGGGAAGTAAGACGCGAAGGTAGGGCCTAGAGTAGCCTTAGCGACAGAGCTTGGGCTGGGCAATAGGGTTGCAGCAAATTTTAGAGGAGCGATAAGTGCTCTGATAGGGTCCGGGAAGCGGAGTAGGTCTTCATTGTTCTCCTCAGCTAGAGATGGTTGAGATTTTTTCGGTGCCATGGCTTAGGGTTTTGTGGTGCTCTGGTTTTGAACGGCAATGGTTGAGAAGAAGGAGTACAGTCTGGGGAGTTCGAATCAGAGGGAAATAAAGTGGTTTGAAGTTGAAAGGGTGGGTCTTTTATAGCTTATGATGGGGCCAGTATATTTAAAAGCTCTTATATTGGGCTGTACTTTATGTTTGTTTTGGGCCCAAACAATGGCCCCCTCGTTGAAGTTAAATATCATATGACTTGGACCCCCATGACCCCCTCTCTCTCTGATTGGCCACTTTTTTTTTTTTTTTAATTTCTTATTTTTTTTCCTTCTCCAAACAGCAGCCCCCACGTGTGTGTGTGGGGGGGGGGGGGGTGGTGATTGGGGGGGTCTCAATCACTTCCGCAATATTTAACTTGAACATGGGGGCCATTGTTTGCACCAAGTTTTGCCAGTCTCTGTCGACAGATGGTCCACTTAATCGAGGGCATGTGGCCAAGTCTGAAGGAATGTCCACGACCTGAAAGTGGGCTCTCTGCATGTGGGTCACCTAGAAGTGATAGGGGAAGTTTTTACCACCAGTCACGGAGTTAGCGGGCACACTTTGAGGAGGAAGCATGAGACAAAGCAGGAGCCTTGCTCTGTCGACAGAAGTTTAAAACAGTTGGTGGCCATGAAATAAACACAAGAAAAGGGAGCTCGACAGAGAGAAGTGGAGGTTTAGTATTGATATCCATATACTGTTTTTGTGGCCCATCATTGCATGATCCCACACGTCTACACCATAACTGCCACTGTAACTGCCCCGACTTCGAATCTTCAAGTCCACTCTGCCAAATATTGACTCTTCCCTGTCGACCTTCCTTTTCACCATTGTGGGGCATGTCCCTCATCATTATGAGACAAAAATCGACAGAATATTGTCCACTAAACACAACCACAGTCCTTGCAAACTGGGTCAATGAACCGCAACACTTGGCCACTCACAGTTACTGCCCCTGACTATGAATCATCAAACTCTGCCAAATATTGAATTTTCCCTGTAATTTAATCAAAATATATTCAATGTCGGTAAACTTGAAAATACGTTTGAAATAACCTTTTTCTGTATTGTAATGACTTAAACACAATTGTTGTCCTACATTTTACGTAACGAAAATACACAACTTATTTATATCAAAAACAAAATATACATCTCGGGTTTATAATCAAAAAAATGGGAACTACTTTTTTTTAAAAAAAAGTTCACTCATATTTTCACCTACATTCTGATTGGATATTAGATTAAAAATTCCTCTTTGCACCTATTTTTCCCACATCCTCCCAACAGCTGCTCCATTCAACTAACATTGAATCTTGCATGCCACCTGACTTACACGCTGGAGCAGTTACTGGCAGTGCTCATGGATTTAGTGGCCACCCTCCAAGAGGAAACATGAACGAATTGGGAGTCTGTATCTGTCGAGGAAAGGCTAAAAGGACCTGGGCACAGGTGGTAACTTCAATTATATGCACTTCGACAGGTGGCAACTTACTTTCTACATTGTAACTTCTGTGTAGTTTTTTCCCTTCTACTTTCTACTTTGTTACAAACAACACAACAACACAACAACTTACTTTCTACTTTCTACTTTCTACTTCGTTACTTTCTACTTTGTTACCATCACTTCATCGAAAGAAGTCTTCATCCATTTCAGGCATTTGAACCAATACCACAATTGCTTGATTTTCTTCTTGAACTTGTCAACTTTAAATTACTGCTTCGTTGCTGTCCATATAGGCCCACCATAATTTTACTAAAAATAAACCCATAGTAAACATTAAATAATTTCACAACTCCTGTTCGTAACTCGTAATTCATATACCGATCGGCATGGAGATAAAGTAACGAGTTCGTTGGGTTACTTTCTCCAAGTAACACCCAAAATTAATTGCCACTTGGATTATATACAAAATGCATGTGCTGGTATGTAATTTTGCAAACCCACTTGGACAAAATTCGTATTTTACTCGAAATATAATACTAATTTACGGACACAAGTCATAACAAATCAATACGAAGCGAAACACATCGTTAGTTGATAAACCACACCGCAAAAAACCCTTCAGTTAGATCCAACCAAATATGGAACAGAAACAAGCAACCCGCAATAGGAATCTTGGAATACAGACATAAGCCAATTCCCCACCCAAAACAACACACAGACAACCCATATATATCTCACCTCACCTTCAGTTAGTTTTGAAAATGACAAGTCACTGCAAACACAAATGACAACATCACTCTAAACAATATGGGAAATTTACAACTCGTGGCCTTGTACATAAGTAACGTTGTGCCATTTCCTGGCATTGTACATAACCAATTATTTACACGTTACGTACAACAATCCGTGCAAAATGAAAACTACATACATTATTTCCATGTGTTTTCAATAGCTAAGGGAATAAGTAAATCATACAAATTATACAATTACCTGATTCACCTCATCAATTGTGTTCGAATCATTTTTCCACACTGCTGCTTCAACACTACCGTATTGGCCCACAGGCTGCTTGGAATCAGGAGAAACATCAAAAAATAGTCGCCGTTGCTTAATATGCGGTGTACTTGGATCCACCAACCCAGTTTTGCAGCGAACGGGCAATGACTCCGCATTGTACTCACGGTCAGTTATGTGGGGTGTATCTGCATCTGAGTTATTACCCACTGTTCGGCTAAACCGAACCTTAGGACACGTTCGCTTTGTGTGCCCAATGCATTTGCAATTCCCACATTTTCTTGGTCTTTGACAGTTGGACGAGGCCCGTCCTGGGTTCCCTTTTGTCTTCACAACATCAGGATCTTCTACTCCAAATTGTCGACGGAATGAATGTTTCCCTTTGTCTCCATTCCCACCGTTCAAATTCCTCTCATATAACTCCTTCATCCGGCTCGTCATCGGAAGACATGCATCCCTAGCATCCTTGAAACCTTCCGTTGATTGCGAGGCATAGAAACACATTTCGTTGTAGGAAGAACACAATATCCCATATCGGGCCGTCTGTGTTGTAGTGCTATCAATTGAGGGTTGAGGCCATTGCTGGCCATCCTTGCTTGCAGCCCTTGTCCATCTATGCAGCACACAAGTTGGGGGAATTTGCGTTAAATTTTCAACTTTCATAACACATATCATGTGGCAGCAAGGTAGCCCCAACGACTCAAACTTCATGCAAGAACATCTCATTGCAGCATCCATTGGACTGTGTGTTACTATCCATGATCTGTCCTTCACTCTGTACTTATGAATATAGTAGCATTTCTGACCATCCGGCAAAGGGAACACATCCTTCACATTCAACTTCCCCTCTTCTAAGATTTCATCACGGAACATTCTAAATATATTTCGGGTGAATAGCTCAGCTCCATGTCTCTCTATATCTCGCAATGGAGTAATCAATACCGGAAAAGTGTTATTTGTTTCAGCATCATCTCCAGCCTCGTTATACCTTATCCTTGCAAGAGCCCGATCATAGTGCCTAACAAATTCATATAGCTTCAATTTGTGTTGGAGGAAGGGATTGAAATAAGCATTCATACACTCCGAGCGCTGAGTGCTCTTCATCCCAGCAAAGAAATGTCCACGCATATATGCCTCAGCCCACATATGACGCTTCTCATATGTCTCCAACACCCAACTGTTGGTTTGAAGTCCAAATTCTTCGACCATTGTCGTCCAGCCATGCTCAAACTTTGTCTCATCCGTTTCCATGTCCATGCACTGCTTGAAAGCATGTGCAAAGCCACTTATGTGAACATTTGAAACAGCATTTTTCCCAAGATGCCAATTACATAATCGATGTCTTGCATCTGGAAATACTCTTCTGATTGCCTCTCGCATCGACTTATCCCCATCTGTCAGTACGGACACAGGTGCTTTATTGCCCATCGCCTCCATAAATGTTTCCAAAACCCATGTGTATGTCTCAATTGTCTCATTAGCTAGCAAAACACATGCAAATATCGTGGTCCTAAAGTGGCTAGTCACACCAGCCAACATGACAAACGGTTTCTTGTATGCATTGGTTCTGTAAGTTGAGTCAAATATCAACACATCACCAAACTTTGCGTAGTCGGCCCGCGATTTCGAATCTGCCCAGAACAGATTTTGTAACTTGTTATCGTTACACACATCATACTTGTAAAAAAAACGTGCATCAACATCAAGTTTTGCGCATAGGTAAACCAACGCACCCTGCGCATCACCATCCTCAACTTCTGCTCTACGTTCGGCTTGAATGTGGTTGTGCAGATCCGTGCGGATGAAACCAACATTCTCATAAGACCCGGACTGATTTACCATATAGTCCATGATTTGGCTAGTCTTCACACCGACATTGCGCATAGCCATTGCTTGAGCTTTGTCACCGTTGTTTAAACTGCGATGTGACCTCAGATACATCACACAGTGTTGTTCCGCCAATTCATGGTTGTGGTCTGCGACGAAGTGAGTCACAACATACTTTCCCCCTTCACCAGCATCCGCATCGTACCGTATGCGAAATTGGGCTTTGCAACCTACTCTTGTTAGTGCCTTGGGAGCTCTACTCTTCTCAGCAATACGGTCCAAGTATTTTGGTAATCTCTGACCTTCCCTTGAACACAACCACAGCCTACTAACGACCTTTCCCTCTTTATTTGTGTTAAATCTGGATTTTCGTATACTAAATCCCTTGGCTTTAGCATACGCATTGTAGAAATCTTCTCCATCTTCGACCGAATCAAATTTCTGTTCCAGAATAGCACGTTCAACATCACCAACTATGTCATTGCGATGAGCATCGTCAACCATTTCTTTTTTCACATCGGCTCCGCCATCTTCAACGTTCATGTTGGTTGCTTCTTCATTGCTCGGACCAGCTTCGCAACCATGATCAGGTTCTGCCCGACTTTCATTCATCAAACGGATGTCATCTGCTTCATTTGGAATGTCATAATCATCACCTTCCCTTTTAACTTCCGCTGGGGCCATACTGCACATGACATTACTACCAACAATCACTTGATGACCGAAAATTGTTAACACAAACACAAACATGACATTTTCACACGGGTTACCTATTTGTGCAAACACAAACACTCGCTTGAGAAACAGAAAGAGAAAGGTTAGCTGCCAATGGAGGGGTTTCCGTTGGAGCGAAGCGTAGAGCGGTTGAAGTCAGGATGGGGGTTTAGTTAAGGGAAAATAGCTGAAGTGAACGGGCCAGAGAGACAGAGAGGGAGACAGAGAGAGGGACACAGCTCCATACCTCATATCTAGTTCGAGAGAAGGGCTTCACTTCAGCAATGGAACCAACACAGCCTTCTAGTTACGTTGTTGTTGGAAATCGCCCGTTATACTGTTCCCTACAGAGCTTCGTCAATGGAACGAACCCAACAGGGGCTTCTCCCTGTTAATGGAAATCAACGGTTACACTGACTCAACCTTACACAGAGAGGAGAACAGAGAGAGATAGAGACGAAATACAGAGAGTGAGTGGGATGCAATCATGCAAATACAAGCATTAACCGATTGCCCCGGTTTCAACTTTTTCACGATTAAACAATTCAATGGTCTTGATCAATTATTGTAATCTAACGGCTAACAATTGAGTTGCATATGGTGTGCAACCTTAAGGGGGTTGCACACTTAAGCATGACCCTTTGATTTATTAACTTTTTTCCATTTATTACAAAAAAAAAAAAAAGTTGTATAATATATTTGTATCACTAAGTCAACAAAGGGTGGCGACACTGCCACGTCAGTGGATACCTTTCTATTTTATTATTTTTGGTACGGCCACTTGAGTCATTTTACATACTAGCTCATTTCAAATTCATTTATCAATACAACAATTTAATTATCTCATCTTTTTAAATATAAAAATTAAAATATTCTATTAAAATAATTAAATAATCAAAAAATTTTAAAAATAATCACTTCCCAAACACTCATTATATTTTCACCTTCTAAATTTTTAATTTGTTTCTATCTCAATATTCTGTTAGCATTCTATCATTAAAAAAAAAAAAAAAAATAGCGCTACTTAAACTTCAAAATTATATTTACTTTTTAAATTTAACAGTGTAACAACCTATTAAGATATGTAATGTAGCTATTTCTTTTCATGTATTCTCTAATTGTTTATTAATAATTTCTTTTACATATTACTGAATCTAAAAATAAACTTTTATATTATTTTTTTATAAAAATAAGCCAAAAAAATACAAACTGTACATGCCAATTTTACATTTTGTATTATATATTTATTCACAAGAAAGGAATATATATATATATATATATATATATATATATATATATATCTAAATTAGGACTTGAATGGATATTTTGCTTATGTCAGCTCACATGCCATTGTTCCGACCTTCTTTTCATAATAAAATGATAAATAGAAATTATTAAGATTTCGGTTGGGAAGATGGGTTGGATTGAGTTTGGGATTATTTTAATCTCAAAAAAAGATAAAATAGACTTTTTAATCCAATAAAACAAAACATTACATCTAACCTATAATCATTATATTCTTTCTCTCACAAAAAGTCAATAAAGCCAAAAAAATCCTTCCCCAATGAGACTTTTTAGCTCTAGGTTAAAATAGCCAAAAAGTCAATCCACTTTTCAAACGAACCCTAATTCTATTGGGAAAGGGGTAGGGCAGCTGATAGGACTCTGTATAGGTAAAATTATTAATTCATCCAAAAGTATTATATGATCATGGATGTATGAAATCGGATAAACACATGTATTGTGTGACTAAATGATATTCATTTGCATGAGAGTTGTTATCTATTGTTTATCGTTGGGTGGTTTGTTCACGTGAGCCGAAGCGTGTAAATCCGATGGCATGACATCTTGGTATCAAAGCTAACCGAGTTTGAAAACCTTGGGCTCACGGGAAGTGGTTAGCCATAATGGGTTTATCATGCGCGGTGGGAACATTTATATGTTGTGTGCTATGTGATAATATGCTTATGTGTTGCATTTTTTGTGGGCATGGTGTTGAGACTCATGGTTATTATTCAGTGTGTAGTTGACTAACTTGGAGGTCCTATTGGAGACACGCTTGATTAACGTTGTTTCTAATGAGAGTTCTAAGGGAGTGCTAGAATGAATAACTATCTTTGTAGACTTAGCTCGATTATGTGTTACCTGTTATATGATAGATGATGTGTGAATTTATTCGAGTCTAAATGCGGTTGTTTGAGTATTTTCTTATATGATGGTATTGTGTTAGTATTTCTGTGAAGGGTGACTTCCTAGGTTGTGAGTTTTCTCTTTAATAGAGACGTTTTGGAATGAGTAGTGAACTTGAAGTGGGCACCTTGGTGTGTGCCATATATGTTGTGTATTAGCATAGGTTGTGAGTTGGTGTTTGTAGGAACCCACATTTTATGACCTCGTCATGATTCATGAGCATCGGTATGATTATGACTTGTTAAGCTTGCATGTGTATGTTGTGACTTGTTTCGCTTAAGCGAGCGAGATCCATGCCTTGTTTTGAAGCCTTGTGATTTGTCTAAAGTGTAGTGTGCTTGTCTTGTTCCTTCCTTGATGTGAAACTTAGGTCACGCCTTGCCTGAGTTATGCTAGCCGATGTTATTCCAAGCCGAGGTCATCCTCAGTCTAGAAGTATCTTGGAACCCCTTGTTGACCTCCATCCTCGCCTTGACACACATTAACCGAGATGTTACCTTGCACCCAAGTCATCTCGTCCTAGAGTGGTATGACCTAGACCGAGGTGTGGCGCATCTAGGCCAAGATGTGGCACAGCTTAGTCAAGTGTTGTCCTACCTAGCCGAGGTCATTGTCACCTTAGTTGCCGAAGTCCTTTTGTTAGCCGATGTCACCCCTTGCCGGAGTGCCATTCCGTGTAGCTTGTTAAATACGCCTTGTTATTAGCCGATGTCTTTGCCTCGTCAGAGAGCCCATACCGCTTTACTTGTTGAACACCCTTCCACCATGCTTTGTCTGGTCTGTCAGCCACATTTTCAGAAAAACCCAACCAGTCGCCGCCACGTGTCTCAGTAGAGGGTTAACCCCAGAACTGGGTAAAGAAAACTATCATTTGGTATCATAACCTTGCCTTGTAGAGAGAGAAGCTCTAGGAGGAAGAAGGAGTTTTAGAGTGAGGAAGTAGATCTTCAAGCTTGATTCCTAGAGATCGAACCGTTAGATCCGTGTTCTAAGGTTAGATTCTTGATCTGCTCATGATGTTCTTTATGTTCCTGTTATTGCATTGCATGATCGGATATGATTTGTAAGCCATGCATTGTTTTGAAGTTCGATTTTAGAAAGAGAAAATGACATTCATGTGTTCTTCAAGAAAGTCTTGTTTTGATCCGAAAGCTTGCATAAAGAATCATGTTTTGTGTTTATTTCCGCAAGAATTCCAAGTACGGGTACCCAGGTCCATGTTTTCAAACTCGTAGCATGAAAATCCCAGATTTGTGATAACAGATTGTGATCGAACATTCATATTTTTCATGTTTTCACACTCATGTTCTCCATGTTCATCAGCAGAGGGAAACCCAGAGTTTCCCGACCTCTTTTCCTTGCATGTGGCCCTCGGGAACACACCTCGGCGAGGAGGTGTGGAACCTCGGCCTAGACCTGGTTGGTGCCCAGCATGTTTTCCGAAATCATTTGTGTACATACGAAACTTGTTGAAGGTGCATTCAATAGGCTTTGCCATGTGTTTGTAGGACTTGGGCTTGTCTCGACCCCGACGTTTGAAGAACTATGTGAGTGGTATTTTTAATAAAGCTATGTTACACTTGCTTTCATAAATCTCGTCTTGCCTTGTTTTGAAAAGTACTTGATCTAGCATGAATGACTATCCCTACTTGTATATTAAGCACTATCTTGTTTTGATGACATTTCTTGAAAGTCCTTAGTTGCAGGGGACTATAATGCAATTGCACTCTTGTCTTGAAAGTCCTTAGTTGCAGGGGACTATAATGCAACTGCACTCTTGTCTTGAAAGTCCTTAGTTGCAGGGGACTATAATGCAACTGCACTCTTGTCTTGAAAGTCCTTAGTTGCAGGGGACTATAATGCAACTGCACTCTTGTCTTGAAAGTCCTTAGCTGCAGGGGACTATAATGCAACTGCACTCTTGTCTTGGAATTGTCATCACCCCCTTGTATTAAGTAGATGTAATAACATCCAAAGAACTTGAAAGGCCGACAGTGAACTTGATTTCCCCCTTGATTGTAAAGTATGCTATGTATTGTTTTGAAAGAAATCTTGGATATCAATCATGCAAAACCTTTATTTCTAATATCATTCACTGAGTATCCAAGCTCACCCTCTCTATATATATGTAGGTGATGAGCAAGAAGGCAATGAGGCCTAGACGTGTAGCCGATGTGTTTTTGGGTGCATTGCCGACGTGTTTTGGATTAGCATTTTGCACCATCTTGAAGATTATGCTTCTTAGCTTATATTTCTTGTGCACTTGTATATGTCGGCTTGAGAAGCCTTTTGGTCAAGATGTATTTTGTATCTCATTCCCTTATTGTATCTAAGTTGTAAGACTTTGTAAAAATGTATGTCATTTCATTGGACTTAAGCACGGCTCTCATGGACTATCTAGATTCAGTATACGTATATATGTTGCTTCCGCACTTGTAAGCCCCATATTTTATACTCTGATTGTGTGTGATTCTTGTAAGTCGGCCTTCGGTAATCTCGGATTACTGGCCATCACGGCACCAAACTACTAGGGGCGGTTTGGGGGCGTGACAGAATGGTATCAGAGCACGAGAACCTCATAGTACGTTAATCACCCACCTTGAGTCCTAAAGAGCATAGGATTTTCCTTAGAATGATGTTAGGATTGCATCATATTACTTGCTACTTGACTACGTGTGCATCATTTCGGCATAGACATTTGTTACTTGTATACGTATTATCTGTTCAGTTATTTTTAAAGTCTCATCTTGCATCCTCCTAGCATCATGAGGAGAGGTAGACCTCCAGTTGGCCGAGATCGTTCAGAAGATAGATTGGAGAGATTGGAAAGGTTAGTCGAAAGCTTGGTTCGTGAGCAGAGACAACCTAGGCCACAGGATACTGGTACGACTTCCACGCAGGCTGAGCAGACGAATGGCCGTTATACAGCTCCACCCCCTCCAGTGCCACAAGTGCCTCTACAGCAGGCTTTATATGGGAACGACACGATAACCCTAATCAGAGAGTTCAAGAAAATGAAACCGTCGAGATTTCAAGGAGGTATAGAACCAATGAAAGTCGAGGCATTGGGTTTTAGAGATAGAGAAGTTGTTTGAGATCTTCCCCAGTACAGACGCCCAGAAGGTATCCCTGGCAGCATTCACATTAGACGACGATGCTCGTAGGTGGTGGATGATGGTCCGAGAAAGCAATCCGGGTTTGACTTGGGCAAAATTTTTGGAGTTGTTCTATAACAAGCATTTCCCCCTTAGCGTCCGAGACCGAAAGACCACGGAGTTTCAGAATCTGATGCAAGGGAACAAGACAGTTGCAGAATACGATCGTGCCTTTACTGAACTGGCGAGATATGCGCCTCATATGGTTGACGACGAATACCGAAAGGCGAGGAAGTTCGAAAGTGGGTTGCGTGGACCGATACAAGATCGGGTCAATATGCTCAATATGCCGACATACGCCGGAGTACTGGACAAGGCCATCCTGGCTGAAGCTAATTTGAACCGATACCAGAGTTCGGGTGAGGGTCAGAGGAAGAGACAGAATTATGATAATCGCCGAGTTCCGTTCAATGCCAAGAAAAGAATGAGCACAGACAGTTCCAGCAACTCAAATCAGGAAGGTAACGCCAAGCCGGTGTGCGCGAGTTGTGGAAAGCTACATTTCGGGGTTTGTCGTTGGGCAACAGGAGCTTGCTATGAGTGTGGCAAGATAGGCCATCGCGTGAAGGACTGCCCGAAAGCAAGGACCGATGATGGGAAGAGGAATGGAAGCACCTCGGGCTCTGCACAGAAGAATAACATCGGGGGGATACAGGCGAGGCAGGGCAGAGTTTTCGCATTAGTGCCAGGAGACGCCCAGAATGCTGAAGCAGTGGTGTCAGGTACCATTTCAATTTGTTCTCAAGATGCATACGTATTGATTGATTCGGGCTCTACGCATTCATTTGTGTCCACTATATTTGCCGAAAAGTTGAGTACAGAATTAGAACCCCTTGATTACGTATTATCTGTGTCTACTCCATCTGGGAGAAATATGATTGTTACATCCATTTATAGGGCGTGTATTGTTATGATTGAGAGTGTAGAGTTGTTAGTTGATTTGATGCCATTAAGCATGACCCACTTCGATGTCATATTGGGAATGGATTGGTTAGTAGCGAACCATGCATCCATTAATTGTGTTACTAAGAGCGTCACATTGAAGACCCCAAGTCAAGCTGAGGTCATTTTCCAAGGTAAAGGAGTGGTACCCCCACCTTACTTAATCTCATCCATGAAGGCCTACAAGTTGATCCAAAAAGGATGTCAGGGTTATTTATGCAGTATACTAAGTGATTTGAATGGAAGTGTTGAGTTAGCCGACATACCCGTTGTTGAGGAATTCCCCGATGTCTTTCCGAATGAGTTGCCTGGTCACCTTGTCGATAGGGAAATAGAGTTTACCGTGGACATCCTGTCAGGAACACAACCCATCTCCAAAACACCCTACAGAATGGCCCCAGCCGAACTTAGACAACTGAAATCGCAATTACAAGAATTGTTGGATAAAGGATTTGTTAGGCCGAGCACTTCACCGTGGGGAGCACCCGTTCTATTTGTTAAGAAAAAGGATGGCACACTTCATCTTTGCATTGACTACAGAGAACTTAATAAGGTGACCATTAAGAACAAGTACCCATTGCCTAGAATCGATGATTTGCTTGATCAACTACGAGGAGCACGGGTCTTTTCCAAGATTGACCTTAGGTCAGGCTACCACCAGTTGAAGGTTAAAGCCGAGGACATCGAGAAAACTGCTTTTCGGACAAGATATGGCCACTACGAATTTTTGGTAATGCCCTTCGGAGTAACCAACGCCCCAGCAGTATTCATGGACTTGATGAACAGAGTCTTTAAGCCGTACCTAAATGAGTTTGTCATTATTTTTATCGACGACATATTGATCTATTCCGGGAGTACGAGCGAGCACGAGAATCATCTGAGACTTGCCCTGCAGACCTTGAGAGATAAAAAGTTGTACGCCAAGTTAAGTAAATGCGAGTTTTGGCTTTCCAGCATTTCATTTCTAGGGCATGTGATTAATGAAGACGGTATATCAGTTGACCCCAGTAAGATTGAAGCCATTGTGAATTGGCCGACGCCGACCAACGTGTCCGAGGTTCGTAGTTTTCTGGGTTTGGCAGGTTATTACAGAAAGTTTGTGAAGGATTTCTCGAGGATTGCAGTGCCCTTGACACAACTAACTAAGAAGGGAGCAGCTTATGAATGGACCAATGAAAGAGAATCATCCTTCCAGGAGCTGAAGACGAGGTTAGTTACAGCACCAGTTCTGGTACTACCATCGGCTAATGGGGAATTTCAGATTTACAGTGATGCTTCACATAAGGGTTTGGGTTGCGTGTTAATGCAAGAAGGTAAAGTCATAGCGTACGCGTCTCGTCAGTTGAAGCCCAATGAAAAGAATTATCCTACCCATGATCTGGAACTAGCTGCCGTGGTTTTTGCTTTGAAGATATGGCGTCATTACTTGTATGGAACATCTTGCCATGTTTTCACCGACCACAAGAGTCTGAAGTACTTGTTCACTCAGAAAGAGTTAAATATGAGGCAGAGAAGATGGCTCGAGCTACTGAAGGATTATGACATGCAGATTCAGTATCACCCAGGTAAGGCAAATTCCGTAGCCGACGCATTGAGCAGAAAGTTGGTTGGAAGTTTGACGTGCCTGACAGTGGTTTCGGTGGAACCGACCATTATTGAGGAAGCGAAGACCAGACAGAGGGAGGACAAATTCCTCAAGAAAGTAATTGATGAATTCGTCACCAAGCCGAGGCCGAGATACACCATGGAGAATCAAGTGCTTAAGTTTGAAGGAAGATTGTGCGTGGCCGACGTACCCGAGTTAAAAAGGAAGATTTTGCAAGAGGCCCATTGTAGACACCCCATTTTTGACCGACCTTAAGACTTAGACGTCACCAGTTGAGCGCTTGGTGATATTGCATAAAGTGCTCGTTCAGAAGTTTCAGAGTCGCGGCCGTGAGCCCTGCCTCCGGACTTCCGAACCCTCTTCCGTGCCTTACATCGGTTCGCGAACCAGACTCGGTTTTCTCTGTTTCTTTTCCTGAGGGGAGGGAGAGGTCCAGTAGACCATCTCTCAATGTCCGCAGGCTACATTTCGTGGCCGTAGGCCATTTTGCCCATTTCGGAGTCCGGTTTCCGGTTTTTCGGGACCGTTGGCCGTATGCCTCGGTTCGGGACCGCCTAACCACCTCCGTTTGTTCTAATTTTTGGCATACTCCTTATTTGCTCCCTTTTGAGGGACACTGGGGTCTGAGAAACCCACTTCGTGGCCGAATGCCACTTTCGGTGCTTAACAGCCTATTTTCGGCACCTCGAACTGCGCGTTTTGGCCCCCGAACTTTCGTTTTGCAACGGTTTTCGTTCATTTTTGGCAGGTGCCTCTGTTTTATCACTAGGAAGGCCGTAGAAGGGTGGGAGGCCAGCAATTGTTGCAGCAACCAGTTTTTTACTCCTCCGGCGCCCTCCGACGCCCGTTTTTCGCACTTCCGGCTAATGTTGAACACCTTGGGCCCATTTTCTCGAACTTTGAACCACATATTTGTGATGTACACACATGGGAGGACCCTAAAAAGTGGTGGCCGGCCAGTAATGTTACTTGACCCTTTTGAACCCCTCTTTCCGAGCTAATGTTGAACCCCTTGGACCCACTTTCTTGGACTTTTAACCACACGGTTGTGTTGTACACAGATAAGAGGACACCATCAATTGGTGGCCGGCCAGAAAATCTGCTTGACCCTTTTGACCCCTAGCCGGCCGGCTAGGGGGTGTGGCCGGCCGGCCACCTGCAGCAAAAGTAATAGGCCGGCCGAGCTCCTTGCACTGTGCACTTTACAGCTGTGGAGCTTTATCCCCCAGAAAAGATCTTTATCCGGGGGATATTTTGTGGGGGAAAGTTTGTCTCCTTTTCCCCCACCTTTACACCCCCTTTTTGGCCCTTATAACAAGCAAGCTATATCACATTCAAGGGTTGGAAAATTTGTTCTTCAAGCCTCAAGATCCATATCTCCCTCCATCTTTCTCATTTTCCTAAAAAACCTTAAGTCCCTAAGCACCATTTCTTCTACACCACCAAGCTCTACCACCACCACCTCATTTCCAGCAACAAGGAAGGCTTCTCAAAGGCTAAAGGAGCTGCAAATTGATCCAAGAAGCAACAAAAGCTTTGATCTTCAAGGGTGAGTAACACTTCTCCTTTTTGACCCTTTTTCTTGATCTATTTGTAAGCCCCACATGCTTTTTCTTTCAAGCTCCGGCCCTAACTGAAAGGGGCCCTCTTTTGAGCTCATCTTCACTTTTCATTAAGGGCTCAACCCTGTTTGAGCCCTCCATGATGCACTTGCTTCATTGATCCTCTTATATGTCATAGTCTTGCATGCTATTTGTGGCCCATGAACAATCTGTTTTCGAGCATGTTGTAAACTGATATTAGGCTTATTTTGAGCCCCTCTTCAACATTGAAGAAAGACTCAACACCATTTGGGACTTCCATGTTGCACTCACCTTTATACTCTCCTTTTGGTCCCATTTTTGCATGCAATGGCAGCCTACCATGCTTTTGTTTTTGGCCATTTTACAGTTCTGAAAAAGTGCTTATTTTGGTCCATTCGTCATGTTTCATTTAGGTCCTTTCATGGTTTGGGACTTCCATATGCCACTTCATGTTATATCTCTCTTTTATTCCCCATTCTTGCATGTTTAGTTAGCCTATCATGCTTTTGTTTTTGGCCATTTTACAGTTCTGGAAATAGTCCTATTTTGGCCCATTCTACATGTTTTATTAAGGGTCTTTGGCTGTTTGGTGATTATTTTGTATACTTCATGTTATAGCACCTTTTGAGCCTCAATCTTGTGGTCCCTCTTCAATGTTGTAGAAGGAAATTTTTCAGTTTGGGTTTTTCTTATATCACTTGCTTCATTACCCCTCTCTTGGCCCCTATTCTTGCATGCTATTTTTGCCATACCTATGCTTGCTGTTTGGCCATGTTTATAATTGTGAAAGTGCCTTTTTTGGGACTGCCTAGCTTCTGTCTTTGCATTACATGTCCGTATTGTGCATGTTTGGCATAGCTATAGGCCTTTTCGGGTGCCTAAATTCGCATTTCGGGACAATTCCATGCATTTGGTGTCATTTCGCCTCATTTCGGGGCTGCTTTCCCCCACTTTTCAGTGCTGAAATCCCATTACCATGTTTGCATATCATTTCTCATGCCATAGTTCGCATTTTTGCATTGCCTCGGTTTGCGTGCCCGTGTGCACGCATTTCGAGGCACTTCATTTTTATCCGTCGGCATCCTATGTGAGTGTGGCTGAGGCTCACTCATGTTGGTATAAGCCCATATCATATTTCCCATGCCATAGTTCGCATTTTTGCATTGCCTCGGTTTGCGTGCCCGTGTGCATGCATTTCGAGGCACTTCATTTTTATCCGCCGACATCCTATGTGAGTGTGGCTGAGGCTCACTCATGTTGGTATAAGCCCATATCATGTTTTCATGTCATTACATCGCATTCTGCCATTGCCTCGGTTTGCGTGCCCATGTGCACGCATTTCGAGGCACTTCTTTTTTTATCCGCCGGCATCCTATGTGAGTGTGGCTGCGGCTCACTCATGTTGGTATAAGCCCATATCATGTTTTCATGTCATTACATCGCATTCTGCCATTGCCTCGGTTTGCGTGCCCGTGTGCACGCATTTCGAGGCACTTCATTTTTATCCGCCGGCATCCTATGTGAGTGTGGCTGAGGCTCACTCATGTTGGTATAAGCCCATATCATGTTTTCATGTCATTACATCGCATTCCGCCATTGCCTCGGTTTGCGTGCCCGTGTGCACGCATTTCGAGGCACTTCATTTTCATCATTCGGCACCCTATGTGAGTGTGGCTGAGGCTCACTCATGTTGGTATAAGCCCATATCATATTTCCATGTCATTTGCATTGCGTATGCCATTGCCTCGGTTTGCGTGCCCTTGTGCACGCATTTCGAGGCACCTCATTTTCATAGCATTGTGCATACTAGGTTGTATCTTAGATTGCATTCTGTCATTTTATCGGTTTGCGTGCCCGTGTGCACGCACTTCGAGGCACCTCATTTTCGTAGCATAGTGCATACTAGGTTGTATCTTAGATTACATTCTGTCATTTTCTCGGTTTGCGTGCCCTTGTGCACGCACTTCGAGGCACCTCATTTTCATAGCATTGTGCATACCAGGTTGTATCTTAGATAGCATTCTGTCATTTTCTCAGTTTGCGTGCCCGTGTGCACGCATTTCGAGGCATCTCATTTCCATAGCATTGTGTATGTTAGGATTATATCTTAGTTGCATTTCATGCATATCATGCATATTGCATCGTGTTCGGAATAGGAGTTAGCCCGTGCACGGGAAGCGAGGTACATTTCGTACTCCGAGTGACGGAATGTGTCTCAATTCCCCAGTCACCGACACTCCGGATTATCCATGATGGAGTTAGGTTTTAGCTGTAGTTTCATGTGCATTCATCCTATATTGAGTTGTGCACTTCGACTCCTCGGCCATCATGCCTCGGTATGCGTGATTGGTGGCACGAGGATCGAGACATGCATATATCTGTGCAAATACATTGCTATGCCCCTTTCCTGCTCTCTGTTGCAGCAAAACGAAGAATCAGCAACTTTTTGGGGCTTGGCACGTATTTCAAGAACAGGTGTAAACAGAGGCTGATTGGGGCATTCCGGTGGATTTCCGCGCAAGACAATCCGGACATGCATCATCCATCAGAAGCAAGGCAGTCCCTGGCTTGCATGCCAGTTTTATTTATTTTCTTAGTTAATTTGTTAATTAATTAGGATTTTGTAATATTTTGGACTGTAATATTCTTTCGTTCAGGACTTTAATATTTGGACTGTATTATTTATTCGGACCCTCCGAGTGAGGGCACAACTGTAATAAGTGTGCGTGTGTGTGTTGTATGTCTTCCAACCCCACGTCTTTCTCCCTTTTATTTATCCGCTTTTGATGGTTAGATTAGGGCATATTTAAATTAGCATACAGTATGACAGCATGTTTGCATTCATTCATCTGTATTGCATGCACTGGGCTCGGCGCATCATACTAACTGCATTGTACTTTCAATTTCAAAGTTGAATACATGATAGTTGTAACATTTCATATGCCATCTTAGAATAGCCGAGCCTGCTATAGTTGCATTTTTGCATGTGTTGCATTAGGCATTTCTGTATATTTAGGATCATGCATGATTTCTAATGAATTCCTATTTTGGCTTGGAGTACTCGGTAAGTTTTATGCTTTAGCATCCTTGCATGCGTGTGAGTGACTGCCATGATAGCATGCTTACCATGAGGCTATGTGCTTATCTGATATAACTGCCTGAATGCCTGTGGGTGAAGGTTGGGTTAATTAAATTGGAATAAATCATCAAATGTTTCAAGCCTACCTGCGGGTAGCAAAACCTCTTTCAAAAACAAACATAAAATGTTTTGTTCCGATTCAGGCGATCCAGTCTATACTTATATGCTGTGAGCATCACATAGTAACCTAGGCTAATAACCGGAATAAGAACATACAATGTTTTTCAAAAATTGATATCATGGTTAGTAGAGGCCGGTCTATGACCGGGCGAGCGGGGGTGCTCACGAAGTGACCTTCCCCAATCGTACCCAAGTTCCCGAGCCGAGGCAACTTTGGTGATGACGGACACGTGGCCTTTTGGCACCGAGTCAGGGTTTCCTAAATTTCCCAAAATAAAATATTTAGGTGGCGACTCTGTATCTGGCAAAGCAGTCCATGTTTGGCACTTCTTTCAAAAATCTGTTTTCTCAAAAACGATTTGCCGGATTTGGACTCCTTGGTTCAGATTGAGAACCATGACTGACGAAAGTCGAGTCCGAGCTGTGGCGAGGTCCCCCGCGGGCCTGTCTACAGTTTCTGGCGACTCTGCTGGGGATTTAGAGAACTTGACTCGAACTCTTGATATCTGTTTTTAACTACACTTGTGTGTTTCTTTGCATTGCATTTGCATTGGTGCGCCTAGGACACCGTGTTTGCCATCTGCTATTCCTGAACGGTTTGCTGGAGGCTTGTCTTGTCAAGGCATGACCATAAGGCTGACCGGTTGTGGGCTCTGCCAGTATGGGAACACAAACCCCGGTTTTACCGGGGCACCCTCTTTGACCATTCGACCTAGTGCATATTCGGATCCATAGTGACCATTCCAAACTAGGACAGGTTGCTTGCCCGTTTATAGGTTGTTTGAAACCGCTGCGTGCATAGTGAAACCCTAGCTCCTGACAAAATAGGACAGGGAAACCCTACCCCAACATAGGGGTGTTTTGGCTCTCACTTATCTGTTATGTGCTTTAGAGTGCGTCTCTACAGGAATGCATGTATCAGTATATGAGTTTGGCCATCAGGCCTGTGAGCACCAGTTTGCGAATTTGGGCATCAGGCCTGCGGGCATTACTATCAGTATTTGGGAGTCAGCTTTACCTGTGGGTATCAGACTCAGATTTTGAGGCCGAATTTTGGGGCAGAATTTAGCAGAGGACACACTCATTTAACTATGCTCGTAACTGTTCAGATGGAATCAGGCTGAGATGCTGTCTGTTTTCTCTTTTGCTAGGGGTAGTCTGGGAACCATAGCTTCAGAAGGCTCCGATATCCCCCGAGGTTCATCAAACTTGTGCTGATAGACTTTGCTAGGTCAGAGATTCAGTTCAAGGGCAATCAGTGTTCCTTCGCCAGAGGCAAGGTAAAAAGGGCTAGTCGGGCACAAACCACCGGTTCAGCAGTCACCAGATCAGTAGCCCTTATCCACCCCACCAGTGAACAGTCAGGCTGAGGTCTCAGTTTCTACTGCCGGGATAGATACCAATCAGTCAGATGGAACAGCAGAACACGTCAGGGATGGAGGCCATGCTGCGCCAAATGCAAGAAAGTATGAAACTCATGCAGCAGAATGCTGCCCGTCAAGAGGAATTTGCCAAACAGCAGGCTGCGATCATGGCTCAGCAGGCCGAGCTCATCATCAAGCTGCAACAGCAAAGCGACGCATCCACCTCACAACAAGTTCCTCCCCCAACAGGAGCTCCAACACCTGGGGAGACGCCAAATGTCCAGGAAGGTACGGACATTCCGGCAGGGCCGGCTCCACCCTCAATTTTACCTCAACTATCCAAAACACCTACCAATCTACCAGACTCTCCCTTCGAGTTCGAGGTCGACCCCACAGCGTTGAAGTTGAGCAAGCTCGAAAAGCTGTTCAAGAAATCCCAGGGGGTAAAGTCCATCCCGGGCATTGAGGACGAGTACACCGACGCAGCTGTAACTCTGCCGGACAGGTTCAAGATGCCTCACATTGACCGTTTTGACGGGTCAGGAGATCCCATGGTCCACCTGAGCTTGTTTTCAGATGTTTTGCGCCCGATGGGCTTGACAAGATTACAGAAGCTCTCCCTTTTTGGCAGGACCCTGTCGGGTATTGCAGTCACCTGGTATGCCAAATTGGAAGATTCGGTGAAACGAAGCTGGGAGGAGATGGCCGAGGCGTTCGTCGCACAATATTCATACAATACCCAAATCGAGATTACAACTCGTGATCTTGAGTCAATGAGACAGGAGCTGAATGAGAGCTTCTCAAAATTCGTGTCTCGGTGGAGAGCGAAGGCCTCGATGATGACTCTAAGGCCTACTGATAAGGATCAAATCCGGATGATTGTGCGCAATCTCCAGCCCAAGCTAATGCAGAAAATGATTGTAATCCCCTTTCCCACTTTCTCAGATTTACACGATATGGGGGTACAAATCGAAGACGCAATGAAGCAGGGCCTTTTTGACCAGGAGAAGGAGCAGCCCAGGAGGGCGTTTTCCCGCAGTTCGAATGCGATCACCAGTGGTGATGCAGCTGCAAGATCTTCTGATGTGGGCATGGTGGCTACCACTGTATCAAAAACAGCTACCCCATTCACCGGTGCGTCCGGAAGTAGCTCACAAGGAACCAAGTACCCACCTCGATTCAAGAGGATTTTCACCCCATTTCACATGCCTTTGTCAAAGGCTCTAGAGGTCTTAATCCGGAAAGGGCATCTGAAACCGTTGGAACAACGGCCCCTACCCGATCCTATCCCTGCAAAACATGATCAGACTAAGTACTGCGCCTACCATCAACAAACCGGTCATGACACCGACAGTTGCTTTCGTCTACGCCATGATGTACAAGATCTGTTTGACAACAGGGTCATCCCTGCACCAGGCCCTGCAAAGCCTATCGGCACTTGATCAGTGAATTTAGGGGATAATGTGATGTGATTGGAGGGATGAACCACCTACGGACAACGCTCAGTTTACTCCAGATATGGTGGATGGCATGCACTGTTTTGAGCATTTGCGAATGCTAGCTTTTGTGCTTTCTGAGCTGGGTATTGAGTCAGTCTTGTTGTCCTGTATAGAGTCAATCTTTTCTTTTGTGTCGGGTCTGTCTTATCATATCGAGTCAGTCCTGTTGTATAGGAGTCAGGTGATTCCGGGGGGTGTTACCTCGGGCATCACCATTTTGTTTTATGCTTGTCTTTTCGTTTTGTTTTGAGTCTGTTTCTGCCAGGGAGCCAGTTGTGCCAACAGATTTGAATGAAACATTAGTGATTTTCACAACCTCGTGTTTGCTTCTACCGTGTGCTAGTTGTGCTGGGATTTGAATGAAACGGCGGTGCATTCCACCTGCTCTCTTGTGCCTTGAAATCATTGCATTGACCTAAGTTTTTCAAAACTTTTTTTGAACACTGTGGTGAAAACGAAGAGGAAGGAATTCCTCGAGATTTGCAAAACTTTGATCATTTGACAGAAAGAAAGGCGTGCTAAGCCCTTAATGAATGGAATCATGCTTGTTAGCGTGAGTACTGAGAAGGACCCTAGCTTGATCCAGACTGGTTTCACACTATCTTCAGCGCGAGTGATTTGTCGCTTTCTTAAAAAAATTTCAAAAATAAAATGTTTTGCGCGGTCCTGCGAAGACTTGTGTGAAATCGCTCTTGAGATTGTACAGTTTAGGATCGCTCTCAGCCTCAAGACTCAACCCCTTTTCTTCCAAACCTTGAACTTGAAATCAGAAGGTTCAACGGTCAACTACGACGTGAGGCCTGTGTGGCCGGATTTGAAGCAGCCCCCGAACAAGAGGCCAAGAAAGGCAGATCAAGAAGATCAGATGTCATCAAAAGAAGCTTGCGAAGCTAGAACAACAGCCATTCTCCTGGATTCAGATAATTTCAGGATCTCAAAACCATTTGGCATGGACTTACTACACTTTTACCCTTGAGAGGCTCGCTAGGCCGAAAACCCGGAAGGGTGACCCAGGCAAAAGTTAGAGCAAGAGAAAAATACAAAAAAAATAAGCAATACAAAAATGAAAAAGAAAAGAACAAAAAAAGAAAATCAAAAAAAAAAAAGGAAAAAGAAGTGAAAAGAATTGAAAAGAAAAGAAGAACAAAGCTTGCAAGGTCGAAAACCCGCAACGGGCGCCTTGGCAAAAGTTAGAGCCTAAAAAGGAGAGGTTAATACCCGAATGTACCTTAACCCCGAACTACGTAAGGCTTGATTCCCATCTTTGGGATACGTAGGCAACTTCATTCTGAAGTCCAGCCATAAACACTTCCAAATCGACTGTGTCCATGCGATGGTTCTGGTCATCTTTGTCTTCTTCGTATCTGAGAGTCTGGTTGTGTTCGTCGCTCTGAGGACCGACTACAATGCGCTGCGGTGCTATCCAAACAAGGGGCAACTTTCCGTTGCCATTCAAAACGCCGCAGTGTCATTTCAAACAAGGGGCAACTTTCCGTTGCCATGTAGTGTCCTTCAGACAAGGGGCAATTTTCCATTGCTATGGATCCGAGGTTGCACATCTCAAGAGTAGGTTCCGTGCTCGTTGAGCAGTGGCCGTTTGCGAAATAGTTTTTGAGAATTTTTATTGAGAATTTTTATTGAGGTTGACTAATCTTCTCGAAAAGTACTCCATTTTTCAAAATTGGACCATTTCTCGGACCCAAAAAAGGAAAACTCTCAGTGCTCATAGCCCAACTTGCATGATTTTAAATTAAAAAATTGAACAAGCATGCTAATCTAACTCTCATTTTGGTCAAAATTTTTTCTAGGAGAAAACTAAAACAAAAATGGTCAAAATGATGAACTAGGGGCACAGTTGAGTCAGGCTTCCTGTCTTTCCCATTGTCAACATACTTGCCAATAAGGGCACCGTATTCGCCAGAAAAGGGCACAACAAAGGGCTGAAATCTCTCTCATCCTCCAAGCAGCGAGGTATCAAGCCGAGTGCGAAGCACGAACTAGAATGGGGCAAGATATTCCACTCCATCATCTGGACAGATCTTATCACGTCCAAACTCCCCAACAAAGCATCGTCAACTGATGTTAGCTGCAGACTTGCTTCACACCCAGTTGTAGCGCAACCTTTCCGTGGGAGGAATTCACTAGCTGTGAGTGGAAGAAAGAGAATATAGCAGAATGCTAGGGGCACGAGCCCATAATTTGCTGTTTATCCATCAACCACCCAGGGGAGGGATGAAAAAATGAGAGATTGAAGAATAGAGAGACGTGCGACGAGAGGAAAAGTGAGAAGAGGGCTTTTTCAGAAAAATAGAGCTTGAGGGCCGAGTGATGTGAGAACCACAAATGAGAAAGGGTGGGAAACACTACCCGGTGAAACAGGCTCCCTGTGCACGTCTGAGTGTCGTGTCTTTTTGTTTTATCTCGATTCTTGTTTTGAGTCGTTTCGAGTGTTACTCGATGTGTCTAGGTTGTGTGCCTTTTATTTCCTTGTTGAGTCGTTTGCTGTGTTCAGTCGTAGGCTCGATACCCGGTCGAGAGCTCATTTACCAATTCAAAAATAAATTGTTTTGCGCTCCGAGTGCCGTGCCGTTCTCCACATCTGTGCAAAATAAGATTCGTTCTTTCATAAAACCGCAGGGTTCAACCCAGGTCATGTCAGAACAATAAAATCAGGACCTATCTGAAGCTATATGGGTTCCAGACTACAAAGCAAAAGAGGAAATGTCGAGCATCTGAGTTTGTTTCAACTTCAGTAAGTTCCAAGACTACATTCCGTGTGTACCTCTTCAAGTCTTGCCAAAGCTCCGAAGTATGAGTGCGCCTCTACCTCAAGCTCAAGATCAAGGCTGCTTCAAGCCAAAATGGCGATCAAACGTGCTCTCCCTGAGTATCATTCCCTGCCAGAGGCATCTTGGCTGTGTTCGCAATGAGTTCCTAGGAGACCAACTGCGACGGTGGAAACTAGAGTTCGAATGGCTGATGCCTAGAACGTAAAGGTTCGGGATTTCCAGGACTAAAGTCTGGTTTAAATACCCAGAGGCGTGTCCTCGGCTTGAAATCTGTATGGAAGCCCCATAGGTTGAGATAGCGTGTATACACCTCAATTCTGGATACTGAACCAACCTAGTCTGTCACCCCGTTGGAGAATAGGGAAAGTTGTGAATATGATCAGGAAGAAAGGCAACGTCCAAAGTGTTCTACATGAAGAACCCTTGTCAGTACTTCAGAGCCTTTGTACTGTAAGTTGAAGGTAAGTGTTCGAAGAGCACAGGGGAAGATCCCTATCGGAGCAGAGCGGTTCACCGCCACTCACCTCATGAGGTGCTTTCTAAAACGCTGTTTTGTCTATTTATTGCTTTTCTTAAGCATTATGTATTGTATTGCATTGTACCTATCAAGTTTCTTTCTCACTCATACACGATATTGTATGTACGGTTCATTCAAAGAAGTTCTGTTTAAGATCATTCACTTTTTGTGTATCAATCACACTCACATTTAGTATATCAATCATACTTTGTTCACTAAGTGCATCTATCACACTTCATGTTCACATTTCAGTATATCAATCATACTCTGTCCACTAGGTGCATCTGTCACACTTCGTGTTCACATTTCAGTATATCAATCATACTCTGTCCACTAGGTGCATCTATCACACTTTGTGTTTACTTTCAGTATATCAATCATACTTTTTTCACTAAGTGCATCTATCACACTTCGTGTTCACATTTCAGTATATCAATCATACTCTGTCCACATAGTGCATCTATCACACTTTGTGTTCACTTTCAGTATATCAATCACACTCACATTTAGTATATCAATCATACTTTGTTCACTAAGTGCATCTATCACACTTCGTGTTCACATTTCAGTATATCAATCATACTCTGTCCACTAGGTGCATCTATCACACTTTGTGTTTACTTTCAGTATATCAATCATACTTTGTTCACTAAGTGCATCTATCACACTTCGTGTTCACATTTCAGTATATCAATCATACTCTGTCCACATAGTGCATCTATCACACTTTGTGTTCACTTTCAGTATATCAATCATACTTTGCTCACATTGTGCATCTATCACACTTTGTGTTTACTTTCAGTATATCAATCATACTTTGTTCACTAAGTGCATCTATCACACTTCGTGTTCACATTTCAGTATATCAATCATACTCTGTCCACATAGTGCATCTATCACACTTTGTGTTCACTTTCAGTATATCAATCATACTTTGCTCACATTGTGCATCTATCACACTTTGTGTTTACTTTCAGTATATCAATCATACTTTGTTCACTAAGTGCATCTATCACACTTCGTGTTCACATTTAGTATATCAATCATACTCTGTTCACCAAGTGCATCTATCACACTCTGTGTTCCCTTTTAGTATATCCATCACACTTTGTTCACATAGTGCATCTATCCCACTTTGTGTTCACTTTTAGTGTATCAATCACACTCTGTTCACATAGTGCATCCGTCACACTTTGTGTTCACCTTTTTGTGTATCAATCACATGTTCGCCCTGTGTATCTATCACACATGCACACTGTATTTGCAGTGAGAATTCCATAATTTTCTTACATCCTTTCTACACGAGGTGTAGTTTGGCTCGAGTTTACTTGCTTGCCTAGCATTCGCTTAAAATGTTGCATTTATTTCGCATAACTGCTTCATTACAGCTCTCTTTGCATGATCATGAGTGATAACCGGCTTCGCGTAGCGTATAAGTCCAACTTTCAAAATCTTCTTGCATATCATTTGCACTTTGCCCCCTTTGCCTGCGGGCACGTCTCTGTTTATTTTGTATGTCTGTCTAAGTCTTCGGCCTTGTCAAAAATGGGTCGTCTCTCGGCTTTGACATTCACTCTCGTCACTTATGACTTCCGAGTTCTGTCAAAGAGGGGCAACTGTAGACACCCCATTTTTGACCGACCTTAAGACTTAGACGTCACCAGTTGAGCGCTTGGTGATATTGCATAAAGTGCTCGTTCAGAAGTTTCAGAGTCGCGGCCGTGAGCCCTGCCTCCGGACTTCCGAACCCTCTTCCGTGCCTTACCTCGGTTCGCGAACCAGACTCGATTTTCTCTGTTTCTTTTCCTGAGGGGAGGGAGAGGTCTAGTAGACCATCTCTCAATGTCCGCAGGCTACATTTCGTGGCCGTAGGCCATTTTGCCCATTTCGGAGTCCGGTTTCCGGTTTTTCGGGACCGTTGGCCGTATGCCTCGGTTCGGGACCGCCTAACCACCTCCGTTTGTTCTAATTTTTGGCATACTCCTTATTTACTCCCTTTTGAGGGACACTGGGGTCTGAGAAACCCACTTCGTGGCCGAATGCCACTTTCGGTGCTTAACAGCCCATTTTCGGGACCTCGAACTGCGCGTTTTGGCCCCCGAACTTTCGTTTTGCAACGGTTTTCGTTCATTTTTGGCAGGTGCCTCTGTTTTATCACTAGGAAGGCCGTAGAAGGGTGGGAGGCCAGCAATTGTTGCAGCAACCAGTTTTTTACTCCTCCGGCGCCGTCCGACGCCCTTTTTTCGCACTTCCGGGCTAATGTTGAACACCTTGGGCCCATTTTCTCAAACTTTGAACCACATATTTGTGATGTACACACATGGGAGGACCCTAAAAAGTGGTGGCCGGCCAGTAATGTTACTTGACCCTTTTGAACCCCTCTTTCCGAGCTAATGTTGAACCCCTTGGACCCACTTTCTTGGACTTTTAACCACACGGTTGTGTTGTACACAGATAAGAGGACACCATCAGTTGGTGGCCGGCCAAAAAATCTGCTTGACCCTTTTGACCCCTAGCCGGCCGGCTAGGGGGTGTGGCCGGCCGGCCACCTGCAGCAAAAGTAATAGGCCGGCCGAGCTCCTTGCACTATGCACTTTACAGCTGTGGAGCTTTATCCCCCAGAAAAGATCTTTATCCGGGGGATATTTTGTGGGGGAAAGTTTGTCTCCTTTTCCCCCACCTTTACACCCCCTTTTTAGCCCTTATAACAAGCAAGCTATATCACATTCAAGGGTTGGAAAATTTGTTCTTCAAGCCTCAAGATCCATATCTCCCTCCATCCTTCTCATTTTCCTAAAAAACCTTAAGTCCCTAAGCACCATTTCTTCTACACCACCAAGCTCTACCACCACCACCTCATTTCCAGAAACAAGGAAGGCTTCTCAAAGGCTAAAGGAGCTGCAAATTGATCCAAGAAGCAACAAAAGCTTTGATCTTCAAGGGTGAGTAACACTTCTCCTCTTTGACCCTTTTTCTTGATCTATTTGTAAACCCCGCATGCTTTTTGTTTCAAGCTCCGGCCCTAACTGAAAGGGGCCCTATTTTGAGCTCATCTTCACTTTTCATTAAGGGCTCAACCCTGTTTGAGCCCTCCATGATGCACTTGCTTCATTGATCCTCTTATATGTCATAGTCTTGCATGCTATTTTTGGCCCATGAGCAATCTGTTTTCGAGCATGTTGTAAACTGATATTAGGCTTATTTTGAGCCCCTCTTCAACATTGAAGAAGGGCTCAACACCATTTGGGACTTCCATGTTGCACTCACCTTTATACTCTCCTTTTGCTCCCATTTTTGCATGCAATGGCAGCCTACCATGCTTTTGTTTTTGGCCATTTTACAGTTCTGAAAAAGTGCTTATTTTGGTCCATTCGTCATGTTTCATTTAGGTCCTTTCATGGTTTGGGACTTCCATATGCCACTTCATGTTATATCTCTCTTTTATTCCCCATTCTTGCATGTTTAGTTAGCCTATCATGATTTTGTTTTTGGCCATTTTACAGTTCTGGAAATAGTCCTATTTTGGCCCATTCTACATGTTTTATTAAGGGTCTTTGGCTGTTTGGTGATTATTTTGTATACTTCATGTTATAGCACCTTTTGAGCCTCAATCTTGTGCTCATTTTTTAGCATGTTTGTATATTGATTCGAAGCTTGCCATATACTGTAAATATTCATATTTTTGGTCCCTCTTCAATGTTGTAGAAGGAAATTTTTCAGTTTGGGTTTTTCTTATATCACTTGCTTCATTACCCCTCTCTTGGCCCCTATTCTTGCATGCTATTTTTGCCATACCTATGCTTGCTGTTTGGCCATGTTTATAATTGTGAAAGTGCCTTTTTTGGGACTGCCTAGCTTTTGTCTTTGCATTACATGTCCGTATTGTGCATGTTTGGCATAGCTATAGGCCTTTTCGGGTGCCTAAATTCGCATTTCGGGACAATTCCATGCATTTGGTGTCATTTCGCCTCATTTCGGGGCTGCTTTCCCCCACTTTTCAGTGCTGAAATCCCATTACCATGTTTGCATATCATTTCCCATGCCATAGTTCGCATTTTTGCATTGCCTCGGTTTGCGTGCCTGTGTGCACGCATTTCGAGGCACTTCATTTTTATCCGTCGGCATCCTATGTGAGTGTGGCTGAGGCTCACTCATGTTGGTATAAGCCCATATCATGTTTCCCATGCCATAGTTCGCATTTTTGCATTGCCTCGGTTTGCGTGCCCGTGTGCACGCATTTCGAGGCACTTCATTTTTATCCGTCGGCATCCTATGTGAGTGTGGCTGAGGCTCACTCATGTTGGTATAAGCCCATATCATGTTTTCATGCCATAGTTCGCATTTTTGCATTGCCTCAATTTGCGTGCCCGTGTGCACCCATTTCGAGGCACGTCATTTTTATCCGCCGGCATCCTATGTGAGTGTGGCTGAGGCTCACTCATGTTGGTATAAGCCCATATCATGTTTTCATGTCATTACATCGCATTCTACCATTGCCTCGGTTTGCGTGCCCGTGTGCACGCATTTCGAGGCACTTCTTTTTTTATCCGCCGGCATCCTATGTGAGTGTGGCTGAGGCTCACTCATGTTGGTATAAGCCCATATCATGTTTTCATGTCATTACATCGATTCTGCCATTGCCTCGGTTTGCGTGCCCGTGTGCACACATTTCGAGGCACTTCATTTTTATCCGCCGGCATCCTATGTGAGTGTGGCTGAGGCTCACTCATGTTGGTATAAGCCCATATCATGTTTTCATGTCATTACATCGCATTCTGCCATTGCCTCGGTTTGCGTGCCCGTGTGTACGCATTTCGAGGCACTTCATTTTCATCATTCGGCACCCTATGTGAGTGTGGCTGAGGCTCACTCATGTTGGTATAAGCCCATATCATGTTTTCATGTCATTTGCATTGCGTATGCCATTGCCTCGGTTTGCGTGCCAGTGTGCACGCATTTCGAGGCACCTCATTTTCATAGCATTGTGCATATTAGGTTGTATCTTAGATTGCATTCTGTCATTTTCTCGGTTTGCGTGTCTGTGTGCACGCACTTCGAGGCACCTCATTTTCGTAGCATAGTGCATACTAGGTTGTATCTTAGATTGCATTCTGTCATTTTCTCGGTTTGCGTGCCCGTGTGCACGCACTTCGAGGCACCTCATTTTCGTAGCATAGTGCATACTAGGTTGTATCTTAGATTGCATTCTGTCATTTTCTCGGTTTGCGTGCCCGTGTGCACGCACTTCGAGGCACCTCATTTTCATAGCATTGTGCATACCAGGTTGTATTTTAGATTGCATTCTGTCATTTTCTCGGTTTACGTGCCCGTGTGCACGCATTTCGAGGCATCTCATTTCCATAGCATTGTGTATGTTAGGATTATATCTTAGTTGCATTTCATGCATATCATGCATATTGCATCGTGTTCGGAATAGGAGTTAGCCCGGGCACGGGAAGCGAGGTACATTTCGTACTCCGAGTGACGGAATGTGTCTCAATTCCCGAGTCACCGACACTCCGGATTATCCATGATGGAGTTAGGTTTTAGCTGTAGTTTCATGTGCATTCATCCTATATTGAGTTGTGCATTTCGACTCCTCGGCCATCATGCCTCGGTATGCGTGATTGGTGGCACGAGGATCGAGACATGCATATATCTGTGCAAATACATTGCTATGCCCCTTTCCTGCTCTCTGTTGCAGCAAAACGAAGAATCAGTAACTTTTTGGGGCTTGGCACGCATTTCAAGAACAGGTGTAAACAGAGGCTGATTGGGGCATTCCGGTGGATTTCCGCGCAAGACAATCCGGACATGCATCATCCATCAGAAGCAAGGCAGTCCCTGGCTTGCATGCCAGTTTTATTTATTTTCTTAGTTAATTTGTTAATTAATTAGGATTTTGTAATATTTTGGACTGTAATATTCTTTCGTTCGGGACTGTAATATTTGGACTGTATTATTTATTCGGACCCTCCGAGTGAGGGCACAACTGTAATAAGTGTGCGTGTGTGTGTTGTATGTCTTCCAACCCCACGTCTTTCTCCCTTTTATTTATCCGCTTTTGATGGTTAGATTAGGGCATATTTAAATTAGCATACAGTATGACAGCATGTTTGCATTCATTCATCTGTATTGCATGCACTGGGCTCGGCGCATCATACTAACTGCATTGTACTTTCAATTTCAAAGTTGAATACATGATAGTTGTAACATTTCATATGCCATCTTAGAATAGCCGAGCCTGCTATAGTTGCATTTTTGCATGTGTTGCATTAGGCATTTCTGTATATTTAGGATCATGCATGATTTCTAATGAATTCCTATTTTGGCTTGGAGTACTCGGTAAGTTTTATGCTTTAGCATCCTTGCATGCGTGTGAGTGACTGCCATGATAGCATGCTTACCATGAGGCTATGTGCTTATCTGATATAACTGCCTGAATGCTTGTGGGTGAAGGTTGGGTTAATTAAATTGGAATAAATCATCAAATGTTTCAAGCCTACCTGCGGGTAGAAAAACCTCTTTCAAAAACAAACATAAAATGTTTTGTTCCGATTCAGGCGATCCAGTCTATACTTATATGCTGTGAGCATCACATAGTAACCTAGGCTAATAACCGGAATAAGAACATACAATGTTTTTCAAAAATTGATATCATGGTTAGTAGAGGCCGGTCTATGACCGGGCGAGCGGGGGTGCTCACGAAGTGACCTTCCCCAATCGTACCCAAGTTCCCGAGCCGAGGCAACTTTGGTGATGACGGACACGTGGCCTTTTGGCACCGAGTCAGGGTTTCCTAAATTTTCCAAAATAAAATATTTAGGTGGCGACTCTGTATCTGGCAAAGCAGTCCATGTTTGGCACTTCTTTCAAAAATCTGTTTTCTCAAAAACGATTTGCCGGATTTGGACTCCTTGGTTCAGATTGAGAACCATGACTGACGAAAGTCGAGTCCGAGCTATGGCGAGGTCCCCCGCGGGCCTGTCTACACCCATAGTTCCAAGTTTGCCATTCATCCAGGGAGCACCAAGATGTATCAGGACGTAAAGCGGACCTTTTGGTGGCCAAACATGAAAAGAGAGATAGCCGAGTTTGTATTTCAGTGTCTGTGTTGTCAGCAAGTGAAGGCAGAACACCAGAGACCGGCAGGACTTCTTCAACCGTTGTCAATTCCTGAGTGGAAATGGGAGCACATCTCCATGGATTTCGTAGTGGGTTTGCCGAGGATGCAAAGAGGTATGGATTCCATTTGGGTTATAGTCGACAGGTTTACTAAGTCAGCTCACTTCTTGCCTGTCAAGACTACATTCAATGCCGACCGACTTGCCGAATTGTACATGAATGAGATCGTTAGGCTTCATGGTGTGCCGATATCCGTTGTGTCAGACCGAGATCCGAAGTTCGTTTCTAGATTTTGGCAGAGTCTACAAGGAGCCTTGGGGACTGAGTTGAGATTTAGCACAGACTTTCACCCCCAGACCGACGGGCAGACAGAAAGAACGATTCAGACACTCGAAGACATGCTCAGACTGTGCGTGTTGGATTTCCAGGGAAGTTGGGAATCGCATTTGCCATTAGTAGAGTTCGCGTACAACAACAGTTATCAAGCCAGCATAGGCATGGCGCCGTATGAAGCTTTGTATGGAAGGGAGTGCAGATCGCCGATATGTTGGACTGAAGTAGGAGACAAAGCTCTAATTGGCCCCGAGTTGGTTCAGATGACAACTGAAAAGATCAAACTCATTCAGCAGAGGATTAAAACCGCACAGAGTCGACAGAAGTGTTATGCCGATCAAAGAAGGAGGGAGTTAGAATTTGAAATTGGGGATCATGTATTTTTGAAGGTCTCACCGATGACAGGAGTTTCGAGATTTGGGAAGAAGGGTAAACTTGCACCCCGGTATATTGGGCCGTTTGAAATTCTTGAGAAAGTTAACACCGTTGCTTACAGACTCGCTTTGCCGCCAGATTTGAGCCAAGTCCACAGCGTGTTCCATGTTTCAATGCTGAGAAAATATATCCGAGACCCACTGCATGTAATAGATTACTCCGGGGTTGTAGTTAACGAAGACCTGGGCTACGAAGAGAAGCCGATGAGAATTATCGACAGACAAGTGAGACAGTTGAGAAACAAGTCGATATCAATGGTGAAAATCGAATGGGAGAAGCATTATGGCGAGGAGGCCACATGGGAAAAGGAAGAGGAGATGAAAATCCTTTACCCGGAGTTATTCGTAGGACAAGGTAACTTAAGTTTGGGGACCAAACTTCTTTAAGGAGGGTAGACTGTAGGAACCCACATTTTATGACCTCGTCATGATTCATGAGCATCGGTATGATTATGACTTGTTAAGCTTGCATGTGTATGTTGTGACTTGTTTCGCTTAAGCGAGCGAGATCCATGCCTTGTTTTGAAGCCTTGTGATTTGTCTAAAGTGTAGTGTGCTTGTCTTGTTCCTTCCTTGATGTGAAACTTAGGTCACGCCTTGCCTGAGTTATGCTAGCCGATGTTATTCCAAGCCGAGGTCATCCTCAGTCTAGAAGTATCTTGGAACCCCTTGTTGACCTCCGTCCTCGCCTTGACACACATTAACCGAGATGTTACCTTGCACCCAAGTCATCTCGTCCTAGAGTGGTATGACCTAGACCGAGGTGTGGCGCATCTAGGCCAAGATGTGGCACAGCTTAGTCAAGTGTTGTCCTACCTAGCCGAGGTCATTGTCACCTTAGTTGCCGAAGTCCTTTTGTTAGCCGATGTCACCCCTTGCCGGAGTGCCATTCCGTGTAGCTTGTTAAATACGCCTTGTTATTAGCCGATGTCTTTGCCTCGTCAGAGAGCCCATACCGCTTTACTTGTTGAACACCCTTCCACCATGCTTTGTCTGGTCTGTCAGCCACCTTTTCAGAAAAACCCAACCAGTCGCCGCCACATGTCTCAGTAGAGGGTTAACCCCAGAACTGGGTAAAGAAAACTATCATTTGGTATCATAACCTTGCCTTGTAGAGAGAGAAGCTCTAGGAGGAAGAAGGAGTTTTAGAGTGAGGAAGTAGATCTTCAAGCTTGATTCCTAGAGATCGAACCGTTAGATCCGTGTTCTAAGGTTAGATTCTTGATCTGCTCATGATGTTCTTTATGTTCCTGTTATTGCATTGCATGATCGGATATGATTTGTAAGCCATGCATTGTTTTGAAGTTCGATTTTAGAAAGAGAAAATGACATTCATGTGTTCTTCAAGAAAGTCTTGTTTTGATCCGAAAGCTTGCATAAAGAATCATGTTTTGTGTTTATTTCCGCAAGAATTCCAAGTACGGGTACCCAGGTCCATGTTTTCAAACTCGTAGCATGAAAATCCCAGATTTGTGATAACAGATTGTGATCGAACATTCATATTTTTCATGTTTTCACACTCATGTTCTCCATGTTCATCAGCAGAGGGAAACCCAGAGTTTCCCGACCTCTTTTCCTTGCATGTGGCCCTCGGGAACACACCTCGGCGAGGAGGTGTGGAACCTCGGCCTAGACTTGGTTGGTGCCCAGCATGTTTTCCGAAATCATTTGTGTACATACGAAACTTGTTGAAGGTGCATTCAATAGGCTTTGCCATGTGTTTGTAGGACTTGGGCTTGTCTCGACCCCGACGTTTGAAGAACTATGTGAGTGGTATTTTTAATAAAGCTATGTTACACTTGCTTTCATAAATCTCGTCTTGCCTTGTTTTGAAAAGTACTTGATCTAGCATGAATGACTATCCCTACTTGTATATTAAGCACTATCTTGTTTTGATGACATTTCTTGAAAGTCCTTAGTTGCAGGGGACTATAATGCAATTGCACTCTTGTCTTGAAAGTCCTTAGTTGCAGGGGACTATAATGCAACTGCACTCTTGTCTTGAAAGTCCTTAGTTGCAGGGGACTATAATGCAACTGCACTCTTGTCTTGAAAGTCCTTAGTTGCAGGGGACTATAATGCAACTGCACTCTTGTCTTGAAAGTCCTTAGCTGCAGGGGACTATAATGCAACTGCACTCTTGTCTTGGAATTGTCATCACCCCCTTGTATTAAGTAGATGTAATAACATCCAAAGAACTTGAAAGGCCGACAGTGAACTTGATTTCCCCCTTGATTGTAAAGTATGCTATGTATTGTTTTGAAAGAAATCTTGGATATCAATCATGCAAAACCTTTATTTCTAATATCATTCACTGAGTATCCAAGCTCACCCTCTCTATATATATGTAGGTGATGAGCAAGAAGGCAATGAGGCCTAGACGTGTAGCCGATGTGTTTTTGGGTGCATTGCCGACGTGTTTTGGATTAGCATTTTGCACCATCTTGAAGATTATGCTTCTTAGCTTATATTTCTTGTGCACTTGTATATGTCGGCTTGAGAAGCCTTTTGGTCAAGATGTATTTTGTATCTCATTCCCTTATTGTATCTAAGTTGTAAGACTTTGTAAAAATGTATGTCATTTCATTGGACTTAAGCACGGCTCTCATGGACTATCTAGATTCAGTATACGTATATATGTTGCTTCCGCACTTGTAAGCCCCATATTTTATACTCTGATTGTGTGTGATTCTTGTAAGTCGGCCTTCGGTAATCTCGGATTACTGGCCATCACGGCACCAAACTACTAGGGGCGGTTTGGGGGCGTGACAGTGTTGGTTTGTCCTTAGTGACAGTTAGTATGTCTTGGAGAGACGGTGGTGTTTTGAGTCCTTTGTGCTTAGTGGTTGGTTGGTCGTTAGTCAGTGGACTAGTGTGTTTGGAGTTAGTTATAACCTTGCGTGGTGAGTGATGTGAGGTGTAGTGTGGGGTGTGTTTCCAATTGAGTGAGTGGTTTTAAGTTTTGTAACCCATGGAAAGGGTGTTGGTGGTGTTAGAGATTCTAGAACACGAAGAGTTGGGATTGCCCTTGTAGATGTGGATAGTGTCGGTGTATAATTCTGACTATGGTGTTGGTAACCTAGAGGTTAGTGTTGTAGGGTGTGGTTGGTTGGGATGTGAGTTGTGGTTTGACTCCTTTCAGGGTTGGTGGAGTTTGTTAGGCCATCTAGGATTGGTATTTCTCTTTATAGATGACGGGTGGTTGGAATAGGTGGAGTTGTTTTCCCTATAGTTGGGTGAAGTAGTTAGTTGAATACTTACAGGAGTTGTAGTTGCTTTGGGTAATTCGATAAGGCACGAGGTGTGTTAGGAGGTCATGAATGGTGTGATTGGTTTTGAGTTGGTGTTTTGGCGACAGGTTGTCGCAGTGGGCTGGTTTAGAGTTGACCTAGTAGAATGGTACGGTGTAGTGTAAGGTTGTATCCAAAGGTGGAGTATTCTTTTATTCTAGGTATAGAGAGACTTAGAGTTACTAGTGTTTTGAGAATAGCGTGTTGTTTCATTGGGTATAGACTTGTATCTTAATGGTGGGTAATGTTAGCGGATCTTGGTATTATCTAGTTGGTTGTTTCTTGTAAAGGGATGTTAGTCCTTTATCGTAGTATTAGTTGTTAGTGTTTGGTGGGTGGTGTGTTCTGAACACCTTGTGTTGTATTTTGAGTAGTGTTACTGTGGACATTTCCTAAGTTCAAGAATTTATTTATTGTATTTGGGTGTGGGAGGTGTGTACCTCAATTCTGGTTAAGTTAAGAGATGTTTTCAGAAGGGTTGGTCGAGTATGTAACCCATGGTTGGTATGTGACCTATTTGTAGGGTCACAGTGGTTGTGTGTTTATTGATCGAGGTTTGGAATGAGGGCAAGGAGGTGATTGTCTTTGAAGATGGGTTGCGTTTTGGCTCACATAGTGTTCTAGGTTGGTTGAGAGACTAATTGAGAATGTAGTGTTCTATGCCTTGGGTGGAGGAGGTTGAGAGCTTCTTTTGTTCTTCTGTAGAGTTAGAATTGTATGACTTTGAAAAGCTTGTAAGTGTTGTGTATATGTGTTGGGGTCTAGTTCAGGGTATTTGTTCAGTAAGTATTAGCAATTGGTAGGTTGGCCAGGAAACTTAGTATTTTGGTTGTACTCGTGTAATGGGTGATGGGATAGAATGTGGATTAGAGAGTTGACTTTATTGGTCACTGATGGATAGAGGTGTTGTGTTTACTTGTTGTTTGGTGTGGGTTGTTATGTTGTGTCGGTGGCATTGTAGCATGGTAGACTTTTGTGAGTTGACTTGGTGCGAAAGAATAAATATGTGAATTTCATTGTTGTGCACTCGGTCGAGATTATGAGTACATTAGTAGGATGAGGGACTTAGTACCAAGGTAACCCATTGGGGTTAACGGTAAGATGTTGTGCAGTAAGTAATGAGGTTTTGCTAGTATGGTGTGTAACAATATATGGTCTGTGTATTGTTGTTAGATGATGTGTAGAAGGGGATGGGTCACGAGGCGTTCCTAAGAGGATGCCTTGGCAAGTCAATAGTGTGGTTAATGATTGCATTGAGTAGTTTAATGTTCAATAGTGTTGGGTCACTTTGGTATGGTGTTTGTTGTTTGGTTTGGATAGTGGAACTCCGAGTGAACTAATAAGATTATGTGGAGTGATTAGTGCGCTCCGTCGGAGTTGTTTTGACCTTATCGGTCATTAGGTGCGTGGTGTGACGTGTTGGAGTGTGCGTTGACTTGAGGGGGTGTGTTGTGTTTTAACTTGAGAAGTCCATTTTAGACTCAAATGTGAAGCGGGGATGTGCATGCCACATAGGCATATGTGTGATGGGTTAATTTAGAACCAGAGTACTGTAGGTTAACTTTGAGGAATCGGGAGTGTGTAAACACCCCGTTTTTGACCGTTCTCAAGACTTGGACGTCATCGTTTGAACATTCAATGATTTTGTATGCTTGCGTTCGTTTTGAGTGCCTGAAGTTCTTGGCCGAACGCCTTGTCTTTGAGCCTCTAAACCTTATCTACTTTGTGCTTGGTTGTGAACCAGGAGCTTGTTGTTTCAAGTCTGGAGGAGATGGTGGCTTGTCGGCCAGCCCCACAACCTATCGGCCATGACTTGTGCCTGTCGGCCATTAGTGGTGGCTGGTTGGCTATGTTGGGTGGCTGGTCGACTACTTTGGTGGCCGGTCGGCTACCAATGGTGGCCAACGACCATTTGTCTCATTTTCCAAATATTTGTTTGCCAGCTGTGCCAGCTGTTGCTCACTGAACTGCATCTTCATACACGTGTATGGTAGGATGAATACAAGCTCAAACCATGTTTTCTATATATAGGGGGTGTCCTCCCCTATTTTTGGGGGTTTGAAAATTTTGGATCAAAAGCTCTCTCTCTCTCTAGATTTCTCTCTGTCTCTTGTTATTTTACACATATTTGCTTGGTTTCTTTATACCTTTGCACGCCAACCCTTAACCAAACACTCTCACCTTTGAGCTGAGGTCCCTTGGAGCTTTGTTTGAGCCTTGGAAGGGGATTTGAGCTTGGGTTAGTGGTTGAATTGCACCTTACACCAAAGGTATTGAACTAACCTTATTTTAGCTTATTGTGCATACTTGATTTGCCATCCTTTTCAACTGTTTTAAGGCTGTTTTTGAAGTGTAAAAAACTCTATTTTTGAGGCATAAAAATAGTGGTCTAAGCCTTTGTGAGTTAAGAGGTTGTTTCCTCTTTTTGTTATTTAGCTTGTGAAGCTTTTTGTGCCATCTTTCATCATCTTTAAATCAAACTTTTTCGGCCTCTTAACCACTAAAAATTAGAGTTCTTTTAGTGGTAAAAACCTTATTTGAAGTCCAAAATTAGAGGGGTTAGCCACCCCTCCTTGTGTCTTGTTTGCATGCCTAGATAGCTTAACATGTGAGCATGTTTTTCTAGTGTTTTATAACTTGATCTCAGTATGTTTTTGCTACTGTTTTGACTGGTTTTAGCTCTGTTTTGAGCTGGTTATGTCATTTGAGGCTTGTATTGTATGGTTGTAGTGTTAATTCCTTCATTAGCCTCGAGTTTTAATGCTTTAATCATCTTTCTTTTGACTTAATAGCATGATTTAATGTTGTTGTGCACTCCATTCCAACATTTAACATCTCTGCAACCTCCCTCATTTCTCCATTTTTTCATTTGCTTTGAGGGTTGGTTAACCTTTGGGTTGCGTTTAAGCTTAGGATCAAAGTTCGCGCTTAATGGTTTTAATCCTCTTTTGGGGGTTTCTACTAACCAAAGGCATGACCTCTCCCTTGCCTTAAATCATCCCTTGGTTGGCACCTCTTTCATTAAAGGACACTCACCTTGGACTTAATCGATTAAAGAATTAATCAGAAAGCTAAAATGAGTAAATAAAATTTGACAAGTAAAAGTGTTCAAGGTAAGCATTCTTTGTGTTGCATTGAATGTGTTCAAATCGGACGTTAATTTGAACATAAGGCAAATGGGACATTTCATACTCAAAGTGATGAAATGTGTCATTTTCCTTTGTTACCATCACCCTTGATCATGCATGATAGGGTGGTGGTTTTTTGAGTCTTGTTTGGCATTCATTAAACTTGTACAAGCTTGGTTCTTTGGCCATCATGCATGAAAATTGCTTGGTTGATGGTTTGAGAGCCAAGAGTTACACTCCTTTGAGCTTGTGTGATGATAAGGAAAGTAGCAGTACATACACTCCTTGAGAATACACTGCTTTGCCTCTTTTTGCTCTCTGTTGCAGCAAAAAAGGAAGTTCAGGGAAGGGGTTGCCGACCGGTCACCAGTAGCAGCCGACCGGCCACCAATGGTAGCCGATCGGCCATCAATGAAGAAAATTGCTCAGTGTGTTCCTGAGGTGGAGCAGAGGTGTTCTGCAAGTTGGTGCAATTTTCAGTTATAAAAAATGTGCAAACAGAGGCTGTAATGGCAAGGTGGTGGCATTTTCAGGCGAAGAAGTCGAGTATGCATGCATCCCTCACCCCTCAACGCTATTTACTTGCTTTGCTTAATTAGTTAGTTGTAGCTAAGTCATTCATACAAGTGTTGTAACTATTTAGTTAATTAATTCGTTTTGTAATTAATTATCTTAATTCGGTTTGTAATAATTAGTTAACTAGAATAGTTAATTAGTTTTGAGTTTTGTAATAGTTAGCTTAATTAGCATAGCTAGGTAGTGCTTATTCATTCGGACCCTCCTTTGCGAGGGCGTAATGTTGTAATAAGTGTGCGTGCGTGCGTGCGTGTGTGCATGTCTTCCAACCCCATGCCTTTCTCCCTTTTATTTAATTGCTTTCGATAGTTAGATTAGGGACATTTTCAATTAGCATGCCTTATGCTTGCATGTTTGCATCCATTCATTTGTCTTGCATGCATCGAGGCTCGGCGTATCATTCAAACTGCATCGTTATTTCGATATCTTATTTGAATACGTGTTTAACCGCATGTTATCAAATCGATTCATATGCCATATTAGTAGCCGAGCCTATTAATTGCATTATTGCATGCGTTGCATTAACCATCTTGCATAGTTAGGATCATGCATCTTTCTAACTAGCTTTTGTTTTGGCTTGGAGTACTCGGTAAGCTTTTACGCTTTAGCATACTTGCATGAGTGTGATTGCCATATTGCCATGATTCGCATGCTTGCCATGAGGCTATGTGCTTACTTGATAAACTATATGAATGCCTGTGGATGAAGGCTTGTTGTTTGAATTGAAACGATTCAACGAATGTGTGTTTTAAGCCCACTTTGTTGTGGCAAAATTATGTTTTAAGCCCACTTGAGGGTGGCAAATTCAAACCATTTTCACAAACAAACATGAGTTAAATTGTTCCAAGTCTTGCGACTAGTCTATACTTGCTTGTGTGTGTCACATAGTAAAGCTAGTTTAATAACTAGAATAAGAGCACGTAATGTTTATAAAAGAACACATTATGATTAGTAGAGGCCAATTTTTGATCGGGCGAGCGGGGGTGCTCATTTCAGGACCTTCCCCTCTCGTATCCAAGTTCTTGAGTTGAGGTAACTTTGGTGATGACGAAGACGTGGCCTTTGGCACGAGTAAGGGTTTCTTGAATTTTCCCAAAATAAAATATTTAGGTGGCGACTCTGTATCTGGCAAAGCAGTCCAATTTTAGCATTATTTGATTTAAAATCGATTTTCCAAAAAGGTTTGCCGGATTTGGACTCTTTGGTGATTATCAGTTTCACATTGTACTTTGTGAGATTAGATTCAGAACCGTGGGAGTCCAAACTATGAGGCCTTCTTTTCAAACCCTTTTTGAAATGCGGGGTGCGAGAAAAAAATGAGTCCATAGCGTGATTCAGCAAACATGTGAGGTTGTGTATGGAACTCCATTTCAGAGTTAGTGACTCCATTTCGGAGTTAGTGAGGTTGGGCAAGGTGTTGGTGCTGGTGTTGATGTTTGGTTATGTGAAGTTAAGTGATATGTCGGTGTTTGGAGGCTGGTGCGAGATAGTGGTGTTGGATAATTGATTGGTTAGTATTTGGGTTGGTTGGCATATAGTCACCTCAGAAATAGGTTAGAATTGAGGGCTGTGTAATTGAACAGTGTCTTGGTGTGGCATGTAAGTCCCGCATAGATAGTTAGGAAATTGTTTTGAGTTTGTGGTAACCAATTTGGGGTTATGATTTTACAGTGCTTTTATGTGATTATGGGTGTGAAATTTCTTTCTCTTATGTTATTGCGTTGCTGGTATTTTAGAAATTTCAAGAGATTCTCTCCGTGGAAGTTTTGTTTTGGTATTGTGGCATCATCGTAGGTGCGATGGGTTTTGTAGGTGACTGTGTCATGGTTCACTAGAGGAACGCTCAGGAATGATTTTGAGGGGGAAAAAAAATCGTTTTGGTGTTGTGGCCTTGGGTACTTTTCTTGAACAAAAAATGGTTTTGTGTTTAAAATGTAAGTTTTTGGTTTAATAAAGAGTTAAATCCAACAAATCAATATATCTATTGAAAATGAAACTGATTTTGGTGTTATCAATAACACTTGTGTCATCGGAAAAACAGTTTGGAAATCTCTGAGTTTTGTTATGGACGGCTGAAAAATGTATTTGGGTTATGACGATGCGAGTTTGAACACCTTTTGGAAAGGTAAAGTGTTTTTGAAACAAATGGGGAAAATAAGGAATTTTCTTTAACCTAAATGGGTTATCTTATACCTTATATCTTATATTGGGAAGTCGTGTTAAAGGACTTAGAATTGTCAAGCATTGATGTGCCATAACGTTGTTGATTGATCATGTTTTATTTATGTCTCATGTTACAAGAGAGTTGACTGGGAACTTTGTATGTGAGGAGTTATTTTTTATTTTTTATTCTCCATGTTCAAGCGTTTGAGCACTCGGCAGTGATTTGGGTGTTGCAAGTGGTTTAGGACGTGGTTGACATCTTTGAGTCTGAGTGGTTGTTGTTGTTGTTGTGGTTGTTCCTTGTCTTATAGACCACTACGACTTACGTGGGTTGAAGAGGCATCCGTGCTTGTACGTAGTATTTTGGTGTTCGGGTGTCTTTGGGGCCCCGAGGTATCGGACCGAGATCTGGGAATCTATCCCCAAATGGATCTAAGCTTGGGTTAGTATTGCGTTTTCTTTTATAGATTGGCTGGCCTTTTTGGCTTTGGTGTTTCTTAAATTTCGGGGACAAAATTTCTTAAGGGGGGAAGGTTATAGCGATTCTGGTTTGGACTCGACCCAGTGATGTTCTGGATCCAGGTTTCATTGTCTTACACAGTTATTCATATCCTACTCTCCTTATTCCTCATTGAGTGGGGTTATTGGAGTGTCTTGGATACATTTGGAATAGGTCAGGAGTTAATTTTTCAAAATAGTTTCTGCCCAGATTTTGGCTTCTTCGCTCAAGCGACACTTTCTACACTCGAGCGGTCTTTGAGAATGCTCCGTAGTTTTGTAGGCCTGCAGAGATACTGAGGGTTGACATTCTTCGCTCGAGCGGTGTTTCTTGCACTCGAGCAGTCACACATTGTGTCTGGACGCTCGAGCGACACTTCTTGTGCTCGAGCAGTCTGCTCGTAAAGTCACTTTTTTGAGTCACTTTTTCATTTCTCTCTCTAAACATTCTAAAACCCTAGATCTAGAGTTTCTCTCTCCAAAACTCACATTCACTCTACAAATAAACCTAGGTCCATTGATTTCTTCACCGGTGTCCCTTTGATAAAAAGGCAGAGCACATCGCGAGCCTTCTTTTGATCGGTACAAAGTTGGGTTTCGGCGTTATTAAGGTTTCTCCATTCTCTCTCTCTCTCTCTCTCTCTCTCTCTCTCTCTCTCTCTCTCTCTTGTCTCCTCTTCGCTTTAAGAGGTAAAGTCTATTTTCTTAACTTGATATGAGTTTGTTGGTGTATTTGTGGTATGTTTTGATATGTAGATCTTGTGGTGCTTAGATTGCTGTTGAGGTATATTTTTTGGGTTAAGGGTTTGTCCAAATTGGGGGTTGTTGGTTATGATTTTGCTATTAAATCTACTTTTGATATAAAAACTTGCATATGATTTTCTAAAAGAGAAAAACTCTAATTTGTGAAAAAAAAAAATCCTAAATGATGTTGATTTTGGGAAATGGAGTAGAGTTTTTGGAAAATGGATTTGGTTGGAAAAGTATGATGAGGTTTTGGAAAACACCGAGTATTAAATATTCTTTTGAAAATTTTCTAGACAGGTGAGTTTTTTAAAAAAATTATTGGATTGTATATCTGTGTTGTTATCTTTTAATTATTACATTAGAGATAACTGTTTTGGCTATCGGTGGAGGATAGCATTGTCGTGTGTTAAAAATTGCATATGGATTAGGCAATTTAAAATCATTCATGTCATGGAGCATGTAATGGATTTTTGAAATTTGAAACCGTATGTTTGGAAAGAGGTTTTGGAAATTCTCGTATTATGTTTTGAAACGCTTGCATTGTTTTGAAAAATAATATTTTGAATCACACGTATTGTGCTATTGGAATAAGGTAAATAAAGTGATAAAGCTATGAGGGGCATTAAAGTAGAATTAAGTTGGCCTATGTGTCTATGGTGAAAGACCTAAACCAGTGCGGTAGGTGTCGAGCCTTCCGGTTAGCACTGGTAAAAATAACCTTGTGACTTGTATAGTTACTCGTATTAACACTAGCCCTAGAGATTTACCCATTTTATCATTTTGGTTTTTTAAACAGGATGTTCGGATATGGTTTTAGTAATGTATTTGATTTTGTTTAGCAGTGTATTCGCATTTGATTTAATAGTGTATTTGTTGATTGGAATTGAGATACCTGAATTGGTTTTTGGAAAGGAATTTTATATCAAACAGATGTTTTGAACTCGAAAATCGTTTTGATTAAACGTAAGGTTTTGGTAATTAGAAATAAAGGATTTTGTTGGGAAGTCAAATGGATTTGAAAATGCATTTAGGCATATTGTATATATGTATTGTATCATGATCATTTATGCTGGTGGAGCATGTTTAGTTTTTGAAATATTCTTTATTGGGCTTTATGCTCATCCTATGTGGCTGAAAATATTTTTCAAGTGTAAATGTGTGGATGTGGACTGAGACGTGAAGTTGTGTTTAGAACTGTGCAGGGTGGTTCTATTATTTGTAGGCCATGGGCCATTTATGTTATTCATTGGCCGTGTGCCATTCTTGTGAGGGTTACACCTTTTGTATATGATGTAAGCCTCTGGCTGTTCAATTTAATTTATAACATTTGTGTATGTTTTTAGTTACAGAACATCCATTTGACTTATATGTTGTATCTAGGAATGTATGAAATCAGATAACCACATGTATTGCGTGACTAAATGATATTCATTTGCATGAGAGTTGTTATCTATTGTTCATCGTTGCACTGAGTCGAACCATGTAAATCTGGGGTGTAATAGATTGAGAATATTTGAAATGTGAGGAATTATGAGGTAAATACGTTTGGTAAGTCCGGATAGGGGTGTAGATTGGTATTGTTTAATTTGCCCTAAGTATCTAAGATGAAATACTGAAAATAGGCGCGGAGTAGGTACCATGGTTAGGAGCCAATAAAGTGGAGATTGGTAGCACTAGTTATGCCTACTTACAGTCACTAGCCTAGGGATTACCAGAGTTGTATTTGCCGCTTTTTGTTCTGCCAAACGGATGATTGAATTGGTTATATTTTTGAACAAGTGCATGGCATGATAATTTCAAAATGAGAAAACCTATGATTTTGGCATTGACATCTCATATGTATTACACCTCATGATATTGTTAAACTGGGTGCACTTTATTTAGATTTACTCTGTTGAGTTTTATGCTTATCGCTCAGTGGAAACCATTTTCAAGTGATTATGGTGTCCATTCGCCAAAGTGAAGGCATGGAGAGTTTTGTTTTCTTTTGCAAGCCAATGGCTATCTATGAATGGGTTTGAAAACTACTTTGTTGTAACCAGGAAAAGCCTTAGAACTTGTAGCCATTAAGGCATTAATTTGTATTTTGTTGTCTCATATCTTAAGGATGATGAATATATTAATGCATCTGGTGACTTTTTATTAAATCTCACATTAAATGTTTTTAAGGGAAATATGGGAATTTAGCGTGAATATTGGTTATTGAAATGTCTGTAATACTCAATGTTCCTATATGTTAATAATTAGAAGTAATGGGGTTTGGTCCTTATATATGAGTTAATCTGGACATATCAGATGTCAATATTTTTCGGAGTGTTACAACTTGGTATCAGCGCTACCGAGTTTGAATATTTGAGACTCACGGGAAGTGATTTTTACTACAATGAGTTCATTTTGCTTGTCGAAAATGTTGTATATCTTATGTGCTATGTGATAACATGTTTTTGTGACTATGTGGGTATAGGGTTAAACTTCTGAGATGTGATTTGCATCCATGAAATTCTTAGAAATCCTTTTAGAAAAGCACCTCATCAATGCTATTTCTATTTGGAAGTTTTAGAATGTTTGTGGGATGAGCCAATATCTTGGAGAGGTAACTCATACGTGCTCTATATGACTTTGTGCTTATTATGTTGATACATGTTGTAGACACCCCATTTTTGACCGACTTTAAGACTCAGACGTCACCGATGGAGCGCTCGGTGATGTTGCATAATGTGCTATTTCAGAAGTTTCGGAGTCGCAACCGTGAGCCCTACCTCCGGACTTCCGAACCCTTTTCTGTGCCTTGTCTCGGTTTGCGAGCCAGACTCGGTTTTCTCTGTTTCGTTTCCTGAGGGAAGGGAGAGGTCCCGTAGACCATCTCTCAATGTCCGTAGGCTACATTTGGTGGCCGTAGGCCATTTTGCCCATTTCGGAGTCCGGTTCCCGGTTTTCGGAGCCGTCAGGCCGTGTGCCTCGGTTCGGGACCGCTTAACCATCTCATTTTGCTCCGGTTTTTGGCATACTTCCTATTTAATCCCTTTTGAGGGACACTGGGGGCTGAGAAACCCACTTCGAGGTCGAATACCTTTTTCGGTGCTTCACAGCCCATTTTCGGGACCCCGAACTGCGTGTTTTGGCCCCGGAACGTTCGTTTTGCAACGGTTTTCGTTCATCTTTTGGCAGGTACCTCTATTTTATCACAAGGAAGGTCACTGAAGGGTGGAAGGCCGGCAATTGTTGCAGCAACCAGTTATCTCTCCTCCGGAGCCTCCCGGCGCCCGTTTTTCCAACTTCCGGGCTAATGTTGAACACCTTGGAGTTAGTGTTGCCAACTTTCAACCACATATCTGTGATCTACACATCTGGGAGGCCACTAAAAGTTGGTGGCCGGCCATTAAGGTCACCTGACCCTTTTGACCCCTTTCTTCCGGGCTAATGTTGAACCCCTTGGACCTTTTTTCTCGAACTTTCAGCCACATATCTGTGATCTACACATCTGGGAGGCCCCTAAAAGTTCATGGCCGGCTAGTAATTCAACTTGACCCTTTTGAACCCCTCTTTCCGAGCCAATGTTGAACCCCTTGGACCCACTTTCTTGGACTTTTAACCACATGGTTGTGTTGTACACACATAGGGGTACCTCTCCATTAGCTGGCCGGCCAGAAAATCACATTGACCCTTTTGACCCCTAGCCGGCCGGCTAGAGGGTGTGGCCGGCCGGCCACCTCCAGCAAAAGTAATGGGCCGGCCGTGTTCTTTGCACTGTGCACTTTACAGCTGTGGGGCAATATCCCCCAAATATTTTCTGTATCCGGGGGATATTTTGTGGGGGAGTTTTGCTCTCCTTCTCCCCCACCTTTACACCCCCTTTTTGATCCTTATAACCAGCTGGTGGCCTCCTTTCTAAGGGTTAGAAAAACTCTCCTTCAAGCTTCCATAGCCAACTCCATCTTCTTCCTTCTCAATTCTTCAAAAAACCCTAAGTCACTAACCATCATTCCTTCTACACCACCAAGCTCTACCACCACCATCTCATTTCCAGCAACAAGGAAGGATTCTTGAAGGTTAAAGAAGCTGCAAATCCATCCAAGAAGCAACAAAAGTTTGAATCTTCAAGGGTAAGTAACACTTTCACCCTTTTGAACCTTTTTCTTGATCTATTTCTAAGCCCCACTTCTTTTTGGTTTCAAGCTCCGGCCCTAACTGAAAAGGGCCATATTTTGAGCTCATCTTCACTTGTCATTAAGGGCTCAACCCTGTTTGAGCCCTCCATAATACACTTGCTTCATTGATCATCTTGTATGTCATAGTTTTGCATGCTATTTTTGGCCCATGAGAAATTTATTTTCGAGCATGTTGTAAACTGATATAAGGCTTATTTTGAGCCCCTCTTCAACATTGGAGAAGGGCTCAACATTGTTTGGTGTCTCCATGTGTCACTTGTAGTTCAATCCCTTATTTGGCCCCATTTTTGCATAAATTGATAGCCCTCTTTGCTTCTGTTTTTGGACCTTGGTCCGAACTTAAAGTGGTCTTATTTTGGCCTATACTTCATGTTTCATTAACACTTTTTTTCTGTTTGGTGATTATTTTGTATACTTCATGTTATAGCACCTTTTGAGCCTAATTTTGTATCACATTTCTATCATGTTTGTATACTGATTTCAGGCTTGTCATATACTGTAAATGTTCATATTTTTGGTCCATCTTCAGTATTGTAGAAGGAAATTTTTCAGTTTGAGTTTTGCTTATATCACTTGCTTCATTACCCCTCTTTTGGCCCCTATTCTTGCATGCCCTTTTTACCATACCTATGCTTGCTGTTTGGCCATGTCTATAACTGTGAAAGTACATTTTTTGGGACTGTCTAGCTTCTGTCTTTGCATTGCATGTCCATATTGTGCATGTTTGGCATAGCTATAGGCCATTTCGGGTGCCTAAATTCGCATTTCGGGACATTTCCTTGCATTTCATGTCCTTTCGCTTCATTTCGGGACTGTTTTCCCCCATATTTTGTTGCTGAAATTCCATTGGCATGCTTGCATATCATTTTTGCCATGTTTCATCGCATTCCGCCATCGCCTCGGTTTGCGTGCCCGTGTGCACGCATTTCGAGGCACTCCATTTTTATCCGCCGGCATCCCATGTGAGTGTGGCCGAGGCTCACTCATGTTGGTATAAGCCCATTTGTCATTTTTGCCATGTTTCATCGCATTCCGCTATCGCCTCGGTTTGCGTGCCCGTGTGCACGCATTTCGAGGCACTCCATTTTCATCCGCCGGCATCCCATGTGAGTGTGGCTGAGGCTCACTCATGTTGGTATAAGCCCATTTGTCATTTCCATGTCATTTCATTGCATTTTATCATCGCCTCGGTTTGCGTGCCCGCGTGCACGTATTTCGAGACACATATCATCGCCTCGGTTTGCGTGCCCGCGTGCACGTATTTCGAGACACATATTATTTTCTCGGTTCGCGTGCCCGTGTGCACGCATTTCGAGGCATCTCATTTTCATTACATCATATCTTGCCATTGCCTCGGTCTGCGCGCCCGCATGCACGCACTTCGAGGCACCTCATTTTCATAGCATTGAGTATGTTAGGATTATATCTTAGTTGCATTTCATGCATATCATGCATATTGCATCATGTCCGGAATAGGAGTTAGCCCGGGCACGGGAAACGAGGTACATTTCGTACTCCGAGTGACGGAATGCGTTTCAATTCCCCAGTCACCGACACTCCGGATTACCCATGATGGAGTTAGGTTTTAGATGTAGTTTCATGTGCATTCATCCTATATTGAGTTGTGCATTTCGATTCCTCGGCCATCATGCCTCGGTATGCGTGATTGGTGGCACGAGGATCGAGACATGCATATATCTGTGCAGATACATTGCTATGCCCCTTTCCTGCTCTCTGTTGCAGCAAAATCAGGAATCAGTAACTTTTTGGGACTTGGCACGCATTTCAAGAACATGTGTAAACAGAGGCTAATTGGGGCATTCCGGTGGATTTCCGCGCAAGACAATCCGGGCATGCATCATCCAGAAGCAAGGCAGTCCCTGGCTTGCACGCCAGTTTCATTCGTTTTTTTTAGTTAATTCATTAATTAATTATAATTCTGTAATATTATTTCGGACTGTAATATTCTTTTTATTCGGGACTGTAATATTTGGACTGTATATTTATTTGGACCCTCCGAGTGAGGGCACAACTGTAATAAGTGTGCGTGTGTGTGTTGTATGTCTTCCAACCCCACGTCTTTCTCCCTTTTATTTATCCGCTTATGATGGTTAGATTAGGGCATATTTAAATTAGCATACGGTATGACAGCATGTTTGCATCATTCATCTGTTTTGCATGCACTGGGCTCGGCGCACCATACTAACTGCATCGTACTTTCAATTCCAAATTGAATACATGGTAGTTGTAACATTTCGTATACCATCTTAGGATAGCCGAGCCTGCTATAGTTGCATTTTGCATGTGTTGCATTAGGCATTTCTGTATACTTAGGATCATGCATGATTTCTAATACAGTTTTTGTTTTGGCTTGGAGTACCCGGTAAGTTTTATGCTTTAGCATCCTTGCATGCGTGTGAGTGTTGCCATGAATAGCATGCTTACCATGAGGCTATGTGCTTACATGATTTAACTGCCTGAATGCCTGTGGGTGGAGGCTGTGTTATCTGAATTGGAGTAAATCATCAAATGTTTCAAGCCTACCTGCGGGTAGCAAACCATTTTCAAAAACAAGCATGAAATGTTTTGTTCCAATTTGGGCGACCCGGTCTATACTTGTATGCTGTGCGCATCACATAGTAACCTAGGCTAATAACCGGTTTAAGAACTCACAATGTTTTCAAAAATTGATATCATGGTTAGTAGAGGCCGGTCTATGACCGGGCGAGCGGGGGTGCTCACGAAGTGACCTTCCCCAATCGTACCCAAGTTCCCGAGCCGAGGCAACTTTGGTGATGACGGACACGTGGCCTTTTGGCACCGAGTCAGGGTTTCCTAAATTTCCCAAAATAAAATATTTAGGTGGCGACTCTGTATCTGGCAAAGCAGTCCATGTTTGGCACTTCTTTCAAAAAATCAGTTTTCCTAAAATGATTTGCCGGATTTTGACTCTTTGGTTCAGATTTAGAACCGTGACTGACGAAGTCGAGTCCGAGCTGTAGCGAGGTCCCCCGCGGGGCTTGTTACACATGTGTAGGATGTTTAATCTGTATGTGGCGTGTGAGAATTAGTGTGGAGTACTTACTTTTGAGCTTAATTCTGTCTCTTATATCTAATGTCATATAGCAGGAGAGGTCGTAGTAGAGACCGTCGGGGTGTTCCCCTTTTAGGAGGATACATTTCCCCAAGAAGAAGGGGTAGGTTAGATTAATATGGCCGGAATGGTGGTCAAGATGTTGTAGAATTAGCATTGAAGCATGGATTAACCGATTTGTATGATTATGGGTGTAAGTGTGACCTCAAAATAGTAGAAATTATGTTGCATGGTGAATGGCTTGTTGTTATCATGTTTGTGGAAATGAGTTAGATGAAAAATCTTAAAACTAGAGTGAGTTAGAGATTAAACTTGTTGTAGTAGTATGGTTTGGTTGTGACTTCAATGATGATTAAAGTAACCTAAGATAATAAATTTTGGATTGCTGACATCGAAACACATAAAACTAGTTTTAATTTTCCTTGAGATAAATGAAGTTAGTTATGGTTGAGTTGTTTCACGTGCATGATTGACTACTTGTGAGGTTAGTGATGGGCCTTATACCAATTATTTTTGTTGTGTGTTTGGGAATAAATGTGGTCTTAGCATGATAAAAATTATAGTGTAGTAAGAGATGTGTTTTTTAGAGAGTTTGTTTTATTCATAATTTTGTAGCAAATCCTAAGAGGGAAAATGAGATAAATAATTTCGAGATAGATTGGAATGAGATTAAATTTGATTGGAATAGCACCATTTGATTGAATTTTTAATAGTAAAAAAATAGTGCCTTGTGAGTTGCCATTTTGGGATATGTAGTCGAGTTTTGAATGTTTTCAAGTTTGGTAGATGTAGACACCCATTTTTGACCACCTTTATGACTTGGACGCCATCGGTTACACGTCTAATGATGAATTTATATGCTTGTCAAGTACTCGAAGTCCTTAGCAGAATGCCACAGCTTTTAGCCTCAAAACCCTACACACCTTTTGCCTTGTTTTTGGACCAAAACAACAGTTTTTTGAGCCTAAATACCCTGGGACTTGTAGGCCCACTAGTGCGGGCTGCCGGCCACCAATGAGGGCTGCTGGCCATGTGTGTGGTTAACATTAGTGGCCTGTCGGCCACTGTGTATTTTTGCATATATTTATGCCAGTTGTGCCAACTGTTTCCACAGGTGCATGCATCTGTCCACACGTGTATGTATGGATATTTCTGAGAAAGTTTTATGTTTTTCTATAAATAGAAGATCTCCCCTTTCATTTTTAAAGGTTAGAAATTTTGGAGCAAAAATATTTCTCTCTCTACAATTCTCTCACTCTCTTGCAAATTCTTAAGCCTTTTCCTATACACTCTAAACCAAACCTTGTGGTCTTTGAGCTGAGGTACTTTTGAGCTTACTTTGAGCTCTTGAGAGTGTGTAAGTGTTGATTTGTCACTTTGAAAGGGTTCCCTTCTTCAAGAGGTATAATTCTTGGCTTGTTTCTATGCTTTAGTTGCCATCTTTCCTGCTATTTTTAGACTATTTTTGGACTATTTTTACTCTAAAATTTTGGGCTGAAACTTGTGGTTTAAGGCCAATAAAGGTAGAGGGGTGGCTCACCCTTCTTTGTACCTTACTTCTTAGGCCTTTGCCTTTGTGTTTCCCACATTTTTGTCAACTTTTTTTTGAGTTTTTAACTACTGAATCTCAGAGGTTTTTTAGTGGCTAAAACCATGTTTTGAAGTTCAAAAATGGAGGGGGTAGCCTCTCCTTCTTATGCTTTGTTTACTAGCTTAACTTGCTCCATGTTATAGCTTACTCTCTTAGCTTTTTATCCTTCATTTCCAACACTGTTTTTAGGTGTTTTAGGACTGTTTTAGTGTGTTTACTTCATTTATGGTTTGTATAGTATGCTTGTAGTGTAATGGTCCTCATAGGTTTGGAGGTTTAGGTCGTAGCCTCCAACCTATTTGAGTTGATAGTGTTTATTTTTTGCTTTCCATACTTGTGATCACCTCTAATTACTTCTGCAACCTTTCTCTTTTCTTGGCTTTTTCTTTTTTTGAAAGTTGTTTCAAACCAAGTGCTTGTTTTAAGCTTGAGATTGAGGTATTGTGCTTAATGGTTTAATCCATTTGGGGGTTCATTACCAAGAGCATGGTGTCTCTCTCATGCCCAAAACAACTCTTGGCTTGATACTTATTTCCATTAGAGGACTTAAAGATCACTTTTGGACTTAATGAACTAAGGAATGGTTGGTAATTAAATGGAGTACTAAAATTGGGACAAAAAATGATGCAAGATAATAATGAAATTTGATGTTCAATCAGACGTTAATTGAACACATGGAAACTTGAAGCATTTCATACTTGTTCGTGATGAAATGGTTTAAGTTTCCAAGGTCAACCACTTCCCTTGATCAATCCATGATACAGAGGGGGTTTGAGAGTCTTTTATTGTGCATTTATTGAAATTATACCCTTTGATTCATAGGCTATCGTGCAATGAAATTACATCAATTGATGGCTTGCGAATCAAGCTTGCTACTCCTTTGAGCTGTTTGATGATAAGGAGGGGTAACGTGTACAAACATCCCTTGAGAATACCCTGTTTGTGCTCTGTTTGCTCTCTGTTGCAGTAGGAAGAACCAAACTTCAGTGGCCGGCCGGCCGGCCACTTTTTCTAGTAGGCAGACCACTTATTTTGGACCGCAGGCTATCATTTGTGGCTGGCCAGCCACTACTTTTGGCCTGCCGGCCACTACTTCTGGCCTGCCGGCCACTACTTCAGGCCATTTTTGTCAAAACCAGCAGTGACCTTTTTTGGAACAACACAGAGCAGAGGCTGAGGTGAAAAATGTTCTAACTGTGCAACAGAGGCATTCTGGCAGCAGGACAGTGGTTTTTCAGGTGGAAATCCGTGTATGCATGAGCATTCCTCGCTTCCCAGGGCTGATTAGTTAGCTTAGTTAATTCTTTCATGTTGTATTTGTGATGTAATTAATTAGTTCATACTGAATTGTAATTAATTAATTAGTTAGTTCATAGAATAGATAATTAGTTAATTGGTTTTGTAACAACTAGCTAGCATAGTTAGTTTAATCGGTTTGTAATGGCTAGTTAATTAGCTTAGCTAGTTAGTTTATTCGGACCCTCTTGCAGGAGGGCATAATTGTAATAATGTGTATGTCTTCCAATCCTATGTCTTTCTCCATTTTATTTACTTACTTATGATGGTTAGTTTAGAGCATCATATTTCATTTTGCATACTCCATGTTTGTATCTACTTGTATTGCATGCATCGAGGCTTGGTTCATCATTCTAACAATGCATTGTCATTTAAATACTTTTTTGAAAATGGGCTTAGACCGCATGCTATCAAATTGATTCATATGCCATGTGTTGCATTAATCATATTGCATGGTTAGAATCATGCATTTTTCTAACACTTTCATCTTTTTTGGCTTGGAGTACTAGGTGAGCTTTTATTTGTTTTAACATATTGCATTGTATGTTAGTGTTGCCATGTCAAAGCATGTTCACCATGACGCTAAGTGCTTAAATGATAAACTGTTTAAATGCCTGTGGATGAAGGTTAATTGCTTGAATTGGGATAATTCGATTAATGTACATTTAAGCCCACTTTTTCAAGTGGCACATTCACAAACTCTTTTAGAAAACAAACATGAAGTCGAAATGTTCCAATTTTTGCAAATTACTTGTGTGTGCGCCACACAGTAATATAGCTAATAATCGGAACAAAAGCATATAATGTAAATAAAAATCACATCATGAATAATAGAGGCCGATCTTTGATCGAGCGAGCGGGGTTACTCAATTCATGACCTTTCCCTCTCGTTCCTAAGTTCCTGAACCAAGACACTCTTAGTGATGGCGGACACGTGGCCTTTGGCACGAGTCTCAGGTTTCCTAAATTTTTCAAAAAAAAAATATTTAGTGGCGACTCTATATTTGGCAAAGCAGTTCATTTTTGACATTTTGGTTCAAAATTGATTTTCTAAAAGATGGGCCAGATTTGGACTCTTTTGTGTTTTCTATTTCACATTACACTTGTGGAATCAAATTCAGAACCACAAGAGTCCAAACTGTAGGGCTTGTAGTAGCACGAAAAGTCGAGCTACAGTGGAGTCAATTATCTTAGAGTTGGTTGTTGATGTACCTAAGTGCAATATATGACTGTTTAGGGATATGATGTGAGTGATGTCTCGGGGGTTGTGTTAGCAAAGCAATGTCTTTAGAGAATTTTTGAAATGATCTTGTGACGATGTTGTGATTCTATAGAGATTATGATTAGGTGCCTTGAAATGGTTGATATGACTGTGATTTGAGTATTTTCATGGAAATTTATGCTTGATCCATTGTGAATGATTGATGTTAACTTTTATAGTTACTATTACTTATGGGTTAGAAATTATGACGATGAGAAGTATATGCGAGCATTTTCAGTTAAGTTTGGCGTGTGTAGAGAGGGTGTGTTTGTGCAATTGAAATGGAGATTATTTATGTATCCCTTTGTAGACACAACATTTTTGACCGTCCTCAAGACTTGGACGTCATCACTTGTGCACTCAATGATTGTGACTATTTGTGCTCGTTTTAGTGCCTGAAGTCCTCGGTGAAATGCCTTGTCTTTGAGCCTTCAAACCCCATCCATTTTGTGCCCTGTTTTGGACCAAAACCTTCAAACCTGCAACCCCTGGTGGCTGTCGGCCACCAATTGAACCTGTCGGCCACCAATGCCCTTTTTGCAGATATTTCGTTAACAGTTGTTCTAGCTGTTGGCACAATAGGCTTCATCTCCCTACACGTGTAGGGAGGGATTTAGCTCAGCCAAAAGCATGTTTTTCTATATATATGGGGTCTTCTCCCCCATTTTTGAGGGTTAGAAAATTTGGAACAAAAATCTCTCTCTCTCTCTCTCTTGCAAATTTGTGCATACTTGCCTACTTATACTATTCTTTTGCATACGTCCCCTTAGCCAAAGTTGATCATGTTTGAGCTGAGGTTCCTTGAAGCCTTCTTGGAGCTCTTGAAGGTAGTTTTGGCTTGAATTAGTGCCTAGAATTGTTCTTTTCTTCAAGAGCCATCATGCAATGAAATTGCTTGATTGATGATTTGAGGACCAAGTGTATCACTCCTTTGAGATGTTTTGATGATAAGGAAGGATACACAGTACAAACAACCTGTGAGAATACTCTCTCTTTGCCCTGTTTGCTCTCTGTTGTAGCAAAAAAAAGTGAGTCATCAGTGGCCGGCCGGCCACTATTACTGGCTAGCAGGCCATCAGTGTTGGACAACAACCCCTCAGTGGTGGCCGGCTGGCTACCACTTTGGGCCTGCAGGCCACCAATGAATTTTGAGCAGTGTGCTTGTCAAGCATGGCAGAGTGGATCTGGAGAAGGAAAATAGTGCAAGGGTTGTGCAAACAGAGGCTTTCGAGAGCAAACAACGGAAATTCTTTGGGTGAAAATCGAGCATGCATGGGCCCCCCTCGCTTCTCGGGGCTAGTTAACTAGTTAATTAGTTTAATTAGCAATGGATCATTTATTTGTTGTAATTAATTAGTTGTAGCTAATTAGTTTGTGTTGTAATTAATTAGTTGTAGCTAATTAGTGTACTTATTTAATTAGTTTAGATTAATTAAGTTAGTTCATGTTGTAATATTTAAATAGCTTAGACTAGTTAAATTCTTAGCTTAGTTTAGCTATTTATTTAGTTTGTAATAATAAGCTTAATTAGCTTAGCTTAGTTGCTAGTTAGCTTCTATTCATTCGGACTCTCCTTCGTGAGAGCATGTTGTAATAATGTGCATGTTTTCCAACCCCACGTTTTTCTCTCTTTTATTTAATTGTTTTTGATGGTTAGATTAGAGATATGTTTCAATTAGCATATCTTATGCTTGCATCCATTCATTTTGTATTGCATGCACCGAGGCTCGACGCATCATTCAAACTGCATTATCATTTCAATACTTCGTTGAGTACGTGCTTAGACCGCATGTCTTGAATTAATTCATATGCGACATTAGTAGCCGAGCCTAATAATTGCATATCGTATGTGTTGCATTAGCCATCTTGTATAGTTAGGAATCATGCATTTTTTCTAACTCTTTTGTTTTATCGTAGCTTGGAGTACTAGGTGAGTTTTTAACGCTTTAGTATACTTGCATGAGTGTGAGTGATTGCAATGACTAGCATGCTTTCCATGAGGCTAAGTGCTCACTTGTTGAACTGTTTGAATGCCTGTAGATGAAGGCTTGTTGCTTGAATTGGAACGATTCAATGAATATACATTTAAGCCCACTTTATTGAGTGGCAAATTCGTAAACTTTAAGCCCACTTGAGGTGGCAACATCAAATCCTTTTTGAAAAACAAACATGAAATTGAGTTGTTCCAATTTGAGTAAACTAGTTTATACTTGTATGCGTGCATCACATAGTAATGCTAGCCTAATAACTGGAATAAGAGCATATAATGTTGATAAAAATCATATCATGATTAGTAGAGACCGATATTTGATTGGGCAAGCGGGGGTGCTCAATTTATGATCTTCCCCCTCTCAAAGCTAAGTTCCCGAGCCGAGACAACTTTGGTGATGACGGACACGTGGCCTTTGGCATGAGTCATGGGTTTCCCAAGTTTCTCCAAAATAAAATATTTAGGTGGTGACTCTATATCTAGCAAAACAGTCCATTTTTAGCAATTTGATTCAAAATCGATTTTCCAAAAGAATTGCCGGATTTGGACTCTTTGGGGTTTATCAATTTCACATTGCACTTGTGAGATTAGATTCAGAACCACGGGAGTCCGAATTGTAGGGCTTTCTTTCGAGTTTCCAAAAGGAAGCGCAAAAAAGGAGTGCTACAGTTTCTGGCAACTCTGTTGGGGAGTTAGAGAACTTGACTTGAAATTCATGATATGAAATTTTATCTACATTTATATGTTTCTTTGCATTTGCATTAGTGTGCATAAGTCACTGTGTTTGCCATCTTCTATTCCTGGACGATTTGCCGTAGGCTCGCTTGGAAAAGCTTGCCAAAAGGTTGACCTGTTGTGGGCTCTGCCCTGATGGGAACACAACCCTTGGATCTGGACTACCGTTGTACCGTTTGATCCTCCTTTCACTTCTCAGTGTTAGGTGTGAGAGGTATATTAGGTAGCCTTGCTGAGGCACCCTTTTTGATCATTTGGCCTAGTTGCATATCGAAAGCCATAAAGACTGTTCCAAACTAGAACAGGATGCTTACTTGAATCCAGGATTGTGTGAAACACCTTTGCTTGAATAGTTAACCCTAACTCCTGACGAAACTAGGACAGGGTAATCCTACCCCCTCATAGGGGTGTTTTGGCTCTCACTTAACTGATATGTGCATTTAGAATAAAACTCTACAGGAATGTGCGTATCAGTTGCAAGTTTGGGTATCCATTTTAGGGGGCAGAAATTCAGTGTTGAGTGCAGTTCTACAGCTTAGGATTACATCTGTGTGTTGTTTACATCTGAGCTGAGGTGCCGTACAGTTTCTGATTTTTGCTTTCTTTTTTGCTTTATTTCTTTTTGCAAGGTAATTTATCACAATTGCTTCGGACAATTCTGTTACCCCCCTAAGCACTCTGGATCCGTGTAAGGAGACTTTACAAATCTTGGGATCTTGTTAGGGGATAGTCTGTGTTTGCTTCACTCTCACCGGTTACCAACGAAAGAGAGTTAGGCATAATTCACCAGTCCAGCAGACACCCTTTACTTCACCTGTATCAAGTCTGGGATAATCTTCTACATCTAGGCCAGTAAGAGATCACTCGCCTATTCAGATGACTCAGTACCCTGTAGCCAGTATGGAGGACTTGATTCGTCATCTCTGACAAATAGTGGAAACCATGTAGCAAGATGCTGCCTGCCAAGTTGAAGTTACAGCCCATCAAGCTGAAGTGATAAACAGGCTGCAGCAATAGTAACCACAGCCCGCAACGATTTCTACTTTCCATGCACCTCCTGCGGGTATTCCAGCACCCGGGATTACTGCCAATGTCCAAGAGAATCTGGGCAACCCGGTAGACCCCATCCCACTGCAAGCCTCTAAGGCACCAGTGTACCAAACTGAGGCACCATTTGAATTCGAGGTTGACCCCACTGTACTAAAGGTCAACAAGATGGAGAAGCTTCTCAAACGGGCACAGGGGATGAACTCAATCCTTGACATCGAAGATGGATACACCGACTCCGCAGTAACTCTGCCAGATCGATTCAAAATGCCACACATAGATTGGTTTGATGACTCTGGGGATCCTATGGTCTATCTGCGGTTGTTCTCAGACATCCTGCGGCCAATGGGCCTCACAAGACTTCAAAAGTTGTCACTTTTCGGCCGAACCATGTCAGGGATAGCGGCTATCTGGTATGTAAAGCTGGAGGACTCTGTGAAATGAAGCTGGGAGGAAATGGTTGAGGCCTTCATTGCACAGTACTCATAAAACATGCAGATCAAGGTCACAACCTGTGATCTTGAAGCAACCCGTCAGGAGCCCAAGGAGGGCTTCTCAGACTTTGTAACGAGATGGAGGGCCAAGGCTTCGATAATGACTACCAGGCCATCCGAGAAGGATCAAATCAGGATGGTGGTCTGCAATCTGTGAGAAAAATTATTATAGAAGATGATTGTCTTTCCATTGTTCACATTCACTGAGCTTCACGAAATAGGAGTTCAGATCGAAGTTGCGATGAAACAGGGGTTGATAACCGATGAGAAGGAGCAGCCTAAGAGGCCTTCACATGTAGTTCCAATGCAACCACAAGTGGAAACACAACTGTGCAGCCATCTAATGTGAATGTTGTCACCACTATCGCTAAGACCACTAACCTATTCGCCAGTACAAATCCACAAACTTCAAACAACCAAGCTTGAACCCAAAGGGCCTTTACCTCACTATACATGCCTTTATCCCAAGCCCTAAGGGTGCTGCTCAAAAAGGGGCATCTTAAGCCATTAGAATAACGTCCACTACCCGATCCTCTCCTACCTAAACACAATCCAGCCAAATACTGTGCTTTTCACCAGTATTATGGTCACGACACTGACCAATGCTACAAGCTGCGTCATGAGATTCAAGATCTCATTGACAACAAGGTGATAGCACTACCCCAAAAGCCAAATGTAACCACCAATCCTCTTCCAGCCCACAACCAAGTTCATCCATCCCGGCACCTAAATCTAATACATACACTGGCCATCCCATATGATCCCAGTGTATATATTATCCCTTCCAACCTACCCAAGCCGGTCGTGTTCATCCCTGAAAGCACAGACTTGTGCATGATGAACATGTCTATGCCTTAACCTGTACCTATGGTGGTGACAATGGCAGAAGGAGGAAGTTTAGACTTGGAAGGAAATGTCAGTCCATTGCTTGAGAGCTTTGCAGACTTAATTGAGGGAGTGTATGATCCGTGCAGTTACATTGTACCAGTTGATCAAGCCAAGCTCGAAGTGGCATTGCCAACAACAGTAGAGGTCAGTGTGGTTAGAGAGGATGGCCCAAGCCAAGGTCTGGATGATCTAGCAGATTTAGAGGAAGACTCAAACAATCTGCAGTTCTACGACAAATAGATTAGGGGGACGTGCAGATTGAATGATTTGATCTGAATGGGTCAACAAACAACTCCAGGTGGCTTAGTGACGAGCTTGACAAGGAGGAAGAAACCAAATCAAAACCTAAAGAAAAGGGAGCAAGAGTAACTGCAGTGGCCGGAATGGCCGAGGAAAAGGGGAAATTGCCGGAAAGCACTGACATCAAGAATTTAGCTCAAGAACTGGGCACCGTGAGTACTACGGATACTGAACAGGAAGCCACGTTGAAGCGGCTTGTGCAAGAAAGTGATCAAGATAAACAGGAAGCTAGAAAAGCCCAATGCCTTACGGAGGATACTTCTGATGAGGAAATGATCAAAACAGAGCTAGAAAATTATTTGTCAGCTGCCAGAGGTGCATGGTGGGAGGATGATGATCTGCTTTTGGATCACATCGATGAGGATTGGGGTGAAGACCTGCCAGACAATAGATGGTACTCTGAACAGATAGATCATATGACTAGAAGTAGGTGGTATTTTAAGCCCCCATGCTTGGACCAAGCTGAAACCTCTAGAAAAGATAAAGAGGTTGGAAGACAGAAGGAAAAGCAGTTGGAGGAAAAAGCGGTGCTGAAGCAACTAAAGAAAATTCAAGCCGATATTTTGATCTGGGGGTTGCTCATGGCTTTTCGAGTGCATCGACAGGCTGTATTATCAACAATGGACAAAGCCAAATTGTCCATTGACACCACAACTTGTTGGATTAGTCTTCCCGGGAGGCGTTGCACCACCTTTAACCTTCTCAGACAAGGAATTGCCACCGAAAGGTAGAGCACACATCAAACTTCTGTACATATCAGTGGAGTACAGAGCAAAGTGGGTACCAGTGGTATTAGTAGACACCGGGTCAGCAATCAACGTCTGCCTATCTCGCACAGCTTATGCCATTGGCCTGAAACCAGTAGATTTCATACCTACAGCCCATGTGATTCAGGCGTATGACAATACAAGCAGAGAGGTTATGGGCACAGTATAAATCAGAGTTCAAGTGGGCCCAGCTTAATAGGATATTGAGTTCCATGTCTTGGATGTGCCGGCCACTTTGAATCTATTGCTAGGAAGGTCGTGGCTACACCAAGTAAAAGCTGTCTCCTCTACCCTCCACCAAATACTGAAACACCCCCATGGAAAAGGGTGGCTATTGTCTTCGAGAATTCATTTATCCATCCTCCGCCAGAGGTAACTACACCTGTGCTGGAAATTGTTCATGGCGAGGAGGATGTATTCCTTTCAGGGTTTACCCTGGCCGAGGCCCGGGCGATGTAGAACATCTTGGCAGTTGATGAGGGCTTGTATGTTAGTGCCCAATCAATCTATTTCATGAACAAGCTCCAACATGTGCTAGGAATGAGGTTTTGAAGAAGTGGCCGGAAGGGCGTCATTGTATTGGCCGATGTGCCACATAATCCACATGCCTTTGGTCTTGGCTATACGCCCACCAAAGAGGATTGGGCTAGGAAAGCAAAAGAGATGGCACACAAAGCCAGAGCTAAGCAGATCGGGAAGCGCTATGAGCTTATGCACAGACCAATCCGGGGAACTCTGAATGGTCATTTTGTTTGGAAAGGAAAAGACTTCCCATTTTGCGGTTTCCCCGAACCGTGGTTGAATTCTGAGAAGCAGCGTGTTCCTGGCTTTGAAATCTTCTTTGACTTGCAGTTGCAAGACAATGATATAGAGGAACAGGCTGAACTGACTATTGAAGCTGAGAAGAACATGGAAAATGGATCAAGCAACAATGAACTTGAAGTAGGGTAGCACTGGCATGTCTCCTTTCAAATCTTCCGGCTAACTCAGAGAGCTTGGGGAATTACCTGACCATTTTCATGATCAGGGACCAACCGGGTGTGAACCTTTCTAGCAGCATTTTGGATGCATCTGAAGCACCATCCCTCGTTTGGCAGCTGGAGGAGGGCTACCTGTCTAGTAGTTCTGAGTCAGGTAGTAAGCCAGAATCTGATTCCACAGAGTCTATGGAATCGGAATCAAATTCTGGTGCTTCTGAGTCTGAGTCCAATATTCCTGGGGGTGATAACCTAGATGCTGAGGTTTTGTCCAGGACATCCTTTTCTTTTACTTTTGAGTCTAACTGAAGAGTTGGATGAGCTGGACTTGATGAATGAGAGTGCCACTGCAGATTTTGAGTATTTCTCTGTGCCTCTTGTTTATTGCATTGATCATGATTTTCAAAATTTTAATGAAAACATGGAGGAAGGAATTCCTCTAGTGTTGAAAATTTTGATTAATCGAGAGGAGAAGAGGTTTACGAAACCTCTCGTTGATGAAATCATTGCTTTTAATGTGGGCACTGAGAATGATCCGCGTTTGGTCCAGATCAGGTTCACATTGTCTTCGAAGGAGCGCAAGCACTTAGTCGCTTTATTAAAAGATTTCAAAGATGTTTTCGTGACATGCCTGGAATCGATCCTGAGATTGTACAGCATCAGATCCCTCTCGACTCCGAGGCTTGACCCATCAAACCGAAGTTGCGGAGAATAAGCCCGGATTGGGCTTTGAAGATTAAGGAAGAAGTTACCAAATAGATTGAGGCAAGGTTCTTGCTCGTATCTGAGTATCCAACATGGTTGGTCAACATTGTTCTAGTCCCAAAGAATGATGGTAGAATCAGAGTCTGTGTGGACTTTAGAGATCTAAACAGAGCCAGTCTAAATGATGACTTTCCCTTGCCGAACGTCGATGAATTAGTGGACTTCACCACGAGTCATGCATTGCTATCCTTCATGGATGGATTTTTCGGGTATAACCAGATTCTAATGGCGCTCGAGGGCAGAAAGAAAACTGCTTTCACTACGCTGTAGGGAACCTACTGCTACACGGTGATGCCATTTGGGCTGAAGAATGCCGGGGCTACCTATCAACGGGCTGTAACCACTATTCTGCATGATGTGATTCATAAAGAGGTCGAGGTGTACGTGGACGACATGATTGTCAAGTCCAAAGAAAGAGAGGGCCACTACACCGCCTTGAAGAAATTCTTTCAATGGATTAAAGAAGACAGACTGAGGTTGAATCCGCAGAAGTGTACTTTCGTCGTAATAGTAAGGAAAATGTTGGGTTTCTCGATTACATAGAGGGGCATCGAGGTAGATCCTTCCAAAAGCAAAGCCATCCTAGAAATGCCACCACCAAGGACTAAAAAGGAGGTGCGAGGCTTTCTGGGTAAAGTGCAATTCATAAGATAGTTTATTTCTAAATTAACCTTGACTTGTGAACCACTTTTTGGTCTCCTGAAGAAAGGAAAAAAATTTCGATAGGATGATCAGTGTCAATTCGCTTTTGAGCAGATCAAGCAGTACCTTCAAAATCCGCTTGTGTTGTCACTGCCAGAGCTAGGGAAGCCTTTGATTTTGTTTCTATCAATAACAGACACCACAATGGGATGCATGCTTGCTCAGGAATCAGAGGATAGGGTGGAGAAAGCTATCTACTACTTGAGCAAGAAAATACTGGATTACGAGACCAGTTACACCCCATTGGAGAAAGCTTGCCTAGCCTTGGTATGGGTTACCAGGAAGTTGAGACACTACTTGTTAGCTCACTCCGTAATTCTAGTTTCAAGATTAGATCGCATCAAATATCTCTTTGAGAAACCAGTGCTTACGAGTAGGCTAGCTTATTAGTTGCTTCTCCTTTCCGAATTTGATCTGAAGTATGTCACTCGCAAGTCAGTCGAGGGAAGAGCAGTAGCGGAGTTCCTGGCAGATCACCCAGTAGAAGGGGATGAAGTGGTAGAATACCTATTCCCAGAAGAAGCTATTATGCAAGTCGAGGAAGAAATTTGGACAATGTACTTTGACGGAGCGTCTAATCAGTACGGTTATGGGATAGGTGTGTTACCGATAGCACACAACAATTTCGATATACCCTTAGCCTTCAAACTCCGATTTAAGGTATCCAATAATGAAGTAGAATACGAGGCGTGTATCGCTAGTTTGGAAGCTGCCTTGGAACTAGGGGCAAAAAGGTTGGACGTAATCGGGGACTCAAACCTAGTTGTGTCTCAAGAAAATGGAGACTGGAAGGTTAAAGAAGAAAAGATGAAGATCTATCACCAGACCTTGGACGTTCTGATTCCTAGGTTTGAAAAGCTAACTTTCACGCATCTATTGAGAGAGAACAACAGGTTCATCGACACCTTATCAACTCTATTTTCCATGATAGACATCCCACTTGGAGTCCGGATGCGTCCGATCATCATCGAGCAAAGGTACAACCTACGAGACTATCGCCGTAATAGATGAAGCGCAAGATCAAAACCCATGGTTCTATGATATTTGGAACTTCTTGAAAAATGAGGTTTATCCACTGGGGGCAAATGCCAAAGATAAAAGGGCAATACAGCGGATGGCCGTTCAATTTAACAGGTTCGCCGACGCCTTATCGACTCTATCTTCCATGATAGACATCCCACTTGGAGTCCAGATACGTCCGATCATCATCGAGCAAAGGTATACACTAGCCTACGAGACTATCGCCGCAATAGATGAAGCGCAAGATCAAAACCCATGGTTCTATGATATTTGGAACTTCTTGGAAAAGGAGGTTTATCCACTAGGGGCAAATGCCAAAGATAAAAGGGCAATACGACGGATGGCCGTTCAATTTAACAGGTTCGCTGACGCCTTATCAATTATATCTTCCATGATAGACATCCCACTTGGAGTCCAGATATGTCCGATCATCATCGAGCAAAGGTATACACTAGTCTACGAGACTATCGCCGCAATAGATGAAGCGCAAGATCAAAACCCTTGGTTCTATGATATTTGGAACTTCTTGGAAAATGAGGTGTATCCACTAGGAGCAAATTCCAAAGATAAAATGGCAATACGGCGGATGGCCGTTCAATTTAATAGGTTCGCCGACGCCTTATCAACTCTATCTTCCATGATAGACATCCCACTTGGAGTCTGAATGTGTCGGATCATCATCGAGCAAAGGTATACACCAGCCTACGAGACTATCGCCGCAATAGATGAAGCGCAAGATCAAAACCCTTGGTTCTATGATAGTTGGAACTTCTTGGAAAAGGAGGTTTATCCACTAGGGGCAAATGCCAAAGATAAAAGGGCAATACAGCGGATGGCCATTTAGTTTATCATCTGCGGAGGTAAACTGTACAAGAGAGGTCATCTGGGAATGCACAAGTTGTGTGTCGAAGTAGAGGAATCAAAGCGCCTGATGAAGGTCATCCATGGGGGAGAGTGCGAAGTGCACATGAATGGAGTAATGTTAGCCTAGAAGATTCTCATGCAAGGTTACTACTGGTCTACTATGGAGGAGGATTGTATCGATTTTGTTCGGCGATGCGACAAATGCCAAATTCATGCTAATCACATTAATATCCTGCCATCGAAGTTATACAACATGACTTCGCAATGGCCTTTTGTAGACACCCCATTTTTGACCGTCCTCAAGACTTGGATGTTCTTACAAGTACATCCAGTGATAAGTTCGATTGCTCGTCGATCACTCGAACTTCGCGGCGGAATGCCACAGGTTTGAGCTTTCCAAACCCTGCATCAATTCTATCTCATTTTTGGACCATGTTTTGGTCCTTCTGGCATGTTATTTTTGATGCACTGCCGACCATGGATTTTGGCCTACCAGCCATTGATGTGCCCTACCGGCCATCAATGAGTCCCTGCCGGCCATCACTGATGGCTGGAGGGCCGGCCACCAGTGTATCAGTAGATATTTTCTGATATTTTGTGCCAGCTGTTTGCACAGGTTAAGCCATCTGCTTAGACATGTATAGTTGGATCTCTTTGAGAGGATTTTGTATCTTCTATATATAGAAGCCTTCCTCTTACATGCTTAAGGTTGGAAATTTTGAAGACAAAAAAATTTCTCTCTCTCTCTCTAGAATCCTCTCTCTCTAAATATTTTGCCTTAAAGCATAAATTCTCTACACTTTTGCTGGTGAGCTCTTGATCAAACTTGATCACCATTGTGTTGAGGTTGCTTGAGGTCCTATTTGAGCTCTAGAAGAAGGTATTAGCTTGGTTTGACTTGTCTTTGTTGCCTAAATAGCATCTTGTCTTCAAAGAGGTAGAATACTTGTATTTCAAGCCTAATTTAAATACTTGTTTGGCCACCTTTGCATGCTGCTTTGAGGCTGGTTTTAACCTCTGAAATCTCTATTTTTATGGTTTAAAATGGTGGTTTGAGGTTTGGTTTGAGTTAGGGGTAGTCCATCTTTTTTGTAGCTTGTTTATTAAAGTGTTGTGCCATCTTTCAAAGCTTTTAAAACAACTTTTTTGGCTCTTTTATCTACTGAACTTCAGGGGATTTCCAGTGGTAGAAACCTTATTTTGAGGTCCAAAATAGGCCTCCCCTTCTTGTGTCTTGTTTGCAAGTGTAGATAGCCTAACATGTGAGCATGTTTTTCTACTTTTTTGTGACTTGATCTCAGCATGTTTTAGCTACTGATTTGGCATGATTTAACTCTGTTTTGGGCTGTCTTGGTCATATTGGCCTTGTCTTGCATGGTTGTAGTGCAAATGGCTTCACTAGCTTGGCATTTTAGGCCTCTAAACTTGATTTGCTTGAGATGTTTGCATGTTGAAGTGTCTTTTTACATGTAATTTCAGTGTTCATAGCTCTGTCACATGCTCATTTGCTTCACTCTTTCATTGCTTTTTAGAGTTGCTCTTGAGTCTTGTTTGTAGCCTAACATGTGAACATGTTTTTCTAGCCTTTTGTGAGTTGATCTCAGCAAGTTTTAGCCACTGTTTTGGCATATTTTAACTTTGTTCTTAGCTGGTATGGTCAGTTGAGCTTTATATTGCATGGCTATAGTGTAGTGCTCTTCACTAGTTTAATGTTTTTGGCTTTTGAACATGTTGTGCATGAGTTGCTTGCATGTTGTAATATCATTTTTCATGCCATTTCAGCACTGAAATATCTGCAACCTCCATCATTTCTTCACTTTTCCATTTGTTTTGAGGGTTGGTTAACCTTAAGGTTGTGTTTAAGCTTGAGATAAAGATTGTGGTCAATGGTTTTAATCCTCTTTTGAGGGTTTCTACTAACCAAAGGCATGATCTCTCTCATGTCTTAAATCATCCTTTGGTTGACCCCTCTCTCATTAGAGGACAATCACCTTGGACTTAACCGGTTAAAGAATGATTTGGTAATGTAAAATGAGTAAATAAAACATGACAAGTAAGACATGAACAAGATAAGCATGTTGTGTTTGCATCGCAAGTGTTCAATCGGACGTTATATTGAACACAAGGTAGATTGAAGAATTTCATACTTAAAGTGATGAAATGAGCCAATCTCCTTTGTCTCCATTGCCTTTGATCATTCATGACAAGGTAGTGATCTAGAGTCTTGTTTTTGTGCATTTATTGAAAGTGTACAACTTGGATCTTTGGCCATCATGCATTAAAAATGCTTGATTGGTGGTTTTGGATCCAAGAGTTCCACTTCTTTGATGTTTTGATATGATAAGGAGGGCACAGTACAAACATATCCTTGAAAAACCCTCCATTTTCCTCTGTTTGTGCCCTGTTGCAGTGTGATGATTTAGCACGCCAGTGGTCGGCAGTGGCTCACTGATGGCCGACAGTGTTTCATCCTTAGCCGGCATGGCACATTTTTGGCCGGCAGCAAGCATTCGTGGCCGGCAGGCCACTAGTGCAATCCTCAGCATTGGTCTGGTAAGGTGGAGCAGAAGGTTTTGAAGTGTAGTCAACCCTGCAAACAGAGCCTCTCAAGAGCAAACCGGAAAGCTTTTCGGGGTGAGAACTGAGCGCATGCATCTTCTACTTCCCAAAGTAGAGTAGTAACAGCAGAGTTTAATATGTTAATTACCTAGTTAATTTGCATTGATCGTTGTAATAATTAAGTAGCTTAGCTCAGCTATTTCTTTATTCATTTGATTTGTAATAATTAGTCTATTAGTTTAATTAGATTAGTTTTATTAGCTTAGATTAGCTTAGCTTATTCATTCGGACCGTCCTTCGTGAAGGCAAAATGTTGTAATAAGTGTGCATGTAAGTGTGCGTGTGTGTGTGCATGTCTTCCAACTCCACGCTTTTCTCTCTTTTATTTAACCGCTTTCGATGGTTAGTTTAGGGACATTTTCATTTAGCATACCTTATTGTAGACGTGCCCGAACGTCCCGGCCCCGCGTGCGAGATGGCGCGAAATCCGGTTTGTTCATTAGCATACTACAATTTGGACTCAATGTCACGGTCCTGAATCTAATCTCGCAAAGTGCAATGCAAGATTGATAAATCACCAAAGAGTCCAAATCCGGCAAATCGTTTTAAAAAACTGATTTTTAATAAAGAAGTGCCAAACATGGACTGCTTTGCCAGATACAGAGTCGCCACCTAAATATTTTATTTTAGAAAATTTAGGAAACCCTGACTCGTGCCTAAGGCCACGTGTCCGTCATCATCAAAGTTTCCTCGGCTCAGGAACTTGGGTACGAGAGGGGAAGGTCATGCAATGAGCACCCCCGCTCGCCCGATCAAAGATCAGCCTGTACTAAGCATGATATGTTGTTTTGAAGACATATGCATTCTTATTCTGGTTATTAGCTAATCTTTACTACGTGATGCGCACAGCATACAAGTATAGACTAGATCGCCTAAGTTGGAACAAAACATCTCATGTTTGTTTGTTTGAAAATGATTTGAAGGTGCTACTCGCAAGTAGGCTAAGATGGATTTGCCACTCTCAAGTGGGCTTAGAAAATATGATTTTGCCACTCTCAAGTGGGCTTAAAACTCGCATTTCGATGAATTGTTCCAATTCAAGTAATCCAACATTCACCCACAGGCATTCATGCAGTTAAACACTTAAGCACATAGCCTCATGGCAAGCATGCTATCATAGCAACACTTACACTCATGCAAGATGCTGAAGCGTAAAAGCTTACCTAGTACTCTGAGCTAAAACAATAGCTAGTTAGTAATCAATGCATGATCCTAGCTATGTTAAGATGGATAATGCAACACATGCAAAATGCAACTAAAAATAGGCTCGGCTATTCTAAAATAGCATATGAGATGCAACTTGATAATCATGTATTCAAGTAGGAATTGAAATACAATGCAGTTAGTATGATGCGCCGAGCCTGGTGTATGCAATACGAATGAATGGATGCAAACATGCAAGCATAAGGATGCTAATCAAAACATGACCTAGAACTAACCATCGTAAGTGGTTAAGTAAAAAAGGGAAAGATGTGGGGTTGAAAGACATTCACACACTCGCGCACACTTATTACACAATTGTGCCCTCTCGACGGAGGGTCCGAATGAATAATACAAACCAACTAATTAATTAACTACCCTAGCTAATTAATTATTACAAAACTCATAACTAATTAAATAAATTAATTAATTTACAAAACAGTTAAAGCGGCCTCGAGAAGAGGGACATATGCATGCTCGATTGGCTTCGCTCGGAAATCCGTTGCCATGCCTCATGTTGCCTCTGTTTGCACACTTATGCTCCTCTAAAAACTATTCCAGCTTCTGTGATGCCTCTAAACCACCTCATAGACATTCTGAGAGGTCATCGGCCAAAAGATAGGGCAATCGGCCAAGGGAAAATGGTCATCGACCAATTGTGAGTCCATCGGCCAAAGATTATTAGCCGATCAGCACTGCAGATAGTCGATCGGCCATCTCTTCCTACAGACTGCTCTTTTTGCTGCAGTAGAGTACAAACAAGGGCATGGCAATACATTTGCAAGAAAATGTTGTGCAACTACACCCCTTATCATGTTTGGAACTCAAAGGAGTGTAGTGCTCGACTCTCGAGCCATCAATCACGCATTTCGATGCATGATGGCCAAAAAGGCCGAATTGCACAAATCAATATAGAATGAATGCACAAAACACATGAATGCCTCACACTCAATCATGTTGGATCAAGAGTGTCGGCGACCGAGAATTAAGGCATGTTTCATCACTCCAAGTATGAAGCGTCCCTCGTTCCTCGTATTTGGTTTAACACCCAAATCAAACACAATGCAATGCATGCAACATAGAGATGCGATACAATGCAACATAAGCATGCCAAATGCAATATGACTCAAGTGGCTAAGGTAACAAGCATGCCAAATGCAATGCAACCTAAACAAGCATGTGACAAAATGTAAATTAGCAAGCATGCAAAATGCAACCTAAACATACAAACATGCATGGCATGCAAAGATAGACAAGCATGCAACAACATGGGAACTAGAAAGCATGCAACAGCATGCAACATGTCAAGCATGAAACAACATGCAAAGATGGACTTAAACCGAAATGGGCAGACCTCAGCCATGCCCAAATCAGTGGCCAAAGTGATGAATCGATGACATGAAATGCAAGGCAAGCATGCATGCCAATTGGCCCAAGAATTAAGGCATAAAGAGGACAACTCTCAAGAGCACTTAAAGAGTGAAAAGCATGCAAGTGTGACAACGCTACATGCTCTGAAATGATGCAAGGAATGATGCCAAATCACACAAACAAGTCAAGCATAATATGCAAGAAAGCTCAAGGCTTAAGGCTAGCCAAGGAGCTTGTACTAAGGCCACATGAATCAAGCCCCAAAGAGCCAAGGACAACCAAAACAGTCCTAGATCCTGCCAAAAGGAGTCTAAGACATGCAAGGGCCAAAGCTAAAACAAGCCAACATGAAGGGCATAAGGCATGGTGCAAGTAAGGCCAACAAAGGGGATTGCACTACACCTATTAAAACCAAACATGGCATGGCTTAACCAATAAAAATCAGAGTTATGGCATGTCAAAATAAGCCCAAAAACCCACTAAGATGGCATCCTAAAGGCCTAAGCATAGAGGCATGCACAATGACCCATGTTCAAGGCATAAAACCCCAACTCGTCAAAACATCAAAAGGATGAAAAATGCAAGTGTATGACCACACCACATGGACTGAAATCACATATGAAACGATGCCAAATCATGAAAATGGTCTAAGCAATGCATGCTAATTACTTGGACACTCAAAGCCAATAAGCTAGAGTGAACCAAGGCTATACAAAACAATGCATGCATGACCAAGACAATACAAATCAGAGCTAGAGCATGGTAAAACATGACTAAAATCTTCTTTGAGTTGAGCCAAAACATGTAAGAATGATGATCCAAATGCATGATGCATGTTAAGGCAATAGAGAGGATTACACTACAAGTGCATGATGCATGTAAGAGGCTATTAAACCAACTTTGGACAGAGGTATAACATGGCAAAATAACACCAAATACTTACTGAAATGGAACCAAAACATGCTAAGCAAACATGCTACTATTATGAGCCCTTTATACTAGTATGCAAGACACAAGGAGAGAGGGGTGTCCCTCTCCTATTCAAGACTCCAAAACCACTTTCAATGGTGAGAAGGTCAAAACAAGATAGTTCCAAAGCTCAAAAGGGAAGGCACAAAACAAGGCCAAACAAGGCCTAAGAGGGGGTAGACTACCCCCAACCAAAAAGTGACCTTAAACAAACATCACAAGCATAAAAAATCAGAGCTTTTTATAATAGAAAGCTAAGCTTAAAACAACATGCAAGTATGGTCAAAAGCTTAAGCAAGAATGGGGAATTAAAAGGTTAGTTGCTCACCCTTGAAGAACACCTTCAAGAACACTACTCTAGCAACTTTTCTGAGCTTAAACCACTCCAAGAACTCTAAAACCAACTCCTAAGGACCTTAGCAACCAAAGGAGGGTGTTGTGTGCAATAGTGTGAAGGATTTACACTTTTGGGCATAAACAAAGGCCAAACAAGAGAGAGAGGTAAAATATATATAGAAAGAGATATAGAACTTGTATCACAGATTTTCAGAACCTATGGAAAGGGAGGGGAGGCTCCCTTCTTATAGAATTTCAATTCTCAAGCTTGTTGAACAAGCTTGAGTCTTGAATTCAATCCCTTCATGTATGGAGGATGAGAATTGTGCCCACCAGCTGTCACATCTAGCATAAAATATCTACAAAAAGCAGATGGAAAGGTCTCGGCTCAAAAATATGGCCGATCGACCAAAAAGAGTGCCGATCGGCCACCACTTTTGGCCGATGGCACAATGGGTTGAGGGGATGGCCAACAAGCCACCCTCTTCTCTCAGAAGCAAAACCACAAGTCCTTGGTCCACAACCAAGCACAAAAACAAACAAGTTGAGAGATCCTAAGGCAAGACGCACAACCGAGACCTTCGGGAACTCAAAACGAACACGAGCATGGATGATCATCGGGTGTCCAAACGATGACGTCCAAATCTTGAGGACGGTCAAAAATGGGGTGTCTACACTTATGCTTGCATGTTTGCATCATTCATTTGTATTGCATGCACCAAGGCTCGGCGCATCATTCAAACGGCATCGTATTTCAATACTTTTTTGAATACGTGTATCAAATTGTTACATTCATATGCCATCTTAGTAGCCGAGCCTATTAATTTCATGTTGCATGTGTTGCATTAGGCATCTTAACATAGTTAGGATCATGCATTGTTTCTAACTAGTTTTTGTTTTGGCTTAGAGTACTCAGTGAGTTTTATGCTTTAGCATACTTGCATGAGTGTGAGTGATGCCATGATAGCATGCTTGTCATGAGGCTATTTGCTTAAATAATTAACTGCATGAATTCTTGTGGATGAAGGCTTGATTGCTTTAATTGGAACAATTCGATGATTATGAGTTTTAAGCCCACTTTGCAAAGTGGGAAATCATGTTTTAAGCCCACTTGAAGGTGGCAAATTCAAACCATTTTCAAAAACAAACATGAGTTGAATTCGTTCCAATTCTTGCGACATAATCTATACTTGTATGTGTGCGTCACATAGTAAAGTTAGCTAATAATCGGAATACGAACACATGTGTTTGTAAAACAACATATCATGCTTCGTAGAGGCTGATCCTTTAATCGGGCGAGCGGGGGTGCTCATTTCAGGACCTTCCCCTCTCGTACCCAAGTTCCCGAGCCGAGGCAATTTTGGTGATGACGGACACGTGGACTTTGGCACGAGTCACGGTTTTCTAAATTTTCCCAAAATAAAATATTTAGGTGGCAACTCTGTAATCTGGCAAAGCAGTCCAGTTTTGGCATTATTTGATTCAAAATATGATTTTCCAAAATGATTTTTCGGATTAGACTCTTTGGTGTTTACTAGTTTCACATTGCACTTTGTGAAATTAGATTCAGAACCATGACAGGAGTCCGAACTGTAGGACCAATTTGAGCTCTCCGAAAGGGGGTGTGAAAAAGTCGAGCCCACAGTTTCTGGCGAATCTGCTGGGGATTTAGAGAACTTGACTTGAACTCATGATATGTTATTTTATCTACTTTTATGTGTTTCTTTGCATTGCATTTGCATTGGTGTGCCTAAGTCATTGTGTTTGCCATTTGCTATTCCTGAATGGTTTGCCGGAGGCCTGCTTAGAAAAGCGTACCATAAGGCTGATCGGTCGTGGGCTCTGCCACGATGGGAACACAAACCTTGGATCTGGACTATCGTTGTACCGTTTGATCCTCCTTTCACTTCTCGGTGTTAGGAGTGAGAGGTATATTAGGTGGTCATGCTGAGGCACCCTTTTTGACCAATCAACCTAGTTGCATATCGGAAGCCATAGAGACTTTTCCAAACTAGGACAGGTTGCTCACCCGAATGCAGGATTGATTGAAACTGCATGTTTGCGTAGTGAACCCCTAGCTCCTGACGAAACTAGGACAGGGTAACCCTACCCCACCATAGGGGTGTTTTGGCTCTCACTTGCTTGATATGTACTTTTAGAGTGTAACTCTACAGGAATGTATGTATCAGTTGCAAGTCTGGGTATCAGTTTGGGGGTATCAGTTTTCAGGCAGAAATTTGGGGACAGAAATTAGTGTTTGAGTACAGGTTGTCCAGCTTATGATTTCAACTGTGTGTTGTCTTTGTCTAAGCCGAGATGCTATGTGTTTGCTGATTTGTTTTTTTTTTTTCTTTATTTTCTTTTTGCAAGGTAGTGTTTCACAATTGCTTCTGATGAGACAGTTTCCCCCCGAGCACTCTGGACCAGAGTTAGGAGGATTTACCGATCTAAGGATCTTATTGGAGGACAACCAGTGTTTGCTTCGCTATCCTCGGTTACGAGATGGAGGACAATCGGGCATAGATCACCGGTTCAGCAGTCACCAATTCAGCGGTCACTATCTATGTCACCTGTGCATAGACGGGCCCAGTTTTCTGCTTCCACCTCAGAAAGAGAGTATACACCGATTCTGACAGATCAGCACCCCTTAGACAATTTGAAGGATATGATGCGTCAACTTCAACAAACCATCTAGGCCATACAGTTGGATGCTGCTCGCCATGCGGAAGTTACCGCTCGCCAAACAGAGATTGCAGCCCAGCAGGCTGAACAATTGCTAAGCTTCAACAGCAACAATAACCACAACAAGCAGCAGCTTTTGCTTCGCACCCACCCCCAGTCAGGGTTCCAATACCCGGGGATATAACTAATGTCTAGGAGAATGCGGACATTCCGACAGGGCCAGTCCCACCTCAGATTTCCAAAGCACCGGTCTACCCAACAGAGGTGCCGTTTGAGTTTGAAGTCGATCCTACCGCTCTGAAAGTGAGCAAGCTTGAGAAGCTTTTCAAATGAGCTCAGGGCATTAACTCGATCCCAGATATAGAGGACGGCTATACAGATTTGGTGGTATCATTGCCGGATAGATTTAAAATGCCACACATAGACCGTTTCGACGGTTCAGGTGATCCCATGGTCCACTTGCGCCTATTTTCAGATATCCTGCGGCCAATGGGCCTGTCTAGACTGGAGAAGTTATCCATCTTTGGTCGAACCCTGTCGGGTATCGCGGCTATTTGGTATGCTAAACTGGAAGATTTTGTGAAGAGAAGCTGGGAAGAGATGGCTAAGGCCTTTATTGCCCAATATTCTTACAATATTCAAATCAAGGTCACAACTCGTGATCTCGAGGCTACTCGACAAGAGCCGAATGAGGGTTTCTCCGATTTTGTCACTCAGTGGAGGGCCAAGGCCTCCGTGATGACAACCCAACTAGCTGAGAAGGACTAGATAAGAATGGTCATTCGTAATCTGCAACCGAAGCTGTTGCAAAAGATGATTGTCTTACCCCTACCTACATTTGCTGACCTTCATGAAAAAGGGTGCAAATAGAAGATGCGATGAAATAGGGTTTGATTGACCATGAAAAAGAGCAGCCTAAGAGGGCTTTTACACGCAGTTCAAATATGGCTACGAGTAGTACTGCAGTTACAAGGACCTCTGATGTTTGTATGGTCACCGCCACACCAAAAATAGCCACCCCCGTTACCAATGCATCCAGAACTACCCCGCAACTACAAAGTACCCCCCTCCTGAGGCTAGAGGGTTTTCACCCCACTCTACATGTCTCTATCTGCGGCCTTGAGGGTCCTGATCAGAAAGGGGCATCTGAAGCCCCTGGAGCCGCGCCCATTGCCTAATCCCCTCATTCCTACACACAACCCGGCCAAGTATTGCACCTTCCACCAGCAGCATGGTCATGATACCGACCTATGCTTTAGACTCTGTCATGAGATTTAGGATCTTATTGACAAAAAAGTGATAGCGCCTCCTGAGAAACCTAATGTCACTACAAATCCTCTCCCACCACACAACCCACTCCCACCCCCAGGCAAGTAAACCTTATCCAAACAATGGTCGTCCTAGACGACCCTAACATATACATCACTCCTTCCCATCTGTCTAAGCCGGCGCTGTTCATCCCAGAAAGCACAGACTTGTGCATGATGAGCGTGTCCATATCCCAACCCGAACCTGTGATGGTGACTGTGGTAAAAGAAGGTATTCTTGAGGGCTTCGTGAGCTTAATTGAGGAAGCATACAACCCCTACCGCTATATTGCGCCAGCTGATCAAGCCAAGCCAGGGGTGGAATTGCCAACAGGGATGGAGGTTAATGTAGTCTGGGAGGACGGGCCAAGCCAGGGACTGGATGACTTAGCTGAGCTTGAGGAAGACATCAGTAATCTGCAGTTCTTTGATGAACAGAATCTGGGGAATATACAGATTGGCTAGTTTGATGAACGGATCAATGGATAATACAGGGTGGTTTAGTGATGAGCCAAATATTGATGAGGGGTCTCAACCAAAGTAGGGACAGTTAGAAACAAGAACGTCTGCAACGGCCAGAACGGTCGACAACAAGGGGAAGTTGCCGGAGAGCACCGGTACTAAGAATTTTGCTCAAGAATTGGGTAGCTTGTGTACAGCTGATACAGAATAGGAGACCGCACTGAAGCGGTTCGAACAGGAAAGAACTAAGAGTGATCAGAAGGCTAGAAAAGCCAAAGGTCCTGCGGGGACTGACTGTGTTGTGGAAACATGAATGTTTGCAATAGAACCGGACGGTTGCTTGTCGGTTGCCGAAGGAATGTGGTAGGAAGATGAGGATTTGCATCTCGCCCACACAGATGAGGATTGGAGAGAGAATCTGCTAGATGATACATGGTATGTTGAGGAAGTTGATCACATGACTCAAAGTGGGCGGTACTTTAATCCCCCACACTTGGACCAACCAAAAGCATTAGAGAAAGATAAGGAAGCTGAGAAACAGAAAGATAAACTATTAGAAGAGGAAGCTGTACTGAAGCAGCTGAAAACGATTCAAGCAGACATATCCATTTGGGGATTACTCATGGCTTCACGAGTGCATAGACAAGTCGTCCTATCAGCAATGGATAAGGCTAAGCTCTCTATCGACACAACTCCCAAGCAGTTAGTGGGACTGGTGTTCCCAGGTGGTGCTTCACCGACTTTGACCTTTACAGATAAAGAATTGCCGCCTGAGGGCTCTGAGCACAATAAGCCACTATGCATCTCTGTGGAATGTAAAGAGAAATGGATACCAGTTGTCTTGGTTGATACCGGGTCTGCAATTAATGTGTGTCCGTCACGCATGGCCTATGCTATTGGTTTAAGACCCGCAGACTTTGTACCGACAGCCCAGGTGATTCAGACTTATGACAATACAAGTTAAGAAGTGATGGAGATAGTTCGGATCAGCACTCAGGTTGGCCCAGCATAACAGGACATTGAATTCTACGTCCTGGATGTTCCAGCCGCCTTTAATTTACTCCTTGGACGGCCGTGACTGCACCAAGTGAGAGCTACCTCTTCCACTCTGCATCAGATGCTGAAGTACCCCCATAGGAAGGGGTAGCTATTATTTTTGGGAATTCTTCTATACATCCTCCGCCAAAAGTCATTACTCCGGTACTATAAATTGTACATGGCGAGAAGGATGTCTTTTTGTCTGGATTCACCTTAGCTGAGGCCCGGGTAGTGCAAGATATTCGGGTTATTGATAAGGGGTTATTTGTCAGTGCTCAATCTGTCTACCTCATGAATAAGCTGCAACATGTACCCGGAATGGGATTAGAAAGGAGCGGCCGGAAGGGCGTCGCTGCGTTGGCTGAAGTGCCACACAACCCTTATACCTTTGGTTTAGGTTACATACCTATCAAAGAGGATTGGATAAGAAAGGGAAAGGAAATGGCAGGAAGCGCCAAGGCTAAACAAACTGGGAAGCACTATACGTTGGTGCATAGACCTATTCAAGGAACACTGAACGACCGCTTTGTCCGGGAATGGGAGGATTTCCCATTTTGTGGCTTTCCTGAGCTATGGCTGAACTCTGAAAAGTGGTGTTTGCCCGGCTTCGAGATCTTTTTCGATCCATAGTTGCAAGGGGATGAAGTTGCAGAAGAGCAAACTGACCTACCAGTTGAGGCTGAACAGTGCATAGAGGATGAGTCTGATGGCACAAAACTCAAGATAGGAGTAGCGCTGGCTTGTCTTCTCTCAGATCCTCAGATCACACCAGAGAGCTTGGGGGATGACTTCTCTATTTCCATGATTGGAGATCAATCGACTGTGGGCCTTTCTTCCAGCATTCTGGATGCATCTATCGCACCTTCCCTCGTTTGGCAATTCGAGGAGGGCTTTTTATCTAGCAGTTCTGAATCAGGTAGGGAACCGGAATTTGATTCCACAGAGTCTGTGGAATCAGAATCAGATTCTAGTTCTTCTGAGTCAGAGTCCGGTATTCCTGGGATTGATAACCCGGATGCCGTTGTTTTGTCCAGGTCATCTTTTTCCTTTTCTTTTGAGTCGGTTGTAACCGAGGAATTGGATGAACTGGAAGTTGTGAATGAGAATGGTACCACTCCTATTTCTGAGTACTTTTCTGTGCCACTTGTTTATTGCATTAATCAGGACTTTCAAAACTTTGATAAAAACGACGAGGAAAAAATTCCTTCAGTCTTGAAGCATTTGATTGATCGAGAGGACGAGAGTTTTGTAAAACCTCTAGTTGATGAAATCACTTCAATTAATGTTGGTATTGAGAAGGATCCGCGTCTGGTCCAGATCGGGTCCACATTGTCTTCGGAGGAACGTGAGCGCTTAGTCGCTTTATTAAAAGATTTCAAAGATGTTTTCGCGTGGTCCTACAAAGACATGCCTGGAATCGATCCAGAGATTGTACAACACCGGATCCCTCTTGACCCTAAGGCCCTACCCGTTAAGCAGAAGCTTCGGAGAATACGCCCAGATTGGGCTCTAAAAATCAAGGAAGAGGTCACCAAGCAGATAGATGAAGGTTTCTTGCTAGTATCTGAATATCCTACTTGGTTGGCCAACATTGTTCTAGTGCCGAAGAAAGATGGCAGAATTCGGGTATGTGTGGATTTCAGAGATCTAAACAAAGCTAGTCCAAAGGATGACTTTCCTCTGCCGCATATCGACGAATTAGACTTCACCGCAAGGCATGCGCTGCTTTCCTTTATGGATGGGTTTTTCAGATATAACCAGATCCTGATGGCACCTGAGGATAGAGAGAAGACCTCCTTCACCACGCCGTGGGGAACCTACTGCTCTAGGGTGATATCGTTCGGTTTGAAGAATGCTAGGGCTACTTATCAACGGGCTGCAACCATGATCTTGCATGATATGATCCACAAAGAGGTTGAGGTGTATGTGGATGACATGATTGTCAAGTCTAAGGAAAAAGAGGGCCACTACACCGCCTTGAAGAAATTTTTCCAACGGATCAGAGAATATCGGTTGCGACTGAATCCTTATAAATGCACTTTTGGTGTCACAGTAGGGAAAATACTGCGGTTCTTGATTACACAAAGGGGCATCGAAGTCAACACTTCCAAAATCAAGGCCATACTAGAAATGTCACCACCAAGGACTGAAAAGGAGGTGCGAGGCTTTCTGAGTAAAGTGCAATTCATAAGACGGTTTATTACCAAATTAACCTTGACTTGTGAACCACTATTTGGTCTCCTGAAGAAAGGAAAGAAATTCTAGTGGGATGACCGATGCCAAGTTGCTTTCGAACAAATCAAGCAGTATCTACAGAACCCACCTGTGTTGTCACCGCCAGAGCCGGGAAAGCCGTTGATTTTGTATCAGTCAGTAACCGACACGACAATGTGCTACATTCTTGCATAGGAATCTGAAGATAGAGTGGAGAAAACCATCTATTACCTAAGCAAGAAGATGTTGGAATATGAGACCCGTTATACTCCGCTGGAAAAGGCTTGTTTAGCTTTGGTATGGGTGACCAGGAAGTTGAGGCACTACCTGTTAGCTCACTCTGTAATACTGGTTTCGAGATTAGATCCCATCAAATATCTCTTCGAGAAACCAGCGCTTATGGGTAGGCTAGCCCGTTGGTTGCTTCTTCTCTCCGAATTCGATTTGAAGTATGTGACTCGCAAGTTTGTGAAAGGGAGAGCGGTAACGGAGTTCCTAGTCAATCACCCAATGGAGGGAGACGAAGCAGTAGAGTATCTGTTCCCAGATGAGGCCATTTTGTAGGTCGAAGAAGAGATTTGGACCATGTACTTTGACGGAGTGTCTAACCAGTACGGTTATGGGATAGGGGTGTTGCTGATAGCGCCTGACAATTCCCACATACCTTTAGCTTTCAAACTCCGGTTTAAGGTATCAAACAACGAAGCAGAATACGAGGCATGTATCGCTGGCTTGGAAGCAGCCCTGGAACTAGGGGCAAAATGGTTGGATGTCATTAAGGACTCGAACCTTGTTGTATCTCAAGTGAAAGAAGACTGGAAGGTTAAAGAAGAAATGATGAAAATCTATCACCAAACCCTGGACATTCTGATCCCTAGGTTTGAGAAGCTAACCTTCACGCATCTGTTAAGAGAGAGCAACAGGTTCGCTGATGCTTTATCAACTCTATCTTCCATGATAGACATCTCTTTGGGAGTTCGGATGCGTCCAATCATTATTGAACAGAGATATGTGCCGACTTATGAGTTAATCGCTGCAATAGACGAAGTACAAGATCAGAACCCCTGAAATCATGACGTCTAGAACTTCTTAGAAAATGAGGCTTATCTGCTAGGGGCAAATGCCAAAAATAAAAGGACAATACGATGAATGGCTGCTCAATTTATCATTTGCGGGGGTAAATTATACAAAGGTTATTTAGGAATGCACAAGGTGTGTGTTGATGCAGAAGAGTCGAAGCGCCTAATGGAGGCCATCCACGGAGGAGAGTGCAAAGCGCACATGAGCGGAGTGATGTTAACTCGGAAGATTCTCAAGCAGGGTTACTACTGGTCAACCATGGAAGAGGATTGTATTGATTTTGTTTAGCGATGCCACAAATGCCAAATCCATGCAAATCACATGAATATCCCGCCATCGAAGCTGTACAACATGACTTCACAATAGTCGTTTTCAGTCTGGGGAATTGATGTTATTAGGGCAGTTACTCCAAAGGGGTCAAACGAGCATGAGTATATTCTGGTGGCAATAGACTACTTTACAAAGTAGGTCGAGGCCCAATCCTACGCGGTGCTGAAAGTGTCGCACGTAGCCAAGTTCATCAAGAATAATATCATCTGTCGTTATGGGCTCCCGAATGAGATCATCTCGGACAATGGCTCCCACTTTAAGAAAGAAGTGATCGATTTGTTAGAGAAATACAATGTGACTTTTCATAACTCATCTACATATCGGCCGCAAACCAACGGAGCTGTTGAGGCCGCCAACAAGAACATCAAGCACATTCTACTGAAGATGGTGGAAACCTACAGGGACTGGCCAGACAAGCTGCCATTTGCTCTTTAGGGCAACTCGAACATCTACTAGGGCAACTCCGTATTCTCTAGTTTATCGAATGGAGGTTGTTCTGCTGATTAAAGTTGAAGTTCTGTCATTGCAGGTTATGGCCGAGTGCCAGATAGCGGAAGCAGATTGGCAGCAGAGTAGGTTTCAGGAACTTATACTATTCGACAAGAGGAGGCTGAAAGCACTGTACCATGTCCAAAGTTATTGACGCACGATTGCCAGGGCTTTCAACAAGAAAATTAAGTCCAGGAATCTGAAAGAAGGGGATTTGGTGCTCAAAGACAACTGAGCTCCCATCCATGACCCTAGGGACAAGTTTAGACCTAATTGGACTGGTCCTTACATCATCAAATTTATTTGGTCGGGTGGAGCTGTCATTCTTTTGGACTTAGATGGCCTTGAATTCTCCCAACCAATCAACATGGACAAGTTAAAGAAATATTACCCTTAAGAGGCTTGCTAGGCTGAAAACCCAAAAGAGCAACCTAGGCAAAAGTTAGAGCACAAAAAAATTTTGAAACAAGAAAAACTGAGCTCGCAAGGTTGAAAACCCAGAAAGGGCGGCCTTGGCAAAAGTTAGAGCGCAAAAGGAGAGTGTTAATACCTGAGTGAACTTGAACCGAACTATGTAAGGCTTGATTCCCATCTTTGGATACGTAGGCAACTTCATCTTGAAGTCCAGCCGTAAACACCTCCGAATCAACTTTGTCCATGTGATTGTTTTGGTCATCTTTGTCTTTTCTGCATCCAAGAGTTTGGTTGTGATCTTTGCTATCAGAGCTGGTTACAGTGCAGTGCTATTCAGGCAAGGGGCAACATTCCAGTTATTGGGTTTGGGGTTGTATATCTCAAGGATAGATTCCGGGTATGTCTAGTTGTGATCCTTATCGAAAATGGTTTTGAAAAGTTTTAATAAAAGTTAATTTTGTTCAAATTAATCTTTTTACAACTTAGACCATTTTTGGATCAAAAAGAAAATTTTCAATACCCACAACCTTCAATTTCATTGATTTCAATACAGAGTTCTCTACCTCTTGATACAAATTGAAGTTGCTTTTTATTACATTCAAAAGGAAAACTTGAAAGTACAGATTAAAGCAATAAACTTGGGGCATAGTTGAGTCAGGTGTTCTTGCGCCCCCTCCCAGAGCTTGTAGAAGCTTCAGATGCCAAAGTAGGCCCGGTTTGCGCCTCATCTTCAAGCCAAGCTATGCATTTGCCAGAAAGGGCACAACTGAAATTGGGAGCGGGGGCCAGAAGTTCTCTTGTCCCCCATGCAGTGAGGTATCGAGCTAGTTGTGAGCCTCAGATTGGAAATGAAGTCGGGTATTCTATCCCCTCTTCCAGGCAAGTCTGGTTGTGTCCGAACTGACACCTAAATCAGAATGGAAAGTAGAAGACACAATGTGTCAAACCAACCAACTGAATGCTAGGTTGGCGAGACATGTTGTAGCTCATCTCGGGCAGATCAAACCAGGGGCAACGCAAAGCAATGTCAACAACAGATCTGTTGCACATCCAGTGGCACCACCATCCCTTGTTCGGAAAATCAACTAGCCGTTGGCGAAAGAAATAACCGCGCACTGAATACGCAGGGCAAGAGTCCACTACCTTCAACCTGTCCATGAGCCATACCTGGGGAGGGATGGAAAATAAGAGAGATTAAAAAATAGAGAGATGTATGTGGAGAGAAAAAGTGAGAAAGGATTTGAGAGAAAAACAGAGCTTGAGTGCCGAGTGATGTGAGAAACATATGTGAGAATGGTGGGAAACATTACCTGCAAGAGTAGTGGACTTCCTGCGAACTTGGTTGTCTCTCGGTGATGGAAAGCATCTAAACCCATTAAAGTCTCAGCTAGTGTCAAGCCAATGCAGCTCTTACCCTCTTTCAAGCCTTGGGCCACTTCAATCAAGTGAATGCTAGACCCTCCGAAACCAGGGGCAAGCAGGAAATGAGCCAACATGCACAAGCAAAGGACATGTTACCGAAAACTCTGCCAGAGACGATCGTCACGGTCGCCGACATCAGAAAATCGGTGAATAAGATCGGGGATATCCAACTCTCTGTTGTGAATAAGAGATCGAGCATCGTGTAAAGTGAACCCACACATTCTTTCTAAAGCCAAGATGTGTCCAAAATGGGACTGGGGCAAGATTTCCTCGTCACGCTGGGATTCCATCAAAACTTGGAATTCTTTAATTGTGGGACATATCTCTTGTCTCCCAAAGCTAAAAACATGTGTAATCGGATTCCAACATCTAGCCGCGACATGAAGGAATGGAAAACACAGCGGAGTACGACTCAATGGGAATAGTGCATTTATCCTCGAAACCCCAATAATTCAGCTTTTTCGAGCCATCTACAGTTGCAATCCAAGATGAGAGTTTTTCGGTGAAGAATGGCTCTATTTGGGGCAAAAATAGAGCTGGAATGAATAAACCACGAAGGTGGAGCTTTTGTAGAAAATAAGGCAGTGAGTGGAGGCCAGGTGTCAACATTTTGGAGGTTTTGCTCATCGATGGCCGGCAGGGTTTATTGATGGCCGGCAGAGGCACATCAATGGCCGGCAGGGGCACATTGATGACTGGCAGAGGGGAAATGATGGCCGGCAGGCCATCCTCCATGGTCGGCAGCCTCCCTTTCATGCTCACTAACCTCCTTTGTGAAGATTCAGTTGTTTTCAGCAGTTGTATTCTGTTATTGGCATCTTTTGAGGTCTTGTTTTTGGTCCTTTTGGGGCTTGAGTATGTTTATTTAAGTTGTAATTGCCTGGTTTTGTTTATTGAGTTGTATTTACATTGATTAGCCTATCAAGACCTTGTGTTGTTTATCGAGTTGTTTTGTTCTTTCAGTTGTTGGTTGGTTCACTAACTAATTAAGACAATATACTTAGAATGTGCAGTTTTCAAAAAAAATCAATTTCATTTTCATGCTGTACGATGTTATGCGATGCTCAAAATGCAAAATGCAACACTTTTTAAATCAAAAGCTGAGTTTTCATTCCAATCATGGTCACTTTTTGTAAAAGAGTACAAGTTTTACAAAGAAAATAAAAATGCATAAGGCTGTACAGTGTGCTAACACTACTAGCAAAAAGAAAACAAAGCAAAAAGCATCTAAATCGGCGCAAGCCACCTCAAACTCAAGAGGCTCTCTTCGTTTTCTTCCTCGGCAGAGCGGACTCTAAAGCATTATCTCCATCTGCATCGCTGTCTGAATCTGAATCTGAGTCTAAACCGGAGCACTCTTCCGTCTCTCCAGCCTCACCACTAGTAGAATCCGAGCCGACATCGTCGTCTCCATCCTCAGATGACTCCGACTGTGGACTCGCTACCTCACTCTCATTCTCACTCGTCTCATCATCATCCTCATCCATAATGGGCTCTGAGGGGCCACTCTTACCGCGGATGCCAGTAGCTCTACCTCGACTGCGTGTCGGAGCCTACCTCTCTCTCCTCCCTGTTGCTAGAAGAGGTATTGAAGATCTTGCTGTGGCTCCTACTGGGGCATCCAGTGGAGCTGGGGTCACAAAAAGGATCTGAAAAGGGCAGTTTGTCAGAATACATTAGTTGTGGTGTATATCAGATGCAATGTATAGGAGCAGAGTATCTATGCAGTGTTTTGACGCAATAAATAAGATCAGTGTAGTTTGGAGCAGGTTACAGTTAAAATGCTAATGCATCAGTAGAGAATTTCATGGAATGTTGTGCAAACTGAAGGAAATTACCAGAATCCTGTAGAGGTTGAGCAAGTTCATGATTGTCTGAACCATCCCCATTAGAGAAGCCGCTAGCTCGAGAGCCTGCCCAGTGTATTCTATGGATGCCTGTAAATGTGTTGAGATGATCAATGGTCTATAAAGCATAATTGAAATGAACTGAATACGCAAAATGTAAAGTATGGTACATACCGAGGTCGAGCCTCGAACTCCGACAAGCTCGTAACCAGCTGGTGCGGGCTCAATGGGAATCTGATAAGTCTCCCCTGTGGGTCGCCAACAAGTCAATGTAGTAGGCAACTCTAGCCATCCCGCCCTCTATCTCTCCCCAGAATCTCTCTTACCATGGGTCCTGGTCGCTCTGGCCCCTCTGCCTCTCTCTCTCGCAGCTGGAGCTCTCGCTCCCTCACCTCCACGAACGCCGGTCAGAGGCGGCATTAGATTTGTCTAAATAAAGGTCACTTAATCGCCCTCTACACGGAAATAGTCTGCCTCTAGTCCTACCATGAACTGGATCACCTCCTTAACAGAAAGTCTGTGCGTTGCCCTTATGGACGCTAGAGACGCCATCGGTATGAATGGGGCAGGCAGTCCTATAGTCTGGCGCACGAAACCCTTGCCCAAGAACCAGGCGCGGCAGATCGAGCCCTCGAGAAGGATATGATGGCGAGTGATGACCCTAGCAATGTCATACTGGAATCGGAGCCCCGATGGTATCGCGTCCCACAGCTGCCATGTGAGCTGAAAATAAGAGAATGAACAGATGATTAGTGTAGACGCGCCCTTGGGCTTCATGCTACAGTTCGGACTCAAAGTCACGGTTCTGAATCTAATCTCGCAAAGTGCAATGCAAAATCGATAAATCACCAAAGGGTCTAAATCCGGCAAATCGTTTTGGAAAACTGATTTTTAAGAAAGAAGTGCCAAACATGGACTGCTTTGCCAGATACAGAGTCGCCACCTAAATATTTATTTTGGGGAGATTTAGGAAACCCTGACTCGTTGCCTAAGGCCACGTGTCCGTCATCACCAAAGTTGCCTCGGCTCGGGAACTTGGGTACGATTGGGGAAGGTCATCTATGAGCACCCCCGCTCGCCCGATCCGAAGATCGGCCTGTACTAAGCATGATATTTTGTTTTGAAAACATATGTGTTCTTATTCTGGTTAATTAGCTAGAATTACTACGTGATGCACACAACACACAAGTATAGACTAGATCGCCTAATTTGGAACAAAGCATCGCATATTTGTTGTTTAAAAAACGGTTTGAAGTTTGCTACTCGCAAGTAGGCTAAAACACGGATTCAATGAATTGTTCCAATTCAAGCAATCCAACCTTCACCCACAGGCATTCAGGCAGTTATATCACATAAGCAATTAGCCTCATGGCAAGCATGCTGTCATGGCAACACTTGCACACATGCAAGATGCTAAAGCATAAACACTTACAGTGTCCGAGCCAAAACAAGAAACTAGTGAGAAATCATGCATGATCTTAGTTCATGTGAAGATGGCTAATGCAACACATGCAAAGTGCAACTAGAATAGGCTCGGCTAATCTAAAATGGCATATGAGATGCAACAATTCGATACATGTATTCAAGTAGGAATTGAAATACAATGCAGTTAGTATGATGCGCCGAGCCCGGTGCATGCAATACAAATGGATGGATGCAAACATGCCCTAAAACTAACCATCGTAAGCGGTAAGTAAAAGGGAGAAAGACGTGGGATTGGAAGACATGCATCACACACACGCACGCTTATTACACAATTGCACCCTCTCGACGGAGGGTCCAAAAGAATAATACAAATCATCTAATTAACTAACTAACAAGCTAATTAATTAATTACACAACCAAATCAAAATAAATAACTATTCTAAGTTATTAAAACACTAAAATGGCCTCGAGACGAGGGATGAATGCATGCTCGGACGGCTTCGCTCGGAAATCCATCGCCATGCTTCATGTTGCCTCTGTTTGCACTGCTCTGTACCTCTGAAAATTGTGCCAACTTCTGTGACACTTCTGAACCACCTTATGGGCATGCTGTGAGGCCATCGGCCAAGGTAAACTGGTCATCGACCACTAATAAGGCTCTCGGCCAAATGTTTGTTGCCGATCGGCACTGAAAATGGTCGATCGACCATCTCTTCCTGCAGAATGCTGTGTTGCTGCAGCAGAGGACAAACAGAGCATGGCAATACATTTGCAAGACAATGTCTGCACAACTATACCCCTTATCATGTTTGAGACTCAAAGGAGTGTAGTTCTCGACCCTCGGACCATCAATCACCCATTTCGATGCATGATGGCCAAAGAGGCCAAGTGTGCAATTCAATATCAAATGAAATGCACAAAACACATAAGGGACCCCAACCTTTATCATGCTTGATCAAGAGGCCAGGGAATGCACAGACAATGCAATGCAACCTAAGCATACAAGCAAGCATGCAAACAACTCAAGCATGATACAAATCTAATGCAACATGAGCATGCAAGCATACAATATGCAACAGGCATACAACCTAAATATGCAAACATGCATAGCACGCTAAAACATGCAAAATGGAGCAAGCATGCAACAACATGCAAGACAAGCATGCAACAATCATGCAAAGATACACTTAAACTAAAGTGGACGACTCTCAAACATGCCCAAATCAGTGGCCGAAATGATGAAACAAAGGCATGAAATACACATACAAACATGCATGCTAATTAGCCTAAAGACTAAGGCATAAAAGGGCAACTCTTAAGCACACTTAAAAGAGACAAATATGGACATGTGACAAACATGTTAAGCTCTGAAATCATGCAAGGGATGATGCCAAATCAACCAAACTACACAAGTAAAGCATGCAAGAAAGCTTAAAGCTTGAAGTTAGCCAAGGGACTCAAACCATGGCCACACAAGGCAAGCCCCAAAGGGCCAAGGGGACCTAAAACAGTCACAAGGCAGGTCCAAACAAAATTGAAAACAAGCTCGAAACTAGCCAACACAAGCTAGAACACAATACCAAAAGCATGAGGCATGCAAGGCTACAAAAAGGGGTGTTACGCTACACCTATCAAAACCAAACATGGCATGACTTAAGCCAATAAAATCAGAGTTATGGCATGTTAGAATGAGCCCAAAAATCCACTTAGATGGCATCCCAAAGACCTAAACATGGAAGCATTCACAATGATCCATTCAAGAGGCATAAAACATCAACTCTTTAAAGCATTAAAGGAGTGATAAGTGCAAGTGTTTGAGCATGAAACATGGACTGAAATAACATAACAAATGATGTCAAATCATTGAAATGGTCCAAGTAAGGCATGCTAGTGACTTGGACACTCAAGGCTAACAAGCTAGAATGCATGGTGGCTATACAAAGCATGGTATACACGGTTAAAACAACTCAAATCAAAGCTTTAGCATGTTAAAACAAGGCTAAAAACTTCATAGAGTCGAGCCAAAATCATGCTAGAATGACATGTTACAACATGATGCATATTAAGGCAAATGAAAGGATTGCAAGACAAGTATATAGAGCATGCAATAAGCCATTAAACCAACCTTAGATAGAGGTAAAACATGGCAAAATAACACGAAATACTTGCTGAAATGGAGCTAAAACAAGCTAAGCATACAAGCTACCAACATAAGCCATTTTTGCAAGCCTTCAAGACAACATGGAGAGGGGATGACCCTCTCCTATTTAAGATGTCAAAACCACCTTTTTACCACTGAAAATCCTCTGGATTTCAGTGGTACAAAGGTCATGCAAAGCTAAGGACAAGGGCCAAAAGGGATGGCTAAAACAAGGCCTAAGAGGGGGGAAACAACCCCAAATCAAAAAGTGATCTTAAACAAAGATCTAAATAAAGTAAAAACAGAACTTTTATCAGTTGATAGCTAAGCTTAAAACACTAAGCAAGAAGGGCTAAAAGCTTAAGCAAGAAAGCGGTATTAAAAGCAAGTTTGCTTACCCTTGAAGAACACCTTCAAGAACAAAGCTCCAGTACCTTTCTCAAGCTTAAACCACTCCAAGAACTCTAACACTAACCCTCTAGCACCTAAGCAACCAAGGATGGTGTTCTACTAGGTGCTCTAGTGCAAAAGTATGAACAAAAATCACTTTAAGGCACAAACACACACACAAATGTATAGAGAGAAGGAGATAAAGAGATAGAGAGATACAACTTCTCTAACCCTAATTTTCAGAACCTCTGAGAAGGGAGGAGGGGCTCTCTTCTTATAGGAATTCAATTCCAAGGCTTCTAGGAAAAGCTAAGCAAAGGTGCAAATCCCTCCATACACGTGTATGGAGGGGGTCAATTGTGCATGCCAGCTGTGCCAGCTGGCATAAAGCAGATGAACAGGGCTTAGCCAAAAAATATGGCCGATCAACCAACATAAGTGCCGGCTGACCAAATAATGAGCCGATCGGCCAAAACTTTTGGTCGATGGAAAGAAAACAAGGCCGACGACTTCAAGCCTTGGCCGATGGGTTGAGGGGATGGCCAACAAGCCACCCTCTTCCCTAAGAAACAAAAACACAAGTGCTTGGTCCACAACCAAGCACAAAACAGACAAGTTGAGAGATCTTGAGGCAAGGCGCGCGGCCGAGACCTCCGAGAACTCAAAATGAACACGAGCATGGATGATCATCGAGTGTTCAAACGATGATGTCCAAGTCTTGAGGACGGTCAAAAATGGGGTGTCTACAGTTGCCCCTCTTTGACAGAACTCGAAAGTCATAAAAGTGACGAGAGTGAATGTCAAAGCCCAGAGATGACCCATTTTTGACAAGGCCGAAGATTTAGACAAGCATACAAGATAGCAAGACATGTGCCCGAGGGCAGGGGCAAGATGCAAGGAACATGCACGATACCGAACATAACTTATAATCATGCAAAAAAAACTGTAACAAAGCATAACATGCAACAGTTTTAAGCAGGCGAACACAAATCTAACTACATTACATGCAGAAAGGATGTAAGAGAATTATTCAATTCTCGCTACGTCTCACGCAGAGAATACAATACCGTCCGGTTCGTCTGGTCTCGTCAGCTTCAAATGAACCGTACATACAATATCGTGCCTGCAAAAGAAAGAAACTTAATAGGTACAATATCGTTAGAAACATGCATAACAACGCAAGTGAAAAGTGCTTGATAACGCAAGTGAAGTGTGCAGTGCATGACAATACAGGTAGAACGTGCGAAACAACGCAAGTTAGAGAGGGTGCGAAACAACGCAAGTAGAACGTGCGAAACAACGCAAGTTAGAGAAAGTGTGAAATAACGCAAGTTGGTGAAGTTGCAAGACAATGCAAGTTAGATGGGTTTGCAAAACAATGCGAGTTAGATAAGTTTCCAAAACAATGCGAGTTAGATAGTTTTGCAAAACAATGCAAGTTAGATAAGTTTGCAAAACAATGCAAGTTAGTGAGTTTGCAAAACAATGCAAGTTAGATAAGTTTGCAAAACAATGCAAGAATGGTGAGTGCAACACAATGCACGTAACGAGCAAGACAATGCCAGTTATAAGGGGGTGCAAGACAATGCACATAACGAGTAAGACAATGCCGGTTATAAGGGGGTACAAGACAATGTACATAATAAGCAAGACAAAGTCGGTTATAAGGGGGTGCAAGACAATGCACATAATAAGCAAGACAAAGCCGGTTATAAGGGGGTGCAAGACAATGCAACCTAAGTATGACGCATAACAATGCGGTGAAAACAAGTATAACAATGCAAGTGGAGTATACACAACAATGCAATGCACTAACAAGTGCGGAAAAGGTGCGCAAAATAGTGCGAGCAATGCACTAACAGATGCAGGTGAGGTGCGCAAAATAACGCGATGCAATGCACTAACAGGTGCAAATGAAGTGCGCAAAACAACGCGATGATGCAAAATGCAATGCAATGCACAAAGCAGTGCGATGCACAAAATAGTGCGAATGAAATGCAATATGCTAAATGCGCTAATAGGTGCAAATGGGGTACGTAAGATAGTGCGAATGCAATGCAATGCACCAACAGGTGCAAATGGGGTGCGCAAGATAGCGCGATACGCAAAATAGCGCAAATGCAATGCAATGCACTAACAGGTACATATGATGTGCGCAAATTAGCACGATGCATAAAGTAGCTCGAATCCAATGCAATGCACTAACATGTGCATGATGTGCGCAAAATAGCGCGATACGTAAAATAGCACGAATGAAATGAAATGCACTAACAGGCGCATATGATGTGCGCAAAATAGCGCGAATACAATACAATGCACTAACAGGTGCATGATAATGTGCGCAAAATAGCGCAATGCAATGCAATGCACTAACAGGTGCATGATGTGCGCAAAATAGTGCGAATGCAATGCAATGCACAAAACAGTGCGATGCGCAAAATAGCGCGAATGAAATGAAATACACTAATAGGTGCATATGATGTGGGCAAAATAGCGTGAATGTAATGCAATACACTAACAGGTGCATGATGATGTGCGCAAAATAATGTAAATGAAATGAAATGCATGCAAAATGCAAGTAAGGTGCACAAAATAGTGCGATGAAATGATAGAGTAAATGCTAAGGGTGACAAACTCCAACCATGGTGGAATCATGAGATGAGGAAAAACAAACCCTAAACACGTCGAAAACGTGTGAGGAATGGGGACACTCAAATCATGTTGAAATCGTGAGAGGAGGTCCGACAACAACCCGCCCAGGCGTGTACCAAACACAATCTGAGATAAAACCCGCCCAGGCCCGCGCGTCACGCATCCTGAGATAAATTCTAAACACGCTGCGCGCAAGGAAGGGACACTCAAACCACGCTGAAATCATGAGAGGAGGTTCGAGAACAACTTGCCCAGGCTTGTACCAAACACAACCTAAGATAAAACTCGCCCAGGCCCGCACGTCACGCGTCCTGAGATAAATTCCAAACATGCTGAAATCGCGTAAGGAACGGGACACTCAAACCATGCTGTAGTCGTGAGAGGAGGTTCGAGAACAACCCGCCCAGGCGTGTACCAAACACAACCTGAGATAAAACCCGCCCAGGCCCGCGCATCACGCGTCCTGAGATAAATTCCAAACACGCTGCAATCGTGTGAGGAAGGAACAAGGAGAAACATAGGGACAAATCCCCACTGTTTCGGAAAGAAGAAGAAACATAGGGACGTATCCCGATGTTTCGAAATGTTACGAGCATTGGAACGTAATCCCAATGCTCTAAACCAAAGAGGGAGAAACATAGGGACGTATCCCCGTGTTTCGGAAAGAGGGTGTGCATAACAATGCAACAAGAGAAAAGGCACACCTCTCAGTGTATCACATGTGAGAGAGGAAAGGTATCAGTCAAACTGGACCAGAACTTCTCTGAATGAACCGTACATACAATACCATTCACGAAAGAAACCTGATAGATAGAATGCAATACAATGCATGATGTTTAACAAACAAAGCGGCGCTTTAGAAAGCACCTCACAGGGTGAGTGGCGGTAAACTGCTTTACTCTGATTGGGATCTCCCCTCGTGTTCCTCAAATACTTACCTTCAACTCGCAGCACAAAGGTCCTGAAATGCTAACAAGGAGCAACGTTTGTTGGAGGAACCACAGATGCCGCTTCCCTTCCTGATCATACTCACAACTTTCCCTATTCTTCAACGGGATGATAGACTATGTTGGATCAGTATCCGGAATCGAGGCGCATACCCGCTACCTCAACCTATGGGGCTTCTATACAGATTTCAAGCCAGGGATACACCCCTGGGCATTTAAACCAAACTTTAGTCTCGAAAATTCCAAACCTTCGTGTTCTAGGCAACAACCATTCGAACTCTAGTTTTCACCATCGCAATTGATCTCCTAGGAACTCATTGCAAACATAGCCAAGATGTCTCTGGCAGGAATTGGTACTCCGGGAGAGCACTTCTGATTTGCCATTCTGGCTTGAAACAGTCTACACAATATTCTATTTACTTTGAACACATAGCTCGTACAACATAGTGCCCATTCTAAACACACAGCCCATAACACAGTACTCTGTTTCTCTGAACACACAGCCGATTCTGAACACTGTTCATTCTGAACACACAGCTCATAACACAGTACTCTGTCTCTCTGAATGCACAGCCCATTCTGAACACTGCTCATTCTGAACACACAGCTCATAACACAATACTCTGTTTCTCTAAACACACGGTCCATTCTGAACACTGCTCATTCTGAACCCACGGCTCATAACACAGTACCCGGTTTATTCTGTACACGACTCAAACAGGGTACTGCTCACTTCGAACACACAGCTCATAAGACAGTACTCAGCTTATTCTGCGCACGGCTTATGCAATGCACTGCTCACTCTGAACCCACAGCTCATAACACAGTACCTGGTTTATTCTGCACAGAGCTCATACTGAACATATAGGATGTACAGAAGTTGAAACATACTCAGATGCTCCGAATTTTCCTCTTCCCCTTCGCTTCGCAGTCGGGAACCCATATAGCTTCAAATAGGCCCTGGTTTTACTGTTCTGACATGACATGGGTTGAACCCTGCAGTTTTACAGAAGAACAAATCCTGTTTTGTACAAATGTGGAGAATGGCACAGCATTCTGAGTACAAAACGATTTATTTTTGAAATTGAAATGAGAAAAGGGTTCTTAACCGAGTATTGAGCCTACAACTGACCACAGTCAACACGACTCAACAAAGAAAAACAAAAGGTAAACAACCTACACACATCGAGTAACACTCGAAATGACTCAAAACAAGAATTGAGACAAACAACACAAAACAAACGACACTCGGACGTATTACAAAGACGAGAGACCTCTCGGTTCGCGAGGAGCGAGTTTCTTCGGGTATTGGTTCCCACCCTTTCTCATTTGTGGTTCTCACATCACTCGACCCTCAGGCTCTGTTTTTTTGAAAAAAAGTCATTTTCTCACTTTTTCTCTCAGCGCACATCTCTCTATTCTTGAATCTCTTTTCTTTTTTATCCCTCCCCTGGTGGTTGATGGATAAACAGGAAGTTGTGGGTTCATACCCAACATATTCAGCTCGCGGCTATTTCTTCCGGCAACGTCTAGTCGATGCCCCAGATGAGGGAGTGGAGTATCTTGATCCAATCTAGTTCGAGCCTCGTACTTGGCTTGATACCTTGCCGCTTTGAGGACGAGAGAGCTTTCAGCCCAATTGTTAGCTCCAATTGTGCGCTTTCTGGCAGGTAGAATGCCCTTCCTGGCAAGTATGTTGGCAACAGGAAAAAGACAGAACACCTGACTCGACTGTGCGTCTATCATTTTGACCATTTTTTGTTTTGGCTTTTTACTAAAACAATTTTGACTAATATGAGAGTTAAATCAACATACTTGTTCAACTTTTCTGATTTGAAATCATGCAAGTTAGTTTGTGAGCACTAAAAATTTTTCCTTTTTTGGGTCCAAGATATGGTCCAGTTTTGAAAAAATAGAATAATTTTCGAGAAAGTTAGTCAACCTCAGTAAAAATTCTCAAAAACTATTTTTGCAAACGTCCACTGCTCAACGAGCACGGGACCTACTCTTGAGATGCACAACCTCGGATTCATAATAATAGAAAAATTGCCCCTTACCTGAAGGACACTGCATGGCAACGGAAAGTTGTCCCTTGTTTGAATAGCACCGCAGCACATTATAGGGCAATGGAGAGTTGCCCCTTGTCTGAATGGCATCGCAGCACATTGTAGTCAATCCTCAGAGTGACGAACACAACCAAACTCTCTCGGATCTAGAGAAGGCACAGATGATCAAAACTATTACATGGGCACAATCAATTTGGAAGTGTTTGTGGCTGGACTTCAAAATGAAGTTGCCTATGTATCCCAAACATGGGAATCAAGCCTTACATAGTTCAGGTTAAGGTACACTCGTGTATTAACCCTCACCTTTTACGCTCTAACTTTTGCCAAGGCCGCCCTTCCGGGTTTTTAACCTTGCGAGCTCAATTTTTCTTTTCTTTTCATTTCTTTTCATCTCTTTTCATCTTTTCTTTTTGCTTGCTCTAACTTTTGCGTGGGTCGCCCTTCTAGGTTTTCGGCCCAATGAGCCTCTCAAGGGTAAAAGTGTAGCTTTGTCCATGTCAAATGGTTTTGAGATCTCGAAGCCATCTGAATCCAAGAGAGTGACTGCTGTTTGCTGACGATGTAGGAGTCCATCCAATGGGGGTTGAATTATCCCTAGTGTTGTGGATAGGAACTCAGTTGTCCTTCAGCAAGAAACTTTCTTCTTTCTTCCCTTCTGGGATTTGGCGTTCTTGCTGACCTTCGTTGATTTGCAGAATGATCCATCTTTGGCTCTTTGAGCACATCTGATATTTTTTGCCCCTAGTCCGAGGGGTGCTTCTGATCTAGCTTTGCAAGCTTCTTTTGACGACGTTTGACCTTCTTGATCTGACTTTCTTGCCTCCTGTTCGAGGGCTGCTTCAAATCTGGTCACACGGGCCTCACATTGTGGTTGACCGTTGAACATTCTAAATTGAGGTTCAAGGTTTTGAAAACAAAAAGGGTCAAGTCTCTAGGCTGAGAGCGATCCTAAGCTGCACAATCTCAAGAGCGATTCCACACAGATCTTCGCAGGACCGCGCAAAACATTTTTTGAAATCTTTTAAGAAAGCGAGAAATCGCTCGCGCTGAAGACAGTGTAGAACCAATCTGGATCAAGCCAAGATCCTTCTCAGTACCCACATTAACAAACATGATTTCATTCATTAAGGGCTTAGCATGCCTCTCTTTCTCTCAATTTGATCAAATTTCGCAAATCTAGAGGAATTCCTTCCTCTTTGTTTTCAACACAATGTTCAAAAAGTTTTTGAAAAACTTAGGTCAATGCAATGACTTAAAGGCACAGAAGAAGTAGGTGAAAATGCACTGTCGTTTCATTCAAACTTTCGGCACAACTGGCGCAAGGCAGAAGTAAACACAAGAGTGTGAAAGTTTACTGCTATTTCATTCAGATCTTCTGATGTAACTGGCTCCACGACAGAAACAGACTCAAAAGAAAGTGAAAAGACAAACGCGAAACAAAATAATGACATCCAAAGTAATACCCCCGGAATCACCCGACTTCTGTACAACATGACTGACTCGATACAACAAGACAAACCCTTAATGAAAAAGACTGACTCAAAACAAAGAGACAGACTCAAAACAAAACCAGAGAACTGACTCAACACCCAAGTCAAAAACTATAAAAATTAGCATTCGCAAATGCTCAAAACAGTGCATGCCACACGCCACATCTGAAATAAACTGAGCACCGTCTGCAGGTGGTTCATTCCCTGATCACATACTTGTATTATCCTTAAAGTTCACTGATCCAGTGACGATGGACTTTGCTGAACTAGGTGAGAGCATGACCTCATTGTCAATCAAATCATGTACTTCGTGGCGAAGACGGAAGCAATTGTCAGTGGCATGACCAGTTTGTTAATGGTACGCACAGTACTGGGTAGCATCATGACTAGACGGAAGATGATTAAGGAGAGGCCGAGGCTTGAGGGGTTTAAGATGCCCCTTTTCAGCAAGGATTTGAAGAGCCTTAGACAAAGGCATGTAGAGGGCATGGAAGACCCTGACCTGCGACCTCAGGGTAGATACTTCAAGGTTTGCGACTTTTGCTAGACGCACTAGCAAAGGGGTCGGTAGGCGCTGATTTGGTTTTCTGATCTTTTCCGGATGCAGGATTAGATCTAACAGGATCGTTTCCAGTATGACTGCCCTTCTCCTGGTTCTCCCCTTGGCTTGAATTGCCCTTAGTCAGAGTGGGGAAAGTGTCATCCACAATCTTTCTAGAAACTACGAGCACCTGTTGTTTGTTCAGTCCCCCGACTTTCAAAGCCTCAACAACCTGCAGAAGTTGTTCATAGGGATCAATGTCTGCCCTCACCTTATTCTTTCCACTAGCCTCAGCTTGGTCGAAGGTTTGGGTTGCTACATCAGAGCAGAACCCGGTTGTTGTTGACATGTCATTGCCTATACTTAGGATGGGTTCAGGTTAGCTAAGTTCAATTACAATCTGCCCCAAGAGCGGAGGCTCTTCTGGCATGAAATTCCTGGCATATGACATGGTCGATGGCGGAGCCGATATTCCGTAGGCTAGATCAGCAACAGATCTCTGAAGATCACCGATCATTCCCATCAGCTCAAAAGTGGTGGGCTCACGGGTTTGAAATAATTGAGGTTCCCAGATTGGATGTGCGGCAAGTGACCTAGGCGAATGTTGCATCTCAACATCGGTCTCACCCTGTATTGTGATTCCTTGGTTTAGTGTCGCTGCCATGACCACAATTTCTTCTGAATTCTGTGTCATCGTGAGTCTGCTGAACTGAACAGAGGTGATGTGACTGGTGGCTGACGGATCTGATGAACCGGTGAGCCTTGAATAGCCCTTTTTTGCCTTGCCTCAGCGAAGGAGAACACTGGTTGCTCGGAACCGAATCTCTGAACTGAAAAAGAAAACAGGCAGCATCTCTGCCCAATTTCACCAGAATAGACATAAGCATAGCTGAATAATTATATTCGACCACTGATCACTGTTCCCCAAATTACTGTCCCAAAATTGAATCTGATACCCGCAGATGTAACTGATTCTCAAAATACTGATGCCCGCAGGCTTGATACCCAGGCTTGCAAATTGATATGTGCATTCCTGTAGAGGCACACTCTAAAAGCACATAGCAAGCAAATGAGAGCCAAAACACCCCTATGTTGGGGTAGGGTTTCCCTATCTTATTTTGTCAGGAGCTAGAGTTTCACTACGCACGCAGCGATTTCAAACAACCTATAATCGGGCAGTAACCTGTCCTAGCTTGAGAAAATCACTATGGATTCCGAATATGCACTAGGTCGAATGGTCAAAAATGGTGCCCCGGTAAAAATTGAGATTTGTGTTCCCGTCGTGACAGAGCCCGCAACCGGTCAGCCTTATGGCACGCTTCTCAAAGCAAGCCTCCGGCAAACACGGTGTCCTAGGCGCACCAATGCAAATGTAATGCAAAGAGACACATGAGTGTAATCAAAACAATATATCATGAGTTCGAGTCAGGTTCTCTAACTCCCCAGCAGAGTCGCCAGAAACTGTAGACACACCCTTGGGCTTCATGCTACAGTTCGGACTCAAAGTCATGGTTCTGAATCTAATCTCGCAAAGTGCAATGCAAGACCGATAAATCACCAAAGAGTCCAAATCTGGCAAATCGTTTTGGAAAATTGATTTTTAAGAAAGAAGTGCCAAACATGGACTACTTTTTTAGATATAGAGTCGCCACCTAAATATTTATTTTGGAGGGATTTAGGAAACCCTGACTCGTTGCCTAAGGCCACGTGTCCGTCATCACCAAAGTTGTCTCGGCTCGGGAACTTGGGTACGATTGGGAAAGGTCATCTATGAGCACCCCCGCTCGCCCAATCCGAAGATCGGCTTGTACTAAGCATGATATTTTGTTTTGAAAACATATGTGTTCTTATTTCGGTTAATTAGCTAGAATTACTACGTGATGCGCACAACACACAAGTATAGACTAGATCGCCTAATTTGGAACAAAGCATCGCATATTTGTTGTTTAAAAAACGGTTTGAAGTTTGCTACTCGCAAGTAGGCTAAAACACGGATTCAATGAATTGTTCCAATTCAAGCAATCCAACCTTCACCCACAGGCATTCAGGCAGTTATATCACATAAGCAATTAGCCTCATGGCAAGCATGCTGTCATGGCAACACTTACACACATGCAAGATGCTAAAGCATAAACACTTACAGTGTCCGAGCCAAAACAAGAAACTAGTTAAAAATCATGCATGATCCTATTTCATGTTAAGATGGCTAATGCAACATACGCAAAGTGCAACTAGAATAGGCTCGGCTAATCTAAAATGGCATATGAGATGCGACAATTCAATACATGTATTCAAGTAGGAATTGAAATACAATGCAGTTAGTATGATGCGCCGAGCCCGGTGCATGCAATACAAATGGATGGATGCAAACATGCATAGCATAAGGATGCTAAATGAAATATGCCCTAAAACTAACCATCGTAAGCGGTAAGTAAAAGGGAGAAAAACGTGGGATTGGAAGACATGCATCACACACACGCACGCTTATTACACAATTGCACCCTCTCGACGGAGGGTCCAAAAGAATAATACAAATCATCTAATTAACTAACTAACAAGCTAATTAATTAATTACACAACCAAATCAAAATAAATAACTATTCTAAGTTATTAAAACACTGAAATGGCCTCAAGACGAGGGATGAATGCATGCTCGGACGGCTTCGCTCGGAAATCCATCGCCATGCTTCATGTTGCCTCTGTTTGCACTGCTCTGTTCCTTTGAAAATTGTGCCAACTTCTGTGACACTTCTGAACCACCTTGTGGGCATGCTGTGAGGCCATCGGCCAAGGTAAACTGGTCATCGACCATTAATAAGGCTCTCGGCCAAATGTTTGTTGCCGATCGGCACTAAAAATGGTCGATCGACCATCTCTTCCTGCAGAATGCTGTGTTGCTGCAGCAGAGGACAAACAGAGCATGGCAATACATTTGCAAGACAATGTATGCACAACTACACCCCTTATCATGTTTGAGACTCAAAGGAGTGTAGTTCTCGACCCTCGGACCATCAATCACGTATTTTGATGCATGATGGCCAAAGAGGCCAAGTGTGCAATTCAATATCAAATAAAATGCACAAAACACATAAGGGACCCCAACCTCTATCATACTTGATCAAGAGGCAAGGGAATGCACACACAATGCAATGCAACCTAAGCATGCAAGCAAGCATGCAAACAGCTCAAGCATGATACCAATCTAATGCAACATGAGCATGCAAGCATACAATATGCAATAGGCATACAACCTAAATATGCAAACATGCATAGCATGCTACAACATGCAAAATGGAGCAAGCATGCAACAACATGCAAGACAAGCATGCAACAATCATGCAAAGATACACTTAAACTAAAGTGGACGACTCTCAAACATGCCCAAATCAGTGGCCGAAATGATGAAACAAAGGCATGAAATACATATACAAACATGCATGCTAATTAGCCTAAAGACTAAGGCATAAAAGGGCAACTCTTAAGCACACTTAAAAGAGACAAATATGGACATGTGATAAACATGTTAAGTTCTGAAATCATGCAAGGGATGATGCCAAATCAACCAAACTACACAAGTAAAGCATGCAAGAAAGCTTAAAGCTTGAAGCTAGCCAAGGGACTCAAACCATGGCCACACAAGGCAAGCCCCAAAGGGCCAAGGGGACCTAAAACAGTCCCAAGGTAGGTCCAAACAAGACCGAAAACAAGCTCAAAACTAGCCAACACAAGCTAGAACACAATACCAAAAGCATGAGGCATGCAAGGCTACAAAAAGGGGTGTTACACTACACCTATCAAAACCAAACATGGCATGACTTAAGCCAATAAAATCAGAGTTATGGCATGTTAGAATGAGCCCAAAAACCCACTTAGATGGCATCCCAAAGACCTAAACATGGAAGCATCCACAATGATCCATTCAAGAGGCATAAAACATCAACTCTTTGAAGCATTAAAGGAGTGATAAGTGTAAATGTTTGAGCCTAAAACATGGACTGAAATAACATAACAAATGATGTCAAATCATTGAAATGGTCCAAGTAAGGCATGCTAGTGACTTGGACACTCAAGGCTAACAAGCTAGAATGCATGGTGGCTATACAAAGCATGGCATACATAGTTAAAATAACTCAAATCAGAGCTTTAGCATGTTAAAACAAAGCTAAAAACTTCATGGAGTCGAGCCAAAATCATGCTAGAATGACATGTTACAACATGATGCATGTTAAGGCAAATGAAAGGATTGCAAGACAAGTATATGGAGCATGCAAGAAGCCATTAAACAAACCTTAGACAGAGGTAAAACATGGCAAAATAACACGAAATACTTGCTGAAATGGAGCTAAAACAAGCTAAGCATACAAGCTACCAACATAAGCCATTTATGCAAGCCTTCAAGACAACATGGAGAGGGGATGGCCCTCTCCTATTTAAGACTTCAAAACCACCTTTCCACCATTGAAATTCCTCTGGATTTCAGTGGTAGAAAGGTCATGCAAAGCTAAGGACAAGGGCCAAAAAGATGGCCTAAAACAAGGCCAAACAAGGCCTAAGAGGGGGGAAACAACCCCAAACCAAAAAGTGATCTTAAACAAAGATCTAAAGAAAGCAAAAATATAAATTTTATCAGTTGATAGCTGATTAAAACAATAAGCAAGAAGGGCTAAAAGCTTAAGCAAGAAAGGGGTATTAAAAGCAAGCTTGCTCACCCTTGAAGAACACCCTCAAAAACAAAGCTCCAGCACCTTTCTCAAGCTTAAACAACTCCAAGAACTCTAACACCAACCCTCTAGCACCTCAGCAACCAAGGATGGTGTTCTACTAGGTGCTCTAGTGCAAAAGTATGAACAAAAATCACTTTAAGGCACAAACACACACACAAATGTATAGAGAGAGGGAGATATAGATATAGAGAGATACAACTTCTCTAACCCTAATTTTCAAAACCTCTGAGATGGGAGGAGGAGCTCCCTTCTTATAGGAATTCAATTCCAAGGCTTATAGGAGAAGCTGAGCAAAGGTGAACAGGGCTCAGCCAAAAAATATGGCCGATCGACCAACATAAGTGCCGGCTGACCAAATAATGTGCCAATCGACCAAAACTTTTGGTCGATGGAAAGAAAACAAGGCTGACGGCTTCAAGCCTTGGCTGATGGGTTGAGGGGATGGCCAACAAGCCTTCATCTTCCCTAAGAAGTAAAAACACAAGTGCTTGGTCCACAACCAAGCACAAAACACACAAGTTGGGAGATCTTGAGGCAAGGCGCACGGCTGAGACCTCCAAGAACTCCAAACGAACACGAGCATGGATGATCATCGAGTGTTCAAACGATGACGTCCAAGTCTTGAGGACGGTCAAAAATGGGGTGTCTACAATTAGTCACTGTCAATTAATTAATGGGTGTATCAAGTTGATTGAAAAGTAGAATAACTTTGTTTTGGGTTACCTCATGTGCCGTAACCACGTCGAAGTACAGGCGAAAAAACATGAAGTGTTCCCAGGTCCTACAGCGGAGCTAGGCATCGTATACCCAAGAAAAAGGGATTGTCGCCGGGACCTCCTCTATAGGCTCAAGAGCAAGAGCCGAGAAGTATGCGTACACCCACAGCTGCAAGGAAAGTGTGATCAATACAATGTATGAGCAGATATAGAAAATGCAAAGCAAAAAGCATACAGTGTATGAGCAGATATAGAACATGCAGAGCAGAAGGTACATGTGTTGAACAAATGTAAAGCAAGAAATGCTGAGCAGAAAATGTAAAGTAAAAGGGGAAACTAATCTATGTACCTCTCAAGCCCGCCTATAGCCACCGATCAAGCTCCTACTCATGCGAGAAGTCGAGCTCATGTATCCATACAAAGTGGTGAGGCCAGCTCCACCTCAATCATAGAACTGAACTCGCAGGAGCACTACCAAGGCGCTTAGCAGATACAGGCCCACGGTATTCCACCTATTTAAAAACAAGGTGGTGCCAAAAAGGAACATAAGGAAGCCCCTGGCGTACTGTTTTGTCTCCTCGACCGTCTCGAGCTCAGACCCCCTAAACTGCTCCTCAAACTAGCTATACCAGACCATGCCTGACCGGAGTGCCAGTGGGTGTACCCTAAGTAGTGCGGCCCATGCTGCCTCTCACTCTCCCATATCAGGGTCGAGAAAGATCGGATCGCCCCCTACGCCCAAGCCGGTGATCATGGCAAAGTCGTAAGAAGTCATTGTCATCTCCCCTGTGGTGGAGAAATGAAAGGAGTTGGTAGTGTCCCACCACCTGTCCACTAAAGCCCCTAAGGGAGGACAGCTCACTACAACCCGAGTCAGGCTAGAGCAGAAGAGACCGAAGCCTGTCTCATCAATAATGTCACGAACCCCAGCTAGGAGCTCACCATACCAGTCTCGAGCGGTCGTCGTACTGTAGTCTCTGAAAGAGCGGGATCCGTCCTGTGGTAATGCATGAGATGCAATCAGATCAAGCAATGAAAGTACAATTGAATATAAAGCAGTAATGTATGAGATACAATCAAATCAAGGTAGTCTATGTAATTAAATCAGATCAAAACAGTGCAAGAAATACAAACAGTTAAGGGTAGTACTGGAGAAAAACAGTGTTCGTACCTCTACAGCGATGGCCGACAAATGAGACGCTGGCTCTCTCAGTAAAAGGTCATCTGGAACATCCTCAGCGAAGTCGGTAAAGGCTTTGACGCCTCATGCAGTAGGCACTATATGAGTCTCAGGATGGTACCTCGCTGGATCGAAGGGACAAATGCTAAGCGGTAATAGCTCCGGCTCGGCCTCTGGCTCAACCTCAAAGTCTACCTCGAACTCTACTGGAGGAAGCTCAGGGATAGCCTCGTCATGAGGGACATCATCTACCATTTGAAATAGATGTAAGAGAAGCAAAAGTGAGGAAGAATGAGGAAAAAGAGTGAAATTTTGAAAAAGTCAACCCTATGAGAGAGAAAAAAGTCAAATAAAGTCAAAGTCGGGAAAAGTGTACTAACCTTGAGAGAAACTCGAGGGGAATGAGCCTAGAATGGTGGAAATGAGGAAAAAAGTGTCGAAATCAAATTCTGATCGGTTCAAAGTGAAGAGAACTAGAGGGTTTTAACAAAGAAAATGTTTTTAGGGTGTTGAAAAATGCGTAGAACGCGTGGATCTAGAGAGAAGGAGCACCTAGAGAGCAAGGGGAAAGAATTTCGGACATGGGTTTGTGAGGAAATGAAGTGGCATCACTTGTTTTTAAAGACCCAAGGGTGAAGGGTTGAAAATGCCCAAATCTGCCATCGATGGCCGGCAGTAGCATATTGGTGGCCGGCAAGCACCACTAGTGGCCGGCAGGTGGCTGGTGGCCTCCCCTGATGGCCGGCAGGCTTTCACAATCTTCCCTTGCCTCCTTGGCTTTAATTTGTGTCCTTAGATTCCAATAAATGCAAGGTATGCTCAAAGTTTAATTCAAAATGCCTTTGCGGAAGCTCAGAATTGCGTTTCCAATGCGTGGTGATCATCGCTCATTAGCTTGAACAAGGTGTATCCTTTTTGACATATTGCAACTCCTCCAAGTGGTAAATCGAAAGTTGCCTTCGAGTCGTTTTTATCAAACGTGTTTTTTCGTTGCATAGAATGTGCATTTCTTTATCGTTGCATGGAATATGTGTTTTGAATTGTTGCATAGAACATGCATCACCATGTTTGCATAGAATATGCATGTTCCATTGAATATGCATCGTTGATTATTTTGCATAGAATATGCTTCTGTTTTGTTTCTTGCATGTTGTGCATGAAGCATGCCTCTAACATTGTGTTACAGTCTTTCGTTTCGCATAGAATATGCATTCCTATTGTATTGTACCTGTCAAGTTTCTTTCTTATGCAGGCACAATATTGTATGCACGGTTCATTCAAAGCTGGTGCAACCAGACGATATTGTATGTACGGTTCATTCAGGGATTCCGGGCAAGGTCACTCCTACCCCCTCCTTGAAGCCTTGTTTCAGTTAGAAAAATTTGGGACATGTGTCTGACGCTTATACCACCATACTTTGGTTAGAAACATTAGAATGTGTGCCTAATGTTTATACCACTCCTCGGTTAGAAGCGTTTGGGACGTTTGTCCGACACTTATACCACCTTACTTTGGTTAGAAACATTGGGACGTGTGCCCAATGTTTATACTACTCCCCGATTAGAGGCGTTTGGGATGTGTGTCCGACGCTTATACCACCTTGCTTTGGTTAGAAACATTGGGATGTGTGCCCGATGTTCATACCACTCCTCGGTTAGAAGCGTTTGGATGTGTGTCCGACATTTATACCATCTTGTCTTGGTTAGAAACATCAGGACGTGTTCTGATGTTTATACCACCCTCTGGTGTTTACATCACTTCTTTTTCTCCTCTCGCATGTGACACGCTAGGATGTGTTTTGTTTGAGCCTTCGGGTGTGCCCGACAGTCGCTCTTAGCCTTTCCTGCGTAAGGCACAGTTAAGATTGCATAATTTTCTTACATCCTTTCTACATGAAATGCAGTTCGACTTCTGATTCTCACGCGTGGTGTGTTTATTTGCTTACTTTTTCTCATGTGTGAGATTACTGTACCTCGTTGGTTTACTTAAAATATGGCATTTTCTTTGCATAACATTTGCATTTAAATGCTTCATTACAACCTCATTAAATGATCATAAGTTATGCTCTTGCATCGTGCATACCATTTGCATCTTGTCCCAACTTGCGGGTGCATCTATATATTGTTGTCTTGAATGTCTGTCTAAGTGTTGCGGCCTTGTCAAAATGGGTCATCTCTGGGCTTTGACATTTACTCACGTCATCTTCATGACTCTGAGTTTTGTCAAAGAGAGGCAACTGTAGACACCCCATTTTTGACCATCCTCAAGACTTGGATGTTCATGTAGGTACATCCAGTGATAAGTTTGATTGCTCGTCGAGCGCTCAAACTCTGTGGCGAAACGCCACAGGTTTGAGCTTTCCAAACCTTGCATCAATTCTATCTCATTTTTGGACCATGTTTTGGTCCTTCCAGCATGTTATTCTTGATGCACTGCCGGCCATGTTAAGGCACTGCCGGCCATGGATTTTGGCCTGCCAACCATCAATGAGCCCCTGCTGGCCATCACTGATGGCCGACCGGCCACCAGTGTATCAGTAGATATTTTCTGATATTTTGTGCCAGCTGTTTGCACAGGTTGAGCCATCTGCTTGCACGTGTATAGCTGGATCTCTTTGAGAGGATTTTGTATCTTCTATATATAGAAGCCTTCCTCTTGCATGCTCAAGGTTGGAAATTTTGAAGACAAAAAAATTTCTCTCTCTAGAATCCTCTCCCTCTAAATATTTTGCCTTAAAGCGTAAATTCTCTACACTTTTGCTTGTGAGCTCTTGATCAAACTTGATCACCATTGTGTTAAGGTTGCTTGAGGTCCTATTTGAGCTCTAGAAGAAGGTATTAGCTTGGTTTGACTTGTCTTTGTTGCCTAAATAGCATATTGTCTTCAAAGAGGTAGAATACTTGTATTTCAAGCCTAATTTAAATACTTGTTTGGCCACCTATGCATGCTATTTTGAGACTGGTTTTAACCTCTGAAATCTCTGTTTTTATGGTTTAAAATGGTGGTTTGAGGTTTGATTTGAGTTAGGGCTAGTCCACCCTTTTTGTAGCTTGTTTATTGAAATGTTGTGCCATCTTTCGAAGCTTTTAAAATAACTTTTTTGGCTCTTTTATCCACTGAACTCCAGGGTATTTTTAGTGGTAAAAACCTTGTTTTGAGGTTCAAAATAGGAGGGGGTGGCCTCTCCTCCTTGTGTCTTGTTTGCAAGTGTAGATAGCCTAACATGTGAGCATGTTTTTCTACCTTTTTGTGACTTGATCTCAGCATGTTTTAGCTACTGAGTTGGCATGATTTAACTCTATTTGGGCTGTCTTGGTCATATGAGCCTTGTCTTGCATGGTTGTAGTGCAAATGGCTTCACTAGCTTGGCATTTTAGGCCTCTAAACTTGATTTGCTTGAGATGTTTGCATGTTGAAGTGTGTTTTTACATGTAATTTCAGTGTTCATAACTTTGCCACATGCTCATTTGCTTCACTCTTTCATTGCTTTTTAGAGTTGCTCTTGAGTCTTGTTTGTGAGCATGTTTTTCTAGCCTTTTGTGACTTGATCTTAGCAAGTTTTAGCCACAGTTTTGGCATATTTTAACTCTTTTCTGAGCTGGTATGGTCAGTTGAGCTTTATATTACATGGCTATAGTGTAGTGCTCTTCACTAGTTTAGTGTTTTTGGCTTTTGAACATGTTGTGCATGAGTTGCTTGCATGTTGTAATATCATTTTTCATGCCATTTCAACACTGAAATATCTACAACCTCCCTCATTTCTTCACTTTTCTATTTGTTTTGAGGGTTGTTAACCTTAAGGTTGTGTTTAAGCTTGAGATAAAGATTGTGCTCAATGGTTTTAATCCTCTTTTGAGGGTTTCTACTAACCAAAGGCATGATCTCTCTCATGTCTTAAATCATCCTTTGGTTGACCCCTCTCTCATTATAGGACAATCACCTTGGACTTAACCGGTTAAAGAATGATTTGGTAATGTAAAATGAGTAAATAAAACATGACAAGTAAGACATGAACAAGATAAGCATGTTGTGTTTGCATCGCATGTGTTCAATCGGACGTTATATTGAACACAAGGTATATTGGAGAATTTCATACTCAAAGTGATGAAATGAGCCAATCTCCTTTGTCTCCATTGCCTTAGACCATTCATGACAAGGTAGTGATCTAGAGCCTTGTTTTTGTGCATTTATTGAAAGTGTACAACTTGGATCTTTGGCCATCATGCATTGAAAATGCTTGATTGGTGGTTTTGGATCCAAGAGTGCCACTCTTTTGATGTTTTGATATGATAAGGAGGGGCACAGTACAAACATATCCTTGGAAAACCCTCCATTTTCCTATTGTAGACGCATCTGTGGGCCTCATGCTACAGTTCGGACTCAATTTGTGTCACGGTTCTTAATCTGAACCAAAGAGTCCAAATCCGGCAAATCGTTTTGAGAAACAGATTTTTGAAAAGAAACGCCAAACATGGACTGCTTTTCCAGATACAGAGTCGCCACCTAAATATTTTTTAATGGGGAAATTTAGGAAACCCTGACTCGGTGCCGAAGGCCACGTGTCCGTCATTGCCAAAGTTGCCTCGGCTCGGGAGCTTGGGTACGATTGGGGAAGGTCAGCTATGAGCAACCCTCTCGCCCGATCCGAAGATCGGCCTCTACTAACCGTGATATCTAGTTTTGAAAACTTTATGTGTTCTTATTCCATTTATTAGTCTAGAATTAGTCTAGAATTACTATGTTATGCGCACAGCACACAAGTATAGACTAAATCGCCTAATTTGGAAATAAGCATTGCCTATCCGTTTGTCTTGAAAAATATTTTGGGAATTTGCTACTCGCAAGTAGGCTAAAACACGGATTTCAATGAGCTATTCCAACTCAGGCAATCCAACCTCCACCCACAGGCATTCAAACAGTTTATCACATAAACATCTAGCCACATGGTAAGCATGTCGTCATGATAGCATTCACACGCATGCGATATGCTAAAGCATAAATACTTACAATGTACTCCGTGCCAAAACAATAAACTAGTTAGCAAACATGCGTGATCCTAGTTCATGTCAGATTGCCTAATGTAACACATACAGAATACAATTTGGAATAGGCTCGGCTAACCTAAGCATGGCATGTGAAATGCAGCCAATTGATGCACATATTCAATTTGGAATTGAAGTACAAATACAGTTAGCATGATGTACCGAGCCCGGTGCATGCAAGACAAATGAATGAATGCACGCATGCATTGCATGAGGTATGCTAATTTAAACGTGCCCTAATACTAACCATCAAAGCGGGCAAATAAAAGGGAAGAAAGAAGTGGGGATTGGAAGACATACACACCACTCACACACGCTTATTACAGATTTGCCCTCGCCCGAAGGGACCAAATAAATAATACAAATTAATTAACTACGCAAGCTAATTAAACATTACAAATTGCCTAATCAGTCAACAAACTAATTTAAACTAGGAAAAGCAGTAAACTGCCTTTGAAGGAGAGCCAGATGCAGCACATGCTCGGGTCCTGCTCGGAAGTGCACGGCCATGCATAGTCTGCCTCTGTTTTCCCTGCTCTGCCTCTCCAAAGATTGCCAAAGTCTCAAGGATGCCTCTCTAGATATTGGGAATCACCACCGGCTGAGTAGAATTACCACCGGCAGTGAATTGTGGTCGCCGGCACAAAATGAATCCATCGGCTGGTGATTTACTGCCGGTCGGCAATGTATACTGCCGGTCGGCAAAGAATGCCTGCAGAACCTGCAACTCACAGCAGCAGAGGACAGAACTTGCATGGCAATACAATTCAAGCAATGTATGCACCAATCATGTCCCCTATCATGTTTGTGATTCAAAAGGGCATGTGTCTCGATTCTCGGACAGCCAATCACGTATTTCCATGCATGATGGCCCAAAGAATCAAGTGTGCAACTTTCATGTCAAATGAAATTCAAACCAAACAAACGAACCAAGGCCCAATTCCTATCACCAAGTCAAGGAACAAGGCATGCATGCAAGATGCAATGCAACCTAGGCATGCAAGCTAAGGATGCAACATGGCATGGCAAGACACTTATGCAAGCATACAAGCAAACATGAGGCAATGCAAACTGATGAAAAGGTGGACTTATACATGATTTAGGCAACTCTAAATAGGCCTGAAACAGTGGCCAAAAACCAAGGAATTGAGATCAAACATACATACACACATGCGAGTAAGTTGGACCAACACTTAGGCATTAAATAAGCAACTCTAAGGCACACTTGAAAAGGGATATCATGGACAATTAGCATGCAACATAAGCTCTGAAAATCATGTTAAAACATGGTGCCAAACCAAGCAACAAGTCAAGCTAAACATGTAACAATGGTCCAAGCATTCAAGGCTCACCAAAGAGGCTATGGACTACACTTAGTACAACCACACATGGCAGGACTTAGGCAACCAAAACAGAGTTTTAACACATGAAACTAAGCCCAAAAGACCAACTAGATAGCATCTAGATGGTTTGAATTTAAAGGCATGCAAAAAATGCTAAAACATGGAGCATGCAAGGCAAGCTTCCAAAGCTTCAAAGAGGCATCCAAGGCAAACATATGAGCATGCCAAAGGGACTGAAATGACATGTAGGGTGGTTCCAAACCACCGAAATGATGCAAGCAACATATACTACACATTCACATACTTGAAGCATACAAGCTCGAATACAAAGGAGCTATACTACGCATGCCAAGATCAACCCAAACAACTATGGACAGACCTAAAACATGGCAAAATGAGCACAAAAACTTCATAAGACCAAGCCTAAAACATGCTAGAATAAGGGTTTACAACCTAAGGCAAGTTAAGGCCTAAACAAGGCATTACATGGTAGGTATGCTAAGTATGCATGGTGTACCAAAACCAACAAAAAACAGAGGTATATTATGACATATTAAGAATAAAAAACAGCCAAGGCATGGTCAACATGAAGCTTAGCTAGATGCTCCCTCAAGAGGCCAAAAATGGTCCTTTTCAAGGACAACAAGGAGAGGGGGTGGCCCTCTCCTCCCTAGGACCTCAAGGCACCATCCTCACCTCTGAAATCCCTCGAGATTTCAGTGGTGAGGAGGCCCAACCACCAAGGTCCCGAAGCTCACTCAAAATAGCACAAAATGGGGCCTCTCAAGGCCTAAGAGGGGTCAAACACCTCCAAACCACAAAACACTTTAAATAAACTATTTAGAGGGTCTAAAAAAAGAACTTTTTTATATTATACACTAAGCACAAAAACAGTTCGAAGATGGGTAAAAATACAATGCAAAAATGTGGAATATAAAGGTAAGTTTCTTACCCTTGAAGACCCTCTTCAACAATGGTGCTCCAACAGCCCTCTTTGGCTTGAATCCAGCTCCAAAACACCAAAACCAGCCTCTTAGAACCTCAGTAGCTAGGAGAAGGTGAAACACTATGTGTTTGTGTGCAATAGTAAGACACAAACACAATTAAACACACACAAAGGTAAAAAGAGAGAGGTATAGAGATAGAATGTGTATGGATTCTAACCCTAGAACTGAAAACCCTAATATGGCTGTCTAAATTCTCTAAAGTGTCTAACCCTAAGCAAGGGAGAGAAGGGCTCCTCTTATAGAGCTTCTTGTCTTGTAAAGCTTACAAGACAAGCTTCTAAAGAGGGAGATCCCTCCATACACGAGTATGGAGGGGAGCCAAATGCAAGACAGCTGTGATAAAATATCTGCAAAAGCAGATGCACAGTAGTCGGCCAGCCAAAGATGCCATTTTGGCAAAAGGGAGTGCCGACCGGCAATAAATAGTGCCGACCGGCAATATACATTGCCGGTGGCAGCAAAAACCAGCTGGTGGCCTCTGGCCATGGCCGGTGGTGTGTGGAGATGCCTCACAAGGCATTCCCTGCCCCTCCAAGGCAAAATGCAAGTGTTTGGTGCAAAACCAGACACTGAACAGTGAAGTTCGGAGATCCTTAGGCAAGGCGCGTAGCTGAGACCTCCGGGAACTCTAAACGAACACAAACATGGATGATCACCGGGTGTTCAAACGGTGACGTCCAAGTCTTGAGGACGGTCAAAAATGGGGTGTCTACAGGTGCCCCTCTTTGACAGAACTCGAAAGTCATAACAATGACGGGAGTGAATGTCAAAGCCCAGAGACGACCCATTTTTGACAAGGCCGAAGACTCAGACAAACATGCAAGACAAACAAAATATGCGCCCGAAGGCAGGAGCAAAATGCAAGACAATGCACAGAGCCGGACATAACTTATGATCATGCAAAGAAAGCTGTAATGAAGCATACATGCGACAATTTTAAGCTAGCATACATCAAACTACACTATAATGCAGAAAGGATGTAAGAGAATTATGTAATTCTCGATACGTCTCACTCGGAGGATACAATACCTGTCCGGTTCGTCTGGTTGTACCAACCTCAAATGAACCGTACTTATAATATCGTGCCTGTGAAGGAAACAACTCAATAGGTACAATATTGTTAGCAACATGCATGACAATGCAAAATGGATGCAAAACGATATGCAATATATACAAAATAATGTATAAACAATGCAAATGAAGATGCAATGTATTTGAAACAATGCAAACTATATGCAAAGCAATTGAATCATGATCCAATCACGAGCGGTTCGAAACCACACCTATGTCAAATAGATTGATGGAGGTAACGAGTCCGTCTACCATAGAACGGTCCACTGAACTATGAGTAATGTAGACGGACAAAAGAACAAGTATTGGGGTGGGATGACAAAGGTGGGGAAACGACCCACTGGGGAAAGGACTACGATCCTAGTGCCGGATGCAAAAATTACACTACAATGTAATATAAATATGCTGGGGAGATGGCAATGGATATGGCACGCGGGCCAAACCAAATCTTTCCTAGGAAAGGCATGTACGCATACAAGCCATGTCTAACATAGAACGGTCCACTGAACTATGCTTCGACATGAAAAGTATGGGCACATACCAGACCAAGCTCAATCATGGAAAGGCGCGAGCCATAAATGGAAGGTGATGCAGTGAATGTATGCGATCTAAAATGCAATGGAAATGGCACGCGGGCCAAACCAAATCTTGCCTAGGAAAGGCATGTACACAAACAAGCCGCGGCTAACATAGAACGGTCCACTGAACTATGCTTTGACACGAGAAGTATGGGCACATACCAGACCAAGCTCAACATGGAAAGGCGCAAGCCATAGATGGAAGGTGATGCAATGAATGCATGAAATCTAAAATGCAATATGCACTATATTCTAATGATGCATGACAATGCGACTATTTACGATGATGCATGACAATGCATGTTTTTTTATTTTTGAAATGCAAATGCATGATGATGCATGATGCATGGAATGCGCGACAACACGCGGCTTTAGACACATGACAATGTAAATGGACTGTGCACGACAATGTAAATGGACTGTGCATGACAATGTACTAAAGGTCTTGCACCTTCCGAGGATTTAAGGTCTCCTAGACCGTATATATACCTGTGCGGCTCGCCTGGTTGCACCAGCCTCAAATGAACCGTACATACAATATCGTGCCTATAAAGAAAACAAACTTAACAGGTACAATGTGATTAACAACATGCATATTAATGTATTTGAAAATGCGTGACAACGCAAAGCGAGTGGGAAGCATAACAATGCTGTGAAGGTACAGACATGTAAGTGGAGCACGCGGTCTACGCAGGCAATTAAATTGATCACGAGCATGCGGTCTACGCAAGTAATGAAATTGGACATAAGCATGCGGTCTACACAAGTAGAACATGCGGTCTACACAAGTCATGGAATTGATGACAAATATTCGGTCTACACAAGCAAGACATGTGGTCTACGCAAGTGATGAGTTTGAACAATCATGCGGTCTACGCAAGTAGAACATGCGGTCTACGCAAGTCATGGAATTTGAATAATCATGCGGTCTACGCAATCAAAACATGCGGTCTACGCAGGTAATGAATTTGAACAAACATGCGGTCTACGCAATCAAAACATGCGGTCTACGCAGGTAATGAAATTAAACAAACATGCGGTCTACACAAGCAAAACATGCGGTCTACGCAAGTAATGAAATTGAACAAACATGCGGTCTACGCAATCAAAACATGCGGTCTACACAGGTAATGAAATTTGAATAATCATGCGGTCTACGCAAGCAAAACATGCGGTCTACGCAATCAAAACATGCAGTCTACGTAGGTAATGAATTTGAACAAACATGCGGTCTACGCAATCAAAACATGCGGTCTACGCAGGTAATGAAATTTGAATAATCATGCGGTCTACGCAAGTAATGTAATTTTGAACAAATATGCGGTCTACGGAATCAAAACATGCGATCTACGCAGGTAATGAAATTGAACAAACATGCAGTCTACGCAATCAAAACATGCGGTCTACGCAGGTAATGAAATTTGAATAATCATGCGGCCTACGCAAGCAAAACATGCGGTCTACGCAAGTAATGAATTTTTGAACAAATATGCGGTCTACGCAGGTAATGAAATTATCATGCGGTCTACGCAAGCAAAACATGCGGTCTACGCAAGTAATGAAATTGAACAATTATGCGGTCTACGCAAGAAAAACATGCGGTCTACGCAAGTAATGAAATTTGAACAAACATGCGGTCTACGCAAGCAAAACATGCGGTCTACGCAGGTAATGAAATTGAACAAACATGCGGTCTACGCAATCAAAACATGCGGTCTACGCAGGTAATGAAATTTGAACAAATATGCGGTCTACGCAAGCAAAACATGCGGTCTACGCAGGTAATTTAAACAATCATGCGGTCTACGCAAGCAAAACATGCGGTCTACGCAAGTAATGACATTTTGAACAAACATGCGGTCTACGCAAGTAATGAAATTATCATGCGGTCTACGCAAGTAATGAAATGAATAGATATGCAAAATGCAATGAGATGCGCAAAACAGCGCGATGCATTAGACAACGCGAATGCACAAAACAGTGCCATGGTTTGAAATGCACAAGATAGTGCGATCGACTTGAAATGCACAAAACAGTGCGATTGAAATGCGATGCACAAAACAGTGCGATTGAAATGCGATGCACAAAACAGTGCGATTGATTTGAAATGCACAAAACAGTGCGATTGATTTGAAATGCACAAAACAGTGCGATGATATGCGATACACATGGGGCAACTTTTGAGCTTTTGTAAAAGCTAAAAGGATATAAAAAGGATACACCTTGCACGAATTCAAGTGCCACGCATGGAAGACACGATCCGAGGTCACAACGGAGGCCGGTTGAGCGTCGGAAATGCACCGTTTTGCACCGTTTTGCACTGTTTTGAGCACTAAAGGCCCTGGACCCCACACATAACTCAAAAAATGGTGTAGGAGGCTCCAAAATCATTGTAGGAGGTCACCGGATGTCCACCGGCCATTAAAATGTATCACCGGCCGTCCACCGGCCATCATTCAATTCTATCGGCACAATATTCTGCCGGCCGGCACAAAATGTTGCCGACCGGCAAAAAGTTCCTGAGTCGGGGCAGATTCGACATTTCACCATGGGTGTTTTAAAATAGGATTTCTAAACCCTATTTCTCGCTTCCTCCTTCTCCGAAATTCCACACCCTCTCTTTCTAGAGTGTTTTCCTCTCCTCTTTTCTCCGTTTCTTCGCGTTCTACGCCCATTTCGTAGTCGGATTCGCGATTTTCTTCGCGTTTCGGACATTTTCAACCGAACAAATCTTTGTTTCGGTGCCTCTTTTGCCGTTCCCACCTTTTTGGGGTTGGTTCCCTTCACTTTCCTCTTGATTCCCGTGCCCTTTTCACATCCCGCCCTTTTCGGCCATTTTCGACCTCCTCGGGGGTTGACTTTTCGGTTGACTTTCCATATTCTAGCCCGGTTTTCCTTCCTCCGGCTATTTTCTCATCATTCTTGACATGGCGGACGACATTCCACGCGGTGGGACTCCCCCGGATCACGAGATGGATCCCGGGGTCGAGCTCCTACCTTTGAGCGAGCGCCCGTTCGACCCGGCGACCTACCGGCCGGCGATTCATGTTCTGCCCCCTAACGGACTTCGCCAGTTTCGGAGCTTCGAGAGGCACGTGCCACCCGAGCTATTATTGCGTGAGCCTACCTCCCACCTGTCCTTCGGCGCTTCCGAGGTAACTCTCTTTTCTCTGCTTTACTTTCTGCAATGTAGGATACAAAACTGTCGTAGCTAGTTGTACTCTTTAACTACTTTAGCTCAGATACCCTGTATACTGTAGTTGATTGTAAACATTCGTACAACTGATACCTGCTTGAGACTGACACATGCACACACACTGCACTAGCCCTGAATCACCCAAACACACTGTATTTCACTGTATACACACTGGTACCCAGCATCTGCTTGAGTCTGAAAATATGCACACATGCCATACTGTACTGAACCACCCGAACACGCTGACGCATCACACGTTGTAGTTCATTGTAAGCATACCGGCACCTGGTATTTGCTTGAACCTGTCGAACTTGCACACATGCTACATCTGCTCTGAACCACCCGAACACGCTGACGCATCACACGCTGTAGTTCACTGTAAGCTTCTTAGAACTGCATTTTGACTGTCGCCTTGCAATTGTTATTTTTGTTTGTTTACAGGAGGATTCCCATACCATTCGTGGGTATGGGAACACCGGCGCTCGGGACTGGTATGCCAAGCTTCCCGATGCGGTCCGTCACATCGTGGATCAGGCGGGCTTCGGCGCTTTCTGCAGGGGACTATCCAGACTCACGACCTGCAGGCCCTTGCTCGCCGCTCTAGTGGAGAGGTGGTGGGACACCACTGACTCGTTCCATTTGTCTGCGACGGGAGACATGACGATGACTCCCTATGATTTCTCGATGCTCACAGGCATCGGGGTAGGGGGTGATCCGATCCCCTTTGATACTAACATGGACGAGTGGACTGCCGCTCAGATCTATCTGCTTGGTGAGGTGCCACCTCTCGCGCGTCCTGGCTACGTCCGATATTCCTGGTTCGAGGTGCAGTTCAGGGTCCAGCCCACCCTTGTTGATGCAGCCCTGATTAGGGATGGCAATTTGAAACCGGCCCGACGGGGATCCCCGATCCTGACCCCGATTTAAGCGGTTTTTCCCCGAAAAATACCCCCGACGGGGAGGTGACGGTATTTGAAAATCAATCCCCGATCTGTCACGGGCCGGGGACGGTGATCAGTGTTTGATCCTCGGCCCGGCCCGATCCCCGTCCCCGCCCCCATCCCCGGCCCCATCCCCGAATTTCCCCGAAGTGAAATTACTTTTATACCCTTTATATGTATATATATAATAAACCCCTTAATTATAATTTATATGCATATATATATATATATAATATGTGATATTCCTTTCGGACTCTACTCTCTCTTTGTTAACTCTACCGTTCTCTCTTTCCCCGAGTCCCCGACCCCCTCTCTCTCTCCACCTCGTCTCTCTCTATTCTATCCTCCCTCTCTCTCTTTCAGTAGATCGAAGGGACAGTCGGCGTCGGAGGCGATAACGAAGGGACAGTCGGCGTTGGAGGCAGTCGACGTCGGAGGAAGCAGTCCGATCGTGTACAGGGGGAAGCGTCGGCATCGGAGGCAGATCTCAGATCTGTTTGTGATACAGATCTCTCTCTTTCTCTCGTCCACTCTCTCTCTCTCTCTCTCTCTGTGACACAGATCTCAGATCTGTTTTTGTGTCCATTTTTTAATCTGTTTGTGTATCTATCTGTCCATTTTTTTAATTTTTTGTTTGTAATCTGTTGATATTTTTGTTGATATGTTGATGTTGGTGTTGATGATTCGGTTGACGATGATGATGATTCTCTTCTTGTTGTTGTTGATGATGGGGGTGTTGAAACAGATTTGGGGGCGGGAAATTTTCGGGGTCGGGGAAACCCGATCCCCGGTAAGGGCGGGGATGGGGAGGATGGTAGGTTCCCCGTCGGGGATCGGGGCCGGGGCCGGGGAGATTTTCAAAATTGGGGATCGGGGACGGGGAGGGTGATCCCCGGCCCCGCCCCGCCCCGTTGCCATTCCTAGCCCCGATGACTCCAGAGGCCGTGGAGAGATACGCACGCGGCTTCCTCATGTTCTTGTTTGGGACGACCATTTTCGCCGACCGGGCAAACACCGTGCCTCTCTGCCTGCTCAGCGCACTGGTGGACGTCAGAGACATCTTGCATTACGACTGGGGTGGCGCCGCTCTGGCCACTCTCTACGGATATATGAGCTCAGCTTCCCGCGGTAGCGGACAGTTGCTCGGGGGCTATTGGCGTGTTTGGGAGGTACATTTCTTTTTCTGCCTTTCATTTATGTCTTATATTTTCTGTACTCTGTACACTGCACACACTGTAGTCTGCTTTATACTTGCTGTATACTGTACACACGGCACACACATACTGACTGTACACTGCTCACACTGCACCCTCTGCACAATACACTGCACAACACATGGCTCTGCTATTTCTGCTTTATTTTGTATTTTGCCTTATCTGATAAATGCATCGGTATTTACCTTGCAGTTGTGGGTTTATGCCTACTTTCCTAGGCTCGCTCTCGTACCGGAGACAGAGACTCCTCTGGTCGTCCCTTTTTCGCGTCACTTTGACGGGAGATGCACCCGGAGGCCGCGAGAGACATTTAGCTTCTTTCGCCGCTTCTTCGACACCATCACCCCTGCCGAGGTATGTTTTATTTCAGAATTTATCTAAGCTTTGCCTTTCACTGCATACTTCGATAATGATAGATAACAAACTGTATGTCACTTTCAGATCACTTGGCAGCCTTGGGCTCCGTTGCCGGCGACGATTCGGGACCGATTTGCCGGTGCTGTGGAGACCTCGCATTTCCGGATCTTACTGGAGGGCCCGGTCTGTCGGGCTTGGTACCTGGGTGAGCGTTTCCTACGCCAGACCCTAGGGTTATCAGAGCAGATAATCCCGGTTCACCCTCCTGAGGATATGAGGGAGACCGAGAGGCTCACTACCGAGCAGATGGCCGATTATACTATCGGCTAGGAGGCGACCCGCTTCAGAGGCATCGACGACTACAGAGAGTACGTGCAGACGTACATTATGAGGTCTCTGAGCGGCGGCCGTCGAGCTGAGGGAGCCAGACCCGTGGCGCCAGCAGTTAGGGCAGGAGCGGGAGCTGGAGCTGGAGCATCGAGAAGGGCCCGGGTCCGTGGCAGGGGCGGAGTTCAGGGAGGACGGGGGACCGGTTGGCCTGTTCTGCCCGCTTTATTGACTTTCCGAGGGCAGGGTGGGGCAACCTATCAGATCCCCTTCGCCCCTCCGCTGGCTGATCACGAGTTTGTCGGTGTCCCCGACTTGCCTCCGGTATGTATTACTGCATTTTTGTACAGTCATTTCATTTCAGTTCATTTGATATTCCACAGAATATTGATGCATCTGATACTTTTGCAGGCTTCTTCTGAGTACACCCGGCAGTCATTGGAGATGAATGCCTCCATGATGGGAATGCTACAGCGGACCTTTGATCTCCTGGCCCTCTACAGCATTCCGGTATGTTCTTCTGCTTATGGCCTCAAATCACTCACAAGCTGATTCACGTAATCTGATGCACGGCACAACACCTGATACACTGATCTCACAGCATCTGATACACTGCATACACTGCATTCTACACTGTACTCTGCACTGATAAACTGCTCACGGCATTCATACATTGTACTCATACACTGCATTCTGCATTGATAGATTGTCCACGGCATTCACACACTGTACTCATACACTGCATTCTGCACTGATAAACTATCCATAGTATTCACACACTGTACTCATATACTGCATTCTGCACTGATAAACTGTCCATAGTATACTGATGCATTTGCCTTTTATGTACTTTTTCAGCCTCCCTTCCAGATTCCCGTGGTAGGAGGTGCTCCAGCTGGACCTTCCGTCCCCGCCCGAGGGAGAGATGAGGAGGGCAGAGTATTCCCCCGCACCAAGGCGGGGCACACTCATGTCGGGAGTAGTTCGCGGGCTCCCGTCCCTGATGATGATGATGACGAGGAGTCAGAGGCGGAGGCAGAGTCGAAGGCGGAGTCATCGGAGGATGAGACCGGAGGCAGCTAGCTCGGGCTCTGATGACGATGCTGATGATGCTCCTGGACCTTCGTCCAGGAAGAGGACTAGGACAGACCGATAGCCCTCGGAGCCGCTTGACATGGATATAGATTTTTGTTATTTTTCTTCTTTCTTGTACTTTTCCTTTTTGTTGGTAGTTAGGATACTTTGTACTGCCGCAGGCAGATTTTTGTTTCCAAAACTTGTGTATTTGAAAAGATGATGAAATGAAACAGGCTTTTTATCTGGAAAAGTGTTTACATCCGTATATCTTTACATTTTATACTTTGCATCACATCACACCATATCATACCTTAATGTAAATGAAATTGATTGGTTGTCTGAAAATTTAACACTTGCACTGTAATAATCAGATAACTAAACAGCCAACAGCAAAATAACCCAAGCAACCCACTGGCTGATTCTGGACACACAGCCCTTACTCTACTGGGGGTTAATCTGCATACAGTCCGTAACACAGCACTTGGTTCATTTTGCACATAGCAAATCCCGAACAAATAGCCCAATCTGACAAGACGGACTACGGAGGTGAAGCCAGCTGGAGTTGAAACACAATCGAATATAGAGAATGGCACAACATTCTGAGCATAAATGATTTTTGTAATTAAATAAGGGTTTTTCAAACCGGGGCATCGAGCCTACAACTGAACACAGCGAGGAGGACTCAAACAAAAAAGGTACATGACCTAAACACAACGAGACACGCTCGGAAGAGACCTAAAACAAAGGTTGAGGTAAACAAAACAAAAGACACGACATACAGACGCGTTAACGACGACGGGGGACCTCAGATCATGAGGAGCCAGTTTCTCTCGGCATTGTTTCCCACCCTTTTCTCATTTGTGACTCTCATATCACTCTGACACTCAAGCTCGGTTTTTCTCTCAAAACCCTTTTGCTCGCTTTTTCTCTCAACTTACACCTCTCTATTCTTTATTCTCTCATTTTTCGTCCCTCCCCAAGGTGATTAATAAATGAATAGGAAGTTGCGGGTTCACGCTCGATGCCGTTAGCTCACAGCTATTTCTTCTGGTGGGTGGAGTGCCCTTCCTGGCAAGTATGTTGACGATGGGGGAAAGACAGAACGCCTGACTCAACTGTGTCCCTAGTTCATCACTTTGACCATTTTTCGTTTTCAACTAAAATAGTTTTGATCAAAATGAGAGTCGGATTAGCGTACTCGTTCGATTTTTGATTTGAAAACCATGCAAGTCAGGCTATAAGCACTGAAAATTTTCCTTTTGGGGTCCAAGAAAATGGTCCAGTTTTGGAGAATGGAATAGTTTTCGAGAAAATAGTCAACCTCAGTAAAAATTTTCAAAAACTATTTTTGCAAACAGCTGATGCTCAACAAGCATGGAACTTACTCTTTGAGATGCGCAACCTCGGATCGGAGGTAATGGAAAATTGCCCCTGGCTTGAAGAACACCGCACGGCAACGGAAAGTTGCCCCTGGTTTGAATGGCGTCTTGCGACAACTCGTGGCAACGGAAAGTTGCCCCTTGTCTGGATGGTGCCGCAGCAGTCCGCAAACAGTCTTCATTGGTGGTGGTCGAACTCTTGGACACAGAGATGACGAAGACGGTCATAACAAATATATGGACACAATCACCTTGGAAGGTGTTGGCGACTGGACTTCGAGATGAAATCGAAACCATTGTATGGACCGAGACGCTATGAAAGCGTTGGGGGCTGGACTTCAGAATGAAGTTGCCTACGTATCCCAAACATGGGAATCAAGCCTTACGTAGTTCCGGTTAAGGTACACTCGGGTATTTTAACCTTCACTTTTCAGGCTCTAACTTTTGCCAAGGTGCCCAATGCGGGTTTTCGACCTTGCGAGCTTCTTTTTATTTTCCTTTGTTCATTTCTTTTTCTTTTCTTTTTCGCATTTTTTTTTTCTTTTCTTTTCCTTTCTTTTTTTGTATTTTTTGCTTTTTTGTATTTTTCTCTTGCTCTAACTTTTGCCTGGGTTGCCCTTCCGGGTTTTCGGCCCAGCGAGCCTCTCAAAGGGTAAAAGTGTAGCAAGTCCATGCCAAATGGTTTTTGAAGTTGAAGCCTCTCTGTATCTAGGAGAACGGCTGTTGCAATGATTTGTAGGAGAATCCATCATGGCTGCTCCACGAGCTTCTTCTGGTGAGATCTAATCTTTTTGATTCGGCTTTGGTGCCTCTTGCTCGAGGGTTGCTTCTGATCTGGCCATACAGACCTTGCATGACATTTGACCGTTGAACTTTCCGAACGGGTTCGAGGTTCGAAACGGACGGGTTGAATCTTGAGGCTGAGAGCGATCCCAGGCTGCACAATCTCAAGAGCGGTTCCACACAGGTCTTCACAGGGCCGTGTAAAACATTTGTTTTTGAAAGTTTTTAAGAAAACGACAAATTGCTCGCGCCGAAGATAGTGTGAAACCAATCTGGATCAAGCCAGGGTCCTTCCCAGTACTCACGCTGACAAGCATGGTTTCATTCATTAAGGGCTTAGCATGCTTCTCTTTCTCTCAAATTGATCAAAGTTTTGCAAAACCAGAGGAATTCCTTCCTCTTCGTTTTTATCACCGCAGTGTTCAAAAGGGGTTTTTTTTTTAAAACTTAGGTTAATGCAATGAGTTTGGCGCGCAGGAGAGCAGGCGAGATGTACTGTCAGCCCATTCAAATTCTCTGGCACAACTAACTCACACTGGAAGCAAGCATGAAAATGAGATAGCCACAGCTATTTCATTCAGATCTGTTGGTATAACTGGCCCCTCGGCAGAAACAGACTCAAAAAACAAAAACGGGTAATTACAAGACAAAACGGTGTTCGGGACAACAACCCCAGAATCACCTGGTATTCTATACAAAGGGCACTGACTTGCTATAACAAGACGAACCTTAAGCAAAAGACTGACTCAAGACAGAGAGACAGACTCAAAACAAAAGACTGACTCGATACCCAAGCCAGAATTTACAAAACTCGGTTTCACCAATGCTCAAAAAATGCGTGCCAGACGCCACATCCAAAACATACCGAATGCCGCCCGCAGGTGGTTCACTCTCTGATTACATACTTGCGGTATCTGTGTCCTCAAAATCCAATAACTGGGTGGTAACGAACTTGGCTGAGGTGGGCGGGAGGATAACCTCGTTGTCGATCAAATCTTGCACCTCATGACGGAGGCGGAAGCAATTATCGGTAGCATGGCCTGTCTGCTGGTGGTACGCGCAGTACTGGGCAGCATCATGCGTGGCAGGGAGATTCTTCAGGAGAGGCCGTGGCTCCAAGGGTTTAAGGTGCCCCCTCTCGGCAAGGATTTGAAGTGCCTTAGACAGAGGCATGTAGAGAGCGTGAAAGACCCTGCGTCCTCGGGACAGGTATTTTGAAGTCTGAGCGCTCTTGCTAGACGCACTGGCAAAAGGGTCGGCAGGCGCCACCTTGGCTTTCTGATCCTTCCCAGGTGCAGGGGCGGGAATAGGAGGAACTGTTCTGGCATGACGGGGCCCATCCCGATTTTTCGACTGACTTGAACTACCCTCAGGTGGAGTGGGGAAAGCATCCTCCATAGTTTTTGCCACAACTGCGGATACTCGTTGCTTGTTCATCCCCCTGGTTTTCAAAGCCTCGACTGCCCACAACAGTTGTTCAATGGGATCGGCATCTGCATTCATTTTGTCTTTTCCTCTGGCCTCAGCCTGATCGAGGGTTTGGGTTGATGTTGATATGTCATTACCATAGCTGGAGGCCATCTCCGGTTGGCTAAGTTCAATCACAATTTGCCCCAACAGCGGGGGCTCCTGGGGTATAAAACTCCCGGCATATGGTGCGGCTGGAGGTGAAGCTGACATTCCATAGACGAGATCCGCCACAGACCTCTGGAGATCACCTATCATCCCCATTAGTTCAAATGTAGTAGGCTCGCGAGCCTGATATAGCTGGGGGGCCCAAACCGGGTGCACAACAGGCGACCTGGGTGGATGTGACATATCAATGTTGGTCTCACTTTGCAGAGTGATCCCTTGATCTAACGCAACTGTCATAACCACGATCTCTTCTGAATTCTGCGTCGTCATAAGTCCTGCCTCAATCAAAGGGGAACACTAGCTATTCCGTACCAATTCTCTGGATACTCTGAACCCTGAAAGGAAAGACAAACAGCATTTCAGCCCACACAGATCAACCACAGGTGTAGCCGAACAACTGTACTCTATTGCTGATCACTGTTCCCCAGAAATCACTGTCCCCAAAAATTGAGCCTGATACCCGCAGATAACTGATTTCTCAACAACACTGATACTGGTGCTCTCAGGTCCGATACTCAAACTTGCAAACTGATATGTACTTTCCTGTAGAGATACATTCTAAAAGCACATAGCAAGTAGAGAGAGCCAAAACACCCCTATGTTGGGGTAGGGTTTCCCTGTCCTATTTTGTCAGGAGCTAGGGTTTCACTACACAGGCAGCGATTTTCAAACAACCTAACATCGGGTAAGCAACCTGTCCTAGCTTGGAATGGTCACTATGGATTTCGATATGCACTAGGTCGAATGGTCAAAAAGGGTGCCCCGGTAAAATCGGGGTTTGTGTTCCCATACTGTCAGAGTCCATAACCGGTCAGCCTTATGGTCATGCCTTGACAAGACAAGCCTCCGGCAAACCGTTCAGGAATGGCAGATGGCAAACACTGTGTTCCTAGGCGCACCAATGCACATGCAATGCAAAGAAACACATAAATGGAATCAAAATAGGATATCACGAGTTCGAGTCAAGCTCTCTAAGTCCCCAGCAGAGTCGCCAGAAACTGTAGACGCGCCTGTGGGCCTCATGCTACAGTTCGGACTCAATTTGTGTCACGGTTCTTAATCTGAACCAAAGAGTCCAAATCCGGCAAATCGTTTTGAGAAACAGATTTTTGAAAAGAAGCGCCAAACATGGACTGCTTTGCCAGATACAGAGTCGCCACCTAAATATTTTTTAATGGGGAAATTTAGGAAACCCTGACTCGGTGCCGAAGGCCACGTGTCCGTCATTGCCAAAGTTGCCTCGCCTCGGGAGCTTGGGTACGATTGGGGAAGGTCAGCTATGAGCACCCCCTCTCGCCCGATCCGAAGATCGGCCTCTACTAACCATGATATCTAGTTTTGAAAACTTTATGTGTTCTTATTCCATTTATTAGCCTAGAATTACTATGTTATGCGCACAGCACACAAGTATAGACTAAATCGCCTAATTTGGAAATAAGCATTGCCTATCCGTTTGTCTTGAAAAACATTTTGGGAATTTGCTACTCGCAAGTAGGCTAAAACACGGATTTCAATGAGCTATTCCAACTCAGGCAATCCAACCTCCACCCACAAGCATTCAAACAGTTTATCACATAAACATCTAGCCACATGGTAAGCATGCCGTCATGATAGCATTTACGCGCATGCGATATGCTAAAGCATAAATACTTACAATGTACTCCGTGCCAAAATAATAAACTAGTTAGCAAACATGCGTGATCCTAGTTCATGTCAGATTGCCTAATGTAACACATACAGAATGCAATTTGGAATAGGCTCGGCTAACCTAAGCATGGCATGTGAAATGCAGCCAATTGATGCACATATTCAATTTGGAATTGAAGTACAAATACAGTTAGCATGATGTACCGAGCCCGGTGCATGCAAGACAAATGAATGAATGCACGCATGCATTGCATGAGGTATGCTAATTTAAACGTGCCCTAATACTAACCATCAAAGCGGGTAAATAAAAGGGAAGAAAGAAGTGGGGATTGGAAGACATACACACCACTCACACACGCTTATTACAGATTTGCCCTCGCCCGGAGGGACCAAATAAATAATACAAATTAATTAACTACGCAAGCTAATTAAACATTACAAATTGCCTAATCAGTCAACAAACTAATTTAAACTAGGAAAAGCAGTAAACCGCCTCGGGAGGAGAGCCAGATGCAGCACATGCTCGGGTCCTGCTCGGAAGTGCACGGCCATGCATAGTCTGCCTTTGTTTTCCCTGCTCTGCCTCTCCGAAGATTGCCAAAGTCTCAAGGATGCCTCTCTAGATATTGGAAATCACCATCGGCTGAGTAGAATTACCACCGGCAGTGAATTGTGGTCGCCGGCACAAAATGAATCCATCGGCTGGTGATTTACTGCTGATCGGCAATGTATACTGCCGGTCGGCAAAGAATGCCTGCAGAACCTGCAACTCACAGCAGCAGAGGACAGAACTTGCATGGCAATACAATTCAAGCAATGTATGCACCAATCATGTCCCCTATCATGTTTGTGACTCAAAAGGGCATGTGTCTCGATTCTCGGACCGCCAATCACGTATTTCCATGCATGATGGCCCAAAGAATCAAGTGTACAACTTTCATGTCAAATGAAATTCAAACCAAACAAACGAACCAAGGCCCAATTCCTATCACCAAGTCAAGGAACAAGGCATGCATGCAAGATGCAATGCAACCTGGGCATGCAAGCTAAGGATGCAACATGGCATGGCAAGACACTTATGCAAGCATACAAGCAAACATGAGGCAATGCAAACTGATGAAAAGGTGGACTTATACATGATTTAGGCAACTCTAAATAGGCCTGAAACAGTGGCCAAAAACCAAGGAATTGAGATCAAACATACATACACACATGCGAGTAAGTTGGACCAACACTTAGGCATTAAATAAGCAACTCTAAGGCACACTTGAAAAGGGATATCATGGACAATTAGCATGCAACATAAGCTCTGAAAATCATGTTAAAACATGGTGCCAAACCAAGCAACAAGTCAAGCTAAACATGCAACAATGGTCCAAACATTCAAGGCTCACCAAAGAGGCTATGGACTACACTTAGTACAACCACACATGGCAGGACTTAGGCAACCAAAACAGAGTTTTAACACATGAAACTAAGCCCAAAAGACCAACTAGACAGCATCTAGATGGTTTGAATTTAAAGGCATGCAAAAAATGCTAAAACATGGAGCATGCAAGGCAAGCTTCCAAAGCTTCAAAGAGGCATCCAAGGTAAACATATGAGCATGCCAAAGGGACTGAAATGACATGTAGGGTGGTTCCAAACCACCGAAATGATGCAAGCAACATATGCTACACATTCACATACTTGAAGCATACAAGCTCGAATACAAAGGAGCTATACTACGCATGCCAAGATCAACCCAAACAACTATGGACAGACCTAAAACATGGCAAAATGAGCACAAAAACTTCATAAGACCAAGCCTAAAACATGCTAGAATAAGGGTTTACAACCTAAGGCAAGTTAAGGCCTAAACAAGGCATTACATGGTAGGTATGCTAAGTATGCATGGTGTACCAAAACCAACAAAAAACAGAGGTATATTATGACATATTAAGCATAAAAAACAGCCAAGGCATGGTCAACATGAAGCTTAGCTAGATGCTCCCTCAAGAGGCCAAAAATGGTCCTTTTCAAGGACAACAAGGAGAGGGGGTGGCCCTCTCCTCCCTAGGACCTCAAGGCACCATCCTCACCTCTGAAATCCCTCGAGATTTCAGTGGTGAGGAGGCCCAAACACCAAGGTCCCAAAGCTCACTCAAAATAGCACAAAATGGGGCCTCTCAAGGCCTAAGAGGGGTCAAACACCTCCAAACCACAAAACACTTTAAACAAACTATTTAGAGGGCCTAAAAACAGAAATTTTTTATGTTATACACTAAGCACAAAAATAGTTCAAAGATGGGTAAAAATACAATGCAAAAATGGGGAATATAAAGGTAAGTTTCTTACCCTTAAAGACCCTCTTCAACAATGGTGCTCCAATAGCCCTCTTTGGCTTGAATCCAGCTCCAAAACACCAAAACCAGCCTCTTAGAACCTCAGTAGCTAGGAGAAGGTGAAACACTATGTGTTTGTGTGCAATAGTAAGACACAAACACAATTAAACACACACAAAGGTAAAAAGAGAGAGGTATAGAGATAGAATGTGTATGGATTCTAACCCTAGAACTCAAAACCCTAATATGGCTGTCTAAATTCTCTAAAGTGTCTAACCCTAAGCAAGGGAGAGAAGGGCTCCTCTTATAGAGCTTCTTGTCTTGTAAAGCTTACAAGACAAGCTTCTAAAGAGGGAGATCCCTTCATACACGTGTATGGAGGGGAGCCAAATGCAAGACAGCTGTGATAAAATATCTGCAAAAGCAGATGCACAGTAGTCGACCGGCCAAAGATACCATTTTGGCAAAAGGGAGTGCCGACCGGCAATAAATAGTGCCGACCGGCAATATACATTGCCGGTGGCAGCAAAAACCAGCCGATGGCCTCTGGCCATGGCCGGTGGTGTGTGGGGATGCCTCACAAGGCATTCCCCGCCCCTCCAAGGTAAAATGCAAGTGTTTGGTGCAAAACCAGACACTGAACAGTCAAGTTCGGAGATCCTGAGGCAAGGCGCGTAGCTCAGACCTCCGGGAACTCCAAACGAACACAAACATGGATGATCACCGGGTGTTCAAACGGTGACGTCCAAGTCTTGAGGACAGTCAAAAATGGGGTGTCTACACCTATGTTTGTACTCTGTTGCAGTGTGGTGATTCAGCACACCAGTGGCCGACAGTGGCTCACTGATGGTCGGCAGTGTTTCGTCCTTGGCCGGCATGGCACATTTTTGGCCGGCAGGGGGCCGACAGCAAGCATTCATGGCCGGCAGGCCACTGGTGCAATCCTCAGCATTGGTTTGGTAAGGTGGAGCAAAAGGTTCTGGAGTGTAGTCAACCCTGTAAACAAAGCCTCTCAAGAGAAAACCGGAAGGCTTTTCGAGGCGAGAACCGAGCGCATGCATCTTCTACTTCCCGAAGCAGAGTAGTAACAGCATAGTTTAATATGTTAATTACATAGTTAATTTGCATTGATTGTTGTAATAATTAAGTAGCTTAGCTCAGCTATTTTTTTATTCATTTGATTTGTAATAATTAGTCTAATTAGTTTAATTAGATTAGTGTTATTAGCTTAGCTTAGCTTAGCTTAAATTAGCTTAGCTTATTCATTCGAACCGTCCTTCGTGAAGGCAAAATGTTATAATAAGTGTGCGTGTGTATGTGCATGTCTTCCAACCCCACATCTTTCTCCCTTTTATTTAACCGCTTTCGATGGTTAGTTTAGGGACATTTTCATTTAGCATACCTTATACTTGCATGTTTGCATCATTCATTTGTATTGCATGCACCAAGGCTCGGCGCATGATTCAAACTGCATCATATTTCAATACTTCTTTGAATACGTGTATCAATTGTTGCATTCATATGCCATCTTAGTAGCCGAGCCTATTAATTTCATGTTGCATGTGTTGCATTAGACATCTTAACATAGTTAGGATCATGTATTATTTCTAACTAGTTTTTGTTTTGGCTTGGAGTACTCGGGGAGTTTTATGCTTTAGCTTACTTGCATGAGTGTGAGTGATGCCATGATAGCATGCTTGCCATGAGGCTATTTCCTTAAATGATTAACTGTATGAATGCCTCTGGATAAAGGCTTGATTGCTGGAATTGGAATAATTCAATGATTGTGAGTTTTAAGCCCACTTTGCGAAGTGGCAAATCATGTTTTAAGCCCACCTGAGGGTGGCAAATTTGCATTTCTAAGCCCACTTGAGGGTGGCAAATTCAAACCATTTTCAAAAACAAACATGAGTTGAATTCGTTCCAATTCTTGCGACATAGTCTATACTTGTATGTATTCGTCACATAGTAAAGTTAGCTAATAATCGGAATAAGAACAGATGTGCTTATAAAACAACATATCATGCTTAGTGGAGGCCGATCCTTTGATCGGGCGAGCGGAGGTGCTCATTTTAGGATCTTTCCCTCTCGTACCCAAGTTCTCGAGCCGAGGCAACTTTGTTGATGACGGACACGTGGCCTTTGGCACGAGTTAGGGTTTCTTAAATTTTTCCAAAATAAAATATTTAGGTGGCGACTCTGTAATCTGGCAAAGCAGTCCAGTTTTGGCATTGTTTGATTCAAAATTTGATTTTCCAAAATGATTTGTAGGATTGGACTCTTTGGTGTTTATCAGTTTCACATTGCACTTTGTGAAATTAAATTCAAAACCATGATAGGAGTCCGAACTGTAGGACCAATTTGAGCTCTCCAAAAAGAGGCCCGAAAAAGTTGAGCCCATACCTTTCTTAATCTGGGGAATCGACATCATTGGGGAAGTCACACCGAAAGGGTCGAATAGGCATGAATACATTCTGGTGGCAATTTATTACTTCACAAAGTGGGTGAAAGCTTAGTCCTACGCAGTGTTAAAAGTAGTGCATGTGGCTAAGTTCATCCAAAACAATATCATTTGCCTTTATGGAGTCCCAAATGAGATCATCTCAGATAATGGCTCCTATTTCAAGAAAGAAGTGATAGACTTGTTGGAGAAATACAATGTGGCTTTCCATAAGTCATCTATATACCAGACGAAGCTGTTGAGGCCGCTAACAAGAACATTAAGCATATTTTGCAGAAAATGGTTGAGACTTACAAAGATTGGCCAGACAAATTGCCATTCGCACTCTGGGGCTATATAACTTCAATCCGGACGTCTACAAGGGCAACTCCTTATTCTCTTGTCTATGGGATGGAAGTTGTTCTGCCAATCAAAATAGAAGTCCCGTTGCTGCTAGTTATGGCTGAGTGTCAAAGAGTAGAGGCAGACTGGCAACAAAGCAAGTTCGAAGAACTGATGCTGTTTGATGAGAGAAGATTGAAAGCATTGTACCATGTTCAGGGTTATCAACGTAGGATTGCCAGGGTTTTTAACAAGAAAGTTAAGTCTTGGAATCTTAAAGAAGGGTATTTGGTGCTGAAAGACAACCGAGCTCCCATCCATGACCCTAGGGGCAAGTTCAAATCCAATTGGATTGGTCCTTACATCATCAAAACTATCTGGTTGGGTAGAGTTGTTGTCCTCATGGACTTGGATGGCCTAGAATTTTCCCAACCGATCAACATGGACAAGTTAAAGAAATACTATCCTTGAAGGCTCGCTAGGCTGAAAACCCAGAAGGGCAACCTAGGCAAAAATAAGAGCACAAAAATTAGAAATAAAGAAAAACTGAGCTCGCAAGGTTGAAAACCCTAAAAGGCAGCCTTGGCAAAAGTTAGAGCGCAAAGGGAAAGAGTTAATACTCGAGTGAACCCGAACCAAACTACGTAAGGCATGATTTCTATCTTCGGGATATGTAGGCAACTTCATCTTGAAGTCCGGCCGTAAATACCTCCAAATCAACTGTCCTGTCCATGAGTTTGATCAAGTCATCTTTTCCTGTTCTCTGCCTGAGGGTTCGGTTGTGATCTTTACTCTAAGAGAAGAGCTAGTTACAATGTTGAACAGTGTTATTCAGTCAAGGGGCAATTTGTGATCTTCGAATTCGGGGTTGTACATCTCGAGGATAGATTTTGTGTGTGTCAAGTGGTGATCCTTTTCGAACATGGCTTTGAAAAGTTTTGATAAAAGTTAATTTTTGTTCAAATTTTACCTTTTACAACTTAGACCATTTTTGGAGCAAAAGGAAAATTTTCAGTAATCACAACTTTAATTTTATTGATTTCAAAACAAAGTTCTCCAACTCTCGATACAAATCAAAGTTGTTTTTATTAAATTCATAAAAATTGAAAAGTAAGATCAAAGCAATAAACTAGGGGTATAGATGAGTCAGGTGCCCCTGCGTCCCCCGCTTGTGCTTGTGAAAGCTTCTAATGCCAAAGTGGGCTCGGTTTGTGCCTCATCTTCGAACCAAGTCAGGCACTCGCCAGAAAGGGCGCCGCTGAAACTAGGGGCAGGAGCCAGAAGCTCTCTTGTCCTCCAAGCAGTAAGGTACCTAGCCAAATGTGAACCTCAGATGAGAAATGAAACCGGGTACTCTACCTTCTCCTCTGGGCAAGTTTGATCATGTCCAAACTGACGCTTGAATCGGAACGAAAAGTAGAATACATAGTGTGTTAGGCCGATTAACTGAAGGCTAGGTTTTTTTTTTTTTTTTGATCGGAACTGAAGGCTAGGTTGCTGAGTCATGTTATAGCTCATTTCGGTCGGATTAAGCCAGGAGCAACGCCAAGCAATGTCAGCAGCAAACCTGTTGCACATCCAGTGGCACCACCATCTCTCATTTAGGAAATCCACTAGCTGTTGGTAGAAAAAGTATGCTCGAGCTGAGTATGCAGGGCAAGAGTCCACTACCTTTAGTTTGTCCATAAGCCACATATGGGAAGGGACGAAAGAAAAGAGAGATGTACGTTGAAAGAAAAGTGAGAAAAGGGCTTTGAGAGAAAAATAGAGCATGAGTGTTGAGAGATGTGAGAAACACAAATTAGAAAGGGTGGGAAACATTACCTAAAGGAGTAGTGGACTCCCTGTGAATTTCGTGGTCTTTCGCCGATGGAAGGTGTCTAGGCCTATCAAAGTCTCAGCCAGCACCAAGCCAATGCAACTCTTGCCCTCTTTCAGGCCTTGCGCCACTTCGACTAGTCGAATGCTAGACCCTTCGAAACTAGGGGCAAGAAGGAAATGAGCCAGCATACATAAGCAAATGGTGTGTTGCCTTAAACCCCGCCAAAGAAGATTACCTTGGTCACCAACATTAGAAAATCGATGAATCAGACTAGGAATATCCAGCTCTCCATTATGGACCAAGGATCGAGCCTCGTGAAAAGTGAGCTCACACATCCGTCCCAAAGCTTGGATGTGGCCGAAACAAGGCTGAGGTATGATTTCCTCATTGCACCGGGATTCCATTAACTCCTGAAATTTATCAATTGTCAGACATATCTCTTGTCCCCTGAAGCTAAAAACGTATGTAATCAGGTTCCAACATCTAGCCGTGGCATGAAGGAACAGAAAACAAAGCAGAGAACGGCTCAGCAGGAAAAGTGCATTTATGCCGAAACCCCAGAAATTCATCTTTGCCGAGCCGTCTAAAGTCGTAATCCAATTTGAGAGTTTTTCGACGAAAAATGGCTCCATTTGTGAAGAATTTGCAGCTGAAATGAAGAAATCACGAAGCTCAACCTTTTGTAGAAGATAAGGTAGTAAGTGGAAGCCAGCTGTCAATAATCTTGAGGTTCTTCACATTGGTGGCTAGAAGGCCACTACTGTGGCCAGCAGGCCACTTTTATGTTCGGCAGGCCACTGTTGGTTGCCGGCAAATTCCATCCATGGCCGGTAGATGGCCGGCTAGTTCTTTATGTATCCGACAGCTTTCTTATCTGTCCTGTTGTCCACCTATGTGCTGAAAAGTAGGGGTAGCTTGTGTTTTGTCATGTCTTTTGTGTTTTCAATGGTCTTGCTTTGAGTCCTTTTGTTTTGTTTTTTTTTAACAAGCTTGTCATGTTGTATTTGAGTTGTTTTGTTTATCGAGTTGTTGCTACTTTGTTAATCGAGTTGTATATCCCATTTTGTATTTTATTTGTTGGTTGGTTCGTTACCTGATTAAGCGTCTTGTTTGAATCAAGCACTCTTGGCCATTTCAATTCCCTATCCATTTCATGCATATATGGTGCTCCTGATGCAAAAAAAAAAATGGCAACACATTTTTCATAAAACTGCCAGTTTTATTTCGATCATGGCTTTTTACAAAAGATGAGTACAAAGTTTTAAAGCAAAATAGAACTTCCTAAAGTTATACATGTGATAATGCTACTAACAAAAAGAAACTAAGCAAAGTACAAATAAATCAGTGCTAGTCGCCTCATACACTAAAGGCCCTCTTCGTCCTCTTCCTCGGAGGAGAAGACTACCACTGTCGCTATTAGCACCGCTGTCTAACTCAGATGCCGAACCGGAATCGGAATCATCACCGCTCTCTCCTCTGGAGCCTAACTCAATATCACCTCCACTTTCAGATCTCGAGCCACCGTCATCTCCACTCTCGGAGGACTCAAACTGCGAAATCACCGCCTCCTCGGAGCCATTGGTCACAGCATCATTATCACTCAACACTGGCTCCGGAAGGCTCCTCCAGTCTCGGCCACGATGCTCCTCTTGGCTGCATGCTGGGGCCCGTCTCTCTCTCCTCTCTACTGCTGGAGGTGGTGGTGATGATGCAGGCGTAGTCGTTGTCGCTAGTGTTCTTAGTATGCCTGGAACTTGAAAAGATACAGTATTGATGCATCAGATACAAAGTATAGTTGCAGATGCAGTATAATGAAAATGGAAGAATGTAATGAGCAAGATACAGTGTAACATATCAGTATGATGTGACAAGCGACAGAATGTATACCGTGGTATGACTATCAATGCTTCAGTGAGAATGGTGTGTACAACAGTGTGGAAAATACTAAAATGTGGGCATAGAATAGGGAAAATTACCTTAATACCGTACAGACTGAGCAGCGCCTCTCTCCGCTGCACCATGTCCATCAGGGAGGCAATCAGCTCAAGAGCCCTCCCCGTGTGCTCTGTAGAGGGCTGCAAATGTATTTGGGTGATCAGTATCTGCAATGAACATATCTGAAATGAAATGTAGAATGCAAAGGTAAAGAATGGTCCATACCTGAGTCGAGCCTCGAACCCCAACAAGTACATGCCTGGCCGCTGCGGGCTCAATCAGGACTTGGTAGGGATCCCCGGTATGCCGCCAGCATGTCAACTCGGTCGGAAGCTCTGGCCAACCGATGACCTGCCCTGTGGGAAGGGCCCCTCCAATCCTAGTCCTTGTCGTCCAAGTCTTACCTGCTGTAGGGGCACCTGCTACTCTTCCTGCATGAGTGCAAACACCTGTCAAGGGAGGCATGAGGTATGTCTGGATGAATGTCGAATAATTCCCCTCCCTGCAGAAGTAGTTGGCATTCAAGCCCTCCGTGAACTGGATCATCTCCTAGAATGAGAGGCTCTCCGTGGCCCTCATAGATACTGGAGGAGACATGGGCACTACTGGCTCAGGCAAACCCATGGTCTGGAACATGAACCGCTCGTCTAGAAACTGGGCCCTCTAGCAGAAGCCAAAAACGGGAAGCCCCCCAAATATCGGCATACTGGTCCCTGACTCCAACTGGCATCATTGCCCAAGGCTGCCAAGCGATCTGCAAACAAAGGATATACAGATGGTTAGTCATCGTCAGTTGTTGATAAAGCAAAAATAACTGAGTTTGGGTTACCTCCCCCGCAGTTGTTGTATCGAAGTACCGGCGGAAGAATGAGAAGGTCTTCCGGGTCCTCCGTAGGCATCTGTCGTCGTATCGATGAGAGTATGGCACAACAGGGGGCATTTTCATCTTTGGCTTCGAAACAAGGGTCGGGAAATATGCATATACCCAAAGCTGCAAGGAAAAGGCAACAGTGAGTATACAGTGTATAGCTATAGAGAATGCAAAATGTGTGTATAGTGTACAGAAAGTACAAATACAAATGAAGAAGGTAGAATGTGTAGCACAGTGTACAGGAGTACAGATATAAAGGATGCAGAATGTGCGATGCAGAAAGCGCAGTGTATAGATGTAAACAATGCAGTATACAGTGTACAAAAAGTGTAAAGCAGAAAGCACATAAATGGAAGATAAAAATGTAAAGCAGAGATGTGAAGCATACCTCCCAAGCTCTCCAATAGCCTCCGACCTTGTCTCTCCTTCTGCGGGATGTCGAGCTCATGTAGCCATATAGTGTAACGAGGCCAGCTCCTCCCTAATCATAGAGCCGGACCTGAGGTAAGTTCACCAGGGCACTTAGGAAATACAGCCCTACGATGTTCCACCTATTCGCAAACAAGGTACTGAAGAGGAACATCAAAAAGCCCTGAGCATAATGCTCGATCTTCTCTAGGGTCTCTGGCTCTCTCCCTCGGAAGTGCTCTGCGAACCAGCTATATCGTACCATCCCTGGTTGGAAGAGAGGTGGGTGTGCTCCTAGTAGGTGTAGCCAGGAGGCCTTCCACTCACCCATGTCCATATCGTAAGGGATCAGATTATCCCCTACTTCTACGCCCGTGAGCTTGGCGAAGTCATAGGGAGTCATCGTCATCTCCCCGGTCGTGGAGAAGCGAAAGGAGTTGGTGGTATCCCACCACCACTCCACTAATGCACCAAAAAGTGGTCGACTCGCAATATGGCACGATGGCCTAGTGCAAAATAAGCCGAAGCCGGCCTCATCAATAATGTAGCGAACACCAGCAGGGGGCCCCATATACCAGTCCCTCGTGGACATGGCTCCATAGCCCCTAATAGAGCGAGAGTCCTCCTATTATCAGAACAGTGATATACAATGATATGAGAACATGCAGATGAAAAGGCAGTGTAAGAAATACAGTGCAAGAGTGTGATTAAGGCAAGAAATGCAGTATAAGCATTATAGTTAAAGCAAGGAACACAGCTAAAGCAAGAAATGCAATGTACGGTGAAGAAAACGTGAGAATACAGTGTATACCTCGGTGGCGCCGTAAGATAAATGGGAGTCCAGCTCTCGTAGTAAGAGGTCCTCTGGTATGCGTCGTGCAAACTCTCTGAAGTGTCTGATACCCCCGAGTGGTAGCACATGTGTCTGAGGATGGTATGTCACCAGATCAAAGGGGCGTACTCCCATCGGTAATATCTCAAGCTCAGGCTTGGCCTCCATCTCTACCGGAGGTGGAATCTCAAACGGAGCTCTGTCATGGGGTAGATCATCCGCCATCTAGAAAGAAGATGTGAAAGTGGTGAAAAATGAAGAAAAACAAAGGAAAAAGGGCAAACTTGGAAAAAGTCAAACCCTAGGGAGAAAAAGTGGAAGAAAAAGTCAAAGCCCGAAAAAAAGCACCAAACCCGAGAGAAACTCGAGGGGAACAAGTCTCAAGTGGTGAAACTCCAAGAAAAAACACCGAAATCAAATTTCAATCGGTTCAAAACGAAGTAAACAAAGAGGGTTTAGCGAATAAACTTCGTGTGACGTGTTGAAAAATGCGTAGAAAGCGCGGATCTAGAAAGAAAGAGCACCTGAAGAGAGAGAGAGGGAACAATTTCGGTCTTAGGGTTGTGAAGAAATAAAACCCCAAGCCTTATACTTAAAGACCCATGGATGAAAAGACCAAAATACTCGAATCTGCCACGGGTGGCCAATAGACCACATTGGTGGCTAGCAATAGTTATTGAAGGCTGACAGGTGGCCAGCGGCCTCTTCCAATGGCCGGCAGGTGGCTCATTGCTTTCCTCTGAGTCCTAATGCTGTTTTGTGTCCTTGGTTTCCAAGAATTGAAGGGATTGTTCACTGTTGGGTTCAAATTGTCTCTACGGCAGCTTGAAACTGTGTTTTCGGTGCGCGATGTTCATCACATGTCAACGTGAACGAGATATATCCTTTAAACATATGGCAACTCTTCCAAGAGGCAAATTAGAAGTTGTTACTAAGTTTTTTGTCAAGTTATGCATTCGTACCTGCACTTCTCTATTGTTGCATGGAACATGCATTTCACTTTGTGGCACGGAATGTGTATTTCATATATTTTGTTGCTTAAGATATGCATTTCACGCATATTTCATGCACGTTTTGCATCCATTATGAAGCATGCATAGAATATACTTCCGCTGTTGTATCATGCATGGAATATGCTTCAATTTGTTTCTCGCATGGAACATGCCATTATCACACTGTATCACACTTGTGATACAGTATCCTTACTGTGTCACACTTGTTAAGTTTCTTTCTTACACATGCACGATATTGAATGTACGGTTCATTCGAGAAAATGCACGATATTGTATGTATGGTTCATTCAGAGGAGTTCCAAGTAAAATCATTCGTGCCATATTTGAATCATATCCTTTTTCCACTCAGTTAAAAACATTCGAGTGCAGCCAGTGTTCACACCACCTTTCCTCCTCTCACGTGCAACGTGTTAGGATTCAACTCAGTTAAAAACATTCAAGTGCGCCCGATGTTCACACCACCTTTCCTCCTCTCGCATGCTGCTAGGATTCAACTAGGTTAAAAACATTCGGGTGCCCTTAATGTTTACACCATTTTTCCTCATGTCGCGTGCTGCGCATTAGGATTCAACTCGGTTAAAAACATTTGGGTGCACCCAGTGTTCACACCATCCCTTCCTTCTCTCGCGTGCAACGCGTTAGGATTACAAATCGGTTAAAAACATTCAGGTGCGCCTGGTGCTCACACCACCCCTTCCTCCTCTCGCGTGCAACGTATTTGGATTGCAAATCGATTAAAAATATTAGGGTGCACCCGATGTTCACACCATCCCTTCCTCCTCTCGCATGCGATGCATTAGGATTGCAAATCGGTTAAAAACATTCGGTTGCGCCCGGTGTTCACACCACCCCTTCTTCCTCTCACATACGACATGTTGGGATTGCAAATCGATTAAAAACATTCAGGTGCGCCCGGTGTTCACACCACTCCTTCCTCCTCTCGCGTGCAATGCGTTAGGATTACAAATCGGTTAAAAACATTTGGGTGTGCCCGTTGTTCACACCACCCCTTCCTCCTCTCGCGTACGACGCGTTAGGATTGCAAATTGGTTAAAAACATTCGGGTGTGTCTAGTGTTCACACCACCCTTTCCCCCTCATGCGTGCAACGCGTTACGATCTTGGTTGAAACCTCAAGTGCGCCCAATGGTTACGTCGCCCTTCGCCTTTCATGTGCGATGCGTAGTTAAGCTTACATAATTTTCTTATATCATTTCTGCATGAAATGTGGTTTGGCTTGTGATTCCCATGCGTGGCGTGCTTATTTACTTACTTCTTTTCATGTCTGAGATTGTCGTACCTTGTTTCGGTTTGTTTAAATGTGGCATTTTCATTGTATTGCATTTGCATTCAAATGTTTCATTGCACAGCCTCATTGCATGATCATAAGTTATGTTCTTGCATTTTGAATATTGTTTGCATTTCGCCCTAGAACTACGCTGGTTTGATTCCTTGCAAAGGGATACGTAGGTAGCCTGAGGGTGCAACCATTTGTTTTCTGTCTTGTTTGTTTGTCTAAGTCTTTCGGCCTTGTCAAAATGGGTCATATCTGGGCTTTGACATTCACTCATGTCATTTCATGACTTCTGAGTTCTGTCAAAGAGGGGCAACTGTAAACATCCCATTTTTTGCCGTCCTCAAGACTTGAACTTCATCGCTTGTGCACTCGATGATTGTGACTATTTGTGCTCGTTTTAGTGCCTAAAGTCCTCGGCGAAATGCCCTGTCTTTGAGCCTTCAAACCCCATCCATTTTGTGCCCTATTGTGGACCAAAACCTTTAAGCCTACAAACCTTGGTGGCTGCCGGCCACCAGTGCCCTTTTTGCAGATATTTTGTTGACAGCTATTCCAGCTGTTGGCACAATGGGCTTCATCTCCCTACACGTGTAGAGAGGGATTTAGCTCAGCCAAATGCCTGTTTTTCTATATATATGGGGTCTTCTCCCCCATTTTTGAGGGTTAGAAAATTTGGAACAAAAATCTCTCTCTCTCTCTACATTTCTCTCTCTCTCTCTTGCAAATTTGTGCATACTTGCCTACTTACACTACTTTTTTGCATACGTCTCATTAACCAAAGTTGATCATCTTTGAGCTGAGGTTCCTTGAAGCCTTCTTGGAGCTCTTGAATGTGGTTTTGGCTTGAATTAGTGCCTCGAATTGTTCTTTGCTTCAAGAGCCATCATGTAATAAAATTGCTTGATTGATGGTTTGAGGACCAAGTGTATCACTCCTTTGAGATGTTTTGATGATAAGGAGGGATACACAGTGCAAACAACCTGTGAGAATACTCTCTCTTTGCCCTGTTTGCTCTCTGTTGCAGCAAAAAAATATGAGTCATCAATGGCTGACCGGCCACTGTTACTGGCCGGCAGGCCATCAGTGTTGAATGGCAACCCCTCAGTGGTGGCTAGCCGGCCACCAATGAATTTTGAGTAGTGTGCTTGTCAATCATGGCAAAGTTGATCTGGAGAAGGAAAATAGTTCAAGGGTTGTGCAAACAGAGGCTTTCAAGAGCAAACAACGGATGTTCTTTGGTGAAAACCAAGCATGCATGGGCCCCTCTCGCTTCCCGAGACTAGTTAACTAGTTAATTAGTTTAATTAGCAATAGATCATTTATTTGTTGTAATTGATTAGTTGTAACTAATTAGTTTGTGTTGTAATTAATTAGTTGTAACTAATTAGTTTACTTATTTAATTAGTTTAGATTAATTAAGTTAGTTCATGTTGTAATATTTAATTAGCTTAGCCTAGTTAAATTCTTAGCTTAGTTTAGCTATTTATTTGGTTTGTAATAATTAGCTTAATTAGCCTAACTTAGTTGCTAGTTAGCTTCTATTCATTCAGACTTTCCTTCGTGAGAGCATGTTGTAATAATGTGCATGTCTTCCAACCCCACGTCTTTCTCCCTTTTATTTAACTGCTTTTGATGGTTAGATTAAGGATGTGTTTCAATTAGCATACCTTATGCTTGCATCCATTCATTTTGTATTGCATGCACTAAGGCTCGGTGTATCATTCAAACTGCATTGTCATTTCAATACTTCGTTGAACACGTGCTTAGGCTGCATGTCTTGAATTAATTCATATGCCACATTAGTAACCGAGCCTAATAATTGCATATCACATGTGTTGTATTAGCCATCTTGTATAGTTAGGAATCATGCATTTTTTCTAACCCTTTTGTTTTATCTTAGCTTGGAGTACTTGGTGAGTTTTTAACGCTTTAGCATACTTGCATGAGTGTGAGTGATTGCAATGACTAGCATGCTTGCCATGAGGCTAAGTGCTTGCTTGTTGAATTGTTTGAATGCCTGTGGATGAAGGCTTGTTGTTTGAATTGGAACGATTCAATGTATGTACGGTTAAGCCCACGTTATTGTGTGGCAAATTTGCAAACTTTAAGCCCACTTGAGGTGGCAAAATCAAATCCTTTTCGAAAAACAAGCATGAAATTGAGTTGTTCCAATTTGAGCAAACTAGTCTATACTTGTATGCGCGCATCACATAGTAATGCTAGCCTAATAATTGGAACAAGAGCATATAATATTGATAAAAATCATATCATGATTAGTAGAGGCCAATCTTTGATCGAGCTAGCGAGGGTGCTCAATTTATGACCTTTCCCCTCTTGTACCTAAGTTCCTGAGCTAAGGTAACTTTGGTGGTGACAGACACATGGCCTTTGGCACGAGTCATGGGTTCCCCAAATTTCTCCAAAATAAAATATTTAGGTGGCGACTCTGTATCTGGCAAAGCAGTCCATTTTTGGATTTTGATTCAAAATCAATTTTTCAAATGATTTGTCGGATTTGGACTCTTTGGTGTTTATCGATTCCACATTACACTTGTGAGATTAGATTTAGAACCGCGGGAGTCCGAACTGTAGGGCTTTCTTTCGAGTTTCCGAAATGGGGGGCAAAAAAGGCAAGCTACACCCTTGTATTTAGCTATAAGATTGTTTTGTATCCTTTGTGTAAGACTTGTGAATTCCTTATATTGATCATTTGTTTTGCTGTAAGTGGTGAGAATTTGTGCTGTTGGTAAGTTGATTTAATATTATTGTTGGGTTTAATTTGGGTGCATTTGGCATTGAGTGGTTAGTGGTGGTCATAATTAAGAAGTATTTAGTTTTGCTTGATAGAGGATGATTCCTTATTTTAATTTTATTTCATCATGGTTATGGTGATGTTATCTTAGGAGAAGTTATTCGACGGACCCCTCGCTATTTTGTTAGTCTTGAAAATTGCTTTGGAATAACTGTTGTTGTCATAAAAAATTTCTTAGAGTGAATGAGTGGTATTATAACTCGTGGTCGTGTCTTTTAGATTTTGGGTAGAAGTGAGTTGACTAGTGACTTCGAAGAAGATTTCAAAATAACTACAACTATGAGTATTTGTTAGTGTAACCTTTCGTCTTAAGTTGTGTAGACTTTTCGTGGTGGGTTTGATACGATAGTTATTGTTGTTATTGTGTGACATGCAGTGATAAGAATTAGATTTTATTTTCTTTACACTTTAGTAAGTTGTGGTAAATAATTCCCAAGTTAAATTTTTTTAGGTGCAGAACAGATTTAGTAATGATTGGATTGAAATACTTAAAAGATTATCTTAGTTAGAATTTTGTATCAGATATGTAGTATTTTTTTCCTTTTGGGCGAGGGATATATATTGAATTTTGTTTGGAGAGATTTTATTGTCATTTGAGGTTAATCTATTTATTAACGATTTGGAAATTTTAGAGTCATTTCAATGTTAATCTTTACAAGTGTCTCATTGTGATTGGTTATGTATACTTCTAGGGTGAGAGGTAGACTATTCTGTTAATTGGCCTCAAGAGCGGTATTAATACTTGTCAATAAGTGAGTTCGTATGGTAAGAGTTGTCGAATTTGAGTTTGATCTTTGGGGTTATTGTAATATTAGTGTGATGTGGAATCGTGTTGCAACTTGAGAGCTATTGTCATGGCATTGATTCCAAAGAGTGGGAGCGGTTCTGAATTAACTTTTGTTGGGAATACCTTAGTATGGTTAGAATGTGTGCCTAGTCTTGATAAATTTTATGTGGACTCGAAGTGCACTGTCAAAGCATTTGGGTACATTCTATGTTAGAGTGAGATTCTTTGGGTGGATGTAGACAATTTTGCATAAACTATTAGTCGATTCGTCGAGTGAAAGAGATAGATAAACCTTTAAAAATAATAATAATAATATTGCTTGGTTAGGCAATTAAGGTTATGGCTTAGAATTTTCGAGTAGTGTGTTTGGCGTGGTTGTATTATATTTTGTGAGTGTATGTATTTCTTATGGTTATAGGTGGATCGTTGAGACTATGGTGATTCGTGAATTCTGCTTTGTATAAAGTAATTTAAAATGAATATGATTGTATTAGGAAATGAATGGAGGTTCTTATGAGATGAAATATTTCAAGTTATTATTTGTATTAGTTTAGTTTCAAATTGGTAACCGAGTGCGGATTTGGTTTAATGTTGAGATGTATTAGTTGTCGTGTGCTAATAGAAGTTACAAAATATATTATTGAAGTGTATCTTTAAAGGGAGGGTGTTCTCATTAGTTAAAAGTCTTGAGATAATCACTTTGGATTGATTTTAAGTAGATTGTTGCACTAGATTATGGAAAAGATAATTTGTGGTGAGTCATCTTTAATGGTTTGTAACGTTTGAATACTTTTCTGAGTGCTTTTTAAAATAGTTGGATTCTTTTGTTACTGTGACATGTTGAAGTAGTTGTGTGGAGTGAGTAAATTTTGTGAAGGTGTTTCAACTGTGTTCAAGTGAGATGGTGAGTACGGTTGTATTTCAATTGCAAGTTTAATTGATTTTAATTAACCCTTTATATGTTGCAAAAGTCACATATATGTTCCCTTTTTATTACGGATTGTTGGTTGAAATTCTAGTACGTTGGTTTTAAGTTGAGGGGTGGCTTCTATAGAGCAGTGTATCTTAATATTATGGATAGCTAGTGGTGTAGAAATTTTATTTTTGGGTCTATTGAAAATTCGTTACTTCAAATTGGTAAAATAATTTTGTGGATGTAATTAGAAAGAAATGTTACTCCAATAGTTAGGTTGATTGGATTAGACTGTTCGTCATTATTGTTTGATGCAAGCTATAAGTAGTACCATCATTGAGGAGTTATTGTTATGTTTATAGCTCTTGATTAAAGTGAGACTGAGAGTTTCGATTTTGGTTACTGTGTCTTTTACAATGGGAGGTAAGAGAGCGTTAAATTCTTGAGAGTGAGCTTAGTATGTGTTTGGGGTATTAAAGGAATGTCTTAATGAGAAAATGGTTATTAAGATTTTAAGGCTCAAGTAATTATGTTAAGAGTAAATCTCATTTTTTTTTTTATCAAGGCGAATTTCGAGAGTGAATTTGGGGGGCGAAATTCCTTAAGGGGGAAAGATTGTAACGAGTTGAATCAAATTGAATTTATTTATTTATTTATTATTCTTTTCGGCACCTATTTAGTAATTTTTTTAATATGTTTGTGGGCTCAGGTATTGATTGGAGTTGGATTGGTATGAATTTCCAAATTGTTTGATTGTGTAATTATTATTATAGTTGTGGTGTCATGGGCCATTCTATTTAAATTGGTGAAAATAAATTATATTACTTCTTGATTTCAACTTCGTAAGGCCTGTTTGGCAATTTTTTTATGTTTTAGTTTTAATTTTAATTATTCTTGGGTCTTGAGTATTGAAATGTGGATATAAATTTAATTTTTGGGATTTCATTTAATTAACCTAAACTATATTGTTTTAATTCATATTTGATTATGTTAATGGTGGGTTTAATCTCAGTTGGAGATTTATTCTAGATTATTAAATTTGATTCATTTTGGATCTAATTGATTGAATCACGACTCGTTTGTAACTACCTATTATTGTTGTTGTTGTTATTATTATTATCGTTATTATTTATTTTACTACCTGGGAGTTGTGAATATTTATGATGTGTACCATCAAATGAAATATATTTTGTGGTGAGGAAACAATAATATCATTTTATAAATTAAGTTACAAAATCTTATAATGTTGCTAATTGTACTTTTAATATATATATATATATATATACAGAGAGATGGATATAAATAAAATAAAATAATAATAAATGAAGCAAGCCCACGTGGGGGCCTACCAGGCTGCCTCCATTCCACCAACCTTCATTCATTTCTTTTCCTTCTTTTGAACCACAGAAACTCAGCTCTCTCTCTCTCTCTCTCTCTCTCTCACTCACAATTTGTTTTTGGACAGATTACAACAGTAGTACCTATAATTTATCTTTTCTTATTTTGATTCATGTTGTTTCAATTTAATCAATTTTGTCTCTTAATTTTACGAATTGTGTCATATTAGTCCAATAAATAACGGCGGTTAAATTTGATGGACAGAAATCAAATGATATTTCAATTTGGTCCTTGTAGTTTATAGAATGTGTCAATTTAGTCCTTGTTATTTTGACTTTTCTATAAACTATAGTAAATTGTTGGATACACTTAAGGTGTACTATCATTAATCATGAATTTAAATAATAATTTTAAGAGTAATGCTCACCAGTGATATATTAAATAGCACAATAATTAATAGCCCTATACAATAAATCCAAAATTTTTGAATTTTTATGGTTGTGTTTGAATCACAGATTTGAATAGAAATATAGAAAGGAAAAAAGAAAAAATGTGTGAAATATAATTATATTTTATTCACATTTTCTCTTTCTTTTTTTTTAAAATCGCTATCTAAATTTATGATCCAAACACAATTTAAAAAAAACTTTCATACTTTAGAAAGAATGAACTTTTGATCTTTCATAATTGAAAGGAAGAAAATTTTATATAAAATGTGCTTTAGATATATTTATTTGATACTTCTTTTAATTGCAAATTTAGCAATATGGTAAACAAAATTTTAATTTTTGAAAAAATCATGGTTTGATAGTTTTAAAATACTTATTTCTCAACTGTCTGGAGCTTGTTTTCCTTTTTGGATACTTGGACGTTAAAATGTGGCTTATGCACTTTATAGCGATTCCGATTTTGACCCGACCTTTGTTGTATTTCGGACTCGAGTTTCGTGGTTTAATATTGTTATTCCTGTCTTTTCCCTCATTTCCCCTTTGAGTTTGAGTGTTGGAGTGCCTCGGGTGTGTTTGGAACAGGTTGGTTACTAGTTGGTCCAAATTGTTGTTGCCCAGATTTTGGCTTCCTATGCTTGAGCCAACTTTGTGATCTCCCAGTACTTTTGCAGGCCTGCAAAGATACTAGGTGGGTGTTGTTCTCCGCTCGAGCGAGACTTTTTGTGCTCGAGCGATGGTCTCTGTCTGAAAAAATTTTGAGAGTTTGTATTCTGCGCTCAAGCGACCCTTCTTGCGCTTGAGCGAGGCGACTTATTATGTCTAGTCGCTCGAGCAACAACTCTCGCGCTCAAGCAAGCCTCGCGTATATCAGTTTGCTGCAGCACCTTTTTGCATCACTTTTTGATATCTTTTCACTCAGAAACCCTAAACCAGCTCCCTCTCTCTCTAAAATTTGACTTGCAAATCCACTAGGATCTAAAGATCTCTCTACCCTACTCCCTTTGATAAAAAAAGGTAGAACATCTCAAGATCTCCATTTTGATTCGAATAGAGTAGGGTTTGAGCGTCTTTGGAGTGTCACCCTTGCTTGGCTCATCTTCTCTCTTTGAGGTAGGGATTTCCTACACTTTCTTATGGGTTTTAACTTGGTCATTGATGGCTGTGTAACAATGGCATAAATTTGGGGCATTATGGACAAACCTAGTGTTTGGGTGCAAGACCAAAAGAGGGGTTTTAAATGAATATATTATAAATGGCTATGGGATTGAATATGAGGGTGTATTGTAACAAAATAGTTGATTTTGGCAAGTGGGTTGATATTTAGGAAAAATGAGAAATTGCCCTAAAATGATTCAAATATTTATTTTGTATAAATAAATGGAATTGGTATTGTAAATGTGAAATTGGATGGATGTTTATATGGATAGTGGAGTTGGTTATGTATTATCACTCACCCTAGGAAGTTTAGATACCTTATTTGTCTTGAGATTGAATATTTGTTCAGAAATATCTGTATTGGGCTATCGGTAGAGGATAACTATGGTTGTTGTAGACATTGCATGTAGATTAGGTGAATTGAAACTAATCTTTTATTTGTTGTCATTAAAAATCAATATGTTTTAAATACATTGTATATATATGATGTTTAGGAGGAGAAAGGGGATGTACTCCATGTTTGGGAGGAGATAGGGGATGGACTCCATTGAAATTAAGTTGGCTTGTGTGTCCAGAGTGAAAGTCCTGAAACCGCGCATATACATGGGTGCCGATCCCGCAGACGAAATTTTTCTAAAATGGCAAATTGAAGTGTTTGTGTGATAATTGTGTTGATTTGAGAACCACTGAAATTTAGTCTCATTTGGATTGTCTGAAAGATAATAAAATTTGCTCATGAATTGAGAAGAAATGAATTAACTTGAAATGAAATGAAGGAAAATGGATTGAGGTATGAAACTTGGTACTTTGTGATCATACAGAATATGAATATTTTGTTACAGACATTGTATATGCATATTGCACTTATATCTTTGTTTAGATTCATATATTGTGTTAGATTATTCTTATTGGGCTTTGGCTCACCCTACTTGGGAAAATTATTTTTAGGTGCTTGTGACATGCCTCCTCCAAGGACTTAGCTTGGGAGGACTTGTGAGCTGAGGGCTCCGCTTAGTTGTTTTGTATTTGATATTTGTACAAGCCTAGGGCTTTAGATGTATAGAGCTTAAGACTCCCTCTTTTATTGTAACCAAGCATAGTCTTGGAAAGCTGTAAGCCTATAGGGTATTTATTTTGTTAAGAGCTTACTTGGTATCATATACTATAGATTCAAGGTAGAGCTTATGAATGTATATCGCATGTGTCATCTCTTGTAATTGAACTCTGATTAATGAAAGCTTCACATCTTATTTATGTTACCTTATACTACTGTTTAGAGTGTGATCATCGTAATTATTTTGGAGGCGTTACACACTTAATGGAAGAAAAAGAGAGCGAGAAACAAAAGTATTCATATAAACGACATACCTTTTTAATTAGGTGCAATATGGTTTGATTGAGGTCGTTTATCCATGTCTTCTCCTTCTCTACCTGGGGACCACGTGTACTTTCCCTGCTTCACAAATACACCTTGCAACTTTGGGGTGCGTATGACTCCATGAGAGAAGGTTTTCATTTTAGGGCAATTGAGGACAGTGATGTTTTCTACCAAAGGAAATTCCCAATCATGAGTAACGTGGAAAAAACTCTTGAGCTCTGGTAGATCTTCGAGTTCCAAATACTCTAATTTGGGCGATGGAGTTCTGTTTATCCTTCCACCTTCTTCTTCATCTTCCTCCTTTGCAACTACTTCTTCCATCATCGAGCATTTATTCACTACAAAAAATTGAGGTTTTAGAAACTAAAATTTAGGGATAAAGTTATTTTTTAGGGACCAAATATTTTTGTTACGAAAAAGTGTCATTATTATATTTTTAGCAACAAAAATTATACATTAGTGATGAATTATTATCCTTTTGGGACCAAATTTTTTGTTTCAAAAAATAAATCATTTTGAAACCTAATTATTTTGTCCTTAAAAATCTATTTATTAGTGACATTTTTAAAATTTTGTCGCTAAAAGCTTTATTTTTTACATTTCAGGACGACCTTTTAGCGACTATCCTCATGACAAAAGATATTGGTCCCTAAATGTTTTTTGCAACAAAATTTTCAGTTTTAGAGACCAAAATATTTGATCTCTAAAGTTCTTATATGTTGTAGTGATTTATGACTAGCCTTTTTAGATGCACAAGATATCTGGCCATAAAAAGAGAGCACACATTTATCAAACTGCCGCAATCAAAGACATACAATTTAATTAGTTTGTTGAACGAGTTGGGCTGAAGTTGATTGCACCATATTTCGTTCATGTTCTGAAATCTATGGAGTTCTAATTCCTCCAAGCTAGGGAATACAACCTGCAAACCAAACAATTGCATTAACAACCATACTACTAAAAGTAACATAAAATGTTTAAAAAGGAGATTTATTGCTCTAGTGTCATTAGAGCATTCAACTTCTACCACTCACCGTTTCATCGAAGAGACTTTGTCCTGGGTTCTGGATGTGTTCAAATGATGTCGCCACTGTAGTAGTCACTTTAGGGAAGATACTCACAAGGTTTTGCAGATCATAAAGTTGCAGAATTTTCAATTGAGTGAACTCAATATTATCCACCAAAATTTCACCCCGGCTATCCTCCTCCCTTACAATTGCTGATATCATTTTACGTCCCCTTATTTCCAATTCTTGGAGTTGTAGGATACACTGCATCATGAACTATGTGAATAGAAATCTCAAGTTGTCGCAACCATCATTATGTAGAATACTTAATGGTGGAATGTACATAAATCCAATGGAATCTCTCTCTGAAATATGGTTCAATTGGGGTAGACTTTTTAATTTGAGAGATTTCAATAACGAGAATATCTTTGAGTCGTGTTCTGTACAGTCAGCCACTTCCAATTCAAACACTTTCTCTAGCAAACTTCAATCCTCGATAGATAGTTGTTCAACGTTTTGCAGCCTCGTAAGCAATTGTGCTTGAAAAACTTTGGGCAATTTGCCGCAGTGTCGTATCTGCACATATCTAAGCTTGGACAACGACATCGATGAAGGTGGACAGTGTCCCATCCCTTCTAGATTGTCAAGTTGCTCAAGTTGTAGCACCTCCAAAGTGGGGAATACAACCTGAAAAGAACTCATTCTTTTAGTTGTAGAATAATGGTAGTAGGAATGGTTATGAGATATATACCTCTCCGTACTTTGTATGTGTTAACTAGAACTTTTTTAACCTTGAATTTCAAATTATTGGAATAAGATATGCTTGCCCATTTCATTTTGTCACTTGAACCAAAACAAAAATAAAAAAAAATAAAAATCATACAAATCATTGTAAAAGGTAAGTAGCTTTGGTTTCACCAGTATTCTACTTCTTCATTTTACCTTCTCATTGAATTGAGTTTGCATGACATTTTGGAGGCATTCTGTTGATGTAGCCGAAGTAGCAATCACTTTGGGAAGAGAAAAGATAGGGATCATGAAAAAAATTTCATGAAACTGACCATGAAAAATTTATGACCCTTGGATTACCTTGATTAGTGTGTGGTGTTTTATTTTAAGTGTAATCCAAAGGTCATAAATCTTTCATGATCATTTTCATGAAAGTTTTTTCATGATACCTAGCATTGCTCCTTTGGGAAAGAAACTCACAAGGTTCGGTAGATCATAGAGTATCAAAATTTTCAATTGAGTGAACTTAATTTTATCCACCGAGCTTTTGTGCTGCCCTTTCTCATCTGCAACAATCCTTGACATCATTTTACATCTCCTTATGTCCAATTCTTGGAGTTGTAAGATACACTTCATCATAGAATGTGGAAATAGATATCTCAAGTTATCACAGTCATGAACATGTAGAATACTTAATTGTGAAATGTACATAAATCCAATGGGATCTTTCTTTGAAATATAATCCAGTTTGGGTAGATGCTTTAATTTTAGAGATTTCAAAAGTGAAAGCATCTCCAATTCTTGCTCCTTACAGTCCACCATTTCCAATTCAAACACCTTCTCTATTAAACTGCAATGTTCTATAGTTAGATCTTCAAGATTTCGCAACCTTGTGAGAAATTGTGATGGAAAAACATAGAGCAATTTGCCAGAGTGTTGTACGTGTACTTTTCTAAGTTTAGAAAAGGAACACACTGAAATAGGAATGTGTCCCAGCCCTTCCAAATTGTCAAGATCCTTGAGTTCTAGCTCCTTCAAGCTAGGTAATGCAACCTGAAAATAAAACTTTTGTTAGTGGTAGTTATAACATTTGTAGGAATGGTTATGGAATATCACTCTATCTCTGTCTCTCCTCTTGTAGTCTGCATATATGACAAATAATTTTTACAACTAAAATGTTTAAATGAATGAAATAAGATATGATTGGATTTTTTTTCATTTGGTTATTGAGACCAAAAAAATAATAATAATAATAATCCTTGACAAAGAAAAGAGAAAAAAGAGAAACAAATGATTGTGTCATTCAACTAAAGAAACTAACTATAGAATAAGCTACGTTCTAATAGTAAAATTTCCATCCATGACCAAATGACAAAACCATTTCTATAGATCTTAGCTCATTTCCAAACAAAGTGAGTGGCACGGACAGATCTAAGGTTTGAGCTTTGGAAGGAGTGAAACGCATGTAACTTTTCATCAAAAAAATTATTATCAAATTCTAAGGTCAAATTTGGCATAACCTAAATAATACAAAAAGTCAAAAAGTCACTATCCTATTTAAGTCACATCATCTTATTTAAATCACATCACCTCTCTAACACATCACATCAAACCCAAACCAAACCCAACCCATATAAGCCAATAAGTCAAAAAGTGTACTTTTTTATAACATCCCCTAACTAACCCTAAATTTTGATTTGTACCAGTACAAAAAAAATAAATAATATTACTATTAATCGAACATTCTTTGTCAATGTTATTGAGAACAAAAATATAATTAGATATATTTCTTATATGCATTAACTTAACAAAATATTAACTATTACTATGTCTCTGCCTAGTAAAGTTAACTATTTAAAAATATTTAATACATATAAAAACATCTATAATAAACTTAATATCAAAATCTTAATTAATATATTTCTCAATAAATATGATCAAGTAACTTGCTACAAAATCATCTTCCATCTTATTACATAGTTTAGTTTTGAAAAGAAATTATAATTGAAAATGTATGTTTTAATGAGTATAATGATAATCCATTTCAATAAGCAGTATTAAATTTTATTAACTTATTTTAAGAATGTCACATTGAAGTAGAAAATATTTTTATTTGCAAACAATATTCTTATTTATAGAGAATGAACAAACAAGAATGAATGAAAAATAAGATGTATAAACAAATTAAAGTGTAATTTATAAAAGAAGAAAAAAAAATTATAAATGATATATGAACAGAAAACAAGAATAGTAACAAATAGAACAAATAAAATAATGCAAGTAACTTTAAACAATATAGAAATATAACAAATATAATATATCAATATTTGATAAAATTCAATTGAAAATTATTTTTAAAATTTTGTAATGTAAATAATTTAGAAGGTGCGAATTACTAAAATTTTGAAAATATAAAGTATTTAAATTTATAATTATCTTACTAATTATTAGTATAATATGTATAATTTTAAAAAAAAAAAAATTGGGATGCGACCACCCCAACCCGCCCCAACCGACGCCCACTAAATCCATCCTTGGGGAGAGTGCTTAGGACTTCTAAGAAACGGTTATTCTTTGGTGACTTTTGTGTAGAATATTCAGTGATGCTTTCTTCTACTTTGCCACTTTTAGTAGACATGAGAGAGGAAAAAGATGTTTAGGCAATTTGAGGAGCAATTATTGTAAACTACGTTATTCTAGTGTTCTTTTATGCTATGATGGTGCTATTTTTTTAAGGCAAACTTCAATTTACTTTTTGGTTTACTCTAAGTGTGGTTTAGCTGCATATTATTTGAAAATAAACACAGAACTCCTTATGATTTATATAATAAATATTTTTTTAGGCAAAATTCACTTTACTCGGTTTACTTTATGTCTGGTTTATCCTTTGTCATTTACAAATAAGCACATAACTTCTTGTGATTTGTGAATTAAATTTTTTTTTTTAGGCAAACTTCACTTTACTCTTGTGGTTTACTCTATGTGTGGTTTACTTAATGTAATTTGGAAATAACCTAATAACTCATTGTAATTTGTGAACTAAAGTGTAATGTTAGATATGAAAGACATTAAAAGTCTATAGTACATTTTGCTCAAAAAAATGTACGGTACATAAAAAATCAATGGCTAAGATTGAGCCACATCATTAAAAGTGACCTGCTAAACAGGTCACTTTTTATAGTTATGAGTTAAAATCATATTTTTTCATAACTATAATCAAATTGATCATAACTTAGTTATAACCACATCTCATAACCAACACCATTTTGTTCATAACTAATATCACATATTTCATAATCATAATCACATATCTCATAACCAACACCACTTTAAACATAACAAATATCACACATCGCATAACCATTGATCACATATCTCATAACTACTACCCACATAAATCATAACCACATCTCATAACTAGTCCCTTTGAGTCATAACCAACATCACATATCTCATAACCACTAGTCACATATCTCGTAGCCAATACCTTTTTGTCATAACCAACATCACATATCTCATAACCACTAATCACATATCTTATAATTAACACCTTTTTACTCATAACCACACCACTTTGATCATAACCAACATCACATATCTCATAACTATTAGTTACATATCTAATAACCAACATCACATATCTCATAACCACTAGTTACATAACCAATATCTTATAACTCATAACCATTAATACATATAGCATAACCTCATCCTTTGACACCACTTTGCTCATAATCATTACCCATATATCTCATAACCACTAACACGTATAGCATAACTAAATACCCTTTGACATCACTTTGCTCATAACAATTACCCACATATCTCATAACCACTAACACATATACCCACATATCTCATAACCACTAACACATATAGCATAACCAAATACCCTTTGACACCACTTTGCTCATAACCATTACCCACATATTTCATAACCACTAACACATATAGCATAATCAAACACCTTTTGACACCACTTTACTTATAACCATTACCCACATATCTCATAACCACTAACACATATAGCATAACCAAACACTCTTTGACACCACTTTACTCATAACCATTACCCACATATCTCATAACCAACATCACATATATCATAACTACTAATCACATATCTCATAACCAAACACCCTTTGACTTGTAACTATACCATTATGCTCATAACCAAAATCGCATATCTTATAATCACTAATCATATATCTCATTACCTTTACCCACATATGTTATAACCACATCTCATAACCAGCACCCTTTGTTTCATAATCAATATCACATATATCATAACCACTAATCATATATCTCATAACCACTACCCACATATAGGGGTGTAAATTTGGCCCACGAGCTCGCGGCACACCCCAAGTCTACTCGTGTGCTAGGTAGGCCCAACTAGGCTCGAGGCTAAACCCAACCTAAGATATGTGTTCTAGAGCCCGGCCCGACCCTGGTGTGTTATGGAGCGTGACCCATCTCGTGAGCTCGTCCCGAAATTTTCTTCCCTATCTGGCTCGACTCGACCCCAATGGTTCCCTACCCCCTTTGTCAGTGCAATGGTAAAAAATTTAAATCAAAACAATTTGAAAGAATCATATAACCGTTAATTCCACCAACAATCAATTTTTATTTTATTTTACTATATATATATATATATAAATTAACTCTTCCCTCCCAAGTCCTATAAATACCACCCCTCTCACATTTTATTTCTCATAAACAAATCTGTCTCTCAAAATCTCATTCTCTCTAAACTCTCAACTCTCTCAATTAATTTTGAAGTGTCATCCCTAAGTGACAATTGCAATTGATCACCTATCTCTATTTTAGATTTATTTTTAGTCATGGTGTCTTCATTAAAGATAATAGAAATAATAATATACAAACGATATACTTTTTAAAATATCTATATACACTTATAGACATATATATATATATATATATATATATATATATATAATTTAACTAAATTTTAATAAAAAATATGCTGATAAAAATTATCTATGACGTGATTTTATTTTGTTGCACTAAATAATTTTTCTCCTAAATTTTTTTCCCAACTTTTCTTCATTTTTTTCTCCACTCAATTTTCTTTCTCTTGATTTGTCCTAGTTGTGCCTGAGCTCTCTCTATTTCTTAATCAGACTTCTCTATTTCGCTGAATCATCGAACGACCATCGTTGATAGTTCTTAATCAAACCTAGTTGTGCCACATTGGGGTCATTCATTTTAAATGGGTTGTTTCAGTTCAATGCAAAAAGTACAACAAGCCTTAGTGTACTTACCAATGTTGTGGCACCCAACAAACACCCTGAGCATGCCACGTGGCGAGCCTTGTTATTGTCGACCTCTTGTTTACTTTTATCATCGATGTTCTATGATTCGAGAATTTTATTTTTTTCATCTTGAAGAGTTTAGTTGGTACACCCTTCTCAATCTAGGGTCTTGGCCTTTTACAGCAATGAAAAGGATAAAGAAAGGTGACAGGCCTTTTACAGCTTTTAAAATTTTTATAAATATAAACTGAAAACTAAAAACAGAATAGTTACCAAACAGACCATAATATTGTAATCAAGTCACAAAGTTTTGTGATATAAAATAGAAAATACATAACTGCATCACTAATTGGCGTAACGAAATTGTTTAAAATTCTAGAAAATCACAAATGTCGTAACTAATTTCCAAAATTTCATAACATTAACCAAAAATTATGTAACTATCCACTAATTGGTGTAACAAAAACATCTAAATTTTTTAAATAATTTAATCACCAATCGGGATCTCTAATGATACAGATAAACACAGAATGTAATGACAATAATCAAATAATTTAATCCACGACTTATAGCCATGGAACAGAAAATGAGAGTTAGAGAAAATTAACCAATAGAGCGAAAGGAAAGGGAATATGAGTAAGAGAGACTGAACGGACTTGTCGTCTGTGAAAATAATGTCAAAGATGGTGTTGTTTCCGATAAGGAACATCGGAGATATCTACAGTGATAGTAAGGAATGAGAGAGATGTTTGATAGATGAAGAGAGCTAAGATAGCAAAACAGTACAACAAAATCGTAATATTCATTTTCAACAGTTCTATAAGATATGTACAAATTGATAAAATCATAACTACGGCCAAAGATTTGTATATGTATGAAAGTTTAGAGAGAATGAGAGTTTGAGAGACAAATTTGTTGTGAGAAATAAAATGTGAGAGGGGTGGTATTTATAAGACTTGGGAGGGAGGAGTTAATTTATATATATAAAAATAAAAATAAATAAAATTGATTGTTGGTGGAATTAACGGTTATATGACTCTTTCAAATTGTTTTGATTTAAATTTTTGACCATTGCACTGACAATGGGGGCAAGGAGCCATTGGGGTCAGGTCGAGCTAGATGGGAAAGAAAATTTCGGGGCGATCTCACGGGATGGGTCACACTCCATAACACACCAGGGTCGGGTCGGGCTCTAGAACACATAGCTCAGGGTCTTAGGTTGGGTTTAGACTCAAGCCTAGTTAGGCCTACCCAGGGCACGAGCGGACTTGGGTGTGCCACGAGCTCATGGGCTAAATTTATACCCCTATATGTGGGTAGTGGTTCTGAGATATATGATTAGTAGTTATGATATATGTGATATTGATTATGAAACAAACGGTGCTAGTTATGAGATGTGGTTATAATATATGTGGGTAAAGGTAATGAGATATATGATTAGTGATTACGAGATATGTGATTTTGGTTATGAGCAGAGTGGTATAGTTATAAGTCAAAGGGTGTTTGGTTATGAGATATGTGATTAGTAGTTATGATATATGTGATGTTGGTTATGAGATATGTGGGTAATGGTTATGAGTAAAGTGGTGTCAAAGGGTGTTTGGTTATGTTATATGTGTTAGTGGTTATAAGATATGTGGGTAATGGTTATGAGCAAAGTGGTGTCAAATGGTGTTTGGTTATGCTAAATGTGTTAGTGGTTATGAGATATGTGGCTAATGGTTACGAGCAAAGTGGTGTCAAAGGGTATTTGGTTATGCTATACGTGTTAGTGGTTATGAGATATGTGGGTAATAGTTATGAGCAAAGTGGTGTCAAAAGGTGTTTGGTTATGCTATATGTGTTGGTGGTTATGAGATATGTAGGTAATGGTTATGAGTGGTTATGAGATATGTGGGTAATAGTTATGAGCAAAGTGGTGTCAAAAGGTGTTTGGTTATGCTATATGTGTTAGTGGTTATGAGATATGTAGGTAATGGTTATGAGTAAAGTGGTGCCAAAGGATGTTTGGCTATGGTATATGTGTTAGTGGTTATGAGATATGTGGATAATGGTTATGAGTAGTTATGAGATATGTGGGTAATGGTTATGAGCAAAGTGGTGTCAAATGGTGTTTGGTTATGCTATATGTGTTAGTGGTTATGAGATATGTGGGTAATGGTTATGAGTGGTTATGAGATATGTGGGTAATGGTTATGAGTAAAGTGGTGTCAAAGGGTGTTTGGTTATACTATATGTGTTAGTGGTTATAAGATATGTGGGTGATGGTTATGAGTGGTTATGAGATATGTGGGTAATGGTTATGAGCAAAGTGGTGTCAAAGGGTATTTGGTTATGCTACATGTGTTAGTGGTTATGAGATATGTGGGTAATAGTTATGAGTGGTTATGAGATATGTGAGTAATGGTTATGAGCAAAGTGGTGTCAAAGGGTATTTGGTTATGTTATATGTGTTAGTAGTTATGAGATATGTGGGTAATGGTTATGAGCAAAGTGGTGTCAAAGGGTATTTGGTTATGCTATATGTGTTAGTGGTTATGAGATATGTGGGTAATGGTTATGAGCAAAGTGGTGTCAAAGGGTGTGGTTATGCTATATGTATTAATGGTTATGAGTTATGAGATATTGATTATGTGACTAGTGGTTGTGAGATATGTGATGTTGGTTATTAGATATGTGACTAGTAGTTATAAGATATGTGATGTTGGTTATGATCAAAGTGATGTGGTTATGAGCAAAAAAGGTGTTAATTATAAGATATGTGATTAGTGGTTATGAAATATGTGATATTGGTCATGACAAAAAGGTGTTGGCTATGAGATATGTAACTAGTGGTTATGAGATATGTGATGTTGGTTATGACTCAAAGGGATTGGTTATGAGATGTGGTTATGATGTATGTGGGTAGTAGTTATGAGATGTGTAATTAGTGGTTATGAGATATGTGATATTAGTTATGACAAAAAGGTGTTGGTTATGAGATATATGACTAGTGGTTATGAGATATGTGATGTTGGTTATGACTCAAAGGGATTGGTTATAAGATGTGGTTATGAGATATGTGATCAATAGTTATGAGATATGTGATATTTGTTATGATCAAAGTGGCGTTGGTTATGAGATATGTGATTATGATTATGAAATATGTGATGTTAGTTATGACTAAAATGGTGTTGGTTATGAGATGTGGTTATGAAATATGTGATATTAGTTATGAACAAAATGGTGTTGGTTATAAGATGTAGTTATAGCTAAGTTATGATCAATTTGATTATAGTTATGAAGAAATATGATTTTAGCTCATAACTATAAAAAGTGACCTGTTTAGCAGGTCACTTTTAATGACCTGGTTATGAAGTAATATGGTATAAGTAAATAATTGAATATAACTAAGTTATGAGTTAATATGGTGATAGTTATGACTAATATGGTATAGGTTATGATATAAAATCATATAAGTTCATAACTAAATGTATGGTACACCTAAATGTACCATAGCATCACCCAACAAGTCTGAAAGACATGCCAAGATGTAATAGGTAAAACACAAATAGATTAAAACACAAGAAATATTAAAGTGAATTTTGCCTTCTAAAACACTAACGAAATATTTGTGGTTTGCATAATGACGTTACTTATGTACAAGTATATTTTAGTCTTTTAGTTTACATTTTGGTTCACAAACCACAAAAGATTAATTCCTAAGGACAAAGGAGTTATGCACAAATAGGTCAAACTACAAGAAATTAAAAAAAAAAAAAAATTTATGTTTCAACACAACTATAGCGATTCTGGTTTTGATCTGACCCTTTTTTGTATTCTGGACTCGAGTTTTATGGTTCTGTATTGTTGCTCTTGCCTTATTTCTCTTTTCCCTCCTTGAGTTTGGCTTTTAGGTTGTAGTGGTTGTATTTGGAACAAGTTGGTTGCTTGGTTTTCAGTTTTTTGTTGCCTAGAATTTTACTCCTCCACTCAAGTGACGCTTCTTACGCTCGAGCAGGCTTTGTGAACTCTCAATACTTTTGCAAGTCTGCAAAACTACTGGGAGAGTGTATTCTACGCTCGAGCAGTGCTTTATGCGCTTGAGCGGGCTCAGCTCGAGCGGTCTTTCTTGCGCTCGAGCGTTGGTCTGTTGTCTGCAAAACTACTGGGAGTGTGCATTCCGCGCTCGAACGTCACTTCTTACACTCGAGTGGACTGTGTATATATCAGTTCGCACCAACACCCTTCCACATCACTTTTTCATATCTTTTTCTCTCAAAACCCTATATCGTTACCCTTTCTCTCTAAAACCTACCTGCTCGTTACATTTTCACCTAAATCTAGTGGTTTCTCTACTCGTGTGCCTTTGTTAAAAAGGTAATGCGTTTCAAGAGCTCCATTTTGGTCCGAACGAAACTTGGTTTCGGCGTCTTTGAAGTTCCTCCATTGCTTTCTTGGTCTTCTAAGTTTGAGGTAGGGACTCTTTACACTCTTTTATGAGTTTTAACTTAGCTATTTGTTGATATGTAAAAAATATTGAAATTTGGGATGATTTTGAACAAACATAGGGTTTTGGTTTAAAATCAAAAGAGGGGTTTTCAAATATTTGTACTAAAAATGGTTATGAAAGTAGATGTGAGGTTGTGTTGTAATAAATTTGTTAATTTTGATACACAGGATGGATTTTGGAAGAAAATGTAGTTTTTCCCTAAAATGTTTCAAATAGTTATTTTGTATAAATAAATGAAATTGATATTGAGAATGTACGGGAAAGAAATACACCTTCTCGTATAATCCTGTTGACTAAGTCCACGCTCCTCCGTACGACGTCGCTTTATCACCTGAAAACACAAACGTGAGCTAGCCGGCGGGTGTGTGCCGGAAACCTCTCCGATGCCTAAGTCAGAAAACTTGACAAATAGACTAAGCTCTATATTTTCAGGAAGCAAAATTATGTTGTGTTCTGTTACCTCCTCCGAGGTGATGTTTGTGAGCTTTTATAGGTTTCGAATGGTTCAATCCTAGTAGGACTCGTACTCCTCCACGCAGAGTCCTCCTAGGATTCATACTCCTAAGGATAATGCTTATCCTTTTACACCCCCCTCACTGCTTAAACCAAGTGAGATGGTTTTTACCATGGCCGAACTACAACATGACCGAAATAAAACTGGCTATGCTGAGCCACAGAGAAGGCCGAACCACCCTTACTTCGGTTCCACCTTTTACTCCATCCTTATCCCGGTTTTCTCATGTGCAACCCATGGTGTGTTTAAACCGAGCTTCCGAGTAGCAAGGTTCTGACCGTTGTAACAATAATACGACGTGACCGGACTAACTCTGAGACCGGCCTAACTCCAAGTTGCCTTCGGACCGGAGTAGCTATATCTTCCTGGGCCGGAGTAACTACACTTCTCCTGGGCCGGAATAACTATACTTCTCCTGGGCCGGAATAACTACACTTCTCCTGGGTCGGAGTAACATTGCGGCCTTTCCAGTCCTTGGCACTTTGGGCCACAAAGCCCATCACATAGCTCGGCCCAATTTTTACCAAAAATTACCCTCTCAGAGAATATGAAATTGGATGGATATTTATATAAATGGTAGAGTTGGATATGTATTACCACTCGCCTATGGAAATTTGAGTAATTTATCTTTTTTGGAGATTGTATATCTGTTTAGAAATATCAGTTTTGGGCAATCGGTGGAGAATAGTTATGATTGTTGTAGAAATTACATGAGGATTAGGTGAATTGAAACTAATCTCTTATCCATTGTCATTGAATATGACTATGCCTTTGATACATTGTAAATATATGATGTTTGGGAGAAGAAAAGGAATGTACTCCATGTTTAGGAGAAGAAAGGGGATGAACTCCATTGAATTAAGTTGGCTTCTGTGTCTGTCATGAAAGTCTCGAAAACCACGCGTATACATGGGTGCCGATTCCTGCAGACGAAATATCCGTAAAATGGCAAATGAAAGTATTTGTATAATGGTTGTGTTGGTTAGAAACCTACTGAGTTGTACCCTCAGTTTGGTTGTCTGAATGAATTGGTGAATGACTCGTGAATTAAGATAACATGAATTGAGATATAAAGCTTGGCATGGCATGGTTTTGCAAAGGAATTATAAATGATTTTATCTTGGGCATTGGATATGCATCTCATAGTTATATCTTTGTTAAGATTCATATGTTGTGTTAGATTGTTTCTACTGAGTTTTGACTCATCCTATTTGAAAAAATCATTTTTAGGTGCTATTTATTTTATATTTAACTTTTGTACAAGTCTAAGGCTTTATTTATATAGAACTTATGACTCATTTTTTATATACCCAAGCCTTGGCTTGGAATGATGTAAACCCTTAGGGCAAATGAACATTTATTTAGCTTTCATTTCTTATCGCCACTTGTCATAAATGCTGTAAATTCAGAATGAACTATTTATTAATGTATATCGCATGTATCAACCTTTTGTATATCAATTTTGATTAATGAAAGCTTATCATTTCGATTATGTCATCTTGTATTAGTTGTTTGAAATTGAATTATTGTAATTATTTCGAAGCGTTATAACAACATTGGTAAGATATATATACATATTGAATATTTATAGTGTAAAAACTGATTCCTTATCGATATAATAAAACATAAATATATAATGTAAAAAATGAATAGTTAATATTTTTATGCAAAAATATATATATACACATTTATAAATATTTATTAGGAAAATTACATTTTATACCCCTCATCTATTGTCGTTGAACTAAAAGTTTGAACACTTAACCCCTCTTTTTTATTTTTATTTTATTTTATTTTTTCAATTTGTACCTTCATGTCAAAAATAATTTTTCAACTATATCTACCACTCAATATCGCTCTACACCTACAATTTAAAAAAAAAAAGTTTAATTTTTAAGCTAAAATATAGTTTTTTAGTTTTTTTTTTTTGGATTAATTTTTTCGTACTTTAGTAAGAAAAAATTAATGTTTAGATGCACCTAAAAAGTAAATAATATTTGTGAAATATCTTTAAAATTTCACTAATGATGAAAAAAAAATGCTATATTTTGTATTTTGTCTTTAGTTAAATTTTTTTTAGAATTTTTCATAAATATTTACTTTTTAGATGCATCCAGATTACATGTACCTAAAAATAAAAAAGTTTTAACTAAATATGAAAGAATTTCATTAAAGACAATATATATATATATATATATATATATATGAAAAATAAAGAAAAAGAAAACTTTGGTTTAGTTTTTAAAAACTAAACCAAACAGACTGATAATGCCATTTTAGGCATTCCTTTTGAAATGTCATGTATAAGACACATGTCAAATTTTCATTTATTTAAGAGACATATCTTTAACAAAATATTTACATTGATATAAATTTATAATTTGAAGTGATAAATTTATTATTTTTTAGTTGAGGGAGTCAAGTGAGATTGGGTGATAGATAGTTCAAGAGGGTAAAATGTGATTTATCATATTGATGAAATGGTATTTTCATCATTAAAGTCCAAATTGAAAAAAAAAAAAAAAAAAAGTAGAGGAGGAGAGTTAAGTGCTACAATTTTTAATTGAGGAGAGCAAAAATCATATAGTTGATATGGATAAAATGCAAAAAAAAAAATTGGTCAACAGACGGGAGAATAATTACAAATATAAAATATATTTGTATCATCAATCAAACTACTAAAATGTAATTTACTCATATTTGTTTGGATTTTTTTTTAATTGCGTGTGAGCATGACTTTAACATGTCATATCCATATCTATACTTCTGGATATACCATATTAATTATTTGAAAAAAGAAATAAATAAATAAAAATCACACATGAAGTTGCTCCATAAGACTTTGATTGGTAAAGAGGAGTAGGGGCTCCCGATTTATGTTGGGAATGGGAGAACAACATGGGGTTAAATAATTGGTGATTGGTTTGGAGTATGGCCACGTGGTGTTTCGGGATTATTGAATAATTTTCCCATGAAGTTTATCTCATATTTGGTAATGCTAATCAAAGTTTTCCTTTAGAAATTTAGATCTTATTGTATAATCACGTTTTATGACATAGTATTAACTTCTTTTTTTTCTCCCTAGATTTCAATTTTCACTTTTTTTTTTTTATAAAATTTATTTACCGCAAATCTTATTAGAATGAAGAAACTATGTCAAAGTGGAACAAACAAAGTTTTGCAAAGGGTAATTGAGATGCTTCTATGGATTCGTTGTCCTCATAACAAGAATAGCATGATTACTTATAGAAAAAATAAAGAAAGAACAAAATAAAGAGAGAGAAGACATTAAGAAAAGAAAGACATGTGCACATACCTTGTGGGGAAAAAGAGATAGGAAGGTAGCGTTGTCGTTTTCCATTGACTCTGAAAACGGATTACTGCTATTGAGGAAGAGCCACTTGAGTTGTGGTAGTTTCCGAAGACTCAATTTCTTCAATTGAGGGAACTCAATCTCGTCAGTCCCTCTGCAAAAACCAATGAGCATTGATAGACTCCACAAAGTCATGGATTCTAACACTGGAAACTCCATCTTGTTTGCTGCATCATCTTCTCCTTTTTCCTTCCAAATAACTTCTTCCATTCTATCACAATTTTTGATTTCAAGATGTTTTAGTTTTCCAAAAGGGCCGGTTGGAAGTTGGTAATGACATATCTTTCTTAAATTCGGTAAAAAATTGAGCTCTAATTTCTCCAGGATAGGAAAAATATGAGGACTAGCATTAGGTGTACACGGGACCCATTCCATTGTATTAACAAGACATTCTGGTGTAGCACAATCAAGAATTATTAGTTTCTTCAAGTGTTGGAGTCCTTCAACTCCCTCTCGAAACAACTCTTGCACTGCATCTTCCGAACCCATTAACTGTAGAAGTGTGTTGAGGATCGGGGGCACACCAGGGAACTCAAACAAGCAATAACACACAAGTTTTAACGTGGTTCGGCAAGTCGCCTACGTCCACGGGCAGCGGATTCACTATATTGAGCAAAATGGTGAATTACAACACTCTCTGTAATTCTCTCTCTCTTTGCTCTCAACTCACACCTCTCAGCTCCACATCTGATATCTATATCCTCTCCCTCCCGTCTCTATTTATACACAAAGGAGTAGGTGGGAGAGCCCTCATTCTTTGACTTTTGACATGAGGTTGGTGGCCTTCCATTGTTGACATGAGGATCACCCCTTTCACATGGGGTGACCTCCAGAATCTGTAGCCAATTCAACAAATCTCCACCTTGGCGAGGATTCTCTTATCCAACATAGTGATCGATCAACACTGCCATGCACCCGAAGGTGCTCAGTTCCGAGAGATGTTGACCAAGTCCAAACAATGTTGGAACTTGATCCCAGAAACTACCTTTGTGAGCATATCAGCCGGATTATCTGCAGTACCAATCTTTTGAAGCAGAATATCCCCTTCATTCACAATTTCTCGGATGAAATGGAAACGGACATCAATGTGCTTGGTGCGGGCATGATGAACCTGGTTCTTTGCCAAACAAATGGCACTCTGACTGTCACAAAACACCTCAACGTGCTTCTGAACAATTCCCAAGTCTTCAATTAACCCATGTAGCCAAATAGCTTGCTAAAGGGCCGGTAAGTTGGAGGTCAACGCTTCAGTCAACGGTGGCTTTGTCAATTGGTATCAGAGCTCGGGTTGCGAAAAAATCAAATTTTCCCGAAAGTGTCCAGATTTTGAAGTGCTCAAAATCCACTTTTGACCATACCAGGAGGAAGAACTCCCCGAGAGGAGTCCAGAACAGCAAAAACAGAGCCCAGAAGCCTCCACACGCGCCCTCACGCGCTCTCTGAACAAAGCGCGTCAGACCCAGTCGCACCACGCGCCACCACGCGCCGTTCAGGCAACCGGCGCGTGATCCCAGTCTCATCCACGCGCCACACGCGCGTCTCCAGGGAGAAGACGAGCCACGTGGCGCCACGTCAGTGCCACGTCATCGCCACGCGTCCGACAGTCAGGCCACGTGTCAGCCACGTGTCAGCCACGTGTCAGCCCAGTCAGCCTGAGCCGCTGACCAGCCGCGTTGACCAGCCGTCAAGCCGTTGACCGCGCCCCCGATCCTCAACAATTGGGGAACTCAAACAAGCAATAACACACAAGTTTTAACGTGGTTCGGCAAGTCGCCTACGTCCACGGGCAGCGGATTCACTATATTGAGCAAAATGGTGAATTACAACACTCTCTGTAATTCTCTCTCTCTTTGCTCTCAACTCACACCTCTCAGCTCCACATCTGATATCTATATCCTCTCCCTCCCGTCTCTATTTATACACAAAGGAGTAGGTGGGAGAGCCCTCATTCTTTGACTTTTGACATGGTTGGTGGCCTTCCATTGTTGACATGAGGTTGGTGGCCTTCCATTGTTGACATGAGGATCACCCCTTTCACATGGGGTGACCTCCAGAATCTGTAGCCAATTCAACAAATCTCCACCTTGGCGAGGATTCTCTTATCCAACATAGTGATCGATCAACACTGCCATGCACCCGAACTCAAGCTTCCCCGTCTTGGCGCCTTTCAACAGGCCTTGCTTTACCAATCCTTGTAAAGCCTTCTCACCGACATGCCCTAGGCGCATGTGCCAAAGTTTGGAAGTGTCTGATGCATCATCTTCTGAGCTGGAACTGGTGGAGACAGCCACTCTCCCTGTGACTGTAGAGCCATCTAGGAAATATAAATTTCCCTGTCGAGTACCCTTCATTACAACCAATGCTCCTCGAACAACTTTAAGGACTCCACCTTCCATGGTTATTCTGTAACCTTTGGAGTCTAAAACTCCCACTGAGATGAGATTCTTGGTTAGATCTGGTACATACCGTACATCTTCAAGAATTCTGATTGTTCCATCATGGCTCTTCAGTTTAATTGTTCCAATCCCCTTTGTCTGGCAAGCTTGGTCGTTGCCCATCAGCACAACTCCTCCATCGAACTCTCGTAAGCTCGAGAACCACTGCTTGTTAGGACACATATGGAATGAACATCCGGAATCTATTATCCATTCATCCGACTGGCCATATGATGAAACTGTGAAGGCTCCTCCTTCATCATTATCTCCATCTCGTGCAATATTCACCTTCTCTTCTGTCTTGTCTTTATTTGGACAATCTTTTGCCCAATGCCCCTTTTGGCGACAAGCTGCACACTCGTCTTTTGCAAGACGTCTTTTGTCTGAAGGTTTCCCCCTGGATTTTGAGCGAGACTTTCCTCGCCCTGTATTTCTTCTGTTATTTGTTCTGCCTCTGACTGTTAATGCCTCGGATGTTGAGTCCCTGTTTGCAGACTTATCTTTCCTTCTGAACTCATTGTTCACCAAGGCGTTTGCAACATCAATATACTTGATCTTCTCTTTACCGTACAGTAAAGTAGTAGTGAGATGATCATACGAGTCAGGCAAGGAATTTAACAATAACAGTGCTTTATCTTCATCACCAACATGATCATCCAAATTCTTCAAATCCGTAATAATTTTGTTGAAGTTATTTAGGTGTTCGTTCATCGAAATACCTTTAACGTAGTCGAAACGAAACAACCTCTTCCTCAAGTAGAGCCGGTTCTCAATGCTCTTTGTCATGAACTTATCTTCCAGCGCCTTCCAAAGCTTCTTCGCAATATCATATTCTGTAAAGGCATACTTCTCCTCTTTTGCAAGGCAAAGTCGGATGGAACTACAGGCCAGAAGATTCACCCTCTCCCATTCTATCTCGTCCATGTCATCTGGTTTGTCTCCCAGAGTGAAGTGCAGGTTCATTTGGACAAGCATATCCTTAACTTCGCATCTCCACATGCCGAAGTTGCTGCTTCCATCGAACTTCTCTACCTCGAACTTGGCATGGGACACCGGGGTCCAATGCCTAGAAGTGCTTGTACTGGCTGGATTACTTACGGACTCGGATGCTCTAGATTCTGCCATTTTTTAGAAACTTCAATTCAAAAAACTGACCGTACAGATGTGTCCGGAATACTCCAAATAGTTGGGAAGCACTATTGGATCGTCAAAAACGGACTCCGAATGGCTCCGATCTGGCAAAAATACTTTGGACGGGTCAGATCTGCAGAATCTGGTGCGCTGAGATGCACCGGATAATTTCTCCCGTCAACGGCTGGTCAACGGCTCGGTCAACGGCGCAGGCGGCGCGGTCAACGGAGGATCGGCGACGCGGTCAACGGAGGATCGGCGACGCGGTCAACGGCTTGACGGCTGGTCAACGCGGCTGGTCAGCGGCTCAGGCTGACTGGGCTGACACGTGGCTGACACGTGGCTGACACGTGGCCTGACTGTCGGACGCGTGGCGATGACGTGGCACTGACGTGGCGCCACGTGGCTCGTCTTCTCCCTGGAGACGCGCGTGTGGCGCGTGGATGAGACTGGGATCACGCGCCGGTTGCCTGAACGGCGCGTGGTGGCGCGTGGTGCGACTGGGTCTGACGCGCTTTGTTCAGAGAGCGCGTGAGGGCGCGTGTGGAGGCTTCTGGGCTCTGTTTTTGCTGTTCTGGACTCCTCTCGGGGAGTTCTTCCTCCTGGTATGGTCAAAAGTGGATTTTGAGCACTTCAAAATCTGGACACTTTCGGGAAAATTTGATTTTTTCGCAACCCGAGCTCTGATACCAATTGTTGAGGATCGGGGGCACACCAGGGAACTCAAACAAGCAATAACACACAAGTTTTAACGTGGTTCGGCAAGTCGCCTACGTCCACGGGCAGCGGATTCACTATATTGAGCAAAATGGTGAATTACAACACTCTCTGTAATTCTCTCTCTCTTTGCTCTCAACTCACACCTCTCAGCTCCACATCTGATATCTATATCCTCTCCCTCCCGTCTCTATTTATACACAAAGGAGTAGGTGGGAGAGCCCTCATTCTTTGACTTTTGACATGAGGTTGGTGGCCTTCCATTGTTGACATGAGGATCACCCCTTTCACATGGGGTGACCTCCAGAATCTGTAGCCAATTCAACAAAGTGCAGTACTCCTTAGCAACGAATTGATCCCACCGCATTCTAATGGGGCAGTACATGTGTCATAAAGACACAGAACCAAAAGCTTTCGGAACCTTTTTATGGATTCTTCAACGATAGTGATGTTGGGATCCAAACCTGTCAAAATTGTGTATTTTGTCAATTTGCTAAACAATGGGATTCTTGGCAAACACACGACATCTGTTATATTAATCTCTAAAGTATTCAAATTGGACAAGAATTCAAACTCTCTAAAGCTCGCATTTTCTCCTCCTTCCTTGCCTTCTTGTTCCCAAATGATTCCGCAGCCACCCAAATACAACTCTTGTAATTGGACTAGGGCTGATATGACCAGGTGTGATTCTTTTAAGTTTATGACATCTTGTCAGATCTAACAACTTTAAATTAACCAGTCTTCCTATTTCCTCAGGAAACTCCTTAATGTAAGATCCACGAAAGCTAAGGATTTCCAGATTCAATAGCTTTCCAATTACAGATATATTATCGAAATTGTGACATTGATCAAGATGCAATGTCAATAGGTTGCTCAAGAATTGCAGTGACGACGGCAGTAACGAGATGCCTTCCGTGATACTCAGGTCCAAAACTTTGAGTTCCCCCATGCCCTCAAAAAAATTGCTTGGTATTTTTAGTGAACTATTCTGGCATTTTATTAGTAAAACCTCAAGTTTTGAGCATCTCAATCCTCCTGGAAACTCTACAATTTCATTTGATATCACCGAAATGGAAGTGTTAAGCTCATATGTCGCCTTCTTTGGCCACTCTCTCGATTTGGCACCATGGATTGTCATAAAACCATGCTTATCTTTAGCCGCAATTGATATGGCGACATTGCGCACTACATCGTGCATTTTTATTTGCCCCTCAAAACGACCATCCAACAGTAAATAACAACTTTTAAGTTGATCAACTAAGACATTCACTCGATCTCTTACTTCATCCACTTTGTCAATGCCTTCAAACCACCGCAATCCAATTCCATATCTAACCATATATTCGATAGAAATATTATAGTCTTCTGGAAACAAGCAACAGTGCAGAAACAACTTCTTGGCTCTCTCATCTTTTAGAAAACTGTAACTAAAATATAGAGCTTGATACACTTTTGCAGGCACTTCTGATGACAAACTTTCTGAACAAGGGGTTCTTAGTTGTTGAAGCGCATTATTCCAATGATGTTGGTTGTGTTCGTTTGTAAGTGCCCTTCCGATAGTTGCTAGGGCAAGTGGTAAACCTCCACATTCATTTACAACCTGTTTTGCTAGCGGTAGCAGATCAAGGTGGTCAGCACAATCGCCTACCTTCTCTCTAAAGAGATGCCATGGTTCTCTACCCACTAGGACTTGAAGTTGGATATACCTTTTATTTTGTATTCCTTTCCATAGATTTCGATTTCGTGCAGTGAAAAGGATCTTACAACTCTTGTTGCTGCCTCCTTCCAAAGGAAATCCCAACTCCTCTAGATCAAATTCTTCCCAAATGTCATCCAATATGACAAGAATTTTCTTATTGTCTAGCAGAAGCCTCTTGCGTAGGAGACTTGCTCTTGCTATCGGGCTCTCCCTGTCATCAAGTTTGAGACCCAACATGTCTGCAATACACCCTTGAACCTTAGTTAGGTCTGGCTCTTGGCTGACATCTGCCATTGGAAATTCATTGAAGAGATTTTTGGTTCTTTTTGCAACTTCTTTTGCCATTGTTGTCTTGCCCATTCCGCCCATCCCACATATCCCAATCAAGTGGATCGCATCATCTTCCAAAGCCTCAATGATCTCGTTCATGACCAGAATTCGAGAATCAAACCCCTGGAATTCTGTTGTTGTAGGTATAGGTTCTATACTTGGTGGTAGTGGATTGTAGGACGACTGAACGTAGTTGCTACCCTCAGCATGGAGAAGAGCAAGTTCCTGAGTCTTCTTCACGGCTTTCCCGCCCAGTGAGTAACGCAACTTGAGATTTGGACACCACCCACTGAAACACCCCTTTTGAACCTGGGCCTTGTCTTTAATAATTGTCTCTGCCTCTGCTGTGTTGTCATTTGCTTTAGTCAGCCATGCCTCAAGATGAGGTCCAACGGTTCTGACATTGTTGCGTGTTTCATCCACCCCTAGTTGAACCCCTTCTCTTGTCACTTTTAGGCTGTCCAATTGAGTCTTAAGATTTTGAATGTTGGTGTTGAAGCAAAACAGATAACCAAACTGTCGGCAGATCGGAGCAACCAAGTACTCGCCAATTCCCCCCAGAGCTTTCCCCAAAAAGGAGAAACCAATTCCCTCAGCCATTTTAACTTGTTCTTCTGCTGATGCTGTTTCGGTTAAAGTAAAAAAAAAAAATCAACAAACAAATACAAGATGAAAATCCAATACATAACCACAAACCACTGCAAGAGATTGTAATTCTAATTCTAATTTGGGAGACACTCAAAAAGCAGTCAGTTTAGTGGTATTTTTTCAAATTTACTTTTCACATCTCTCAAGTGTAGAAGGATTAAAAATTATAAAAAAAAAAAAAGTAATACATACATATAATGAAAAAATCCAACCCAAAAAAAAAAAAATCACTAGAATAAAAAAGCAGTTTTTTAAAAAAAAAAAATTAGTGGACTTACTTTTAAAAAAAAAATTGGTCCATGTAGTCGAGTAGAACTTAACAGTGTAAATCTTTGTACTAAAGAAAAATATAAATTAACCAAAAAGCTACTACAAAACAACCCCAAACACAAGATTGAAAGTCTACATGTATATATATATATATATATATTTTTAAGGGTAAATTCATTCACGTTTCTTGAGGTTTGGAAAAAAATACAATTATCTCTATATATACTTTTGACATAATTGCACCAATCTCCCTTGATGTTTTAATTCATTGAACACTTGGATCCTTTTTCGTCATTAATTTGTGAGTCGTATAAATGAAAACAATTGATTTATCTCGTCTTTTCTTCTAAACTATATATTTACCCCTTTTTTTTTATTATTTATTTAGGTGTCTATCTACTATGTGCATTAATGTTGATTATTTAACTTTATTAGAAGAAAAGTTAATGTGATTATGTTAAATTTGTAAGACTAATTATATTTTTATCAAATCTCAAAAGAAGTGAATGTAATTTCAGTTTTTTTTATTATTTTATTCATATAACAAATTAGAATAACAACCACAAAAAGGGTGAAAAGAATGAGTGTCCTTAATAGGAAGTAATACCATACAAACATCATTTTGTACCCCCAAATTTTTTTTTTTTTTTTGTAGAATGACAAGGTTTTTTTACCATTGGGCAGTGGACGCAAGAATTTTAGTTAGAGGGAGTCGCATCCAAATTTCACAATTAAATTTTAAGATAATTCTAGTTGCATATTATACAAATTCTCAGTACACACCATAAATATATTTGAATATAAATTTCCGAACAAATATCAAATGTTCGGATTTAGATTGATGAACATAAAATAGTTGCTCGGACATAAATAATTGAACGTACTATATATTTGAACAATTTATTTTTGTTCATAACTTTAAATCTGAACATTTGATTTGTTTCAAAATTTATATTCCAATATATTTATAGTGTATTGAGAGTTTGTATAGTATACAAATAGAATTTTCCTAAATTGTAATTCTTTTATTAATAGCTAAATCATAAGTATATCAAAAGCTACACTTTTATAGCTCTACAAAATAAGAATAAAAAATGCACTTTTATAGCTGTACAAAATAATAATATTATTCATCTGAATAGGAGCGGCTCAATAAGAGGTTTAATACGAAATCTCAACAAGCAACAATTTCTTACATTTAAAAGTAAAATACATTTTCCTCTCCAAGTTTTATAATTAATCTTGAGATTATTCACAATCTTTATTATTGACATGGATAGGCCCACAAGGCACACGGCCCACGGTAAACCACCCCGAACCCAGTGCTTGGGGCCAATGGCACAACCCGGTTGCTTGGGTGACAAGGCCCAGAACAGCTGGAGGCCACCTAGACATGAAGGGCCAACGGCATTTAGGCACACGGCAGGTGGGACACGGGCCACATCAGCAGACAAAGATCTGCAGAGTTATTATCACAACACATCACCATTAATGCAACCCATCACAGCATTTATTACAACAGCACTCCCCGCCGGAACAGAGCCTCCATCACCCTAAACAAGATGAGCTACGGCACAGGCTTTCGGCGGAAAAAGCACGTCACAAGAGACAGGAAAAATGATGACCAAAGGATATAAGCAAGGATAAGAGAAAAAAAGAAGGTTAGGTTGCTCTCTCTCTTGATCTCTCGATATACAGTCTTTTCATACTCTGCTCTTCTAATTCTTGCACCGGAGGGTTCACTGGGGGACTACCCCGTTCCCCCCCTGAACTTGCTTGCAGGTCATCTGACGGAGCCAGCCTTCCTGAGCCGGAGTCTGGAGAACCTGGGCCGGTCTGACCCATCCACCCGGGAATCAATTACATCATCAATTATTATTTGGGAAAAAAATGAATCTTCTAGTTGGATTTTTGGAGAATGAATTTTTTGAAAGCTTTATTATTGAGAGTTTTTAGGAAATGAGAATTTTTAAGTTGAAGGTCTTTTGAATAAGGAGGAATTTTATTATATTTTTATTACTGGGGCAACTATTTTTGACTCATACATTGTTTCAAACTAATAATTATTTATCATCCCTCACATAGTTAAATAAAGTGCCGTTTTGGCAATTGAACAAAAAGCCATCGTTTTTCATCACCTTCCCAAAACGCCAACCTTTCCAAAACGCTGATATTCCCATTTGGGAAGAGAAAAAAAAGTCACTTAAAAATTTACCAAATTCCTCTTTTGGAACATTTTAATTAATTAATTTAAAAAAGTGTTTTAATTAAAAAGTAAGAATATTTTGATTATTTTAGACTGATGTGACACTTTTAAAAAATATTAAATCAAAAATCAAAAAAGTTAACTTTTTACTAACTTTCCAAATCACTTCCAAAAAAATTAAAAAAATTAGTAAAAAGTCAAAAGTCAACTTTACACCAACTTCTCAAAACACCCCAAAATATGAGCATAAGAAATTACATACCTCACTAGATAAATAAATCACGATAAAATTACAACATAAAAATATCTTACAAAACACTCAAAAACTTTTCTTCAGATTTAATTTTTAATTACAATAAAAATTATTAACATAAATAATAATTTTATTATTACTTACAAATTTTTAAAAATATATGAACTTGTGGGGGCCACCTCTCACGTGGATGATGGAATCCTTGGAGGGGCCATCCCTTCTCACCTCACCAAGTTAGCAGCAATATAACATAAATTAATAGAGTTTGCGGAAGTTTTGCAGGGGCCACAGCCCCCGTTCGGTCCGCCCAGGAGTAATATCAGATCATGTTTTATGTATAAAAAATTAGGAATTAAATTATGAATAATACTTGGGATCCCCTTTTGAGGTCACCCCCTCACCCCCCTTTGCCACGTGGCGGATGGTGATTGGGGGAGCAAGAAAAAAAAGAAAAAAAAAAAAGAAAAAGTAACCAATGAGAGAAAGAGGGGGTGGGGGGAAAAGGGAGATGAATCATTGTTGTTAAATTATGTTTGAAAGCATATGACAATTAAAGGGCAATTAAGGGTCACCAATGGATCGGGTTCGATTTATCTAGATCGTAATTATTATGTTCAAATCACATATTTTAATGTGTTTCTTAGATTTTGATTAGTTAATAAGTTGATACAGGTTGGGCCTATTCAAAAAATTAAAATCACGTCTCACTTATAAGTCCAAATCTTATGGGTGTACATATTTTTCATTATATTTTTATATTTTCATTAGTTATTTTTCTTGTTTACTTTCCAACATAATTAAAGTATTTTAATTTTTTTTTTCGTTTTATTATGTATATTTCTTAATTTCTAAAATCATAAAATTGATAATTTTATATTATTTTTGGAGCTTTCTTAATTTTTCCTTTTGAATTTTTATGAGAGAATAGAATTTGACAAATAAGAAAGGAAATTGTTTTATCATTCCTTCTAGGAAGCATAAATCATGAGATAATTAATATTTTTATAATTATTTATTGAATGAGTTAGCCAATAGTATTTTTTAAAATTATATTTTAATTCAAAAAAATAGTCGGGAGTTTTGGAGTTCTCACAAGACTACTTACGAAAAGTCATTTTAATATAATATATAGTACAGTAATGCTTGGTGGCCCAAAAATTCATGACTCAAATGGGTCGAATGTGTCAAAACGACGTCGTTTTAAAATAACGTCGTTTTGACACATTTGAGTCAATCGGGCCATATAAATTTGGGCCACCAAGCATTTTTCTATATAGCATAGATTATGTTTAGTTTAGGTAAGAATATTCATATTTACTTATTACCATCTATATAGTTTGTGACAATGGCCGACTGGATAGGTTATAAGAATTTTAATGAGATTAAATGGGACATGAGTCTTCTAAATGTGATTTTGGAAAAAAATTAATAGTAATAACTAATTTATTGAAATAAATAAATAACACTCATCATTTTCACGTTTTTACACTTTTTAGTAGAAAAGATAATTTAATAAATTAAAAAAATCATTTTCGTATTTATTTTAATCAAACTCATTTCTAGTCAAAAAAATCAGAAAATTGAATTTGAAAATGAAACCAAAAAGACGACTCTATTTGGTTGAATTTATTTTCTAAACACCAAAGAAATTATTTTTGAATTTTCTAAAATTATTTTCATTCCACATAAAAAGAAAAAGAAAAACTAAAAAGATAGAAAATCATATGAGATATTGTGTTTTTAATTTTCTTTTCAACAAATTTGTTTTTAAAAAGTTTTCAAAAACAAATCATGAAAACTTAACCAAATTGATATACACAAAACTAGTTTTTTTTTGTTTGGATAAAATACATTTATGGTCCTTACAATATGCGTTTCGTGTCATTTTAGTTCTTTAAATTTTAATTTTGTCAATTTGTTCTTTAAGTTTGCAATTTTAGCCAAATTGATCCAATTCTAAATAATCATCTAAATTGGAATAACCATAAATTTCAACCATGTTCTCTAAACTATACATTTTTTGTCATTTTGGTCCATAAAATTTTAGGTAGCGTTTGGTTTAATTTTCAAAACTCAATTATTTTTCAAATCATGATTTTAATCAAAATTTATAACCAAACAAATTTTTAAAATACAATTCAAAATTACTTTCAAAACTCATTTCTTTTCTTTTTTTATTTATTATTTTTAATCAATCAATCAATCACTTTTTCTCTCTCATGTCTCCTCTCTCCTCTGTTCTCTCACATTTTCTCACATTCTATACATCAATCAATCAAAAAAAAAGTAAATAAATACAATCATCCCAAAACTATTTTCAAAACTCATAAACAAACAAATTTTCTTTTTTCAAATCATGATTCAAAAACTCAAAAATCAAAACACAATTCCACACTCAAATCATAATTCTAAAACTAAATCAGACAAAACCTTAATTTGTCAATTTTGTCACTCAATGTTGCAATGTTATGTTTCATCTTCTTCATCAATGTTTCAGGACCAAATTAATGTGATTAAAAAATTTAGAGTTAAATTATACTTTGCACCCTTACGCTTTGCACCAAATCCTATTTTGGTCCTTACATATGAAATCATGACAATCAACCCCCTATACTTCTGGTCAAATCTCACTTTAGTCTCTACACATAAAATCGTGACACTCAATTCCCTACACTTCTAGTCAAGTGTCAACTTACCCTTTATGTTACTTCATTATTTAAGTTTTTAACAGAATGCAATCATGTGATAAGCATGTGACTATGAAATTAAGACAAAAGAAGTAAATCATCCCCATTTCCCACAAATATACACTTTGTCCTATGTGATAAGCATGTGAGAATTATTGTACGAGCATGAAATAATCGCCACTTGTATGATCCTGTTGATCAAGCTTGCTCACCTCCAAACGTCGTCGTATGACCTGAAATCACAAACGTGAGAGCCAATAGGTGTGTGCCGGAAACCTCTCTCATGCCTACGTTAGCTAATAGGACTAACAAGGAGGAAAAGCTCTATGAATTCGAGTACTAAAGTTGCAATACTTGGAATTAGGTTAGGCTTCAGCTTTTATAAGTTTCGCATGGCAGAATCCTAATAAGACTCTAATTCATCATCGTAGAGTCCTCTTATGAATCACATTTGTAAAGGATAACGCCTTCCTTAACACCCTCCTCACAGCAAACCAAGTAAGATGGCTTAAATCTTTGCACGACTTTCATCCAAGTAGCCGAACTACACCTTCGTTATTAGCTCTTCTACTAACCAAGCTACATGGAGTTCCACACAAAGCTAGCACAGTGCGTGACCGTGCTAGCGTTTCACGGCACTCAAATTAGCTCAGCTTCACTATTTGAACATTTACGCTCAGCTGGTCAAATGAAGATAACTCGGCTCCATCTTGATCGCCACACTAATTAACGATAACTAAATCGGCCTAATCTTAGCCAGGCTTAGCCCAGTCCAATAAAACAACCCATACCAAATCTAGCTGGTCAAACCATACAACACATTTGACCAGCTAGACCTCCTCTACACGACCCAAACCATGCAACCTTCCAGTCCATAGCCTAGCCTACAACAAATGCCTGATTTAGCCCGGTCCAAATATCTTGGCACAAATTTCTCTCTCAATTGCCCCTTAATTCTGTCTACAACAGCATGACTGGAATTACTTTATCCAACCAAGATATGTCGTACCTCGGCCTAATTATTTGGCCTGTCTAAATCATTTTAGTGCTCCATTCGATCGACTTCTCTGTCAACACATCACGCCTAGGACATGTGGCACACACCTGTTGGTTCCATGCATCTGGTACAGCTGTTATGCACGAGTCCCAAAAAAATTGAATCATGGAACCCTTTCACTTTCTATCCATATAGTCCATACATACATATAAACATATGAACAGCCATTGCTCATCTTCTTCTCAGTAGCAAACCCTAAAAACCAAAGCACCCAACCCTCGATTTCTTACATTTCAGACCAAGATCAAGGTGTCCTTCCTCTAATAATCGATTCGTCACCTCTAGTATAGCATATTCACTGATTGGAGTCCAGTCTAATGCGCTAAATTGTAAGTTTTTGTATCTCTCATTGTTATTCTTCATGTCGTTAGTATTCTTGAGCCTTAACTTTGTTAATCTCATTCGAAAATGAGGGTTTAGCACAAATAACTACCAAAAGCTCAGTAAAACAATACATAAAGTTAAAGGTTTAAACAGCCTTTAATCCACCACTTTATAATGCACAGTCCACTTTCTGAGATGAACACCAAAGAACATGGGCTAAACAGGGCAAAAGCTTTGCTTTTGACTTGAAAACATAACCCAACCGAGCAAAATTTCTGTTTTCTAGGAGTTTAATTAATGCGAAATCGAGTAACACCAATAATCGAGCTAAAACCCAACTTCACTAAATGACCGAGTTAAAACCCCACTTGAGCAAGTAACTAAGCTAAAATCTTGTTTATGCTCTCAACGGGGCTAAAACCTTGCTCAGCCAATGACTCTTAATTTTTCACTGTGCAGACTCCTAAGATTGACCAAGCACACCAACACGCTGAGCAACTCCCCAGACTAAGCAAACTCTACTTGGCTAGGCAAAACCCATGCAATTGAGCTAACAACGCACGAATGCTCACTAAGTTAACAAATTAACCAAGCTCCATGGGCTGATATTACTTTCAGGTATCCATGCCGAGGGCAATAGCTAAATTTTGAAGAGATTATGGCATCCCGGACGATGTCCACTTTGAACTGGATGAAGAGAGAATCCTACCTTGGGACAAACCAAGCTTCTACTCTTTCACCGTGCTATCCATTATGGATGGGGCTCTCTACTTCTCGGTGCAACCCCTAATCTGCGAATTCCTAAGGCAGAGCAGACTCTACCCCACACAAGTGTCCACCAATATCTTCCACATAATAAATAGAGTAGCTGAATTAAACCGCAAGTTAACTCTAAACCTTTGTCTGGTTGAGATATTCCATCAATACACACTCAGCCATACAAACGATAGGTTCAATTGGTACTTAAAAATCAAGAGAGGTCGCAAACATCTTGTGACCGACACATTCGACAAGGACTTGCACGACGACTTCCTCTAGGTAAACGGCAATTATGAAATCGTCGAGATACCTAGTTGGTTCATTAATCACGATAAAGGAAAAGATGATAGGATGAACCATTCAGAAATCGAGCTAACCTACTATTGCAGGCATTATACCGAGCTAACTATTGTATATTTTTGCAGATCTATACCAACTCCAGAATCAATATTCATGCCCAAACAAAAATTCCATCAAGGCCATGCTAACGTGCAGTAGCGAGACTGCCACGACCTCTTAGGCTACGAACCAAACTACCTTTATGCTCCGCGCAAAAGTAAAGTGACAAAACTACTGGGAGAGTGTATTCTACGCTTGAGCAGTCCTTTCTGCACTCGAGCGGGTTCAGCTCAAGTGGCCATTCTTGCGCTCGGGCAATTACTCTATTGTCTGTAAAACTATTGGGAGTGTGCATTCCACGTTCGAGTATCACTTCTTGCACTCGAGCGAAACAACTTATTGTGTCTAACACTTAAGCGTCACTTCTTGTGTTTGTGCGAACTGTGCGTATATCAGTTCGTAACAGCCACTTTTACATCACTTTTTCATCTCTTTCTCTCTCTAAAGCATTTCAAAACCCTAGGTCTTGAGTTTCTCTCTCTAGAACCCACTTTCTGTCTACATTTTCATCTAAATCCATTGATTTCTTTACCCTAGTATCTTTACAAAAAAGGTAGAGCACCTCAAGGGCCACGTTTTGATCCGATTAGATCTTGGTTTTGGCGTCTTTGAAGTTCCTCCACTTCTTCTTTGGTCTTCAAAGCTTGAGGTAGGGACTTTCTATACTCTCCTATAGTTTTTAACTTAGTTATTCGTTGTTGTGTAAATAAATGAGGGATTTGGAGGATTCTAGACAAACCTAGAGTTTTGGTTTAAAATCAAAAGAGGGGTTTTCTAAGAAAAGTATTGAAAATGATTTTGGGTGTAACTATGAGGATGTGTTGTGTTAAAATCATTGATTTCGACACATGGATTGGATTTTGGGAGAAAATGAAGCTTTGCCCTAATTTTCTTTTAATAATTATTTTATATAAATAATGAAATTGGTATTGGAATGTGAAATTGGATAGATATTTATATAAACGATGGAGTTGGATATATATTACCCCTTGCCTATGGGAATTGAGATAATTTATCTGTCTTGGAGATTGTATATCTGTTTAGAAATATCTATTTTTGGGTTATCGATGGAGGATAACTATGATTGTTGTAGACATTACATGAGGATTAGGTGAATTGAAACTAATCTCTTATTGATTGTCATTGAACATGACTGTGTTTTAATACATTGTATATGATGATTGGGAGGAGAAAATGGATGGACTCTAGTGAATTAAGTTGGCCTATGTGTCCAGGGTGAAAGTCTAGAAAACTATTTGTATACATAGGTGCTGATCCCGCGGACAAAATTTTAGTAAAATGGAAAATGAATGAATTTGTGTGGTAACTATATTGATTTGAGACCCAATGAGTTGTGTCCTGAGTATTGGCCGATGGAATGAAACGGATATGAACAATGAATTGGGATATAAAACTTGACACATTCTGATTTGTGGATAATGGGTGATTTATCACAGGCATTGTTTATGCATATCATACTTATATCTTTGTTAAAATTAATATATTGTGTTATATTATTTTTACTGGGGTTTGGCTTACCCTATTTGGGAAAACTATTTTCAGGTGTTGGTGACATGTCTCCGCCATGACAATAGTTTGGGAGGAATAGGAGCTGAAAGCTTCTTTTGTTTATTTTGTTATCGTTTTGATTTAACCCAAGGGCTTTATATTTATTAGATTTGTACCCACTTTTGTTGTAACCAGACACAACCTTAGAAAGATATAAGCCTTTAGGGCATATGAATGTTTGTTTAACTTTTATTTCTTATTACTTCTTGTAACACATGCTATAGATTCAGGATGAATCATTTATGAATGTATGATGCATGTGTCACCTTTTATATATTAATTCTGATTAATGAAAGATTACTACTTTATGTATGTCACTGTGTATATGCGGTTGGGAGTCGATTTATGGCATTTATTTTGGGGCGTTACAATACTAACATCTCTTATTTTTGAAACTATTATCAAGATTCTCTCACTGTTACCTTCTGTTAAGCTATATAACAGAATTTGCTGATGTCATAAGTAATAATACCAAAAATGACAAAATAGCCTATTAGTAAACTTATCTATTTAAATGAGAAATTTCACTCATCATCCTTGAGATTTTGCATATATATTATCAAAAATCCATATATATTTTAGCATTATTTAAGAAAATTATTAAATTTCATGCAATATTAAATAAAATCCTTAAATTGTTCGAACATTATTAAAACGTTCAATAGAAAAGAATAAAAAAAATAAAAATAAATAAATAAATAAACCTTAATTTTCATTGATAAAACACTTTAAAATAAACTATCTCTCTAAAATTAATATTAAACAACATCCTAATAATTTAATATAAGACTTATTCTACATTACATAAACAATGTAAAATTTATTGTTTTAAATAATGGATTTGTTGTTTAATTTTATTTTATTTTTTAAAGTTGAAAGAAATTGATTTATTTTTTTCTGGCAACTTGCATTACTTTTTTATTCATATGTAAAAAATATTATTATTTTATCTTTTTCTCAATCATATATTATTCTCAATTTTTTATTTTTTATTTTTGAGTAATTAAATTTCTAGTCGATACATATTTAAAAGAATGCAAGTTAATATTTTAACATGACTAAAAAAATTAAAAAGTAAATATAAAAGTAAAAAAATATAATCATCTCACAATTAATTAAAATTAATTGATAAGAAATGAAAAATCAAAAAATCATTTGACAATAATAAACAATTCAAACAATTTATCATTTGGTACACCTAAAATTAAAATTAATCTATACTTGAATGGAGAAATTATTTTAAAATAATAAAATATATACTCAATTAATTTGTTATTTATGATACTTACAATCTACTTCTCCATCTTTATTTATCTCATTTAAACTATTTGTATTAAATTAGATCTTAAAATTAATTTCTCACGTTCATTAATGCTTAAATTTTTATTTTATTTTTTGTTTATAAAAATTCAAAAACTTGTTGTGGCAAAAAGTAGAATCAATAAATTACATTTATACTTTGAAAAAATTAAGAAAAATAAATAATAATTTCATATATATTTAATACGGTACATTAAATTTAATGCATTTAAGTTTAAAATTAATGTTGACAATAAATGAGTTTGGTTTAATTGTCAAAAACTTTAGTGGTTTACCTCTATATTTATTTTTTAATTTTTTTTAATCATGAAAGAAATATTAATCCAAGTATACTTTACTTCTTGTGTCATTTTAAAACTTGTACTTTCAATTAGCTCAATTTTAATCATGAATTTATGATTTTGTCTTAATTTGATCTAATTGATTATAACTCTTAACATTTTTTATTTTAATAAAAAATATGTACACTAATGTCATGTGCCATATTTTCAAGGCGAAATAATAAACTCAGTCAACTCAGCTAGTTAACTTCAACCAATTGAGTGAAATTTTTCCTTTAAAAATACTAACAACATTATTAATTAGAGCAAATTAAAACAAAATCTAAAATTAAGGTTAAAATTGACTCAATTGAAAGTGTAGAGATGAAAATGATACAAACAGTAAAATATATGGATGTAATTTTCCCAAAAAATAAATTCATTTATTTCAACTTTAAAAAAATTCAAATAATAAATGTTTTACTTAAAATAATAATTTTACGTTGTTTATGTGTGAAATAAGCCTTATATTAAATTATTAAGATATTATCTAACATTAATTTAAGAGAGATTGTTTATTTTAAATATTTTATCAATGAAATTTAAGTTTTTTTTATTAAATATTTCAATAATGTTTTAACAATTTAAGGTTTTTATTTAGTATTGCATGAAATTTAAGGATTTTATTAAATAATATTAAAATATGTATGGGTCTTTAATAATATATATGTAAATTCTGAGGGAAGGTAAATATAATTTACCCATATTGATAATGAATAAAACTTTTTAATTTATAGGTATTTTCATCTTTTCACGCATAAATCAAAGGATAATATAGTTATTTTTACACTCAAGTAATATTATTTGTACTAACTTAACAGATTAGAAGAATTTTGACATTCTTAACAAAAATAAAAAAAAAGTTTTTGTAATTATTAAAACTATATAAAAAGTCTTCATAATTATCAGAGACCTTAAGATGGTAAGTATAATTTACTCTTTTTTTAAAAAAAAATATCATCCAACAAAAAAAAAAAACATGATTATATTTAAAGAATTAATTGATATCTATATAATAAAGTAAGACGGTCTTTGAAAATATATGAAATGTATCATACATTTTCATTTGAATGGCTAAGATGATTCCTAATCAATATCTAACAATTGAGATTAATTTTTTTCTCGCCCAAACACTCTCTGCTCTCTCTCTCTCTCTCTCCCACGTCTGCTAAATACGCCTGCCCCTCTCTACATGTTCTCTCTTCAAGTCCCTCTATGGTGGATCTCTCTCAGCCACGTTTGTTTGGCAGATTAGGTTGGATGAGATTATTAGTGAAAGAATTGTTAGTGCAGAGATTGTTAATGTGTGGATTATTAGTGAGGGGATTAAGTAAAAGTGTATTTGTTTTGATGATAGTGTGGGAAATGATTAGCGATGAGATTGTTAATTATTTTTATATAAAATAAATAAATAAATTATTTCTATATTAAAAAAAACTAAAACAAATAGGTGCACTTGGTAAAAAAAATAAATTTAAAAAAATAAATTTTTTATATAAAATAGACTCAATCTCTTCACTATTTTTCGAATCTCGTCTAAAATTTATCCAAGCTAATCCCCTTACAGATGGAGATTACTAAGCCCCTACACTACTAATCCTATGACATTTTGTTACATCCAAACAAAGGTTTGGTGGGTCCTACGGATTGGCAATTCAATCCACCCTCTCAAACCCCCAATCAAACATGACCTCAAGGTGTTGTAGTATAGAGAAAGAGATGGGTGTTATGTTCACACACACACACACACACACACTCTCTCTCTCTCTCTCTCTCCCTCTCTCTCTCCCGATGAGGCCAAACCTGCCTTAACGCCGCCGCCACACTACTGTTATCAGAATCGCCGCCTTCTTCACAACTACTTCAATCACTCCCCTCTTCTACAGCAGCACCGTAGTCTGCATCAGCCACTCTCTTCCGTGTTCACCCCTCGATGGTGCCGCTATTTCGATACCGTTGCATCTAGATCTAAATCTAGATCCACCACCACCGCCGGTCGTGAGATCCATAGCTCTCACACACTCCTCCTCTGCTACAGCATACAGAGAATTTTCACTGCTGCCGCCTCAAAGAATCTTTTGCCGAACAGAGATTTGTAGACTAGCAATTGTTCAAGTTCATCGGTGATGGTGGTGGACTGATCTTCACTGACGACCATCGACCACCTCTCCTTGCGACGACCACTACCATTGCAACCCCGAAAATGGCTGAAACGAAGAACAACACCGTTGATTCTATCAGGAAATGGGTCGTTGATCACAAGCTTCGCACTGTTGGTAATCTTTCTTTTTTTTTTTCTCTCTCTCTCTCTCTCTATATATATATGTGGAGTTTGGGTTTTGGGTTTCATTTATTTCAATTTTTTGTATCTCAGGGTTGGTTGTTATCTTGGGTCTGGTTATGGCACGGAATCACCATCCCAACCTAGGGAATCTTTTGTGGAAGCTTGACGATTCAGATTGCTGCATCTGTCAAGCCTAGAAGCAAATCGACATTGTTTTGGAAATTCCATTGGTAAAGGGGAAAAAAAAGGTTTGGCTTGGTATTGAGGGTCTCATTTCAATGTAGTTGAAAGGAGTGGATAAGGCAGTTCACAATCTGTATTATATTTGTATTTTTAGCTAATAATGCTTTATTTGTTGTTGTTGAATAATTTTATTTTATTTTTTCAATTTCATTTTGGTTTCAAATTTCCCTGTAAACTCTTAATCACGCATATACAGGTATGTGTTTAGATCATCACCAATCTCTCAATTACTATTACTTTATCTCACTTTCCTTTATTTTCTAGCTAAATTTGTAGATTCGTGAACAGGAAACTTGTGTGTTTGATTTTTGGGGGTTTTTGAGGTTTTTTTTTTTTGGAGGAATTTGTGTTGCAAATCTAGTTGCAAATTGAGGGTAATGCAGACCAAGTACATGGAGAGGCCGAACTCTATGAGTAGAGGGAAGCAGAATTTGGAGGGTGGTGACGATGACCAACCGTGGCGAAAGCGACTGGCTTTAGTTAGGTAAATTCGAGTTTTGTTTGGTCGGTTGTGTTGATTTGGTGTTGTTTTGTTATGTTTTCTTTGTTAATTTTTGCTGATTGATTAGTTGGGTAGTGAAAACTGTAGTTTTTTACATGTATGGTAATTATGTTAATACTTGATTGTATTGCCTCGGTGGAATGCAATTATTATGATTCTGTGATAATGCTTAATGATGTTGACTAGCTTTCTCTAATTGCAATCTTGAATTAAATTTTTTTATAGCTTTGTTGCAATTATTGGTAGGAAGAATAGGAGAGTTTCAGATAGTTTGAGAGAGGTGGTCAATGACGGTGGGATAGGAGGTAAGTTCCTCTTGGCATGTAATAATGAAGAGGAAAATGGGAGGTGTCATGTATGTGGCTTGATTGTTGTAGGAGATGATGTGGTGGTAGTCAATGACAAGGTAGATATGTTGTCCCCTTGCCCCTTAGCATGTTATTCACTCAACCCTCATTCCCCCTCCCCCTCCCCCCCCCTCCCTAAAAAGAAAAAAAAAGAAAAAACAACATAAATTTTTTTCTTATATTTACCATTATTGATGGGTGACATTAATCTGCTGTTAGCTTCAAAGAAGAATTGCCCTAGATAAGCAAATCAAGCTGTGCATGAGTTGGGTGTTTGGGCTTCTAGGATCAATTTTTCAGTGTCCCTTTCTGGAGCAGAGGCTCCCATGGGTTTATATATTATTTGCAGATATATAAAAAAAAATTAAAAATAAAATAAAAATAAATTAAAAAAACAGAGAGCAATGTGGGTTTGTAAGGTTTGGAATTTTAAATGTTTTTATTGATCATTGAATATTGTGTATGTCATGTTCTCTCATTTGTTGGTTTGTCACTTTTATGTGTTTAGAGCAATGTGGGTTTGTAAGATTTGGGTTAGGAGATTTTTGGGTTTATGGGTATATGCATCATGACTGAGTTCTACAGCAATGCCATTATAAATGTGTTTGAACTGGGGTTTGAATTGGGGTTTGAATTACAACAAGCTTATTTGGATAATGGCAAATCGAAGTGTTGTGTAATGGTTGTATTGATTAGATAACTACTGAGTTGTAGGCTCAGTTGGGTTGTTTGGATAACAATGAATTTGACTTTTGAATTAAGGTGAAATAAATTGTCATAAAATGAATTAAGATAAAACGGATTGGGATATAAAGCTTGGCAAACTATGATCCTATAAACTATGAATGATTTTATCACAGATATTGTGTATGCACATTTTACTTATATTTTTGTTAAGATTTATCTATTGTGTTAGATTGTTTCTACTAGGTTTTGGCTCACCCTATTTGGAAAAAATCATTTTTAGGTGTTGGTGATATGCCTCCGCCAAGGACTTAGCTTGGGAGGATTGTGGAGCTGAAAGCTCACTTTTGTTTGGTTTGTATTTACCTTTTTTTACACGCCTAGGGCTTTATTTGTACTGAGCTTACTCATTTTGTTGTAACCAAGCACGATCTTGGAAAGATGTAAGCCATTAGGGCATATGTTTATCTGTTTAGCTTTCATTTCTTATTACCTCTTGTAACACATGTTCTAGATTCATGATGAACAATTTATGAATGTATATCGCATATGTCACCTTTTGTATATTAACTCTGATTAATAAAAGCTTCTGATGTTATTTATATCATATTGTACTAGTGTTTGGAGTTAGTTTATCGTAATTCTTTTGGGGGCGTTACACTTCTTCCCACAACAACCTCATCTTTTGTAGGTAATTCTACTTCCAACATGGGTTTATATACTATTTGCAGATTAAAAAAAAAAAAAAAAAAACAAAGAGCAGTGTGGGTTTGTAAGGTTTGTAATTTTGAATGTTTTTATTGATCATTGAATATTGTGTATGTCATGTTCTCTCATTTGTTGGTTTGTCACTTTTATGTGTTTAGTGCAGTATGGGTTTGTAAGATTTTGGTTGGGAGATTATTGGTTTGTGTTATAACACTATCCCGTGTTATGCTAATTGATCTTAATTATGACCGTGATTATATACTTGATATGGTTTTGAGTGATAATTATATGATTATATGTGTTTTTGTATTTCTATCTATTCACCGTAGGAAAATCTATTTGATTTTCTACTTTAGAATTTAAATTGAAGGCCGTAGAGGCATCAGAAATTGAAATTGACTACACCATTGTGATTAGCGTAATTTTTAGAGCCTACGGTGAAATTTAATTGAAAATTGATTCGGATCGAATTAATTAGATTAAATTGATTTAATTGTGCTCAATTAACTAGTGTTAATGAAACTTGATTAAGGGTGTGTATATAAAGGGGGCCAAACACACTTAACTTCCTTTTCTTTTAGCTCAAAATTTGATTATATACTCTAGAGAGAGAGTACACAGCTTAGAGAGGGAGAGAGAGAGAGACAGAGGCCAAAATTGAAGATTTTGCTAAGAGATTAGAAGACTAAGGGAATTGGTACAAGATTTAACTACATTTGTGAGAATTGGAGCCTCTGGGTGAGTATTTGAGCTCAACTTCATGAAATTAAATTCATAAATAAGTGAATTCAAGTAAGATGTGTAAGTGAGAAGTCTATATGCACATGCATGTTTAGAATTGCCATGAATTGCCATAAATTTGCATAATCAAACATGAGGCATGATGAACATGAAGAATTGAGCACCAAATTTAACATGCATGCATAATTTTCATGAGTTTCATGATTATAAGTATCATTTGTACCATTTGAAATAGAATTGGAGTCAAAAATTAACATGCATGCATGATTGATGAAGATATGGAGTTTGTATGAGGTTGAATACATGAGTTTTGAAATTTATGAAGAGAATTCAAGATAATTTATGAGGTGGATCATGATTTTAGTCAATTGGTCCCAATTACTTATGTTCTTGTGTTGTATGATGTTCTTCCATGCTTTTGTATCAAAAACATGAGTTTTGGAGCCTTTTTGGGTTAAGTTTGAGCTTCAAGAACAATTCTGGAAATTCCAGAATTCGTCGGGTCCGCTCGAGCGGGAAAAGCGTCGCTCGAGCGTAAAATATTAGCTCTCAGAAGTTTTACAGACATTGATGTCCGCTCTAGCGGGGAAGAGTTACGCTCGAGTGTTCAATCACATGTTTGACTCTTAGCTCGAGCATCCGAAGTCATGCTCGAGCGCAAAAATGAAGTAACCAGTACTTTTGCAGACCAAAGGGGTCCGCTCGAGCGGCAGAAGCTGCGCTCGAGTAGAGAGCCCTGTTTCAAAAATTTTGAAAAGGTTGTTTTGTGTTTCATTTTCCGTTCTCTTCCATTTCTAAGCACTCTTAGGCATGCATTAAGCTTTATATATGACCTAAAAGGATAAGAAATAGGCCTAAGAGAAAGAAATAAATTAAGAACGGATTGAATCGTTTGTAACCCAATATGTGTTATGTGTTATGTAGGGTCCAGCATAAGGATGAATCTACCAGCAAAACACTATGAGTAATATCTTAGTAAAGATATTTTGAAGGATGCGATTTGTCTAATTGCTTACTCCTATTTGAGTTTCATAAGTTTATTAATTTGAATTGTGGACAAATATTTGTTATGCCATATGATTGGACAAGGTCGTTGGATTACAATTATGATTATGATGTGATTATGACCTCAAGTACGAATGCACAATTCATATACGATTGGGCCAAAGGCTGTTTGACATGAATGGTGGGGCAAAGGCCGTTTGACATGAATGATTGGGCCAAAGGCCGTTTGACATAAATGATGGGCCAAAGGCTGTTTGACATGAATGATTGGGCCAAAGGCCATTTGACATGAATGATAGGCCAATGGCCGTTTGACATGAATGATTAGGCCAAAGGCTGTTTGACATGAATGAAGGGCCAAAGGCTGTTTCATGAATGAAGAGCCAAAGGCCGTTTGACATGAATGATTGGGCCAAAAGCCGTTTGACATGAATGATGGGCCAAAGGTCATTTGACATGAATGATTAGGTCAAAGGCCAATTGACATGAATGATAAGCCAACGGCCGTTTGACATGAATGATTTGGCCAAAGGCCGTTTGACATGAATGAAGGGCCAAAGGCCGTTTCATGAATGAAGGGTCAAAAGCCATTTGACATGAATGATTGGGCCAAAGGCCGTTTGATGGGAATGATTGGGCCAAAGGCCGTTCGACAGGAGTGAATTGGGCCCGAGGCCGTTTGACATGAGTGAATTGGGCCCGAGGCCATCTGTTAGGAACAAAGTGGGCCAGAGGCCGTTTGATATGTTTGGGCTTAAAGCTGTTAATGTACCAGACAGAAACATGGATGGGCCCAAGGCCGTTTGATACGTCTGTTTCAAATTTCATTCATGTACTTTCTTTATTTGATATTGTTCATTGAGTTTTCGCTCACTCTCATTCATGTGTATATAGGTGAGCAAAGAGATGTCCGAACCCAGCCTCAGTGAAGTATGTGAGGAAAGTCAAGTTTTGTGGAGTCAGCCCAAATGTCTCACGCACAAGACACCGTTCTGTTTCTTTTGGTTTACTCTTTTGTTATCTTGGTGAACATGTCGCATCACCTTTGTATATAAGCTTTTGGTTTGGCTGAGTATGACTTGAATGATCCTGTATGTGTAAAATTCTATGTTACGTTCCCTGGTGTGGGTTATTAATGAGTATATGTGAGATATTATGATATGTCGTGTAAGCATAGCTCTATAGACCAAATTTTTAAGTTTGCTTCCGTTTTGGCCCCTTGATTCTATTGAAATATGTTTTATTGGGTTTGAGGCCGTAGGTAATTTCTTGATTACTAGTCGATTATGACCTTAATCCATAGAGGCGGGTTCGGGTCATGACAGTTTGTGGGTATATGCATCATGACTAAGTCCTACAGCAATGCCATTATACATGTGTTTGAACTGGGGTTTGAATTGTTGCAAGGTTATTTACCAATTTTGCTTCGAATCCATTCAACTAATTATTTGTTCTAACCACGCGTGATGATATGTATAGTTGCCCAACTCTGAAGGGGTCAGATTTTCTTGATTTTTTCCCCTAACTTTATGTTTACAGTTTTTTTTACTTACTATGATATTTTGATTTGCAATATTAGTGAACATTATAAATATTATATATTTGTTTCTTAATTTGCATTAAGGCTGGGGGGAATTGTTATTTTATTTGAGTTTTGATTTTTGCTTATGGTCTTGTATTGCTTAACAAATATTCAAAAATTATTTAAGGTTGGAAGCAAAATGAATCTGAATGGGTGTAGGTGAAGATTGAAGAAGGTGATGGATGGTTATATACACAAAACTGATGGGACTAAATTGATATAATAAATGGCTTTGGGTTTTTGGACAAAATAAATAGGGTCTTTTAGGCTGAATTGATTTGTAAATGATGCGGGAATAAAGTTAGTTAGAGTTTGTTGTTGAATTACCAAGCGAAGAGTTTGCTTTCTGAATTTTATTTTATTAAATTATTTTTTAAGAACACTTCCTTCTTAAATTTTCCCTCTAACTTTATGTGATCAATTAAAGTAAGTTCTAACAAGAAAGAATTAAAAAAAATAAAACCCAAAGAAAATATTGATTGATTTTGTAAATTAATATTTTTATCAGTCATTAATTTGTATCTGTGTTGACAATGTGTTGTGTTTGTTCGTAGTGTTTGCATTGGGTAACCAATTATTATTTTGCAACAATGTTTGTGTTTAGTTTGAATTTGGTGGTCTATAAAAAAACCTTTCATTAGTGTGACAATACATGTGTTTGTTTTGAATTGGGTAGTCTCTTTTAATTATTATGTTGGCTTTTTTTTTTTTTTTTTTTTTTTTTTTTTACAAGTGGATGAAAACTAGAAGCGAATGGTAATATTGACTCCCTTTTTACAGGTTTACATTTTTTTAAGCTTAAGTTTTTCTTATATCTCTGATGATTTTTGAATTTATTGTTGTGTAAACTAAACATGCACTTTTTTGATTGATGAGTGCTGAAAGAGTGGCGATCTCGAGGGCAGAATTTACACTATTTTTGGTTTTATCATTAACAAACTTTGAAAATGATTGACGTTATATAAAGTTAAAGACTATTTAAAGGCAGATTGACGTTGTGTAAACTTATATAGATTTGGTTTAGTTTGAGAGGCAGACATTTGGAGGTGTTTGTTACTTAGATTTTGATCAAGAATACTATTTTTGTATTGGCATGGTATACTCCAAAGGGATAACACCATTTTGTTGTTCCACTTATTTTGAAGTTGTGTCTATAATAAAAGGAATCCTTTTGCTAAAATGTATGTTATCTATTAATAATTTTTGTATGTCATGGAAAAATAAAATTTTAGATATACTTGATTTTCAATATTCCTAATTTAAGAAAGAATGATCAATGAAAATTATTTAAATAAAATATTATTTACACTGTATCTTTAAGTACGGATATTCACTGGTGTATATATATATATATATATATATATATATATATATATATATATATATTATAGTAAATGATCTGCACGTAATCAAAGAAAAAAACATTTCAGTGTCAGAATAAAACTTGTGCAGCATTCGGAAACCCCAACATTACCTCCATCTATAAATTTTTTAATTATAATACATTTAATTATGAATTTTAAATACTATTTTAAATAAGAATAATTACAGATATCATTATTCTATTTTAAGGATAAAATTATTAATTTAATAAAATATAAATTAATTTGACAAAAATAAATATTAAAAATTTGTTTTTAATTTTTTTAAAATTATTTTTATTTATGAAAGATAAAATTGTATAAAAATGATAAATCTTTTATATTTTTATTTTTTTACCAAATTAATTTTTGATATATATTTAGATAATGATCATATAATTGATGATTATTTTTTTTGATATTATTATATTTGTTATTAGTACGAATTACGATGGTAGTCCCTATACTTTGGTCCTCATGTCACTTTAATCTTTGTAATTTCAGTTGGTTTGATTTTGACCTTGAATTTATGACTTTATCGCGATTTAAACCAATTAGTTACAATTCTTAGTATTTATTTATGAAAAATATGTATATAAGTATCATGTGCCATATTTGTAAATGTAAAATTATAAACTTACTGAACTTAATAAGTTAATTTTAACCAATTTAAAAATAATTTTTCTTAAAAGACACTAACGATATTAGAAATTGGATCAAACTGACATAAAATCTGAAATTAAGGGTCAAAATTGAGTCAATTGAAAGTGTAGGAACTAAAAGGTGTAAAATATTGGATCATTGGTGTAATTTGCCATCATTGTTAATAGATATAGCCTCCGTTTGGGAAGTGAGTTGGCTTTTTGGCTTTTTGACTTTTTTGGCTATTTTAGCCTGGGCTAAAAAGTTTGGTTTGTGAAAGGCTTTTTGGCTTTTTGACTTTTTTGGCTTTTTTTGTGAGAGAAGAATGTAATGATTATGGGTTGGATGTGATATTTTGTTTTTTGTGGCTAAAATAGCCTATTTTGTCTTTTGTGACTAAAATGGCCAAAAAAACCCCGTTTAGCTCTTGCCAAACGGAGATGGTTATCATGTAATGGATGATTATTAGGTTTTTAATATGTAGTCGATATCCTTAACATATGAAATATTTTTAATTTTGAATTTTTTAATTTAATGGTTTGGTTTAATAATGACATTAAAATTGTAGCCATGTTTAATTCTTAAAAAAAATAGAAACTAATTTATTGAAAATAAATATCAAAACAAATATTTTAAAAAATTATTTCTACCCTCTCAAAAGATAAAATTATATAAAAATGATGTATTTTTAATTCTTTTCACCAATTTAAGTTTTAATTTCTTAGAAAAAAAATTTAGAAATAGATTCTGAAAAATCAAACAAAATAGATCTTTATAACCTAGAAAGTTCTAAATTTATTCACTAAAAAAAAAGCTATTAAATTTCAAATAATATACAGGCAGACCAATATAAAATAAGTTGTAGTCAACCAGCATAAAATAAGTTGTACAACGACTTTGCTCTCGAAATAAACTATTTGCAAATAAAACATATTTGATTGTCCTTATTTAAAATAAGATTCAAAATTTAAAGTTAAATATATTAGAATTGAAAAATCATGAATCAAAGTGATATAAGTTCCAAACTATAAAGATTGTTAGTATAATTTGCCCTTATTGATTTATTTATTGATGGAGTAGAGGTAATATATGAGCCAAACTACTTACCCAAAAAAAATATATGAGCCAAACGAACCGAACAATTAACTATTTTATTTTGGTTTAAAAATTTTAATAAATTTTAAAATTTGTTTAAGCTTGGTTCTTAAGCTTTTAAGTTTATTTTAAATGAGTTTAGTTGAACTGAAATATAGTTTGACTTATTAAATTTAGCTCCAATAAAAAAAACATTAAAATTATATTTTTTAAAAAAGTGGATAATTTTAGAAAGGGTAAATTACAAATACACTTTCTGAAATTTACTTAAAATACAAATTGTCTTCTGTGGTTTGATAAATTACAAATGTTCCTTTTTAAAAAAAATTATTTAATGGAATTAACTAAAAAAAAATGAAATTCATAATTGATCTTCTATACAATAATAAAATTATTTAAATTATTAATTGAAATATATTTTTAACATTATTAAAAATTATCAATTGACTTGATTGTTTATTAATAAAAGGGGTGATTCATTATGAAATTAAAAATCTCATAAGGTGGAATGTAATTTCCAAAAGGGCAATTTGTATTTTAATTACATTTCAGGAGGTGTATTTATATCTTATCCTTTTAAAAAAAAAGATTTGAAAAATTAAAAAAAAATTATTTAAAAAAAATCTTTGCTAATTTTTTTTTTAAAATAATAAAATATAAAACAGAGAACGAAAATACAAACCAACAGAAAAGTGTTAAATTCATAGCCACAAAAATATAAACAAAAAAACCATGTAAATCTCAGTCATGATTGAAGAAAAATAAAAGAATAGCAACGCTAAACCTAAAGAGGATATAGATCTAAGATAGGCCCCTTAGTTAAATATATCTAAGTCATAACCATGGCTACAAATAAATAAATAAATAAAATAAAATAAAAAATATGAAGGAACTCACTATAAGCTTTTCTTGTGAACCACAATTTCGAGTCTTCAAGGGTGGTGTTGCGAATCGAGGACAGGCGTGAAGGCTAAGGGTTTCTTGAGAGAGAGAGAGCGAGAGAGAGAGAGAGAGAGAGAGAGAGAAGAAGGGAGAGAGAGTGCAGGGAAAGGTTTCCTCCGAGAGAGAGAGAGAGAGGGGGGGGGGGTTGTGAAAATGAGGGATATAAAGTATTTAGAGAGAGAGAGAGAGAGAGAGAGGGGAGTGAAATGAGGAATAGAAACTATTTAGGGAAAATTACATGTAGGTGGGGAATAGTAAAAAAACAAATATAAAGGGTGCAATTACATGTAGACGGGGATATAGAAAAAAATTATGCAATTATATGGAGGAGGAGATAGAAAAAAATTACAAACATACGCGTGTATAAGTGTCACTTATATCTTATGTGTTAATAATTTTTTTCTCTTTCTCTCACTTATAAATAATTCTTCTAATTATTTATCGATAGAGTAATATTATAAATCTACCCTTATCAATTTAAAAATTATCAAGAAATTAATTTCTATCACATGTTACATGAACTCTAGATTATACAAATTAATCTCCATTACATAGGCCCTGCTTAGCAAGTGAATTTTTGGCTTTTTTGGCTACAATTTACAAAATGATAAAATAAATTAAAATAATCAATAAGACAAAATATTACATTAAATTCATAATTATTTTAGTTTTTTCTCTTACAAACATCACATCTATTTATAAAAAAATTCAACCCTCTTTCCCAATACAAAAATTTAACATATTAAAATAACTAAAAATTAAAATAGCCTACTAAAATAGTCAACTTCCCAAACGAGACCATAAGCTTCGTTTGATAAGTGGGTTTACTTTATAGCTTTTTAGCTATTTTAGCTTACACTAAAAAGTCTCATTTGTGTTAAACTTTTTGACTTTTGTAAAATAAATAAATAAATAATTATAATTTTAATGTGACATTTTGTTTTATTAATTTTTTAGCCTATTTTATTATTTTTTTGTGGTTATTTTAGCCTTTTAACCCCTAAAACTAACATGCCAAAGGAAGATATGAGTTTTTTTTTTTTTTTGGAAAGTTAGTTAAAAATTGATTTTTTTTTTTTTTTTTTTTTGAAAAACTGTATAAAAATATAAAGATGTAATGTGACTTAAAATAGGTTAAAATACAAAATTTAAATTTTAACTATATTCTCAAATTAGGTCTTCTATCCAAAATTTTCTAAGTTAATAAGGTTGGATTTCTGGACTTTTCCTTACAGATATAAAGCTCAAAAACAAAAAATAAGAGCCACTTCTTGACGAGTATTTAAATAATTAAAAAAAAAAAGTAAGTAAATTTATTTTTTATTATTAAAAAAAAGTGGAATCCACTCGGCTTTTTTTATTAATAAAAAATAAAAAAGTTACCTTTTTATTATTTATCAAAAGTAATCAATTTTTCTAACAATAAATTTACTATAAAAATAAATTAAAAAATAATAATGTTATTATTAAAAGGGAGATGCTCCTCTCTCCATGGGTCTATCATGAAATCTGTATCGATAATCCAAACCGTTTAATACGTAGGATTTATTGAGTATTTCATCATTGCAGAAATCATGTTGATGGAATATCATTGATGCAAACATGATCTACTCAAGTGGCTATTGATATTCGATCAACGTAATTTTTTGTAAGATTAAAGGCAAATTACATATACCCCTCGAAATTTGGCTAAATTACATATACCCTTTAAGATTTGAGAAATTACAGATACCCCCTGAAAGTTATATTTTCATAACAAATTAAGGGGCAATTTGTTATGAAAATATAAACTTCAGGGGAGTATCTTTAATTTCTGAAACTTCAGAAATATCTATAATTTAACTAAATTTCGAGAGAGGTATATGTAATTTGTCCAAAGATTAAATACTCAACGAGTCCAATGCATTAAACCATTTGAATTATCGATGCGGATTCCGTAATGAACTCATAGAGTTCCAATAGCACCCTCCAATCCAATTTAGACAGACAAGAGACTGTGGCTATTAAAAATTGATAGTGCTAATGACAGAAGTTAAGGTTTTTTTGGGTGAATAACAGAAGTTAAGGTTATCAATAAGAAACAAATAAAAACAAAATATTTATAATCTCAATATACTATTTTATATAACTTTTTAGGAAACTTGCGCCATGAGTATGATTTTAAAATTTTAGGGCAATAGTCTCGAGCTCTATCTGTGCTTACTATATATTAAGTAAAATGAAGTTTTTAATTCTAAGTTTTGTGGGAGTTTTAATTTTTCAATCTAAATTTTTTAATTTTTTGATTTAAAAAAAAATAAAATCTTAACATTTATTAATTTCTCCTAAATTCCAACTCTTACCCTCATAATAATACTTTAATGCATTAAGAACAAGCATAAAAAAAAATTAAAATCCAACACATAAGAATTCCTTGAAAAGTCCCAACACATATGATTATTATCCCTTATAATAACACTTTTATGCATTAAGAACAAGCATAAAAAAAATTTCTTGAAAAGTCCAACACATATGATTATTATCAAAATATTAAACTTTAATATAATATAATAAAAAAAAGACATTTAATTCCTTCAAAAGTCCAATACATATGATTATTGTCAAAATATTAAATTTTAATATAATATAAAATAAAAAAAAAAGACATTTAAAAAAAAGAAAACATTTAAAATCACAATTCACATATATAGATAATTATAAATATAATTCGTGTATAACACAGATGATATGCTAGTTCTTTTATAACTAAAAGGACAAAATAACTTGACCGATTATAATGAATCTATTTATTTGTCTTATGTTCGCCTTATCTATCAATTCACGTATCATTTATTTATTTAGTTATTTACGTACATGTCATTATCTATTTATTGACGTATCACCTATCTGTCCATCGAACCTGTTTATTTATTAATATCAAAATCACTACCAATTGTTGCCCTCTATGACTTTTCATCCATTTTTCAAGTTGACTTTCCTGTCATTTTCGATTGATTTTTAAAGTTGGCAGTGATCTAATAGAGATCTAGCAACAATGGAGCAAAAATAAAAAAAATAAAAAAAATTATTTCAAAATAATAATTTATCATTTTTATCAAATAATTTTATCAATCACGTCATTATTTCCAAAACATAAAAAAAAAAAAAATCATTGAATCTAATACTAATGTCCGTAGTAATAAAATAATCCCCATTTAATTATCTAATTGATTTAAAAAATTATGTATAATGTTAAATGGCCTAATCACGTAGAAGTGATCTCTGGCTAAACATTATGAAATAATGTTTAATAATACTTTAAATATTTTTTTTTAGATTTGTCCTTTAAAATTTTTAAATATTTAGTAATGAGTCAATTTTTAAAAAGATATGCACCAATTGGTATACTAATTAATGAAACAATATAATTATGATATTACCATTTTAAAACTATAACTTTATCCATTATACAATTTACAAAGATAAAACTTCTAAAATTGTGTCACATCATCTGTTAGTACACTAGTTAATATATCAATTGATGTATATAGCATTATTATTTTAAGAATGAGCTAAGAATATCCACAGTGAAACTGTTGAGGGATGTGCTAGTGTCCGTCATTAAAATTTTGCTTGTGAAAGGCTCAAATGATACTTCAATAGAGCGGTTAAAGGGTGTGTTAGTTTTTTCTAATTTTGTATTGTTTTGAAAAGTTAATTAAAAATTGATTTTTTAATTTTTTTGATTATTTTAAAAAAAATGTATAAAAAAATAATATGATTCAAAATAAATAAAAATTTACTTTTAATTTTTAGTCAAATTTTCCAATTGAGACTTTATTAACTATTAATTTAACACAATGGCCAGCGAGAGGGAGAGGTTGAGAAAGAGAGAGGTGTCGGGTTTATATCTCAACCATGACGTGCAGAGTAGGTAGCACAGTTGGCATAAAGAAAAGTGAGAGGGAGAGAGAAGAGAAGAAAAAAAAAGTATTGTTGGGATATCAAATTTTTTATGGGAAATGCTAGGTGTCATGAAGAATTTTTATGAAAACTGTCATGAAAACTATCTGCACCGTTAGATCAAGTATGTGTCTCATGATCCAAAGGTGCAGATGATTTTCATGACAGTTTTCATGAAACGTAGCAGGACCCATTTTTTATTAAATGAATTACTAAATGTTTTATATGAATGTGAAGTTTATAATTTTGTGAATCTTATACTTATGTGAGATATTTAATTGTAAAAATAAACTGATGTATATTATTGATTGATAATTTGATTACAAGATTGTTGTCTATTGATTTGTATGTTACAAGCTATTATATAGGAGAGATGTGAGGTAAGTGAGTGGTGGTAGTGGATGGTAGTGGAGGTGGTGGGTGGTAGTGGAGATGGTAAGTGTGTTAGGTTTAGTGGGGTGGATGTAGTGGGTTAGGTTAGTGGGTTAGGTTTAGTGTACATTAACAGCCCCCCTCAAACTCAAGGAGGATAGGAACTAACCAACTTGAGTTTGAAGAGAGTAACAAAACAGAAAAGTAAACTGATAAATAAAAAACAAAACAGGATAGGAGACACGGTATGGTCGTGTCGGACCGTTGTAGCAGACAGTTTACGGGGTCATGTCGGACCGTTGTAGCAGACAGTTTACGGGGTCATGTCAGACCGTTGTAGAAGACACTGTGTGGTCGTGTCAGACCGATGTAGAAGACAGTTTATGGGGTCATGTCGGACCGTTGGAGCAGACAGTTTACGGGGTCATGTCGGACCGTTGTTGAAGACAGTTTACGGGGTCATGTCGGACCGTTGTAGAAGACAGTTTACGGGGTCATGTCGGACCGATGTAGCAGGACAGTTTACGGGGTCATGTCGGACCGTTGTAGAAGACACTGTGTGGTCGTGTCAGACCGATGTAGAAGACAGTTTATGGGGTCATGTCGGACCGTTGGAGCAGACAGTTTACGGGGTCATGTCGGACCGTTGGAGCAGGACAGTTTACGGGGTCATGTCGGACCGTTGTAGAAGACAGTTTACGGGGTCATGTCGGACCGATGTAGAACATTGTGGTGGTGCACCAAGGAGGCGACTTAGGGAGTGCGCCATGAGCGACTTATACATGATACTGGTATAACCCCCCCTCAAACTCAAATAGGTGTGAAGATAGAAACCTATTTGAGGTTGAAACAAAGGGATGGATAAAGCTGACCGGTGTAAAAGACACTGTATGAGTGTGTATATAGGCTGCCCAAAAAATATACATGGATGTAGATATCGAGCCCTCAAAAGTCGTGCCCTCAAAAAGGTGTGCCCGCACCCTCAAAAGGCGTGCCATCAAAAGGCGTGCCCGAATGCATCAAAAGGCGTGCCAGATATGATGGCGAGAAGAGGCGCGCGATGCGCGTGGCTGCCTCGGCTATTTAACCAAGACAGAGCCTGAGACCGAGGCAGAAGCAAAAAACCTGTGAAATCCTCTGTAAAACTCTTCGTTGTGCTGAGAGAGAGAGGCTGTAACACTGTTGTGCTGAGAGAGAGAGTCTGTAACACTCTGTTGCGAGAGAAAAATGGCTTCGTCGTCCCGTGGTCTGCTGACTCTCTTTCCCGACCTGAACGAGTCCACAGGAGAGAGAACTGGTGCGGTGTCCCGTGAACCTCAACCAAACACCACTGGGTTTGCTCCGCTGAACTTTCCGATGCGGTCTGTGGAGCAAAAAATGGCGGTGCAGACGGATGTGGAGGCCAATCAGTATACTTTGAAGGCATGTGTGGAAAGCATGACGGCGGTCACAAATTTGTCGAACCGGCTGCAGAGTAGGACAAATGAGGTGCAGCATTTAAACTCCCAGCTGGCTCTGCTCCAACGCATGTATAAGGATGCGCGAGCAGAGATAAGCGTGTTAAGGGCAGAAAACAAGGAGCTGAAGCGGAAGGCCACCGTGATGTTCCGATTTGGAGGGCCGCCATATGCTGCAGTGGAGGAGCAGGGAGTAGTGATCGTGCCCAGTGGACAAGGAAACACGGAGACCGGACTGGCACGGGACACCCAAGATAAAAGTAAGAAGAAGAGACCTGCAGTAGAATAGAGAAGGGAAAAGAAAAATCCCATTGTGGGTGTTGTTTTTTTTTTTTTTTTTTTTTTGTGTAAAATGGTGATCGGGGTGAGGCCCGATATGAATAAAATGAGTTTGCAGTTCGTCTTCTTCCTTCTTCTTTTTTGTTTTTTTTTTTTTTTTGTTTTTATTTAAGAAAATAAATAAATAAATAAAAATAAAATAAAATAAAAGAAAGAAAGTGGAGGAACGTGGGTGAGGCGTAAAAGTGATGATAATGTTTTGTGAGTGGAGAATAAAGAAAAGAAAAGAAAGGATTCTGTTGTGTGGGTTGTGTATGTGCTGGTGTATGTGTGTGATGATTAAAAAACATGTTGGCATTAGAAATCCCGTGGGTGTGTGTGAGTGTGGGTCACAAGAAAAAGAGGGAGAGAGAGAGAGGTTAATAAAAAAAAATGCAAGATGAGGAGAAGTGAGACTGTAGAGACGACAGAGAGTGAGAGAGAGTGAGACTGTAGAGACGACAGAAGGAGGAGAAGTCGAAGAGCTCTGTCCATGGGCGGCCCGTGGCCAGTAGGGATTGAGTCTGGGCTGTGGCGCGAGAGATGAAGGTTGACGGTGGTGGCGGCGGCGGAAGCGGCGGCCGTCTGCTGCTGGTGGCGGTGGTGGGGGAGGTTCCATAACTAGATGGTGATTTGTTTGACATTTTGGATCCACAAACAACACAGATCAACTAGATGCAGAGAGAGACGACTGTGATGATCGAGAAGAAGATGTTTCGGAAAGTTTTCGGAGAGTCCACGTTGAAGGACACGGTGAAGGCGGTTTTGATCCCCTGCTACGACCTCACCACGCAATCGTCGTTCGTGTTTTCGCGCGCGGATGCTGTGGAGATCGATGGCTATGATTTCAAGATGGCGGACGTGTGTTTGGCCACGTCGGCGGATCCGACGGTGGTTGTTAATGTTCGAATTCAAGCAAATGGCAATGGAAAGTTTGGCAAAAACAGATCTGGAAAACGCGAGATGCATACGATGAGGAGAGACGACCTCGTCGGCGGAGCCAACTCAGATGTGTAGAGGTCCGGCGGGCGGCCAAAGCGAGACTGCCGCCCGCCGGTGAAGCAGAATGGTTAAGTTGTTAACCTTGCTCTGATACCATGTAAAAATAAACTGATGTATATTATTGATTGATAATTTGATTACAAGATTGTTGTCTATTGATTTGTATGTTACAAGCTATTATATAGGAGAGATGTGAGGTAAGTGAGTGGTGGTAGTGGATGGTAGTGGAGGTGGTGGGTGGTAGTGGAGATGGTAAGTGTGTTAGGTTTAGTGGGGTGGATGTAGTGGGTTAGGTTAGTGGGTTAGGTTTAGTGTACATTAACATTAATTATTCATTTAAGAAAACATTTGAGACCTATAACGTTTTCTAAAAAAAATAAAAATTATACATTTATTATCATTTTTATATAATATATATATATATATTTATATTATTTAACATATATTTTAACATTTTCATTATACCAACACTGACCCTCCAGACTAATAAATCTCTCAAAACATAAAAATAAGTCTCATTTTCATTCATTTATTTATTTATTTTTTATATTACACATATTTTAGCAAATAATTTTAGTCATTTCATGTGAATTCTCTAAAAAATAGTTTAGTCAACACGCCTCTTTGCTAGTGGACCCAAGATGACTTTCCAATGGCTGATTACATTAAGAAAATTGTTAAATAGTTTTATCAAACATCTCCCACAATTGTGAGAGTTACATCACATAAATTTTGTGTAAATCTTATATTTATGTGAAATATTTAATAAAAATATTAATAAAATATTTAAATTCTTAACATTAATTTTAAATTAATCATCACGCGTCTTTGCAGTGGATCCCATGAAGCTGACTTTTTGATGATTTAGTTCTTGTTTAGCATAATTTATAAAAGGTAAAATGTTAAAAAAATATTAAAAAAATAAAAAAGTTATTCACTGTGTTTGATTTGAATTTTTTGGATTAAATTTTTTGAAAATTGACTTTTTTAATTTTTGTGTTTTTTTGTTTTTAGTGAATATTTTTTAAATTTTAAATATTTTTTTTTACTTTTTTAGATGCACCTGAGAGGGTAATTTATAAGAAAAATTGGGCCGAGCTGGGCAATGGGCCGTTATGGGCCATAGTACGAAGGACTGAGTAAAATGGTCATGAAGTTATTCCGATCCAAATGAGGCTTGAAGTTATTCCGGTCCCAAAGAGCTACGGTTAGCTCGGTCACCATACGAAAAGTTATACCGGTCATGGTGCAGTGGTATTAGATATGTCGGAACCATACTAATTGTTAGCTCGGTCCAATCATGTTGTGGTTTGTACAGGAGGAACCGAGATAGAGTTATCTCGGTCTGATCTGCGGCTTAGCATAGCTATGCTTACCTCGGTCATATTGGAGTCCAACCATGGAAAAACCATCTCACTTGATTTAAGCAGTGATGGGGGTGTTGAAGGATAAGCATTATCTTTCAGGAGTGTGACTCCTAGGAGGACTCTACACGGAGGAGTAAGAGTCCTACTAGGATTGTGCCACGCGGAACCTATAAAAGCTCACAACATCACCTATGGAGAGGTAACACACAACTTTGACTCCCGAATTTGCAGAGCTTTTTGTCTGTTTGTCTATTTTGCTGACTTAGGCATCGGAGAGGTATCCGGCACACACCCGCCGGCTAGCTCACGTTTGTGTTTTCAGGGAGTAAAGCGACGACGTACGGAGGAGCGCAGACTTGATCAACAGGATTATACGGGAAGAATATTTCGTGCCCGTACAATTGGCGCCGTCTGTGGAAAAATCAAACTAGAACAAAACCTCTTGATCAAGCTTTTCCTCTTTAAAAACAATGACGCACAACGAAGATTTGCCTCAGTCCGCCATCGACGGACAAACACCAGAAGGGGGTGCAAGGCGCGAAGGCCTACCTTCTATCCCTCCCATGGTGGATTTGAAGCCTCAGCGATAAAATCCCAGGAGGGATGCAAGGGGGAGGAGGCGGACTAACAGCCCCCGTCACTCTCGTTCACAAAGTCCTGACAGACAAAGGCGAAGGATTGATCCTCAAGTTATGGAGGACCGCATGAAGGAGCAAGATGAATTAATAAGGAAGATGGTGGCGGACATGAAGGCCATGAAGCGCCAGATCAAGGAAAAAGGGGTGGCGACAGAAGAGGGGCGCAAAGGCAATGCGCCTTCTCGCCACTCAGAAGATCGTAGTAGGCATACCACGACATCGCAAGCAGAGAGTAGAAGCCTCAGGACGAGCGACACTCAATCAAGGACTTCCAGAACTCGTTACTCCAGGTCTAAGAGAACAAGATCATTAAGGTCTTACACAGAGGGAAGTACCTATCGGCCCTCACACACGCACCATACATCATCCAGGCAAACAGAGTTGGCTAGATCGTCCGACTTACGGACTGTGCTTGAAGAAAGGGCGCGACAGAAGGAGGATGCTAGGGCACGCGACCCGCACAGAGTTTCAGCCCTTCGGCGGTTGGCTCCTCGGACGCATGGAAACGTCGAGGTTGAAATGCCAGTACCACACCTTACCTACGAACCAACAGATAAAGCGTTGGCAAGACTACATAGCTCGCTGTTCGTTCCGGCGATAGAGAACGCATCATTACCCTCAGGCTTCATCCAGCCTAAATTTACCACATACGAAGGGAAAACAGACCCTTACATGCACCTAAGCCACTTCCGCCAAGTTATGGCGGTATATCGACGAAACGAGGCTTTGATGTGCATCCTCTTCCCATCAAGCCTTGGTGACCTAGGCTTGACTTGGTTCAAAAAACTTCCAGAAGGCAGCATAGCCTCCTAGGCGCAATTGGCGGAGGCATTCGTAACAAGGTTCAGAACAAACACCAAAACCCCGGTGGAAATTGATCAACTGCTCTCCATCGACATGGGCGAAAAAGAGTCATTAAAATCCTACAATAGTCGCTACTGGGAGACCTTTAACCAGATTGGGGACTGCCCCACCAATCTCGCTATCGCACAATACAAAAGAGGCCTTCCAGTCGAGAACAGACTAAGGGACTCCATCACTATGACACCGCCTCTCACGATGGAGGCCTTAATGGAGAGAGTGCACCAATACATTCGGGTAGAAGAAGATGGCGCCCGTGTTAAGGCAAAGTCTAGCATGACCGCAGTACCAGATAAAAAGACCGCGACAAAGGTCAACACAGTAGAACGTCCGAACAAAAACGGACGAGGTAGGCGGGACAACGGAGAAGACCAGGATAAAAGATGGTTGAGAGTCCGCACTGCCATTACCACGGTATTCAAAAAGCCAATCTACCGGATTCTAAGCGAGATACACGATGAACCTTTCGTCAGATGGCCTGCCAAGCTAGGAGAGGCTCAGAAGGACTACGACGAAAGATCGCGATGCACCTTCCACAAAGAAAAGGGGCACCGCACTGAAAATTGTATGCCATTGAGACAGCATCTGGAGGAGTTGGTGGCAGCTAGTCACCTGGATAAATACATCGAAGGAGGGACACAACCAGCCCCCCAAGACCACAATAACCCCAATAGAATGCCAATTGACGCCCTACCTCAAGGTGTGATCAATGTGATACGTGGAGTATTCGAACCTGAGCGTGTATGCGAGCTCAGAGGATTGATCAAGAAGGCTGAGCACTTAAGAGAAGTACTAAGCGCTCAACCTACTATCAAAAAGGGGAGAACAGACCCTACGAATGTCATCTCTTTTTCAAACAGAGACTTGGAAAGAATATATTGCCCTCACAACGATGCACTGGTCGTCACCCTCCGCATCAAGGATTACGACGTCAAGCGAATTTTGATAGACCAAGGTAGCTCGTGTGAGATAATGTACTACGACACCTTCAAACAATTGAAATTGGAGGACAAAGACTTGGCACCAACTGTGTCCCCCTTGATCGGATTCAACTCAATGCCAGAGTGGCCAGTCGGCAAGATCATCCTTCTAGTCAGGGCAGGAAGCGTGACAAAACAAGTGGAGTTTTGGGTATTGAAGGTCCCTTCCACTTACAACATAATCTTGGGAAGAACATGGCTGCATGCCATGCGAGCGGTAGCTTCATCCTACCATCAAGTAATGCGATTCCCCAACGAAGCCGAGATAATTGAAGAGGTCTTTGGAGATCAAATTATGTCCAAGCAGTGCTTCGTCACGGTTAATAGCAGCCGCGCTGCCAAGGGATATGTTCATTCGGTGGAAGAACCTGAGAGCAATGAACTGTTCACAGATGTCGGCAAAGCGGTGGAAGACTTGGTAGAGGTAAGAATAGATGAAACGAACCCGGATAAGTTCTTTTTGCTCGGTTCGTCGTTGTCCAGCACTGAGAGATTTGACCTCTAACATCGAAGTGTTCGTCTGGACACCCTACGACATGCCAGGCATTGATCCAAACTTCATCTGTCACTAACTCAATGTCCACCCATCCACCAGACCAATCATTCAGCGCACTCGCAGATCGGCACTCCACCACGCCGAGATAGTGGCGGAAGAGGTGGGAAATCTACTAGAGGCAGGAGCTATCAGAGAGGTGCACTACCCTAGATGAATTTCCAACACAGTCGTGGTGCCAAAGAAGAATGGCAAATGGCGTGTCTGCATCGACTATAAGACAGTCAACAAAGTATGCCCAAAGGACAGCTTCTCCCTACCACGGATAGATCAATTAGTAGACCTAACGGTGGGGCACAACCGACTTAGCTTTCTGGATACGTACAGAGGCTACCATCAGATCGCCATGTACAAACCAGACCAAGAGGCCACGTCCTTTACAACTCCAAGAGGACTGTATTGCTACAAGGTCATGCCCTTTGGCCTAAAGAATGCAGGGGCAACATTCCAACGGATGGTCACCAAGATGTTTGAACCATTGTTAGGCAAAACAATGGAAGCTTACATCGACGACATGATGGTCAAGAGCAAGGATAAGAATGACCATCTAAGGGACCTAGGTGAGATGTTCCAGATTCTAAAGAAACACAAGTTGCGCCTTAATGCATCTAAGTGCGCGTTCAGTGTAGGATCTGGCAAATTCCTGGGCTTCTTGATGACTAACTGGGGTACAGAGGCAAACCCCTCCCAGATCAAAGCTATTCAGGATTTGGAGAGGCCTAACTCAGTAAAAGAAGTACAGCATCTCACCGGCATGGCTGCTGCACTCAACCGATTCATTAGCCGGTCGTCAAACAGACTACGACCATTTTTCAAGCATTAAAAGTCAAGTTCGAGTGGGACGAAGAATGCGACCGCGTTCTGGAAAGTTTGAAAGAATTCATGTCTTCTCCACCACTACTGGTGACCCCAATACCTGGAGAAGAACTCTTCCTGTACCTAGCAGTCTCTCAGCACGCAATTAGCGCAGTGTTGGTCCATGCGGAAGGAATCCAACATCTGCCCATCTATTATGTCAGCAAGACATTGCCGGGTGCCGAAACAAGGTACTTGCCACTGGAAAAATTGGCCTTGGCCTTGATGATGGCCTCAAGAAAGTTATTGCACTACTTTCACGCCCACACCATAGTCGTCCTCACAGCTTTCCCATTAAAAGCTTTGTTTGAGAAGACGAACTTTTCTGGGCGAATCTTAAAGTAGGCAGTAAAGTTTGGACAATTCGACATCAAGTTCCAACCCAGAACCGCGATAAAGGCCCAAGCTTTGCGGACTTTGTCGCAAAATTTACCCTGGGAAGTCATTATATCTGCCCAGTCGACCTGACTAATAACACAACCAAACTAGGAGTGGGAGTTGACGCCGGAATAGCACAACCCCTGGTGCAGAATACTCAGTCGGATCCCAAGGCAGACCAGAATAAAGAGAGCAAGGCAGAAGCGAACCATGCTACACCAAGCCAAGACTCACCAACAAATAAAGACTTGGTTCAACCAGATAACGAGGGGCAGACAGCCAGTATGGACCCTAAAGAAAACACCAGCGACATTCTTGACCCCACGACATCGTCTGATCCCTCTACTTGCTGGAAATTGTTCGTCGGAGAGATATGGAAGCTCTTTGTGGATGGAGCATCCAATCGGCATGGTGCAGGACTTGGCATAGTCCTCATCTCACCAGATGGCCTGGTTGTGGAGCAAGCAGTCAACCTTGGATTCCCAGCATCAAACAACGAAGCGGAGTATAAAGCACTTCTTGCAGGTCTCAAATTAGCATCCTACATGAAGGCCACCGAGCTAATGGTGTACAGCGACTCACAGCTGGTGGTAAACCAAATTTCAGGCGACTACGAGGCAAAGGATGATAGGATGACTAAGTATCAAGACTTAGTCAGAAAGGAGATCAAGAAATTTAAAGTAGTTAGGATAGAACAGATTACCATGGAGGAAAATAGCAGAGTAGACGAACTAGCAGGCTTTGCTTCAATGGCAGATACATCCATCTCTCATCCGTTGCTAATTGACTACTTACCAAGACCAAGCATTGAAGACCCCGAAGTAGAAGAGGTGTGTTGCGCCGAATTAGGCCCCTCATGGATGGATCCCATCATACTGTTCTTAAAAGACGGCGTCTTACCGGAAGAAAAGAAAAAAGCCAACAAAATTAGAGCAAAGTCGCAGCGATTTTAGCTCTCCCCATCTATGGCATTGTACAAAAAGTCATTCTCAAGACCTTATCTAAAGTGTGTCCACCCCAGCAAAGTAGAGGCATTCTTGTTCGAAATACATGAAGGCGTGTGCGGAAGCCACCAAGGAGGAAGATCGTTAGTTTACAGAGCCATTTCACAAGGATACTGGTGGCCATACATGCAAGCAGACTCAGAGAAGTATGTGAAGAAGTGCGAGAAATGTCAAAAGTTCGCACACCAAATACATCAGCTAGCCAGAGAGCTTTTACCGCTAACCAGCCCATGGCCCTTCGCAATATGGGGCTTGGATATAGTAGGACCACTTCCAACAGCACCCGGAAACAGGAAATTCTTTCTCGCAGCAACAGACTACTTCACAAAGTGGGTGGAAGCAGAAGCATTAGCATCAATCAAGGAAAAAGATGTGAAGAAGTTCGTCTAGCAGAATATCATCACTCGGTTCGACATACCTAAAGCCCTAATATCAGACAATGACACTCAGTTCGACGGCAGAATCTTTAGAGGATTTTGTGAAGAATACAAGATAGAGTTCTACAATTCTACACCGGCATATCCCCAAGCAAATGGCCAAGTAGAAGCATCAAACAAGGTCATCTTGGATGGATTGAAAAAAAGGCTAGAGAAAGCCAAAGGCAAGTGGGCAGAAGAGCTCCCTCATGTTTTATGGGCTTACCACACCATACCTCGGCGTCAACAGGAGAAACTTCATTTTCCTTAGCCTATGGTATGGAGGCAGTAATCCCACTAGAAGTTGGCCTCTCCACAATTCGAAGCGAGAATTTTGATCCAGACTTGAATGCGCGAAGCCATAACATTGGAGCTCGACCTTGCAAAAGAAAGAAGAGAAAGAGCACTGGTTCACATCGCCTCATACCAACAAGAGTTATCCAGGAAATACAACAAAATAGTGCATCCAAGGCAATTCAAGATCGGAGATTGGGTACTGCGCAAAGTGATGGGAAACACCATGGTTCCGGGAGATAGCAAGTTAGGGCCCAATTGGAAAGGACCTTACAAAGTAGTTGGATTAGCAGGCAAGGGGGCATACCACTTAGAAGATGAGGACGGCAAAGCAATTCCCAGGCCATGGAACACTGCCAATCTCAAACTATTTTATTTTTAGCTTTTCTTCAAAATACTTGTAATTTTTCTTTTCCCCAATAAAACAAGTAGTTTTTTCAGCATAAGTGTTTTATTCTGTAAAAATTGTTTTAGTAAGTTAGGGGTATTGAAAACATGGTTGGCTGGAAAAACCAGCACCCTTCCTAAACCCAGGATAAGGATCCAGGCTGCAAGACGTTTGGTCGGAATACCCAAAATATTTTACTCTAGGATTGGCTGGAAAAAACCAACTTAGAGGTTGGCTAGATTAAACCAACACCCCTCCTAAGCCCAGGATAAAGATCCAGGCTGCAGGATGTTTGGTCGGAATAACCAAACACTATACCCTAGGTTGGTTGGAAAAACCAATCTACAAGTTGGCTGGAAAAACCAACACCTTTCCTAAGCCCAGGATAAGAATCCAGGCTGCAGGACGTTTGGTCGGAATACCCAAACACTTTACTCTAGGATTGGCTAGAAAAAACCAACTTAGAGGTTGGCTAGATTAAACCAACACCCCTCCTAAGTCTAGGATAAGGATCCAGGCTGCAGGACGTTTGGTCGGAATAACCAAACACTATACCCTAGGTTGGCTGGAAAAACCAACACCTTTCCTAAGCCCAGGATAAGGATCCAGGCTGCAGGACGTTTGGCAGGAATAACTAAACATTTTTCTAAATTGGCAAAATTAACCAATCTAGAGGTTGGCTGGATTAAACTAACTCTTCGTAATCTTTAGCCGAAGTAAGGATATCGGCCAAGGAGTAGGTTGGCTGGATTAAACCAACTCTTAGTACTCTACTCTTCAGCTGAAGTAAGGATCTCGGCTAAAGAGTGGTTGGCTGGATAAAACCAACTCTTAGTACTCTTCAACCAATGTATGGATTTCGGCTAAAGAATGGTTGCCTGGACTGAGCCAACTGTTAGTACTCTTCAGCCGAGGTAGGTATCTCGGCTGAAGAGTGGTTGGCAGCTATAATTAGATTGCAAGATCAAGACCAAAATAAGTATTTCGGCAAGTGAATACCGTACCTCCTCCAAGACTTCGGTTAGAAAGTAAAGTACAAGCATGAAGATCAACCGAAATAAGAGTTGAACAAAAAAGCAGACTTCATTGAAAATTCAAAACAAGTACAAAGGGTAGGGCCTCAGCCCGGTTACAATTTGCTCCAACCGACCTGACTAATCATTGACAACCGAGGTATCATTGGGCACAGTTTCTTCTTCCTCATCTAATTCTTCAAGAAATTGTTGTTGAACGGTCGCAGCATACTCCGCCATTGAGCCCGGTATGAAATATGGTGGAGGATTGTAGACCTCGGTCTCTGGTTGATGACCGAGCTGAGTCACGGCTGCCTTCCAACCGCACTTGAAGAAAAGGTCCTTCGCCGCTTCACATTGCTTAATATAAAGGGCTTCACCTTCCTTAAAACCGCAGGTCTCAGCACCCTCCAGCTTTTTCTTCATCTCCTCAATTTCGGCTTTCTTCTTTTCTTCATCTCCATAAATATTTGTCCTTGATCACGGCTGCAGCTTTTTGTTTTTCTGCTTCAGCCGAGCTAACAAGACCGGCCAGACAACCGTTCTCAGATTTTAGCTCGGCTAGCTGCTTCCTAGCCTCTTCTAGCTCGGCAGTTTTTTCAGTTACTTCGGTCATGGCTTGCCTTGTTGTTTTTCGGAGCTCCAACACACGCTTGTGGGAAATTTGACTCTTTTGCATGGCCTGAAGAAGAATGGAAAGAAACTAATAACAAAACCGAGCAAAAAGTTGGAAAATTTAGAGAGATCAGAGGGGCTACTTACCAGGATCATTGATTTCGTTGCAGACCGGATGACCTTGAACTCGGTCAAATGGTTGTGATGCTCCATATCAGGGGGCAGACATACACTTTTAGCCAGATTGAAGGCTAGCATATGGTCTTTATCAGCCACCACTGAGTCAATATCACGGATAGCACGGTTTTGGAAAGACATTTTTGGAGCCCACTTAGAGGAGCTAGCCCGGCCAGAACGCTCCGGCTGAGGGCTCGGTAGAGGGCTTGGTGGAAGAGTGGATTCATCTTCATCAACAAGGCATTGCTCGGTTTGGGTAGTCCGGGCACGCTTGCTGGGGCGAGATGAGGAGGGTTGTTGAGATGGAAGAGCCACCACGCTCTCTTGAGTCTGGGTGGTTGGTGGTACTTCGGTAGGGTGTGTTTCGGTTAGGAGGGCCCTCACTCTGTTCCTCTTCGCCATCTCTTGTTCAGCAGTAGTACAGACCAAGTTAATTTGTGGCACGGTTGGATCCGGTTCAGGCGATGCCTCCAACAAAAAGTCTGTTACTCTGGCTTTTCGTCGACTGCTGTATCTGTATGTCGGTTCAAAATTAAGCAGCTTGGCCCAACTTCTTTCAGGATACCGTAGTGTGGCGCGAAGTGTGTTTAGGTTAGGGTAACTGTACAGTGACTTGAGGTGGGCTGAGTCTGCATAAAGAAGACAACTGTCAGTTCGGTTCAGGAACAGGAAACCGAAATAAAAAGAGGCATGCAATAGAGCCGAGGTAATTATACCGGTGGTCCCTTTATTCCAGTTTATTCGGTCACCAGGAATCTGGGTTTCTTGGTCTTTGAAGTTCCCAGAAACCCAGAAGAAATCATCGTCGTTTAAATCTTTATTTGGGGTATCTTGGATTATTTTTTCTCGGCGGCGTCGTATTCTTAAATAATAAACCCAGTCGTCTTCTTTTGACCCTATGAAATATTTGTGGAAGAGCTCGGCTAAGCCGAGGTTAAGGCCAGGCCGACGGTTTAGCTCGGCTATGCCATTTATTATACGGTATGAGTTTGTGGAAAGTTGGGTAGGACAAAGGTTGGTTTGTCTAAGGAATTCACAAAGTAAGGGCTGTACAGGGAAGCGTAAACCGCACTCCACAATGGAAATAATGTTAAAGGGGACAAAACCCTGTTTTCCCCAGGGGACGGTGTCTAGCTCGGCTAGAGAAAGGTGGACATTATCTGGGATTTGGTAGTCCTTGCGAAATTCAGCTATTGCACCAGGAGAGTTAACTAAAAACCTATACTTTCCCATTTATGGTCTAAGTTATAGGTAAATTAAACTCGAGTGCTATCTCGATCGGAGATTTGTGCTGTGTAGCTCGGTTGAGCGCTCAAAGGAGTGCTTGGGCAACCTAAGTCTGCAAAGTGAAAAACAAAAGTGTTGAGCACAGACCATGGGACCGTGCTAAAAAGAAAACAAAGGCAAGATAAATGAAGCATTTAGCTCGGCTATGTGGCATACTACAGGTTCAAGCTCGATCTTAGCAAGGGGTCCGATAGCTCGGTCTCAGTAAGCAGGTCGATAGCTCGGGAAGAAGGAAGGTTTTGTTAGACCGGTTGAGCTCATAGGAGCAGTTTTCTTAGTTTGATCTAAACTAAGAGCGCTGGTTTAGCCCCAAGACATAGCTCGGTCGGAAGTGAGGCTTTCAAACACACTAATTGCGGACTTGGTTTGGTTTGCTAACTAGGTTAAGTTAAATCAAAAGATAGTTTGACTTGTTGAAATTACTAGTATAGCATGAAGTATTAGTTCAGTTGGATAAGTCTAACTAAGATTCACAGTAACTACAAACAACTTTTTAGTTCGGTTATATTGTGATTTTGGACAAAATACAGTGTTCTATAGACTGCTTCATGAAATACAAGGGGTTCTTATGAGGTTTTTCCCAGAAAATGCAAGGAAAAACAAAAATGTGTTTTGTAAAAACACCAACAATATGCTATGGATTAAACAAAGTGCGAAAACAAGAAAAATAGAACAGATTAGTGAAGCTTACCAGGTGAAAAGGAAGGAAAGGGGAAGTAGAAAGCAGCCACAGACACGAGCTTCACAGTTGCAAGGATGGAAGAACAATGGAGGCTCGAAGAGAGGGAGAAGGAACTTGAATAGTAAAGTGGTTGATTCGAAATAAAGAGCTTATTTTTTGTAGAAGGCAGGACAAAAAGAGCGGGACTGTTCAAATTTTGCAAAATACGAAGATGGCGTGACAACTGCCTTGGGCCAATCAAAGTATGCCACGTGTCGTGGGAATGAGAAGCGATTCAGTTGATGTGATTGAAGAGACGTTTTGACCGGACAGGTAAAGCCGGCGTAAATTTAGCTCGGCTAGAAAAGCTAAAAGAGTTTTTTAGCTCGGTCAGAAAGGCTAAAGGAGTTTTTTAGCTCGGCCGATAAACAAATAATCCCAATCATGCTATGCAGATGGAATTAAGGGGCAATTGAGAGGGTAATTTATAAGAAAAATTGGGTCGAGCTGGGCAATGGGCCATTATGGGCCATAGTACGAAGGACTGAGTAAAATGGCCATGAAGTTATTCCGGTCCAAATGAGGCTTGAAGTTATTCCGGTCCCAAAGAGCTACAGTTAGCTCGGTCACCATACTAAAAGTTATACCGGTCATGGTGCAGTGGTATTAGATCGGTCGGAACCATACTAATTGTTAGCTCGGTCCAATCATGCTGTGGTTTGTACAGGAGGAACCGAGGTAGAGTTATCTCGGTCTGATCTGCGGCTTAGCATAGCTATGCTTACCTCGGTCATATTGGAGTCCGACCATGGAAAAACCATCTCACTTGGTTTAAGCAGTGAGGAGGGTGTTGAAGGATAAGTATTATCTTTCAGGAGTGTGACTCCTAGGAGGACTCTACACGAAGGAGTAAGAGTCCTACTAGGATTGTGCCACGCGGAACCTATAAAAGCTCACAACATCACCTATGGAGAGGTAACACACAACTTTGACTCCCGAATTCGCAGAGCTTTTTGTCTGTTTGTCTATTTTGCTGACTTAGGCATCGGAGAGGTATCCGGCACACACCCGCCGGCTAGCTCACGTTTGTGTTTTCAAGGAGTAAAGCGACGACGTACGGAGGAGCGCAGACTTGATCAATAGGATTATACGGGAAGAATATTTCGTGCCCGTACAGCACCTTACTTAGATGTATCTAAAAAGTAAAAAAATTGTGAAAAAATATTTTAAAAAATTAATAAATACATAAAAATACAAAAAATGTACTGAATTCTTATATTTTTTGTATTTTTGGTATTTAGTGAATTTTTAAAAGATTTTTTTTACAATTTTTTTTTTACTTTTTAGGTGTATTTATGTTAGGTGTGTCTAAAAAGTAAAAAACTTGCTTAAAATATTAAAAAAATTTAGTAAAAACAAAAAAATACGAAAAATAAAAAAGTAGAATTTTCTGAAAAGTGTTTTGGAAAACTAGAAACCAAACAAGGTGATTACTATTTACAAAAAAATATATATATAAATAACAAATTTACACAGAAAAAAAGTACAAGCCAATTGTGGCCGCTATAGTAATGGTACACTTTGAAGTGATGGTATAAATTTACATAGGCGGTGCACAAAAAAGTTACACAAGATAGTGCTATTCGGTTCGTGGGGGCCATCACGCGTCTCTTTTTGATAATCTGAACCGTTCAATGTATAAAACTCGTCAAGTTCTATATGTCATAAAAACTCATGTTAATCGGATATCGATAGCTATATGATCAAATCAGTTTTGTATAAAAAAATGAACGGTGAATAAATTAACGATTGAAAAAAAACTAATCCGATGAGATAGCTATCGATATCTAATCAACTTGATTTTTTACAAGCATATAGTACTCAACGAGTTCTACACATTGAACGGTTCAGATCATCAAAATAAGACCCGTGGTGGGGCCCAACGGGCCGAACAACACCGTCCAGTCCACCACACAACTTCAAAGCAACGCAGCTAATTGGCTTCCTAAACAATCACTGTCAGTACACGTCTAGGGGCATTAGGGTTAATTTGATAATTTTATTATTTTATATAATATTTTAATACATATTTTTCACAAAAAATTAAAAAATTATTCTAAATAATTATCTTTTTTTCTTCTACTTCTTTATTTAAAAAATTAAAAAATACACTTATATAATTCATCACAAACAACTCCTTAATCTTAAATTAATCATCACACATCTTTGCAGGTGAGCCCTATGAAGACGACTTTCCTATGACTGATTAAAGGTGGTGTCTCGTCCCAAAAAAATTATTGAGAAAAATATCAAATCAATAGTCTTTTTAAATAGGTATTATGAGTCAATTTCTAACAATGAGATATGAATCATTAAGCGTTTAGCTGGTGGACCCTCATTCAAGACGAGTTTTGATTAAAGTTGGTGTTAAGTCTAAGGGTAGGAATGGCAACGGGGCGGGGTGGGGCCGGGGATCACCCTCCCCGTCCTCGATCCCCGATGGCAGAACTTCCCCTCGTCCCCGTCCCCATCCCCGACGGGGAACCAACTACCACCCCCACCCCCGCTCCCGAACGGGGATCGGGTTTCCCCGATCCCGAAAATCCCCGGCCAAAAAAACAACATCAACAGAATATCTGGGCTCAAATACATCAACAACATCAAAAAAAAAATAAATAAAAAAAATTAACATCTCAACATCAAAAAGCAGCATCTGTGGCCTGGAGGAGCTCCGTGTGAGAGAGAGAGAAGATCTGAAGAACAAAAGCACAAAAGCCGACTGTGTAAGAAAAGGAGATCCGTGTGAGAGAGAGAGGAGATCTGTGAGAGAGTGCAAGAGAAGCTCAGCCGACTGCGTCTGTGGCCTGGAGGAGCTCAGCCGACTACGTTTGTGTTGTGCGGAGAGAAGAGAGAGTGAGAGAAGAGAAGAGAGAGAGTGTAAGAGACCACCTAATTTAGGTGACCTAAACAATAAACATATATATAATATTCAAAGACTCTTTACAGCTGTAACATATATATATAATATATATTCAAACATATATATGTATATATATAATATATATAATATTCAAAGACTCTTTGACAAAGAGAGGAGCTTACAGCTGTAACCAAACCAAACATATATATATATATATATATATATATATATAATATATATAAATCGGGGATAACCGGGGCGGGGGGCGGGGCTGGGGCCGGGCCGGGGTCGGGGATGAAATATATATCACCGTTCCCGGCCCGAATATCACCGGGGATTTGTTTTTAAATACCATCCCCGGCCCGTCGGGGGTATTTTTCGGGGAAAAATCACTCTTATCGGGGACGGGGGGTCGGGTCCCCGTCGGGCCGGGTTGAAATTGCCATCCCTGTCTAAGGGTGTAGTTTTGACCCGTGATCCGTGTGCGGTCTAAAGTCTGTCAGTGATTTGAGGTGGGTTCGGCCCGTTAAGGTCCGCTTAGACTAGAGCCCAAGCCCAATCCGAGGCCTTGGGCCAGGACCTGGGCCATTGTTTTGAAGCCCGGCCCGACCTATTGGCCCACTCAAGGCCCCCCAAAAGCCCAGCCCGAGGCCCAGCTCACCCGATACACAGTGTTATTTTTAATGAAAAATAATAAAATTTTGATAGAAAAAATAAAAAAATAAAAATAAAAATAAAATTGTTTAGGCCGTCCAAAGTCCGAGCCCAAATCCAAGCCCAAGGGCCCGCCCAAAGCCCGAATACTCTTGGGCTTGGGCTTGGGCTTGGGCTTGGGCCTGGACCTAATTTTCTGACTCGTGGACCGGCTTGACCCATTTTTTAGCGGAAACTCGCAAGACTCGATATGGGCCCGGCCCGGCTCAAATCCGGATGAGCTGGACCAAAATTACACCCCTAGTTAAGTCACATGCACGTCTCATTCCGAAAAAAGTATTGAGAAAATATCAAATCAATATTGTTTTTAAATAATTAGTAATGACTCAATTTCTAAGGATGAGCTAAGAAAGTTATTCTTTGCAGGCGGAGACCTATTGAAGGGAAAATTATTCTTTGTCCACGACGCAATATGATGTGGTGTTATAACAGATTTATCATTTGTTGAATTAGGGGGATTTATTATCATTCTATGTCCTTTTAAAAAATAATTAAGTACTTATCTTTAGATAAATGATATAGAGTAATGTTTCAGATCATCAAATAATTTTTGGATAAATTACAAATACATCTCTTGAAGTTTATTAAAATTACAAATTATCTCATGTGGTTCTAAAAATTATATTATGTCCCATAAAGTTTTTAATTTCATAACAAATAGGTCATTTTATTAATAAATCATCAAGTCAATTTACAGTTTTTAATAATGTTAAAATTTTATTTCAATTAATAATTTAGATAATTTTATTATTATATAGGTAAACAGTTAGAAATTTCATTTTTTCAATTAATTCTATTAAATAAAAAATTTTAACATAAAGTTATTTATAATTTTTTAAATCACAAGAGACAATTCATATTTTAAACAAATCTCAAAAAGTATAGAAAAATACGGCAGACACCCACCCCCAATGACCCCCAGCCCCATGGGGATTGAAAAAATAAAATAAAATAACTAATGAAAAAAAATTAGAGATGCTGGGAGTGCCTTCCACTGGAGTCCCTAGCACCGTTGAGAAGTATATATGTAATTTACCCATAATTTTTCCTATTAAAGACGACTTTCCCATGAGTGATTAAGGCACGTTTTACAAAGATTGACTTTTTAATATTTTGATTTTTTTTAAATCATAGTATTTATCTACTTTTTTAATATATATTTTTAAAAAATTTAAAAATTTAACTTTTAACTTACTTTTTCAAAACACCGTAAATGTAGTTTTCAGAAGTCACATGCACCGTGCACGTCTCATTTCGGAAAATTTATTGAGAAAATATCAAATCAATAATCTTTTAAAAAGAATAAATTACACTGTTACTTTTTGAATATTTTTTAAAAGGGAGTTTTTTTGATAAATCCATTTTTTAAGAGTTTTATTCCATCCAACCCATATTTTTTTTGACTATTTCATTAGGTCCAATTTGAGATAAGAAGACCAAAATACCCTTTTCATCTACTTATGTTCTATTTAGTTCACATTATTTTCTTATGTTTCAATAAGTCCTATGGGTGACATAATTACCAAAATACCCTTAATGTGAATGTTCACACCGTCAATATAAATGTTAATATCGTCAATGTGTAGGGGCCCGGCTCATGTCGATCCTCGTGGGTATCCGGAAAAATTCGAGTCGGGCCGGGCCGGCCCACAAGCCAAAAAAATAGGCCCGACCCGGCCCGTTGATAATATGAATATTCACATTGACAAGTTAACTTTCGCATTGATAGGAGTGTAAAATTGGCCTGTGGCCCGTGGGCGGCCCGAAACCAGCCTGTCGCCCGGAGCGGGCCCGGGCCGGCCCGTTCACAATATGAATATTCACATTGACATATTAACATTGACAAGAGTGTAAAATTGGCCCATGACCCGTGGGCAGCCCGAAGCCTGGGCTCGAGTCGGAGCAGGCCCGACCCGGCCTGTTGACAATGTGAATATTCACATTGACATGTTAACATTCACATTGATAGGAGTATAAAATTAGTCCGCGGCCTGTGGCCGGCCCGAAACCCGCCTGCGGCTCGTGGGCTGCCTTGGGCGGGCCCGGCCCGACCCGTTGATAATGCAAATATTCACATTGACATGTTAACATTCACATTGATAAGAATATAAAATTAGCCTGTGCCCCGTGGCTGCCCGAAACTAGGCCACGGCCCGTGGGCGGCCCGAGGCGGGCCCGGCCCGGCCTGTTGACAATGTGAATATTCACATTGACATATTAACATTCACATTGATAAGAGTGTAAAATTGACTCGCGTCCCATGGGCGGCCCGGGACGAGCCCGGTCCGGCCCGTTGACAATGTGAATATTCACATTAACATATTAACATTCACATTGATAGGAATGTAAAATTGGCCTGTGGCCCGTGGGCGGCCCGAAGCCCGCCCGCTGCCCAAGGCGGGCCTGGCCCGGCTCGTTGACAATGTGAATATTCACATTGACATATTAACATTAACATCGATAAAAGTGTAAAATTAGCCCATGACCCGTGGGCAGCCCGAAGCCCGGCCCCGGGCCGACGCGGGCCCGGCCTGTTGACAACGTGAATATTCACATTGACATGTTAACATTCACATTGATAAGAGTGTAACATTAGCCCGTGCCCCGTGGCTGCCCGAAACACGGCTACGGCCCGTGGGTGGCCCGGCCTGTTGACAATGTGAATATTCACATTGACATGTTAACATTCACATTGATAAGAGTGTAAAATTGACTCGCGTCCCATGGGTGGCCCGAAGCCCGTGGGCAGCCCAGGGTGGCCCGGGTTTGGGTCCGGGCCTACCCCGGGCCGCGAGCGAGCTTCGGGCAGCGGACAAGTTTTACACTCCTATCAATGTTAATGTTAACATGTCAATGTGAATATTCACATTGTCACGGGTCGGGCCAAGCCCGCCTCGGGCTGCGATCGGGTTTCGGGCCGCCCACGGGCTACGGGCCAATTTTACACTCCTATCAATGTGAATGTTAACATGTCAATGTGAATATTCACATTGCCAACGGGCCGGGCCCGCCCTGGCTCGAGGTCGGGCTTTGGGCTGCCCACCGGTCACAGGCCACCCACGGGTCACGGGCCAATTGTACACTCTTATCAATGTGAATGTTAACATGTCAATGTGAATATTCACATTGTCAACAGGCCGGGCCGTGGACGGGTTTCGGGCAGCCACGGGGCGCAAGCTAATTTTACACTCCTATCAATGTGCATGTTAACATGTCAATGTGAATATTCACATTGTCACGGGTCGGGCCAAGCCCGTCTCGGGTTGCGGTCGGGCTTCGGGCCACCCACAAGCTGCGGGCCAATTTTACACTCTTATCAATGTGAATGTTAACATGTCAATGTGAATATTCACATTGTCAACGGGCCGGGCCGGGCCCACCCTGGGCGGCGGGCGGGCTTTTGGCCGTCCATGGGCCGCATGCCAATTTTATACTCTTATCAATGTGAATGTTAACATGTCAATGTGAATATTCACATTGTCAACGGGTCGGACCGAGCCCGCCCCGGTCCGCCCATGGGCCGTGGGCGGGTTTCGCGTAGCCACGGGACGGGGGCCAATTTTACACTCCTATTAATGTGAATGTTAACATGTCAATGTGAATATTCACATTGTCAACGGGTCGGGCCGGGCCGAGTCGGGCCCGCCCTGGGCTGCTGTCTAGTTTTATACTCTTATCAATGTGAATGTTAACATGTCAATGTAAACATTCACATTGTCAACAGGCCGGGCCGTGGGCGGGTTTCGGGCAGCTACGAGGCGCGAGCTAATTTTACACTCTTATCAATGTGAATGTTAACATGTCAATGTGAATATTCACATTGTCAACGGGCCGGGCCCGGCCCGGCCCGCCCCGGGCTGCGGGCGGGTTTTTGGCCGCCCATGGGCCGCGACCCAATTTTATACTCTTATCAATGTGAATGTTAACATGTCAATGTGAATATTCACATTGTCAACGGGCCGGACCGAGCCCGCCCCGGGCCGCCCATGGGCCGCGGGCGGGTTTTGCGCCGCCACGGGACGGGGGCCAATTTTACACTCCTATTAATGTGAATTTTAACATGTCAATGTGAATATTCACATTGTCAACGGGTCGGGCCCGCCCTGGCTCGCGGGCAGGTTTCGGGCCGCCCACGGGCCAATTTACATTCTTACAAATGTGAATTTTAAAATATGAATGTTCACATCATTAAATTGCTAATCGTTGAAAAAATATTTATAAGGGTATCAAAATTAAATATAAGGGCATAAGTGTCCAAGAAAATAGTGTAAATCAAGAAAAATAGACTTTATGGAATAAAACTATACATACATGGGACTAAATGGGTTAAAAAATTCCTTCATGGACTTCTTGGGTTAAAACACTTCTAAATTGGACTTATCAATAAAAATCCCTTTTTAAAATCACACTGCCACGTTTGATAAGTGATTATTTTTTTTTTTTTTACTATCTAATTATTTTAAGTTATTTTAATTTTTATATTTAGAAAGATAATTGAATTTCTTTATTGACAGAATTATATGTAGGGAAAATTTTATTTTCACACACCTAATTAGTTCAAGGCACATACTTAATGAAATATTAATTTAATGACAATTATATCCTAAATAAAAATGACCATAATAGACATCTAGCAACACTCATAATATTATGTAAAAAAATTCTCTGTACACATCTTTTAAGAACCAAACAAAAAAAAATCTCAATATACATTTTTGAGTTTAAAAAAAAAAAAAACTCTTATTTTTCCATTGTTTGCTTTGCTCTCTTTGTTTATAATCCTTTGATTATATTGTTTTGTCATTAAAATCCACCATAATTCTTGATCTTTGTAATGGAAGAGTTGCAAAACAATGAAAATTCAAATTCGAATAACAATATGCCTGGTTACAACAAAAGCAATTATGAAAATGTAAGTTTTTGTGTCTAAATTTTTTTTTCACGGTTTTAATTCGATAAACCAATGCCGAAACATGTTACTTTTTTTTCGAATATCAACTGTCAAAATTATTAATTCTATTCGAAAATCAAGTTCCGAAACCAAATTTGAAACTCAACTTTCGATTTTAAGAATTTATTTCGGAAACCAAGTTCCGAATTTTTTTACATGTTTCGGAAGTTAAAAATCAAATAAACCTTTTTTATTCGGATAACCAGTACCGAATAAGAAAAATCAAATTGTTTCTAAAAAAAAAAGGAGTTTATGAAAAATAAGAGATGGAGTTTGATACAAAATGATGCTATTTCAAGATCCATGTTGATACAAGTCGATGCCAATTAATGACTTTTTCGATGTTGACTAGATTGTTGATTGAAGGAATCAGTTTGATGATGTTACTAGAAATCATGGAGCGATTTGCTGACGGATTTCTTATGAAAGATGTTGTTGTGTTTTCAAGGTGGATGGAATAAAAAATGGGTCTACACCATTGATTTTCTATGGAACAAATGGTTTAAGTGGTGTGTACAAGGATGTTAGTTTAGGGTATAATTGGAACATGTGAGGTGTGGACTAAGAACAAAAATATAAAACCAATTTCATACGGGTGTCCATTGAGAAATTATGTATACAGAGATAAAAGAGTGTGTGGAAATAGAATTTCTCATATATAGGTAGGAGAATGGGAGAAGTGACACTTGTACCCCTATAACTTTTCATTTACACCCCACCATAAACATATTTGCGTCTCATATTTGTAATTTTTTCTCTTTTTCCCACCTACACATATAATTCTTCTTTTTTATTTGATTGTTATATTGAAAAATATATGTAAAATGATGTTAGGATGGTAAATGACAAAATTACCCCTAATGATTGAATGATTAATGTGGGTTTCAAAAACTCTCAAGGGCAAAATCGTTTTTTCACATACTTAGGATAGCTCTGCCACATTCACGTGGATGTGCTGCAGGCTTGCTACATTTTTTTATCTGCATATGTTTTTTTACTTTTTTTTTCAACTCTTAGATAGGGGTGTAAATTTGGCCTGGCCTGGCTCGGCCCAACCAGGCCTTGCGGGCTCCTGCCAAAATTTGGGCTTGGCCGAGCTAGCCCATGGGCCAAAAAATTAGGCCCAGGCCCAGGGAGTATTCTGGACTGTAGCTAGCTTTTTGTGTTCCTTTCGAATACGAGAGCCCTATAGTTCGGACTCATGTGGTTCTGAATCTGATTTCACAAGTGCAATGGGAAATAGATAACACATATGAGTCCAAATCCGGCAAATCTTTTGGAAAATCGATTTTGAATCAAAATGCGAAAAATAAATTACTTTGCCAGATTTCAGAATCGCTACCTAAATATTTTTGAAAAATTTAAGAAACTCATGACTCATGCCAAAGGCCACTTATCCGTCATCACCGAAGTGTCTCGGCTCGAGAACTTAAGTATGAGAGGGGAAGGTCGTGAATTGAGCACACCACTCATCCAATCAAAGATCGGCCTCTAATAATCATGATGTGATTCTTATTTACATTATATGTTCTTGTTTCGATTATTAGGCTAATTTACTATGTGTTGCACACAAGTATAGACTAATTTGCAAAAGTCAGAACACTTTGATCTTATGTTTGTTTGGAAATTGTTATGAATATGTACCACTTGAAAAAGTGATCTCATATGTACATTTGTCAAGTTATCTCAACTGAAGCAATTAGCATTCCTTCAGCTACATGCATTCAAGAGTTAGATCAAATAAGCACTTAGCCACAAGGTAAATGGCAACAGTAACAGTCATGCAATATGCTAAAGCAAATAAGTGCTCACCTAGTACTCCAAGGCAAGCCAAAAGAAATAAAATAGTTAGAAAAATGTATGCTCTAATATGCAAGTGACTAATGCAACACATAAAAAAATGCAACTAATAGGTTCAGTTGTCTAATATGTCATGTGAATCACTTTGATAGTATGCAGTAACGCACGTATTCAAGGAAGTAATAAATGACAAGGTCGTTAGAATGATGAACCAAACCTTATGTATGCAAGACAAATGGATGCAAGTCATGGAAAATGCTAAAAGAAACATGATGCTCTAAGATATCCATCAGAAGCGGGTAAATAAAAAGGAGAAAGAAATGGGGGTTAGAAGACATACACACATTATTACAAGTGTGCCTTCATACAAGAGAGTCCGAATAAATGTCCTAACTAACTAAGCTATTTATTACAACGCCATAAATTAACTAACTCCTCTAGCTAAGTACGACACAAAAATTAACTAGCTATTCTAACTAATTAATTAATTACAACACAAAATTAACTAGCTATTTTAACTAATTAATACAAATTAGGATTAAATTAACTAATTAGTTACAACACGGAATTAATTATTACAAATCCACTACTTTAGGTACAACATACTACTATTAAACATAATTGTAACGGGCCCCGAGGAGTGAGGAATGACTCATGCATAAATGCGGATTTTCTACCCAAAAATGCCCTTTGTTTGGCTGCCAAAGTACTTTTGCTTTGCCGTCAGAAAATTAAACTATTTTTGCCTTAGCCTCTGCTCTATTTTGCAAGGAAAAAGGCACTGCCTGGCTGAAAAGAGGTGGCTGGCCGACTAGAAGAAGTGGTCGGCCGTACAGTAAAGTGGCCGGCCGGCCACTAGTTTTTGTTACTGCCCTGCTGCAACAGACAAGAAATAGAGCAGAAACAGAGTATTTTCAGGGGATGTTTGTCCATATTGCCTTTCTTTATCATCAAACAGATCAAAGTATGGGTAGGCTTAATTCGTAAACTATCAATCGACACAAATTCATTGTGTGATGATTTATGGATCAATGGACAAAAGCTCTATAAATGAAGTTAAAAGACCAACAAAACCCCCCTCTCTATCATGATATTGATCAAGGGAAGTGGTTGACATAGAATCTCGAATCATTTTCATCACTAACAAGTATGAAATGACTCAAGACTGAATGGGTTCAACTAACGTCTGATTGAACCCAAGTTGATGTTATTATCTTGTTCCATTTTAGTTCAAGTTATTACTTCTTTTAATTACCTTTCCATTCTTTAGCCATTTTAGTCTAAAAATGATAATTAAGTCCACTAAATGGAGGAGAGTGTCAAACAAGAAGTTGTTTTGGGCAAGAGAGAGAGGTAATACCCTAGTAATGAACCTCCGAAGAGATTAAACCATTTAGCATTGAATGGTCTCTTTCTCAAGCTTAAACAACACTCGGTTGAAACAATTCTCAAAGAAATAAAAAGCCAAGAAATGAGGAAGGTTGCAGTGATGATCATATGTGAACACAAGTATCAAAAGTAAGAAATAAATGCTATCAACTCAAATAGGTTGGTGTCTAAGGCATAAAACACCAAACCTATGAGCACTATTACACTACAAGCCTACTATACAAATCATGAATGAAATAAACACATAAAAACAGTCTTAAAATAAGCTAAAACGGTGCTAGAATTAACATGGAAAAGCTAAAAAAAGATAGCTAAAACAATGGAGAAATAAAACTAGTGAACAAACCAAAGGCGGGGTGGCTAACCCCTCGATTTTTGGGACTTCAAAACAACATTTTTAGCCTCTAAAAACCTCTGAAAATCAGTGTAAAAAGTTGGAAAAAAGTTGTGAAAAAGATGGAAAACATAAGGGCAAAAGCTTGGAAAAACAAGGTTTAAAGAAGGGTAGTTAATCCCTCCACCTTAGATAGGTTTAAACAACAAGTTTCAGCCCATAAAAACAGTATAAAAACAGTAAGAAAACATAGGAGAGAAGTAGTGTAGAGATGCTCAAAACTATACCTCTTGAAGCAAGGTAACTCTTTTGTTAACAAACCCACAAGTTCTCACTCTTAAGGGCTGAGATTTGAGCTCAAGAACCTCAGCAAGAAGAGCTAAATTTTTGGTTTAGGAAGTGTAAAGAGAGAGTGTGTAGGTTGCAAGATAGAGAGAGAGTGTGTGTTCTACAAGTTTTTGGCCTTTTGGAATTTTTCTAGCCTTCATTTCAAAAGAGGTGATCATGTATATCTAGAAAAACATGAGCCTCTATCGAACACAATTGTACAGAGATAGTTGGTGCAGTGCATGCACCCGGAGGGACAATTGGCAGCAAAATATTTACCAACCGGAAAACATGGTCGGCTGGCCATGAAGTGGACGGCTGGCCACTAAATTCTGGTTTGCCGGCCACCTGTTGGTCTGCAGGCCTCTAGGTGGTCAGGTATGAAACAAACAGTTTTTTGGAAACCAAGATAGGTTTGGTGCAAAGATGATGCACAATTCTAGGCTCTAGAGTTGGAAAACCGAAACTCTTGCTGAGAAACTTGAGCATACACACAGCATAACATTTCATCATCGAGTGACCAACCTAAGGAGCCAAACTCTTAATGGCGGTAAAAAATGGGGTGCCTACAGTTGCCCCTCTTTGATAGAGCTCGTAGTCACGAAATGACGTGAGTGAATGTTAAAGCCCAAAGATGACCCTTTTGACACGGCCGCAAGACTTGGGCAAGAAATCAAAATGCAAATGCAATGGTTAAATTTGAAAGTTACCGATATATCCCTTTACAAGGAATCAAACCAGCGCAGTTTAGGGGCGAGATGCAAATAATATGCAGAAAGCTAGCTGGACTTATACAACACACGATGCCAGTTACTTTTGGAAAACTTATAATCATGCAAAACAACGCAATCCCAAGCTACGTCCTTGGAAGAATCGTGTCACAGGTACCTAAAAATGGTTTTCCAAGTACGGTGAGCCAAAGCCCTGTAGAAACAGTCTATCACAATATATAAGGTTTAACTAAGATATAAGTGTCAGATATATATTCAATATTTATGACCAACACACATTCTTCACATGATCATACAGTACTGATACTCACATCTCAATCCATTCCCATATATTCATTTCAAGTTACTATATTTCATTTTAATTCATTGATCAAGTTTATAATTTTTCAAATAACCCAGCCGAGACTACATGTGATATCCATGTTCCGTAATACGTTAATTGGTCCTTAATATAAATGTGATTATGTGTTTGATATGATTTTGTGTACCCTTTATGTGAAAATATGTAGTTTTGAATTTCTATCTATTCACCGTAGGAATATCTGTTTGGCTATCTGCTTTGGAAAATTAAATTGAAGGCCCTATCGGCCACAAAATCCGAAATTAATTATGCCATTGTGATTAGCATAATTTTTAGAGCCTACGGTGAAATTTAATTAGAAATTGATTTGGATCAAAGTAATTAGATTAAATTAATGTATTAAGTGCCCAATTGTTTTATATAAAATAATGTGTTGCGTGTGGGCCTTAATACACTCTCCTTTCATTCTTTTGAACTCAAAAATCTGAGGGATACAATTGTGAGAGAGAGAGAGGCCGGCCATGGAGTGAGAGGGGGGAGAAATTGTACAATTTTGGCTCAAAGCTTGGAAACCTTGAAGATTTCCCAAGAATTTGTTATAGATTGTGAGAATCAAAGCTCCTAGGTGAGTATTTCATAGATTCTAGCTTGTAATTTTGTATATTCAAGCTAGTTAGGTAATCAAGAGTAAGTTTGGCATGAAATTAAGTTGATTTTGTTGAAATTAAAGCCAATAGATGCATGCATGTATATAATTGTCTTGAATTTGCATAATTGAACTTGAATTACATGACTCATGTTAAATTTTGGTTGAAATCCATGTATTTGACCATCTTTTCATCATATGGGGTGAGAATGAGGGTTATATGTCACATGCATGTACAATCCATGGGAGTAGAAGCTTTGAATGCATGAAGTTGTTATGTTAGTGATGAATTTGGTGGAAAATGAGCCAGGCATGGATTTGAGTTATGAAATTGAGCTTCAAAATGTTGTAATTTAGTGTTTGTATCATGTTAGTACACATATATATGAAGTTTGAGCTAAAATCATGCATTTAGAGCCTTTGAATTTGAAGTTGGAGCTCAAGAACACATTCTGGATTTTCCAGAAATTTGATGTCTGCTCGACTAGGGAAACCGCCGCTTAAGCGTGAATTTCGTGCTCCCAGTATTTTTGTGCAGGCATGATGTCCGCTCGAGCGGGGAGCTATGTAGGATGGACTTCTGCTTGAGCGCCAGAATTCACGCTCGAGCGTAAAAATGGCATAACCAGTACTTTTGCAGACCTCATGGGTCCGCTCGAGCGGGGAAGTCTACGCTCGAGCGGGGACCCTGTTTTCTGAAATTTTATTTATGCATTCTGTGTTTCGTTTTCCGTTCTCCTTCACTTCTAAGTACTCTTAGGCATGCATTGAGCATTGTAATTGAGTTAATGAGATAAAAATAATGCCTAAAGAGGAAAATGTGAATTTAAGAACGGATTGAATTGTTGGTGACCCTTTTGTGTTCATGGACTGCGTAGGGTCGAGCTCCAGGGCAAACCAACCAACCGATCACTGTGAGTAATATCTTAACAAGATATATACTGTTGTCCAATTGTTTAATTCTATGTAAGTTTTGTAAGTTTATTAATTTAAATGGTGGACAATGATTGATATAAATGATTGGGCCCAAAACCGATTGATATGAATGATTGGGCCGAAGGCCGATTGATATGAATGATTAGGCCGAAGGCCGATTGATGTGAATGATTAGGCCGAAGGTCGATGGACATGAATGATTGGGCCAAAGGCCGATTGACATAGATGATTGGGCCAAAGGCCGATTGATCCAAGTGATTAGGCCAAAGGCCGATTGATCTAAGTGATTGGGCCAAAAGCCATATGCTGTAATTGTTTCAAAGATAGCTTATGTATCCACTTTATTTGATATTATTCACTGGGCTTTCGCTCACGCTCATTCATGTACATGTAGGTGAGCCAAGGGATGTCCAGAACCAGCCTCGGTGAAATTGTGAGAAACAGTTAGAGTTTTGAGGAGTCAACCCAAACGTCTCACACACGAAACTGTCTTCGCTTTTGTCCTTTGTTTATAGTTTTGTTATGTTGGCGAAAGCATGGACTACTTTTGTATATAAGTCTTGGGTTCGACTGACTTTAACTTGTATGATCCTGTATGTACAGTGTTTTGTGTTAGTACATATTTCGATGTGAGTTATTGACATATAAATGTTGGAATGTTATGGTGTGCATATAAGCACAACTCTATAGACAAAGTTTTAATTTGCTTCCGTTTGGCCCCTTCACTCTGATGAGTTTTGTTTTAATTGATTTGAGGCCGTAGGTAATCTCGCGATTACTGGCCAGTTATGGCCTTAACCCATAGGGGCGGGTTATGGTCGTGACACTACAACTCAGTGGTTCTCAATCAACATAACTGTCACACAAGTACTTCAACCTTGCCATTTTACGAAAAAATCGTCCGCGAAGTCGGCACCCATGTGTAGACACCTCATTTTTGACCGTCCTCAAGACTTGGATATGCTTGCAAGTACATCCAATGACAAGTTCGATTGCTCGTCGAGTACTCAAATTTCGCGACGGAATGTCACAGGTTTGAGCTTTCCAAACCCTGTATCCTTTCTGCCCCATTTTTGGATCATGTGTTGGTCCTTTCAGCATGCTTATTGTAGTGCACTGCCGGCCATTTTTTGGCGTTGCCGACCATGCATTTATCCCTGTCGGCCATTGATAAGACCTGTTGGACATCAATAAGGCACTATCGGCCACCACTAATGGCCGGCAGAACACTTTGTTTGAACAGATTTTGTGCTAGATCTTTTGAGCTAGCTGTTTTTCACTGAGCCATCCTTCATACACGTATGGAGGAATGGAGGCCATTTCAAGCTTGTTAAACAAGCTTTGCATTGCATTGCTCTATATAAGGGGAGGCTCCTCCCCCTTTCCAGAGGTTCAGCAATTTTAGAGACAAAACATCTCTTTCTCTCTGGAATTCTCACTCTTTCTCTCTCTATATTGTGCTTAATAGCGTCCCAAAGTGTGTTTTCTCTTCACTTTTGCAAAGGAACACCTAGTCAAACACCACTACCTTGGAGCTAAGGTCCTTGAGGGTTTGTTTGGAGTTTAAAAAGGTTGGTTTTGGGGCTTAGAAGTTGTCCTCTTACTGCTGTGCTTCAAGGGTGAGTATATTCCCCTTTTAAGCCTTTGTTTGTAAACCATATTAGCCACATTTTCATATTGTTTTAGGCAGTGGTTGTTATCTACAAAAAGCTTTGATTTTAAGTGTTAAAAATGGTTGTTTAAGGCCTCTTTGGTGTTGAGGGTGTTCTATCCTCTTGTGTGCCTTATTTGCTTATGCTTTGTACAATTTCTTAAGGCCTTTGAAATCATCTTTGTTTGGCCTTTTAGCCACTGAAATCCAATGAATTATCAGTGGTAGAAATGTGGTTTTGAGGTCCCAAATGAGAGGGGGTGGTCCCCTCTCCTCTTGTCTTGTTTGCTTGCCTTGTTGGCCTAATGATTGAGCATGTTTTTCTAGCATGTGTTGGCTTATTCTCAGCTTATTTTTGGCCTTATTTTAGCATGGCATAACACTGTTTTGGCCTGGTTGGGTCACCTTATGCATGCTTTTTACACTTGTAGTGTAATCTTGCCATTTAGCCTTGTGTGCTCAATGCTTTGATCCATCACGCTAGCCTATTTTGGTTCTATCTCAACATGTTTTTGGTGTTGTTTTAACATGCTTAAGCTCTATTTTGGTTGGTCTTGGCCATGTGAGACTTGCCTTGTATGGTTGTAGTATAAGTGGCTTTGACTAGCTTTGAGTGTCAAGTTTCTAGCATGCATCACTTGAGTTGTTGACATGCTTTGGCCTCATTTCTAACATGATTTCAGTATATATGGTGTAGCCATACTCTCACATGTTCACTCTTTCGATACTTTTGGAGAGTCATGCTTTATGCCTTGATTATGGCCTAACTTGTATGCATGCATGCCTAAGCTTTTGGGCTACCATCTCAGTGTATTTTTGGTCTTATTTTGCCATGATACAACTCTGTTTTTGGTTGGTTAGAGCATCTCTCATTTGCTTTATACACTTGTAGTGTAAACCTTGCTCACTAGCCTAGTATACTTGGTGTTTTGGCCCATTATTCTAGTATGTTTTGGCTCCACTCCAGCAAGTTTCTACTCATGTTTTAACATGCTTTAGCTCTGTTTTAAGGCTTCTTGGTCGTATGATGCTTGTTACGCATTCTTGTAGTGCAATAGCCTTGAATAGCTTTGAGTTTTGAGGTATCTTGCATGCTTGGCTTGAGGTATTTGCATATTTTGGCATCACTTGACATGTTATTTCAGAGCATATAGTGTTATCACACTTCCATGTTTTTCACTCTTTAAGTGCTCTTGAGAGTTGTACCTTTATGCCTTGTTTGTGAGCCATTGCATGAGCATCATTTTCTTGCCTTTCAAGCCATCATCTCAGTTCATTTTGGACATTGTCTTGGCACGCATGAGGTTTGTTTGGAGCTGGTTTAGTCCATCGAGCATTGCTTTGCATGATTCTAGTGTTGTGTCTTTCACTAGCTTTTAATGCTTAAATATTCTAGCATGTTGAGCATGAGTGTTTGCATGATTAGAGTCCTGCATTTTCATGCTAAGATTAGCATGTTGTTTGCATGTCATGTTGCTTGTTTTGCATCGTGTTCAATCGGATGTTGTGTTGAACACAAGGTGGATTAGCTCATTTCATACTTGAAGTGAGCCAATCACCCTTGGTCTCAATTCCCTTTGATTTCTCATGATAAGGAGATGGTCTAAGTGTCTTGTTTGTCATGCATTTATTGAATTTGTACATGTTGGATCTTTGATCATCATGCATTGAGATGCGTGATTGATGGTTTTGGATCCAACGGTGCCTCTCCCTTGATGTTTTGAGGTGATATGGAGGGGCATAGTACGTACATATCCTTGGGAGACCCTCTCTTTCCTCTATTTTGTGCTCTATTTCAGTTTGATGTCACAGCACACCAGTGGCCGGCATCCTCTCATTGTTGGCCGGCACCTCTTCATCTATGGCGGCAGTATGCATCTTTGGCCAGCAGGGGGGTCGGCAGCAACCATTCATGGCTGGCAGGCCACTGGTGCACTCTCCAGCATTGTTTTGGTAAGTTTCAGCAGCAAGCACTAGAAGACACCCTGCAAGCAGAGCCTCCAAAAAGCATTTGGAGAGCTTTTCGAGACGGGAACTGAGCATGCATCTTCAATTTCTTCAAGGTAGAGCTGAGGGAGCCTAATTCACATACTTTAATGCTTAGCATGAATTTGTAATTTAATTAATTCATTTGTTAATTAGTTAAAGTTTTGTAATAATTAGCCTAGTCTTAGCTAGTCATTCAATTTGTGTTGTGTAATAATTAGTCTAATTAGATTATTAGATTAGTTAGCTAGCTTAGCTTAGATGTAGCTTAGCTAAATTCATTTGGACCCTCCTTCACAGGGGCAATATTGTAATAAGAGTACGTGTGCATGTCTTTCAACCCCACGTCTTTCTCCCTTTTACTTATCAACTTTTGATGATTAGTTTTAGGGCATGTTTCAGTTAGCATACTTATGCTTTGCATAAGTGCATCATTCATTTGTCTTACATGCATCAAGCTCGGTGCATCATTCAAACTGCATTGTATTTCAATACCTATTTGAATACATGTATCAATTGTTGCATTCATATGTCATCTTAGGTAGCTGAGCCTATCTTATTGCATTTTGCATGTGTTGCTTTAGGTATCTTAACATAGCTAGGATCATGCATGATTACTAACTAGCTTTTTCTATGGCTCGGAGTACACTGTGAGTGTTTACGCTTTAGCATCCGTGCATGTGTGTAAGTGACTGCCATGATAGCATGCTTGCCATGAGGCTATTTGCTTAACTGTTATAACTGCATGAATGCCTGTGGATGAAGGCTTCATTACTTGAATTGGAACAATTCATCAAAATGTGAGTTTTAAGCCCACTTTGCGGAGTGGCACATCATGTTTTCTAAGCCCACTTGATGGTGGCAAATCCGCGCTTTAGCCTACTTGCGAGTAGCACTTTCAAACTATTTTTGAAAAACAAACATGAGATGTTTTGTTCCAAATTGAGTGATTTGGTCTATACTTGTATGCTGCGCGCATCACGTAGTAAGTTAGCTAATAAACCGGAATAAGAACACATGTGTTTTCAAAAGCAACATATCATGTTAGTAGAGGCCGATCTTTGATCGGGCGAGCGGGAGTGCTCATTTCAGGACCTTTCCCTCTCGTACCCAAGTTCCCGAGCCGAGGTAACTTTGGTGATGACGGACACGTGGCCTTAGGCACAAGTCAGGGTTTCCTAAATTTCTCAAAATAAAATATTTAGGTAGCGACTCTGAAATCTGGCAAAGCAGTCCATGTTTGGCGCTTTTTGATTCAAAATTGATTTTCCAAAACGATTTGCCGGATTTGGACTCTTTGGTGATTTATCAGTCTTACATTGCACTTTGTGAGATTAGATTCAGAACCGTGACAGGAATCCGAACTGTAGTAACTAGAACACAATTCGAGCCCTCGCGCGCGGAGAGAGTTCAGGGCGGCCTACACCATAAATGCACAAGATTTCGGGACTTTTACCCTGGACACTCCAGCCAACTTAATTTCAATGAAGTTCATCCCCTATTTCCTCCCAAAACATGGACTACATCCCATTTCTCCTCCCAAAACACTATACATATACAATGCATTTAAGAATACCATCATATTCAATGACTATCAATTATACATATTCAATGCTTTAGCGTACTGTCATATTCAATGACATAGTTAAATGATTAGTTTCAATTCACCTAATCCTTATGCGATTTCCACAACAATCATAGCTATCCTCTACCGATAAGCCAAAACAAATATTTCTAACAGATATACAATCTTTATAATAGATAATTCATCAAATTTTCATATGTGAGTGATTAAACAAATCCAACTACACCATTCATTCATACGTCTTCCCAATTTCACATTTCTCATACCAATTCCGTTATTTATACCAAATAATTATTCTACACATTTAAGGGCAAAACTCCCCATTTTCCAAATATTGACCCAAAGGTAAAAATCAACTATTTTAACACAAGATCACCTCATAACCAAACCCCATGATCAAATATATAACATCCCATAGAAACCCTTTTTTTCTAAACTTGAACCCAAACCCTAGATTTTCTCCAAACATCCCAAATCTAACCATTTATACATAACAACAAATAACTGAGTTAAAGATCATATCAAGGTGTGGAATATCCATACCTCAAGTGTAGAAGCCCAAAGGAGAAGTGGAGAAACTTCAAAGATGCCAGAACCAAACTCTATTCGGATGTAATGGTAACCCTTGAGATGCTCCAACTCCTTAACAAAGGCACTATGGTAGAGAACCCACTAGATCAAGGTCAAAATGTAGAGAGAGTGTGTGTTTTAGAGAGAGAATGTGTAGATTTAGGTTTTTGGAAAGTTTTAGAGATAGAGAAAGATGAAAAGGTGATATAAAATGTCACTTTGGAGATCTGATATACGCACAGTCCGCTCGAGCGAAAAAGTTGACGCTCGAGCGTTATACACAAAAATTTGTTCCGCCCGAGCGTAGAATGCACACCTCCAGTACCTTGCAGACAACAGACAAACTGTTCGAGCGCAAGAAAGGCCGCTCGAGCGCCATCTGCTTGAGCGTAAGAAACGTCGTTTGAGCGTGGAAAACACTCCTCCAGTACTTTGTAGACGTATAAAGTACTGAGTGTTTGCAAACCCTACTCGAGTACAAAAAGGCCCGCTCGAGCGGAAGACCAAAATTCTGAGCAACACCAGGTTTGAAAACTAAGTAACCAACCTATTCCAAACACACTCAAAGTGCCCAAATAACCAAATTTAAGGAGAAATAAAGAGTAAATGGCAATGAACAATATTTAGAAACCATATGCCTGAGTCCAAAATACAACAAGTAACGAGTCAAAACCAGAATCGCTATAGACGTATTTGAATAGAAGTATCATGCGTCATAATACACATATTGGTCTTCAAATACAACACACGACTATAGCGATTCTGGTTCAGACCCGACCTATTTGTTATTCTAGACTCGGGGTTCATGGTTTCGTATTGTTGTTTATGACTTATTTCCCTTATACTTCCTTGAGTTTGGCTATTGGGTTGTATTGGTTACGTTTGAAACAAGTTGGTAGCTTTGTTTTCAAACTTTTGTTGCCTAGAATTTTACTTCTTTGCTCGAGCGTCACTTCTTGCGCTCGAGCTTGCGCTCGAGCGGGCTTCGTGAATTCTCAGTACTTTTGCAAGTCTGCAAAACTGTAACACCCTCAAAATGAAACAAATAAACCCACATTCTTTACATGCATAGACAAAAGAGAATAAAGCATATTTCTATTTATCAGAGTATTCATCACAAGAGTATTACATGTTGACAACAAAAGTAAATGCCCTATGGGCTTATAACTTTCCAAGCCAACACTTGGTTACCAAAGAAGAGTACTAACTCATACACATTAAGCCCTCGGCTTGAAGTTACATGTAATACCAAAATAACAAAACAACCAAAAGAGTCTTCAACTCCCAAAACCTTCCAAGCTATGTCCTTGGAGGTGGCATGTCACCTGAACCTGAAAATGATGTCCCATATAGGGTGAGCCACAGCCCAGTAGGGATATACTAAACCAAATATGAGCAATGACTAAAACAATAGCATTTGATAGATGGTTAACACTTATAAACCAATTTATATCACAATATAGTTCCATGACAATCAAGTCCATGTTACTTCCCACTTTCCTTTACTTATCCAATTTTCCATTTATACAAACATGGCTCAGAACCTGGCCAAACAATTTTCATGAGACAACAGCTCATATAAAAATACTTCCATTATCAACAATTCAAATGAGACTAAAGCTCATATTAAAACACTTCCATTTCAAATGAGATAACAACTCATATTAAACACTTCCATACTTCAAGAGATACACATAATTGTTGTATCAATGGAGTCCATCCCCTATCTCCTCCCAAAACAGGTTTGAGAGTCCATCCCCTGTCTCCTCTCAAACCATGGAGTACATCATCTATCTCCTCCCAGACAATATGCATATACAATGTAATTAAACACTTGTCATATACAATAATCAATCAATACACATATTTGCTGTATTGTTCCAACCGTCATACTTAATGACATATTCTGAATGATTAGTTTCAGTTCTCCCTAATCAACATACAGTGTCCACAACAATCAAGACTATCCTCCACCGATAGCCCAAAGGAATTATTTCTAAACAGATAATAAATGCATCAACAGATAAATTATCAACATTTTCAGAAGTGAGCGATTAATCAATCTAACTCCACCATTCATCCTCATAATTTCTCAATTTCATTATTTCCAAATCAATTTCCTTATCTCATAATAAATGTTATTAATTACACAAATGACCCAATTATACTCAACTATGGTATTTTCCCCCTTTTTCCAACATTGATCTCAAGGGTCCAAATATTAACAATAAACATCATTAGGCTCATTTTAAGACCCAAATACACATGCGTAGTTCAAAGGAACAAAAAGCCCTCTTTTATAATTTCAAGATCTGAAGCCCTAACTCCCAAACTTACCCAATAACACCAACTTATCAAAATGACCAATATTTATGACAAAACTCATAAGATAGAGTAGGGTATCCCTACCTCGAAATTAGAAGCCCAAAGGAGAAGATGGTGAAAACCCAAAGTGCTCCAAATCCACAACTTTTCAGATTAAAGTGAAGCCCTCGCGACCCTCTATCTTTCTTACAAAGAGACTAGGGTAGAAGATCACTAAAAATAGATGAAACCCTAGAGAGAAGATATATGTAAAGAGAGAGAACCGAATCTAGGGTTTGAGACAAAAATTGTATCCAAAAAGTGAAAAAGAAGCTGCTGTTGTGTGCTGATATAACAGAGGCTCGCTCGAGCGAAAAAGTGGTCGCTTGAGCGACCAGACACAAAGATACCTCGCTCGAGCGTAGAAAGCCTCGCTCGAGCCAACAATTCAAAGCTTCAGGTCTGCAACCCAGAAGCACGCTTGAGCGAAGAAAAGCTCGCTCGAGCAAAGGAAATCTCACTCGAGCCAAGAAATGCAACTTTCAGGTCCAGAACCAGACGCAGACGCAAGCTCAAGCGCAAGACTTCTCGCTCGAGCCACCAGACACAACACCCAACTCTTGCTCGAGCTAAGTAACCCTAGCTTGAGCGAAGAAACTAAAACACAGAGCTCGCTCGAGCGATAAAAGCCTCGCTCGAGCGAAAACACCAAAATCTGGGCAGCAACCATTTGTTCCCAAACACAACCAACCTGTTACAAACCTACCCAACACATCCTAAAACTCAAACATAAGGAATTGAAGGACGGAAATAAGATATGTACAACAACCAACACCACGGAGCCTAAGTCCGGAAAACAACAACCAAATAGGAAAAAATCGGGATCGCTATAAAAACTACTATGAGAGTGTATTCTATGCTCCAGCGGTGCTTCTTACGCTCGAGCGACCCTTCTTGTACTCGAGCATTGGTCTTCTGTTTACAAAACTACTAGGAGTGTATATTCTGCGCTCGAGCAAAGTTTTTTGCGCTTGAACGGAACAACTTATTGTGTCTAGATGCTCAAGCGTTACTTCTTGCGCTCTAGCGGACTGTGCGTATATCAGTTTATAAAAGTCACTTTTTCATCTCTTTCTCTCTCTAAACATTTCAAAACCCTAAAGTTGAGACCTTCTCTCTCAAGAACTTACTCTCTCTCTACAAATACACCAAGATCTACTAATTTCTCCACCCTACTCCCTTTGTTAAAAATGTAGAGCTCACCTAGAGCTTTGTTTTCATCTGAATAGAGTTGGATTTCGGATTCCTTGAGGTTTCTCCACTCTCTCCTTAGTCTTCTAGCTTCAAGGTAGGGATTTTCTATACTCTTTTATGATTTTTAACTTAGCTATTTGTTTTTCGTAAACAATTTTGTTATTTTGGAAGATTTTGAACAGATCTAGGGGTTTTGGTTTAAAATCAAAAGAGGAGTTTTCAAATGGGTGTATGGAAAATGGTTGTAGTAGTGGAAATGAGGTTAAGTTGTGACAAAATTGTTGATTGTGATACTTGGATTGGATTTTGGAAGAAAAAAAAGGTTTTACCCTAAGGCCATGTTTGTTTGGGCGGACTGGATTAGCATTCCCATGACTAATAGTCCTGGGATTACGAATCCGTTGGATTATGTGTCCAATCTTAACTAAAAGTCAAGTTTAAAATAATTAGTCAGTATTTCAATTGTTTAACCAAACATCAGATTAATAATTTTATTGGACTATTAGTCCAATCCTAAGCTCATGTCCACCTAAACAAACATGGCCTAAGGGTGTATTTCTTTTGAAGGATTAAAGGGTGGGATTGGACTAATAGTCCATTGTTTGTTTTATTTTTTTTGCTCCGGACTAATAGTCCCCCCGGACTATTAGTCCCACAAATATGGGACTATTGTATCCCATGGGGAGGTGGGATAGAAACCATGGGATTGGTATCCCATGAGATTATTTTGTAAAATGTCCATTTTACCCTCCATGCTATTACTTAGCAAACAATTAGAAAATGATAAAATAGTCTTTTGAACATTTATAAATTATTTTTTTAGTGTTGTTAATTTAAAATTTTATATTAAATAAAAAAATTAAATTATAAATTATAAATTAAATTTAATTAAAAATAATAAATTATAAATTATGGCCTTATAAATTAAATTTTTTTAGTGTTGTTAAGAAATTAAATTTACATATTAAATTAAATTATTTTTTTAGTGTTGTTAATTTAAAATTATATATTAAATAAAAAATAAAAAATATAAATTAAATTTATTTAAAATAATAAATTATAAATTATGGCCTTAAAATTATTTTTTATTCTCGTTAATTTAAAATTATATATTAAATAAAAAATATAAATTATAAATTATAAATTTAATTTAATTGAAATTAATAAATTAAAATAATGTGCAAAAAATAAAATAAAATAAATTTTTATTTAGTCTAGCTAAAAATAAATAAAATGTTAAAGCTATGTTTAATATTGCTATTACTTAGTAAATAATTGAAAAGGATAAAATAGTCATTTGAGCATTTATCCTTCTCTATAATATCCCAAGTAAACATTGGATAAATAAAAATAGTCCAATGCAGATATCTAATCCTGCGACTACAAATAGTCAAATGAAAATCTTTGAGAGTCCAGGAAAAATATGTGATCCTAGTAGAAGATGGTTTCCAAACAAAGGTATACTACGTAAGCCCAAGTCAAATCACATCCCAAGGCAAATGCTAGTTGGGCCAACTATGGTACAAATTTAGTTATTTAGGTATTATACATAAAAAAAATTAAAAAAATTAAAAGTAAATCTATAATAGTCATATATTTTTACTATTTTATTTTAGGAGTTTTCTTAAGTGTGCAAGTGCACACCATGTGCCACTTACACAAAAAGTGTAAGTGTAAGGTGTAAGTATAAGTATAAGGTGTAAGTGTAAGGTGTAAGTGTAAGGTGTAAGGTGTAAGTGGGTTGCACACGGTGTGCAACCTCAAAAAAGGTGTAAGTGTAAGGTTTAATTTTTTACAAAAGGTGTAAGTGTAAGGTGTAAGTGTAAGGTATAAGGTGTAAGGTGTAAGTTGCATACCATAACCAAACCCTTTATTTTATCATCTGATGTATTTGTCTAGTTTTGTCCTAAATGTTTCAAATATTTATTTTATATAAATAAATGAAATTACTGTTGCAAATGTGAAATTGGATGGGTATTGATATGGATGGTGGAGTGGGATATGTATTATCACTCACCTTGAAATTTGGAAAGTTTATTTGTATTGGGAATTTTGTATCTGTTTAGAAAAATTTGTTTTGGGCTATCGGCGGAGGATAGCTATGATTGTTGTAGAAATTAAATGAGGATTAGGTGAATTGAAACTAATTTCTCATCCATGTACATTGAACATTGTTGCTCATTTAATACATTGCATATGTATATGAATTTGAGAAAAATGGGTGAATGTTGGAAAGAGGTGTGTATCACCAAATTAAGTTAGCCTGTGTGTCCAGGGTGAAAGTCCCGAAAAACGAGCGTATGCATGGGTGTTGATTCCCATGGACGAAATATTCGTAAAATAACAATAGCAGTGCTTGCATAGACTACGTTTACATGGGTGTCATTTGACGGTTTTTGCGGACAAAATATCCGTGAAAGGTCGTACTGGTTTGAGAATTTTCCCTTGTTTCCTATGGTAGAGGACATGATTTGAGAATTGTAATATAAATTGAGCATGACATGATTTTGAGAAAGAAATGTAAGCCGTTTTGACATAAGCATTGCATATGCATTTCACCCTTATATCTTTGTTAAGATTCATTTATTGTTTTAGATTATTTCTACTGGGCTTTGGCTCACCCTATTTGGGAAAAACCATTTTCAAGTGCTTGGAAGGACTATGGAGCTGAAGGCTCAATTTTATTATTTTGTATTCACTTTTGTACAAGCCTAGGGCTTTATTTGTATTGAGCTTAAGACTCATTTTTGGTGTACCCAAGCCTTGACTTAGAAATATGTAAGCCTTTAAGGCATATGAGTAGCTGTTTAGCTTTTGTTTCTTTTTACTGATTCGCAACACATGCCATAGATTCAGGAGGTACTATTTATGAATGTATATCACATGTGTTACCCTTTTGTACAATCAAATCTCATGTAATAAAATGACATCATACTCTGATTTATATGGTCATTTACTTATCGTCTTGGATGGTATATTGCATTTATTTCGAGGCGTTACAATGACAATGATTCCAAATAGTCAATTCCTTCAACGAAACTGCAATTGTTGCTTCCCGTCTACCTTTTGGTACTACAGGTAAAATTTGTCTAAAGTCACCACCAAATGAATAGTTTTCTACCAAATACACAATCATTTGAACAAAATTTTGTACCCTTTAGTATATCTCTGAAAGTACGATCAACTACCTCAAATCCATAACGATGATGCATTGGAAATTCTGTACCCTTTAATTACAAATTTTTTTAATGGATATTTAAAAAACACAATCATTTTTTTTTTCAAAAAACAAAGTTAGTTAAAAAACCCAATCAGTTTAAAAATACAATCATCGTATTGAAAAATAAATGAAAAATTTACTTGCAGACTTTGAAGATTGTGTTGGAAAAAAGATTGTAACTGTGAAGGTGTCAACCTTTCATCCTCTAAAAAAAGTTGTTGTAATAAATTTGGAATGAATATTTAATAAATTATAAAGTAGAAAATAAAAATAGAAAAACACACACACACATAAACAAAAACCGACTTCATATCTGTGATTAGTATCATTGATAGAGCTAACGGTGAAATTTTGAAATTTTATGATTTGTAATGATTAAATCATGTTTTGTGAGTTGGGTTATATATGTGTTTAGCCTTATGTTTTTCATTCTTGGTTGAGAGCTCTAGAGAGTGAGTTAGAGAGAGTGGAAGAGGAAGGAAGCTAGGGATTTTGAAGAGCATAAAGGGGCCAACCTTATATTTGAATTAAGGTATATTAATTTACTTACAATTTTTGTCTTTAACTCATCTTGGTCTTGGAATCAAAAAGGAATTGTGAACTTTGAGCTAGGGTTTTGAGTTATGTAATGGCTAGAGCAAAATGCATGGAATTGAACCCTAATCTCTTCATCTTTGTTCGATTTGAGTTCATTCTTGTGAATGATCCACGAAATAAACCCTAGATGGTTAATACAAACAAGATTTGAAGATCTTTCATGGATATGTGTATTTTGAACTTGTTTATGTAAATCATGAATTTGTGAAAAGATGAGACCATGAATTTGATGTTGAAACAAGATTGATAGGTTTAATATGGAATTACACTTGTATCATGCTTGTATATCATGTTTTTGAGGCCATTTTGTATGAATTTGGGCTTGGAAATGAGGTTAGAGAGTTTGCATTTTGGTGCCATTTTCAGACTGCCTATGTGTGCCCAGACTGCTTGTGCGGTCACAGGCTCCGCACGAGCAGAGCATGAACAAGCTTAGGGAAATTGGCTCTGTGCGCTCAAGCGGCTCGAATTTCCGCACGTGCGGAACCAGACCGCTCGAGCGGTTGGACCGGCCGCACATGCGGCCAGGCAAGAGAGAAAAATCTATTTTTTTGTATTGATACTCCTAACCTCCAGAACACATTCCCAACCTTATTTAAACCCTTTTGGGAGTGAATGATGATTAAAAACTCATTAAAGAAGGTTGTGAATTATAAAAGATAAGTGTATGAATTGAAGCAAATGAATTATCAAATGTGTGTGTGAAATGTTGTGTAGGAGATTGAATACACTGTGAGTAATAATATTGTACATATATGTTCTTTATTGCGTACCTCGAACCATGAATGGTGAATGGTGCCAACATTGTGATTTGATCGAAATGAAGAAACTTCACTTATATTATATGACATGTAAAACATGGGCCCAAGGCCGTTTTTTTTATTTGATGGGCCTAAAGTCGTTCTGTTTACATGATTATGGATATTGTGAGAACCTTATGATTATCTATTTATATTGCTTTACTGTATTATTACTTATCGAACTTCGCTCACCCAATATTATATATGCACATGTAGGTGATCCGTAGCATGGAGCACATCCTTATAGTTAGCTTTAGGAGCTATTTTTGTGACCCAATCGAGTCATGCCTCCGAGATGGAGTTTTATCTTTGACTCACACCATACCTTGACTCTATTTCGTTTTTGCTATTGTGGTCTTGGGTTTGTAAACGATATGTACAAATTCTTATGGTACTTATATTTTTTCATGGGCATGTAAATGTTTGAATGTGTTATGAGGTTGGCTTTATAATTTTGCTCATGTTGGCACAGCTCAATGGAGTTCTCAATATTACATGCTTCCGCTTATGGCCCCATTAGCATAAATATTCTGTATGTTCGTTTGAGGCCTTTGGTAATCTATAGATAGTACGCCGGCTATGACCCAAACTTTTAAGAGCAAGTTTGGGTCCTGACAGTTAAAGTCCCAATTACAATTTTTAATCATCCAAAAATATAGAGATTGTCACAACCCAAACAATTTTTTTTTTCTCATTATGTGATCGAAATGGAGTGTGAAAAATACAATCATTTAAAAATAAAATCACTGTGTGATCAAAACGGAGTGTAAAAAACACAATTATATTTTTGCTCATAATAAATAAATAAAAGAAAGTAATGAAGTCAATTGGTAATTAAAAAACACAATTATTATATATTTTTCAAAAAATATAGTGAGTTAAAAATCCAATCACAAATTAAGTTAATTGATAGTTAAAAAGCACAATAAATTTTTTTCAAAAAATACAGTGAGTCAAAAAAAACCCAATTACAATTTATTTATTTATTTTGCTAGACAAAATACAATCCAATCATCAACAATAATGAGTACTTTATATGAACCTAATGAATATAATTCTTTTTTTTTCCCAAAAAACACAGATTAAATTAATGGAGTGTAAAAAAATACAATCATTTTAAAAAATAAAATCACCATGTGATAAAAACAGAATGTAAAAAAATACAATCACATTTTTACTCATAATAATAATAATAATCATAAAGCAATGAAGTCAACTGATAATTAAAAAATATAATTATTTTTTTTTCAAAAAATATAGTGAGTTAAAAACCTAATCACAAATTAGGTTAATTGATATTAAAATGCACAATCTTTTTTTTTCAAAAAATACAATGAGTTAAAAAATCCAATTACAATTTTTTTTTTTTTTTTTGCTAGACAAAATACAGTCTAATCATTATCATGAATACAATCCAATTTTTTTTTTTTTCAAAAAACACAGATTAAAGATACAATTACCATATTGAAAATAAATTAAGTCCAATCGCAATCACAAAATATAATCTAATTATCACCAATAGTGGGTACTTTATATGAACTTAATGAATACAATCATTCCCAATTAGTTCAAAAATACAATCACTGTATTGAAAAATAAATAAAAATTACTTACAGACTTTGAAGATTGTGTTGGAATGAAAATTGTAACTATGAAAGTGTCAACCATTTTCTCTAAATTTTGTCCAACTCTCTCTCTCCCAAACTTTCTCTTTATATAAAGAAGGTTGGGACAATAGGTATGAAGTGAAGAAGGCAGCAGAAATGAAAGGCTGACAGTAAGGTTTAGGTTAGTAGGGTTTACGTTTTCAAGTGAAGAAAGTTGGCAGTAGGGTTTAGGTTAGTAGGCTGGCAGTAGGATAATATGATGAGTCAAATGAAATGATAAATTGACAATAAGATAATATGATGAGTCACCAGAAAGGGCTTTCTTTTTCGTTTTTTAAATTAAAAAAAATTAAAAATTAAAATATTAAAATATTAAAATTCTCACAAAACTTGTGAATTAGAAACCTCTTCCCATATAGATATAAATATAGATTGGACCAAGAATAGCTTACTACAATAATTGGACACTAACCTAAAGCCTTACCCAAACAACCATGCAATTTGGGTCTAATCATCTTCTTTCTGCTTTAATTTCCTTCAATCACATGCTCTGAATGCGACCTTTGCCTCAATTCAACAAAGCTTTAGGGTCTATTTTGAAAATGGGTCATTACGACACTGCTCTCTCTCTCTCTCTCTCTCTTTCTTATTCAGAACAAGTTACAACAGTTCCAGAGCATTCAGATCAATTTCTACACCTTTAACATTGCTATTAACTGTTACTGCCGCTTAATCGAGTTGATTTTGGGTTGTCTCTTTTGGGTACCCTCTCCAAATGTGGTTATACACCTGATGTAACTACCTTCACGACCCTTATTGATTAATGGACTTATTTTGCAAGATAAAACTCCTCAAGCTGTCGTGTTATTTAAGAAATTAATAAGAACTAGAGAAATTGAACACCACATATTGCATTTTATGCTCATAAAATGTCTGTTATTTGGTTAAACTCTTTTAACTGTGTATGGACGTTGCATCTTGCCTGTATTGGTATGTACTGCACTAATGACAAATGCAGTACACTGATTGGTACGATATTAATGACATTGGTTATGTTTTATTATGCCTCTTCTCTTATACTAAGATGAAATTATTGGTAAAAATTAATTAGCATGAGACTGATCTATATTAGCAAGAAGATTGATCATGGAATTGTTCCTTGTGTAATTCCTACAGTGCTACATTAGTTGCTCTTTGCATTAAATAGAAGAAAGAGCCATTGTCTTGCATCAGTAAATGACTCAAAGATACATAAAGCCTGCCTTCTATTAGGTTTTTAATTCTTTTTGCACTGTGCAAATCAGAAAAACCAACTTGAGAAGCATTTGACCTAAATTACTTTAGGTCCATTTATGGATAGATTTTTGCTAGTCACCATTTTCAAAGTTATATTGTCACGACCCGGACCTGCCCCTATGGGTTAAGGACGTAACCGGCCAGTAATCCTGAGATTACCTGCGGCCTCAAACCAAAATAGACACAACTCAACAGAGTAAAGGGGCCAAACGGAAGCAATAATCAAAAACTTTGTCCATAGAGCCGTGCTTATATGCACTTCAAAACAAACCATACTCATATACGTTAATAACCCACGTCAAAAGTACAGTACCATAAAATTCTTTACAGACAGGATCATCCAACTTAGTCAACCCATGACAGACTATTTACAAATATACATAAAGTCCTTGCCAGCAAGACAAAATATAGTTACATAACAAAATGGCAAGGATAGGTCTCGTGCGTGAGACACAAGGCTGACTTTCTCAAAACTCATGTTGTTCCTGGCAGACTTCACTGGGGCTGGGTTTGGACTTCCCTCGGCTCACCTACAAACACATGAATGAGCGTGAGCGATAGCCTAGTGAATAATATCAATTACAGAAGTCATATAAACAATATGTAAGACAACATACTCCAAACGGCCTTGGGCCCAATTCATATTCCTACTTAACATATGTACATTTATGCAAGGTTTAGATCGAGTGACTGTAGTTCCAAACATACTGGCCTTTGGCTCATTCATTTACGTCATAACGGCCTTCGGCCCATTCATTTATGTCATAACGGCCTTCGGCCCATATACTTGTGGCAAAACGGCCTTCGGCCTACTCATTCGTGCCAAAACGGCCTTCGGCCCACTCATTCATGTCAAAACGACCTTTGGTCCATCCATATATGTCAAAACGGCCTTCGGTCCGTTCATGTACATCAAAACGACCTTTGGTCCAGTCATTTCTATCAAAACGACCTTCGGTCCATTCATTTCTATCAAAACGACCTCCGGTCCATTCATTTCTATCAAAACGACCTTTGGTCCACTCATCTCTATCAAAACGACCTCTGGTCCATTCATTTCTAACAAAACGACCTTTGGTCCAATTATTTTCAAGTCAGATTTTTGTCCGCAATCCCAATCAGAAAATCATAAAGCTTATAAGGGAATAAACAATTGGGCATTCACAATTATTCGAATATCGATATTACTCACAGTGATCGGCTTGTGGATTTGCCCTGGAGTTTGACCCTACACATTTCATGAACACAAGAGGGTCACTAACAGTTCAATCCGTTCTTTGATTCACATATTCCTCTTTAGGCTTTATTCTTATCTTATTAACTCATTTACAATGCTTAGCATATGCCTAAGAGTACTTACAAGTGAAAGAGAACGGAAAACAAAACACAGAACGAGCATACAAAATTTCAGAGAACAGGGTCCCCGCTCGAGCGTCAACTTCCCCGCTCGAGCGGACCCTTAAGGCCTGCAAAAGTACTGGTTGCATGAAAAATACGCTCGAGCATGGGAAAGAGCGCTCGAGCGGAAGGCTTGTCTACAAAAGCTCCCCGCTCGAGCGTGAAATATCACGCTCGAGCGGACATCCAACTCTGCAAAAAGTGCTGGGAGCACGATTTTCCCGCTCGAGCGGACATAAAAAAAATCTGGGTTTTCCAGATTGAGTTCTTGAGCTCCAATTCGAATTCCCAGCTACATTACTTGCATGCAATGGCCCAAATCTCAAATATATCATACTAACATGGCACCAATGCAAGATTATAACATCATGAGGCTCAATTTCTTGATTTATCTACATGCATGTCCCAAAATATGCCATACTCAACACCAACATAACGAACTCATGCATTCAAGCTCATATCTTCTCAAGTTGTACATGCATGTGATGAATTAGCCACATTCTCAACTTATATGCACAATTGGTGATCAAAACATGAGTTTCAACTACAATTTACATGGATCATACCCCTTTGAGTTCAAAACATGCAATATTCAAGACAATCACACACATGCATGCATATATGGGTCTCCATTATAACGAATTCAACTCAATTTCCTTGTGATCTGACAATTCCATGCTCTAGACCCTCTTGCAACCTTGAATTCACAAAATGATAGTTAAAAATTTACATGAACTACTCACCAAGGAGTTTAATCTTCACACTCTATGGCAATTCTTGTGTTATCTTCAAGGCATTCAAGGATCAAGAGCAAAACTTATATTTTTCTCCCCTCCCTCTCTCTAATAGCCGGCCCTCCTCTTCTCTTAGAGTTGATCAGCCAAAATCAATGTAAAGGGAAGGAATTGGTTTTAATAAGGTTTATAATATCCCCTCTCACATATTATTTCAACATAAAAAAAATTGGGTACTCAATTCATCAATTAAATCAATTTAATCTGACCAGAATCAATTTCTAATTAAATTTCACCATAAGTTCCCCAATGGCGTAATCAATTTCGGGTTCTGTAGCCGATAAGGCCCTCAATTTAATTTCCAAAGCAGATTATTCAAATAGATATTCCTCCGGTGAACAGATAAAACTTCAAAATCACATTTATTCATATAATGGCACATAAAATCATGTTAAACACCTAACCATACTCAAATTAAGGACCAATTAGCATATTACGGAACAGGGGTATCACAGTCTTCCCCCCTTTAGAAAGTTTGGTCCTCCAAACTTAATTTACCTTTGTCGGGAAACAAATATGGATAGCGTAAACGCATTTCCTCCTCTTTTTTCCATGTAGCATCTGTCCCATAGTGTTCCTTCCATTCCACTTTCACCATTGGGATGGATTTGTTTCTCAATTCTTTCACTTGTCGGTCAACAATCCTTTCCGGCCATTCAGCATATTCCATATTTTCATCAAAAGCAACCCGGTGATAATCAATCACATGCAACGGGTCTCGGAGGTAACCCCTCAACATTGACACATGAAACACATTATGGATTTGCTCGAATCCCGGTGGCAAGGCAACTCTATAAGCAACTGGACCGAATCTCTCCAAAATCTGGAACGGCCCAATGTAACGGGGCGACAACTTGCCATTTTTCCCAAATCTAACTTAGCCCTTCATCGGAGAAACACGAATGAACACATGGTCACCAACCTCATACTCAAGAGGTCTTCTCCGAACGTCTGCATAATTCTTTAGTCGGTCTTGAGCTGTTTTGAGCCTTTGACGAATAGTCTTGATTTTCTCAGAAGTGTCTTGTACAATTTCTGGCCCAAGCAAAGCTCTATCCCCGACCTCTGTCCAACAGATAGGTGATTTACACCTCCTACCATACAAAGCCTCGTATGGTGCCATACCGATGCTGGAGTGGAAGCTGTTATTATAAGCAAATTCTACAAGTGGCAAGTAATCTTCCCAACTCCCCTGAAAATCCAAAGCACACATGCGAAGCATATCTTCCAATGTCTGTATCGTTCGTTCTGACTGCCCATCTGTCTGTGGGTGGAATGCAGTACCAAACCTTAGTTCTGTTCACATAGCTTCCTGCAGACTCTTCCACAATCTAGATACAAATTTCGGATCTCTATCCGACACGATAGATACCGGAACTCCGTGTAAACGGACAATTTCATCAACATAAATAGTAGCCAATCTATAAGCAGTAAATGTAGTTTTGACAGGCAGAAAATGTGCAGATTTAGTTAGTCTGTCAACTATAACCCAAACAGAATCCATACCTCGAGAAGTCCGAGGTAGGCCAACGACGAAATCCATAGTCACATGTTCCCACTTCCATTCAGGAATAGGGAGAGGCTGAAGTAGACCGCCTAGTTTCTGATGTTCAGCCTTAACTTGCTGACACTGAAGGCACTTGGACACATATTCTGCAATCTCTTTCTTCATTTTAGGCCACCAATAGGTTTGTTTCAAATCTCGATACATCTTATTGTTGCCCGGATGCATAGCAAACACGGATCTGTGGGCTTCATCTAAGATCCTTTTCTTTAGTTTCGGAATATCTGGGACACACATTCTGTTCCGAAATCTCAACACTTGATTTTCGATGCTAAACTCTGCTTTCGGACTTGCCTCAAATTCCCTAATTACTTTCTTGAAAAACTCATCCTCTTTCTGTTTCTGTTTGATTTCATCAATGATCGCCGGCTCGACTGTAATAGCGGCTATCAATCCACCCTGTTCACACACTACCACTTCAATTTCAGACTTTTCAAAGTCTTGCAAAATCTCCCTTTGTTCAGTAAGCAAACACGCCATACTCCCTGTTGATTTTCTGCTCAAGACATCAGCTACTATATTAGCTTTCCCGGGATGATACTGAATCTCTAGATCGTAGTCTTTTATCAGTTCTAGCCACCTTCTCTGACGCATATTCAACTCTTTCTGCGTGAAGAAGTATTTCAAGCTCTTATGATCCATGTAGACTTCACACTTTGCCCCATACAAATAATGCCGCCAGATTTTCAAAGCAAAAACGACTGCGGCCAATTCTAGTTCATGTGTTGGATAATTCTTCTCGTGTGGCCTCAGCTGTCGGGAGGCGTAAGCAATAACCTTTCCGTTCTGCATTAACACACAACCCAAACCCTTATAAGATGCATCACTGAAAATCATAAAATTTTCCGTACCTGAAGGTAGTATCAAAATTGGTGTAGTGATCAATCTTGTCTTCAATTCATGAAAGGCCGATTCTCTTTCACTATTCTACTCAAATGGTTGTCCTTTACGTGTCAATTGGGTAAGAGGTACTGCTAATTTCGAAAAGTCCTTCACAAACCTCCTGTAGTACCCAGCAAAGCCCATGAAACTGTGAACTTCTGTCACATTGGTCGGTGTAGGCCAATTCATAATTGCCTCTATCTTCTGCGGGTCCACTGAAATTCCTTCCTTGTTGATCACATGCCCTAAGAAAACAACCTCATCCAACCAAAACTCACATTTCTTTAATTTAGCAAATAGTTTTCTTTCCCGAAGTATTTGTAAGACAGTCCTCAAATGATGTTCATGTTCAAGTCTATCTCTAGAGTATATCAAAATATCATCGATAAAGACTACAACAAACTCATCAAGGTAAGTCTTAAAAATTCTATTCATTAAGTCCATAAATGCTGCCGGAGCATTAGTTACCCCAAATGGCATAACAAGAAACTCAAAATGACCATACCTTGTTCTGAATGTGGTTTTCTCAACATCCCCTGCCCTAATCTTCAGCTGATGATACCCGGATCTCAAATCAATCTTAGAAAACACCTGTGATCCCTGCAACTGGTCAAATAAGTCATCAATACGAGGTAAGGGATATTTGTTCTTTATCGTTACCTTGTTCAATTCCCGGTAATCAATGCACAGGCGTAAGGTACCATCCTTCTTCTTTACAAATAACACTGGCGCACCCCAAGGCGAAGTGCTAGGCCGGATAAACCCTTTATCAAGAAGGTCTTGCAACTGTTCCTTTAATTCTTTCATTTCGGCAGTGGCCATTCTGTAGGGAGTTTTAGAAATAGGCTGGGTGCCTGGCACAGTTTCAATGGTAAACTCTATCTCCCTGTCTACCAATTCCCCTGGTAATTCATTCGGAAACACATCCGGAAATTCTCTAACAATAGGAATATTATTCAATTCAACATTCTCAGATTGTTCAGATAGCACATAGCACAAATAACCCTGGCACCCTTTCCTGATCAGTTTACATGCTTTCATTGCAGATATCAAATAAGGTGGAGGCACTACCCCATTACCCACAAACATGATCTCTTTCTGTTCTGGTGGGTTAAATACAACCCTTTTTGTCACACAGTCTATGGTGGCACAATACTTGGTCAACCAATCCATGCCCAAAATTACATCGAAATGTCTAAAGTTCAAGGGCAACAAATCTACATATAGGGTAGCATCCTCAATATGCATGTCATAAAACCGATATATATAATCACATAACACAGATTCCCCCGATGGAGCAGACACACATAACAAATATGACAATAACTCTAGGGGTCTATTCAGTCTAGATGCAAATGTATATGTCACAAATGAGTGCGTTGATCCAAAATCAATTAATACAAAGGCATCCTGATTACATATTGAAATAGTACCTGAGACAACGGCATTGGCATTCCGTGTATCGCCCGGAACAAGTGCAAAAACTCTTCCCTGTCTCACTGTATCCCCAGTAGTAGCAGATCTCAAAGTATTTCCTGGCTTTGGGACTGATGTAGTTGAACTAGCTGCTAGTTTTCCACTGTTCTGATTACATTCTCGGGCTATGTGCCCCTGCTTCCTACATTTGAAACAGGCTCCCGATGCACGGTAACAGACTCCACGGTGCCTTTTACTACAAATGTTGCACATGGGAGCTATGTCTCGGGAAGAACTTGAAGTAGTTGAGGAGCCCGTGTTTTGCTTTTTCAGAAATTTCTTCTTCGAAAAGAAGCCTTGCCTTTTATTGCCCTTCCATTCTGTCGTTGGCTTAGCTTGTCTAGCTATGTTAGTCTCTGATATGATGGCCCTGTCTAGCACCCCAATGTAGGTCTCCAGCTTTAGGACATTCACCCTTTCTAGGATGTCACTGCGGAGTCCACCTTCAAAATGTCTTGCCTTCTTATAGTCTGTGTCAATTGCATGTGGGGCAAACCTGGCCAATTCAATGAATTTGGCCTCATACTCAGCTACAGTCATGCTGTCTTGCTTGAGTTCCATGAACTCTGCCACTTTCCTATCCCGGACACACTGCGGGAAGTACTTGTCATAGAATATTTCTAGAAACTTCACCCAGTCAACGTCCTTATGATTTTCTCGCATCAATATCCACCATCTTCTTGCTTCGTCTTCTAGCATAAAAGTGGCTAGAAGCACTTTCTGAGTCTCTGAACAGGGAAACACTTCAAATAATTTCTCAATGCCGAGGACCCACGCTTCGGCTTTCAACGGATCTAATCCCCCGTGGAACTGTGGTGGTTTCATTTTCTTGAACTGTGAGAGCTATAATCCGGTCATCATTCTGATTATCTAGCACGGGCGGTGCCGGAGGTGGAGGTGGCGGATGTGGTTGCTGCCACTGCTGTTGCCACTCCTGTTGCTGTCTCAAAGCTTCTGCCATTTCCTGTATCAATCTTTCCACTCTGTCCATTCTGGCAGTTGAGGATTCTTCTATTTCATCTCCTCTTGTCCTCACCATCTGATTAAACTTGCATTATATTTCATACAAAAGGTACACAAATATGCACACACTAGAAAGCACATATTCCCAGATAATTTCCAATGCAAGTAGTTCACAACTTACACACGTAATTGCTCATATCAAAACATTTAGGCATATAATCAATGCTTTCAAATTCATATTTATCACATGAATGCATCCTAGATCTTGTCTAGACACTTATTGCTCTTTTTGGACAAGTGTGTGAGTTATTAACTCGTGCTCTGATACCACTCTGTCACGACCCGAACCTGCCCCTATGGGTTAAGGACGTAACCGGCCAGTAATCCTGAGATTACCTGCGGCCTCAAACCAAAATAGACATAACTCAACAGAGTAAAGTGGCCAAACGGAAGCAATAATCAAAAACTTTGTCCATAGAGTCGTGCTTATATGCACTTCAAAACAAACCATACTCATATACGTTAATAACCCACGTCAAAAGTACAGTATCATAAAATTCTTTACAGACAGGGTCATCCAACTAAGTCAACCCATGACAAACTATTTACAAATATACATAAAGTCCTTGCCAGCAAGACAAAATATAGTTACATAACAAAATGGCAAGGATAGGTCTCGTGCGTGAGACACAAGGCTGACTTTCTCAAAACTCATGTTGTTCCTGGCAGACTTCACTGGGGCTGGGTTTGGACTTCCCTCGGCTCACCTACAAACGCATGAATGAGCGTGAGCGATAGCCCAGTGAATAATATCAATTACAGAAATCATATAAACAATATGCAAGACAACATACTCCAAACGGCCTTGGGCCCAATTCATATTCCTACTTAACATATGTACATTTATGCAAGGTTTAGATCGAGTGACTGTAGTTCCAAACATACTGGCCTTTGGCTCATTCATTTATGTCATAACGGCCTTCGGCCCACTCATTTATGTCATAACGGCCTTCGGCCCATATACTTGTGGCAAAACGGCCTTCGGCCTACTCATTCGTGTCAAAACGGCCTTCGGTCCACTCATTCATGTCAAAACGACCTTCGGTCCATTCATTTCTATCAAAACGACCTCCGATCCATTCATTTCTATCAAAACGACCTTTGGTCCACTCATCTCTATCAAAACGACCTCTGGTCCATTCATTTCTATCAAAACGACCTTAGGTCCAATTATTTTCATGTCAGCTTTTTGTCCGCAATCCCAATCAGCAAATCATAAAACTTATAAGGGAATAAACAATTGGACATTCACAATTATTCAAATATCGATATTACTCACAGTGATCGGCTTGTGGATTTGCCCTGGAGCTTGACCCTACACATTTCATGAACACAAGAGGGTCACTAACAGTTCAATCCATTCTTTGATTCACATATTCCTCTTTAGGCTTTATTCTTATCTTATTAACTCATTTACAATGCTTAGCATATGCCTAAGAGTACTTACAAGTGAAAGAGAACGGAAAACAAAACACAGAACGAGTATACAAAATTTCAGAGAACAGGGTCCCCGCTCGAGCGTCAACTTCCCCGCTCGAGCGGACCCTTAAGGCCTGCAAAAGTACTGGTTGCATGAAAAATATGCTTGAGCGTGGGATAGAGCGCTCGAGCGGAAGGCCTGTCTACAAAAGCTCCCCGCTCGAGCGTGAAATATCACGCTCGAGCGGACATCCAACTCTGCAAAAAGTGCTGGGAGCACGATTTTCCCGCTCGAGCGGCTCTTCCCCCACTCGAGCGGACATAAAAAAAATCTGGGTTTTCCAGATTGAGTTCTTGAGCTCCAATTCGAATTCCCAGCTACATTACTTGCATGCAATGGCCCAAATCTCAAATATATCATACTAACATGGCACCAATGCAAGATTATAACATCATGAGGCTCAATTTCTTGATTTATCTACATGCATGTCCCAAAATATGCCATACTCAACACCAACATAACAAACTCATGCATTCAAGCTCATATCTTCTCAAGTTGTACATGCATGTGATGAATTAGCCACATTCTCAACTTATATGCACAATTGGTGATCAAAACATGAGTTTCAACTACAATTTACATGGATCATACCCCTTTGAGTTCAAAACATGCAACATTCAAGACAATCACACACATGCATGCATATATGGGTCTCCATTATAACGAATTCAACTCAATTTCCTTATGATCTGACAATTCCATGCTCTAGACCCTCTTTCAACCTTGAATTCACAAAATGATAGTTAAAAATTTACATGAACTACTCACCAAGGAGTTTAATCTTCACACTCTATGGCAATTCTTGTGTTATCTTCAAGGCATTCAAGGATCAAGAGCAAAACTTAGATTTTTCTCCCCTTCCTCTCTCTAATAGCCGGCCCTCCTCTTCTCTTAGAGTTGATCAGCCAAAATCAATGTAAAGGGAAGGAATTGGTTTTAATAAGGTTTATAATAGCCCCTCTCACATATTATTTCAACATAAAAAAAATTGGGTACTCAATTCATCAATTAAATCAATTTAATCTGACCAGAATCAATTTCTAATTAAATTTCACCATAAGTTCCCCAATGGCGTAATCAATTTCGGGTTTTGTAGCCGATAAGGCCCTCAATTTAATTTCCAAAGCAGATTATTCAAATAGATATTCCTGCGGTGAACAGATAAAACTTCAAAATCACATATATTCATATAATGGCACATAAAATCATGTTAAACACCTAATTATACTCAAATTAAGGACCAATTAGCATATTACGGAACAGGAGTATCACATATATCTTTCATTCTTTTTGTACGAGTACGAAATTATCTTCTCATATAATCCTGTTAATCAAGTCTGCGCTCCTCCAAACGTCGTCGCTTTACTCCCTGAAAACACAAACGTGAGCTAGCCGGCGAATGTGTATTGGATACCTCTTCGATGCCTAAGTTAGCAAAATAGACAAATAGACAAAAGCTCAGTGTATTCGGGAATCAAAGTTGTGTTACCTCTACATAGGTTCTGCTGTGAGCTTTTATAACTTTTACCTGGCACAATCCTAGTAGGACTCTTATTCCTCAATGTAGAGTCTTCCTAGGAATCACATTCTTGAAAGATAATGCTTATCCCTCAACACCCCCCTCACTGCTTAAACCAAGTGAGATGGTTTTACCCTAACGAGCTAACACTAGCCCTTTGTCATATTCAATCCAGTGCCTTCACATGTAACACATAGCTCGGCTTTTGTTCACTTATACCTCAGTTTTGTCTGTTGAGACCGAACTAACTCCAGCAAGCTTGGACCGAGCTATCAAGAGCAAGGTCCATCTAAAGAAGCCCAAAACATCTCGGCTCCAAATGCGATGACCGAGCTAATTATCACCACTCTGACCGTGGTGACTGTAACCATATTTGGACAGAGCTAACAACAAGGTCCTCTTCACTCAGCTTTTTTTACGCGGCCCTTAGAACAGTCCATTACCACGCCTTGGCCTAGCTCGGCCCTATTGCACATAAAAACTCACTCTCAATTGCCCCTTAATTCCATCTGCGTAGCATGATTGGGATTACCTATTACCAGCCGAGCTAAAACTTTAGACCTTCAACCGAGCTAAATTGTCACCGGGCTACCAATTTGTCCAGTCAAAAAACGTCTTTTCAGTCGCTGCATAATTGAATCGCTTATGATTCTCTTGGACACGTGGCAAGCCTTTATTGGTTAATTATAGTTACCATAGTCACCATCGTACCTCACAAAATTTGAACAGTCCCGCCCAAACTCATGTTTTACACAAAAAAAACCCATTCTTTGAACAAAACACACCATTATTCATCTTCCCCCTCTTTACCCTCTGAGCCTCCATTTTCCTCAACACTGTATCTGCAAAGTTTGTGCTCCTGTCTGGCATCTTAATCGTTTGGAACTTCATCCTCTTATTCCAAGACTGTAAGTGACTCAAATCCTCATTTTTTCTGTTTATTTCGTGAATATATATAGTGTAGACGTATATATACATATATTTTACAAAACAAACTCTTGTAGTTTTGATGAAATGGGTAAGAACAGATAGTACCAAAAACCAGACCCCCAAACCATAGGCTCATGCTTAAGAACACACCCTCTGGTTTCAAAAAACATAAAGTTTGAATCTAGAATCGTGGTGTAACCAAGCTAAAATCTGTTTAGGCCACCCTAGGCTTAGGTACAATCGAACTAGGGAACTTGTTTGTATTTTAGGTGTGCACCCAGCCAAACTAAATAACTCCCCTAATGACCGAACTAGGACTTCACACCACACCTCAAGTTTCAACCGGTCTAAGAACCTTCCATTTCATTTAGCCAAGCTAAAGTCCTTTGCACCAACTAAACTAAGAACAGATAGTATTCCACGTAGCCGAGCTAGGCTTATACTTATTTTGCCTTTGTACTTAACACAGTCCAACGATCTGTGCTTAACACTTTTCCTTTTCACTTTGCAGACTGACTTAGGTTGGCCAGGCACTCCTTTGAACACTCAACCGAGATACTCAACACCATCTCAACACCAAGCTAATTTATACATAATTTAAGTCCACATAGGCAAATATAGATTCCTAGTACACTCACCAAGGGCTATTGCCGAATTCCGCAAGGACTACAACATCCCTGATGACGTCCACCTTTCACTAGCCGAGCTAGACATAACTCCATGGAGAAAATAGGGCTTCGTTCCGTTCACCGTCCTTTCCATTGTAGAAGCCGGACTCCGATTCTCTGTTCAACCACTTCTTTGTGAATTCCTAAGGTAGACTAGAATATACCCAATCCAACTCAGCACCAATTCTTACAGAATAATAAATGGCATCGCCGAGCTAAACCGCCAGCTTGGCCTCAACCTCGGTCTAGCCAAGTTATTTCACCAATATTCACTAGGCCAGAACGAAGACGACTTCTAATCCTATATCATTGCTAGTGAAACCCAAATCTAGGTTTAGTAATGTTAATGAGATCAATGATGCTCCGAGTTTCTTTAGTCAAACAGTCTATGTCAAACCTCCACCTCTAGTTATTCAAACTTAACTAACTGTTAGTTGCTATTGCCCGGATGAAACAATATCACTATGAACATAGCCTTAACTATCTACTGCCACTTGAATTGCCTCCTTAAATATGCCTCATGTTGGCTTGTGGATAACACACAAACTACATTTGAAGTCTGCTTTGATGAAATGAATTTTCCATAGACTGTAATGTCTAAAGCCTTACTTTGATAATGTTGGTGAAAGAGAATGAAAAATCTTGGCGGTGTTTTCCTTAGACTAGGTTGTGAGAATATATATTGTGTTTTCCTTTTTGGTTTAGGATTTTAGGCTTAGGAATTAGAGTTCTATATTAGTACTTGTTATTTTGGAGGATTTTGAACAAACCTAGGATTTTGGTTTAAAATCACAAGAAGAGTTTTCAAATGAGTGTATGGAAAATGGTTGTGGGAGTGGAAATGAGGTTAAGTTGCGACAAAATTGTTGATTGTGATACTTGGATTGGATTTTGGAAGAAAAAAGGGTTTTACTCTAAATGTTTCAAATATTTATTTTGTATAAATAAATCAAATTACTGTTACAAATGTGAAATTGAATGCGTATTGATATGGATGGTGGAGTGGGATTTGTATTATCACTCACCTTGAAATTTGAAAAGTTTATCTGTATTGTGGATTTTATATCTATTTGGAAATATCTATTTTGGGCTATCGGTGGAGGATAGCTATGATTGTTGTAAAAATTGCATGAGGATTAGGTGAATTGAAACTAATTTCTTATCCATGTACATTGAACATTGTTGCTCATTTAATACATTGCATATGTATATAAATTTGAGAAAAATGAGTGAATGTTGGAAAGATGTGTGCATTATCAAATTAAGTTGGCATGTGTGTCCAGGGTGAAAGTCTCGAAAAACGAGCGTATACATGGGTGCCGATTCCCGTAGACAAAATATTCGTAAAATGGCAATAATAGTGCTTGTATAGACTACGTTTACATGAGTACTGTTTGACGGTTTCCCGCGGACGAAATATCCATAAAAGGTCGTACTGGTTTGAGAATTCCCCCTTGTTTCCTATGGTAGAGGACATGATTTGAGAATTGTGATATAAATTGAGCATGGCATGATTTTGAAAAAAAAAATGAAAGCCTTTTTGACATAAGCATTACATATATATTTCACCCTTATATCTTTGTTAAAATTCATTTATTGTGTTAGATTATTTCTACTGGGCTTTGGCTTACCCTATTTGGGAAAAACCATTTTCAAGTGCTGGTGATATACCTCCACCAAGGACTTAGCTTGGGAAGACTGTGGAGCTAAAGGCTCAGTTTTATTATTTTGTATTCACTTTTGTATAAGCCTAGGGTTTTATTTGTATTGAGCTTAAGACTCATTTTCGATGTACCCAAGCCTTGACTTAGAAAGATGTAAGCCTTTAAGGCATATGGTTAGTTGTTTAGCTTTTGTTTCTTTTTACTGATTCGTAATACATGTTGTAGATTCAGGAGGTACTATTCATGAATGTATATCGTATGTGTCACCCTTTTGTACAATCAAATCTTATGTAATAGAAGGACATCATACTCTGATTTATGTGGTTATTTACTTATCGTCTCGGATGGTATATTGCATTTATTTTGAGGCATTACAACGACAATGATTCCAAATAGTCGATTCCTTCAACGAAATTGCAATTGTGGCTTCCCGTCTACCTTTTTGTACTACAGGTAAAATTTGTCTGAAGTCACCACCATTAGTTTTCTACCAAATACACAATCACTTGAACAAAATTCTGAACCATTTAGTATATCTCTGAAAATACGATCAACTACCTCAAATCTATAATGATGGTGCATTGGAAATTCTGTACCCTTTAATTGCAAATTTTTTTGATTGATATTTAAAAAACACAATCATTTTTTTTTTCAAAAAACAATGTTAGTAAAAAAACTCAATCAGATTAAAAATACAATCATCATATTGAAAAATAAATGAAAAAATTACTTACAAACTTTGAAGATTGTGTTGGAAAAAAGATTGTAACTGTGAAGGTGTTAACCTTTCATCTTGTAAAAAAAAGTTATTGTAATAAATCTGGAATGAATATTTAATAAATTATAAAGTAGAAAATAAAAATAGAAACAAAAAAACACAAATATTTTTTTATCGATACCTATTTATTATAGAAAAATAAAAAAAAAAACACAAACACTACTAACATTTCAGCTTTTTGCGACGGTAAAATGTCGTCGCTAATACTCCTAATGCCGTCGCAAAAAACTTTTTGCGACGACAAATGACTTTTTGTGACGGCAAGAGGGAGGTCGCAACTGGGAGCGTTGCAAAAGAGTTTTTGCGACGGCACTCATGTTTTGCGACGACATTGTTGCCTTTTGCGACGGCACTTTGCAGTTGCTAATAATGTTTGAAATTTCTTGATTTTTTGCAACGGCACTATTTTACCGTCGCTAAAAATATTATTTGAGACGTCCAAAAATGCCGCCGCTAATAGTCTTTTTTTTGCAACGACAAGAACACTATTTTTGTAACAGTGTGATGCCGTCGCAAAAAGTATTAAAAATATGAAAATTTCTATTTTTGTGACAGTGTACTGCCGTCGTAAAAAATATTAAAAAAATAAGAAAATTTCTATTTTTTGTGACAGTTTAGTACCGTTGCAAAAAGTAAAACCTATAACAAAATCAATAAAAATATTAAAATTTTCTGTTTTTTGCGACGGTGTAGTGCCGTCACAAAAAAGAAAAAAAACATCCTGCAATAAAATTATTAAAAATATTAAAATTTCTACATAATAATTGCATAATAATATAAAAATTCCTGTATAAAAATAACAATTTCTCCATAATAAAATATTCTTCCATTAATAATTACACATCAACAAAATTATCCCACTACGTAATGTTCCATAATACATATATAATGTTTACATACATGATTTTGTTCATAATTCAAAATAACATAAACCAAAATTAAATGTTTTTCTCATCATTCTTCGTAGATAACAATAGCAAAAACAAAAATTAACCACATTCTCCACAGGCATACATTCCACAAGAAGCACACTCCTATATGGGAAATATCTGAAAAATAAAAATAAAAATAATTAATGACAATATAATTATGTGTTAATGTTAATTACAAAAAAACATAAAAATTTAACTACTATAACATCAAATACAACATTTTTTTTGTTAGTCATCAAATCCCACATGGATAATTAAACATCTCAATCAAATACAAAAATAAAAATTTAACTACTATAGCATCAAATCCCACATGAATTAATGCATAACCATTAAGTGCTTATTATAAAGTGTAAGTGTAACTTAATTAAGATTGAGAATCTAAATCCCGTTAAATTGGAAGGGAATTATAAAGTGTGAGTGTAACTTAATTGGGTTCACAGTTCATTTCAATACATCAATAAAATTCTCAAGTTAAATTCCAATTTTCTCCTGTCATGTTATTCCACATCAACATGCTACACCACTATTTTTGTCAAACCATATATAGTATCTCACCTGAGCTGATAGCCAATGAAATATAGAAAACAAATTTTCAAGCATTAATTCACTGTACCAATTTGTCTAACCTAACATAGACTGCAAGACACCTGTCAGAATACAACTATACTGGATGATATTCCAAGGAAGAAAAAGATACCGTCCCAATCCATCTGAGTAACAAATAGAATTCTAACCTTTTCACTACATGCCAGCATATTCAACTGATTTTTGCACAACAAGATCAGACAAGTTCCCTCACGAATTTTTTTAAAAAAATGTTTCTTACCAGACTCCATCCATGTCTGATTCAATTCGATGCAAGCCTGTAAAATAGCAACTAAATTAGCTAAATATTTTATTCTTAAATTTCAAACAACATAGCAAGATTACTCCCTCATTAATATAATAAACTATTAACCAAATGGCTAAATCACAACTATCAAAAGATTAAATACTGCCTGTTATAGCATTACCTGATTTACAGGAAGGCTTGATGATGCAAGACAGAGGGTGGAAGCCGGTTCTGCGCAAGTATGGTGGTAAGGGTGGTAGGAATTCAGATCTCGGTAATGAGATTCACACGATCTTTGTGGATAATCTCCCAGAATCTATGGACCCAAAAGGGTTGTATAACATATTCACCAATTTTGGGGTAGTGAAGGATGTGTTCATCCCTAACAAAAGGAGAAAGGTGACTAGATCAAGATTTGGGTTTGTCCGTTACGCATGTCCAGTGGCAACGAACATGGCGGTCCAAAAAGCTCATGGTACCTGGTGCGATAACAGAGCTTTGAAAGTGAAGATAGCAGATTTTGTTCAAGGAAAGGAGGACAACCAGAAACCAGTAATTACATCAGTTGGTAGAAGGGATTTTGCCACAACCAGCAAAGGTACGGACACGCTACAAAGACGGGATTTTGCCACAACCAGCAGAGTTACAAATACAATACAAAAGGGAAAGTCTTATGCACAAATATTGACTGGTTCAGGGCTGGCTTCAAATTCAAACATTAGTATCCAAACTTACGAGGAGGGTAATGGTTGGTTGTATGAAAGTGCGATTGTTCGATTGAAACCTCACATACTTGCGGGGGAGTTCAAAGAGGAATTGAAGAACAGAGGAATGGGAAATGTTTACGTTAGAGATGGAGGGGGAAGAGATATTGTGCTAACGTTTGAATCAGCGGGCTCCTTGAAAGAGAAGCTCAAATCGATGGAGGAGTGGAGTCAGTCATGGTGCGAATCCGTCAAGGTATGGCAGCAGGGGATGATCCTTGATCAAGAAAGATCTGTATGGCTCACTTGTTATGGTGTTCCTCTGAATCTCTGGAGTAGCAAAACGTTCAGTAGCATTGGAAGGGCATGGGGAGAAGTCATAGGCATTGATGAGGATACATCCAGAATGATGTCTTTTCACAGTGGTAAGGTGAGGATTGCTACTAAGTGTATGGAGTCCATAAACACAACCATTACTCTGCGATGCAAGGGAATCGATTTTCCAGTCAAGGTGTGTGAAGAACAGGTGGTAATCTCAGAGGTGATATACAAGCAATGTAAATGTTGTAGTGAACAGCCCCAAATGGCAAATTCAAATTCAAATGGTGAGGAGTAGGATCAAGAGCAGAGATCCGTTGTAGGGAGCAAGGAGGGTGAAGATGTAGCTGATGTGGAGGGCCACGGTGGTGGTGAGCTGGATAACACAGATGTTGGGGGGGCAAAGGGGCTAAGGGTAGGAAATGATGATCATACGGCTACTGATGGACAACAGAGGAAGCTAAGTATATCTAGGGTTGAGGAGTCCATCATGTCGATAGGGTAGCTGGACTGTTTGCCGAAGCAACCTGGAGGTGGAGGTGAAGCATGCGGATGTCTGTCAGTCAAATCAGGGCCAACTCCCATTCAGATTCAAATTGAAGGTAACCAGATTGTAGCAGATGATGTTGTTACTCCAGGTTTTATGAAGAGTCTTAGTGGGCCAGAAAAAAAATGCACCTGGGCTTAACTTAGAGGTGTTATTACATAAGGCCCATGTCCTACAGTGTGGTAACACCCTAGGCCATAGATATTCAGAGTTAAGTGATCCAAACGATCAGCTAATAGAGGAGGATGAAATCCAAAATAGCAAAGGTAAAGAAGCTCTTGACAGTGTGGTAAAGGAGACCTACGGTGTAGCAACATGTTCTCTGGCAGTGGCAGATCAAACAAGGAAGACTACCATAAAAGAGAAAGGTAAAGGGATGGTGAAATACCAGAGGAAGAAAAAAGGAAACATACAAATAGGGGTTGGATCAGTGTTGAATTTCAGGAAGGGAGCTATTTTTCGTTCGGCAGCTGCAACTATTTCATTGTCCATGGCAAGCAAATCAGTCTCTAGCCAGTTGCTTCTTAATGAGGCAGAAGCATCTCTGAAGATAGGGAAGTTGCTTGGGCTGAAATGTAAAGGTAAGGATGAGGAAGTAATTAGCAAATTGATGGAACTGGAAGTTAAGGATAAGGAGGTGCTGGGTAAAAGGGGCAGTAAGGCAGAATAATATGTATCTGCCGTGGAGCTTTTGGTGTGCAAATTTGTGTTAATGAAGGTCTTATCTTGGAATGTTAGAGGGCTAGGCAAGTCCATGAAAAGGAGAAAAATCAAAAAACTTCTCTTCGAAAAAAAGGTGGATGTGGCACTGTTTCAGGAAACTAAGAGACCTGCTTTAACTGAGGAATTTGTCAGATCTTGTTGGCCTGGGGATCAGATGGAGTATATGGTGGTGGACTCAGAGGGTGCAGCTGGTGGACTATTGTGTGTCTGGAATCCACAAGTTTTTCAAATGCTGGACTGTTGTTGTAACAGGTATTTTATCATTTTGTCTGGCACTCTATTTTCTAGTCTAGCTTGTGTTATTGTTAATGTTTATGGCCCGACCGATGGTGCTAAGAGGAAGGGATTTTGGGAAACTTTGAAGAATTTAAAGAGAAACTTTATTAACCCTTGGTGCTTGGGGGGTGATTTTAATGAGATTCGGTTTTATTCTGAGAGGGTCGGTTGTTCCCAAAGATATGGTGGTATGAAGGATTTTAACGAGCTAATCGAAAACCTGGAAGTGTGTGACTTACCAATGTTGGGGAGAAAGTTTACTTGGTGTAATTCTCAGAATGGTGTCAAATGGAGCAGGCTGGACAGATTCTTACTCAGTCCAGATTGGTTGCAAAAATTTAATTTTAAACTGTGGGGTTTACCAAGAAGGCTCTCAGATCATTGTCCTATTTTAATGATGGAAGATGAAAGAGATTGGGGTCCAAAGCCTTTTAGGTCTCTAAATGCCTGGTGTCTTCATCCGAAGTTTAAGAACTTTGTGCAGAAAGTTTGGGCTGAATCTCATGTCAGGGGTTGGGCTGGATTCAAATGCCTACAGAAATTAAGATTACTTAAAGCAGCATTGAAAAGATGGAACCTGGAGGTGTTTGGTAAGGTGGATTCAAAACCAAAGCAACTGGAGGAGGAGATACATGCCTTGGATTTGGTAGCTGAGCAAAGAGTACTCACTGAGGCAGAGAGATCTAAACTTAGGGAGTTAAAAGGCGAAGCATGGAGTTTGAGTAAAATGGTTGAATGGGTATGGTTGCAAAAGTCTAGAGCTAACTGGTCACTAAAAGGCGACAGAAATACCAAATTTTTCCATATCATGGCCTCCACGAGAAGGAATCGGAATGCACTTTGCTCAATTGAGGTTAACGGGGTCTTCACTGAAGATCCTAAGGAAATTAGAACAGAAGTGTTCAATCACTTTCAGAGGCAGTTTTCAGAATCATGGTTTGATAGGCCAAGTTTAAATGGTCCTTTTAAGTCTATTGGGGACGAAGAGGAGCGTGTTGCTTTGGAAGCTGAGTTCACAGAATCTGAAGTTATGGCAGCCATTAAGAGTTGTGATGGGAATAAGGCCCCTGGCCCGGATGGATTTAACCTTTTGATGTTTCAGAAATGTTGGCATATAATTAAAGGGGATGTGATGAAGTTCATGAGTGAGTTTCATACCAATTCTAAGCTGGTCTTTGGTATTAATAGCTCCTTTGTTGCCTTGATTCCTAAGAATGAAAATCCTTATTCTCTCAGTGATTTTAGGCCGATCAGTCTTATTGGATCATTGTACAAAGTGCTCTCCAAAGTGTTATCTAGTAGACTCAAAGCTGTTTTACCAAGGATCATTAGTGAGTCTCAATCAGCTTTTATAGGGGGTAGAAGCATCCTTGATGGTATCCTGATTGCTATGAGATTGTTGATGATTGGAAGAAGAAGCAAAAGAAAGGTGTTGTATTAAAGCTTGACTTCGAGAAAGCATATGATTCAGTAAATTGGGGGTTTGTATTCTCCATGTTATCAAATTTTGGTTTTGGTGCAAAATGGATCAGATGGATGAAGGAATGTGTCTCAACTGCCAAAATCTCTATTCTGGTGAATGGATCACCTACAGCTGAGTTTAGTCCTCAAAGGGGTCTCAGACAAGGTGATCCTTTATCCCCCTTTCTATTTAACATTGTAGCTGAGGGTCTTAATATTCTGTTGCATAAAGCTGTCCAGGATGGATTGATCAAGGGTGCATCATTTGGTTCAAATGATCTTACTATTACTCACCTACAATTTGCTGATGACACAATCTTGTTTTGTGAGGCAAGGAGGGAGGAGGTGCTTAATATCAAAAGAATATTGAGATGTTTTGAAATCTTGTCTGGGTTGAAGATAAACTATCACAAAAGTATAGTGAGTGGTGTTGGTATTAATGAAGACCTGACCCAAGATTTTGCTGCCATACTGAATTGTCTGCATCACAAACTACCTTTGAAGTATTTAGGGATGCCATTGGGGGCTAATCCAAGGAGGAGAAGGTCATGGCAACCTGTCATCGATCAATTCAAATCAAAGCTTGCTTCATGGAAGTGTAGGCTTCTTTCCTTCGCTGGTCGGTTGACAATGATCAAGTCTGTGCTATCTTCACTACCAGTGTTTTACTTATCTTTGTTTAGAATACCTGAAGGGGTAGCCAAAGAGATTGATAAAATTCAGTCCAGATTTTTGTGGGGGGGTGATGAACTTAGAAGGAAAATTCATATGGTAAAATGGGAAGAAATTACTCAAAGCAAAAGTAACGGGGGTCTGGGTATTAGAAAGGTGAGAACCATGAATGAATGTCTTCTTCTCAAATGGTGGTGGAGGTTTGGGAGTGAATCTGACTCTATTTGGAAACAAGTGATTATCAGCAAGTACCCACATAATGGTGGGTCTAGGTGGCCAGCTCAAGATGTAAATTCCAGATATTCTATGGTATGGAGGGACATTTTGAAGGTGGCTTTTAAGTGTCCACAGCTGCTGGAGGTATTTAAGGCCAATTCAAAGACCACCATTGGGGATGGGAGGCTCATAAGTTTTTGGCTGGATCAATGGGTGGGTGGTGACTGTTTAAAGAACTTATTCCCTAGATTATACTCTGTGTCTATGCAGCAAGGTATATCAGTGGCAGTGATTAAGAGTAGGAGTACTGGTAGTGGGGAGTAGGACTTGTCTTTCAGAAGAGCATTGTTTCAATGGGAAGTTGAAGAATTGAGGAAAATGAAGGAGTTGTTACAAACTGCTCCAGAGCTCAGGTATGGGGTGGTAGATGGGTTATCTTGGGCTGCGGACAGATCTGGAATATTTACTGTTTCGTCTGCCTACAAGTGGAGCGAGTTAACATCTACCATGCCTGCAAAAGTGGTGGAGCTCATTTGGAAGAATGCAACACCTCCGAAAGTGCAATTTTTTGCTTGGCTAGCATGGAAAGGGAGGATCAAGACTTCTACATATTTGCAAAGAATTGGAATCCTAAGTGCCAATTCTGATGTTAATTGTGTATTCTGCAGAAAGGAAAGGGAAATTGTATCCCATATGCTGCTGTGTTGTTCATTTAGTTGGAGAGTTTGGTCTAATATTATTGGATGGTGGGGCGTATCTTGGGTACAGCCGGGGTCAGTGGTGGGTCTTATTCAATGGTGGGCTGGGTTTAGATGCAAAAACAGATTGAAGGTAATTTGGAAGATAATTCCACCGGCAGTGCTTTGGTCGTTATGGAAGCTACGGAATGAAATCATCTTTAACGAGTCACAGTTGGATTTTGGAAAGTTGTGTGATCTTATCAAAACACGGGTTGCAATGTGGTTCAGAGCCTTTAGTCCTTCCTTTTGCTATTCTGTTGATGATCTGGTGTATAATTTGCAAAATGTGAAATTCTGCTTAATGCACTGAGGATATAACCTGTGTACTGCTGTTTCTGGGTGATTCTGCTCTGGTGCAACTGATGCAAAGGATGATCTGTTTCTGTAGGGCTGTTGTAAGTGAACTGCAGATGTGTTGGGCTAACAATTTTGGTGGGTGGTTTGGCTGAAGGGCTATCTGATCTATCTACTGCTGCTGCTGTATTTAATCAGTTTGAAGGACTGCTGTTGTATCTGATCTAATCTGCTGCAGTGTTGGTTTAAAATTTTTGTGGGTAGTTTGGGCCGTTGTAATTCATGGCAATGTTGCCCAAGGCAAATCTGATCTATCTGTTCTGTCTTGGTGCCTAACTAACTGCAGGTCCTGATCTGATTGGTGCTTTAAATGATTGCTGTGTTGTCTGCTCTGGTTTTGGTGATATAGTGACTTTCCTATTTGGTTTTCCTTGTTTCTTTTTCCTCTGTTTTGTTGGCTCGTTGGTTTCTCACCAACTTGGAGGTTGAAGCTTGTTTTTAGCTCAAAGCTCCTCTCTATTGATGTAATTTTTCTTTTTCCATCAATAAAGAATTCTTTTTGCCGATCAAAAAAAAAAAAAATAGCATTACCTGATTTACAACCATCCTTGCTTCATAGTTATCCACACAGCTTAATACAAGATCCACTCCAATTCCTTGTTTGCTTGGGCAAAATGTTTTGTTTTTAAGACTTGACATAAAAGTTTCAAAACCTTGCAATGTTGTGATGTTCAGTGTATGACTCTAGGCAAAAAAACAAATTGATCAGTGTGGGACAATGACTAACAAAACATGACCAATAAAAATATCACTATATTTTGAATGTAGACAACACATTATACATCACATGATCTTTCCACACACACAAAACAAAGAAAAAGGAAAAAGGATCAAATGAGCAACCATAAACTACCAAAAACAAACTACACACACACACACACCAAAAAAAAAATTACCAAGACTGGAAGAGGTTGGTCTGAGCACTCAAAGATACAAAGCTAAATGAGAAGGAAATTTCTACATTTCCATTAACTATACTACATGTAGTTTTATTAGAGGTCATTATGTCAGATTCTACACATCCATGTTGACCACCAGCACATATGCCTGTGTCCCTTGTTACATCCATGTTGGCCACAAGCACCTATGATGACATGGGGATGTTTGTTTTTTCTTTCAAAACGACATCCAGAAAGCCACGTGGATCTATTGTTGTCGTTGTAATAATTATTAAATGAAGCTACATACCAGGTATACAATAACCCAAAATTAGGTAGTGTAGTGGTTAAGCTATAAAATGCCTATATAATATATATATACATGTATATATATATAAATAGAGAGAGAGAGAGAGAGAGAGAGAGAGAGAGTTGTAGGAACATTAGATTTTGAAATTAAGATAGGAGGGTTGTCTATTGGTGCTCTGGTGCTTGTTCATGGACCTATCTGAAGAGAAACATACACCTAATTTTCATTGAGCTTGGAACCCCATGGGGTCTATGTGGTTTTATAATTCTCTCTCTCTCACACACACATGTTTACGCATATAGGATGCATTAAGTGCAGTTACAGAAGGGGAGTGTTTGGTGCCACGTTCACATAAACACAGAGAAACTATAATAATATATATGATCAAAGAGAACAAGAACCATTTGAGCTATCAATGTGTCAAAGGCCATATACATAGCTAATATGGATCAGGATTAATCTCTGCAATGGTCTTGTTGTGTTATAGTTCAATAGCCTTTGTTCAAAATTATACCAAAATTATCGTTTGGGAACATGCTATTTTAGTAATTTTTTGACTTTTTACGAAAAGATGTGCAGAAAAGTAAAAAGGTGATGTGACAACTTTTAGTAACTTTTTGATTTTTTTACTAAAATAGCCACTCCCCAAACGAGGCCGTAATTTTAGTGTGTGAATTTTTTTTTTTTTTTTTTGATTAACCAAAAGAACTTTATTGATGAGGAGAACCTTACAACAAAGGTAAAAACACAACAATAAAGGAGAGAGGAGAAGGGGGGGAATGATGCAAAAAATGGCAGCACCAACCCAAGACTATGTTGATGAGGAACCAACAGAGACACCAAACAGAACAACAAGATCAAAAACAAAACAGCAGCTAAGGCACCAGATCAATAACCAAGGCACCAGATTAACAGACTGCACCAGTTTAGCAGATTCTACAGAGGCAGCAGATTTACAAAATGCACCAGATTAGCAGCTTCACAAAATGCACCAGATTAGCAAATTCTACAGAGGCACCAGATTAGCAGCTTCTCATACAGCTTCACAAAATGCACCAGATTAGCAGATTAACAGAGCAGACCCTCAGTGGAAAACACCAAATGAAACAAAAAACAAGATTTGCCCAACCATAAAGACCAGCTGACCCTCAACCCAGCATCACGTCCAGCAACCCAGCATCCAACAGACTCCAACACCAAAGTTGCAAAACTACAGAACTACAGAACTATAGAACTACAGAAGCTGGCCAAGCAGACTCCAACACCAAACAGACACAACACAACCAGCAGCACAGACACTTAGCAAGCAGCAGACCAAGCAAAATAGAACAAAAGCTGGCCAAGCAAAATAACAGAACTCCAGCACTACAAACCAGTAGACCCAACAGTCCAAACAAAACTACAGAACCAACAGACACGTAGCAACCAGACAGAATAAAAACAGAACAGAAACTGGCCAAGCAAAATAACAGTTAAATTATATTCAAGTTTTAAATGCCATTTTATTCAAGTTTTAACTCGAAGCGTTAAATTATATATTTTGTTTGATGTATCTTATTGCGATAAAAAATACAATAATGTTATTGCAGGAAAATGATGATAGAGAAACTGAACTTCTAATTATTGAAGAGTGTTTGAATATTGTAAACTTTAAAATGCTATATGCAAAACAAATTAAAATTCTATAGGGAAGACTTTGTTAAGTTGAGATAGAGAACAGATGGGCAAAATGGGTGGTTGAGAGATCTTCTCACTCTAAAATTTATGTCTCCCGGTTATCAATATATTTTCAATTGATTGATAAAGTAAAAATCTCAAGATACAATTGTGATTAAAAGTATATTGGAACAAATAAGCATATATTTGTTTGAGGATAGAATATAATGACTTGTTTGGATGAGTCATGGTTCGTGCAAGTATTGATTCACACTAAAATCAATGACAAAATGGTGTATTTCTCAAGACTAATGTGGATAATTTTTATATTTTGGAAGAAAGCTATGTTACACATGGTCAATTGTCCATTTTAAGAGAAGAGTAGCACCAGCACCAACACATGCATAGAGGTCAAAGCCAATTTGCTTGTGTACTACTTTGGATTTAAACTTTGGTCAAAAAAAACCTACCGATACACTTGTGAGTGTGAGGTCAACGTAGTCACAAGTCCAACTCCATAACTTTGACAATAATAACTTTCTTTGTTCACTACTTGGCATATGTGTTTTGTATATTAACTTCACAAGAAAGCAAAATAATAGAACTCCTCCCAAGGTTAGTTTGAAAAATCAGATTAGCTTCTATTTAGACTCATGTGATGTTTAGAAAGCAGATAAAAAAGTTATTTTTTAACTGAACAAGTCAAAATATTAGAAAGAGAAGTTGTCTAAAAGTCGCACACAAAAACAAAAAAAAACCTAAAATTTTCAATTCAAATTCTATAACAGAAGTTCTATAGCTGCTGTTGAACTTACAACTTCACTCACAAAATTGACTGAATTTTGAATCAAATTGGAGAGAAGCCATGTCTTTAAAAATAACATTTTTAAAAAATCAACCATCAACTCATTTTAACCTAATATTTTACCCCTAATGAGCCAAATCTATCATTTTACTCTTATCATCCCAAAAGTCATCAAATAATCCAATACGTTAACATAAGGTACAAAAATTGCTCGCGTGAATCAGATAAGCAACAGTCCAACACTAGAACACACTTGAATGCATAAATTGCTCAAAATTTCAATCAACTTACCGATTCCTCGTGCGAAGCTGCGAATGCGAAAACCGACCGGTTCCTGAAGCCATGACGACGGAGAGGAACTAGGCCGAGGCGGAGCTCCCTAGGACAAATGGTGCTAGCCGAGATTGAGATTTTGTGAGGTCGTCGGAGAGATTCAAAAAGGAGCTTCCTGGGACGCCGTCGTCTGCCATGCTCACAGTCGCGAGAGAGAGAGATGGGGACATTTGGTAGAAAAGATTAGTTTTTTTTTTTTTTTTTTTTTTTTTTTTTTTTTACAGGGAAATCCTCCCACCCTCCCACACGTCCAAGGCAACGCCCCATGAGGAGATCACCAGGTGTCCTGTTGTCCGTTCCGAGTAAGAGACTATAACCTGAAAACTTGTCCCGACCTCCCAAGGCAAGCTTCGATTAAGTCAGGACTCGCACAGCGAAGAGCATTAAACCCACACCAAGTAGCTGATTAGGCCTCCCAAGGCAAGCTTCGATTAAGTCAGGACTCGCACAGCGGAGAGCATTAAACCCACACCAAGTAGCTGATTAGGCATCCTTGAGGTCTAACCTCCTAACCGAGTAAGAGATTATAACCTGAAAACTTGTCCTGACCTCCCAAGGCAAGCTTCGATTAAGTCAGGACTCGCACAGTGGGGAGCATTAAACCCACACCAAGTAGCTGATTAGGCATCCTTGAGGTCTAACCTCCTAACCAACAGTGCTTCGCCCAGGAGATTGGCCCAAGGGAGAATTGAACTTGTGACCTTGGGGCTTAAACCCCGAGGCCTTACCACAATGCCACAAGCCCTTGGGTTAAGATTAGGGTTTTTGCTTCCAAGACATTGGGGATTTTTTTTTGGGGGTGGGAAGGGGGAAACCGAGCTGGATATTGGGGAAAAAAAAATTAATTTCCATTACAAATGGATATTTAAATACTAAAATTATATATATATATATATATATATATATATATATATATATATATATATATATTTGTGACGGAGGTTGTCGTTGTCAAATAAATTTATTTTTTGTTAAAATAATTTTTTTTTATAGTTAATGATTTTTTTTTTTGATTTTTCATTTTCTTTTAGTTACTAAGGTTGAGAATTTATTTGTTTCATTCTTATTTTAATGAATAAAGAATTATTTTTATTATTTTTTATTTGGTAGAAATAGGAATAATATTTTAATAAAAAATATTTTTTATGAAAATAAAGTTATTTTTTTGTGGTCAATGAAAAATATTTTTCTGTGACCCATCTTTTTTTATTACTAAAAATCATGAACTAATTTTTTTGTGGTGGAGGATAGAGACCGATAGTAGTGGTGAAGGTGGTGGATAAAAGGTGATAGCGGTGGTGGTGGTGGTGGTGGCGGCAAAGGAGATTAGTGGTGAAGTTATGATAGTGGTAGAGGAGATAGAGTAGCGGTAGTGGAGGAAAGGTAATGGTAGTAGTGGTGGTGGTAGTGGAGTGGTGGCGATAGTGGTAGTCGTAGAAGTGGAGTGGCAACAGTGGTAGTAGTAGTGGTAAGAGAGAGATGGGTGGTGAGAGAGAGATGAATAAGAAACAGATAGAAAAGAGAGATAGAGAGAGACAGAGTGATGAGCGAGAGAGAGAAAAAGTGGTCGATAAAAGTGCATTTTCTTGTAGTGGAAAGCTCGGTAAATAGAGAAGAGAGAAGGGAAAGAGTGAGCAAGGTGAACACAATGGGAGACAGACAGACAGATAAACACATAGAGAGAAAGAGTGAGAGAAGAGTGAGAAGCAGACAAACAAGCACAGAGAGAGAAGAGTGATAAGTGAGAGAGAGATAGAGAGAGAAAAAGATATAGAGATAGACAGACAGAAAAAGAGAGAAAAATAAAAGATGAGCGAGAGATAGACAAAGAGAGAGAGAAAAAGAGCGAAAATAGATGATCGAGAGAAATACATAGAAAAATAGAGAGAGAGAGACAGAAGAAGAAGAAAGATGGGTGAGATAGATAGAGAGAGAGATTAAGAGAAGAGAGATGAGCAAGAGACAGAGACAAAGGCAGACAGAGAAGAATGATGAGTAAGAGAGAGAAAGAGAAGAGAGAGAGAGAGACAAAAAGAGAAAAAAACAGAGAGTGAGAGACAGAAAAAGAGACAAAGAGAGAAGAGAGATGAACGAGAGAGGTAGAGAGATGAGAGATGAGCGAGAGATACATAGAGAGAAGAGAGATGAACGAGAGAGACATAGAGAGAAGAGAGATGAGCGAAAGAGACAGAGAGAGAAAAGAGATGAAAGAAGAGATAGATGAGTGAGAGACACAGAGAGAGACATATAGACAGACAGACAGACAGAAAAAAGTGATGAGTGAGAGAGAGAAAGAGAAGAGAGAGAGGAAGATAAAAAAAATGAGTGAAAATATATAAACAAAGACAGAGAGAGAAAAAGAGCAAAAAGAGATAAACGAGAGAGAGACAGAGAGAGATGAGCGAGAGAGCGAGAGAGATAAAGAGAAGAGAAATAGAGAGAAAAGAGAGATAGGCAAGAGACACAGAGAGAAAGAGAGAGAGAGGGACAGACAGATAGATATACACACAAATAGAGAAAAGTGATGAGTGAGAGAGAGAAAGAGAAAAAAAGAGAGAAAAGAGACAGAAACAGAGACACAGAGAGAAAGAAAGAGACAGACAGACAAAGAAGAGTGATGAGTGAGAGAGAAAAAGAGAAGAGAGGTAGAGACACATAGAGAAAGAGAGAGAGATAGACAGACAGAGAACAGTGATGAATGAGAGAGAGAAAGAGAAGAGAGACAGAGAAAGATGAAAAAATGGGTAAAAAGAAAAATGTTTAAAAAAGTAAGACGACGTCGTTTTTTTTTTTTTTGTGACAGAAAAATACCGTTGCATTTATTTAAACCATTTTGTAACTATATATATATATGAAGCCGTCTTAAAGCCCCAATATATATATATATATATATATTTTTTTTTTTTTTTTTTTTTTTGCAACGGTACCTATTACAGTTGCAAAAAACTCTTTTTTTTTTGTGACTACAGTTGGTACCATCGCAAAAACTCTATTTTTTTGCGACAGCAATCTCTGCCGTCACAAATACTCTTTTTTCTTTTATGACAGCAATTTCTACCGTCGCAAATACTCTCATTTTTTGCGACAGCATTTTATGCCGTCGCAAATACTCTATTTTTTGCGATGACAAATGTGCCGTCGCAAAAAGTTCCGTCTCTTAAGCCCTCTTTTCTTGTAGTGAAATAATCTCATGCATAATATGGGTGATATGTTATATTGTGAAATAGAAGATTAAATAATCTATTACTTGGATGAATAAGTTTTTAAAAAATACAGAGATTGTCACAATCTACACAAAAAAAATTTCTCATCATGTCGAAACAGAGTGTACATAAACTCAATCACAAATTAAGTCAATTGATAGTTAAAAAATATAATCATTTTTTGTTCAAAAAACATAATGAATTAATCTGATAACCCAACCTGTACTCTACTTAATTATACATGTGATTATGTATTTGATATGAATTTGCAAGTTTGAATATGTGAATTATGTGAATTTGGAATAATATCTGTTAAACGTTGGAATATGTGTTGTAATTACAACTTTGAATTGAAATTGAAAGCCTTAGAGGTGTGATAAACAAAAACCGACTTCATATCTATGATCAACATGATTTATAGAGCTTACGGTGAAATTTTGAAATTTTACGATTCGTAATGATTAAATCATGTTTTGTGAGTTGGGTTATAACTTATATATGTGTTTAGCCTTATGTTCTTCATTATTGGTTGAGAGCTCTAGAGAGTGAGTTAGAGAGAGTGGAAGAGGAAGAAAGCTAGGGATTTTGAAGAGAATAAAGGGAAAAACCTTAGATTTGAATTAAGGTATGTTAATTTACTTACAATCTTTGTCTTTAGCTCATCTTGGTCTTGGAATCAAGAAGGAGTTGTGAACTTTGAGCTAGGGTTTTGAGTTATGTAATGACTAGAGCTAAATGCATGGAATTGAACCCTAATCTCTTCATCTTTGTTTGATTTGAGTTTATTCTTGTGATTGATCCATGAAATAAATCCTAGATGGTTAATACAAACAAGATTTGTTAGAAGATCATTCATGGATATGTGTATTTTGAACTTGTCTATGTAAATCATGAATTTGTGGAAAGATGAGGCCATGAATTTGATGTTGAAGCAAGATTGATAGGTTTAATATAGAATTACACTTGTATCATGCTTGTATATCATGTTTTTGAGGCAATTTTGTATGAATTTGGGCTTGAAAATGAGGTTAGAGAGTTTGCATTTTTGTGCCATTTTTGGACTACCTATGTGTGCCCAAACTGCTTGTGCGGCCACAGGCTCCGCACAAGCGGAGCATGAACAAGATTAGGGAAATTGGCTCTGTGCGCTCGAGCGGCTGGAATTTCCGCACATGTGGAGCCAGACCACTCGAGCGGTTGGACCGACGGCACGTACGGCCAGGTAGGAGGGAAAAATCTATTTTTTTGTATTGATACTCTCAACCTCCAGAACGCATTCCCAACCTTATTTAAACCCTTTTGGGAGTGAATGATGATTAGAAACTCATTAAAGAAGGTTGTGAATTATGAAAGATAAGTGTATGAATTGAAGTAAATGATTTATCGAATGCGTGTGTGAAATGTTGTGCAGGTCATGTGACAGAGGAGACGCCGCGAGATCGAATACATTGTGAGTAATAATATTGTACATATATGTTCTTTATTGTGTACCTCGAACCATGAATGGTGAATGGTGCAGATATTGTGATTTGATTGAAATGAAGAAACTTCACTTATATTATATGACATGTGCAATGTAGGCCCAAAGTCGTTTTGATATATGATTGGGCCCGAGACCGTTTTGATATATGATCGGGTCCGAGGCTGTTTTGATATATGTTTGGGCCCAAGGCTATTCTGTTTATATGATTATGGATATTGTGAGAACCTTATGATTATCTATTTATATTGCTTTACTGTATTATTACTCATTGAGCTTCGCTCATCCAATATTATGTATGCACATGTAGGTGATCTGCAGTATGGAGCACATCCTTATAGTCAATTTCAAGAGCTATTTTTGTGACCCAATCGAGTCATGCCTCCGAGACGGAGTTTTGTCTTTGACTCACACCATACCTTGACTCTATTTCGTCTTTGCTATTATGGTCTTGGGTTTGGAAGTAATATGTACAAATTCTTATGGTACTTATATTTTTGCATGGGCATGTAAATGTTTGAATGTGTTATGAGGTTGGCTTTATAATTTTGCTCATGTTGGCACAGCTTAATGGACTTCTCATTATTATATGCTTCCGTTTATAGCCCCATTAGCATAAATATTCTGTATGTTCGTTTGAGGCCTTTGATAATTTACGGATTACTGGCCGGTTATGACCCAAACCTTTAAGAGCGGGTTCGAGTCTTGACAGTTAAAGAGCCTATTACAATTTTTAATCATCAAAAAATATAGAGATTGCCACAACCCAAATAATTTTTTTTTCTCATCATGTGATCGAAATGGAGTGTGAAAAATACAATCATTTAAAAATAAAATCACTGTGTGATCAAAACGGAGTGTAAAAAAACACAATCATATTTTTGCTCATAATAAATAAATAAAAGTAATGAAGTCAATTGGTAATTAAAAAACACAATTATTATATTTTTTTCAAAAACATAGTGAGTTAAAAATCCAATCACAAATTAAGTTAATTGATAATTAAAAAGCACAATAATTTTTTTTCAAAAAATACAGTGAGTTAAAAAAACCCAATTACAATTTTATCTTTATTTTTTTTGCTAGACAAAATATAATCCAATCATCATCAATAGTGAGTACTTTATGTGAACCTAATGAATACAATTCATTTTTTTTTCCCCAAAAAACACAAATAAAATTAATGGAGTGTAAAAAAATACAATCACATTTTTACTCATAATAATAATAATAATAATAATAATAATAATAATAATAATAATAATAAGCAATGGAGTCAATTGATAATTAAAAAATATAATTATTTTTTTTTCAAAAAACATAGTGAATTAAAAACCCAATCACAAATTAAGTTAATTGATAGTTAAGATGCACAATCATTTTTTTTTTCAAAAAATACAGTAAGTTAAAAAATCCAATTACAATTTTTTTTTTCTAGACAAAATACAATCTAATCATCAACATGAATACAATTCAATTTTTTTTTTTTTTTTTTCAAAAAACATAGATTAAAGATATAATTACCGTATTGAAAAATAAATTAAGTCAAATCACAATCACAAAATACAATCTAATTATCATCAATAATGAGTACTTTATATGAACCTAATGAATACAATCATCCCTAATTAGTTTAAAAATACAATCACCGTATTGAAAAATAAATAAAAAATTACTTACAGATTTTGAAGATTGTGTTGGAATAAAAATTGTAACTATGAAAGTGTTACCCATTTTCTCTAGATTCTGTCCAACTCTCTCTCTCTTCCAAACTTTCTCTTTATATAAAGGAGAATGGGACAGTAGGTATGAAGTGAAGAAGGCTGAAGAGGTGAAAGGCTGACAGGAGGATTTAGATTAGTAGGGTTTAGGTTTTCAAGTGAAGAAAGTTGGCAGTAGAGTTTAGGTTAGTAAGCTGACAGTAGGATAATATGATGAGTCAAATGAAATGACAAATTGACAATAAAATAATATAATGAGTCAAATTAAATGATAGGTGAGAGTTTTTTTTTTAAATTAAAAGAATTAAAAATTAAAATTATAAAAACTCTCACAAGATTTGTGAATTAGGAACCTCTTCCCATATAGATATATAAATATAGATATAGATATAGATTGGACCAAGAATAGCTTACTACAATAATTGGACGCTAACCTAAAGCCTTACCCAAACAACCATGCAATTTGGGTCCAATCATCTTCTTTCTGCTTTAATTTCCTTCAATCACTATGCTCCGAATGCGACCTTTGCCTCAATTCAACAAAGCTTTATGCTGTGTTTGGTTGGGAGATTTGAGGAGGAATTTGAAAAGGGAAATGAAAAAGGTAGGTGAAATGTGAATAAAATATGTATATATTTCACATAGTTTCACACACCTTTTCCCTTTCCTTTTCCAAATCCCTTCCCAAATCCCCCAACCAAACACACCATTAGGGTCTATTTGGAAAATGGGTCATTACGCCACTGCTCTCTCTCTCTCTCTCTTTCTTAGTCAGAACAAGTTACAATAGTTCTAAGGCATTCAGATCAATTTCTACACCTTTAACATTGCTATTAACTGTTACTGCCGCTTAATCGAGTTGATTTTGGGTTGTCTCTTTTGGGTACCCTCTTCAAATGCGGTTATACACCTGATGTAACTACCTTCACAACTTTCATTGATTAATGGACTTATTTTGCAAGATAAAACTCCTCAAGCTGTCGTGTTATTTAAGAAATTAATGAGAACTAGAGAAATTGAACCCCACGTATAGCATTTTATGCTCATAAAATGTCTGTTATTTGGTTAAACTCTTTTAACTGTGTATGGATGTTGCATCTTGCCTGCATTGGTATGTACTGCACTAATGACAAATGCAGTACACTGACTGGTACGATATTAATGACATTGGTTATGTTTTATTATGCCTCTTCTCTTACACTAGGATGAAATTATTGGTAAAAATTAATTAGCATGAGACTGATCTATATTAGCAAGAAGATTGATCATGGAATTGTTCCTTGTGTAATTCATACTGTTAATATATAATATACATCACACTATAGTACTATAGTGCATTTGTAGCTGTAAAGGGTAAACACCCACTACCACACACTTTCAGTTTTAGCAGTAGCTTTTATATTGTTTTAATGTATTGTTTTATGCTTTCGGTGCTCCATTGTCTCCTTCTCCTCTCTATAAAGAGAGAGAGCTCATTCTCTTGTATATTACACATACAATAACAGACATTGAATACATCAGTCATTCAGTCTCTCTCTTTTCTCTCTTTCTTTTTACCAATCTTTCATGGTATCAGAGCACAGTAATACAACTCTGGCATCCTTCAATTTTGGTGCTTAGTCCCGTACACAGTGGAACTACACCAAACAGCTCGGAATCTCCTTACGATTCCAACGGCACCAAGCCCGTCACCAGAAACGCTCTCACGCGCTCCCATGTGCCGTCCTTTTGCTCGGCGCGTCTCTGCTTCCGTTGCCACGCTCACACGCGCCTTCACGCGCCTTCCACTCTGCTCTTTCGTGCGCCGCACCTGCTACCGTGCACCCGCGTGCGCCATTCGTCTATCGTGAGCCGTGCGTGCGCCGTTCCGCTATTGTGCACCCGCGTGCGCCATTCTGCTACTGTACGCCGCACGCCCTCTCTACTAACGTGCGCCGCTGACATCATTTTCCATCCTGCTGACATCATCTCTACACAGCCCACCTTTCCTAGTTATTTTCGACCTTCCGGTCTCACTGGTACATTCTGTTTTACCTAATTTTGCTCCTACAGGTCTATTCCTATCAATTTAGCCCTACTCAACTATTATTATAGATCGTCATGATGCCTCCTATCCCATTTCCGTTATTTTGAATGGGTCCAACTATGTTCTATGGGCCCAAGCCATGTCTTCCTTCCTCAAAGGAAAGAAGCTCTGGCGAATTATCACCGGGGACATGACCTAACCGGTGAAAGACACTGCTGAAACCACTGTTTCTCCTGCTATTCCTACATATGAAGACCGCCTTGAGGAATGGGACAGTAAGAATTACCAAATCATTACCTGGTTTCGAAATACTTCGGTTACCTCTATCAGTCTTCAGTTTGGTCGCTTTCAGCTTGACTCTGTCACTACTCCTGCAAAAGACATCTGGGATTTTTTGAAAGAACGATACCAAACTACTGGTCTTGCTCATCAATATCAACTTCAGAGCCAACTTCATCGGATGCGCCAAGAATCTAGTCAGTCCATCAATGACTTCTTTTCTCAAATGTACTCCGTTTCGGACCAGCTTGCTCTTTCCGAACCGACTTTGCCTCACCGAGAAGATGCTGTCTTATTTACTGCTTATCGTAATCAGTAAAGGTTGGTGCACTTTCTCATGGCTCTCACTTCATCTTTTGAGCCCATACGTGCCTCACTTCTTCATCGCCATCCCTTGCCCACTCTGGAACAAGCTATTTCTGAGTTGTTATCAGAGGAGACTCGTCTTGGTACTCTCCAAACTCATCATGTGGACTCTGTTCTTGCCACTCCTCCGTACCGGCCATCATTCACCCAGCGGACCACTGCCTGCCTCTACTGTCAGAATCGGGACCTTCCTTCAACACATCTCCTGGTCAATTGCCCCGTCAGAACCTGCCGATACTGCAACAAACTTAGTCCTGGTCAATTGCCCCGTCAAAACCTGCCGATACTGCAACAAGCTTAGTCCTGGTCATCTGCAACAAGATTGTTTTCGCAATCCATCCCGCTCATCCTCCAATAGCCACTCTTCTCGCGGTGGTTCTTCTCGGGGGAGCTTTCATCGTTCCGGGAATCAGTCTCATCACACTGCTGCTGCTGCCGCTGAGGGTTTTTCTAAGTCTCCTGCTCCGTCTACCCCTCTCTTTTCTCCAACGGATGTAGAGACCATGTTCAAACACTTTCTCTTCCCTTCTGGTACACCTCCTCATACTGCTTTGTCTGTGATTCCAGGTAACTCTTCTTGGTATTTTGACTCTACCTGTTGTAATCATATGACCTCCAGTTCAACTATATTTTCTTCCATCTCTTCATCTCCTCATATTCCCTCAATTCAAACTGCTGATGGTTCTCTCATGACTGTCCGTCATATTCGTACTGTTTCCACATCTTCTTTATCTTTACCTCAAGTTTATCATATCCCTGCTCTCATTTTAAACCTTATCTCTATTGGTCAATTATGTGAACTTGGTCTAACTGTCACATTTTCTGCTACTCATTGTTTGGTGCAGGACCCTCAGACGGGGCAGACTATTGGGATCGGCCGTAAGCACGGACGTCTCTATGAGCTCATTCACCTTCATGTTCCTGACTCTCCTCAAATCGCTGCTCCTGCATCTACTTCCTCATTATCTCCTTTTCATCTTTGGCATTGTCGCTTAGGGCATATTTCTGTTAATCGCTTAAAGACTTTGGTTTCTAGTGGACAATTGGGTCATGTAATTCCAGATACTTTCGATTGTATACCCTGTCAACTTGCCAAACAACCTGCTTTATCATTCAATAAAAGTACTTCTGTTTCCTGTGCACCTTTTGATCTTATACATTCGGATATTTGGGGCCCCTCCCCTACTACTACTATGGGGGGATCTCGTTATTTTGTTATTTTTATTGATGATTTTTCACGGTTTACTTGGATTTTTCTCATGAAAACTCAGTCTGAACTCAAAACCCTTTATTATCGATTTGCCCAAATGATCCACACCCAATTTTCCAAATCCATTAAACTTTTTCGCTTTGACAATGCTATGGAATATCGGGATTCAGATTTCCTTTCTTTTCTTCAAAGTCATGGTACACTGCCTCATCGTTCCTGTGCTGGCACGTCCCAGCAAAATGGTCGTGCTGAACAGAAACATAGGCATATTCTTGACACTACTCGCGCTCTCCTTCTCTCTTCTTCCTGTCCTGAAAGCTTTTGGAGGGAAGCTGCCCTCACTGCTGTCTACACTATCAATTGTGCTCCTACCCCTGTCATCCATAATCAAACTCCCTTTGAACGTCTGCATGGCACTCCCCCTCCCTATACTAATCTTCGGGTTTTTGGCTCTGCCTGCTTTGTTCTCCTTCAATCTCATGAACACACCAAGCTTGAACCTCGTTCTCGTCTTTGTTGCTTTCTTGGGTATGGAATTGAACATAAAGGTTTTCGCTGTTGGGACTCTCTCTCTAAACGTCTTCGTATCTCCCGCCATGTCATTTTTTGGGAGCACCAAATGTTTTCCTCCCTATCCTCCTTTCACTTACCTGCACTTTCCACTAATGTACTGTTTACTAATCCTTCCATAGATCTCTTCTCTGATGATTTTGATACAGGTTCCTCCTTCATTGAGACGCCCTTGCTCACTCCTGCTCCCGACCAGACTGCTCTCCCTGAAGGTCCACCTTTCCCTGCACCACCATCTTCTCCACCGGTTCTTCCTCCCACCGATCCTCCTACGGGTCGACCACACCGGGTAACTCAACCCCCTATCCACCTTCGTGATTATATTGTTGGGTCTGCTGCCTTTTCTACTTATGGACCTACCTCCTATCGTGAGGCTTGTACTAATCCTCTTTGGTAGTAAGCTATGACTGATGAACTCCAAGCTTTGGACAAAACTCATACTTGGGATCTTGTTGATCTTCCTCCTAGCAAAACTGCGATTGGCTGCAAATGGGTTTACAAAATCAAGACTCATTCTGATGGCTCTATTGAACGTTACAAAGCTCATCTTGTTGCCAAGGGTTTCAACCAGGAATATGGGATTGATTATGAGCAAACCTTCTCCCATGTTGCTCGGCTTACCTCTGTTTGCAGTTTACTGGCTGTTGCTGCTGCTCGCCACTGGGAGCTCTTTCAAATGGATGTCAAAAATGTTTTCCTCAATGGTAATCTTCTTGAGGAGGTCTACATGCAACCTCCACCTGGGTCCACTTTTCCCCCTCATAAGGTTTGCAAACTACAGCGTGTCCTCTATGGCCTCAAGCAAGCACCCCGCGCTTGGTTTGCTAAGTTCAGTTCTACCATTCATGACTTCGGGTTCACCTCTAGCTCCTATGACTCTGCTCTTTTTATACAGACTACTCCTCATGGTACCACTCTTCTCCTTCTGTATGTGGATGATATGATTATCACTGGTAATGATACAGCTGGTATTCTCCACCTCAAACGTTTTCTCCACCGTTAGTTTGAGATGAAGGACCTTGCTACTCTTAACTACTTTTTAGGCCTTGAAGTCTCTCATAATTCTACTGGTTCTTATTTATCTCAGGCCAAATATGCATCCGATCTTCTGGCTCGTGCTGATCTTACTGATTGCAAAACTACATCTACTCCAGTTGATCCTCAGATTCGTCTCACTCCTCTCGATGGGGCTCTCCTCAATGATGCTACTCTTTATCGCCAGCTCGTCGGTAGTCTTGTCTATCTCACAGTGACTTGTCCTGACGTTGCCTATGCTGTTCACATTGTTAGTCAGTACATGTCGGCTCCTCGCACTCCCCACTATACTGCTCTACTCCACATCCTTCGATACCTCAAAGGCACTCTGTTCCATGGCCTTCACTACTCTGCTTCCTCCTCTCTTGAACTGCGTGCCTTTTCTGATGCTGATTGGGCTGGGGATCCTACGGATCGATGCTCTACCACGGGATTCTGTTTCTTCTTAGGGGATTCTCTTCTTACTTGGCGTAGCAAGAAACAATCCCTCACTGCCCGTTCTAGCACCGAAGCTGAATACCGAGCTCTTGCTGATACTACTCAGGAACTTCTCTAGCTTCGCTGGCTCCTCACTGATATGGGTGTTTCCTCTTCTGGCGCTACCTCTCTTTATTGTGACAATCAGAGTGCCATTCAGATTGCTCACAATGATGTTTTTTATGATCGCACCAAGCATATTGAGATTGATTGTCATTTCATTCGACAACATGTTACACGTGGTACTGTTCATCTTCTCCTTACTGCTTCTGCCGTTCAACCTGCTGATATTTTCACCAAGGCTCATCCTCCTGGGCGCTTCCGTGATCTTGTTTCCAAACTCAACTTGGTCGATGCCTACCCTCCTTGAGTTTGCGGGGGGCTGTTAATATATAATATACATCACACTATAGTACTATAGTGCATTTGTAGCTGTAAAGGGCAAACACCCACTACTACACACTTTCAGCTTTAGCAGTAACTTTTATATTGTTTTAATGTATTGTTTTATGCTTTCGGTGCTCCATTGTCTCCTTCTCCTCTCTATAAAGAGAGAGAGAGCTCATTCTCTTGTATATTACACATACAATAACAGACATTGAATACATCAGTCATTCAGTCTCTCTTTTCTCTCTCTCTCTTTACCAATCTTTCACCTACAGTGCTACATTAGTTGCTCTTTGCATTAAATAGAAGAAAGAGCCATTGTCTTGCTTCAGTAAATGACTCAAAGATAAATAAAGCCTGCCTTCTACTAGGTTTTTAATTCTTTTTGCACTGTGCAAATCAGAAAAACCAACTTGAGAAGCATTTGACCTAAATTACTTTAGGTCCATTTATGGATACATTTTTGCTAGTCACCATTTTCAAAGTTATATCTTTCATTCTTTTCATACATCACTCTTATGGGCTCATTTCTACCTCTCTTTGCAGAATTGTATTTCACATGTTGCAGATTCTAGTAGATTCTTGTGCAGGGGACTGAAGTTCTGTATTAGTAGGCATTTCCTTGGGAATTTGGACAAATGACCACCAGTAACGTCTGTAGACATTGCTTTATTAGTTCAGTGTGCATCAAATAGTTCTCCAGACCAGATTCATTGGCCCTTAAATGTCTCTGGAATATTAGCATGATGTGTTGGAGGAGACACAATTGTTGTACTAGTAAGTTGGATTGATTACAATAGTGGTTGGTCATGAGGCTTTTGTCATACTTGCACAAAGCTTGATAGGTTTTACATTAAGTAGCTTATACCTCTATACTAGCACTAGATCGATAGATGAGATTGTCATTGTGAGTCCCAGATGGAAGAAAAAAAAGCTTCATGAATAGATGAAGCAATTTAATAGTTGATAGTCTTGCCTAGAGTGGGTGAGACAATTATTGCCTTGTTAGGATGCCTGTTGTTTGCTTACATAATTGCCATTTAAAATTTTGGATTCTCCCCCTTTAAAGGTTCAGTTCACTGCAAGTTCTAGAAACTCATTCACATTACTCAGTGCTAGCATTACTCAATGGCAAGAGCAAAAATCTGATGAATTTACGATTGTTCCTTTTCTTCTAAACAATTCATAAACTGTAGTATTTCCATATCATTCCGTTGATATTGATTGACATTCTATGTATATTTTCTTGTACTGATGACTATGATGATTATTAGTTCATGTGGTGTTGTTACTGTAATTGGAGGGTATGCATTGGTGGTTTATCAACTGCAGAAATATTGCACTATACTAGGAAGAAAACTTGCACATTTAGCTGCAAATTCACCATCAGGGTTTAGTATTACACTAGGATGAACACACTGAAGGCACATTGGGCTTTTGAAAAAATTGGTCAAATTGAAATGGATAGAGAAGGATAATATTTTCAAATGATATTACATTTTTTGAAGGTAGAAATAATTTTTTAAAAATCAAACCAAAACCAAAAGAAGCAAGTATTGTGTTGCTACACAGTATCTACTCTCACACTCTCTCCTCGCGGACATAGAGCTGAGCTTGAAGAAGACGTCAAGAAGAAGAAGAATTTATGTTTCTTCCATTATTGGACCAAGAGTAGTTTACAATAATTGGCTATTAAAAAGGTACTTCGAAATCGAAACCTCCATCTCTACTTGTTAATCATCCCTCTTATTTCTTATTTGTTCTGTATCATTCTCTCTCCAACACCACCAAAAACCCTACTCCTCCTCCTCCTCAAAGAGTTTAACCTAAACCTAAAGCCTTACCCAAACTGCCATGCAATTTGGGTCCCAATCATCTTCATTCTGCTTTAATTTCGTTCAATCGCATGTTCCGAATGCTACCTTTGCCCTCAATTTCTCAATTCAACAAAGGTTTACGCTGTGTTTGTGTTTGGTTGGGGGATTTGGGGAGGGATTTGGAAATGGAAAGGGAAAGGGAAAGGGAAAAGGTGCGTGAAACTATATGAAATGTAGGTATATTTTTTTCACATTTCATCTACCTTATCAATTTCTCTTTCCAAATCCCTCAACCAAACACAGTATTAGGGTCTATTTTGAACGTGGGTCATTACGCCACTGCGCTTTCTCTTATTGAGAACAAGTTGCAACAGTTCCAAGGCATTCAAGTCAATTTCTACACCTTCAACATTGCTATTAACTGTTACTATCACCTGAACCGAGTCGATTTTGGGTTGTCTCTTTTGGGTAGACTCTTCAAACGCATTTATACACCTGATGTAACTACCTTCACAACTAAGGGGTACAACTAAGGGGTTCTAGTAGTGCTATATGCTACTATGATAAGATACGGTTATATATAGCTTGCATTTATTAAGCTCACTACAGATTCGGTAGTTCTCATATGACCCTTGGGGTGATTTTGGAAGTTTTCTGATATGTATCCTTTTGATATTGGGGCTGTTGAATCTAAAAGATATCGATATGGAACTGTGACATAGCTAGAGTGGAAGTAAATTATCAAGGCACAAGTACTAACAAAGTGGCTAGTGGCTGCTCAACTATAGGAGGCCAACCTGTAGGCTAGTTGTGGTGCTATGTTGTACTATAAACGATATGCACCTTATGATCTCTGTAATCCTGGTTCTTTTTGGCATTCCCCTTTTGCATTGCTTTCAAATTGAACTATGTTACTAGTTGTAGGTGTAGAACACCAGATCTCATTTCCAGTATGTTCTAGAGATGGAAAATAAATAAATAAATAGCCCTTCAGATATCGTTTGCATGTCTAGTCAAAGAAAAATGTAGGCTCCTCTATGTTTATTTATGATTGCAAATATCAGTCTTCTTTTTCATTCTTCTCTAGGAGATTGGCTTGTTTTCAATGCAAATGCTCACTTGATGCTACTTGAAATATTGATGTAGCTACCCTTGGAAATATATATATATATCTATATCTATTTTTTGCAGGTAAGGACAGGTGAAATTGATGTTTTGGGGTTGATGTTGATAAAAGCTTTATGGCAACATCTTTCAACTGCTCCGGTTTGTAAAGAAATAGGAGAATAAGGTTGGATACAAAATTGACCATCAATCAGAGGGTGTGTGGAAGTATCGTATCCTTTTGAACACATATCATATAGAGCGAGCTTTGAAGAGCTTGTGAAATATACTTGGCGACAAACTCAGCATGAAGTTGAATTATCACAGTGAATTATCAAGACTCAATTATTATTGAAGTGGCTATGCAACTGCAAGAGCCCAACATGTCGACAATTTCTCAAATTTTGGGTTATAATAGCAAAACACAAGGCTGTAGAGGCTATTTGTCGCGAAATGCAGGTCTGACAATCTTTCTGGATAGATTTGTCAACTGACTGATGCCCTTGGGTTGGAATGCCTTTGGTTGGTTAACTTGATGACCAACCACTGCCCCAGCTAAGTCCATCTTATGAGACCAAGAGTGGGGGGGCATTGAGGTCTGTTGCTTGGTAGCTGGTGCAGGAATTTGCCCTTTTGCCATCTCTAGTGGGTAAGTGTTTCGCACCCTTTTTCAGCACATCAACTATTTTTTATTTTTATTTCTATTTCTATTTTGTTTTTTATTTTTAGTTTTTGAGAATTTCCACTGAAGTTTTATAAATAGCTAGATGTTGCTTAATAATTCATAGCCTCCGTTATGATGTTGCTGACTACTTATTATCAATTAAAAAACACATTTCCCTCTTGTTTGTGATGAAAGATGTAAAGGAGCTATACAACCATGATTGTGAATATTCATTAAATTTGAGGCAAATGTGATCTATGATGCTGATTTTTGTACCTTAGTTTCACAGTCCTTTATTGATGGATGTTGAGCTGATACCCAGCTGTTCAACTGAGTACTTGAGAATAATTCTACTTGTAAATATTTCAGTGTTGTGTGCTAGTGATAACAGTTGTCTAGATCTCTTAATTACAAGGGACACATGGTTCTTAACATTGACTTTTGTGGTTCATGTATGCAGAAATTATAGAAAGATACTGATCTGTTGTCACGCAGGAACAGAAAAGGAGAGCAAGCTTTCAGAATGTAGGTAGTGATGTCTTAGAACAACTGCACCAGTGGCATATCCAAATAGTGTAACCCATCAACTAAGTTGTTGCATGGTTGATTTCAAGTGGGAAACCATCTGTCTGCTAAGAAGCTGATTGGTGCCTGTGAGTTTTTTATACATCCGCATCCTTGTAATTTACACCAATTCTTCTTACTAGATGTGCAAAATTTTATCCATTTATTTTCTTATCTAACCAATAATAAAACTATATATATATATTTCATCTTTTTGTTTAAAATTCTAAATCTATTTTTTTGAGAGCATATTAAGAGGTCTTCTTTTTTAGTAATTTATAGTGCATTCATCTGGAACAATAGAACTTCTGTATGTTAGTTGATTGATAGTATCTGGTTGCCCCTTGTGCTCATAAACATTTATACTGTCCATACATCTTAGTGATTGGTAGTTTCTAAGCTCTAGCTTTGAAAATCTTCTCAAGATCTGATCAGAATATTAGAGCTTGGACAACACTTTGAATTGCCCCAAGTAGATTATCTATAGACATTTATGGTGATGTTGTCTGGACTTGCGAGGCTATATAACTGCATATTTGCATATGAATACATGCTCTGAATTTCTGTTTACGACTCCCAGAATACAAGGAGAAAAGGAAAAAGAAAAAAGAAAAAGGGCAAAAAGTAAAACAATAAGAATAAAATCCATGTATCTATATGTGCAGGCAAGAGCACAGAGAAGAAATTTCACGAAAAGCAAAGGTGGTTGTCTTGGCTTTATTTAAAGGATTCTCCCATCTCAACAAATCATTGGTTTTTTTAAGAGATTGTCAATTCTGTTTTATATTGTTTAGCCCTTAACCTCTGATACACACGGTGAGAAAGCAAATTTCTGAGGCATATCTACCAAGAAAGCTAGAAGCATTTTCAGGAACAAAGTTGGACAAGAATTGATGCTTAATGCAGATGAAGTTCAGGAGTTGCTTTAATTGGAAAGATCAATTTAACTTGCAGTTGAGAAACAGTACTTAACAGAGTTCCACACCGTAGAAGCTTGGCTTGTCTTGCCGCCCACCCTCAATACGCAACCTCCACCTTGCCCTGTGTGATGCTTCCTTACCACAAACAGAATATCATAAAACTGCACATAATTTTTCAAGTAAATTTAAATCTGACATGGCTCGTTGATGTGGCTGTTTAAGTTTCTAGTGCTTGTTAATATAGTGGCTAGTTGTTGTCTATACTATAATGTGATTGAACCTATATTTGAAACTTTATGTTCGAGTCTATACTTGAAACTGTCTATTGGGCCAGTCTTTTTCCGATTAATTTTCAGTCCACTATACGTTGTTCATCAGTTCTTCATTGCTCTTAAACAAGGCCTTGTTGTGATCAAAATTGGTGTTGGTTATAAATTATTGCGGTGTTAGTTTTTGGTTATGGGCCACTGTGGTGATGGAGCTAGCAAATCGTCAAATCGAAATTGGTTAGAACTTGTGTAGTATTTGGTATATGTTAAAGTGGTATTAGTTATGATTCATTTGTGGGAGCTTTAGATATGACCAAGTGAAACTTGGATAAATCCAAAGTAATATTGGTCATAACCCAATATGATTATAATCAATAATTCATATTAATTTTTTTTTGTTTTTTTAAATTTAAATGGCTGAATGTAGATTTTTTTTTTTTTTAATCAGCAAAAAAGGAACTTTTTATTGATGAAGTCAAAGGCAAATACATCAACAAAAGAAAGAAAGAAGCTGCTACAATGCATGACAACAGCATGCCTAAGAAGCACCCCTAAAGCACCACCTTGATAACAAAAATCAATCGCGAATAAAAAAAAAAAAAACACAGAGGAATAGCAAGGCACCATCTTGATAACAAAAATCAATCTCTGACAGATGAGCCAAATCACCCATCAAATAAACCCTCAAGCAAACCCATAAGCAATCCCAATCGCGATTGTCACATGTTGCTCCTTATGGAATCAAGTCTATAGACAATATCATCAATTGAAAATACCACCCCTTTAGCATTATACTTCACAAAAAAGGCCAATCTTATGTATTATTAGATTACAAAACACAACCCTATTATACTTGGCCCCGATAAACTTACATTCATTTCTAGCTTTCCAAACCAACCACAACACTGCAAAAATGAGAGCCTCCCAAGTCCTTTTCTCTAGCTTTTTAAATTTGAAGTCAGTCAACTATTGAAGTAGATCACAAACAGAGGCTGGCCCAACCCACTGCACGCCCTGTCAATATAATAGACTGGACCAAATTTTCCGAACTGAGGAACAATGAAGAAGAAGATGATCCATAGACTTATCACAAGAATGACGAAATTGGCAAACCATACTTGCGTTAGGCCCAATCACGCCAATATTTCGAAGGAACACAGCTGATTTGACTCTACCCTTCCAAGTAAGCCATCCAAAGAATTGAACCTTAAGGGGAGAGACATTATTCCATAGTAGTTTTGACACATTAATTTTTACCCCCAAACGAGATTCACACGATTTATACACATAATTAACAGAAAACTGATCCAAGTGTGATGATCATGATAATAGAATCTAATTGCTGGTGCATTCTGCAAATAATTGCCAAGACTTCTAACTTCATCAACTTCCTATGAAAATAAATTTGTTTTGAAGTTGAAGTTCCATTTCCCATCAAAATTTCTAATCTCATAAAAATCTAGCACTGAACCTTCTTTTTTAGCAGACAAATAGAACAACCTAGGGAATTCCTCCTTCAAACTAATGTTGCCATGCCACTTATCAATCCAGAAGCACGCTCTTCTCCCATTTCCAAGCTGAATTTGAGCATTGGAAAAAAAGAAATTAAATAGACTTGGATTAATAGGGGCTTCTTGAATGATGTTCGACCATAATCTTGAGTTCTCATCTCATTGTTGAAATTAGGCAACCATTTCCCCCCTTCCAATGGTACTTACTGCACAAGATCAATTTCATTAAGGCCTTTTTCTTCCATCCCAAATTGCCACCACCGTTTTGCTAATGCACATGAATTAATATCTGTCAACCTTCTCACTCTCAGACCACCCAATTTGATGCCTTTAGACATTTCATCCCACCTAACCATATGGATTTTTTTCTTTAAATCAAAATCCCCCCATATAAAGGAAGCTTGAATTCCATTAACCACTCCCACTGGCATTTTAAAAATGGACAAAAAGTACACGGGTAAGCTTGAAAACACAGATTTAATGAGAGTAAGTCTTCCATCAAATGATAGCAACTTCATTTTCCAATTCGCAAGCCTTCCTTTAAATTTCTTCACAACCGAGCTCTATGCAAAAATCAATCTAGGGCTGGGACTTGGCGACCCAAGGAATTTCAATGGAAACTTTTGACTAACAGTTCAATGCAGTAGCAAATTCATCAATAATGCCATCCTCCTCTCCCGCACCAGTCACCATACTTTTAACATAATTAATCTTGAATCCTGAAATGATCTTGAAACACCTAAGAAATCTTTTGATACAAAGAATTTCTTCCCAATTAGCTTTACAAAGTAGAATGGTGTCATCAGCAAATTGAAAGTGAGACACCCTCATTTCATCTTTAACGACAATTGTACCTTTAACAACCCTAATCCCCTTGCTCGCATGATGAGAATATTTAAACCATTAACAATTATGTTAAAAAGAAAGGGAGATAATGGATCACCTTGCCTCAATCCCTTCTCTGAATTAAATTATGACTTTGGGCTCCCACTTACTAAGAAAAAAATCCTTGCAGTAGACACACATGTCCGAACCCGAATTTCCTCATTAGATCAAATAAGAAATCCCCATTGACACTGTTGTGCACTACTTCATTAGCAATCAAGATACCATCAAGAATGTTACGCCCGCCCAAAAATGCCGATTATGCTTTGCTTATAACAGATGGAAGAACCTTGAGGATAAGACTTAAGCTAGAATTTTGTAGATAGACCCAATCAGACCAATTGGTTTATACCGAGATTGTCATTTTTAGGAATAAGAGCAATAAATGAAGAATTTAAACCTCCAACTAATTTGGCATTGTTGTAAAATTCCTTAAAAATTGTAAAATCTCATCTTTCATGAATTCCAACACTTTTTTTTTGGTTTTTTTGGGGGGGAGTGAAAATGTGCACACACACACACACAAAAATAAATAAATAATAATTTGCATACCTTATGTACTTGCTTTTAGCTATAGAGTCTAAATAAATAAATTGTTTTCATTATTCATAGCCACAATGGGTTATAAATAATATTATTTTGTAACTGTACGGGGAGCAAATATTCCGGCGTGCCCGTATTCCTTTCTTCCGAGCTCCGTCGATATCCGATCACCTGCGAGTAAATAACGGTGAGCTACCCGGCGGTGTGTGGCCGGAAACACCCTCCGACGGTCAAATTAGCACACACCTTAGGATGGATAGAGAGAAGGGAGAGAGTGTTTGGGTGTGAGTTTCTTACAGATATGTTCGTGTTGCGTATGGGGGGCGCAGACATGCTTTTATACCTTCTGAGCCCCATATCCACTCCCAGTCATCTCCTGACACGTGGCTCTGCTATCCCATCTGTCAGCATAAACCATGCCATTCAACACCTAACCTCAACTGCCTGACTTCACAGCTGGAGCTCGGCAGCCGAGCTGCTCTACCTCGGCCATGTCATGCTTCAAACCCATGCGCCTAGCCGGACAAACACATGAAGGACCGGGCTAGGCGGCATCTTGGCAAAGCCTAGCCCGGGCACCTCCTTTGGTTGGCCTTCTTGCCGGTCAATCAACTACCTCGGCTGACCGCGCCTTTCCGGGCGCCGGTCTCTCGGTCTGTCTGATTTCGACCATCCTCGGACCGAGCATCCTGGTCTGACCGGTCACTTCCTGGCCGAGCGGTTTCTGTACGGTCCGGGGTGGCACACACACTCAGTCCAACTCTGCCCGGCCCAAGTTTTCTCAGCCCATTTCCGGGCGGATAGTTGATCAGCTCGGCCCCATACACCGTTGGGCCCTCAGCCTGCTCGGTCGTCACCTTGGCCCAACTCCAGATCATAAATTACCCTCTCAATTGCCCCTTAATTCCGTCCGCGGAAGCGTGACTGGGATTACTCACTTCGACCGAGATGACGTTTCCCCGGTTCCCAAGATGCCGAAGCTTCACCGAGCTAATTTGCAATCCTTCCCCGGTCATGTTCCTCGGCTTTCAGCCTTTTCGTCGAAAGTAGCTCGGCTGGCTCTTCGTCTCTTCAACCCGTTGCATCAATCCTGACGTAGCCATAAATGGGGACACGTGGCGAGCTCCCATTGGTCATCGAGAAGCCAACCCGCCGTTCTTGTCAGATTTTGAATTTGGGCGGTCTCTTTCGCCTATGTATACTCGCCCCCCACCATTCCATTTCTTCCTACTGCTGCCTCCATTTGTGACGATTCTGAAGCTCAAGCTCGACTGCCATTCTTCGTGATTGTGGGATTAGGCCCTGCCCTCTTCTGGTAAGTCATCTCACCTTTATTCTGTTGCCATTTTCTTTTATTTTACACACATTAGGGTACAAAAACGTAGCATTTAGGGCAAAGGCCATAGAATCTGTCCCAAACCCCCCACTGTTCTTGGTGTTCTTCGTCTTCCTGAAGAACGCTGAAGAACTGGGGTGAACCGGGCTCTGGGCCTTCTTTTGATCCAAAAAACCAACCAAACCGGGCAAACAACATGTTTGTTTCAACCCCAGCGAAAACCGAGATAACAAAAGGACCTGACCATTCAACCGGGCTAACATCTGGTCCGCTTGGGCGACCGGGCTCCTTAGATAGACAACCGAGGTGGTTTGGCACCCTTAATGACCGAGCTAAAATCCAGCACCTTTCGCGCGACCGCGCTAACACTTAACACTTGCCATCCTTTTCCTGCAGAGTCCAAGGGGACCACTGTCATTCCTGAGGCTCTCAGGACCGGGCAACATCCAATACCCAGAGCCAAACCCCTCAGCCGGGATACACTAAGCCGGCCAAAAATGGGGAAATTCCGCTTCCTAGTGGATACTCCGGCTGCGCTGGCTACGTTCAGGGAGGAGTACGGCGTCCCGGCCGATGTCCACCTGCAGCTCGCAGAAGAGGAGACCACACCTTGGGGTAGGGAGGAGTGCCCCTTCACCGTGCTATCCATCGTTGAAGGGGGTCTTCGTTTCCCGCTCAACCCTCTTATAACCGAGTTCCTCCGCCGCACCGGGCTGGCACCCACACAGGTGTCCACCAACACTTATAGAATAATCAACGGCGTTCACGAATTGAACAATCGGCTAGGCATCAACTTAGGTCTAGCCGAGATACTGAGGCAATACACGATGGGCCATACCGGTGATGGCCTAGCTTACTATTTGAAAATAAGACCGGGCAAGGAAAAAATCATAACCGGCACCCCGGATAAAGACATGCACGACGACGATTTTTTCTGGGTGTCCGGCAACTACGAAACAGCCGAGGTACCGGGCTGGTCTATAAACAAAAACTTCGGTTCTTCATGTAAGCCGCTCACCTTGCTCGGTTGGTCTAACTCTTTACTCTGCATCTAACCGGTTTTCCTGTCTCCTTTGCAGCAATCCAAGCCTTACAAGCCAACTATCAATTCCCAAACGTCGAGGCAATTCGGGCCGTGCTTAGGTACCGTCACCGAGATTGCAACGAATTGCTCGGCTACACCCCGACTTACAGATATTCCGCTCCGCGCCGGAGCAGAGTAACTGACTTCCTCAGAGCTCCTTCGCCACCTTCAGATCCTACCCTTCCAGACGTTCCACTCATTCGCCTGACCGAGGAGCAAGAGATGGCAAAGCGCAGCAGAATCAAGAATCTTCTCACCGCCACCTCCGCCGAGCTGCCGAGCGTTGTAACCCGGTCGCCAGCCGCCGGCCAATCCAGTAGCGCTGTGGTCGCCCTTGCCACTCCATCCGCCGGGCAATCCAGCCGAGAACCCTCTGCAAGGCGCGCCGGGAAGAGAGCTCGGGCAGACCCGTCCGCCGAGCTAGTCACCGAGCTTACCACCGAGCACCCAACAGACGCGCCCGCCCCAGTGCCGGCCTGGCGCCCACATTTGAAGCACCGGGGTCAAGATATCCCGGCAACGGCTTCGATCAAGGCTGACAAAGAGCATCTGCTCGCCTTCGATCTGTCCAAAGCCCTGCTACTACCGAGCGACGTGGTCGGCAGCGACCACGTTCCTGACACTCGGTTAGTCAAATCGTCGGTGAAGTCTATGGCTAGGGTAAGTCGACGTTTTTCTGAAAATTTCACAAGTGTTTGCCCGGTTCCGTTTCTAATCCACTTTTCTTTTTGCAGGCCATTCAAAAACAACATCTGGTTTTGGAGCGCATCCACCGGCTCAGGCAGAAAGCCAACGACACGGCCAGCCAGGTCGAGAGCCTTCAAGCCGAGCTCGGCCGGGCTAAGGCTTCACTTGAGATGGCCAACACTGATAATAACAGGCTGCTCGGTCAACTGAATGCAGCCGAGAAAAAACAAAGCGAGCTCCAGACCGAGGTGGATACCTTGAAGAAGTCGGAGAAGAAAGCTTGCCGGGCTGCCAACAACGCGGGTTTCAACGAGGCCGAGAAGAATTACAAGAAGCAAGTCTTTGCAACACAAGACATATACTTCAAAGCTGGCTGGAAATCCGCTTGCGAACAGCTCGGCCAGGGCTCTGACACCGACGTTTTTGCCAACCCTCCCAAAGCTTCACTACCGGTCTACCTCGTGCCATATGCCAACGATGTTTTCAGCGCTTTACAGGCTGAGGCCGGGGAGGGACTTGAAGATGGGGACGGGGAGACAGATTCTGAGGAAGAAGAGGCCGAGGTGCAAGAGCAGCCCGGCAATGAGGAGCCCGGTGCCCAAGATACCGGTCCAACCGTTGACCTTGAAGCCGGCGAGGACGAATTCACACATCTATCCCCTCTAGTTTAATTTTCTTCTCTTTTGTATTTTTGCTTTCAATACTGCTGATGTAACCGGGCTTGGTCCCCACTTTTTGTAATGAATTTCTTATCAATGAAAATTTCAAGTTTTTGCCAAGTGTTTGCACGGTATTCCCTCTTCAGCAAAATATCTCGGTAAAAATCAACCGGAATCCATAAGTATTTAGGCAGAACGAAACAACAAACTCATGAACCGGAATAATCATCTCGGTTGGAAATAATCGGTGAGCAAATCTTCAACAATGCCAACCGGATTAGATCATCTCGGGGGGGAATCCGAAGTTGGAAAAAACACCAGCTCTTCCAACCGGAGTACATCATCTCGGTTGGGAATCCGAAGGTGGACAAAACACCAACTCTTCAACCGGAGTACATCATCTCGGTTGGGAATCCTAAGTTGGAAACAACACCAACTCTTCCAACCGGAGTACATCATCTCGGTTGGGAATCCGAAGTTGGACAAAACACCAACTCTTCCAACCGGAGTACATCATCTCGGCTGGGAATCCGAAGTTGGACAAAACACCAACTCTTCCAACCGGAGTACATCATCTCGGTTGGGAATCCGAAGTTGGACAAAACACCAACTCTTCAACCGGAGTACATCATCTCGGTTGGGAATCCGAAGTTGGACAAAACACCAACTCTTCCAACCGGAGTACATCATCTCGGTCCGTAACATTAAAACAATAATCCAAGTGCTAAAGCAAAATTACTTCTATAATTTGACAAAAAGAATTACATTCTGCTTTGCAAGCCAAAAAATTTCTTTACAAAAAGAGGAAAGTAAAAGCTTAAAAATAATACAATTTCAAGTTGGTCGCATTCCATGGCCGGGGTATGGCTCTTCCCTCTAGATCCTCCAAGTGGTAAGCCCCCTTGCCAGCCAGACCAGTGATCTTGTAGGGTCCTTCCCAATTTGCCCCTAGTTTGCCTTCTCCTGGCACTAGGGTGTTGCCCATAATCTTCCTCAAAACCCAATCTCCAACTTTGAACGGTCTGGGGTGCACTGTCTTGTTATACTTCTTGGAGAGCTCTTGTTGGTAGGCGGCCACATGGATGAGGGCCTTCTCCCGGCGCTCTTCCGCTAGGTCGAGCTCCAAGGCAATAGCCTCGATATTTAGCTCGGGCTCGAAACTTTCGCTTCTAAGGGTGGGCATTCCAACTTCCAAAGGTATGACCGCCTCCATGCCATAAGCCAAAGCAAATGGAGTTTCCCCGGTCGAACGTCGCGGGGTTGTTCGGTATGCCCAAAGGACGCTAGGTAATTCTTCAGCCCATTTGCCCTTAGCCTTTTCCAGCCGTTTCTTCAACCCATCTAGTATAGTCTTGTTTGATGCTTCGGCTTGACCATTGGACTGCGGGTAGGCCGGGGTGGAGTTGTAGAATTCTATCTTCAAATCTTCACAAAATCCTCTGAATAGGCGACCGTCAAACTGGGTGCCGTTGTCAGAGATCAAAATCTTGGGGACGCCATACCGCGTAACCACGTTCTGCCAGACAAATCGCTTCACGTCTTTCTCTTTGATGGTTGCCAAGGGCTCAGCTTCAACCCACTTTGTGAAGTAATCTGTGGCCACGATGAAGAATTTTCGGTTGCCCGGTGCTGTTGGCAGTGGTCCCACTATATCTAGCCCCCACATGGCGAAAGGCCAAGGACTGGTGAGGGGAAGAAGTTCCCTGGCAGGCTGGTGGATCTGATGGGCGAATTTCTGGCATTTTTCGCACTTGCGGACATATTTTTGCGAGGTCGGCCTGCATGCACGGCCACCAGTATCCCTGCGAAATAGCTCGGTAGGCCAAGGACCTGCCCCCTATGTGGCTGCCACAAATGCCTTCATGAATTTCAAACAAGAAGGCCTCCACACTATTCGGGTGCACGCACTTGAGATAAGGACCGGTGAAGGACTTCTTATACAACGCGCCAGATGGAGAGAGCCAAAACTGTTCTGACTTCACCCGGATTTTGTGTGCTTCTTTCTTGTCTGTTGGAAGAGTCCGGTCTCTGAGGAACAAGATCAAGGGGTCCATCCAGGAAGGACCAAGCCCGGCGCAGAGTACATCCGTCTGCCCGGCGTCTTCAATGCTCGGCCGCGGGAGAAAGTCAATCAACAGAGGGTTTGGAGACGTACTATCTACCATGGAAGCGAGGCCGGCGAGTTCATCAGCTCGGCTGTTTTCTTCCCGGCCAATCCGTTGGACTCTGATTGCCTCAAATTGCTTGATATGGTCCCTGACCAGAGCTTGGTACTTCGCCATCCTATCGTCCTTCGCTTCATAAATCCCCGAAACTTGGTTAACCACAAGCTGGGAATCACTGTATACCAGGAGCTCGGCAGCCTTCATTTGAATTGCGCTCTTGAGCCCGGCGAGAAGCGCCTCGTACTCAGCCTCGTTGTTAGACGCCGGGAAGCCAAGTGTGATAGAATGCTCAATGGTTAGGCCGTCCAGGGATATAAGAACAATACTTAGGCCGGCACCATGGCGGTTGGACGCTCCATCAACAAAAAGCTTCCACATGTCCCCCACAAAAAGCTTCCAGCAGTCAGATGGGTCCTGAGAGTTGCGAAGGGCAATGGGATCACAACTGCTCGGCTGTGCGGTGTCAAGTTTGGTGCTGACCGGTTCAAATTCAGTGCCCCTTAGTGATTCGACACCGGACTCAGCAAGTTGGTCTGTAATGCTCAAGTCCGTAGGCGAATCATCAGGTTGCAGTGTGAAGCCGGCCGCAGGTTCTGAGCTGTCTGGAACCATTCCTTCCCCCCTTGATGATTCGGCACCAGACTCAGCAAGTTGGATCCGAATGCCCAAGTCCGTAGGCGAATCATCAAATTCTGAGGTGTGTGGAACCATTCCTTCCCCCCTTGGTGATGCGGTACCGGACAGAGTGGATGTGTTGGTGATACACAACTCCGTCATCGCATCGCCGGGTGGTATGACCGTGCAAACTGAGGGAACTTCGATGGTGCACACTAACTCCGCGGCGCTTCCTTCTTCAACTGGTTGTTCCTCGGTTGGCATTGCGTGCGTCTCATCATCTGCCTCGGCAATGTCGACCGGGCATACCGGATGAGTGCCGGGTGAGAACTCGGCAACAAAATCGGCCAAGGTTTGGGCTTTGATTGCGGTGCGCGGCCGGAACTTCACATCGAACTGTCCCAACTCGACTGCCCATTTTAAAATTTGGCCTGAAAAGTCTGCGCGTTCAAACAAGGCCTTGAGGGGAAACTCGGTCAGTACGACGACGGTATGGGCGTGAAAATAATGTGCCAATTTCCTCGAAGCCATCATCAGTGCCAACGCAAGCTTTTCCAGCGGCAAGTACCTCGTCTCAGCCGGCAGCAAGGTCTTACTTACGTAAAAAATTGGGAGGTGCTTGATTCCTTCAGCCCGGACTAACACCGCACTTACTGCGTGCTGGGAGACGGCAAGGTAAAGGTAGAGTTCCTCACCTGGCTCTGGTGTAACCAACAGCGGCGGAGAAGACAAATAATCCTTGAGCTCGGCCAAAGCTCGGTCGCACTCGTCATCCCATGAGAACTTTGACTTCAATGCTTGAAAGAAAGGGCGGCAGCGATCTGATGACCGGCTTATAAATCGATTAAGCGCGGCGGCCATCCCGGCCAGATGCTGCACGTCCTTAGCCGAGCTGGGCTGCTTCAATTCTTGCACGGCTCTGATCTGAGTAGGGTCTGCTTCGATGCCTCGGTTCGTGACTAAGAATCCCAAAAATTTCCCGGATCCCACGCCAAAGGCACACTTCGAGGCGTTCAAGCGCAGCTTGTGCTTCTTCAGAATGGCGAACATCTCGGCTAAGTCGGACAAATGGTTTGCCTCATGTCGACTCTTTACCACCATATCATCGATGTAAGCCTCCATTGTCCGGCCGAGCAAAGGAGCAAACATTTTGGTCACCATCCTCTGAAAGGTTGCCCCGGCGTTTTTCAAACCAAAGGGCATAACTCGATAGCAGAAGAGTCCCCTTGGAGTCGTGAAAGAGGTGATCTCTTGGTCAGGCCCATGCATGGCAATCTGGTGATAGCCGCGGTACGCATCCAAGAAGCTGAGCCGATTGTGTCCAGCCGTCAAATCCACTAGCTGGTCAATGCGCGGCAAAGGGAAGCTGTCTTTTGGACAAGCTCGGTTGACTGTCTTGTAGTCGACACAAACTCGCCACTTTCCATTCTTCTTAGGCACCACTACCGTGTTGGAAATCCACCGAGGGTAGTGCACTTCCTGTATTGCTCGTGCCTCAAGCAAGTTCTTTACCTCCTCTGCTACTACCTCGGCGTGATGCAGCGCCGATCTCCTTGTTCGCTGGATGACTGGCTTTGCTCCAGGGAAGACATTGAGGTGATGGCAGATAAAGCTTGGGTCAAGGCCAGGCATGTCGTAGGGCGACCATGCAAAGACTTCGATATTCGCCATCAAAAACTCAATCATCTCGGTTCTCTCCATGGCCGAGAGACTTGAACCGAGCAAGAAGAATCTATCCGGCTGCTCGGCATCAATCCGCACCTCAACCAATTCTTCAACAGCCTTGTCTTCGGCTTTGGTGCCAACATCATCCAAGACACTCCGGTCCTCCGGTCCCTCGATCATTTGAACGAATCCTTTGGCAGCCCGGCTCCCGTTGACGGCCACGAAGCATTGCTTGGACATGACCTGATCACCCCAAATCTCCTCGATTGCCCCCATAGCCGAGGGGAATCTCATCACCTGGTGGTAGGTCGATGCTACGGCTTGCATGGCGTGAAGCCATCCTCTTCCAAGGATAAGGTTGTACGTTGAAGGCACTTGTAGCACCCAAAACTCCACTTGCTTGACCACGGATCCCGCTTTGACCGGCAAGATAATCTTTCCCAATGGCCACTCCGGCTGCGAGTTAAATCCAACCAGTGGCGCTGTGGTCGGAGCCAAGTCTGTCTCACGGAGTTTGAGCTGTTTGAACGCATCATAATACATGATCTCGACCGAGCTTCCCTGATCGATCAAGATCCGTCTAACATCAAATTCTTTGACGCGTAGTGTTACTACAAGAGCATCGTTGTGCGGCGTCTGGATACGCTCTAAATCCCTTGAGGTGAAACTAATCACGTCTTTCTCTTCTGTCTTCCCCCTTTTGATGGCAGGCTGTACTGACAAAACTTCCCTCATATGCTCTGCCTTCTTGATCATGCCCCGGAGTTCGCAAACACGCTCCGGTTCCACGATGCCGTGGATGACATTAATAACTCCTTGTGGTGGTGCATCTCGGTCATCCTGTCCCCTGGGATCGACCGGAGCCTGATTCGGTTTCACGCCGCCATCAATGTATAGGTCCAGACGCCCGGCCGCAACCAGTTCTTCCAAGTGTTGTCGCAAAGGCAAACAATCCTCAGTCCGGTGGCCCCTTTCCCGGTGAAACGTACAATGATACCGCGGATTGTAGCCCTTTTGTCCATCGCCCAACTTAGCAGGAAACCGGACATACTCCTCGTCTCGGATTTCACTAAGTATGCGATAGATTGGAATCTTGAAGACCGTGGTTATGCCAGTCCTCGCCTTCATTCTTCTGTTTGCGTCCTCAACGTCATCTCGGGGGTAATCATCCCGGTCATTCCGACGTCCTCTACCCCGGTTTTTACGATTTGAACCTCGGTCTGATTCCTCTGCTCGGTCATTTGAGCGGCTGGACTCTTGCCCAACTGCGTGCACTTTGCCTGCTGTCTTCTTGTCTGTTCCGACCGGAGTGGCCTTCACGGTGGAAGCTGACGCATCATCCTCTACTCGGATGTGCTCATTGATGCGCTGCATGAGCTGGCCCATGGAGGTCGGCTGGTGCATGGTAAGCGAGTCCCGCAGTCTATGTCCGACCGGGAGACCACGCTTATATTGCGTGATTGCAAGGTTGATCGGGCAATCCAGGATCTCGTTGAAGGTTTCCCAATACCTTGAATTGTATGCCTTCAGTGTGTCGCACAGTTCCATCTTGACACTCAGCAAGTGATCGACTTCCTTTGGTGTTTTTGTGTTGGTTTTGAAGCGCGTAACAAACGCTTCGGCCAACTGATGCCACCGTTGTATGCTCCCTTCCGGCAACCTCTCAAACCACTTTAAGCCCAGCTCACCTAAACTGGACGGGAAGATTAGGCACATAAGTCCGTCATTTCGCCTATGTCCGGCCATGACCTGTCGGAAATGGCTCACATGCATATAAGGATCGGTTTTGCCGTCGTAGAGCGTGAACTTAGGCTGGTGGAAGCCTGCCGGAAGCGGCGTTGTTTCTATTTCCAGGGAAAAAAGGGTGTCACTCAGCCTGGCCAGGTCTGTATCTTCAAATATTGGCACTGCTTGGCGGGGTGGAGGCATTCCGACCTCCTCGCTGGCATGAACCCCGTAGGAGAGCCGCTGGAAAGCTGGTATTCTCTGGGCTTCGCGCCTGCGAGCCCGCTCCCTTAACACTGCCCGTAGGTCCTCTGACTGAGCAGAATAAGAGTACCTCGACGTCGTCGCCGGACGTGAGGGTTTGTAGGTGCTGTCTTGCGCGCTAGACTTTTCTGCATGCACGTCGGAATCACCAACCTGGTAACTCCTGGTGATGGAAATGGACTGAGTACGTCGCTGACTCTGATCGCCTGACCGGCGGGATGGGGTGCGCTCACTGTGGTCTCCCACTCCTGCTACACCTTTCCCTTTGACATGCCGCTTAAGATCCTCCATCTCCGCCGCCATCCGCCTGATGACAGCGTCTTGGTCCCTTAACTTGTTTTCCAGTCGCCTGGCGTACGAGTCTCTCCTCCGCCGGTGACCGTCTGGACTCCGTGAATGACCATGACTCCTTCCGCGCTTATCCCGCGCGTCTCCTGACTGTCCTCCAGTGGGCGTCCCCAAGTCAGCCATTGGATGGACGGCAGGAGGTCCCTCTCTCCTTCGGGTATACTCCGGGGTGGCTCCGTCGATGGCGGACAACGGGAACTCGTCGTTGTTCGCCGTGGACGGCGATCAGATGAACCTGGAAGACAAGGTTTTGTCTGTCAATGTTCCCACAGACGGCGCCAATTGTACGGGGAGCAAATATTTCGGCGTGCCCGTATTCCTTTCTTCCGAGCTCCGTCGATATCCGATCACCTGCGAGTAAATAACGGTGAGCTACCCGGAGGTGTGTGGCCGGAAACACCCTCCGACGGTCAAATTAGCACACACCTTAGGATGGATAGAGAGAAGGGAAAGAGTGTTTGGGTGTGAGTTTCTTACAGATATGTTCGTGTTGCGTATGGGGGGCGCAGACATGCTTTTATACCTTCTGAGCCCCATATCCACTCCCAGTCATCTCCTGACACGTGGCTCTGCTATCCCATCTGTCAGCATAAACCATGCCATTCAACACCTAACCTCAACTGCCTGACTTCACAGCTGGAGCTCGGCAGCCGAGCTGCTCTACCTCGGCCATGTCATGCTTCAAACCCATGTGCCTAGCCGGACAAACACATGAAGGACCGGGCTAGGCGGCATCTCGGCAAAGCCTAGCCCGGGCACCTCCTTTGGTTGGCCTTCTTGCCGGTCAATCAACTACCTCGGCTGACCGCGCCTTTCCGGGCGCCGGTCTCTCGGTCTGTCTGATTTCAACCATCCTCGGACCGAGCATCCTGGTCTGACCGGTCACTTCCTGGCCGAGCGGTTTCTGTACGGTCCGGGGTGGCACACACACTCAGTCCAACTCTGCCCGGCCCAAGTTTTCTCAGCCCATTTCCGGGCGGATAGTTGATCAGCTCGGCCCCATACACCGTTGGGCCCTCAGCCTGCTCGGCCGTCACCTCGGCCCAACTCCAGATCATAAATTACCCTCTCAGTAACTATTTGATTTTCCTAAAAATACTTCTCCATAAAAAGAAAATAGGAATATTACAAAATTATTAAAAGACAATTTTACTTTTCATACTTTGAAAAATTCTACCATGTCTATTTAGTTATGTTAATAGGGTTTTCATAACATTATTATGATTATATAGTAAATTTTCACTAAAAGTAAAAGTTTCAAAACATTCCCAAAACTCTCTCTAAATATAAAAACTAAAAATAAAAAATAAAAAATAAATGAGAAAATTGGTGATAAATCCAATCTAAGGAGGGTATAAGGTATTAGGTGGATATTTTTTGTTGGTGAGAGGTCTACTCTTGTGAAATAATTTAGTGAGAAGTCTTTTTGTTGATTCTGGAGGACATTTTATTTTCAATTTTACTCCTTAATTAATATGTTGATTTTTATTTTTTTTGTGACTATTTGTTGAAATTTATATCTACCTGTTCAAATTATTTTCTATTTATTCAAATTTATATTTATTTGTTCAAATTTTATGGCTATCTATTCAATTTTTTTGACTATTTGTTTAAATATTTTTTTAACTATTTGTTTAATTTTTACCCCTTATCTATTCAAATATCTATCCAAATTTTATTATTTATTCAATTTTTTCCCCTAAATTCTATATGTCAAAATCCTATATGTTTAATTTTATTTTTATTTTTTCTCTCTGTTGAAATATAGAACCAAACCAACCCATATCTGTTGCAATAGCAAGCCAAACCAAACCCTAATTGTTAGAATTTTTTTCTGTTTGCTCTCTCTCTCTCTCTCTCTCTCTCTCTCTCTCTTATCCTTATCTGTTCAATACAAAACAAAAATAAAAATTTATCTATTTGATCATCATTATCAACAACAATAACAAGATACATTTCTTTTCTCTCTTTATCTAACAATCAATTCCATATCTGTTCTAGGTTTTGAGGGAGAAGCATCGAGGATGATCATGAGCATTGAGATCTGGATCGATGTAGGAAGATCAACAGATAGAAATCCTTGGGAAGAAGATCTTTAAATCGAAGATGATCTTGGCTCTCTGTCGCCAATCTTGGCTATTTGTCGCCAATCTTGGTTGGAGAAAGGACTGTAATAAATGTTATCATCAATGAAAAATATAATAAAACAAAAAACAACACAGAGACCAAAGTATTATAAAACATAAGATTGAAAATTTTCTTACAATAAATTTGTAAAACCCAAGTTTTAAATATTATTATTTTATTGGATAGATTAGTAATTAAATTAACTTATATGAGTCATTTATTAATATCAAAGAATTAGTTATGAGATGGCATTATATTTCCTATTACTTAGATGGGTAATTTTGTAACTTTGAGAAATTAGGTTAATAAGCCCACCTATTGTGGCTTTAAGTCTTGGAAAACAAACAAAACAGAGGCTATGAATTGTGCCATAGGCGGCTAGGGTTTGAGAAGGTAAAAGATAAAAGAAAAGAAAAAGAGAAGAGAGGCTTGTGCTGCAGAAAGGGTTTGGAAGAGTTGAAGGTGAAGGCAGCAAGCAAGGGTTTGGAAAAGTTTAAAATTAAAGAAAAGAAACCCAAACCAAGGAAGAGGGAGGATTCATAAGAGTGGTGGTTTTGCTTTATTCATCACTTAGGTAAGATTTATTTTATTGTATTCCTATCTATGATTTTAGTGTTAATATATCAATAGATGATTTTATGGGCATATATGATTAAATAGATATATTGATGTAGTCTATGTTGGGGGTCTCAATTTTGCTCAATTTTAGAGTGTATTTTGCATCCCATTTGGGTGGTTCATATTTTGAGATTGATATGTGATGGGTTAAGTTTAATGGTGGTGTATTTGTGGGATACACGATTGACTACAAGCAATTACAAATTGTTACGTGTATATAAACAACAATAGAATAATATGGGTTGAGAATTTCCGAAACCGTGATGGCTTTGTTTTGATGCTAAATTGGGGGAGTTCTCAATAGGCAATTGGGTTAATTTATTTTATTGTTGTTACAAGAAGAGATGAATGGATGCACATAATAATTGTTTATGCGGTGTAATATTTTATTAGGTTTGTGGGATTGAGGTGGATCTTGGTAAATTGAGATTAGCTTGGAAAATATTATTTTAGCTGTTTGAAGGTAAGTAACCCTCTATCACTGTTGGTTCATTTTCATTCGTATCAAATCGTTTAAAATCATAAATATTTATTTATAACCTTTATGTTCTCTTAAAATAAAATATGGGTCAAGTATAAAATAACATCGAATATTATTACGAAAATTATTCGAATATTTGGTGAAACTATTCTGAAAATTGTACCAAATGTTTATTCTGAAAATATCGAATATTTTTATTTAAAAGTTGTGTATTGTTTGAATTCTGAGCATCACTCTAGTCTGACTATGATTTGGACCCTAGCCAATGGGGGTTATTTATTGGCACAGAAACTAGTTTCTTTTGGGGCTTTACCACCGGCCTACGTGTGGTTCTGGGCCTTGTCACGGGCTAAGTGACCGTAGTCACCAAGACTTGGGTTTTGTGAATTGCATCATTGAACCATTTGAATATCGAACCATCAATTTTGAACAACGAAATTTCATTGAATTACCTCATTGTCTTTTCAATTAAAATGTATTGCTACACTGTTTATTTTCAGCTACGAAACATCTTACAAAATAATTGTTCATTTATTGAATGGTAGCAAAAAAATATATTTATTGGTTATCTACTATTTTTTTTGTATACTTGATCCAGCTAACAGTGATGGTTGGTTATTTACTGGGCTGTCTAGCTTACCCTTATTTTATTTTTCAGATTCTGAGGAGTAGAGCTGCGCGGGGTTTTTACTTGTGGGAGTGCCGAGAATAGGACTATGATTTAAGTACTTGGATTATTATTATTATTTCTTTTATTAGTGGACTTGGTGGACAATTTCATATGATAAGAATTATCTATTTGTATGGTTTTTAGCATTATGATATTTAAGGATTTAATTTGAGTATTTTACAATGTTGGTTATGTGTTGGACTCTTAGCCTTGCATGCTCACTTAAATGAGTGTGCGGCGTTGTCACGGAGCTTGGGGCGTGACAAAATTCCTATATTTTTTGAGCGTCAAAACAAGGGAATCAAATAGAGACATGTCTGCAAACCATTGGGAGATAGTCGTCCACGATCTCTCGAGGACAGCGATTCAAAGCTTTCTTCACGTCTAGATCGTAATAGGGATCGTATAGATTTACAGCATTTGAGGTGGAAAAGCTCAGATCTGCAGATTCGGCAATGTATAGTATCGATGTATTAAGCAGCGGCGCGAGGTCAATGGCGACTCTGACGACTACAAAAGAGAGAGAGAGAGAGGATTTAAAGAGAAAAAGGGTCTGGTTTTTTTTTTTTGTGTGTGTGTGTGTGTGTGTGAGAGAGAGAGAGAGAGAGAGAAGTCGATGGCTAGATCGAGGTTAGCGATAGCGACCAAAGTGGTGGTGTTAGTGACGATGGATGTAGAGAGAATAGAAAAGAGCGAGAGAGAGCGAGAGAAGCAGTTTGGGCTAGGGTTTGGACAGTTTGGTTGTTGCTGACAACGTAGCAGAGGCTGTGGAAAGAGATGGCAGAGACGACGATAATAGTGGTGGAGCGGCGGAGGGTGAGGGGAAGTAGTGGTGAGAGATGGAGGGAGAGATGAGCTGCAGAGACGGAGAGGGAGGGAGAGAGAGACGTTGGAGAGAGAATGGTTTGGTTAGGGTTTGGTTTGAAAAATTACATATATAAATAAATAGTTTGATCATTTTAAAGGAGTTTATTCTTATGGACAAAGTATTCAAGCGGCTAAACCTTTGGATAAAAAAAATTTAAAATTTGATTTATTGTCCAAGTGTCCTATAAAAAAAAAAAGAAAAATAATCATTAAATGTATCAATTTTTTTTAATTATTAAAAAGGGTTAAAGTATGCTCATTTCCCTTAAAGTTTCTCACGATTACACCGACCTCCCATTCTTTTTTTTGAAATTACACTGACCTCCTTTAAGTTTTACTTTTGATTTGCATTCGCTGTCCCTTTTCGTTAGTTGACCATTAGTTTGACTAAAATTTCTAGTTTTTTTTTTTTTCTTTCTTTTTGAGAAAAGTTAGTAATTAGTTGTTAAATCTGCACATAGAGGATTTTAATTTGATTTGCATAAAATTTGAAGTGATTATTTGAAATCAAATGAGAAATATAAGAATTTGTATGTATTTAATGTAATAAATTATATATATAGTCAAACTATGTGAGTATTTAGAAATATTATTTAATACTATTGTAATAAATATATGTAGTATGCCAATTTGATTTTTATTAATTTAGATACTGAGACTCATCAATTTATTTTTTATTTTTTTTAATTTTAGGATAACTGAATTGATGTCAAGTATAGATTAAAAACTACTAAATAACTTCTTTTATTATGTAATTAATTTTTTAATTTATTTCATCGTCATTTTTGTCACAACAATAGGTTATTTTAGAATACACACCATTTTTATGTGTACCATATATAAGTTATAACATTTGTGGTCTTAAATATTAGAAATGTCATAACTAAACCACAAATGTTATAGCTAAATTTTTTTAGTTACAATTAAAAAAAAAAAAAGAGTCATAATTAAGCATTACATAAGTTATAAGTAAAATAATAATCACATAATGGTTTACTGTAATAACCCTCACCATTGTTTACCGCATAACCATTGATTACCGTTAAACTGAACTGATTATGACTGATAAGCGAACTGATTGAAATACTGAACTGACTGACTGAAATCTAGAACTGAATTGACTGAGTATATCTGTTTACTTATGCATTTATCTGTTTGATTGTTTGATTATCTGTTCACTTTTTTATGCTTTTAACTGTTAATTGAAAGCCCTATCGGCGGCCGAATCCGGGAATTGATTGAGGTTTCTTGACCCTCATAATTAATGTGATTTTATGGTGTATTTACCTGAAATTTGATTTAGTATGATTAAATTAGATTAAATATTGGGTTCATTGCAACGTTTGACTTAATTACAATTAGACCACTTAGTGGCCATTATCTGTGCACTTTTGAGCCTTATACATTGAATTAAAACACTTTTGCTCAGCTCATTTTGAGCATACCACCGACTTGAGAGAGGGAGTGAGAGTGTCTTCATCTCTTTTGCTTGATCTTGCTTGGATTGAGAGGATTGAAGTATAGATTTCATATTTGAGCTCCTAAACCTTGAATATAAGACTAAGGTAGGAAACTCATCTCCTTATTGTTGTCATTGAGCTAGTTCTTGCATGATTCATGCTTCATGGTAGAACTAAGTCATGTTTTGGTTCATTGTTGTTGAAATGAAGCTCATTCCTTGCATGCATGTTAGTATTGTTGGATTTTGAGTTGAGTTCTTGGCAAATCGTCACATGCATGTCCATGTTTTCAGTGTAGGCCATGTTTTCATCATGTTTGTGACTCAATTGGCTCATTAGAGCATGTTTTGAAGCTTGAAAGTTATTTGAAGATCATGCATGTCATGTTTGAGGATTGTTCTTGAAAAAAATGGTTTGAAATTGGGTTTGATTAAACACCCTTGGGCTTTGATTTCTCAAATTGAGTTTTGAATCATGTTTAACTATGAGTTTATAAGAGTTTTCTAGAAAATGGGCCCAAGAGGATCGGTTTTGATGCATTTGAGCTTGAGTTTGAGCTTGGAGGTGTAATCTGGAATTTCCAGATTTTGCACTCCCGCTCGAGCGGGGGAAGGTGACGCTCGAGCGTGGAATCCGAGCATCCAGTATCTCTGCATTGTTTTACAATCTGCTCGAGCGGAGGACTGGGTGCTCGAGCGGAGTCTTGTGTCTCAAGCTCGAGCGGGCGTCGAGCGTCTGTCGAGCAGAGATTTCACCCATCCAGTACTTTTGCAGTACGCTCGAGTGGGGGATTTACCGCTCGAGCGGATACTTTTGTCTGCATGTCCGCTCGAGCGGAGTGACCTACGCTCGAGCGTGACCTCTGTTTTCTGAAAAATCTGAAAATGCTTTTAAAAGTACATCTTTGCATCCTCATCCCATTCTAGGCATTCTTAGGCCTAGTTTAAGACATCTTATTGAGGATATAGATGTAGAACACACCAAGGCAAATTAGGGATTAAGTTATTATCTTTCCCAGCTGTGTAGCTTAGTGTGTTCAATCTGTTAACTGTGTAGGGTTGGCGACTGGGGAGGCACGCTCTAGCATACTATAGCCCAAACTCTGTGAGTAACAACTGTGTAAAGATATGTTCAAAATGATTATCTTCTGAACAATTGAACTGTACTGTTTTCTGAATTGATACTATTAATTGAATGAATGTATGTCCTATATTTTGAACTGTATTGTGGCATCCTTAGCAACTACTGTTACTGTTACTGTTACTGTTACAGAGATCTCTGTCGGTTCCCTTGTTGGAACCACTACTGTTTACTGACTGATGGCCATCATTTATTGTTCGGTCTTTTAAGACCTACTGTTTACTGTACCGTTATGCTAATGGATGTACCACATATGACTGTACTGACTGAACGACTGAAATACTGATTTAATGAACTATTTTCATACTGTAAAGACATTCATTCTTAACCTCTTTATGCATTATGTTATTCACTGGGCTTTAGCTCACTGCTCATATATATATATGTAGGTGTATAGGCACCAGACCGCGGCTAGGAGCGTCAGGGTTACTCCAGTTTTATCAAGCCAACTACCGTGCCTCACTGCGAGGTTCCAAGCCTATCATGCTAAGGCTTAGGGGTGTTTTAGGACTCCCCCTTCTGTACTGTCTTGCTGTTTTGTAATAACCAAATGGATTGTATAGACTGAATGTTTACTGTACCGTTACATAGGGATTGGGTCCCTATTCTGAATGATTGTATATATTGTGTATACCTTTCCACTGAATGTAAATATGTTTGGAAAGTCCTTTTGCATGCGAACTGTCACAGCTCATTGGGCATTGTTTAATTACTGTATTGGCTTCTGCCAGGCCCTATACTCTGTTTTACTGTACTACTGTTAAGCAGGCCTTCGGTAATCTCGGATTACTGGCCGGTTACGGTGCTAAACCCATAGGGTCGGGTTTAGGTCGTGACAGAGTGGTATCAGAACGATACTTACCACAAGTTATACCGCACACACATGTCCAAATGAGCTATAGGGTGTCCTAAAAAAGTAATTTGGGCATCTCATGAGCATGATAAGTGTGTAGTTATGTTATGACTGAATATATGCTAACGTGTTAAACTGTTAAACAAATGACTGCTTATGTTTAAAACTGTTATAACTGCTTATAGTGAAATGGATAACGCAAACACTGCAAATGAAACTGAATCCTCATCCTCTGAGGCCAGAATGGCCAGACTGGAGCAAATGATGGAACTGATAACTGCGAGACTGGATCAACAACTGAACCAACAGCCCCTACCTCCTCCTCCTCCGGTACAGCCGGAACAAAATGTGAATGTGAATGTACAAAATATGAATGCTAATGATGGGGACATAATTGCACTGACCCATAAGTTCAGCAAAATGAAACCGCCGTCCTTTCGGGGAGGCCTAGAACCGTTGAAAGTTGAAGCATGGGTTCTGGAGCCTTGATGGCTGAATCAAACATTGAAGCACTGAAAACTGAAACGCCATTGCCTGAATGGCCGGGTAAAAGGCAGAGTTTTAAGTTTAAGAAAGGCAAGCATAGTCCATTGAACAAGAAACAGAATACGGGGTCAACGACTACGTCTAGTCAAGGAAACCGTACAATACCGCCCTGTTCTGAGTGTGGTAAAAATCACAAGGGAATCTGTTACAAGATATTAGGAGCCTGCTATAGGTGTGGCAAGGTGGGCCACATGGTTAAAGACTGTCCCTCTGCTCCACAAGCTAGTAGTAAAGCTACACCAAGCGTAGCGGCATCAACTGTTACACCAAAACCGAACCCCAAAGCTACCGGGAAAGAGCCTATGAGGCAGGGCCGAGTGTTCGCCCTAGTACCGGGAGACGTCCAGAATACTGAGACCGTTGTGTCAGGTATTCTCTCTATTTGTACTCAGAATGCTTATGTACTGATTGATTCGGGGTCTACGCATTCTTATGTGTCGCATATTTTTTCGCGTAAATTAAATAGACCCTTAGAACCTATGAATTATCTGTTAGCTGTATCATCACCCGTTGGGGGATCTATGACCTGTGCATACATGTACCCTGCTTGTGAAATTATTGTTGGAGATGCACATCTGTTTATCGATTTACTGCCATTGAACATTGATCATTTTGATGTAATATTGGAGATGGACTGGTTAACGAAATATCATGCCACCATAGACTGTGTAACGAAACAAGTAGTTTTCCATCCGTCTGGTCTACCTGAATTTGTGTTTAATGGGGTTGGAGTAGTACCTCCCCCGTATCTGATTTCATCTGTGAAAGCTGTAAAATTGATTAGAAAGGGCTGTAAGGGATATCTGTGTTCTGTATTGACTGTGTCTACTGATGATAATGCTAATGTGAACTGTATTCCTATAGTCAGAGAATTCCCAGACGTTTTCCCAGATAATCTTCCAGGGGATTTGATTGACGAGGAGATTGAATTTACCGTTGATGTGATTTCCGGAACACAGCCAGTTTCTAAAGCTCCTTACCGAATGGCTCTAACTGAACTGAAAGAACTGAAAGTACAACTGCAAGAACTGTTAGACAAAAAGTTCATCAGACCTAGTACCTCACCGTGGGGCGCACCTATTTTGTTTGTAAAGAAGAAAGACAGCTCACTGAGACTGTGCATTGACTAGCGTGAACTGAATAAGGTAACTGTAAAGAATAAATACCCATTACCGCGTATTGATGACCTGTTTGATCAGTTACAGGGTGCTAAAGTATTTTCAAAGATTGATCTCAGATCCGGATACCATCAGTTGAAAGTTAAATCAGATGACATTGATAAAACTGCTTTTAGAACAAGGTATGGACATTACGAATTTTTAGTTATGCCTTTTGGAGTCACGAACGCACCAGCTGCATTTATGGACCTCATGAACAGAATCTTTAAACCGTACCTTGATGACTTTATTGTTGTATTTATTGATGACATACTGATTTACTCCAAAAGTGTAGAAGAACATGAACATCATCTGAGACTTGCCCTACAAACCCTAAGAGAACAGAAATTGTATGCTAAACTGTCTAAATGTGAATTTTGGCTTGACCATGTTATGTTTTTGGGGCATGTTGTTAGAAAAGATAGAATTTCTATTGATCCGCAGAAAATCGAAGCTGTAGTGAACTGGCCTAGACCAACCAATGTGACTGAAGTCCGAAGCTTTTTGGGTTTGGCTGGATATTACAGAAGATTTGTCAGAGATTTCTCCAAAATAGCTTTACCGTTGACTCAACTGACTCAGAAGGGGATATCATTTGACTGGACTGATCAGCAGGAATCTGCCTTCCAGGAGTTGAAAACTTGACTTGTGACTGCACCGGTTCTTACCTTACCTTCAGGTACGGATGGTTATACTGTATTTAGTGATGCTTCTCATAAGGGTTTGGGATGTGTTTTAATGCAGAATAGGAGAGTAATTGCCTATGCTTCCCGACAACTGAGACCGCATGAAAAGAACTACCCGACCCATGATCTGGAACTTGCTGCAGTAGTATTTGCACTGAAAATCTGGCATCACTATCTGTATGGGGCGACATGTGAAGTATATACCGACCATAAGAGTTTAAAGTATTTCTTCACACAGAAAGAACTGAACATGAGACAGCGGAGATAGCTAGAACTGATAAAGGACTATGACCTACAGATTTTGTACCATCTGGGAAAAGCCAACACCGTTGCCAATGCACTGAGCCGGAAATCGATTGGAAACTTAGCCTGTTTGCTTACTGGGCAGAGAGAGTTTCTTTGTGACCTTGAAAAATCTGAAATTGAAATTGTTTTGCGAGAACAAGGTGGAACCTTAGCTGCTATTTCTGCTTAACCAGCACTGATTGAAGAGATTAAAGAGAAACAGCAACTGGATGACTTCTTGAAAAAGATTATCGGAGAAAGAGAATCTAAACCGAGACCAGGATTCAAATTCGAGAATAATGTACTGAAATTTCAAGAAAGACTGTGTGTACCAAATGATACTAAACTGAAAAGAGTTCTGCAAGAGGGCCACAACTCAAGATTTTCTATCCATTCGGGGAATACGAAAATGTACCAAGACCTGAAACTGAATTTCTGGTGGCCGGGAATGAAGAAAGAAATTGTTGATTTTGTATCGAAATGTCTTCATTGCCAACAAGTTAAAGCCGAACATTAACGAACCGCAGACTTATTGCAGCCCTTACCGATACCGGAGTGGAAGTAGGAGCATATCACCATGGATTTTATAGTGGGATTGCCTCGCTCTAGTAAAGGTATGGACTCGATTTGGGTTATTGTTGATAGACTGACTAAATCTGCTCACTTCTTACCTGTTAAGACAATTTATAATGCGGACAAATTGGCTATACTCTATATTGATGAAATTGTTAGACTACATGGAGTGCCTGTGTCCATTGTTTCTGACAGAGACTCGAAATTTACATCAAAGTTTTGGCAAAGCCTACAGACTGCACTGGGTACTGAACTGAGACTGAGTAGTGCCTATCATCCTCAGACAGATGGCCAGTCAGAAAGGACCATCCAGACTCTGGAGGATTTACTGAGAATGTGTGTCCTTGATTTTCAGGAAAACTGGGAAAGTCATTTGCCCTTAACTGAATTTGCTTACAACAACAGCTATCACTCGAGTTTTGGCATGGCGGCTTTCGAGGCATTGTATGGCAAAAAATGTAGATCTCCGATTTGCTGGGCAGAAGTTGGTGATGGGCCTTTGCTTGGGCCCGAGATTGTATATGAAACGACTGAGAAAGTGAAACTGATACAACAGAGACTGAAAACTGCGCAAAGCAGACAGAAGAGTTATGCTGATGTCAGAAGACGAGACAGAGAGTATGAAGTGGGTGATCACGTATTTGTGAAAGTGACACCAATGAAAGGCCAGACTCGTTTTGGAGTCAAAGGCAAGTTAGCACCGAGATACGTCGGACCATATGAGATTATTGAGAAAATCAATCCGGTGGCGTATCAAGTTGCGCTTCCTCCCGAACTGGAGCATATGCATAACGTCTTCCACATTTCTATGTTGAGGGACTACCTCCGGGATCCTTTTCATGTGATAGAGCCTACTCGTGTGGTGCTAAATGATGACTACACTTACGAGGAACGGCCCATACAGATTGTAAACAGACGGATCAAGAAGTTGAGAAACAAAGAGATCCCGCTAGTGAACTTAATCCCTAATTTGCCTTGGTGTGTTCTACATCTATATCCTCAATAAGATGTCTTAATCTAGGCCTAAGAATGCCTAGAATGGGATGAGGATGCAAAGATGTACTTTTAAAAGCATTTTCAGATTTTTCAGAAAACAGAGGTCACGCTCGAGCGTAGGTCACTTCGCTCGAGCGGACATGCAAACAAAAGTACCCACTCGAGCGGTAAATCCCCCGCTCGAGCGTACTGCAAAAGTACTAGATGGGTGAAATCTCCGCTCGACGGACGCTCGACGCCCGCTCGAGCTTGAGACACAAGACTCCGCTCGAGCACCCAGTCCTCCGCTCGAACAGATTGTAAAACAGTGCAGAGATACTGGATGCTCGGATTCCACGCTCGAGTGTCACCTTCCCCCGCTCAAGCGAGAGTGCAAAATCTGGAAATTCCAGATTGAACCTCCAAGCTCAAACTCAAGCTCAAATGCATCAAAACCGATCCTCTTGGGCCCATTTTCTGGAAAACTCTTATAAACTCATAGTTAAACATGATTCAAAACTCAATTTGAGAAATCAAAGCCCAAGGGTGTTTAATCAAACCTAATTTCAAACCAATTTTTTCAAGAACAATCCTCAAACATGACATGCATGATCTTCAAATAACTTTCAAGCTTCAAAACATGCTCTAATGAGCCAATTGAGTCACAAACATGATGAAAACATGGCCTACACTCAAAACATGGACATGCATGTGACGATTTGCCAAGAACTCAACTCAAAATCCAACAATACTAACATGCATGCAAGGAATGAGCTTCATTTCAACAACAATGAACCAAACATGACTTAGTTCTACCATGAAGCACGAATCATGCAAGAACTAGCTCAATGACAATAATAAGGAGATGAGTTTCCTACCTTAGTCTTGTATTCAAGGTTTAGGAGCTCAAATATGAAATCTATACTTCAATCCTCTCAATCCAAGCAAGATCAAGCAAAAAAGATGAATACACTCTCACTCTCTCTCTCAAGTTGGTGGTATGCTCAAAATGAGCTGAGCAAAAGTGTTTTAATTCAATGTATAAGGCTCAAAAGTGCACAGATAATGGCCACTAAGTGGTCTAATTGTAATTAAGTCAAACGTTGCAATGAACCCAATATTTAATCTAATTTAATCATACTAAATCAAATTTCAGGTAAATACACCATAAAATCACATTAATTATGAGGGTCGAGAAACCTCAATCAATTCCCGGATTCGGCCGCCGATAGGGCCTTCAATTAACAGTTAAAAGCATAAAAAGGTGAACAGATAATCGAACAATCAAACGGATAAATGCACAAGTAAACAGATATACTCAGTCAATTCAGTTCTAGATTTCAGTCAGTCAGTTCAGTATTTCAATCAGTTCGCTTATCAGTCATAATCAGTTCAGTTTAACGGTAATCAGTGGTTATGCGGTAAACAATGGTGAGGGTTATTACAGTCTCCCCTCCTTAAAAAGAGTTTAGTCCTCTAAACTCGAGTTATCTTCGTTCTGGAAGAAAACAGGATTTAGTGGAAATAGTTCAGGATATCTTTTGGCCATGTCATCTTCCCTTTCCCAAGTGGCATACACGCCACCATGGTTTTGCCAGTCGACTTATATTGTGTATACCTTTCCACTGAATGTAAATATGTTTGGAAAGTCCTTTTGCATGCGGACTATCACAGCTCATTGGGCATTGTTTAATTACTGTATTGGCTTCCGCCAGGCCCTGTACTCTGTTTTACTGTACTACTGTTAAGCAAACCTTCGGTAATCTCGGATTACTGGCTGGTTACGGTGCTAAACCCATAGGGCCGGGTTTGGGTCGTGACATTTACAACAAAAATATTTTTAATATTAAAAACACTAAACTAACCCTTCTATTAGCGGCGTTAGTCACAAGAAGATCGGAATAATTTTTTTAAAAAAAATCAATGTAATTATCAGAAATCTTCAGACAATGGATGTAATTTATCCTTAAAAAAATAAGCACAATTACCAAAACCACTATAATTAAACACACACAATTTTAAGATATAAGGTTATCTCAAATCCTTCATCAAATGTTTTATCAAATATAAATTTGATGAAAAATTAGTTAAAACGATACTCCAACTGTAACACCCCAATTTCCTATGGTCAAATGATAACACAATCATCATGGCTCCTTAAAGGAAAACAAAAATAATTCTCCACACTTGCATTACATGATACAATTAGTCTCTCAATGCGATTATACGTTTAGTCCAAAACAAAATAAATAAACAAATAGATACCCCCAAGGGTTTACAAGTTTCCAAGGCTTAGGCCTGGTTACACAAAATGGTTATTCAAACCGATACAAATACAGCCCATGGCTTGCAAATAGAGTTACAGCAAAATGAGAGTCTTGTACTCTCTACACATATTTCCTCGCCTTTAGTTAGGCGGAATCACCACATCTTTTCATGCACAAAAATCCCGTGGGGTGAGCATAAAACCCAGTAGAAAATCCTTAACAAAGTATATACATTTTATATAAGTCTCAAGAGATGAAATACACATGTCATGCTATGCTCCTTTTTTGAAAGTAAATCATATTTTCATCTTTTGAAAACCATCATGCTCAATGATGTCATGCAATTCCAATTGTTCAAAACTTAATAATTTATTTCAAATGCGGTAAATACGACTCTGGTAATCCCTAACTCAGTGTCTACAAGTAGATTATACAAGTACTACCAAATAGTCATTTTTACCGGTATTAACCGGAAGGCTCAACACATATCCGTGCGGATTTTCGGTCTTTCACCCCAGACTCTTAGGCCAACTTATTCAATATCATCTACACCACCTATCAAGACTTACCAACGTATTTATCCCAAAACCATTTCATGAAAACTTATTTCTCAACATTCTTTTCTCAATGCAAGTTTTCAAATCAACTTTCAAAACTTAATGTAATCAAATGAATTGATATACCAATTTCACAAGATGAATATAAATACTTTTATTCCAATTCATCATCCAAAGAATAACACAATTCCCTCTTCTCAAGTATCCTCAATAATTAATCATTTCAAGACCATTTCAACGTTTTGAACAATTATTTTCAAAATGAACAACAATTCTCATATTCCATGAAATTAATCATTTATATAAATATAAATAAGAAATTTTCCAAACATCCATTTATTTTAACACACAAAATAAATATAGCAATATCATTCATGGATTTTTAATCTCTTTTTAAAAATTCCTAATTTCTAGATTTTCTCACCAAAACTATACAACTCAAATCTTTTGAAAGAAAACTTTTTAAAATCATCTTTTCTTCAATCAACGAAGATCAAAACCCATAAGATCATTTTAAAAGAACAAGAGACAAACCCACTTTGAAAATCGATCAACTTCTTGAATCAACAATCAATTTTCAAAGCTATCGAAGGATGATTTAAAAAATTATCTAGATATTGCAAAAATATATATATAACTCTAAGAAAATCTCTACCTCAAGTGTAGAAAACCCAAGCAACAAAATGGAACTTCAAAGATGACGAAATCAAGTTCTTCTTGGATCAAAATGAAGCTCTTGAAGCACTCTACATTTTTCTCAAAGACACTAGAGTGAAGAACACAATGGATTTAGATGAAATCTTATAGAGAAAGTGAGTTTTTAGAGAGAGAGACTCAAGATCTAAGTTTTTGGAAGGTTTTAGAGAGGAGAGAGAACTGAAAAAGTAATCTGAAATATCAGATTCACGAATTGATATAACATGGTCCGCTCGAGCGTCGAATATACTTTCCTAATACTTTTGCAGACATGTCAAACTTCTGAAACCAAACATTCTCTGCTCGAGCGCATAAATGGCCGCTCGAGCGCATAAATGGCCGCTCGAGCGGACAAGTAACTTCGAATGCATTTTGCATTTTTGCTTCGAGGGCGCTGTCCCCTGGACCTTCGCGAGCTGACCGGGCAGCTCGATCTCCGACATACTCAGCAAAGTGGCAAAACATGAAAGAATTAACTTATGAATCAACTCTGCAAGGCACAATTCGGGTTGGATTTGCATCTAAAGGTTTGGAGACATTACATGTTCCAAACACACTACTATAACCCGATAACCAAAATAAGGGAAATATTGTAACAACCCAGATTTTTAATTATTCTGTAGAATTTATACTAATATTATTTAATCTCAGTTCGGAAAATATATAATTTATTATATATTATTATGTGTAATTTTGTAAAATAATATAATTATTTAAAAGTTTAAGGGATTATTTAAAAGTTTAGGGGTCAAAATATAAATAATAATAATATAGATAATATAAATAATAAAAAGAATAATAGGTGTGATAGTAAAATAAATAATTAATATCTGTTAGTATATGATAAAGTGTAATTTAATTAAGAATTATTTTATTTATATAATTATATTAAAAAGTTAGATCAAAAGGTAATTATCTTAAATATCTATTAAGGATAAGATTAAATCTATATAATTATGAATTATATCTGAAGGAAAGGGACGCGTAAGCCACGCGTTGGCTAATTAATGGCCTGACCTCCCTATAAATAGGGAGTAGGCATTTCACTGGAATAGAAGAAAAGGAAAAGAAAGAGGAAAAAAGAAAGAAGAAAGAAAAGAAAGGAAAGAGAGGAAAAGAAAGGAGAAATAATGGATGGTGAAAGGGTTTTTGATAATGGAAAGAAAGAGTAAGGTATTAAAGTTAAGGTGAGTTATATTATATCTTGAGTCACTAAAATGTATTTTACGTATGTTTTAACTTATCAAAATCTGTTTTATATAAGTTATGTTTTTAATAAAAGTTATGTTTTATAAAGGTTTCAGTTACATGGTTTATCTTCTGAACCCTATTTGCTTAAAAGGAAATCCATGGATATGTCTGTTTTACTTTTAAAGAATACTTGGCTATGACCTTATATAAAATTATGTTTTGTAAGTACCACCACGGGAGTCCCACGCCTTGGGAGATTTAAATAACCATTGGCCTCTGTTTGGTTACTTTGTGGCCCTCTGATCCATTGACCTTTGTTCTGTGCGGACCAAAGTGCTGTGCGGAGCTAAGTGCTACACTGTTGTGGGAGCCACCTCTAGAATTCGTACGAGCCACCTCTTGAATCCGTACCTCTGTTCTGTGCGGACCAAAGTGCTGTGCGGAACTAAGTGCTACACTGTTGTGGGAGCCACCTCTAGAATCCGTACGAGCCACCTCTTGAATCCGTACCTCTGTTCTATGCAGACCAAAGTGCTGTGCGGAGCTAAGTGCTACACTGTTGTGGGAGCAACCTCTAGAATCCGTACGAGCCACCTCTTGAATCCGTACCTCTGTTCTGACTGTCACTTCTGTGACCTCTGTTCTGTTCTGTTCAGTACCGTGGTTATGGTGATATATTTACATAGTTTCTGTATTTCAATTTCTGTCATTTAAATGATTTATGAAAATAATCTCAGTTTTGCTACTTAAAGGATTATTTGTTCCGACTAAGTTATCTGTAAATGTTTTGGCCTAAATAACTATCCATGGTTATTTCGTGTCCCTTATACTCTTGGTATAATATTTCTCACTCTGCAATGTGCTTATAGTTGTTTACCAATTTTCAGGAAACATGCAATTCAGAAATAACTTTTGGAAAGTGTTAGACGCGGGGCTGCGAAATAGACACACACAACACTTTTATGATATTATTTATATGTAAATATCGGCCTTTTTTGTCAATATATTTTGTAATAAAAATAGAAACTCCAATGATTATTTTGGTACCCTTACTCAAATATTTCTTCTGCTTGCGTTTATTAATTTGTTTATGAATTGGCCGTAGGTAACTTCAGTTACTAGCCATCACGATACTTAACCCTTGGGTACGGGGAGTGAGTCGTGACAAGTGGTATCAGAGCAATGGTTTATAAAATAAAAAAAAATCATCATTGGAGCATAGGACACATGCACATTTAGGAAGTGGGATAGTGGGTAATTAGTACCGAATTATTAAATTTTGTTCTTCAATTTAATTATATTATAATTTTATATGATTATATATATATAAAAAAAAATTTAGTGTGCCTAATTTGTGAAGGATATTAGATATAATTTATATTTGTTACAGTAAAAGAGGGAAAAGAAAAGAAGGATGTCGGGTTTAAGCACCTACCAAAATTATAATATAATTAAATACATATAATTTTCAGTTCAGTATTCAAAAAAAAAAATTACTTTGATGTTTTTAAAAGTAGGTTCAAATTATAAAGATACTAATTTTGAAATTATTTCCCATCAATGAAAAGTTCATTTCAAATTTTTTAATTCTTCCATATAATTTTGTCATTGTGTTCTCATTTTTTCATTTATTTTTATCGTCAACAAAATGAGTGAAAAGTTTTTAAAGTCGCTCCTTATTTCTTATTTTGGCCCAAAACAATTTTTGACAACTAGACAGTGAGTTATTTTTGGTAAAAATTTTTTTGAGATACTATTTTCTATCAGATTAATCATCTAATATATATTTATCAGAGTGCGCAGCGGATAACTTATACCTATGGCAAATTTCGATGACGAAATTTTAAAATGAGGGAAGATTGTAACAACCCAGATTTTTAATTATTTTGTAGAATTTATACTAATATTATTTAATCTCAGTTTGAAAAATATATAATTTATTATATATTATTATGTGTAATTTTGTAAAATAATATAATTATTTAAAAGTTTAAGGGATTATTTAAAAGTTTAGGGGTTAAAATATAAATAATAATAATATAGATAATATAAATAATAAAAAGAATAATAGGTGTGGTAGTAAAATAAATAATTAATATCTGTTAATATACGATAAAATGTAATTTAATTAATAATTATTTTATTTATATAATTATATTAAAAAGTTGGGTCAAAAGGTAATTATCTTAAATATCTATTAAGGATAAGATTAAACCTATATAATTATGAATTATATCGGAAGGAAAGGGACGCGTAAGCCACGCGTTAGCTAATTAATGGCCTGACCTCCCTATAAATAGGGAGTAGTCATTTCACTGGAATAGAAGAAAAGGAAAAGAAAGAGGAAAGAAGAAAGAAAAAGAAAGAAGAAAGAAAAGAAAGGAAAGAGAGGAAAAGAAGGGAGAAATAATAAAAGGTGAAAGGGTTTTTGATAATGGAAAGAAAGAGTAAGGTATTAAAGTTAAGGTGAGTTATATTATACCTTATGTCACCAAAATGTATTTTACGTATGTTTTAACTTATCAAAATCTGTTTTATATAAGTTATGTTTTTAATAAAAGTTATATTTTATAAAGGTTTCAGTTACATAGTTTATCTTCTGAACCCTATTTGCTTAAAAGGAAACCCATGGATATGTCTGTTTTACTTTTAAAGAATACTTGGCTATGACCTTATATAAAATTATGTTTTGTAAGTACCACCACGGGAGTCCCACGCCTTGGGAGATTTAAATAACCATTAGCCTCTGTTTGGTTACTTTGTGGCCCTCTGATCCATTGACCTTTGTTCTGTGCGGACCAAAGTGCTACACTGTTGTGGGAGCCACCTCTAGAATCCGTATGAGCCACCTCTTAAATCCGTACCTCTGTTCTGTGCAGACCAAAGTGCTATGCGGAACTAAGTGCTACACTGTTGTGGGAGCCACCTCTAGAATCCGTACGAGCCACCTCTTGAATTCGTACCTCTGTTTTGTGCGGACCAAAGTACTGTGCGGAGCTAAGTGCTACACTGTTGTGGGAGCCACCTCTAGAATCCGTACGAGCCACCTCTTGAATCCGTACCTCTGTTCTGACTGTCACTTCTGTGACCTCTGTTCTGTTCTGTTCAATACCGTGGTTATGGTGATATATTTACATAGTTTCTGTATTTCAGTTTCTGTCATTTAAATGATTTATGAAAATAATCTCAGTTTTGCTACTTAAAGGATTATTTGTTCCGACTAAGTTATCTGTAAATATTTTGGCCTAAATAACTATCCATGGTTATTTCGTGTCCCTTATACTCTTGGTATAATATTTCTCACTCTGCCATGTGCTTATAGTTGTTTACTAATTTTCAGGAAACATGCAATTCAGAAATAACTTTTGGAAAGTGTTAGACGCGGGGCTGCGAAATAGACACACACAACACTTTTATGATATTATTTATATGTAAATATCGGCCTTTTTGGTCAATATATTTTGTAATAAAAATAGAAGCTCCAATGATTATTTTGGTACCCTTACTCAAATATTTCTTCCGCTTGCATTTATTAATTTGTTTATGAATTGGCCGTAGGTAACTTCAGTTACTGGCCATCACGATACTTAACCCTTGGGTACGGGGAGCAGGTCGTGACAAGTATAGGAAAACTAAGATACGTAACACCATTCAAAACCATACCAACCCGAGCCCGGAACACCACAAAGAGACAGGTCAAAACCGGGATCACTACACCAACCATTTCATCAAATCGATATCAAATGAAAGAAGAGTTAATTTTTTCATCAAATTAAGGGAACTTTAGACCTTTCATCAAATTTTGTAGGTGGCTGTTAGGCCAGATGTCCTCCTATGCATCGTCCGGACAATTGGGTTTTTTATTTGAACGTCAAATTTTACTTATAGTCAGAAGTCCACTTGAACGTCTTACCAGACAACCGACCTTATAACAAGATTTGATGAAAATTTTAAATTTACTATTAACGTACATCATATTAAATTAAAGTTGTGTTTGGTTTAGTTTTGAAATTGTGATTCTCTTTTTGGAATTGTGATTTGAGTGTAGAATTGTGAGTTGAATTTTGAAAAAAGAAAATTTGTTTGGTTATGAGTTTTGAAAGGAATTTTTGAATTTTAAATTTTGAAAAGAGCGGATTGGGTCTAGCCGATCGTTTACCCGGACATCCTCTCGAACGTCCTCTCAGACATCCGGCTGGTTGATTGAAACAACGTAAATTTTTTATTTATTTTATTTTATTTATTTTATTTATTTTTTATTTTTTGCAATTGCAACCTGTGATTTGAAATATGTATATATACATTTGTTTTAGATATTTTTTTAAGGGAGAATTACACTAACACTCCCTATCGTTTGGAGCTCGTGTCACTTTGATCCATGATTTTTTAATTATGACACATTTGACCCTAAATTTTGAATCTTATTTCAAATAAGGACAACTGAATATGCCATTGCTCAATTTCAAGGGTAGAGTTGTCAATTTGATAAAATATAAATTAATTTGACAAAAATAAATGTCAAAAAATATTTTTAAATTTTTAAAAATTATTTCTACACACCAAAGATAAAATTATGTAAAATTGATAAATCTCTTACGCATTTATTTATTTTATCAAATTAATTTTTATTATGTATTTGAATGATGATCGTATAATGGGTGGTTACTAGGCTTTTAGGGCATGTTTGATTGATTGGATTAGAGCATGAGATTGAGATTATTAATCTGTGAACCAAATAATCCTATGTTTGTTTTGAAATTTTATTTCAGGATTATTAATCTAATGGATAATTAATCCAACAAATTTGTAGGATTATTAGTAATCCTACGCTCATATGTTTTCTTATCCAATGAAAATCAAAAAATGGATAAGGGGATAATTTATCCTATTAATCCAATTGGATAGCAAATACCACACTAATTTGATGGGATTATTAATACTTTCACTATTAGTCTTGTGAATCAAACATGGCCTTAATGTGTAATCGATATATTTAATATATAAAATGTTTTTTGATGATACTGGATGATCCAGATGGAACAGGTCAAGCTGATCCACGTTTCTCAAACCGCTGTCCGAGAGTTATATCCACGGAGAGACCTGCACAAGAGTTCAACGGGGAACGGGGAGTCCCCCAGCGAACCCTCCGATGATCAAGTTAGAGAAGGGAGAAGATGATGGTGTATAGAGATAGAATGATGATAGAAAACTTAACTTTCTTTTCGACTTGTCACGTTGGCCGAAAGTCTATGTTTTAGCTCGCCTTGTTCATGGTAAAGTCGTTCTGTCCCGACGTGAAGGGGTTGTCGCATTAAATGCAGAAGTGAAGCTCATTAATGGCTTACGCGTGGTGTAATAACTTTGCAGGATCTTTGTCTGTTTATGTGGCTGATTCTTCTCTTGACAGATGTTCTGATGCCATTGGTCCTGGGTGTAACGTTAGGCCCCCGCAACGTTGGGTTTTAGTGTTTGAATTATGTATTGAGCCCTAAGTGGTGGGTCAACAGTCCTTGTAGGACCACCTACGTCAGTAGTCCCCCATTCCCGAGTGCAGCGTCAGTCCAACGAAGGGAATAAGATAGAAAACGGGGTTGTGAGAGGTTGACGGGGGGGATCCAACTAAAAAGAAGGCTGACCGCAAAGCGTGATTGAGTAGAAAGGCCGCCTGAGAGGAGGGCCGATCGCAAAGGGTAACTGAGTGGGAAGGTCGACTGAGAGGAGGGCCGACTGAGAAGGGTGACCGAGTGGGAAGGTCGACGGAGAGGAGGGTCGATCGCGAAGGGTGACCGAGTGGGAAGGTCGACGGAGAGGAGGGCCGACCGCGAAGGGTGACCGAGTGGGAAGGTCGACGGAGAGGAGGGTCGATCGCGAAGGGTGACCGAGTGGGAAGGTCGACGGAGAGGAGGGCCGACCGCGAAGGGTGACCGAGTGGGAAGGTCGACTGAGAGGAGGGCCGACCGCGAACCGAGTGGGAAGGTCGACGGAGAGGAGGGCCGACCGCGAAGGGTGACCGAGTGGGAAGGTCGACTGAGAGGAGGGCCGACCGCGAACCGAGTGGGAAGGTTGACGGAGAGGAGGGCTGACCGCGAAGGGTGACCGAGTGGGAAAGTCGATGGAGAGGAGGGCTGATCGCGAAGGGTGACCGAGTGGGAAGGTCGACAGAGAGAAGGGTCGATCGCGAAGGGTGACCGAGTGTGAAGGGAAAATGGCAGCGCGCGGGGCTCAAGGTGCGGCGTAGCACGTGATGTCGTGAAGTGGAAAAGACAGGGGAATGGAAATGAGTAGGGATCGTAGTCGTACACGTGGTGTAATCTTTTAGTTAGGGAGGTGACGCGTCAGTGCGAAGTAAAAGGACGGGGTGATATAGGGTAGTGAAAAGGGAGGGGCGGGAGTTTTTCGAAATATTTGAAACTGGTGAAGTTGAATCTTGACCCTTGGAATACGGGTAAGCCGTGGGCATTTGAGGTTATTCGTTTTACTTATTTTTTTGCAAAAAACCAACGCATCCCTGAAGTGAGCTCATTTGTCCCGTACGATACGCCTCTGCAACACTTTGCGAACTTCCTTGTGCCCGCGTCCGAAGCAACACATAAACATGCAGGAGAAATGGCCGAAAAGGAAGTGTTTGCTGCAAGGCTTGATTCGTTGGGTGATGACGACACAGTGGACTTGGCGGAATGATATTGGGTAGAGCGGAGGGAGGGGAGGGGGGCTGGTCAGGTCGTGCAGGCCCCTCCTCCGACAATGATCGCGGCCGCTAGGCCGATAAGCCAAATGGAGCCGGACCACTGGCACACTAAACCAGACAGATCCACATTCACAGCGGAGGAGTTGGAAGAGGTACGAAGGAAGTACCAAATTCCAGTAGAGATAGAGTTGAGGGTGCCCGCTTCTAAGGAGAGGGCGTCAGATGTGCGGCCGAGCGAGTTCGCATTGTACGAAGAAGCGTTGCGGGTGGGGCTGAGGTTACCTATCCCCAAGTCAGTGGCAGAGATACTTAATCGACTGGAGGTGGCACCGTGGCAACTGATGCCCAATGTATGGAAAATTGTAATGGCCTGTGCGATCGCGTGGCCACGGGCGACCGACGTATCGACGATGACAGTTGAAGAGTTCTTTTCATGCTACAAAGCATCCGGTCAGCAAGAGACTTGGGTGACTTTGTAGGCGGTGGTGGGCAGGGGGTTAGTAGCTGGACTACCATCGTCTGTAAATGGGTGGAGGCCAAGGTGGTTCTTCATATTGATGAATGTGGCGGAAGGGGTGCGGACGAAATGGAAGGTCCCTACAAAGTCGGTGGAGCCGAAGTTGGGGGTGGAGGTAGAAGAGAGGGTCAAACAGGTGAAGGAGTTGAGGGAGAATGAGGGTGTCAGGTGGGACGACCTAGTCCGCCCTTCATCCTTATATGCCTTGGGACTAGGGCCGCAACCGACTGGAGGAGACCCTGTAGTGGAGGAGGTGTAGGCGAGACGAAAGGCGGAGGAGGCGGAAGAGTGTGAGACTTTCGCCAGAGCCGAAAAGTACAAGCAGGCACAGTTGGGGCCTGCCCCTAAACTGGTGATGAGGGAGCGGGTCTAACCGCATCCCAAACCGCTGTCTGAGAGTTATATCCACGGAGAGACCTGCACAAGAGTTCAATGGGGAACGGAGAGTCCCCCAGCGAACCCTCCGACGATCAAGTTAGAGAAAGGAGAAGATGATGGTGTATAGAGATAGAATGATGATAGAAAACTTAACTTTCTCTTTGTCTTAGAAATTTGCTTATATCATTTACTCATCATTTCCTCGTCTGTTTCGACCTATCACATTGGCCGAAAGTCTATGTTTTAGCTCGCCTTGTTCATGCTGAAGCCGTTCTGCCCCGACGTTAAGGGGTTGTCGCATTAAATGCTGAAATGAAACTCATTAATGGCTGACGTGTGGTGTAATAACTTTGTAGGATCTTTTACTGCTTATGTGGCTGATTCTTCTCCTGACAGGTGTTCTGATGCCATTGGTCCTAGGTGTAACGTTGGGCCCCAGCAACGTTGGGCTTTAGTGTTTGAATTATATATTGGGCCCTAAGTGGTGGGTCAATAGTCCTTGTAGGCCTACCTACGTCATTTTTAGTTTTAGATTTTTTGATTTAATAGATTGTCTTAATAATGATATTAAAATTGTTGTCATATTTGATTTTTAGAAAAATAGAAACTAATTTAATGAAAACAAAAACAACTATTCATTATATGATCATCATTCAAACACATAATAAAAATTAATTTGGTAAAATAAAAAAATAATAAATGTGTAAAAAATTTATCAATTTTACATATTTTTATCTTTGGTGGGTAGAAATAATTTTTTAAAAATGTAAAAATATTTTTTTGACATTTATTTTTGTCAAATTAATTTATATTTTATCAAATTGACAACTTTATTTTTGAAAGTGAGCAATAATATATTTAATTGTTCTTATTTGGAATAAGATTTAAAATTTATGGTCAAATGTAATACAATTGAAAAATCAGAAACCAAAGTGATACAAATTCTAAACTATAATGACAGTTAGTGTAATTTGTCCTTTTTTAATATAGAAATTATTTTTTTAATATTTTTTTATAAAAATAATTAAACAATCATATCCCTAACCATTTTTAACATTATATCATAAAAACAGTTTTAAATTATGTATTTGATTATAAGTTTTGAAATTAATTTTTGAATTGAATTTTGAATAATTTTAAATTATGTGTTTGGTTATTAATTTTGAAAAGTAATTTGAAAATTTTCTTAAAAAATTGATGGAAGGATTGGAGAGGCTTAGGATGACAAAATAATTAGGGCAAATTACATATACACCCCTCGAGGTTTGGCTAAATTATAGATACCCCTGAGGTTTGAGAAATTACGAATTCCCCCCTGAATGCTATATTTGCATAAGAAATTAGGGGGTAATTTGTTATGAAATATAAACCTCAGGGGGTAAATTGTTATGAAAATACAAACCTCAGGGGCGGGATGTAATTTCCGAAACCTCAGGGGATATCTGTAATTTAACCAAACCTCGAGGGGTGTATATGTAATTTGCCCAAATAATTACTACTCATCGTAAAGCTATTTTAAAATTGATCATCAAGGAGACCCAATCTATTTCCAGAGAAGTCTTCTTCAGTGAATCCCAAATCCAGTCTGTACTTGTATTTCTCTCTTTCTCTCCACTCACACACACCGCTTGACGAAGATGTCAAGAAGAAGAGTTTCTGTTTCTTCCATTGTTGGACGAAGAAGAAGAAGAATTGCTGATCATAATTGTCAAGAAGGTACAATATTTCCCTCTCTAATTAATCATCCCTCTTCATTCCTAGTTGTTCTGTTTCGTTCTCTCTCTACTACCCGAGGCCCTAGTTCTTCTCCTGCTACTGCTTTAATAACGAATCAACCTAAAACTTTACCCACACTGCGATGCAATGATGTCCAAGACGTTGTAAATTCGTTCAATCGCATGATCCAAATGCGACCTTTGCCCCCCATTTCTCATTTCAACAAAGCTTTAGGTCCTCTTTTGAAATTGGGTCATTACGACATCGCTCTTCCTCTTATTGGGAAATTGCATTTTCGAGGCATTCAGGTCGATATCTTCACCTTCAACATTGCTATTAACTGTTGCTGCCGCCTTAATCAAGTCAATTTTGGGTTCTCTCTTTTGTGTACCCTTTTCAAACGCGGTTGTACAGCTGATGTAACTACCTTCAACACTTTGTTAAATGGACTTATTTTGGACGATAAAACCCCTGAAGCTGTAGAGTTATTTAAGAAATTAATGAGAATGAGAGAAATTGAACCCAACGTGGTTATGTATGGAACCATTGTTAATGGGCTCTGCAGAACGGGGAACACTGTCAGGGCTGTTAGTTTGCTTAGGATAATGGAAGAGGGAAGTTGTAAACCTAACACGGTAGTGTATAACACGGTCATTGACAGTCTTTGCAAGGATAGAATGGTGGATGATGCTATGAAACTCTTTTCTAAGATGAATGAACATGGCATTTGTCAAGATGTTGTCACTTATACCTCTTTGATTCATGGCCTATGTAATTTTGGCCGGTGGAAGGAGGCTACCGGAATGTTTATAGAAATGTTGGATAGTGGTATTGCTCCGGATGTTCATACGTATAGCGTGTTGCTAGATGCATGTACCAAGGAAGGGAAGATGAAAGAGGCCGAGGGGGTACTTGAAGTCATGATACAAAGAGGTGTGGATCCTAATGTAGTCACATACAATACTCTAATGGATGGATATTGTTTGCAAGGCCACATGGATGAAGCAATTAGAGTGTTGAATACCATGGTGGAGAGGGGCCTTCACCCTGATGTTTTTAGCTATACCATTCTAATCAATGGATATTGCAAGAAAATGAAAATAGATGAGGCCATGCTTCTCTTTCAAGCATTGCCTCGAAGGGGGTTGAAACCTAACAATGGAACTTTCAATGCTATGCTATGGGGTTTGTTTCAAACAGGTAGATGTGGAGCTGCTCATAAACTTTTCGATGATATGCAAGCTGCAGGCTTAAATCCAGATTCTCAAACTTATGGTATCTTATTGGATGGGTTGTGCAAAAATGGGCATATTTCTGAAGCATTGTCATTATTCCACATGATGGAAAGCAACGGTTTACATCTTGATATTGTTAAGTATAATATCCTCATTGATGCATTCTGCAAGGTTAAAAAACTTGACACTGCAAGGGCCATTTTCAGTAACCTTTCTTCCAAGAGATTGCAACCAAATGTTAAGACATACACTATGATGATCCGAGGTCTTTGTGAAGAAGGCCTACTGCATGAAGCTAAAGAGTTGTTTGTTAAAATGGAACAGAGTGGTTGTTTGCCAAATGGTGTCACTTACAACACTATTATCCGAGGATTTATTGGACAACACAAGTGCTATGAGGCATTAATACTCGTTGAGGAAATGGCTCAAAGGGGTTTTTCGGCAGATGCATTCAATTTTCCCTTGATCGTAGATATACTTTCAACTAAAGGACAAGATCCTGCTCTCCGAGAAGTGATAAAGAAGTTCATGCCAAAAGATAGTCATGGAATGCATGATATTGAGTAAATTTCTTAAGCTATGAAGGTAATGCCACACACATCTTAAATTATTTATTATTAAGTGAAGCTCTTTTTTTTTTTTTTTTGTTATGGATTTACATGGGCTTATGCTTCTCCATCAACTATTTTGGACTTGTTGCTACGTGACTTTGCAACATGTTTTCATAATTTCTATTTATGTGTATCTTGTGTATAATGCCCCCTAATTCTCTCTCTCTCTCTCTCTCTCTCTCTCTCTCTCTCTCTGTGACAAAATTTTTGTTCCCCTCCTTTGAATGTCCATATCAACACAGTACCAAGCAACCCCATTCACAATAACCGGTGCTGACTTAATTCATTGGCAAGAACAAATACTTGTTGAATTGACAATTGTTCCTTTTATTCTAAGCTATTCAAAAATTATATTTTTTTATATTATTCTTTTGTTATTTATTAGTACACTATATACTCTTGTGTTGACTAAAATGCCTATTAGAAGTTCATCCATGGTTTGCTCCGATTGAAGGTCATGTATGGGTAGTTGACTTGATCAACTATGAAAATATTTCTTATGCTTTTAAGAAAACATGCACCATTTGGTTTTTCTGTGATTGCACTGATGGGATTAAGCATGGCTATTCTCTTACACTAGGTTGAACATGTGGAAGGATTTGACTTTTGAAAACATTGGTTAAAAATGGATAGAGAATGATCATGTAGACTTGGTTTCATTTGACGTAGTTCATATCTTTTGGCTCTTAAGTCTAGCACAATTATCTATATAATAAAGCACCTAGCTTTTTGAAAATGTACTACAATTTTGTCCTAGATGTCACTTTGAATGGTTAGGATTGACACAATTTAATGGTCAAAAAATGTCCAAAAACAAATTGTCTTTTAATGGTTGAGATTGTTTGTTTGGCATACATCCTGCGGTGGAGGATACATTTTCTCCTTTTGTTTGTTATTCCAGCCCATCCCTTTCTGTTTAGCTCTCTCTCTCATTTGAATTTCAAATTTCAAACACACCTTCTCTTAGTTTCACTCTCTGTTTCTCTGACACACTTCCTCCTTCATTCTGTTTTATCGTTCAATAATCAGAAGGTTTTGGATTAGACCCACTTGGTTCATCGCTTTCAATCTCTTACCTATTTCACTCTCTCTGATTGCTTTCAACAACCAACCACATGTCAACAACCACTCGAATCCACTTATTCGAAGACCCAAATTTTCAATCTACCACTGCTACTCATCCACCACCAATCTCATCACACCCAAAACCCATCATTTTTCTTGCTGTTGCACCACCTTCCTCCGCCACCACAAGCCAAAGCACACAACCATAGGTTTCTTACAATTTTGTAGAATCCCTTGGTTCTTCGGTTCATATAATGGCGAAGTTGGGTCAAGACTGGTCGCAAATCGAAGTCGAAGTTTGAATTCAAGGTCATAGTTATGAATTTCTTCTAAATTAGTTTATGATATTTAATTTTTTTGTTTGTTGTTGGTCAATGATTTTTGGGTTTTTGATATCATTGTTTGTACTTTGCAGGTATAAAAACCCATCATTGTTTGATTCTTTTAGCTTAGGTCATAGAGGAGCAACATCCATAGAGTAAGCACACCTATTTTTCGTGCTATTTTATTGATTCTTTTGCTCATTCTCCCCTGTTTTTGCTTCCATTCATCTAGCTATGTTTATTGGGTCCATGAGAATATTTCTGTAGATTTTTGTTAGATAGTGGATAATGACATGTGTAGGGTTATTATTTTGGTTACTAATCCTTTGTTATTTGGTTATTGTTCAGTTAAGGGATTTTACCCTTTCCTCTCTCTCTCTCTTCCGTCTTTTTTTCAAGGTTTTTGTTCATGGTACTTGATGTCTACAACTAGATGGTGTTGATGGTACTTGAAGTTTTTTCTAGAGCTATTGTGTCCATTGATGACATTGATTGCTTTTTAGGTATTATAAGTGCTTTTAGTTTTACTTATATATATATATATATATATATTGAATTTTGAGTTAATTCTATTAAATTGAGAATTTTGTGTATACTATCAGATTGCAAAGTATTTCTCCATGTTTGATCAACATAAATCCTGTTTCAGTGTGTTTTTTGGGGTTTGCCATGATGCTATCAGATTGCAAGTTTTGTGTCTGCAAATTATCTTCCTGCTTTTTCTATTAGATTGCTATAGTGGCAATTTTTTTTGGGGTTGAAGTTGGATAAATACTTTGTGATTAAGATTTTTTCTTTTCATTGTTATGAACATTGTAGAGATCTCTTTGTTTTTAGTATGATTTTGCCTGTAAGTTTATGCATTTAAATTTTCTTTTGTCTATATGTATATGTGCCATAAAGGTTTAAAGCTTATAATTTTTAGTAGTTCTTTAAAGAAAACCAATTATTTGTAATTTTTTGTATACTATTTCTAACAATTGAAGTGAGTTAATATGCCTTCATTGTTGTAAATAGGGATTCCTTAATTTTTGGTAACTGCTATGGAAACAATGCTTCAATTTGATGCTTTACTAAAGCTTACTATAGGAACCATTACCATTCAATAGCTAGGATTTAACTCAATGGGTTCAATCATGATGGAAAAAGGTCATAATGATCAACAACACTCAATGGAATAGGTCATAATTTATGAAAACAGTAAGAAGCATACTAAAGTACTCTCAAATTATAATTCTTTCTATAGTATGTCATTAGTTTCAAATTAGGGAGATGCTATGTAAAAAAGTGCATATGGTATGTGTTTCATAACACTACTACAAAATTTTGTAACATAAATCATAAAATGACACTACTTTTCTCACCACAAAAGTATAACTTTCACTTTAGGATGCACGCCATAAATTCATTGTGCGTAACTTTTACCACAAATTAACATAGCATAACTTTAGAAAAATAAAAAATAAAAAAATTTTGTAACTTTCTTACAATGTACCTTCTTTAGTAGTACACTTTATAGAATTTCCCTTCAAGTTACTATTATTAATTTTTTTGAAAATGATTGTTTAAAAGATTGGTGATTGATTAAGATGAAAAAGTACTTCGAAAGGAAGAGAGTGGTAAGACTTTCGAAGAGTTTTTTTCATTGGTTGCTATTGTTTGTTTAATGATTAATTTGTTTTAGGTAGAACATTGTCAGCTATCTTGCCTTTCCATCTTGTTGGAGTGGCAAGTGTGTTGGTTGATTTACTATGAAGGCTTTCCTTTCATATTTTTTTAGTGAATCTGGTTGTATTAATTATATTTTTCATAATTTTTTTAGTTTGAAATTTGAAAAAAAAAAAAAAAAAATGGATTTTAGATTCTTATTTTTGTCTTTTTATTTCGAGGTGTGATTCGCTTATTTTGAAGATGTTTCAATTCGCAGAATGTAAACATCTACGTTGATGATGATGATGATGATGATGATGAATTGTGAGTCTGTTAAGATCATCTATATTAGGATGATTAGCTCTGTGTGTCAATGAAAGCACCGTGTCTTTTTTTCATGTTGCAGTGATTTAGTACCAAAGCTAGCCTCAATTGTAGTTTTTTTTTTTTTTATTTTATTTTATTTTGTAATTTGGATTCCATTAATAATTGTTCTTCAAAAACTATTTTGCTTTTGGAATTCCCTTGCTTTTACTTTCATGCCTTATAACCTGTAATTTTTTATCCTATTCCGAGGTTGATTCAAGAAGTTCTTTGTTTTTTATTTGTTGTTTTGGATTGTATTGGTTTGGTTCACTTTATTGGTTTGATTCATTTCATCAAGTTCATACCTTGTTATTCTGTGGACAAAAAATAATTACAAATTAGTGACAAACTTTATAAATATTAAAAATTAAAATCATATATATATATATATATATATATATATTTTTAATATAAAAAATAATAAATTTTTTCACCCGTGTAATTATGTTTTTTTAAATTACACTGGAGTGTAATTGCCCCTTTTTTAAAAGAGGTTCAACAACCTTCAAAATGTTTACATCGTAGCTTTTTTTTAGTCCCAAGATGGTTGTTGAATAAAATTCTTATCAACTGGTATGGTTTTTGAAGTATTTTTATTTGTTTTAATCTTTTAACAATTAAAATATTAGTATTATTTTTAACAATTAAACTATTAGTATGATTCAGGACTGCAAATGCAAATTGCTGATCCAAATGCGACCCCCCCCCCCCCCCCCCCTCCTCTCAATTCAACAAAGCTTTACACTCTATTTTGAAAATGGGTCATTACGACCTCTCTTTTCCTCTTATTGGTAAATTGCATTTTCTAGGCATTCCAGTCAATATCTACACCTTCAACATTCCTATTTCGTTGATAATTGCAGGTAATTTGAGATGCTTTTTATCAATAAGAGTCATGTTGGAATTTTATTACGTTAGTTCATAGTTATTGGTTTTCTTGTTTCTCATAAATATTTTGATGTTATTTTTCCTGTTATGATTTCTTTTAGCTGATTTTTTAAAACGAATTCAAGCGTTGGAGTGATTTTGTCGCTGGCGATTGATCTGCATTAGAAACATTGGGATTGTGTTGCTTTTCTCTGTGTGTTGATGGTGGTTGGTTGTTTCATTCCAAATTGGATGATTAGTCTTCTTCTTCTTCTTCTTTTTAATAAGCTAGGATGATTATTCTTTTTTACCAAAATATTCAGTTACCATTTCTCAAAGGGATTGAAATTTGCTAAAGTGAAAGGCTTACCCCGTTATGATACTAATTTAAAAACGTCACTACATGTGTCGTTTTGATGTGGATATCTTTGCTTATGTTAAACACAATAACATTTTTATTTCTAAAATTTTCTATTTAAATTTTAATTCTCAAGTTTGCTAATTTTAATTCTGAAGTTTGCGAAACTTTAATTTGCTATTTCAACTTCTTACGTGTGAAGTTTGAAATTGGAGTGAAATTGTTGTCATTTTGAATTGATTTATTACAATTGAGTTCTATAGCGCAATGAAAATTGTTGTCATTTTGAATTGGTCTATTTTAATTGAGTTCTCTAGAGCGTGTGGTACCAAAAAAATTTGTTGAAAGTGCCTTTAGGCATAGGTTACCCCTAGTATCATTATAAAACAAAATTTAGTTTCTCTGGTTTTTTATTTTTAAAATTCGAGCTAGAGTATTATGCAGCATGCTCCACAAAACTAAAGCTAAAGCTTTAAGTGAAAGCTGTTAAGGGTCTGGTTCTGACTTATCGATCTTGTTGTAATTTGCACTCTTAATGTGTTAATGGTGCCGGGATTTTGTTTGAAGGAGCTGGGTGCTAATTTAGGAGATTAGTCAGATTCTTGATGGAGTTTTAAAGGATGTATAATCATCTTGGACCAGGAAGAATTTCTTGTTGAATCCAGAAATTTGTGAAGTATTTGCAGTTGCAGGAGCTTGGTCTTTGTTGTTTGTTTTTCATACAAGGCAAGAGCCAAAGTTTAATTCATCATCATTACAATTTACATCCCAAAAGGTTCTTCTATTCTCTTCTCCTTGAACAAATTAGTTTTGTTTCATCCTCATTGATGTATTACTAGTACTACTAATACTACTAGAAGAGAGAGACACTTCTAATCCTAGATCATTGTTTGTGAAACCCAAATCTAGGTTTAGTAATGTTAATGAGCTCGATGATGCTCTGAGTTTCTTTAGTCTAACGGTCTGTGTCAAACCTCCGCCTCTAGTTATTCAAACTTAATCAACTGTTAGTTGCTATTGCCCAAAAGAAACACTATCACTATGAACATAGCCTTAACTATCTATTGCCACTTGAATTGCCTCCATAAATATGTTTATGTACTTGGTGATTTTTATATTTGATTGGCTCATGTCGGCTTGTGGAGAACACACAAACTAGATTTGAAGTCTGCTTTGATGAAATGAATTTTTTCATAGACTGTAATGTCTAAAACCTTGATGAAAGAGAATGAAAAACCTTGGTGGTATTGTCCTTAGACTAGGTATTGCACAAGAGAATGCGAGAGAGAAAATATGCTGTTGGGTGTAGAATCAATGCTTTGAAATGCACAAAACCTCCTGCATTGGTAAAGTATGAATAGGTGTTGTTCATATCCTTTTGTAAATAATCACATCCATTCAAAATAGGTGCAACCCATTGAAGGGTTATGCTTTTTCCACTGACAAGACAACCGTTTGGATTGATCACTTCCCAAACCTACCATATCTTTCTCATGTGAAATAATTTCAAATAAACCATTTTAAGTGTCCTGATTTATTATAGTTTAATGGATATTTTGTGAATTCATTCTATGTCCATTTTGGCTTTCCCCTTGTCCTTAACAGGGCATTCATCTGGAACAATAGAACACCTGTATGCTAGTCAATTTTTATTATTTGGATGCCCCTTGTGCTCATAAACATGTTAGCTGTCCATACATCTTAATGATTGTTAGTTTCTAAGTTCTATCCCTGGGAGTCTCTTCAAGATCAGATCAGATCAGATTATTAGAGCTTTGACAGTGCTTTGAATTGACCCAAGTAGATTTTTGACAACCATTGTGGTGTTCTGGAGTTGCAAGGCTATAGAAACTTTCAGCTTTGAACAACTCCAAACATACAGGGAAAAAGATTAGAACTAAAGAAAAAGGGAAAAAGGAAACAGTAACAAGAATAAAGTCTGTATATCTAAATTGATTTTGTTCTCTTTATGTGCAGGTTAAGAAGAGAGAGAATAAATTTTAAGAAAAGCAAAGCTTGCTGTCCTGATACATGGTGAAAAGAAGCTAATTTCCCAGACATATCTACAAGAAAGCTTAGAAGCATTTTCGAGAACAAAGCTGTACAAGCAACTAAAGTCCAATCCTAACGAAGCTCAGATCAATTTTACTTCCAGCAGCTGAGAAACAACATTTAACAACAGAATTCCGTAACTTGGAAGCTTTACTTGTCTTGCTGTGGATTACCATAAAGTTGCACACAAATTTTCGTGGAAATCTGAATTCCGAGTTGGCTCATTTACATGGCTGTTTAGGTTTCCAGAGCTTGTAAATACAATGGCTGTTGATGTCTACACTGTAATGTGGTGGTTGAGTGGACCTATATTTGAAACCGTCCTTTGAGCCAGTTTTTATTAATTTCAAGAGCACTATATATTGTTCATCTTGTTCTTCATTGCTCTTAAACGAGGTGTGCCATATGTAACTCATTGACTGTGATCAATAATTCGTTTCTTTTATTTATTCAAATTCAATGGCTAGAAGTACAGGGACATACGGTGTGCACTTTTTTTTTTGAAAATGTGTATAGAAAAATTTATTATACACAGTTGTAAAAGTATATATATATATCATATGTACTTTCCCTTTCAGCAATTGAAACTAAAAGAATAAAAATAAACGTGCCATTAATTATAGTCATTTGGGTCATAAACAAATTTTTAAAGCTATATGCGAATGCTATTTTTAGTTGTCACTAAAACCATCATAGTTGTAATTTAACCAAAACTAGCCATTACCCAATAAATAAATAAATAAAAAATAAAAATTGTTTGTAGATAATTCATAATTAATACAGATATAATGTGTGTGGCTAACTTTCATTTTTAAGTTTTAGAAACACCTCTTTACTTAAAAAGATAAATTATAAATATACCCTTTGAGGTATGCTTAAAATATGATTTATCCTTTATAATTTGAAAAATTATAAATACTCTCTTTTCGTAATTTTTTATTTAACAAAATTAATTGAAAAAATAAAATTACTAGCTGTTCTCTTACATAATAATAAAATTACCTGAATTATTAATTGAAATAAATTTTTGACATAATTAAAAGCTGTTAGTTAATTTGATAATTTATCAATAAAAAAATATAATTTGTTATGAAATTAGAAATCTCAAAAGACGTGATGTAATTTCCAAAATTATAATAGGTAAATCGTAATTTAAACAAATTTCAAAGTGTGTATTTATAATGTACTCTTTAAATTTTAAAGGGTAATAACGAACCAAGAAAAATAAAAATAAATAACAAGTTTTATATAGTGGTTAAAATATTGTTTGGTTTAATTTTTAGAATATGTTTTCTTGAAATACTTTTATTAAAATTTAAAAACATTCATAAATTTTATATATTTTGAACGTAGAAATAATTTTTAATTTTTTTTTTAAAAATATATATTTATTTTTATCAAATTAATTTATAATTTTTTTTAAAAAAAAAAAATTCTCAGAAAACGGCTTGGTGCCAATGAAGACAGCAAAGCTTAGAGGGTGTGGCGATCTACTCAACTCATGTCGCACAGACGCTTGTGCACTTGCAGCCCTGGCGCTACCTTTTTGCTACGCCCCACCTCTGCGCGATTATTCCACCTCATTCCTCCTTGGGGATCTACTTCGTCGACAGGGTGAACGTTGCCTTTCCCGTTCCTCCGACGCTACAGTGCTTGCTCGGGAAGCTACGCCACCTGCTCCACGATCCATTTCCGTGTCCAGTTCTACCAAACTTTTTCCTTCGCCTTTATTGTTGAAAAATAATCTGGTAGACATACGCCCAAACTAATCACTAGGAGTTGAAGGAAGGGCAATGAGAGTGAGTGTGAGAAAGGTAAGGGTTCAAAGTTGACAACAATGAGAAGTGGGAAATATTGGACAAGGGAATAGGGAAAAGAGAGAGAAGATGGGGTTTTTAAACATTTTTGTCTAAAAATTACCCATTTGACATAACGGGTCAAATAAGCCCAAGTTTGATCCATGTGTGTGATTAAGACTTTTATTTTAAAATTTCTAAAAACACAAGAAAGAGAAATACTTTCAAAATAGGATCTGAGTACATCATAAGGGAGGGAAATATATTTAAAAAACACTTAGCCTGACTCCGAAAATAGTTAATTGGCTCTGAAACCAGTTTTCCAAATGCTTAGTTTGGCTTCGAAAACAGGTAATTGGTTTCGAAATCAGTCTTATACTGTAAACTCAAGTGTAATTAGAGTTTGCTTACTTTGAAGGTTTTGAGGGTATTTTCTTAGGTTTTCCGTAACAGAAAATGTCCCACGAAGGAATCCTTGTAGCATTCTATGATTAGAATATGGTTCCAGCCTGATTTTTGGGTTTCAAAATAAGCACTATGAATCTAGTACTTGGCCAAGCCATGTGGAAAGTTCAATGACCAAAGGACTTACCCACATATGAGAGTATTTTGTTGAACTTTCTGCTAAAACAAAGTCCTTCGAAGATAAATATTGTCATTCTTAAGAGAAACTAGTGCTTTGAAAACACTTAAACCTAGCTTCAAAGCAAGATTGGTTAATTTGAAGATGTTATTTACACAGATTATATTAACCATATAATTTTAGTGTGAAAACCCAAGGTAAATACTGTCACTCCTATGAGAAATTCCATGCTTTGAAACATCTAAAACCAGGCTTCAAAGCAAGATTGGTTACTTCGAAACTGCTATTCGTAGATTATGTGAAGGTCACATTAACCATACAATCAATTATACAATTGGAGTATAAAACCAGATCATGCAAATTGAAAAATGGAAAACCTAGTTTTATTGATATATAAGTATTTACATTGGGAAGGCCTATTTGGCTACAAATTCAATTTCATAATACTAAGGGATAGAAAAAGTAACAAGTTCATTGAATTTAACCCAGCAATGTTTTATGAACTTATATTCTTTCTTTATTTTATCTTCAATTCTATCTAAACTAGGTTGTTGCAGTTGATATGCCCTTATTTGGTGGAAAAGCAGCTCTGCTTTCACCTCACACTCTGTCTCCTTCAAGCCCTGCTCTGTTTCATCTATGTCTACATCATCCCAGTATGATAAGTCCTTGTTCTTGAAGGCGTCATATTCTTTAAGGAGGTTCTTTGCTTCATACTGGGTTTGAATTCGACTAGCAGTAATTTCGTCCAGTGAGTCACTGGTGGCCAAGGAGTTTTTATGCCAATGGAGAAAGTGAGGGAGTTAGTCCAAGAAGGTCTAGAGCTCTGTTTGGGCTATAGGGTTAAGAACATGACCCTGAGTCACGATGTCATAGGCCCACAAAAAGTTCCTGTGAGGAATATCATGTCCAAGAACATTGAAAGGCAGATAAAAGAAGATAACAAGAAGAAGTTGAGCTTTATATTGCTAAAATGCAGTAGAAGAACTGGAAGTTGATAGGAAGAAAAGTGCTAACCCTCGAAGAGAGTAAGTCCCAATTCCTCCATCCAGTGAGAATTCTGAGGGAGAGGGGGTGCAGAAGGGTCCATCCCAAAAGAAGGAGGGAATTGGGGGTCATTCACGTATGTAAGCCAGTTAGAAGAGCAAAGTTTTGCCTTCTTAGCTAAGAATTAGAGACTGAATCCCAATGCTTTGATTGGATTGAGAGTCTTTTATACTATCCTTATTGGCAAGGAGGAGGTTATCTTCCAGACAACGACACAATCAATGGGTACGTAGGGTACACTACTGAGCTTCAGGAAGAAGGAGGCACCAAAAGCGGATCATCGAATTCAACAATTCGGTGATGAATCCGCTCCCTTATTTGAGGTTCAACCGGTGTTGGCCAAGCATCCCAACCAGTGTTTCCAGAGGAAGAGGAAGCAGCTTCATCCCATACAGAATGTTTCGGGGCAGAGAAGGAGCTTCCAACATCCATTTTTGCAAAGTCTTGGTCCAGAGGTTTGTAGTTGGCAGATTCTTGGTCCAGAGGTTGGTAATTTGCAAAAGCTTCCATAACTTGTATAAATGGAGGCGGGTAAGTGTGGCCAATAAATGCATTAAGGTTCTTTCGAGGTCTATAATCATTTTCCAAAGTCTCCTCGTATGCTTGATCAATGTAAGAGAAGCTTTGATTGGCCATTGGAGATGTATCAGCCCTTTCATCTACACAGAGAATGGACGTGCAAAGCATAAGAATTTAATGAAGTTCACTGCTTCATTGCTCGAAAACGGTTACATTTCCAGAAGACGCAAAGTCCATGCACGTCCTAGGATGTGGGTAAAATGCACTAGTCCACCAATATCACAAAGTATTGAGTATATTAGTGCAGGGGGTGGCGTTGGCTATATATTTTGTATAAGCCAATCACAGCATAACATGTGGCTCAAAAAAGGTAATTTGGAGAGTTAATGCAAGTCTCTAATCAGTAACAAACACGTGGCAGTTCATATTGGTAATAATAGATTTGCGCAGCACTAGAACAGTTAGAAGGCGCAAGACGACGTGGCCCAACGGTTACTCACAATTCAAATTCAAATTCAGAAAGGAAGCCTAACTGCAAAGATGGCATATTGGGAGTTCATTGTGCAAGACCATAATCAGTGATCGTAAGAGAGCTTTTCGACGGTTAGAAACCCACTTCGACGGTTACCTTCAGAAAGTATAAGTAGAAGAAAAGGCCAGAGGAAAGAGGACCTAGCCTCAGATCTAGAAACCAGCTATTTTACTTCATATTTTTTTCCAGTTTTTTGCATTTCTAGTTTTTTATATTTCTAGCATTTCAATTCTTGCACTGCACTTCATTTCCTAGGAGTAGTTTTCAAGTAGTTTGTTGCTGCGACCCTCTTTGAGGTTGGGTCATTGTAATTTCATTATTTACTCAATGAAATTCAGTTTCTGAAACATTTGTGTACTTGTTATTATTTATAAAATTTCTCCTAAAACAAGTCACCAGTAAAAGTCTTCTTCGTGGAGGCTGAAAGAATTTCAACATAATCATCTAATAATTGGTTGACAATTAAAATTTTGTAAGGACTTATTGATCCTTGCCGGCACGCTTAAAATTACATAATCACCCTTCAAAAGCCAAAAAAGCCAACAGTTGCTCTTTTATTTCTACACACGTGTATGCGTCAATACTGCCAAACAACATTGGCTTAACCACCAAACGGTATTGACGCGTACTTAGAACGGATTCCTCTTCTCATGCCATTGGACCATGTGGAGAATCTCAACCGAGAAATCACATGTGGCCCCCCCAACATGCTAGCTCAGATCTACCTTGTGTCGAACTAAGTTAGGCCGGTCACCCAGCTGGCTGCGTTTTCGGTCAGCACCGCAAGGTCGCAATACTCATTGATCGGTCAATCGATAAATCTCCTGCTCTGTCAAATATCGTAGCCTATCACTATTCCTTTCGACCCAACGCAACATCCTGCATTAGGTTAGCTCAACCAACATAACGCCTCATATTGACTCAGTTCGGCCTAACACCAGATCCAGTATTGATTCAGATAGGCCCGAGAGCCTAGCTCGGCCCATTGTTCGATATTAATCCCCTTCTCAATTGCCCTTTAATTCTGTCTGCCTTGACATGACTGGGACTACCTTTTATTGCCGAGCTATCTCTTTGGCCGGCTCCTAGAATTCGTACTGCCACTTGTCCATCCCATCAGTTAGTCGTGCTGATAATCCGTTGTATCACGCCACATGACACTTTCTCCTTGGCTCTGTACGACCCTGTAGTCGTCAACACGATCTTCGAAATTCAAAAAGTTGGCGCATTTTCTTTTTTGCTTACATATACGCTATCCAAGCATTATGCACACCACACTATTCATCTTCTCTATCATTCAAACCTTAAGAGCCAAAGCATCCTTCGTGACTTTTGCAACCTCTGCTTCGCGATTGAGCCATTTTTCTTGTATTTAAGCAAGCTGTCAGCAACGTTCGAGCATTCTCGCCACTCGGATCAGCCTTTCGAGTTCAAACTAGTAAGTTCTCCACAATTTTCATCTTTTTCCCTCAGTTTGTTCTTCATGTTCTTTACTTTCTTGCCTTCAGATTCATTTTTTCTTCGTGTTCTTCATGTTGGGATTTGTCTCAACCTGGGAAAAATGAACTTATAAACACATTTGAGGGCTCCAGCGGCCCTCACTTTTCCTCACCTTAACACACAACTTGTGTTAATTTAAGACGAACTCCATAAAATCTGGACAAAACCGAGCTAAAACTACGGTATTGATCCCAAATCGATGCTAAATCGAGCTAGTCTCAAATTAGTTGTGTTTCTGAGAGTAGTTAACCGAGCCAAAGTTTAGGGCTAATACGTTGCACGGTTCTGGTGCCGAGCTAAAACTGCCCTTTCCTAAAACTAGATAATGTCATAGCTCCTTGATTCAACTGGGCTGAAATCGTGAGGTCGAAGCTCAACGACCAAGCCAAAATTTAAGCTTTAGTTTGATAGCTGAGTTGAGTTTATCCCATTGTCATGCCCCTTTTGACCTTACTAAAACTTAATGTACTTCATTTTTTCCAATACAAATTGAACTATGAATGACCAGGCATACATCAGTACTACGAATTAGTGACGCTCAAAGTTCAAACAGTCATCATTTCACGCCGTGCATATCAGCTGAGCAATAGTTCCATCCATAAGTTGGCGAACAGAATAAACCGGGCTCCATATGGGGAAATACCGTTTCATGGTCAGTTCACCAGGGACCATTGTTGAATTCCACTAGGAGTTTGGCATTCCCGATGACGTTTAGTTTAAATTGGCCAAAGAAGGAGAGACATCTTAGGGTGAGCTAGATTTCTACCCCTTCACAATAGTATTAGTAATAGCGGGGGGCTACGCTTCCCGATCCAGCCATTGGTTTACGAGTTTTTAAGGCAAACTAGGCTGTGTCCCACCCAGGTGTCAACCAACACCTATAAGATAATTAACGGTGTAGCCACACTGAATCGCATACTGGGTTTGAATCTAAGGCTAGCCAAGCTATTCCATCAGTATACACTTAGAAAGATCAAATACAGCTTCTACTGGTACCTTAAGGTGAGGAAGGGCCGAGCCAAGTTGGTAGAGAGCACTCCAGACAAAGAGTTGAATGATGCCTTTTTATGGGTGTCTGGTAATTATGCAGGTGAGCATTATAGCGTGTTTTACTTTCTTTTGAGATAATATCCTACGCCGAGCTAAGCTTTGCCCCTTTTTCTTTTTTACAAATTACAGCCATTTGGCAAAGAATTGTTCATGCGCTAACCAAGACTCAATCAAAACTACGCTAAGATATCCCCATTGAGATTGCTGCGCGTTATTGGGTTACAAACCGACCAATTGGTATAATCCGCCACGCAAAGGCAAGGTCACTAACTTCTTGCACAGTCCTTATCCAGAACCTGATCCTAATCTTCTAGAGATCAACTTGGTCCCTTTAATAGCCGAGGAAAAAATGGCAAAGATAAGAGCAATTAAGTTCATGATCATGGCTGGGCCCGACTCTTCATCACATCCGATCGAGACAACTGAAGGCCAATCTTCCCAGCCAGTCGTACAGGAGACTAGACCGGTACTGGCTCTGGCCAGCGAACGTGCTCTTTCTCAGCTAAGAAAAAGGACGGGGTGATCTTCTACCGAGCCACAATTGGTTGATGAGGATTCGACCGAGCTACCTACTGCTCAACTTGTTGAGCAGGTTGAGCAAGTTGTGGCTGAGCAAGCCATCCGCACCACTGCCCCTCCAGTGTGGTCAACCGAGCTCAAGTATAAGGGCTGAGTTGTGACCACTATTGACTCGATTTATGTGGGCAAAGATAACTCGCTGGGGTTTAACTTAACCAAGAGGTTGTTTTTCCCAGTCTAGATGGAGAGGCACGAGCAGTTGTCCGACCTAAAGCCTATCAAGTTGGCCTCCAAGTCCATTGTGCTGGTAAGAATCATTATTTTTAATCTTAAGTCACTGTTCGGGCTCTATATATTGAATTTTTTCTACTTACAGGAAGCACAAAAGAACTTTGTTGCCCACGAACGTATGATTACGTTGAAGAGGAATCTTCGTGAGGCCATCAACGACAATAAGGAGAAGGCAACCAAGCTGGAGAAATTGAAGGCCTCCTTTGTGGCAACCGCAGCTGAAAGGGATCAGTTGGCCGAGCGGTTAGGCCGGCCTGAAAAAGACAAAAATAAAATAGTGGATGGGAAGAAGATGAGGTACCTCGCAGAGCTCAAGAAACACCGTGATAACCACAGGACCGAGCTCTGTCACGACCCAAACTTGCCTCTAAAGGTTTAGCGTCGTAATCGGCCAGTAATCCTTGGATTATTGAAGGCCTCTAAACAAATTAGCATAATAACGGACTGCAGAAGCAATTATATACAACATACATATTCCATTGAGCTGTGCTGACGTAAATGGAACAAAAATTTAAAACTTTATATACTTATACATGACATAATAATTACAGTAGCCTTACGTCACATTCATTACGGATATAACCAAAGAGGACTTAGCCCAAATATACAGATAAACACAAAATTTGTTCATAATCCAGAAAGAAAACAAAGTCTTATACGTTCACAAAACATGGCCACATGACTTTCGGAACCTCCTCAAGAGGCACAAGGGTTGGCCGACAAAACAAGCTCCAGGCAATCATCATTGAGCCTGACCATGTGCCTGATCACCTACATACATAAGTAATAGAGTGAGCAGAAGCCCAGTGAATAATAATAGAGTAATGGGGTTTTAATTGAATGAATGATGTCCCATATCAGATTCAGAAATCAGAGTTCATATCAGAAGCAGATTCATATTCTTATATAGAAATCAGAGTATATGCTTATTCATAATGGTACATCCATTAGCGTTAATAGAATAGATACAGATAGATACAGAACAGATGGTGGTTATGTATACCCAGTTCCATAAAAGAACGTCCAGATCCGAGTAACAAATAACAGATATGCTGAGCTCCATAATTGAGCCTCCGGTATAGGTAGCAGATAACAGATATACTAAATTCCATAATGGAATCTCCGATATTGGATAACAGCTAACAGATATCACATGGTGTAAGGATGTCACGAATACATGTCAGAAATTGGGTAATCATTCATTGTACTGAACACAACATTTCAGAAAACAGATCTTATTTTATCATACAAAAAATAATAAAGTTGAACATAGCTTTACGAAGTTATAACTTACACATGGCTCCGAAAGCAGGCAAACGTAACAGACAAATCAGACGACTTACGGCACGTGACCTGCATAAACATAATAGATACACATATTGAAACACACACTCGGATAGTATTTAACTTGTTTCATTTCATTCTTAGTGTGTTTCTAAGTCTTATCCTCATTCTTATGTCTTAATTATGGCCTAGGCATGCCTAGGATGCAATGAGGATACCAAAACGCACTTGGAAACACTTAGTCAGATTTGCTGAAAACAAGCTCGAGTGCAGCTTCCTTCGCTCGAGCGGAGGTTCAACATAAAGTGTGATCGCTCGAGCACAACTTTGGTAACTCGAGCGGTCTGTAAACTCTGCAAAAGTATTGGTTACTAGATTTTTCTACTTGATGGTTGTTCGAGCGTGAGATTGAGGTACTCGTTCGAGCGTAGCTCTTGTCGCTCGAGCCGTCTGTAAAATGTGTAAACTTCTGGGAACATGCATTTTACGCTCGAGCCAACTTTTGGTCGCTCGAGCGAAGTGTAAAATCAAAGGTGGTCGTTTGAGTCGCTCGAGAAGAAAGACAGAATTCTGGAATTTCAGATTGATGTTATAAGTCCAAAACTCAAATTCAAGGCTGCAATTCATGTTCTTTTGGGCCAAAACTTAAGGAAACTTATGTAAACTTGGAAAACTTTGTGCATTTAAGATCATTTCGCAAAATCAAGGCCCAAGAGCATGTCAATTCTTCAAACCCAAACTTGAACAATATGTATACATAACCTGTATGTGTTAATTCATGTCCTACACTTTGAAGACTTGATCAATTAATGTCAAATGATGTGAAATGAGACCAATTGTCAAAATATGCTAAAATGAACACATGCATGTATAAATTTCTCGAAATCAACCTCAAAATACGAGAAAATAAGCATACATGCGTGAATCATGTTCAATTCTACCATCTAACCTTAATTCTCTTTGAATAATGCATAAAGTAACTTAAACTCATAGAGTGTGAGTTAATTTCTTACCTAAAGTCCACAATTCCCTTAGATTCTAGCTAGGCCCAACAAACTATCGCCAATTCCTTCCAATTCTTGATCACTCTTAGCAAATCTCTCTTATCCTCCTTGAATTTAATCTCCTTCTTGGTCTCTCTTTCTCTCTCACGTTTTCTTACTCAAGGATTGAAGGTAGAGTTGTATGAGAGAGTCCTTGGGTTGTATAGGACACTAGTGGGGCTTATTCAAAATAAAATTGGTTTAAGCCTAACCAAGTGACATCATTAATTCCAATTATTTCGGTTCCGAATCGAATTTCTATTCAACCTACTATAAAATTATAAAAATTCCAAATAACACATAAATCAAGACAATTTCGTGATCGGATACCGATAAGGCCTTCAATTTGCAGAACAAAGCAGAAACACAAACATATATTCCTACAGCAGACATATATAAACACAAATAATGCAATACTCGTGCAATTAATTCAGAATTCCATCTTAATTACTGATTCGGTACTTATAATCATGGTTTAATAGTTAATCATAGGTCGGGGTTGTTACAGTCTTTCCCTCTTAAAGAGTTTGGTCCTCCAAACTTGATTTACTTTCATTTTGGTAGAACATCGGATCCAAAAGGAACAAGTTAGGGTATCTCTTCATCATATCTTATTCTATTTCCCAAGTTGCATAGGTCCCTCCATGGTTTTTCCAATTAACTTTTGCTAACGGTATTTCTTTGTTCTTCAATCTCTTGATTCTTCGATTGACGATTTGAAATAGTCGTTCTTCATATGTGTAATCATCTTTGAAAAGCACATGTGTTGGCTCAATAACATGGTGCGGATCCCGTAAATATTACTGAAGCATTGAGACATGAAAAACATTGTGCATATGTTCCATGACCAGCGGTAAGGCTATTCGATACGTTATCGGATTGATCTTCTCAAGAATTTGATATGGCCCAACATATCACTGTGTTAGCTTGGCCTTTACACCAAACCGCGTCTGGCCTTTCATTGGAGTCATTTTTATGAACACATGGCCTCCGACTTCATATTCCCGATCTTTTCTTCAGATATTCGTATAACTCTTTTGGCTACTTTGTGCAGTTTTCAATCTTTGTTAAATCAATCTCACGTTTTTTGTCGTTTCTTGCACTAGTTCCGGTCCCAACAAGGGTCTGTCATCTACCTTGGCCCAACAGATCGGAGAACAGCATTTCCATCATACAAAGTTTTATACGGAGCCATACCGATACTCGAATGGTAGTTGTTGTTATACACAAACTCGGCTAGTGGTAAGTAGGTCTCCCAATTGCCATGAAAATCTAACACACACATCCGTAACATGTCTTCCAATATTTGAATGGTCCGTTCAGATTGGTCGTCTGTCTGTGGGTGATAAGCATTGCTTAGTCTCAGTTCAGTCCCCAAAGTCTGTTGTAAACTCTGCCAAATCTCGAAGTAAACTTAGGATCTCTGTCAGATACTATGGAAACTAGAACTCCATGCAATTTCACAATTTCATTGACATATAAGTTAGCCAACTTATCCACATTATACAAAGATTTGACAAACAAAAAGTGGGCAGATTTGGTTAAACGATCAACAATGACCCAAATAGAATCCATACCTCAGGAAGAGTAAGAAAGTCCAACAATGAAGTCTATCATGATATGCTCTCATTTCCATTTCGGTATTAGAAGTAGCTAAAGCAATCTAGCGGATTTTTGATGTTCAGCTTTAACTTGCTGGCAATGCAAGCATCGAGCCACAAAATTATCAATGCTTTTCTTCATTCCAGGCTACCAAAAATTTTACTTCAAGTCATGGTACATCTTTGTGTTTCCCAGATGCATAGCAAACTTAGAATTATGAGCTTCAATCATAACACGTTTCCTTAAGTTAGAACAATCCAGTACACAAAGTCTATTCTGGAATTTCAGCACACCATTTTCAATCTTAAATCTCGGCTTCCATTTGGTTAAACGATCGGTTAAACGAAAAGTGGCTAGATTTGGTTAAACGATCAACAATGACCCAAATAGAATCCATACCTCGGGAAGAGCGTGGCAGTCCAACAATGACGTCTATCATGATATGCTCTCATTTCCATTTCAGTATTAGAAGTAGCTAAAGTAATCCAGTGGGTTATTGATGTTCAGCTTTAACTTGCTGGCAATGCAAGCATCGAGCCACAAAATCAGCAATGTTTTCTTCATTCTAAGCCACCAAAAATTTTACTTCAAGTTATGGTACATCTTTGCATTTCCCAGATGCATAGCAAACTTTGAATTATGAGCTTCAATCATAACACGTTTTCTTAAGTCAGAACAATCCAGTACATAAAGTCTATTTTGGAATTTCAGCACACCATTTTCAATCATAAATCTCGGCTTCAGTTTTGAGTCAATTTCATCCACAATTTTCTTGAAGAATTTATCTTCAAGTTGTTTCTCTCTAATTTCTTCAATGATTGCAGGCTAAGCAGAAATGGCGGCTAAGATCTTACCCTGTTCACGCAACACAATTTCAATCTCATTCTTCTCCAAGTCACATAACAACTTTCTCTGACCGGTGAGCAGACTTGACAAATTCCCAATAGATTTTTGACTCAATGCATCTGCAACGGTATTTGCCCTTCTTAGATGATATAGAATTTGCAAGTCGTAGTCTTTGATCAATTCAGTCAACTTTTCTATTTCATGTTCGGTTCTTTTTGGGTAAAGAAATATTTCAAGCTTTTATGATCAGTATATACCTCACAAGTCACTCCATACAGATAATGGTAGCAAATTTTCAAGGCAAACACCACAGCTGCTAGTTTAAGGTCATAGGTCGGATAGTTCTTTTCATGTAGTCGAAGTTTCCGAGAAGCATACGTAATCACCTTTTCATTCTGCATCAACACACACCCCAAACCTTTATAGGAAGCATCATTGTAAATCTGAAACCCATCGATTTTGTTGAGCAATGTCAAAATAGGTGCAGTTATCAATCTAGTCTTTAATTTTTAGAAGGTTAATTCCTAGAAGGCTAATTCCAGCTGATCAGTCCAATCAAATGGCATGTTTTTCTGTGTCAACTGTGTTGATGGCATAGTGAGTTTTGAAAAGTCTTTTACAAATCTGCGATAGTAACCTGTAAAGCCTAGAAAGCTTTTGATTTATGACACATTAGTTGGTCTTGGCCAATCTATAATGGCGTCAATTTTCTATAGGTCCATTGCTATGTCGTCTTTGTTAATTACATGCTCCAAAAATGTCACATTGTCTAGCCAGAATTCACATTTGGGGAATTTTGCATACAATCTCTTTTCCCTCAGAATTTGTAACATAATTCGCAAATGGTTTTCGTGATCCTCCCTGCTTCTAGAGTAAATCAAGATATTATAAATGAATACATCAACAAATTCATCCAGAAATCGTTTAAAAACCCTATTCATCAAGTTTATAGTATCACTAAAAATTCATAGTGCCCGTATCTAGTTCTGAATTTAGTTTTCTCTACATTTTTTGCCATAACTTTTAACTGGTAATACCCGGATTTGAGGTCTATCTTAGAGAACACTTGTCCTCCCTGAAATTGATCAAACATGTCATCTATTCGAGACAGTGGATATTTGTTCTTCACAGTTATTTTGTTCAGTTCTCTGTAATCTATGCACAGTCTCAAAGACCCATATTTCTTTTTGACAAACAAAATTGGAGCACCCCAAAGTGAAGTGCTTGGTCGGATAAACTTCTTGTCCAACAATTCTTGAAGTTAGACTTTCAATTCTTTTAATTCATAAGTTGACATTCAGTATGGGGTTTTAGAAATCGGTTGTGTTCCAGGTACAACATCAATAGTAAATTCAATTTCCCTATCAGTTAAGTCTCCTGGAAAGACATCAGGAAATTCATTTACTACAGGGATGTTTTCTACAATAAGACTATCAGAAGTCGCAGTCAACATGCAACATAAGTAACCCCAGGACCATTTTCTTAATAATTTTCTGGCTTTCACAAAAGAAATCAAATATGGTGGAGGAATTACCCCATTCCCAACGAATACAAACTCAGGTATACCTGGCGATCGAAACACAACAATTTTATTCACACAATCAATAGTTCCACAATACTTCGTCAACCAATCCATACCAAGTATATAGTCAAAATGATCAATACCCAACGACAGCAAATCAACATATAATGTCATACCACCAATAACAATGTCACATGCTGAATAAACATACGCACATATCATAGAACCTCTAGATGGTGTAGATACATATAACAAATAATTCATAGGTTCTAGTGGTCTAGTCAGTTTTCGGGAGAAAACATGTGATGCAAAGGAATGTGTAGAATCAAAATCTATCAACACATATGCATTTTGAGCACAAATAGGGAGTATACTTGACACCATAGCTTCGGTGTTCTGTACATCACCAGGCACTAGTGCGAAAACTCGGCCTTGTCTTAAGGTTTCTTTTCCAGTGTTAGCTCTCGTGTTTGTTCTAGCTGCAGAAATAGACCTGACTGAACTTGCTGCAGGACGGTTGGCATTATTAGATCCAAGTGGGCAATCCCTCACTACATGGCCTGTCTTTCCGCATCGAAAACAAGCACCGGATGCACGGTAACATACACCTCTATGTTTTCTTCCACAATCAGAACAAGCTGGTATAGACCCACTGCTCTAACTTGAGCTACTTGTAGACCCCGTGTTTTGTTTTTTGTTTCCAAAAGAACGGCCCTTTCTGAAATCGTACCCAGACCTTTTACCCTTCTATTCTATTGTTGTCACTTTAACTTGTTTCTTTGTTGCCATATTGGCCTTAGCCATGAATGCTCCATCAAGTACATTTATATATGTAGGCAGCTTTAAGACACCTACCCGATCAAATAACTCTTAAGTCTAATCCACCTTCAAATTTTCGGGCTTTCTTGTAGTCCGTATCTACCATATGAGGAGCAAATTGAGCTAATTCAGTGAATTTAGCCTCATACTCGACTACAGACATGTTGCCTTACTTGAGTTCTTGGAATTCAGAAACTTTTCGGTCCCGAAAGCACTAAGGAAAGTACTTGTCATAAATGATCTCGTTGAATTGTGCCCATGTCATGTTCCCATTGTTAGTGCAGATTAATAACCTCCATCTTCGAGCTTCATCTTTTAGAATATAGGTGGCCAATAGAACCTTCTGTATCTTGGAACAGGAAAAAACTTCAAATAATTTTTCTATCTCGAGTAACCATGTCTCTGTCTTCAATGGTTCAATACCACCTAAGAAAGTTGGCGGTTTCATCTTCATGAACTTCTGAGTTAGATTTATAATATCATTGTTATCCAGCTCAACTTGGACCGGAGGGGATGGAGGAGGCAGTGGTTGTTGTCTTTATTGCTGTCTCATAAATTCAATTAGGGCTTCGAGCATTTGTTCCATTCGGCTCATTCGGGCTTCGGAAGATTCACTTGTATCATTACTCCTTGCATTTTCCATGATGCTATAGGGAAACAAGGGAATAATAAACATAGGAATAATCTTGTTCACAGTGTTTAGAGTAAAATCATTTCTTTCAATTTCATATGTTCATGTTCAGATTCAGTTTTCACATTTATAGAAATTAACACACACTCACATATGCAGATAAAATGTTCCTAATTCTTTTCTAGGACATCCTATAGCTTATATGGACTTGTGTGTGTAGTATAACTCGTGCTCTAATACCACTCTGTCACGACCCAAATCTGCCCCTAAAAGTTTAGCGTCGTAACTGGTCGGTAATCCTTGGATTACCGAAGCCTCTGAACAGATTAACATAATAAGGGGCTGCGGAAGCAATTATACACAACATACATAATCCATTGAGCTGTGCTGACGGAAATGGAATAGAAATTTAAAACTTTATATACCTACACGTGACGTCAGAATTACAGTAGTTTTGCGTAACATTCATTACAGATATAACCAAAGGGAACTTAGCCCAAATATACAGATAAACAGAAAACTTGTTCATAATCCAGAAAGAAAACAAAGTCTTATACGTTCACAAAACATAACCACATGACTTTCGGAACCTCATCAGGAGGCACAAGGGTTGGCCGACAAAACAAGCTCCAGGTGATCATCATTAAGCCTAGCCACGCACCTAATCAACTATATACATAACTAAAAAAGTGAACGGAAGCCCAGTGAATGATAACAGAGTAAAGGGGTTTTAATTGAATGAATGATGTCCCATATCAGATTCAAAAATCAGAGTTCATATAAGAAGCAGATTCATATTCTTATACAGAAATCAGAGTTCATATTTATTCATACATGGTACATCCATTAACGTTAACAGAATAGATACAGATAGATACAGAACAGATGGTGGTTATATATAACCAGTTCCATAAAGGAACCTTCGGATCTGGATCCGGGTAACAGATAACAGATATGCTGAGCTCCATAATTGAGCCTCAGGTATGGGTAATAGATAACAGATATACTAAGCTCTATAATGGAACCTCCGATATCGCATAACAGTTAATAGATATCCTATGGTGCTAAGGATGTCACTAATACATGTCAGAAATTAGACAATCATTCATTGTACTGAACATAACATTTCAGAAAACAGATCTTATTTCATCGTACAGAAAATAATAAAGTTGAACATAGCTTTACGAAGTTATTACTCACAGTTGGCTCCGAAAGCAAACAGACATAACAGACAAATTAGACGGCTTACGGCATATGACCTACACAAACATAACAGATACACATATTGAAACACACACTCAGTTAGTATTTAACTTGTTTCATTTCGTTCTTAGTGTGTTTCTAAGTCTTATCCTCATCCTTATATCTTAATTATGGCCTAGGAATGCCTAGTATGCAATGAGGATGCCAAAATGCACTTGGAAACACTTAGTGAGATTTGTTGAAAACAGGGTCCTCACTTGAGTGGAGGTTCAACATAAAGCGTGGTCACTTGAGTGCAACTTCGGTCGCTTGAGCGGTCTGTAAACTCTACAAAAGTACTAGTTGCTAGATTTTTCCACTCGAGAGTCGCTCGAGCGTGAGACTGAGGTACTCGCTCAAGCGTAGCTCTTGTCGCTCGAGCGGTCTGCAAAATGTGTAAACTTCTGGGAACATGCATTTTACGCTCGAGCCAACTTTTGGGAGCTCGAGCGGAAATGTAAAATCAAAGGTGGTGGCTTGAGCGCCGGATCTGTCGCTCGAGCAGAGAGACAGAATTCTGGAATTTCCAAATTGATGTTCTAAGTCCAAAACTCAAATTCAAGACTGCAATTCATGTTCTTTTGGGCCAAAACTTAAGGAAACTTATGTAAACTTGGAAAACTTTGTGCATTTAAGATCATTTCGCAAAATCAAGACCCAAGAGCATTTCAATTCTTCAAAACCAAACTTGAACAATGTGTATACATAACATGCATGTGTTAATTCATGTCTTACACTTTGAAGACTTGATTAATTAATGTCAAATGATGTGAAATGAGACAATTGTCAAAATCATGCTAAAATGAACACATGCATGTATAAATTTCTCCACTTCATCCCGCCTTACATGCAAGCCTACATTGCTGTCGTGCAACAAAAGATGATAGAAACTGCCAATACAACTAGCGCGGTTGAAGTGCCCTCTGTCCAGCCCATCGACACCACTCCTCAGCTCGCCATGCCAGAAGACAATTTGGCATCACAAGACTTGACCGAGCTATTTATTCAGGCATGAGCAACAAAATAAGTATAAGAAAATGTTTTGTGTTTGAACAAAGGAATGCTAGAAACTAAAGTAACCTAAGAAAATCTCCTAACATTTTTGTCAACCATAGATCATGCAGGCATGAGCAATAAATAAAATAAATAAATAAAAATTCAAGATTTATAATGAAATATATATTAAATGTAATGGTAATATCGTCTTACATAATATTTTGGGTCAACCAACAAATGCAAATAGATTAGGTAGACAAGTTTGTTTCTTGTTTCTCACTGTTCTAAATTGTGCCATCTCACTCTCGCATCTTTTGGCACAACTTATAAGTTGGTTTATTTTTTAGTTTAATTTTGTTTTCAATAAAAAATTGAGTTAAATTTTTTATTTTTAAGTTCATACATATTAGAAAATTGTAAAATTTAATTAAAAAAATCATCCAGAGATGAAAGTAAATCAAATTTTGTTGAGAAAACCTAAATAGTTGGCCTATTTAACTAATTTTTTTTTCCCAAATTTTTAGAAAAACCATCAAAATTAGAAAAAGTTTACTAAAAACAAAATAAGTAAAAAACAACAAATAAAATAACTTCCATAAGAGTGTGATGTGATGGACTACAAGGAATAAACTCGCTGCAACCATGGAAAATTATTTAAAAATTTAGAATCATGGTGGTATTTGTCAACATAAATATCAGAACATAAACCTTACACTTTGGATCATTTACCATGTGTATTATCAAGAAATCAAGACAAAATGACATACCTGAATCCATTGATGAACGGTTAAACGGAAGCGTGATTTTCAATGAACTCTTTGTTATTGATTATGTTATTGCCTTCTAATCCTTTCCCCTTTGGTGCCTTATGTTTCTCCTTGAGAGGATTTAGAAAGAAAAATGGCAGTGTTCTTATTTTTCCACTTGGGAAGGAATAGGGACCATAACCTTTTAAAGGTTATAATTGGTTTTCAAAACTGAAAGGTTATGGAAGTTCAAAAGGAATGAAAACCAACTTTAACCATTATTGGTTTTAATTTTTATTTATTGGTTTTCAAAACTGAAAGGTTGTGGAAGTTCAAAAGGAATGAAAACCAACTTTAACCAATATGTTTTAATTTTTATTTATGCCCCTCATAGAAATAGAAATTATACAACTAGTATCTACACATTAGGTCCATAACACATATACCCTTAAGCCTATTAACTAAATTGAATCACTTAAATTGTAGGCTTCTTATAAATGATAACACCACATTTAATTATGTGGTCCCATTGAGACATTATCTAACAATCTCCCACTGGACCACATATGTATCCTAAAAAATGTGCTTAACTTTAGTGAGGTCAGAAATTTGTTATCATAACTTGAGGGTATCCAAACAATCTTGTCCATTAACTATATTAATATAGGATCAAAGCGGTCTTCGTTACATCAATCGTAACTCGACCCACCAATGGTCACGTATACTTATACAGCTAAATGACATAGATTAATCATGGATGCGTAGCATGGAAATTACATGTGATGTGATCCATACATGCCTATTTCCAACTGGTCCTACTTAACTTTATTGAGATCAATACTTCACAATACGTAACAGAGCGTAATAAACTGAATATTTCATTTCTGCAGAAATTAATCTAATTATATAGATAAAACTCAAGGCTGACATAAAGCAGTAATATAAATACAAACTCCCACTAAACCAGAATGTTCTCAAATAGAACAACACCCATCTGAGCAGTGTGCTCATGAAAGACCTTGGGTGGTAGTCCCTTCGTAAGTGGATCCGCTATCATGGAGTTTGTCCTAATGTGCTCTATGAAAATCTGTCCACTCTGCACTAACAGATAAATATAGCCTGATGTGGATTTCCTACTGTCTTGGCATCCAGCAAAATCGGAGTCGGAATATCCAATGACCTCTAACTTATCCGATCTCCTATATGTGAGCATATATTCCTTTGTTCTCTGTAAATATCGCATAACATGCTTGACTGCTTTCCAATGATCCATGCCAGGATTACTTAAATATCTGCCTAACATGCCAACTATAAACGCAATATCCGGACGCGTACATACTTGAGCATACATTAGACTCCCTACAGCCGAGGCATAAGGAATCTTCTACATTTCTTGAATTTCAAGACTGTTCTTCGGGCATTGGCTGAGACTAAACTTGTCTCCCTTAGAAACCGGGGTTTCACCTGATTTACAATTTTGCATGCCAAATCTATTGAGTACTTTTTCGATATAGCTCCTTTGTGATAATCCCAGAATACCCCGGGAACGATCTCGGAGTATTTCGATTCCTAATACAAAGGAAGCATCACCAAGATCTTTCATTTCAAAATTCTTAGATAGAAATCTCTTGGTGTCATGCAATAAGTTTATATCGTTTGTGGCAAGCAATATGTCGTCAACATATAAAACCAAAAATATGCGTTTACTCCCACTGAACTTGTGATACACACATTCATCAACAACATTAGTTTCAAAACCATACGAAGTGAGAATTTGATGAAATTTGAAGTACCACTGACGAGAAGCTTGTTTGAGTCCATAGATGGATTTAGTCAATTTGCAAACCATATTCTTTGGGTCTCCTGACACAAAGTTTTCTGGCTGCACCATATAAATTGTTTCTTTAATGTCACCATTAAGAAAAGCTGTTTTGACATCCATCTGATGCAACTCAAGATCAAAATATGCAACAAGCGCCATAATTGTCCTAAAAGAATCTTTCGAAGAAACTGGAGAGAAAGTTTCTTTAAAGTCAATTCCTTCTTTTTGAGTAAAGCCTTTGGCTACAAGACGTGCCTTATACCTCTCCACATTACCATTTGAATCCCTTTTGGTTTTAAATATCCATTTACAACCTACGGGCTTCGCACCAACTGGTAATGAGACAAGTTCCCAAACTTTATTGTCTTGCATAGACTTATATTCTTCATTCATGGCTTCTATCCACTTATGAGAGTTGGAACTTTCCATGGCTTGACGAAAGTTGATTGGATCATCTTTTGACATTCCATTTTCTACCTCATGTTCCTGGAGATATACAATATAATCATCTGAAAATGCAAATCTCCTTTCTCTGGTGGATCGCCTTAATGGCACAGATTCTTGAGGTTGAGGTTGTAGAGTTTGTTCCTCAGGAACAATTACCTCATCTTGAATGGGGGTTTGAACTATATTATCTTGAACAACATTGTCTGGTTGAGGATCCGAAATTACTTCTCGAGCAATGACAGGTATAAGAACCTGTGATTGGTCAAAAGTAGTAGTAGGAAGTGGGATTACTCCTGCTTCCTCCTCAAAGACAATGTCTCTAACTGGATTTCTCCCCCCAAACTCAACATCCTCAAAAAATGTTGCAATTCCCGTCTCAAATATTGACCTATTTGTGGGATCATAAAACTTGTAACCCCGTGATCGTTCGGTATAGCCAATAAAGTAGCTGCTAATGGTTTTAGAGTCCAATTTTCGTTCATGAGGTTTATAAGGCCCCGCCTCAGCAGGACACCCCCCCACATGCAAATGTTTTAGACTAGGCTTTCGCCCAACCCAAAGCTCATAAGGTGTTTTTACAATTGCTTTAGTTGGCACCCGATTTAAGATATAAGTTGCTGTCTTTAGAGCCTCACCCTAGAGGGACTCTGGTAAAGTAGAATGACTGATCATACTTCTTACCATATCCTTAAGAGTCCGGTTTCGTCTCTCAGATACACCATTCATGCTAGGTGATCCTGGCATGGTGTATTGTGGGACGATTCCACATTCCTCCAGGTATTTTGCAAACGGTCCTGGACGTTGTTCACCTGATCCATCATATCTGCCATAGTATTCACCACCACGGTCAGACCTGACACTTTTAATCCATTTGTTGAGTTGTAACTCAACTTCGGCCTTAAATTTTTTGAATACGTCCAAAGACTGTGATTTCTCATGGATAAGAAATAGATACCCATATCTGGAATAGTCGTCTATGAATGTGATAAAATATTGTTGACCATTCGAAGACGTCATAGGGAATGGGCCACAAATGTCTATATGAATTAATTCTAAGATATCTGTAGTCCTATGGGCACCATATTTCTTTATTTTGGTCTGTTTTCCCTTGATACACTCAACACAGACATCAAAATCTGAAAAATCAAGAGAGTCCAAAATTCCATCAGACACAAGGCGCTCACCTCTAGATTTAGAGATGTGATCTAGGCGTTTGTGCCATAATGAGGCTGAATTTTCCTTAGTTAATTTACGCTTTGTACCTCGTGATTCCACGTGCAAGGTTGCAGTATAAGATGCAATAGTTTCAAGCAAACATAGATTATCAAACACATTAAGTAAACCAGTACCAACAACATTGGAATTAATAGACATACTAAACTTCATATTTCCAAAAGAACAATAATATCCCAATTTGTCCAATACAGAAACAGAAATTAAATTCCGTCTAAAGGACGGTACAACAAAAGTGTCTAATAAATCCAAATAATAACCGGTTTTCAGTAATAATCTAAAGTGCGCTATTGCCTGCACTTCTATTGACTTGCCATCACCCACAAAGATGTATCTTTCAGCATCAGTTGGCTTTCGGTAGTTCAGGCAACCCTGCATAGAAACACATATGTGAGTAGTAGCACCAGAATCTACCCACCAAGTGTTTCTTGGTACTGAAGCTAAATTTATTTCAGAACAGACCAAAACATGAAATGTACCTTTCTTTACACGCCAGGCGACGTATTTGGCAAAATCCTTCTTTCTGTGTCCGAGCTTGCCACAAAAGAAACAACCATCCTGCACTTTCTGTTTCTTTGGTTCCAGACCCTGAGGAATAGCAACTTCCTTTCCCTTATGCTTTCTTTTGCCCGTATGCTTGGATGTGCTTGCCAGATGAGCACTTTCAGTCCTTTCTTGCTTCAATCTCTCTTCCTCTTGCGCACAAAATGAAATGAGCTCATTGAGAGTCCATTTCTCCTTCTGGCAGTTATAACTGACCTTAAATTGGTTAAATTGTGCAGGAAAAGAGATGAGAACTAAATGCACGAGCAAATCATCAGATAGGTCGAGCTTTAGTGCCTTAAGTTTTGAAGCAAGATGAGACATTTCCATGATGTACTCGCGAATATTACCCTTGCCTTTATACTTTATTGAAATCAAGCTTGCTAAAAGCGTGCTTGTTTCAGCCTTATCGTTTTTAGCAAAACGCTTTTGATTTTCTGAAAGAAATTCACCGGCAACGGTAACATCCTCTGTTATTGCACCCCGAAAAACTTCTGGAATCCCACGCTTCATGATCATAAGACTTAGCCTGTTAGAACGATCCCACTTTTCAAAGTACACAGTTTCCTCAGGAGTACTTTGTGCAGTGAGAGCATTCGGTTTTGGCATCCTTAATGCCAAGTCTATGTCCATGCAGCCGAGAACAATCAATATGTTCTCTTTCCAGTCCTTAAAGTTTGTTCCATTTAACATTGGAACATTGTTCATGTTGGCAGAGATTGAAGTAGTCGACATTAAAGCTGAATAGAAAAGAAAATAAAAGGAATAAACAATTATGCTCACATTAAGTTACCAAACAGATAATCTCTAAATAAATTAATTTAATGACAACATCTCAAGATACCTAGCACAACATTAATACCAAGCCTTTGGGTAGTGATATTAACTGTAAGTGGTATTCTTGTTGTAATGATCAAACATCGACAATAAGTTATGTCAAATAACAAATCTATCTTTTGATGGATTTATTATTCACATTAGGTTTTCTTGACAATTGGCACATGTTTATCACCACAAAATGTGTGTGTAATTCTGCCAAGTCTTAATCATGTCTTTGGACCGATAAATACCCGCATGAGATACACAGACATGAACTTCAAAACATTCCATATAAAACAATCTAGACAAGAGAGATCACTTTTGTGACATCTTGTTTGAATTGACTTATATTGAGAGTGTTAGAAAATTAAATTTCTGTAGACGTTGTATGAAATTACATTAAATTTAAAGATTTCTAAATTTGTGACCTCGTATATGTTATATAATCTGCAGCAATTCCAATTATATATATACATATATAAATAGAATTGACGGGTCCAAAAACAAATAATTTTTTTTTATGATGTTCAAAATTAAACCGATCAAATCGCAAGATATATCTATATATATATAAATACATGATGTTCATCCATTTGAGAAAAAAAAAAACTGCCCACCGAATCATTTTACAATTCCAGAAAACAGATTGCCATTTTCACAGAACAAAACAGGAAAAAAAAATTTACATCCATAAGAAAATTCAGAATCTGATTCCAGGAAACTAAATAGAATGAATAAAGCATATCAATTCTGATAAGACACATGATATGCATGCTCTGATGCCAATTGTCAACATAAATATCAGAACATAAACCTTACACTTTGGATCATTTACTATGTGTATTATCAAGAAATCAAGACAAAATGACATACCTGAATCCATTGATGAACGATTAAACGGAAGCGTGATTATCAATGAACTCTTTGTTATTGATTATGTTATTGCCTTCTAATCCTTTCCCCTTTGGTGCCTTATGTTTCTCCTTAAGAGGATTTAGAAAGAAAAATGGCAGTGTTCTTATTTTTCCACTTGGGAAGGAATAGGGACCATAACCTTTTAAAGGTTATAATTGGTTTTCAAAACTGAAAGGTTGTGGAAGTTCAAAATGAATGAAAACCAACTTTAACCATTATTGGTTTTAATTTTTATTTATTGGTTTTCAAAACTGAAAGGTTGTGGAAGTTCAAAAGGAATGAAAACCAACTTTAACCAATATGTTTTAATTTCTATTTCTGCCCCTCATAGAAATAGAAATTATACAACTAGTATCTACATATTAGGTTCATAACACATATACCCTTAAGCCTATTAACTAAATTGAATTACTTAAATTGTAGGCTTCTTATAAATGATAACACCACATTTAATTATGTGGTCCCATTGAGACATTATCTAACAGTATTTTCTCCCTCAAGAAAATAAGGGAAAGTATAAGAAGGAGAAGAAAGAAAAAACATGATTAATTTTAACTTCTGAGTTGGTATCCTTCACTTGTGGCTCTCAATTTCTAGTTTACAAAGAGGACAACAAGATATAATTCTGACCCAATTGATCCACACCACACTTTGAGATGAAAAAATAAATAAAAATGTGAACTTGGCACTACCTAATTTATTCCCTTTTATTTTTCTTTTTAATACAACATTCCTGTCAATACAACCACAATAAAACAAAAGAAACCCATCACCACCCCTCTATGAACATTGGTCTGATTTTTTATTTTATTTTATTTTGTTGATTTTAAATCGGATAAGAACATCTCCAATTTTTAATCTTTTTGTTATCAAATTTAAGTTTGATAAAAAAATATTCAAAAATTATCTCAAATTTATTCATTAAATGCTTTCATCAAAATAATTTATTAAATTCTCCATCAAAATGAAATTTTTAAAAAATGAAGTATTGGAGATGATTTGTTCCATCAAATTTGAGAAAAAGAGATATTTAGGATAAAAGAGAAAATTTTAAAAATATTATGATAAAAATTCAATGATAGGGTTGGAATAATTTATATAAAATCAATTTTTTTTTACTGAAATTTAGAATCAAATTAAATAAAAAAATTGATGAAAGGCTAGGGATGCCCTTCACATTTTTTTCATCAAATTTAAATTTAATAAAAAGGTGCTAAAAAATCATTTCTAATCATTAAATGGTCATCAAATTAAGGAAGAGTTAATTTTTTCATCAAAACTTATCAAATCTTTCATTCAATCTGAATTTGATGAAATTTATAAAATGAATCATTAAAGATGATTTTTTCCATCAAATTTCAAAAAAGAAAAATTTGGGATAAGAATTTTTTTTTAAAAAATATTTGATTAAATAATTAGATTAATTCGTATCGAATTAAGTTTTTCACTCAAATTTAAAATGAAATTAGATGAAAAAATTGATAAAAGATTGGAGATAGGGTAATTTGTTTAGTTATAGGTTTCATAAATTATTTTTAGATGGGTTTTTGTTTGTCCTGATTTTTTTAAAAATTTTTATATTTTAGTTTTTTTTTAAATACATTTTAGATACATCAAGATTAGATACATCTAAAAGTTAAAAAAATAATAATAATTAGAAACAAATGAAAATCTAAACAAAAATACACACAAAATTTTGTTCGAATATTTGTTTATTTTTAGTATTCTTTAAATATTTTTAATCAATTTATTTTATTTTTTTGATTCATTTTTAATTTGAAAAAATTATTCAATACTCCTAAAGCGTTACGTATTCATACTCCTTCACTAATCATTATATATACCAAACCTCCTTATATTCTTCAATTATCCGATACAAAATTTTAAATCTTATTTTTTTCACCAATCACAACACTTTAAAGTAAATTAGGATCTTCTCCTTATTTTCTCTTCTTATCTCCCTACTTACAACAGTAGAAATATACTTTAAAATGATTCAATAATCAAGATTTGACTTATTTAATATTTTTATTTTTTAAAATAACCAAATCTAACCTGTTGAATTATCTTAAAATATATTTCTACCGTTGCGAGAGAGTAAGAAAAGAATTAAATACCACGTGACCACACGACCACATACATCTATAGTGGTGAACCGGACTATTTATATAGTGATATAACAGGGTTGGAAAGTTCCGGTCCTTTTCTTCGACGATTCCAGGTTTCTCTCTCTTCTCAGACTTCTCTCTTTTCTCTCTCTCCTCTGTTGCATGAATGAAATTTATTTCTATAAATTGTATATATGATTGTATATGCATCTCAATTTGATCATTTGATCTTAGCGTCTACATTTCCAGTCTCTATATGTAGTTTGAGGGAGAACAATGTTAGGGTTTTGGTAAAATTCTTTGAATTGAACCAGAATTATCTATAAGGATAGTTTGTAGCTTCCTTGTGATTTATGGCTTTCGAAAAAACAAAGGAGAAAATAGCAATTGTGGCTTAATTTTGTTTACTATCAAGTATTGCGTTGCTAGTAGTAGTAATCAATAATATGTATATATATATATATATATATATATTGATATAATAAAATAAAGTTTATGAACAATTTAAGTACATTGGTGGAGAAGCCCATGGAAAATTTTCATATACTAAAGGTTCGTTTAGAATATGGGTTGGCTTTTTGACTATTTTAGTTTGGGGTTAAAAAGTCTCATTTGGATAGGTTTTTTTGCTTTTTTGACTTTTGTATGAGAAAAAATAAAATAATTATGATTTGGATGTGATGTTTTGTCTTATTGGGTTAAAAAACTTAAGTTGCGTTTAGTAGAGTTTTGTAAATATGATTTGAGAGTATGAGTTGTATTTTGAGTTTGTGAGTTGTGAAATTATGATTTGAGTGTAGAAAATTTGTTTGGTTATGGTTTTTGATAAAAGTTTTGAATTGTACGTGGAATTGAGTTTTGAAAGTTTGATTTGACATATGAAGTAAGAAAATTTGTTTGGTTATGAATTTTGGAAAGAGTTTTCAAAACTTAATTCAAATTGTTATAACTCATAACAAAACACACTACTTTCACACTATTGAAAATTCTGATCAACACTCGTAACCAAACTCTTTTTAAAATTCAATTAAAAAAATTTATTATTAACAGAAAATAACATTAATCAATTTTTTAATTGAAAATACTACAAAGGAAATAATTTTTTTTCAAAATAAATATTCAAAAAATTTAAATCATAAATATTCAAATAATTTAAATAATGTAAAAAATTTAATAAGTAAAAAACTAAAATAAATATTCAAAAAATTTAAATAATTTAAAATTTTAGTATTTTAAATTTAAAAACAACTCTATACTCAAATCGTAAACAAACACATAAAACAAAATTCAATTAAGAAATTATTTTTAAAACTCATAACCAAACACATAACTCGAAACTCCATACTACTTTCACAACTCTACACTCAAATCGTAACCAAATACATAACAAAAAAATTAAAATATTTAAAAATATTTTTATAAAATAGAGTTTGAATTTATTTTTATAAAATATTTGAAAATTTAAAAAATTAAAATCGTAATATTTAAAAATTAAAATAGTTAAAAATATTCAAAAAATTTTAAAATTAAAAAAATCGTAACATATTTAAATATTAAAATATTTAAAATCTTAACAAAATTAAAATAGACAAAAATATTTAATATTTAAAAAATTAAAATATTGATTGGAATTGAGTTTTGAATTATGTATTTGGTTATGAGTTTTGAAAAGTAATGATTATGTTTTGAATTGAGTTTTGAGAAATGGATGTAGAATTATGATTTGAAAGCTTAAAACAAACACCACACTCAAATCAATGGGTGGAATTATAATTTGAGAGGCTTACCAAATGGAGTCTTATTTTGTCTTTTTGTGGCTGAAATAGCCAAAAGGTCAAAAAGTCTGGCATGCCAAACGAAGGCTTTGATTGATTGGACAAAAAAATATTTTTGAGAATATATTTCACATTTTCTATTGTTTGGGTCCATATTAAAATTAGTAAAATGTTCTAAAGAGAAAACATTCTGCACCAAATTCCAAAAAATGATTTACTTAATTGTAATGAGTAAGTTGTTTTTCCTAAATTGCAGTCAAAGTTATCTTGACCCAAAAAACTCAGCCAGTTAGAAAGGAAGTGAGGATTTGAGGACTACTGTTTGCTAGTACACCTTTGATCCTAGCAGCCCATTATGCCAGTGACAACTTTCAATGGCAACAAGCTCTTTTTGACTATTTTAGAGCTGGCAATTCAAGCCCAAACCCGTTAATCAGCCCAAACCTGCCCATAATAAATGGGTTTGGATAATTTTATTTATGTAACTAGAATGTATTTGGGTTATTACAAATATACTTGTTTTTATTTGGGCTTAAATGGGTTGAGTAAGGGCTGATTTGGGAAGTTGGTTAAAAACTGATTTTTTTGATTTTTTTATTATTATTTTTAAAGAAATATATAAAAAAATAGAGAGATGATATGATCAAAAATAAATTAAAAAGCTGACTTTTAACTTTTAGCCATCTTCCCAACAAGGCCTAAGTTAACTCATTGGACACCCAACTAAAAAAGGTAATAACCCATAAATTCCATTGCTTGCGTCCTGAGTTGAACCAAAGTGAGACCGTATCCGACCCACCCGTATCCAACCCGCTATCTAAATGGATGATTTTGGGCTAACACTCTTTTGATCCGTTGCCCATTTAAACCTGCCCAAACACGCCCATTTGCCACCTCTAGACTATTTTGATTATGGCAATATTTTCAGATCTTGGTATGGAGAATTTTTACTTAAAACAGTTATATCAAGATATAACTTGAAATCTTTATTCAACAGCAAACAGAAACATGAACAGTCATTATGTACGAACTAGATTCATTGTTTGGATATATTGTTTCAACAAGAAACATGTTTGTTTTTTGTTTGATGAAATGCCTCAATGAGTTCTCTACATAAAGCTAACATAGTAGGTTTGTAGTTGGTGGCCATATCACATGTTTTGAATATTTCTGTGCAAAAATTTATAATGTTAACTGTGTGGGATTGCAGGTTTTGACCATATCAATAATTTTTTTAAAATAAAAAAATGCTTAGATTTTTAAATGTCTAGAAAAGGTTTTTAAAGTTGTGAGTTGCGAAATGCTATGACCATTATTTACCATAGTAGCGATGATGCTGTCCTAAAAATGTTTTACCCTTCTAATGACATTTTGTAGTAGAATATATATATATATATATATATAGATTTATTCTTTCATTGAAAAGGAGAGAGGGGCAGGAACTTGTTGGGTGCGATAGGTTTGGCACCTTGTAATAGATCTTATGCTTGATAGAAATATTAGATTGCATAGAGTCATCGAATGAGGTTTTATGTTTTACTGTTGCTCTTGATACTGCATTGGTGTCTTATGTTTTGCCTTTCTTGTTGCTTGTAGAGGTAAGGATTTTAAATATCTGCTTTGACTGTTACAGATATCCGGACTCATGAGGATTGTTACAAAACATGACAACTGCAGCTCGACCTACATGGGCACCTGCAAAAGGTGGTAATGAACAAGGTGGTACTTGAATTTTCGGCCCCTCCCAAAAATATTCTTCAAGGGACATTGCCTCTCACACAACCCTAAAGCCCAGGTTGGAACTTCTGCAATTTCCACATTTTAAGGTTTATAATTCTCTTTAGGGTTTGATTGCATAATATGAATATTCTGGAAAACCATTAAGGTGGATACTATCTAATAAAAGGGATTATGTGGTCTTGAGGTAATGATCTCCAATTGTGATCCTTAAGATGCGATTTGAGATTTGAGTCCCCTATTGTCACGCAATTTAAGCCTTTATGATTTTAAGGATTTTGATAACCCCTACCAAGAACTTCATATTTCAAATATTTGGAAACGAGAATTCGAATTTATACTTGATAAATTGGCTAAGTTTTAGTTTATAATGTATAAAATGAAATCTGAGTCTTTCAATTTGAAACATCATAAACAGTAGGTGCACTGAAGCAATTTCACTCATAGTGAGGAAATGCACTCAAAAGATTCCGATCAATGACACCTCTGCTTAGAAGTTGAAATTTTCACTTGTAGTGAGGGAACGCACTCAAAAGGTTCAGATCAATGACATATCTGTTTAGGAGAAGTTGAAATTTGAGGATAGCTTCTACAATAAGAAAGCTTAATAACCATGTGCTGATAAAGACGGTGATGGTCTGGCCTTGTCAACCCAATCATGATACTTAGGGATGGGACTTAACTAAGAAATTTGGCTATAATTTCTTTCTGGTTCTTTACAATTTCCGCCCCTTGTCCCTTTCTATGCCAACAGGGGGATTGTGAAAATAATTATTTGGCAAACATTTTTTAGTGAAGTGATAAACATATTTGAATATGAGGGCCACATGTTTTAGTTTTCCAGCACAAAAGACGAACACACAACTGGAGCAGGGGGTGTTCTAAAATTGAATTTGCAAGAGTTTGAAAAATATTGTGGTGGACAACTGATGTGGGTTTGGGGAGCCCCTCTATTTCAAATACCAGGCATTGCGATGTTTTTGTTTGGGTTCTGGTAGTACTTCAAACCAGGCCTATCTGTTCTTGTTTATTTTTTATTTTTTTAATTCTTTATTCATGCGGCCATGGTAGTACTTCTATGTCATCTACATATGCATGCAGCTGTTTTTCTTTCTAACGCCTATCTACAGAAACTGTTCACTGATTGGTATATTTGCTGCAGAAAAGATGGGCAAGACACTAAAGAGGAATTGCAGAAGAGGAATCTCCGTGATGAGTTGGAGGAGCGGGAACGGAGGCATTTCTCGTCGAAGGATAAGTCCTATATTGGTAGAGAAGTTTTTGACAACCCTTTTTGCTATATGTTTCTTCTGTTACTATTGTTGTTGTTATTTTGTTGTTGGACAGTATTTTGTAATTGTTTTGTATCAAATTATTTATGGTTGCAGACGATAGAGATCGTAGAAAATGAGGCCACCTTCTATTGGAAGGTGAGTACTACCTTCCATGCTTTGTGTACCAAAAACACTAGCTATGCATATGTAATTATTCAACTGATTTCCTACTTATTTTACAGGGGCAAGGAGAGATGCTGAAGATCGCCTCATTCCGCACAGTGTAGATGCCGATGATGCTGATGTGGAACTTAAAAGCGGCGATGGAAGGTTGTCACTCATTGCAAACTTACCTGAATTAATGCATATGTTAACAAAAAGCTTATACCAATGGCCTGATTTGTTGTTTGAATTGCATGACTCTTCAACTTGTGGTGTGATTGTCGATTTATGCTTGATAGACCTGCTCCATTTTTTTCAAATCAGTTACTATAAAGGATGAAGTGTTTTTAAAGTATAATCTTGAAGACAATATGCAAATGTGCATGTGAATATAGTTGATTTTTTTTTTTCTTGCTCTAACACTTGATTTTGTTATTACTGATGTGTAAATGTACTACTTGAATTTTGTTATTACGGAAGTGTCATTATTTTGTGTTTAGTGACGATGACGATGATGAAGATGATGAGGATGACACAGAAGCTTTTTTGCTTGAACTTTGAACAGATAAAGAAGGAAAGAGCAGAAGAGAAGCACCATAATGTAAGTTCTCTTTCGAGATATTTCCAGCTGTCTATTACAAAAATATTTTATGGTGTGTGCTTTATGGACGAAACCCAAAACTTAAAACCACGGCAAATATGTTTTTTACTTTTATTTTTTTAGTAGTAGTAGATACTGAGAGTTTATTATGAATTTGTGGTCTTGTAAGATTATTCATGAGTCCACCATTGGACTTTGTTCATAACTGGTAAGTCATGACTAGGGCAGTTCTAACCTTCTGAATTCTTGATTTTATATGAACTTGTTAGATCTGAACACATTGATGAGGCATATTGTGGCTGTACCCTCAAAATTGTTAATATCATGTTGACCACTTTATGGCCTCGCCACTGAGCAAAATTGTTAACAACAGTATTCCAAATACTTACCAACCATATCATGCCCTCGGGATCGACAAAAGCAAGAAGAAGAGCTTAAGGTCAAAGAAGCAGAATTGGTACGAGGAAACCCCCTTTTTAATAATCCAACGTCTTTTAATGTGAAAAGGAGGTCGGTTTTGCCTGAAGATCCCAACTTCCCTATGGTTCTTCATTTCTTGAGGCTCCCTTGTGAGTTTGGGTAGGGCAGTGTTCTGATATTATTATTTTCTTATTTGGCATTTGGTCAGGTGGGATGATGACGTGGTGTTTAAGAACCAGGCTCGTGGTGAGTCCAAGGCTCCCAAACGCTTCATCAATGACACCATCAGGAATGACTTTCACCGGAAATTTCTCCACAAATACATGAAGTAACTTGGCATCTTTTATGTTTCATGTTCAGTTGAATCAGATCTAGTAGCGCTCACTATTAAGAAAGAGTTTGATTGTGCAAGTATGAATTAGGTGAAGAAAACGATTTAAGAAATTGAGATTCCATTGTAATATGTCAACATTCCATGAAATTGTTGAGAATTGATTGATTGATGTCTGTGTTCTATCTTGGTGCAATGCAACCATTTTTGTTGGTGAATAGTTGTGTGATGAGATTCCATAGCTAAATGTAGTTTCGTTGTGTGAAATTGGAAAATAATTGCTTTATTCTCTCTATTGAGTTTCACCTTTTGGAACATCGTTGGTTAAAAAGTTGGTTTTACCTCTTGCTTTCTTTTTCATTTATTTTTTAATTGATTTTTTTGTAGGATCATGTTGGTTGAGATTAAAAAATAGTAGTTGCTTTTTCAGTTAGATTTATCCTCATCTTTAGTTATTTAACATTTTAAAAAGATTCACAAGTCAATTGTTGTAAAAAAAAAGTTAAAAAAATAGACTTATTTCTGCTTTTAGTATTTTTTTTTTAATTTATAAAATTGTATAGTCAAGATAGATTCATAAAGTAAATATTTTTTTATATAATTTTTAAAAAAGTAAACATTTCGATATAATTTTAAAAAAGTAAACCCAAAAAACATACCAACCTTTTTTTATCCAAATTACCAAAAAAAGCAAAAGGGATCAAATAAGCTTTTTACATCAACAAATATATTAAATATATCGAAAATGTACAAAATTCTTTTAAGAGCACACAACCAACAACCAAGAGAGTACATGATTGATCTATTACTTTTTACACCAAATAGAAGAAAAAAAACAAAAACAAAAAGACTGTTCTAAAGAGAAAATACAGCCAACAAAACTTGATAAATGCACTGCCAACAGAATGGTAAAAACACATCCACTCTAAAGCAACAATTCTGATTTTTCTTTTTTGGGTTCTAATTAACTCAACCAATAATGTAAACGCGGTTTTGAGGCAGCGACAAACATTTCTCAGGAAGCAAGCACTAAAAGCATGCCCAGCAGCGCTCTACATCTCACTCTCCTTCGGTTCATCCAAAACAAATTCAGCATACAAATCCTTGAGAGCAATGACAACAGTAGTTATCAGCGGTCCCATTATTGCTCCCTGAGTCATAAATTTCAACCAGTGTTAATCAGTACATTTAAATCAAATATTTACATGCCAACCAACAAAAATAATTCTTTCATTTGAGATTGCACAAAACCATTTCAAATATCAGATTAATAAACCAGTAAATGAATAGTATTTATGAGCAAATACAAGGAAACCAAACCAAAGTTATAATTTAACTTAAAAACAGTCATGAATACCTTTTAATCTCAACATTTAAATCAAATCTTACATGCTACCCAACTAAAAAATTCATTCATTAGAGATTGTACAAAAACCATTTCAAATATCAGATTAATAAACCAGTAAATGAAAAGCATTTATGAGCGAATAGAAGGAAACCAAGGTTATCATTGACGAACAATCAATGGAAACCTTTTAACAGAGATAACAATCAACAATAGTTGGTAATTTTTATTTCATCACAATGAAGATCTATGTTACATGGACTCGGGTACGGGTGTCGGGTGCGGGTATGTATCTAGAGGTCGGACTCATCAAATCATAAATTTAAGGATACGCGGACTCGGCAAAAAATGTCATATTTTTATATTTTTAATCTAATATGTGAGATAAAATGGTATTATATTTAACTTATAGTGTCAAAATGACATTTATAGCAATTCTATAACAATATATACATATAATAATAGTGTTATATACAATTATATAAGAAGTATCTGTTGAAAAGTATCCGATACATATCCCATACCCTTGTCCGAGTGTCGGGTGTCCGACACGGGTATTTGATTTAATTTGAAGAGTCCATGTAACATAGATGAAGATTTAACCGACTGTCCTCTTTTTGTTTCGCCTTCGCCTACCAAGGATTCAACGCCTTTTTATCACGAAGTGTAGAGGTTATTAACTACTAACCAAATAATTCAAGTGCAAACATCTATTCCTAATTTCCTAGATAGAAAATCAGCATATTTGCTAATCAATTATAAATGAGCAAATCACTCACCCATATCTTAACGGATTGATGCTATTTTTCTACTGTGTACAATCCCATAATTGTAGTGTTTTTTTCTAGAATCAAACTTTGTTGTTAAACATCTTGAAGTAGTCATCCTCACAACATTGTTAAAACATCATCAATTTCCTGAGGTTCGAATCCCTCCTTTTCTGTCTCCCTTAATGACTTGATATTTGATTAATCTTTCAAGATTTTCAAATCTCTTTTCCTTTTTCATAGTTAAATGTGTGAAATAGACAAAAATTGAACGAAATCAAGGAAAAGGAAAACCCATTCTAGTACTTGTTTTGGAAGGGGAATTCCTAGACTGTTAGAGGAAGAATAAGAAGTAGCAACTATGATGCATGGATAAAAATATGATATGATTCATATGCGGAGATCCGTTCAAAAAAATATTTATAATTTTTAGTATTATATCATACATTAGTTCAAAGAATGGTGAGAAACAATTATTTAGGAATTACATATTAGTTTAAGAGCCAATAGTTTTAAGTGGATGATACATTAATTTAATAAAATAAAAAAAAAGTAGAGTACTAATTAGTATGTTTGGTTTCAGTTTTTTGAAAATCAAATTTTTTGTTTTTCGTGTTTTTTTTTTTTTTTTTTTGCTTTTAATGAATATTTTTAAAATTTTAAATAATTTTTTTTACTTTTTTAGATGCATCTAAAAAGTAAAATATTTGTAAAAAAATATTTTAAAAAATCAATAAATACACAAGAATACAAAAACTGTATTAAATTTTCATATTGCTTTTTTGTATGTTTGGTATTTAGCGAATTTTTTAAAGATTTTTTTACAAATATTATATTTTTCAAGTGCATTTATAATAGGTGTATCTAAAAATTAAAAAATTTACTTAAAAAATTTAATCTTGAGTTTCAAAACCAAACAAGCTAATTTAATCTTACTATATTCTTCTTCGGTAAGAAATAAGAAAATACAAAAAAAAAAAAAAAAAACCATTATTGTATTTATTCTAACAATTATATTATAATAATATGCAAAAATTATTACAATTTCAATGTCATAATAATTTGGATATGTGACGTAGAGTGTTTGAAAAGTATATGATACTTCTCAAAATTAAGTCAAATAACATATGCGTATAGGAAATATCAGAGATACGAATTTGTGACCATCTGAGGAGTAGCGGTATCCGATACAAATACAACACCCTTTTTAGAAGTATCCTACATTTCATAGAGTAGCAGAATAGGAAGACAAGGAAGAGCAAATTATGGAGAATCATGATGAAGAACAAAAGAGAAAGAATTGTGGACGGTTTACCTCCACAGCTGATGGGAACAATGTCATCCCACCGATGATGCTAAGCCCGGTGAGATATGCACTATGACCAGGCACATCCTCTAGAATTTCAGATGTGCCATAATCCATAAGCAGAAGATGACTAATGCATAAGCTGATTGCCAATACATATCTACCTTCCAATACCAATTGCAAGGCCCCTGGAATGGTTGAAAGCCACGATGGGAAGATTGGCAACAAGGGGCTTATGAATGCGATTACAGTCGACATGTACAAGAAGTGTACCGAGTATAGTCTAAACAAAAGCCAAGTGAGACATCCTTGAAAGAAAGCAATCTCAGCAGTTGCCAACAGAACTCCCGAAATAGCCTTATCAAGAACGTCAACGCAACGACTCCTCGCGGATTTTGAAATGGGAAGCATACACAAAACTTGTTCTGTTACTCCACCGGACTCGGATGTTATAAGATAATACAAAACCCAAAAGAAAACCATCGAGTGAGACACAAAATTGAAAAGCCCTGCAGCTCCAGAGAGTATTGAATTACCAATGGATAGCATGAACTTAGCACTACCACCTAGAACAGATTTACTACTACTGAATACGCGTTGAGTCACATCCATTCCTTGAATGGCAAAGGCTTTCGCTTTCTCAACCAAATCCTCTCTGGTGATCAGCAATTCCCTAAAGATTGCATCCACCTCTGTATAAATTTGACCCCACTCACGATTCCCAAAGCTCTTCCTTAAACTCAACATTTTCTCAGTGTACGGGGATGGGGTCATCATTGCAGTGGAACGCCCAGAAGAATTCACCGATGGGCTTATAGCGAAATGTTTGATCCCAGTAACAAACTCTGTCAAATTGTACTGCATTGCCAAACTATCAATCTGCTCAGACACAGTTTCATAAAACTGGGTACTGTACCTATCCACCATCCCCGGCACATCATTATCATCCATCCACTTCTTTACTCCGATCTTCTCTGTGTAATTACTCTCTTCTACGTGCAATTTCAATGAAATCACAGCATCTTTCCCCTCAACTCCTATCTTATATGAAAAGAAAATCAAGCCTACTAAAAACCCAAGAATCATTCCAACTATCAATCCAATAGCCACAATTGTTTTCAATCTTTTTAGTATTCCTCCGGTGAAAAATGCACTAATAGTACTACGACGAAAACTATGACTCCTAATCGATGAAACTGTTGACATTGTCGATTCAACAGCATTGGAAGAGAACATAAATCCCAAAACAAGTAATGACACAGCCCCAATTATTCCGATTTGCTCGTAAGCAATTACGAAAACCCAAAAGGAGACAAGCCAACGGATCAATTTCGAAAACCCACTTCGATTTCGCCTCAAAACATTGGATTTCTTTCTCCGGAAAACAACCCGGAAAAAAACATCACGAATATCAACAAGGGTACCAACAAAAACCCTAAACACAGCTACAGGGACTGCCAATAGAGTCTCAGTGAGACCCAATTTCAAGGGTTCTGACCAAAACCCAACAAGGGTTTGTTGAATTCCTCTCAAAGGGATTGAACAGAGCACAGCCCATTGAAGGGGACGAAGATATTCTTCGAGGATTCGAAAAACGCCGTAGAGAATGAAAATGGCGAAGGCAAGACCAGCGTGGGCCATGGCTATGTAGAGAGCGAGGCGTACCTGAGGGTCGCCGGAGAGGGACTCCGGCGGCGGAGGTGGAAGTGGAGGTGGGTTTTCCGATGAGGAAGGTGGTGGTTGGGTCTGGGGAGATGGGTCGGGTTTGCGGACGGAGGCAGATCGGAACATGTCTTGCCATGGTGGAGAAGCTGAGGTTGATTTGGGGTCTGAATATGGAACTAGCTCCATTTTTAGAGAGAGAGAGAGAGAGAGAGAGAGAGCCAAGAAGCAGAATCCAAGTGGAGAGAGAGAGACAGTTCAGAAAAATGAGAGAGAGAGACAGAGAGAGAGAGCACAATGCTGACCTGGGGACAGGTAGTTGCACAGAAATGGTGGATTGGATAATGAGTCAATTTACACTACACCCCCCTCAATTAAGGGCTATTTATAACTTTATCCCCTCAATTAACAATTATATTATATTTTCACCTTCTAAGTTTGTAATTTGTTTCTATCTCAATATTCTATTAGCATTATATTATTTAAAAAAAAAAAAAACCAAAGCACTACTTTAACTCAAAAATTAGATTCACTTTTCAAATCTAATGATATAATAACCTATTAAAACATCTAATGCAATTATCTCTCTTTTATGTATTTTTTAATTATTAATTAATCATTTTTTTTATATATTACTGGATCTAAAAAATAAATTTATATATTATATTTTTATAAAAATAAGACAAAAAAATATAAAATGTACGTGCCAATTTTACATTTTGTATTATATATTTATTTACAAGAAAGGAAGACTTCTATTTTGATTATGTCAGCTCACATGCTATTGTTCCGGTCTTTTTCATAATAAAATGATAAATAGAAAGTTGAAATTGTAACAGGTGAGAATATTATAAGAAGAAGGAAATTATAATAATTTTTTAAGTGAGGGGCAAAGTAATAATATTAATTACCCATATTGGAGGGGTGGACTGTAATTTGCACTACATGTATAGATGGAGATGGAGTATTTATTTGGGCGTCTCCAGGAATGTGGTGTGTGGGTGTGTTCAGAGAGGGGATGAACATTGACTGGCTCTTCTAATAATTATTTACAAGGAAAATGATTGGGAGAGGGAAAGTTATTCATTGCTTCTAGGGCAATTTGATATGGTGGTCCAATATAGAGATTGTTTAGAATGATCTAAATAAGTGTATTTTTTAATTTTTTATGAAATATAGGTTGAGTTTCGATTGTGTTTGAAGTGATATGTTAGAGATAATGTGACTTAAATAAGATGATGTAATTTAAATAGGATAATGACTTTTTAACGTTTTAACTTTTTTGAAACATGTCAAACCAACACTTAGTTTTCATTGGTTGAATTAGTGAAATTTATCATCTTTGAATAATGTTATATATTCCAAAACTTCTATCAAAATTTTTTACCAAATATCTTATGTGGGACCCATACCATGTAAATCTTATGTAAATCTCATACCTATGTAATATTTGATAAAAATTTTGATAAAATTTTTAAAATTTTTAATATTTTTTTTATTTGTTTATCTCTCTTCAAGAGATTATTAAATATTTATCTTTAAATGAATGGCCTAAAACAATGTTCCTGTACCACCAAATAACTTCTCTGGGAGAGGTTCAAGGCAAGTGATGGGGCTTGTAGAGAAAAAATTATTAATTAATCTAGGAGTACGTGATCATATATATATATATATTTTGACTAATCACAAATTTTAATGATTTTTTATATTTTTTAATTACTTAAAAAAAATTATGAGTTACATCCTCTTCATTAATCAAAACAAACATGAGGATCATGTGAAGATATCTAACACTAATCAATAATTTCTCTCTTAAATCTTGTTTAGAAATAAATTATTTTAATAATTTTTAATATTTTATAACAGAACGTGAAAAAAAATAAAAATAAAAAATATAATAATTTATAATAACTTTTTAATTAAAATATATAATTACAAAGGAAACCTAAGTGAAGCTGACGACGACGTAAACGTGGTCAGGTTTCGCACTCACGTGGGATCCGCAACTTGGACGCTGATGCTGACGTCGTATGATTTGTGTGGTGTCTAGGCGTGCGTGTTCTTCCAGTTGGGTTTTTTTTTTTTTTTTAATTTAAATTATTAAAAATTAGTTTGATAAAAAAATATTTATACCAATTATTAAAAAAATAAGTAAATGATGATTTTTTTTTCCAGTAAAGAAAGAGAAAAAATAATTAAAAATATTTGAATTACATATTAAAATTTCAATTTATAATATTTTCTTTTGTTTCCAATAGATTGTAAAGTTATTTTTTATATATATTATATATATATTTTTTAATAATGTATCAAGCTAATGAATTATTGATAAACTCAATCACTTGAAAAAAAATGCCCCCCAAAAATTAAAACTCAAAATAGTATTTATATATAATTCTATATATTTTAATATAAAGTTTTTATTTATTGAGACTAATAACTGTTCTATAGACACACTCATTGGCATTTTTCTTTAAAGATTGCATGATAAAACTCATGATACAATTATTTATCATGCCTTAAAAGAGAGGATTTATAACGCGACATAATGGGAGCATGGATCCTTTGCCAAACTGCCATGATTTTATTGTGATTTTTTTTTTTATAACAAGATCCATAAATAAAAAAAATAATTTAATAGTCTAAGTTCAAAACAAAAGAAAATCACACGAAAATATCATACATTTTTTAAACTACACATCAAAATGTCGTCGTTTCATTTGAAATACCACAATAAAATTATTATAGAAGATCTTGATTTAATACCTTTTTGAGGAAGAAAAAAAGAAAGGGTGAATTGCACTTATAGTTCCTATAGTTTGAGACTTGTGTTACTTTGGTCTCTGACTTTTCAATTATGGCACATTTAACTCTAAATTTTGAATGTTATTCCAAATAAAGACAATTGAAGATATCATCAGATTTTTCAAGGGCAAAATCGTCAATTTGATAAAATATAAACTAATTTGACAAAAATAAATGTCAAACAAATATTTTTGAATTTTAAAAAATTATTTCTATCAACTAAAAATAAAATTATGTAAAATTGATAAATTTTTTAAACATTTATTTATTTATTTTACCAAATTAATTTTTATTATGTGTTTGAATGATGATCATCTAAAATTAATTTTTAAAAATTAATCATGTAATTTTTATTAATTTTAATCAATTTTACATAATTTTATCATTGGTGAATAAATATAATTTTTAAAAAATTAAAAATATTTTTTTGACATTTATTTTTGTCAAATTAATTTATATTTTATTAACTTGACAATTTTGCCCTTAAAATTAAATAATAGTATCTTCAATTGTTCTTATTTGAAACAAAATTCAACATTCAGGGTCAAATGTATCATAATTGACGGGTCAAATGTATCACAATTGAAAAGTCAGAGACCAAAGTGTCACGAGTCTCAAACTATAGGAACTATTAGTGTAATTTACCCAAAAAGAAAAGAAAAAAAAAAGAAGAGAGAAGCTAATCTAATCTAATCTTATAAGCAATTGAAATCCATCATGTGGGAATAACCATCAAAGGAGCAGGAAAACCCAATAGCCACAGATAAAGAAACTGACTTTTAAAAGACCAAACAAAACGAAAACTAACCCAAAATTGGAAATTTTAAAACCTTTCTAGTACTTTTTTTTTCCGGGATTGGATTTGTTTGTTCTAACTTTTACTTTGCTTGTTATAGATATCAATAATTCATCATAGGCTGTCAGAAAAAAGCAACAAAGAAAAATGAGAAAACTAACCCATAAATAAATAAATAAATAAAAAGCAACCAAATATGATAAGATCTAATTAATGACAAGAACAACTGCAACCAAATATCATGAAGGAAAAATAAAAAAGAAGAAACATATCCACCAAAATTACCTCAATTGCAGACGGGAACATCGCCATTCCACCGATGATGCTAAGGCCTGCAAGATATGTGTTATAACCCGGTATATCCTGTTGAATTTCTGATGCACCATAGTCCACAAGCACAAGATAGATTATGGGTAAGCTGATGGCCAATAAGTATCGTCTTTCCAACACCAATTGGATGATAGCTGGAATCGTTGGAAGCCATGATGGGAAAATTGGAAACACGGGGCTGATAAATGCAAGCAAAGTCGACATGTACAAGAAATGTATAGAGTATAGCTTAAACAAAATCCAAGTGAGACATCCCTGAAAGAAAGCAACCTCAGCTGTAGCCAAAAGCACGCCTGAAATAGCACCGTTGAGAATTTCAATGTACCGAATCCGTGCGGATTTCGAAATCGGAAGCATGCCGATCACTTGTTCGGTTAACCCACCAGACTCGGATGTGATGAGATAATATAAAACCCATACGAAAATCAGCGATTGTAACCCAAAATTGAGAAGACCGACCGCTCCAGAAATGACAGAATAGGCAATAGAGAACACGAGCTTTGCACTGCCTGCAAGAAAAAATACGCTGCTAGCAAGTGCGTGTTGCGATACGTCCATCCCTTGAGAAGCAAACCCTTTTGCCTTGTCAACTAAATCCTTCCTGCTAACTAGAAATTCCCACAAAGTCGCTTCGAGTTCTTTGAAAACGCTTCCCAACTCACGATTCCTAATGTGGTTTCTGAAACTCTGAAATTTCTCTATATATGGAGATGGGATCAAAGCTGCCTGAGGTTCAGAAGAATTAGCTGAAGGAGAAATAGCAAAGTTCTTGATTCCATTGAAAAACTCGGTTAGATTGTAATGTGTCGCCCAACTATCTACATGTTGCGAAATTGTTTCGTAAAGATGAGTAGTGTACCAATCCGCTATTTCTGTGACATCATTATCATCCATCCACTTCTTAATACCAATCATCTCGGCGTATTTACTCTCCTGCACATAGGTTTTCAACATAATCACCGCATCCTTTCCCTCAACTGCTATCTTGCAAGAGAAAAAGATTACACCGGCCAAGAACCCGACAATCATACCAGATATCAACCCAAGGGCCACAATGGTTTTTAATCTTTTGAGAATTACTTCCCTCAAAATTGTGCTACTTGTACTACAACCGATATTCCTAGTCCTATATGAAGTAAGAACAGAGACAGTTGATTCAAGAAAACTGGTACACAAGAAACTTAAACCGAGAAGTGCTATAGACCCAAAACTGCCAGTTTGTTCATATGCAATTACAAAGAACCCAAAAGATAAAAGCATCTGAATCAACTTTGGAAACCCACAATTACTCTGACCTGAAACCTTTGATGTTGTTTGATGAAAAACAATTGAAAACCAGAGATCACGGATATTGACGAGGGTACTAAGGATGGCTTTTAAAAGAGTGACTGGTACTGCTAAAATGGTTTCAGTAAGCCCTAATTTTAGTGGCTCTGACCAAAACCGAACAAGAGCATGTTGAATTCCTCTCAAAGGAATCGAACATAGAACTGCCCACTGGACCGGCTGGAGATATTCTTCAAGTAAATAACAAATATTGTAGAGTAAGAATAATGTCAAGGCAAGACCTGCATGAGCCATGGCTATGTAGAGAGCAAGACGTACTAGAGGATCGCCTGAGAGGGTGGTGTTCTGGTTGGGCTCGACTGGAGTGGGCTCTGACTCCAGAGGTGACAGACTATGGTTCTCTGCCAAAGACTCGTTGTTTTGAGAGGATGCATCACGATTCTGGAAGGAAGCTGATCGAAACATGACTTGCCATGGGAGTATTGAAGCACTGGAAGGACCGCAAGTAGATTCAGGTTCACGCTCTATTGAGTGAAAGCCTTGACTCTGAACCTGCCAGACAAGTCATAGAAATCAAATTTTATTCAAGTAAATTGTACAGAGAAATAAAGAGATTAAGGCCAAGTTTGGCATCTACTAAATAATACAAAAAGTCAAAAAGTCACTATCCTATTTAAGTCACATCATCTTATTTAAATTACATCACATCTCTAACACATCACATCAAACCTAATCCAAACCCAACCCATATAAATCAATAAGTCAAAAAGTGCACTTTTTTAGAACATCCCAAACTAAGTTTAATATTCCCAATCAAACTAACATCAAGAGGGACTACTCTTTCTCTTTTCACAACTCACACGATACAAGTAGACTGAATATTAGGTAAGACCTGTTAATGATTTGCAGCTGGAAACTTGCATGAAGTTGGTTTCTAAAATAAATAAGGCCTCTCTTGGTTTAAATAATCAACATGCCCCTAGTTCAATCTAGCAACTTGGTTAAGCAGCAATTGACATACCAAGCAACAGATTATACCAATTCCCCACTATCCCCATGCCAACTGAAGTGGTTCTCAAACCTTTCCTTATACACAAACAAGTAAACATGTATCATATATGTAAATGGCCATCATTATTTCATCAATTTTAAAAGCATTTCGCTATGCCAATCAAGCATGGCATTAAACATGTTAGATCTTGATTACTTTTCCAGAATAACCATTAAGTTGGAAGAGTGATCAAATGTGATATAGCAAAGAAGCATATGTTTGTCTTGGGTATTTCAACTAACAATTTCAAGATGAGCATGCTTCATGGTTTCAATCTCCAAATTGTTTATGTACTTCTCTTTCCGGATTTTTGGCTTGCAACATTATACAATTCCAATGGTGCAAGCAAGGAGTAAGAATTTACATAACAGAATGAGTTTTCTACTTCTTGATTATGTGCTAAATTAATAACTGAACTAGGAGAACCAAGATTTATTTGGTGAAACTTTGAGCAATTTTATTGATTACTCTTTTAAAATTGTGTCCACATTCAAAGTTGAAGGAAAAGGACTAATGAAATAGCTGATTTTTAATAATTATTGCCAAATTCTTCTTTTTACAGTTTGATTTAAAAAAGACACAATCAATTTTTCTTCATCCAATTTGAACTCACTTCCATTCTTCATAATTTTAATAGATATAATTTGTCTTTTGTATCAAAATTTACACATCAGCTAAAAAAAACTTAAATAAGCTTTAAAAAATTTGATCATTTAAAATTTGAATTAGAGATGCCTTTAACTTTTGTTTCAGGATTATTAGCTTTTAACTTGTAAAAAACTGCACCAAATAGGCCCTTGGATTGCAAATGTAAAGAAATGAAGTGCCATTCACCTTGTTTGGTTCAAATTTTCTGAAGTATTTCTTTTTTTTTTTTCACTGAATTTTTTAATATTTTAAATAATTTTTTTTTTTAAATTTTTAGATACACTTAATATAAATACAATTAAAAAATATAATATTTACGAAAAAAAATTTTAAAAAATTTACTAAATATCAAAAATATAAAATATTTTTGTATTCTTGTATATTTATTAGTTTTTTAAAATATTTTTTATAAATATTTTATTTTTTAAGTACATCTAAGTTAGACCATGTCGAACGTTGCACCTTTTGTCTCATCCAAGGTTCTGAAAAGCGGTTGCGGTTGCGGAGTGTAAAGGCCGTAGCATAACGGTTGCGGTAACCGGAACCGTGAATTTTTTTATTTTTCACACAATTTAAAAAAAACTTACCAATATGCATATTTTTTTCCATGATCATCTTTATTGGGTTTTAAAATAAATATTGATCAATTTTTTAAAATTTTTAAGTATGATCTAATATATTTCATATTTTTAAATCATTATAAACTGAGTTTTTTAGATTTTATTTTAATAATTAATGACTTTATATTATATAAAAAATCAATCACTAACTATTATATATAAGATAGACAATGACAAAAGTAAGATAATAAATAAGAGCCTATATATATACATATTTTAATCAAGCCAAATAGATAATAACCACACTTTTATTATTATTATTATTATTATTATTTTCAAACATTATATAGATAGACACACATAAACAAAATGGTTGAGTGATAATAGCTGAATAGAATAGCATAGGTCTTACAGCTTCAACAAATCAATAACATGTTCTTCATTTTCCCTCTTCTCTCTCTCTATCTTTTGCTCCTCCATCTTCCCTCTTTATCTTCCCTCTTCTCTCTCTATCCCTCTTCCCCCATTTTCAGCTCTTTTTTTTTCTGTGTTTTTTCGAAAGTAGAGTTCGGAACCGTTACATAACGATGCATAACAGGTCGTTACGGTTGTTACGGCATTGTTATGACCGCTACGGCAGCCGCTACGGCCGACACACATGTGAATTTCAATCACACTGCAAAAGCGACCGTAATAAGTGGCGGTAACCACCACAACCGTTACGTAACAGTGTTACGTAACTGTTGTGGCTACTTTTTAAAACCTTGGTCTCATTAAATTTAAATTTGATAAAAAGAGGAGCCTTTTGCTGCTCAACGCTTTCACCAAACAAGTATCAAACCCAAGATATCATAAATCTTTCATCAAATTGAAAATGGCTTGTGACTTTCATTAATTCACTCTTCATAGCCGTTGAAATTGCAGACATTGGACGTCCAGCCAGACGACCACCTCTTGGCAAAAATATGTGAAAAACTTACATTGGTTGGTCGACCGGCCAGATATTCCCGATTGACCGGTGGTTTGATAAAATTCCAAATTACACTTTTGAAACACATAATATCAGATGAAGCTTCTACTCAAATTTGATGAAAAAAAAGATAAACATGAGAAATGCTCTTAGGTACATTTAAAAATAAAAAAATTACTTAAAATATTTTTAAAAATTCACTAAAAAAAAAACGAAAAACAAGAAGTAAAAAAATTCCTGATCAAACAAAGTGAATGACACTCCCCAATTCTTTTTCCTATAAAAAAAAAAAAAAAAAAAAAGAATTTATATGTGAAGACCTTATATGCATTTGTGAGATTGAAAACTGAAATTGGGTCAATTGTTTCCCAATCCTCACAGGAAGAAAGAAATGAAAATGAGCGGACATCACTAATAACACTATACCAAAGCAAAATTAACGAAGTAAAAAAACATCAAAATTTGCCTACAAAAAATGAACTCTAAAAATTAGGGAAATTTGGGACTTACATGAGAATCGACGTTGTTCGGTTCGTCCTCTGGGGTTTCACCGGCCGAACAGTGCGGCGGCTGAACGTGGTGGTTTCGATCAGGGGAAGATGATGATGATGGTGGTGGTGGTGATGATGATGAAGTAGGTTTTCGGAAGGAAGATGAACGAAACATGGATTGCCATGAGAGGTCGTTGTTAGACTCCACCTCATTCGAATTTGATGAACTTCCCTGCCAAACATGATCACGATATCAACTGAAAATTAGAGGAGAGAGAAGGAAAAAAAGTTTTTTTAAGGTTTTAATCTGGGAAAATGTAGGATTAAAAAAAAAAAATAGAGAATAAAAAATTTGTAGCAACATTTGATTTGGGGCACATTTTTTCACTTATAGGGTCGGAAGTAGGAAAAAAATCAATTTACTGGCTTATTAACTTGTTTGGATTATATTATATTTTTAATTTTTTATAATTTTTTTTAAAAAAAAATCAATAAATTAATTTTTTTCCAACTTCTAGCAAGTCATAATTGGCAATTAATTTTTTTAATTTATATGACATTTTCCGTTCAGTTTTTTTGAAAAATTTTATCATACACATCATTTTTTAAAACAATGAAACAAAATTTTTTATTCTTAAAAAAAATAAACAGAGAAATTATATAAAAAAAAGGCTATTTATTGTTATTGGAAATTATGTCTTACTTTATTATTGTTATTATTTTTATGTAGGTTAATTAAACTTTATTTATCGATTATGATTGAATATCATTTTATCCTCTTTAATTTTAAAATTATGCATTTAACCCTCTTAATTATTAAAATTATTTCATTTTTAAACCCTTTGAAGGAAAGTTTTTACACTTTTTTTTAAAATTTTTTTTATAATTAAAGAGTCTAAATATACCACTTTAAAATTAAAATAAATAAGATAACATTTAGTGATAGTAAAAGGATAAAATGTAAATTATGTAAAGACCCAAATCAACCACAAACATTTTCATTTCACTTGTCATCAAAATGTGCTCCCATTGAAGCATATCATTTTTTAGGATGACTTCTCTCCTATTCATCCGAAATATCGACATTTTTTTAAAAATTGAAAATTTAAATTTTATTACCCCGTTAATCCCTTAAATATTGGGTCAGATTTTTTACATCTAAAAACTCATTAATATACAAAAAAAAAAATGAAAAAAAAAATTCAGAGGTAATAAGCATTCAAATTTGGAGTTCTGAACTGAACCGGAGAGAAGCTCAATCTATTATTTTTCTTTTAAAAGTACATGAGAGAGAGAAAGAGAGAGAAACCTGAGGATCATTGGAGAGGATGGTGAGCTCATCTAATTCTGATTCTGATTCAGATTCAGAACTAGAGTACTGAATTAATGGAGATGAGATTGGATTTCTGAAAGAAACAGAACGAGCCACGAGTTGGTGGTTTTGAGGAGTTGAAACTGAACCAGACCTTCTAAATGAAGCTGATCTGAACATGACTTGCCATGACAGGTCTGAGGAAGATCTTGGATTTGATTCAATCTTTGCACTTTGATTTTTACTTCTCTGCTCCATTTTGGTAATGATGATCAATAATCAATGAACATGAATATGCATGCATTGCCAATGGAACTCTATCAGATATATAGAATAGTTATAGAGAGCATGTGTGTATTTGTTATAATAGTCTGATAGAGACCAGAGAAGCTTCAAAGAAGCTTCACACTTTCAACCTTTCATGGCAAGTCCAACAGAAATGAGTTTTTTTATGTTTCCTGGGAGTGTTCATATGAACCCCCCCTCTCTCTGTCTCTCCATATATATATAAATTTATGTATTTCAACTTCATGGTTGACATAATATGAGGCTGGTTTGGTGTTATTATTAGATAATCCAGAATTTTATTTCAAGGCAGAACCACCTCACAGGTGATTATTAAATTAATACCTTATTATAAAGTGCAAGAAGATCAAATTATCATTTTATAACACTCTCATGCATGATCGTTAATGATGGATAATGTTATACAAACAGAAAATTTATACATTATGGTTGTGTCAAATTATATAAATTTTAGTATCTTTCTTTGCTCAATATTAGAGATTGTAAAAAATGAAAAACTTATAAGTCAACATAAAAAGATTAACGACTTGATTAATTCAAAAAAAACATATAGTGAGTTTCATAAGTCCAAACAACCCCATCTAATTCAGATTATGGACTAGAGGGGATAGGGGTGTGCATAATACCGCCGAAACCGCCGAAACCGCCAAAACCGCACCGAACCGCACCGCCAAGGCAAATTCGTTATTATTTTCCAATCGAACCGCCGGTTTTTGGTAAGAAAAATGGCAAATTCTAGTTACACTTTTATCAATCCGCCGGTTTCTATTTTTCTTCCAAACCGCACCGACCTGCACCGCTATTAAATGATGTTTTATAAGATTTTAAAAATTCTTTTTTACTTAAGTTTGCTTGTTGTTCTATACCTTAGAATATAGTATTACATTACTGCTCGAGGGGAATTCAAGATGTCAGTAATCCAAAATAAAGTTGGATTCCAATTCACTTTTCAATCTTTTTTTTTTTTTTTTTTTTCTGGCCATGTTGCAAACTTGCATCAGTTCACTTTTCAATCTAAATACTTTTCAACAGTAAACATTTTCAATAAATTGTAAACCCTGAATGATATAATTTAATGTATTGTATTTGATCATTGTAGCTTCCACAGATTCTTGTAATGAACTGATGGCATAGTCGTTGATATTATCATGTTATTGCTACATTTGCTGCATCAGAAGAAAGTTTCGCAAGATGCTTAACATCACAATATCTCTCGTCTTTTTTTTACTCTTTGATTTAAGTTTTGTAATTTGAATTATATTTTTTATAAACCGCCAATCCGCCCGAACCGCCAAGGCAAATTCGCCATTATTTGCCAACCGAACCGCTGGTTTTTGATAAGGACAATGGCAAATTCTAGTGACACTTTTATCAATCCGCCACCCGCCATACGGTTTCTATTTTTCTCTCAAACCGCACCGACCCGCACCGCGCACACCCCTAAGAGGGGAGTCGGGTCCATATGTAAAACATCAATGCAAGCAGCCCACAATAGCACATACATGCAATTTTGGCATGAATATGACAGGCGTGATGATTTTAACTAACCATTTCTATTATATAATAATATATATATGTATTATTAAAATTAGGTAGGCTTACATAGGACTAGCTAGAGTTTACTGACAGTGACAATCATAGATTAATTATAAGTATAATTTGCATTTTGTTACATTTTTTTTAATAGTCAAATTTATAAGCTGCAGCAGGGGTAGCCATTATTATGCATTATAATACAAGACCAAAGTCTTCATTTATCCACTTCTAAAGATTTTGAATGAGAAAAATTATACAAATACAGAAATCCAACACATAGTTTTACATGATTCATTGGTAAGAATTTTTTGAAAATTTTGTTTGTTTTATACACATTTTATATTTGAATTCTTATTCAGTTGCTATATTGGCACTAGCCTAAGGCCAGTGAGGCTTGTGCCTTAAACCCCAAAAAATTGATCCAAAATAGGGCTTCAAATTTAGAAAGGTGTTACAGGCCCAATTTTTCTTTTCCAAAATATTTTATTGGACCCATATATATTTATAAGTGTGGTTTGACTCATATTTATTAAATTTAAAATAAATAAAGTGTTTGGGGCCCAAGACAAAGAACAATACATATATGTATGGGTGAAAGAAAAACCGGAAGGACCGACAAAACCGACCGAACCGAACGGTTTTCGGTCAGTGGTTTACGTTTTTAATCGTTCGGTTCGGTTCGGTTTGGTTTATGTTTTTCTGTACATTCGGTTTGGTTTACGGTTTTTGGTTTTTTGAACCGAACCGCACCGAACCGAACCGACTTATAAAATATTAATAGGCCCAAAATGTGAGGCCCCAAACCTATGTAGGAATTACATGGCCTGAGCCCAAATTTTATGCAAAATGGATAGAAATATATGCCCAAAATGTGAGGCCCATCTAGGGAAAAAAAAAAGGCTAAAAAATCGAAAAACCAAAAAAACCGCACCGCACCGTAATAAACCGAACCGCGCCGGTTTATGTCATTTTTCTGGGCGGTTTGGTTCACAAATATGAAAAACCGAAATGATCGGTTCGGTGCAAACTAGTGAAAAAACCGACCGAATTGAACTGATTTCACCCCTACATATATGATACATCTGCTCAGTGCTCTCTCTCTCTCTCTCACGAAGTGATGAAGGAAGCATCCTTCAAGCATACCAAGGATAAAGCAGGGCAGAGAGCACTGAGCAGCGGCGAGTCGGCGACTCAACCTCTCTCTTTATCTCTCACACACTCCGGCGACTCACTCTCTTTCACACTCACACACTCTCTCTCTCATAGTAAGTCCTCTCGCTCTCATTATCAGATTTGATTAAATAAAGTTGCCCTAATTTTTTTCTACCTTCTTTCTTTATCAGTTAGTAGAATAATAAATTTACCCTAATTTTTTTACCTTCTTTATCTATCAGATTTTAGTAGAATAAATAATTTTGTCCTAATTTTTTTTTACCCTCTTTATCTATCAGATTTTAGTAGAATAAATAATTTTGCCCAAATTTTTTTACCTAGGTCTTTATCAGTTTTAATTAAATAATTTTTTTTTCTAATTTTTTTGTCCTAATGTTATTTCATTAAATTATTTTTTTATAATTTTTTTGCTATCAGATATGAAATAATCAGTGGATTGTGATTTGTGGATTAAAGTGTGATTATAGCATGTTTCTCAGGAAGTATAGTTCTGAAAATAAAAAGAGAAAGAAGATGAAAGTAAAACAATTAGAGGGATTCCATTTTCATAGTTCGCCTTAGATTTCACAAATCTCAGGACCGGCCCTATATATTGGTAAACTTATTTGAATTTTGAATGGAGTAGAATTTAATTATATATGATAATTATGATGATCTCATGGATTTGTATAAAGAGGTTGTGCAGTCGTTAGAGGCATTAGGAAAATGGTTAAGGTAATCACTCTTGGCTTTTTGTGTTTTTGGGATTAGAAAACTATTTTCTTCCCATAGGTTGATGGAAAACCATTTGTTAGTTATGTTATGATAAATTATACTTTTGGTCCTTCTAGTTTTAGTTAATTTTTTGTAGTTTTAATTTCATTAATTTAAATCTCATATTTCTAACTAGATAAAAATAAAAAAATAAAAAATTCTCATATTTCTAAGTTGTGTTTCATGGGCACATCAAGCAGTTACGAGGGTTCAGGTGGGCTTATCTTGGGCTTTATTTTGATGATTAGAACCATTTACCTTGTAAAATTTATTGTGAAAGTCACCTATGTAAAAAATTAAATTAATCAGATATCGATAATCATTATTAGATCCTAATTATTTCAAAAAATTGAATGATCTATTATCAAAATCATACTTGTTGTTTGTATTTTTTGGTTATGATTTATAGATGTCTAACGAGGATGATTTTTTTATACAACATTTTTTTGTAATGAAACCAAAGGAATCTACAACGGTGATGAAGCCAAAGGTATCTACTAAACTAGTAGAGCTTTAAACTAATAATGGCATTAGTAATTGAACCATTTGAAATCCAATTAAAATTTTAAAGTATCAAAATGACACAACTAATTAACAACTGTTGAGGAGATAGAAAGCATAACAAGACAACATGCTATTTTATTCTGCTAATATCCTCAAAAAAGACATGAAATCACTTTGTTTTCTTTTTCCTTTTTGTAGCTATTCCTCTTCCTTGTTTGACATTGTTGCAATCATATAAACAAACTTCATTGTTTTTTTGTTACAATATATGTTTCAGAAATGGCATATGCTAATTCTTCTTCGAAGGCAAATGTATGCGCACAATCGATAACCTAGAGCCATGGCTAGCAATACCCAAACTTCTTCCAATCCACCACTCAAATTCACTGTGTCGAATGAAGGGGAACTCTGCAAAGTTCTACACCCTCCTTTGCTTTCGCATTCATATAGTTCGTCTCCTGAATACTGCACTTTTAGCAAAAGTCTGAAGCCATAGTACATGAATGATAAATACTTGAACCATTGTATAAATTTGGGTATGTGCTGCAATGACAAACAAAACAACATAAATGGTGTTAGTCTTGTTTGTGTTTTATTCTTTATTTTTCTCATGATGTCTTGGAGGCTAGTGATGAGTCAGGATTTGATTTAGGAAGGGCAAATTTTTATGTAAATGATTATGTCTAGGGACGATGTTACTGCATTGGCCTAGACACACTTCTCCCAAACCCAAACCCCGATCCAACTTGTACTCCCTCACCCTCTCCCTGTTTTGCCTCGTGTATGTTTGGTTGAATTGTCTGAATTTGTTTTTGAAACTTTTTTAAAAACTAGTTGGGGAAAAAATTAAAAAATTAAAAAACATTCATTATTTTTTAATTTTTTTTATATAGATTTCTCTTTTTTGTGTAAAGATTCCAACAACAACAAAAAAATGACAAAACAAGTTGTGAAAACTCAACCAAACATATTAAACGGAGCAAATTGCAAGGACTTTTTGAAATAAAGAATATAGCATAGGGGCATATATAAACTTTTACAGTAGCAATTTAAAAAAAATTACATAAGAGTTACACCAAGAAAGTAAGAAATGACAATTTGCATTTCTTCATGTTAGATGCAATTTTTCATGGAAAATGAAGATGGGTATTGATTATTAGCTACTACACATTGCTTTCCAAATTAGTTTAGCATGACTAACAAGGAACATATAGTCCTTGTTTGTCTAACAAGAAAACAGTAATTATTCTTTATCTATCACAGATTTGAATACCTGAACATAGTAACCTCCAGTGAGAAGAAAGATCATTAACACCAAAGAAGCAATCATCCCTGCCCTTCTAATACTAAGAACTGCAGCGCCGAACATTTCGCCTGCCCCCTAATTCAGAAAAACAAAACAATTAAAACTTTATGATAAAAAAATTTAGTGAACAAATAAATTTTATCTTACTTGGCTTGTAACGGCTATCAATAGTATTGCAAACAACGTCATGAAGAAGCATGAGATCGTTCTCTTGAATCCCGCCATGAAGTATAAAATTGCCATGAACAAAGTAGGATAGAAAACATGTGCCACCATGTCACACAAGGTGCTACACACATAGTACACGCTTAACCGGTACATGTCTGCTTTCCTTTCTTTCACCAAATAGAGTTTTTCGAATGGGAAGACATATACAGCTCCAAATATTGATGAAGATGTCCAAAAAATGCAGATGTAGAACATCAAACCAATCTGCATTTGAAGGGAAAATGCTATAGTTATAGAATTTAGGACACATGGGGATAAGAATTTAGGACTAGATGGACATTTGGGTTTGTTTGATGCAACTACTTGCAAGCTGAAAGTTGACATTCAGAAAGCAGAAGTTAAAATCATTCATCTCCCAACTTTTCATTTATCAACTTTTTCAACTTATTAAAGTTGTTTTTGCCTCATAAGGTCTAAGAAGAAACTATACTAAACACTACTTTGACACACATTCTCAAAATTCTAAAAAAAGGAAAAAGAAAAAAGAAGAAGCTATATAATTAACCCCATAACCAAACAGGACAAGTACCTGATCTCTGAGTTTAGCCTCAGTTGCAATATTGGATTTCCACCAAAGGAGGCCTAACAAGACTGCGACGCCAAGCGCTTGAACAAGTCTCAGCTTGTCGAGGTAATCTCTCCACCTCTCTCTAAATGTTCTCTTTGCCAATATTGTGAATTGTTCCCACCAAGTGATCGTCCAATCCTTCCTAACTTGAACTGCTAACTGAAGTTGCTCTGATGCCTCTATTGTCCGATGATTCTCTTGTTTTTCTTTTGGCTCCAACAAAGTTTTGTACTTGAGTTGCAAATACTAACATGTCATAAAAAAACAAATGTCAAACATTTTCAAATAAGAACATTGACATTATAAAGTTGAGAAATTTCTCACTTTGATTACAACCCTCTCGGAATCAGTTGTGCCTCGTGATGCGTGTAACTCTTCGGGAACCCTAATGTCATTCACTTGTCCGGTTGCTAAATCTAACAAGAATTCTGCAGGGTTCATTGCTATATCCGGGATGAATCTCAGAGATGAGAAGTACTCTATCGACTCTCTAGCCTTGCCATAGTACACCGGATAGCCTTCTGATATCAACAAGACCTTGTCGAACATGTGAAACATCCTACTTGAAGGTTGGTGGATTGTTGTGATTATCGTCCTTCCTGCCTATAGATTCAAATAAAAATGTAGCATTTAGGGGTGTTTTGGGAAGATGGTTAAAAGCTGTTTTTTGGCTTTTTTTGGCTTTTTTGTGAGAGAGGGAAGTTAGCTTTTAACCCACTTTCCAAAATATTACAAAATTTCACATTCTTAGCCAACCATTATATGTCACATGTTTTTGGTAGGCGTGATGAATTTAGTGACAAATTGTTTTACCTTTGCAATGCCTTGGAGAATCTGAAGAAGTCGATTTGCAGAGGTTGAATCAAGGCCTGAAGTTGGTTCATCGAGCAATAACAAAGAAGGATCAACAAGAATTTCATACCCAATACTTGTTCTTTTTCTTTCTCCCCCGGATATCCCTTTAACAAATCCTCCTCCTACTCGTGTATGACGACATCTAATTTAGAAGATAAATTTAGAAACACATGCTTATATCAGTTTCCATAACATAATTCGTACATTTTGAATCTCCATGATAATATGGTAAAGAACTTTGCTTCAGTACAAACCTTTCAAGACCAAGTTCCTTAATAATCATCTCCACTCTTTCATATTTCTGTCTTCTGCTCATGCTGCTTGGAAGTCTTAAAAATGCAGAAAAAACTAAGGTTTCCTCCACTGTCAGTTGTGGGAAGAGCACATCATCTTGTGTCACAAATCCAATCCTGCAATGTGAAGAAAAATAAAAAGGTGACTCAGTGCATGAAGCTTAACGAATAAATGGTATTTGGTGAATGGGTTAATTACACTAATAACCCCCAATGTGATTTGTTACACTTCAGTCTTTCAATTTTTTTTTTTAATTTTTTTTTTTTTTCACTTTGGTTCGCGATGCAATCTGTTACACTTTTTTTTTCAAGGTTCAACACCATTCAAAATCAATAACAAGAGAAGTATTTTCGGAACTTTACAAAAAAATGTGACCAAGGTAAAAGATTAGAGACCAAAATGTAATGAAGCACATGCTTTGGGAACTAAAAAAAATGACTAACCTCCTCTTAAGAGCAGGATTATAGGCAATGTCATTGTAAGATATGGTTCCCTTAACATTTTCATGTAACCTCCCTCCTATGATCTTTAGCAATGTGGTTTTGCCACTACCAGAGGGACCCATGAGAGCAAGGATTTCACCGGGGCCAATGCTTCCCGTTATGCCCTTGAGTATGTGCTTGTAGTTGTCATGTTCCATCAGCTGTGAGGCCATCTTTGACACCACTGCCTTCACGGGGTTGTGGGAGGAAGGTTTGCTAATTCTTACCATGTATTCTACATCCTCAAACTGCATTTTTCAAAGAGAGAGCTCAAAAATAACAACGTAGTTATCTAAATCTTAACACAGATAAAATTGGGTTTCATCATCTTGTTTGGTTGTGCTTTCGTTTTCTTTGAATATAGTGTTTGGTAACATTGTCAATTTTATGTTTCTAGAAAATAAGAAACATGGTTTTATATGGGTTGCCAAAGGTGTTAGTCGATAATGGGAGTGGCCAAAAGTGGAGACCAATGGTGAGCGGTGGACGAGTTGGTGGAGAAGGGAGGAGAGAATCAAAATTTGTTTTGAAAACAAGAGAAAACACCAAAATCTTAATTCGTAAAACTGTCGCCACTTTCTTTTTTTCTTTTTTTAAATGAAAACAATTTCCAAACATATTTTTGTTTCCTATTCTCAAAATCTTCAAAAAATACATTACCAAACAATCTCTCATTTTTATTTTTCAGATTTTTGGAAACAAAAAGAAAGAAAAGCCCATCGTTTTCAATTTTTTTTTTGGGTGCGAAAACGTACTTATCAAAAATTCGAAAACAAGTTTTCGGTTATTCTTAAAAAGTGGATTGTTTTAAAAAAAAACTATTCCTAAAACAATTTTTAAAGCGAGTTCACCAAAATGTGATACATTTTTCTAAAAACAATAACACAACAAAAAACGAAAACATTCAAAACATTGAATTTCTTTACGAAATACTTTCTTGATTAAGAAACAAAATAAATGTAGAACTAAAACAACCTTGAGAAATATGGGAAGTGGGTGGTCTTTATTTGCTTCAGAGGTATCATCCTCAATATCAATCTCTGAGCTCCTATTTCTTAAATAGGCTTGAGACATGAACTCAATGTTGTGACCAAAGCCATTGCTTCCAGCTATTTGCATTGAGCCCATAGTTGGAGGAGGGGACAATATTGACATTTCATCATTGATCTCCTCTTGCCTCCCAATCTCCATCTTAATTCTTGAAAACACAAATCTTGAGAAGCTCAAATCTTGTATTTTAATGGAGGTTCATGTAGTAGGAGTGAATGATCAACTGTGACAAACCAAAAGCTTGCCTATATAGTGTGGGAAGAATGAGTATTGTTAGGCCACATGCTTTTTGTGGCTTAAGATTTGGGGACATAAGTGACCTTTTTGCTTCGTTAGAAAATTCAAACATACCCTTGGTACTACTATTTACTAATATTGTGATTTCTTGCCAAGAACATGTCTTGTTTTTTCCTTTTAAAAAATAAGAATTGATTTGGATCATGAAGTGCTAATTGGTAAATATTGCAAATATGGATTGGGAAGGATGTTGCAAAATGAAAGTAGAAAGTGTTGAAAATGCACATAATTCTTTGAAAAATATTCGAGTGGTTGCAGCTTTGGTTGGAACTTTTTTTTTTTTAATTTTTTTTTGGGTTAAATTTTCATTTTCACTGTTCATTTTCAATTGCAACATCAAGTAATAATGGGACTAATTGAAACTGAAACCTAAGCCACATTTACATTTTTCTAACAAACAAATTGAAAATAAAGTGATCACGATAAATTATGATAAAAATATAAAATGGTTAAAAACACGTTTATGGTCCAACTCACAAGCACTACTCTTTAACTCAAGTTCAAATCAATAATTTTACAGTCAAACTAAAATCTTATTAGCCTAGTTACGTTTAGGCTTACCAATAAGCTTCGATTTTTATTTTTTTTTACAAGACTTTTTCTTAATATTTGAGTTCGAGTCCCTTACCCTATTTCCCTCTCACAAAAAACAAAAAATAAAAGAAATGCTACGTACCTCAAATATTGAGAGGGTAATTTATGATCTGGAGTTGGGCCGAGGTGACGGCCGAGCAGGTTGAGGGCCCAACGGTGTATGGGGCCGAGCTGATCAACTATCCGCCCGGAAATGGGCTGAGAAAACTTGGGCCGGGCAGAGTTGGACTGAGTGTGTGTGCCACCCCGGACCGTACAGAAACCGCTCGGCCAGGAAGTGACCGGTCAGACCAGGATGCTCGGTCCGAGGATGGTCGAAATCAGACAGACCGAGAGACCGGCGCCCGGAAAGGCGCGGTCAGCCGAGGTAGTTGATTGACCGGCAAGAAGGCCAACCAAAGGAGGTGCCCGGGCTAGGCTTTGCCGAGATGCCGCCTAGCCCGGTCCTTCATGTGTTTGTCCGGCTAGGCGCATGGGTTTGAAGCATGACATGGCCGAGGTAGAGCAGCTCGGCTGCCGAGCTCCAGCTGTGAAGTCAAGCAGTTGAGGTTAGGTGGTGAATGGCATGGTTTATGCTGACAGATGGGATAGCAGAGCCACGTGTCAGGAGATGACTGGGAGTGGATATGGGGCTCAGAAGATATAAAAGCATGTCTACGCCCCCCATACGCAACACGAACATATCTGTAAGAAACTCACACCCAAACACTCTCTCCTTTCTCTCTATCCATCTTAAGGTGTGTGCTAATTTGACCGTCGGAGGGTGTTTCCGGCCACACACCGCCGGGTAGCTCACCGTTATTTACTCGCAGGTGATCGGATATCGACGGAGCTCGGAAGAAAGGAATACGGGTACGCCGGAATATTTGCTCCCCGTACAAATATTCTATCAAATATTTTACCAAACTTCTCACGTGAGACTCACACAAATCTACATGTGTGTGATCTCACACCTATCTAAGAGATTTGATAGAATATTTGTGTCCCTAGCATAATTCAAAATTAAATAAATACTAAATTAATAAACACGCCAATAAAAATAAAAATAAATATTAATAACCTGGCGGAACGACGTCGTTCGCTTTGGCACCACAAGAACACAGAGATGAAGAGAAACATCCCTTAACAGACGACGGTGTTTGTTCGTTTTTTTGGACAGTCAGTTTGATTTTTGTTGAGCGAGAGAGAGAGAGAGAGAGAGAGAGAGAGAGAGAGAGGACATGGATGAATCGCTAGAAATTCTGGAGAAATCGCTTGCCAATTCAGGGGTTTCGATCCCACAAGGAGTGTCTTCGATCAAAGACCTCACTCCCGACACTTTGTTCTCGATCTGCGCACAATCGCTTCGCCTCATCGACCCCCCTTCTTCATTCCCCACCTCCCTCCCCGACTCCATGGCCGACCGCTTCAAGATCTGCACTGACCTCGCTTCTTCCGTCACCAACCTCGGTTTCATCGGCGACATCAGCTTCCACAAGGTACACCAATCGATCCTCTGTTTGGTTCCTGAGAAATCATCTGCAATTTGGATGGACATTGAAACTCAATTATAGCTGCACAAATATATTGATATAACAAAGTTCATTTTTTTAAAGCTTATTTAGGGGCTTTTTTGTAGCATTTGTTGTCTTCGTTCGATTATCTAGTTCGTTTATAGTGTGGCTGAGATGAGAATAAAAGATGAGAAAGCTTTAGGCTGTGTTTGGTTCATGCATTTTGAGTAGAGATTTAGAAAGGAAAAGTGTGTGAATTGTAACTGTATTTCATTCACATTTCACTTATATTTTCCTTTTCAAATCTCTACCCAAATTCATGAGCTAAACGCAACATAAGATGGATGTGTGGTAAAGAATGATAGGTTTAGAAATGAATATACAAATTGAAGATTAGTTGAGAGATAATAGGCTAAGATCATGCACAATGAAAGATGCAACGTTAAGGAAGAGTTATATGATTACCATAAACGAAAATGTTAGGAACGGGGGAAAGGGGAAAGGGGGAGCGGAAGACCTACTGCATTTGGTTTAGTTTTGGAATTGTGTTTTTTTTTTTTGGAGTTGTAGTATGAGTGTGGAATTGTGAGTTAGGTTTTGAAAAGAAAAAATTTGTTTGATTATGAGTTTTGAAAACAATTTTGAAAGGTGTTTTTGAATTTTGAATTTTGAAAAGAGCATATTGGGTTTACTTGGTCGTCCGTCCGGACATCTTTCGGGACGTCAGGCTGGTTGACCGGAACAGTGAAATTATTATTATTATTTTTATTTTATATTTTTTTTGCAATTGCAACCTATTATTTGGAAAAAAAAAATCTATTTATTTTAGATATTTTTTAAATATAGAAATTATTTTTTTTAAATTTTTTATAAAAATAATTTAACAATCCCACCACTAACCATCTTTAATACTATATCATCAAAAGAGTTTTGTGTTGTGTGTGTTGGTTATGAGTTTTGAAATTAATTTTTGAATTGAGTTTTGTGTAATTTTAAGTTGTATGTTTGGTTATGAGTTTTGAAAAGTATTTTGAAAGGTGTGCCTTTGGAATCATGATTCCAAAGTCAAACCAAACGGAGCCCTAAACTGACCTGGGATGTGGTAGTAATTTAAAAAATTGAATTCATTTTATTTAATTGAGCATATAGTCTTGACAGAGCAGAATGGTGGAAAATGATTAATGTATCCAATTCCATTGGACACGTAATGTATACAAGGTGTAGTTTGGTTAGGTCATTTGATTATCTAGCTGAAAAGGTTAAGATCATGCTGTGTAAGAATTCATGTAATGATTGGTTCCTCTGTTTAATGTCTGATACACAAGTCAAATATCAACTACGTATATGATTCTATTACAAGAAGCAGCTGGGAGACCAGAGCTCCATTGCTGTGATACAGTGATAGCTATTAAGAACCAGAACCAGAACCAGCATGACCATGGTTAAAATTATCTACATCAAGGCTTTTAGAACCCAACCCATCCAGTTATAATATTTAGAAACCAACTCCCTGCCAATGAATAGCTCGAGGCTGACTGCTACCCCAAGGTTTATACCAGTTAAGTATTAGAGTCCAGCCTTTCCCTTTTTTTGGTGAGAAAGTAATTTATTACCAAAAAAAGAATGATATACAATGAAGCTGAACACACATCCAAAGGGAGCACAAACACAGTCAAAGACCAACTGCTTGTATGAGATAAGGTGCAGATTGTGATAAAAATTAAAAGGTAAAAAGGTAAGCTTCTAGAAGTTCATAAAGTTGTGCTCCCATACCTCTTCAATCTATTGTGATGAGGCCTGTTGGATCTCTCATGGTCTATCCCATCAAGTTTTTGGAAAGAAAAATTGGGCAATATAAAGAAAATGGTTAATGAGTATAGCCTACTACTGGAAATTTAGATATGGTTATTCTTATTATTCTCAAATTATTCTTAGTTACAGAATATGTGTGTTGCTTACGGCAGTTCCTGTATCCATCTGAAGAGGACCTGTATAAGTTGGTGAGGTTCTTAGTTAGGAAGCTGTCTGAATTACCAAAAGAAGTTGGGGAAGTTGCTGAGAAAAGGGATATCATTGCTGGTACAACAACAAAGGAAAATGACTTCAAAGCCGTTCCTTCTGAGGAATCGACCAAGAAGGCTGATAATCATAGGGTAGATCTGAGTGGTGATGGAGTTAGAACCAGATTAGAGGATCTGAGGCTGAACGCTGAAGATGCCTTTGTCAGTGGCTTTCTCGAGACTCATCCATTGCAACAAAAGATTGGCACGGAAGCTATTCCTGAGATATTCAGATCTGGCATGCAAGATTTAAGCAAGGAGGATACGACAAGTGTACAGGATGACAATGAGTCAACGAAAAGACTTGGGAAGTCATATGAAGAATCTGCAAGTCAAATGGACGATAAACATGTTTCAGAGATTGAGCAGAAACTAATTTCTCTAAGCAAGCAGTCGTCTGAGGTATATATTTGAACTATGTGTAATTTGTAAAGATACTTGACTAGACCAGCATGGCTCTCAGTAAGCTGATGAAATGCTACCCGATGTGTGGGCCAGCACAAGATGGAATTTTGTGTGTATTGATTGTTTGTTGGGATGTTAAACTTAATACAGATAAGATACAAGATTGGAAAATTACGAAGTCAGGAGAAAGTGCTTGTGGAGGAAACAAGTGCAAAGACCGTAGAAGCACAACATCAAGAAGAAGAGCATGAGTTGTTGAAATCAGTTGTAGAAATGGCATTTGATGACCAACATAATGCTGACTTTCACATTACACAGCTCAATGAGCAAGTAGATTCTAGAAGGGGTCATCTTATGGAACTCGAGACACAATGGTATGATTTTTTCTGTTCTCTTCATTTCATCAAATTTTAATCACATTATACCCAGAAAAGGCATTAGTCTGGTTCCTATTTTAGTCATGCATGGGTTGTGGCTAACGTGTTGACTTCACCTATTGTGTATTGCAGGGATACTCTCAGAAAGTCCTTGGAAGAGAAAAAGAGAAGCCTCGAGGAGGCTATATATGCAACAAAACCTGAGTCTCTGGAAAAGCTGAACAAATTGAAAGACATTGAGCTGGAAATAGAAGCTGTCCTATCTGAAACTAAAAAAAGGTACATCTCCACCAAATTTTGCGCAATTCTGAGCACATGCTGCTTGCCTTGTTTCCTCACGTGCTTATTCAGTTGTTCCAAGAATTGCATGGCCAAGCCACGCCGCATCACTGTGGGAGACAATATGCTCTCTTTTGGCTTACTGTGTATCTTTATATTTTGAATTAGGCTTCACATCTTTAGTATATCGGTGCTTCTATGTTTTCTTAGACTGGGTGTCTTGTCATGCCATAGGGACGAGGAACGTTCTAAACTGTCAGCAGATCTTGGAAATCAGCCCAAACTTGCATCTAGGAGATCCTATATTCAGCGGATCACAGAGATCGCTAAGAACATCCGGAAACAAGATGCAGACATAGAGCGGATTTTAAAAGATACCAGGGAGCTTCAGTTGGAGTATAATTCTATCCAAGAACGCCTACATCGAACCTATGCAGTGGTATATGAGACAGTGTTAAGGTAATTCCACGATGTGGCTCGTTTAATGTAACATTGGTGTTATTTAGTAAACTGTTGTCCAAATTGAGCATAAGTAAGATGTTTATGCAGGGAAGCAAAGAAAGGCACCGTGGGGGGGCGAGCTTTAATGCTCCTTACCAGCATTCATGAAAGTTTCGATCAGATCGCAGATAAAATCCTTAGCGCTGATCAAATGCGAAGGGAAGTGGGAGAATATGAAGCCAAGCTTTCAGCGTTGGCCCGCCGAAGCTTTAACGTTGACAAACTTCAAGCTGATCTTGATGCCATCAGGAGAGAGAATGAGTTCCTGGAGCGACAAACGCCTCAATGATTCTTGAAATCTGTAAAGTCCTCTGTCATTAGACCTTATACCTGCAAAATCGTAGATCAAGCTTTTAATTTTGATCAATTAATAGTCTGTAATTTGTGAAAACTTATTCATTGTCATGGAAAATAAATTTGTGAAAACTTGCTCATTATTTTCTTGAATAAATTTGGGGGTAAGTTCTGATACTTAGGGAAAGACAAATATATTTGTGTTTAAATTTACACTTAGGCCCTATTTGGTAATCTTGTAAATAAATAGTCAAAAGTGAAAACAACCATTTGGTTTTTTGTTAAAAAAATTACTTTTTGGAGAATGTTAATATGATTGTTAAAAGATGATTTTACCTTTCATTTCTCCCTTTAATTATGTTCACAAGAACTCCAAAACACTATAAAGGCAATATAATAATTTCTCACTGAAAAAGAAAATATATATATATATATATATTTATTTATTCATTACCAAACACGTCACTTTTTAAAAATTTAAGTAAAAAAAATAATTAAAAAAATAAAGGTAAATTATACTCTGCCCCTTTATATTTGATTATTTTCTCACTTTGGCCTTTAAATTTTTTTTTCTACTTTGCCCCTCATGTTACAATTTTTTTAATTTAATTCAAAAATTAATTTATGTCTAAAATTAGATATAAAATGACACATTAATAGTTATATGTCATAAAAATATTTTATTATTTGCAATTTACACCTTTGATAGAAATCTAAATCTCAATATAATAATAAATTTTTATGTCATGTGGCAGTTAATGTGATATGTCTAATTTTGAACAAAAATTAACTATAAACTAAAAAAAATTTAGAACATAAAAGGTTAAAGTGAGAAAAATAAAATAAAAAAGCTTCAAGAGTTAAAGTAAGAAAATAGAAAAATATAAAAAGAGTAAAGTGTGATTTATCTTACTAAAAAACATAAGTTTGAAAAGACTTACAAAAAAAATAATAATAATAATAATAAATACTAAAAAAAAAAAACGATTACCAAACCTATAGCTTATCAGTAACCATCCTAAACCTCACCAGCAAGGAGATTTCATTCCTTGTCTTTCAGTTTCAGTATTTTTTGTGCCATAGTAATTTGAAATAGAGAATTTATATCAAAGAAAGGTCTAACCATTGGAATAATGGTATTTATTGCTATTTGATATATTAGGGTAAGTGACAATGGTACATTAGGTGAATAATGGTATTTATTGCTATTTAATATATTAGGGTAAGTGACATTGGTACACTAGGTGAAGGTACGGAAAGAGGGAGATTCAAACCCTCAGTAAACAAAAATTTCCATAGCAGTTTCAATGCTACGCCTTGAACCACTTGACTATCTCTCAGCTATATATTTTGTAAAAGCCAGTTACAGTTTGACACGTGACAGAATAAGGGTATTATTGGAAAATAATTTAAGTCTTCAATCCTGATCGTACACGTGGTGATGATAATTGGTTCTCACATGGTCTGAGCAACATTGGATCAGTAAAGAAATGCAAGGTGACGTGGCTTCAACGGTTACTCATATTCAAATTCAAATACAGGAGGGAAGCCTAACTGCAAATGGTGGCATAATGGAGCTACTTCTAAGGCAACATGATCAGCGATCATGGAGGGGCAGGTCGACGATTCGAAGAGCAGTTCGAAGGTCATCTTTGACAAGTATAAATAGCAGAGAGACCCCCAGGAAAAGAGGGAACTCAGATCATACAAATCAGTCATTTACTTCATATATTTTCTTCTCCAGTCTTTTACATTTCCAGTCTTTAAATACCTGTTCTTTAAATACCTGCACTTTAAATACCCGCACTGCACTTCGATTCATATAAGTAGTTTCAAGTAGATTCAAGTGGATTGCTGTTGTAAACCTCTCCGAGGCTGAGTTTGGACCATTGTAAGTGTTCATTTTAATGAAATACTTCAATTGTTCTTCATATTACTGTTATTCCTTTTAATTTCTCCTAAGTCAAGCCACCAGTAAAAGTCCTCTTCATTGAGGCTGAAAGAACTAAAACACAATCGTCTGGTAATTGGTTGGCAATCACAATTTCTGTAAGGACTGATTGATCCTTGCTGGCACGCTCACATTTACAAAAATAACCTTCGAAAAGCCAAAAAGCCAACATATATTTTTGGCACGCCCGGTGGGACCTAATTAAAAATGGCTAGAAGAAGACGACAAGGAGAAAATGAACGCTTGGAAGAAGGCGTGGAAGGAGAGGTAGAAATACCAAATCCAGAGGATAATGTGGTAACACATCCTGTGGAAACTCCTATATTGTCAGAACCTATGGTCGAACAGACCAGTACTTCTGGACAAGAACCATATGTTCATATTATTGGACGAAACCAAGGAATTGGACCATCCACTGTCCCATTTACTCAACCAACAAATCCATGGGATGGTTTAGTAGATGCCATGGGACAACAATTAATGAACACAATGGAAAGGTGGGCAACATCCTTTTTGGATCGAATGAATAACCACCAACCAACAAACACAAGACACACGGAGGAAGTTGTAAATGTCCCCCAACAAAGATTGGCTAGAGAAAAACAGCCTATGGAAGTTAATAGACATTCTAATGGTCAAACTAGTACCCAAAACTTTGAAAGACCATCACCTCAGTCTTGGTATGAACCCATTTCAAGGCCTATAGCAGGCCAAAATGTCTCAGTACTTAATAATGAAGCCACACAAGTTGGTGGATCTGGCCAAGTACAAGAAACTGGCATAAGAATGGTTACAAATCCCATGTTCGAAGCCATACCTGGCACAAGGGGGTACACTAATCCCTTATTCGAATTTACACCCGGGGGGTTGGAGGGTTTTCCTACAAATGGCAGAGACACAACACCTGTTCCAGCACCTTTTGCAGGTCCTTTCGCAGGTCATGCTCACAGAGGTTACCCATACCCTCAACAGAAACCTGCACCGCAAGGACAACCAGCCCCAAATTTACCACCTTATGGACCAAGAGGACCACAAGCACAAGTTTGTCCACCAAATCCTGTGTTTGTCCCTCCAGTAGTGGTTCAGCAGGCACAAAATTTGGTTCCTAGAGACCAGATTGCTGATATTGTTAGGGAGATATGTGGACCAATGGCTCGGGGGGTCCAGACTCCTATATACAGAAAACCATACCCAGAATGGGTAGATAGGGTACATGAATACCCAAGAGGATTCAGAATACCAAATTTTACTCTATTTTATGGAATTGGAAATCAGTCAACTGTAGAGCATATTGCTAGATTTGCTGCTCAATGCGGTGAATTCACTAATCATGATTATATGAAATTGAGATTATTTCCAAATTCTCTGACTGGAGGAGCATTCGTATGGTACATCAACCTTACACCTGGGTCCATTCAAAATTGGCAACAGATGGAAGAGGCATTCCATGCCCAATTCTTCCAATCAGAGCCAGAAGTTTCCATGGCAGACTTGGCTAGATTGAGTCAAAGGCCTGAGGAAAGGCTACTCAGTTTATTGCCAGATTTAAAAGGGCTCGGAATAAATGTAGAGTCATTCTCCCAGAGCCAGAGTTTGTAAGATTGGCTCAAAACGGTTTAGAGTTCAGGCTTCGAAAGAAGTTTGATTCAACTGAGTTCAGGGATTTGGTCGAATTAACCTATAAGGTGTCTAGATATGAAGCATTATTAGAAGAAGAACAAGATCGAAATAATGCCTCGTATAAGACATATTATAGAGATCCCAATTATGAAATCGATGCAGCAGAGATTGTGGGCAAAGAACCTGTAATTTGTGAAGCATTGATTCATAAAGACACCACCATCGACCAGCAGTTTAAAAAGAAAGATTTCCACAGAAAGTATTCTTTCGATCTGGCAAAAGCAGATGACATTTTTGACCATCTGCTTGCAGCCAATTTCCTTAAGTTACCAAAGGGAGTAAAATTGCCATCTCCAGATGAACTTAAAGGGAAAATATATTGTAAATGGCATAACTCTTGGTCTCACTCGACTAAAAACTGCATTGTTTTTCGAGACAGGATCCAGGAGCAGATTCGGAAAGGAAGTCTGAAATTCCCAACCAAAACAGAAAAGATCATGGGGATTGATAGTAACCCGTTTCCAGAAGTTGGAGAAGGCACAGTTAATGTGGTTGTACCAAACTTCCAGAATCTATCTCTGCAGGAGTTGGAAGAGGTCAACGTGCAAATGCATACTGCCAACCAGACAACTGCTAAGAAGGAGACTAGAAACCCACCAGCTATTGGACAAGGTTTCTCACATCAGAAGGAGCAATCTGACGAAGAAGCACTAGATGACAATTCCTTGGAAGCAGCTGTAATGCAGAGGATGTGTCCCAGGTGCAGACTGAGTCATAAATGGTTGAGGGGACTTCCAATTGATGGAAAGCAATACTACAGAGATGTTCAAAGACATTCTAAGCCAACCAATGCTTACAACAAAAGGCCGTATCCGGGTAGTGATAGGCAGCGACCATCAATGGTTGAACCTGCAGTGGACAGAATGCATGCTAAAGGCAAAAGGTCCTTGTATGAGTCTAGACCACCTAACTACTACAGAGTAGAAAGCAACCATTCTGAAAGAAGATTGGGGAAGAGTTCAGGTTACGGGATTAAAGCCAGGGATTGGCCTCCTAGACTAACCTCACGCAGAACTGAAAGTGGCCCCTTTCATCAAAGGCCAGAAACAGACTCGAGACATGAAGTCAGGAACAAGCATCTACCTTCACAACCAGTTTCGAAGGCGGTTTCGAAGGTAGAAAGAAACAGTTCCACATCTGGATCAGTAGGTTCGTGGGTGCCTGGAGTCCCAGACTGGTTTGTAATGCAAAACAAACCTAGGGAAGTGCTTGCTTATGGAGATGTTGTAAACCAAGGCAGGATGATCAAGCCTCCTATGGTGGCTCCGAATAACTGGGTGCTGCTTAAACACCCAAAGACGAGGGAACCAGACATGGTCCCAGTCATCTCAAGATCACAGAGGAGAAAAATTCAGCGCAGGTACACCCAGTACCAGAAAGATCTGAAGGAAAGTGGAGAAAATTCTTCACCAGTCAAAACGGAAGGAAGGAAGAACCCAAAGTCAGACCATGCTCCAAAGCCGGTTCCACAGAGCAAAGTGGTTTGCAGCGGAGAACAATTGGCTAAGGTTCATGCCGAACTAACAGCCAGAGAAAAGGCTAATTTAGTTGGATTGGAGAAGGCTCTGATGGAGAGTGATAGTGAGACAGAAGAAGAGATTGGCACAAGCCAAAAGAAAGAAATGATGGAAGAAGAGATGTTCGAAGCCTTCATGGCTGAACAAACGTTTCTGACTAAAGAGCCAGTTGAGAAAGATCCTTCGAAGGGATCAGTTAGCAATGAAATACCAGAATGCATCATGCAGGATGTTTCTGAGGAAGTCGATCAAAGTGACCAAGAGGGGAAACAGGTACAGCCAGCCATCCAGTTTGGCTCGTTTCCCCCAGTATCAGTGAACATGGTACACATACTACCACAGGAATTCCAAGCTGGAGATGAGAATCAAGAGGGGCAGGAAGCTGACCCAGTTCAGATCTCTAGTGAAGACTCACAAGCAAGTATGGTGCAAGATAACTTCGAAATGGTTACCCCGATGGAAGATGAATATGAGAGCGAGGAAGTGGTAAGCATCAACCTATCGTATCCATTCGAGTATCCCTCGAATTCCATGACACAACATGTTAAGCCTTTGTACATCAAGGCTTTCTTCGATGGGATACAACTGAATCGAGTCCTAATAGACAATGGGGCAGCAGTAAACTTGTTGCCAAAATCTTCTTTGAAGAAACTAGGGAAAAAGAATCCCAGGTTGATCCCAACCAGCACAACCATCACTGGTTTTGCTGGAGATAAGCAAATGGCTCAAGGGATTCTACCCATTAATTTAAGTGTGGGGACCAGGGATTGCATGACAGCATTCTTCGTAATCGACAGTAATGCTAAATATAATGCTTTACTTGGAAGGGATTGGATCCACACTAACAAATGTGTGCCTTCTTCTCTGCATCAGAAAATCATGATGGCTTTAGGCAATGGAGAGACAGAGGAAATCGATGCAGATCCTCAACCCTTCATAGCCTGTGCAGACTTTGCGGAGGCTAAATTGTATATTGAGGGAGTGACACCGCTCAGTATACTGATGAAAGATGACGGTTTAGCCGAAGTGACGGCTGATGAGGAAGTGACACACTTGAAGCACTTAGTCCAAGAAAGTGCTGGTGAAGAGGTCGTTCTAAAGGATGACAATGATGCCTGGTTATAGGCAAAGAAGTGAAAAGCAAGAAGCCACATCCTTGGCTCTGATTAAATTCTCAACATTGGATGTAGAAGCTATAGTCCAGAGAGTACAGGAGCAAGAAAGGGAGGCCATGATACTCGGCTGCAAGCAGAAACAGCAACAGGTCAGAATTTTGACCCTTGAGAAATATTGTGCATTGGACATTGAGACAAAAGTCCAGGAGATACAGGAGGAGGATGCCTTATGGACAGATTTTGTCTATGAGGAGGAGGGCAAGGATGTTGAACTAAAGAACCTAGGAGCAGAACAAAGCAAGAAGGCTACTTCGAAGGTTGAAGAAATCAAGGAAGAAGATTTGGTAAGTCCTCAGGCACAAGACCCTTTAGAAGAAGTAAATCTAGGGGAAGGTTCTGTACAACAACCCACTTATATAAGTGCTTGTTTGAATGCTCTGGACAGAAACCAGCTATTGGTTGTTCTGAAGAAATACAAAGATTGCTTTGCATGGTCTTATAATGAACTACCAGGATTGGATAGGTCATTAGTGGAACATAGGCTCCCCATGAAGCCTAATTTCAAGCCTTACAAGCAGAAACCAAGGAGGATGAGTCCAGAAGTAATTCAGAAGGTAAAGGAAGAGATCCTTAGACTCCTCAAGGCAGGTTTTATTAGAACAGCCAGGTATGTCGAGTGGCTATCTAATATTGTGCCTGTAGTCAAGAAGAATGGCAAAATGAGGGTATGTATCGATTTCAGAAATTTAAATCTGGCAACTCCCAAAGATGAGTACCCTATGCCTATAGTGGACTTGCTGGTAGACAGTTCAGCAGGTCACCAAGTCTTGTCAATGATGGATGGGCATTCCGGCTATAACCAAATCTGTATTGCAGAGGAAGATATCCACAAGACAGCATTCAGATGTCCTGGGAATATTGGCACCTTTGAATGGGTTAAAATGCCATTTGGTCTAAAGAATGCTGGAGCTACATATCAAAGAGCCATGAACACTATCTTTCATGACCTCATTGGAGGGTATTTAGAATGTTATATTGATGACATTGTGGTTAAATCCCAATCCATGGAAGAGCACCTGTTTCACTTAGAAGCAGCCTTTGAAAGAATGAGAAGGTTCAAATTAAAGCTCAACCCTCTTAAATGTGCCTTTGGCGTATCATCTGGAAACTTCTTGGGTTATGTGGTACACAAGAAAGGAATACAGATTGACCAGAACAAAGCCAAAGCCATCATTGCAGCCAGGCCTCCATCAAGTAAGAAAGAATTGCAGAAGTTCCTTGGACAGGTTAACTTTCTTCGAAGGTTTATTTCTAACACTGCAGGAAAAACTAAAGTATTTTCTTCCTTGTTAAGGCTGAAAGCTGAAGAAGAATTCGTGTGGTCAGCAGAGCATCAAATTGCTTTCGAAGGTATCAAAGCCTACTTAGCTAACCCTCCAGTGCTGATGCCACCAAAGGGGAACAAGCCCTTGAAGTTGTACATAGCTGCAGCAGAGGATTCATTGGGAGCTTTCTTGGCCCAAGACAACGAAGAAGGCAAGGAGCAAGCTATTTATTACCTTAGTAGGTTTTTAAATTCTTGTGAATGTAAATATTCAGCTGTTGAAAAGCTATGTCTTGCTTTGTATTTTGCTGCAATAAAATTAAGATATTATCTTTTGCCTACAACTGTTTTGGTAATTGCAACCACAGATTTGGTTAAATATATGTTATCTAGACCAATGTTGAGGGGAAGAATTGGCAAGTGGATACTTGCCTTGTCAGAATTTCATCTAGAATATGTCCCTCAAAGGGCAGTAAAAGGGCAGGTTTTAGCCAATTTTTTGGCAGATCATCCATCTCACACAGAGAGCCAGGAGATAATGGAGCTTGGTATGGCTAATGTTGAGCCATGGCAGATGTGGTTTGATGGGTCGAAAGCCAATGGTTTAATTGGAATTGGTATTGTAATAAGATCTCCACAAGGGCTAGAAACCACACATGGTTTCAGAGTAGATGAAGCTACCTGTTCCAATAACCAGGCTGAATATGAAGCCTTAATTGCAGGACTAGAGATTCTTATTGGATTACAAGTACATGCAGTTGACATATTCGGAGATTCTCAATTGGTGGTTAACCAAGTGAAAGGAATTTTCAAGTGTCAAAGCATAAGTATCTTGCCATATTATGTTGTTGCATTACATTTGCTTTCTCAGTTTCAAATAGCAAATGTAACCCATGTTCCAAGATTCTTGAACAATAGAGCCAATGATGTGGCTCAGAAAGCTTCGAACTTCAAGAGAAAGGATAATACCCAAAGGGACATAAGCCAAACAACATATCAGAGATTAATACAACCTTTGAATAAAAGGAATGTGATCTTGGAAGTCAATCATAATGACTTACAAGAACAAGATTGGAGGCATCCAATAATGCAGTACTTGGCTGGTCCATCTTCGAAGGCCAGTAGAAAAGTCAAATTGCAGTCTATGCAATATATGATATATGGTAATGCGCTCTACAAAAGGGGGGGAGATGGCTTATTGTTAGAATGTCTAGGCCCGAAAGAAGCATTAACAGCCATGGCTGAGGTTCATGAAGGCATCTGTGGTGCTCATCAACCTGGTGTAAAAATGAGGTGGTTGCTTCGAAGGCATTCCTATTAGTGGCCAACCATCCTTAAAGACTGCATAGAATATGCAAGGGGGTGTCAGGCATGTCAAAAGCATGGCACAATAAGGCACGTGCCCATAACTGACCTACATGCAGTAGTGAAGCCTTGGCCATTCAGAGGGTGGGCCATGGATATGATGGGAAAAATACACCCACCTTCTTCGAAACATCATTGTTTCATTCTAGTGGCCACTGACTACTTCACTAAATGGGTCGAAGCTAAGCCATACAAGGCTGTAGACCAAACAGAGGTTATTGGTTTTATTAAAGATTTGATCCATAGATTTGGCATCCCGCAAACCATAACAGTTGATAATGGAACTGTGTTTGATGGGAAGATGGTGAATTCTTTTGTGGCAGAATTTGGAATTAGTCTTGTTAATTCCACACCCTATTATGCACAAGCTAATGGTCAAGCTGAGTCATCCAATAAGCCCTTGAAAAAAGGAATACAAAAGGTTGTGGATGACAATCCCAGGGATTGGCATAACCTATTATTGGATGTTCTGTGGGCATATAGAACCTCACCGAGGTCAAGCACAGGAGTCACTCCCTATGCCTTGGTGTATGGACATGATGCAGTCTTACCAGTAGAGATTAATGTTAAATCTTTGAGAGTAAGATGTCAAGATCAATTGAATCCTGAACAATACCATCAAAGTATGTGCTTAGAATTAGAAGGCATAGATGAAGCCAGAATTTTGGCATTAAATAGCATTCTTTTCCAAAAGAAGAAAGCAGCTAAGAATTATAATAAGAAAGTCAAACACATTGGCTTTGATGAAGGTGATTTGGTATGGAAGACAATACTCCCAATTGGGATTAAAAGCCATAAGTTTGGCAAATGGTCACCTAACTGGGAAGGACCATATCAAATTCATAGGGTTCTGCATTTTGGAGCATACCATTTAAGAAATTTGAATGGTTATGTACATCCCAAAAAGATTAATGGCAGATATTTAAAACCTTATTTTCCAACCATTTTGGAAACACAAGGGATAGAGTGAACACCATATGCAAAAACACAAGCTTGCTCAAATGATATACAAAATATTGTGCTTTCATAAAGAATCAAGTACATTGTGCCACAAATTGGCCCAAAAATCATTACAATGCTTTAATTGTTTTTGTACAATAGCTTTCCTATTGCTAAGGGAAGGAAATAATTGAATAGCTACAGCCATGTCTTCTTTTCGATCAGCCAGCCCTTGATTGGTGATGTGCAGTTTCTTATCAGTTCGAACCAAGGCTTGGTTTACTGCGGCTAACTCCTCTTCAAGCTGAGCTTTCTTCTCCAGAAGTTGGACTCGAAAGTGGGAGGCAAAAGAGTGTTGTTCTTTCAGAGTTGATACTTCAGTATGCACTTGAGAAACAAAACTCTGGTCCTTAGCCAGCTTCTCATCCGCAGTCTTAGCAGCATGGCAAATGTTGAGATAAAAATCAATAGTAGCTGCAGCCTGTGATAGATGACTTGAGACACTCATGGCAGACCGCTCAGCAATGTTACAGCATTGAAGGAACCCATTCCTGATGATAGGCCTTTGTAGAGCCTCGAAGGGGATCCTTGAAAAAGAAGTCAACAGTTGCAAGCATGTGTCCAAATCTACTGAAGGTGCAAAAGGCTTGTTGCTGGAGGAAGGAGAACTCTTGAAGATTTCCAGTAGGGAGTCAGCCAAGGCTAATGGCTCAGCTTCAGCAGTAGAGGTGGGAGAGGTAGAAGGTATGTCAAAGAGACTAGCTAGTCTTCCTTCAAAGATGTCTACCTCGTCCCCTGACATCAACATTTGCCATGCTGCTAAGACTGCGGATGAGAAGCTGGCTAAGGACCAGAGTTTTGTTTCTCAAGTGCATACTGAAGTATCAACTCTGAAAGAACAACACTCTTTTGCCTCCCACTTTCGAGTCCAACTTCTGGAGAAGAAAGCTCAGCTTGAAGAGGAGTTAGCCGCAGTAAACCAAGCCTTGGTTCGAACTGATAAGAAACTGCACATCACCAATCAAGGGCTGGCTGATCGAAAAGAACATATGGCTGCAGCTATTCAATTATTTCCTTCCCTTAGCAATAGGAAAGCTATTGTACAAAAACAATTAAAGCATTGTAATGATTTTTGGGCCAATTTGTGGCACAATGTACTTGATTCTTTATGAAAGCACAATATTTTGTATATCATTTGAGCAAGCTTGTGTTTTTGCATATGGTATTCATTTTATCCCTTGTGTTTCCCAAATGGTTGGAAAATAAGGTTTTAAATATCTGCCATTAATCTTTTTGGGATGTACATAACCATTCAAATTTCTTAAATGGTATGCTCCAAAAGGCAGAACCCTATGAATTTGATATGGTCCTTCCCAGTTAGGTGACCATTTGCCAAACTTATGGCTTTTAATCCCAATTGGGAGTATTGTCTTCCATACCAAATCACCTTCATCAAAGCCAATGTGTTTGACTTTCTTATTATAATTCTTGGCTGCTTTCTTCTTTTGGAAAAGAATGCTATTTAATGCCAAAATTCTGGCTTCATCTATGCCTTCTAATTCTAAGCACATACTTTGATGGTATTGTTCAGGATTCAATTGATCTTGACATCTTACTCTCAAAGATTTAACATTAATCTCTACTGGTAAGACTGCATCATGTCCATACACCAAGGCATAGGGAGTGACTCCTGTGCTTGACCTCGGTGAGGTTCTATATGCCCACAGAACATCCAATAATAGGTTATGCCAATCCCTGGGATTGTCATCCACAACCTTTTGTATTCCTTTTTTCAAGGACTTATTGGATGACTCAGCTTGACCATTAGCTTGTGCATAATAGGGTGTGGAATTAACAAGACTAATTCCAAATTCTGCCACAAAAGACTTCACCATCTTCCCATCAAACACAGTTCCATTATCAACTGTTATGGTTTGCGGGATGCCAAATCTATGGATCAAATCTTTAATAAAACCAATAACCTCTGTTTGGTCTACAGCCTTGTATGGCTTAGCTTCGACCCATTTAGTGAAGTAGTCAGTGGCCACTAGAATGAAACAATGATGTTTCGAAGAAGGTGGGTGTATTTTTCCTATCATATCCATGGCCCACCCTCTGAATGGCCAAGGCTTCACTACTGCATGTAGGTCAGTTATGGGCACGTGCCTTATTGTGCCATGCTTTTGACATGCCTGACACCCCCTTGCATATTCTATGCATTCTTTAAGGATGGTTGGCCAATAATAGGAATGCCTTCGAAGCAACCACCTCATTTTTACACCAGGTTGATGAGCACCACAGATGCTTTCATGAACCTCAGCCATGGCTGTTAATGCTTCTTTCGGGCCTAGACATTCTAACAATAAGCCATCTCCCCCCCTTTTGTAGAGAGCATTACCATATATCATATATTGCATAGACTGCAATTTGACTTTTCTACTGGCCTTCGAAGATGGACCAGCCAAGTACTGCATTATTGGATGCCTCCAATCTTGTTCTTGTAAGTCATTATGATTGACTTCCAAGATCACATTCCTTTTATTCAAAGGTTGTATTAATCTCTGATATGTTGTTTGGCTTATGTCCCTTTGGGTATTATCCCTTCTCTTGAAGTTCGAAGCTCTCTGAGCCACATCATTGGCTCTATTGTTCAAGAATCTTGGAACATGGGTTACATTTGCTATTTAAAACTGAGAAAGCAAATGTAATGCAACAACATAATATGGCAAGATACTTATGCTTTGACACTTGAAAATTCCTTTCACTTGGTTAACCACCAATTGAGAATCTCCGAATATGTCAACTGCATGTACTTGTAATCCAATAAGAATCTCTAGTCCCACAATTAAGGCTTCATATTCTCTAGTCCCCTGTGGAGACTTGATTACAATACCAATTCCAATTAACCCATTTGCTTTTGACCCATCGAACCACATTTGCCATGGCTCAACACTGGCCATACCAAGTTCCATTATCTCATGGCTCCCTGTTTGAGATGGATGATCTGCCAAGAAATTGGCTAAAACCTGCCCTTTTACTGCCCTTTGAGGGACATATTCTAGATGAAATTCTGATAAGGCAAGTATCCATTTGCCAATTCTTCCCCTCAACATTGGTCTAGATAACATATATTTAACCAAATCTGTGGTTGCAATTACCAAGACAGTTGTAGGCAGAAGATAATATCTTAATTTTATTGCAGCAAAATACAAAGCAAGACACAGCTTTTCAACAGCTGAATATTTACATTCACAAGAATTTAAAAACCTACTAAGGTAATAAATAGCTTGCTCCTTGCCTTCTTCGTTGTCTTGAGCTAAGAAAGCTCCCAATGAATCCTCTGCTGCAGCTATGTACAGCTTCAAGGGCTTGTTCCCCTTTGGTGGCATCAACACTGGAGGGTTAGCCAAGTAGGCTTTGATACCTTCGAAAGCAATTTGATGCTCTGCTGACCACACGAATTCTTCTTCAGCTTTCAGCTTGATGGAGGCCTGGCTGCAATGATGGCTTTGGCTTTGTTCTGGTCAATCTGTATTCCTTTCTTGTGTACCACATAACCCAAGAAGTTTCCAGATGATACGCCAAAGGCACATTGAAGAGGGTTGAGCTTTAATTTGAACCTTCTCATTCTTTCAAAGGCTGCTTCTAAGTGAAACAGGTGCTCTTCCATGGATTGGGATTTAACCACAATGTCATCAATATAACATTCCAAATATCCTCCAATAAGATCATGAAAGATAGTGTTCATGGCTCTTTGATATGTAGCTCTAGCATTCTTTAGACCAAATGGCATTTTAACCCATTCAAAGGTGCCAATATTCCCAGGACATCTGAATGCTGTCTTGTGGATATCTTCCTCTGCAATGCAGATTTGGTTATAGCCGGAATGCCCATCCATCATTGACAAGACTTGGTGACCAGGAAGTCCACTATAGGCATAGGGTACTCATCTTTGGGAGTTGCCAGATTTAAATTTCTGAAATCGATACATACCCTCATTTTGCCATTCTTCTTGACTACAGGCACAATATTAGATAGCCACTCGACATACCTGGTTGTTCTAATAAAACCTGCCTTGAGGAGTCTAAGGATCTCTTCCTTGACCTTCTGAATTACTTCTGGACTCATCCTCCTTGGTTTTTGCTTGTAAGGCTTGAAATTAGGCTTCATGGGGAGCCTATGTTCCACTAATGACCTATCCAATCCTGGTAGTTCATTATAAGACCATGCAAAGCAATCTTTGTATTTCTTCAGAACAACCAATAGCCGGTTTCTGTCCAGTGCATTCAAACAAGCACTTATATAAGTGGGCTGTTGTACAGAACCTTCCCCTAGATTTACTTCTTCTAAAGGGTCTTGTGCCTGAGGACTTACCAAAGCTTCTTCCTTGATTCTTTCAACCTTCGAAGTAGCCTTCTTGCTTTGTTCTGCTCCTAGGTTCTTTAATTCAACATCCTTGCCCTCCTCCTCATAGACAAAATCTGTCCATAAGGCATCCTCCTCCTGTAGCTCCTGGACTTTTGTCTCAATGTCCAATGCACAATATTTCCCAAGGGTCAAAATTCTGACCTGCTGCTGTTTCTGCTTGCAGCCGAGTATCATGGCCTCTCTTTCTTGCTCCTGTACTCTCTGGACTATAGCTTCTACATCCAATGTTGAGAATTTAATCAGAGCCAAGGATGTGGCTTCTTGCTTTTCACTTCTTTGCCTATAACCAGGCATCATTGTCATCCTTTAGAACGACCTCTTCATCAGCACTTTCTTGGACTAAGTGCTTCAAGTGTGTCACTTCCTCATCAGCCGTCACTTCGGTTGAACCGTCATCTTCCATCAGTATACTGAGCGGTGTCACTCCCTCAATATACAATTTAGCCTCCGCAAAGTCTGCACAAGCTATGAAGGGTTGAGGATCTGCATCGATTTCCTCTGTCTCTCCATTGCCTAAAGCCATCATGATTTTCTGATGCAAAGAAGAAGGCACACATTTGTTAGTGTGGATCCAATCCCTTCCAAGTAAAGCATTATATTTAGCATTACTGTCGATTACGAAGAATGCTGTCATGCAATCCCTGGTTCCCACACTTAAATTAATGGGTAGAATCCCCTGAGCCATTTGCTTATCTCCAGCAAAACCAGCGATGGTTGTGCTGGTTGGTATCAACCTGGGATTCTTTTTTCCTAGTTTCTTCAAAGAAGATTTCGGCAACAAGTTTACTGCTGCCCCATTGTCTATTAGGACTCGATTCAGTTGTATCCCATCGAAGAAAGCCTTGATGTACAAAGGCTTAACATGTTGTGTCATGGAATTCGAGGGATACTCGAATGGATACGATAGGTTGATGCTTACCACTTCCTCGCTCTCATATTCATCTTCCATCGGGGTAACCATTTCGAAATTATCTTGCACCATACTCGCTTGTGAGTCTTCACTAGAGATCTGAACTGGATCAGCTTCCTGCCCCTCTTGATTCTCATCTCCAGCTTGGAATTCCTGTGGTAGTATGTGTACCATGTTCACTGATACTGGGGGAAACGAGCCAAACTGGATGGCTGGCTGTACCTGTTTCCCCTCTTGGTCACTTTGGTCGACTTCCTCAGAAACATCCTGCATGATGCATTCTGGTACTTCATTGCTAACTGATCCCTTCGAAGGATCTTTCTCAACTGGCTCTTCAGTCAGAAACGTTTGTTCAGCCATGAAGGCTTCGAACATCTCTTCCTCCACGACCTCTTTCTTCTGGTTTATGCCAATCTCTTCTTCGGTCTCGCTATCTGTCTCCATCAGAGCTTTCTCCAACCCTGCCAAACTAGCCTTCTCTCTGGTTTTCAGTTCAGAATGAACCTTGGCCAACTGTTCTCGGCTGCAGACCACTTTGCTCTGTGGAACCGGCTTTGGAGCATGGTCTGACTTTGGGTTCTTCCTTCCTTCCGTTTTGACTGGTGAAGAATTTTCTCCACTTTCCTTCAGATCTTTCTGGTACTGGGTGTACCTGCGCTGAATTTTTCTCCTCTGTGATCTTGAGATGACTGGGACCATGTCTGGTTCCCTTGTCTTTGGGTGTTTAAGCAACACCCAGTTATTCGGAGCCACCATAGGAGGCTTGATCATCCTACCTTGGTTTACAACATCTCCTCGAACAGGCAATTCTCTAGGTTTGTTTTGCATTACAAACCAGTCTGGGACTCCAGGTACCCATGAACTTGCTGATTCAGACACTGAACTACCCTTTTCCACCTTCGAAGCCATCTTCGAAACTGGCCGTGAAGGTAAGTGCTTGGTTTTGTCCTCATGTTTTGAGTCTGATTCAGACCTTCGATAAGGGTGACCATTTTCTGTCCTGCATGAAACCGGTCTAGGGGGCCAATCTCTGGCTTTGATTCCATGAACTGAGCCTCTCCCCAGTTTTCTTTCAGAATGGCTACTCTCCATTCTATAATAGTTATGTGGCCTGGATTCATGCAAGAGCTTCTTGCCTTTGTCATGCATTCTGTTCACCACAGGTTCAACCACTGGTGGTCTCTGCCTATCCTGCCTATCACTAGCCGGATACGGCCTTTTGTTGTAAGCATTGGTTGACTTAGGACGTCTCTGAACATCCCTGTAGTATTGCTTCCCATCAGTTGGAAGCCCCTTCAACCACTTGTAACTGAGTCTGCACCTGGGGCACATTCTCTGCATCACCGCTGCTTCTAAAGAATCATCACCCAGTGATTCTTCATCAGAGTGTTCCCTCTGGTGCGAGAAACCCTGTTCAATAACTGGTGGGCTTCTAGTATTCTTCTTGATGTTGGTTTGATTAGCAACATGCATCTGCACATTGACTTCCTCCAATTCTGTCAAGGACAAGTTCTGGAAGTCTGATGTAATGACATTGGCTGCTGCCTCTCCAACTTCTGGAAAGGGATCACTGTCAATTCCCATGGCTTTTTCTGTTTTAGCTGGGAACTTCAAACTTCCTTTTCGAATCTGTTCTTGGATCTTGTCTCGAAAAACAATGCAGTTTTTAGTCGAGTGAGACCAAGAATTATGCCATTTACAGTATACTTTTCCTTTCAGTTCATCTGGAGATGGTAGTTTTACTCCTTTTGGTAACTTAAGGAAATTAGCTGCGAGCAAATGATTAAAGATGTCATCTGCTTTTGTTAAATCGAAAGAGTATTTTCTGTGAAAGTCTTTCTTTTTAAACTGCTGGTCTATAGTTGTATCCTTATGAATTAATGCTTCACAGATTACAGGTTCTTTGCCTACAATCTCTGCTGCATTTATTTCATAATTAGGATCTCTATAATATGTCTTATATGATGCATTATTTCGATCTTGTTCCTCTTCTAATAATGCTTCATATTGAGACACCTTATAGGTCAGTTCGACCAAATCTCTGAATTCGGTTGAATCAAACTTCTTTCGAAGCCTGAATTCTAAACCATTTTGAGCCAATCTGACGAATTCTGGCTCTGGCAGGATGACTCTACATTTATTTCGAGCCCTTTTAAATCTGGCAACAAACTGAGTAGCCTTTTCTTCAGGCCTTTGACTCAATCTAGCCAAATCTGCCATAGATACTTCTGGCTCTGATTGGAAGAATTGGGCATGAAATGCCTCTTCCATTTGTTGCCAATTTTGAATGGAGCCAGGTGTAAGGTTGATGTACCATACAAATGCTCCCCCCGTTAGGGAATTTGGAAATAATCTCAGTTTCATATAGTCATGGTTAGTAAATTCACCGCATTGAGCAGCAAACCGAGCAATATGTTCTATCGTTGATTGATTTCCAGTCCCATAAAAAAGGGTAAAATCTGGTATCCTGAATCCCCTTGGGTATTCATATACCCTATCCACCCATTCTGGGTATGGTTTTCTGTATACAGGAGTCTGGACCCCCCGAGCTATCGGTCCACACATTTCCCTAACAATATCAGCGATTTGATCCCTAGGGACCATATTTTGTGCCTGCTGAACCACTACTGGAGGGGCAAACACAGGATTTGGTGGACAAACTTGTGCTTGTGGTCTTCTTGGTCCATAAGGTGGTAAATTTGGGGCTGGTTGTCCTTGCGGTGCAGGTTGCTGTTGAGGGTATGGGTAACCCCTTTGAGCATGACCTGCGAAAGGACCTGCAAAAAGTGCTGGAACAGGTGTTGTGTCTCTGCCATTTGTAAGAAAACCCTCCAACCCCCCGGGTGTAAATTCAAATAAGGGATTAGTGTACCCCCTTGTGCCAGGTATGGCTTCGAACATGGGATTTGTAACCATTCTTATGCCAGTTTCTTGTACTTGGTCAGATCCACCAACTTGTGTGGCTTCATTATTAAGTACTGAGGCATTTTGGCCTGCTATAGGCCTTGAAATGGGTTCATACCAAGACTGAGGTGATGGTCTTTCAAAATTTTGGGTACTAGTTTGACCATTAGAATGTCTATTAACTTGCATAGGCTGTTTTTCTCTAGCCAATCTTTGTTGGGGGACATTTACAACTTCCTCCGTGTGTCTTGTGTTTGTTGGTTGGTGGTTATTCATTCGATCCAAAAAGGATGTTGCCCACCTTTCCATTGTATTCATTAATTGTTGTCCCATGGCATCTACTAAACCATCCCATGGATTTGTTGGTTGAGTAAATGGCACAGTGGATGGTCCAATTCCTTGGTTTCATCCAATAATATGAACATATGGTTCTTGTCCAGAAGTACTGGTCTGTTCGACCATAGGTTCTGACAATATAGGAGTTTCCACAGGAAGCGTTACCACATTATCCTCTGGATTTGGTATTTCTACCTCTCCTTCCACGCCTTCTTCCAAGCGTTCATTTTCTCCTTGTCGTCTTCTTCTAGCCATTTTTAATTATGTCCCACCGGGCGTGCCAAAAATATATGTTGGCTTTTTGGCTTTTCGAAGGGTATTTTTGTAAATGTGAGCGTGCCAGCAAGGATCAATCAGTCCTTACAAAAATTGTGATTGCCAACCAATTACCAGACGATTGTGTTTTAGTTCTTTCAGCCTCAATGAAGAGGACTTTTACTGGTGGCTTGACTTAGGAGAAATTAAAAGGAATAACAGTAATATGAAGAACAATTGAAGTATTTCATTAAAATGAACACTTACAATGGTCCAAACTCAGCCTCGGAGAGGTTTACAACAGCAATCCACTTGAAACTACTCCTATGAATCGAAGTGCAGTGCGGGTATTTAACGTGCAGGTATTTAAAGAACAGGTATTTAAAGACTGGAAATGTAAAAGACTGGAGAAGAAAATATATGAAGTAAATGACTGATTTGTATTATCTGAGTTCCTCCCTCTTTTCCTGGGGGTCTCTCTGCTATTTATATTTGTCAAAGATGACCTTCGAACTGCTCTTCGAACCGTCGAACTGCCCCTCCATGATCGCTGATCATGTTGCCTTAGAAGTAGCTCCATTATGCCACCATTTGCAGTTAGGCTTCCCTCCTGTATTTGAATTTGAATATGAGTAACCGTTGAAGCCACGCCACCTTGCATTTCTTTACTGATCCAATGTTGCTCAGATCATGTGAGAACCAATTATCATCACCACGTGTACGATCAGGATTGGAGACTTAAATTATTTTCCAATAATACCCTTATTCTGCCACGTGTCAGACTGTAACTGGCTTTTACAAAATATATAGCTAACAACATTACAGGAACATTCCCATAAACAAAAACATGGGTTGTATAGATATGGTGTCTTTAAGGTTATTATCATATTGTTAACACCATAAATCTGCAATTTTTATTATTATTTATTATTTATATAATTGCAGGACACGTGGCATCCTCTTATTCATTTGGAAGTTAAAAGAAGTTATAGAGATAATGGAGAATATGAAGGACAAAGTGGATGAGTGGGAGGACAAAGTGGATGAGTGGGAGGACAAAGTGGATGAGTGGAAGGACACATGGCAAGACAAGAATGAAGATGGAAGAAATGGATAGTTACTAAGTAGTTATTGCTGTATTTTTTCTTCTATAAATATCCATTAATGGCTACATTGTAAAGGATCCAGAATTCATAATCAAAGACAATTGATTTCAATATTTCTTGTCATTTTCCTTATCTTAGGAGTAGTTTAACATAGATTTATATTTCGAAGCATTTCTTTTCAGCATTTCCATTTCGAAGCATTTTATGCACTTCCTTTTCGAAGTATAGGAGTAGAGGTAAGTAATTATTATTTTGATTGTTCACTCAATCGTCTTTCTCCGTCTCCCTCATTCTTCTTTTAATTTTTCTTTTTTTTCTACACTTGGCAATTTTGAAGTCCTCTTTGTTGAGGCAAAAGAACCATCAACACAATCGCTTGATAATTGACTTGAATTTAATCTGTAAGGATTTTTCAATCCTTGCTGGCACGCTCGCATTTATGATATTTTCCTTCGTAGGAAAAATAAGCCAACATTTTTTTGGCACGCCCAGTGGGACAGCCAAGTGTAAGAAATGACAAACTATTTGGATTTCGCCATTCGAACTTGTCAATATGAAATATATTGGCGTGAAAGAGAAATTTTGAATCTTCAAGAAGAGATCCATTTTCTTGATGAAATAAACTTTCATCCCTTACAATATTACTTGGTGGAAGAAAAAAGACACCATTTAATTAGAGAAATTCATCAACTTGATATGGAAATTCGCCAATGGAATGATGAGTTATCAACTCTCACTACCAAGTCTTTAACTGAGGCTTTAATGGTCGGAATTGTTGAATTTTTTCAGAATTTTTCCATGGTTAAAAATAGCAAAAGCAAAGAATTGATTTCATCAATGGCTCGGGGGGTTCAAGAGTTCGTTTTAAAAGAGCCAAATTATGAAATTAACACAACAAAAGAGCATGTTCTTGAGCCAAATTTGGCTAAGAATGATGTTCCATGTATGACTCGAGGGGTCCAAAAACCAAATTTTAGAGAGTCAAGTCATGAAAATAATATATCTATGGGTGATTTTCATAAGCCATTAATGGCTAACATGGAAAAACAACCCACTTTGCCAAATAATTATGAAAACCTATTCGGCAAAAGTCATGTTTTTAAAACAAACGTGGTCAAGAATAATGAACAAGCCACTGTTCATTAATTCAAAATTTTTGACATTTTTCAAAATGTCAAAAAGTATAAATTTTCATGGTCACACTATACCATAACTTTTGGTGTTCAAAATCCTTTTTGGATTTGTGGTTCACATCAAAATATAATTATGATGATGTGGCTAATAAAATTAACAAATTGTTCTTATGAGTTCGAAGCACTAAGAATAAGGGATGACCATTTAAAATGCATGAACTTGGCTAGAAAAAGCCTGTGCATTTAAATAAATGGCTAAGAATGGCTTATCTTTTCAAATTGATGGCCAATTATTTGTATGTGCATAATCAAAGCATCGAAGATACATTCGAAGCATCAAGAGTTGTTTCGAAGGTTGATTACTTCACATTCGAAGCTGTATAAAGCTTTGAAGATACATTCGAAACATCAAGAGTTGTTTCGAAGGTTGATTACTTCACCTTCGAAACTGTATAAAACTTTGAAAACTTTCGAAATGTGTACATCTCTTCAAATATATGTAAAATGACAATTAATTAGTTGTCGAATAATGCCTGTTTTTGGCATCATAAGTTGGCTCGAAGAACAACAGTTTTGGTGTCTTCGAAGAATTAATAATTGGTTCGAAGCACAAAATTAATATTTTCATTAATTATGTGTGAACCAGAACATATAAGTTTTGAATAACCACAATGTTGGCCAAAAACAGCTTCGAAAGCCGTTTTGCCATAAGTTGCTTCGAAAGCCGTTTTGCCATAATTTTGTAAGCTTCGAAGCACTCTATCTTGCATCAACAACAGCTTCGAAGAAATAATAATGGTGGTTGTGAACCTTCGAAGCTTTGTCGAGTATTTTTGAGGATGTAATTCGTCTTTTGTCGGTTCCATCGACCTTCGAAGAATGATTTTGGTCCTTTATATCACTTTCGAAGCTTGTTACTAGTAATAATTCGAGTCATCTAGTCATAATTTCATACTCATTCGAAGCGCTTTATTGGTGTTGTTACATCATTCGAAGCACTTTGCTGCTTAGGTTAGTCATGTGCTTGGTTCGGCCCTTCAAAAATTCAAATAAACATCATTTTTAAGGGCCGCGGGGGGTAATGTTAACACCATAAATCTATAATTTTTATTATTATTTATTATTTATATAATTGCAGGACACGTGGCATCCTCTTATTCATTTGGAAGTTAAAAGAAGTTATAGAGATAATGGCGAATATGAAGGACAAAGTGGATGAGTGGGAGGACAAAGTGGATGAGTGGAAGGACACATGGCAAGACAAGAATGAAGATGGAAGAAATGGGTAGTTACTAAGTAGTTATTGCTGTAATTTTTTCTTCTATAAATAGCCATTAATGGCTACATTGTAAAGGATCCAGAATTCATAATCAAAGACAATTGATTTCAATATTTCTTGTCATTTTCCTTATCTTAGGAGTAGTTTAACATAGATTTATATTTCGAAGCATTTATTTTCAGCATTTCCATTTCAAAGCATTTTATGCACTTCCTTTTCGAAGTATAGGAGTAGAGGTAAGTAATTATTATTTTGATTGTTCACTCAATCGTCTTTCTCCGTCTCCCTCATTCTTCTTTTAATTTTTCTTTTTTCTACACTTGGCAATTTTGAAGTCCTCTTTGTTGAGGCAAAAGAACCATCAACACAATCGCTTGATAATTGACTTGAATTTAATCTGTAAGGATTTTTCAATCCTTGCTGGCACGCTCGCATTTATGATATTTTCCTTCGTAGGAAAAATAAGCCAACATTTTTTTGGCACGCCCAGTGGGACAGCCAAGTGTAAGAAATGACAAACTATTTGGATTTTGCCATTCGAACTTGTCAATATGAAATATATTGGCGTGAAAGAGAAATTTTGAATCTTCAAGAAGAGATCCATTTTCTTGATGAAATAAACTTTCATCCCTTACAATATTACTTGGTGGAAGAAAAAAGACACCATTTAATTAGAGAAATTCATCAACTTGATATGGAAATTCGCCAATGGAATGATGAGTTATCAACTCTCACTACCAAGTCTTTAACTGAGGCTTTAATGGTCGGAATTGTTGAATTTTTTCAGAATTTTTCCATGGTTAAAAATAGCAAAAGCAAAGAATTGATTTCATCAATGGCTCGGGGGGTTCAAGAGTTCGTTTTAAAAGAGCCAAATTATGAAATTAACACAACAAAAGAGCATGTTCTTGAGCCAAATTTGGCTAAGAATGATGTTCCATGTATGACTCGAGGGGTCCAAAAACCAAATTTTAGAGAGTCAAGTCATGAAAATAATATATCTATGGGTGATTTTCATAAGCCATTAATGGCTAACATGGAAAAACAACCCACTTTGCCAAATAATTATGAAAACCTATTCGGCAAAAGTCATGTTTTTAAAACAAACATGGTCAAGAATAATGAACAAGCCACTGTTCATGAATTCAAAATTTTTGACATTTTTCAAAATGTCAAAAAGTATAAATTTTCATGGTCACACTATACCATAACTTTTGGTGTTCAAAATCCTTTTTGGATTTGTGGTTCACATCAAAATATAATTATGATGATGTGGCTAATAAAATTAACAAATTGTTCTTATGAGTTCGAAGCACTAAGAACAAGGGATGACCATTTAAAATGCATGAACTTGGCTAGAAAAAGCCTGTGCATTTAAATAAATGGCTGAGAATGGCTTATCTTTTCAAATTGATGGCCAATTATTTGTATGTGCATAATCAAAGCATCGAAGATACATTCGAAGCATCAAGAGTTGTTTCGAAGGTTGATTACTTCACATTCGAAGCTGTATAAAGCTTTGAAGATACATTCGAAACATCAAGAGTTGTTTCGAAGGTTGATTACTTCACCTTCGAAACTGTATAAAACTTTGAAAACTTTCGAAATGTGTACATCTCTTCAAATATATGTAAAATGACAATTAATTAGTTGTCGAATAATGCCTGTTTTTGGCATCATAAGTTGGCTCGAAGAACAACAGTTTTGGTGTCTTCGAAGAATTAATAATTGGTTCGAAGCACAAAATTAATATTTTCATTAATTATGTGTGAACCAGAACATATAAGTTTTGAATAACCACAATGTTGGCCAAAAACAGCTTCGAAATCCGTTTTGCCATAAGTTGCTTCGAAAGCCGTTTTGCCATAATTTTGTAAGCTTCGAAGCACTCTATCTTGCATCAACAACAGATTCGAAGAAATAATAATGGTGGTTGTGAACCTTCGAAGCTTTGTCGAGTATTTTTGAGGATGTAATTCGTCTTTTGTCGGTTCCATCGACCTTCGAAGAATGATTTTGGTCCTTTATATCACTTTCGAAGCTTGTTACTAGTAATAATTCGAGTCATCTAGTCATAATTTCATACTCATTCGAAGCGCTTTATTGGTGTTGTTACATCATTCGAAGCACTTTGCTGCTTAGGTTAGTCATGTGCTTGGTTCGGCCCTTCAAAAATTCAAATAAACAACATTTTTAAGGGCCGCGGGGGGTAATGTTAACACCATAAATCTGTAATTTTTATTATTATTTATTATTTATATAATTGCAGGACACGTGGCATCCTCTTATTCATTTGGAAGTTAAAAGAAGTTATAGAGATAATGGCGAATATGAAGGACAAAGTGGATGAGTGGGAGGACAAAGTGGATGAGTGGAAGGACACATGGCAAGACAAGAATGAAGATGGAAGAAATGGGTAGTTACTAAGTAGTTATTGCTGTAATTTTTTCTTCTATAAATAGCCATTAATGGCTACATTGTAAAGGATCCAGAATTCATAATCAAAGACAATTGATTTCAATATTTCTTGTCATTTTCCTTATCTTAGGAGTAGTTTAACATAGATTTATATTTCGAAGCATTTATTTTCAGCATTTCCATTTCGAAGCATTTTATGCACTTCCTTTTCGAAGTATAGGAGTAGAGGTAAGTAATTATTATTTTGATTGTTCACTCAATCGTCTTTCTCCGTCTCCCTCATTCTTCTTTTAATTTTTCTTTTTTTCTACACTTGGCAATTTTGAAGTCCTCTTTGTTGAGGCAAAAGAACCATCAACACAATCGCTTGATAATTGACTTGAATTTAATCTGTAAGGATTTTTCAATCCTTGCTGGCACGCTCGCATTTATGATATTTTCCTTCGTAGGAAAAATAAGCCAACATTTTTTTGGCACGCCCAGTGGGACAGCCAAGTGTAAGAAATGACAAACTATTTGGATTTCGCCATTCGAACTTGTCAATATGAAATATATTGGCGTGAAAGAGAAATTTTGAATCTTCAAGAAGAGATCCATTTTCTTGATGAAATAAACTTTCATCCCTTACAATATTACTTGGTGGAAGAAAAAAGACACCATTTAATTAGAGAAATTCATCAACTTGATATGGAAATTCGCCAATGGAATGATGAGTTATCAACTCTCACTACCAAGTCTTTAACTGAGGCTTTAATGGTCGGAATTGTTGAATTTTTTCAGAATTTTTCCATGGTTAAAAATAGCAAAAGCAAAGAATTGATTTCATCAATGGCTCGGGGGGTTCAAGAGTTCGTTTTAAAAGAGCCAAATTATGAAATTAACACAACAAAAGAGCATGTTCTTGAGCCAAATTTGGCTAAGAATGATGTTCCATGTATGACTCGAGGGGTCCAAAAACCAAATTTTAGAGAGTCAAGTCATGAAAATAATATATCTATGGGTGATTTTCATAAGCCATTAATGGCTAACATGGAAAAACAACCCACTTTGCCAAATAATTATGAAAACCTATTCGGCAAAAGTCATGTTTTTAAAACAAACATGGTCAAGAATAATGAACAAGCCACTGTTCATGAATTCAAAATTTTTGACATTTTTCAAAATGTCAAAAAGTATAAATTTTCATGGTCACACTATACCATAACTTTTGGTGTTCAAAATCCTTTTTGGATTTGTGGTTCACATCAAAATATAATTATGATGATGTGGCTAATAAAATTAACAAATTGTTCTTATGAGTTCGAAGCACTAAGAACAAGGGATGACCATTTAAAATGCATGAACTTGGCTAGAAAAAGCCTGTGCATTTAAATAAATGGCTGAGAATGGCTTATCTTTTCAAATTGATGGCCAATTATTTGTATGTGCATAATCAAAGCATCGAAGATACATTCGAAGCATCAAGAGTTGTTTCGAAGGTTGATTACTTCACATTCGAAGCTGTATAAAGCTTTGAAGATACATTCGAAACATCAAGAGTTGTTTCGAAGGTTGATTACTTCACCTTCGAAACTGTATAGAACTTTGAAAACTTTCGAAATGTGTACATCTCTTCAAATATATGTAAAATGACAATTAATTAGTTGTCGAATAATGCCTGTTTTTGGCATCATAAGTTGGCTCGAAGAACAACAGTTTTGGTGTCTTCGAAGAATTAATAATTGGTTCGAAGCACAAAATTAATATTTTCATTAATTATGTGTGAACCAGAACATATAAGTTTTGAATAACCACAATGTTGGCCAAAAACAGCTTCGAAATCCGTTTTGCCATAAGTTGCTTCGAAAGCCGTTTTGCCATAATTTTGTAAGCTTCGAAGCACTCTATCTTGCATCAACAACAGCTTCGAAGAAATAATAATGGTGGTTGTGAACCTTCGAAGCTTTGTCGAGTATTTTTGAGGATGTAATTCGTCTTTTGTCGGTTCCATCGACCTTCGAAGAATGATTTTGGTCCTTTATATCACTTTCGAAGCTTGTTACTAGTAATAATTCGAGTCATCTAGTCATAATTTCATACTCATTCGAAGCGCTTTATTGGTGTTGTTACATCATTCGAAGCACTTTGCTGCTTAGGTTAGTCATGTGCTTGGTTCGGCCCTTCAAAAATTCAAATAAACAACATTTTTAAGGGCCGCGGGGGGTAATGTTAACACCATAAATCTGTAATTTTTATTATTATTTATTATTTATATAATTGCAGGACACGTGGCATCCTCTTATTCATTTGGAAGTTAAAAGAAGTTATAGAGATAATGGCGAATATGAAGGACAAAGTGGATGAGTGGGAGGACAAAGTGGATGAGTGGAAGGACACATGGCAAGACAAGAATGAAGATGGAAGAAATGGGTAGTTACTAAGTAGTTATTGCTGTAATTTTTTCTTCTATAAATAGCCATTAATGGCTACATTGTAAAGGATCCAGAATTCATAATCAAAGACAATTGATTTCAATATTTCTTGTCATTTTCCTTATCTTAGGAGTAGTTTAACATAGATTTATATTTCGAAGCATTTATTTTCAGCATTTCCATTTCGAAGCATTTTATGCACTTCCTTTTCGAAGTATAGGAGTAGAGGTAAGTAATTATTATTTTGATTGTTCACTCAATCGTCTTTCTCCGTCTCCCTCATTCTTCTTTTAATTTTTCTTTTTTTCTACACTTGGCAATTTTGAAGTCCTCTTTGTTGAGGCAAAAGAACCATCAACACAATCGCTTGATAATTGACTTGAATTTAATCTGTAAGGATTTTTCAATCCTTGCTGGCACGCTCGCATTTATGATATTTTCCTTCGTAGGAAAAATAAGCCAACATTTTTTTGGCACGCCCAGTGGGACAGCCAAGTGTAAGAAATGACAAACTATTTGGATTTCGCCATTCGAACTTGTCAATATGAAATATATTGGCGTGAAAGAGAAATTTTGAATCTTCAAGAAGAGATCCATTTTCTTGATGAAATAAACTTTCATCCCTTACAATATTACTTGGTGGAAGAAAAAAGACACCATTTAATTAGAGAAATTCATCAACTTGATATGGAAATTCGCCAATGGAATGATGAGTTATCAACTCTCACTACCAAGTCTTTAACTGAGGCTTTAATGGTCGGAATTGTTGAATTTTTTCAGAATTTTTCCATGGTTAAAAATAGCAAAAGCAAAGAATTGATTTCATCAATGGCTCGGGGGGTTCAAGAGTTCGTTTTAAAAGAGCCAAATTATGAAATTAACACAACAAAAGAGCATGTTCTTGAGCCAAATTTGGCTAAGAATGATGTTCCATGTATGACTCGAGGGGTCCAAAAACCAAATTTTAGAGAGTCAAGTCATGAAAATAATATATCTATGGGTGATTTTCATAAGCCATTAATGGCTAACATGGAAAAACAACCCACTTTGCCAAATAATTATGAAAACCTATTCGGCAAAAGTCATGTTTTTAAAACAAACATGGTCAAGAATAATGAACAAGCCACTGTTCATGAATTCAAAATTTTTGACATTTTTCAAAATGTCAAAAAGTATAAATTTTCATGGTCACACTATACCATAACTTTTGGTGTTCAAAATCCTTTTTGGATTTGTGGTTCACATCAAAATATAATTATGATGATGTGGCTAATAAAATTAACAAATTGTTCTTATGAGTTCGAAGCACTAAGAACAAGGGATGACCATTTAAAATGCATGAACTTGGCTAGAAAAAGCCTGTGCATTTAAATAAATGGCTGAGAATGGCTTATCTTTTCAAATTGATGGCCAATTATTTGTATGTGCATAATCAAAGCATCGAAGATACATTCGAAGCATCAAGAGTTGTTTCGAAGGTTGATTACTTCACATTCGAAGCTGTATAAAGCTTTGAAGATACATTCGAAACATCAAGAGTTGTTTCGAAGGTTGATTACTTCACCTTCGAAACTGTATAAAACTTTGAAAACTTTCGAAATGTGTACATCTCTTCAAATATATGTAAAATGACAATTAATTAGTTGTCGAATAATGCCTGTTTTTGGCATCATAAGTTGGCTCGAAGAACAACAGTTTTGGTGTCTTCGAAGAATTAATAATTGGTTCGAAGCACAAAATTAATATTTTCATTAATTATGTGTGAACCAGAACATATAAGTTTTGAATAACCACAATGTTGGCCAAAAACAGCTTCGAAAGCCGTTTTGCCATAAGTTGCTTCGAAAGCCGTTTTGCCATAATTTTGTAAGCTTCGAAGCACTCTATCTTGCATCAACAACAGCTTCGAAGAAATAATAATGGTGGTTGTGAACCTTCGAAGATTTGTCGAGTATTTTTGAGGATGTAATTCGTCTTTTGTCGGTTCCATCGACCTTCGAAGAATGATTTTGGTCCTTTATATCACTTTCGAAGCTTGTTACTAGTAATAATTCGAGTCATCTAGTCATAATTTCATACTCATTCGAAGCGCTTTATTGGTGTTGTTACATCATTCGAAGCACTTTGCTGCTTAGGTTAGTCATGTGCTTGGTTCGGCCCTTCAAAAATTCAAATAAACAACATTTTTAAGGGCCGCGGGGGGTAATGTTAACACCATAAATCTGTAATTTTTATTATTATTTATTATTTATATAATTGCAGGACACGTGGCATCCTCTTATTCATTTGGAAGTTAAAAGAAGTTATAGAGATAATGGCGAATATGAAGGACAAAGTGGATGAGTGGGAGGACAAAGTGGATGAGTGGAAGGACACATGGCAAGACAAGAATGAAGATGGAAGAAATGGGTAGTTACTAAGTAGTTATTGCTGTAATTTTTTCTTCTATAAATAGCCATTAATGGCTACATTGTAAAGGATCCAGAATTCATAATCAAAGACAATTGATTTCAATATTTCTTGTCATTTTCCTTATCTTAGGAGTAGTTTAACATAGATTTATATTTCGAAGCATTTATTTTCAGCATTTCCATTTCGAAGCATTTTATGCACTTCCTTTTCGAAGTATAGGAGTAGAGGTAAGTAATTATTATTTTGATTGTTCACTCAATCGTCTTTCTCCGTCTCCCTCATTCTTCTTTTAATTTTTCTTTTTTTCTACACTTGGCAATTTTGAAGTCCTCTTTGTTGAGGCAAAAGAACCATCAACACAATCGCTTGATAATTGGCTTGAATTTAATCTGTAAGGATTTTTCAATCCTTGCTGGCACGCTCGCATTTATGATATTTTCCTTCGTAGGAAAAATAAGCCAACACATATGTATAAAGTAACATGTCTTCTTGGAAGAAATTCATAGTTGAATCAGACTCTTCTTTGAGTTCTTCGACATGGACGAGAACAGAGGACAAGGAATTCGAGTTGGCGCTTGTGGAGTTTTTTTCCAGATGATGAAAACTGGACTCCACAAACATGGGAGAAGATTGCGGCGCGACTACCCAATAAATCGGCCAAGGAAATTGAACAACATTACAATGATTTGTAGGGTGACGTGGCAGACATCGAAGCAGGACTCATTGATTTGCCTCCTTACGTTGATGATCACGATGATGATTTGGTTGAAAGCTGCTCCTTAAGTACTTCGAAACAACAACAACAGAGTAAAGTGGTGCAGAGGCGAACAGGGATAAGATGGACTGATGTAGAACACAGGGATAAGATGGACTGAATCTTGAGCATTGCAAGGAGAAAATGAAGTAGGGAAGGTAAGGAGAGGATGGTTGCTCATAGTTGTATCTGTATTATGGTGTTTTTTTTTTTTTTGACAAAAAGTGATTTTTTTCTAAAAGGTTTTACCTTTTTGTGTTTTACCATAAAAAAAAAAATCAAAAAATCAAAAGAGTTGGCTTTCTTTGACTTTATTTTTTCAGCAGTGCTACATAGCACTAGTAGAGCTGCTTTTAGAGCAGCTCTACTGAGCTAGCATATACATTTTGAAGGGAAAAAAAAAAGGGAAAAGACAAAACAGGAAGAAAAAAAAGATAATTTAATACTCATTTAGAGCTCCTTTTTTAGAGGTCTAAATCATTTTTGTTATTTTTTTAGTTTTTGAATTTTTAAAATTTTTTACTTTTAGATTCTTTTTGCATATACATAAAAAAGTATAAAAAAAAGCGACACAAATTTGAAAAAAAAAATACAAAAAAAGAAATATGTGATTTTTTAGTTTGATTTATATATTTAGCATGGGTGCAAAAGCGGCGAGTTTACAATTCTACATATAAATTTTTCAATAGTTTGTTTAGGGCATATGCAAGGGCCTTTTTAAAAGAGGTTTGTTAATTATTTTAACTAGTTTTATATTATTTCTCACTCCAACAAATTCCAACGAATTAGATAGTACGATAGTTATTTTAATAAGATTTTTGTAAGATAGTTATATTTAGAGAGTATTGAGAGACTCTTTAAATTAGTTTATATAAATAATAAATATGTAAAATAAATAGTAACATTGCAGCATATGGATAAAAAATAAAAATAAAATAAAATTACTGAAGTAAAATAAAGAACATATCTTTTTTAACTTTTACTAGTGGAAAATGAAAATTACCATTGAAATTGCTCTTAAATGAGAAAAATGTATTGAACCCAAACCTATGATGAAAAGATAATGGAAACTTTTCCTTTTTATCTTTTAACCCTTTAATTTTTCAAAGGAATAAAAGGACATCATGCTTAGTGGGTATGAGATATAAGTTTCTGTTTTTAAATTTAAAATATTTATATTTATTAAATTATGTTTTGAGATTATTGTATCTCAAAGTTGTCAATTATTCAATAATTATAGACATTTAGACACAAGGCCCCTATATGTATGTATCAATTGTGCTTGTCACATATTACAATGCCCTTATATATATAAAATAAAATCAAATAATTTTAAAAAAAAAGTTTATTTTTGTCCATTCCTGAAATTTGCTATTTTACTTTCTAGTTTCTTTATGTATATAACATTTTAATTCTTCTGATGCATGTAATATACAGGCAATTTCTTATGGGACTAGAGAAATACGGGGAGGGAGACTGGAAGAGCATATCAAGAAATGCAGTGATGACAAAAACACCAACTCAAGTTGAGAGTCATGCCCAAAAATACTTCCTTTGCTTGAAGACGCAAAATCAGAAAGACAAGAAAACTAGGGCTAGCATCTTTGACATTATCACTGTTGATCAAAACTAATATTTAGAAGAAGATGAAAAAATGTTGAAGCTAAAGTTTGAATAATCTCCCATGGTTGATCTACTAGTGGTTGATTAGGTTATTGTAATTATTAGAATATTTCTTATGTTTACAATGAATAAAATGATGGACAATAAGATGATATTATTCTTACAGTATTTTTATATAGACTTAGAGCATCTCCAACGGTGAATCAGATTTTTCACCAAATTTGAGTAAAAAATGACTCATTTTACAAATTTGATACCACTCTCTCCAACGGTGCACTTTCATCAAATTTGTGCCGGGGACAACCGGTTGGTCGACCGGTTAAGCGAAATTTTTTTATTTTTTTTTTTTGATTTTTTTTTTTGAACTTTTTGAACCTTTTAGTGGTCGACCGGCTGGTCGACCAGTTAGGCAAAAAAAATTTTTTTTTTTTTTTTTTTACTGTTTGAACCTTTTCTTCGAACCGTTTGAACCTTGAGGCGGTCGACCGGTTAGTCAACCGGCCGGGCAACCGGCTGGTTGACCGGTTGGTCTCTCCCAACGGTTAGGAACAGTGATTTGGTAAAATGCTTCGCTTGTTCTCATTTTGGTAAAAGATTTGCTGAATTCTGGATTTGATATCGATTTGGTGAAATCGTTGGAGCTCAAAAAAGTGGCTTTTTCATCAAATTTTAAATTTGATACCAGGTTTGATGAACCGTTGGAAATGGTCTTAGAACTCATGATGTGGTGACAATATTTTTATATCATTTTCCACACAAATTTTGAATATGAATTTTATGGACATAGTTTAGGGTATTTCATGTTTTAGTTTAAATTTTTGGAATACAAATTTTATGATTTTATTTAGCATATGCCATCTATATAATTTGTCATATGCGTGGAATTGATAATGGAGGAGAGGTATATATTATCAAGTAAAATGAGAAGATTGGTGTAATTTCAAAAAATTGAGAAGAGATTTCTCTCTCTAAAAAACTTGAGAGATATCTAAATAATTATTTGAGTATCCCATTTGTGATGTAAAATTTTAAGTTAAAAAACCAAAAAGTAACTTTATAATTTAATAGTCAATTTAACAAGTTAAATTTTATTATTATTATTTTTTTTCATTCTCTCCACATTTTGTAATTACTTTCATAAAAGAAAAAAAATTAAAAATTAATTCCAAACACTTTAAATTTTTTTACCTCATAATTTAGTCAAAAAACAATAAGGTATTTAATAATTTTAGTGAAATTTTATTAAAAAAAAAAATTTTTAAAAAGGCTCTCAAGGTTCCCTTGTAACAAAATAAATTTCTAATTTTTTCAATTTAAACTTTAATATTTTGATTTTTTTTAATCTAAATTAATTGACTATTTTTGTTAAGTAAAAAAGACTAAAAAATAATATTTTAGTCATTAAACTGAATAAAAAAAATGATATTTTAGACATTTATGTATACTTATATAAATTTTAATGATTAAAATATTATTTTTTTTCCATTAATTTTACTTTACTAAAATAGGTGAATAATTTAGAATTTATTTTTCAAAATATTAAACTTTAAATTAATAAAATTAAAATTTTAGAATTTAATTTTTTATTATAAAAGTTGAAAGCTCTTTTATTATTTGTAATTTCTACAATGATTTTTTTTAAGGTTGCTAAATGTCCCAACCATTTTACTTTAGGCCCTCCTATTTTTTAAAAATTCTATTTCCACACACCACATTGTCTATGTCCACATCTTTTCTCACTCCGCTCACTTAGGTAGCGTTTGGTAATGTTTACGTTTTTAGTTTATGTTTACAAAAATTTTATAAACTAGTTTTTGTTTATTTTTAGAAAAACATAAATTACAAACGCGTTTGGTTTGAATAAAATGTTTAAAAAAAATTTAAAATATAAACTAAAAAATATGTTTGTTCAGGATTAAAATATTTATATTTATTTTTATAATTTATGACAATGGGATCACACACATTATAATTGAAAAAAAAATTAATTAAAAAAATATTTGAAAAAAAATTATTTGAGAAAAAATGAAAAAAAATTAATTAAAAAAATAATTGAAAAAAAAAATTAATTGGGAAAAAAAATTTGAAAAAAAAAATTATTTAAAAAAAAATTAATTGAAAAAAAATAATTGAAAAAAAAAATTGAAACTGAAAACGTACGTTTTTTTTTCAAATTTATAAACTGAGACAACCATTTATCAACAAAAAAAAATTATCAAACAAGTTTTTATGACAGTTTTTAAAATTTTTGTAAATATAAATTGAAAACTAAAAACAGAATGATTACCAAATAGGCCCATTATCTCAGAGCACACATCCCACATTCAAAATATACCCATTTAATAAAAAAAATGTGTGCACACCCTCATTTAGCCCACACAAATATTTGTGGTCGTTATGCTGGGCCGGCAAGGCTTGCCATGATTGATGACCCTGTACCTAATTTGTTATAGATTGACTAGTGTAGTCTAATACACAATCAAATTGAACCCCACTTGCTTGAGTGGATACTTTCTACAAAAAAAAAAAAAAAAACCTCAGAACTTCAGAGCCTAATATTTTAACATATTTTGGAAGTAGGAATTCGGAAGATTTAATATATTTTAAAAGTTAAGTTCCGAAAGGTTTAATATATTTCTGGAGTTGAGTTCCAAATTATATTTCGGGGAGTTGAGTTTTGAAGAAATTAATTTTGTTCGATTGTTGTTTTTTGTATACTGCCTATGTATTCGGCGCCGATTTGCCGAATAGTGATCGCGAACAGAACTTACGTAAAATAATTTCTTAGCAAAAAAAGTTACATTTCCATCGCTGCATTGGTTGTTTTGCATATCCTCCTGATTTTCTAAATTGTTTGGCAAATCTTCCATTAAGTTTTGTTTGACAAACAATGGTAACCTAATGAGTGAACAATGGAAGAATGTTAACAATGGAGTCTAGTGTGTGAGAAATAATAGAGGAAGAAGGTAGGCAATGACGTGTGTGAGAAAGAATGAAGGAGAATGTAGGCAATAAAATGTGAGAAAGAGTGGGGGAAGAAGGTAGCAATGGAGAGTGTGAAAAAGAGTAAAGTGTGTGAGAATGAGTGTCGATAACGTAGGCAATGGACAGTGGATGTGCACAGAGAACTTTTACAAGAAAAAGATATGCACAAAGATCTCTATTTTGGATGTTTAAGTGTGTAGATGGATGTCTATTTTGGCCATTTTATTTAAAGGTAAATTTGTAATAAAAATAAAGTTCATTAAGTGTGTGGAGCGAGACAATGAAATGTGTGGACATAGAATTTCCCCCTATTTTTTTAAATTCTTTTAATTGCAATTTTATCCAAATATCGAATTCCAATTTTGTCCCTATCTCTATCCTCCCAAGTCTAACCCTAACTCTAATCCCACCACCACTCTACTCTCACCAGTGACTAACCCACCTCCTTTATTTTCCTCCTCCGGTGAGCCTCTCGCCACCACCTGTACAAACCCTCACCACCATCATCGCAGCCCCTCACTGTCCCTTTCTCTCTTGTAAGTGTCGGAGTCCACATTCATCTTCCCTGTTGCCAGTCCTCCGTTCGTCTAGCCTTGCGTTAGTCTTCCTTTCATCTTTATTTGGTTTTCGTTTTGGAGCTCCAGTACGCGTAAAGAAGAAACAAAAGAAAAAAAAAATGAAACGGTGTTAGTAGGCATTAGGGTTTCAAGAGGAGATGAAGAGGAAAAAGAAGAACAAGGTATAGTCGATGATGGTAGTGGGTGGTAATGATAGTGGATTTAGATCTATGGTTAAGGTTTCGAGTGAAGAGGAAGAGGAGGAGGAGGAGGAGGAAGAAGAAAAAAAAAGAATAAGAGAATGAAGATAAAAGAGTGCTACGATAATGGCAGTGCTGCAATGGCTGCGATGATAGCGGTGATATGATGATGGAGAAATAGGTGGCCGGAGTAAAGAATGAAGGTTGTCGGAGGAAGAAATGGAAAGGGTGAGGAAAATGGGTAAAATTGGAAATATGTTAGGAGTTCAAAGAAATGTAAGTGGACAGTACTTTTGAAAAATTAGGGGCAACGAAGTGGGAAGTCCAAAATAAAAAAATAGAGGCATTTAGAGCATCTCTAATGGTGTGCCATTGGAGCTGCTATTGCCAAATTATGGCAGCAGTTGATAGAAAGGCAGCTCCAATGGTAAGTTTTAGCAGCTGCTATCTTTGGCAAATGCCAAAGCTTGCTGCCAAAGTTGCCAAGTCAGCTTCAACCAACCGTTTCTTCCCTCCCTCATTCCCTTTCTTATCATCATTCCAAACAAAGAAGCAATTTTCACCCAATTTCACCCAAAATTAAATAATTTCAAATAGAAGCAAGATAGCAAAATTCAAATTTCACCAATTTCAAGCAAAAAAATTAAAATAAAAATTAGAAAATAAACAAAGCGAGTAAAAAAAAAATACCTGACAGAAATTAGGGAGGGGAAGAATTCACTATTCCAGTTCAAATAACAAAAATAGTTATAGACAAAAGGTGTTTGCTTTCACGGTTTCATGGCCTCTGTGTAACTGCTTTCACAGTTTCATGATCAGATCCTCCTCGTCCGTGGTTGGAAAGAGAAGCATCTATAGTAGGGATGGAAGGCTTCGGCGGGTGGTCTTCCATGTCCATGGGAGATAAAGAAGGTGGGTTTGTGAGATTTGGAGACATGAATGATGAAAGAGGTGGGTTTGTGAGATTTGGAGAGATGGATGATCGATTGAGGTGGGTTTGTGAGATTTGGAGGCATGGATGATCGATTGAGGTGGGTTTGTGAGATTTGGAGACATGGATAATCGATTGACGTGGGTTTGTGAGATTTAGAGACATGAATGATTGATTCAGAGGGTGATTGGCAGACGGTAGGGTTGTAGAAGTGAGATAGCTACAAAGATTTGGGTTCTAGGTGTGTGTGTGTGTGTGTGTGTGTGTGTGTGTGTGAGAGGAGTGTGGGGTAGATAGAGATGGAGAAAAGAAAGAGAAGCGTCTATCTTGCAAAGAAGAACCGATCAGTATGAAGAGAGAAGAGATATAGAGAGAAAAGAGAGACAGAGAGTATGTAGAGAAGAGATAAGAAGATGATTATAGAGAGATAGAAAGGTGAAGATGATTCTAGACAATAAAGATCTCAGTCGTTGGAAATAAGAGATAGAGATCTCAGCCGTTAGAAATGAGAGATAGAGTGTCTTGGAATATGTAACATGAGCCTAACGGCTCTATTTAAATCTAAAAGTAAAAAAATGAGCATACAATTTTTAAACGGCTATAATTAAACAGTTTTTTTTTTTTTCAATTTGAGTAGTATAAATACACATACCTTGTTTTACCAATTTGAATTCACAGCAACAATTTTTCTTTCAATTATATTTTTCTCTTCTATTTTTCACACAATCAGTATGGAAGGTTTATTAAAAGCAAAGAGAAGAAAATCATTCACTACTCAAGAAGATGTGTCAATTTGTAGAGCTTGGTATCACATTACTAAAGACCCAATTGTTGAAAATTCGCAATCGCATGCTCATTTTTGGGGAAGAATTTTTTAAAATTATTGCTCGCTGCAGAATGATCAGTCAAGAACACAAGTGTCTATTTCATCTTGATGGGGTGTAATCATGAAATATTGCAACAAATTTCGTGGGTGTCTAGTGCAAGTCGAAAATCTACATCCAAGTGGGGCGTCACAAGTTGATACAATAAGATTTCATTTTCATTTTCATTTATTATGTTAGTTTTTTTATTTTGTCTTATATAAAAATTAACTAATTAATTAATTTGATATTTTATTTCCATATAGATACTTCAAGCAAAACTGTTATACCATTAAAATGAAAACAAACATTTTACTTTTGAACATTGTTAGCCAATCTTGCAAAACAATATCACGTGGCAAGATGTAACTCCTGCGAACACGGTGAAGTCAATGATACATACACCATTTTCCCCAAATTCAGCCCCCTATTCCCCTATGGATAACTATATTTCTCTTAAAGATGACACTGGTCCAAGTATTGGTAATAATCCAACTATTGGTGAGGACAGTATCACTGCAAAGGCTAAAAGGCCTATGGATAGAAAAGTTGCAAAAGAATTATTTCAGCGAAATCAAGTTGTTGAAGCTAAAGTCCAAAAAATGAGCATACAATTGGAGACAATTAACTAACACCTTGCTGAGAAGGAAAAGAAAAAAGATAAAAGAAAAGAAAAAAGGATTCAAACACTGCAAGAGCTGAAAGAACTTGAGATTAGAAAATAAGAACATGAGATAATGACTACGGACATTTCTCATTTACACCCTCAGGCGAAAACATATTACACAATGAGAAAAAATGAGATATTCGCCAAGTGGTCCTCAAATGTCAGCAACCCAAATTACTATTTCCCCATGCCTCCTGATGAATAATTGCGGGATAATGTATTTTTTTACAATGTCTTTTATTTTTTAATGTAATTGTTAATCTTTATTTGCAATGACAATTTTTTATTTCGTAATGAAATTTCATTTTTTTTATTTTTTTATTTTTTGAGTATTTTCTACAATGGATGGTTGTTAGTGGGTGATTGTTGGTGAATAATGGATGGTTGTTGATGGGTGGTTGTTGGTGAATGAATGTTGAGTGAATGATGGATGATTGTTGGTGGGTAATTGGCGATTGTTTATTTTTTATATATAGTTAAAAAAAATTATTAAATATGTAGTGATATGTTTTTTGGTGAGGTGAATTATATATATATATATATATATATATATATTTTTTTCAATTTTTTAATTTTTTATATTTTTCTAGTCGAGAATAATATAAATATATAATTTTTTTTTACAAACAGTTAAAAAAATGTCACAAAAGATAAAAAAATAAACAAAAATAAAATCACAAAAAAACCTATATCCAAACAACACCTACAAACTTAGAGGAAAGTCGGTTGAGATTTGCCAAAATAGCAAATGACCATTGGAGTACCATTGCTATAATTTGATAAAATAATACTATTCATTGCCAAATTATAACAACAGCAATGGCAATATAGCAATAACCATTGGAGATGCTCTTAGCAGTCCTCTAATTTTTCTTGTCTAAACGATTGATAAACCAACTAGTGCAATGTGGTTTTAATACGTTTCTTTTCCACATTCTCTCTCATTCCAACTGTCTGGTGTGGTGTGGTGTATCACACTGTCATTGTAAAAGCGCTCTTTTTATTTTTTTCTCTTCTCTTCTCCTCTCCTTTGAGACTTTGATCTTGGTCTGATCTCTGAGTAATAGTAATGGGCGACGAGTCGCGAGTGGAGATGGATCAAAATGCATACATAAAAATGATACTACATGCCCTAAACCACAGGAACTCCGCCGTTAAGGGTCTCCTCTTCAGCTGCCTCTCCTCCGCTTCCGCCGACTTCCTTCACATTGTCGATTCCGTCACATTCTTCCACTTCCACCTCTCTCAACTCCTCCCCATCGAGATCACCCTTACTCAGGTCTTTCTCTCTCTTTCTCTCTCTCTCTCTCCTCCTTCCCCCTTATTCTCTCTCTCTACCCTCCTCAATTCTCCATCTTAATCTTCTTTTAGGAGGAACTATTTTTTATAATGCGAATTCCTGTATGGTATACTCGTCAGACTGATCCACGCTTCTAACTGCTCCGTTGGCCTTGAGGTCCTCTAACCATGCCTGCAAAAAGGTCCACAAAGGGGTGGTCGACCCCTTATGGACACTCCGACGATCAAGTTAGGTCAAGATAAACTGCTATTTTGATTAAGAGAGAGAGAGAGAGAAAGGGAGGAGTGGAAAGGTAAAGCTTAACCTTTAACGTATCTCAAAAGTTTCCTTATATCCTTTTGCTCATCATTTCCATGTCTATTCCAAGCTATTTTGTTGACCGAAAGTCTATAGTCTAGTTAACGTCGTTCATGGTGATTCTGCCTCTTCCGACGTGAAAGGTCTTCTCCGCATTAAATGTCATAGTGGCCTCATTAAATGGCTGATGTGTGGGTGCAATAACTTTGCAAGATCTTTGTCTACTCATGTGGCTAATTCCCTGCCTGACAAGTGTTTGAATGCCACTGGCCTTGGCCCGGCATTGGTACCTAGTTCGTGAGTTGGGCCCTAAACCATGGATTGGGCATTTTTGGGTGTCCATGGGCTGGGCCTTCTTGGGTGTCCATCAGTATCAGTAGTCCTCCATTCCCAAGTGTAGCTTTAGTTTAACGAAGAGAATAAGGAATGCGAAGATAGTCCTCCAAGGCCGGGTAGGGTAGGACAGGAGAGGGGTTGTTACTGGGAGAGTGGGGAGGGGTCGGACTGAAAAACTGATTGCCCGGCAGAAAAGCGGACCGCGAAAGTGACTGAGCGTGATTAATGACCAACCGGCACGTGAATGTAGCCGAACGTGAAAGTGGACCATTAGGCTTGGGCGACCATGAAGGTGGTCGAGCGTAGTGGAAAGAGGTTAGGCTAGCCGATAGGGAAGGTGGCCGAGCGGGAAGGAGAACTGTCAGGCTAGCCGACTACGAATGTGGCCAAACGTGAGGGAGAGTCGTTAGGCTGACCAACCGCGAAGGTGGCCGAGCGTAAAGGAGAAAGTTAGGCAGGTTGATCGCGAAGGTGGCCGAGGGGGAAGGAGGATCGTCAGGCCGACCAACCGCAAAGGTGGCCGAGCGTGGGGGAGAGCCGTTAGGCTGGCCGACTGTGAAGGTGGCCGAGCATGGAAAAGGACCGTCAAGAGGCATTAATGAGCACGGGGCTCAAGGACAAAAAATGTACGTAATGATGTGAAAGGGAAAAGACGGGAAAGGAAAATATAGGTAATGGTGGCGGTGTGGCGCGTGTACGCGCGTGAAGGGATCAGAACCGTCAATGAAAATGTAGGGAAAGGGTAAAGGTCATTTATAGCGGGGAATTTCAAAAGATAGGGGTGTTATCTTGGCTTTTGTTTTTTGAAATTGGCAAAGTTCAATTTCGACCTATGGAACACAGGTAAGCCTTGGGCTTTTGGACTTGTACGATTTACTTACCTAATCATGAGAAACCGACAAATCCCAGACTTGAGCTCGTTCGTGTCATGTGATTCACCATTGTTGCACGTTGCGAGTTTTCTTGCCCCTGCTACCGAAGTGATTTACAAGAACTACGTGAAATGACGGAAGAGAGGGCCCCTGTACTGACGCCAGACGCATTAGGGGAAGATGATGGCATTGCCTTGGCAGAGGAATACAAGGTGGAAAGATTGGGAGAAAATTAGAAAAGAGACCACCACGACCCTCGTCAACAACGGTGATATCGGCTGCTCAACCTGTAAGCCAAATGTCCCCTGACCACTGGCACACCAAAGTAGATAAATCAACATTGACGCTGGAAGACCTGAAAGAGTTACGAGTGAAGTACCAAATTCCGGCTGAGGTGGAGTTGAGGTTGTCGTCGGCAAAAGAGAGGGCATTAGACGTGAGGCCTATGGAGTTCACGCTCTATAAAGAGACGCTCCGAGGGGGTTTAAGACTACCCATTTCGCAGATCGTGGTGGAGGTGCTGAATTAGCTAGAAGTGGCACCTGGTCAGTTGATGTCGAACGCATGAAAAATCTTGTTGGCATGCGCGATTTCCTAGTCACAAGCGATCGGTAGGAAAGCGATGACGGTGGAGGAGTTTTTTTCATGTTACAAAGCTTTAGGCCAACAGGAGACCTGGGTGATGTTGCAGGCAGTAGCTGGGAGAGGGTTGATCACTGGATTGCCTTCGTCCGTGAAGGGCTGGCGATGGAAGTGGTTTTTCGTGTCAGAGAATGGTGGAAAAGGGGTGCGGACGATGTGGAAAATCCCCACGAAGTCGTTTGAACTGAAATTCAACGCGGTGGCAGAGGGCAGGGTGAAACATGTGAGGGCATGGAAGGATAAGGAGGGGCAAAAATGGAACGACCTGGTGAAACGGTCTGCATTGTTCATTATGGGTTTAGGGCCTGAACTTGCGCAGGGCAACCCTTTAATCGACGAAGTAGAGGCTAGGAAGAAAGTCCAAGTGGTTGAAGATAAGCAAATCATGGCGGCGACAGAAAAATACAAGGAGAAGGAAGGGGGTGGTACCAAAGGTGAGTGTGAGGCTGGAGGCTCGCCCAAGGCCCAAACCACTGGCAGGGAAGGACTTGAGCACGTTGATAGACCCTTTGAAGGAGAGGAGTAAGGCGGAGGTGGAAAGGGTTTTGGGGAAGAAAAAGAAAGGGTCAACCGAGGAAAAGAAGGGAGAGACTACTTAGAAGAAAACAAAGAGGCCAGTGGCGAGCGATGAAGTAGGTGGGACCTAGGCCAGAGATGGTTGTTAAGGAAGGGGGCGAGCCCCCAATCACGGAAATGGTGGAGTTGGGCGGAATAAAAGAAGGGTAGGTGGAGGAGGTGATAGCGTAAGTGTCAGAGGAAAGAACGATCCCCAATGAGCACAGCAGTGGATGCCAGGGGGACGGCTACACGCCATTTAGGAGCAGTAGTTGGTCTCCCGTCAACAGGAGAAGAGCCTGCCATTATGCTAAGTAATGTGCAAGTGGCAGCAGAACACTTGTTGGGAGCGGTAAATAATGTAGAAGTTAGGGATGTTTCCAGATTTGGTGATGCTGACCTGATGAGGGCATTCTGCTCAGTCCAAATGGAATCGCTGACCCTAGCAATAGCCTTGGTGGGGAAGAATGTGGGGGCGAAGATGGAGCTGGTCCCACTGAAAGCGCAGTTGTAGAAAGCCTAGGCAGAGCTAGGGAAAGCGAACACGGAGCGTGCACATTGGCGCTCAGCGGCATGAAGTATGTGTTACCAAGGGTTGAAGCATGCACAAAAGGCCAAGAAAATAGAGGTGCTGGTAGTAGTGCAGGGCTTCGTGGCCGAGCGCGCCACGGGTGAAGAGGAGAAGACCAAGGCGCAATTGGCAGATGCAAAGAGCAGCTGTGCAAGAAGGTAGCGGAATTATCTATAGAGCAGAGACGAGTCCAAGAAATTCGGGCAGCGTGTGAGACCGCAAAAGAGAGGTTAGAAAAGGCCCTAGTCAACAATAAAGAGTTGCGTGAATCGTTTTTGGGGGAGAAGGAAGAGGCGGAGGCACGGGCGGCAGAGTTGACGAAGGCCTTAACAGAGGAAAGGACCAAAAACGCAGAGCTAACCAGGATGATAGCGTCGGAGAGAGCTACCTATCCAGATCTATGCGTTGCCACGGTGGAAGAGTTCAAGCTATCACTTGAGTTCCAAATGGCAGTGAACGCAGCGGTGGCGAGGGGTTTGGCCAAAGAAGGGGAAGATGGGGCAGGACCTTCGAGCGCGGCAGCTGCCGAACTAGTGGAGGGGCAAACCAAGGGGGAAATAATCCAAAGTTTCCAGCAGTCAAACGTGTACAAGCATGAACTGAGTATGTGCTAGGACAGCGGGTGCGTGAGTTGTCAACGGAGGGTAGCGGAGCTCTTTCCGGACATTAATGTCAGACTTCTAAAGCCAGGAGATGGAGATATTGCTCAGATCCCCCTGGACGAGGGTATTGATGAGAAGGATCTAACGTCCAGTGAGGATGGGAGGCGGAGGCAGAAAAGAGTGAAGACCTGGGTTTGCTATCAACAGTGACACATACTTTACTTTTCTTTTCTTTTTTTTTTTTGAAATGAGCTTTTGTAAAGATGGAAAATTTTGTATGAACATTTGTGTTTAAATGACAAAAATTGTTTAGTTCAGTTGGTTAGAGTAATAAACTATTATAATACAATATGTGTGTGTAAAAATTTGATTTGTGAATGGGAAAATTGTTTGAGTAAACATGTGATGATTGTCTTATATCCCTCATCTATCAGCGGAAGGTATAGTAAACTTGATATGATTAAGGCACTGAGCTCGATTTGGCTAAGTTCTCAGTCTAGCTGAGCACTTTGGGCTCAGCCTTGCTGAGGCTTGAAGGACTCAGTCTGGCTGAGCGCTTCGGGCTTGGTCTTTGTTGAGGCTTGAAGGACTTAGTCTGGCTGAGGCTTGAAGGACTCAATCTGGCTGAGCGCCTTCGGCTCAGTCTTGCTGAGGCTTAAAGGACGCAGTCTAACTAAGCGTTTTGGGCTCAGTTTTGCTGAGGCTTGAAAGACTCAGTCTGGCTGAACGCCTTGGGCTCAATCTTGCTAAGGCTTGAAAGACTCAGTCTGGCTGAGCACTTTGGGCTCAGTCTTACTGAGGCTTGAAAGACTCAGTCTGGCTGAGTGCCTTGGGCTCAGTGTTGCTGAGGCTTGAAGGACTCAGTCTGGCTGAGCACTTTGGGCTCAGTTTTGCTGAGTCTTGAAAGACTCAGTCTGGCTGAGCGCTTTAGGCTCAGTTTTGCTGAGGCTTGAAGGACTTAGTCTGGCTGAGCACTTTGGACTCAATCTTGCTGAGTTATGGTTCAAGCCTGTTCAAGTTTTTCAATACTAATAATAAAGAGGAAATAACAATGTCATTGATGTGCAGTCATACTACTGAGAGTGTGTACATTGTATTGAAAAGGCAAAAAATGAACAAACGGGACGAACAACAAACAAAACAACAAGATAGACTATGTTTTATGGGAAGTACTGCTTTAAGTGTTCAGCATTCCATGGATGAGAGAGGTCGCGACCTTCCATGTCTTGTAGACGGTAGGTGCCTAGGCAAGGCCTGGATTTGACAATGTAAGGTCCTTCTCACTTTGCTGCTAGCTTCCCCTCGATCGGGTTTTTTGTAGCAAGAGTGACTTCTTGCAGGACTAAATCTCCCACTGCAAATTCTCTAGGTCGGACTCGGCGATTATAGTGCTACCTGATTTTTTGTCGTCTAGTAGTACTTCTTGTTCTAAAAATGTGATAATGTCCTCGGCCTATGGAATGGGTTTGTCCTGGAGTAGATGGATTGCTTGTAGGTCTGGTGAAATTACTAGATGGGTCAGGTATTCAATCTGGACGTCATAGCGGAGGTTGGATTGATCTGTTGAGGCTAACTGTGCCATTTTATCTACTTGGGAGTTCTCTGTTCTGGGGACATGCTTGATGTGGAAGCTATTGAAAAGGCGAGTGAGAGGAAGAGCGATGTCCTTGTAAGATCGCATTGCTTCTTCTTTGGCGTCAAACTCTCCTGTTATCTGACCAACGACCAAACGAGAATCACTAAACACTGTGAGATGGTCGACCCCAATGTCTCTGGCTAGTCGGAGACCTATTATTAGGGCCTCACATTCAGCCTCGTTGTTACTTGCTGAAAACAGGAATTGAGGGGAACATTTGAAGTACTCACCCTCCAGAGTGGTAAGGATTAGACCCGCTCCACTACCTTCTGTGCAGGATGATCCATCAACACCGAGAGTCCAGGAGTGGAGGTCTTCTGTATTAGGAATGATATGTACTAGCGGAAGGGGATGTATTTAGGATAAGATTGGTGAACTCCAGGATAAAATCTGCAACAGCCTAGCCTTTGATGGCGGACTGGGGTCGGTAAGAGATGTCGTACTGGCTTAATTCAACAGACTACTACATGAGTCTGCCCGACAACTCTGGCTGTTGCATGACTTTTTTTAAAGGTTGGTCAGTGAGGACCACTATGGAGTGGGTTTGAAAGTAAGGTCAGAGGAGTCTGGAGGTGATGACTAGAGCTAGGGCCATTTTTTCCAATAAGGGATAATTTTGCTCTGCCCTTCTGAGTGCGCAACTGATATAATAAACCGGGCGTGCGACTGAGTTGTCCTCTTTAACAAGGGTTACGCTGACTGTAAGGTGGGAGATGGCTAGGTAAAGAAAAAGGGTCTCCCTTGGGAGTGCTTGAGAGAGAATGGAAGGATTGGCCATGCATTGCTTGACTTGTTGGAACGCCTCCTCGGATTCAGTAGTCTAGTTGAAAGAGGTTCTGAGCACTTTGAAGAATCGAAGGCATATATTGGTGGCGCTTGAGATGAAACGATTGAGGGCAGCTACTTTGCTTGTGAGTTGTTGAACCTCCTTCACCGTTTTGGGAGACTGTATTTCCATTAAGGCCTTGATCTTTTCGAGGCTGGCCTTAATACCTCTGTGCCTGACCATGAAACCCAAGAACTTACCGGATCCAACGTCCAAAGCGCACTTTTCTGGGTTTAGTTTCATCTTGTACTTGCATAGGGCTTGGAAGGCCTCCCGTAAGTCGGATAGGTGATCAGAAGAGAGTCTGCTTTTGACGAGCATGTCATCGATGTAGACTTTCATGTTCTGACCTATCTGGTTCTTGAAAACGACATTGACCAAACGTTGGTAAGTAGCCCCCGCATTCTTCAAACCAAATGGCATCACACAGTAATGATAAGTTCCTCTGTCAGTAATGAATGAGGTGTGCTCCTGGTCAACCATGTACATTAAAATATGATTATAGCCTGAGAAAGAATCCATGAAGCAAAGCATCTGGTGTCCCGCAGTTGCGTTGACCAATAGATCTATCCGGGGAAGTGGGTAACTATCTTTGGGGCAAGCTCAGTTGCAGTCAGAGTAGTCGACGTACAGTCGCCATTTGCCATTATTTTTGTAGACTAAGATCACATTAAACAACCATCGGGGATAGTCCACGTTTCTGATGAACTGGGCCTTTAACAGCTTGTCCACTTCAGTGGCGATGAGGTTGTTGTCTTCTGGGTGGAAAGTGCTTTGCTTTTGGTTGGATGGTCAGAACTGGGGCTTAATACTAAGGCGATGTGTGATAAAGGAAGGGTTGATACCTGGCATGTCAGAATGAGTCCAAGTGAAGACATCATTGTGCTCAGTTCGGAGAGTCGTGAGGTCGACCTTCGTCTGGGAGGACAGGTGGGTGCCAATCCTAGCCGTTTTCATTGGATTGGTGGGATTAATTGGTACTTCAACCAGTTCCTCCACTGGTTCTCCTCTGATTTGCTCCTCTTCGTCCCTAACATTAAGGCCTTCTTTGATCATGGTTTCCCTCATCCTTACCTCTTTTAACGAGGCAACATTGTATTCTCTGGCCACTGTTTGCTCACCCCTCACTGTGCCGACCCCCTGGTCAGTTGGGAATTTTATGGCTAAATAGTATGTGGAGGTCACAGCTTAGAGAGCGTTGAGAGTTGTGCATCCAAGTATAATGTTGTAAGCGAAGGGGCAATCGGCGACGAAAAATGTGAGGAGTTTTGTGGACTGTCGTGGGTACTCGCCGATGGTGATAGGAAGGTCAATGGAACCGAGAGAAGTCACTCGATCCTCGGTGAAACCGATCAAAGAGGTTTGTAAGGGTGACATCTTTTATTCTCCAAGCTGGAGTAATCGATAGGTGTTGAGGAAGATGATGTCTGAGGAGCTGCCATTATCGACAAGTACCCATCGGACCCTATAGTTTGATAAGAGGGTAAAAATGACCAGCGAGTCATCATAGGGGAAACGAACGCCTGTGCAATTCACCTCCGTGAAGGTGATTGGCTCCGACCACTGCTTGGGTTGTTTGTAGGGGCGATTTATCGTTATTACTTCCTTATCGGAGCCTTGTCGAATTTTTCTAAGTTCAGCTCGCTGTGCCGACCAAGATGGTTTGCTGCATGTGAGCCCACCGGTGATGACTCTGATCTCACCTATCGGGGGAGGCAAGACCGCTTTGGACACGAGGTTGTTGTGGGGCTCGGTCATCTTGCCGCCTGGGTGGGTCAGGCTGTCTGGGGGGAGTGCGCTGATCGTTGCACCTTGGGGGGTTAATCTTGGGTCTTTGATGGGGAAGGGTTACTGTGAACTGGTTGAGGCGCCCTTGGCTAATTAAGGTCTCGACTTGGTCCTTAAGATTGATACATTCTTCAGTGGTATGGTTATGGTCACGATGGAAAGGAAACAACAATACTTGGATTGGTCCTGCCGGGTGGAGGGTGATTTTGACAGTTGGGACTATTTAAGACTATAGTCGTGCTGGAATTGGTGCAAGACTTACTCTATGGGTGAGTTGAGAGGTGTGTACTGTTCGAACCGACCAGGTAGGCGGGTAGGCAGCGGCCGGTTCGAGTGTGGAGGTTGGTCTGCATATTAGCGGTGTCGGTGGGTATATTGTGAGTGCCTAGGCTCAGGTTCCTTTCTCTTTTCCCTGGATTGTGTGGTTTTGGATGTGGAATTTTGGCGAGCTGCCATTGAGTCTTCGACATTCATGTATTCAGAGCTTTGGCAAAAAGGGTGGCCATTGCGGTCAGGGGGTTTTTGGAGAAGGAAAATAGAAAGTCTGACGACGCAAACCAGCTATGAAGGCGTTGAGAGTGACTTTGTCATCGTTTTCCTTCACTTGTAAGGTCTCCGTGTTGAAATGGGTGACAAAGCTGCAGAGCGATTCCCCTTTAGTCTGGGTTGTTTAGTAGTTGAGTCGCTGGATGTTACTGCCACTAAGCATCGATGAAGTGGCTGAGAAAGGACTCGTTGAGCTGGTGGAATAAAGTGATAGAGCCCGGAGGGAGCTGGCTGAACCAAAGTCATGCAGACCCCTTCAAGGTGACGGGGAAAACATGACACATGATCTCATTGGGAAATGAGTGGAGGATCATAAGTGTCTGATACGCTTCCACGTGGTCGACCGAATTGGTGGTACCATCGAAGGTGTCAATCGACGGCATTTTGAACTTAGGAGGCAGAGCTTTATCCTTGATGAAAGCGGTGAAAGGGGAGTTCACGGTTGAAGAAGGTTTATGTTGCAAATTTTGCATAACCCCTTGCAGCTGAATCTTTATGGCCCGTAATTTTTCGTCCCAAACAGGGACATTGTCCCCACAGGCATGAATCGGGGGTTGAACACTGCTAGCTTCGCTTTCATGGACGACAGCGTGGTGCGGCGGATGATGGTTATAGAAAGGTGGTGGTCCCTCTTGGCGGGATTATGGTCCTGGGGGAGGGGGTTTAGATTGTCTAGATGTGATGGTTAAGGACGCGGGGCGATGGGGGAGAATGTTCCTTGGGACACATGTGGTGGAAATGGGTGATGATCGTGGGTTTGTGCAGGGTTGGAAAGAACTATCTATTGCGGTGGAGGAGGGACAGGCAGATCATGCTGGAGCAGGGTGTTAATCAGGGCTTGGTTTTGCTCAGTTAGCCGGTTGATGCTGTTGGTGAGCCCAGCGAAATATGGAGGTGGGTTATTTGGGTTGGAGGATTCGGCTTCAGGATTGCCCGCGTTGTGTTATGAATCCATGGACCTTGTCACGGCCATCCACCCTAGGGTAGGAAATGGGTGATAAAGGACTTCTCTCCGATGATAATGAACATAACTGTCGACCAAAGATCTTTCCCATAGATAGTGCCAACTGATAATGCGAATACCTATATGGTAGACGGGTCGGACTGATCCACGCTTCTAACTGCTCTGCTGGCCTTGGGGTCCTCTAAGGTCCACAAAGGGGTGGTTGACCCCTCACAGACACTCCGACGATCAAGTTAGGTCAAGATAAACTGCTATTTTGATAGAGAGAGAGAAAATGAGGAGTGAGAAGGTAAAGCTTAACCTTTAATGTATCTCGAAAGTTTCTTTATATCTTTTTGCTCATCATTTCCATGTCTATTCTAAGCTATCTTATTGGCCGAAAGTCTATAGTCTAGTTAACGTCATTCATGGTGATTCTATCTCTTCCGGCATGAGAGGTCTCTGCCGTATTAAATGCCATAGTGGCCTCATTAAATGGCTGATGTATGGGTGTAATAACTTTGCAGGATCTTTGTCTACTTATGTGACCAATTCCCTGCCTGACAAGTGTTTGAATGCCATTGGCCTTGGCCTGGCATTGGTACCTAGTTCGTGAGTTGGGCCCTGAACTAGGGATTGGGCCTTCTTGGGTGTCCGTGGGCTAGGCCTTCTTGAATGTCCATCAGTATCAGTTTTTAACCTGACTTTTTTTATTTTTGTTTTAGGCAGACTAAAAACGTTGGATTTGGAAGAAATTTTGATTCACAAATAATTATACTTTTAAATGTAACATTTTATTTTATTGACATTTTAACTAAATTAGTCCCAACCTAATTCTCAAACAAGGCCTTAGGATTTTTTCTGTTAATTTCACTTTTATACTACTCAATTATTACATTTTTTTTTTATTGTATTTCATTATCTATCAGTTTCATCTGTTTGATTGTTTTTAATTTTAGTTAAATGTTAACTAGTGTTCCATGACACATATTATCGGCCTGTGATATAAGTGTTTTGAAATTTTTAAAAGGTGTTAGAATTTTGTGATGAGTTTATATCGAAATTTACAAATTTTTTTATTTTTATTTTTAATGTTTTAAAAATGAAAATTTTATTTTGTTATCGAGATTTTTTATTTTTATTTTTTTATTTTGTTAGTAAGACCCTTTTAGTTAATGTGGTCTAATTGGTTGGAGAAACTTGCTAACTTCAACCATACAATTAAATTTATTTTTTTTCATTTTTTAACTCATTAACAGAGGGGTGGAGGAGAAATTGAGTTTTGATTTAATATAATATGGTCCGCGTAAGAAGATAGGAATATGATTTAAGTCATCTAAATTGTAAAATATATATATTTTTTTTGTCCATTTAGTTGGGTTTTCACCGTTACTTAACGGTGTCTTTAATTGGATCATATGAATTAAAATAAACTACTAAATAAATAGTTGGAATTGATAGTTTACAACCCGTATTGATTGAGGAAATAGTGAGAAAGGTAATTTTCTTATAATGACACTTTAATTTTTCATAAAAAAAATGGTGGAATTTGGTGAGAAACCAAACTAATTGGTTGTGTATTTTTGTATGATATTAGGATTGGCCATAACAATACAAGAAAGAAAAAAGAAATCTTACCCATATTCCTATTTCACATGGTTTTATTTCACATGGTTTCATTTTAACTCATCCATATATGATATTGAAGAAGCATATATACCAAAGAACTGTTAAGGATGAAATAGAAAAAAATGTCAACAGTGAATTAACACCCTTTTCCTTTATAGATGATCCATTGGAATAGATAAAGGAGTACTATACTGCTCATGGTTTGGATATTGTTGGTTACTTCCATGCCAACGAGTGATTTGATGATTTCGAGCTCAGTAATGTTGCCAAGAACATTGGCGATCTCATACATTGGTTCTTCCCCCAAGCAGCTTTGCTTTTGGCAGCTTTTCAATTACACCATTGTTAAATTCTGTTTCTTTTCTGTCAACTTATGCATATGTATTATATTTCTATTAATTTATTTTTGTGTATGTTCTTTGAATTTCAGTTAGATAACAAGAAACTTGATGCTTTACCAAAGGGAAAGGACAGGAGCCCTGCGATGCAGGTGAGTTTTTCTGTTATTACCATAGTCATTGTTGTATAATCTCCTGTACCTGATGCAGATGAGTTTAACTGTTTAGTTTTCTTTCAGTGATTGAATGACTTGGGCGAAGAAACTTCTTGCTGTTACTAGCCTGCTGCATTGACATTTGATTTACGTTCTAAAGTTTTCACCTTTGCCTTGGAAGTAAAAGTTTTTCAGATTTTTTTCAGTATTCTCTGATGTTTGCTTGCTTATCTGTATGTGGTGCAAATGGAGGAAAGTCCCTCTTGGGTATTGTATACCGTGAGAAAAGTTTCCATTTTTGGAAGTCTAGTTACTTTGTGAAAACTTTTAGTTGTAAGTTCAGTAGATGATTGCATATAGCTTCCTTAGATGGCTTTAATAGAAAGAAAGGTGTGATTTGGATTGAACTCCTAACAATTTCTCTACAGGACATGAAAACCATCTGGATTATTAGTGTGGGGACATATTTTCTGATTACCAACACGTGGCATGGTGACGCCGACGTTTCAGCCGAGGTGCCACGTACCCTGGTAGTTAAGCCGAGGTAATCTCGGATAATCCGAGGTCATCTCCGAAGATGTCGGAATCCGAAGATAAGGGACAAGAGTCCTGAAGCAAAGAGGGGACTTAATTAAGATAAGGATAAACCTCTTAGGGAGTTTATCTCTATCTCCTAAAGAGTCCAGAGTAAGTACTAAGATTGGGGTACACAGAAGTCATATTTCTAGTTGGACTTGGATTAAGTATATTATAAAAGAGAGGCACCCCCGTGGGTCTAAGGTATGTAATTCATACTTGAGTATTCAGTTTAATACTTGATTATCCTTGAGAAACGTACTGACTTGATCGTCGGAGTACCCCCGGGTGGAAGAACCACCGCCGGAGCTTTTCCTTTCTGTTACAGGTTGTTGGAGCCATCTATTCTGCCGGCGCTTTGCTGCTGATCACTAAACGGGCAGTGTGGTCAGATTTTTACCCACACAATTTGGCGCCGTCTGTGGGAACGAAGGAAGAATAGATGGCCAGTAACGGACAGCAAGGAAACGCTGGGGACGATGCTCCTTCTGGAAGCAGCAGACCAATTAACCTTGACGCCGAAGGAGACAATCACAATACAGAAGCCCGTGACCAGGGTCACAGGGAGAACGACGATATCCAGGAAGGTGACACAACAAAAAGATCAAACCAAGGAAAATACTACAATGAAGACAACCTCCAGGTATGGAGGGACAGGTGCCTACGCAGAGACGAGGAAGTAAAAGAATTAGCAAACAAGTTGGCGGACCTCCAGTCGGTCGTCAACTTCATGATGCAGAATAATGTTATGCAACCACCATACCCGCTGCAAAATACGCCGATGCCAGCAACCAACACCCAGAAAGGTGGAGGAAAAACAATCCCCGAGGTCCCTCAACATACCAGGAGCGGAAGGCATTCTCACCGGTCTTCCAGGGAAGTCGGACGAGAAAGGCCAAGGCAAGAAGAGTCCCGAAGGACACAACACATGAAGAATCCAGACCCCAAAGAACATCGACATGTTCAGGGGCAAGTACTCCACTTTGACACAACCCATGAAAAAAGACCCAAACGGACCCACCTCGAGGCCGAGAGCAGTATACCAAAAAGACTAAAATCAAAAGACAGCCGAGCTCCAGGGAGGAGCAAAGAAGACTTAAGGGACTACCTCAAGAGGAGGCAGCAAAATGCAGAGGCCGAGGTAAACTCCCCAGTAAAACCGAAGACAGCCTTCTCGGTAGAACTGGACAAATTTGAACCACCCAAGAGGTTCAGTATGCCGAGGTTCCAAATCTATGATGGTAAGTCAGATCCAAACTTTCATGTTGGGCTATACCTAAATTCAATGGCACTATATAGCGGGAACGAACCATTGCTCTGCAAGGTATTCCCCTCATCCTTTGGGGAAATTGCATCTGATTGGTTCCACAAGTTACCGAAAGGAAGTATAAAGACATGGGAAGGCTTGGCCGAGATGTTTGTGGCCAGGTTCGTGACCAACAAGCTGCAACCCCTGAGGGTTGATGCCTTGATGGCTCTAAGAATAACCAAGGAAGAAGGCCTTAGGGCCTATGCAAAGAGGTACTACGAGGTGTTCAACCGAATACCCGAATGCAACCAGGAAGTAGCAGTCGTGTCTTTCAAGAACGGCCTGAAAGATGACTGCCCACTACGGAAGTCTTTGGCAAAAACATTGCCAAAGAGCATGGAAGAACTCATGGCAAGAATTGAGAAATACGCCAGGGCCGAGGAAGATACGTCGGGAAACAAAGAGGTGAAGCAAGAAAAAGGAAACGGCTCGCCAAAGCGAGGCCGAGTCAACAATGGACCCACCAGACAAGAAATAGAATTAAGAAATAAACAGGCGGTAACCACGGTATTCCGGATCCCAATCCATAAAATCTTGGATCGGATTCGAAATCAACCATATTTCAAGGTTCCGGAAAGAGCACCAGGGGAATACATGGGAAGAAACGTCGGCAGACGTTGCGCCTACCACAATGAAGAAGGGCATCCAACTCAAGGTTGCAGAGCCTTAAAAGCACACTTGGAGGACCTAGTAAGGCAAGGCCTCCTGAGGGACCTGGTCGATGAGGCCAGAACAAGGGAAGAACAGGCAAGGTTGCCTCAAGCACCAGCAGCACCCCCTCCCCCAGCACAGCTACCACAGGCAGGAGAACCAAGGGTGGTCAATGTGATCCACTCAAGGGTCAGCGAAAACGAAGTCAGAGGAGAAACCCAGAGGGTAAGACATCTACAGCATATCTACCAAGTTGGGGACAAGAGACATCGGCCAGAAGAATGCCAAGGGCCAATGATAGCCTTTACCGAAGCCGACCTAGAATTGGTCCAACATCCGCATAATGATGCCTTGGTAGTATCCCTCCAGGTCGGGGAGTGCCAAGTAAAACGCATCCTAATAGACCAAGGCAGCTCCTGTGATATCATGTACGTCAGATGTTACAAAGAGCTAGGCCTTCACCCCGATGACCTAGAGCAATCCAGCGGCCCGATGGTCGGCTTTAATGGAACGCCGACATGGCCACTGGGTGCAACAAGCTTGGAGGTACAAGCCGGCACTAAGAAGATCAGGACAGAATTCCTGGTTATTGACACACCCTCACCATACAACATCATCCTTGGAAGACCATGGTTGCATGCAATGGGGGCAGTTCCCTCGACGTTGCACCAACTACTCCGATTCCCAACAGAGAATGGGATTGAAGAAGTCAGAGGGGATCAACTACAAGCCAAAAATTGCTCAATGGCAGCGATAAAGTCCACCTGTAGTATACAGGAGCCAAAGAAAGCAGAAGTTGAAGATGGAGACATGGAAGTCCTGGAAGACGTCGGGAAAGAACCGACCGAAAAAAGCGAAGAAGCGCTAAAGAAAATCCTCGTCCAGGAGGGCGACGAAGAACGATTTTTTCTTCTCGGCTCTGGCTTAGCTAAAGAAGAAGAAAAGGAACTAGAAAATTTTTTAAAGGCAAACATAGAGGCATTCGCCTGGACACCCTATGAAATGCCTGGCATTGACCCCGAGGTCACTTGCCACAGTCTGAATGTCGACAGATCGGCAAAACCAGTGATTCAACGAGCCAGAAGGCCGACGTTATTACACGTCGAAGCAGTGGAGGAAGAGGTAGACAAACTCCTTGAAGCCAGGGCCATCCGAGAAGTTCAGTACCCAACGTGGCTGTCCAACACAGTAGTAGTAAAAAAAAAGAATGGTAAGTGGAGGGTTTGTGTGGATTTTACCAGCCTCAACAAAGCTTGCCCCAAGGACAGCTTCCCTCTGCCCAAAATCGACCAACTGGTAGACGCCACTTCGGGACACGAAAGAATGAGTTTTTTAGACGCATACAGAGGGTACCACCAGATTGCTATGTACCCTCCAGATGAGGAGAAGACCGCGTTCATCACCCCGAAAGGCCTGTACTGTTATAAGGTAATGCCTTTTGGGCTGAAAAACGCAGGAGCAACCTATCAGAGGTTAGTAACAAAGATGTTTAAACATCTGATCGGCAAAACAGTAGAAGTTTACATTAATGACATGGTCGTAAAGACCAAGGAGTCAAAGGGTCATCTTGCCGACCTAAAAGAGGTCTTTGACATACTCAAAAGATATCGGCTCCGACTCAACGCCGCAAAGTGCGCATTCGGAGTTGGGTCAGGTAAATTCCTAGGCTATCTGGTAACAAGAAAGGGCATAGAAGCCAGCCCAGACCAAATCAAAGCCATCCTGGAGCTACAGAGCCCAACATCGACAAAGCAAGTCCAAATGCTCACTGGAAGGGCCGCAGCCCTGAACCGATTCATCAGCAGAAGCTCAGACAAGTGCAGACCCTTCTTTAACCTAGTGAAAAAAGCCACCGATTTCCTATGGACAGAAGAATGTGAAGCTGCCTTAGCCGACCTAAAAAAGTACCTGACCTCAACCCCGGTCCTTTCTAACCCAGTCCCAGGGGAGGAATTATTTTTGTACTTAGCAGTCTCTGAACACGCAGTCAGTGCAGTGCTAATCCGAGAGGAAAAAGGAGAGCAAAAGGCTGTCTATTATGTAAGCAAGACTTTGGCAAATGCAGAAACAAGATACCTACCACTGGAAAAATTAATGCTGGCCCTGGTAATGGCTTCAAAGAAATTAAGCCATTACTTTCAGGCACACAAGATTGTGGTTCTAACAGAGCACCCACTGAAGTCCTTATTGCATCAAGGAGACTTAACAGGAAGGATAGCAAGATGGGCAGTGACACTGGGTCAGTTTGACCTGGAATTTAGACCAAGAACAGCAATAAAGGGCCAAGTTTTGGCCGACTTCGTCGCAGAACTCACACCTGAAGCCATCACACCTCGGGCTCCGTCGAGCCAAGATGAGGACCATCCCAACAAGAAAAAAGAAACCCAGTCAAAGACAAAACAGCAAGAGAAAGAAAAACTTAGACCATGCAGCATCTACATCGGCGATTCGTTCAGACTATTTGTCGATGGAAGTTCAAACCGCCAGGGAGCAGGAGCAGGAGTACTGTTGATATCTCCAGATGGAGAGATTGTAGAACAGTCCATCCAACTGGGGTTCAAAGCCTCCAATAATGAAGCAGAATATGAGGCATTAATTGCAGGACTAAAGCTAGCAGCAGCAGCAGAGGCAGACGAGGTAATTGTTTTTTGTGATTCGCAATTAATTGTTAACCAGTCAACAGGAGAATTTGCAGCCAGAGACGAAAGAATGTCGGCATATGCAAAGGAAGTCATCCGACTGGCGGCCCTATTCCAGAACTGCAGATTACTCCAAGTCAGCCGAGATGACAACACCCACGCCGACGCGTTAGCCAACCTGGCCAGCTCAATTCAAACTGGAAAAACAAGGACAATTATGATCGACTACATGTCGGCCCCGAGTATAGATAAACAGAGTACCGAACAAGAAACGATGTGCGTGGGCCTTGGACCAAGCTGGATGGATGCAATCATTGCATTCCTAAAAGAGGGGAAGCTACCAGAAGACCACAAAGAAGCACATAAAATTAGGCTGAAATCAGCCAGATTCAGCCTAACAGCGGAAGGCCATCTCTACAGGAGGTCCTTCACTGGACCACTTTTAAGGTGCGTACACCTTTTACAGGTTGAAGATTTTCTTTATGAGATTCATGAAGGAATTTGTGGAAGCCATACTGGGGGCAGATCGTTAGCCCATAGGGCCATTACCCAGGGGTATTGGTGGCCCTACATGCAAAAGGATGCCGAAGCCTATGTAAAGAAGTGTGAGCAATGTCAAAAGTTTGCACCTCTAATACATCAGCCAGCTGCCGACCTAAACCCAGTATCCAGCCCCTGGCCGTTTGCCCAATGGGGCATGGATCTGGTTGGACAACTTCCCCAGGCAACTGGGCAGAGGAAATACTTGTTGGTAGCAACAGACTACTTCACAAAATGGATAGAGGCAGAACCTCTTGCCAAAATCCGAGATGTGGATGTCAAGAATTTTATTTGGAAAAACATAATCACCAGATTTGGGATTCCGAGAGCTATAGTTGCCGACAACGGAACACAATTCGACAGCAAACTCATCAAAAACTTCTGTGCAAAATTCAAGATCAAGAATTATTTCTCAACACCAAGTTTTCCTCAAAGCAATGGGCAAGCAGAGGCGTCCAACAAAGTAATCCTGGATGGAATAAAGAAGAGGCTCCAGGCAGCAAAAGGAAAGTGGGTGGACGAGCTACCCAACGTACTTTGGGCATATCGGACTACGCCAAGAAGATCAACAGGAGAATCCCCCTTTGCCATGGCCTATGGCACAGAAGCAGTCATCCCATTAGAGATCGGCATCCCAGGGATCAGAACCCAGGGAGTAGAAAATGGCACCAATGACATACTCTTAGCCCGAGACCTGGATTTACTAGAAGAACGAAGAGAGAAGGCTGCAATTCAGCTTGCAGTATACCAGCAACAGCTTGCCAGAGCTTACAACAAGAAAGTTAATCCAAGGGATTTTCAAGTCGGCGACTTAGTCCTAAGAAAAGTCGTCGGAAACAAGAAGGATCCCAGGGAGGGCAAGCTTGGCCCAAACTGGGAAGGACCCTACAGAGTCACCTCGGTATTAGGCAATGGAGCATATCGGCTTGAAGACAACGAGGGCAAAGCATTGCCCAGACCTTGGAATACTTGTAATTTGAAATTTTTCTATCATTAGAGAAACATCATTGTTTGGCCGATGTTATCAATAAAAATCTTTTCAGAATCCTTTCAACATGATCGATTGATAAAGTTATGCATGGATGTTTTTGAAGACATATCAAACTTAAAGATAAGCCGATGTTATTCCTTGATCCACTTGTTGAAATTTGTAGCAATTTACAAGTTGGAATCAAGCTGATTCCTTATCTTCACTTGTTGAAATTTGTAGCAATTTACAAGTTGAAGATAAGCCGATGTTATTCCTTGATCCACTTGTTGAAATTTGTAGCAATTTACAAGTTGGAATCAAGCTGATTCCTTATCTTCACTTGTTGAAATTTGTAGCAATTTACAAGTTGAAGATAAGCCGATGTTATTCCTTGATCCACTTGTTGAAATTTGTAGCAATTTACAAGTTGGAATCAAGCTGATTCCTTATCTTCACTTGTTGAAATTTGTAGCAATTTACAAGTTGAAGATAAGCCGATGTTATTCCTTGATCCACTTGTTGAAATTTGTAGCAATTTACAAGTTGGAATTAAGCTGATTCCTTATCCTCACTTGTTGAAATTTGTAGCAATTTACAAGTTGAAGATAAGCCGATGTTATTCCTTAATTCACTTGTTGAAATTTGTAGCAATTTACAAGCTGGAATTAAGCTGATTCCTTATCTTCACTTGTTGAAATTTGTAGCAATTTACAAGTTGAAGATAGGCCGAGGTTATTGCTTAAGTTCTCATAGCAATATGTGGGTTGTTTAAACCCTAGAGAAGATGCTTAACACTTGTTGAAATTTGTAGCAATTTACAAGTTTATGTTAAGCCAACGTATGATCACCCGCCGAGGTATACAGAAAACTGAGGGGTTGAAGCAAAGGTTAAGTATATTGTTTAGACACTTGTTGAAATTTGTAGCAATTTACAAGTAGATTAGAACGAAATCGTTGTTTAAATACTTGTTGAAAACTTGAAAAGAAAAAGATGGCAAAAGTACACATTGAGTAGTATATGATTTGTGCTTATCAAAATTTATACAAGGTTTGCAGGTTAGTATCTTGCCGAAGTAAAAGCTTTGCAGTTATACCTGAGGTATGTAACCCCGAGAAGATTGCACAAAGAAAGCAGAAAGCAAGCAAAAATTTCTAAGTATAGAACTACGCAGAAGCAAACAACAGAACATCATAAGATTGACATATCCATAGCAAGAACAGTTGCAAATACATACTAAAAAAGGCACATCGGCCATAAGAAGGAATATACATTGTCCAGGAATTGAAAGAAAAAACAAAGTCCAAAATCCAGAAAAGAAAGAAGGGAAAATCAAGACTCTTGAACATCAGCAGCAGCAGGAACTGGAACCTCGGATGATTTAGCTGGAATCTCCTCGGCCACCTTCTCCGCTTGTATTTCGACATCTATCTCTGCCAAAGTTGTGTCAAGATTTCTTTCAGTCAGAAGGAGGTCAGATGATAGACGCCCTGAAACAGACTCCTTGGACACTTCCTCAGCATCATCACCCCCCTCATCTTGAGTTAAGTCCATAACCAGTTCAGCGGGAGGAGGGGACTTGACTTCGGCAGCATTCTTGGACTTTCTCACCAAGGCCTCACCATCATCATTTTCTTCATCTTCCTCCTCGGCCTCGGACTCTGACTCACCAGCAGGAGGAGGTGGAGGAAATGGTAACGGAATAGCATCGGCCTGACGCAATGGCGAGTCAGCAGGAAGGTCAAGCTTTTTTATCAAGGACATCCAACCAAGGGAAAACCCCCTGTTGCATGCCTGCCTGACTTGGAGCTTGTAGTCTTCTGCAACATCGGCCATACCTTGAGCATAGGCCTTTTCATCGGCCTCTTTGATTTCGGCCTCCTTGGTGGCCAGCGCTTGTTGAAGTTCTTTTTGCGCTTGGACCTTCTGAGCCTCGGCCTCCCTTTTCTCGGCTTCAGCTACCTTTTTAACGGCTTCAGCAGCTTCGGCCTTTTCAAGAGCTAAGGTTTGGTTCTTTGTTGCAGCCTCGGCTTGATCCTCTAGTTTTTTCATTTTTACTTCAAGGGCCTTTAATTCTCTCTTCATTGAAGTCGCTTCCCTCTTCATATCAACCAATCTTTGACGATTTTCAAAGGATTGCATTGCAAATGAATGGGCATGTTGGATAGCCTGAATGCAAACAGAAGTATCAGAAAATTTTCTTAGAAAGAAAAAGAAGGAAGAAACATAAATACAAACAGAAATACTTACTTGAGCAGAATGTTGGAGCATAAGAGCATAATTTTCATACTCACTAAAACTGGCATTTCGCTCCAAGTCATTCGGTAGAAGGAGAGCAGTGCTAAGAGCGACAGCAACATTAATGTCGTCAGCACTCTCGCTAGCCATAATGGGCCTGTCCTCCAGAGATAGATCAGGGGCCCATGGGACGTCGGGCTTCTTTGAAGCCGAGGTCGTCGCAGACGATGACCTTGGCCGCTTTGTTTGGGTAGACCCTGAGGGTTGACCCTCAGCAGATCTCTTGGTAGAGACAGAGGCTGATTTCTTGCTTTCTGCCAGCTTTGAAATAGGCACAGTATCTTCAGCTTCGGCATCTGTAGCCTTGGCCTTAGGCTGAGCCCTTTTTACTCTCTTTTGTTTGGGTGGGAGCATTGTTTGCCCTGGTGCGGCTTCGGCGTCAGTTGGAATGTCGGCAAGAAGATCTTGGACGACAGGCTTTGAACGAACCATTTCGGCTGTTTTTACAAGCTTTCTTCGGCGTTTACGTTCTGGAATTGGTATTAAGTAGGGGGCCGAAGTGGATGGAAGATCGGCTGGGTCAGATGTGGATTCTTGATCTGTTCGGGATGTAGAAGCAGTTAAGGTTGTGGCTGTAGGTGGAGAAAGGCTCTTTTTCCTTTTTCTTGGGACGTCGGGTAAGGTAGATTTGTATGTAGGGATGAAGTTTAGTAATACTGGGGCTTTTCGTTTATGGATTGGGAGGCCAAGAAGCGTTTTCAGATCTGTTCCTGGGAAGAAGGATTGACGAAAATTTTTCGGTGGTTGATGAAGATCTGCAAAGAATCAGACGTCAGAAATAGAGTATTGAAATCTTAAGTAAAAAACAACTAAGTGTTGACTCAGGGCTCTTACTCTTGCCCTCTGTAAGTGTTCGAGGAAGAGGGTAGAGGTGGACATCTTCATCTGGGCCAAATTCCCAATTTCCAGAGGCAATAAGAAAGTCATCTCCAGCCCCCTTGTTGGAGTCTGGAAGGTCGGCTATAATCTTGTACTGAGTGGATCTCGGCTTAAGGTAATAGACAAAACCCCTATCCTTCAGATCGAGAGGACACATGGTATAACAATATTGAAGGTCGGCTAGGGTGATTCTAAGGTTTTCTTGCCTAGCTAAGGCAATAATGCCGTTAATTACCCTATAGGAGTTGATAGTGAGTTGCATAGGGTTCAGCCTATAGAAATGGAGAACTTGACGAAAGAGGGGATCGAGTGGAAGCCGAAGTCCACATTCGGTAAAAGCAACTATTGGAAAAGGCATTGTATGATCTGTGGGCACGATGGTATCATCATCCCCAGACAATTTAAGATGAACATCGGCTGGGATAGAGAATTCTTGTCTAAAGTATTCAAGTTTTGTTGGGGTATTTACCCTATGCCTCCACATACCCATTATGTTGGCTTAAACTAAGAGGAATCTGTCTTAAAAGATGGGCGTTTTTTTTTAAGTTTCCCTAAAGATTAAGGGTTCTACAGACAAATCCCAAATCTATGAACTATGAAGATAAAGATCGAGGGCACAGATCTGGGACAGATACAAAAAAGAAGAAAACAAAGACGAAGTTTCAGATTCAAGAACAGAGGTATAGTTCTCAGAAGCAGTAGAGATACAGAAACAAATCAAGAAACAGCAGCAAAGAGAATGATGGAAAAGCATAGAAGCTCAAAATATAGCCACAAATTCAAGAGACAAATGAATCCCAGACCTCGAACAAAATCAGTAATGGCAGTAGACAGACAAAAGCACATAAAGAGAATTGAAGAATTAAAAGAAAGGGTCTTACCAGAACAAATGAAGCCAAGGCAGTGCTCACCAAACCCAGAAACCAGTTGCAACCGCAAAGAGGGCTTTTGCAAGAATGAAGGATCAAAAGCAGTTCCAGGAGAAAGTTTGAAGCAGTGGCGGATTCGAAGAAGAAAAAGCTTTCAGAAGGAGAGAGAACGAGAAGACAGAATGAAAAAAGTAAAGGAAAAGAAGAGGCAAAAAAGAGTTTTGTCAAAAATTTGAAACGGCGGCAAAAATAGGGCAATTATTGCGCCTAGGGTAACGCACGCGTCAGACGGCGCAGACGAACGAACAGACAGCTTCCAGGCGCGTCACTGACACGCTCCAATAAAGACGAAACACGTGGAAGAAACAGTTAGATATGCATGACAGCTCATGTGCGTAGGGGAGTACGACCGAAGCCTCGTTCTCCGAAGAGAACACGTCGGCTGAAAGAAGATAATCTTGGCAAAACAGTTTTTTTTTTTGAACCATTACTCAGAAAAGAAGTGACAAAATTTCGAACAGTGTAGGTTCCATCACCTCAGAATGCCGAGGTAATAGAACCTAGGGGGCAGTTGTGGGGACATATTTTCTGATTACCAACACGTGGCATGGTGACGCCGACGTTTCAGCCGAGGTGCCACGTACCCTGGTAGTTAAGCCGAGGTAATCTCGGATAATCCGAGGTCATCTCCGAAGATGTCGGAATCCGAAGATAAGGGACAAGAGTCCTGAAGCAAAGAGGGGACTTAATTAAGATAAGGATAAACCTCTTAGGGAGTTTATCTCTATCTCCTAAAGAGTCCAGAGTAAGTACTAAGATTGGGGTACACAGAAGTCATATTTCTAGTTGGACTTGGATTAAGTATATTATAAAAGAGAGGCACCCCCGTGGGTCTAAGGTATGTAATTCATACTTTGAGTATTCAGTTTAATACTTGATTATCCTTGAGAAACGTACTGACTTGATCGTCGGAGTACCCCCGGGTGGAAGAACCACCGCCGGAGCTTTTCCTTTCTGTTACAGGTTGTTGGAGTCATCTATTCTGCCGGCGCTTTGCTGCTGATCACTAAACGGGCAGTGTGGTCAGATTTTTACCCACACAATTAGTACTTTGAATTTCATCCTAGCAAAGGAATAAGGGTTGTAACCCCTGCAATGAAATTTCTCAAGTGCGACTCCTTTTGCATGCAAATACAAGCATAAAGCAATGGCAATTTCCTGTTTGTTTTATTATGTCATCTCAACTTATCCCTGTGCAACTATTTTTTCATAAATTGTTTTTCGTTATCTTGATATATTTTAGACATATCGATCTTAATATTTTGTCTTTTGCATTGTAGTCTCAGTTATCCTTTTTGCATATTGGTTTGCATTGCACGTGGCAGACTTGGCTGAATTTGACTTGTCGTCCCATGTTTGTACATGGAAAACCCGATACGTCTTTGGAGTTTTAAGGTTTTATTTTCAGTTCTTTTTTAAAAGCAGGCTTGATATTTATTTCTATCTTCATTATTTAGCTTTATACAAGAGATTCATCCAAGTGTTGGAAGCTAGCTGGATCAGACAGAAGCAACTGATTGGCAATCAAGGAGCCATCGGCAAATACAGTGCTGTTGGACTACATTTCTTCTCACCACCTAGATGACATTAGCAAGTAGGAGTGTGTGTTAATTTCCACACACTATTTTGCATGGCAGATTTGCATTTGATTGAATTTGACACAAACAATTCTCGATTTGCTTCTCTTTGCAGGGACTGGTTGAACCCAGAACTCTTCAAGTGATCATAAGCATTCGGCACAATAGGCAATTTTTGGTTACTGATTATTTTCACTCAATTGCTTATGCTCAAGGTTTTAAAAAGCGGCCGCAACCGTTACGTAACGCTGTTACGTAACGGTTTTGGCGGTTACCGCCACCCGTTACGGCCGCTTTTGCAGTGTGATTGAGATTCACAAGTGTGTCGGCCGTAGTGACTGCCATAGCGATCGTAACGGTTCCGTAACAGCTGTAACGGCCTGTTACGCACCGTTATGTAACGGTTCCAAACTGTTTCTTTCGAAAAAACACACAAAAAAAAGTTGAAAATGGGAGAAGAGGGATAGAGAGAAGAGGGAAGATAAAGAGAAAATAGAGGAGCAAGAGATAGAGTGAGAGAGAGAAGAGGAAAGATGAAGAACATGTTATTGATTTGTTGAAACTATAAGACCTATGCTATTCTATTCAGCTGCTATCACTAAACCATTTTGTTTGTGTGTGTCTATCTATATATTGTTTGAAAATAATAATAATAATAAGTGTGGTCATTATCTATTTGGCTTGGTTAAAATATGTATATATATATATTTATGCTCCTATTTATTCTCTTACTTTTGTCATTATTTATCTTACATATAATAGTTAGTGATTAATTTTTTGTAAAATATAAAGTCATTAATTATTAAAATAAAATGTAAAAAACTCAATTTATAGTAATTTAAAAATATGAAATATATTGGATCATACTTAAAAATTTATAAAAATTGATCAATATTTATTTTTAACCCAATAAATATGATCATGGAAAAAAAATATGCGTATCGGTAAGTTTTTTTCAAATTGTGCGAAAAATAAAAAAATTCATGATTCCGATTACCGCAACCGTTACATTACGGCCTTTACACCCCACAACCACAACCGCGTCACCGCCACCATTACGGCGACCGCAACCGCTTTTTAGAACCTTGCTTATGCTCGAATTTGGATGGACCCATAGCGCACAAACAGACTAAGATTATACAGAGCTTGAGAGAGTTCACGCTTTGGTGAAATTTTGTTAATGTATGGAACTCTTTAGACAAAGGTTTCTAGTCTTTGTTATGGAATGAAAGATCTCTCTCTCTCTCTCTCTCTCTCTCTCTCTCAGTGTTCTGTTGGAGTATAACATCACCAAATCAAGTTCTGCTTTTTGAAATATTTGACAGCTATGGATGGGAATAGTTGGATACAGGTTATTTAGGATATTTTCTAACCTCCTAACTCCACAAGCAATTCGACTTGCAGTAGCTAGTGGCGAAGGTTGGTGATGGCCAGATGTAGTGGGAGAGGGAGGAGGTTGTGAAATCTTGTTTTGAAAATAAGTGAAAGAACATTTTTTCCATTTCTAAGAAGTTGAAAATTTTGAAATCATTTTCACTTTTTCAAAACAAAAACATACCAAACAATTTTTTTTATTTAAAAAAAAAAAAATGAAAACGAAAACAAGGAACAAGAAACGAAGCATTACCTAACAATACCACATTCAGACCTCAAATTTGTTGTCTAAAGTTGGAAGCATCTGTTCATTTGTTTACCATCAATCCAGACCTCAAATCTTCAAATATTAACTGAAAAATCATCCAATAACAGAAGCAACATATATACTACATTCTTTTTTCTTGTTTTTTTAAAATTCAACATATATACTACATTCAAAATGAGCGTTTTATATCCCTATTCAAAGTTGACATCATTTTCTGAACTAAAGTGAGTACTTTACAGCATATCCTCTTCTCTCCACTCTTTCATCATAATTATAATATTTGTGAGCATCATCAACTATAGTAAATTTCACTACATAATTTACAAGATATAGTTTGCCCCCACAAAAGTAAAAGGTTACTTTTGTAGCAGGTACAAAATTATTTGTTCCCAAATTTTTATGTCATTCTGTCCCAATGCACTTTTAGTATCATTCTTGAAATCACGTTTCTCAAGATTCCAATCTCAATGGCCTTTTAGCAAATCAAAGAACAGACAACCTTTAACCTGTATCCCCGGTGCTGTAGGGCACTTGGCGAGAGGACAGTGGTCATCCATTTCCAGACCCCACCAAGAAGGACCAAGAATGTCCTTGGATTGAAGGGCAAAGTAGAGGATCACTCCCATGAATGCAACCCCAGCATCAAGAGCAGCTGACAAGATATAGGTGTGCCTAGCCCACCATTCCTTGTACTTCCTATAGATATAGACATTGAAGAAGAGTCCCACAGTTGCCCAAGTGATGTAATTCACAGCCCTAGCTGGTGGCATTGACATTGTAGCCCCAAAGATGATGGGCATGTTGATCAACTGGATCCATTTCTTTTCGGGGAATTTTCTGGATAGGATCCATACCGGGAATGGGGCGAGGAAACCCACGATGAAGAACCAGTTCATCTCTGGATAGATGCCTTGTTTTGTGAACATTCCGAGTGGGCCCACGACTCCCCATATTATGGAGGCATTGTAGAAGACTTCATCGCCAGGGCAAGTCCAGGGACTCCCAGCTGGCAGCATTGATTGATCACAGATGTGCTCAATTGTTGTGAGAAGCCACCAGGCTGTGCTGAAGTAGACGGAGGAAGCCACCACTGTTCCGACTAGCTGATAGATGATTCAACACACAAAACCCACCAAAAAAAAAAAAGGTTCAGCCGTGTAACAATTCAACCAGAGCAATATAAAATAAACAGTAATTTAAAAAAATGTCAGACATAAATTTTCAGAATTCATGTCATATACCTGAACCACAAACATGGATTTGGGAGGGATCTTCATGTCGGGGCCTAATTTGAAGTCTGAAAGAAACATGATTGCTTGTGACATGCTTATATAACCATAGGTCTTGAAAGCAACATTTGCAAGAGGCTTTCCTGGATACTACTACCCGATTACCAACTCTGTGATCACATTTAGACCCGGTTGCTGCAATGTCAAGGCCATCACATTAAGAAATTGAGAAAATAGGTGCCTTTAATTTGTCACATCATTCTGTGTAATTCTTTCTTTTATTTTGTATGAAACTACTCTTTATGAATACCTGATTTGTTGTGGCTGTTATTATGCCAATGGGTAAGGTGAAGAACAAAGCCATGGCACAGGCAAGTAAAATTCCCCACCATGGGAGTTGGAGTTGTCTGCCAAAACCCTCACACGTAATGAGAGAAAGAGCCAAAGTCACAGCCAAGATAGTGTAAAACCACCAGCTTGGAACTTCTTCATAGTTCCTCTTCATTATTCTTGTGTGCACATCACCCATCTGTTTCTGCAATGCAACTGCTGTGCCTTTCCACATCCTCATAATTGTTCTGAAAACAAAAGATAATTTCATTTAAAATTTAAAAAATTAAGGCCTCGTTTGGTAACAGGCTAATTTAGTAACTTTTTGGCTATTTGGCTAAAAAGGTAGGTAAAAAAAACTTGTATGTTTGGGATGACTTTTTGGCTAATTACGAAAAGATGTGCAAAAAGTAGAGAGAAAAGAGAATCTTTGACTTTTTGGTATGGGTTGTTGGCTTTTTGACTAATTTAGTAACTTTTTGACTAATTGTCTAAAATAGCCGCTTGCCAAACGAGGCCTAAGTCTGATCTACTAGCTAAAAACAAAAATAAAAAAAAAATCCAAAATCAAACTTGAAAAGAGAAACTTACTTCCCATGGAAGAGTCCAACATGTGAAATAGCAGCAGCAAGAGTAGCAAAGCTCAACCCATAAGTGAAGGCAAAGAAGACACTGAGATACAGCTTGCTATACCCATTATACGCAGCTTCATGAAGAGCAAAAGTCTCTTGATTCAAAACTCTTGTTATGTTATAAGTATGCCCAGTGAAATCAAAAGTCTTGGCAGAAAATAATGGAAATCACTTGGCCTCATAGGCATTAGACCAGTAAGCAACAAGGATCATCACATAGACAGTCAGGAAGAAGCCGACCATGACATTGACGATGGCAAAAGCGGGGTAGGCTAAAGGGCTGCCAAGGAAGCCAGCGATAGTGGACCAGTCAAAGCCGAAGGAGCCAAGGCCCATGCCATGGAGGCCGGAGCCGAGCTGCTGGGCAGTGATGGAGTCCTTCCAAATCCAGCAAACGAATGAGAGGGACGAGATGGAGGGAAAGAAGTAGCTGGGGATGAGGTAGTAGGAGAAGCTTGAGATAAAGACCATGAGGAAAAACTGGAGCCTTGTGAGTCCTCCCTTGCTTCTTTTCTCTTTCTCATGTAATGCCCTGCAATGCAATGCATGTACAACAAACAATGTTATTACTTTCTTTTCTTTTTTTTTTTTTTTGGCTTGATAAAAAAGCAGTAATGTTAGGTATTATGAAAAAACTTTCATGAAAATAATTATGAAAACTTTGTAACCCTTGGATTACACTTAGAATAAAGCACCACACACTAATCAAGGTAATTCAAGGATCATAAATCTTTCATGATCATTTTCATGAAAAAAATTTCATGATCCCTACACACTAATCAAGGTAATTCAAGGATCATAAATCTTTCATGATCATTTTCATGAAAAAAATTTCATGATCCCTAACTTTTCTCATAAAAAAAAGTAAAGGGTGATGACCAACGGTAATTAAAGGTCAGCATCAGGTCGAGCCAGGCCATGAAAATGGTGCCAGGCACACATGGGTACGCTGAACATGGTTTTTTTGCTTTTTCTTATCAGATAATAGGTTAACCCAGTAGGCCAATGGGCTGGCCCACATGCTTAGCCTATCTAGCTGAGATTTAGGCCTATTTTTTAGAAATTGTTTCCATTTTTTCCATTTATTTTCATAGATTTTTGTAGGGCTTGTGGGCCAACTCTTACTAGCGAATGGGTCAAATCACATGGGCTAGATAATGGACGGGCCGACGGGCAGGGCCAAGCTTCAAACGCTATGCTTGCCCAACCTAAGCCTCATTTGAGTCGGGCTAGCCTGCCTGGGATACGAGGTTGGGTCGGTAAAAACATACTGGGTTGGAGGCTAAATGATGACCCTTAATCTTAGATCCGTGGCAATCCTCATTGGACGTGACCAAAAAAGTTCTTGTTCGCAAGAGAGCCGAATAGGAGGGACCCAAATGTGCCCCATAAAGTGGGGTTACCAGATGTGCTCTCTCAGATGGACTTGAGTCATAGTTTTACCCCAGACCACTAGGGTCCTAGCAAGCAGAAGCTGAGAACAAAGGTGGATTAAAACTACGTTGCTTCTCCCCTCTAGGCTACACCCTTGATGGTAACTGAGAGGGTAATTTTTGGAGAGAATTGAACCGAGCTGTAAGACGGACTTTATGGCCCAAAATGTGAAGGATACAGTAAAAGGCCGTGATGATATTCCGGCCCAAAAGAAGTATAGTTACACCGGCCCAGGAGAGGTATGGTTACTCCGGTTAGGAGAGGGGTAATTGCTTCGGCCCAAGACGGTGTAAAGCTACTCCGGTCTGAAGGTAACTTGATGTTAGTCCGGTCTCACAGTTAGTCCGGTTGCGGTGTATTATTGTTAGTTCGGTCGGAGCTTGCTGCTCAGAAGCTTGGTCTCAGCATACCATGGTTGAACGGGAGAAAACCGAACTAAGGATAGTTCGGCCTACTCTGTGGCTCAGCATAGCCAGTGTTATTTCGGTCACATAGAAGTTCGGCCGTGGTAAAAACCATCCCACTTGGTTTAAGCAGTGGGGGGGGTGTAAAAGGATAAGCATTATCCTTAGGAATATGAATCCTAGGAGGACTCTGCATGGAGAAATAAAAGTCCTACTAGGATTATGCCACTCGAAACCTATAAAAGCTCACAAGCACCACCTTGGAGGAGGTAATTGAACACAATTCTTTCTGAGAGCATAAAACTTTGTCTATTTGTCAAGCTTACTGACTTAGGCATCGGAGAGGTTTCCGGCACACACCCGCCGGCTAGCTTACGTTTGTGTTTTCAGGTGATAAAGCGACGTCGTACGGAGGAGCGTGGACTTGGTCAACAGGATTATACGAGGAGAATTATTTCCTCCCCGTACAATTGGCGTCGTCTGTGGGAAGAACAGACAAGAACAAAAACCTCTTGACTAAGCTTCTCCTTTTCTTAAATCAATGGCACACATTGAAGAACTACCGCAGTCCGCCGTCGACGGGCTAACTCCAGACGGGGGCGCAAGGCGAGAAGGATTACCCTCTGTCCCTCCTATGGCAGATCTGGAACCCCAACAACATAACTCCAGGAGGAGTGGCAGGGGAAGGCGGAATAGCAGCCCTCGTCACTCTCAAAGTCCTGACAGGCAACGGAGGAGGATTGATCCTCAAGTCCTGGAAGATCGCGTGAAGGAACAAGATGAACTAATTCGGAAGATGGCGGCGGACATGGAAGCATTAAAACGCCAGATGAAGACTAGAGATGTGGCGATAGGAGAGGGGCGCAAGCACAAGACGCCCCCTCGCCACTCAGAGAATCGTAGTAGGAATACTACACCCTCCCAAGGAGAGAGTAGAAGCCTCAGGACAGGCGACACTCATTCCTTATCCTCCAGGACTCGTCACTCCAGGTCTGAGAGGACGAGATCCGAAAGATCATACACTGAAGGAAGCACGTATTGGCCTTCACATTCACACCAAACCAGATCTAGACAAACAGAGCTGCCCAGGATATCCGACTTACGAACCGTGCTCGAAGAAAAAGCACGATGCAAGGAAGATGCCAGGGCAAGGGATCCACACCGAGTTTCGGCCTTACAACGGTTGGCTCCTCGGATGCATGGAAGCGTCGAGGTTGGAATGCCAATACCGCGACCGGCCTACGAACCAACGGACAAGGCATTGGCAAGACTACAGACTTCGCCGTTTGTCCCAGCGATCGAAAACGCGCCCCTACCATCAGGCTTCCTTCAGCCGAAATTCACTACATATGAAGGGAAGACGGACCCATATTCACACCTGAGCCACTTTCGCCAAGTCATGGCTGTGTACAGGCGAAACGAGGCTTTAATGTGCATACTCTTCCCATCAAGCCTTGGCGACCTCGGCTTGACTTGGTTCGAGAAGCTCCCAGAGGGCAGCATAGCCTCCTTGGCCCAATTGGCAGAAGCGTTCGTAACGAGGTTTCGAACAAATACTAAAACACCGGTGGAGATAGACCAGTTACTCTCCATCGACATGGGTAAAAAAGAGACCCTCAGATCTTACAACAGTCGCTACTGGGAGACATTCAACCAGATTGGAGACTGCCCTACCAATCTAGCCATTGCGCAATATAAAAGAGGCCTACCAGTAGGGAACAGACTAAGGGATTCGATTACCATGACGCCACCCCTCACCATGGAGGCCCTGATGGAAAAGAGTGCATCAGCACATCAGGGTAGAAGAGGATGGCGCACGTGCAAAAGCAAAATCTAGTGCAACCGCAGTACCAGAAAAGAAGACCTCAGCAAAGGTCAATACAGTAGATCGGCAGAATAGAAACGGGCGTGGCAGACGAGATAACGGAGAAGACCCAGACAAAAGATGGTTGAGAATCCGCACTGCCATAACAACGGTGTTCAAAAAACCAATATATCGGATTCTGAGCGAAATAAAAGACGAGCCTTTTGTCAAGTGGCCGGCCAAGCTAGGGGAAGCTCAGAAAAATTACGACGACAGATCATGGTGCACCTTCCACAAAGAAAAGGGGCACCGAACTGAGAATTGCACGCCACTGAGACAGCACTTGGAAGAATTGGTGGCAGCAGCCACTTGGACAAATACATTGAAGGAGGAGCGCAACCGGCCCCCCAAGATCATAATGACCATCCCAACAGAATGCCAATCGATGCACCACCTCAAGGCATTATCAATGTAATTCATGGAGTTTTTGAACCTGAGCGCGTATGCGAGCTCAGAGGTTCAATAAAGAAGGTTGAGCACTTTAGGGAAGTATTAAGTGCCCAACCTGCCATCAAGAAGGGGAAAACAGAAGCAACAAACGTCATGTCTTTTTCGGATAAAGACCTGGATCGAATATACTGTCCTCACAATGATGCTCTGGTAGTCACTCTCCGAGTCAAAAATTTTGACGTCAAGCGGATTCTGATCGACCAAGGTAGTTCATGTGAGATCATGTACTACGACACATTCAAGCAACTGAAGCTGCAAGACAAAGACTTGGCGCCTGCAGTTTCTCCCCTGATTGGATTCAACTCCATGCCAGAGTGGCCTGTCGGCAAAATAATCCTCCCAGTCAGAGCAGGGAGTGTAACAAAACAAGTGGAGTTCTGGGTATTGAAGGTCCCCTCCACATACAACATCATCTTGGGCCGAACATGGCTGCACGCCATGCGTTCGGTAGCGTCATCATACCATCAGGTAATGCGGTTCCCCAATGACACCGGCATAATTGAGGAAGTCTATGGCGATCAGATCATATCAAAACAATGCTTCGCCACAGCAAATGGAAGCCGAGCTGCCAAAGGATACGTTCATTCGGTGGAAGAACCAGAAAGTAATGAACTATTCGCGGACGTCGGCAAAGAGGCTGATCAGAAAGCGGTGGAGGACTTGGTGGAGGTAAAAATAGATGAGAAGAACCCGGATAAGTTCTTCTTGCTTGGCTCATCGTTGTCCAGCACTGAGAGGTCAGAGGTCTTGGAATTCTTGACCTCTAATATCGAAGTGTTTGCCTGGACACCTTACGACATGCCAGGCATTGATCCAAACTTCATCAGTCACCAACTCAATGTCCACCCATCCGCCAGACCTGTCATTCAACGCACACGCAGATCGGCACTCCACCACGCCAAAATAGTGGCAGAAGAGGTAGGCAACCTGCTGGAGGCAGGAGCAATAAGGGAAGTGCACTACCCAAGATGGATCTCCAACACAGTCGTAATGCCAAAAAAGAATGGTAAATGGCGTGCCTGCATCGACTACAAAACAGTCAATAAGGCGTGCCCAAAAGATAGCTTTCCTCTACCAAGGATAGATCAACTGGTGGACCTAACGGCAGGGCATAACCGACTTAGCTTTCTGGATGCATACAGAGGCTACCACCAGATCGCCATGCATGAACCAGATCAGGAGGTCACATCCTTCACAACACCAAGGGGGTTATATTGCTACAAGGTCATGCCCTTTGGCCTAAAGAACGCAGGGGCGACATTCCAAAGGATGGTCACCAAGATGTTCGAACCATTGTTAGGCAGAACAATGGAGGCTTACATCGACGACATGGTGGTCAAAAGCAAGGATGAGAATGACCATCTTAAAGACCTAGACGAGATGTTCCAGATCCTGAAGAAACACAAGTTGCGCCTCAATGCGTCCAAATGCGCATTCGGAGTTGGATCTGGCAAATTCTTGGGCTTCCTGGTGACCAACCGAGGTATAGAAGCAGACCCCTCTCAGATCAAAGCAATCCAGGAGTTGGAGAGACCAAACTCAGTCAAAGAAGTGCAGCATCTCACTGGTATGGCGGCTGCACTCAACCGGTTCATAAGCAGGTCATCAGACAGACTACGACCATTCTTCCAAGCTTTAAAGGCCAAGTTTGAGTGGGATGAAGAATGCGACCGAGCTCTGGAAAGGTTGAAGGAGTACAAGTCTTCCCCACCACTACTTGTTACTCCAGTACCTGGTGAAGAACTCTTTTTGTACCTGGCAGTCTCTCAGCACGCGGTCAGCGCAGTGTTGGTTCGGGCAGAAGGAATACAACACTTGCCCATCTTTTATGTCAACAAGACATTATTGGGAACCGAAACAAGGTACTTGCCCCTGGAGAAACTGGCGTTAGCATTAATGATGGCATCCAGAAAGTTGGCGCACTACTTTCACGCCCACACCATAGTCGTCCTCACAGTCTTTCCATTAAAAGCTCTGTTTGAAAGGGCGAACTTTAGTGGGCGAATTTTGAAGTGGGCAGTAGAGCTGGGACAATTCGACATCAAGTTCCAACCCAAGACCGCAATAAAAGCCCAATCTTTGGCAGACTTCGTCGCAGAGTTTACTCCTGGAAGTCATCATATCTGCCCAGTCGACCTAACTGACACAACCGAACTAGGGACGGAAGTTGACGCCGGAATAGCGCAACCCCTAGTGGAAGGCAGTCAACCAAGCACCAAGGCAGACCATACTAAGGACAACAAGGAAGAGACAAACAAAGGCTCACCAGCAGTTCAAACAGAGGACAAAGGACAGACAGCCAACATGGACCTTGAAGAAAACACCATTCTTGACCTCACGACATCATCTGATCCCTCCACTTGCTGGAAACTATTCGTTGGAGAGATGTGGAAGCTCTTTGTGGATGGAGCATCCAACCGACATGGTGCAGGGCTTGGCATAGTCCTCATCTCCCCAGACGGCCTGGTTATAGAGCAAGCAATCAACCTTGGCTTCCCAGCATCCAACAATGAAGCGGAGTATGAGGTGCTTCTCGCAGGACTCAAGTCAGCACACTTCATGAAAGCAACTGAACTAATGGTATACAGTGACTCTCTGCTGGTGGTAAACCAAATTTCTGGCGAATACGAAGCAAAGGACGACAGAATGGCCAAGTACCAAGAGTTAGTCAAAACAGAGATCAAGAAGTTTGATGTGGTAAGGATAGAACAAATTGGCAGGGAGGAAAACAGCCGAGCGGACGAGCTAGCAGGCCTAGCCTCAATGGCAGATACATCAATCCCTCATCCATTACTCATCGACTTCTTACCAAGACCAAGCATAGAAGACCCCGAAGCAGAGGAAGTATGTTGCACAGAATTAGGCCCTTCTTGGATGGATCCCATCATCCTATTCCTAAAAGACGGCATCCTACCAGAAGAGAAAAAAGAAGCCAACAGAATAAGGGCAAAGTCACAGCGATTCTGGCTATCTCCATCTTTGGCATTATACAAGAAGTCATTCTTTGGGCCTTACCTCAAGTGCGTTCATCCCAGCAAAGTAGAAGCATTCCTGTTCGAAATACACGAAGGGGTGTGTGAAAGTCATCAAGGGGGAAGGTCGCTCGCTTACAGGGTTATTTCACAAGGATATTGGTGGCCATATATGCAAGCAGACTCAGAGAAATATGTGAAGAAGTGTGAAAAATGCCAGAAATTCGCACACCAAATACATCAACCAGCAAGAGAACTCCTACCCTTAACTAGCCCATGGCCTTTCGTGATGTGGGGCTTGGACATAATAGGACCACTTCCAACAGCACCCGGCGGTAGAAAATTCTTTCTCGCAGCAACAGACTACTTCACAAAGTGGGTGGAAGCAGAAGCATTGGCGTCAATCAAAGAAAAAGATGTGAAGAAGTTTGTTTGGCAGAATATCATCACTCGGTTTGGCATACCAAAAGCACTGATCTCAGACAATGGAACTCAGTTCGACGGCAGAATCTTTAGAAGCTTTTGTGAAGAGTACAAGATAGAGTTCTACAATTCTACACCGGCATATCCTCAAGCAAATGGGCAAGCTGAAGCATCAAATAAAGTCGTCTTGGATGGACTAAAGAAAAGGCTAGAGAAAGCAAAAGGCAAGTGGGCAGATGAACTTCCTCACGTCTTATGGGCTTACCGCACCACGCCTCGGCGATCAACTGGAGAAACACCATTCTCCTTAGCCTATGGAATGAAAGCAGTGATCCCACTAGAAGTTGGCCTCCCCACAATTCGAAGCGAAAACTTTGATCCAAACTTAAATGGAGAAGCCATAGCCTTAGAACTCGACCTTGCAGAAGAAAGAAGAGAAAGAGCACTAGTCCACATCGCCTCATACCAACGAGAGTTAATCAGAAAATACAGCAAAAATGTGCATCCAAGACAATTCAAGATTGGGGATTGGGTACTACGCAAAGTAATGGGAAACACCTTGATCCCAGGAGATGGCAAGTTAGGCCCAAATTGGGAAGGTCCTTATAAGGTGGTTGGATTAGCAGGCAAAGGGGCATACCACCTAGAAGACAAGGATGGCAAGGCAATCCCTAGGCCATGGAATACGGCCAATCTCAAGTTATTTTACTTTTAGCTTTTTCTTTTCAAACATATGTAATTTTCTCTTCCTTCAATAAAATGAGAAATTCTTTTTAGCACAAGTTATTCCTTGTAAAAGTTAGCTTTAGTAAAAATTAGACGCATTGCAAGCATTTTCATTCTAAGTTAGCCGGAAAAACTAACTTAAAGGTTGGCTGGAATAAACCAACACCCTTCTTAAGCCCAGGATAAGGATCCAGGCTGCAGGACATTTGGTCGAAATAACCAAATACTATAAGTTAGCTGGAAAAACTAACTTCGATGGTTGGCTGGAATAAACCAACACTTGTTACTCTTCAGCCGAAGTAAGTGTATGGCTGAAGAGTGGTTGGCTGAAATAAACCAACTCTTGTTACTCTTCAGCCGAAGTAAGTGCAAGGCTGAAGAGTGGTTGGCTGAAATAAACCAACTCTTGTTACTCTTCAGCCGAAGTAAGGGTATGGCTGAAGAGTGGTTGGCTGGAATAAACCAACTCCGGTACTCTTCAGCCGAAGTAAGGATATGGCTGAAGAGTGGTTGGCTAAAATAAACCAACTCTTGTTACTCTTCAGCCGAAGTAAGGGTATGGCTGAAGCGTGGTTGGCTGGAATAAACCAACTCCGGTACTCTTCAGCCGAAGTAAGGATATGGCTGAAGAATGGTTGGCTGGAATAAACCAACACTTGTTACTCTTCAGCCAAAGTAAGTGTATGGCTGAAGAGTGGTTGGCTGGAATAAACCAACACTTGTTACTCTTCAGCCGAAGTAAGTGTATGGCTGAAGAGTGGTTGGCTGGAATAAACCAACTCTTGTTACTCTTCAGCCGAAGTAAGTGCAAGGCTGAAGAGTGGTTGGCTGGAATAAACCAACTCTTGTTACTCTTCAGCCGAAGTAAGTGCAAGGCTGAAGAGTGGTTGGCTGGAATAAACCAACTCTTGTTACTCTTCAGCCGAAGTAAGGGTATGGCTGAAGAGTGGTTGGCTGGAATAAACCAACTCCGGTACTCTTCAGCCGAAGTAAGGATATGGCTGAAGAGTGGTTGGCTGGAATAAACCAACTCTTGTTACTCTTCAGCCGAAGTAAGGGTATGGCTGAAGCGTGGTTGGCTGGAATAAACCAACTCTGGTTACTCCTCAGCCGAAGTAAGTGCAAGGCTAAAGAATGGTTGGCTGGAATAAACCAACACTTGTTACTCTTCAGCCAAAGTAAGTGTATGGCTGAAGAGTGGTTGGCTGGAATAAACCAACACTTGTTACTCTTCAGCCGAAGTAAGTGTATGGCTGAAGAGTGGTTGGCTGGAATAAACCAACTCTTGTTACTCTTCAGCCGAAGTAAGTGCAAGGCTGAAGAGTGGTTGGCTGGAATAAACCAACTCCGGTACTCTTCAGCCGAAGTAAGGATATGGCTGAAGAGTGGTTGGCTGGAATAAACCAACTCTTGTTACTCTTCAGCCGAAGTAAGGGTATGGCTGAAGAGTGGTTGGCTGGAATAAACCAACTCCAGTACTCTTCAGCCGAAGTAAGGATATGGCTGAAGAGTGGTTGGCTGGAATAAACCAACACTTGTTACTCTTCAGCCGAAGTAAGGGTATGGCTGAAGCGTGGTTGGCTGGAATAAACCAACTTTGGTTACTCCTCAGCCGAAGTAAGGGTCTGGCTGAAGAGTGGTTGACTGGAAAAAACCAAACTATGTGTACTCCTCAGCCGAAGTAATTATGTCGGCTAAGGAGTGGTTGGCTGGTAAGCATAGTCTAACAAGAAAAAACCGAAATAGCAGTTGGAGTAATAGAAAGCATTATAAAGGCAAGCATACAAACTAAAACCGGAATAAGAGTTCCAGCAAAATTTTTCATTCATTGCAAAACCATTACAAGGGAAGGGGCATAACCCGATTACAAAGAAAAGATAACAAACAAAGAGAAAAAATCAAGAAAAAAGATCTTCGATCTCGGCGTCAAAGGCAGCATCGGCAGCAACCTGAAGACCGGTTTCGGGCGAAAGGACGTTTTCAGTCGGAAGAGTGGTTTCGGCCGGAACCACGGTTTCACTTGGTTGATCAATAGTTAGATCTTCCACCATGGGCTCCGACCGAACTACCTGATCTACATTCACGACCAGAGTATCCTCAGGGGCAGAGTCCTCATCTGAGTCTGAGTCCTCGAGAAATTGCTGTTGCATGGCATTAGCGTATTCCATCAGGGAGTTTGGTATAAAGTAGGCTGGAGGGTTGAAAACCTCGGTCTGAGGGTCATGACTGAGCTTCTCAACGGCTCCCCTCCAGCCGCACTTAAAGAACAGCTCCTTGGCAGCATTGCATTGTTGGGCATAGGCATCCTCTGTCCTCTTGAAGCCTTGTTTGTCAGCTTCCTTTGCCCTCTCCTTCATTTCGGCATCTTTCTTTCTTTCAAGCTTCACCAGCTCGCGCAGGTATTTATCCTTCAGAGCAATGGCAGTCTTTTGCTTTTCGGCTTCCGCCGAATTAACCAGTCCGGTCAGCCTGCCGACCTCCCCGCGTAGCTCGGCCATCTGCTTTCGGGCCTCCTCTAGCTCGGTCGTTTTTGCTTCGGCCTCCGCCGCCGCTTGCCTTGTTATTTTCCTAAGCTCAAGCACTCTCTTGTGAGTAATTTGGTTTTTTTGAAGGGCCTGACAAAGCAAAGATTTCCCTTTAAAACCGAAGTAGAAGTTGAAAAAAAAAAAAGAAAGTAGACAGCAAAACGACCGAAGTTGCCTACCAGAATCATGGATTTTGTCGTTGACCGGATGGCCTTTAGCTCGGTATTCAGTTGTTTCTGGTGATGCTCCATGTCTTTAGGGAGGCACACACCCTTGGCCAGATTGAGGGCCAATAAATGGTCTTTTTCAGCAACGACCGAATCTGTATTTCGGATGTCTCGGTCGTTAAATGTAAGTTTTGGGGCACAGCGGTCGGTAGTTCGGTCAGAAGGAACTAGTTGGGGGCTCGGTGGCAAGCTCGGCGGAAGTACGGGTTCTGCTTCATCAACCAATACTTGTTCGGTCTCAGCAGTCCGGGCGCGCTTGGTTCGGCGAGAAGAGGATGGCTGTTGAGAAGGGAGGGCTACAACAGCAGGTTGCGATTGGCTGGGTGGTGTTACCTCGGGCCTAGTTGTTTCGGTCAGAAGGGCCCTAACTCTGCTTTTCTTTGCCATCTCTTTTTCTGCAGTCAGTGGAACAAGTCGTATCTCGGGCAGGGTTGGGTCCGGTTCAGGTGCGTCTTCAAGGAGGAAATCGGTCACTCGGGCTTTTCGGCGACCGCTATATCGGTAGGTCGGCTCGAATTGCAGCAACTTGGTCCAACTACGTTCAGGATACCGTAGTGCGGCTCACAACACAGCAAGATTTGGATAACTGTACACGGAATGAAGGTGAGCAGAATCTGCGAAAATAAAGACAACTGTTAGTTCGGTTGATGAACTAGCAAAACCGAAATAAAAATTCGCAAAAAACAAGGTCGAAGTTAAATTACTGGGCTCTCCTTTTTTCCAATTTATAGGTCGGCCAGGAATTTGGGCTTGAAAATCCTCAAAGTTCCCAGAGACCCAGAAAAAGTCGTCGTCATTTACATCTTTGTCTGGTGTGTGTTTAATTATCTTCTCTCGGCGGCGGCGTATCCTAAGGTAATATACCCACCCATTTTCTTTTGGGCCGATGGAGTATTGATGGAATATTTCGGCCAAGCCAAGATTTAGTCCGGTTTGGTGGTTCAGTGCGGCTATTCCCATGATGATGCGGTACGTATTGGTGGACAGTTGGGTAGGGCATAATCTAGTCTGCCTAAGAAATTCACAGATCAACGGTTGAACCGGAAACCGCAGGCCGGTTTCGATGATAGATAAAAGGGTGAAGGGGACGAAGCCTTCATTATCCCAGGGTGTGATGTTTTTTTCGGCCAAAACCAGCTGGACGTCATCAGGTATTTGGTAGTCTTTCCTGAATTCGGCTAGGCCGCCCGGGGTATTTACTAGGTATCTATACTTGCCCATCTATCGTATAATTTAAGGATAAATTAGATCGGTTCAAGGGTTGTACTCAGTAGCTCGGACGAGTGTGCAAAGGAGTGCTTGGGCCACCTAAGTCTGCAAGGTGGAAAACATAGGGGTTAAGCACAGATCATCTGACCGTGCTACAAATAAAAGCAAGACAAAGTCCTACTTCGGCTACGTGGGATGCTACAATTTTTATCTCGGTTCGGACTTCGGGTCCGGTTGATTATTTCGGTTTGAACTGTGGGTTTGTTACTTCGGTTGAGCCTCTAGGGGCAGCTTTCTGAGTCTGGTTTAGAGACTAAGAAAGCTGGCTTGGCCCCAAAGGCTTAGCTCGGTTATAGTCCGAAGTAACTAGTTCAATATGTGCAAACTTGGTTCGGTGATCTTGTCTCGGCTAAAGTGGTTCTGAAGAAATTACTGATTGTTCTAGTTCGGTTGTTGTCTGAATCTATCTACCTATATTGGACAAACAGTATCCTAGTTCGGTTTCTATATGATTTTGGATCCAAGGCTAGTTTCTTACAGAATGATTCATACACACGAGTTCTACTGGTTTTCTCATAAAAGTACAGAAAGAAGCAGAAATGGGAGAAAATGTTTTGCAAACATACAGTAAACAAAATACGTAGAATAGATACGAAAGCAAAAACAAAAGTGAGTCTACTTACCAGGTGGAAGAAGAAGGATCTGATGATGGGAAAGTGGCAGCAAAATCAGTTCTCGAAAGGGAAGAAAGAACACGAACAGCAAGAACACAGAGAGAGAAGATGACGAAATGGCAAAAGTGAAGAGACCTAGCCTCAGGGAGTGTTTTTGTTAGAAAGCCCAAAATTTGGGCGGGACTGTTCAAAATTCACGAAGTACGAAAGACGGCGTGACAGCCGTCCTCAGCCTATCAGAATCTGCCACGTGTCATCGGAAGGGGAAGTGTTACAGTCGCTATGATTGAAGAGACGTTTTGACCGAACAGAGTGAAGCCCGACGTAAAATTAGCTCGGCTGGAGAAGCTAAAGGGTTTTTTTTTTTTTAGCTCGGCCGGAAAGGCTTATTAAACTTCAGCTCGGTTGGTAGACTGGTAATCCCAATCACGCTGTGCAGATGGAATTAAGGGGCAATTGAGAGGGTAATTTTTGGAGAGAATTGAACCGAGCTGTAAGACGGACTTTATGGCCCAAAATGTGAAGGATACAGTAAAAGGCCGTGATGATATTCCGGCCCAGAAGAAGCATAGTTACACCGGCCCAGGAGAGGTATGGTTACTCCGGTTAGGAGAGGGGTAATTGCTTCGGCCCAAGACGGTGTAAAGCTACTCCGGTCTGAAGGTAACTTGATGTTAGTCCGGTCTCACAGTTAGTCCGGTTGCGGTGTATTATTGTTAGTTCGGTCGGAGCTTGCTGCTCAGAAGCTTGGTCTCAGCATACCATGGTTGAACGGGAGAAAACCGAACTAAGGATAGTTCGGCCTACTCTGTGGCTCAGCATAGCCAGTGTTATTTCGGTCGCATAGAAGTTCGGCCGTGGTAAAAACCATCCCACTTGGTTTAAGCAGTGGGGGAGGGTGTAAAAGGATAAGCATTATCCTTAGGAATATGAATCCTAGGAGGACTCTGCATGGAGAAATAAAAGTCCTACTAGGATTATGCCACTCGAAACCTATAAAAGCTCACAAGCACCACCTTGGAGGAGGTAATTGAACACAATTCTTTCTGAGAGCATAAAACTTTGTCTATTTGTCAAGCTTACTGACTTAGGCATCGGAGAGGTTTCCGGCACACACCCGCCGGCTAGCTTACGTTTGTATTTTCAGGTGATAAAGCGACGTCGTATGGAGGAGCGTGGACTTGGTCAACAGGATTATACGAGGAGAATTATTTCCTCCCCGTACAGTAACAAACAATGTTATTGTTGGTTTTGGATCAGAGTAGGAGAACTAAGCAATGATGTGTACCTATAAAAATACTAAGAAAAGTATTCATACTTTGAAATGTACGACCATAATTCATTTTTTGTGCGATCCACAGCACACAAAGTATCGATTTACACAATATATTCAAATTTTGAACACTTTTCTAATTTTTTTCTTGAGTAATCTTATACAAACAAACTTCTATTACAAATTTTATTTAGAAACTTTGTGGCATTGTGTTGTTCCTATCATTTAACTCCATTTCCAAGTCTAAATTTTTGTTACTACACATTATATTATTTTGTTTTAAAAAAAAAATGGTGTTTGTACATTTTCTTTCTAGAATAGAATGAAGTACCCGAATAGGGAAACTTGGACAAGGTTTGAGGGCCACCACATATAGGGGGAGTCCACTAGGATTTTTCTGAACACACCAGCCCAGCCATATCCCAACATCTGCATTTCATCAACAAAAATAAAAAATAAAATAAAATAAAATAACAAATAATGAACCATTTTTTGAAGGAAAAGTTTACTTATCATGAAAAAATTGACAAGAAAATTACCATAAAAAGGAAAGTGCAGTTGAGATTTAATTGATGTATTGTGAGGTTCATATGTAAAATAAATCTCAACCGCACATTATTTTTTCTTGGATGTGATGAATTACCAGATGGGATAGTGAATTTTTGCTATGTAAAAAATCATTCGCATATAAATTCACTTTTTTCACCTCAATAAAAAGCCATAAGTCATTAAAATAAAGTAAACTCCTCTGGCCTGCTCCATATGAGATAATTATATTCAATACTGTAATAAGATTTTGTGCATGTGGGAAATTGTATAAAAATTTGGGTTAGTTACACCAATACTCTATATTATTAACGAATATCACTTTAATCCATAATTTATGAACCGCTAATATTGACTCCTCAACTACAAAAAATTGTTCAAATACTCCCTTTTGTTTGTGTTTTGGAGGGTGAAAGTGATTACAGTTATTAAACGAACCAAACCAAGCCACTCGTGTTTAACTCTATATATAAACAAGTCAAATCGAAACACAATTTTAAGCGATTAAGTTTTCAAACCAAAACAACTTATTACGCAGCTCAATAAATTTATAGGTAGTATAAAAAAAATTAAGCTATTCGAACTCAACTCGTGTTAAGCCAAACTTAAACAACCTAGTATCGGTTCATTTTCAACATAAAAGTGATACATTTTAACAATTGAGGAGTCAATTTGGATATAATTAACCCTAAAAAGATTGATACCTGAGTAGTTTGGGAAAGAAGAAACCCAGCCAAAGGATTCAAATTCCTATGATAAAAAGCCTTAACCATCGTAACAATATACACCGCATAAACACCACCAGACCCCGAATTTGCAAAAATGGTGATCAACACATGCTCTTTGAGAGTAAAAGGCCCTGGATTCAGAGAAAACCTCCATTTCGTGAATGGAACCCCGATCTTCTTGTCTGGAAGAGTGTTGGCCATGAATTTGCCGATCGGAAGCATGAGGATCTGAGCGGAGACGGAGGAGATGTAGAGCTGGCTCTCTCGATAGCCGAAGAACTGGTTGACGAAGGCAAGGAGGACGCAGGAGCTGAGGCCGAGAATCCATGTGCGGAATGTGAGGACTGGTTGGGATGGGTCGTCGGTGATCGGCACGGTTAGTCAGACTTCTTCGATCGGATTGTCGTTCACGTCTTCTTCTTCGTCTTCCTCCTCTTCTGCATTTTCATGTTAGGTTAAGGCCATTTTCATGTTACGTTAAGGTCTTGTTCGAAAAAAAGGTTAAAATATGAGGGGAAAAAATTAATGGAAGTTTGGAATTAATTTTTAAAATTTTTAAATAAATAAAACATTTTAAATAAGGAGTGAAAATATGTTTGAGGAAGCTAATCAACAATCTTAGGGATTTTTTATTAAAAAAAATATGTAAAAAGTAGAAGGAAAGAATAATAAATAAATAAGGAGAAATTTTTTGAATTTTTTGTTATAACTTTTTAATTCTTTAGTGACTTTTTGATTAAAATTAACACTTTCTAAACAAGGACGAAGGTCATGTTTGAAATTAGTTTTTATTTTTTTTTATCAAAAGATATATAAAAAAATAAAAAGAGTAATGGGATGTGACAACTTGTGGTGCTCTTTTGATAAGTCTCCAAACAGGATCTAAAAAGTGTTTGGAAATTAAATTTTTGTTAGTGATTTTTTGAATTTTTATTAATAAAAAAAATTATAAAAAGTTAAAAAGAATAATTTGATAATTTGTAGTATTTTTTTAAAATTTTAGACTATTTTAATCCTTCCCCAAATGGCGCCTAAACCAAAAAGGTATTGAGAATTGATTTTTTTAGTGTTTTTTATTAACTTTTTATTAAAAAAAATATGTAAAAAAATAGACAATTTGCAGTGACTTTTAACTTTTTGACTAAATCTTATGTTCCCAAACAACACCTAAGGCTCCATTTGGTAAAATTAAAAAGGTATTGAACTCGACTTTTTTGAGATTCAAAGAAAATAGTCCTACATTTTTAATATAATTATATTGAACTCTATTAAGATTTTAATTTGTATAGCAATTAGGTCCTTTTAATCAATAATTCATTAATTATATGAATAAAAAAATATATATTATCACATTTTTTATTTGAAAATGTACACATTTATCCTTATTTATTTCAATTTATACTCATCATTATCATTAATCTCGATCGTTTTAATCATATTAAGAGAGTACTCTAATTCTTTATAAGAAAAATAAAGACAGAAAATTTTGAAAAAATGTATTTTTTAAAATTACCAAATAGGGTGCATTGTGTTTTTTTGTTTTTTGTTTTTCCTGAGAATCAAATCTCAAACAAGATTTTAGTGGAATTCAATTTTCTCAAACTCATATAAATCTTTTAACTCGAACAAGATACGATAAAAAGATGTATTGTTTTAACATTTATTTAAAATCTAGAAAGTAATAGAGATTTACCATTTACATGGATATCCGCATGAAGCTTCTCCGTCAACTTGGATTTAGGGTCTCCATCTCGGATGATATCTGTCATCTCTCTCCCCCCGGGACTAAGAAAGACAGAGAGATAGAATATCACCGAGACAGAATATCACCAGGCCCTCAACGGATGCAAGTCCATTGCCCACTCTTATTTATAGTTGTCCCAAACAGTGCTCTCTGTGTTTCTTGCCGTGTGTGCGGCCATGTCCCATTGTGTGGCTCTTATTTATGTTGCTACCAACACCGGCCATTTGTATCCGCGGTGCCAAAACTCCCATCTAAATTTACCAGTGTAAAAATCAGAGCACCACCTAAATTCTTGCTAAATGTGATTTTAACGTGAAGATCTTGAATTTGGTTCTGGTTTATTTGTGAGTGTTCAGTTTTATGTTGTTTTACTATATCATGGATGGAGTCATCTGCATGAATTTGGTTTGAGTTTTGTGCTATGTTCAGTTTTCCATGCCATAACACTTGGTATGATGTACACCTCCTATATGCTACCATTAAATTTCTATGGGGTTGATTTTTTTGACCCCTAAATTTTGGGGGTTTGAGTTATTTGCTGTCTTGTTTTTTATTTTTTTTGCCAGATATATAGGATGTCAGTGTATTTCTATTGAACTTTATAAATTTATATATTAAAATATATTATTATATGATAAAAAGTAATAAAAGTAAAATTATAATTTTATGCTTCTATTTGTTATAGATGTTATTGGTTGAATAGCTAGGTAGATTATTGAGAGGGTAATTTATAAATAAATTGGGCCGAACTGAGTAATGGGCCGTTCTATGAGCCACGGTAGAACAGGGCTTGGCAAGTGGACCGTAATGTTAGTACGGTCCAAATGGAATGACAAACACCACGGTCGGAGTGGAGTTAGCTCGGTCTTAGCGTTTGGAGCCGAGGTATGATGGCTTCTCACAGTGGACCTCGCTCTGGTTAGCGCGGTCGTAGCTTGCCGTAGATTAACCCGATTTTCAATAAGCAACTGAGGTACAACTGAACGAGAGCCGAGCTAGCTTGGCATTGCGCATTGGAGCACCAAGCTTGATTAGCTCAGTCTTAAGTTAACAGCCCGGTTAGAGTATGCCTAACCAGGATACAGGCACTGAAGGGAAGATCTGAGCTGGGTTAGCTCGGTCGTACTGTCATCCAACCGGGGTAAAACCATCTCACTTGGTTTAAGCAGTGAGGGGGGTTGAAGGATAAGCACTATCTTTCAGAAGTGCGATTCCTATGAGGACTCTGCATGGAGGAATAAGAGTCCTACTAGGATTATGCCACGCAAAACCTATAAAAGCTCATAACATCACCTATGGAGAGGTAACACAACTTTGATTCTTGAATACACAGAGCTTTTGTCTATTTGTCTATTTTACTGACTTAGGCATCGGAAAGGTATCCGGCACACACCTGCCGGCTAGCTCACGTTTGTGTTTTCAGGGAGTAAAGCGACGACGTTTGGAGGAGCGCAGACTTAATCAACAGGATTATACGAGAAGATTATTTCTTACTCGTACAATTGTTATTTATTGGCGTTCGATATTTTTTCATTTAAACTCGAACCTCCTCTTAAAAATCGAGGGATACAATTACTTGAGCTAAACTCAACCTCAAATTCTTGCGTTATCAACAGTTGTAAAGTAAACATAACCAAATAATTTATGCATTTCATAAAAAGTGTTTTAGTAAAGAGGTTCTTCCTTATCCCTATAACCTCTAAGAACATCTCCAACCCAATATGCCAAAAAAAAATATATATATATTTAAAAAGTAGATATAGAGTATCTCACTATTCACTCAAACTCCAACCACAAATCATCATTTTTTTCTCTAAAGATTTCCCTTTAAAATATTTTCATCAAAAAGTAAATAATTTATGTATATTAATAAATATTTGATTTTCAAATTTTTGTTAAATATATTTAACATTATACTCATTTTAAAGGCATGATTTCACCATTTTTAATGATACCAAAATTTATACATTAAAAATTATTTGTAATATAATCAAAAATATAAAATAATTTGTGTTTTAGAGGTGTTCTTTTATTTTTTTTATCCTCCCTCCAAATATGGAGTATCAACTCATCCTCCTCCCAATAGAGATGGATTTAGAGGATGGGTTAAATGTGAAAACCCTTCAAAAATAAAGAAATATATGATGGGTTGAAGATGCTCTAATGTCCCAAAGAAAAGACTGTTTTAGAGCTCGTTTGAGAATTTGGTTATTTTAGCTAACTTTTTGACTATTTTAACTTGGTTAAAAAAGTTATATTTCATATGATAGTTTGTTTGTTTTTATAGATGATCTAATAGTTGTGAGAAAAAAAATAAAATGATTATAGTTTAGATGTGACATTTTATCTTATTAACTATTTTAGTTTATTTTAGCTTCGTTTGGGATGGATAAAAAGTCTCGTTTGGAATGAGTTTTTTGACTTTTTTGCCTTTTATGAGAGAAAAAATAAAATGATTATGATTTGAATGTGATAACTTTTAGCCCAAGGTTAAAAAATCTATTTTTTTTTTTTTTTTTTTTTTTGTGACTGTTTTAACCTCAACCCATCCCACCCTAACTTTCCAAACAACTACTTATTTTTATTGGTTATTTTAACCAAAAAAACCTCCCAACCCAAGTTTAAAATCCGTCTCGCCTCATTGCCATTCCTATCTGTGAAACTTCACCACATTTTTTAACACTAAAAAAGTGTTTGGGAATTGACTTTTTTGATAATTTTTTAATTTTTTATAAATAAAAAAAATGTAGAAAAATATAATAATAGAAAGAATAAGGTAACATTTGGTAAAATTTTCTAAATATGATTTGAAAATAGAGTTGTATTTTGAGTTTATGAGTTTTAGAATTATGATTTGAGTGTAAAAAATTTGTTTGATTATGGTTTTTGAACAGAGTGTTGAATTGAGATTTGAATTGAGTTTTGAAAGTTTAATGTGACATGTAAAATATGAAAATTTGTTTGATTATGAATTTTCAAAACTTAATTCAAAAAGTTATAAATCATAATCAAACACACAACTCAAAACTTGATTGAAATTTTTTATCAATATTCATAACCAAACTCTTTTTAAAATTCAATTCAAAAAATTAATTAATAATTTTTTTTCAATTAATTTTTTTTTTTGAAATAATTTTTTTCAATTAATTTTTTTTTTTTCCAAATGTTTTTTTTTAAACAATTTTTATTGCAATTATTTTTTTTCAATTAATGTTTCCAATTATTCTTTTAAAATTATCTTTTTCCCAATTTATTTTTATAATTAATTTTTTTCAATTATAATGTGTATGATCTCATTGTCATAAAATAATAAAAAAATAAATATAAATATTTTAGACATAAATAAACATATTTTTTGCTTATGTGTGTTAAATTTAGACAATAAATATTATGTTCAAACCAAACGCGTTCGTAATTTATATATTTTTAAAAATAAATAAAAACTAATTAATAAAATTTTTGTAAATAGAAACCAAAAATATAAACGTTACCAAACGCTTCCTCAACATTTTTTTTATTTGTTAAATTTTATCACTTTTATGAAAAATCCATGAACCTATACCACTGTCTTCACCTTCATTATTGTACCTCACCTGTCTATTTCACTGTCAATTGCACCAGTGAAAGTCTCACCCGTGAAGTGGAAGTACCATCAATAAAATTAGTGTGTGATGTGTTTGAGATTGAAATGACCACATTACCCCTCTTTCAATGAATACTAAATTCATATGTTAGAAAAAAATAAAAAGGACAACATGGTAATTTAACTCATATTCTGTAGAGCCATTAGCTCTCTGCAAAACCTCAATTGGTCAGCTTTGATAAAAGAAAAGGAAAAAAAAAGTCAAAATAATTGGTCAACTTTCGATCAAAGTAAAAAAAAATCTCATCAGCATTTTTTGACCATTTGTTTGACCGAGGCTCTTTATATCACTCTGCTAACAAACAATTTCACTTCACAACTTTCAGTAACACCATCTTCATTCCAACAACTTCATTGCTTCACAACTTTTACCAACTTCTTCACTATTTTCATTGACATTCATTATTCAAATAGTATCAAAATAGTATCAATACCCGAACGATACAACCACCTCTTCCACCACCTACCTCAATTAATTTCATAATAAATTAATTTCAAAAATTCAATCTATATTTTTACAATTCATATCCGTGTAAAACAAAAGACCAACTGCTTTGATCAAAGGTTCTTTAAGATTTGTTCACAATTTCAGAGCTGTTGTCACGACCCCAAACCGTCCCTAGTAGGATGGTGCTGTGATGGCCAGTAATCCGAGATTACCGAAGGCCAATTTTCAAAATCCACACACAACAGAGTATAAATATATGGCGCTCACAAGTACGGAAGCGATACATACAAATCAGATTAGTCCACAAGAGCTGTGCGTAAGTCAAATGAAATGGCAAACATCATCACATGGATTACAACTTAGTACAAATGAAGTAAAGTACTTATTACATCTTGATCAAAAGGCTTCTCAAGCCGACGTGTGCAAAATACAAGTATTACAAGCCGAGAAGCATAATTTCCAAGACTACCGACGTAAATACAAGTCAAGCCGACATAACAAAAATCCAAAACAAACTCGTGAATCACATCTAGGTGTCACCGCCTTCTTGCTCATCACCTACATATATATAGAGAGAGTGAGCTTGGATACTCAGTGAATGATATAAATAATAAAGGGTTTGCATAAATAATAGCCGAAGTCTTTTCAAAACGATACATATCAAAACTTTATATAACAAGGGATGGGCCTCGTCCATCTAGCAAATCTTCAAAGCTTCAAGGGATGCTTACTAGCACCAACATATTACAAATGATGACATTCCGGACAAACAAACCCATGCGGTAAACCGTCAGTGGCAAAACAAGACAAAGCAAGGGAGATATCTCAAACAAGGGTGCTACAAAAGTTTAGAGTCCTCTAGCACAAAGGACCTATGTTACAAGGGCCCGTAGCCCCCTAACACTAGAGTACTGCGAAAGTTTAGAGTCCTCCAGCACAAGGGACTTTCAAACAAGATGTGCAGTTGCATTATAGTCCCCTGGCACTAAAGACTTCCAAATCAAGGTGTGCAGTTGCATTATAGTCCCCTGGCACTAAGGACTTTTCGAGAATGTCATCAAAACAAGATAATGCTTGATATACAAAATAGGGACAATCATTCATGCTTAATAAATACTTTTCAAAACAAGGCGAAGCAAAGCTCATCAAAACATTGATAACATAGCTTTATCAAAAATACCACTCACATAGTTCTTCAAATGTCGGGGTCAAGGCAAGTCCATGTCCTACAAACACATGGCAAAGTCTATTGAATGCGCTTCTCAAAACAAGTCTTGCATGCATGCAAATGACCTCGGCATTCTTCAAAAACTAAGTCAAATCAAAACAAAACACAGTTTCTTATCTCGGGAAAACATGCTGGACAACTACCAGGTCTAGGCCGAGGTCCCACACCTCCTTGCCGAGGTGTGGCCTCGATGGCCACATTCAAGGAAATGAAGTCAAGAAGAATCTGGGTTTCCCTCTCTTGAAGAACATGACGAACATGAAGAACATGAACATGAGGAAGATGAATGCAAAGATTATATCTTTCTATTACAAAATCTGAGATTTTATGCTAAAAAAATCCGAAACCATGGACCTGAGTACCCATATTCAAAAGATCTTGTGAGAACAAACACAAAAACATGGTTCTAGATGCAAACTTTCAGATCAAAACAAAACTTTTCTTCAAGAACACAAGAACATTATTTTCTCTTACTAAAACTGACTTTAAATCAATGCATAGCATGCAAAAACAGATTTGATCGTGCAATGCAGCTAAATGATCAGTAAGAACAACAAGAGTAGATTAAGATTCTAACCTCAAAACTAGGATCTAATGGTTCAAACTCCAACGATCGAGCTTGGAAGTTCACTCTCTTACTCAAAGGCTTTCCTTCCTTCTTCCTAGAGTTTCTCTCTCTAAAAGGCAAGGTTTGATACAAAATGATATGTTTCTCTCGACAGTCGCTGACTTAATCCCTCTGTTGGGACACGTGGCATCGGCTGGTTGGCTATACTCGAAAAGGTGACTGACTAATAAGACAAGACCATGACAAAGTGTGTTCAACAAGCTAGATGGCAAGAACACTCCGGCAAGTAACGACATCAGCTAACAACAAGACTCCGGCAAGCAAGAGGCAAGGACACCGGCTTAGAAGGACAACACTTGACTAAGTTGTGCCACACCTTGGCCTAGATGTGCCACACCTCGGTCTAGGTCATACCATTCCAGGAGCAAAATCACTAGTGCAAGGATCAAGGATCTAGAACGCCTAGATATTAACATCTCGGCCTAGATGATGCACATCTCGGCCTAGGCGACGTGCACCTCAGCCTAGTTGGTGACATCTCGACCAATATGCCAGGGTGAAGATGGAGGTCAACTGAAGGGGTTCCAAGATAGTTCTAAGTGTAGAAAGGTTCCAAGGTGTCTAGGCTCAAGATAACCTCGACAACACACCAGGCAAGAACAAAGCATGCAAGCAACATTCGAGCAAAACAAGACAAGATTTGCAAATGCACATAACAAAACGAGATCATACATAAATGTGTGCAAGTATGACTAAGTTGAAGTGAGGGTTGTTACATCCTACCCCCCTTAAAGAAGTTTGGTCCCCAAACTTGAGTTACCTTGTTCCAAAAACAATTCTGGATGTCAGACTTTCATTTCCTCTTCCATTTCCCATGTAACATTCTCACCGTAATGCTCCTTCCATTCCACTTTCACCATTGGTATCGACTTATTTCTCAACTGTTTCACCTGCCTATCGATAATCCGTATCGGCTTCTCTTCGTAGCCTAAATCCTTATTAACTACAATTTCGAAATAGTCGATCATATGCAGTGGATCTCGAATATACTTCCTCAACATCGAAATATGAAACACATCATGGACTTGGCTCAATTCTGGTGGCAAAGCTAGTCTGTAGGCAGGGAGGTTAACCTTCTCGAGAACTTCGAAAGGCCCGATGTAACGGGGTGCTACTTACCCTTCTTCCCAAATCTTGTAACTCCTTTCGTCGACGAAATCTTTAGGAACACATGGTCCCCGACTTCAAATTCCAATTCTCTTCTTCTCTGGTCGGCATAACTCTTCTATCGACTCTGCGCGGTTTTGATTCTTTACTGAACGAGTTTAACCTTCTCGGTTGTTACTTGAATTAACTCAGGACCAAGCAGAGCTTTGTCTCCTACCTCAGTCCAACATATCGGCGACCTACACTTCCTTCCATACAACGCTTCATACGGCGCCATGCCAATGCTAACTTGATAACTGTTGTTGTAGGTAAATTCCACCAATGGAAAATGTACTCCCCAGCTTCCCTAGAGGTTCAATACATATAGTCTAAGCATATCTTCAAGTGTCTGAATCGTCCTCTCTGTTTGCCCATCAGTCTGGGGATGAAAAGCTGTGCTAAACCTCAACTCGGCCCCGAAAGCTCTTTGTAGGCTCTGCCAAAATCTGGAAACCAACTTCGGATCTCGGTCCGACACAATTGGCATCGGCACTCCATGAAGTCTAACAATCTCATTCACATACAACAAAGCAAGTTTATCGGCGTTGAAGGTGGTCTTAACAGGCAAGAAGTGTGCTTACTTTGTTAGTCTATCCACGATAACTCAAATCGAATCCATACCCTTTTGTGTCCTCGGCAAACCAACCACAAAGTCTATGGAGATGTGCTCCCATTTCCACTCAGGAATCGGTAAAGGTTGATGAAGTCCTGCTGGCCTCTGGTGTTCTGCTTTCACTTGTTGATAATACAGACACTGGGACACGAACTCGGCTATTTCTCCTTTCATATTCGGCCACCAAAACGTTTGCTTCACATCCTGATACATCTTGGTGTTCCCTGGGTGAACAGCAAACTTGGAACCATAAGCTTCCTGCAAAATTTTTCTTTTCAACTCTAGGATGTCGGCCACACACAATCTTCCTTCAAACTTGAGCACTTGATTTTCTATGGTGTACCCTGATCTCGGCTTTGTGATAATCTCATCGGCTACCTTCTTGAAGAATTCATCCTCCATCTGCCTTGTCTTTACTTCCTCAACAATAGTCGGCTCCACTAAGATCGTAGTTAGACATGCCAGATTTCCAATCATCTTTCTGCTCAAAGCGTCGGCTATGGTGTTAGCTTTACCTGGATGATATTGAATCTGCATATCGTAATCTTTCAACAACTCAAGCCATCTTCTCTGCCTCATATTCAATTCCTTCTGAGTGAACAAGTACTTTAAACTTTTATGATCTGTAAAAACCTGACAAGAAGCTCCATACAAGTAGTGGCGCCAAATCTTTAAAGCGAATACCACGGCTGCTAGTTCTAGATCATGGGTGGGATAGTTCTTTTCATGTGGCTTCAATTGATGAGAGGCATATGCTATGACCTTACCTCCTCATATTAATACACAATCCAGACCCTTATGTGAAGCATCGCTATAAACATGAAACTCTTCCTTACCTGATGGTAGTACAAGAACTGGTGCTGCGACTAACCTCGTCTTCAACTCCTGGAAGGCTGCTTCCCTATCCTTAGTCCAATCGTAAGCTGCTCCCTTCTTAGTCAGTTGTGTCAACGGAATTGTAATCCTTGAGAAATCCTTCACGAACTTCCTATAATAACCTGCCAATCCCAAAAAGTTACGAATCTCGGACACATTGGTCGGCCTCGGCCAATTCACAACGGCTTCAATTTTACTAGGATCGACCGAAATACCATCTCCATCAATCACATGGCCCAAAAATGAAATAGTGGAAAGCCAAAACTCACACTTGTTAAACTTAGCATACAATTTCTTATCCCTCAAAGTCTGTAAGGTAAGTCTCAAATGATCCTCGTGTTCAGTTGTACTCTTAGAGTAGATCAATATATCATCGATGAAGACAACCACAAACTCATCTAGATATGGCTTAAAGACTCTGTTCATCAAATCCATAAATGCTGCAGGGGCATTGGTCACTCCTAAAGGCATTACTAAAAACTCGTAGTGGCCATACCTCGTCCGAAAAGCGGTCTTCTCAACATCCTCGTCTTTGAATTTAAGCTGATGGTAGCCTGATCTAAGGTCAATTTTGGAAAAGACTTGTGCTCCTTGCAACTGATCAAACAAATCATCTATCCTCGGCAATGGGTACTTATTCTTAATGGTTACCTTATTCAGTTACCGGTAATCAATACAAAGACGAAGTGTACCATCCTTCTTCTTAACAAACAAGACGGGTGCTCCCCAAGGTGAAGTGCTCGGCCTAACAAAACCCTTATCTAGCAACTCTTGTAACTGGAGTTTCAATTCCTTAAGCTCGGCGGGGCCATCCTATAGGGTGCTTTAGAGATGGGCTGGGTTCCCGGCATGACGTCAACAGTAAATTCTACCTCTCTATCGACTAAGTGACCAGGCAAATCATTTGGAAAGACGTCGGGGAATTCATTAAAAACTGGGACGTCGGCTAACTCAACACTTCCATTCAGATTACTTAGTACACTACACAAATAACCTTGACACCCTTTTTGGATCAACCTATAGGCTTTCATAGATGAAATTAAATAAGGTGGGGATACTACTCCTTTACCCTGAAACGTGACCTCGGCTAGGTTTGGGGGTTTTAATGTGACACTTTTAGAAACACAATTTATGGATGCGTGATTTGCCACTAACCAATCCATCCCCAATATAACATCAAAATGAGTTATGTCCAATGGCATTAAATCAGCTAACAATTCAACATTCTCAATCACAACAACACATGCTCGATAGATGGATGCAACATTCATAGATCTCCCAGATGGAGTAGATACAGATAACACATAATCAAGGGGTTCTAGCTTCCTATTAATCTTCTCGGCAAACTTAGCAGAAATGAATGAATGCGTAGAACCCGAATCAATCAATACATATGCATTTTGAGAACAAATTGGGAGTATACCTGACACCACTATCTCAGCATTCTGAGTGTCTCCTGGTACTAGTGCAAAAACTCTGCCTTGTCTAATCTGTCCTTTCCCAACGTTACTTTTCTGTACGGAACTCGAGGTATTCTCATCCTCGTCAGCCCTTGTTTTAGGACAGTCCCTCACAAAGTGACCTATTTCTCCACATTCATAACAAGCTCCAGACGCCCGACGACAGACCCCGAAATGTGGCTTCCCACAACTGAAACATGTCGGTTTAGTACCACTTTCCTGTCTTGGGTTGCTCGAATTGCCAACATTCGCTTTCTTTTTGGTACCAAACTGTGCTCAGCGATTGTCATTATTCTGTCTCTTCCTCTGGCTCTCTCCCGAACTCTGGTATCTGTTCAAGTTAGCTTCGGCCAGAATGGCTTTGTCCAATACTCCGGCGTAAGTCGGCATGTTGAACATGTTAACTCGGTCTTGTATCGGTCCACGCAGCCTACTTTTAAACTTTTTAGCCTTTATATATTCATCATTGACCATGTGGGGTGCATACCTCGCCAACTCAGTAAAGGCACGGTCATATTCAGCTACTGTTCTACTGCCTTGCGTCAAAGTCTGAAATTCGGTAACCTTGCGATCTCGAATACTTAAGGGAAAATGCTTGGTGTAAAACAACTCCAAAAATCGGGTCCAGGTCAAGTCTGGATTGCTTTCTTGAACCATCATCCACCATCTGCGAGCGTCGTCATCTAGTGTAAAAGTTGTTAATGTCACCTTCTGGGTGTCGGTGCTGGGAAAGATCTCGAACAGCTTCTCCATTTCCAAAACCCACGCTTCGGCTTTCATCGGCTCTATACCCCCTTGGAATCTCGGCGGCTTCATTTTCTTAAACTCTCTGATCAAAGCTATCGTGCCGTCCCCATATAAAGCTGGTTGTGGGGGCACTTGTGGTATTGGAGGAGGTGGAGGTGGAGGTGGAACTGTATTTCGGCCGTTTGTCTGCTCAGCCTGAGTCGAAGTAGCACTAGCGTACTGCTGTCTTGTCTGCCTTAACTCGCGGGCCAAACCTTCAACTAACCTTTCCAGTCTGTCTAATCTGTCCTCAGACTGATCTCGGCCAACTGGAGGTCTACCTCTCCTCATGATGCTATGAGTATGCAAAATGTGACTTTAAAACAAAATGAACAAATAAACACGTAGGCAAGTAACAATTAAGCATGCCGAGACGATACACACCTTGTTCACATAGCAAGCAATATGATGCAATCCTAACATCCTTCTAAGAGGAAATCCTATGTTCTTTAGGACTCAAAGTGTGTGAATAACGTATACTAAGGAACTTGTGCTCTGATACCATTCTGTCAAGACCCCAAACCGCCCCTAGTAGGATGGTGCCGTCATGGCCAGTAATCCGAGATTACCGAAGGCCAATTTTCAATCCACACACAACAGAGTATAAATATATAGGGCTCACAAGTACGGAAACGATACATACAAATCAGATTAGTCCACAAGAGCTGTGCATAAGTCAAATGAAATGGCAAACATCATCACATGGATTACAACTTAGTACAAATGAAGTAAAGTACTTATTACATCTTGATCAAAAGGCTTCTCAAGCCGACGTGTGCAAAATACAAGTATTACAAGCCGAGAAGCATAATTTCCAAGGCTGCCGACGTAAATACAAGTCAAGCCGACATATCAAAAATCCATAACAAGCTCGCGAATCACATCTAGGCGTCACCGCCTTCTTGCTCATCACCTACATATATATAGAGAGGGTGAGCTTGGATACTCAGTGAATGATATAAATAATAAAGGGTTTGCATGAATAATAGCCGAAGTCTTTTCAAAACGATACATATCAAAACTTTATATAACAAGGGATGGACCTCGTCCATCTAGCAAATCTTCAAAGCTTCAAGGGATGCTTACTAACACCAACATATTACAAATGATGACATTCCAGACAGACAAACCCATGCGGTAAACCGTCAGTGGCAAAACAAGACAAAACAAGGGAGATATCTCAAATAAGGGTGCTACAAAAGTTTAGAGTCCTCTAACACAAAGGACCTGTGTTACAAGGGCCCGTAGCCCCCTAACACGAGAGTACTGCGAAAGTTTAGAGTCCTCCAGCACAAGGGACTTTCAAACAAGATGGGCAGTTGCATTATAGTCCTCTGGCACTAAAGACTTCCAAATCAAGATGTGCAGTTGCATTATAGTCCCCTGGCACTAAGGACTTTCCGAGAATGTCATCAAAACAAGATAATGCTTGATATACAAAATAGGGACAATCATTCATGCTTAACAAATACTTTTCAAAACAAGGCGAAACAAAGCTCATCAAAACATTGATACCATAGCTTTATTAAAAATACCACTCACATAGTTCTTAAAACGTCGGGTTCAAGGCAAGTCTAAGTCCTACAAACACATGGCAAAGTCTATTGAATGCACTTCTCAAAACAAGTCTTGCATGCATGCAAATGACCTCGGCATTCTTCAAAAACTAAGTCAAATCAAAACAAAACACAGTTTCTTATCTCGGGAAAACATGCTGGACAACTACCAGGTCTAGGCCGAGGTCCCACACCTCCTTGCCGAGGTGTGGCCTCGATGGCCACATTCAAGGAAATGAAGTCGGGAAGAATCTGGGTTTCCCTCTCTTGAAGAACATGACGAACATGAAGAACATGAACATGAGGAAGATGAATGCAAAGATTATATCTTTCTGTTACAAAATCTGAGATTTTATGCTAAAAAAATCCGAAACCATGGACCTGAGTACCCATATTCAAAAGATCTTGTGAGAACAAACACAAAAACATGGTTCTAGATGCAAACTTTCTGATCAAAACAAGACTTTTCTTCAAGAACACAAGAACATTATTTTCTCTTACTAAAACCGACTTTAAATCAATGCATGGCATGCAAAAACAGATTTGATCGTGCAATGCAGCTAAATGATCAGTAAGAACAACAAGAGTAGATTAAGATTCTAACCTCAAAACTAGGATCTAATGGTTCAAACTCCAACGATCGAGCTTGGAAGTTCACTCTCTTACTTAAAGGCTTTCTTTCCTTCTTCCTAGAGTTTCTCTCTCTAAAAGGCAAGGTTTGATACAAAATGATATGTTTCTCTCGACAGTCACTGACTTAATCCCTCTGCTGGGATACGTGGCATCGGCTGGTTGGCTCTACTCGAAAAGGTGACTGACTGATAAGACAAGACCATGACAAAGTGTGTTTAACAAGCTAGACGGCAAGAACACTCTGGCAAGTAACGACATCGGCTAACAAGAAGACTCCGGCAAGCAAGAGGCAAGGACACCGGCTTGGAAGGACAACACTTGACTAAGCTATGCCACACCTTGGCCTAGATGTGCCACACCTCGGTCTAGGTCATACCATTTCAGGAACAAAATCACTAGTGCAAGGATCAAGGATCTAGAACGCCTAGATATTAACATCTCGGCCTAGATGATGCACATCTCGGCCTAGGCGACGCGCACCTCGGCCTAGATGGTGACATCTCGGCCAATATGCCAGGGTGAAGATGGAGGTCAATCGAAGGGGTTCCAAGATAGTTCTAAGTGTGGAAAGGTTCTAAGGTGTCTAGGCTCAAGATAATCTCAGCAACACACCAGGCAAGAACAAAGCATGCAAGCAACATTCGAGCAAAACAAGACAAGATTTGCAAATGCACATAACAAAACGAGATCATACATAAATGTATGCAAGTATGACTAAGTTGAAGTGAGGGTTGTTACAGTTGTAGAAGTAAGTCGAACAATTCAGTAAATAGGTTGACTCGGCGGTCAACTGGTGGGTCATACGGTCGGATAACCGGTGGGTCATCCTGCAGGTCAACCGGTCTCGCCTATTCCAGCTTCTAGCAAGTCTCAACCCGAGGCTGAGCTTTGGCTATCTGTTGCTTACCTTTTGTACACTATTTTCATACATTTTGCTATACATTTTTCATACATTTTTGTTACATTTTGATATCCTTATGCTTACGTTCATAAGTCATGCCGAGAACAAAAAGAGCCAGACTAGAACGTGGCCAAACGTCTAACCCTCCACCTTGTCAACAAGAGCAGACTTATCCAACTATTGATTTTCTCACGTACAATCATGAACAAGCTTATACAAATTTTGCCAACCGACCAATTGTTACCAGGAGAAGGGTAAATCTACCTTCTCAATATGATCCTTTGTTAGTTGGCAGACTGGAGACGATAGGATGGCTACCTTTAACCAATTTACCACAAAAGGTATATCCACATCTTCTGTATTTATTTTACCTTCACTTAAACCCTACTGAGGAAGTAATTGGAGAGAATAGTTTGACATCTTACGTTAAAGGTAAACTAATCACATTGAACTCTCACACTTTGGCACAAATTATTGGAGTTCAGTGAGGGAATTTGCAAAGTCATTTTCAAAGTGAGGCTGACCTAGTTAACATGGTTGGTGATGTAAGCAAGGTTTATACTATAATTTGTGAGAACTGATTTACCGGCACTAATTTAAAAGCACGACATTTGAAATCCCACATTCGTATTCTTCATCGATGGATAGTCGAAAATGTCACTCCCAAAAAAGGACATTTTGATGTTGTTTCATTTTATAATGTTTATTTATTATATTGTTTTGAAGTTGGACAAACATTAGATTTATACTACATACTACTGAAGGAAATGGTGGTTGCAAATCTTTGTACTCTCAGTGGTCGGTCACTACTTTTTGGAGCTCTGTTAACTAAAATTTTCAAAGCTCATCATGTTAGCCTTTTAGGTGAAGCAGATGTGAAAATCTCTTCACCAATTTCAGAGTATACACTGACCCGAGCTAGTGGCTCTGACAACTTATTGGGATCTATTTAATGTTGCAAATGCACCAATAGTTGATGAACCCAAAGACCCCAATGACAATGCCATTCTACCAAATCAACAACCTTAATACTGGACTGATTATTTGGCGCTGGAACAAGAATGACACAAGCAGCACGTACAATGAGAACAACAAATGGAGAATCAGTTCAATGCATTGGGTAATCGATTCGATGCATTTACCGCCACTCAGAACTCACTAATTTAACAATTTGGTGAGTTTCGTGTAGACATTGAAAGACATAATGAAGTTACGAGTAACCGCATTAATCAGATTGACCATCGAGTGACTTAGGTCTACCATCACTACTTCCCTCCACCTCCACCACCACTTGACAATGACGCTTAATTTGTTTCGATGAGCGATTAAATGGTTAACGCATGTTATGATTTTTAGTTGTGTTGCAGATGTACTCGTACTTTTTGTTTTTATTTATTTGTTTCCTTTTTTTTCTTTGATAATTTTTTGGTTCATGGATGTAAGCACCATTTGTCGTTGCATTTTGTTTCTGTTTTTATTTTTAAATGATGCACCTATCTATTTATTTTATTTTGTTTTTATTTTATTTTCGTTTTTTTTTTTTCATAACCAAACTCTTTTCAAATTTCAATTAAAAAAATATTTATTAACAAAAAAAAACTGTTAACCAAACTGTTCCTAAAATTTAATTGAAAAAATTAATTATTAACAAAAGAAAAAAAACAATTATAACCAGACTGGTTTTTTTTTTTTAATAACAGTTAATTGAAAAAACATTGTTAACCAAACTGGTTTTTTTTTTAATAATTTTATTTTACTGAAATATTTTAATATTTTACAGCAAAATTATTTTTTTAATATTTTCTTAAAAATTATGATTGATTTTGTAGAACACCAACGGGATAAATGAATTTTAAAATGGTTTTTTTATTATTTTTTTTGTTTTACTGAAATATTATAATATGTTATAACAATAATTTTTGGTGATATTTTTTTGAAAATTATGGCTGCTTTTGTAGAACACCAACGGGGTAGATAAATTTCAAAATGGTTTTTGGCGCCGTCTGTGGGAATCTTGACAGACAAAACCTTGTCTTCCAGGTTCATCTGATCGCCATCCATGGCGAACAACGACGAGTTCCCGTTGTCCGCCATCGATGGAGCCACCCCGGAGTATACCCGAAGGAGAGAGGGACCACCTGCCGTCCATCCAATGGCTGACTTGGGGACGCCCACTGGAGGACAGTCAGGTGACGCGCGGGATAAGCGCGGAAGGAGTCATGGGCATTCACGGAGTCCAGACGGTCACCGGCGGAGAGACTCACACTCCAGGCGATTGGAAAGCAAGTTAAGGGACCAAGACGCTGTCATCAGGCGGATGGCGGCGGAGATGGAGGATCTAAAGCGGCATGTCAAAGGGAAAGGTGTAGCTGGAGTGGGAGACCACAGTGAGCGCACCCCATCCCGCCGGTCAGGCGATCAGAGTCAGCGACGTACTCAGTCCATTTCCATCACCAGGAGTTACCAGGTTGGTGATTCCGACATGCGTGCAGAAAAGTCTAGCGCGCAAGACAGCACTTACAAACCCTCACGTCCGGCGACGACGTCGAGGTACTCTTATTCTGCTCAGTCAGAGGATCTACGGGCAGTGTTAAGGGAGCGGGCTCGCCGGCGCGAAGCTCAGAGAATACCTGCTTTCCAGCGGCTCTCCTACGGGGTTCACGGCAGCGAGGAGGTCGGAATGCCTCCACCCCGCCCAGCAATGCCAATATTCGAAGATACAGACTTGGCAAGGCTGAGTGCCACTCCTTTTTCCCTAGAAATAGAAACAACGCCGCTTCCGGCAGGCTTCCACCAGCCTAAGTTCACACTTTATGACGGAAAAACCGATCCGTACATGCATGTGAGCCACTTCCGACAGGTTATGGCCGGACATCGGCGCAATGACGGACTTATGTGCCTAATCTTCCCGTCAAGTTTAGGCGAGCTGGGCCTAAAGTGGTTCGAGAGGTTGCCGGAAGGGAGCATACAAAGGTGGCATCAGTTGGCCGAGGCGTTTGTTACGCGCTTCAAAACCAACACAAAAACACCAAAGGAAGTCGATCACTTGCTAAGTGTCAAGATGGAACCGTGCGACACACTGAAGGCGTACAATTCAAGGTATTGGGAAACCTTCAACGAGATCTTAGACTGCCCGGTCAACCTTGCTATCACGGAATATAAGCGCGGTCTCCCGGTCGGACATAGACTGCGGGACTCGCTTACCATGCACCAACCGACCTCCATGGGCCAGCTCATGCAGCGCATCAATGAGCACATCCGAGTAGAGGATGATGCGTCGGCTTCCACCGTGAAGGCCACTCCGGTCGGAACAGACAAGAAGACAGCAGGCAAGGTGCACGCAGTTGGGCAAGAGTCCAACCGCTCAAATGACCGAGCAGAGGAATCAGACCGAGGTTCAAATCGAAAAAACCGGGGTAGAGGACGTCGGAATGACCGGGATGATTATCCCCGAGATGACGTTGAGGACGCAAACAGAAGAATGAAGGCAAGGACTAGCATAACCACGGTCTTCAAGATTCCAATCTATCGCATACTTAGTGAAATCCGAGACGAGGAGTATGTCCGGTTTCCTGCTAAATTGGGCGATGGACAAAAGGGCTACAATCCGCGGTATCGTTGTACGTTTCACCGGGAGAGGGGCCACCGGACTGAGGATTGTTTGCCTCTGCGACAACACTTGGAAGAACTGGTTGCGGCCGGGCATCTGGACCTTTACATTGATGGCGGAGTGAAACCGAATCAGGCTCCGGTCGATCCCAGGGGACAGGACGACCGAGATGCACCACCACAGGGAGTTATTAATGTCATCCACGGAATCGTGGAACCGGAGCGTGTTTGCGAACTCCGGGGCATGATTAAGAAGGCAGAGCATATGAGGGAGGTTTTGTCAGTACAGCCTGCCATCAAAAGGGGGAAGACAGAAGAGAAAGACGTGATCAGTTTCACCTCAAGAGATTTAGAGCGTATCCAGACGTCGCACAACGATGCTCTTGTAGTAACACTACGCGTCAAAGAATTTGATGTTAGACGGATCTTGATCGATCAGGGAAGCTCGGTCGAGATCATGTATTATGATGCGTTCAAACAGCTCAAACTCCGTGAGACAGACTTGGCTCCGGCCACTTCGCCACTGGTTGGATTTAACTCGCAGCCGGAGTGGCCATTGGGAAAGATTATCCTGCCGGTCAAAGCGGGATCCGTGGTCAAGCAAGTGGAGTTTTGGGTGCTACAAGTCCCTTCAACGTACAACCTTATCCTTGGAAGAGGATGGCTTCACGCCATGCAAGCCGTAGCATCGACCTACCACCAGGTGATGAGATTCCCCTCGGCTATGGGGGCAATCGAGGAGATTTGGGGTGATCAGGTCATGTCCAAGCAATGCTTCGTGGCGGTCAACGGGAGCCGGGCTGCCAAAGGATTCGTTCAAATGATCGAGGGACCGGAGGACCAGAGTGTCCTGGATGATGTTGGCACCAAAGCTGAGGACAAGGCTGTTGAAGAATTGGTTGAGGTGCGGATTGATGCCGAGCAGCCGGACAGATTCTTCTTGCTCGGTTCAAGTCTCTCGGCCATGGAGAGAACCGAGATGATTGAGTTTTTGATGGCAAATATCGAAGTCTTTGCATGGTCGCCCTACGACATGCCCGGCCTTGACCCAAGTTTTATCTGCCATCACCTCAATGTCTTCCCTGGCGCAAAGCCAGTCATCCAGCGAACAAGGAGGTCGGCGCTGCATCACGCCGAGGTAGTAGCAGAGGAGGTAAAAAACTTGCTTGAAGCACGAGCAATACAGGAAGTGCACTACCCTCGGTGGATTTCCAACACGGTAGTGGTGCCTAAGAAGAATGGAAAGTGGCGAGTTTGTGTTGACTACAAGACAGTCAACCGAGCTTGTCCGAAAGACAGCTTCCCTTTGCCGCGCATTGACCAGCTAGTGGATTTGACGGCTGGACACAATCGGCTCAGTTTCTTGGATGCGTACCGCGGCTATCACCAGATTGCCATGCATGGGCCTGACCAAGAGATCACCTCTTTCACGACTCCAAGGGGACTCTTCTGCTATCGAGTTATGCCCTTTGGTTTGAAAAACGCCGGGGCAACCTTTCAGAGGATGGTGACCAAAATGTTTGCTCCTTTGCTCGGCCGGACGATGGAGGCTTACATCGATGATATGGTGGTAAAGAGCCGATATGTGGCAAACCATTTGACCGACCTAACCGAGATGTTCGCCATTCTAAAGAAGCACAAGCTACGCTTGAACGCCTCAAAGTGTGCCTTTGGCGTGGGGTCCGGGAAATTTTTGGGATTCTTAGTCACGAACCGAGGCATCGAAGCAGACCCTACTCAGATCAGAGCCGTGCAAGAATTGAAGCAGCCCAGCTCGGCTAAGGACGTGCAGCATCTGGCCGGGATGGCCGCCGCGCTTAATCGATTTATAAGCCGGTCATCAGATCACTGCCGCCCTTTCTTTCAAGCCTTGAAGTCAAAGTTCTCATGGGATGACGAGTGTGACCGAGCTTTGGCCGAGCTCAAGAATTATTTGTCTTCTCCGCCGCTGTTGGTTACACCAGAGCCCGGTGAGGAACTCTACCTTTACCTCGCCGTCTCCCAGCACGCAGTAAGTGCGGTGTTAGTCCGGGCTGAAGGAATCAAGCACCTCCCAATTTTTTACGTAAGTAAGACCTTGCTGCCGGCTGAGACGAGGTACTTGCCGCTAGAAAGGCTTGCGTTGGCACTAATGATGGCTTCGAGGAAATTGGCACATTATTTTCATGCCCATCCCATCGTCGTACTGACCGAGTTTCCCCTCAAGGCTGTAACGCCCTCAAAATAATAACAATAAACCCATCAGATAAGACATGAATTTACATTTAAACTAACCGCATTCCTTTCATTCATTAGAATTCCAAGACATAAGTATTACATGTTTAACCTCATAACAAAATGCCCTACGGGCTTACAGCTTTCCAAGTTAACACTTGGTTACAACAAAGAGTTCTAACTCGTTTACACATTAAGCCCTTGGCTTGAAATTACATGTAATACATCAAAGTAAAACGACAAAACTATGCCCGCCACAAGCCTCCCAGCTATGTCCTTGGAGGTGGCATGCTTCCTGTACCTGAAAATGATATTCCCATATAGGGTGAGCCACAGCCCAGTAGAAATACACTAAACCAACCATGGATAATGACTAAAACATTAGCAATTGATAGTTGGTCAACACTGATACAATCACATAAATTACATATTTATGTCAACGACTTACAAGTCCCAATTACTTTTCATTTTCCCTTTTTCAACAGATAAGCTTGCTAGCTCTACCATCATTTCCACAGATATGTATAAAAACTATATCTCACATTCAGATAAGCATAAAAGCTATATCCACATTCTCAACAGATATGTATATCAACAATATCCACAGATAAGCATACAAGCTGTATCCACACTTCACAACAGATATGTATATCAACAATATCCACAGATAAGCATACAAGCTGTATCCACACTTCACAACAGATATGTATATCAACAATATCCACAGATAAGCATACAAGCTGTATCCACACTTCACAAAGACAAGCATATGAGCTCTATCTTCACTTCTCTAGACAAGCATATGAGCTCTGTCTACGGAGTTCATCCCCTATCTCCTCCCAATACCTATCCGGTTTAGAGGTACATCCCCTATCTTCCCCTAAACCGCGGAGTACATCCCCTATCTCCTCCTCTACACATAACGTATATAAACACATTGGTTCTATATACAATCACACAATACACACAATTAATGTATTCTATCAACCGTCAAGTTCCATGACACATTCCATTGATTAGTTTCCGTTTACCTAATCATCATGCATTGTCTACAACAATCTCGACTATCCTCCACCGATAGCCCAAAACAGTTATTTCTAAAACAGAAAATAAATGCACAAATGGATATTCAATCAACATTTCATTTCCTCATTTCTCACCAATTAATTATCCCAATTAATTAAACAATGTAATTAGGCCATTTTCCATAATTACTATTTCAACCCTTAGGTCCCATTTTCATCAATGATTCACCAATCATTCCATTTTCTTTATGCCAAACATGCATCTAGGTTTATTATGAATAAAACCCCAACCTTTGTAGAATTACACAAAAGCCCCAAACTTTCACAAAATTACCCAACCAAGCCCAACATCTCAAAATACCAAAATTTAAAGACAAAACCCATAGAGAGGAGTAGGTTATCCCTACCTCAAATTCGGAGTCCCAAAGGAGAAGACGACAAAACCCAACGTGCTCCAAAACCCGAGATTTTCAGATTAAAATGAAGCCCTCGACGATCAACAACTTTTTTGTAAAGGCCAAAGGTGAGTAAATCACTCCTACTAGATCAAAACCTAGAGAGAAGGTAGAGTCTAGAGTGAGAGGCTCAACAATGGTGATTTTGGAAAAGTAAGAGAGAGAAGAGAAAGTGAAAAAGTGATTTAAAGAGTCACAAATTCGGAACTTTAACCCAGGTCTCCGCTCGAGCGTAAAACACCCCGCTCGAGCGGCCACTCACAGACTTCCGCTCGAGCGGCCAACCTCCCGCTCGAGCGCAGAATGCACTCGCCCAGCACTTTTGCAGAACCAGGCCTCCGCTCGAGCTCCCAACCCTACGCTCGAGCTCACAACACTGCACAACAAGATACTGGATGGATGTATTCCCCGCTCGAGCGCCAACACCTCCGCTCGAGCGGACAGGCCAAAAATCTGGGCAACTAGTTTTGGTTTCTAAACTCAACCAACCTGAAACCAACCCGCCCAACACATCCTATAACTCAAATACAAAGTAAGAAAGGATGTAAACAAGATAATAAACAACTACCAACATCCACGGACACATGTCCGGATCACTGTACAACAAGGGTAAACCCGGGATCGCTATAACCTCCCCCCCTTAAAGAATTTCGCCCCCGAAATTAAGCACAAGTTGCAAAACAAACTTTCCTCCATTTTAAACAGTGTTACACTTGAACAGTCAACAATTCGACCCATTACCGGTCATCCCATCCCTTTTAACAAGAGACATTCCACAATATGTAAACAACATATGTACTTTCGACATGCATTAATATTATGCACTATCTTTCCAATTTCAATAATATATTCAACAGATATAATGTTACATTCAACTTCCATATGAGGCAAGTTCCAAAACGTACTTTCATTAAACCAAACATTTTCAATGTTTCACAACTTAAGACATATATAAAAGCTCTTAAGTTCAACAAAAATGTAAAATTTAAATATAAGATTACATATCAACAAACAAGTCCGGATACTTCTCTCGGACTTCCAACTCACGTTCCCAAGTGGCTTCCTCCACTCCGTGATGTTTCCACAAGACTTTCACCAAAGGAATGGTCTTGCCACGCAGGACCTGATCCCGCCTATCCAAGACCCGAACCGGTCTCTCCTCATACGAGGCATCCTCATCTACCTCTAAATCAGTCCAATCCAACACATGTGATGGATCTGGCTCATACTTCCGAAGCATACTCACATGAAACACGTCATGTACCCCGGACAACTGCGGCGGTAAGGCTAACCGATAAGCAACCTCACCAATCCTCTCAAGGATCTCAAAAGGACCAATAAACCGAGGGGATAATTTCCCACTCTTCCCAAACCTCATCAAGCCTCGCCTAGGTGATATCTTCAGAAAGACATGATCACCTACCTCAAACGCCAAAGGCCTCCTCCTACGGTCGGCATAACTCTTTTGTCGACTTTGGGCTGTAACAAGCCTCCTACGGATAAGCTCAACTTTTTCCGTCGTCTCCCTAACCAACTCCGGACCCAACAAAGGTGCATCACCCACCTCGGCCCAACAAACTGGAGACCTACACGGTCGGCCATACAAGGCCTCAAACGGTGCCATACCGATGCTAGACTGAAAACTGTTGTTGTAGGCAAACTCTACCAATGGCAAGTGCCTCTCCCACGTCCCACTGAAGTCCAGGACACAACCCCGAAGCATATCCTCGAGGATCTGAATAGTACGCTCGGACTGCCCATCAGTCTGAGGATGATAGGCCGTACTAAAGGTCAACTTAGTGCCCAAGGCACTCTGCAAACTCTGCCACAACCTAGCAGTAAAACGAGGATCTCTATCTGAGACGATCGTCACTGGGACCCCGTGCAATCTCACTACGTCCCGAATATACAAGTCGGCAAGATGATCTACCGAATCTCTCACACGCATAGGCATAAAGTGCGCCGACTTAGTCAACCGGTCTACAACCACCCAAATAGCATCACTACCCCGTTGAGTCCTCGGAAGACCTACAACGAAGTCCATAGTGACATGCTCCCATTTCCACTCGGCTATAGGCAAGGGTTGCAACAAACCCGCTGGCCTCTGATGCTCGGCCTTCACTTGCTGGCAAGTAAGGCATTTCGATACGAAAACAGCCACATCTCTCTTCATACCCCGCCACCAAAACTGGCGACCCAAATCCTGATACATCTTAGTACCTCCCGGATGCAACGCAAGGCGCGAATGGTGAAACTCTCGGAGTACTTCCTCTCGGCAAGCCTCCGGTACAAACAAACGGTCTCGGTATCTCACACTCAGGTCGGGATACACCGTCAAACCCTTCTCAACTTTCCCACTGGAGATCTTCTCTCGGAGGGATTCTACCTCAAGGTCACCTCTCTGTGCCTCTAACACTCTAGTCACAAGTGTAGGCTGCGCAACAACAGAAAACAAGGCCGCAGCCTCAACAGATTCGCCCAGTAGCAAATCAAACTCGCCAAGTGCTCCCAACATCTCCCATTCCCGGATGGCTATACTAGCAACATCACTAATGGATTTCCTACTAAGGGCATCGGCCACGACATTGGCCTTTCCCGGATGATAATGTAACTCAAAATCATAGTCCTCGATGAACTCCATCCATCTCCTCTGCCTCAGATTCAAGTCTCTCTGTGTAAACAGATACTTCAAACTCTTGTGATCCGAGAATACCTCGAACCTCTCACCATAAAGGTAGTGCCTCCAGATTTTCAAGGCAAAGATCACAGCTGCTAACTCTAAGTCGTGTGTGGGGTAATTCTTCTCGTGTATTTTCAACTGACGTGAGCCATAAGCTACCACTTTCCCCTCCTGCATCAACACACAACCCAAACCCTCTCGTGAGGCATCACAATAAACCGCATAACCCAACCCTCTCTCCGGAATAATCAACACCGGAGCGGTGGTCAATCTAACTTTCAGCTCTTGGAACGACTTTTCACAAGTCTCACTCCACACAAACTTGACTCCCTTCCGAGTCAGTCTAGTCAACGGTGACGCTAACCTGGAGAAATCTTTCACAAACCGACGGTAATACCCAGCCAATCCCAGAAAACTGCGGATCTCAAACACACTCTTAGGCTGTGCCCAATCTTGCACTGCCTCAACCTTGGATGTATCAACAGACACCCCTTCCCCGGATACCACGTGGCCTAAGAATTTGACTTCCCCCAGCCAGAACTCACACTTCCCAAACTTGGCATACAGCCTATGGGCTCTAAGTAACTCAAGCACCACTCTCAAGTGTGCCTCGTGCTCCTCCTCAGAAGACGAATAGATAAGGATATCGTCCACGAAAACAACCACAAATCGGTCTAAGAACTCCCGGAAAATCCGGTTCATCAAGTCCATAAAGACTGCCGGTGCATTGGTAAGTCCGAATGGCATCACCAGAAACTCGTAATGGCCATACCGCGTACGGAATGCCGTCTTAGGAATATCTTCCTCCCTGACCCTCAACTGATGGTAACCCGATCTCAAGTCTATCTTAGAGAAACAACGGGAACCCTTCAACTGGTCAAACAAATCATCTATACGGGGCATAGGATACTTATTCTTAACCGTAGCCCGATTCAACTTCCGGTAGTCTATACACAATCTCAAGGCACCATCTTTCTTTTTAACAAAGAGTGCCGGTGCTCCCCACGGTGAAACACTAGGGCGAACAAAGCCCTTATCGAGCAATTCCTGGAGCTGAACTTTCAACTCAACCAACTCTGCTGGAGCAAAACGGTAAGGTGCCATAGAAATCGGTGCCGTACCAGGCACTAAATCAATAGAGAACTCTATCTCTCGGTGAGGTGGCAAACTAACAAGATCTTCGGGAAAAACATCCGAATACTCACAAACCACCCTCGGCAACACAATCAGTGTCTCATCACACTTACTACTCTCAAAGCTAGCAAGTAGACCACTAAGCTCACTTCGCCCTCGCGAATCATACCCCGGTGGCAAAACACTACCAACCCGGTCTCCCAAGAAATGGAACCACTCCCCGCTCAAGGTACATAATGTAACCCTCTGGCGGTAGCAATCAATAACAGCCCGGTATGACGATAACCAGTCCATACCCAAAATAACATCAAAACCCTTCATGGGCATGACAACAAACGGAAAAGGAAGCCTATAGTCGGCGACCTCTATATCACATCCTCTAACACCCTGTTTCAGAATCAACTCACCACCCAAAGGTGATACCACACAAATAGGAGATGCTAACTGTGCTAACTCCAATTCCAAAACAGATGCAAATGCAGCAGATACAAAAGAATGAGATGCACCCGTGTCTATCAACACATTAGCAACTGAGTTGCAAAACAGAAAAGTACCTCTCACTACTGATGGAGCCGGTACTAAATCCTGCGCGGTAACAGCATACACGCGCCTCGTAGGCCCCTGGTCTACCTGCTCACCTCTCGGAGCAAAAGACTGCTGCACAGACTGGGATGACGAAGCTCCCGGATTGGCCCTCGAGGCCTGCACAGACTGAGCTGGCTGAAAACCCTGCGTCTGCCTAGATCCAGACGCTCCCGAAGTGGCACTCAACTGTGGGCAAAACCTCTTCATGTGCCCAGGTTGTCCACACTGATAACAAGTCAGGAGCTGCCCCCTGCCCAAACTCTGACTTTGTGGTCTAGCTGAAGAAGAAGCAGCTTTCTGACCCCCACCCTTCTGCGGGCAAACAGATACCTTGTGACCCAGCTGGCCACACTTGTAACAAGTGAATTCTCCCTGACTGCCTCTCCCCGAGCCTACACTAGGCACTGGAAAGGTCGATCTAGAGACTGCACCCTGAGACTGCTGAGGGTTATAACCCCTCTGCCTCCTACCATCACTCTGACTATCCTGGCTCCTCTTGGAGCCTCTCTGACCCTCATCCTCCTCCTGCATCATAAGCTCCATATGAGCTGCAGCATCTACCAGGTGTCTATACTCTCGAATGTAAGACCCACCAATTCTCAACTTGAGGCCCCGCCTCAACTTCCGCTCAAACTCATAGCAACGGCGTTCCTCAGACGCCACCAGTTCAGGTGCAAACCTAGACAGACTGGTAAAAGTAGCCTCAAACTCGGCCACTGACAAGCCCTGCTGATTAAGCCGGCTAAACTGATCCCTCAGCTTCTCCCTAGCTGCTGCTGATAAAAACCTCTCCTGAAAAGCATTCACAAACGCCTCCCAAGTACCACCAACACGAGCTTTCTCGTACTTCCACCATTGACCCGCATCTCCCTTCAGTTGGAAGGATGCCAAGGTCACTTTCAGTGCTCCGTCCTCGATGCCAAGCATCTCAAACGTCTTCGTTGTCTGTTCGAGCCATTCATCTGCCTTAAGCGGCTCTTTAGGATCCCCGATAAACTCGTCCGGATTACACCGGAAGAACTCCCTCTTCAAGAAAGAAGGCCCTGCCTCAGCTGCCTGATTCCCAGCTCTAAGAATACCCAAAGCTCCTGCTATCTCTCTGGCCAAGGCACCCATAGCCTGCTGACCCACTGGCTCGGCCACATTGGCCTGCCCAACTCCCTCCTGCACAGCCGGAATCTCACCCTGTGACGGTACTTCCTGCCTCGCAGGTCTACCACGCCTAGCACCTCTTCCTCGTCCTGACATCCTAATAAAGGCAACACAGAACATTAGCACATTCACGAATGTGCCGAAACTAAACACTCGCGTCCTAATGCATGGACAACTGTAATTCACTCCACATAAGCACATAAACACATAAGCACTTACGAATTTCATTTCCGGATAATGATAGTCCCGAGGCGTTACTAGAGTTCCGGTTAGAAACAGCGTTGATCAAGTGCTTTTCCAACAAGACTCCCAGAAACTCAAGGATCCAATCAATATCCCAGAAATTAAATCCCATACCCACATAGTCACATAAACATGTTATCAATTAAGCACATAGCATATGATACTACATCTAAGTCTCTACCAAGCGAGACAAACCCATTGTGATACTAATCACTTCCCACGTACCCAAAGTATTCGAACCCGGTACGCTCTGATACCAAGTTGTAACGCCCTCAAAATAATAACAATAAACCCATCAGATAAGACATGAATTTACATTTAAACTAACCGCATTCCTTTCATTCATTAGAATTCCAAGACATAAGTATTACATGTTTAACCTCATAACAAAATGCCCTACGGGCTTACAGCTTTCCAAGTTAACACTTGGTTACAACAAAGAGTTCTAACTCGTTTACACATTAAGCCCTTGGCTTGAAATTACATGTAATACATCAAAGTAAAACGACAAAACTATGCCCGCCACAAGCCTCCCAGCTATGTCCTTGGAGGTGGCATGCTTCCTGTACCTGAAAATGATATTCCCATATAGGGTGAGCCACAGCCCAGTAGAAATACACTAAACCAATCATGGATAATGACTAAAACATTAGCAATTGATAGTTGGTCAACACTGATACAATCACATAAATTACATATTTATGTCAACGACTTACAAGTCCCAATTACTTTTCATTTTCCCTTTTTCAACAGATAAGCTTGCTAGCTCTACCATCATTTCCACAGATATGTATAAAAACTATATCTCACATTCAGATAAGCATAAAAGTTATATCCACATTCTCAACAGATATGTATATCAACAATATCCACAGATAAGCATACAAGCTGTATCCACACTTCACAACAGATATGTATATCAACAATATCCACAGATAAGCATACAAGCTGTATCCACACTTCACAACAGATATGTATATCAACAATATCCATAGATAAGCATACAAGCTGTATCCACACTTCACAAAGACAAGCATATGAGCTCTATCTTCACTTCTCTAGACAAGCATATGAGCTCTGTCTACGGAGTTCATCCCCTATCTCCTCCCAATACCTATCCGGTTTAGAGGTACATCCCCTATCTTCCCCTAAACCGCGGAGTACATCCCCTATCTCCTCCTCTACACATAACGTATATAAACACATTGGTTCTATATACAATCACACAATACACACAATTAATGTATTCTATCAACCGTCAAGTTCCATGACACATTCCATTGATTAGTTTCCGTTTACCTAATCATCATGCATTGTCTACAACAATCTCGACTATCCTCCACCGATAGCCCAAAGCAGTTATTTCTAAAACAGAAAATAAATGCACAAATGGATATTCAATCAACATTTCATTTCCTCATTTCTCACCAATTAATTATCCCAATTAATTAAACAATGTAATTAGGCCATTTTCCATAATTACTATTTCAACCCTTAGGTCCCATTTTCATCAATGATTCACCAATCATTCCATTTTCTTTATGCCAAACATGCATCTAGGTTTATTATGAATAAAACCCCAACCTTTGTAGAATTACACAAAAGCCCCAAACTTTCACAAAATTACCCAACCAAGCCCAACATCTCAAAATACCAAAATTTAAAGACAAAACCCATAGAGAGGAGTAGGTTATCCCTACCTCAAATTCGGAGTCCCAAAGGAGAAGACGACAAAACCCAACGTGCTCCAAAACCCGAGATTTTCAGATTAAAATGAAGCCCTCGACGATCAACAACTTTTTTGTAAAGGCCAAAGGTGAGTAAATCACTCCTACTAGATCAAAACCTAGAGAGAAGGTAGAGTCTAGAGTGAGAGGCTCAACAATGGTGATTTTGGAAAAGTAAGAGAGAGAAGAGAAAGTGAAAAAGTGATTTAAAGAGTCACAAATTCGGAACTTTAACCCAGGTCTCCGCTCGAGCGTAAAACACCCCGCTCGAGCGGCCACTCACAGACTTCCGCTCGAGCGGCCAACCTCCCGCTCGAGCGCAGAATGCACTCGCCCAGCACTTTTGCAGAACCAGGCCTCCGCTCGAGCTCCCAACCCTACGCTCGAGCTCACAACACTGCACAACAAGATACTGGATGGATGTATTCCCCGCTCGAGCGCCAACACCTCCGCTCGAGCGGACAGGCCAAAAATCTGGGCAACTAGTTTTGGTTTCTAAACTCAACCAACCTGAAACCAACCCGCCCAACACATCCTATAACTCAAATACAAAGTAAGAAAGGATGTAAACAAGATAATAAACAACTACCAACATCCACGGACACATGTCCGGATCACTGTACAACAAGGGTAAACCCGGGATCGCTATAACCTCCCCTTGTTTGAGCGCGCAGACTTTTCAGGCCGAATTTTAAAGTGGGCGGTCGAGTTGGGACAGTTTGAAGTGAAGTTCCAGCCGCGCACCGCAATCAAAGCGCAAACCTTGGCCGATTTTGTTGCCGAGTTCTCACCTGGCACTCATCCGGTATGCCCGGTCGACATTGCCGAGGCAGATGATGAGACGCACCCAATGCCAACCGAGGAACAACCAGCTGAAGAAGGTCGCGCCGCGGAGTTAGCGCGCACCATCGAAGTTCCCTCACTTTGCACGGTAATACCACCTGGCGATGCGATGACAGAGTTGTCTATAACCAACCCATCCACTCTGTCCGGTACGGCATCACCAAGGGGGGAAGGCATGGTTCCGCACAGCTCAGAACTTGATGATTCGCCTACGGACTTGGGCATTCTGAACCAACTTGCTGAGTCCGGTGCCGAATCCTCAAGGGGAGGAGTAATGGTTCCAGGCAGCTCAGACCTTGCGGCCGGCTTCACACCGCAACCTGGTGATTCGCCTACGGACTTGGGCATTACGGACCAACTTGCTGAGTCCGGTGTCGAATCACCAAGGGGCACTGAATTTGAACCGGTCAACACCAAACTTGACACCGCACAGCCGAGCAGTTGTGATCCCATCGCCCTTCGCAACTCTCAGGACCCATCTGACTGCTGGAAGCTTTTTGTGGGGGACATGTGGAAGCTTTTTGTTGATGGAGCGTCCAACCGTCATGGCGCCGGCCTAGGTATCGTTCTTATATCCCCGGACGGCCTAACCATTGAGCATTCTATCACACTCGGCTTCCCGGCGTCTAACAACGAGGCTGAGTACGAGGCGCTTCTTGCTGGGCTCAAGAGCGCAATTCAAATGAAGGCTGCCGAGCTTCTGGTATATAGTGATTCCCAGCTTGTGGTTAACCAAGTTTCAGGGATTTATGAAGCGAAGGACGACAGGATGGCGAAGTACCAAGCTCTGGTCAGAGACCATATCAAGCAGTTTGAGGCAATCAGAGTCCAACGGATTGGCCGAGAAGAAAACAGTCGGGCTGATGAACTCGCCGGCCTCGCCTCCATGGTCGATAGCACGTCTCCAAACCCATTGTTGATTGACTTTCTTCCGCGGCCGAGCATTGAAAACGCCGGGCAGACGGATGTACTCTGCGCCGAGCTAGGCCCTTCCTGGATGGACCCCTTGATCTTGTTCCTCCGAGACCGGACTCTTCCAACAGACAAGAAAGAAGCGCACAAAATCCGGGTGAAGTCAGAGCGGTTTTGGCTCTCTCCATCTGGCGCGTTGTATAAGAAGTCCTACACCGGTCCTTATCTCAAATGCGTGCACCCGAATAGTGTGGAGGCCTTCTTGTTTGAAATTCATGAAGGCATTTGTGGTAGCCACATCGGGGGCAGGTCCTTGGCCTACCGAGCTATTTCGCAGGGATACTGGTGGCCGTGCATGCAGGCCGACGCGCAAAAATATGTCCGCAAGTGCGAAAAATGCCAGAAATTCGCCCATCAGATCCACCAGCCCGCCAGGGAACTTCTTCCCCTCACCAGTCCGTGGCCTTTCGCCATGTGGGGACTAGATATAGTGGGACCACTGCCAACAGCACCGGGCAACCGGAAATTCTTCATCGCGGCCACTGATTACTTCACCAAGTGGATTGAAGCTGAGCCCTTGGCAACCATCAAAGAGAAAGACGTGAAGCGATTTGTCTGGCAGAACGTGGTCACGCGGTTTGGCGTCCCCAAGATTTTGATCTCCGACAATGGCACCCAGTTTGACGGTCGCCTATTCAGGGGATTTTGTGAAGATATGAAGATAGAATTCTACAACTCCACCCCGGCCTACCCGCAGTCCAATGGTCAAGCCGAAGCATCAAACAAGACTATACTGGATGGGTTGAAGAAACGGTTGGAAAAGGCTAAGGGCAAGTGGGCTGAAGAATTACCGAGCGTCCTTTGGGCATACCGAACAACCCCGCGACGTTCGACCGGGGAAACCCCATTTGCTTTGGCTTATGGCATGGAGGCGGTCATACCCTTGGAAGTTGAAATGCCCACCCTCAGAACTGAGAGTTTTGAGCCCGAGCTAAATGCCGAGGCTATTGCCTTGGAGTTGGACCTAGCGGAAGAGCGCCGGGAGAAAGCCCTCATCCATGTTGCCGCTTACCAACAAGAGCTCTCCAAGAAGTATAACAAGACAGTGCACCCCAGACCGTTCAAAGTTGGGGATTGGGTTTTGAGGAAGATTATGGGCAACACCCTGGTGCCAGGAGAAGGCAAACTAGGGGCAAATTGGGAAGGACCCTACAAGATCACTGGTCTGGCTGGCAAGGGGGCTTACCACTTGGAGGATCTAGAGGGAAGAGCCATACCCCGGCCATGGAATGCGGCCAACTTGAAATTGTATTATTTTTAAGCTTTTTACTTTCCTCTTTTTGTAAAGCAATTTTTTGGCTTGCAAAGCAGAATGTAATTCTTTTTGTCAAATTATAGAAGTCATTTTGCATTAGCACTTGGATTGTTCTTTTAATGTTTAAAACCGAGATGGTGTACTCCGGTTGGAAGAGTTGGTGTCTTGTCCAACTTTGGATTCCCAACCGAGATGATGTACTCCGGTTGGAAGAGTTGGTGTTTTGTCCAACTTCGGATCCCCAACCGAGATGATGTACTCCGGTTGGAAGAGTTGGTGTCTTGTCCAACTTTGGATTCCCAACCGAGATGATGTACTCCGGTTGGAAGAGTTGGTGTTTTGTCCAACTTCGGATCCCCAACCGAGATGATGTACTCCGGTTGGAAGAGTTGGTGTTCTGTCCAGCTTAGGATTCCCAACCGAGATGGTGTACTCCGGTTGTAAGAGTTGGTGTCTTGTCCAACTTTGGCTTCCCAACCGAGATGGTGTACTCCGGTTGGAAGAGTTGGTGTCTTGTCCAACTTAGGCTTCCCAACCGAGATGGTGTACTCCGGTTGGAAGAATTGGTGTCTTGTCCAACTTAGGATTCCCAACCGAGATGGTGTACTCCGGTTGGAAGAGTTGGTGTCTTGTCCAACTTTGGATTCCCAACCGAGATGATGTACTCCGGTTGGAAGTGTTGGTTTGTTCAACTTAGTTACAGCCGAAGTGGCTATTTCGGTTCATGAATTTGTCTCGTTCCGCTAAAGTACTTAGACCGTGTTATGTATTCCGGTTCGATGAGTTATACCGAGATGTTTTGCTGAAGACAGAATTGATTACAACCGTGCGTACACTTGCAAAAATTCAAAATCTTTCATTGATAAAGAAATTCATTACAAAAGATGGGGACATAGCCCGGTTACATCAAAAGTATTGAAAGCAAAAATACAAAGAAAAGAAAACTAAACCAAGGGGGATAGATTGGTGAATTCATCCTCGGCAGCCTCAAGGTTGACGGTTGGGCTCGCTTCTTGGGCACCGGGCTCAACTTGACCGGGCTGCACTTCCACTTCGGCGTCCTCAGCCTCCGAATCTGTCTCATCACTTCCTTCTTCAAGCCCCTCCTCGGCCTCCGCTTGAAGCGCACTGAATACATCATTTGCGTAAGGCACGAGGTAGACCGGTAGCTTGGCGGGAGGAGGATTAGTAAATACATCGGTGTCGGAGCCCTGGCCGAGGTGCTCGCAGGCGGACTTCCAGCCAGCCTTGAAAAAGATGTCTTGTGTTGCAAAGACTTGCTTCTTGTAGTTCTTCTCGGCTTCGTTAAACCCGGCATTGTTGGCAGCCCGGCAAGCTCTCCTCTTCGTCTTCTTAAAAGCGTCCACCTCAATCTGGAGCTCACTTTGTTTTTTCTCGGCCGCCTCCAGCTGACCGAGCAGTCTGTTGTTGTCAGCATTGGCTATCTGGAGGGAAGCCTTAGCCCGGCCCAGCTCGGCTTGAAGGCTCTCAACCTGGCTGGCTGTGTCGTTTGCCTTTTGCCTAAGCCGGTGGATGCGCTCCAAAACCAGATGCTGTTTTTGAATGGCCTGCAAAAAACAAAGTTGATGAGAAACGGAACCGGGCAAACACTTAGGAAAATTTTCAGAGCTGCATTGGCTTACCCTGGCCATGGACTTTACTGATGACTTGACTAACCGAGTGTCAGGGACGTGGTCGCTGCCAACCACGTCGCTCGGTAGTAGGAATGCTTTGGACAGATCAAAGGCGAGCAGATGCTCTTTGTCAGCCTTGATCGAAGCCGTCGCCGGGATGTCCTGACCCCGGTGCTTCAGATGTGGGCGCCAGGCTGGCACTGGGGCGGGGGCGTCCGTGGGGTGCTCGGTGGCGAGCTCGATGACTAGCTCGGCGGACGGATCTGCCCGAGCTCTTTTCCCGGCCCGCCGCGCAGAAGGTTCTCGGCTGGATTGCCCGGCGGATGGAGTGGCTAGGGCGACCACGGCGCCACTGGATTGACCGGCGGTTGGCGACCGGGTTACCACGCTCGGCACCTCGGCAGATGTGGCGGTGAGCAGGTTCTTGATTCGACTTCTCTTGGCCATTTCTTGCTCGTCTGTTAACCGGATTAACGGGACGTCGGGAAGGGTTGGATCTGGCGGTGGCGAAGGAGCTCTGAGGAAGTCGGTTACTTTACTCCGGCGGGGAGCGGAATATCTATATGTAGGACTGTAGCCGAGTAGTTGGTTACAGTCACGATCCCGGTAGCGAAGCGCGGTCCTGATCGCCTCTACGTTGGGGAAATTGTAGTTGGCTTGCAAGGCTTGGATGGCTGCAAAAGAAACAAAAGAATGATTAAACTGCGAAAAACATAAGTATGTAAACCGAGATTATTTGCGCAGCTTACATGTGCTCCCAAAATTTTTGCTAATCATCCAGCCCGGTGTCTCGGCTGTTTCATAGTTACCAGACACCCAGAAGAAATCATCGTCATGAAGATCCTTGTCTGGTGTGCCGGTTACGATTTTTTCTCGGCCCGGTCGAATCTTCAAGTAATAGGCGAGACCGTCGCCGGTGTGGCCAAGTGTGTATTGGCGTAGGATCTCGGCTAAACCTAGGCTTATGCCTAACCGGTTATTTAACTCATGCACGCCATTTATTATCCTGTATGTGTTGGTGGACACTTGGGTTGGCGCTAGCTCGGTTCGGCGTAAGAACTCGGTAATCAGCGGGTTAAGAGGGAAACGAAGGCCCCCTTCGACAATGGACAGCACGGTGAAGGGGCATTCCTCCCTACCCCAAGGCGTGGTTTCTTCTTCGGCCAGCTCGAGATGGACGTCGGCCGGGACGCCGTAATCCTCTCTGAAAGCGGCTAGCGCGGCCGGAGTGTCCACTAGGAAGCGGAATTTCCCCATTCGTGGCCGACTTACTATAGCCCGGTTGATGGGTTGGGCACGGTGGTAATTGGCTGCAGCTCGGTCCTGAGAGGTTCAGGAATGGCAGTGGTCCCCTTGGACTCTGCAGGAAAAGGATGGCAAGTGTAAGTGAGCGCGGTTTCGCATTAGGAGCTAGACTTCAGCTCGGTCGGTAAGGGTGCAAACCACCTCGGTTGACTAATTAAGGAGCTCGGTCGCCCAAGCAGACCTAATTTTAGCCCGGTTAAGCGATCGAGTAATTGGGTTATCTCGGTTTGTGCCGTGGTTATTACAAACATGTTGTTTGCCCGGTTTGGTTGGTTTTTTGGATCAAAAGAAGGCCCAGAGCCCGGTTCACCCCAGTTCTTCAGCGTTCTTCAGGAAGACGAAGAACGCCAAGAACAGTGGGAGGTTTGTGACGTTTTCAATGGTCAATGCCCTAAAAGCTACGTTTTTGTGCCCTAATGTGTGTAAAATAAAAGAAAATAGCAACATAAAAGGGATTGAGTATCTTACCTGTGAAGGGCTGAGGGTGTTCTTCCTAAACACGAAGAATGGCAGAATGGCAGTCGAGCTTGAGCTTCAGAACCGTCAGAGATGGAGGCAGCAGTAGGAAAAAATGGAACGATGGGGGGGGAGTTTGTATAGGCGAAAGAGACCGCCCAAATTCAAAATCTGACAAGAACGGCGGGTTGGCTTCTCGATGACCAATGGGAGCTCGCCACGTGTCCCCATTTATGGCTACGTCAGGATTGAAGCGACGGGATGAAGAGACGAAGAGCCAGCCGAGTTACTTTCGACGAAAAGGCCGTAAGCCGAGGAGCATGACCGAGTAAGGATAGCAGATTAGCTCGGCAAAGGCTTGGCGTCTTGACGACCGGAGAAATGTTATCTCGGTCGAAGTGAGTAATCCCAGTCACGCTTTCGCGGACGGGATTAAGGGGCAATTGAGAGGGTGATTTATGATCCGGTGTTGGGCCGGGGTATCGACCAGGCAAGCTGAGGGCCCAGCAGTGCATTGGGCCGAGATGATCAACTGTTCACCCGGAGATGGGCTACCAGAACTTGGGCCGGGCAAGGTTTGGACGGTGTGCCGCCCCGGACCGTGCAGAAGTTGCTCGGTCGGGAAGTGACCGGTCAGACCAGGATGCTTGGTCCGAGGATGGTCGAAACCAGACAGACCGAGAGACCGGCGCTCGGAAAGGCGCGGTCAGCCGAGGTAGTTGATTGACCGGCGAGAAGGCCGATCAAAGTAAGCATCCGGGCTAGGCTCGGCCGGGATGCCGCTTAGCCCGGTCCACCGTTTGTTTATCCGGTTAGGCGCTTAAGGTATGAAGCATGGTACGACCGAGGTAGGGCAGCTCGGCTGCCGAGCACCAGCTGTGCTGGCAGGCAGTTGAGAAGCATGGTACGACCGAGGTAGGGCAGCTCGGCTGCCGAGCACCAGCTGTGCTGGCTGGCAGTTGAGAGCAGGTGATGAATGGCATGGTTTATGCTGACAGATGGGATAGCAGAGCCACATGTCAGGAGATGACAGGGAGTGGATATGGGGCTCAGAAGGTATATAAGCATGTCTGCGCCCCCCATACGCGACACACGAACATCTCTGTAAGAAAATCCTTACACTCAAACACTCTCTCCCTTCTCTCTATTCCCTCCCAGGTGTGTGCTAATTTGACCGTCGGAGGGTGTTTCCGGCCACACACCGCCGGGTAGCTCACCGTTATTTGCTCGCAGGTGATCGGATATCGACGGAGCTCGGAAGAAAGGAATACGGGCACGCCGGAATATTTGCTCCCCGTACAGTTTTTATTTTTTAATATTTTTGTTTTACTGAAATATTATAATATGTTACAACAAAATTAATTTTTTTAATATTTTTTTTTTAAATTATGGTTGCTTTTGTAGAACACAAACGGGGTAGATGAATATTAAAATGGTTTTTTTATTATTATTATTTTTGTTTTATTGAAATATTTTAATATGTTACAACAATAATTTTGTAATATTTTTTTAAAAATTATGGTTGATTTTGCAAAACACCAACGAGGTAGATGAACTTTAAAATGGTATTTATTTTTTAATATTTTTTTATTGAAATATTATAATATGTTACAACAAAAATAATTTTTTTAATATTTTTTTAAAATTATGGTTGATTTTTTAGAACACCAACACGGTAGATAAATTTTAAAATATTTTTTTTAGTATTTTTGTTTTACTGAAATATTATAATATATTACAACAAAAATAATTTTTGGCGATATTTTTTTAAAAATTATGATTACTTTTGTAAAACACCAACGGAGTAGATGAATTTTAAAATGGTTTTTATTTTTTAATATATTTGTTTTACTGAAATATTATAATATGTTACAACAAAAATAATTTTTTTAATATTTTTTTAAAATTATGGTTGATTTTTTAGAACATCAATACGGTAGATAAATTTTTAAATTTTTTTTTTAATATTTTTGTTTTACTAAAAAATTTTGCAACAATTTTTTTAAAAAATATTTTTGTAATATCTTAATATTTTCAAATGTTTTACAAATTAAAAAACAAAAGGTCAAATGTAATAATACATACAATACTATAAAATTCACATTATTTCTTCATATCACAAATCTACCTATAGCCAACATGATTTTGTCACATAACAGTAGCAATTGCATCCCTGAAGTTCAATTGGTACGTCAACCCATGTTAAGACATGTCAACATAGTCAGCTTAGCCTTCAACAAACTGTTTGTTACCACTTCTGCCGCCATTTCAATATCAGCTTCCATGAAAGAATGGGTCCATAGTTGCATGCAAGCGAATCCAATTGTGCACTACACAACATGCAATCACGAGGGGTCTTTGTCTTGTGGACTTATAATTTGGCATGGACCGCAATATTGGAAAGCACTTCTTCAAAATACCAAATGTTCTTTCTATGACATTGCGTAATGACGAATGTCAATGGTTAAATAATTCCTTGGGTCCAGAATAATGACGGCCATGAAACTCTTGCAAGTGATAGCGTTGTGAACGGAATGAGGCAAGAAATCCAGGCATGTTTGTGAAACTGCCATCCACTAAATAATACTTGTCTACATGTAAATAATGTAGGCAATGCTCTGTCAAATACATGTACACAAAAATCAATATTTAAGACAATATAGTGTTATTTGGTGACACTCACCATGGGTGGGTGTGGGAAATGTAGATCAACTCTTGTAATTGAGTCAACTAAAATTGTGTTGTCGTGGGCGCTACCTTCCCATTTAGAATTGATAAATGTGAACAACATGTCAAAGTCGCAAGCTGCGAGTACATTTTGCGATACCGTAACTTTGCGACTATGGATGTATTCTGTCTTAAGGCTGGGACCCACATATCCACCAATGTGCTATCGATACACTACAAGAAATAGCACTTTTGGTGACTAAAATTAGTCGCCAAAAGTAAGGTTTTTAGTCGCTGAAATAGTTTACCCACTAAATATTTTGGTCACTGGATTTGTCACAGGAAGATTGTTGAGGAAGGTATTGGCGACCAAAAAAATTTAGTCGTCAAAAGTCTATAAAATGGTGACTAATGTTTTAGTAGGCAAAAGTAAAAGGTTTTGGTGACGAAATAATCTTTAGTCGCTGGTAAGGAAAATTGGCGACTAATCTGTTAGTCGCCCAAAGGCTACTAATTTAATTTAAATTACATTTTCAGCTACTAAAATTTTTTGTTGCCAAAACTTCAAGTATTTATGGCAACCAAAGTTTAGTCGCCGAAAGTTCAATTTCTTGTTTAGCTACTACACAGGTTAGTCAACCAAAGTTTAATTTTTTTTTTTTAGCTACCAAAGGCTTTGTCGCCTCTGATATGATTATGTTTTTTGCAACTAAATATTTAGTCGCCAAAAGTGTTTTTTCTTTTTTTGGCTACTAAATAATTAGTCGCCTAAACTATTTTTAATTCTTTTTTGGCTACTAAATATTTAGTCGCCAAAAGATTTAATTCTTTTTTCGCTACTAACTTTTTAGACACTAAAAATTAACTCCATTTTTGGCTACGAATTGTTTTCTCGCCAAAAACATGATTTTATGTTTTTATTTTATTTTTTTCATTTCAATAATTTTTTGAGCACAACAGTTTGAAAAAAGTTCCCAACTCAAACAATGTGGTCTCAATCTCGGTAGGAAGGTATCCTCGCATCCTAATTGGAAGAAGTCGTTGTAGAAGGACATGGCAATCATGACTCTTGAGGCCAACCAACTTACCACCATTCGCAATGACACAATTGGATATATTTGCCACATAGCCATCAGGATACTTAATTGATTTCAAGAAATTAGAAAACCCTTGTCTCTCTGCCGGGGACAATGTGTACAATGCCGAAGGCTTCTCGAAAGAGCCATTCGCATGCCTTATCAAGTGTAACTTCTTTCGTATTCGCATGTCCTCCAGATCCAAACGTGCTTTGTTCGTGTCCTTGTTCTTGCCATTTATGCTTAATAGTGTCCCAACCAGATTGTCACATATATTCTTTTCTATGTGCATGACATCAAGGTTATGTGAAGCTTCAGTGTTTTCCAATAGGGTATGTCGAACAACATGCTTCTTTTTGTCCAGTTCGGAGTTGGATGTTCATTTCTTTGTGTTTTTCGGTTGTTTGGATGCTTTCCATATGACCTGTACATCCCTAAATTAATTTGCTCCAGTATTTGTTCTCCCGATAACTCCACAGGTTTGGACCGATTCTCAATTTCATCGTTGAAGAGCTTACTTCTTCGCTAATTATGGTTCTTAGGTAAGTATCACCGAGCACCCATATACCCTATCTTACTTCGCAAACTCTGAGATGATACATCCATGTTACAATTAGGGCAAGCCAAGTAACCTTTTGTACTTCAACTAGACATGTTACCGTATACAGGGAAGTCATTGAGAATCCACATGACTGCTGCATGCATTGTAAATATTTGGCCGTTTGAGGCATCATATGTTTGCACACCATGCTCCCATAGATTAGTTAACTCCTCTACTAATGGTTGCAAGTAAACATCGATGTCTCTTCCAGGTGCAGATCGTCTGGGAATAAGTAATGACATCATCACAAATGGATCTTTCATAGACTTCCATGGAGGTAGATTGTAAGGCATTAAGATTACGGGTCACATGTTGTACGATGTATTCATATTTCCAAATGGATTGAAAACCATCCGTGGCAAACCCTAGCCTTACATTCCGAGGATCCGCAGAGAACGTAGGATGCAGCCTATCAAAGTCCTTCCATGCCTTACCATCAGTTGGATGTCGTAATACTCCATCATCCACACGTTTATCTTTGTGCCATCTCATATATGCAGCTATTTTTTTCGACATATGATGATCGGTTCGTAATTTGCCTTATTCTCTTGAGTTATATTGGATTTGCCTTCGTTAAAATGTCGGGTTTCAAAGTGTGATTCGGCCAACAGTTGGATTCGTTGTTCCTGAGAGTTTCTTCTCAAATGTTCGGATGTATTTGTTTCAATTCCAAGTTTTCACTCGTTTTGAAGGGTACAAGGTTGGCTCCGGAGTGTCGGGAGAGAAGCTGAGGATTTTTTTGTGCTAGAGAACCAGGGCCGCACGTGCGGGAAGCAAAGGAGAGGGCTGTATGCACACTTCATAAAAGGTAGGTGGAGATGCGGAAAAGACTGCACGTGCGGGAGAGGCGCTTCGCACGTGTGGGAGAAGGCGTTGCACGTGCGGCCAGACGCTTATTTTGCCTCATTTTTCGTGTATTTCAGATATGTATTGAGTTTTTGCTTCTTTTCACTTCATTTCTGGTATATCACTCTCTCTCTCTCTCTCTACAATGTTTCTCTCTTTTTCTCTCATCTCTCTCTACCCAAACCCTCAAATCTTTACATTTCCTTTTGATCTCAAGAATCCATTGGGATTTTGGTACTAGTTCCTTATACCAAAATGATGAGCATGTTGAGGGCTTCGTCTTGATCAGTGGAGATCTTTTTCCAGTGAAGTTAATTTTTGGGCTTTTTCTCCTCTTCTCTTTTGAGGTAGGGATTTTTTTGATTCGTTTTCAATACCTCTTTTATAGATAGACATGTGGAATGTTTTTATTGCATAAAAACCATGCTGTTACGATTTTTTTTTGAAAATCATAATAGGGGATTTAAGATTTGATGTTGAGGTTGAGATTTGTGAAATTAATTGTTGTTGGGTTAATTTGGGGAGTGGTTTAACTTGTTCTTGTTTAGAAAGTGATGAAGCCCTAAATTTCTTTTTATATAATGCCCAAAATAGTAAAAAGGGGTTTGAAATTGTGAAATTAATCATGCTATGAGCTAAAGGGATTTTAACAAAGAATTGTTGATTGATTTAGGATTAAATTGGTCTTATGATTTTAGCATTTCTCTTGTGTTGGGTTGCCCATATTAGAGTATAACAATTTGGTAATTATAAATTGCTAAAAGGGGTTAAATCATGAGATTAAAATGTTGGATTTTATTTTTGATTGAGTGGAAATTGAGTGGGTCATGATTTGATTATCCATGGATTGGGATTTTGGTTGATTGAAGGAAAAGAGTCTCATTATATATATATATATATATATATATATATATATATATATATATATATATATATAATTGGTGTATTGTAAATTGGAAATTTTAGAAATTGTCATTGGAATGTAAGAGCAATTATAGCTCTTTTGTAGATTGAGAAAGAACCTTGGTAAAAGTTGAAAACCTTGGAACATTATTGTTGTTATTGGACCTAACGCCTTATAAGAATTGGATGGTTGTATTTCGTTCATTTAATACATTTTGCTTAGAGGTTTTGTCCTTGGTCATCGGTGGAGGATGACATTGTTGTGTTGAATAGTTGTGGATATGCATTACACTTGTTGGTTGTACTTTAACATGTTATGATGATTGGCAATATGCATTGCGTTGAGAATGAGAGGTACCATTACCTTCCAGCTAGCGCCTAGAGAATTGGCAAAGGTATCATTCCCTTCTAGTTGGTGTCTAGTAAATTGGCATTTTATTGTGGCAGGATGTATCATTGGCTTACCATGTTTCAGGCAGGTAGAGCAGAGATTATTTATCATTGTTGTCTTAGTTTGATTGTGTGTGTCTTGTGTTATGATGATTATGATTCAGTAAGGTTGAGTTGTCTTACATGTTGAGTAGATGTGTTCATGTATATTTGGACATGCTAGAGAGTGTCGAGGGAGTTTCCTACCATAAGTTATTTTATTGATGGTATCTCATTAAATTTTGAGTCTAAAATTGAGAATGTGATGAACGTGTGGAGTCAGACTTTGGTTATATATTGGGTTATAAATAATGTGAAGAAATCAGATTTGGTGAACGTGCTTTCAAAAAAGGGAAATAAAACGGATATTATGTGGTAATTTGTCACAAAGGGAAAATACGGTTATCGTGCAATAATTGTTTAAATGGGAAACGGGTAGTAAAAGCGAACCTTGGTATTATTGAATAAACTTAATGTTTTGGAGAAAAGTATTTATGTAAGTATACCTTGGTTATAAAATGTCACATAATTTATATGGTATGTGACTAGCATTCATGATTATAACTATCTGTAAGTTGTTATTATTGAGGATCATGTTGAGATTCTTGCTGGACTTTATGTTCATCCCACGTTGCTAATTCTTTTTCAGGTGTATCTCGAGAAGCGTTACAGGGTCATAGATCCTTTTTAACTGTTAGCCACGGGGCCTTTTATTTGTGGGCGGAACGCCATTGATGTAAAAGGGTTAAACCCTTCCTCTTGATTTAAAAGGTGCAAGCCTATGGACAATTTATTTAGTTATGTACATATTGCATTTAATTTGGATTTCAGATGAGAGAATCTTTATTTATTCTTACAAATGATGTAAAGAGTTTCCGCACGTTATCTCTTAAATTGAATAAACTTAATGAAGTTGGTAATGGATTCCGAGTAATAAAAAGTGGGGCATGACAACTTGGTATCAGAGTGAGCCGGATTTGAATACTTTGGGCTCGTAGGAAGTGGTTTTTACCACAAAAGGGTTTACTGTGCTTGGTGAGGACGTTGCATATAGCTAGGATAAATGTTAGGACTTATATGTTGCATTTTTATGTGAGCATGGAATTAAGTTTCTTGGAGAGTACTTGTGGCCGGTGAACTTACTTTGAGGTCCTCTTGGAAACACGCCTGATCAACGTGGTTTTTGATAGGAATTCTTTAGGAGTTTCGGGACGAGTGGCTATCCTTGTGGACTTGATTCGATTATGTGTTTAGTTGATTAAATTGTTTATATGCTTTGATAATTGTATGTTTGGAGGTTAAGTGCGTTTTGTAGCTTAGTGATGGTGAGTGTGTGCCTCTGGGAGGCTGTTGCGATGTGCTCTAAGTTGATTTTGTTTTGGGATTTTATAGGATGTCTACATGAGGGAATAGAGGACGGATGGGTAGTAGGAGTGTTGGTAGGGACACGACGGTTTCCTTACCACCTGCCGTTACAGCATCGACTGTCGACGATGAAGTTACACACGACGTTGTGAGAGCGGTGCAAAACGCTCTAGCTCACAAAGAAGGGGACAACAGGCGTATCCTCAAGCTTACTAAAGAATTTCTTCGCTCCAATCTACCGAAGTTTTGAGGAGAGGCAAGACCACTGGAGTCGGAGAGTTGGTTGGAACAGATTACCAAGACTCTTGATATGCTCAGAGTCAAGGACGAGTGGTTAAGGATTTCTTTGGTGACCTTTCAATTGAAAGGAGATGCGAATTATTGGTGGAAGTATGCTAGGAACACTGTAGATGCCACGTAGGTTGCGTTTACCGAGGCCTTCTTGGCCAAGTATTTCCCTCATTCTGCTCAGGAAAGGTTGAGGGAATAGTTTGTTGAGTTACGCCAGGATGCTACTCTTTTGGCTCAGTTTGAGATGAGGTTCACTAGTTTGTCGAGGTTTGCTCTAGAGTTAGTGGCAACAGAGGAGCGCTGTTGTTATGAGTTTATAAGGCGGTTACGTGATGGTATTCGGGAGAAGGTGCTTGGATCTATGTTGAAGAATTATTTTGCTTTAGTTGAGGCGGCAACGCATGTGGAGGCCATGGTTAGCAGTGTTGGTTGGGTTAGGGAGGAGTTCACTTCGGTAACTCCTACAGTTTATAAGCACTCTAGGCATAGTAAGAGGTGGAGGCGAGCGCATGCTCATTCCCAGACTCGGTCCTTGTCTTCGTTAGGGGTTTCGAGCTCGTCCGTTGGGGGATCCAGTGAGGTTTGGGCTCCAAATCAGGTTCAGAGTTAGGAGACTATTATTTGTTTTAATTGTGGCCAGTAGGGCCATGTTAGATGTTTTTGCCCTTTGCGTGTAAATTCTTCGGGTGTTTCAGAATCTAGTCGAACTCTATCCCATCAGTCTAGCCGGGGACGATATCGGTACCAAACCCAAAAAGGCCAGGCTTTAAGAGCTTCGCGAGGGTTGACTTTTCAACCAGCACAGTGGTATCACCCTTAAGAGGGACTTCTGTTTTAGAAAACTAACGTTATAAATTGTGAAGCTTTTGTTATTGATCGGTGTGCTGTAGGATATTAAAGCACCATGGTTGTGTGTTGTATGTGTATATGCTTTGTTGTTCATTTACCCTCATGTGTTAGGCATATAATGAGTCTTGAACTCTCTTTTATATATGTTTATGTAATGAAAAGTTGTGAATGGAATTGATGAATCCTAGTGTTGCTGTATATCAAATGTTGAATTATGAGGTGGTCAGGTGATGACCTTTGACCCTTGTTCGGTTTGGGATTTGTTTGTGAAAAGTGAGAGAGCTGTGAAATCTTTATGATTAGTGTGGTGGCTTGAAAAGTGAGAGACCTATGAAATCTTCATGAACTTCAACAAATTGTGCCTCTCTGAACTAGTACGCTCTTCGTCGATATGATCATCCATAAGACCACTCATGTAAATCTCTTCTAACATGGTAGAAAGTTCACCTAAATTTTCGTGATTGGCTGTCATTCCAGCTCCGTTGCTTTCAGTATCATCGTTTCGCATAGTAGGATGATCACGAGACATGGGAACATGTTCTCCGTGGTGCACCTAAGTTCGATAAGAACACGTGATTTCTCTTCAAATCAAGTGCAAACATACAACTTGTCGACTAAATTTTGTGTCGTTTAAGCAATTGACACATGGACAACGAATTTCATCCCGAAGCCCTAAATTCTTCGTAGCAAACTCAATAAATGACTGAACACCTTCTTCATACTCTTTACTTTTTAGCCTATCTTTTATCATCATCCAACTCTTGTCCATTATTCGAACCCTACAATATCAAGCAAAGATGAACAAGCAGAAGTAATATTCACTTAGAGTGAGAGATTACGCTTTCTACTTGTGACAACCCTCACCTCTGATTAGTGCTAATCTGTGATTAAGCATGACAAGTAACTGATTAAGCTAAAAGTCTGAACTGATTGCATGAGTGTGTTGCATTAGTTGCATTTTTATCTGTTTATCATTAAATAATATGTTCACATTTTAATTTCGAACTGCAAATTGAAGGCTTTATCGGCGGCCGAATCAGAAATTGGTTAGTGTTTTATGCTAGTTAGAATTTATGTGATTTTATGGTAGGTTTAATTAAAAGTTGATTTGGAATGGTTAAATTAGCATTGTTAATGTTAAATTAATTGAACCTAGTTATTTACCTTAATGCCATTGAGTGGGCTACCTTAGGGTCATTGTTTGAGGACTTAATCTATACATTTGATGCATCATTATTCAGCCATTTTCTTAGACCAAACCGTATGAGACGGAGAGTAGGAGAACAAGGTTGAATTCAACAAGTTTTGCTTGAACTTAGGAGATTTGAAGGTTAATTGCAAAATTGAGCTAGCACACTTGAGATTCAAGGCTTAAGGTAGGAAAATCATCTTCTTAATTGTGAACTTAAGCTATTTCTTACATGGTTCATGGAAATTTGGTGTTTGGAGTCAAGAATTGATTTAAAGAGTTGATTTGAGTAGCTTATTCATGCATGCATGTACACATTTTTAAAATTGAGGTTGTTTTCGCGAGAATCTCGACACGCATGTCCACATCTTGGTTGTAGTCCATGAATTCACCATGTTTTGGAGTTCAAACTTGCATTTGGTTACATTTTGGAGCATTGGAATTCATTAGAACACTTGCATGTAATATTCTTGCATTGTTTTCAAGTTTCCTTGAATTTGTATTCAAATTGGCTTACCTTTGGGCTTGATTTTACAAATTGATCTTCAAAGACATGTTACACTATGAGTTTCCAAGTGTCTTCCAGAAAATTGGCCCAAAAGGTTGAGTTTGATGTGTTGAATGCTTGGTTTGAGCTTTGAAGGCAAATCTGGAAAACCCAGAATTTGGCTTCCTCGCTCGAGCGAAGGATTCCACGCTCGAGCGAGCACCTGTGTGTTCAGAGGTCCGCTCGAGCGACGAAATGTTGGCTCGAGCGAGAATTGAAAGCTCTCAAGTTTTCTGCGTGTGCAGACGCAAGCTCGAGCAAAGGAACCTACGCTCGAGCGAGAACTATGTCTCACGCTCGAGCGAGCGTCGAGCGGAGATTTTCAACATCCAGCACTTTTTGCATTTTTACAGACCGCTCGAGCGAGGAAGTCCACGCTCGAGCGACCCCACTGTTTTGGCAAGCTCGCTCGAGCGAAGGAAGTCACGCTCGAGCGAGACCCCTGTTTCAGCAAAAATTTGAAAAGTGTTTTAAAGTGCATTTTTGCATCCTCATTCCATCCTAGGCATTCCTAGGCCAAGTTTAAGGCATCTTAATGAGGATAATGTTATAGAACCACACCATGTATAATTAGGGGCTAAGTTATTAATCCCGAGTGTGTGTTCGTTCCGCAACTGTAGGGTAACAGGGTTGGCATCCGAGGACGCTCGTTAGCTTGTCTATAGCCCAGTGCTCTGTTAGTAACAATGTTGTAAAAATATGTTCAATTATGATTATTTTCTGAATGATCAACTGTTCTACTTACTGAAACGTTATTGTTTAATGAATGAATGTTTGTCCGATTTGTAAACTGTATCCGTGGCATCCATAGCAATTTGGGGTGTTCAGATTCACCATTTTGTTTCTGTTTTGTAATAGTTGAACAAGACTTGACTGTACAGTTATAATTAGGGATTTGATCCCTGACATGGATGTTTGTGTATATGTTGCATATATATATGTTTTGGTTGTCAATGTGGCATGTTTATAAAAAGTCCTTTTGCATTCAGACTGTCACAGTTCATTGGACATCTTTTATTTACCGTTTTGGCTTCTGCCAGCCTCTTTACTCTGTATTTCTGTCGTTACTGTTAAGCAGGTCTTTGGTAATCATGGATTACTGGTCGGTTGCGATGCTAAACCCATAAGGGCGGGTTTGGGTCGTGACATTACTCGTTGAAAGGCTTGAAAAATATAGTAGACGAAACAAGGTGGGTATGGAAAAGTAAAATATGAAGGTAATTTTCTAAATAATTAGTATTTTGTATTTTAATTGCAAATATTGTTATTGTGATTATTAGAAAAATTCCACGTCATCTATAAAAAAATATTATTTATTCCATGTCATCACCACATCATTGTGCCTAGTCATTAGTGCACTATCTGGACTCGTTAGATACACCACGAGCCCTATTTCAATAAAAAATTAATTTGATATGACAATTATAATATGTTTAATTTATTGTGTTTGTCACAAAAAATATGAATAGTCTATTTTTAAAAACACACTTATCTTTTCTCTTTTTTTTTTTTAGGGGGGTAGAGGGAGATAAAAATAACAAATTGAAAAGGCTAATATATCGAATCAGCCTAATTTTTTTTAATGATAAACTGTTCAAATTATTAAAATAGAATCCATGATAGGCCCTACAGGATTGGACAACACCATTCAATCCATTGCTATCAAAATCTCAATTAAAAAAGAGTAAAGTCAAAATCAGTATAAAAAAAAAGTCATTCTTTGGTACATGCGTATGCAAATTATAATATTTGTGATGTTGATTATCAAATTTATCATAACTAAATTTTTTTCAATCATAATTAAAAAATAATAATGAGTCATAACCAAGGGTAATGCTGTGGTACATACCCTCAAAAAGGTGTGTACAAAATGTGAGTTATGATATTTGTTTAGTTTTTTTTTAATAACTGAGTGTCTGTACTAGTTTATGATACTTGTGAAGTTGATTACCATAAATGTCATAACTCAATTTTATGTGAGTCGCAACTACAAAAGAAAAAAGAAAAAAAAAAGAATTATAACCAAATATCATATAAAATATAACTAAAGAGCTCTTGGATTATAACTAAAATAATATCATAACCAATATCACAATGAGTCATAACTAATAGCATAAATTACTTCAGTGGTGGGTTGGTGACATTTTGAGAAAAGTTGAAAGGGAAATCTAGAGAGCCATACCCCTTGCAATACTTTGGTCCATTTGAAAGCACAGAAATAAGTGTGTATTTAATGGTTACAATCCCTGTTTTAATGAAGTATGTGAACTTGTCAACATTAGAGTTGCTCTTTGGATTAAGTTTTCTAATAAGATGGCACATTTTTCAGTAAATGACTTTGTAACTTGAGACAAATGAAGTCTGCTTTGGTGGAAGACCTTTTTGATATGCTTATGTTATTGGGTGGTTGCTGTCAAGATTAGCTATTTTTTGCTTGAGTTTGTGTGGCTTAAAATAGGGCAGCCAGAGTGGTTGTTGTTATTTTGATTTTTGTTGTTGGTTTCTCATCAATCCTGGTGTGATGTTAGCATATGATTGAATTTGTATATTGGTGCCAATATAATTAGGATGGATGTGTTTATTATGATACTTCTTGCACTCTCACCTTTCTTCCCTTTAATAATGTAATCCTTGTATGATGTACTTTGCGATTTATCAATAATGTTCTTTTTTAGCAGATCAAAAAAAAAAAAAACTAATGTCATAATGTTTATAAGTAAATCATAACCAACACTCCAATGTCATAACCAAAGACTACACAAGTTGTAATATATGATACACACCCCATTTAGAATTTTCCAAGAACAAAACACCACATAAGAAAAGAAAAGGAAAAAAAAAAAGAGGGGGAAATAAACATACAATCGAGGATTAGGGCAACAACATACCATCAAATTCCAATTCAAATATTCAGCCATGGACAATAAACATAGAATCACATATTACTAGCCAAACATGCAAATAAATACACAGCAATGGATTAGGGCTTTCAAACCACTAAGAGAGAAAGGAAAAATAGGAGGAAATCAAACCAGTTGAACCCAATTTCAGAAATTACAAACCAATTTTAGAATTCAAACCAGTTGAACACATAAAACCAGTTGAACCCAATTTTGGAAATGGATTAGGGCTAACTATTTTGGCCATCAAACCCTTAAAACTAAAGAAAACAAACGTGTTTTGAACCAAACCAATTTCAGAAATCAACACAAAATTAAACTAAAAAAATCATATTAAACCCTAGAGTATTGTGTGAGAAATGGACAAATAGATTACGCGAGAGAGAGAGAGAGAGAGAGAGACAGAGAGAGAGAGAGAGAGAGAGACTGAGATTGACAGAGAGAGATAGACACTGAGAGCGAGAGAGAGAGAGAGAGAGAAACCTGTGATTCACCGCAGTGGAGGAGATGATTTGCGGCGGTGGCAGTGGCGACATGCGACGCTGGTGAGCGACGCTGGTGCACAGCGATGGTGATCGTCAGTGGTGAGCAGGGGTGAGGTTTGGTGCAGACACTATTTTCTATATGTGTGACACAAAACATAGAGCAAATTGTGTAAGTGTAGAGAGGAGACGCGGGCCCCAAAATTAATTTGTTTCCCTCTAAAAAAAAATTCAAGCTTTAGTGACCAAAAAACATTTTATAGCCAAAAGATAGGTTATTAGCGACTAAAACTTTCATAGCCAAAAGTGCCATTTCGCTACTATTTTTTTTTTTTGGTCGGCAAAGAGTTATTATATGATGACTAATTTTTTTAGTCACCAAAACCTCATGTTTGGCGAACAAATTCTTTGGTCGGCAAAAAGAATAAAAAAAATTCCCTAACTGTTTGGCGACTAAACTTTATTTTATCAGCAAATAATTATATTTTCCAACCAAATTAAATCTTTAGTAGCCCAAAGTTCAGACTATCGCTGACTAATAATTTTGAGTCACCTATTAGTGAATATTTAGGGACTAAATATTTTCTTTAGTCGCCAATAAATAAGATATCTCGACTAAAATAATATAGTAGCTAAAACTTGAATCATCACTGACTAATTTATTTTTTTAAGTCGCCAAAACTGTCACTTTTGGCGACTAATTTTATTTTGGTTGCCAATTTTAGTCGCCAAATGTGTAAATTCTTGTAGTGATAACACCGACACAATCCTACTTGAAATATATTAGTTTGACATTGAACACGAAACAAATGTAGATATTACTTGTAAAACATAATAAATAAAAAAATTAATTCGATATTGTTATTGAAAACTTACAAGACAAACATGTAGTCATACCTTGAACTAGGGAAAAAACCTCATATCATTTAAAATTTTTGCCGGTACCTCATTTTGGTTACGTGATTTGATAACCGTTGATGCAAGCTTGCACAGTGCCCGTATAATGATTTTGATGTGCCGACAAATAGTTTCAGTGGAGTGCTGAAATCTATTGGCTAGTAGTCTATGCCGGTCATTTTGTGTGAAAGTGTACAAAAAAATGCCAAGCGATTCCTCGACATTGATATGCATATGTTCAGTTTTGACAAAGTCATTTTGAAGTAAGGTGTCTTTCAATAAAATGAATGTTTGGGCATCCATTTGTATGATATTCATCATTGTTTCTGGATGGCCATTTAATAAACTGAAGATGCAATCATCACCTTTGAATGGACAAGTTCACTGCGGTCATCTACTAGTTGACGCATTCATATGCTCATTCATAAAAACAATCATCAAAAAGCCCATAAAATCTTCAATAACCTCATCCTTCTCTGATGACCTCTTCATTGCATTGTTTTTTGTGTCGGATGATATATTGTTTCAGCTACATGACAATAACGCATAATTATAAAAAAAATGATTAACAACATGCTAACTATTACCATTATTGGTGAAACTAAAATAAACCACTACCTACAATTTGTCGACCTGAGTCATTGATTGAACTAGATGGAAACATACATGCAAAGAAAAAAATATATTAATATTTAGTCATATCATCATTACTACCTTATCATATTATATGTTGCGTGTAAAATTGAAAGTTGAAACAGAAATAAGAAAACAAACATGAAAGAACGCAGAAGAATAAAATTACATCCAAATGTAAAACAGAAACAATTTTAAAAAATATAAAAATAAACAGAGAAAGACGGATAAAAAAAAGCATGTCATCAAGTAAAAAAAAATTAATAAGAACAACATAGATATCATCAAATCATGTTGGACAACCACAAAGAGAACCACAAGCTTGATCAAGCCACAACTTCTGTTTTCACTACAAAGCTAGAATCATACCTAGGCACATATGGGCAAGAGTACGCATACATATGGGCAAGAGTACGCATAAAAAACCTCTGTCATTCCTTGTCTTTGAATAGTGTTAGTGCCCTAATGCACTGGATCAGTGGTATGTCCCCAAGCTCTAACAGGGCATCTTGACATGCATCAAGGGAATAGTCATCACCACTTGTACTTACAGCCTCTATGTCTATTGATTGGGTATGGGAATGTTCCGTTTTTGTCTGTACATAGGTAGTGAAAGCTGCGCAGACATCATCAAAGCCACTTGGCTGTGACCTTTTAGAATGACCACTATCAGTCTGGCTATTTGTAGGGTCCCTCTTGTGACTTTTGCCTTTCGATGGTTCTATGTACTCATCGCCGAATAAGTCAACAACAATAGGGTCGGCCACATTACTTATACCAGCTCCAGGTGACCAAAATTTATTAAGCATTTCATCATCTTCATTAAAGTCAGGGGCTCCTTGTGTGGAAGCACAGGCTAAGGCCCATGTGGCACAACAGTTTTCAACAATTTCGGTCATTTCTTGAAAATACTCAAATCCTTTGTCCTAAATTTCTTAACATTTTTTGTTGCCTACAGCAATTGAAAATATTAAAAATAAACGTTCTGTATGTGTGATCAAATGTTACAAAAAAAAAAAAAAAAAAAAATTGAAAATGATACAAGTTAATTCAATACATTTTCCCAAAATTCATCGAGTGCAACAACCATTCCTACAATAGGATCCCATCCCAGATCGATCTGTGCCTGCAATCACTTGAAGGTTTGGTAATTAACTTTCAGTCGCTAATATTTTTGTCTCACCTGTTTTGGTGCGTATTGAAACCCATACAAATTTTGCAACTCAGTTGCAAAATGATTCCAATGCCTAATTATCCACACAGTACTACAGCCTGTTGTTTGATTTTTTTGTACCTCGTCTCTCAACATGTTTATTAGCTTCATTTCAATTCTGGAACTCCACATTCTTGTGTCCTGATTATCATCAGAATTGTTGTCATCCATCTAGCAACACACAATTTATATCTAAACAAATCTGAATTGGATATTAAAAAATAAAAATGCAAGAATCATCTCTAATTATGTTTCGGTAGGAAAAAAAGTTCATCAATTGAAGTTGTTAACAGTGTTGGGAAAAACAGATACAATAAGAAAAACAAGAATATAGCTAGGAAAAAAAATTCGTTAATTGAAGTTGTTAACAGTGTTGGAAAAAACAGATACAAAAGAAAAAATAGAATATTGCATGCAAAAAGTTTGTGAAAGAAGTGTACACAGTAGACAATAAGCAGAAATAAGCAGAAGAAGAGCAAAAGAAGAAGAGAAACATCAAAGGGGTAAGTGGCGGTCGATCCAGATGAGAGGGAGCTTGGGTGGCGGTTGACCGGCCGGAAGACTAGTGGAACGACCGGCAGGTTGTCTTAGCGGTTGACCGGTTTGACAGATCAGAACTGTAAGAATTTGGATTTTTGGACAACTAATTAAGTTTGTTAATAACAATATTAAGTCAATTAACAGTGATTATTAAATTATAGAATTATAATTATTTATCTTTCTGTGATAAAATGTTTGTAACTAAATACAGTTGTGGAAACTAAATAAGTTAAATAAATAGTAACTAAATTAATCAGAGGATAGTAGGGAGCAAAATATCTAGTGACTAAGTTATATATATTAATTGATTTTTATTTTGTATACAAAAAAAAAGGAGAGAAGAGAAAATCAGATTTGTTTTGGGCAGAGGAATTCAGCTGTCTTTCTTCCCAAGAGGCTGCTATCAAAGCATGCCAAGGCATGCATAAAAGCATACTCTAAAGCCTATACATATATATGATAATTCCAAGCCTCTATCAAAGCATGCCAAGGCATGCATAGGAGCATACTTTGAAGCCTGTACATATAGATGATAATTCCAAGCCAAGAGGAAAAATAAAATAGGCCTCAAAACTCCTACATAAAGGACCCCATCTTCAGCCATGTTAGAGATACACGACTGAACATAAAAAAAAAAAAAAAAAAAAAGAGAGAGAGAAAGAGTAGAAAAGAAAAGAAAAAGAGAGGAAGAGGAGAGGGCACTTGGTGATCATCATTTCAAAACTAGTTTTGAGAATTGTTTGTAAAAGCTCTTAAGGTAAGAAGACTCAACCTCTATCCTCTCTTAGATATTTTTTTAACTGAATCTATATATCGAAAATATGCAAAAGTGTGCATTGTTAATACACACATAGCAATAATAGCTCAATGCATGTTTACATTTTGATAGAATGATAATCTTATGATTATATGATTTCTATCCCTCTTGCAAGCATAGATTAGATGGTTTAGTTACTGATTTTTCTTCTTATGTGTCTAAATATTCTCCATTGTTTGAAATAATCTTGCATGCTTATGAATTTGTGTTCACTCTTCATAAATATTTATTTTCATCTATTTTCTATTCCCACTAATGAACGTAAATATGAAGGATTAGAGTTTCACATGGGAATAGTAGCAATAAATAATTTTTATAGTCTTGCGTGCGATTCATGGTGAATACAAAGTGTGTTTTTCACAAAATAATGAACTTCCAGCAAAACAGATTTTTAATCTGTTTTGAATAAACCCAAACAAACTCATGGGAACACTTTCATAAAATCTAAAACTACTGGAGTTATTTTAACATGTTTTTATGGTGCTAGAATATCAAAAAAAATTATTTGACAACATTTCGTGGCCAAAACATATGTTTAACTTCATTGTTTTTTGGAGGCAGCAACAATGCTGACTTTACTAAGTTACCGTTTATTCTACAGAATGAATTTTCAAATGATTCAAATTAGAAAAGTTAGATTTTTAAGTTACCTTTCAAATGCTGCTGGTTTCATAATTTTTTTATTAAGCATTGAGAGAGAAACATCAATTTTTTAAAAATGTGATAGAATCTGTCCAGTTTTCTTAGAAAAATTATTTGACCATCTTCTATTGGTTTTCAGTCTTCAAACTCTCCTGGAAATATATCCTAAACTCAATTATCTAGCAAGCCGTTTTGGCCATACCTCTTTTTGACACCGTTTGAGGCCCCTTTTTATTTTTCAAACACAAATCACCTGTGCTGGAAATTACTGTAACTCACTGTCCCAGAAAAACCAATTTTCTTTCAAAATTTATTTCTCCATTTTAAAATCATTTTTAGCCCTAATATTCTCTAGAAATATTTTCCTAACTCGATGAACTAGCACCAGTTAAAATATTGTAATGGTTGAACTTCGTTTGGTTTGGGTTTCATATTTTGTTAGACCATACAGTGCTGAAAGAAGAAGTGTGTCAATTCCTAAGAAACTTGTGATGAGTCTTAAGACATTCTATCATACCAATTTTGGTTACCATACATGATTGTGTTGTGCTATATAAACATTATGACACTGTGGTTTTCACACTAAACTCGCGCATACATCAAAATGTGAATTAGACGAAGTAAAGAAAAACGAAATTGAACAGATACATTAAAGTTTACAAGTGATAGGGTGAGCCTAGTTTATAATCTTACGCAAGTGAGTTGCGAACCCTAACATGGCACGGGAAGGTATTTCGGCTCTTATCGGTGTAGGCGATATAAGGTTGGTGGTGCTAGTGTCACAACATAGACCATTTCCATGGGGCAGATCATGATGTCACGACTCGGGTACGTAACCCTGGTATGTGAACATCATTGGTAGTTATAGCAAGTAACATTTGAATATTTGACCAAGGGGGCGTCAGAATTGCCCGTGGCCATTACTTAACGGTTGAGTGGAAATAGTGCTCCACGAGGAGTTACTTAAACTTATCTGATAAACTAAATCTATGAGAATTTAAAAAGAAAAGTGGACATTTTCCTTATGATGAAATACTGCTTCCGTTTGCCATTATTTTTATTATCTATTGTTATTATTTCAACTGATAACATTCTTGTTATGCTTATTAAATGCTACTTGTTATTATGTTACTACACATTATTCATTAATTATGAGTATTATTATTGGGGTGGGTATTTTTGGGTTGTAGTATCTTATTGAGCTCGTCACTCATTGGCATTCCTGTTGCCCTGGCATTTTCTGCAAGGTACCAAAGAAACCGAAGAAAATATCGAGGCCTTGCAAGGCGACATTCAGTCTTGGTTAGCTTGAAGAGTGCCCAAGTTCCATGAACCATTTTCTATGTTTTTTTTTTATTTATATTTGTGTGAGTGTGTGAGTGTGTGTGTGTGTGTGTGTGTGTGTGTGTGTTTTTTTTTTTTTTATGTACTAAGACTAAGTTTTAAGTTTTATTGGAGTTGTAATTTTAGAACTTTTAATTTATGGGTTGTTAATTAATGGATGTTAGTAATATTGGTGGCAACATTGATGAGGAGTTCTTAATTAAGAACAATAATTTTAAGTTCTAAATCTTATTATGATGTCCTTAAATTTTGAGGCGTCACAAGAACCATTTCTGCATCTCAGCTATTACATAGCAAATCGATTGAAGGATTGAAGGATATATGACTAGCAGATCGATTGAAGGATATATGTACTAAAGCAGTAGGAGTGGAATAGTTGTCACCGGTGACAGAGTGGATATAGTAGGTAGACGTGCGCTTCTTTGGTAGGCGTCTAATTCGAGAATACACTTCATAAATTTGGCCTGACACATTTAAATTGGGAATGAATTTAGGGATGTTTGAGGAAATCAGTGAGTTATAATTTAAAATTTGAGAGAAATTTATGATTTAATTGACTTCGGTCTTGTCGTTGTTTCGTTGCTCGGAGAGTGAATATTTCACAACGCACAAATTGTAACTCACTTGATTTGTACGAGCTGGTAGATGTGATTTTATGGATGAAAAGGGGGTTCACAGACATAGTTTAGATTTGAAGGTTTCAGTTCAAAGAGATTAACACGACCCTCGAAGAATCTTGAGTTGTGATCGTTAAAAGAGAGGAAGTAGGTGAAGCTTTTCAGAAATTCAGATTTAAATTTCTTTCACGTGAAGCTTTTCAGAAAATGGAGAATATCGAAGACACAGAGTATGTACCGTTGGAAGTTTTTCACAATGGAGAAATGAATGGAGAAATCTGCCAAACGGAAAGTGGAGATGTATTTTGAATTGTATGGTAGAATTACGATTTGAAAATTGTATCCAAATGTGAAGTGCAAATGTACAGATAGAAATATATTTTGAGAATACGACCAAACACAGCCTAAATTTTTTTTGGACTAAAAACCAAAGTTTCCAAACGGGGCATTAGTGCGCATGGGCCTAAACTAGGCCCAACCATAACTATCAACCGGGTCAGTTCGTTTGATAGTTTGACCCGCCACCATTTTATAACCCGAGCTTGTGTCTGTCTGAGAGAGTCTGAGAGTATAGGGTTTTTCGCAAAACCCTAGCCGACCCCAAGAAGACGAAGAAGAAGAAGAAGAAGAACATCCCCAATCTCTCTCTCTCTCTCTCTCTCTCTCTCTCTCCCCTCCCTCCCTCCCTCTCTCCCCTCCCTCCCTCCCTCTCTCCTTGTACAGCAAAAATGGCTGCTACAGCTTTTAGTAAGAAGAAGGGAACAAAGTCGCAAAAACCTCCACCAAAAAAGAAGCAAAAGAAACAAGAAAAAGAAGAGCTTTTTAGTGATTCTGATAACACAGATGAAGAAGTAAAGCAACATGGCCAATTTGATGAAGAAGAAGAAGAAGGAGAGGAAGAACAAGGAAGTGATTCGGGTTCTGAGATGTCTTCTGACGGGGATGATGCCTTGGCGGATGATTTTCTCCAGGGAAGTGACGATGGAGGTATTAGGGTTTTTTGGTGAATTGGGTTTCAGATTTCTTGCGTTTTTGTTAATGGGTTTGTTGATTTGGGGTTTGGGTTTATTGGGTTTTGTTACAGAGGAAGGTTCTGATTTGGATTCTGATTCTGATGAGTCTGATATTGAGGAGAAATCAAGAGCTATTGAGGAAGAGAAGGCGAGAGAAGAAGAAGAAGGAGAGGCTGAATTGCAACTCAACATTAAAGAAGAAGCTGCTGAATTCAGATTGCCTACCAAAGAGGTTAAATTTTGTGATGTTTCTTGTTCTATAGTGAATTTTATTGACTTTTTTATGCTAATGTTTGCTTCTTTCTGCAATAACATAGGAACTTGAAGAAGAGGCACACAGACCCCCTGATCTCCAAAATCTCCAAAGGAGGATAAAAGAGAGTGAGTTAGAGCACCTCCAACCTTTCACCAATTTTTTCAGCTAATTTGATTCGAAAATTTGAGTAAAAACCTTGATTTGATATGAACTATTCCAATTCTTTCATCAAAATCTTTGTAAAAATTTCCCTCTTTATCCCAAATTTCCCTTTCATCAAATTTGATGGAAAAAAAAAAAGAAAAAAACATCTCCAATGCTTCATCTTTTGAAATTTTCATCAAATTTTAATTTGATGAGTTTTCAATTTGATGAAAAAAAAAAAAAAAAAACTCTCCCTTGATTTGACGAAAGAATTGGAGATCATTTTTTAGCATTTTTTCATCAAATTTAAATTTTATAAAAGAAAAGGTGAAGGATTGGACCCTTATAGGATTTAATTCCCCCCCCCCCCCCCCCCCCAAAAAAAAAATAAAAAAATAAAAAAAATAAAATAAAATTATGTGGGTCTTGTTCTAAGTATATTTTTTACAATTCTATTTCAGTTGTGCGGGTACTTTCAAATTTTAAGTCTTTGAGACAAGAGGGGGAAACACGAAAGAATTATGTTGAGCAGCTTACATTGGATTTAGGATCATACTATGGTTACAATGAATTCTTGATTGGGGTATTGGTGGAGGTAATCTGTCAATATTCTCTGTTGTGGTACTTAGTCTTTTGCTTTGTGAAGATTTTCTGTTGCTCAATATGTATTTTCTACAGATGTTTCCAGTTAATGAACTTATGGAACTAATTGAAGCTTTTGAGAAGCCTCGACCTATTTGTCTCAGAACCAACACCTTAAAGGTGAAATGTCACGTGCATGTTGCTGTGTTTGAACTTGTAACTTGTTTTATGCTTCTTTGCTGAACATGGTGTGTACTAAAATCAGTTTACTTTTCTGTCAAAAATGTAGTCACGACGACGGGATTTGGCTGGTGTTCTGTTGAACAGAGGGGTAAACTTAGATCCGTTGAGCAAGTGGTCAAAAGTAAGATTTACTTTAGTATGCCTTTTTGTCCCCTTTATCATTTTTATTATATAGTCAATTAACCGTCTTTCGAATTTGCAGGTTGGACTTGTTGTGTATGACTCACAAGTTCCGATTGGTGCCACTCCTGAATATATGGCTGGTTATTACATGGTATTATCACTAGCTAGCATGTTTTCTTGTTCTTCCTTTTCCCTTATCCCACCCCCACCCCCACCCCTGCTCCCAACCCCAACCCCTGTGGAAAAAAAAAAAAAATATTGTTTTGGGTTTTATGTGGTTTGCTTAGCGCTCATAGTAAGTTTGCTTACAGTTGCAAAGTGCAAGCTCTTTTTTGCCTGTGATGGCCCTTGCTCCTCAAGAGAAGGAAAGGATTGTTGATATGGCGTAAGTAACTGAACTCTTTCACACAGAAATGTCTACTTGCTATCTATCTGAATTTTTTTGCATTATCCTATGTTTTTAGTTTCTTATTTTCATTTGAGCAAGTTTAATGGCTAAGTTTCTCTTTCTTTCTTTGCTTTTGTTTTATTATACTTTAAATCTTGTGTTTTGTTTCCTCTTTCTCTTCTTCATGTTAATGTTATATTTGTTGACGGGTAAGGTAAGTAACCAAAGCATCCTTGCATACTTCCAGCCTTGAAAATTGCTGTAGTTAGCTTGTGATTCCATTGCACAATTCTTATATTACGAATTTGTAGCATAATTTAACCTTTGAGACAATCTGAGACAAAACAGTGTAAAGCAAGCTCACTTTAGGGGCACTAATATCTTGCCTTATTTTCATGTTCACTTGTTTGTGTGAGACATGGTAGAGTTGATTGATGCATTCAGTCTCACACACTAGTCATGGACATTTATGCAATCAGAGGCATAGGATTATATGTGATATCCATGTCCACGTCTCATGTGTTATCTTCACTGCTTCTTTCTATCTGCACTTTCTCTCTTAATTGCAATTTATACTTTATTGCAGGGCTGCTCCTGGTGGTAAAACAACCTACGTTGCTGCTCTTATGAAAAACAGTGGTGTGTAGTGATTTCCATCTTGACTCTCTTATTTCAATTGCACTTATGCTTTCGATTAATTCATATTCTTGTTATGGCTTACTCACAACTTGTTGGGTTGAGCATACTTGTTTGAATGTATGCATGAGTTTGTGTGCATTTGCTTGTTTATGCGGGGAGATACGGGTTTACCCTATTTCCACCTACACAATAAAGTGTGACGCTGTCTATTGAGCAACTTGGAGGAATTTTCAACCGAAATGGCGGTCATTTACTTTCTTAAAATTTAGTTAAAATACAAATCTTCATTTATTCTGATGTCAGACAAGTTGGTGTATTATGTTTATTCTGCTGATGTATGTATAGCCATTTTTTTGCACTCAAAAAGTTGCCAACAACAAATTGTCTTTGGGCAAAGTCCTTGTTGATTTTTTTCTCCTTGCTCTAGTATCTATATGAATACCATGTCTCTTTCCTCCCTGTTATCTAATGCAATGGTTACTAGGTATAATTTATGCAAATGAGATGAAGGAGTCAAGACTCAAGTCGCTTACTGCAAATTTACATCGTATGGGGGTGACAAACACTATAGTTTGCAACTATGACGGGAGAGAGGTAAGCATCTTGTTTTGTTGCCCTTAATTCTTATCTATTGCATTATATAAAAGCCATATTTCCTTGGGACTGAATGATTGAAGTTTGAATATGTGAGTTGTTATTTTGTTAAAAAAAACATCCTGTTTAATGTGGCAAAGGGGAAACTTGATCTCAGATGATCTTTTCTTGCATTTTAATAAATTTCTTCTGTGATGCACTGGTTTTAATAATTTGGGCCTTTAGTGATCTTTTCCTTCTTATTTTTCCAAGGGTGCTTCTTGCATCCTTTTTACTTCTCGACACTCGCTTCCGCACCCATTATATTCTATGGTAATTTTGTAAATTTCCCTTCAATTCTGGTGAATATATCTAATGCCTTTATATTTTTTTCCTTTTTCCTTCCGATTCCAGTTGCCCAAAGTTTTGGGTCAGAACACAGCTGATAGGGTTTTATTAGATGCTCCTTGCAGCGGTACAGGGGTAAGTGACCAGTATCTTTGTCCATTTATGTTCTCTCCATGAGTGGGTTCTCTTTGTTGTTTACTGACCAAAGTCGTACTTGTGTTGCAGGTTATATCTAAAGATGAGTCTGTCAAAACCTCTAAAAACTTGGAAGATATACAGAAGTGTTGTCATTTGCAGAAGGTATTATTTGTTTGTTGATTAACATTTCCTATGTAATGTTGTCAATCTAAGTCAGTTGTCATTTTCACTGGTGGATTACTAGGGAAGAAGTTAATTTTTTTATTTTTTATTTTTTGTTGATGCACCTGATATTTTATATATTGTTTTTTTTCTGATTTTTTCTCCTTTTTTTGCCATGCATTTTGAGCCTTTTTTCTATGGTGCCTCAGGGAGCTATGGAAATTCTCTTAACCCCACAATTAGAGCTAGTAGATTTTAAGCAGGTGGGAAATTACATCAGGAGACTAGAGGAAATCAGGAACTTAAGTACAGAGATTTGAGAATATAGTTTACAAACCGAAGGATATTGTACACAAAAAATGAAAGAAAAGTGTGATGAATTGGGAAAGTGCCTTGGGTGTGCATGGAGAGGGAGATTTGGAAGTGATTTCTTTTGCAGATGAATCGATAGTAATGGGTGGTGGACTGTACCCACTCCAGAAACTAGGAATGAACTTCTGGCACATTTGTCTAGTCTTTCATGCCAGAACATTCATTGTGTTATCCAAGTAAAGCATGAAAGAGCATCCAATGAAAAGATGTGCTGTCTTAGGCTTACCCCTAGGCCTTAGGGCTTGAAATCACTCATTTAAAAAGATAGCGTGGCCAAGCCTTTTCAAATCCTGACCAAAACCTTGCTAACGAAGGAGACATTATGATTACATACTTTGAGAGGGAATACAATTTAAAATTCTTAGCCAGAATGAGAGACCCAATAGACAATTTTTGATGGTCCTCCTGTGTGATAGATACTGTTGTGGGTTGCAAATTGATTGAGAATTTTCTGTTTTACTGCATTGGAGTTTGGTAGGAACATATTCAAGCCCTTTGCTCTTTCCCTTCCTATGCATTGCATTGGAGTTTTACTATTTGCTTTAGTCATTTGGATTTATCATGTGAAACTTCTTCAAGCACTTTATATTTTTCTTTGCAGGAGCTGCTACTTGCTGCCATTGACATGGTGGACGCAAATTCAAAATCCGGGGGATACATTGTATACTCCACTTGCTCAATAATGATTCCTGAGGTTTGTTTCTGAGGATACCCTTAGGTAGTGTTTGGTTTATTGGAATAAAGATGGATTGGAATGGAATGGTCATTCTTTGGCCTCCTTATGAATGATCATTCCTTTACAATATTGTGAATGATGATTCCATTTAAAATGCATTTTCTATCATTTTCTTAGTGAATCAAGCGTGAGAATGGACATTTTGATTCCATTCCACTTCGTTCCAATGTACCAAACATAACATTAGGATATTCACTAATGATTCCCAAGGTTTCTAATGATTCGCTATATACACTAAATCTTGCAGAACGAAGCAGTTATAGACTACGCTCTCAAGAAGAGGAATGTAAAACTTGTGCCATGTGGTCTTGACTTTGGGCGTCCTGGGTATTGATGATTTCTTCCTATAGTAAAGTTACAAGTAGATAGTTTAGCAATGTAAAATTTTATTTAATGATGCTTCTTCTCTTTACCACCAGATTTGTTCGGTTTAGAGAAAGCCGTTTCCACCCCTCTTTAGAGAAGACGAGACGTTTCTATCCCCATGTTCACAACATGGATGGGTTTTTCGTGGCCAAGGTATATCACAAAATTTTAAATCGTACTCCGCATTTCGAAGTCCAGTTTTTTTTTTTTTTTTTAATGAGCTCCAAGTCCTTTTGAAGATCTATTTTGGGTGGCATTGACAAGCCTGGAAGAGATTTTAAATTCTGCTTAATACTTCGATGATTTGATAATTGAACATTGGATATATGATATGCGGGTCAAAGTTGTGTTTTTTGGGGGGGTGCTATACAAGTCCTTGGGTAGAAGAAATCATAGCCTCGAGACCTAGTAAGTTTTGATTTCTATCCTTCTGTTGGTACCTTGCAGTTGAAGAAAATGAGCAATACCAAGCCAAATCCAACAGCTTCTGAACCATCAGCGACAGTGGAGCAAGGTCCTGAACCTGTTGAACCATCAGCAACAGTTGAGCAAGGTCCTGAGCCAGTTGTTGATAGCAGTGGTGCTAAGAATGCTGAAGGAAAATTTCAATTGCATTCAAAGAAAGAAAGCACTACAAAAGAAAGTGGGAAATTGGAGAACAGTTTTCCTAAAAATGGGAAAGATGCATCACCATCCATTACTCGAAAGAGGAAGAAAATGAAATGCCCCTCTAGGGAGGCAATTTGGAGAGCAAAGTACATGCCTCTCTTCTCTTTTATTATATTCCATTAGAATCATTGCTTCTTAATATCCATTAAATCAAAATTGAATTTAGATTATATGTGATTGCAGCCTTCGTGCTAAGAATGCTGAATTGCGTTCAAAGCAAGAAGGCACTACAGAAGAAAATGGGAAATTGAAGAACAGTTTTCCTAAAAATGGGAAAGATGCATCCGCATCCACCACTATAGAGTGGAAGAAAATGAAACGCCGTTCGAGAGAGGAAATTTCAAAAGAAAGGTACACAACTCTCTTACTCTTCTATTCCATTAGAAGCATCATTTTAACACCCATTAAATCAAAATTGAACTGAAATTCTATGTGATATTGTTTTATGGAATGAAAGAGAGAATGAGCATCCACTAAGGCCTTGTTTGGTAATGTTTCCGTTTCATGTTTTCGGTTTTTGTTTTCCAATTTTTTGGAAATTGGAATCGAAAATGTGTTTGGTATATTGTTTTTGTTTTAAAAAATGTGAGATTGATTCCAAAATTTCAAATTTTTAGAAATGAAAAAAAGGTATTTCAGCTTGTTTTTGCCCTCTCCCTACCCTACCACCTCTGGCCATCGGCCCATCCCCTGACCTCCGGCCAGCCCCAACCAACTTTTGACCAACAGATTGACAGGGAGCTCTGGCCATCTTCTGGCAACCCTTCATTCAACCCTTGACACTCCGGCCATCAACTCTGGTGCCCACCGCCAGCCACTCTCACCCTCCACACTGGCTCCACCTCTGGCAACTTACCCAACAGTTTCTCTATATTTGTTTTCATTTATTAAAAAAAGAAGAAGAAAATAACAATGTTATCAAACAATACCTTAAATAATGGAAAACCCTGCATACCTCAAAAACATTTCTTCTATAGTTGGAGGGGAAAAAAGGGAACAAACATTGATTTGGTACAGTTAGAAATCTTTTTATCTTTTGAAATTCCTGCAGGGAAGAGAAGAGGCAAGCTTTGAGGGAAGAAAAGAAAAATCCTAGAAGGGAAACAACGCCTGCTAGGGAAAAGAAAAAAGCTACGAGGGAAACGACGCCTGCTAGGGAAAAGAAAAAAGCTACGAGGGAAACGACACCTGCTAGGGAAAAGAAAAAAGCTATGAGGGAAACGACACCTGCTAGGGGGAAGGGTGGAAAAGTTCAGTGATCCCATGAAAAGCAAATGAAGTGCAATGGTTAACCCTAATTGCTTTTGGCATACCACCGGTAAAGCACCTACTTGCAATTTGAAAGAGGTTTCGAGGGCTCTACATAAGCTTCATCACTGCTATCAGATCACGTGACCGAGGAATGAGTTGAACACCTCGGAAGTGCGACCACGCCATGGCTTTGGCCTTGGCTACTTATCTTAAATTTTCTTTTATAACCCGTGTCGGACATAGCGTTGGACTAACTCGCCTCCCTTTGTAGGCTTTACTGAAGCCTAAAAAGTTTTGTTTTCTTGAGTTTTCTCTAGTATATGCCATGCTATTGTTGTTATAATTATAGTCCAGTTGTTTTTCCTAAAAAATCATATTACTTTATTGGTGAATTTTAGTATGTTCTTTTTGAATTCCATTTGGAATGTTATCAATACGTTAATGGCATTCAAATTTTGAAACCAAAATTAAATGAAAATTTGAATGCCCTAGAAATGACATACAATTAAATATATAACTAAAGAAGTGCTCAAATTTTGATGCATGATATATATTTTAACTTTATGTGATATTAACTATGCCTAATAATTTGATGGGTCATTTTTATTTTTCTCTTAAATCATTCTCAAATTTCTATTTTATATTTAAATTATCAATCTATCGATTTAGTTTATAAAATTTACGATTTTAGTTCATAACCAATTGGATATGCTTGATCCAATTAGTAAACATTGGAAGCCTAACTTAGGCACTGTTTGGTAATCTCTAAAAAAGTAATCTGTTTGGTAATCTCTAAATAAGTAATTTTTTAGCTAAATAACGTAAAAGTAAAAATCATGTTTAGTTTGGTTGAAAAAATAATTTCTCCGTTAAAAATAAAATAAAATAAAAAGGTCAACAAAATTATTAAAAGATGATTTTACGTTCTATATTTGAAGAACTTATTTGTTGTTTCTCTTTTGTTATGCTAACAAAGACTATTTTTTTTTTTTTTTGAGGATACACAAAGACTCTATAATATTATGGGGTAACATGATAATTTCTCATGCAAAAGTAAAACTTTGAATGTGTGGTGCTATTATCATCTTATAAATTATTTTGGACTCTTCATTTCTTTAGACCATTACTTATAAATTTTGAAACCCTAAAAATTTCTTTTCTTCCACCAAATAATACTAAAATTATTCTTTAAACATTTCACCCACTGAATGCACACCCCCCACACTTCCAAAAAAACCTCCCTTCCAAAAAAATCTTAACAAAATCCACTAAGAAGAAGAAGAGTCTCGTCATTTTCAAAACCCACAAAGAAGAAAAAGAAGAAGAAGAAGAAGAAAAAGAATACTGTTTTTGCCAGTTTAACCAATTTCCTATCTGATATTTTTCATTGTTCTCAAATTCAAGCTCTTGATTTGAGCCACAATAATCTTTCAGGGCATGTTCCAATACAAAACTTGTCTATGATTGTCACCAATTTTACTTATGTTAACCTATTATACAATCACTCATCGGAGATTAAAATCTCCGATTTCCAGTCCTTAAAATGGTTCAGTTATTTGAATTTTCTTCATTTTGGACTTATCCCATATCACAACAAGTTCAAAATCAATGTTCGGTTACCAATTCCCGAACAAATAAATAATGTCCGGGCCTATATTCCCGAATTTTGATCATATGTTCGGGAGTTCAGTCCTAAAAAATACGAGCAGATTTTATTATTTTTGTCATTTTTTTTAAAAAAAACTTATCGTTATAAGACCAATCTCTTCTAAACTAAGAATAACATCAAGGTTATGAACCTCCTCTAAATTTTTATTGTTGTACTCCTCCCATCTTATGGAGTTATGGTTGGTAGAAAAATTTTCACTCATTGTCATAGCCGGAAAAGTGTAGGTAATCAAATGGTTGCCACCGTTACTACTGGAAATATTGCCGCTAAAGGAAAAATGGATGGGCAGTGATGGAGGTTTGTATTTTCATAAATCCTAATTCATGATGTAGTGTGTGTAATTGTGAGATGAAGTGTCCTAAAATTAATGATGTCCTTTGTAGTAATTTTATTTGATATTATTATTGTAATAAGAAAAAAGCTAAAAATTAAAAAGTCCAAAATAATATATGAGGTGCTAATAACAGCACTCATTTGAATTGACTCACAAAAGTTTCCTATAACAAAAAAATTACTTTAAAAAAGTTTGTTAAAACCCACTGTAATGAGCAAAAAGATAAATTATCAATTGGAGCAGCACAAATCATGTAACTAAGAACTCATCTTCTTGCAACCAAACATCCATTTTCTCATCCTCTCAATCCTTTCATTTCCCCCTTGTCTCTCATCCTCTCCATTTCTTCATCAAGGTTTGTTTTGATAACTAACTACTTTAATTAAAAAAAATCAAAAAATCACTACAAAAAAATTTGTATATGACACTTTTTCCCCTTCTAAATATCAGACTTCTACAAAAATTGAATTTGGACTGCACACATCCTTCTTGGTATAAATTTCTAATTGTTAGTTTTATTGTTATTGATTTAAACAAATTAACTCTATTTTTTATTTTTGGGTAAAAACTCAAGGAGAAATTACTAATTAAAAGTAATTAAAAATTTTTATTACATCCGTATGAAAAAAATTATAATTACAATTATTAATATTAATAAAATTTATCATTGTAATCATTTTTCAAGTTTCGAACTGACATAAAATTTTCCCAAAACTAAACCCTAATTTGATTCACACATTTTAGGAGCCCCACTAAAACCTTTTGGCCAAAACCCTAAACCCTAACATCACAGCCCCTCTCTCTCATTCATCTCCAAAACCTTCAATTCTGTACAAAATCCACATTCTTTTGCTACGCAAAGCGAGAGAGAGAGAGAGAGCAATCATGCCTAAGGTTCCGATTTGGGACTTACCAGACGTGCCCAAAGGCGAGCTCCCTCCACATCTCGAACTCCAGAGAACCCGCGTTCTCTGCAATTCCGATGCTCCTACTCATGTATTACTCTTCTTCTTCTTCTCTGCTTCATTCTATTTCATATAGTCATACTTTCAATGTATTTGTATGTATACAAAGTTGCTATCTTTGTATTTGAATTGTTTTGTTTGTGCCTTACGATTTCTGGGTTTTGTTCTTTTTGGGATTAAAGACAGAGAACATACAATACTCTGGTGCTTATGCATCTATGGGAGTTGATAACAGCTTAAGATTGGACCATTTTCGCAAAAATTTTAAAGTGGAAGTGATTCGACTTACCGAGGATGATATGGAATTTGACTTGATTGGTATCGATGCTTCGCTTGCTAATGCTTTTCGGAGGATCCTCATATCCGAGGTGCGCTTTTTAAGGGGGGAAAAAAAAAACTCATTTTCGTATTTCTTATTGATCTGTTGAATTCAAGTTTGATTTTTCATGGTTCAAGTCCTCAGTCAAATAATTGTTCATATCTTACTCGTATGTCTGCCTTCTTTGAGGTCTTCCATATGATTTAGTATATAGCCCATATAATTAATCATATCTATATTTGATGAAATGGTTGTAATTTCAATGTTGGGATTGGGACACAATTTTTTCACTTTATGTAGCATAGTAAATAGTAAACAAGCCTAGCCCAGCCAAGTAGTAGGTTGTTTAAACTGGGGTTGAAAATGAGATATAATTAAGCTGATCTTGAGTAACTTAACTTGGTTTTAATTTTTTAATTTTTATTATATATATATAGTTTCCTAGTGTATATACTTATTGAGCCGAGCTTATAAAATTTGACGATTTTTGAAACGGTGTTGAATCTTGGCTTGTTTACATAACAACCTGATTTTGAATGAGCTTTTAATGAGTCACAAGTCGAGTTCTAATAGCTTGGTTTTACATCCCTACATGTTGGTATGGGATCATTGTGATGCCTCACTAGAGATGGGCTATGGAACACATTTAATGAGATGAAGAGATAATTCTTTCACAAGGCCATCAAACAGTGACCATGTTAGTGATGTAAGATTTTCATAGAAACTTTTCTTGATTTGTTAACTTTTGATGCCAAATGTTCAATTCAATCCCCCCCCCCTCTCTCCCTCTCTTTCTTCCTTTCTTTATTTGAATGGAATTATGTTTTTACAGTTTCGAGTTCAGTATTGATTTGGTGATTGAAATATTCCACTACTTGAGTTTTCATATATATATATATATTGAGTGATAAAAAAAACAGAAAAAAGAGTAGCTCCATTTCCAATGTGTATAAGTAGGCACACGGGCACCCATAGAGACATGAGTACATACATATTTAATGCACGAAATCCCTCCATTAGTATCTGTTGCGTTTGCTGGTGCATGGCAGTATGTCACTTGGTGCTAAATTTATGAAATTTTTTCTTGTATACTGGTTTTTGCATGCAGATTCCCACAATGGCTATTGAGAAGGTTCTTATTGCAAACAATACATCAGTAGTCCAAGATGAGGTGCTTTCACATAGATTGGGTCTCATCCCAATCAAGGTTGACCCAAGACTGTTTGATTATATGTCAGGTTTTATCTTATTCCTTGTAGTTAATTTGATGTTTTATTCTTTCACACCTACATGGGGTGTATTCACGACAAGTGTGCTAAATGGAAAAGTAACTTTCTTCCATTATATCAGAAAATGATGTACCCAATGAAAAGAACACCATTGTTTTCAAACTCCACATCCGTTGTGAACGAGGTGGTCCACGTCTTACAGGTAATGTTGATTGGTTGTACATACATATACAATTCTCAAAGCTTCAATGTTTCCCTGCACTTGATTATTCTCATTTTTCTAGAATCTTGATGTGTTGCTCATGCCTGTAAAAAACAGTAAAATCAGATGAGCTGAAATGGTTACCAAATGGGAGTGAGTTTCTGCTGGCCACAGAAAATTCAACTTCGAATTCAACCTCAAAGCCAAAGACATATACTTCATTTCGTTGTAGTCAAGATTCCTTGCAAGAATTTTCCAACAATCCCATTGCCCCCAAGCATCCAGATATTATTATATCTAAACTTGGACCAGGCCAGGTATTGTATTCTTTCGTTTCATGTTTTTGTTGGTGATTAAGCTTTATTTGGCTTAAAAAAGTATTCGTCAGCATAGTAAATATTGGATTGACAATTCCTGAAAATATCTCCCAACTATTAAATAATACGATAAGTTGATATTTATTGAAAGCCTCAGAGTTGCTTTTGCAGCAGCATGAAGTTGCTCATTGGGATGACTCATAAAAGCCAGTTTATTGAACAAATATGGCTCTCTCAACAGCATTTAATGAGTTTCCATGTATAATTTCAAGCTCTAGACATACCTCCATCACATTTCTTGACCATATAAGAGCACAATTAATGATAGATTGTAATTTGGTTGGTTAGTCTCCTGAAAGTTACAAGTGCGTAAGCCCCTTCGGAATATGCAGTTGCCCTCCACCCCAACCCTCTCTTTTCTTTTTCTTCTTTCTCTTTCAGAAGATGCCCACTGGGACAATGGTATTTCACTTTGGCACCTCCGAAGTGGTTGTTGTAGCACTTGCTTTTATATGAAAAATAAAAGCTGTTCTACCTTTCATGCCAAGAAAATTGACATTTATATTACTTGTATTATGTATCAAGGGTATGCTATTAGGACTGCACTTGATGCTGAACATTGCCAGATTTTTGTAGACAATGTTAATGTTAAATTTATTCACCCAAAAAAAAAAAAAATGTTGATGTTAAAGCTAGTGGGCTGGTGATTCTACAAACTGAATGGAATCACTTAAAAAATGAGGATTCAATTAAATTAATGTGTTACTGAAAACTCCTTTGCTTGCCAAGAGTTAAGAGAGAGGAGAAAGCTTGAATACATTTATTAGTTTGTAAGCTGGATGTAGAGAGAAAAGAAGAAAAGGGGAAGGACATGATACATTTTTGCTCATTTTAAAGTGCTTTTTACGTGGGTCTGAGATGTTAACTTCTCTCTAAGTCACTCCAAATCTCTTCACACTGAAGTTATCATTTTTGTGGGTTGGGGGAGATAACATTGTCTTCTAATCACTCCGTGCCCCTACATCAAACATTCTTTGAAATTTTGCGGGTAATTTTAGAGTTCTCGTTTATGAGGTCTAATTTTGGATGTCTCGTTTATCTTTATGAAATTATGCTTCTTTTCTAGGAAATTGAACTGGAAGCACATGCTGTTAAAGGCATGGGTAAAACACATGCAAAGTGGTCCCCTGTGGCCACTGCTTGGTATAGGATGCTCCCCGAGGTAAATGACACTTTTAATTAGCAGTTTCTGTGAATATGTCTGAAAAATGCACCTCCTGGTTTCTTTCAAAAGTTATGAGTTTTTATGTTTTTACTTCTGTAGGTTGTTTTGTTGCAAGAAGTTAAAGATGAGAAAGCAGTAGAGCTTGAAAAAAAATGTCGTGTTAAAGTATTTGACATTGAAGATGTTGGTAATGGTAAATTGATTCAATTTCTCTGTCTGATTTGTTCATTATACACTCAAGCTCAATGAAGCTGATGGCCTTCTTTTCCCCCTCCTTCAATTGCTTGATGGGATATAAGTGAGATGGTGTGTGTTAAAATTGTCTATCATATTGGCTCTTGAGTAATGATTTGGTTGTTGAACAGGTAAGACGAGGGCAACTGTGGCTCGACCACGAGCTTGTACATTGTGTAGAGAATGCATTCAAGAGGAAGGGTGGGACAAGTATGTGGCACTACGTCGTGTGAAAGATCATTTCATCTGTAAGTAATCCAGTTTGCGTGCATCATTCTGAGCTAGGCAGTCCAACCCTGACTATATTAAATAGTGATAGTCTACAGAGTCCATTGTACTTATTTCCACTTTGGAATGAAGACATATTTGCATTGGTAGCTTGTCTAATACCTGTATTAGAGGCTAAATGACCAAATGGCTATGTTATCTATCAAATATGACTTCAGTTAGCTAGAGAAAGATTCATACAATTCAACTCAACAAGCCTTTGTCCCTATTACTTGGGGTGGGCTATATGGATCCATTTCCTCCAATTAGTTTTATTCGAAGTTATATCCTTAATTAAGTTTAAGATTTTCATGTAATAATTTTTTGCCTCAACCTAAGTTCTTCTAGTCCTTCCTCTAATACTTTTACCACCCTACACATGGATCAAATCACTCCTTATAGGAGTGTTAATTGGCCTCAGATGCACATAACTATACTATCTCAAACTACGTTCTCTTACTGTATCTTCAATTGGTGCCATTTTTAACTTCTTCCTATTGAATTAATTTCATATTTTATCTTTTTCTATACTACCGCTCATCCATCTCAATATTTTGATTTTAGTCACACATTTTTTTAACATGTTTTTTTTTCTTAACCACCCAACAAAAAATCAGTATTGTACATTATAGCAGGTCTTCTAGCATTCTTATGCGTTCTTTTCATACGACTTAAATAGAAATCCTAAGATCACACAACACTTCTGATGCACTCTTCCACAACAATTATCTTGCCCAAATTCTATGGGGCATGTCGTCCTCAGTCTCTTTGTTTTTACAAATAATTTACCTAACATATTGAAAATGATTATTTTGAGCTATATCCTCATGCCCATCAAGTTTTTCTCTACCTTCACCCAAAAAGTCCTGCTTAACTTAAACATTTTAGTTTCTAAAGTATCTCTCAGCAGTTCTAGCTTAAAGTTTATTCCTCTTGTTTTGTCGACTGAATTATATCGTCTTCGATAACATGTACCTTGGGATGTCCTCTTGAATGTTCCTAGTAAGTTCAATCCATAACAGATGCACAAAGGTAAGACTTAGTGATCTTTAATGTAAACCTATTATTATTGGCAATGCACTTGTTTCTCATTCTAGTCATAGCCTAATAGGCACCTCAATTCTATCTTGGACCCTTTCTTTGTTACACCTGCATGCACGCTGGCGCTATCCTTATGTTTTATTTAGATGAATTTAATTTCTCACTATTGTCTCTGTAAGGTTTTGAGGATTAAAATGTTATTAATATGTATTTCATTTTTTTTCCCTTTCACTAGTTACCATAGAGTCAACTGGAGCATTACCACCTGAAGTGCTGTTCACTGAAGCTGTGAAGATTTTGGAAGACAAGTGCGAGCGTCTGATAACTGAGCTCTCTTGATGTTTTTTTGTCTTTATTATGTTGAATGTAGTACCTTGCTGCAAAAATGATGAGCCTTCTGAAAAAAAGGTTTGCTAATATATGCATTTCCTCCCTGGATTATTTATTCATTTTTCTTCATTAATCCGAAACATAGCTAAATTTAGCTTTGTTGTGAATTATTGAATCTTTGATTCAGTCACAGAAGTGTTATTTCGGGATTAATTGTGGACCAGTTTTGCTCTATCAAATGTGGATTATTTTAACCTGGATTATTAATCAAGTCCAATTCTGCAAACCAAACAGAGGCTATTTCTTAAAAGCTTGGGTTAGTCTCTTTTGGGATTGGAATCATGTTAGAATCAAAGTGATCAAGATTTATACCCTTTGTTAGCTCTGAGTCTAAACCAATAATGTTCTTGCTTTGAATTCAGTGTGCTTGTGAAACAAGATGCAATGCTTTTTTTCAGCAAAGCGAAACTACATCTCTTCATAGGAAGTACATAAGAAAAGAGAACATGAGTAGTAAAGTGATGAAGAAAGAACATGACTTGTGCTAATTGTCAAATTTAGATACTTCCTTGAGGAAGAAAACAGAATTACCATACATGGTCGTACTAAGTTATGGGGGCAAGATGTGACCTTACTAGCTCACCTCAAGACAAAGGTCCCGTTTGGTAGAGCTTTGAAAAAGTGATTATAATTTATACCCTAACAGTTTATAACTTATAGTTGTGAACATAAGTTGATTTTTGATTTATAAATTAAGATTCTCCTCTTCCACTCAAAGAATAAGTTGATTTTTGACTTATAAAAAGTTATAAGTTGTATTGTTAAGCTGAACAAAACACATAAAAATAGCTTAAATTAAGTTAAAAAACTAAAATAAGCTGAAAATAAGTCCTACCAAACAGGGCTAAATGCTAGTAGTAAACACCACTGGATTATATGATATTATTCACGTAGTGTTTTTAATCAATGACGTAGTCCAAAGTTTTACAAGTAGAATAATATTGACTTATTTTTGTTAAATAATTGTGAAATAAAAACTTATCTATCAGTGTGTTTTGTGGTTCTTTATTTGTTAGACCACCAAGTGGATAGTATGACGCGATATTCTAGAATTATTTAATATTTTTTTTTCCAAAAAAACTTTAAATATTGTAATTTTATGACGACAAAAGAATAATGTTAAATGTAAAAATAATGTTTTATCGGTTTAATGCATTTTTTTTTTATAGAAAATCTGTAATACACACCTCATATTATGTCAAAATTTGAATGACTCGTTAAATCAGAACTTAAAATTACAATTCAATGTAATTTAAATTATAATTACATTGTTTGTGTGAAATGTCCGCCATCTTGTGAAGTGAAACAATATATTTACACAACTTCTGGACTTTGATTCCCATCTGAGCTGTCTTTGTTTTGCCAAAGTGATTAAACAATCAAATCAAATCAAATCAATCTAAGAAATTTTTTTGTTAGTTTTTCACCGTAAAGATCCTAAAAAATATAACCCAAAGTTACTCAGAAGAAAAGACAAAATTTTCATAAGAAAGATCCCCTCTTCTTTGACCTGTCTTCTCACACAAGAAATTTTGGACAGACTTGGTATTAAAAAAACCAGAATCAGATATTAAAAAAAAAAAAAAATCACAAGAACACCTATATTTTGAGAATAATCCATCACATCTTGCCTCATGACAAATAAAGAAGAAACTCACACAATTTTAAAATATATCAAGTCTTATAAATTTGACTTAATTATATAAATTTCAATTTACTAAGATTAAAGCGATAGAACTAATGTAAATAATGTGTAAATACAATAGTAAAGAAGGGAAAATACACATTTCACTATAAAAAAAAAGGGCAAATTACATATACACCCCTCGAGGTTTGGTTAAATTACAGATACCCCTGAGGTTTCGGAAATTACATCCCGCCCCCTGAGGTTTGTATTTTCATAACAATTTACCCCCTGAGGTTTATATTTCATAACAAATTACCCCCTAATTTTTTATGCAAATATAGCATTCAGGGGGGAATTCGTAATTTCTCAAACCTCAGGGGGTATTTGTAATTTAGCCAAACCTCGAGGGGTGTATATGTAATTTGCCCAAAAAAAAATAACAATAGCATTTTTCTACATAAGTCTACTGAATTATTGATAAAAAAGGAGCTTATATGGACCCCACCGGATATTATATCCCCTTCAAAAAAAAATTATATCCCATTCAAAAAAAAATTGCAAACATGGGATATATGGACCCCACCGGATATAATATCCAATCTCAATCTTTATATCCCCCAATCAAACAGGGCCTTAGATCATTCTCTATTCTATCCAGATTTTCAAAAATTGGTATGCCAATTTTTTTTGAAAGTTTAACTAATAAATTGACATGCACAAATTTGGCATCTCTAAAAAGCACTTCACCTGATATGCTAAATTTATTATTTTACTATTTTATTACTTTTCACTTTAAACTTTTATGAACTCTTTTATTTACTAATTAGAATGATTTATTTTTTGAAATTGACCATTAAAATAATAAAAAAAAAATCAAAAATGAGACACCTGATATGCTAAATTTATTATTTTACTATTTTACTACTTTTCACTTTAAACTTTTATGAACTCTTTTATTTACTAATTAGAATGATTTATTTTTTGAAATTGACCATTAAAATAATAATAAAAAAATCAAAATTGACATTCTCTCGTCGTTGGAGAATTTGGCAGAGCTAAAGTCTATGCCCTATTTCACGTCAACTCTAATGGCCCTGTTTGCTACAGCTTAATTTCAGTTTATTTCAGCTTTCAGTTTAATTTAAGTTATTTTGATGTGTTTGGTTTAGCTTATAGCTTATAGCTTATAGCTTTGTGGAAGTCAAAAAACAGCTTATTCTTTGAGTGGGGCAGGATATGCTTTAAGAATAAGCTGGAAATCAGCTTAAGCTGAAAGTTATAAGCTATAAGCTATTTAGGCATAAGCTATAAGCACTTTCCCACAGCTCTACCAAACGGGGCTAATATAGAGTTTCGGTTGGAGATTCTTAAAGATTACGTAAATTAAAATTTTAAAAAAATTTAATATAATTATGTGAAATTTGTAGGATTCAATGTATTTTTTTTTTTTTTTTAAATTTCATGAGAAGTTAATGAGAATTTGTATAGAAAGAAGAAACCTAAACTAAGGTGATGACATAATAATTGTGATTATAATTTGGATACGATTTTACTAGGGCTGAGTAAGGAATCCGTGAAATCCGTAATCCGATCCAGTCCAGTCCAATCCGATAGGTTTGGATTGATTTTTTGAATCCGCGGTTCGGTTCCGGATTGAAGAATTAAAAATCCGTAGCCCACGGATTGGTTCCGGATTGAACCCCACGATTTCGGATTGGAACCGATCCGGACCGTATACAAATAGTCTATATTTTTATTATACATCCTCCCCCATAGTATCTTCTCTTATTCTATATAAAATCTAAACTCAAACCTAAAACTGTATAATATCTTATTTTATTACTTTTGTTTGTATTTTCTTATGGTTGTTTAAATTCAAGAACAGTATGTCACTATTATAGAAAAACATGTTACTATTATGGAACTGATATAGCGTTATGTTTATATTTTTATGAAATTAAAGTGTTATATATATATATATATATATTTGTTATTTAATTATGTGAATCCGTGGTCCTAAACCGATCCAATCCGTATTTAAATGGATTGGTTCGGATTGGTTCCATGATTTAAACGGATTGGATTGGTTCCAATTTTTCAGGAACCGTAGATAACGGATTGGTCCTGATTTTACCCCAATCCGGTCCAATCCGGACCATGCTCACCCCAAGATTTTACCAATGTCACTTGGTATGGGACTGATCAAAACATTTGGCAACAAAACCTTTTGGCCATGTTTGTTTGGGTGGACATGAGTTTGGGATTGGACTAATAGTTCAATAAAATTATTAATCCGATATTTGGTTAAACAATGGATTTATTATTTTAAATTTGACTATTAGTTAAGATAGGATACATAATCCAACGGATTCGTAATTTTAGGACTATTAGTCATGGGAATGCTAATCTAATCCGCCCAAACAAATATGGCCTTTATGTAGAAGTGTTTTTTATTCCAAAAAATGCTTTGGGAAATTACACCATTGCTTTATATTTAATCCTAAAAAGAAACTTTGGCATTCTCTCTCTCTCTCTCTCTCTTCTTTATGAAGACACTACCTAACATGATCCCCACCAATGAACCCGTTTCGTAGCTCGAAACTTATGGGGCTCAAATGGCCCGAGTAGAAAACGACGATGTTTTGAATTTTTTTTTTTTTCTTTTTCTTTCTCTTACTCGTTTTTTCTGAAGATGAAAGATATCAAAGTGAAGAAGAAGAAGAAGAAGAAGAGGAAGAGAAGAGAAAGCTGGAGCTGGAGCTGGACAACTCAACATCTTCATCATCATTTTCATCAACATCATCATCATCATCATCATCAACACATTATCATCATCAACAATTTTTATTTTTTATTTTTATTTTTTTTCAGATCTTGATCTGCTTAGAAAAAAAAAAAAAGAAGAAAAGAAGAAGAAGAGAAAACAGAACATCAACATCATAAGAAGCAAAATTCATAAGACAGGTTTGAATTTTTGCTTCATCATCAATAATTTTTTTTTTCCAGATCCAGATCTACTTAGAAAAAAAAAAGAAAAAAGAAGAGAAAACAGAGAGATCGGTGATACACAGAGAGATCGATGATATCCACCGGCGCTGCCACCATCACCGTCGATTATCTCCTCTTCTTCTCTGTCGCCTCTCCTCTCCTCTTTTCTCTCTCTCTCTCTCCTCTTCTCCTGTCTGTGCTCGAAAGAAAAAGAAAGAAAAAAAATTTGCCCAAAACGACGTCGTTTTGGGCAATTTGGGCCATTTGAGCCTCATCAGTTTCAAGCTACGAATCATTTTTGCCCACGAATAAAGGATAATGAAAGGCGTCCTGCTATGTAGCTCGAAAGTCTTTGGCTCGAAAGTACATTTTACTCAACTCGGTGCTGTTGTAGCTGTGTGGATACACCAACCTTTCATTTCATTTCAAAAACAAAAAAAAAAAGAAAAAAAAAAGAAAGAATAAAAGAACAGAACACCGTCTGGTCTGGTCGTAACCTAGCTTGTGCCGCCACTGCTTCTGTTTCATCGGAGTGGAAGAGGAGGAAGTTTGTGTGCCGCAGAGCAATTGGAGTTGTGCTTGAGTTGTGGATAATGTATTTCCCCTTCAAACATTGCTCTATAATCTGTTGTCATTGTGGATGCCATGGCTGCTAGTTAAGATGATTGTGGCTGCTATGGTTGCTCTTCCATTGCTCTATCATAAGATTATTGTTAAGGTGATTGTGAAAACAACATTATTGTTAAGGAAAATGATTGTGAAAATAAGAGGTACCCCCAAAAAATTAGATTCATTGTCTAATTTTAGTTGAGGATTTTTTTCCAGATTCAGTACTGCCATGGCTATTATTCCATTCCATTGCCGTATTAGTTGAGGATTTTTTTTCAAATTCATTCTCTACTATTATTAAAAAAAAATAAAAAAATAAAAAAATTTGGATTTATTTATTGTTTCATTTTGTTTAAGAACTTATATTTTGTTTGTGAGGAGATCAAATGGTGCACTGATGTCATCGTCATGAAGCAAATTAAAAGTTTTTTCACTGTTTCACAAAAAACATAGCTACTCAATTAACATCTTACACAATAACCTGTTGAAAGACAAAGAAGGGGGTGAAAGACAAAGACGGGATGAGAGAGATCGAGAGGTGAGAGTGCAGAGTCCTTTTTTTGGTTTTGAGAATATACTGAACAGAGGCGGAGAGGGGAGAAGAGCAAAGCAAAAGAAAAGGAAAAAATAGAGAGGAGAGAGAAATTCATACTTTCGAGCCGTTTTAAGCCAAAACTTTCGAGCTACGGATCATTTTCCATAATGAAAGGATTGGGTTGAATATAAATTTTGGTTGGATTACCATGTAACTTAAGGAATTGTTAACAAAATTTAAAATAATTGTACATTTTTTATAACACACTCTTATAAAAGTTTTTATAATTTTTTTACTATAACTATATATCAATTGCGTATAGGGACAAAATCAAAAAAATTATTTAGGGGGGCCAAAATGTGTTGAAAAACTAGCTACATATCAATGCATGCTAAACTTGAAAATGAAATGATAATAAAGAGACGTTGGCTGAACAAAGTTCAAACAAATATGACTGTTAGTGAGCTTTTGCATTTCGATGAACTACATTCGGAGAATGGCTGCTCGTCGAAGGAGAAAGACCACTTGATCCGCAACACAAAGAAAATCAAGAGCACCGTGGATCCAGGGGATGGCCCAATGGCTGAGTCACATGCGCAAGCACATGAACTAGACACAAAAGTACCTGACCCAGACTACGCTGAAGAAGATTTGGAGGAGAGCAATCAGATTCGGCAAGAAAAGGTTAACTCAGAATGTTTGGATCCTACTATTAGGAGCCACAGGAACAGATCCTTCAAATAAGCTCTACTCAGATCAAGGTTTAATGAAGCAAGTAATGAAAAGAATTTTGATTACAATGTGGAAGAACTCTCCTCCGATGAGGAGGCTGATACCACAGATATAACAATGGCTGAAGAATTGCAAGATGGCAATGAAACAAATGGAGGAATCCCCCAATACCAAACTCCTTGCGGCACTTTTGAAAAAGATCAGGGAACTGTGGAAGAAGTGCTTGATTGTGTGGCTACTTGGGAAAACCATAGGATACAAATTATTCATGGCAAAAATGATGAAAATATGGAGCCTCCAAGCAGATTTTGAAGCTCTGGACATTGGAAATGGGTTTTTCATAGTGAAATTTAACGTGATGGATGATTACACAAAGGTTTACACTAGTGGACCGTGGATTGTAATGGACCATTATGTTATTGTGAGAAAATGGCAACAAGAGTTTAAATTTGATGATGCTGAGGAGGACAAAACAGCAATTTGGGTTTGTTTTCCCAATCTATCCGTAGAATACTACAATGAAAAAGTCATATACCACAAAGTTAAGTCTCTGGGAAACCCACTAAAGGTTGACATCAATACAGCCATGGCAGCTAGAGGGAAGTATGCTCGAGTGTGCGTTGAAATAGATTTGCGGCAACCACTAATTTCACACTTCACTATCCGTAAGTATACCTATGGAGTTGAATATGAACATCTTCATTCACTCTGTTTTTATTGTAGTAGGGTAGCTCATCGAAAAGAGATATACAGTGATCACCCACCGCCGCTGGTGGAGAAACAGACTCAGAACCATAGTGATGAAGCTACAGGGAAACAAATGGGCCAAACAAGTCATAGCCCAAACCCAGATCAACTAATGGAAGATACTGGAGCAGGCAAGACTACATATTGGCCTTGGATGCAAGTCACGAACCACAAAAGAAAGCCCAAAGGCCAAGTGACTACTAAAGGGAGCAAAGCCCAAATGGGTAATCGATTTGAACTACGAAGAGAGAACCAAGAATCTGAAGCCCAGCCCCAAAGAACTAGAGAGCAGGGCCAAACAAGTAGCAGTAACGAAGAAATGAGATTTAAGTATAAGGCCCATGTAAGCCTAAATGAGATAGACTAGCTGTAAAAGCTAAAGACAAAGCCAAAGAAGAAATTAGACTATGAAAGCTGGAGCTTCAGACCCCCTAAACACGCTATCAGAGCTCTGATAGTACTGGTATGATCCATATACCAATGTCCATCTCGTCTATAACCACAACCACAGTCACCTCTACATTCATCACCACTGCTACTCCACCTCTGTTACAAACCAAACCTCCTCCCAAAACTAGAGTGCCTCCAAACAAAAATGGAAGCAGAAGGCGAGAACTACCCAATGGAGCATCGTGTAGTGAATCAAAATAGAGCTACAGTGTACCTCACTCTAAAGAAAGAAGCGTTTCACTGCATTGCCTCAGGCGGGTGGATCGAGGAAATAAAAATGAAGATCCAATCATGGAGATAGATCGAAGTGGGACAGGAAATGCATATGATCCTCGTAATGGCAATTCAATCGATGGAGGACAACCTCAAGAGAGCAAAGGGGCATCTGGGGATTGCTGACCAGGATCCATTGCCTAACCTCACCAATACTCACATGGATTTGCTCATCTGGAATTGTAAGGGTGCTAGAAATAAGAAATTCAAACAGAATTTGTGTGAGTCAGTACAGATTCATAAACCAAATTTACTAGTTCTTATGGAAACTAAAGTTGAATTAACTTCAATGGAGATGTTCTTAAATCAAATGGGATTCAAAACTTCAGCCCATGTTGACCCTATAGGCTGAAGTGGTGGTATGTGGATGCTTTGGAACCCAAGCTCTGTTAATGTTCGGTCGCTGAAGCAAGTTCGCAACTCATAACAGCTAAGATTATTACATAAAAGTACCCTGAGTGGCTTCTTTCAGCTGTCTATGCCAGTCTTGTGAGCAGCAAGAGAGAGGAACTGTGGGAAAGATTGGAGAGCATTGCTCAGAGCACCTCTGAACCGTGGATAGTAGCTGGTGACTTCAATGACTTTGCTAGCCAAGAGGAAAAGCGAAGCCTTACAAGCAACCCTCGTAGTAGCCAAGATCATAGAAGAACTAAACTTTCGCTGATAGCATGAACCGTTACAGTAATATGGACCTGGGATGTTCTGGACCGAAGTTGGCTTGGACTAACAATCGAAAACGTTGGGCCAACACAATGGTAAGGCTAGATCGAGCTACATGTAACAGTGAATGGAGAACTAGCTTTCCTGAGGGACTGGTTTGTAATCTCTTACGAACCTACTTTGACCATTCCCCACTAATGGTTTTTACCCAAGGTAAGTCCCCTTATAATCCTTTTTGTAAGCTTTTTAAGTTTGAGGCTGCTTGGATCTCTCATGAAGAGTTTCAAGCAGTGGTGAAGGATAACTGGATGAATAATCAAGACTCTTTATTGGCTAATCTTGATAATCTAGCTCACAAGGCTAGTCTTTGGAATAAAGAGGTTTTTGGCAATATCTTTCGGAGGAAAAGATGGCTACTTGGGAGAATTGAAGGCGTACAAAAATCCCAAGCAACCATCTATTCCTATAACCTCCATGTGTTGGAAATGGATCTTGTTGATCAGTATAATAGAGTCCTCTACCAAGAGGAGTTTCTCTGGTTTTAGAAGTCAAGATCTAAGTGGATCACTCAGGGTGATAGAAACACCAAATTCTTTCACCTCCTCACCTTGACTAAGAGAATGAAAAGGAAGATTGATGTATTAAAAGTGGAAGATGGTGTTTGGGCTGAAAGACCTGAAGATCTTTAACTGATGGTGGCTACTTACTTCATTAACTTATTCTCTCAAAGTTCTAACAACACTTTGAGCCACTGGAACAACTTGACCAGTCACACCCTTAGTAATAAGGATAACAGTGATCTTATGCTTAATGTGACTGATGAGGAGGTTTGGAAGGCCATGAAGAATATTAAGGCTTTCAAAGTCCTTGGTAAAGATGGTTTTCAGGCCATTTTTTTATCATACTTATTGGAAGGTGATTGGTCCTGCTGTGTGTGAGTTTATTAAAAATTGATTTGTCAACCATACCATACCCTTTGCCATCAACAGAACCCTGGTTCCTCTAATCCCAAAACTGGAAAGCCTTGAGACTATTAAACAATTTAGACTAATTAGTCTGTGCAATGTTACTTATAAAATCATAGCCAAAATTTTAGTTAGCAAAATTCGCTCCCTTCTTTGCCATCTTGTGAAGCCTAACCAAAGCAGCTTTGTTCCTAGTCGATCTACTAATGATATTATTATCATCTTTCAGGAAATTATCCACACTCTAAACTCAAAAAAAGGGAAAGTGGGAGGTATGATTCTCAAAAGTGATTTCGAAAATGCTTATGATAGCATCTCTTGGGCCTTCTTGGAACAAACCTTCAATGAATTTGGGTTTTATTAGAAACTTATTGAGATGATTATGTGTTGTGTGACCACTGTGAGTACTGCTATCCCATAGCAATCCCGGTTTTCCTTTATTGTATATTGTGTTCCGAACTTAGGCTCCGTAGTTGTTGGTGGTTGTCTATATCTTGTTTCCATCCTTTTATTCCTTATATTTGAGTTTTGGGATGTATTGGGTAGGTTTGTAACAGGTTGGGTGTGATTTGAAATAAATGGTTGCTATCCAGATTTTGGTTTCTTCGCTCGAGCAAGACTTTTGTTGCTCGAGCGAGCTTTGGGTTTTAGTTCCTTCGCTCGAGCTAGGGTTCCTTCGCTCGAGCGAGCTTGAAGTGGTGTGTCTCTTGGCTCGAGCGAGCACTCTTGCGCTCGAGTGTGCGTTTGCGTCTCTTTTTGACCTGAAGGTTGTGTTTCTTCGCTCGAGCGAGCGAGCTCTATGTTTTGGGTTTCTTCACTCGAGCGAAGACTCCTACGCTCGAGCGTGCTTCTGGGTTGCAGACCTGAAGCTTCGCATTGTGCGCTCGAGCGAGCGAAGAAGTGGTCGCTCGAGCAAGCCTCGCATATATGAGATCGCAGCAGCAGTTCTATACTTTACGTTTTGATCTTCTTTCCTTCTCAAACCCTCTCTCTCTACATACACCATCTCTCTACAAATACACCTAGTTCTAGTGGTCTTCTACCCTAGTCCCTTTGTAAGAAAGGTAGAGCTTGGTGTGGGCTTCACTTTGATCCCAAAATTTGTGGCTTTGGAGCACTTTGAGTTTCTTCCTTCTTTTCCTTTGAGCTCCGAAATTTGAGGTAGGATAACCTACTCCTTTCTATGAGTTTTGACGTAAATGTTTGGTATTTCGTATAGATGGTGTTGTTTGGGAGTTTTGGGAAAGTTAGAGTTTGTTTTGGAATTATAAAAAAGGGGTTTTCAATTGTTAAGCCGCATGTATGTGTGAGACCTTGGAAAATGGGATTATTGGTGTAAAATTGAGAAAATTGAGCCTTAGGGCTAAAGTTGAGAAAATGAGGAAAAAGACCTAATTTAATGTGATTGATTAATTTGTATAATTAATTTGGGGAAACATGAAAATGTGAAATTGAGTTGAAAATTATGAAATTGGGAACTTATGAGATTGAATGGTGTAGTTGGATTAGTCAATCACTCATCTATGGAAATGTTGATAATTTATCTGTTTGATAAATTTATTTTCTGTTTAGAAATAACTGTTTTGGGCTATCAGTGGAGGATAGTCTTGATTGTTGTAGATACTGCATGATGATTAGGTGAATTGAAACTAATCATTTGAATTATGTCATTGTATATGACGGTTGAATTAACACATTGAATATGTGTCTGGATTGATCATTGTATATGATAAAGCGTTTAAATACATTGTATATGTATCTTGTTTGGGAGGAGATAGGGGATGTACTCCATGGTTTGGGGAGGAGATAGGGGATGTACTCCCAAACCTATCTGGAAGGAGATAGGGGATGGACTCCGTTGAAAACTAAGTTGGCCGGAGTGTCCAGGGTGAAAGTCCCGAAATCTTAATTACGTTTGCATAGCGTAGATGAATTGAAGTGTTGATAATATGAGTTGTAATCTCATTTTGAATTGAAGTATTGAAGTGCTAACAAGATGAGTTGTAGTCTCATTTTGAATTGAGTATGATTAAAATGTTAATAGTATGAGTTGTAATCTCATTCTAAATTGATTATAATTAAAGTGTTGATTTGGATAATGAAGCGGAAAGGGATTGAAATATGGTTGTGAATATGGATTGGTTATGGAAGAGACGTACATTGGCTAATAATATGAGTTAAACATTTATTAAATGCTAATGTTTTAGTTATTTATCATATTTGGTTTAGCGTATCTCTACTGGGCTTTGGCTCACCCTATATGGGACATCATTTTCAGGTACAGGTGATATGCCACCTCTAAGGATGTAGCTTGGAAGGTTTAGAAACTGAAGGCTTATTTTTTTTTAGTTATCTTTTGTATTACATGTAATTCAAGCCAAGGGCTTAATATGTTTAGAGTTAGAACTCTCTTTTGTTGAAACCAAGTGTTGACTTGGAAAGTTGTAAGCCCGTAGGGCATTTACTTTTGTTATCAACATGTAATACCTTTTGTAAGAAACACTCTAATGAATGAATATACTTTACATTCTCATGTCTATGTATATTTTAAATGATTGGTTTATATATTTATTTTGAGGGCGTTACATATCCTTTGGAATGGGGTGCCTTTGGAGGAATTCAAACTTGAGAAAGGGCAAGGCAGGGAGATCCCCTATCTCCCTACCTGTTTGTTTTGTGTATGGAAAGACTTTCCAACATGATTAGTGTGAAAGCTGCAAAAAATAAATGGAAAGGCATCCAAACCTCTAGAGGGGGTCCATGCCTAACCCATTTATTTTTTGCAGATGATTTAATGCTGTTTAGAAAAGTTGATATGAGAAATTGTAATATCATTAAGACCACTTTGGAAGAATTTTGTGAGATTTCTAGGCTTAAGATCAATGCCCAAAAAGCTAAAGTGTTTGTGTCCTCCAATGTTGATAGGAAGGTGGCTAGAGACTTGAGTGCTAAGTGTGGTATCCCCTTAACTTCTGACTTAGGGAAGTATCTGGGGGTCCCTCTTATGCATGTGAGAGTCACCAGAGGGCATTTTAATCATATCCTTGAGAGAATGCAAAAGAGTTTGGCTGGGTGGAAAACTAAAGTGCTCTCTATGGCTGACAGGACTACTCTTATTCAAGTTGTGAGCTCTGTCATCCTGCTTACACTATGCAAACTAATGCTTTCCCTAAAAAAGTGTGTAATGACATTGACAAGCTTAATAGAAACTTTTTGTGGGGTGATACCCTAGAGAGAAAGAAAATTCACTTGGTTAACTGGGATAAGGTTTGCCAGTCAAAAAATGCTGGTGGACTTGGTATCAAAAAAGCCAGGGATCAAAACCTGGCTCTTTTGACTAAACTGGGTTGGAAAATTTTGAATAAAGAAGATTGTTTATGGTGCATTGTTCTCAGTTGCATGTATTTGAGGAACTTTCAATTCTTTAATTGGCCTAAAGGGAAATGTGCTCCCTTTATGTAGAAGAGCATTCTCCAAACTAGGTATACCTTTAGAAAATGGGTGAAGTGGAAATTGGGCAATGGTGCTTTGGTAGATATTTGGAAGGGTTGGTGGTGTGGGGATCAATCTTTTGTGGATGTAATGCCCAACACACACCAAACCAACCATATAACTATTGAGGGTTCTAGTTCTGTGGCTAAGTTTGGTATTGAACAAGGAGAGTGGAATGTTGTGAGACTTTCTTTATTGTTCCCTCCTAACATTACCGCTATCATTTTGAATACACCACCTCCTTTTAACAATAACCCTGATAGTTTTAATTGGAAAGGCACTCAGTGTGGTGAATTTCTTGTGGCCTCTGCCTATCAGTTAATCATTGGTACTCCAGGTGTGAGGAAAATTGGAGCTGGCTTTGGAAATTGAGACTGCCTTAAAAACTTAAAAGTTTTATGTGGTTGGTCTTGCATGGAAAGTTGCTCACAAACCATCTGTGAATGAAAAGGGATCTCACCCCTGACCCAACTTGTTCTAGTTGTTATGAGGTGAAGGACTTATAACATATGTTTAGAGATTGCTATAAAGCCAAAGAGGTGTAGTTGACTTTGTGTGGCAGACAGTGATACATGAGGATGATTAGGTGGCAAGATTGGCTTTTTTCAAACTCCAAAAACAAACATCTTTTTAATACTCATGCCACTTGGTGCTCTGTGTTCATTGTGACTCTTTGGAAAGTTTGGAAAAATAGGAATTCAGTCATCTTTGATGATGTTTCACTTCATCCTCAGGATAGTACCAAATTTATTTTTGATTACTTTAAAGATATTGACTTAGCTTTTAATGTTTCTATTACACATCCAAGGCCTGCACTTAGATTGATTAATTGGGTTCTTCTACCTGCAGGAAAAATTAAGCTAAACATTGATGGTAGCAGGAATATGGGAGTTGGAGGAGGCTTTGGAGGAGTCGTTAGAGATGAAAGAGGCAGCTGGATATGTGGATGTTATGGCAAGATGGAAAGTGGCACAAGCTTGGAGACAAAGCTGTGGGCTCTTTACTAGGGATTGACAGTGTTGTTGTAACAAGGAATGAATGAAGTGATCATTGAATCTAATGCTCAGTAGGTGGTGCAACTGATGTGAGAAGATACAACCAACAAATTACTCAGAAAGGTTATCGTTGTTATGACCCTGTTTCCCGTCCTTTATATGTCTCCCATCATGTTGTCTTTTTTGAACGTCTGTTCATATTGATCCATTTCCTTCTTAGATCCCTCTTAATGAGTACATCTCTGCTATTCCTATGAGCTTGTTCTCTCTTCTCTTCATCCCACCTCACCTGATGAGTCCCTCTTCCCTGACTCCTGTGAGTCTGTTCCCTCTTCTCCTCGTTATCCTCCTCCACCTGCTCTTCTCCTCCTCCTCCTTATCTGTTATTAGTCTATTCTTGTCGCAAGGCTCTTCCTCCACTAGTTGTCACTGCCCCTACTTCTGACGACTCTGATCTTGCTAACCGTAAGTATCCTCTTCGCATCCGTAAATAAGTAGTCAAACTTGGTTTTGCTAAAACATGTTTTTTTCCTTCATACTACACATTTTTGTATGTTATTCACTCTTTTTCAGAACCCCAATTTTATAAGGAGGCTTGTCAAGATCCTAATTGGGTTCGATCTATGAAGGATGAGCTATCTGCTTTGCAAAAGACTACTACTTGGGAGTTAGTTTTGTTGCTTGCTAGCAAAAATCTAGTTGATTGTAAATGGGTCTATAAAGTCAACTCACTCTGATAGTTCTCTTAAGCGCTACAAAGATCGCCTGCGAAAGGTTTCTTTCTCCGAGGAGTGCAGTATTGATTATGAGGAGACTTTAAACCCTGTTGTCAAGATGATTACTGTTCGTACTTTCATTTCTATTGTTGTTGTTCGTCATTGGCCTCTCTATCAAATAGATGTTAAGAATACTTTTCTTAATGGCCATCTTACTGAGGAGATTTACATCCATCCTCCCTCCGGCTTTCCCATTCCTCTAGATAGGTTTGTTCCCTTCGGCATGCGCTATATGGTTGAAGCAATCCTCTCGTGCTTGGTATGATCGCTTTCAGGCCGTTGTCACTCAACTTGAGTTTCATCCTTGTGCATCGGATTCTGTTTTGTTTCTCCTTCACATATCTGCTAGTTTTGTTTCCCTGTTATTATATGCGGATGACATGATTATCACTGGCTTCGCCCCTTTTGTTATCTTTGAAGTCAAGCAGCATCTCTTTCGCACCTTCGAAATTAAGGGTTTAGGCCCTTTGTGGTATTTTTTTGGTATTAAGATAGTTTATTCTCTTAAAGGTTACTTTCTATTTCATGCAAATGAGATTATTCACTGTGTCGGTCTAACAACACTAAGATTTCTGATACCCTCATTGAGCTTAATGTGAAGCTTAACACTACTGATGATATCCCTCTGAATGATCCTACTTTATATCGAGAGTTTATGAGTTGTCCTAGTTCTAGTAAAGAAAAAAATTAGACTTTATTTGAAATTTAATAAATAAATAAATAGGCATTTGAAACTCAACATGTCAAAAAAAAAAAAAAAAAAAAAAAAAAAATTGAAAAGGAAAGCGAAAACTACGTCAGAGCCAAAGACGAAAGCTCAAAAATTAAAGATAACATTCAAATCAAGACTATAAGGGAATTGATTTGAAACTTGTTTTTAAGATAGAGTGTCCATCTAAATTACCATGAATTGTGTTTAGGAAAGTGATTTATAACAAGAAAATTGCTATTGGACTCTATTTGATAAGCTCAATCCAATAAAAGTTTACTTATTTATCCAAAAAAAAAAAAAAAAAAAAAAAAAAAAAAAAAAAAAAAAAAGTATGTTCATTAGCTCAAGTCATGTCATATGATTCCATGGATTTCAAGAGAACTTGGGACATGTTCGGTACAATTTATAAGGGTCGTTTATAACCCTTTTTATATGAAAAATACTACGGGCTACAAGATTTTGTTAATTTTTTTATCAAATAATCACACGGGTATAGGATCCATGTGAATGTGATACCGACACTCATATAAATGTCTAGTAAAAAAATTAGGGTAAATTACAAGCACCCTCTCGAGGTTTGGTAAAAATACAAATTCTCCCCTGAGGTTTGAGAAATTACAAATTGCCCCCTGAGGGTCAAATTTTCATAACAAATTAGGAGAAATTAGGGGGAATCTGTATGAAAATAAAAATATCAGGGGGCAACTTGTTATGGAAATATAAACCTCAGGGAGTGGGATGTAATTTCTCAAACCTCAGGGGGGAATCTGTATTTTCATCAAACCTCCAGGGGGTGTTTGTAATTTGCCCAAAAAATTGGTAAAAGTTTTAGGGTTCCTGATGTTGCTCTTTATATATATATATATATATATATATTCTGCAAGCTTATGTCAGATGTTTAGTTTAGTTTTGAGTAAACTATCAATAGGTCCTAAATTTTTATAAGGTCTTATTGAAAATAGGTCTTAATAAAATTATCGTTAAAAATATAATCTTGTAATAATTTTTTTACAAGTCGTTAAAAATTGACAATTACTGACTTTTTTTGGTCACATTTTTATAAATTGTCACTAATACTTATAATTAGTGACGTTTTTCTGTGACGAAATTTTTAAACTGTCGTTAAAAGTTAAAAATTTAGCTACTTTTTTTGTGAAGATTTTTTTAAATTGTTGTTATAACTTATAATTAGTGACCTTTTTTATAACAAAATTTTTAAACTGTTACTGAAAATTAATCATTAGTGACATTTTTTTAATAGTGTTTGATAAAAAACAATTTAAATTATCACATGACCTATTAAATAATAAATTCAACTATTAAGATCTACACGTAAGGCCTTTTTAACTTTTGCCTCCTACTTATTTGACAAAAATTAAGTTTAATAAACTAATTATTGTGAAGGTACTTATACTTCTTAATTTCTACTCTATAATTATTAGCTTATAGTTTCTAAGAAATTCCACCAGTTGATAATCTATACTATATATATATATATATATATATATATAACCAAATGTAGTTATTTTGTCAAAAGCCTCCAAATATTTATTCCTAAATTCTCATAATTTTAAAACACACTCTTTCCTACGTGGCAACCTTATTTGATTGCCTTTCATGTTTTCTATTTTTCTTCATTTTTTATTTGTTTGATTAATTAAAATTAAAATTAAAATTAATTTCATTACTTATGGATAAAGATTTGAATTTCAAAATTCCTCCATATAGATAAACATATAAAAACTAAAAATTAATTTTATAATCTACAGATAAAGATAAAAAATAAAAAATTAATTTAAAAAAATTAATTTCATAACTTATAGATAATTTAAAATTTCTTCCCATAAATAAACAAATAAAAGTTGATAAATAACTTATAAAAATTAATTTCATGGCCTACAAATAAAGATAAAGATTAAATAATTGATTTTTTTTAAAAAAACAAAATTACTCTCTTTTTCCCCCCTCATTTCGTACTTTAATTAAAAATTCATAAATAATTTATGAAAATTTATTTCATGACCTATAGATAAAGATAAAAATTTTAAAAATTATTTAAAAAAAATAATTTCATGACTTATAGATAAATAAACATATAAAAATTGATAAATAATTTATAAAGATTAATTTCGTGGCCTACAGATAAAGATAAAGATTAAATAATTGATTTTCAAAAAATTAAAATAATAAAATTTAGATAATGATATGATTTGTTAATCTATATATCTATCAAAAACATATATATCTAAATCTTTATTTTGATTTATTCATTTTTTTTTCTCCTATCATATATTATCTTTTTTTATTTTAAATTTTTTATCTTATAAAATGCTCTTATCTATAACTTCTTATCTCCTATTAAATTCTTAACATTCTCTTGATAATTTTTATTATTCGTTATTATCTACAAAATGATAAAGATTATAAAAAAAAAAAATTTATCGCTCTGAATGAGAATAGTATTAATAATGAAATAATAAAGGCTACATGGGAGAAGGTAGCACAAAAATCTCACAAATTTATTTTTTTTCACTATATTTATAAAAGGTAATAATTTGAGATTCTTTCTATTAGTTATTAAAAATAATTTGCATTAGATCATTGTTATGTTTTTTTTTTTTAATTTTTTTATAAGGCTGTCATTCGTTATAGTATTTCTTCAATCCCGTCTCTAAATTCTCTCTTTGAAATTTTTGTTTTTTCAATAATTAAGTGCACAAAAATCTCACAAAATTAATTTTTTTAACTATATTTATAAAAGGTAATAATTTGAGATTCTTTCTATTAGTTATTAAAAATAATTTGCATTAGATCATTGTTATGTTTTTTTTTTTAATTTTTTTATAAGGCTGTCATTCGTTATAGTATTTCTTCAATCCCATCTCTAAATTCTCTCTTTGAAATTTTTGTTTTTTCAATAATTAAGTTTAGAATCAATTTCTTATCAAATTTGTTTTCTTGATCCTTATTTTATTGAAGGATCGGGACGAATAAAACTTTCATATAATATATGAAATTAATGAATATAATACAAAGATGATAGGGAAGTACTACATATTTGTCAATATCTCTATGTTATTATTAGTTGATTTGCTAGATTATACTATCAATTTAGAGCACATATGATTTAATTCAATGTTCATGACTCTATTTGTATTTGACCATTTTTTCGTTGAGTAACCGATATAATTTTTTTTTGGGTATATAATGATTAAAGCTATCATTTGTTATATTTTTTTAAGTACAATTCAAATAATTTTTTATTATTTTTTTTTATAGATGGATTAAAACTATTTTCTTATATAATTTTTATAATATTATGACATTCTTATCTTGATTAATTTTTTTAAAATAACGTAGGAACTATGCAAGTATTATTCAAACTATGGAGAATGATTTATCCTTTGATATGATATGAGTGTGTCATTGATAGAGGAAATCAAAGATAGAGAGTTGCTAATATAATCAATTAATGATTTGTTTGAGAAGTTCTTTTTATAAGCAAGGCAACAAACTTAGATTAAATTTTTTTTAAAACTACTTATAAATTATAATTAAAAGTTGATATTTATTCATAATTTGATCCCACAATAATAATATACACCACTGATTTAAAAGTTCAAGTAAATTTATGATAACTTTTCTGAGCTTATAGAATTTCTCTCTTTTAATGTTTTGTTTAGTTTGATACAAGTTATTTATATTATCAAGTGACACACAAAATATATATAGTCTATTTTTTCGTGCATCGCACGGATTACCGCTAGTGTATATATATATATATATATGTTTGTCCTTTTCTTTTGTTGGCCCAGCAGAGAATGGTTGGGTTCACTAATTCCAACAAAGATTAATCTAACCCGTATGCCCATTCAAGGACCGAAGAAAGTAGCAATTCCATGGTGCATATATGAAGAAAGTAGCAAGTATTGAATTTCCATAATCTAAGATGCAAACACAATACAGACGAAAGAAAGAAGGAAATCGAAGAGGTAGGAACGGAGGTGGGGAGGGAGTAGGCATGTGCGTGCTATGGTTCAAACGATTTGAAAGTAAAATTATAAACTGAATGATAGATTAAGAGATTAACGAATTGACAAATTATGATTTGAGTAATTTTGAACCGATTGCAAAATATTCTAACTAATTATTAAGTTTTTACATAATATATAATACTAACTCACATAATATTTTTCATATACATAATACAAATTAATTTTACATAATCTTTTTCATATATATAACACTAATTTGTAACAAATTTCATATATTAAATATCTTTTATACTCATTTTTATTTTGATATTTCATTATAGATTAAAAAATATATATGTATTAATTATAACAAAACGAAGCGATTTCGAATACGAATTATAAATTTAAAGTTTAAACCGTGATTAACGGATAGAATAGTACGGATTGATACGGATCAATATGATTTTAACAGATTAAGCGATGCTTTGCACAGTTCTAGGAGGGAGGTAGGGAGATGGACCTTCCTCTGTTTGGTTAGTAGGAAGAGAGGAGAGAAAGGAAAGATTTTCTTTTCAACAACTTGCACCATAATTCAACATTTGTTATTGACCAAACAAGAATACAGAAAAGAACAGTAGCATAACTTCCAAATCTACAACGAGAAGAAAAAGAGTTGAAGAATCAACTCACATGCCTGAATTTATACAAAAACATATATCAAAAAGTTATATTACACCAGCTCTGTAGTGAATGTATGTATGCATTTCAATGTCATTTTGAAACTAATGCATCAAGGGAGACCCAGTGAAAAACTGAGTGTTCAACAATAGTGGGTGAATGAAAACATAATCAACAGACACGGTCACATACCAAAGCTGTAACCAAACACTTCTTTACACACATGTTATTTTCCCTTCCCTCAGCAGCCATCTTTTTCTTTATTTCGTGATCAGTGTTGAATATGCTGTTGGTAGGCTTGTTGCATACAAAACACTTTTTGTTCTTGGCATGATGCTGTCAAACAAAAGAAGAGTCATAAAGGTTACAATTTGAAAAATAACATGCAACATGGCATAACACTAAAAATGATCAAATCCTAATCTGTACCAATGCATTTGATAGAGACCCACAATGATGTGGGACAAGGGAGTTGAGCCCTATATCATTAGGTGTGTAATAAATCAAAGTTGAAGGTCTCAAATATTTTTTTTATGTTGTGTTTGGTTGGGGGATTTGGGGAGAGATTTGGAAAGGAAAATGAAAAAGGTAGGTGAAATGTGAATAAAACATGCCTATATTTTACCTAGTTTCACACATCTCTTCCCTTTTCCTTTCCAAATCTCTCCCCAAATTCCCAAACCAAACATAGCATTAATGAAATTCTAATTTGTACCCATATATATATATGAAATACGAAAAAAAAAATCATTTCCTAGAAGAAGAAAAAAAAAAAAAAAAGCACTGAAACTCTCATTTCTTTAAATTTTACATATTATTCTATTAAGGCAATGTAAAGAGCTCATTTTAACAGCTATGTAAACTTGAAACGGGATAACTGTATCGTCTCGTCACTTTATCTTTTACTATCTTTCACTTCAAATCGTCAGTAAAGACAAAGGTATAGTTCCATGTTTCCTTATTAGTGACAAATATATATATGAAATACGAAAAAAAAAATCATTTCCTAGAAGAAGAAAAAAAAAAAAAAAAAAGCACTGAAACTCTCATTTCTTTAAATTTTACATATTATTCTATTAAGGCAATGTAAAGAGCTCATTTTAACAGCTATGTAAACTTGAAACGGGATAACTGTATCGTCTCGTCACTTTATCTTTTACTATCTTTCACTTCAAATCGTCAGTAAAGACAAAGGTATAGTTCCATGTTTCCTTATTAGTGACAAATAAAAATTGAGAAACACAAGAGAAACATTTCTCCCCCATGTCTAATATTTTTCATCTCATGCACTGTTTCTATACATGTGATTAAATAATTTCCTTTTACTTAAAGACAAACATCAAATATTTTGTAATAAAGCATACTCGTTGTGAGAATATTATGCTAATTATGTAAATATATTAGATTGATTGTGTGAATATTAAATTGATTGTAAGAATACAGGTTTATTCGTATTTCTTTTTTTAGATTAGGTTTATATAATTCAGTTGTACTCTTTATATTATAAACAATTAAATATACAGTTTTATTTAAAAAACTTACATGGTATTAGAGCCAAATACGAAACCTTAGCAAAAATCGCAACTAGTTCTCTGGTCTGAGCTTTAGTTTGGTCAAGCCTTCTAATTTTGTTCTTTGGCTTTGATCGAAGCTCATCAAAATCTTTCAGCGATCTTTGAAGTCACGTTCCTACCGGAGTCTTGCAATCAAAACTCAAAAAGGTTTTAGGTACAACAATTTTAGTGCTCTCCAATTAACAAGCCACCTAAAACAAACCTAGATTTCAATACAACAACCTTGTTGGAGATACAGGCTTGGTTTTAGCTGTGACATTATATAAAATGTAAATTGTTTGCCAACCCTACATCTGCCTAAACCTAAATCCCAACAATTCAATGGTACAAGTTCGTCCATCCCATGATAATAATAATAATAATAATAATAATAATAATAATAATAATTATTATTATTATTATTATTATTATTCACAATAACAATATAAAAGTATTATTTCTTTTCTCATAAATATATACAAAATGTAATATTGACAGTATTACATTCATTGTGGAGAATGTAATGCTACATCACTATATTATGTCCATATTTTTATGAAATATTTGTGTTGTTGTATTACTTAATAAGTATGTATGAATTGATTTGATTCTAGTTAATACCAAATCTAGAACTAAACCAAACATGATTACTTTCAAATCTTTGAACCTAAAACCAATTTTGATTGGATTCATTGTTCTTAAATCTAAAATCAAATCAATCTATTAATAAACTAAATCAACCCAACACATAAAAATCAAATTAATTCGATTATTGAATTTTTTCATCTCTTTATGCACCCCTAACATTAACTTTTTCTTAAAGGATGTCGATGAGCATCATCTCTTAAGCTGACAATATAGAGTTGGGCCATGTGCCCACAAGTAAATGTGATTATTAAAAGTTGTTTTGGGACCACTAATTGGGAGGCACCAAGGGCACATAGGTCATTCCCAAGTCATTGAAAACCCTAAATGAGGGGGTACTATTTCACATATATATTTGTATTTTTTTTTTATAAAAATAATATTTCAATGGGACAATTTTAAAATAATTACATGGTAAGTGAAATATTTTTTAGTGTAAAGTCTGACATACAAGAGAGACGCGTACTCCATAAAAATGAGATTAGATATTAATTGTTGAATAAGAATTAATTTCTTTCCTCTCATTTTTTTTCCTTCTCAATTCACACAATTTTGTTTGTTTAAATATTAATTATTGAACAAGTAAATTTCTAAACATTATCTATTGAACAAGAAATAATTGTTCGGATATAACTATTAGAATTGAGTTTTTTTTTTCCAATAATTAGTATATGAATTATGAATTTTTATTCCATAATTGATACATGAGCATAAAAATAGCAAACATGAATATTTTTTATGGTGTGCAAATACAAACTCTCCTAAATGGAAAGAAAAAGTTTAATAATACAAAAATTTATCACGGACATAAGTTACAATCCTCTCACATAAAATGAGTTATTTAGTTTTGGCTTTTTTAGTTATCTTTTTGGCTTTTTTTGACTTTTTTAGTCGTTTGGTATTTTTATTTGACTTTTTGACTTTTTGGCTTTGAAATGACAAAGTTGCCCTCCACTTGAAATGATACTTTTTTGACTTTTTATTTGTATATGGGTCAATTTAGTAATTTTGTAACTTTTTTTTTTATCCTTTTGTGATTTTATAACTTTTTTTTTTTTGTCTTTTGTGATTATATAGCCAAAATAATTTTCCAAACCAAGGCTAATATGAAAAAATTATAAAAAATAAATCTATTTTATAATTAATTTTTGTATAAACAAAAAAAATCAATAATCTAAAAGTTGAAAGAAAGAAAGCATGAATGCCAGACAAGGCTGAGCCTAGGAGAGGCCCATATGTTGATTCAGACCCTTGTGTTTACGGCTGAGCAAGGAATCCGTGAAGTCCGTAATCCGATCCAGTCCAGTCCAATCCGATAGGTTTGGATTGGTTTTTTGAATCCGCGGTTCGGTTTCGGATTGAAGAATTAAAAATCCGTAGTTCACGGATTGGTTCCGGATTGAATCACACAGTTCCGGATTGGAACCGATCCGGACCGTATACAAATAGTCTATATTTTTATTATACATCCTCCCCCATAGTATCTTCTCTTATTCTATGTAAAATCTAAACTCAAACCTAAAACCGTATAATATTTTCTTTTATTACTTTTGTTTATTAGTTTTAAGTTTTAATTTGCAATTGTCTAAATACTTATGGTGAAATCAGTTTTCTTATGGTTGCTTAAATTCTAGAACAGTATGTCGTTATTATAGAAAAACATGTTGCTATTATGGAACTAATATAGCGCTATGTTTATATTTTTATGAAATTCAAGTGTTATATATATATATATATTTTTTGTTATTTAATTATGTGAATCCGTGGTCCTAAACCGATCAAATCCGTATTTAAATGAATTGGTTCGGATTGGTTCCATGATTTAAACGGATTGGATTGGTTCCAATTTTTTAAGAACCGTAAATAACGGATTGGTCCTAGTTTTACCCCAATCCAATTCAATCCGGACCATGCTCAACCCTACTTGTGTTTGGGACAAAATACATGGAAAATTATTGAACATGAAAAGCTCTACTTTAGCTTTGACCCGCCATCCCTCTCTCTCTCAACTCCATTATTATACATGTTGTAGTCCACATAGAACTCTTTCCAAACAAAGCATTTCTTCCTTTCCTCTACTCTCTCCAAACATTTGAGGAGGGGTCACTCACTCTTTCTTTATCTCTCTGCCAACACTAGTGCTTTACATTTGCTACAGAAAAACCCTAAAGTTCTGGTCTTGTAACCCCTCAGGTACTGCTTTTTGGGCTTCTTTTTCTTTGTACTTTTGAGCTGTTCCTGCGATTTGCTTTGTGGGTTTGCTTCTCTACCCTCTATTTTGTTTTTTAGCATCTGGGTTTTTGTGGGGTTTCTGATCCTTTGTGGTAGGGTTTCCATTAGGAAGAGGTGGGTCTGTGCTCAAGATCTGTGCTTTTCATTGACCCATATCTCTTTTTTTCTCTTGTTTATCTTCTTGGGTTTGTTCTTATCTTTTGGTATGTGGTGTTTAATGATCACGAAGAGCTATTGAGAAAGAAAAGAAAAGAAAACCTACATTTCTCATGTGAATTGTTTGATTCTTTGTTCCAATCGATGGTAAAGCTTGGCAGTCTATTTTGAGGTAGATGGGTTTCTACTTCCATGATGTTTTAGTTCTTTTTATATATCTTGATTGTTTTATGGAAAGATTTATGTCTGTGTGTGTGGGAGATTTAATTCTTTTTGTTAATTACATCTTGAATTTTCATTCATTTGAGAAGATGTTTCAATACTTTAATCTCTACGATTTCTAGAGCCAAGATGGATTGTAGATCTACTTGGTTCACATGCCTGTGTTTGGATCAATGATTTGAGAGAGTGTTTGTGGAGGGAAAGGGAAAGGGAAAGGGAAAGGGAAAGGGTAAGGGTGGGGAAAAGTGAAAAAAAAAAAAAAAGATTATATCTCCACTTCTCTTTCCCTTTTTCCTTTCTCTTCACAAATCCTTGATCCAAACACAGCCCAAGTGAATCTGTTTAGAGCTGGGTTTATGATCAGATCCCTGGAATTTGTTGATTTAATAGTGGAACTTTTTTTCTTCTCCCTCCCCCTCCCCCAAAAATATTAACTGTAATCTTGTGATTGGATTCATCATTCACGTGACCTATCTAGACCTAGTTGTAATTTCATTGATTTGAACTCAATATTTTGAGTCCTGGCATACAACATGTTGTGTATTTGTAATTTTCTTTTCTTCATTACTATAGATACAATCTGTTTGTTGATGGAGTTGGAGATGAGAAAAACGATGCTGATAATGGAGAGAGCCGTGTATTAAACCCAGGGCTGGGCTGACTAATGGGTTGGTTCAGTCTGATTAATTTAACGAGTTTGTAGTTTTCTTGATGGCCTCGAAATCTTGTGTCAGAACTTCACCGGAAAAGCTGAGAAAAATGATCGGTAATCAATCATTAGAAGGAAATTCTTGTAGGCCTTCATCTTTGCAAGTTACGAAGATGAGTAAACCCGAGCATGTTGCACCCAAAAACTTACCGAGAAATGTGCATCAAGCTACCCCTAAGCAGGACAAGAACTCGCTGAATTCTCAGCAAAAGGGGTCTTCCAACGACTTAGCTGATAAATTAGATTCAAGCTTATCTTTGGGTGATTTGAAACAAGTACCAACAAATGCAAGTCCTACAGTCAGTGATTCTAGGGGATCACTTGAGAATGGAGCTTATCAAGAAAAGAAATCATCGGATCATGGGACTGTAAAGGAAAGTTCGGTTTCCGCTAAAGTTAGTGATGGGACTAGTAGCCTTGGAAAGACTAGTGGAAGTGCTAAAATTAGTGATCGAGTCGATTTTGTTGAGAGTGGAAAGAGCAGTTTGTGCAGAGGTAGCACAAGCAGTGATGTAAGTGATGAAAGTAGTTGTAGCAGCTTTAGTAGCAGTATTAACAAGCCTCATAAGGCAAATGACTCCAGGTGGGAAGCGATTCAGGTTGTCCGAGCAAAAGATGGGGCATTGGGTTTGAGCCATTTCAGATTGCTAAAGAGGTTGGGCTGTGGGGATATTGGAAGTGTCTATCTTTCGGAGTTGAGTGGCACTAAGTGTTATTTTGCTATGAAGGTTATGGACAAAGCATCACTAGCAAGCCGTAAGAAGCTACTTCGTGCTCAGACGGAAAGAGAGATACTGCAGTCTTTGGATCATCCTTTCCTTCCAAGCTTGTATACTCATTTCGAGACAGACAAATTCTCATGTTTGGTGATGGAGTTTTGCCCAGGAGGTGACTTGCACACACTTCGGCAGAAGCAACAGGGGAAGCATTTTTCTGAACAAGCTGTTAAGTATGAGACTCATCCTTATTCGTAAACTCAATATAGATAATATCTAATTGAACATCGTTAACTCTTAGAGATCATTTTGGTGCATGCTTAGGTTGAATGTTTCTCATCAGATTTTAATATTCATTCTATCTATGGTGATTTGTTGCCATCTAGTTGTTGTTTCTATAGTTGCTGTGCTTATAAAACTATCTATTAGTTCATCCCCGTGAATCTAGATTCTAATTAATATTGGTGGTATAAATTCTTATTATGATTTTCAGCGTGATTAAAGCATAGTGTTTTTTGAACTCCACCAGAAACTCTTGTAAAAATCAAGATTGTGAAGCTAAATGGAGTGGAGTTATTAAATATTTTTACAAGTAGACACAGAATTACCAGGAACTTTCTCTTCTAAAATAGGTACTGTACATAATTGGCATGGGAAAGAGGTTCTTCATTTGAAAAGCTTCGATTCATAGGTTTCCAAACAAATAATGTTGAGAGCATTTACATAGAAAATCCCAAGGCATTGAAAGAACTTATGATTGAAATTTGTGTCTGACAGTGTAAGTTTAGTCACATACCAACATTTTCTTTTTCTTTCTTGCTCTACCCAACCCATGTTTTATGTTTTTTTCAATTTGTTGAATTTGGGCTTTTTTTTTTATTTATTTTGTATTAGTTTTCACCAGCACAGTATTGGCTTCTGTTGCTTTTTATTTTTTCATTTTCCCACTCCCTATCTAGGTGTCCACTTTGTTACTAGTACTACCAACAGTTGTCCAAATGTATTCATTTATAGAATACATTTTTTTTTTCCATCTTGCAGCTACTCTATTTCAAAATCTGCTTCTCTATCACTCTCATATTTGAACAAGGTCTTCTAATTCTTTCCACTTTGTCTTATAAAGCATTGTTGATTTTGAAGTTAGTCTCTTCTAAAATGTCCCTCTAATATTGATTGGCAAGGCATCATTCCTATAGCATGTCTTTTACATAATGGTTGGTTCTATGGGTAATATCCTCTTCATTTTTGATCCCTCATGAGCAAGGCAAGATATAAATATATATATATCGAATCGAAATAATTCCAAAATTAGATTTCGGAATGTTTGTTTCAGTGTTGAAAATCTTTATTCTCATATATAGGTGACTAAGGATTTGCCTATACAGGGCTGTGTAAGGGATGAGCTTGGGTGCAGCAGACTTAACCCTTCTTTTGTATTTGCACAAGGTGGTTGTCCTTAGATTTGAACTATAACTTTTTTTTTCTCATTTAGTAGTTTCATAGGGGCTGTTAGGAAAATGAGAGACTGGCAAACTATAGTGGGACAGTTGTAAGCGTCCATAGTTTGTTAGCTTCAATTATGCCTAAATCAAATTTTTTTTTTTCCTGTCTTACTTTTAAGTTCGGTTTCAAAGAGTTGGTTCTAGTTGCCTGAATACCCATTTTACATGGATTTGGATACGAATACCAGGTGTGGGTGTAGGTACGTGTTTAAGTGTCAGATCTTCATAAAGCTAAGTTGTAAGACATTAGGAGATGTATTCAAAAATTGGATATGGATACAGGACCTGTCATGGATACATATATTTCATATTGGACAATATTTGTAGAGTAAAATGTTGTAAATTATGTAGGAATATACTTGAAATTAAATAGGATTAAGAGGGGGAAAGTGACACATATCCTGCACCCTTACACTTGTTATATCCAGCAGCAATGGATACTTTGAGAGAAATAGAAAGTCCATGTTCCATGCAACACATCTCAAAACATTTAGGACTCTAAACCATGTTTCCATGTAACACATATCTCTGTCTCTCTCCGTTTGCATTTTGTTTTAATTAAGTGTCATCAATCAATACAATAGACATCGAATTTTGTAGAAACAACATAATACGATAGACAATCATCTCAAGGCGATGCGAGATGGACATGAGACTAAAATATAACATGGCACCAGTATTTTTTGCAAGCTGAGTTTGATGGAATTGCTGAGTGATGTTGAATATTCTAAATTATTTTTTAATTATATCCTTGCTCTGCTGGACATTCTTGTTTGGCTCACATTTAGAATTGGCTACCTTGTTTTGTTCAAGAGCTAACAACTAGTGATGCTTTAAAAGATGCAAGTCAATCAAAATTAGAAAAAGGGCTATCATATGGTGCCTGGCATAAGCATGGAAATATGTAAAACGAAAGAAAAATGATAGATAAGCACCTTAGGGCCATTTGAGGGGAATATTGACTTTGAATATCATGCTCTGATACTCTTATTTATATAGGAGCAACTGACTTCAGGGAGGAAAATGCAGATTTCTTTGTCTGTATTATATCACTTTCAGATAAACACCCTTTTATGTTTTTGCTTCCTTTTCTCTTCACTTTTTGTCATCTTTTAGTAGCGTTTGCCAATTTAAAATTAGCAGCATGCATATACGTTGGCTACATTTTAGATATTGCCATTCATGACACAATTTATCTATTTGGGGCTTTGTCCTGGCAGTGTCTACTTCATTTGGTATTGACCCTTGTTACTTGCAAAGTTTTAAAATTGATGCTATAGAAGTGGGAAAAGGCTTATGGATTTGGTAACTTTTAACTGGGGTGGTTTAGAAAGTGGCTTTTTGGCTAAAATACGAGGTGAAAAAAAATTGAAGTATTTGGGAATGGTTTTTGGGTTTTTTATGAAAAAACATATAAAAATAGAGAGAAGGGAATGAATCTTTGACTTTTTTTTATATGGCCTTTTGACTTTCCCAGTGGCTTTTTGGCTAAAATATTTTCTTCCCAAACACACCGAAGTTATTGGAACACAAAAAATGATGAGATTAGAATGTAGAAATTCAATGTAAAAATGAAATTCATGTGTACCACGGGGTGCTTTGTAGTTGGAGATTTTGTGTCTGTAAACTAGAAATGCTTGTTTCACTCCGGTGAAAACATGAATTAATTATTTTGTCATTTTCCTTCTAGACAACATCAGCTACGATTTTATTGTTTCTTTTATAGTTGTATGAAGGAAAATGAAAGTCATCATAAAACATTGTGTTTTCACCGGAAAACAAGCTCATTTAGGAGGAAAACGTTCATGTTTGAAAGGTGGAAAATATTTTCTGAACTAAAATCTTACCAAAACCGCCGCCGCCACCCCCACGACACTGCTACCACCCTGCTGCCAGCACCCTACCATCACTCCCACCCCCAACATCATTTCTACCGAAAACATTCTCAAGTTACATTCTTCTTATATCATGTCACCTAAATCCAGAGAACATAAGTCTGCTGTTCTGTCAAAGCCTTTCATTATTTGTGCTCAAATTTTATTGTCATCAAACTTACAAATGTCAATATGCAGGTTTTATGTAGGAGAGGTCCTCCTTGCTCTGGAATACCTCCACATGCTTGGGATTGTCTACCGTGACCTCAAGCCAGAAAATGTCCTCGTGAGGGAAGACGGACACATAATGCTTTCCGATTTCGACCTCTCTCTCCGCTGCACTGTCAGCCCAACACTTGTCAGGTCCTCGTCCATCGAGACCGAACCCTTGCGAAAGAACCCTATTTATTGTGTCCAACCAGCTTGCATCGAGCCCTCTTGTATCCAACCATCATGTGCAGTCCCAACCACTTGTTTCACCCCTCGCATCTTTTCGAGTAAATCCAAGAAAGAGCGAAAACCCAAAAATGAAGTTGGAAACCAAGTCAGCCCGTTGCCTGAGCTTATTGCTGAGCCAACAGGGGCACGTTCAATGTCATTCGTCGGGACCCACGAGTACTTGGCGCCTGAAATCATCAAAGGCGAAGGGCATGGCAGTGCGGTGGATTGGTGGACTTTTGGTATCTTTTTGTATGAGTTATTGTTTGGTAAAACTCCTTTCAAGGGATCGGGAAATCGAGCCACGCTGTTGAACGTTGTTGGTCAGCCACTTCGGTTCCCAGACTCACCCGTTGTCAGTTTCGCAGCAAGGGATCTGATAAGAGGGTTGTTAGTGAAAGAGCCACAGCATAGGTTGGCGTACAAACGAGGCGCAACGGAAATAAAACAACACCCTTTCTTCGAAGGTGTGAATTGGGCTTTGATTCGTTGTGCAAGCCCACCTGAGATCCCAAAACCGGTTGAGATTGAACGAATTCCAGCCCCAACTGCATCAACTAGTGAAAAAGCAGCTGTTGTAGTAGCCAAGCCTGATCAGAAAAGTTCTGATAATTATCTTGAATTCGATTTCTTTTAATTCTTCTTCCTCAGGGAAAGACGTTGAGTTCCAGAGTATTTCAGAGGCATTGATGATGATGATGATGATGATGATGATGATGAAGTCAGGGTTTTTAATATCAACTGTTGATGATTCATATGGATGTTTCAAGTTGTTATAATGAACAGTTTTCCAAATTTGTTGTATTGCAAAAGCTTAAATGTTGTTGATATCAATCCCTATTGTGATTTCAGTAATTGATCTCTTTTCTCTTCTCTTTTTTTGTGAAATGATTGAACAGTGAACTTAGAATCTGTTTGAAGATTTTGTACCATGAGGAACAAATTTTGAAGTTTGATCTGTCCATTTTGTTTGAGCATTTGTACTCAATCAAAATAAAGATATGGGATAAATCATTGTGCATCATTCTGGCTTTTACAGAAGTTTGGCAATTATTTTTTTTACTGTTTTTCTTTCTTCTTCTTTAGTTTTCTTTTTAATTTTTTTTCTCAAGAAAACCCTTCACTTTTAGATACTTCTAAACTAGACGATTAATTTATTTTTTAAATAAAAAAAAAGCTATTAAAGATGAAATTTTTTAAAACAAGATTGAATTTTTTTTCCTCGAATATTGTCTTTTTGAACAGTTCAATGGTGTTGTTCCAGACTACAAGTCTTTAGACTGGTCTGGTCAAACATGAAGTGCTGTTGAGCAATCTTTTTATCTTTTTGTCTTGTTCGAACTTCTGTTGTAAAGTGTCTAGGGATGATAACTTGCTCATCTTGGTTTATTGTTCCTTTTGGTTTTTGTAATGCTTCAACTTTATCTGCATATCTATATACTAAAAAACAAGAAACGAAAATTATGATGAATAAGATATTGAGTTTTGAGGTATTTAAACTTTGACTTGTAAATAATTAGTCGACTTCAAAAAGCTTCAAAATTTTAACTTAAGGTTTCATTTGGCAATTTTATTTTTTTGTCTAAAAGTTAAAAAGGGTAATAAACTAACAAATTATTGAAAAAGGTCAAAAAATTATTTTTTCTCTATTTTTTTACTTTTTCGTAAAAAATAAAAAAATTAATAAAATAATATATTTTCAAACCATAGTTCAAATTATATTACACACGCAGAAACCTGAGTTTAAAAGGGTAAATTAATATGCATGTTAAAGAAAATATATATATATTCTGAGCAAAAGATAAAAGGGTAAAAAATGCGGTGAGCGTGGATCGAACACGCGACCTTCAGATCTTCAGTCTGACGCTCTCCCAACTGAGCTATCCCCGCAGATGCTTTCTACTCATTACATATATTATTTATATCTATATTTTTTAAGAAAGCCCACACCTCTTTCTCTCTGGTTGTTTGGTACACTAGAATAAGGAGTAATTCGGTCAAATTGTAAGGTTGTTCAAGCTTAACTCAAGTTGTGTTGAAATTTACCTAAATTCGTTCATGCCCGAATTATAACTTAAGATTACTTGTCCAAACCCAACCTAAGTTAAATCCGAATTGCCTAACTTGACCGAATTGTAAATGAATTTCATTTTTTTTTTTTTTTACAATTACATTATTAAAATTTGACTCTATTTACATTTTTTTTTATAAAGAAAATCATTAGTAACATCAAAATAAATAATTTATATAATATAAAAGAGATGTAACTATAGTGGTCTTTACAATTTATAAATGAGAATAAAAAAAGGTAAGATTTTGTGTTATTTGTATATATAACATACATTCAATATGATTTAATAATATAAATTACTTTAATATCATGTAATGACTAATAATTTATATGTATATTTAATATTTTTATATATCTATATATATATAATGCGGATTTCAAATTGTTTGATGTTTTTACTTAAGTCCGTCCAAATTTAATTCAGATTTCTAAATTTTTGTCTAAATCCATACCGAATTTAAAAATATATTGTCTAAGCTCCAAAAAAATTCGAGTTAAACTCGAATTTGTGAGATTGAGCCCGTCCAAATTATACTCTTATACTAAAGTGAAACTATCATTCTATCAAATATTAATTTTTATATTTAATTAATTAAAAAAAAAATAATAAACATATTGAAAATTATCATTCTATTTTATCTCATTTTAGAATCAAATAAAACATAAGGGCATCTCGAGATATCAACGTATTGTTTGTGTCAGCCACTTATTGAAAATTTGCTCCAACGCATACGGAATTGTCTACACTTTCTAAAAAATTTATCCATTTGATTCTAAGAACATAATTCATAATTCACATATTTAGGCTTAGTATGTGTTAATATATATATATATATATATATATATATATATATATATATGTATATATTCCTATACATATTAAATATTGTCATAATTAAGTTTCTTATAGGATAATCTTTCTTAGATTTCTAGTAGAATATTCTTTCTCAACCTATAGATACAGGTCTTTTATTGCATAGAATAATTCATTCAATTCAATACAATACATATTATTTCTTCCCTCTCTCTCTCTCTTTCTCTCTCTATTTATTATTCTAACATAGTATCAAAGCTATAGGTTAAGCTCTTGGTGTTCTTTGCCTTATCGGCGGGCGGCAATCTTGCCTTAGCTGCCCGCCGGACCTCAACCTATTTCGCTATCATATTTTTTTGTCAATATCACTTTATGGTAATTTCTTCCTTTGTCCGCTTGTTTATTTTTACCCCAAATATTTCTATCATATATATTTTTTACTCTCAATCATCGGCATTAGTTCCAGCTAGCTTCTATATCGGTCCAGCAAGATCTTAAATTGTCTTAGCATTAGTTTCAGTCAGTTCGTACAATGGAACATGATCCAATTCTCTACATCGGTCCAGCATGACTCATTTAAACTGTCCTAACAATGATTCCAGTTAGCTCTTACATCGGTCTGACATGACCCCTTTAAACTGTCCCGACATTGATTCCAATTAGTTCCTACATTGGTCCAGCATAATCCTTTTAAATTGTCCCAACATTAGTTTCAGCCAGTTCCTACAATGGTTCAACACGACCATAAACTGTCTCCCATCTTTAGTTCCGGTCTCTGATCTATTTCAAGTGTCCTTGCGCTCCCGTTTGGATTTTGTAATCTATTTGCCTTTTATTTTATATAGTTTTATTTCATATTTTTGTTTCTCTCTCCATGCCATTGCTGTTGTTGCCTTAATGTTTCTGCTATTTCCTGAATCAACCTTTCCATCCTATCCATTCTGGCAGTAGAGGACTTCTCTATTTCATCACCTCTTGTTCTCACCATCTGATTAGACTTGCATTATTCTCTATATAAAAGTTTCACAAGTATGCATATACTAAAGAGCACACATATTCACATAATTCGCAATGCAAGTAAATCACAAACATATAGCACATAATCATTTATTTCAGAGCATTTAAACATAGTCTCAATGTTTACAAATTCCTACTTATCACATGAATGCATCCTAGATTTTTTCTAGATGCTTATTGCTCTTTTGGACAAGTGTGTGAGTTATTAACTCGTGCTCTGATACCACTTTGTCATGACCCGAACCCGTCCTTATGGATTAAGGTCATAACCGGCCAGTAATCAAGGGATTACCTGCGGCCTCGAACCAAACAAACGTATTCCATCAGAGTTAAGGGACCAAACGGAAGCAAACTTGCAAATTGTCCATAGAGCCGTGCTTACATGGCACATCAAATAACTCATATCAGCATTCATTAATAACTCACACCAAAAAGGAAATCAATTTAAAGTGTTATACACACACAGGATCATTCAAGTCTTAATCAGCCTAACCAAAACTTATATACAAAGGTAATCCAACATTTCGCCAACACAACGAGATTGTAACAAGAGATCAAAAGGGGCGAAAATAAGTTTCATGCGTGAGTCATTTAGGGCTAACTCTCCAAAACTTGACCTTTCTCACAGACTTCATCGGGGCTGGGTTTGAACATCTCTTTGCTCACCTACATACACATGAATGAGTGTGAGTGAAAGCCTAGTGAATAATATCAGATAAAGAAGGTACGCAAATGAGATTCACATCTATCAAACGGCCACGGGCCCAATTCGAATATATCAGGCGTATCAAACGGCCTCGGGCCCATTCTCTTTATATTCATATCCATGGGTATTTCATATTCATGATCATGATCCCTTTTATTCAAACGGCCTTTAACCCATCACGGTATTCAAACATATCAAATGACATATTCAAACGGCCTTTGGCCCATCTTTGCATTCATGTCTAAAGGCCTTTGGCCCAATCGTTCATATCCGATGGCCTTTGGCCCAATCATTCATGTCCGACGGCCTTTGGCCCAATCATCCATGTCCAACGACCTTTGGCTCAATCATTCATGTCCGACGACCTTTGGCCCAATCATTCATATCCGACGGCCTTTGGCCCAATTATTCATGTCTAACGGCCTTTGGCCCATTCATTCATGTCCGACGGCCTTTGGCCCAATCATTCATGTCCAACGGCCTTTGGCCCAATCATTCATGTCAAACAGCCTTAGGGCCAATTCAGATATATCAAACATATCAACAGCAAACGACAAACGGCAAACGGCCTTAGGCCCAATTTAGATATATCAACGTATCAAACGACCTTAAACAAAATTAGGCATATAGAATACTCATTCATATTTCAAATCAACAAATCCATGAAACTTATACAGAAGTACCATTCGAAAAGTAATATACTTGAAAATATCTTTACTAAGATATTAGTCACAGTGATCTGCTGGATGATTTGCCCTCGTGCTTGACCCTACACATTTCATGAACATAAGGGGTCACAAACAATTCAATCCCTTCTTAATTCATGCATCCCTCTTAGGCTTCTTTCTTATCCTTTTTAACTCATTTATGATGCTCAATGCATGCCTAAGAGTGCTTAGAAATGAAAGAGAACGGAAAACGAAACATAAAACCACTTTTCAAAATCTCTGAAAAAGGGCTTCCCGCTCGAGCGCGACTTTTGCTGCTCGAGCGGACCCCATGGTCTGCAAAAGTACTGGTTGCCTCATTTTTACGCTTGAGCATGAATTCGGATGCTCGAGCTGAAAGTCACACTACATGGCTCCCCGCTCAAGCGTGAATGTCCCCGCTTGAGCGGACATTAATGTCTGCAAAAATTTTAGGAGCTCGCATTTCACGCTCGAGCGGCGCTTTCCCCGCTCGAGCGGACATGCCAAATTCCGGGCTTCCCAAAACTGTTCTTGAGGCTCAAATTCGATATTCAAAGGCTTTAAACTTATGATTTGTAATACAAAAACATGGAGGGACATCACCTAACAAGGGCATGATTAATTGGGAGCCAATTGACTAAAGTCATGGTTCATTTCTCAAACCATTTCAAATTCTTCAAGATTTAAATAACCAAGCTCTTTACTTACATGAATATTGCATGCATGTACAATACTAACTTGATTCCATTTCAAATGGTGCAAATGGTGCTCAAAATCATGAAGCTACACAAAATTACTCATGCATGTAAAGTTTTATGCTCAATTCTTCATATTCAACATGCTTCATGCTTGAATGTGTATAACCATGTCAATTATGCACATGCATGCACATATATGCTTCAAATTCAATAACTTCAATTCAAATTATGTTCTTGATCACAACTAAACTTTGGATTCACATGGTTACAAACTCAAACTCATGAATTAAGGGTTGATCACTCACCTAGGAGCTTCAAACATCGAAATTCTAGCTAGATCCTTGAGTTTAGCTTCCAAGTCTGAAGCCTTGAGCCAAAATTGCATAAATCTTCCTTTTTCTCTCTCTAGAGCTGACCCTCTCCCTCTTTAGAGTGTAAAATCTAATTTTGAGCTCAAAACTAAAGGAATGTGGGTGTATTATGCCCTTTTTAAGTCTCCCTTAATCCTATTCCATTAACACTAATTAAGTGAGCACTATTTCATCAAATTAATCTAATTAATCTGATTCGAATCAATTTTCAATTAAATTTCACCGTAGGCTTTAAAAATTACGCCAATCACAACGACGAAGTCAATTTCGGTTTCTGTGGCCGATAAGGCTTTCAATTTAAATTCCAAAGTAGGAAGTTAAACAAATTTTCCTACGGTGAACAGATGGAAATTCAAAACCGCGTATATTCATATAAATAGCACTCAAAATCATGTTAAACACATAATCACATTCGTAATTAAGATTAATTAGCATAATACGGAGCAGGGTTATCACAGTTGATTTGGAGGTGTTTACGGCCGGACTTTAGGATGAAGTTGCCTACGTAACCCGAAGATAGGAATCAGGCCTTACGTAGTTCAGTTCGAGTTCACTCGAGTATTAACACTCTCCTTTTGCACTCTAACTTTTGCTAAGGCCGCCCTTTAGGGTTTTCAACCTTGCGAGCTTAGTTTTTCTTTATTTCTAATTTTTTGTGCTCTAACTTTTGCCTAGGTCGCCCTTTCGAGTTTTCGGCCTAGCAAGCCTTTCAGGGATAGTATTTCCTCAACTTGTCCATGTTAATCGGTTGGGAAAATTCTAGGCCATCCAAGTCCATGAGAATAATAGCTCCACTCGACCAAATAGTTTGATGATGTAAGGACCAGTCCAATTGGGTCTGAACTTGCCCCTAGGGTCATGGATGGGAGCTCGGTTGTCTTTCAGCACCAAATCCCCTTCTTTGAGATTTTGAGACCTAACCTTTTTGTTAAAAGCCTTAGCAATCCTACGTTGATAACCTTAAACATGTTACAGTGCTTTCAGCCTTTTCTCATCAAACAACATCAGTTTTTCGAACCTACTCTGCTATTTGACACTCAGCCATGACTCACAAGGATGGGACTTCTATTTGAATTGGTAGAATAGCTTCCATCCCATAAACAAGAGAGTAAGGAGTTGCCTCTGTAGACGTCCGGATTGAAGTTCTATAGCCCCAGAGTGCGAATGACAATTTGTTTGGCCAGTCCCTATAGGTCTCAACCATTTTCTGTAGAACATGCTTGGTGTTCTTGTTGGTGGCCTCAACAGCTCCGTTGGTTTGCAGTCGGTATGTATGTGACTTATGGAAAGCCATATTGTATTTCTCCAACAAGTCGATCACTTCTTTCTTGAAATGGGAGCCATTATCTAAAATGATCTCGTTTGGGACTCCATATCGGCAAATGATGTTATTTCGAATGAACTTAGTCACATGCGCTACTTTCAATACTGCATAGGACTAAGCTTCCACCCACTTTGTGAAGTAATCAATTGCCACCAGAATGTATTCATGCCTATTCAACCCTTTTGGTGTAACCGCCCCGATGACATCAATTCCCCAGACCGAGAAACGCCATGGTGAAGTCATGTTGTACAATTTCGACGGCGGGATATTCATGCGATTCACATGAATTTGGCATTTGTGGCATCGCCGAACAAAACCTATGCAATCCTCCTCCATAGTAGACCAGTAGTAACTTTTCCTGAGAATCTTTTGGGCTAACATTACTCCATTCATGTGTGCTCTGCACTCTTCCCCGTGGATGGCCTCCATTAGGCGCTTTGACTTCTTTACTTTAACACACAACTTGTGTATTCCCAGATGACCTCTCTTATATAGTTTACCTCTGCAGATGATAAATTGAACAACTATCCGCCGTATTGCCCTTTTGTCTTTGGCATTTGCCCCTGGTGGGTAAACCTAATTTTCCAAGAAGTTCCAGATATCATAAAACCAAGAGTTTTGATCTTGCGTTTCATCTATTATAGCAATAGTCTCATAGGCCAACGTATATCTCTACTCAATGATGATCGGATGCATCCGGACTCCAAGCAGGATGTCTATCATAGAAGATAGAGTTGATAAGGCGTTAATCAACCTGTTGTTCTCTCTCAGTAGATGTGAGAAAGTCAGCTTCTCAAACTTAGAAATCAGAATATCCAAGGTCTGGTGATAGATCTTCATCTTTTCTTTTTTAACCTTCCAGTCTCCATTCGCTTGAGACATAACTAGGTTCGAGTCTCCAATTACGTCCAACCTTTTTGCCCCTAATTCCAAGGCAGCTTCCAAACCAGCGATACACGCCTCGTATTCTGCTTCGTTATTGGATACCTTGAACCGGAGGTTGAAGGCTAAGGGGTATATAGGAATTGTAGAGTGCTATGAACAACACACATATCCCATAACCGTATTGGTTAGACGCTCCGTCAAAGTACATTATCCAAATCTCTTCCTCAACTTACAAAATAGCTTCATCTGGGAGCAGATATTCTACCGCTTCATCCCCTTCTATTGGGTGATCTGCTAGGAACTCGGCTACTGCTTTCCCTTTGACCAACTTGCAAGTAACATACTTAAGATCGAATTTGGAAATGAGAAACAACCAACGGGCTAGCCTACTCGTAAGCGTTGGTTTCTCAAAGAGATATTTGATGGGATCGAATCTCGAAACCAGAATTACAGAGTGAACTAACAAGTAGTGCCTCAACTTCCTGGTAGGCCATACCAAGGCTAAGCAAGCTTTCTCTAGCGGGGTGTGACAGGTCTCATAATCTAGTATTTTCTTGTTCAAGTAATAGATGGCTTTCCCCACCCTATCTTTAGATTCGTGAGCAAGCATGCATTCCATTGTTGTGTTCGTTACTAACAGATACAAAATCAAAGGCTTCCCCGGCTTTGGCAGCGATAACACAGGTGGATTCTAAAGGTACTGCTTGATTTGCTCAAAAGTGAATTGACACCGATCATCCCATTGAAAGTTCTTTCCTTTATTCAGGAGACCAAATAGTCGTTCACAAGTCAAGGTTAATTTAGAAATAAGCCGCCTTATGAATTGCACTTTACCCAGAAAGCCTCGCACCTCCTTTTTAGTCCTTGGTGGTGGCATTTCTAGGATGGCCTTGATTTTGGAAGGATCTGCCTCGATGCCCCTCTGTGTGATCAAGAAACCCAGCATTTTCCCTGCTGTCACGCCGAAAGTACACTTCTGCAGATTCAACTTCAATATGTATTCTCTGATCAGTTGAAAGAATTTCTTCAAGGTGGTGTAGTGGCCCTCTCTTTCTTTGGACTTGACAATCATGTCGTCCACGTACACCTTGACCTCTTTGTGGATCATATCATGCAGAATTGTGGTTGCAGCCTTTTGATAGGTAGCCCCGGTATTCTCTAGCCCAAACGGCATCACCTGATAGTAGTAGGTTTCTCACGGTGTAGTGAAGGCGGTTTTCTCTCTGTCTTTAGGTGCCATCAGAATCTGGTTATACTCGGAAAATCCATCCATGAAGGAAAGCAATACATGACCTGTAGTGAAGTCTACCAATTCATCGATGTGCGTTAAGGAAAAGTCATCCTTCGGACTAGCCTTATTTAGATCTTTGAAGTCTACACACACCCATATTTTTCCATCTTTCTTTGGCACAGGGACGATGTTGGCCAACTAAGTTGGATACTCAGATACTAGCAAAAACCCTACTTCAATCTGCTTGGTGACCTCTTCTTGAATCTTTAAAGCCCAATCTGGGCGTATTATCTGCAACTTATGTTTGATGGGTCGGGCCATGGGATCGAGAGGGATCCGATGTTGTACAATCGTAGGATCGATTCCAGAGGCATGTCTTCGTAGGATTACACGAAAATATCTTTGAAATCTTTTAATAAAGCAACTAACCACTCGTACTCCTCCAAAGACAATGTGGACCTGATCTGGACCATATACGGATCCTTTTCAGTACCCACATTAAAAGCAATGATTTCATCAGCAAGGGGTTTTGCAAACCTCTCATCCTCTCGATTAATCAAAATTTTCAAAACTAGAGGAATTCCCTCATTTTCGTTTTCATCAAAATTTTGAAAATCATGATCAATACAAAAAATAAGCGGTATAGAGAAATACTCAGAATCTGTAGCGGCATTCTTATTCATCAAGTCCAGCTTATCCAGCTCTTCGGTTACAACCAACTCAAAAGAAAAGGAAAAAGATGACCTGGACAAAACCTTGGCATCCGGGTTATCACCCGCAGGAACACCGAACTCAGACTCAGAAGAACCGGAATCTGATTCCAACTCCACAGACTCTGTGGAATCAAATTCTGGTTCACTACTTGACTCAGAACTACTAGACAGGTACCCCTCCTCCAGCTGCCAAACAAGAGATGGTGCTTCAGATGCATCCAAAATGTTGCTAGAAGGCTTTACACCCGGTTGGTTCTCGATCATGGAAACGGTCAGGTAATCCCATAAGCTCTCCAAGTAGGCCGGAAGATCCGAAAGGAGACATGCCAGTGCTACTCCTACTTCAAGCTCGCTGCTGTCCGAGTCATTTTCTACACTCTTCTCAGCTTTAGCAATAATTGGGTTAGCCATCTCTTCTGTATCATTGTCTTGCAGCTACTGATCTGGTCTGTCTAGCTATGTTAGCTTCTGATATTATGGCCCGGTCTAGCACTCCAATATAGGTTTCCAGCTTCAAGACATTTACCGTTTCTAAAATATCACTTCGAAGCCCACCTTCAAAATGTCTCGCTTTCTTGTAGTCGGTATCGATCACATGTGGTGCAAACCTGGCCAACTCAGTGAATTTGGCCTCATACTCAGCTACTGTCATGCTGTCTTGTTTAAGTTCTATGAACTTCGATACTTTCCTGTCACAGACACATTGAGGGAAGTACTTATCGTAGAAAACTTCCAGGAATTTTGTCTAGCCAATGTCTTTATGATTCCCACGCATTAACATCCACCATCTTCTTGCTTTGTCTTCTAGCATAAAAGTGGCCAGAAGTACTTTCTGTGTCTCTGAACAAGGAAACACCTCAAACAGCTTTTCAATGCCAAGAACCCACACCTCGACTTTTAACGGATCTAATCCCCCATGAAACTATGGTGGTTTCATTTTCTTAAACTCTTTGGTGAGAGCTATTATCCGGTCATCATTCTGTAAGTCTGGCACATGAGGTGCCGGAGGTGAAGGTAGAGGATGTGGGCGAGTCAAAAATGGTATTGACATTGTGGATAGTATGGATGCACCACAAGCCTCTCCTAATGTTCATGGCCCTTCAAGTCCATCAAGCTTCTCACTCCATGCCACCCCTAATTGTACCTGCCCACCAAGTCCATATACCTTTTCAAACCATACAGATAGGAATTTTGATTCTTCCAAAGGAACTCCTTCTTATGAATATGAAGATCCAATTTCGCAAGGGCAAACAGCGCAAGAGGTGGTGCCAGTCATTGAATTTGCTAATCCAAATCAGGATACATAGCAAGTTCCAAGTCCACAAATGAAGACCACTGATACTAATGTATGATGATGGCATTGTCATCTCTAATTGTATATTAATGTTAGAGTTGTACCTATGCATTCTGATTAAAATATAGTTAATAACCTAATTATATTATTTTCTGTTCTTCTTCCCTTGGTAATTGGTCCCGTTATTTCTTTCCTTTTTTTTTCTTCTTCCTTTTATTATTATTATTTTTATTATTATTATTATTATAAGATTGTATATTGTAGCTGTATCCCCATGTTACATTATAACTTTCTATGAATCCTATGTAGAACGTAGTAACTCATTAATTTCCATGTAACGTCCAAACGCTCACAAATTAAATAATTCATAAACCATCAGTAAGTTTTTTTTCTTCCCCCTCCTAAAATGTTTTAACCTTTTCATTTTATTTTCATATTTTCTTTTTTTATGTCAAAAATGAGAATCATATATATATATTTTTTTGGGTTGGATATAAGCATAACTTCTTTGATAAAATACTTTTAATTAATCATTAGATTATAGTAAGGTAAATTTGCATTTAAAGGCTTTGCTTACCTCTCATGCTGCATTTCGTAGGGAAATTTTACTGCCTTTTTTCTCATATTCTTACAAGGAGAACAAACTATGAAAGAGTTGTTAGGAAAAAAAAAAATCAAAAGATGATATTGATATACATGAGGTAACAGAGATCCTAAAGGCTGAGCAAAAGGCGATAGATTGATTACAAAACTTTTTCTAACACACATTTTCTTTCTATACAGATGCATACACTAATGATATAAAATTAAAAATATTGGTCAAGGCATTCTTTCAACTTTTGAAAAGTAATAGGTTTTGAAACAAACGAGTCCATACCATTTGCAAAACACTCATCTGCACTCTCTGCCAATGCGTTTGCTGTCATCTGCAATTACACCACCAATATTCATCAATGGATATACATACAAATACAAGGATATTCGTTATGAAGAAAAGTTACTAATTTTTGAAATGCTATTATTACTTGCAAATGTCAGATATGCGTATATCTTGTCTTCCAAAATCATATTCATTGGGCTCGTCTCAAATTTAACCAGCCTTTTCTTTTCTTTTCTTTTGTTAGTAATGACTTCCTGATATTTACTCTAAGTCAATGTAAACACATTAAATGTTGTATTGAGCAAGATTCTCATAAAGAACACTGGCTACACATGGAAAATAAGGATTCAAGTGTTTACAGCAATGATGGGCATCCTTTTTTTAAATGACTCAAATTTTTGATCATTTGTAGGCACAAATTGTTCAATTCCTGCTTTCACTGCAACATCCCAACTACCAGTTTCCTCAAAAGAACGAATTAGTCTTGTGGCTTAAAGGCCATCCATCACTGGCATGCATACATCCTGCACATGGTTACAGCTTCAATGTATTAGGATAAGACTACAAATCTATGTGACAATGTTCAGAAACATTTAAATGAGTTGCAAGGTTTGTTTATGCAATTAATCTAATTTCCAAGATGAACTCCTCCAAAAAGTTTTGTGAACATGTAAGTATATTAAGGAAGTTTTGGGATGGACATCTACATTGAACTATTGTCTTTGATGGACAAACTACTAAAATTTTGGAGATCTAAAAAGGAATAAAAAGTAAAAGAGAAAGCAACTATAGGCTTTGATAATGAAGAAGAGAAAAGAAATAAAGCAATCAAAATGATGGCACAACCAGTGACAAACCATTTCACCTAGCAATGTAATAACCATTGGGATAAGCTCAAACACTATCCTGATCTTAAATTGAAGTCTGAAAAAGAAAAGGATATGCATAACAAGTGATTAAAATGGTAAGTTGGTAACTAAAATAATAACCATAATCGAAAACATTTTTTAATTCTAGGAAAATTACCATCAGAACGAGATCATAAGTATAGGACTGAACTGCACATATAGCTTCAACTCCATTATTCACAACATCTATGGTATGGCCCAACTGCTTCATCATTGACTGTGTCACCATCACATTAATCTTGTTATCTTCCACAAGAAGGATCTTAGGTTTGAATATCAATTTAGGAATTTCTGGACTGTTGCTAGCACTGCACTGGGTGCTTTTATTAGTTCTCTCCCACATCTCAATCACTACCAACTGCAATTTTCTTAGCAGAGTCTAGGTTGTCCCTCATTGAAGATTCATATTCCAATGATGTATTAGCACCATCAACCGAACAGGCATCCTCTAATGAAGTTACCTTTTTTGTTGCAATGTTGCTAGAGGGAAATGAGTAGGAATCTTCTAACAAACCATTAAGTTTATATGAGGCATTAAAAGCAATATTGTTTGACAATTTTTTAGCCTTGCCAGGACCACTAGAAGTGAAAAGAGAACCCAAAGTGCGTGGTTGAAATTGAAAAAATCCAAAACTTGTATCATCATCATTGGCATCATCCGGAGCATCATGATCAATCATATCTGAGAGTTCATCAGGATCATCTGAATTATCAGCTGCAGGTGAAACCTTGTATGGTAGTATAAATGTAAATGTAGATCCATGGTGCTCTCGGCTGGAAACACTGAGATGACCTTCCATAAGCTCAACCTATTTCATACGCATATGAATGTGAAGAGTAGTACATCAGCTAAGAAAGTCTATATCAAAGCGACAAAATGAAAATTCATGTCTCCATATGAAATGAAAGACAATTTGAACTTCAAGTTGTAGATAGACTGGAAATTCACATAGAAAGTTTATATCAAATGAAGTGGTATGGGCGATAGGCTTGGAATAATTTAGAATGAGATGCTCAATTTCAGTAATTTTAAATTTCTATTGGATTTCTTGCATGTAAACTACCTACTCTCGTATAAAAAGTGATATAAATTGTTGTTTCTCACCGCAGAGACAGATGTTTCAAGAAGAAGATTAATGTGATTTAGTGGAAATGTCTGCCTATGAATATAATGCTTGTGGTTCATATAATTGAAACATATATGCCTTCTAATGCCCATTTCACAGTACAGCATGAACCCTGGTCTAGAGGGGGAAAAAAAAAAAAAGTTTAAAATGATCACCAGTTGTTTGCAGATTGCTAGGCCTAGCCCAGTCCCACCATACTTCCGTGCCATGTCTGCACCTACTTGCATGTATTTCTTAAATAGAGTAGGCAAAGCATTCTCTGTTCCATTGAAATGAAAAGTGAGATTCTAAGAAATAGCAGAAAAATAATTAATAATAGTCTGTACTCAATGTTTCAAAGCATATTTCAAGATGTGAAATTACCCGGTATTCCAATTCCCGTATCATAAACATTACAGCATATCCATACTATTGTTTCATCTGGCTGAAGGTGGTTCTCTTCACCTCCATCTATCAAGGCCCCATTTCTAACTGGGGTTTTGGGTTCGTCATCAAGTGTATGGTTTTGTAAGGACCTTCCCCGTGTTTCTCTTCATGAAAACCTTTTTGATCACAGTAACTTTGAGACAATGATACGCATTTATCTTGTTCATGTACATTTACTGAAACTGTTGACCTGTCTGCAGTGATCTTCTGATTGGATCCCTCTTCCATACCCGAAGATGGGGCTGGTACCATATAAAGCTTTATTCCAACCTTCCCTTTATGGGTAAACTTGATTGCATTGCTGGAAAAATAAAATCTTATAAATTTGAAGCAGAACCCAACAAGTTTGGTAAATAATGCAAGAAAGGTGCTACAAAACCAGAAAGCATGTTGCATATTCATTTTAGTTGTGACAAATGCTCATATTCACAGTGTTGTAAAGAGACACACTACTTATTGCTGATCATCCTAATCTAAGGTACTGGGAGAAGTAGATTGGTGTTACATTGTCATTGCATTTAAGAAAGCCACTTTTGTTAAATATCATGGATAAAGTAAAACATTCTCGCCTCAAGAAAGGAATTATAATTTTCTTTTTAACTAAGGAAAAAGTAATATACACCTTAAGTTTACAAATTTCTATAACATCTGTCGCATAATTGTTCAAAGGAACAATTCCTTGGTCCTCTTGACAAATATTTCCCAAATCCGGGGAAATCAAACATCATGACCTCTGTTGTCTTTTATTGTGATACAATCACTTTCTAATCATATCAAATAGGAATTTCTAGAGGAACAACTATGGAAGCAAAATGTTACATAGGGAGCATAATGTTGGACAAGCAAGTAGCAGAAAGTGCACAAGGCTCTAAACATAGCTAAAACCATCCATATAATCTACAAAGGAGAATTTGAAAATAGTACCTGATTAAATTTGTGAGAATCTGTCGAATCCTTAGAACATCTCCAATAACCTGAAATTGATGCATACGGGGTTAACATGTAAAATAATTGCAATGTAGAACAAAATACTAGAAAGTTTTCCAATATGTTTAGATCATGGATTTCAATACGAATTTGGAAAGGAAAGGGAAATGGAGAAAAAATTTAGTTTATATTTCATTCATATTTCCCTCCCATTTTCCCTTTCCCTTTCCAAATTCCGACCTAAATCCGTGATCCAAACACGGCGGTGGTAGTATTAGTCCCAAGGTTTCTAGATTTGGGTAAGGATTACTTTTCACTGTGAGTAGTAGAGCTTGCATTGTGCATCTAGACCATGTCATGGATCATGTAATTTGTTAGGGCTTGGTAACAGTATGTAGTAAAACTCTCACCTCCGCAGGAACATCATCTGCTACATGACCTTCCAAGGTTAGTATCTTTTGCAATGATGTTGCAGCAGTCTGGAGTACATACTTTACTACCTCTCTTGGCCTGAATTTTGCAGCTTCCAACTTCATAACTCCTGAAGGAGAAAAGAAAATAAAAAATTGAATCCAAAATTGTAATTAAAATCCTAGTAAGATCAGCTTTACAGTGGAATGCTAGACTATATTGTATAACTAAGATTCCACCGTCACCTAGATTGAAGCCAGATTACTGACTATAAGGAAGACTCTCATTCACTCCCTCACTTCCGACCCCTCTTGTGCATGGAGAGATAGAATAACACAGAAACCAAACTAGTAGTGTACACACACACATGCAAGAGTGCACAGTAGCATACTATTGAGGAAACAAATACATACAACAAGACTTGAACCTAAGACCTCCTGAAACCTAAGTTTTGATACCTTGTTAGATAGATCACCAATTGATTAGGGAATTGGTCCAGGAATGTTGATCAAGTCTCATACAAACAATGTAAACAAGGATAAGAACATGTAAATATAAGGGAGGGGTGAAACTTCAAACCTGATTCAACTTTGGAAAGGTCAAGAATGTCATTTATAAGTTGAAGAACTAAATCTCCTGAAGATAACATGACACTCAATAATTGTCTTTGCTCCTTGTCAAGGTTTGTGGTGGAAAGAATCTCAACCATGCTTACAACTCCTGATAGTGGGAATTTTATCTCATGAGACATGGTTGCCAGCATTTGTTTTGCTCGCATTGTTTCCTTTACAAGAAGAATCAATTGGTAAAAAATGAATACCCTTTTTCTTCTAATGCTTATTCAAACCCACCAAGAATAAATCAAAGAGAAACTTGTTATATGAATTGTTTTGTTTAGCTCTGTCTCTTTGGCTTTTTGTACTGCTATTTCCTCTCGAAGTTTTGCCATCTTTTCCCTTTTCTCACTTGTCAAGTAATAAGGCACATATTGTATTTTTTGTTGTCATGTTGCTGAAAGACCTATAAAACTTCTAAATTTTTTCTTTTTTTTAAAAAAAAAAAAGGAAGAATAAAAGGGCATGGTGACATTAAAGGAATCATATAACATAGGTCAAACCAAAACATTGAACATAAAAATTCAATATAATCTAGTCCAGCATTTGGACAGGATATATCATGAAAAATGAACTGTTTCTCTAACTTGTGATTCACAAAATCTGAATACTAAAGTCTTTCTTCTCTGATTCAGAAATACAACCATTGATTAGTACATAAGAAGAAAAGCTAATAATATTTTCTTTTCAAAATGGTAGTCACAAATCAATTTATAATATTACATAGTGTTGAATTTAATTTTGAAGACCACCATGGCACTATACAGACTGTTGAATCTTGTAAATGAACTCACCTGATCAGTTACATCCATTCGCATGTAATTCACACCAATAGTATCCCCTGCATTGCTGAAGACAGGTTCAACATATATCAAAAATGTCGTTGACCCAAATAGTTCTGTCTCAAAAGTAATTTCCCTTTTTGCAGGTACCCCTCGTTCCAAAACTTCTCTTTTGAAGTCTTGAGACTCCTTTACACCAGCACTAGTGAATATCTCCACATTCGTTTTTCCTATAATGTCTTGAAAAATCAGTGAATTTGAGGAATGCATGTGCTAGATTCTGCAAACAGTGCTTTACAGAAATTACATGAATTACAAAAGTGAAAAAAATGATAAGAAAGGAAAAGTGCATATTGTCAGGTTTCACACCAGCACTGAAATAAAGGATGCAACTTGTAGCAGAAAATAAAACCTCAGAATAAGAAAATCACTGGCAGTCAATTACCTCCTCGTGCAAACTCAGAAAATGATTATAGATGAAACGATACCGCAACTCTTTATCCTGAAAGAAATGAAAATGAATGCTAAGATATAGCTGATGACTTTTCAAGAAACTTATTGTAGATAATAAGAAACATTACAATGACTGCAACAAAGTGGAGAAATTTTTAGTCAAGAACCACAGTTAGAACAAAATCTTGTATCAGAGTTCATCCCCAAATAACTACCAGTTAAATATTGTGTCCATACTGAGTTGAATCCATATGCACTGATAACATTGCGGCAAAGCAACAAACTAAAGGATTTAAAATGAAATCTGTTCTAAATTACCTGATGGCCCATGACAACTGGTGCATTCTGTATAATGAAATGTAAGAAATTATCGGCTCTTTTTAAAAGCTGGAACAATTCTTCCACTGGTGAAGCCCGCCTTTCCAAATTTTCTATGTTTTCCTATAATTTCTCCGTAAGTACCTGCTCCCGCTGGTTGCTAGCCTTCAACAATTTCTGTAAATGCATGGCCCTCTGCTTCCAGTATATGACAGTGTCATACTCAGCTTCTATTTTTAGTCCTTTATTTTGAACAACCATGTCGTTTCTCCTCCGAGGAACATCTGGCAATATATCATATATGGCATCCAATATAGAAATTGGGCGCTTATCACCACTATAACTTTTTTCCTCAAAACGATATTCCTCAAAAATATCCAATTGCTTGAGCTTAACCTCTTGCCTTTGTTTGCTTAGGTTGTCAAGCTTTTCTTTGAGAAGTCGATCAGCATTGGCCTGCTTATACTCCCAGTTTTTTACAAGATGTGCCAACTGAGACAAGCCCTTCTCACTGTAATTGCTTAGCTCTGAAAGACGTTTGAAGTCAACTATAGTCTTTTCTTCAATGATTGTAACCTCCTCTAACATATCTTGATCTGCTCCAGGCCTTTCTATATTGAATTGCTTTCCAGCTTCATTTATATCTTCAGGCCACATTGAAGAGAGGACTTCAATGTCCATTTCTTCTACACTGTCATTCTCCATTTCACAAGCCATTAATGTCACTTATGTATCACACCCAATTCAGGTGTCTAAGTGCCTTCAATGTAGGTGAACATCAAAATGATACTAAGCCATGCTTTCTTGCCTATACATTTACATCTGAGCCAAGTCGAGGTTATCACTATTTAAAATTGAGTTCCACAAACCAGACTTAACAGAAAAATAGGTGAAGTGTGAACGCTTCACTGGACCTTCCTATCAAGAATAAGTTCCAAATAAGATTGAAGCATGCAAGACATAAAGGTATAACTGTATTTTAAGAAGGTAGGTAGGTAATCAAGTAATGCAACATAATCAAATTTACTATTTGGAGAATCTTCTTAATTCAGCTCCTTTGACTTTTTTATTTTTAGAATTGTTCAGTTACAGATTATTAGGCTTAATTCTAGGCTACATCTTTGAGCAATCCTTGATTTCAACCATACAACTTTTTAACAAAAAATATATATCTTTTTTACTCTGAAAGTTCCTTCAAACATTGACCCGAGTCCCCCCTACTTTGCCATGACTCATAAAAAGGAGGATAATTACTTTCATAGATCATGCCTCAAGTGAATCTCAAATCAAACTCAACACAGGTATAAGGTAGCCTTTTCGTGCATCAATTGCATAAAGTATAGGCGAACCCAAATTAAGATTTTTTCTTTTGGCTTATTTGAATTCAACCCCTACAGTTTTCTAACAGACAAAAAACAATAAATAATAATAATAATAATAATAATAATAATAATAATAATAATAATAATAATAATAATTGATTGTTGTAGAACAACCATAGCTAAAATGAAATATAGAAGACCAAGTCCTATCTTTGAAATTGTGACCAAGTAACCAGAAAATTGGTAATATTGTCATCTTAAAACAGTTCTTAGAACCCTTATAAATCCCCCGGAGGGGGGGGGGGGGGGAAAGGAAAAGTGAAAAGGATTGTAGATTATGTGACATTAAACTGAAACATTGAAAAACATATATACTCAAAATTTCAAGTATTTTCATTGTGTGTAAAATTCATAAACTTTGTCCATTGAAACACAATAAATTTTGAGCTGCCTCACATCAAATACAAAGCATAAGAAATAAGAAAAACCTATAAAAATCAGTCTATTCAAAGAAGAAAAAAAAAATTGAGAAGACTAAATTTAAACAGATAGATTAACACAAAACACAAATTATAGAGACAGATTCAAAATCAACACAGGTCAAAAACACGATGCGTAATGCAAATTGCTTATGATGATGAATACGCGAATTGCAGAGCCACAATTTGAATCGAAATTCAGAATAGAGATTGAAAAAGGCAAGTAAAAAGCTAACCTTTGTGATCCAAGAACAGTTTAACACACACACAAATACACTCTCTCTGTTCCAACAACAAATGAAGGACCGGCTCAGCAGCCCCTTCCTTTTCACTGTAGATCTGAAAGAATCTCTTGAGAAAGTGGTCGATCAATGAAAAAAAAACTACCGAAGTTTTTGGACCATTTATATGTATATGTATATGTCTATGAGAGAGAGAGAGGGAGAAAGAGAGAGAGAGAGGAGTGCATGTGAGGGAAAGGAAAACAAAACAAAAAATAAATAAAAAATGGTGAGGGAAGAGAGGCTCAAGAAGCTATGAGAGTTGGAGGTCAAAAATATTAATATGTAATGCCAAATACAGCGAGAAAATCATAAACTTTTTTTACTTGTTGTGGTTTTTTTTGTAGTATTCTCTTCGTTTTTTTTTGTTGTTGTATGTATATTATATCAACAATGATAGGTAGCTGAAAGTTCAAGGCTCGAATGGCTCGAAACACTCAAAACGACGTTGTTTTGAGTGTAAAATGACATTATTTTGACACATTCAAGCCATTCGAGCTATAAAAATTCGGGCCACCAAACATTTTTCATAATATATTTAGAGTAGAGTCTCTCTGTTTTAACTTCAGACTCCCCATTTTCATAGCTTTTTCTTCACTCTCTCTCTCTCTTGTTGTCTCTGCAGAAGATTCACTCAATCAAATTGATTTATTTATTAAATTATGCTATGAATCTTAAATAATTTATTAAATATTTTATCAAATCTCTTAAATTATGTGAGATTCACATAGGTGAATGTGTGAATTTATATAAGTTTCACACCCATATAACAGATTTAATAAAAAATTTAATAAATTATTTAAAACTTGTAACATTGTTTTATTTATTTATTTTTAGAGAAATGTTTGGACCCTTTTTGGATTCCTTTTTAGTAATATATATATATATATAGAGAGAGAGAGAGGGAGATTTAAAATGGGCTCTCCCCGCCCATTACGAGGTAACGTATTAGCCCAACATTTGAGAAGTTATTTTATAAAGTTAATCACGGCAAGACCCCTCAACTATTTGGATATATTAACTTATTCTACTCATTCATGAGCTTATTCATTTTGATTTCTTCAAATATAAAAATGTATCATTTTTTTTTACCGGATCACTTTTAAAAGACATGTATTCATATAATTTTTATAATTGAATGAATTAATTTAAACAAATTTATACATAAGAAAGGTAATCCTATTTTTATTCCCTATAAATCTACAAAGACAAAATTAATCACAAAATCAACCATATAAAATATAAGTGGCGAAATATGAATGAAACTATAAATTTAAAGATGGAGCACAGTTAGCCAAGTTTATTTTATGTGATTGGTTCTGCAATTGATTCTATAGATTTGTAACGAATATTCTTAATATTAAAATTTGTATAAAAAGTCTTTTGAAAATATAAAAAAATAATAATTAATCAATAAAAAGTGTCTTGTACAAATTTTTCTTTTTGTTTTTAATTGTATTCTTGTGGTCAAGTGACACTTTTTACTTAAGCCTTAATCATAGATTAGAATGGTTTAGTTTGTTTTAAACCATAGTTAATACGGGCATGTTGCCTTATTTATTTTAAACTAACAGCTCATAATATAATTTAAAAGGAAAAAATATCATAATATATAAATAAAAGTTAAAAGCATCACACTTGTCAATTTTAAATTTATTTAAATTATTTTTAGCATGAAATACTAATAAATCTTAAATAAAAATTTTATGAACTATTTGATCATTTCTTTTTTCTTATGGACCCAAATGTGTCATTCTAGTGTGAATTACATAAAGGGTCAAATATAAACGCATGTGTTATATGTTGAGGAATAAATGTGAGTTTTGTCATAATGTTGAAAGTATTACACATAATATTTCAAAAAAAACACTTCTTAGTATATTTTTTTCAAATATAACACTCTAATATATAACACATTAAAAAACTCCTTATGGTACTTTTCTCAAACTTAACACTCCAATGTAACATACTAAAAAACTCCTTAGTATACTTTTTTCAAAAGTAACAACGTAACATTTCACAAAAATTCTTTAGTATATTTTTTCCAAACGTAACAACGTAACATTCCAAAAAAACTCTTTAGTGTATTTTTTTTCAAACGTAACATTTTAATCAATGTAACACAATAATTGCTTAATGTATTTTTTTCAAACGTAGCACTCTAATATAACACTCCAATCTAACACCAGAAAACTACACTAACAGAAATGTAGATTTTCATGTTCGACAACTAACACTTCGGCCACCAATCCCTTCAAAAAGAATATTTCACATCTCACATTTCTATTCTCATCCCAAAAACGAATCAGAAAATTAAAAAAATGAATCATAAGAGCATTCACTTAAACTTAAATATCACCAAATCAAATGAATACAACTTCCAAGACAAAAAAAGACTAATTGGTTTATAAGAAAACTCTTAAAACTAAACGAATTAACATTCTCCATATGAGATTTATTTATGGGTAAACTTTCCTTATTTTTACTACAAAACTATATAAATAATTTAGTACATAAGGCTTTTAGAAAGTTATAAACAAAATTATTTTTTAAAAAAATCATAAACACTTTATTCAAATTACAGCAAACCTTAATTTAGCCTCCTAGTCCTAGAATGTATACATTTATCAAGGCAAGTGGCATGGCTGTGGGGCTACTGACTTAACAAAAGTGATTTTAATCTATAGTTGAACTAAATCCCAAGGCCTCTACCATTTTCTGAATTATTTTATCACCATTTTTTCACAAATAAATGAAAATTATGGAGTTTTCATTTCTTTTTTAATTTAGAAAAAGTGTTCTTATTAAAATGAATTGTGGTTTTGTTTTTGTTGCTTTATTAATTTATATAAGATGGGAAGGGGAGTGTCATTTAAAATAATCAAATATTAAAATATAGAAATGTTTGTAAAGCAAATGATTTGGGCATAAAATATAAAGAGTATTTGAAATTTGAACTTTAAAGAGATTATTCTAATCAGAGTCACTTTTATCTTGTGAAAGAAAGATGTTATTTTTAAAATCATTTTATTTTCCTTTCATTTAGTGGTGGTGCTACATGCACCAATTAGTGTACTAACTAGTATATTAACACTAGTTATGACATTATTATTGATCCCACTCATTAATTACATTATAAATACCAAAAATCTCTTAAATTATGTCACATCATCAATTGGTACGTTAGTTGGTACACTAATTGGTGCATATAGCAATATTCTTCATTTAGAGTAGATTAGAATAAAAAAAAAAAATTCAATTAACATTCTTCATAATGTTATGTGAAGTAAAAACTATATAATTATTTTAAATTTTATTAAAAAAAATTTAGAACACTCATTAATAACACAAATTCTTATAAATTCTTGAGAAGAAGTTTGTCAATTAGTTAATTGATTGGTCACATTTTACTTTTTCTTGTGTGAATTTGCAAATCGGTGGTGCTAGAGACCACTAATTTAGTGGCTCTAAATCCACCACTAATGAGGTAGCAAAGTAAAAAAAAAAAAGAAAAAAAGCACAATACATACTGTGGCAGTGGGTCCCATTGCCACATCATTAGTGGTAGCTCTAATTAGAGCTCCCATTCATTTTCCTTTGCCAATTTTTTTTTTAGAGTTCCAAAGTTCCTTGATCCAATAGGCACTGATTCCCACCTACCAAGTTTAGAAGCTGGTTATTTCTTGATGAGCAATATGGTCAATTCATTCACCTCTAAACTGTATGATATATAGGTAATTATTTAGTAATTTCAAAATATCATATTATATTATTTAAATATTATTTTAAATTAATTTTGTAGTGAAAAATTTACGAAGGGAATGACTCACTTAGTATGCATTACGGTTTCTTATTTACCTAAAATATCTCGTAAATAATGTTACATGATATTCTAAAAATATTTATCAATTTTTATAAGTTATTATTATTATGTTTTTTTAGATAGGATATAAATTATTATTATTATTATTATAAAGAATACGAAAATAACGACTTGGTCCATCATTAACTTATTGTTATGGATTTGAGTGTCGAAAAATAATAAATTATGATTAAAATTACAAATATCTTATCCGTCGTAGACTGCTCTTTAACTGGAGGCTGGTCACTTTACTAATCTCTTGACATATGCAAACATGAAAGTTTTTCAAATTGTTTGACTTGGATAATTGTAAGCAAAGAATAATTTTAAGCAAAATTTTCGAAATTATTTGACTTTGATAATTGTAGGTAGAGAATAATTGTAATATTAAAAAAAAAAGAAAGTGTTACATAATTTCATTGTGTCAATTGGAATGTGTTTCATAATATAATAATGTATATATTATCATTTCATCTCATATTTTAGTTTGCAAATGTACCATAAAATGAAAAGAAAAAATGTTTTGGGTTAATAAATATTCATATTTAAGAGGAGTTTGATGAAAAATTTTACGACAGTTCTCCTCCTTTATGTATGTCAATTTTATACTTTTTTTTCACCAACTTCAAATAGAAAATCCAATTACCTTTATGTTATACTTTGTTAAAAATTAATCCAATTTTTTTAACAATTGCATTGACCTATGTTTCATTTGGAAAACAAAAACAGACATTATTAATCAAGTTAAGTTCAATATAGATTGCAAGTAAAATGAGTTGTTTTACATTAGATTATTTGTGTCAAAAGCACTTTGCTTATTTATTTATTTAAAAAAATTTAAATTTGGTAATGGGGTGGTTATAGTGATCAGATGGAATCCTTTGGGAAATTTACTATAACTTTTGAGGGAAATTAAATTATGAATAAAATAAAAGAAGCCTGGAATAAATTATTATTTCAACACCGATAACTTGGAATTAAATTAGTTGGTTGTGGTGTGTGATAATAAATAGGTCTAAGTAGAGCTTATTTTAAGGACAAGTGCTCATAATTTATACGAACTGAACAACTAAGCCACATTCTCCTCTCCTTTGTCTGCCACTTGGCCTTTGTCTATGTAGCAATTCTCCATGTGACAATCTCTGCTGACTCACCATGCCACATCATTTATAGACAACCACGTGGACACAAATAGAAATTGACACATGGCATACTCCACGTGTAGTAATGTTAAAGGTGCCACCAATGAGTGCAATTCATAATTGATGTAAAAGCATAGCAACAAAATTCTTTCAATTATACTACTTGTACCATATTTTTATAGCGATCCTGATTTTTTCTTTCTTATTTACTGTATTTCGAACTCGGTTCCGTTGATAATGGTTGTAATCTGTATTCCATTTCTGTCCTTTAATGCTTTGGATTGGAGTTTAGAAATGTCTTGGGTGTGTTTCAAACAGGTTGGTTGAGCTTTTGTCCCAATTCTTGTTGCCCAGATTTCTAGTGATCCGCTCGAGCGGGTCTTATTACGCTCGAGCGGAGTTTGCACACTTTCAGCATTTTGTGCGTCTGCAGAAATACTGCAAGAGTGTTTTTCGCACTCGAGCGAGTCTTCTTGCGCTCGAGCAGGTATCCTCGCGCTCGAGCGGGTGTTCGATGTCTGTAAAAATATTGGAAGAGTGTAATCTACGCTCGAGCGAGTTTTCCTTTGCGCTCGAGTGGGTGGAGTTTTGCAGTTGTGTCTTGACGCTCGAGCGGGTCTAGTTTTTGTATTTGACGCTCGAGCGTCCTATTCTCCGCTCGAGCGGGTCATACGTATATCAGTAGACAGCAGCGGGTAAACACTTCACTTGTTCATCCTCTTTTTCTTTCAAACCCCAGATCCGTCCTCTCTCTCTCTCTCTCTCTCTAAACACCTTCTCTCTAGGGATTGATCTAGTTCTTAGGTGTTTCTACCCTAAGTTCTTTGTAAGAAAGGTAGAGGGCGTTGAGGGCTTCCTTTTAATCTGAAGAATCTTGGATTTGGAGTACTTTGGTTTTTCACCATCTTCTCCTTTGGTCTCTTCACTTCAAGGTAGGGATATCATACTCCATCTTATAAGCTTTGTCTTTAATTTTGGTCATTTTGATTAGTTGGTGATGTTGGGAGGTTTTGGGAAGTTAGGGTTTGATTTGGGATTAAAATGTGGGGGTTTTTAAAAGTTAAACTCCATATGTATGTGAAAGTATGAAAAATGGAATTTATTGTGGTTGAAATGATAGGAATGAGTAGGAATGGCAACGAGGCGGGTCGGGGTCGGGGATCACACTACCCGTCCCCGATCCCTGAAGCTACAGAATTCCCCGCCCCCGCCCCGATCCCCGACAGGGAACCCATCATCTCCTCTGCTCCCGCCCCCTAACGGGGATCGGGTTTCCCCGACCCCAGAAAATCCCTGCAGCTCTCTTTCTCTCTCTCTCTCTGTGTTTAGCTTTCTCTCTTGATCATAAATCATCAACAACAACATATTTTCATCAACAATAACATCATCAACGACAACATCATCAACAACAACATCATTTTTAGCAACAACAACATCAAAAAAAAAAAAAAAAAATGGAGACAGATTGAGATAGATAGACACACACAGACACATATATATGTATACATACACAAATCTGCTCAGATCTGCCGTGTATGAAGGTTCGGCAGTGGTGCCGAGGAGGAGGAGGAGGCGACGGAGGATGAGGAGGTGACGGCGGACTGCGTACTGCCGCGGAGGAGGAGACGACACCATCACCAACCGGCGACTGCAGAGAGAAGAGAGAGTGAGAGAGAGCTTTCACCGACTGTGGAGAGGAGAGAGTGAGAGAATCGCCGACCATGGAGAGAAGAGAGTGAGAGAAGAGAGAGTGAGAGAGAACCACTGCAGAGTGAGAGAGTATAGAGGGCTGAGAGAGAGAGTGAGAGATCAGGAATGAGGGTTATATTATATTACTTACATATATATATATATATATATATATGAATAGATAGAGGGGCATTATAGTAATTTTATGTCAGGGAGAAACGGGGTCGGGGCCGGGGACGGGGCCGGGCCAGGTCCGGGCCTGTGAAAGCTATCTCCGTCTCCGGCCCGAATTTGATCAGGGATTCAATTTCAAATACCATCCCCGGCCCGTGGGGAGTATTTTTCAAGAAAAAACCGCTCTTATCGGGGACGGGGGGTCGGGTCCCCGTCAGGCCGGGTTTAAATTGCCATCCCTGGGAATGAGCCTTAGGGCCAATGTTGAGAAATAGGAAAAATACCCTAATTATGTTGGATAATTAATTTGGGAATTTGTGTTATTTAGTTGAAACTCATGGAATTGGGAAATTATGGGATTCAATGGTGTAGTTGGATAATTTAATCACTCACCTATGAATTTGTTGATATTTTATCTGTTGATAAATTTATTATCTGTTTAGAGATAACTGCTTTGGACTATCGGTGGAGGATAGTCTTGATTGTTGTAGACACTGTATGTTGATTAGGGAAAACTGAAACTAATCACATTGAATATGTCATTGAATATGGCGGTTGGAATAATACATCGAATATGTGTATTGATTGATCGTGTATATGATAATTGCTTATATACATTGTTTTGTGTGGGAGGAGATAGGGGATGTACTCCACAGTTTAGGGGAAGATAGGGGATGGACTCCTAAACCGGATGTTATTTGGGAGGAGATAGGGGATGGACTCCATTGATACAGCAAATATGTGTATCATTTGAAGTATTAATACAGCAAATGTGTGTATTAAATTGAAGTATGGAAGTGTTTTAAGATGAGTTGTAAATTCCTTTGAATTGTGAATAAGGGAAGTGCTTTGAGGTGTGATGTATTCCCAATTAGTTGTTTGGCTAAGTTCTGAGTCATGTTTATGAAATGTTTTGTATAAGTAAAGAAATATGAAATGAAACGTGGACTTTGTGCCATGGAATTAGATTAGGTTGTAAGTTGGTTTACAAGAGTTAACCATCTATCAAATGCTATTGTTTTAGTCATTGTTCATATCTGGTTTAGTATATCTTTGCTGGGCTGTAGCTCACCCTATATGGGACATCATTTTCAGGTTCAAGTGATAAGCTACCTCTACGGACGTAGCTTGGAAGGCATTGGGAGTTGAAGACTCTTGAATTATTTTTGTTATTTTGATATTACATGTAAATTCAAGCCAAGAGCTTAATGTGCTTTGAGTTAGTACTCTCTTTTATGTAACCAAGTGCTGGCTTGAAAAGTTATAAGCTGTTGGGCATTTACTTTTGTTGTCAACATGTAATATATTTGTAAGGAATACTCTGATGAATGGAATTAAGTTCTGTTTACTTATGTCTATGTATGCCTATAATGTGGGTTTCTATGTATTATTTTGAGGGCGTTACAATTTCCTTCTAATATGTGGGCGAATTTGGGAATATGGTTAAATGTTAATTTTTAGTTTTTAATCTATTTTGTATCATATCATCTCTCTATTTTGTTATACGTTTTTTTTCAAAAGAGCAAAAAAATTAACTTTTAACCACCTTTCTAAAACAACCATTTGTCTATTATCTGGGTTGTCTTGAAAAATTGGTTTAAAATTGAACTTTTTTTTGACTTTTTTTTAAAAAAATATATAAAAAAGTAGAAAGATGATATAACTCAAAATAAGTTAAAAATCAAAAATGGACTTTTAACCATGTTCCCAAATTAGCCCCTAATATGTATTCACAATTATTAATATAATGAGTCCATTCATATTTGATAAATGAATGTATCACAAAACAAAACGTGATTATTTAAAAAATATATATAAGCCTACATTATTGAAAATTTTAAATATATTATATTTATATGTATGGCTTGTTTTTTATTTTTATTTTAGATAGGATATGTATGGCTTGTGTATATGAAAAGATTTTTTTTTTTATAGATGAAGTGTATATGAAGAGATTGAATTAGGTAATTCCAAGATTTTAGAATATGGTCATGGAATGATTTATTTGTCAAGAGGAAAAGGAATTTTTATTTATTTATTATTTTTTAATAGACAACATAAAATAAGAAAGAATCTTTGATTGACATAGCCGTAAAATTGGTTATAAATCTTTTTCTTTCTTTTCTTTTAAATGATAGACAATTTTTCAAATTAAAATCTTAGATATTGTTTTTCTAAAAACACTTGGTAGCTATAATTCTCTGAATCATCACTACACTAGTATCAGCTAGACTTCTAACTCAATCATGACAACCATATTGAACGTAATCACATTACATATATAACAAAATAAATAAATAGAGTAAATTTTTTTTTTTCTAGAAGAGTAATCTTCTTCTGTATATTATATACACCTTAATAGCTCATAAGTTCAATTTTGGTGATTCAAACGGTTCATTTTATATATAGTTTATTGAACAAATCATTTATGTAAAAAATCAAATTTATCATAATTAATTAACTAAATCACATTTATCTCAAACAAAATGAACGATATATTCTCAAAATCATACTACTAGAAAGTTCCATTCCTGTTTTCTTACTACTAAACACAAAAGTAGCAGTGATAGAAAATTTTGGTAAGCTAAGAAATCCATTTATATATAGCATTTTTTTCGTAAGCTAGGATTCAAATTCAACACCCCAATCCATCCTTTCTTTCTCTCTATAGAAAGAGTGAATCCACGAAGATTTTTTCTGTTTTTGGCTTTGATTGATCCATATAGGTTTTGATTACCATAAATAAGTAGTAAACAAACTAGATGAGTTTTCCTCTCACCCACCTCCTCTTCTCTCTCGTCTTATACACACACATGCAATCATAGGAAAGGCACACATAGTTCATTGCTCAGTGAAGTTGAAGGAAATCCCCACTCTATTCTTCATCACTGAAAATGGATGAAAATTGGGATTTATGGGCTGTGGTGAGAAGTTGCTACGCTCCTGCCACCACATCCGCTTCTGCCACCGCCACCAAGTATGTTACCCCACCAGAATAACCCATACCTGTCTCAACTTTTATGGTTTTTGAACAGAACAATTGTAACACTTTCGGGAGAAGAAACAATGGTTTTGAGGAACTAGATCAAGTTCACAGAACTTCCTTTGCACACTCATAACCTATCATCAACCCTCTTCTTGGTGGATTGAATCACCTAAAACAACCACAACCCATCAATCCTAATGGCAATCCCACACCCTTTGGTTTTGTTCTTCGTGGATTCAATCACCAAAACAAGAACCACCACCACCACATCCCCAACCCATGAACCCTAATATCATCCACACCACACCCTCCAGTTCTGTTTTTGGCAATTCTAGTAAACTAAAAACACACTCCATGACGAACCCTAATATCATTGATCCAGAAGAAGAGCAAAAACCACAACCCATCAACCCTAATATCATGGACAAAGAAGACGAAGCAGAACAAAACCCACAACTCATCAACACTCTCATGGAGCTCCTCCTCGTAGCTCGAGGTTTTTTAGAATCTGTTCTGATCTTTTCGGGTGTAGTTTCACTCTCATGGAGCTCCTCCTTGTAGCTCGAGGTTTTCCCTGCCAATTGTTGGTCATCCCCACTAATATAGCTAATGCCCTCATCAGAAATAACAAAAGCACCAGAATCTCCATTGCAGTGATTAAAATCACCAGATCCACTAAGCACCATAACGTCCTTGCCCAAGTGATTCCCAACTCGTTCCTCAAAAGTAGGAGACGAAGAACTACTGCACTTAGAATGAGACTTTCCCACATCTTTTGTCCTCGCACCATTTTGATTAAGAAAACCAGGTTTTGCAAATCCACTAATGACTTTATTAGGATTGTAAGATGCACATTCAGCTAGTTCTGAAGGAGCTTTTGCTTTCCCACATCTCTTTGGAGAATTGTTGCCAGAATGCTTTCTGAGAAAACCTGGAGGAAACAGAGGCTTCAACTTTCCTTCAGAAGAATTTCTTCTAGCCAACTTCCCTGTGGCATCCTTAGTACTGCTAGATGATGGCAAGCCCTTTCCAGTCTCCATTTTTGCCTGCTCACTGTTGCAATCAACAGGACTAATCTCATCAAGAAGTTCACCTGAGCTTAAATTACCAACAGGAGCATCATGAGAAATTTTTCCTTCCTCACAGACACCATTCTGTATTGGCTGAGTGCTTTCACTTGAAGATTCAGTCAACCTTTTAGTACTACTTCTCTCAGCTGTATTCTCATCAACAGCAGAATGAGAAAAGTCTGATTCAGAATTCTGAGAATAAGCTTCAGGCTTAACCATCTCACTTAGAGAAGAACCAACCGCAGAGACTAATCTATTAGCATGTAGAATAGGAGAAGCGGTTTCTTCAATCGCATGAGAATACCCATTGCCATGTACTTCAATATCCTGTGGAACAGATGAACTTGACTCAGAATCTACCATTTCAATGTCCTCTCTCATAGCTTCAGAATTAGTTCTCTCTTTTTCGCAAGTAGAAACTTTTCTTGTGAGTCGCTATCAGATGACAAGGAACCAGAAGTACATATGCCATTAATTGACTCGGCTGTAGTGAGGAATTCAACTGATTGTTTGACATGGGGCTCCCTTTCTTGAACTGTTTGCTGCTTCCCCTTAGTTAAAGATTCAATTGGCTTCAGACATGATGGTCGGGCACAAACCCTAAAAGCAACAGCAAACAAGATCATTTATATATACATATTATTAGGTATTCAACAAAATTGATATTGCCCAAGATTAGTCTATATGCATAATTTTTGTGAGAGGCCTCATGCTTTTGTGGGCTTAAAAATATGTTGTAACAATTTTCAATATCTTGGGGTCATTGCAATAACTTTTAGCTGGAGTGGAGGGTCCAGTGGTTGATCTCCTCCAGGCTCCAGCAGGAATTCATGGGCAGCCTTTGCAGTCCATTATCATAACTAGAATCCAATTACAGAAACAACCCCAATTTAATCGACATATTAGCCCCCTAAGAGTGTGTTTAGTGTGCAAGTGTTAAATATAGGGTTTTGTTGTCAGAGTTTTCAAATAGATGCTATGAAGTGCCAAATCATTGAATGAATTTCACATATGATTCTCCCTAACCAGAAAAATCAACCAAGTCTTTTTAAGGTAACAAGCTTTGTAGTACTAATAACAGTCTATTTGTATGGGGTGATTTGGAGAGAAAAGAAAAGATAATCCCTTATAACCTACTTTTTGAATCTCCCCAAAAGTGGAGAGATTTGAAGAAGCTTCAAAAGTCAAGCTACAGGAAAGGATCGCACATATAAATGGATAAAATAAAAAATAAGTATCGTGCTATTTTCAAGAAGCCTTATTTATAATATCGCCTATAATTTAAATCAAATTTTGGCAAGTTTTGTTGTCAAAGAAGTCACTAAAAAAAGGTTGAATATGCAATGAATGTAATCTTTTTAAATGATATGTTTAAGATAATGATCGAGGAAAAAAAAATCATATAGTAATACCAGGATGAGGGTCATATTAAATAGCATGTGAAGGGGTTTTAAGATATAAGAAAGTAGTTTACTTAACAGGAGAAAAAAGAAAGATATAAGAAAGTAATGACTAAATAAGAAAGTATTTTAACTTGTATTAGGACTAACACAATTTCATTAATGAATGAGAGAAGCCATAAGGCGCAAAGGAGAAAGCAATGAGCTGTCTTTCACCATTGGTGATAGGTCTGCTCCTCATCTACTTCTTCCTCATCAAGGAGATGTAGGGTCAGAGGTTGTTACAACTTAGCCTTTTCCTCAAAAGAGGGCTTGGCCATATGTTTCAAATCACATTTTAAGACATTATTCCACGTCAATCATGAACATGTGTATCCACTGAATTTTAGGTGATAGGCCATCCTTGAGTAACAAAATGTATGACAATTACTCTTATATTGAAATTGACAAGTCACTAATGGCAGGGAAAGTAAGAAGACCAGCTACCTGCTATACAACAGCATATAAGCCCCCTACGAGAGCACCTCTTCCAAATCAACCCTCATGACCTGAAAAAAAAATTGTGAATCAAGTTAGATGAAACTACAAATTCAAGTAGACTAACATAAACAATACACGTTTCAACAAGACCACATAAATATTGCATTTTCTACTGATGTTTGTCTTGACCAGAATCAATTATGTCCCATATTTTTGCATAATGAACAGAGATTTACAAACTAAATGTGCACTGACAATGAACCAGCAGTAAAATTCAAAGAGTATGATATAGACGAAAAAGGAAGCTTCCATGGAGGACATTCTCAAAATGCAATGGGATTTTTTTCGAAGAAGTGAGATCACCAAGTCTTACACTCGGTGTTATCAGATAGATGCCTTGGCGAATGGATGTCAACACACACACACACACACACACACACACACATATATAAAGAGTTTAACATGGAGTAGCTGGACAAAAATATATTCACATATGGGACACATGCTCATCTGTACATGTGGTACTGGTCCATTTTCCCCACTTTTTTTTTCTTTTTGGGTCCCTGGGTACACACAGAGAGAGAGAGAGAGAGAGAGAAAGATAGCTATTTCTACCTTGCAGTCATCAATCCTGTACCATTTTCCACAAAAATCCCTTGTATAACAAATGTAATGGCCGAAAAATGATGCATTTAGCATGTCAAGCTACCATCTCCTACTTCACTCATGTAAGGGCTAAGATCTAAAGTCTCAGGGAAAGTCACCCTCTTGTTAAGTTTCCTAAACCTCCCGCTCTGCAACAAATATGCGCATAAATTAGAACTTATCAGAGAGAATAATAAAAATTTCAAACTTCTTTAAGCATTTAATTCACAAAACCAAAACTAAAATTCTGCCATGGACTAATCACCAATTCAAGATGTAGTTCAAAATTTAATCAGATGGCAACTTAATGACTACTATGCTATGCTATTTCCACAGCCTAAGTATTGGTTGCTTCCACAGGAACCTCACTAGGTGGGCCCAACGTGTGAGTTGGTGCAGTGCCACCAAAAAAGTGTGGAAATAGTGGTTCTCCCTTGAAAATTGTTGAAGATATACCCCAAGGAGGGAGGAGGAAAAGAGGAAAGACTACTAATATATATATATATATACCAAAAGTGAAGGAAAGAAAAACTTATCACAAACCTGAAACCTCTTTAAAGCAATTGTAAGAATGTTTGGGGGCCTTCGAACAGTAAGACGCTTCCATGCCATGACATACTCATTGCATCTGCAAAGAGATTGGCATATTATGATCTTAATATCATTGATTCAGTGGTGTTTACAGCAGAACATTTGCGGCAATATGTTTACAAGTAATCATTTATATTAATAATTATTACTACATTAGTGGAAAAATCAAACCCCCACAATGGGATATCATTGAATTGGTCCTTCTTCACTAGGCAAAAGAGTTGGCATCAGTAAAGGTTCAAATTCAAAGATAAATAGAACTATTGTGTCCTGATGCACCATATATAAAAAATAAAATAAAATAAAAAAATAAAAGGCCATGCTAACGAGAGCCCTATGAGCTGTCATTAAGGTGGAGATCATGCCGAAATAGTTATGGGTCCCAATATATTTTTCACATATCCCTACTAGAGTAAATATAGCATACCAGTGGAAGCCTACAAAAAAAAAAAAAAAAAAAAAACATAACTAGGCAATGTATCTCTATGTTTGATATGAAAACAAGAACAACCCTTACCCATCAACATTTATACATATTATCTCCATGAAGTGCTCTCTGACAGTGAATAGGTCCAAGCATTCCTCTAAAGATGTGGCATCCCCTTGAATTTCAATAGTTAGATCCATCATATTTTCATACTGATTTAAAACATTATTGCATTTTGAACAAATCACCTGGGAAATAAGAGAGAAAAAAAAGGAATTAACACATTCAGGACAGAATCAAAGAAAAATGGTTATAGCTAGATGCAAAAACTATTTTCATACTGATTTGAAACATTATTGCATTTCGAACAAATCACCTGGGAAATAAGAGAGAAAAAAAAGGAATTAACACATTCAGGATAGAATCAAAGAAAAATGGTTATAGCTAGATGCAAAAACTATAGGGCACACAACGCTATGTGGGTGTTTGGGAAGTGGGTTTTTATGTAGGTTCTTTTAGTTGTAGGATATTATTGGATAAAATGTTTTTGGTGTTTGGGAAGATAGTTGAGTTTTTTTGTGGTTGGATGTGATGTTTGTGAGAGAAAAAGTGAAATGATTATGGGGTTGGATGTGATATTTTGTTTGGATTTGTTTTTTTTGGTTTTGCAAAAATTTTGTCATTTAGTGAAAAAAAAAAAAAACCCCAAACCCAAAACTTGCCAAACACCACCTATAAAACAACAAATTCACCTCAAGTCTAAGTGTGACGGGTTATAACATTTGAGGCACAGCCACGAAGTGAATTGTCACTCCTCGAGGCTTGCCTTATGCCCAGTTATGATCTGAACAACTACACCAGCTTCCAGTAAGCAATTAAAGTTCTTTTCCCTCATAGTTTTATTGATTTATTTCAACTAACATTCTATTTATAACTATGCAGCACATTCAAAGTTTTTAAAACCCATTCAGCTGTTATTTGACACCAGGAATTGCCAGATAAACTTTAATCAATGATGCAGAAAATAATTCCTTATAAAGTCAAGGGACAACAAAGCCACATATGACTGAAAGAAAAAGGAAATGACATTATCATGATGGATATGCTGGAATCATAAAATAATTATGTTAAGAATCTACCACCTGCATGCTCAACCAGAGTAGAAACAAGAATGGGTAGATCCTAGATACTTGCAAGTCAACAGAATGTCAGAATCTATAACGGTGCATTTCACAGATTAATATCAAAACCTCAGTGTAATTGTAAGCTACCTGAGATTGGAGATGACCCCCAAATATATGTTGAATAAGGGTTGTTTCTTGAGTGCTAGAATGAAGGGCCTTCTCTCTCCCAAATTCATCTAGGCACACTGATTGCATAGTATCGATAGCAAACCTGCAAAATGAATGAACTTAAGGCTCCATTTGTTTTGACGTAAAATGTTTTTGTCTAAAAAATTTAACTCATTTTCCATTGTTCAGTTGAACAAAAAACAAGTAAAATATTTTTGATGGAAAATATTTTTGCATCATTTTCTCAAAAATGACTTACCTTTAAAAATTTCACAAGTCAAGTTTTACAAAGTTAACTCTCACTCACTACCTTTTCGACATGTTTAGCCTATTCAAATAAATATCTTAGCTCACTAAAAAATTATAAATGACACTTTATTGGATCAAAATTTCTCTTTTAGGCACTAAAATGTTTTTGTTTCAAGTGTCAACCAAATGCCGAAAACCAAAAAGAAAAATATTTTTTCTATGTAAAATCAATTTACAAGAAAAATATTTTTTGTGAAAATATTTTACGTTGAAACAAATGGAGCCTAAATCAAAATGAAACGTCTAAAATTTGTTATTGAAATCAGTAAAACTTTATCATAGTAAACCAACACGGGCCATCAAATACACAAGGGTTCATGATAAAGTTTTCTTTATAGATAGAGACAAACTACGTTAAACTAGGAGTAAAGCAAGTAATAAGACCTCATGAACTCATGCGCATCCTCTTGTTTTCCATAGCAAAGGTCACCACCAATATTAGGTAACCGCGAGAGAATATTAATTGGTGAAAAGGGATGCTGACTTTCACTAGATCTTTCGACATGGGTTTTAAATTCACAAAGGAAGCACCAATCATTTCGTCTGCCTAACCAACAAGAAACAACAAACAAAAGAATGAGAAATTGTATGATCATCCATAAAATATAGGCCACAAAAAGTTCTGGTCTGCATTTACATTCTTTCCAATGGCCTTTCTCTAACAAATAGGCAACAAGGGGCCGAGTGTGCACAAGACATTGTAGAACCACATTAGCAAAGCAGCTGCACAAATGCAATAACAATATAGCACATTGTGAGTTAAAACTGGATACTTAAGCATGTGCACTTTATGCAATTGAAGCTCTCAAGCCAGTGAAACCATCTGAACAATAAGTTTAGAACAAATAATGGAATGGTAAACACAAACCTGTTTCCACAATTAAGAAGCCCACATGGAGGAAATCCTCGCTTGTCCCAATTAAATAGTTCCACAAAATCCTCATAGGGGAAAAGAATCTGAAATGTTACTGCACATTACTGGTGTCCTTCCCAACCAAAAGGCATACTGAAATATATGAATATAAAGATCAATAAAAAGGAAATTATTTACCTCTTTTGACTGTTTGGTAATATTAACGGTTCCACTGGAAGGAACCAGTGCAACTGCACTAGAATCTCTCCGTCCATGCTGCATATATGCAGACTGCATTGATTTTACCTGCCCAGATAATTGAAAGTCCTTGCATTTTGTCTTATGCCCAGATTTCCAATGGGAAGTTTGGCAAGCTCCGGAGCTGGGATAAAGGAAGAAAGATTTAAAACATTAAAAACTCGTATGAAATATATAAAGGCAAACCTAGCAACAAGTCATGTGCAAGAAAGCAAGAAGACAAGATCAAACTCTTATGACAAAGAAGTGGGAATTAAGACGAAGCAGCAATACATAAAACCATAGGTTAATTGAGGTTAATGCCAAGAACAGAAAATAATACAGGAAACTTAAAGAGGAATAAATAAAAACAAAAAGTGCTGCCAAATAAGCTTATAGCAATTACCTCCTGAACAAAAAAACAAAAGCAAGACACACACTGAAATTTCTTCCGTGGGAGTCACTTCTCAGGGTGTGTTAACGAAGGAACAAAAAAATGTCCACATAAAAAAGAAATGTCTACCCAGAAGGATCAAAATGATTAAGGTCCTTATTCAGACTAGTTGTAGATGATTGTTGACCTTTGATTTTGATTGAATCCCTTTACTCTAAATGATCTCCCTTCACCTTCCATCAAGGGAAGTGATTCAGCACTATCCACTGCAAATGATTGGAAAAAGGGCCTATGATCAAACATGATCACCAACTTCTTCAAATTATCGTATTAGGATGATACTAGTTACACAAAACAATACCACGAATTTTCTTTCTGTAAGGGCTCCTCTGTCACGACCCCAAACCGCCCCTAGTAGTTTGGTGCCGTGATGGCCAGTAATCCGAGATTACCGAAGGCCAACTTTCAAAATTCACACACAATCAGAGTATAGATATAGGGGGCTCACAAGCGCGGAAACAATAATCTAAAATACAAGTAGTCCATAAGAGCAGTGCATAAGTCAAATGAAATGGCATACATCTTTACATAGCTTTACAACTTGGATACAAATAGAGATGAAGTACAAAAATACATATTACATCTTGGTAAAAGGCTTCTCAAGCCGACATGTTCAAAATACATAAGCTTCAAAATTGCCGACATAAACAAAATACATGAAATACAAGTCAAGATACATAACATTCAGGATTGCCGACATAAACACGCATCCAAAACATTTTGCAAAACACACATCTCGGCGTAGCCGACTTCTTGCTTGTTACCTACATACATACATAGGGAGGGTGAGCTTGGATACTCAGTGAATGGTATAAGTAATAAAGGGGTTAAATGAATGATACTCGAGATCTTTTCAAAACAATACATATAATGTCCTTGTCAAACCATGCATAACATAGCTTAGCTTGGCTTGAAATAAAACATCATTCGAAACTTGGTCTTTCAAAACTTACTTAAATACTTAACATACGTCAAATCTTAAAACATAACCTCGGCATCGAGCACACCCGTTCATAGTCCGTCTGTGGCCGATATCTTAGCAAGGGTGCTACTTAGGCTTAACGTCCCCTAGCACGAAAGGACGGTGCTACTTAGGCTTAAAGTCCCCTAGCACAGAAGGACCCTCAAAACAAGATGTGCTGCGAAAGTTTAGAGTCCTCCAGCACAAGGGACTTTCCTGAGAATGTCATCAAAACAAAACTTATACTTGATACAAGATGTGCTGCGAAAGTTTAGAGTCCTCCAGCACAAGGGACTTCCAAAACAAGGGAATAATCGACCCAGAATCGATTAGACAAACCCACCCACACTAGGCAGTCGGTGGCAAGGGAGATCTCTCAAACAAGGGTGCTGCGAAAGTTTAGAGTCCTCCAGCACGAGGGACCTATGTTACAAAGGCCCGTAGCCCTTTAACACTAGAGTGCTGCGAAAGTTTAGAGTCCTCCAGCACAAGGGACTTTCAAATCAAGAGGTGCTGCGAAAGTTTAGAGTCCTCCAGCACGAGGGACTTATCGAGAATGTCGTCAAAACAAAGCTTACTTGATACATTGCCATTCAAAACAAAGCTTATACTTGATTCATAAAATAGGGATATCATTCATGCTTAACAAATACTTTTATCAAAACAAGGCAAAGCTTTATCAAAACCTTAAGAACATAACTTTATTAAAAATACCACTCACATTAGTTCTTAGGACGTCGGGATCAAGGCAAAAGTCCAAGTCCTACAAACACATGGCAAAGCATACCGAATGCACTTCTCAAAACAAGTTTTACATACATGCAAATGATCTCAGAAAACATGCTGGAAGTCAAAACACTGTTTTACATGTCAGGGAGACATGCTGGGTACCAACCAAGTCTTTGCCAAGGTCCCACACCTCCTGGCCGAGGTGTGGCTACCCTGGCTTCGGCATGAGGTTGCATGCCGAGGTGCGCACAAGACAACTAAAGGTGTAAGTGATCATGCAAGGTAGGCCAAGGTGAGATACGATGCTTGGCCTAAGTGTGAGGTCTAGGTAAGAGTGATCTCGGCGACTACACCTCGGGAAGTGAGGTCTGGAGATCTGGGTTTCCACCCGTGAAGAACAGGAAGAACATGAACATGAAGATTATAAAGAACATGGATGCCAAAATCATAACTTCTTTATTACAAAAATCTGGGATTTCATGCTATGAGTTCGAAAACATGGACCTGGGTACTCATACTTGAAAATCATGTGAAAACAAACACAAAACATGGATCTTGGCATAAACTTTCGGATCAAAACATGACTTTTCTTGAAGAACACATGAATGCTATTTCTCTTTCTAAACCGAACTTCAAAGCAATGAATGGCTTACAAATCATATTCAATCATGCAATGCAATAACATGAACATAAGGAACAACAGGAGCAGATCAAAAATCTAACCTTAGAACACGGATCTAACAGTTCGATCTCTAGGGATCAAGCTTGGAAATCTACTCTCCCTCAAGAACTCTTCTTCCTCTCCTAGAGCTTCTCTTTCCTCTTCAAAACAAGTATAGAAACAAATTATGGGTTTTCTCTCTCTATCGACTGACTTAACTCTCAGCTCGGACACGTGGCAACGGCTGGTTAGTCCTCCTCAAAAAGGTGATAGATTGACAAGACAAGACTATGACAAAGCGTATCTAACAAGCTACTCGGTAAGGCACTCTGGAAAATGATGACATCGGCTAAGGACAAAGCTTCGGCAACTAAGGTGACAATGACCTCGGCTAGGAAGGACAACACTTGACTAAGCTGTGCCACACCTTGGCCTAGATGTGCCACACCTCGGTCTAGGTCATACCACTCCAGGACAAGATCACTCAAGTGCAACGGTAACATCTCGGCCTAGATGATACACATCTCGGCCTTGGTGATTCACACCTCGGCCTAGATAATGACATCTCGGCCAATTTGTCAAGGCGAAGGTGGAGGTCTAACAAAGGGGTTCCAAGATAATTCTAGACTGAAGATGACCTCGGCTTGGAATGATCTAGGCGTAACGTAACCTAGGCTTGGCATAACTTCAGCTTAAAATAACTTAGGCTTAACATAGCAGTGAAGGGGCAAAGCGTGCAAGCAACACTTAGACATAACACAAAGCAAGACGAGATTCATGAATGCAAACTTAGCAAGACAAAGTTATGTAAATGAACATGAACATGACTACAACATAAATATGGGTTGCTACAGCAATCTTAACATGGCAAAACATATAAATGCATGCAAACATGACTAAGCCATAAATGTGGGTTGTTACATCCTCCCAGTTAGAATTCCAGATGCAGTTGTTTTTTCATCAGTTAACTCAGCTTCATAGTTATTGTCTTCTCTTTCGGAACTTACATCTTCCAAACCAGCAAGGTTCTCGTCTTCTACAGACACCATCTAAATGAGCCCCAAGAGCACATGAGAAACATAACATTAGAAATCCATCTTATTTCATGAGCAGTCAGATGAAACATTTGTCCTGAACAGGACTCAGAGATGTTCACATCGAAGAACAACAATTTAAATTTTCACACGGGAATATTAACATAGTATAGAGCATAATTCCACAACTACTACTGTTTTATTCCATAGCATGTCAGAAGTCGATGCAACTTCCAAAGTGAATGAAGTCTAACAGGCTCTGGTATCAAAGAAATTCAATTTGAAATAACAATTCACACGATGAATCATAGGTTATGTGCTTTAGAAATAATGAAACAAAAAAGAAGGGGTGAGGATTGATAAATTTGAAAGGAATGCAATGTGGATTAATTCTCCAATGATGATAAAGAATTATGCACAAAAGGGCTTAGAAGACAAACCCTCTGTGCAAGCAAATTAAATTGATTACAAAAGCAATGTACCTTTTAAAATGATGTAAAATACCTGTTTACGGCTTCTATTCCCCTTGCTCATGGCGTTAAACTCTTCAACCTTCTGTTCTTCATATCTGTCTTTCAACGACTCTTCCCAGTAGCTAGCTCTATCTGGGTTGTTGGTGGTAGTTTTATTTTCGGTTGATGCCTTTCGTGCTTCCTCTTCTGCTGCTGCTGCTTCCACCTCATCAATGTACTCAAAATTTGCTACCTAAAGCATATGTGCAACTTTAGTTTCCTTAAAACCAAAAAGCATAAAATAAGATACGACAAAGATATCATAATAAGACAGGCCAGATACCCAGTTGAAAATGGAAAAACCAGGCTTTCACCATTTAAACACTATTTGAAATAAGGAGGGATAAGAGAACAACAGTTCACACAAATCATATTCACAGTTCGTAGCGATTAACTCACATAGGAAGATGAAATAAACAAACCTTGATTAGCGAATCTTTGCAATAGCTAATGGCATTTTGAATCATTTCGCTATACCCTCCATCACCGCAGCTGGTTGTCTCCGACAAGTTACACGACATCTTCCCCTTGTATCTTTCTTTGCTTCCTGATGCTGACTCTGTTGGCTTGTAACACGTGAAGCACCTCCTGACCTTCCGCATCAACGACGTCCCGAACCACAAAGAGAGAGAGATTGAAGTTGAGGGCTTCATGGAGAGAGAGAGAGAGAGAGAGAGAGAGAGAGAGATGTTATAATTTGTTAATGACTATACTTGTTGCTGTGAGAATACACTGTATATATAGCATAATGGTTATATTAGGAATTAGTGTAAATAGGAATTTTTGTATATATGGTATAATTGGTTATATTAGGAATTAGCGAAAAAGGAAATACAAAGATTCCTGTTTACAATAATTCCTAATATAACCAATTATGAGAAGTAATATTTACACTAATTTTTACACTATTTCCTAATTCCTAATATACAATATAATTCCTAAATCTATAACCAATTCCTAATATTTACACTAATTCCTAATTCCTAATATACACTAATTCCTAATTCCTAAATCTATAACCAATTCCTAATATTTTCTAATATAATCCTTATTTTCCCCCTAAAAATCAGAGATTATTTCCTTGGTTTGAAAGTTAGCAATAATTATTTTCTGATATTTCCTTATTTTCCTGAAAATTAAAAAAGAGTATTTTCTAACTAATTGAGTTAAAAGGTTGCTATCTACTGAAAGATAGTTGAACAAAGACAACATGCTAGAATCTTACCTGACCAACGAACAGTTGCCTTCTTGCCCTCAATGCAGTTCTCCCCGGCTACATCTTGGCACGTAATGCTAAGACTCATCCTTATTGTCACGACCCCATTCCGCCCCTAGTAGAATGGTGCCATGATGGCCAGTAATCCGAGATTACCGAAGGCCAACTTTTCAAGTTTCACACACAATCAGAGTATTACATATGGGGCTAACATGTGCGGAAGCAATACATACAAATTCAATTAGTCCATAAGAGCTGTGCATAAGTTAAATGGAATGGCATACATCTTTACATAACTTTAATACAACAATGAAGTACAAAATACATCTTGACCAAAAGGCTTCTCAGCCATCAAATACAAAATACAATAAAATACAACTAAGAAGCATATTTTTCAAGATGCGGCAAAAGTGCAAAATTCAAAACAAGTAGCAAGTACATCTAGGCGTCACCGCTGTCCTGCTCGTCACCTACATATATATAGAGAGGGGTGAGCTTGGATACTCAGTGAATGGTACAAATAATAAAGGGGTTTACATGAATGATATCCGAAATCTTTATCAAATCAAGGCACATCACATCTTGTACAAAATCCAAGGGCAAATCAAGTTTATCTAACAATTCTTTCAGGTCTCAACAATTAAAGTCTTTCAAGGCTTCCAAATTTCAAGGGATGACATTAACAAAGATTGTGCTATAAATGCTTATAGTCCCCTAGCACGTACGGACTTTCAAAAGTTTGTGCTACAAATGCTTATAGTCCCCTAGCACGTACGGACTTTTCAAGATTGTGCTACAAATACTTATAGTCCCCTAGCACGTACGGACTTTCAAAGGTGTGTGCTACAAATGCTTATAGTCCCCTAGCACGTACGGACTTTCAAAGGTTTGTGCTACAAATGCTTATAGTCCCCTAGCACGTACGGACTTTTCAAGATTGGGCTACAAATGCTTATAATCCCCTAGCACGTACGGACTTTTCAAGATTGTGCTACAAATACTTATAGTCCCCTAGCACGTACGGACTTTCAAAGGTTTGTGCTACAAATGCTTATAGTCCCCTAGCACGTACGGACTTTTCAAGATTGTGCTACAAATGCTTATAGTCCCCTAGCACGTACGGACTTTTCAAGATTGTCATTCAAAACAAGGCTAATACTTGATATACAAAATAGGGATCATCATTCATGCTTCAAAAAATACTTTTCCAAAAAAAGTAAGGCAAAACTTTATCAAAACTTAATAACATAACTTTATTAAAAATACCACTCACATAGCTCTTCAGACGTCGGGGTCAAGGCAAGTCCAAGCCCTCAATACGCGAATCAAACAGTTTGATCTCTAGGAATCAAGATCAAAAGTCTACTCTCTCACTCTAAGACTTCTTCTTCTTGCTAGAGCCTCTCTCTCTATAAGGCAAATATATAATACAAAATTGTATATTTTCCGGGTCTGCCAGCTGACTTAACACTCAGTTGGGACACGTGGCACTACCGGGTTGGTTCTCCTCAAAAAGGTGGCTGAGTGAAAAGACAAGACTATGACAAAGTGTGTTCAACAAGCAAGATGTCATGGGCACTTTGGCAGGTAATGATCTCGGCTAAGAACAAGACATCGGCAAGTAGGGGAACAATGATCTCAGCTAGGAAGGACAACACTTGACTAAGCTGTGCCACACCTTGGCCTAGATGTGCCACACCTTGGTCTAGGTCACACCACTCCAGGACAAGATCACTTAGGTGCAAAGGTGACATCTCGGCCCAGATAATACACATCTCGGCCTTAGTGATGAACACCTCAGCCTAGATAATGACATCTCAGCTAATATGTCAGGGCGAAGGTGGAGGTCAAACAAAGTGGTTCCAAGGAAGTGCTAGACTAAAGATGACCTCGGCTAAACTCACACCAAGCAGGGTACAAAACATGCAAGGTTTGCAAAATGCAACATATCAAGACAAGATCATGTAATATATGCAAGCATGACTAGAGTAGAGTGAGGGTCGTTACATCCTACCCTCCTTAAAGAAGTTTGGTCCCCAAACTTAAATTACCTTGCTCTACAAATAACCCCGGATAACGGATTTCCATTTCTTCTTCCATTTCCCATGTAGCATCCTTGCCGTAATGCTCTTTCCATTCGATTTTCACCATTGGTATAGATTTGTTCCTCAACTGTTTCACTCGCCTGTCAATAATTTTCATCGGCTTCGCCTCGTAGCCTAAATCGTCACTAACCGCAATCCCGGTATAATTAATTACATGCAGTGGATTCCGAATATACTTCCTCAACATCGAAATATGGAACACATTGTGAACTTGACTTAGTTCTGGTGGCAAAGCTAGTCTATAGGCAGCTGGGTTAACTTTCTCAAGAACTTCAAAAGGCCCGACGTAACGGGGTGCCAATTTACCCTTCTTCCCAAATCTTGAAACTCCTTTCATCGGCGAGATCTTCAGGAATACATGATCCCTAACTTCAAACTCTAACTCTTTTCTTCTCTGGTCGGCGTAACTCTTTTGCCGACTCTAGGCAGTTCTAATTCGCTATTGGATAAGCTTGATCTTTTCGGTTGTCCTTTGAACTAGATCGGGGCCGATCAAAGCTTTATCTCCTACTTCGGTCCAACATATCGGCGATCTGCACTTTCTTCCATACAAGGCTTCATACGGTGCCATGCCAACGCTAGCTTGATAACAGTGGTTGTAAGCGAATTCTACTAATGGCAAATGCACTTCCCAGCTTCCCTTGAAGTCTAATACACATAGTCTAAGCATATCTTCAAGTGTTTGATTCGTTCTCTCTGTCTGGCCATCGGTCTGGGGATGATAAGCCGTACTAAACCTCAATTCGGTCCCCAAAGCCCTTTGTAAACTCTGCCAAAATCTAGAAATAAACTTTGAATCTCGGTCTGACACAATGGACATCGGCACACCATGAAGTCTAACAATCTCATTCATATACAACTCAGCATGTCGATCAGCATTAAACGAAGTTTTAACAGGCAAGAAGTGTGCTGACTTAGTTAATCTGTCGATTATAACCCAGATCGAATCCATTCCTTTCTGTGTTTTCGGCAAACCAGTCACAAAGTCCATGGAGATGTGTTCCCATTTCCACTCTGGAATCGGCAAGGGTTGGAGAAGTCCTGCTGGCTTCTGATGTTCTGCTTTCACTTATTGACAATACAAACACTGGGATACGAACTCGGTTATCTCTCTTTTCATATTAGGCCACCAAAAAGCCTGTTTTACATCTTGGTACATCTTGGTGTTCCCTGGGTGAACTGCAAATCTGGATCCATGAGAGTCTTGCAAAATCTTTCCCTTCAACTCTGGGACGTCGGCCATGCACAATCTTCCTTCAAACTTAAGCACTCCATTCTCAAGGGTGTAACCTGACCTCGGCCTGGTGATAATCTCGTCGGCTACCTTCTTCAGGAATTCATCCTCCATTTGTCTTGCCTTTACTTCCCCAATAGTAGTCAGCTCCACCGAAATCATGGCTAGGCATGCCAAGCTTCCCACTGACTTTCTACTCAATGCGTCGGCTACCGAGTTTGCTTTACCTGGGTGATACTGAATTTGCATGTCGTAGTCTTTCAATAATTCAAGCCATCTTCTCTGCCTCAAATTTAGTTCATTTTGAATGAACAAGTACTTCAAACTCTTGTGATCTGTAAAAACTTGGCAAGAGGCTCCATACAAGTAGTGATGCCAAATCTTCAAAGCAAACACCACGGCTGCTAGCTCTAGATCATGGGTTGGATAGTTCTTTTCATGAAGTTTCAACTGGAGAGATGCATATGCTATGACCTTGCCCCCTTGCATTAATACATAACCCGAACCCTTATGCGAAGCATCACTGAAAATCTGAAATTCTTCATTACCTGATGGGAGTACAAGACTGGTGCCGTAACTAACCTCGTCTTCAACTCTTGGAAGGCTGATTCTCTGTCATCGATCCATTCATATGCTGTCCCCTTCTTGGTTAGTTATGTCAATGGTACTGCAATCCTTGAGAAGTCCTTCACAAACTTTCTGTAATAACCTGCCAAGCCCAGAAAGCTACGAACCTCGGACACGTTGGTCGGTGTCGGCCAATTCACAATGGCTTCAATCTTATTGGGATCAACTGATATACCCTCGTCATTAATCATATGCCCTAAAAATGAAATACTGAAAAGCCAGAACTCGCACTTGCTCAGCTTGGCGTACAACTTCTTGTCTCTCAAGATCTGCAGGGCAAGTCTCAGATGATTCTCATGTTCAATTGTACTCTTGGAATAGATCAGTATGTCGTCAATAAAAACAACTACGAACTCATCTAGATACGGCTTAAAGACTCTATTCATCAAGTCCATGAATGCTGCAGGAGCATTGGTCACTCCAAAAGGCATTACCAAAAATTCGTAGTGGCCATACCTTGTCCGAAAAGCAGTCTTCTCAATATCCTCGGCTTTAACCTTCAGCTGATGGTAGCCCGACCTAAGGTCAATCTTGGAAAAGACTCGTGCTCCTTGTAGTTGATCAAGCAAATCATCAATCCTAGGTAATGGGTACTTGTTCTTAATGGTTACCTTATTAAGTTCCCGGTAATCAATGCAACGGCGAAGTGTGCCATTCTTTTTCTTGACAAATAGGACTAGGGCTCCCCATGGTGAAGTGCTCGGCCTAATGAATCCCTTATCCAACAATTCTTGTAGTTGCAGTTTTAGTTCCTTAAGTTCAGCTGGGGCCATTCTATAGGGTGTTTTGGAGATAGGTTGCGTTCCCAACATGATGTCCACAGTAAACTCTACTTCTCTATCGATCAGGTGGCCAGGCAACTTATTTGGGAAGACGTCGGGGAATTCCTTAACAACTGGTATGTCGGCTAACTCAACACTTCCATTCGAATCACTTAGTATACTGCACAAATAACCCTAACACCCTTTTTGGATCAACTTATAGGCTTTCATGGATAAGATTAAGTAAGGTGGCGGCACTACTCCCTTACCCTGGAAAATAACCTAGGCTTGGTTTGGGGGTTTCAGTGTGACATTCTTCGAAACACAATTAATGGATGCATGATTCGCTACTAACCAATCCATTCCCAATATGACATCGACGTGAGCCATGGTTAACGGCATTAAATCGACTAATAATTCTACACCCTCAATCACAACAACACACGCCCTAAAAATAGATGCAACAATCATAGTTCTCCCAGATGGAGTAGACACATATAACACATAGTCAAGGGGTTCTTGTTCCCTATTTAACTTCTCGGCAAACTTAGCAGATACAAATGAATGCGTAGATCTCGAATCAATTAATATGTATGCATCTTGAGAGCAAATTGGGAGTATACCTGACACTACTGTCTCAGCATTCTGAGTGTCTCCTGGTACCAGTGCAAAAACTCTGCCCTGTCTCGTTTGTGCTCTTCCGATGTTATTTCTCTGTGCATAGCCCGAGGTACTCCCATTCTTCTTACCATCATCAGTCCTTGCCTTCGGGCAGTCTTTCACACGATGACCCATTTCACCACATTCAAAACAAGCTCCCGATGCCCAACGGCAAACTCTGGAATGCGGCTTTCCACAGCTTGCACATGTCGGCCTAGTATTACCTTCTTGGTTCGAGTTGCTGGAGCTGCCCATATTCACTTTCTTCTTGGCGTTAAACGGAGCTCGGCGATTATCGTAGTTCTGCCTCTTCTTCTGATTTTCTCCTGAGTTCTGATATCGGTTCAAGTTAGCCTCTGCCAAGATGGCCTTGTCCAACACTCCGGCATAGCATATTGAGCATGTTAACTCGATCCTGAATTGGTCCACGCAATCCACTTTCGAACTTCCTGGCCTTTCTATATTCATCATCGACCATATGAGGTGCATATCTCGCCAACTCGGTAAAAGCACGGTCATATTCTGCCACTGTCTTGTCGCCTTGTGTCAAAGTCTGAAACTCTGTGGTCTTACGGTCTCGAACACTAAGGGGGAAATGCTTGTTGTAAAACAATTCCAAAAATCTGGCCCAAGTCAGACCTGGGTTGCTTTCTCGGGTCATCATCCACCATCTTCGTGCATCGTCGTCTAGTGTGAATGTTGCCAATGACACCTTCTGGGCGTCGGTACTGGGAAAGATCTCAAACAGCTTCTCCATTTCCAAGACCCATGCTTCGGCCTTCATCGGTTCAATACCCCCAGAGAACCTCGGCGGTTTCATCTTTTTGAACTCTCTAATCAAGGCTATGGTGCCATCCCCATATAAAGCTTGCTGTGGAGGCACTTGAGGCACTGGAGGAGGCGGAGGTGGAACTGCATGTCGGCCATTTGTCTGCTCGGCCTGGGTAGAAGTGGTACTAGTGTCTTGGGGCCTAGGTTGTCTTAACTCACGGACCAAACCTTCAACCAATCTCTCTAATCTGTCCAATCTGTCTTCGGGGTGATCTCGGCCAACCGGTGGTCTGCCCCTTCTCATGATGCTAAGAGTATGCAAAACGTGACTTTAAAACAAAACAATCAAATAGACATGTATGCAAGTGATAAACCGTCAAGCCGAGATGATGCACACTTCGTCAAATAGCAAGCAACATGATGCAATCCTAACATCTTTCTAAGGGAAATCCTATGCTCTTTTGGACTCAAGGTGTGTGAGTAACGTACTATTAGGAACTTGTGCTCTGATACCAATCTGTCACGACCCTATTCCGCCCCTAGTAGAATGGTGCCATGATGGCCAGTAATCCGAGATTACCGAAGGCTAACTTTTCAAGTTTCACACACAATCAAAGTATTACATATGGGGCTAACATGTGCGGAAGCAATACATACAAATTCAATTAGTCCATAAGAGCTGTGCATAAGTTAAATGGAATGGCATACATCTTTACATAGCTTTAATACAACAATGAAGTACAAAATACATCTTGACCAAAAGGCTTCTCAGCCATCAAATACAAAATACAATAAAATACAACTAAGAAGCATATTCTTCAAGATGCGGCAAAAGTGCAAAATCCAAAACAAGTAGCAAGTACATCTAGGCGTCACCGCTATCCTGCTCGTCACCTACATATATATAGAGAGGGGTGAGCTTGGATACTCAGTGAATGGTACAAACAATAAAGGGGTTTACATGAATGATATCCGAAATCTTTATCAAATCAAGGCACATCACATCTTGTACAAAATCCAAGGGCAAATCAAGTTTATCTAACAATTCTTTCAGGTCTCAACAATTAAAGTCTTTCAAGGCTTCCAAATTTCAAGGGATAACATTAACAAAGATTGTGCTACAAATGCTTATAGTCCCCTAGCACGTACGGACTTTCAAAGGTTTGTGCTACAAATGCTTATAGTCTCCTAGCACGTACGGACTTTTCAAGATTGTGCTACAAATACTTATAGTCCCCTAGCACGTACGGACTTTCAAAGGTTTGTGCTACAAATGCTTATAGTCCCCTAGCACGTACGGACTTTCAAAGGTTTGTACTATAAATGCTTATAGTCCCCTAGCACGTACGGACTTTTCAAGATTGTGCTACAAATGCTTATAGTCCCCTAGCACGTACGGACTTTTCAAGATTGTGCTACAAATACTTATAGTCCCCTAGCACGTACGGACTTTCAAAGGTTTGTGCTACAAATGCTTATAGTCCCCTAGCACATACAGACTTTCAAAGGTTTGTACTACAAATGCTTATAGTCCCCTAGCACGTACGGACTTTTCAAGATTGTGCTACAAATGCTTATAGTCCCCTAGCACGTACGTACTTTTCAAGATTGTCATTCAAAACAAGGCTAATACTTGATATACAAAATAGGGATCATCATTCATGCTTCACAAAATACTTTTCCAAAACAAGTAAGGCAAAACTTTATCAAAACTTAATAACATAACTTTATTAAAAATACCACTCACATAGCTCTTCAGACGTCGGGGTCAAGGCAAGTCCAAGCCCTCAATACGCGAATCTAACAGTTTGATCTCTAGGAATCAAGCTCAAAAGTCTACTCTCTCACTCTAAGACTTCTTCTTCTTCCTAGAGCCTCTCTCTCTACAAGGCAAAGATATAATACAAAAGTGTATATTTTCCTGGTCTGCCGGCTGACTTAACACTCAGCTGGGACACGTGGCACTACCGGGTTGGTTCTCCTCAAAAAGGTGGCTGAGTGAAAAGACAAGACTATGACAAAGTGTGTTCAACAAGCAAGATGGCATGGGCACCCTGGCGGGTAATGATCTCGGCTAAGAACAAGACATCGACAAGTAGGGGAACAATGATCTCGGCTAGGAAGGACAACACTTGACTAAGTTGTGCCACACCTTGGCCTAGATGTGCCACACCTTGGTCTAGGTCACACCACTTTAGGACAAGATCACTTAGGTGCAAAGGTGACATCTCGGCCCAGATAATACACATCTGGGCCTTAGTAATGAACACCTCGGCCTAGATAATGACATCTTGGCCAATATGTTAGGGCGAAGGTGGAGGTCAAACAAAATGGTTCCAAGGAAGTGCTAGACTAAAGATGACCTCGGCTAAACTCACACCAAGCAGGGTACAAAACATGCAAGGTTTGCAAAATGCAACATATCAAGACAAGATCATGTAATATATGCAAGCATGACTAGAGTAGAGCGAAGGTCGTTACACTTATCATTTCCTTAGTGTTATTTCAGACCAGAACTTCCATGGAAGTCATGTCATGCGCAAGTACAGAACCTTTAGACAAAGGAGATTGAACTTGATTAATGGATTCTTTAGGTAAACTGAGTTTGGCACGTCCTGTACTATTCTCAGCAAGCTTAAAGCCCAACGTCAATGGATCCAGTAGCAGGACATCCATGATGAACATCTGAAGGGCAGCCTGTATGGCGTCCTCAATGTTTAATTCTCCAGAGCTGTTTCGTCTAGATTGCCATAATGCCACCTCACCTTAATTTTGGAAATCAAGTTCTTGATCGAAGCATTCAGTTCAGCCTTCGCATTCTTCTCGAGAAACTTGAACTTTTACCAGGGGTCCCACTCTGGGTACGTTTCACAAAGAACGAATTGTCCAGAACAGGTAATTTAAAATGCTCTAGAGGTATTAGTACCCTTGCAGTGTTATCCCTATCGATAAACTCAGCTGCATCGCAGTCAACACTAGAATTATCATCATTTCTAGATTTCTCTAGCTTGATAGAAACATTAATCTCAAACACAACATTAGTTGGATTAGACAACTCGAGTTCAAGAAAATGTAGCCCCCAACTTCCCATTTAAGGATCAATCTTCACTATTCTATCAGTCTTACTTTCAGAAGAATCAAAAACTGTAACTTCAGAAGAACCATTCTCCACATTAACCAACTTAGGAGGATTTTCACCGACGTGTGTAGGAATTTCCATTGAAAAAAAGGCAGCTTTCCGGTGATAGCCTAGAGCTCCAAAAAGACGAGCTACTTCAACATACAATATTCGCCGGTCACTGGCATCAATCAAAGATTTCGCTCCATCAGCAGCAGCTGTCAACAACTCCACTACATCCTTGGCCAACTCACGTCTATCAATAAACAAAATATTTTAAGTGAAAAACCAATTTTAGAAATCACAGTGATACAGAAATCCGTAGCTTACAACTGCATTTCAACTTTCTACATTGTTCCCTAACCCAAGGAATAAAGACACATCTATGGGGATCCTGACCCATGATTGAAGTGAAGACCACGTAATTGATTGGTTTAGTGATGTCTAACAATTATAGAATAATGGTAATAGGAATTAATGAAAAGTCGATAACATACTGCAGAGATGAAATGAAAATTTTACAGAATATGGTCTGGCAAGTGTAGTCTGTTATATGGTACCTGAAATTTACTGGTACCAAGGTCCAATTTAAATCCAAACTTTCCATATTGTTGGTCATCTTTAACTCTCAAAATTTTTTAAATGCCAATGTGATCATTTGAGCTTCACTGAATTTTAGCTGAAGTTTAAAATAATTAGTCTAAACTTCCAGCTAAAATTATTAAAATATTGAAATGACCTTGTTTACCGAAATGTGATCCAAAGTTTGACAAAAATCCAATCCAGAATTTGGGTCCAAAATTCACTTAATTTACGTAGATCTTAAAATATTAACTAAATTTACAAGCATTAAAATATGATGGCAGGTAAAAGTATTAAAATCTAATGTCTTTTTTCTATCTTTTTGCCAAAAAATAAACATCGGTACAATTCATACCTTGATAAAATGTAGAATAAAATGATGCAGGCAGCATTGTATAAATAATATAGCCTCATTAATTTATACCTATATATTGATTGCACATTTTGATCAAGAGATTCTGGTATATCATCCCACTTCTATAGGCTAAATTCATTCAAGTACAATAGTATGTTGCAGTCATCACCATAGAAGATAGGTTAAACAAGCCTACCTGCAGAGAAATCTTGCCAACTTCAAAGTAGCCTCGAGTTCAAAGCTTAGGGGAGATACTCTGCATACCAAATAATTACAAAGATAACCACAAGAGGGTTACATATATTATGGAAGTGAATAAATATGAAAAGACAATAAATAATAAGCATTAAATAAATCTCAAAAAATAACATTAAGCCACTGGAAGGTTTTGTTATCTGAATAATAGTATTCTTCAAACTTATATAGCTTAAATTACATAATTAACCAACATTTTTTTGGATTGACAACCAAGATAAATTTATTAATAACCAAAGGAAAATTAGAAAATAACACAAAAAATGTAGCAGGGCACACGCTACACATTTCCAAAGAGCCCGCACTTTATCACTTGAACCAAAGCCTCTCCAATCAATATATATGAACACAAGAAGAAGGTGCAACCCAATCCAACTTCGCCAAACAAATCACCCTCCACCATAATTATAAAACTATGGGACAATGCATGAACAAATGATCAATACTCTCCACGGCCCCATTTACACTTGACACACCATGGGTGTAACAAGTAATTCAGCCTTCTTTTCTAAACCATGTCATTGGTACTAAGTTTCTAGTGAGCCATGGTCCATACAAACACTTTAACCTTAAGGGAGAGGAGACCCACTATAGACTCGACTTTCTTCGCCACCCCTTTCGGAGAGCTCGAATCGGTCCTACAGTTCAGACTCCTTTCACAGTTCTGAATCTAATCTCACAAAGTGCAATGTGAGACTGACAAACATCAAAGAGTCCAATCCGGCAAATCATTTTGGAAAATCAGATTTTGAATCAAATAATGCCAAAACTGGACTACTTTGCCAGATTACAGAGTCGCCACCTAAAGATTTTGTTTTTGAGAAATTTAGGAAACCCTGACTCGTGCCAAAGGCCACGTGTTCGTCATCACCAAAGTTGCCTTGGCTTGGGAACTTAGGTACGAGAGGGGAAGGTCCTGAAATGAGCACCCCCGCTCGCCCGACCAAAAGATCGGCCTCTACTAAACATGATATGTTGTTTTATAAACACACGTGTTCTTATTCTGGTTATTTAGCTAACATTACTATGTGGCGCGCACACAGACAAGTATAGACTAAGTCGCGAGACTTGGAACAAATTGACTCATGTTTATTTTCGAAAATGGTTTGAAAATGCCACCCCTCAAGTGGGCTAAAGTGCAGATTTGCCATCAAACATGATGGGCTTAAAAAATGATTTGCCACTTCGCAAAGTGGGCTTAAAACTCACAATCATTGAATTGTTCCAATTCAAGCAACAAAGCCTTCACCCACAGGCATTCATGTAGTTAATCAAGTAAGTGCATAGCCTCATGGCAAGCATGCGAAACATGGCAATATGGCACTCATGTAATATGCTAAAGCGTAAAACTTACAGTGTATTCCGAGCCAAAACAAAAGCTAGTTAGAAAAATGCATGATTCCTAACTATACAAAATGCCTAATGCAACGCATGCAATAATGGAATTAAATAGGCTCGGCTATCTAAGATGGCATTTGAATGCATTAATTTGATACCATGCTGTGAGACACGTATTCAAAGAAGTATTGAAATACGATGCAGTTTGAATGATGCGCCGAGCCCGGTGCATGCAATACAAATGAATAGATGCAAACATGCAAGCATAAGGTATGCTAATCAAAACATAATCCCTAATCTAACCATCGAAAGCGGATAAATAAAAGGGAGAAAAACGTGGGGTTGGAAGACACGCACACACACACGCACACTTATTACAACATTGCGCCCTCTCGAAGGAGGGTCCGAATAATTAAGCTAAGCTACAATAAGCTAAGCTAATTATTACAACACAACTAATTAACTATTCTAGCTAATTAATCATTACAAACCAAATTGAATAACTGGCTACGCTAAGCTAAGCTAATTAAGATATTACAAAACAAATTGAATAATTAGCTACTCTAACTAATTAAAGCAATTAAATGGCCTCACAGGCGAGGGAGACATGCATGCTCAGTTGGCGTACCCCCGAAAATCCATCGCCTTGCCATCGGTTGCCTCTGTTTGCACTTGTTGTGATCTCCGAACACCGCACAAGCTTCTACATTGCCTTTGCTCCAACACATGAACACATTGGACAACCTTTGCACTGGTGGCCGGTCGGCTACCTCACCTGGTCGGTCGGCCACTGCAAGTGGCCAGTCGGCCACCTATTTTTCCAGGCTTCTGTTTTTTGCTGTAACAGAGGCAAAGCAATGCATTTGTAAGGAAATGTGTGTACTGCCACCCTCCTTATCATTTCTCAAGCTTAAAGGAGTGTGGCACTTGGCTCTCAAGCCATCAACCAAGCATTTTCATGCATGATGACCAAAGGGCCAAGCTTGTACAATGTTAATGAATGCACAATCAAGACTCTAAGGACCACCACCCTATCATGCATGATCAAGGGTGATGGAAACAAAGGAGATTGGCTCATTTCATCACTTTGAGTATGAAATGGACCAATCTATCTTGTGTTCAATATAACATCCGATTGAACACATGCAATGCAAGATAATATGCTTATCTTGGCCAAATTTTACTTGTCCAATTCTTGTTTACACATTTTACATTACCGATTAGTCCTTTAACCGATTAAGTTCAATGTGATTGTCCTCTAATTGGAAAGATGGCCTAAGCCACAAGTGTTTTGAGCATGAAAGAGGTCTCATGCTGTTGGCTAGTAAAAACCCTCAAAAGAGGATTAAAGCCATTAGACATGAAAGCCTCAAATTCACACTCAAGCCAACAAGGGGCTCAAGACCACTTTCAAAGAAAATTGAAAAGGTGAAGAAGAGAGGGGGGTTGCAGAATTTCAGTGCTGAAATGGCATGAAAAATGATGCGAAAACATGCAAACAACTCATGTACAACATGTTTAAAAGCCAAGAGTATTAAACTAGTGAAGAGCACTACACTAGAGGCATGCAATATCAAGCTCAAACGACCAAACCAGCTCTGGACAGAGCTTAAAAATGCCAAAACAGTGGCTTAAACATGCTGAAATTAAAGCATAAATGGCAAAAAAAACATGCTCATGTGTTGGCTTGCAAATGAGGCTCAAAGCACAACTCTCAAACACAATGAAAGAATGAAATACATGAGAGTGTGATAGAGTTATAAACACTGAAATCACATGTAAAATGATGCTATAACATGCAATCAACACATGCAACACATGCTAGAGGCCTTGAAACACAAAGCTAGTGAAGCCCATTTGTACTATAGCTATACAAAACATGGCACACATGACCAAGGAGGCTCAAAACAAAGCCAAAGCATGCCAAATCAATGGCAAAAACATCCCTGAATTAAGTCACAAAAGAGGAGAAAAACATGCTCAGATGCTAGGCCATCTACACATGCAAACAAGACACAAGGAGAGGAGGCAACCCCCTCTTCTTTTAGACCTCAAAACACACTTTTTACCACTGAAATTTCCCTGGAATTCAGTGGTTTAAAGGCCAAAAAAAGTTTCTTTAAAAGGCTTTGAAAGATGGCACAACACTTTAGCAAACAAGCTACAAAAGAGGGTAGACCAATCCTAACTCCAAAAGGGCCTTAAACCACCATTTTTAAACCTTAAAAACAGAGGTTTTTGTAGTTGAGAACTTGGCCAAAAACGGCATGCAAAGGTGGCCAAACAAGTGTGCACAAATAAGCTTAAAAAGGGGTTAAGCCTATACCTTTGAAGCACAGCAGCAAAACAGGCACTTTCTGAGCCAAAACTAGCTTTAGGAGCTCCAAACAAGCCTTAAGGAACCTCAGCTCCAAGATAGAGATATTTGATCAAGGGTCTCTTTGCAAGTATGTAGAGAAAACTCACTTTCAAGCACAAAATATATATATATATATATATATAGAGAGAGAGAGAGAGAGAGAGAGAATTCTAGAGAGAGGCAGAATTTTTGCTCCCAAAATTTCTGAACCCTCAAAATGGGGGAGAGACCTCCCCTTATATAGAAATGGAAGCTAAAAGCTTGCTTTCATCCGGATGCTTTCAGTGATCAACAGCTGGCACAGAAAATATCTAAAAAGGGAGAAAAATGACTGTCGGCCACTTTAGGTAGCCGGCCGGCCACCTCACCTAGCCGACCGGCCACTTTAAGTGGCCAACAAGGGAGAAAAGTGGTCGACAAGGGCCCAAAGGTGGCCAACAAGGCTGAAAAAGGAGAAACATGGCCGTCGGCCACCTCCTCTAGCCGACTGGCCACTTCATTGGCCGACTAGGGAGAAAAGGTGACCGACAAGGCCCTTCCCCCCCTCTAGGCAAGAGGCACCAAGGTTTGGCCCAAAGACAAGGCCAAAACACAGAGGATTTAGAGGCTCAAAGACAAGGCACTCAGCCGAGAACTTCGGGCACTCAAAACGAGCACAAACATGTATGATCATCGAGCTCACAAACGATGACGTCTGAGTCTTGAGGTCGGTCAAAAATGGGGTGTCTACACCTATGCACTTCACATCAACTTGTGAGGGACAAAATCATCAATAATTTTATCAAAAAATTACTTGCAAGAAAAATGTCACCGAGTCTGTACCCTTTAATCAATAATGCATTGGATAATGAGAGATACCAACGAAGCAAATTAATTGGCTTCATGATCATTTATATTTCTGAAAAACTAAAAATTCTAAGAAATCATAATAGAAAAAGAGGAGATCATAGAGATCCATGGAAAGGTCCTCGTTGAGCATCATAGACATCAAATTCACATAAGAAGAGTATTCATTTTCCTCTAAATGAATCTACTTTATTCGTAGTTTCAAGTTATGCAAGCACTTTGAAAGGCTTAACCAATTTACTACAAGCAACTCAGAGTAGACGAATATTGTGTTACAACAATGCAAATCAGGATAGACCCATATTATGCTGGGCATCAGAATGCAAAACGATGTACAATACTAGAAGGTACTAGTCAGCTTAAAGTCTAGAACTACATACAAAGGAAAGAAATTGAGTGTTCTGTTGTGACGTCTTACCACCACGTAGACCACCATAGATAAATCTCAGGTCACCAATAGCAGCGACAACATACCTACAGCGTCTCGTCAGTTCGATTGCAGCATCAACATTGTATCTGCCTGTCCTGGGAGTAGTAACAACAGACTTTGTATCACACCAGACTCCTGCCGCAGTATCCAGAACTACACACAGAAACATGACAAATATGAGAAAAAGACTTAAGTGTAGACTTTGTACACCAACAATTTCAACACATTTGCTGGATTATAGGGAAAAAGAAAATAAAGGAAAATACCTGCAACACTTGATGAGTCTTCCACCATGCGTCCACCACCAAGTGCACCACCAGACACATGGAGCATTGCATTTACAAAAACCTACAGGAGCATAGCATATCTCAATGACTGGTTCCTAGATACCGAACAGGAGAGGGGAAATGTCAACTAACAGTGGGGTCTTTTTCTTTTCTTTTCTTTTCTTTTTTTGGTTGGGAGTTTAAAAGAAAACTCGCCGCTGCATGTTGATATCTAGGAAATGGTGAGACACCAGGAGCAATTGCCCATTCCCACCGACAATCTCTATTTTTTGCAAGTCATATGCACTGGCTAGTGGCTGAAAAAATCATTAAGAGAGGATGTAACAAGTCAAACATGTATGACAATGGAAAATGTGTATCTTGACCTTGATAGGGAGAAGGAATCATATAGACAAAATTGTACAATAATATTCATAGTAGATACAGCAGTATTCAAGACAAACATACTAGCATGAACCTCTACACATCCACACACAACTAAATATATATACATGAATTAGACATCATCATAATAAAAATAGAAATAATGAATTCAAAACACACAAGTTACATCTCAACCACACAAAATAGATATGATGCCATGTACACCTACCCTATGAGCTCCACGTAAGAAGAACCGTCAATTATTCAAGATACTACTCACTTTCCCCTTTCTAGAGCCTTCAATTATCAAGATGCTACTCATTATTATTATTATTATTGCTTATTCACATGAATGGATACAAAAAGAAATAAATCGAACTAAATATCAGTTTGAGACCAAATTGAACTATAGCAGTAAATTTTACCTGGCAGAAGAAATTGATCCAAATCAAAATTCGGCCTACTGAGTGTGGAGGAAAGACAAAGAAGAGTGTGTAAAGCCCTCATGAATGTATCAACTAAGATAAGATACAAGCAAATAAGGATCCGGTTAAAAAACTGATGAACAAATTAAAAGATTTTAAAAGATTCGTGTATTTCCTAAGAATACTAATATTCAGTACTCTATGCATTTAGCTATATGAATCGAATTCAAATTCAAAAACGAGAGAGAAAGATATCAGTAGCAAGTAATTCATCGTTTAATTCAAGATCTAAATTATATCTGAGCTTCATCAAACTAAATTGAAATTGAGAGAGCTTGAAATCAAAATTAAACAAAGCAATATAGAAATCAACTACGACTAAAACATGTAACAAAGAAGAATTCAAAGCAGAACAACAAGATTACAAACTAGAAAAATCATTCAAAGATTAACCAAATTATGCTCTGTCAAACAAACATAAAAGCAGAATACTAAAAGTTTGAAATTATACAAACAAGAGGTTCAAAAACTAAAAGAAATTTAGCAAACAATCTAGAGAAATGTTCAAATCAAGTTTTAAAGCCAAAGCAAATCAAGATTTAATAATTAAAAAGATAAAAAAATAAAACGAATCTTCGAATCAAAAAGATGTTTCGAAATCAGAATCTACACTGTATTGATAAAAATAAAGATATAGGGATTACAGAGATAGAGAGTTGGATTCGTACATAGAAATTAGGCTTACCGATTATGAATCGATCCAAATCTTCATCAACAACAGATCGAAATCTTCAAATCTTCATCAATAATCGATCAAAATCTTCATATCTACATCGAAGTGAGAGTCAAGCGAGAGAGAGTGGAGAGTGGATAGTGAGATTCGAGCGAGAGAGTGGAGAGTCGAGTGAGAGAGAGGAGAATTTGAGAGATTAACAGAGAGGGAGAGAGTTGGGAAACAAGAGTGAAAGGGGATAGGGCAAGTTTTACACGATTTGGGGTTTTTTTTTTGGTTTTCAATTAAGAACACGATTTTGGGGGTTAAGTAAAACGGGATTATGACGTAAAAAGTGATTTTTTGCGATGGTAAAATAATCAGTCGCAAAAAATCGTATTTCGAGTAGTGTGGCTACAAAAGCAACAAACCCCTGATACTGAACCTTCAATCATTAACTACTCAAGAGGTTCATCCAATAACAATGAAAAAAATGATTTCCCACAAGAAGGCAATAGGCCCCTGCTTTTCATCAGGTTAATACAATATAAAGACAACACAAAGCTGATGTGAAATTTCTACTTGTTTAAAGAAGAAATGCTGCGAGAAGAAGAGGAAATAGGACTCAAGTTTAAGAAAAAAATCCTCTGTTAAACAATCTGTTCAAAAGCCAGAACTTTTTTATTATTATTATATTATAAAAAAAATTATTTCAATTTTTGTTTTTTTGGCTCAGCAATAAAAGAAGAATTTTATCAAAAAGGAGAAAAGAGAAGTACAAAGAAGGACAAGAGGTCCTCAAAAGAAAAACCAAAAAATCTACGAAGGAAAAAACTAGAAGACCTCAAATTTTTTTTATTTCAATTTACTATCCAATTAAGGAAAACCAGTGATTTACAAATCAATTGTCACTAACTATTTAAGAAACATATATTGAGATTTTCATCATCATTTTAAGAAATAGAAAGTTTCCATGTTGTTGAAAATTCCAAAGATTCTCTAATTAATGGACAAAATTTGAAAGGTATTGCCATATTGATAATTAAAATTAAAAAGGAAAAAAAAAATTGATGAGAACTAATAATATGACACATAGATTTTTACATTATAAAAATTCAAAAATTTGAGAAAAATAGATTGAAGTATTCATCAATAAAGACCTTACAACGTCTTTGCTTATATTATATAATGATTCCCAATTGTCTAGTAGTTCTAGTTTTAAGATATAAACTGTAGCAATTCTTTATCATAAAATGTATGCTCTTAGTTGTAATAATCTAATCATTTTTATTTTATTTTTTTGGGAAAATATTTACCAAATAATTAGAGTTTATACTCCTACTCTTTTTGAAATGGGAAAATTACATATACCTCCCTCGAGGTTTAGCTAAATTACAGATACCCCCCTGAGATTTCAAAAATTACAGATACCCCCCTGAAGTTTATATTTTCATAACAAATTGCCTCCTGAGATTTATATTTTCATAACAATTTGCCCCTTCATTTTTTATGCAAATAGTACCTTTAGGGGGTATTTGTAATTTCTCAAACCTCAGGGAGGTATCTGTAATTTTGCTAAACCTCGAGGAGGGTATATGTAATTTGCCCTTTTGGAATTGGAAACAAAAACTAATTTCTCGTTTGTCTATGTTGAAATTTGCACCAATTAATCACAACATCAACAATAATCAACACATTAACTGTATTTTAACTAAGCACATTTGTCAATAAACATGGCATTCAAACTACAAAAGCTAACCAGTTGAAATCAATTCCCAAACAGAAAACAAAAAGCTAACAAAGAGTAGTTCAATACAAATCTAAACAAGATCAAAACCAGAACAAACGTGTAAACAAATAGATTAGAACTTACCTTCAATGAGAAAGTTAGGGTTTCTTTTCTCAAAGGAGTTGATTTTTACACCGCCGCCGATCAATGATTGGATCAATCGAGAACCTAAAATTAAAATAAGGTGGATTATTCAATCAATAAATACAGATACATATATAAATTCATATATATACTTGTATAGAGAAATATGTAAGAGAAGAAAAATTATCTAAAAAAGGTCAGATAATATGTATGCAGATATAGAGAGATCGAGATTGTACGAGAGAGAGACAGAGATCAAGAGAGAGATTGAGAGATCGAGAGAGAGAGAGTCAGAGATCGAGGGAGAGATTGAAAGATCGAGAGAGACAGAGATTCATATTGGTGTTCTTCAGACGACGAGAGATTTAAGGAAAAAATATTATGTGTTTCCGGAATAATGTTCTATTTTACTTATTAATTGACACGTTTTATGTTGTTTCTTAAAATATTAATACAAAAGTGATTTGTCATATTATTTAGATGAGTACTGCTATTGATTAAAAAATTAGACCCACCTTTTAAACTCAATGATGTGGTATTCTATTAAAATATCTAAGTCAATTCTCTCTCTCATTTATTCTCTACTCATTAATCAATCATCTTATTGACACATTACTCGGTCTAGAAATAGGTCTATAAAGTGGGTTTGTATATCATTTTTCTAAGATTAATAGCTATCGATTTGCATCACTTAAAGTTGAGTAAAACAGCCAATGGGGATTGGTTAAGTTGGTAAGGATCAGACTCTTCGTCTTTAAGACTTAGGTTCAATTCCCACTACTACCAGTAGTCCTCCTTGGTGGCTTGCCCTAACCCTGGACTAAGATAGCCTTCCCTCACCTAAACTTTTTTATACCAAAAAAAAAAAAATTTGAGTAAAACAGTCATATCACGTCACTTTGTTGAGTGAAACAGTTACATCATTAATTGTGTCTAAAAATTTTGGTATGATTAGAATTTTCATTGAAATTTCCGTATTATCATGCAACACTTTCTCTCATCTTTTTTCTAATTATCAACTGATCATATCATTTAAACATAATGAGTCTAGAAATTGTACTTGCATATCATTTTTCATTTATTTCACCAATATCAAATTAGCATTTCGCAAAAAACTTGGAATTAACCATTTTGATGAAAAACAAAGGTACAAGAGGCAAACTAGGAGCTCTACAACAAACAGAAAGCAGTCGAAGCAATTCTGTACGAGAAAGAGAAAGAAGCCCAGGCCCAAAAAGCCACAGCTGAGGCTGCTTTCTATGCCCTCCAACAACTCGCTGATGGAGAATTATATGCTAAACAAAAGAAGTTGCAGGGCTTGTAGCGCTCGGACAAGCCCAAGGGGTTTATATATGCACGCTTTTGGACGCGTTGGGGGGGGGGGGAATTACAATGCTCTTAGAGATTACTTGATGATCAATGGTGGGATGTTTCAGGAGATTGCCAAGATTAATGGCGAGGCGGTTCGTGGGCTGCAACATAAAATTAGTATTTGGACTAATGGTGGTGGCGGTGAGGGTGGTGATGGTGGTGCTATGAAGGAGGTTGCTGTTGTTTATAGGATGTTGCCACCATTGTTTAAGACTGTTCATGAGCAAACTGGAATGTTGTCACTAGCATGGATGGGTGCCTTGCCTGACTCCTATAATGTGAACTAGGGGTGTTCACGGATCGGATTTGTACGGTTTGCGGTTCAGTTTTGACCCACCCGCACCTATGCGGTTTGGAGAAAAGTCAAACCGCAACCGCCCGCAGTGCGGTTTGCGGTTTGTGCGGGTAGGGTTTGCGAATGTGCGGGCGGTTTGCGGTTTGAATTTTTTCCTTTAAAGAGAGAGTCTTTACCTGCGAGTTGATGAGCCTAGGCTGATGTTTCACTGTCTTGGATTGAAGTTGGTCAAGGAAAAACTTTTTAAAAATTAGAAAAATAAAAATAAATGCGCGCACACACAAAATTAGTTTCGTAATCTCTTTGTGGAAATTAGAGAGAATAAGTGGAAAGGAAATTTTGCATTATAGGTTCTATTTAGTAATGTTCTGTTAAAATACTTAGCTATATAAAAGATTACCATTAGAGTTATTTGAGAGAGGATTGAGGTTTTCTAAGGTCTTCAATAATGAGGAAATCTTAAATTTGAATTTTCAATTTCTTTTCCCAATCTGTTTTCTGAAATCAAACAAAGCAAGGGAACAAATCAAATTCCCTCAGGCTTTCCACCAAATAATAGATAAGGAAAAAGTAAACACATTTAGAAACAAATTGGACTCAAATTGTAGGCAAAAGCAAAATCTAAAGATAATAAACAAAAGAAAATAAAGGCCAAATTTTTTTTTTTCATTTATTTCTATATTTATTTTTAGTTGGTTTTGAATAACAAGCATGCGCCATCATATTCAGGAAACTAATAAAAATGACATTACTTCTTCAGCACCCTTTTACTGACCAATCAAATAACATCTCCTAAACTTATCCATGGTTTGTTTGGTTACCTAGAAACCACAAGAAAAGAAGCAAATACACTGGAGTTTGGGCTTCAAGAAACAGTTAATAAGAAATATTCTTCTTATTTTAATAATGTAGACGCACCCGTGGGCCCCACGCTACAGTTCAGACTCGAATTGTCATGGTTCTTAATCTGAACCAAAGAGTCCAAATCCGACAAATCGTTTTGAAAAACAGATGTTTTAGAAAGAAGTGCCAAACATGGACTGCTTCGCCAGATACAGAGTCGCCACCTAAATATTTTATTTTGGGAGAATTTAGGAAACCCTGACTCGGTGCCAAAGGCCACATGTCCGTCATCACCAAAGTTGCCTCGGCTCGGGAACTTGGGTACGATTGGGGAAGGTCAGCTATGAACACCCCCTCTCGCCCGATCAAAGATCGGCCTCTACTAACCGTGATATCTAGTTTTGAAAACATTATGCATTCTTATTCGGGTTATTAGCCTAGATTTACTATGTTATGCGCACAGCAAACAAGTATAGACCGGGTCGCCTGAATTGGAACAAAACATTTCATGTTTGTTTGTTTGTTTGAAAATGGTTTGATGATGCTACCCGCAAGCAGGCTAAGATATGAATTTTGCCACCCTCAAGTGAGCTTAGAAAATATGGTTTTGCCACTTCCAAGTGGGCTTAAAACTCGCATTTAATGCATTGTTCCAATTCAAATAACCCAACCTTCACCCACACGCATTCAGGCAGTTATATCACATAAGCAGCTAGCCTCATGGTAATTATGCTATCATGGAAACATTCACACACATGTGGCATGCTAAAGCATAAAAGCCTACCTAGTACTCCAAGCCAAAATAGAAACCAGTTAGTAATCATGTGCATGATCCTAGTTCATGTTAAGATGGCTAATGCAACACATGCAAAATGCAACTAAGATAGGCTCGGCTAATCTACAATGACATGTGAGATGCTACAACTAACACGTATTCAATTTGGAATTGAAGTACAAATGCAGTTAGAATGATGCGCCGAGCCCGGTGCATGCAAAACGAATGAATGGATGCAAACATGCTATCATACTGTATGCTAATTGAAACATGCCCTAGGCTAACCATCGAAAGCTAGTAAATAAAAGGGAAGAAAGATGTGGGGTTGGAAGACATGCACACACTCACGCACACTTATTACACAATTGCCCTCGCTCGGAGGGTCCGAATAAATATTACAGTCCGAATAAATAATACTAAATTAATTATTACAGAATTTCTAATTAATTAACAAATTAAATACAGAAAGAAGGTGGCCACAGCCCTGCCTCGGGATGCGTAAATGATGCATGCCTGACTTGTCTCGCCCGAAAACTCGCTGCCATAGCACTGTTGCCTCTATTTACACTGCCTCACCCCTCTGAAATTTATGAAAGTCTCCAGAACTGCTTTGAACTTCATTGTGAGTGCAGTGGAGTGCCACCGGCCAGAGAAAAAGGCCACCGGCCATGGAAATGAGGTTATCGGCTAAAAAATTGTGCTCTCGGCCAAACACTCTTTGCCGGTCGGCACTCAACACTGCCGGCCGACCAAATATTCCTACTGAAACCTGTAGTTGACAGCAGCCGAGGGCAAGCAGTATATGGCATGGAATTTTCAAGCAAATGTATGCATGGACACACTCCCTATCATGCAATGAACTCTAGGGAGCATGGCCCTCGACCCTCGGGCCATCAATTGTGCATTTCGATGCATGATAGCCTAAGAGGCCAAGTTTGCAACTTGATGTAAATGCATGCAACAAACAAATGAGTGCCAATACCCTATCATATTGAGATCAAGGACCTCGGCGACCGAGGATTGAGACGTGTTACGTCACCTTGAGTACGAACACTCCTCAATCTTCGTGCTTGGTTTGACACCCCAAACCAAGCAATGTAATGCATACGTACAAACATGTCTCAAGTGTACAAAAGACTTAGTTACAAAACATGCCAAATGCAATGTAAGCTACTATGCAAGTGTGCAATGTGCCAAACATGCAATGCTACAATACAACCTAGTTAGGCAACTAGGCAAAGTGGTAAACATGCAACAATGCATTGGCTACAAGGATGCAACAAACATACAACGTAATGAGAATACTACGAGATACAAATGCACGAGCTTACACTAGGATGGAGGAACCTCAGCCACCTCCCCAAAACAGTAGCCTAAGTGCACTAAAATGATGATGCCAATCATACAAAATAAGCATGCAAACTAATGAGCCTAAGACTAAGGCATGAAAGGCAGCTTTCAAGGGCACTCACAAGATGGAAAACATGGATGCTAGGCTAACATATTAAGCTCTGAAAACGCATAGAGGAAGATGCCAAATCAACCATGTCATGCAAGCAAGGCATGCAACAATGATCCAAATTTGAAGCCAACCAAGAGGGGTCAAACCATGGCCATGTTAATCAAACCCCAATGGACCAAAATGACCTAAAACAGTCCTAAAGGACTCCAAAACAGGGCTAGAACATGCGTGGGATAGGGCCAAAAACATGCTACAAAATGGGCATCAAAACAAAGGCATTCAAGGTCACCAAAAAGGCATTACTCTATACCTCCCCCCACCAAACATGGCATGGAATTTCCAACCAAAAACAGAGTTTTAATGCATCAAAATACATCCTAAAACCTACATGAATGGCAGCCCAAGGACTCAAACACAATACATGCACAAGGACTCAAACATGGAGCGTAAGACCACATCTCTTCAAGGCATTGAAAGGATAACAAATGCAAGCATGTAAGCACAAAACATGGTCTGAAATGTCATAATAAGTGAGTCCAAATCACTGAAATAGCCAAGGTAATGCATGTCATTGACTCACACACCCGATGCCAACATGCTAGAATGCAAAGAGATTGTACAAAGCATGAAAGGCATGACCAAACCAACACCCAACAGACCTCAAGCATGGAAAAATAGGACCAAAAACTTCACCAAGCTAGGCAAAAAAATGCAAGCATGATGGTCTAATGGCAAGATGCATTTCTAGGGAAAATGGGGAAATACAAAGCAAGTGTATTATGCATGCAAAGGGTCAACAAACCAACATGGGACAGAGGTGTAATATGACCAAAAAACACCCGAAAACCTCTGAAATGGAGCCAAAGACAACTAGGCATGCATGCTACTTTTATAAGCCTTAAACACAAGCAAAAGAGACACAAGGGGAGAGGGATGTCCCTCCCCTATGCAAGACCTCAAAACCTCTTCTTCACCACTGAAAATCCACTAGATTTCAGTAGTGAGAAGGTCAACACACAATAATAACCAAAGCTTAGCAAAGAGAGCACCAAAAGGGCCAAACAAGGCCTTAGAGGGGGAGATCGACCCCCAACACCAAAAAAACCTTGATGAAGTATCTTAAGCATGCAAATATAAGATTTTTTTCAGTTATACACAAAGTCTAAAACAGTAAGCAAGATAGGTAAAAGACTAGTGCAAGATTGGGGAATATAAAGTAAAAGTGTTACCCTTGGAGAATCCTTGAAGAACAGCGAATACAGCCCTCTTCTTCTAATCAAAACCAGTCCAAAACCTCAAGAACAAACCCTTAATGTCTCCCAAAGTCAAAGTATGGTGTAATAGTGTGTGTTTTAGTGCAAAACTATGAACTAAACACACTTTTAGGCTATAAAACACACACAAAATGAAGAGAGAGAGGATGATATATCAGATATATGTATGTATTAGGTCTGGATTTTCTGAACCAAAACAAAGGAGAGAGGAGGGGCTCTTATATAGACCAAGGGAAAGGCTAAGCTTCCAAGAGAAGCTATCCTAAAGGGTCAAGGCTTCTAAGGGAAGCTAAGCAAAGGGTGCAAGGCTTCCTTAGGAAGCTGGGACAGATGTCCAAGCTTCTTGAGGAAGCTAAGACAAAGGTCTAAGCTTCCTCAAGAAGCTAGACCAAAAAGGTGCAAAAGGGGCAAAACAGCCACACTCGTGCATGGACGGCCAGGTTTGTGCAGTCCAGCTGGCATGTGTTATTCCTGAAAAAGGGAAAAAAGTGATACCGGCCAGAATACTAAAACAGTATTAGATAGTACATACTATGTTTATTGTTCTAGTAAATTTTACTGTGGTTTGGAGATTAATACATTATTATAGCAGGATATTGTTTTGACTAGGAATTAACGTTGTTATGGATAGAATACAATGATATAGGTTATACTTGTGTATCTTTGATGATATATGTAGTTATGTTGTTAGATTATTTTTGCACAAAGAGTACATGATGAGCATCAGGGGAGTTTGTTTATTGTGGTAAATTTTGGTGCAGGTTGGAAATGCTTTTCTAAGGGACTAACATACTGTCTGAAATAAAGTAAAATTTTACGTTGCATAAAAGTAAAATTTTACTTTACCCTAAAATAAAGTAAATTGTTACACTCTAAATTTAAAAGTAAAATTTTACTCTGCATAAAATTAAAATTTTACTCTGAATAAGAGTAAAATGTTACACTCAGAATATAAAAGTAAAATTTTACTCTGCATAAAAGTAAAATTTTACTCAACATAAAAGTAAAATTTTACTCTGAAATAAGAATAAAATGTTATACTCTGAATCTAAGAGTAAAATGTTACACCCTGAATCTAAAAGTAAAATTTTACTCTATATAAAAGTAAAAGTAAAATTTTACTCTGAAATACGAGTAAAATGTTACACTCTGAATCTAAAAGTAAAATTTTACTCTGTATAAAAATAAAATTTTACTCTAAAAAATGAGTAAAATGTTAGACTCTGGATCTAAAAAAAAAATGTTACTTTGCATAAATGTAAAATTTTACTCTTTATAAAAGTAAAATTTTACTCTGAAATAAGGTAAAACTTTAATCTAAAAGTAACATTTTACTCTGAAATATAGTAAAATTTTACTATGAAACCACAAGCTTATCACACCCATAGACAACCACTCAACAACATAGTAAATTTTTACTTTAAAAGGCAATAAAGTTTTACTTTCATGTGAATGAAGGCAATGTTTTACTCTGGAAAAAATAAAATTTTACTCTGCAATAAAGTAAAAGTTTACTTTGAAATACCGAAAAATTTTACTTTGAAAGCACAGGCTGAGCACAACCATTTCAAACCTTCACACCTACTGAACAAACTCCATTATAAGTGCCACGACCCGCTCCCCGTACCCAAGGGTTAAGTATCGTGATGGCCAGTAACTGAAGTTACCTACGGCCAATTCTTGAACAAATCAATAAACGCGAGCGAAAGTAATATTTAAGTGAGGGTACCAAAATAATCATTAGAGTTTCTATTTTTATTACAAAATATATTGACCAAAAAGGTCGATATTTACATATAAAATATCATAAAAACGCTGTGTGTGTCTATTCCACAGTCCCGCGTCTAAGACTTTCCAAAAGCTATTTCTGAATTGTATTGTTTCCTGAAAATTGGTAAACAACTGTAAGCACATGGCAGAGTGAGAAATATTATACCAAGAGTATAAGGGACACGAAATAACCATGAATAGTTAGTTAGGCCAAAACATTTACATAACTCAGTTTGATAAATAAATCATTGGTAAACAAATCATTTAAGTGACAGAAATTGAAATACAGAAATTACGTAAGTAAATGACCATAACCACGGTACTGAACAGAACAGAACAGAGGTCACAGAAGTGACAGTCAGAACAGAGGTACGGATTCAAAATGTGGCTCGTATGGATTCTAGAGGTGGCTCCCACAATAGTGTAGCACTTAACTCTGCACAGCACTTTGGTCCGCACAGAACAGAGGTACAGATTCAAGAGGTGGCTCGTACGGATTCTAGAGGTGGCTCCCACAATAGTGTAACACTTAGCTCCGCACAGCACTTTGGTTCGCACAGAACAGAGGTCAATGGATCAGAGGGCCACAAAGTAACCAAACAGAGGCCAATGGTTATTTAAGTCCCCTAAGGCATGGGACTCCCGTGTGGTACTTACAAAAGATAATTGTTTATAAGGTCATAGTCAAATATTCTTTAAAATATAAATAAACATATCCATGGGTTTCCTTTTAAGCAAATATGGTTCAGAAATAAAACCACGTAACTGAAACCTTTATGAAACATAACTTTTTTTAATATACTAATAAAACATAACTTGTGTAAAATCGATTTTGGTAAGTCAAAACATACGTAATATATATTATAGTGACTCAAGGTATAATATTACTCATCTTAACTTTAATACCTTACTCTTTCTTTCCACTACCAAAGACCCTTTCACCTTCCGCTAATTTTTCCTTCCTTTCCTCTCTTTCTTTTCTTTCTTTCATTCTTTCTTTTCCTTTCTTCTTTCCTTTCTTTTCTACAGACTGATCCCTTCCTCCCTATTTATAGGAAAGTGACGCCACTAGCAAGCCAACACGTGGCCAACCCCAATTCATTCCACAGGTTTTGATAATAATTTCATAGATTCAATCTTATCCTAAATAAATATTTAAGATAATTACACTTTGACCCAATATTTTAATATAATTATATAAATGAATTAATTCCAAATTAAATTGCGCTTTATCATATACCAATGGGAAATTAATTATTTATTTTAATACCACACCCATTATTATTATTATTTATATTATCTATATTATTATTATTTATATTCTGACCCCTAAACTTTTAATAATTATATTATTTTATAAAATTACACATAATAATATATAATAAATTATATATTTTCCGAACTGAAATTAAATAATATTAGTATAAATTCTACAGAATAATTAAAAATCTGGGTTGTTACAATAAGTTCATTTACATGAAACTTATTCATCCACATTAAAAATATATATTAAAATGTCAAACTCAACAACAAAGCAAATCAGAAACTTGAACAAACAACTATTCAAGAACATAGTAAAAATGTCTTTTATTGCAATGTCTCATTACAAATCTAGTCTAAAAGACTATACTATTATTACTATGGACTATTTATTGCAGAAGAACTGTATTATTTTCATACTTCTATTACAAAATCAATAATGTCTTTCATGGCAATGTCTCTTTGCAAGTCTTCCTATTATGACCGTACTTCTCGCATCTCGCATCTACTACACTGTACTCATCTTATCTTCTCATCCCAAGATGGAATCCTATTCTTCCTTGGCCTACCAGGTAACTTCTTACAAACTGGAGGAAGGACAACAAGATCATCCATAGCTACAAGAGGTTTCTCAACAGTGGGTATTGGATAAACAGACTCAGCATAGCAAGCTTTGAACTTGCTAGTGTAATAAAATGGTTCCACATATGCATACAAATCGCCTCCGCTCTTTTGGATAGCGGTCGCCGCGTGAGTACAAAGAAATCCATTCAATTGCCATTGGTAACATGAGCAAGTTTTATTCAAGAGGTCAACGCTAACCGATGGCCGGGATTGAACCTTAAAAACATGATCACTTGAACGACTAACCAACCAAGTTCTTCCACTTTTAAGAGCATTTACTAATGTTGAATCCATCTCCAGACAATGAAAAGTATTTCATTTCTTAGCTTGTTCTCTCATTCTCGACATCAAATCCATGATCTTCAACCTAATTGAATCAATCATCTTCGTAGTGAGCAAATGACGAGCTTGACGGATCCATGAATTGAAAGACTCTGCCACATTCGAGTGCATTTCACCATATTTTTATCCTTTAAAATATGCATTAGTCCACTTGTCATAGGGCAAACTGGATAGAAACCTACAAACGATCCCTTTTCCCTCATCTTGTAATTCTTTCAAACACTAATTAAAACATCCCACTGTCGGAGCATAAGCACATGAAGAAAACAAAAAAAACTATTCTACTCCTGAAAGTATTGCTGAAACTTGGACCGGAGAACCTATCCCTCAAATTGGCCTGCAAGTGTTGGAGACAAAAATAGTGGTAAGCAGTAGGTAAAACCTAGGGTAAAGCCTCTAAAAGTACAGCGTTCCGATCAGATATGAAGGTAATTGGTCATTTATCCAACAATATATTCAACAAATGCATAAAAAACCATTCCCAACTGTCTGTAGTCTCCGTGTCGACAATTGCCATTGCAAGAGGGAAAAAACCTGAAAAATAACATTTTACAATTAGTAAATATATTAAACGAAAAGGACAAATATAGTAGATTTTTACTCTGAATAACAGTAACATGTTACTCTGAAAATAATTAACATGTTACTCTGAGAATAAATAACTTGTTACTTTTGAATAAACTATAGTAATATCTACCTTGATCCCCATCCTTCGCTGTAGCTGTTAACAAGGTGCCCTTATATTTCCCCTTCAGAAAAGTTCCATCGATAAACAATAGAGGACGACAATGCCTAAACCCTTGAATGGAAGCATTAAATGCAACAAAAAACCTCTTGAATCGTCCACTTTGATGGTTATAGTCAAGATGCAAATAGCTACTACGATTTGTGCTCATCACAATATCCATATACCATCAAATCTCATCATAAGACATAGAGTAGTAGTCCTAGCTTTCTCAACTCCCAACCAAGCGTGATTGTACATAATGGTGAGCCCGTATTGATCTATAAATTGACGCACAACATCAATTGGACGAGTTTGGGGATTCCCATGAACTTCATTAACAATCAAACTTGCAACCAAATTTGAACTAATCCTTGAGCTTTTAGAAGTATGAACTGCAGCTCCACAAGTATGCTCATCATGTAGAGTCCTAATGTAGAAAAAATTATTAGCACTTTCTAGAGATGCATGTACTCGCCATAAACAAGCTTTGGACTCCCTCATTGAACACACAGCAGTGACCCGACACTTCTCATTCTTCACATACACAAACTCAAATCCTATCTCAATGGCATATTTACATAATGCAGTCCAAAATCCTTTGCAATTCCAATAAATCTTTGACCTACATTAGTAATTCCATTCACATATCCACAAGACAACAAAGTCATTTCTTCATGTTGACAAAACATAGGGAGTAAATCCATTTCATCATTAGTAATGTTGGATCCACTAGCATCCCTTAATTTTGTAACTCCATGTGTTTTCATTTGAAGTGCTCATTTCAATAATAGTCACATTAACCCGGTCAACACCAAGGGGATAAACAAGCGACAACATATTCTAAAAATCAGAATCATCATCAATCATGCATTGCGAATGTCCAGGTAAACAGTACGATAACAGTATGCAACCACTACTGTCAAACTTCTTCAATTTATAACTTAAGAAATCAGTTAAATCCTTCAATGTGCAGTTTGACACAACCTTGAACACAATGGTACGATCACCATACTTGCATAACAACATAAGAGGTGGAACCATTTTACAAATCTGCAATTAATTAAGAATAAAAATTTACTGTTAATCAAAGTAAAATTTTACTGTCACTATCAAAGTAAAATTTTACTGTCACTACAAGTCCAAAAGTCAAGATTATTTTGATCTAATACCCATTCCTCATATGCTCATCTCTATCAAAGCTTTCCTAATACAAATCATTTTTAGACATTCCAATTTGGTTTCTTTGAACATCTTAGAATATGACTTCTTTGGGACTAATGGAAGAGTCTTTATAAAGTTCTCTAGGTCTAAAAATAGTTCATGCCCACCTAATTCCAACACAAACCATGATCATGAATTATTAATAACTTGTGTATAGATATACATATATACAAACCTACACAAACACATAGAAATGATATTCTTTGCAGACAATGAACTTGTTTGGTACAATTTTTTTCTGGTTAAAAATTGATAACTAAAACGCATAAGCTAAAACAACATATTATCTTCTCAATAATCAAAATCTTAGCTTATCTAAGCTATTTTTACCTAAGCAAAAGTTGCAACAAACACGATCAACGTCAGCGGAGGCAGAGTAAAATTTTGTAGTGGCTGAAATGTTTGGCAATGACCACCTCTTGACAGTAAAATTTTATTGTCATTCTAACATCAGAGTAAAATTTTACTCTCATTCTAAACAGAGCACGTACCAGAGTAAAAATTTTACTCTGATTTTGTCAAACGAAATCAAATCAAACACAACAAAAATAATAAATAAATAAAAATAAATAATTAACAAATCAACATACCTAATTGAGATGAAAAACCTCTAAAACTCGGTCAACACTCACAAATCTCAATGAAACTCTCGTTTAATTGAGAGTGTTTATTGTTGGCGACGAGATCATCTATTATTGACCAAGGGAGAGATCGGCGAGATTGTCTATTGTTGACCAAGGGAGAGATCTTAGGCTGCGAGATCTTCAAATTTGAAGATCGTATTCATTGATTTCGTTCCTGATTTCGCAAATTGTAGCAGATCGTATACAACTCAGATTTCAAATATATGATACATATATATAGAAAGGAAATATTGTCATAAAAAAAATAGAAATTATAAAATGTCCTTATTAAGGTAGGCATTTCCTACTCAGGGGCTTTTTGAAAGAAAATTGATTGGGTTATCCTTTACCCTAATAAAAAGACCCAAAAGGGGAGTTTCACCAAAAATCCCTAGTTTTATCTATGATTTTTTTTTCAATGTAAGAGGGTCCCATTTCGGAAATTTGCCTTGGACCCCCTAAATCTCAAGGTCGGTCTTGCCTGTGGGGACTTATTATAGGTCCTATGTAGATAATTTGAACTGTTAATGTGTAGAACTCATCGAGTACTATACGCCTATAAACAATCACAATGATCGGATATCAATTTTTACGTGATTAAATCAATTTTGTATAAAAAAAATATTATGAAAAAATAAATGGTTGAAAGAAATCTGATCCGATGAGATAGCTATCGATATCGATCAAAGTGATTTTTTACAGGCATATAGTACTTGACGAGTTCTACATATTGAACGGTTTAGATTATCAAAATGGGACTCGTGGTGGGCCCCATGGGCTCGACAGTATCCTTCAGTCCGAACACAGATTGGAGGGAAGCCCAGCCCTAAAAGAAAATACAGTTAATCGCATTCACACATTTAGCATAATACCATTTGCTTGTTTGGTTTGGATCTTTAGGATTCACATTCTAAATTTTTTTTTTTTTTTTTTTTTTTGTGTTTTTTTTACTGATTTTTTTTAATATTCTAAGCAATTTTTTTAAATTTTTAGATACACATAACATAAATATACTTAAAAGGTATAAATTTGTCAAAAATATCTTTATAAAATTCGCTAAATACCAAAATGTAATATATATATATATATATATAAGAATTCAATATATTTTTTGTATTCTTGTATATTTATTGATTTTAATTTTTTTACAAATATTTTACTTTTTAGGTACATCCAAGTAAAGTGCATCTAAAAAAGTAAAAAAATTCCTTAAAATTTTAAAAATGTTAACAAAAAACAAAAAAACGAAAAGTAAAAAACTCAATTTCCAAAAAATTGAAACCAACCAACTGATTGATTTTTAATATTTTAATTCAAATCTTTTTTATTAATAATTTATTAGTTGTATGAGTGAAAATTTTTGTCATCTTTTGTCAATTATAAAATATATTTATCTTTATTTATTTTTAATGTGTTAATTTCAATCACTTTAGTCTTACTAAAAAAGAGTTAAAGTACTCATGTTAAAAGTATAAGATTAATTGTATTTTTATAAAATCTCAAAAACGATAAGTGTAATTTATCCTAATTCATTTTATTTCAAATTGCGAACCAAATTAGTACTTTCAACGTAATACACACAAAAAAAATGACTTGTTTAATTGAATTGTATTGAAAAGCATTAGTACTTTTTTTAAAAATAATAATAATAATTGTGTTTTATTAAATATTTTAAAATAATTAATTGTGTTTTGTTTCATAGTATTCAAATATTTATCTCTAAAAAGTGAATAAGTACCTTCACATATTCGATATTCTATTAAAAATATTAATTACATTGATGATTTGAAATAAAATTATTGAATGGTATTACAAACATCAAATTATGAATAAGCAGTGTAAAAAAAAAAACTTTTCACATATTTAATTTAGGTTAGTGGGGTGGCAATCCAAGTCGGACCACCTGAATATTCACTTAGTGTGCAATTCAAGTTTTGTTACCAAAAAAGAGAGAGGAGCAAAAACACATATTAAAAAAGGTGTATATGGTATGTTTTTTATAAATTTTTTTACAAAATTTCATAACCACCACCACTGCAATTGTCGTTGGTGACCCTCATTTCCATTTCTGGCGAGCCTCTCTGTCCCAACAATGCTCTCTACCCTCTCTCAAGTTGCACTTCTCGATCCCATCCCCATTGTGAACCAATCCTACCCTCTCTATCACCACGAAAGAAAGAGAGAGATCAAGAAAGAAGAAGAAAAAATAAAAAAAAATAAAGGGAAGGGAGCAAGATGGTTGCGTTGGTCGAATGTGACAAGCTGATTAGTCGTCGATCAAAAAGTGACTGGGGATTGGAATTAGGCACACTTCATTTATTTAAAAGGTTTTAATTTTAGTGTTTTTCAAGTAAACCATTATTGAAATTAATTAAGTTGATCAAACATAAATAACTTACATTTGGATAAAAATTGTGTTACAAAAAATTGCCAAGACAAATATGATTTAAACGTGTATATAGTTAGCAATTAATCAAAATCTTAGTTTTTTAAAAATAAATATTGTGACCCTGTTTGGGAATCGACTATTTTAATTGATTTTTTAACTTTTTATAAAAAGAATGTGTAAAATGTATATAAAAAAAAGAAGTGATATGATACTTATAGTAATTTTTTGATTACAAATCCATGTTGTGCATCTTTGATTAGAAAACAAATTATATTAGGGAAAAAAATTACTTCTCATTAGAAAACAGTGCCAAAAAAGTCACCATCATCTAATAGCAGGACAAATAGGTAATCAGATCAGGATCCTCCCCAACCATGTCCCTCCAGCCATCTATCCAACAGTTTGAAGCATACCTTTGCATGTAACCCTAAACTAATCTGATGGTTCAAATGCTTCCACGCAGGACAGAGGCTATAATATATTAGTAGAATGATGTCATTTTCGGTTGAACGCAGTAAAGACTGCAATAGTGTCATTTTTGGCTAACGATAAGAAACTGGAACAAGGCAAAATCCGTTTCCACTTCTATAACGATCCCGGTTGTCCCTTTACTGTTCTGTTGTATTCCGGACTCGGTTCCGTGATGATGGTAGTTGTATCTATCTTGTTGTCGTCCTTTAATTCCGCTTGATTGAGTTTTAGGATGTTTTGGGCAGGGTTGTTACAGGTTGGTTAGGCCTTGGTTTCAATTCCTTGTTACCCAGTTTTTAGGAGGTCCGCTCGAGCGGGTCTTCTTGCGCTCGAGCGGGGATTGCACACCCCCAGTATTCCGTGTCCCTGCAAAACTTCTGCAGGTGTGATTTTTACGCTCGAGTGGGTTTCTTTGCGCTCGAGCGGGTACTTTGGCGCTCGAGCGGGTAGTACCTCTGGGTGTAAGTTCTGGGAGGGGGAAATCTACGCTCAAGCGGACTGGTTTTCGTGCTCGAGCGGGTTTACTTTATTCTTATGTCTAGGCGCTCGAGCGGGTCTTTCTGCGCTCGAGCGGTCCTAGTTTTTGTTCTTGACACTCGAGCGTTGTGTTTTCCGCTCGAGCGGGAATGTCGTATATCAGTTGGCTGTGAGGCAGTTTTTAATCACTTTTTTTTCATCCTTTCTGTCTCTTACTTTTCCGAAAAAGCCATTTGAGAGCCTCTCTCTCTAAAACCTTGCCTTCTCTCTAAGTATTGATCTAACTAGAGTGTTTTCCCCACCTTTGGTCTTCACAAAAGTTGGGTTGATCGTCGAGGGCTATCCATTGATCCGAAAATATTGAGTTTTGGAGCACGTCGAGTTTCCTCACCTTCTTTCCTTGGGCTCCGAATTTGAGGTAGGGATTCATACTCACTCTTATGGTCTTTGACATAGATTCTTGGTAGTTTTGATAAAGTGTTGTAGTTGGGTGATTTTGGGACTTAGGGTTTCAAAATGTGTTAAAGAGTTTTTTATGATTTTGGGCTCATAATATGTATTTTGGGTTTCAAAATGGTGTTATTGTTGTTGGTTGTTGAAATATAGACCATTACGTCAATATTGAGAAATGGGGTAGAAAACCCTAATTGGTTGTATAAATTAATTGGTATGATTAATTTAAGGAAATTGTGGTTATATAGAATCGAGTTAGAAATAATGGAATTGCATCATTATATGGTTGAATAGTGGAGTTAGATTTGTTAATCGCTCACTTTTGAAAACATTGATATTTTATCTGTTGGGGCTTTTATTTTCTGTTTAGAAATAATTGCTTGGGCTACCGGTGGAGGGTAGTTTTGATTATTGTAGACAATGCATGATGATTAGGCAAACTAAAACTAATCAATTGGATATGTCATAGAGTATGACGGTTGACAGAATACATTAACGTTATGTATTGATTGATTGTGTGTGTGAGAGGAGATAGGGGATGTACTCCACGGTTTAGGAGAAGATAGGGGATGGACCTCTAAGCCGGATGTTGTTTGGGAGGAGATAGGGGATGGACTCCACTGATACAACTCATATGCTTGTCAGATAATGTGTTGATACAGCTCATATGCTTATCATTGGAAGTGTTGATACAGCTCATATGCTTGTCATTGAAAGTGTTGATATAGCTAATATGCATATCTGTTGAAATGTGGATACAGCTTGTATGCTTATCTGTTGAGATGTTGATACAACTAATATGTTTATCTACAGTAAAAATGGAAAATGTTTAATATGAATCATTGTCTCATATAAGTGGTTGGCCAGGTTCTGAGCCATTGATGTAAATTGTGGAATTGGCAAGAAATGAAAACTGAAATGAAACATGAACATAGTGGTCATGGAATGGAAATGGATTATGAATTGGTTTATGAAAATTGAACATTTATCAATTGCTAATGTCTTAGTCATTGCTCATACTGTGTTTAGCATATCTCTACTGGGCGTTGGCTCACCCTTTATGGGACATTATTTTCAGGTACAGGTAGTATGCCACCTCCAAGGACATAGCTTGAATGATGATGAGAGTTGAAGACTCTTCTTTTATTTATTTGATGTATTACATGTAAATTCAAGCCAAGGGCTTAATATGTATTGAGTTAGTACTGTTTCTTTTTGTAACCAAGTGTTAACTTGGAAAGCTGTAAGCCCTTAGGGCATTTGCTTTTGTTGTTAACATGTAATGCAGTTGTAGAATTACTCTGATAAATAGAAATGGTTAGTTTATTTTATATCAATGCATGTCTCATGAGATGGGTTTTATCTATTATTTTGAGGGTGTTACAACTTGGTATCAGAGCGTACCGGGTTCGAATACTTTGGGTACGTGGGAAGTGATTAGGATCACAATGAGTTTGTCTCGCTTGATAGAGACTTAGATGTAGTGTCATATGCCATGTGCTGAATTGATAACATACTTATGTGACTATGTGGGTATGGGATTTAGTTTCTAGGATGTTGATTGGATCCTTGGGTTTCTATGAGTCTTGTTGGAAAGGCACTTGATCAATGCTGTTTCTAACCGGAACTCTAGTAACGCCTCAGGACTATCATTATCCGGAAATGAAATTCGTAAGTGCTTATGTGTTTATGTGCTTACGTGGAGTGAATTACAGTTGTCCATGCATTAGGACGCGAGTGTTATAGCTTCGGCACGTTTGTGAATGTGCTAATAGTCTTGGTTACCTTTATTAGGATGTCAGGACGAGGGCGTGGTAGGTGTGGCAGGCATGGTAGGCAGGAAGTGCCTTTATCGGATAACGTTCCGACAGTGCAAGAGGGAGTTGGTCAGGCCAACGTGGCCGAGCCAGCGGGTCAGCAGGCTATGGGTGCCTTGGCCCGAGAGATAGCGGGAGCTTTGGGTATTCTCAGAGCTGAGAATCAGGTTGCTGAGGCAGGGCCTTCTTTCTTGAAGAGGGAATTCTTCCGGTCTAATCTGGAGGAGTTTGTTGGGGATCTGAAAGAGCCACTTAAGGCTGACGAGTGGTTGGAACAGATGGAGAAGACGTTCGAGATGCTTGGCATCGAGGACGGGGCTTTAAAGGTGACCTTGGCATCCTTCCAGCTGAAGGGAGATGCGGGTCAATGGTGGAAGTATGAGAAGGGCAGTGTTGGTGGTGCATGGGAGGCGTTTGTGAATGCTTTCCAGGAGAATTTTTTATCTGCAGCTGCTAGGGAGAAGCTGAAAGAGCAGTTTTGCCAGCTTAGACAGCAGGGCTTGTCAGTGGCCGAGTTTGAGGCTACTTTTACTAGTCTGTCCAGGTTTGCACCTGAACTGGTAGCGTCTGAGGAACGCCGTTGCTTTGAGTTTGAGCGGAAGTTGAGGCGTGGCCTCAAGTTGAGGGTTGGTGGATCTTTCATCCGGGAGTACAGACGTTTGGTGGATGCTGCTGCTCATATGGAGATTATGATGCAGGAGGAAGACGAGGGGCAGAAAGGCTCCAAGATGAGCCAAGATGGTCAGGGTGACGGCAGGAGACAGAGGGGTTCTAACCCTCAACAGTCTCAGGGTGGTATGGCTAGATCGACCTTTCCAGTGCTGAGTACGGGCTCTGGGAGGGGTAGTCAAGGAGGCTTGACTTGTTTTGCGTGTGGCCAGCTGGGTCACAAGTCTTCGGTTAGCCCGTAGAAGGGAGGGGGTCAGCGAGCTGCTTCTTCTTCAGCTAGACCTCAGGGCTAGAGTCAGGGCAGGGGCCAGCCTTTATTTTGCTATCAGTGTGGTCAGCCTGGGCACTTAAAAAGGTATTGCCCACAGTTAAGTGCTACTTCAGGAGCGTCTGGTTCTAGGCAGACGCAGAGTTATCAGCCAGCTCAGTCTGTGCAGGCCTCGAGGGCCAATCCGGGAGCTTCGTCATCCCAGTCAGTGCAGCAGTCTTTTGCTCCTAGAGGTGAGCAGGTGGATCAGGGACCTACAGGGCGCGTGTATGCTGTTACCGCGCAGGATCTAGTACCGGCTCCATCTGTTGTGAGAGGTACCTTCTTGTTTTGCAACTCGGTTGCTAATGTGTTGATTGATACGGGTGCATCTCATTGTTTTGTATCTGCTGCATTTGCATCTGTTTTGGAATTGGAGTTGGCACAGTTAGCATCTCCTATATGTGTGGTATCGCCTATTGGTGGTGAGTTGATCTTGAAACAAGGTGTTAGGGGTTGTGATATAGAGGTCGCCGACCATAGGCTTCCTTTTCCGTTTGTTGTCATGCCCATGAATGGCTTTGATGTTATTTTGGATATGGACTGGCTATCGTCATACCGGGCTATTATTGATTGCTACCGCTAGAGGGTCACAGTTTGTACCTTGAGCGGGGAGTGTTTTCATTTCTTGGGGGATCGGGTTGGTAGTGTGTTGCCACCGATGTATGATCCGCGAGGGCGGAATAAGCTTAGTGGTCTACTTGCTAGCTTTATGAGTGGTGAGTGTGACGAGACCCAGATTGTATTGCCAAGGGTGGTTTGTGAGTACTCGGATGTTTTTCCCGAGGATCTTGTTAGTTTACCACCTCACCGAGAGATAGAGTTCTTTATTGATTTAGTGTCCGGCACAGCGCCGATTTCTATGGCACATTATCGTTTTGCCCCAGCCGAGTTGAGTGAGTTGAAGATTCAGCTCCAGGAGTTACTAGATAAGGGTTTTGTTCGCCCTCGTGTTTCGCCGTGGGGAGCACCGGCCCTCTTTGCTAAAAAGAAAGATGGTGCCTTGAGATTGTGTATAGACTACCAGAAGTTGAATCGGGCTACGGTCAAGAATAAGTACCCTATGCCCCGTATAGATGATCTGTTTGACCAGTTGAAGGGTTCCTGTTGTTTCTCTAAGATAGACTTGAGATCGGGTTACCACCAGTTGAGGGTCAGGGAGGAGGATATTCCTAAGACGGCATTCCGTACACGGTATGGCCATTATGAGTTTCTGGTGATGCCGTTTGGGCTCACCAATGCACCGGCAGTCTTTATGGACTTGATGAACCAGATCTTCCGGGAATTTTTGGATCGATTCGTAGTCGTTTTTGTGGACGACATTCTTATCTATTCGCCTTCTGAGGAGGAGCACGAAGAACACTTGAGAGTGGTGCTTGAGTTGCTCAGGGCCCATAGGCTGTATGCCAAGTTTGGGAAGTGTGAGTTCTGGCTAGGAGAGGTTAAATTCTTAGGCCATGTGGTATCTAGGGAAAGGGTGTCTGTTGATGCATACAAGGTTGAGGCAGTGTAAGACTGGGCACAGCCTAAGAGTGTGTTTGAGATCCGCAGTTTTCTAGGATTAGCTAGGTATTACCGTCGATTTGTGAAAGATTTCTCCAGGCTAGCTTCGTCGTTGACTAGGTTGACACGAAAAGGGGTCAAGTTTGTGTGGAGTGAGACTTGTGAAAAGTCGTTCCAAGAGTTGAAGGTTAGATTGACCACCGCCCCGGTCTTGATTATTCCGGAGAGAGGGTTGGGTTATGCGGCTTACTGTGATGCCTCACGAGAGGGTTTGGGTTGTGTGTTGATGCAAGAGGGGAAAGTGGTAGCTTACGGCTCACGTCAGTTGAAAATACACGAGAAGAATTACCCTACACACGACCTAGAGTTAGCAGCAGTGATCTTTGCCTTGAAGATTTGGAGGCATTACCTTTATGGTGAAAGGTTCGAGGTGTTCTCGGACCACAAGAGTTTGAAGTATCTGTTTACACAAAGAGACTTGAATTTGAGGCAGAGGAGATGGATGGAGTTCATTGAGGACTATGATTTTGAGTTGCACTATCACCCGGGAAAGGCCAATGTTGTGGCCGATGCCCTTAGTAGGAAATCCATTAGTGATGTAGCTTGTATAGCCATCTGGGAATGGGAGATGTTGGGTGCACTTGGTGAGTTTGATTTGCTTCTGGGCAAATCTGTTGAGGCTGCGGCCTTGTTTTCTGTTGTTACACAGCCTACACTTGTGACCCGAGTGTTAGAGGCACAGAGAGGTGACCTTGAGGTAGAATCCCTCCGAGAGAAGATCTCAAATGGGAAAGTTGAGAAGGGTTTGACGGTGTATCCCAACCTGAGTGTGAGATACCGAGACCGTTTGTTTGTGCTGGAGTCTTACCGAGAGGAAGCACTCCGAGAGTTCCATCATTCACGTCTTACGGTGCATCCGGGAGGCACTAAGATGTATCGGGATTTGGGTTGCCAGTTTTGGTGGCGGGGCATGAAAAGAGATGTGGCTCTTTTCGTGTCTAAGTGCCTTACTTGCCAGCAAGTGAAGGCCGAGCATCAGAGGCCAGCGGGTTTGTTGCAACCCTTGCCTATTGCCGAGTGGAAGTGGGAGCATGTCACTATGGACTTCGTTGTGGGTCTTCCGAGGACTCAACGGGGTAGTGATGCTACTTGGGTGGTTGTAGACCGGTTGACTAAGTCGGCGCACTTCATTCCTATGCGTGTGAGAGATTCGGTAGATCATCTTGCCGACTTGTATATTCGGGACATAGTGAGATTGCATGGGGTCCCAGTGACGATCGTCTCAGATAGAGATCCTCGTTTTAGTGCTAGGTTGTGGTAGAGTTTGCAGAGTGCCTTGGGCACTAGGTTGACCTTTAGTACGGCTTATCACCCTCAGACTGATGGGCAGTCCGAGCGTACTATTCAGATCCTTGAGGATATGCTTCGAGGTTGTGTCCTTGACTTTAGTGGGACGTAGGAGAGGCACTTGCCCTTGGTGGAGTTTGCCTACAATAACAGTTTTCAGTCTAGCATCGGTATGGCACCGTTTGAGGCCTTGTATGGCCGACCGTGTAGGTCTCCAGTGTGTTGGGCCGAGGTGGGTGATACACCTTTGTTAGGTCCGGAGTTGGTTAGGGAGACGACGGAGAAAGTTGAGCTTATCCGTAGGAGGCTTGTTACAGCCTAGAGTCGCCAAAAGAGTTATGCCGACCGTAGGAGGAGGCCTTGGAGTTCGAGGTAGGTGATCAAGTCTTCTTGAAAATATCACCTAGGCGAGGTTTGATGAGGTTTGGGAAGAGTGGGAAGTTATCCCCTCGGTTTATTGGTCCCTTTGAGATCCTTGAGAGGTTGGCGAGGTTGCTTACCGTTTAGCCTTACCGCCGCAGTTGTCCAGAGTACATGACGTGTTTCATGTGAGTATGCTTCGGAAGTATGAGCTGGATCCATCCCATGTGTTAGATTGGACCGACTTGGAGGTAGATGAGGATGCCTCGTATGAGGAGAGACCGGTTCGGGTCTTGGATAGGCGGGATCAAGTCTTGCGAGGCAAGACCATTCCCTTGGTAAAGGTTTTGTGGAAACATCACGGAGTGGAGGAATCCACTGGGGAACGTGAATTGGAAGTCCGTGAGAAGTATCCGGACATGTTTATTGATGTGTAATTTTGCAATGAAATTCTACAATATTGTCGAACTTTAAGAGCATTGTATATGTCTTAAGTTGTAAAACATTGTGAATGTTTTGGTTAATAGAAGTTTGTTTTAACATTACGTATGTTAAGTATATTGTGGAAATGCAAGCATGATATTAATGTTGCATGTGTTAAGAAATGGTGAGAAACAGGTTAAAATTGATAGATTTCAAAAGAATGCATGTTGATAATGCAGGTTGTTATGAATAATGTGTTTTGCCTCTTGAAAAAAGATGGAATTGACCGGTAATGGGTCGGGTTGTTTAATATTATGTTGTAATATTGTTGAGAATGAAGAAAACCTATTTTTGAAAAAATTGTGTTTAATTTCAGGGACGAAATTCTTTAAGGGGGGGAGGTTATAACGATCCTGGTTGTCCCTTTACTGTTCTGTTATATTCCGGACTCGGTTCCGTGATGATGGTAGTTGTATCTATCTTGTTGTTGTCCTTTAATTCCGCTTCATTGAGTTTTAGGATATTTTGGGCAGGGTTGTTACAGGTTGGTTAGGCCTTGGTTTCAATTCCTTGTTACCCAGTTTTTAGGAGGTCCGCTCGAGCGAGTTTTCTTGCGCTCGAGCGGGGATTGCACACCTCCAGTATTCCGTGTCCCTGCAAAACTTCTGCAAGTGTGATTTTTACACTCGAGCGGGTACTTTGGCGCTCGAGCGGACTGGTTTTCACGCTCGAGCGGGTTTACTTTATTCTTGTGTCTAGGCGCTCGAGCGGGTCTTTCTGCGCTCAAGCGGTCCTAGTTTTTGTTCTTGACCCTCGAGCGTTGTGTTTTCCGCTCGAGCGGGAATGTCGTATATCAGTTGGCTGTGAGGCAGTTTTAAATCACTTTTTTTTCATCCTTTCTCTCCCTTACTTTTCCGAAAAAGCCATTTGAGAGCCTCTCTCTCTAAAACCTTGCCTTCTCTCTAAGTATTGATCTAGCTAGAGTGTTTTCCCCACCTTTGGTCTTCACAAGAGTTGGGTTGATCGTCTGCATGATGATTAGGCAAATTAAAACTAATCAATTGGATATGTCATAGAGTATGACGGTTGACAGAATACATTAACGTTATGTATTGATTGATTGTGTATATGACCTTCGTGTACATATGCATTGTATGTGTGGGAGGAGATAGGGGATGTACTCCACAGTTTAGGGGAAGATAGGGGATGGACCTCTAAACCGGATGTTGTTTAGGAGGAGATAGGGGATGGACTCCACTGATACAGCTCATATGCTTGTCAGATAATGTGTTGATACAGCTCATATGCTTATCATTGGAAGTGTTGATACAGCTCATATGCTTGTCATTGGAAGTGTTGATATAGCTAATATGCATATCTGTTGAAATGTGGATACAGCTTGTATGCTTATCTGTTGAGATGTTGATACAACTAATATGTTTATCTACTGTAAAAATGGAAAATGTTTAATATGAATCATTGTCTCATATAAGTGGTTAGCCAGGTTCTGAGCCATTGATGTAAATTGTGGAATTGGCAAGAAATGAAACTGAAATGAAACATGAACATAGTGGTCATGGAATGGAAATGGATTATGAATTGGTTTATGAAAATTGAACATTTATCAATTGCTAATGTCTTAGTCATTGCTTATACTGTGTTTAGCATATCTCTACTGGGCGTTGGCTCACCCTTTATGGGACATTATTTTCAGGTACAGGTAGTATGCCACCTCCAAGGACATAGCTTGGATGATGATGAGAGTTGAAGACTCTTCTTTTATTTATTTTGATGTATTACATGTAAATTCAAGCCAAGGGCTTAATATGTATTGAGTTAGTACTGTTCCTTTTTGTAACCAAGTGTTAACTTGGAAAGCTGTAAGCCCTTAGGACATTTGCTTTTGTAGTTAACATGTAATACAGTTGTAGAATTACTCTGATAAATAGAAATGGTTAGTTTATTTTATATCAATGCATGTCTCATGAGATGGGTTTTATCTATTATTTTGAGGGCGTTACAACTTCCATTTATCTTGGCAAAAGGTGGGTCTGATGAGAAATTAGGGTTAGAATTTTAAGAATTTTTTTGATAATTTAAAAAAGGGAATAAAAGTGTAATAAGATAATTTTGAAAAATTGTGTGAATAGAATTATCTTTTTGAAAATTTTAAAATTAATAATTTCAATGCTAAACTTAAATTTTGTTGACAAAAAATATATTATGTAATAAAATAATACTTAATTAAAATTTGAAATTATAAATTACCCACAAACTTATAAAATTATAATAAATAACAATTAAACACTTTTGTTTTGAGCAGCACAAAACAAAAGTTGACACACATACACGCATAAATACGCTTTAAAAGGCAAAGGAACCCAAACCCAACACCCCTCCCATCTAGTCTTCTCTGCTCTCACTTCCATAAAAATCCAAACCCTAATTCATTCAATCGTATACTTTCTCTCGCCGGCATATTGTCCCGATTGCTTGCTGGTGAAGCCGCTTCTTCGATTTAGACCCTTGTCTGCGCATCGATCGATTTTGATTCGTTTGATGGCGTTGTAGAGACCATACAGATCGATCCCCAACCAGTGCAGTGTATGCAGGTATGGCGTTCTTGTAATGGGTTGCTCTTTGTTTGTTTGTCCCAGTAGATTTGACACCGTGTTGTTTTGTGGAAACCCATCTACTTGAAACTCCATGAAATTGCCTTAGCCGTCTATTAAGTTCCAAAACCTAGCTAGGTATTATGTGATTATTCGCATTTTTGGATTTAGGTATAAAATAGTGCTGCTAGTGATGATGATTAATTTTGATTAATTTTGAAAACTTCGGTTTAACTTTATTTTGTGTTCTAATTTTCTTTTTTTTTTTTTGGATTTTAGATAGTTTTCAATGCTAGCTTATTATGTTCTGTATATGATTGCACTAATTTTGTTTAATAATGGAAAACTGAATACACCGACCAGTCGAACGGTTTCAAAATTTCGCACGATCAGCTCGGTTGTCTTCCTTGACCAGGCAAGATCGGTTTACGTGGATGTCAACTCAAAAGCTTCGGTTTGCTTTTATTTTATGTTCAGATTTTTATTTTTTTGGGATTTTGGATATTTTTCAACGCTAACTTATTATGTTCTGTATATGATTGCACTAATTTTGTTTAATAATGGCAAACCGAATACATCGACTAGCTGAACTGTTTCAAAATTTTGCATGATCAGCACGGTAGTCTCCCTTGACCAGTCAATATTGATTTACGTGAATGTCAACTCAAAAGCTTCGGTTTGCTTTTAAAAATTCTACAAATTTTTATTTTTGGGGATCTTGGATATTTTTTAATGCTAGGTTATTATGTTATGCGTGTGGTTGCACTAATTTGTTTAATAATGACAAACTAAATACACTGACTAGACGAACTGTTTCAATCTTTTGCATGGTCGGCTTGGTTGTCTTCCTTGATTGGTCAAGATCGATTTATGTGAATGTCAAATCGAAAGCGTCGATTTGCTTTTATTTATGCTCCAATCAAAGCATTAGTTTGCTTTTATTTTATGCTCCAACCAAACTGTTTCAAAATTCTACATGGTCGGCTTGGATGTCTCACTTGATCTCTCTTGATTGGTCAGGATCGATTTATGTAAATGTGAAATCAAACACTTAGGTTTAGCTTTGTTTTGTGTTCTAATCTTCTTTTTTCTTTTTCTTTTTTGAATTTTTGATATTTGTCAACGCTAGGTTATTACGTTTTGTATATGGTTGCACTAATTTTGTTTAATAATGGCAAACCGAATATATCGACCAGCCGAATTGTTTCAAAATTCTGCATGGTCGGTTTAGTTGTCTCCCTTGACCATGTCAAAATCGATTTACATGAATGTCAACTTGGAAGCTTCATTTTTTTTTTAAAAAAATTTACATTCCAATTTTTATTTTTTTCAACGCTACCGTATTATGTTTTGTATATGGCTTTCACTAATTTTGTTTAATATAATGGCAAACCAAATACACCAACCAACCAACCAAATCGTTTCAAAATTCTACACGATCAGCTTGTTTGTCGCCCTTGACTAGTCAAGATTGATTTTTGTGAATGTCAAATCGAAAGCTTCAATTTGCTTTTGTTTTACATTCAAATTTATATATATGTATATATATTTTTCTACTTTGGCTTATTATGTTTTGTATATGGATTATCCTAATTTTGTTTAATATATAATGGCAAAACGAATACACCAACCAATCGAACCGTTTCAAAATTCTGCGCAGTCGGCTTGATTGTCTGCCTTGATCTCCCATGATTGGTTAGAATCGATTTATGTAAATGTCATATTGAAAACCTTGGTTTAGCTTTATTGTGTACCAATTTTCTTTTTCTTTTTTCTTTTTAATTTTTATTTTAGATTTTGGATATTTTTCAGCGCTAACGTATTATGTTTCTGTATATGCTTGCACTAATTTTGTTCAATAATGGCAAACCGAATACATCAACCATCCGAATCGTTTCAAAATTGTGCACAATCGATTTGGTTGTCCCTTGACCAGTTATGATCGATTTACGTGAATTTCAAATCAAAAGTTTCGGTTTGCTTTTATTTTACTTTCCAATTTTTATTTTTCTCAACGCTGACGTATTATGTTTTATAATGGTTTCCCCTAATTTTGTTTAATATAATGGGAAACCAAATACACCAACCAACTGAATCGTTTCAAAATTCTGCACGGTCAGCTTGGTTGTCTCCCTTGACCAGTCAAGATCGATTTATGTGAATATCAAATCAAAATCTTCGGTTTGCTTTTATTTAACGTTCCAATTTATATTTTTTTCAATGTTGGCTTATTATATTCTGTATATGGCTTCTCCTAATTTTGTTTGTTATATAATATAATGGCAAATCGAATACACCAACCAACCGAACCATTTCAAAATTCTGCAAGGTTGGCTTGGTTGTCCTACTTGATCTCCCTTGATTGGTTAGGTTCAACTTATGTAAATGTGAAATAAAAAAACTTCGGTTTAGCTTTATTTTGTATTCTAATCTTCTTCTTCTTTTTTTTTTTTTTTTTTTTTTCCAGATTTTGGATATTTTTCAATGCTAGCTTATTATGTTCTGTATATGGTTGCACTAATTTTGTTTAATAATTGCAAACTGAATACACCAGCTTGCCAAACCATTTCAAAATTTCGCATGGTCGGCTTGGTTGTCTCCCTTGACTAGTCAGGATCAATTTATGTGAATGTCAAATTGAATACTTCGGTTTAGTTCTCTTCCCTGACTAGGATAAATTTATGTAAATGTCAAATCAAAATCTTTGGTTTGGTGGGGAAACCCCACCCTAGACCTCGACCAAACTACTCTTATTTTCACCCCTACTTCTAACACAGCATGAAAGTGGACCCCTATATTCTTAACTTGCATCCTTCCTGCAATACCCGATGGGCTCTCTCAATCTTTGGCCCACATTGGTTTAAAATGTCCTACATTGTTTAGGACAGTGAGGCAATGATCAGATTCAATATTTGGTAAATGACAGAATAAGAGAGTTTGGGAAAATGGACATGCAATATGCATTAGCCAGGACCCTATCTAACCTTTCTAACCTTTCCTGATTATTGGTGTATTGTGCTCAACAATTTATCCAAGTAGAGGAGTTACTTGTAAAGTAATTATTATGGTTTTATTTTGTGTTGCAATTTTTCTTTTCTTTTCTTTTTGTTTCTTTTTTTATTTTTATTTTTATTTTGGATTTTTGTTTTTGTTACTTAAAAGCTTCTGTGTGGTGGAGAAATCACCTAGACCTCCGCCAAACTACATTGATTTCTCCCCTACTCATAACACAACGTAAAAGTTGGGAACCCTAAATTCTCAAGTTGCATGCTTCTTGCAACACCCAGTGGGCCTCTAGATCTATAATTCACATAGCTCCAAACTTAAAAGGTCGTTTTATGGCTAATTTTTCTTGTACTTTATCTAGAACAATGTGATAATTATTAGATTCACTAGTTGGTAAATGACAAATAAGAGCATTTGGGAAAATGTAAAACCAAGATTTTGCATTAGCTAGACCCTATCCAACCATTCCTGAATATTGGTACCCTTACTCTTTGATTTTTCCAAGTAAAGGAGTGTCATGTAAAGGAGTTATGGTTTTATTTTGTGTTCCAGTTTTTGTTTCTATATATCGTTTGCTCTGATTTTGTTAAACAATGGCAAATTGAATACACTTACTGACCGCTTAGATTTCAGTAGGTTTGGTTCTCTTCCCTGATCGGTCACAATTGATTTATATTATCAGCAAACTGTACCAATTTCACCCCTACGTCTAACCCAGTGTGAAAGTTGGAGACCCATTTTTGTTTTGGAGTTTCATGCTTTCTGCAACTCCCAAGGACTCTTTGGATCTTTAGACGACATAGCTTTAAACTCAAAAGATCATTTTTTTGTTAATTTTTCTCCTACTTCATCAAGAACAATGAGAGAATGTTTAGATTCAATTCTAACATAAAGTGAAAGTTGAGGACCCCTTAATTATGCAGTTGTAAGTTAATCACATATATTTGTGTCTCATAAAATTTTCATAATTTTCTGAGAGATCGTTTGATGTTCCTGTTTCGTTGTCGTAGTTGCTGGTTTGTCTTGATCATGTCATTGTCTCATGTTTAGTTTAGGATTGTCATGCATTAATCATGTTTTGTCTTGTTTTTTGCCATGATTGCATGCTTGTTAATTTTCATGATAGTCTAGTGTTCGATTGGCATCATTATAGTTGTTAGTTTCTATTTTTATTTTATTTTATTTTTTGCGAAACACTAATTTAACTAATTGAACCAATGAAATTGAGTGAAGTCATCTTGCGTGTTAAAGTCTAACAAATTCCAAATAAAATTGACTAAAGGATAACTTATCAACTGGGCAAGATGGGTGCCTCACACCTTCCTAATTTGTACCTTGGACTCCGATTGTAGTTTCTTTGGTTGTATCTTGTGTTTTATATATGAAGTCAAGCTTTTGTTTTTGTTTTTTTTCTTCTTCTGTTTTAGGATTATATTGGGTTTCCTAGTGGTCCTTTGAGAAAAAATTAGCTGGCAACTCCATCGAATGGATCTCTATTTCTCGCGACAATTACTAACTATTATATTTTCTTCTTGATTCAAAGTTTGAATCATTTGGATTAAATATTCAAGTCTTTTTACATCTCTACTAGTTTTAAATTCTTATTCTAAAGACCACAGTGTCCTATACTTTCATAGTCTTCATATTTTTATGTGAATCTTTGTTCATTACACTTCTCTTCTATAGGAATTCTTACACTAAATGATACACTGAAGCATTTTCTTCCTTCAAATTTTAGAATGAGATTTTCGTCTAATAACTTCATAGTTCGAGAATACTTCTAAATGCTGGACTTCTTTTTTTTATTTTTTTTTGGTTTCCATTTATTCGGAAACTGAATATTTCCCCATTGACTATTTTTGGATAGCCTGTTTTAAATGAAGGGAGTTCTTCCCCCTTTTTGACTAAATAAATTATTTGCCATTTTTTAACACATTAACTTAAGTACACTCGTCAAATTTAAAAAACTTGATTCATGAGTTGTTGGTGCGACTCTGAGCATCTCTAATATCAATCATGAAATTTAGAATTGCATTAAAGAACAATTTGTTTACTTATGTTAGCTTGCGCAACTCTCAATAGGCTTCAATGCTATCATCATCTCCTAAAGATACATAAGAGTATTTGGAGTGGAATATGTATATTTCTGTGTATGTTTATATTTTCTCAAGTCAAACAATTTCTCTCTCTTTACAAGTTCTCTATCAAACTTCAAACAAACTTCCAAGAAATTACACCTTATATACTTTTTACTTATTTTTCACTATAAAATGTCATAATAAAACTTACAAAGTAACATAACAAAAATCACAAAGTAACATAACATTATCATCCCCAACTTTAGAGTGCACATCATAAATTCATTATTCATAATTTTACCACAAAATATCATAACATACATTACAGATAATCATAATTTTTATGATAAAAAATCATAATTTTTTTATAATGTACATCTTTTTAAAAGGTGCATCACTACAAACAAAGTGAATAATATCAAATTTATTAATATTTTTATCATACACTGTATTTATTTGAAACGAACAAATGTACATATATGTCTTTTGATCGAAAGAAACATAACTAAACAGAAATAAAGAACACATAGAATGGTGTCCATACGAGTACATATTTCAACTTCTTCAAGAAAATGTAGAGTAAATACAAAAATTTAGATTCAAATTTGACATCCCACATTCAAAAAAACAAAACAAAAAAAATTGACATCCTAAGCCCAAAATGTGGTGTCTTTCATTAATATGACCAAAATATGTCAAATCAAATTGTATGAAATTTTTATATAAAATTTGATATTTAGACGTAAAAAATGATATTTATCATAAAATAAATATTTTTAATCTTTTAACCTCCCAATCCACGTCACAATGCCAAGTCTGTAAGTACGGAGATTCTTTTCGGTTGGAAATCACAACTAGAGTTGGGCCTCTATGAGCTCACCACAGGATCACCTCATTATCTAAATCGTTTATCTTCTAAGGCTCTCTAACAGATTATCCATGCCAAATCAGGTTGATCAAATAATTATAATCACATGATTGGTTCATATTTATTTTCAAAAAAATGCATGGCAAGTATAATTTTGAAAACAGACTGTCCATTATTTTGAAGACAAATGTGATATCATCACGTGATTACGATTATTCGATCAATCTAATACTTTTACATAAATTATCTACTCAAAAGTTCTTAAAAGTTGAATGGTTCAGATCATATGACAACCCATGGAGGCCCAACTTACCAACTACAAAGAATCTCCATCTTTTGCCTGACTCATTAGTTCATTGGGCATAGGGTTATCTGACCCGTCCAAACGCCCTATCCGATCCGATCCGCACATGTATGGGCGGTTTCGCAAATACATTAGGGCAGGGTGTGGTTTAAATTTTAGCTGATTTTCGGATTGCGGGCGGGTTGCGGGTTTGAACCGCACCCGCCCAACCCGCCCGCATTAACAATTTTTTTTTTTAAAAATATTTCAAATTTGGATCGTCCTTTTTTTTTGGATGAATAATCTGGACTGTTCGACTTTTCATCTTCATCTTCATCGACACCCAAACAAACAAAAACACTAATGAATCTAATCTCTCAAACTCAAAACACAGCGCAGCTCTCACTCTCTCTCATCTCATCACTCTCTCTCTCGTTTTTCATCTGGACCGATCAACGTCGCAAGAGATCGACTTTCTCTCATCGCAAGATCGACCGATCGACCTCACTCTCTTATCGCACCAATCGACCTCATAAGATCGAATCTTTCTCCAGCAACTCTTATGTATGCGTCTCTCTCTCTCTCTTTCCCTGATCTCTGATTTTTTGTGGGCATTCAGATCTATGTCTCTCTGACTCTGTTTTTTTTGTTCATCAAATGAATCAATGGCTATTGTGTAAATTCTTGACCTAGGAAGAAAAGAGATTCTGAAGTGTTGTTAGGTCTGTAAAAACATGAATCTTGAGATTGTGATTTTCATACACTGTAAAAACATGAATCCTCTGATACTGGTTCTGGCTATAGCTGCTGGAAGCAGACATCTATAATTCCAAATCTTGAATTTGAATGCTTTAATACTGATATTCATGAAGATTTGTATAAGCTTATTTGTAGACACCCCATTTTTGACCGTCCTCAAGACTTGGACGTCACCGTTTGAACACTCGGTGATCATCCATGTTCGTGTTTCGTTTTGAGTTCCCGGAGGTCTCGGCTACGTGCCTTGCTTCAGGATCTCTCAACTCGACTGTTCTGTATTTGGTTTTGCACCAAACACTTGTGTTTTTGTTTCTGAGGGTAGAGAGTAGCTTATTAGCTACCCCTTTGAACCCACCGGCCATGGCTTGAGGCCACCGGCCATGTTTTGAGGCTACTGGCCATTGGTAAAATATACTATTGGCCAGTCGGCACTTGGAGTGGTCGACCGGCACTTTATTTGGCCGGTGGCCTCATTTTCTGGCCGGTATCACTTTTTCTCCTTTTTCAAGAATAACACATGCCAGCTGTGCCTGCTGGAGTGCACAAACCTGGCCGTCCATGCACGAGTGTGGTTGTTTTGCCCCTTTTGTACCTTTTTGGTCTAGCTTCTTGAGGAAGCTTGGACCTTTGTCTTAGCTTCCTCAAGAAGCTTGGACAGCTGTCCCAACTTCCTAAGGAAGCCTTGCACCCTTTGCTTAGCTTCCCTTAGAAGCCTTGACCCTTTAGGATAGCTTCTCTTGGAAGTTTAGCCTTTCCCTTGGTCTATATAAGAGCCCCTCCTCTCTCCTTTGTTTTGGTTCAGAAAATCCAGACCTAATACATACATATATCTAATATATCATCCTCTCTCTCTATATCTCCCTCTCTCTCTCTTCATTTTGTGTGTGTTTTATAGCCTAAAAGTGTGTTTAGTTCATAGTTTTGCACTAAAACACACACTATTACACCATACTTTGACTTTGGGAGACATTAAGGGTTTGTTCTTGAGGTTTTGGACTGGTTTTGATTAGAAGAAGAGGGCTGTATTCGCTGTTCTTCAAGGATTCTCCAAGGGTAACACTTTTACTTTATATTCCCCAATCTTGCACTAGTCTTTTACCAATCTTGCTTACTGTTTTAGACTTTGTGTATAACTGAAAAAAGTCTTATATTTTCATCCTTAAGATACTTCATCAAGGTTGTTTTGGTGTTGGGGGTCGATCTCCCCCTCTAAGGCCTTGTTTGGCCCTTTTGGTGCTCTCTTTGCTAAGCTTTGGTTATTATTGTGGGTTGGCCTTCTCACCACTGAAATCCAGTGGATTTTCAGTGGTGAAGAAGAGGTTTTGAGGTCTTGCATAGGGGAGGGACACCCCTCTCCCCTTGTGCCTCTTTTGCTTGTGTTTAAGGCTTATAAAGGTGGCATGCATGCCTAGTTGTCTTTGGCTCCATTTCAGAGGTTTTTGGGTGTTTTTTGGTCATATTACACCTCTATCCCATGTTGGTTTGTTGACCCTTTGCATGCATAATACACTTGCTTTGTATTCCCCCATTTTGCCTAGAAATGCATCTTGCCATTAGACCATCTTGCTTGCATTTTTTTGCCTAGCTTGGTGAAGTTTTTGGTCCTATTTTGCCATGCTTGAGGTCTGTTGGGTGTTGGTTTGGTCATGCCTTTCATGCTTTGTACAGTCTCTTTGCATTCTAGCATGTTGGCATCGGGTGTGTGAGTCAATGGCATGCATTACCTTGGCTATTTCAGTGATTTGGACTCACTTATTATGACATTTCAGACCATGTTTTGTGCTTACATGCTTGCATTTGTTATCCTTTCAATGCCTTGAAGAGATGTGGTCTTACGCTCCATGTTTGAGTCCTTGTACATGCCATTGTGTTTGAGTCCTTGGGCTGCCATTCATGTAGGTTTTAGGGTGTATTTTGATGCATTAAAACTCTATTTTTGGTTGGAAAGTCCATGCCATGTTTGGTGGGGGGAGGTATAGAGTAATGCCTTTTTGGTGACCTTGAATGCCTTTGTTTTGATGCCCATTTCGTAGCATGTTTTTGGCCCTATCCCACGCATGTTCTAGCCCTGTTTTGGAGTCCTCTAAGACTGTTTTAGGTCATTTTGGTCCATTGGGGTTTGATTAACATGGCCATGGTTTGACCCCTCTTGGTTGGCTTCAAGTTTGGATCATTGTTGCATGCCTTGCTTGCATGACATGGTTGATTTGGCATCTTCCTCTATGCGTTTTCAGAGCTTAATATGTTAGCCTAGCATCCATGTTTGCCATCTTGTGAGTGCCCTTGAAAGCTGCCTTTCATGCCTTAGTCTTAGGCTCATTAGTTTGCATGCTTATTTTGCATGATTGGCGTCATCATTTTAGTGCACTTAGGCTACTGTTTTGGGGAGGTGGCTGAGGTTCCTCCATCCTAGTGTAAGCCCGTGCATTTGTATCTCGTAGTATTCTCATTACGTTGTATGTTTGTTGCATCCTTGTAGCCAATGCATTGTTGCATGTTTACCACTTTGCCTAGTTGCCTAACTAGGTTGTATTGTAGCATTGCATGTTTGGCACATTGCACACTTGCATAGTAGCTTACATTGCATTTGGCATGTTTTGTAACTAAGTCTTTTGTACACTTGAGACATGTTTGTACGTATGCATTACATTGCTTGGTTTGGGGTGTCAAACCAAGCACGATGATTGAGGAGTGTTCGTACTCAAGGTGACGTAACACGTCTCAATCCTCGGTCGCCGAGGTCCTTGATCTCAATATGATAGGGTATTGGCACTCATTTGTTTGTTGCATGCATTTACATCAAGTTGCAAACTTGGCCTCTTAGGCTATCATGCATCGAAATGCACAATTGATGGCCCGAGGGTCGAGGGCCATGCTCTCTAGAGTTCATTGCATGATAGGGAGTGTGTCCATGCATACATTTGCTTGAAAATTCCATGCCATATACTGCTTGCCCTCGGCTGCTGTCAACTGCAGGTTTCAGTAGGAATATTTGGCCGGCCGGCAGTGTTGAGTGCCGACCGGCAAAAAGTGTTTGGCCGAGAGCACAATTTTTTAGCCGATAACCTCATTTCCATGGCCGGTGGCCTTTTTCTCTGGCCGGTGGCACTCCACTGCACTCAGAATGAAGTTCAAAGCAGTTCTGGAGACTTTCATAAATTTTAGAGGGGTGACGCAGTGTAAACAGAGGCAACAGTGCTGTGGCAGCGAGTTTCCGGGCGAGACAAGTCAGGCATGCATCATTTACGCATCCCGAGGTGGGGCTGTGGCCACCTTCTTTCTGCATTTAATTTGTTAATTAATTAGAAATTCTATAATAATTAATTTAGTATTATTTATTCGGACTGTAATATTTATTCGGACCCTCCGAGCGAGGGCAATTGTGTAATAAGTGTACGTGAGTGTGTGCATGTCTTCCAACCCCACGTCTTTCTTCCCTTTTATTTACTAGCTTTCGATGGTTAGTCTAGGGCATGTTTCAATTAGCATACAGTATGATAGCATGTTTGCATCCATTCATTCGTTTTGCATGCACCGGGCTCGGCGCATCATTCTAACTGCATTTGTACTTCAATTCCAAATTGAATACGTGTTAGTTGTAGCATCTCACATGTCATTATAGATTAGCCGAGCCTATCTTAGTTGCATTTTGCATGTGTTGCATTAGCCATCTTAACATGAACTAGGATCATGCACATGGTTACTAACTGGTTTCTGTTTTGGCTTGGAGTACTAGGTAAGCTTTTATGCTTTAGCATGCCACATGTGTGTGAATGTTTCCATGATAGCATAATTACCATGAGGCTAGCTGCTTATGTGATATAACTGCCTGAATGCGTGTGGGTGAAGGTTGGGTTATTTGAATTGGAATAATGCATTGAATGCGAGTTTTAAGCCCACTTGGAAGTGGCAAAACCATATTTTCTAAGCTCACTTGAGGTTGGCAAAATTCATATCTTAGCCTACTTGCGGGTAGCACCATCAAACCATTTTCAAACAAACAAACAAACATGAAATGTTTTGTTCCAATTCAGGCGACCCGGTCTATACTTGTTTGCTGTGCGCATAACATAGTAAATCTAGGCTAATAACCGGAATAAGAAAGCATAATATTTTCAAAACTAGATATCACGGTTAGTAGAGGCCGATCTTTGATCAAGCGAGAGGGGGTGCTCATAGCTGACCTTTCCCAATTGTACCCAAGTTCCCGAGCCGAGGCAACTTTGGTGATGACGAACATGTGGCCTTTGGCACCGAGTCAGGGTTTCCTAAATTCTCCCAAAATAAAATATTTAGGTGGTGACTCTGTATCTGGCGAAGCAGTCCATGTTTGGCACTTCTTTCTAAAACATCTGTTTTTCAAAATGATTTACTGGATTTGGACTCTTTGGTTCAAATTAAGAACCGCGACAATTCGAGTCTGAACTGTAGCGTGGGGCCCACGGGCGCGTCTACAGTTTCTGGCGACTCCGCTGGGGATTTAGAGAACTTGACTCAAAGTCATGATATCTTGTTTTGACTACACTTATGTGTTTCGTTGCATTGCATGTGCATTGGTGCGCCTAGGACACCGTGTTTGCCATTTGCTATTCCTGAACGGTTTGCCGGAGGCTTGCTTTGTCAAAGCATGCCATAAGGCTGACCGGTTACGGGCTCTGCCAGTATGGGAGCACAAACCCCGGTTTTGCCGGGGCACCCTTTTTTTGACCAATTGACCTAGTGCATATTCGGAATCCATAGTGACCATTCCATACTAGGACAAGTTGCTTACCCGATAGGTTGTTTGAAACCGCTGCGTGCGTAGTGAAACCCTAGTTCCTGACAAAATAGGACAGGGAAACCCTACCCCCAACATAGGGGTGTTTTGGCTCTCACTTACCTACTATGTGCTTTAGGAGTGTGTCTCTACAGGAATACGTGTGTCAGTTTGCAAGTTTGGGCATCAGGCCTACGGGCGCCAGTTCAGTGTTTAAGAATCAATTATTTGCGGGTATCAGGGTTCAGTTTTGGGAACAGTGATTCGGGGACAATAATTAGTATTGAGGAGCAGTGTATTCAGTTTGTCAACCGTGTGTTGTGATACCCGACTGTTTGTTGTGTGTATTTATTTTACGTTGTTATGCTGCCCGATTATCTGGTTATTTATTTCCTTATTGCTTTATTTATCTTCTTACTAGGTAATTTAGCGCGATTGCTTCTGACCTAGTAGATATCCCCCGAGCACTTTGGACTAGAGGTTGCTGACTCCATCGATCTGAGGATTTGGTTGACGGATAACCGGTGTTTTATTCTCTACCCCCGGTTATCAGACGAAAGCCGAGAAGACGCAGTGTGTCTGAGCAGAGATCGCCCGAGCAGTGGTCGACCCTGCCAGTGGACAATCAGGCTGAGGTCTCAATTTTCGCTACAGAAAGGGAATATATACCAGTAATTCAATCAAAACAAAGTAGTATGGCAAGCTTAGAGGAGATGGTGCGCCAGCTCCAGGAGAACATGAAAGTTATGCAGCAAGATGCTGTCCGACAGGCGGAGTTCGCCAAACAGCAGGCCACGGTTATGACTGAACAAGCAGAGTTAATCATAAGGCTACAGCAGCAAGCCGGGGCATCTGCTTCGCATCAAGCCCCTCCCCCACCAAGGGTTCCGATACCTGAGGAGACACCAAATGTTTAAAATGTCCAAGAGGATACAGACATTCCAACGGGGCCGGCTCCGCCCCCGATTCCACCGCAACTATCCAAGGCGCCCACGCCTATCAATGTACCCGACTCTCCCTTCGAGTTCGAAATGGACCCCACAGCACTGAAGCTGAGTAAGCTGGAAACGATGTTTAAGAAATCCCAATGAGTCAAGTCCATTCCCGACATTGAAGACGGATATACGGACGCAGCTGTGACGTTGCCAGATCGGTTCAAAATGCCACAAATTGACCAATTTGATGGGTCCGGTGACCCCGTGGTGCACCTGAGGTTGTTTTCAGATATCTTAAGGCCGATGGGCCTCACCAGACTACAGAAGCTGTCTCTATTTGGCCGGACCCTGTTGGGTGTGGCATCCATCTGGTACACCAAATTAGAAGATGACGTTAATAGAAACTGGGATGAGATGGCTGAGGCCTTCATTGCGCAATACTTATATAACACGCAAATCGAGATTACGACCCGTGACCTCGAGACGATAAGGCAAGAGCCTAAGGAGAGCTTTTCAGAGCTTGTGGCCAGATGGAGAGCCAAAGCCTCGATGATGACCCTAAGGCCCACGGACAAAGATCAGATTAGGATGATTGTGCACAATCTCCAGCCTAAGTTGATGCAGAAGATGATCGTGCTCCCCTTCCCTACCTTTTCAGATCTGCATGAGATGGGAGTACAGATTGAAGATGCCTTGAAGCAGGGCTTAATTGATAATGATCGGGAGCAACCCAGAAAAACTTTCAATCGTAACAACAATGCTGGCCCGAGTAGTGTTACAACTGCAAGAACCTCAAAAGTGAGTATGGTCATCACCATTCCCCATCCCTCTCCAAGGACCGTGGCAGCTACGCCATTCTCCGGCGCGTCCGAAAGCAATGCACAAACAGCCAAATACCAACCCAAAAGCCAAAGAGCCTTCGCTCCACTATACATGTCCTTGCCTAAGGCTTTAGGGGTTTTAATTAGAAAGGGGCACCTGAAACCCCTAGAGCCACGACCATTACCGGAAAAACCTCCCCCTACCCACAACCCAGCCAAATATTGCGCATTTCATCAACAGCACGGTCATGACACCGACCAATGCTACCGATTACGTCATGAGATTCAAGATCTCATCGATAACGGGGTTATCCTGCCTCCAGAAAAACCCAACGTCACAACCAACCCTCTCCCTCCACACAACCAAGCTCCACCCCCCAAACGTATCAACTTCATCCAGACTGGGGTCGTGTCTTATGATCCTAGCATTTACATCACTCCTTCCCACCTACCTAAGCCAGAGGTGTTCCTTCCCGACTGCACTGACTTGTGCATGTTGGACATCTCCAGAACCCAACCCGAACCAATGGTGGTGACTGTTGAAGACAGAGTAGGGGAGATTGCAGAGGAGGATGGGATTGCTGAGTCAAGGTTTGAACAGTCTGGGAGTCTCGCTGAGGAAGCCTATAATCCGAGTGATTACATTCTGTCAGCAGGCCGGGCTAGGCCAAGTGTAGAAGTGCTAGAGAGTGCAGAGCTGTGTGTGATCCAGGGGGATAGATTTGAGCAAGGGGCAGATAATTTGGCGGCTGTGGGAGAGGACTTTGCCAACCTCCAGTTTTTCAATGACTAAGATCCGGGGGACCCGATAGTGAATTGGTTTGATTATGAGGTATCGACAGAGGCTACCGGGTGGCTGGATGATCAACCAGATGTTGCGGAAGAATTCCAACCAGAACAGGGCCCGGTAGGGACGAGAATATCAGTTATGGCCATGTAGACGCGCCCGTGGGCCTCGCTACAGTTCGGACTCAATTTGTGTCACGGTTCTTAATCTGAACCAAAGAGTCCAAATCTGGCAAATCGTTTTGAGAAAACAGATTTTTTGAAAGAAGTGCCAAACATGGACTACTTTGCCAGATACAGAGTCGCCACCTAAATATTTTATTTTGGGGGAATTTAGGAAACCCTGACTCGGTGCCAAAGGCCACGTGTCCGTCATCACCAAAGTTGCCTCGGCTCGGGAACTTGGGTACGATCGGGGAAGGTCAGCTATGAGCACCCCCTCTCGCCTGGTCCGAAGACCGGCCTCTACTAACCGTGATATTCTGTTTTGAAAACGTTATGTGCTCTTATTCCGGTTATTAGCCTAGAATTACTATGTTGTGCGCACAGCAAACAAGTATAGACCAAATCGCCTAAATTGGAGCAAAACATTTCATGCTTGTTTTGAATATGGTTTGCTACTCGCAAGTAGGCTAAAATGCAGGTTTTTCCACCTTCGAGTTGGCTTTTAGAAAAGATGGTTTTGCCACTATCTAGTGGGCTTAAAACTCACAGTTTTAATGTATTTTTCCAATTTAGGCAATTCAACCTCCATCCACAGGTAGGGGTGTGCGCGGTGCGGGTCGGTGCGGTTTGAGAGAAAAATAGAAACCATATGGCGGGTGGCGGATTGATAAAAGTGTCACTAGAATTTGCCATTTTCCTTATCAAAAACCGGCGGTTCAGTTGGCAAATAATGGCGGATTTGCCTTGGCGGTTCGGGCGGATTGGTGGTTTATAAAAAATATAATTCAAATTACAAAACTTAAATCAAAGAGTAAAAAAAAGACGAGAGATATCATGATGTTAAGCATCTTGCGAAGGTTTCTTCTGATGCAGCAAGTGTAGCAACATGATAATATCAACGACTATGCCATCAGTTCATTACAAGCATCTGTGGAAGCTACAATAATCAAATACAATACATAAAATTCCCCTCGAGCAGTAATGTAATACTATATTCTAAGGTATAGAACAACAAGCAAACTTAAGTAAAAAAGAATTTTTAGAATCCTATAAAACATGATTTAATAGCGGTGCGGGTCGGTGCGGTTTGGAAAAAAAATAGAAACCGGCGGATTGATGAAAGTGTCACTAGAATTTGCCATTTTTCTTACCAAAAACCGGCGGTTCAATTGACAAATAATAACGAATTTGCCTTGGCGGTGCGGTACGGTGCGGTTTCGGCGGTTTCGGCAGTTTCGGCGGTATTATGCACACCCTTATCCACAGGCATTCAAGCAGTTATATCACATAAGCAGCTAGCCTCATGGTAATCATGCTGTTATGGCAACACTCACACGCATGCAGTATGCTAAAGCATAAATGCTTACCGAGTACTCCGGGCCAAAACAAAAACTAGTTAGTAATCATATGCATGATCCTAGTTCATGTTAAGATGGCTAATGCAACACATGCAAGATGCGACTAAGATAGGCTCGGCTAATCTATAATGACATGTGAAATGCTACAACTAACACGTATTCAATTTGGAATTGAAATACAAATGCAATTAGAATGATGCGCCGAGCCCGGTGCATGCAAGACAAATGTATGAATGCACGCATGCATAGCATAAGGTATGCTAATTTAAATATGCCCTAGTCTACCATTATAAGCGAGTAAATAAAAGGGAAGAAAGACATGGGGTTGGAAGACATACACACACTCACGCACACTTATTACATAATTGCCCTCACTCGGAGGGTAATAAATATTACAGTCCGAATAATAAACACATAAATTATTACAGAATTTCTAATTAATTAACAGAATGAATGCAAAAAAAGAAAGGTGGCCACAGCCCCCCACCTTGGGATGCGCGAATGATGCATGCTCGAATCCGTCTTGCCCGAAAAGTCTGTACCATACCACTGCCGGCACTGTTTACACTGCCCTGCTTCTCTGAAAATTGCCAAAGTTCTGGGACAGGTCCCCTGAACACTGTGGAACACCATCGGCTGAAGGAAATGTCCACCAGCCATTGAAAATATCCATCGGCTGTTTATGAAGCTATCGGCCCAGGAAGGATTGCCGGTCGGCACTGAACACTGCCGGTCGGCATAAAGTTCCTGCAGAATCTGGTTTTTGACAGCAACAAGGACAGACAGTGTATGGCATGGAATTTCAAGCAAGTGTATGCATGGCTACTCTCCCAATCATGTAACGGACTCAAGGGAGTATGGCCCTTGACCCTCGGGCTATCAATTGTGCATTTGATACATGATAGCCTAAGGAGCCAAGGTTGCAATTCAATGTAAAAATGCATGCAACACACAAATGAGGACCAAGATCCTATCATGCCAAAGTCAAGGGCCTCGGTGACCGAAGGTTGAGGTATGTTTTGTCACTCGAAGTACAAACACCCCTCATCCCTCAAGTTTGGTTTGACACCCCAAACCAAACAATGTAATGCGTGTATGCACTTGTGATTCAAGTTATGCAACATGAGGCTAAGATGCAAAACATGTCAAATATGATGCAACCTATCATGTTAAGTATGCAAAGTGCTAATCATATGAGATGCAAATGTAATGCAAACATGGACAAGTATGCCCTAAGGCTAGCATGGGACAACATGTAATGAGCCAAGTAAGCAACAAGCATATGATAAGCCTGCAATGGTGGACTTAAACCATAAATGGTAGACCTCAACCTTGCCATAAACAGTGGCCAAAATGATGCAACAAAGGCATGAAAACACACACAAGCATGCATGCACAAGGCCTTAAACATGGAGCATAAGCCATCAACTCTTCAAAGCATGAAAGGGATGGAAAATGCAAGTATGCAAGCATGGAACATGGACTGAAATGTGGTCTCCAATGATGCCAAATCATGAGAACAAGCCAAGTAAAGCATACTAGTGACCTACACACCTAAGGCTAGTAAGCTAGAATGCAAAGAAGCTATACAAAGCATGGAAAACATGAATCCAAAGACCCAAGACAGACCTTAAGCATGTTAAAACATGACCAAAAACTTCACAAAGCTAAGCCAAAATATGCAAGCATGGTGGTCCAAAGGCAAGATGCATTTCTAGGCAAAATAGAGGAATACAAAGCAAGTGTATGATGCATGCCAAGGGTCAACAAACCAACATGGGACAGAGGTAAAACATGCTAAATAAACACCAAATACCTACTAAAATAGAGCCAACACATGTTAGAATGAGGTGCTCCTTTGGAAGGCCATGCAAGGGGTTGTTATACACATGCAAGAGGGACACTCAATATGACCAAACAACTCTGGAAATGGCTTATGGGGGTCCTAAAACCCACTGAAAAATTCTTGAACCGAGCTCAAGAAGTGTGCAAATATAGGCCCCTTTGTAAGGCCAAAAAGGGCATCAAACAAGACAACAAGGAGAGGGGATGGCCCTCTCCTTCTTAAGACCTTAAACCACCATCCTCACCACTGAAATCCCTCAATATTTCAGTGGTGAGGAGGCCCAAACAAGGTGGTCCCGGAGCTCACTAAAAATGCACAAAAATGAGGCCAAACAAGGCCTAAGAGGGGTCAAACAACCCCAAACACCAAAGCGGTCTGAAACAAACTTGAAAAGAAGCTAAAAACAAGACTTTTTTCAGTTATACACTAAGCTCAAAACAGAAAGCAAGACAGGCTAAAAATATGTGCAAAAATGGGGGATAAAAGAGGGTTAAAGGCTCACCCTTGTAGACCAACGAAACCAGCAGCTTCTTGGACAAAAAAACAGTCCCTTAGCCTCTAAAAATGGCCTCCAAGCTCCTTAGGTTGATGATGGAGGTGTTAGGGTAGGGGTTGGTGTGCAAAGGAGCCAAGAACCAAGCAATTTTGAGCTAAAATGGAGGAGATATGGAGAGAGATATATGTGTCAAACCTTAGACCAGTTCTTGGAACCTCTTGAATGGAAGGATAGGCTCTATATTTATAGAGCAAGACAAGGTGCCAAGCTTCTTAGAGAAGCTAACAAAAAAAGGGGTCAAGGGGGTCAAGCTTCCCTTAGAAGCTTGGAGCAAAAGGGCCAAGAAGGCCAAGCTTCTTGGAGAAGCTAGACAAAAGGGCCAAGCTTCTTGGAGAAGCTAGACAAAAGGGCCAAGCTTCTTGGAGAATCTAGACAAGGGTTCAAGCTTCTCTTAGAAGCTTGGAGCAAAGAGTTCAAGCTTCTTGGAGAAGCTAGAACAAGGGTGCAAAAGGTGCAAGCTTCTCTTGGAAGCTTAGAAGGGTTCAAGCTTCTTGGAGAAGCTAAAAAAAGGGTCAAGCTTTTTGGAGAAGCTAAAAAGGTTCAAGCTTCCTCAAGAAACTAAAAAAAAAAAAAAAGTTCAAAAGGGTCAAGCTTCTTGGAGAAGCTAAAAAGGTTCAAGTTTCCCCAAGAAGCTAAAAAAAAGGTTCAAAAGGGTCAAGCTTCTTGGAGAAGCTAAAAAGGTTCAAGCTTCCTCAAGAAGCTAAAAAAAGGTTCAAAAGGGTCAAGCTCCCTCAAGAAAAGGTCTCGGCCAGGAAAAGTGGCCGATTGATCAGAAACAGTGGCCGGCCGACCAAACACAATGCCGATCGACCATCAATAGTGCCGACCGGCCATCACCAATGGCCGGTGGCAAGGAAACAAGGCCGGTGGCCTCAAGCCATGGCCGGTGAGGTGTGGACATGGCCTACAAGCTACTTCCCACCCTCAGAAGCAAAACCACAAGTGTTTGATACAAAACCAAACACAAAACAAACAAGTCGAGAGGTCTTGAGGTAAGGCGCATAACCGAAACCTCCGAGAACTCAAGACGAACACAAACAAGGGTAATCATTGAGTGTTCAAACGATGACGTCCAAGTCTTAAGGACGGTCAAAAATGGGGTGTCTACAGGCCGGAAGTCAAAATGAATCGCCGAAGAGTGCCGGTGTCAAGAATTTCGCTCAAGATTGGAGCATTTTGAATACAGGAATTGATGAACAACCAGCTGTACTGACACAGTTGGAACGGGAAAGGTTTGAGGATTCTGAGAGAATCAAGAAAGTTAAGGCCCACGTGGGGACTAAAACTACTATGTGCACAGAGACAGAGAATGCCGCGAGCATATGGATGGAGCGTACTGTGAGTACGAGAACGGTCATATCGAAGCCGGACAGGTGTCTGTCGACTGCCGATGGGATGTGGTGGGAAGACGATGACCTATGTCTTGTCCACACGAACAAGGATTGGGGAAGTAACCAACCAGATGATACCTAGTATATCGGTGAGGTTGACCATATGACGAGAAGCGGGCGGTATTTCAAGCCCCCGCACCTAGACCAGCCGGAGGCATCTGGGACGGATAGGGAAGCGGAGAAGCAGAAAGAAAAGCAACTTGAAGATGAGGCCGTCTTGAGACAGTTGAAAAAGATACAAGCAGACATCTCCATCTGGGGACTGCTTATGGCATCGCGAGTGCATCGACAAGCTGTCTTATCGGCCATGGACAAGGCCAAGCTCTCTATAGACCCCACGCCCGAACAGCTGGTGGGCTTGGTTTTTTCGAGAGGAGCTACCCCGATGTTGACCTTTTCTGACAAAGAACTGCCACCTGAAGGTGCGAACCATAACAAGCCACTCTACATCTCTATGGAGTGCAGGAACAAGTGGATACCCGTGGTGCTTGTCGACACAGGGTCCGCCATTAATGTGTGTCCAGCAAGGACTGCCTATGCAATCGGTTTGAAGACTGTGGACTTTGTGCCAACAACCCAGGTGATTCAGGCATATGACAATACAAGCAGAGAAGTCATGGGAACAGCGAAAATTCAGACCAAGGTTGGGCTGAGGCAGCATGAAATCGACTTTCACGTCCTAGAGGTTCCCGCCACTTTCAATCTACTCATGGGGCGGTCGTGGCTGCATCAAGTAAAGGCAGTTTCTTCTACCTTGCATCAAATGGTGAAGTACCCCCATGGAAAGGGAGTAGCCATTGTTTTTGGGAATTCATCTATCCATCTACCGCCGGAGGTGTCTATACCAGTCCTAGAAATTGAGCACGGTATGGAGGATGTGTTCTTATCCGGTTTTACTCTGGCTAAGTCCCGAGTCGTGCAGGACATTTTGGTTGTTAATGAGGGGGTGTATGTTAGTGCTCAATCAGTATACCTCATGAACAAGCTTCAACACATCCCTAGGATGGGATTGGGAAAGAGCGGCCAGAAGGGCGTCGCAGCATTGGCCGAGGTGCCACACAACCCACATACCTTCGGTTTGGGTTATCTGCCCACCAAAGAGGATTGGATAAGGAAGGGTAAGAAGATGGCTGGGAGAGCCAGAGCGAAGAAGGCGAGGAAGCCTTTTGACTTAATGCACCGGCCCATTTAGGGTACCCTAAACGGACGCTTTGTTCGGGAGGGGGAGGACTTTCCGTTTTGTGGCTTCCCAGAGCCGTGGCTAAACGCGGAGAGGAAGCGCGTGCTGGGGTTTGAGATCTTCTTTGATCTACAGTTATCCGGGGATGACGTTGCCGAAGAGCGGACAGACCCACTGGCTGAGGCTGAGCAGAGTAAGAAAGTGCAGTCTGAGGACGCTGAAATTGAAATGGGGGTAGCACTAGCATGTCTACTTTCAGATCCTCCGATCGAACAGAAGTGCTTGGGGGATAACTTTTCGGTATGCATGATTGGGAATGGAACGGCTGCGGGCCTACCAGCAACTATTTTGGATGCATCTATCGCACCCTCTCTCATTTGGCAGTATAAAGAGGGATTTTTGTCAAGCAGCGCCGGGTCAGGTAGTGAGCCGGAATCTGATTCCTCCGAGTCTTGTGAGTCGGAATCAGGTTCCAGCTCAACTGAGTCTGAGTCCGGTATTCCTGGGGGTGATAATCCGGATGCCACAGTCCTGTCCAGGTCGTCTTTTTCTTTCTCTTTTGAGTCTGTTGTAACAGAAGAATCGGACGGTTCGAAAGCACTTAATGAGAATGATGTGGATGTGGTTTCTGAGTACTTTTCTGTGCCTCTGGTTTATTACTTGAATCAGGACTTTCAAAATTTTGACAAAAACGACGAGGAAGAAATTCCTCCGCTTTTGCAATGATTAATTGATCAATAGCAGGAAAGATTTGTTAAGCCTTTAATGGATGAAATCACTACTGTGAATATTGGTACTAAGAAGGACCCGCGGCTGGTCCAGGTCGGGTCCATGTTGCCTTTGGAGGAACGCGAGCGCTTAGTCGCTTTACTAAAAGATTTCAAAGATGTTTTCGCGTGGTCCTACGAAGACATGCCTGGAATCGATCCTGAGATTGTACAGCACCGGATCCCTCTTGACCCCAAGGCCCGACCCATCAAGCAAAAACTCAGGAGAATCCACTCTGACTGGGCCATCAAGATTAAGGAAGAGGTCACCAAGCAAATCGACGCAGGGTTCTTGCTGGTATCCGAATACCCGACTTGGTTGGCCAACATTGTTCCGGTGCCGAAGAAGGATGGCAGGATTAGGGTATGTGTGGATTTCAGGGACTTGAACAGAGCTAGTCCAAAGGACGACTTTCCCTTACCGCATATTGATGAGTTAGTGGATTTCACAGCGGGACATGCTTTGCTCTCGTTTATGGATGGCTTCTCAGGCTATAATCAGATAGTGATGGCACCTGAAGACCGGGAAAAGACTGCATTCACCACCCCGTGGGGGACATACTGCTACAGAGTAATGCCATTTGGATTGAAGAATGCTGGAGCTACATATCAACGGGTCGCGACCACAATATTGCATGACATGATCCACAAAGAGGTTAAGGTGTACGTAGACAACATGATTGTCAAGTCCAAAGAAAGAGAGGGCCACTACACCGCCTTGCAAAAGTTCTTTCAAAGGATCAGAGAATTTCGGTTGCGACTGAATCCTCAGAAGTGTACGTTTGGTGTTACAGCGGGAAAAATGCTGGGGTTCCTGATTACGCAAAGAGGCATTGAAGTCGACCCTTCTAAAATCAAGGCCATCTTAGAAATGCCACCACCAAGGACTGAAAAAGAGGTGCGAGGCTTTCTGGGTAAAGTGCAATTCATAAGACGGTTTATCTCAAAATTAACCTTGACTTGTGAACCACTTTTTGGTCTCCTGAAGAAAGGAACGAAGTTCCAGTGGGACGGCTAATGCCAAGCTGCTTTTGAACAGATCAAAGAATACTTACAAAACCCACCCGTGTTGTCACCATTAAAGCCGGGGAGACCGTTGATATTGTACCTTTCAGTGACTGAGACTACAATGGGCTGCATACTCGCGCAAGAATCAGAAGACAAGGTAGAGAGAGCCATCTATTACCTCAGCAAGAAGATGCTAGAGTATGAGACCCGTTACACACCGTTGGAAAAAGCTAGCTTAGCCTTAGTATGGGCTACCAGGAAACTGCGGCACTACCTGTTAGCTCACTCCGTAATGTTGGTTTCACGACTGGATCCCATCAAGTATCTTTTTGAGAAACCAGCACTTACGGGTAGGCTAGCTCGTTGGTTGCTATTGCTTTCCGAATTCGATCTGAAGTATGTAACGCGCAAGTCAGTCAAGGGAAGAACAGTGGCAGAATTCTTAGCCGATCATCCAGTGGAAGGAGGTGAAGCAGTTGAGTACTTATTCCCAGATGAGACCATTTTACATATCGAAGATGAAACTTGGACGATGTATTTTGACGGAACGTCAAACCAGTACGGGTATGGGATAGGGGTGTTGCTAATAGCACCCGACAATTCCCGTATCCCTTTAGCCTTCAAACTCCGATTCAAAATCTCAAACAACGAAGCAGAATATGAGGCATGCATTGCCGGTTTAGAAGCAGCCCTGGAACTAGGGGCAAAACGGTTGGACGTCATCGGGGACTCAAACCTCGTTGTATCTCAAGCAAAAGGAGATTGGAAAGTTAAAGAAGAAAAGATGATAATGTACCACCAGACCTTGGACTTGTTGATTCCTCGGTTTGAGAAGCTAAATTTCGCTCATCTATTAAGAGAGAACAACAGGTTCGCAGACTCATTAGCAACTCTATCTTCCATGATAGACATCCCGTTTGGAGTCTGGATGCGTCCAATCATCATTGACCAAAAGTTTGCGCCGGCATACGAATCAATTGCTACCATAGATGAGGTCCAGGACGAGAATCCCTGGTATTACGACATTTGGAATTTCTTGGAGAAGGAAGCATATCCGCCAGGGGTAAATGCCAAGGATAAAAGGGCAATCAGAAGAATGGCCGTTCAGTTCATCATCTACGGGGGTAAGCTGTATAAGAGAGGTCATCTAGGAATGCATAAGCTATGTGTAGAAGCTGAAGAATCGAAGCGCCTAATGGAGGCCATCCATGGAGGAGAATGTGGAGCACATATAAACGTGGTAATACTAGCGCGGAAGATCCTCAGGCAAGGTTACTACTGGTCCACCATGGAGGAGGATTGTATCAGCTTTGTTCGGTGATGCCACCAGTGTCATATCCACGCAAACCGCGTGAATATTCCGCTGTCAAAGCTATACAACATGACTTCGCCATGGCCATTTTCAGTTTGGGGAATTGACGTGATCGGGGCTGTTACTCCAAAAGGATCGAATGGGCATGAGTTCATCCTGGTCGTGATAGATTATTTCACGAAGTGGGTCGAAGCCCAATCTTATGCGGTGTTGAAGGCGTCGCACGTTGCTAAGTTCATCAGGAACAACATCATCTGTCGCTACGGGGTCCCGAACGAGGTCATTTCAGATAATGGTTCCCACTTCAACAAGGAAGTGATTAACTTGTTGGGAAAATACAACGTGGCTTTTCATAAGTCGTCTACATATCGGCCACAAACCAATGGAGCGGTCGAGGCTGCCAACAAGAATATCAAACACATATTGCAGAAGATGGTGGAAGCCTACCGGGATTAGCCAGACAAGCTGTCGTTTGCTTTGTGGGGGTACCGGACTTCAATTAGAACTTTTACGGGGGCGACCCCGTACTCATTAGTTTATGGGATGGAGGCCGTTCTACCTATTGAAATTGAGGTTCCGTCTTTAAGAGTACTGGCCGAGTGTCAGGTAGCCGAAGCAGATTGGCAACAGAGCAGATTTGAAGAACTCATGCTCTTTGACGAGCGCAGACTGAAAGCACTGTACCATGTTCAATGTTATTAGCGCAGGATCACCAGGGCTTTTAACAAGAAGGTTAAGTCCAGGAATCTAAAAGAAGGAGATTTGGTGCTCAAGGACAACCGAGCTCCCATTCACGAGCCTAGGGGCAAGTTCAGACCCAATTGGACTGGTCCCTACATCATCAAGTCTATCTAGTCAGGTGGAGCTGTGGTTCTGATGGATCTAGATGGCCTAAAGTTCTCCCAACCGATCAACATGGACAAGTTGAAGAAATATTATCCCTGAGAGGCTCGCTAGGCCGAAAACCCGAAAGGGCGACCTAGGCAAAAGTTAGAGCATTGAAAAATTGGAAAATATAAAAACAGAGCTCGCAAGGTTGAAAACCCGAAAGGGCGGCCTTGGCAAAAGTTAGAGCGTAAAAGGAGAGTGAAAATACTCGAGTGAACCCGAGTCTGAACTACGTAAGGCTTGATTCCCATCTTTGGGATACGTAAGCAACATCATCCTGAAGTTCAACCATAAACTTTTCCCCGATCAACTTTGTCCATTTGATCATCTCGGTCATCTTTGTCTATTCAGCATTCAAGAGTTCGGTTATGACCTCCGGTGCAGTGCTTTTCAGACTAGGGGTAACTTTCCGTTGCCATGAAGTACTGCAGTACTATTCAGACTAGGGGCAACTTTCCAGTTGCAGGGATCCGAGGTTGTGCATCTCAGTGACAGATTTCAGGCGTGTCCAGTTCTGATCCATATCGAAAATGGTTTTTGAAAAGTTTTAATAAAAGTTGACTTTGTTCAAATTAATCTTTTTACAACTTAGACCATTTCTGGACCAAAGCGGAAAATTTTCAGTACCCATAACCTTCAATTTCATTGATTTCAATACAGAGTTCTCCTGCTCTCGCATATAAATTAAAATTGCTTTTTATTACATTCATGAAGAAAACTTGAAAAGTTCTGATAAAGCAATAAATCCGGGGCATAGACAAGTCAGGTGCTCCTACGCCCCCTCCCAGAGCTGGTCGAAGCCTCTAATGCCAAGCTGGGCCTAATCTGTGCTTCTTCATTAAGCCAATCTATGCACTCATCAGACAAAGTGCAACTAAAAGTAGGAGCGGGGGCCAGGAGTTCCCTAGCCCCCCATGCTGTAACATGCCGAGCAAGCTGGGCACCTCGAACCGGGAACGCAGCAGGATACTCTATCCCCTCTGGCAGGCAAGTCTGATCGTGGCCAAACTGATGCTGGAACTGAAACAGGAAGTAGAACACACAGTGGGTTAAGCCAATCAACTGAATCCCAGTCTGCCGGGACATGCTGTAGCCCATCGCCGGTAGGTTGAGCCAAGGGCACCACCAAGCAATGCGATCTGCAGACAAACTGCACATCCAGTCAAACCACCAGCCTTCATCAAGGGCATCAACCAAACGACGTCGGAAGAAGTAGCCGCGAGCTGAGTAGACCGGGCAAGAGTCCACAACCTGCAACTTATCCATCAACCACACTTGGCAAGGGATGAAAAATGAGAGAATAAAGAATAGAGAGATGTACTATGTGAGAAAAGTAAGAAAAGGGTTTTGTGAGAAAAATCAAGCTTGAGGGTCGAGTGGTGTGAGCAATACATATGTGAGATCGGGTGGGAAACATTACCTGCAGTAGTAGTGGACTCCCCGCAAATCTGGTCGTCTCTCGGCGATAGAAGGCGTCTAAGCCCATCAATGTCTCAGCTAGAGTCATGGCAATACAGCCCTTGCCCTCCTTCAAGCCTTGGGCAACTTCAATCAACCGGACGCTAGACCCTCTAGAGCCCGAGACAAACAAGAAATGAGATAACATGCACAAATCGAGGGCATGTCGCCGAAAGCCTTGCCAATGATGGTCACTGCGGTCGCCGGCATCAGAAAATCGACAAATCAAACTCGGAACATCCAACATTCCGTCACAAATCAAAGATCGAGCGTCGTACATAGTAAGTCCACACATTCGTCCTAAGGCTTGGGCATGGCCAAAGCGAAGCTGAGGCAAGATTTCCTCATCACGCTTGGATTCCATCAAAGCTTGGAAGTCTTCGAAGGTAGGACACACCTCTTGCCCACCAAAGCTAAAGACATGTGTTACCAGATTCCAAAACCTTGCCCGCGGCATGGAGAAACGGAAAGTGCAGCAGAGTGCGACTCAACGTGAATAGTGCATTCATACCGAAACCCCGGAAGTTCAGCTTTTCCGAGCCGTCCAAGTTGGCAATCCAAGTTGTGAGATTTTGGGCAAGAAACTCTTCCATTTGGAGCAAATCAGTATAGAATTGAGAAAAACTACGAAGCTGAAGCCTTTTGTAGGGGATAAGGTTGAGTGGAGAATAGATGTCAGCATTCTGCTGGTCTCTGCCATTTATGGCCGGCCGGCCAAGTATAGTGCCGACCGACCAAGTATAGTGCCGACCGACCACAACTTTTGGCCGATTGATCAAATATGCTTGCCGATGGCCATTACTTGAGGCTGATGGCTTTCCCCTGTGGCCGATGGTATTCCTTCTTGCTCCCTGAGCTGTTTACATGTTGAACATGCTGAGAATTTGGGGAATGCCACCATTTCCAATGCCCTCCGATGATGATTTTTGCGAAGTCATACCCATTTGCTTATCGAGTTGTATTTCACTCTCTTTAAGTCTTCGTGTTGCTTACCAAGTTGTACTCACGCTCAGTTAACTTATTGAGTTTCTTTGTTTTGCTTATCGACTTGTAAGTCGGTTCACTACCTGATTATTACAATGTAAGTGCTTAATTTTCAAACCAAGTTCAATTTCGTTCACATTGTTATGTGATACCATGCGATGCGATGCATAGAAAGCACAAATGTAACTCTTTTTTTTCAAAATAGCTGTTTCATTTCCCTCATGTGTTTTGCGAAAATACACACTTTTGAAATAGTAAAACCTGCTTGAGGCAGTGCAATATGCTTAAACTACCAGTAAAAAGGAAAGTAAAGCAAAAGAAGAGCAGGGCAGCAAAGTATTGGAATTGATACCGGTAACCTCCCCTTGCGATCAATGCACATCCTACGCCCTCGTTCGGGTCAATTACGCAGTTTGACACCTTCATTACCCAAGACAGTGCGAAAAAGCGTACTTTCGGAACGTTAGTAGGCCTTCGAGTTGACCTCAGGCCGTGGCTTTTCTGAGCAAAGCTCTGTACGTACGAGGAACACCTCTTCCCATATCCTTTTTGTATCTTGTGAACTCCACAAATCGCTTCAATTATGCTGTGTTGCAGTGTTTTGCACTTTCAACATCACAAATAACTTATCTTTACCATATTTCAAGTTTTTTTTCTATACACATTGCATGTGTTATCGCGTTATGCTTTACTTACATGTGTTCAAGTTTTTTTTCTATACACATTGCATGCGTTGTCGCGTTATGCTTTACTTACATGTGTTCAAGTTTCTATACACATTGCATGCGTTGTCGCGTTATGCTTTACTTACATGTGTTCAAGTTTCTATACACATTGCATGTGTTGTCGCGTTATGCTTTACTTACATGTGTTCAAGTTTCTTTCTATACACATTGCATGCGTTGTCGCGTTATTCTTTACTTACATGTGTTCAAGTTCCTTTCTATACACATTGCATGCGTTGTCACGTATTGCTTTACTCACATGTGTTCAAGTTTCCCATCACACACATTGTACACATCGTCACGTGTTCTTTACTTGCATGTGTTTGTGCCTTCATAGCATTGTTATACTTGCCCCAAATTGCATTGTTATGCGTCCTACTCGACTTGCGTTGTCACGCACTTTCAATTGCATTGATTGCATACTGCTAACAATATTGTACCTGTTAAGTTCTCTTTCTCTTTCAGGCACGATATTGTATGTACGGTTCATTTGAAACTGGTGCAACCAGACGAACCGCACAGGTATTGTATTCTCCACATGAAACGTAGCGAGAATTACGTGATTCTCTTACATCCTTTCTACATTGTAACGTAGTTGGATTTGTGTTGATTGCTTAAAACTGTTGCATGTTATGCTTCGTTACAGCTTTCTTTGCATGATCATAAGTTATGTTTGGCTTCTTGCATTGTCAGTTGCATTTTTCCCCCGCCTTCGGGCGCATATCTTATCTGTAGCTTGTATGTTTGTCTAACTCTTCGGCCTTGTCAAAAATGGGTCGTCTCTAGGTTTTGACACTCACTCCCGTCATTGTTATGAATTTCGAGTTCTGTCAAAGAGGGGCAACTGTAGACACCCCATTTTTGACCATCCTCAAGACTTGGACGTCACCGTTTGAACACTCGGTGATCATCCATGTTCGTGTTTCGTTTTGAGTTCCCGGAGGTCTCGGCTACGCGCCTTGTTTTAGGATCTCTCAACTCGACTATTCTGTATTTGGTTTTGCACCAAACACTTGTGTTTTTGTTTCTAAGGGTAGAGAGTAGCTTGTTAGCCTTTGAACCCACCGGCCATGGCTTGAGGCCACCAACCATGTTTTGAGGCTACCGGCCATTGGTGAAATATACTATTGACCGGTCGGCACTTGGAGTGGTCGACCGGCACTTTATTTGGCCGGTGGCCTCATTTTCTGGCCGGTATCACTTTTTTCCCTTTTTCAGGAATAACACATGCCAGCTGTGCCAGCTGGAGTGCACAAACCTAGCCGTCCATGCACGAGTGTGGCTGTTTTGCCCCTTTTGCACCTTTTTGGTCTAGCTTATTGAGGAAGCTTGGACCTTTGTCTTAGCTTCCTCAAGAAGCTTGGACAGCTGTCCCAGCTTCCTAAGGAAGCCTTGCACCCTTTGCTTAGCTTCCCTTAGAAGCCTTGACCCTTTAGGATAGCTTCTCTTGGAAGCTTAGCCTTTCCCTTGGTCTATATAAGAGCCCCTCCTCTCTCCTTTGTTTTGGTTCAGAAAATCCAGACCTAATACATACATATATCTAATATATCATCCTCTCTCTCTATATCTCCCTCTCTCTCTTCATTTTGTGTGTGTTTTATAGCCTAAAAGTGTGTTTAGTTCATAGTTTTGCACTAAAACACACACTATTACACCATACTTTGACTTTGGGAGACATTGAGGGTTTGTTCTTGAGGTTTTGGACTGGTTTCGATCAGAAGAAGAGGGTTGTATTCGCTGTTTTTCAAGGATTCTCCAAGGGTAACACTTTTACTTTATATTCCCCAATCTTGCACTAGTCTTTTACCTATCTTGCTTACTGTTTTAAACTTTGTGTATAACTGAAAAAAGTCTTATATTTGCATGCTTAAGATACTTCATCAAGGTTGTTTTGGTGTTGGGGGTCGATCTCCCCCTCTAAGGCCTTGTTTGGCCCTTTTGGTGCTCTCTTTGCTAAGCTTTGGTTATTATTGTGTGTTGACCTTCTCACCACTGAAATCCAGTGGATTTTCAGTGGTGAAGAAGAGGTTTTGGGGTCTTGCATAGGGGAGGGACATCCCTCTCCCCTTGTGTCTCTTTTGCTTGTGTTTAAGGCTTATAAAGGTAGCATGCATGCCTAGTTGTCTTTGGCTCCATTTTAGAGGTTTTCGGGTGTTTTTTGGTCATATTACACCTCTAATGAATCTAATCTCCCAAACAAACAAAAACCCTAATGAATCTAATCTCTTAAACTCAAAACACAGCGCAACTCTCACTCTCTCTCTCGTTTTTTATCTGGACCGATCAACCTCGCAAGAGATCGACTTTCTCTTATCACAAGATCGACCGATCGACCTCACTCTCTCATCGCACCAATCGACCTCGTAAGATCGAATCTTTCTCCAGCAACTCTTATGTATGCATCTCTCTCTCTCTCTTACCTTGATCTCTGATTTTTTGTGGGCATTCAGATCTATGTCTCTCTGACTCTGTTTTTTTTGTTCATCAAATGAATCAATGGCTATTGTGTAAATTCTTGATCTAGGAAGAAAAGAGGCTCTTAAGTGTTGTTAGGTCTGTAAAAACATGAATCTTGAGATTGTGATTTTCATACACTGTAAAAACATGAATCCTCTGATACTGGTTCTGGCTATAGCTGCTGGAAGCAGACATCTATAATTCCAAATCTTGAATTTGAATGCTTTAATACTGATATTCATGAAGATTTGTATAAGCTTATTAAAATAAGAAGAATATTTCTTATTAACTGTTTCTTGAAGCCTGAACTCCAGTGTATTTGCTTCTTTTCTTGTGGTTTCTGGGTAACCAAACAGACCATGGATAAGTTTGGGAGATGTTATTTGATTGGTCAGTAAAAAGGTGCTGAAGAAGTAATGTCATTTTTATTAGTTTCCTGAAAATGATGGCGCATGCTTGTTATTCAAAACCAACTAAAAATAAATATAGAAATAAATGAAAAAAAAAAATTTGGCCTTTATTTTCTTTTGTTTGTTATCTTTAGATTTTGTTTTTGCCTACAATTTGAGTCCAATTTGTTTCTAAATGTGTTTACTTTTTCCTTATCTATTATTTGGTGGAAAGCCTGAGGGAATTTGATTTGTTCCCTTGCTTTGTTTGATTTCAGAAAACAGATTGGGAAAAGAAATTGAAAATTTGAATTTAAGATTTCCTCATTATTGAAGACCTTAGAAAACCTCAATCCTCTCTCAAATAACTCTAATGGTAATCTTTTATATAGCTAAGTATTTTAACAGAACATAACTAAATAGAACCTATAATGCAAAATTTCCTTTCCACTTATTCTCTCTAATTTCCACAAAGAGATTATGAAACTGATTTTGTGTGTGCGCGCATTTATTTTTATTTTTCTAATTTTTAAAAAGTATTTCCTTGACCAACTTCAATCCAAGACAGTGAAACATCAGCCTAGGATCATCAACTCGCAGGTAAAGACTCTCTCTTTAAAGGAAAAAATTCAAACCGCAAACCGCCCGCACATTCGCAAACCCTACCCGCACAAACCGCAAACCGCACTGCGGGCGGTTGCGGTTTGACTTTTCTGCAAACCGCATAGGTGCGGGCAGGTCAAAACCGAACCGCAAACCGTACAAATCCGATCCGTGAACACCCCTAGTTCACATTATTGGAGTCAGGCAAGGCACCCACCCATGCTGGTGGCAACATTCCAGTTTGCTCATGAACAGTCTTAAACAATGGTGGCAACATCCTATAAACAACAGCAACCTCCTTCATAGCACCACCCTCACTGCCACCACCATTAGTCCAAATACTAATTTTATGTTACAGCCCACGAACCGCCTCGCCATTAATCTTGGCAATCTCCTGAAACATCCCACCATTGATCATCAAGTAATCTCTAAGAGCATTGTAATTCCCTCCCAACGCATCCAAAAGCGTGCATATATAAACCCCTTAGGCTTGTCCAAGTGCTACAAGCCCTGCAACTTCTTTTTGTTTAGCATATAATTCTCCATCAGCGAGTTGTTGGAGGGCATAGAAAGCAGCCTCAGATGTGGCTTTTTGGGCCTGGGCTTCTTTCTCTTTCTCGTACAGAATTGCTTCGACTGCTTTCTGTTTGTTGTAGAGCTCCTAGTTTGCCTCTTGTACCTTTGTTTTTCATCAAAATGGTCAATTCCAAGTTTTTTGCGGAATGCTAATTTGATATTGGTGAAATAAATGAAAAATGATATACAAGTACAATTTCTAGACTCATTATGTTTAAATGATATGATTGGTTGATAATTAGAAAAAAGATGAGAGAAAGTGTTGCATGATAATACGGAAATTTTAATGAAAATTCTAATCATACCAAAATTTTTAGACACAATTAATGATGTAACTGCTTCACTCAACAAAGTGACGTGATATAACTGTTTTACTCAAAAAAAAAAATTTGGTATAAAAAATTTTAGGTGAGGGAAGGCTATCTCAGTGCACGGTTAGGGCAAGCCACCAAGGAGGACTACTGGTGGTAGTGGGAATTGAACCTAAGTCTTAAAGACGAAGAGTCTGATCCTTACCAACTTAACCAATCCCCATTGGCTGTTTTACTCAACTTTAAATGATGCAAATCGATAGCTATTAATCTTAGAAAAATGATATACAAACCCACTTTATAGACCTATTTCTAGACCGAGTAATGTGTCACTGAGATGATTGATTAATGAGTAGAGAATAAATGAGAAAGGGAATTGACTTAGATATTTTAATAGAATACCACATCATTGAGTTTAAAAGGTGGGTCTAATTTTTTAATCTAAATAGCAGTACTCATTAAATAATATGACAAATCACTTTTGTATTAATATTTTAAGAAACAACATAAAATGTGTCAATTAATAAGTAAAATAGAACATTATTCCGGAAACACGTAATATTTTTTCCTTAAATCTCTCGTCGTCTGAAGAACACCTGTATGAATCTCTGTCTATCTCGATCTTTCAATCTCTCCCTCGATCTCTGACTCTCTCTCGATCTCTCAATCTCTCTCTTAATCTCTGTCTCTCTCTCGTACAATCTCGATCTCTCTATATCTGTGTACACATTATTTGACCTTTTTTAGATAATTTTTCTTCTCTTACATATCTCTCTATACAAGTATATATATGAATTTATATATGTATCTCTATTTATTGATTGAATAATCAACATTATTTTAATTTCAGGTTCTCGATTGATCCAATCATTGATCGGCGGCGGTGGAAAAATCAACTCCTTTGAGAAAAGAAACCCTAACTTTCTCATTGAAGGTAAGTTCTAATCTATTTGTTTACACGTTTGTTCTGGTTTTGATCTTGTTTAGATTTGTATTGAACTACTCTTTGTTAGTTTTTTGTTTACTGTTTGGGAATTGATTTCAATTTGTTAGCTTTTGTAGTTTGAATGCCATGTTTATTGACAAATGTGCTCAGTTAAAATACAGTTAATGTGTTGATTATTGTTGATGTTGTGATTAATTGGTGCAAATTTCAACATAGACAAATAGGAAATTAGTTTTGTTTCCAATTCCAAAAAGAGTAGGAGTATAAATTCTAATTCTTTGATAAATATTTTCCCAAAAAAAATAAAATAAAAATGATTAGATGATTACAACTAAGAGCACACATTTTATGATAAAGAGTTGCTACAGTTTATATCTTAAAACTAGAACTACTAGACAATTGGGAATCATTATATAATATAAGCAAAGACGTTGTAAGGTCTTTATTGATGAATACTTCAATCTATTTTTCTTAAATTTTTGAATTTTTATAATGTAAAAATTTATGTGTCATATTATTGGTTCGCATCAAATTTTTTTTTCCTTTTTAATTTTAATTATCAATATGGCAATACCTTTCAAATTTTGTCCATTAATTAGAGAATCTTTGGAATTTTCAACAATATGGAAACTTTCTATTTCTTAAAATGATGATGAAAATCTCAATATATGTTTTTTAAATAGTTAGTGACAATTGATTTGTAAACCACTAGTTTGCCTTAATTGGATAGTAAATTGAAATAAAAATTTTTTTGAGGTCTTCTAGTTTTTTCCTTCGTAGATTTTTTGGTTTTTGCTTTTTGCTTTTGAGGACCTCTTGTCCTTCTTTGTACTTCTTTTTTCGCCTTTTTGATAAAATTCTTCTTTTATTGCTGAGCCCAACAAAAAAAAAATTTTTGAAATAATTTTTTTTACAATATAATAATAATAATAAAAAAGTTCTAGCTTTTGAACAGATTGTTTAAGAGAGGATTTTTTTCTTAAACTTGAGTCCTATTTCCTCTTCTTCTCGCAGCATTTCTTCTTTAAACAAGTAGAAATTTCACATCAGTTTTGTGTTGTCTTTAGATTGTATTAACCTGATAAAAAGCAGGGGCCTATTGCCTTCTTGTGGGAAATCATTTTTTTCATTGTTATTGGATGAACCTCTTGAGTAGTTAATGATTGAAGGTTCAGTATCAGGGGTTTGCTGCTTTTGTAGCCACACTGCTCGAAATACGATTTTTTGTGACTGATTATTTTACCATCGCAAAAAATCACTTTTTACGTCATAATCCCGTTTTACTTAACCCCCAAAATCGTGTTCTTAACTGAAAACAAAAAAAAACCCCCAAATCGTGTAAAACTTGCCCTATCCCCTTTCACTCTTGTTTCCCAGCTCTCTCTCTCTCTCTGTTAATCTCTCAAATTCTCCTCTCTCTCACTCGACTCTCCACTCTCTCTCGCTCAAATCTCATTATCCACTCTCTACTCTTCACTCTCTCTCGCTTGACTCTCACTTCGATGTAGATATGAAGATTTTGATCAATTGTTGATGAAGATTTGAAGATTTCAATCTGTTGTTGATGAAGATTTGGATCGATTCATAATCGGTAAGCCTAATTTCAATGTACGAATCCAACTCTCTATCTCTGTAATCCCTATATCTTTATTTTTATCAATACAATGTAGATTCTGATTTCGAAACATCTTTTTGATTCAAAGATTCATTTTATTTTTTTATCTTTTTAAATTATTAAATCTTGATTTGCTTTGACTTTAAAACTTGATTTGAACATTTCTCTAGATTGTTTGCTAAATTTCTTTTAGTTTTTGAACCTCTTGTTTGTATAATTTCAAACTTTTAGTATTCTGGTTTTATGTTTGTTTGGCTAGAAAACTGAAGCTCACCTCAATTGGGGTAAAATATATATTTGTTTTCCTGTGTCTTTGTTACATTTTCTTAGCAACCAAACAGAGCATAATTTGGTTAGTCTTTGAATGATTTTTCTAGTTTGTAATCTTCTTGTTCTGCTTTGAATTCTTCTTTGTTACATGTTTTAGTCGTAGTTGATTTCTATATTGCTTTGTTTAATTTTGATTTCAAGCTCTCTCAATTTCAATTTAGTTTGATGAAGCTTAGATGTAATTTAGATCTTGAATTAAACGATGAATTACTAGCTACTGATATCTTTCTCTCGTTTTTGAATTTGAATTCGATTCATATAGCTAAATGCATAGTGTAACGCCCTCAAAATAATAACAATAAACCCATCAGATAAGACATGCATTTACATTTAAACTAACCGCATTCCTTTATTTCATTAGAATTCCAAGACATAAGTATTACATGTTAACCTCATAACAAAATGCCCTACGGGCTTACAGCTTTCCAAGTTAACACTTGGTTACAACAAAGAGTTCTAACTCGTTTACACATTAAGCCCTTGGCTTGAAATTACATGTAATACATCAAAAGTAAAACGACAAAACTATGCCCGCCACTAGCCTCCCAGCTATGTCCTTGGAGGTGGCATGCTTCCTGTACCTGAAAATGATATTCCCATATAGGGTGAGCCACAGCCCAGTAGAAATACACTAAACCAACCATGGACAATGACTAAAACATTAGCAATTGATAGTTGGTCAACACTGATACAATCACATAAATTACATATTTATGTCAACGACTTACAAGTCCCAATTGCTTTTCATTTTCCCTTTTTCAACAGATAAGCATGCTAGCTCTATCATCATTTCCACAGATATGTATAAAAACTATATCTCATATTCAGATAAGTATAAAAACTATATCCACATTCTCAACAGATATGTATAACAACAATATCCACAGATAAGCATACAAGCTGTATCCACACTTCACAACAGATATGTATAACAACAATATCCACAGATAAGCATACAAGCTGTATCCACACTTCACAAAGATAAGCATATGAGCTCTATCTTCACTTCTCTAGACAAGCATATGAGCTCTGTCTACGGAGTTCATCCCCTATCTCCTCCCAATACCTATCCGGTTTAGAGGTACATCCCCTATCTTCCCCTAAACCGCGGAGTACATCCCCTATCTCCTCCTCTACACATAACGTATATAAACACATTGGTTCTATATACAATCACACAATACACACAATTGATGTATTCTATCAACCGTCAAGTTCCATGACACATTCCATTGATTAGTTTCCGTTTACCTAATCATCATGCATTGTCTACAACAATCTCGACTATCCTCCACCGATAGCCCAAAGCAGTTATTTCTAAAACAGAAAATAAATGCATAAATGGATATTCAATCAACATTTCATTTCCTCATTTCTCACCAATTAATTATCCCAATTAATTAAACAATGTAATTAGGCCATTTTCCATAATTACCATTTCAACCCTTAGGTCCCATTTTCATCAATGATTTAACATTCATTCCATTTCTCTATGCCAAACATGCATCTAGGTTTATTATGAATAAAACCCCAACTTTTGTAAAATTACACAAAAGCCCCAAACTTTCACAAAATTACCCAACCAAGCCCAACATCTCAAAATACCAAAATTTAAAGACAAAACCCATAGAGAGGAGTAGGTTATCCCTACCTCAAATTCGGAGTCCCAAAGGAGAAGACGACAAAACCCAATGTGCTCCAAAACCCGAGATTTTCAGATTAAAATGAAGCCCTCGACGATCAACAATTTTTTGTAAAGGCCAAAGGTGAGTAAATCACTCCTACTAGATCAAAACCTAGAGAGAAGGTTGAGTCTAGAGTGAGAGGCTCAAAAATGGTGATTTTGGAAAAGTAAGAGAGAGAAGAGAAAGTGAAAAAGTGATTTGAAAAGTCACAATTTCGGGACTTTAACCCAGGTCTCCGCTCGAGCGTAAAACACCCCGCTCGAGCGGCCACTCACAGACTTCCGCTCGAGCGGCCAACCTCCCGCTCGAGCGCAGAATGCACTCGCCCAGCACTTTTGCAGAACCAGGCCTCCGCTCGAGCTCCCAATCCCTACGCTCGAGCTCACAACACTGCACAACAAGATACTGGATGGATGTAATCTACGCTCGAGCGCCAACACCTCCGCTCGAGCGTACAGACCAAAAATCTGGGCAACTAGTTTTGGTTTCTAAACTCAACCAACCTGTAACAAACCCGCTCAACACATCCTATAACTCAAATACAAAGTAAGAAAGGATGTAAGCAAGATAATAAACAACTACCAACATCCACGGACACATGTCCGGATCACTATACAACAAGGGTAAACCCGGGATCGCTATAACCTCCCCCCTTAAAGAATTTCGTCCCCGAAATTAAACACAAGTTTTCAAAAACAAGTTTTCCTCCATTTTAAACAATGTTACATTTTAACATTCAACAATTCGACCCATTACCGGTCATCCCATCCCTTTAACAAGAGACATATCACAATATGTAAACAACATATGTATTTTCAACATGCATCAACATTATGCACTATCCTTCCAATTTCAACAATATATTTAACACATATAATGTCACTTTCAACTTCCATATGAGGCAAGTTCCAAAACATACTTCCACTAAGCAAAACATTTTCAATGTTTCACAACTTAAGACATATATCCAAGCTCTTAAGTTCAACAAAATGTAAAATTTAAATATAAGATTACATAACAACAAACAAGTCCGGATATTTCTCTCGGACTTCCAACTCACGTTCCCAAGTGGCTTCCTCCACTCCGTGATGTTTCCACAAGACTTTCACCAAAGGAATGGTCTTGCCACGCAGGACCTGATCCCGCCTATCCAAGACCCGAACCGGTCTCTCCTCATACGAAGCATCCTCATCTACCTCTAAATCAGTCCAATCCAACACATGTGATGGATCTGGCTCATACTTCCGAAGCATACTCACATGAAACACGTCATGCACTCCGGACAACTGCGGCGGTAAGGCTAACCGATAAGCAACCTCACCTATCCTCTCAAGGATCTCAAAAGGACCTATAAACCGAGGGGATAATTTCCCACTCTTCCCAAACCTCATCAGGCCTCGTCTAGGTGATATTTTCATAAAGACATGATCACCTACCTCAAACGCCAAAGGCCTCCTCCTACGGTCGGCATAACTCTTTTGTCGACTCTGGGCTGTAACAAGCCTCCTACGGATAATCTCAACTTTTTCCGTCGTCTCCCTAACCAACTCCGGACCCAACAAAGGTGCATCACCCACCTCGGCCCAACACACTGGAGACCTACACGGTCGGCCATATAAAGCCTCAAACGGTGCCATACCGATGCTAGACTGAAAACTGTTGTTGTAGGCAAACTCTACCAATGGCAAGTGCCTCTCCCACGTCCCACTGAAATCCAGGACACAACCCCGAAGCATATCCTCGAGGATCTGAATAGTACGCTCGGACTGCCCGTCAGTCTGAGGATGATAAGCCGTACTAAAGGTCAACTTAGTGCCCAAGGCACTCTGCAAACTCTGCCACAACCTAGCAGTAAAACGAGGATCTCTATCTGAGACGATCGTTACTGGGACCCCGTGCAATCTCACTACGTCCCGAATATACAAATCGGCAAGATGATCTACCGAATCTCTCACGCGCATAGGAATAAAGTGCGCCGACTTAGTCAACCGGTCTACAACCACCCAAATAGCATCACTACCCCGCTGAGTCCTCGGAAGACCTACAATGAAGTCCATAGTGACATGCTCCCACTTCCACTCGGCAATAGGCAAGGGTTGCAACAAACCCGCTGGCCTCTGATGCTCGGCCTTCACTTGCTGGCAAGTAAGGCACTTCGATACGAAAACAGCCACATCTCTTTTCATACCCCGCCACCAAAACTGGCGACCCAAATCCTGATACATCTTAGTACCTCCCGGATGCACCGCAAGGCGCGAATGATGAAACTCTCGGAGTACTTCCTCTCGGCAAGACTCCGGTACAAACAAACGGTTTCGGTATCTCACACTCAGGTCGGGACACACCGTCAAACCCTTCTCAACTTTCCCACTGGAGATCTTCTCTCGGAGGGATTCTACCTCAAGGTCACCTCTCTGTGCCTCTAACACTCTAATCACAAGTGTAGGCTGCGCAACAACAGAAAACAAGGCCGCAGCCTCAACAGATTCGCTCAACAGCAAATCAAACTCGCCAAGTGCTCCCAACATCACCCATTCCCGGATGGCTATACAAGCTACATCACTAATGGTTTTCCTACTAAGGGCATCGGCCACAACATTGGCCTTTCCCGGATGATAATGCAACTCAAAATCATAATCCTCGATGAACTCCATCCATCTCCTCTGCCTCAGATTCAAGTCTCTCTGTGTAAACAGATACTTCAAACTCTTATGATCCGAGAATACCTCGAACCTCTCACCATAAAGGTAGTGCCTCCAGACTTTCAAGGCAAAGATCACAGCTGCTAACTCTAGGTCGTGTGTGGGGTAATTCTTCTCGTGTATTTTCAACTGACGTGAGCCATAAGCTACCACTTTCCCCTCTTGCATCAACACACAACCCAAACCCTCTCGTGAAGCATCACAATAAACCGCATAACCCAACCCTCTCTCCGGAATAATCAACACCGGAGCGGTGGTCAATCTAATTTTCAACTCTTGGAACGACTTTTCACAAGTCTCACTCCACACAAACTCGACTCCCTTCCGAGTCAGTCTAGTCAACGGTGACGCTAACCTGGAGAAATCTTTCACAAACCGACGGTAATACCCAGCCAATCCCAGAAAACTGCGGATCTCAAACACACTCTTAGGCTGTGCCCAATCTTGCACTGCCTCAACCTTGGATGTATCAACAGACACCCCTTCTCCGGATACCACGTGGCCTAAGAATTTGACTTCCCCCAGCCAGAACTCACACTTCCCAAACTTGGCATACAGCCTATGGGCTCTAAGTAACTCAAGCACCACTCTCAAGTGTGCCTCGTGCTCCTCCTCAGAAGGCGAATAGATAAGGATATCGTCCACGAAAACAACCACAAATCGGTCTAAGAACTCCCGGAAAATCCGGTTCATCAAGTCCATAAAGACTGCCGGTGCATTGGTAAGCCCAAATGGCATCACCAGAAACTCATAATGGCCATACCGCGTACGGAATGCCGTCTTAGGAATATCTTCCTTCCTGACCCTCAACTGATGGTAACCCGATCTCAAGTCTATCTTAGAGAAACAACGGGAACCCTTCAATTGGTCAAACAAATCATCTATACGGGGCATAGGATACTTATTCTTAATCGTAGCCCGATTCAACTTCCGGTAGTCTATACACAATCTCAAGGCACCATCTTTCTTTTTAACAAAGAGTGCCGGTGCTCCCCACGGTGAAACACTAGGGCGAACAAAACCCTTATCGAGCAATTCCTGGAGCTGAACTTTCAACTCAACCAACTCTGCTGGAGCAAAACGGTAAGGTGCCATAGAAATCGGCGCCGTACCAGGCACTAAATCAATAGAGAACTCTATCTCTCGGTGAGGTGGCAAACTAACAAAATCTTCGGGAAAGACATCCGAATACTCACAAACCACCCTTGGCAATACAACCTGGGTCTCACCACTCTCACCACTCTCAAAGCTAGCAAGTAGACTACTAAGCTCACTTCGCCCTCGCGAATCATACCCCGGTGGCAAAACACTACCAACCCGGTCTCCCAAGAAATGGAACCACTCCCCGCTCAAGGTACATAACGTGACCCTCTGGCGGTAGCAATCAATAACAGCCCGGTATGACGATAACCAGTCCATACCCAAAATAACATCAAAACCCTTCATGGGCATGACAACAAACGGAAAAGGAAGCCTATAGTCGGCGACCTCTATATCACATCCTCTAACACCCTGTTTCAGGATCAACTCACCACCCAAAGGCGATACCACACAAATAGGAGATGCTAACTGTGCTAACTCCAATTCCAAAACAGATGCAAATGCAGCAGATACAAAAGAATGAGATGCACCCGTGTCTATCAACACATTAGCAACTGAGTTGCAAAACAGAAAAGTACCTCTCACTACTGATGGAGCCGGTACTAAATCCTGGGCGGTAACAGCATACACGCGCCCCGTAGGCCCCTGGTCTACCTGCTCACCTCTCGGAGCAAAAGACTGCTGCACAGACTGGGATGACGAAGCTCCCGGATTGGCCCTCGAGGCCTGCACAGACTGAGCTGGCTGAAAACCCTGCGTCTGCCTAGAACCAGACGCTCCCGAAGTGGCACTCAACTGTGGGCAAAACCTTTTCATGTGCCCAGGTTGTCCACACTGATAACAAGTCAAGAGCTGCCCCCTGCCCAAACTCTGACTCTGCGGTCTAGCTGAAGAAGAAGCAGCTTTCTGACCCCCACCCTTCTGCGGGCAAACCGAAACCTTGTGACCCAACTGGCCACACTTGTAACAAGTGAATTCCCCCTGACTGCCTCTCCCCGAGCCTACACTCGGCACTGGAAAGGTCGATCTAGAGACTGCACCCTGAGACTGCTGAGGGTTATAACCCTTCTGTCTCCTGCCATCACCCTGACTATCCTGGCTCCTCTTGGAGCCTCTCTGACCCTCATCCTCCTCCTGCATCATAAGCTCCATATGAGCTGCAGCGTCCACTAGGTGTCTATACTCTCGAATATATGACCCACCAATTCTCAACTTGAGGCCCCGCCTCAACTTCCGCTCAAACTCATAACAACGGCGTTCCTCAGACGCCACCAGTTCAGGTGCAAACCTGGACAGACAGGTAAAAGTAGCCTCAAACTCGGCCACTGACAAGCCCTGCTGATTAAGCCGGCTAAACTGATCTCTCAGCTTCTCCCTAGCTACTGCAGACAAAAACCTCTCCTGAAAAGCATTTATAAACGCCTCCCAAGTACCACCAACACGAGCTTTCTCGTACTTCCACCATTGACCCGCATCTCCCTTCAGTTGGAAGGATGCCAAGGTCACTTTCAGTGCTCCGTCCTCGATGCCAAGCATCTCAAACGTCTTCGTTGTCTGTTCGAGCCATTCATCTGCCTTAAGCGGCTCTTTAGGATCCCCGATAAACTCGTCCGGATTACACCGAAAGAACTCCCTCTTCAAGAAGGAAGGCCCTGTCTCAGCTGCCTGATTCCCAGCTCTAAGAATACCCAAAGCTCCTACTATCTCTCTGGCCAAGGCACCCATAGCCTGCTGACCTACTGGCTCGGCCACATTGGCCTGCCCAACTCCCTCTTGCACTGCCGGAATCTCACCCTGTAACGGTACTTCCTGCCTCGCAGGTCTACCACGCCTAGCACCTCTTCCTCGTCCTGACATCCTAATAAAGGCAACACAGAACGTTAGCACATTCATAAATGTGCCGAAACTAAACACTCACGTCCTAATGCATGGACAAGTGTAATTCACTCCACATAAGCACATAAACACATAAGCACTTACGAACTTCATTTCCGGATAATAATAGTCCCGAGGCGTTACTAGAGTTCCGGTTAGAAACAGCATTGATCAAGTGCTTTTCCAACAAGACTCCCAGAAACTCAAGGATCCAATCAATATCCCAGAAATTAAATCCCATACCCACATAGTCACATAAACATGTTATCACTTAAGCACATAGCATATGACACTACACCTAAGTCTCTACCAAGCGAGACAAACCCATTGTGATACTAATCACTTCCCACGTACCCAAAGTATTCGAACCCGGTACGCTCTGATACCAAGTTGTAACGCCCTCAAAATAATAACAATAAACCCATCAGATAAGACATGCATTTACATTTAAACTAACCGCATTCCTTTATTTCATTAGAATTCCAAGACATAAGTATTACATGTTAACCTCATAACAAAATGCCCTACGGGCTTACAGCTTTCCAAGTTAACACTTGGTTACAACAAAGAGTTCTAACTCGTTTACACATTAAGCCCTTGGCTTGAAATTACATGTAATACATCAAAAGTAAAACGACAAAACTATGCCCGCCACTAGCCTCCCAGCTATGTCCTTGGAGGTGGCATGCTTCCTGTACCTGAAAATGATATTCCCATATAGGGTGAGCCACAGCCCAGTAGAAATACACTAAACCAACCATGGACAATGACTAAAACATTAGCAATTGATAGTTGGTCAACACTGATACAATCACATAAATTACATATTTATGTCAACGACTTACAAGTCCCAATTGCTTTTCATTTTCCCTTTTTCAACAGATAAGCATGCTAGCTCTATCATCATTTCCACAGATATGTATAAAAACTATATCTCACATTCAGATAAGTATAAAAACTATATCCACATTCTCAACAGATATGTATAACAACAATATCCACAGATAAGCATACAAGCTGTATCCACACTTCACAACAGATATGTATAACAACAATATCCACAGATAAGCATACAAGCTGTATCCACACTTCACAACAGATATGTATAACAACAATATCCACAGATAAGCATACAAGCTGTATCCACACTTCACAAAGATAAGCATATGAGCTCTATCTTCACTTCTCTAGACAAGCATATGAGCTCTGTCTACGGAGTTCATCCCCTATCTCCTCCCAATACCTATCCGGTTTAGAGGTACATCCCCTATCTTCCCCTAAACCGCGGAGTACATCCCCTATCTCCTCCTCTACACATAACGTATATAAACACATTGGTTCTATATACAATCACACAATACACACAATTGATGTATTCTATCAACCGTCAAGTTCCATGACACATTCCATTGATTAGTTTCCGTTTACCTAATCATCATGCATTGTCTACAACAATCTCGACTATCCTCCACCGATAGCCCAAAGCAGTTATTTCTAAAACAGAAAATAAATGCATAAATGGATATTCAATCAACATTTCATTTCCTCATTTCTCACCAATTAATTATCCCAATTAATTAAACAATGTAATTAGGCCATTTTCCATAATTACCATTTCAACCCTTAGGTCCCATTTTCATCAATGATTTAACATTCATTCCATTTCTCTATGCCAAACATGCATCTAGGTTTATTATGAATAAAACCCCAACTTTTGTAAAATTACACAAAAGCCCCAAACTTTCACAAAATTACCCAACCAAGCCCAACATCTCAAAATACCAAAATTTAAAGACAAAACCCATAGAGAGGAGTAGGTTATCCCTACCTCAAATTCGGAGTCCCAAAGGAGAAGACGACAAAACCCAATGTGCTCCAAAACCCGAGATTTTCAGATTAAAATGAAGCCCTCGACGATCAACAATTTTTTGTAAAGGCCAAAGGTGAGTAAATCACTCCTACTAGATCAAAACCTAGAGAGAAGGTTGAGTCTAGAGTGAGAGGCTCAACAATGGTGATTTTGGAAAAGTAAGAGAGAGAAGAGAAAGTGAAAAAGTGATTTGAAAAGTCACAATTTCGGGACTTTAACCCAGGTCTCCGCTCGAGCGTAAAACACCCCGCTCGAGCGGCCACTCACAGACTTCCGCTCGAGCGGCCAACCTCCCGCTCGAGCGCAGAATGCACTCGCCCAGCACTTTTGCAGAACCAGGCCTCCGCTCGAGCTCCCAATCCCTACGCTCGAGCTCACAACACTGCACAACAAGATACTGGATGGATGTAATCTACGCTCGAGCGCCAACACCTCCGCTCGAGCGTACAGACCAAAAATCTGGGCAACTAGTTTTGGTTTCTAAACTCAACCAACCTGTAACAAACCCGCTCAACACATCCTATAACTCAAATACAAAGTAAGAAAGGATGTAAGCAAGATAATAAACAACTACCAACATCCACGGACACATGTCCGGATCACTATACAACAAGGGTAAACCCGGGATCGCTATACATAGAGTACTGAATATTAGTATTCTTAGGAAATACACGAATCTTTCAAAATCTTTTAATTTGTTCCTCAGTTTTTTAACCGGATCCTTATTGGCTTGTATCTTATCTTAGTTGATACATTCATGAGGGCTTTACACACTCTTCTTTGTCTTTCCTCCACACTCAGTAGGCCGAATTTTGATTTGGATCAATTTCTTCTGCCAGGTAAAATTTACTGCTATAGTTCAATTTGGTCTCAAACTGATATTTAGTTCGATTTATTTCTTTTTGTATCCATTCATGTGAATAAGTAGTAATAATAATAATAATGAGTAGCATATTGATAATTAAAGGCTCTAGAAAGGGGAAAGTGAGTAGTATCTTGAATAATTGACGGTTCTTCTTAGGTGGTGTAGACACCCCATTTTTGACCGACCTTAAGACTCAGACGTCACCGATTGAGCGCTTGGTGATGTTGCATATCGTGCTCGTCCAAAGGTTTCAGAGTCTCGGCTGCGAGCCTTGCCTTCGGACTTCCGGACTCTTTCACGCTTTGCCTCGGTTTGCGAACCAGGCTCGGTTTTCTCTGTTTCTCTTCCCGAAGGGAGGGAGAGGTCTCGTAGACTATCTCTTAGTGGCCGTAGGCTACGTTTTGTGGTCGTAGGCCATTTTTTCCCATTTGAAGTCCGATTTCCGATTTTTCGGAATCGTTGGCCGTGTGCCTCGATTCGGGACCGCTTAACCATCTCCGTGTGCTCCGGTTTTTGGCATACATCTTATTTGCTCCCTTTTGGGGGACACTGTGGTCCGAGAGACCGACTTCGTGGTCGAACATCACTCCCGGTGCCTAACAGCCGGTTTTCGGGGCCTCGGGCTGCGCGTTTCGGCCCCCGAACCTTCATTCTGCATCGGTTTGAGTTCATTTTTGGCAGGGACCTCTGTTTCATTGGTAAGAAGGCCATAGAAGGGTGGGAGGCCAGTAATTGTTCTGTCAACCAACTTTATCCCTTCATCGCCCTCCGTCGCCCGATTTTTCTCACTTCAAAGCCAATGTTGAACACCCTTGGGCCATTTTCTTAAACCCTAAACCCCATATTTGTGATGCACACATCTGGGAGGCCACCAATATTTGGTGGCCGGCCAGTAATTGTTGTTGACCCTTTTGAACCCCTTTGAAAAGTGGGTTGTTCTCTCTCCTGGTTCACTTTTTCCAGTATTTAACCGCGGGGTTGTGTTGTGCACACATCAGAGGCTCTCTTTCTGTAGTGGCCGGCCATTAATCACACTTGACCCTTTTGACCCTTGGCCGGCTGGCCATGGTAAGTAGCCGGCCGGCCACCTGCAACCTAGATAACTGGCCGGCCAGAATCCTTACATCATCTACAGTGCAGATATGCATCTGTTTTCCCCCCAGATTCTGTATTCGGGGGCTGCTTTTTGGAGGGAAACTTGGTTTGTTTTCCCTCCATTTTTTCCCCCCTTTTTCCCCCTCCCCCTTTTTGCCTTTATAACAGGGGCTCCAGCTCTGTTATTAGGGTTAACAAAATTCCCCTTTAAGCTCTTGCTTTGTATCTCTCTTTCTCCATACTCCCAAGCTCAAAACCTCTCAAGTCCAACACCCTTCTCTACACCACCACCTAGCCCCACCCTTCTATCCTTCATTCCAGCAGCTGGAGGTGATTCTTCAGAGCCTAGGAGTGCTGCAACTCAAGCCAAGAGGCTGTCAAGACTTGGTCTACAAGGGTGAGCTCTTTTTTTCCCTTTTCTACCCTTTTCTTGATTCATTTATAAGTCATACTTGCTTGCTGTTTTGGGTTCAGACCCCAACTGGAAATAGGCTTATTTTGAGCCATTTTTCATGTTTGTTTAAGGGCCTCTCACTGTTTGAGGTCTCCTTGTTGCACTTACTTCATTACCCCTCTTGTATGCCATTGTCTTGTGTAGTATTTTTGGCCTATGTATAAACTGTTTTGAGCTCTGTCATGAACTGAAAAGTAGCTTATTTTGAGCCCTTATTCAACATTGTTGAAGGGCTCATTGCTGTTTGAGGCTTTCATTTATCAGTTACCTTTATATCTCTCTTTTGGCCATATTTTTGCATGATTTGTTAGCCTCTTTTGCTTCTAGTTTTGGGTCCTGGTCTGAACTAAAAATGACCTTATTTTGACCCCCTCTTCATGTTTCATTGAGGGTATTTCACTGTTTGAGGCATCCTTTATATACTTTGTGTTATATCTCTCTTTTTGGCTTCATTTTGCATAGCATTTTGAGCATTCTTGCATACTGTTTTGGGTCCGGCCATCAACTGTAAAGTGCAATATTTTGGGCCCCTCTTAAACATTGTTGAAGGGCCCCTTTGTGTTTGAGGCCAGAAACCACCACTTGCTTCTTTGGCCCTCTTTTGGCCCATTTCTTGCATGAGAGCTTAGCCATACCTGTGTTGGTTTTTGTGGTTTTTTGTGTATTGTAAAATATCATATTTTGGGCCCCTCTTCAACATTGTTGAAGGGCCCTAATCTATTTGGGTTCAGCAGCTGTGAGTTGCTTCTTTATCTCACATTTAGGGCCATTTTTGCATGTTAGTTTTTCCCTATTTGTGTTTGCTGTTTAGCCTTGCTTAAAACTGTAAACATGCTTATTTTGGGACTGCCTTGAATCTGTCTTCACATGTCATAAGCAAATAATGCATGCTTGATGTAGCTACAAGTCATTTCATGTGCTTAATCTTGCATTTCGGGACCATTTCATGCATCGGGTGCTATATTATCATGATTCGGGGCTGTTTCGGGTCGTATTTTAGCGCTGTAATTTGCATGTTTGCATATCATATTCCATGCCTTGCCATGTCTTGTTAGAGTGGCATTTTGTGCCTTAGGGTCGGTCCTCGGTTTGCGTGCATGTGTGCATGCATTTCGAATTGTCTCATTTTCATCTGATGGCCTCCTGTGTGAGTGTGGCTGAGGTCCACTCGTGTTGGTGTAAGTTCATTGTGCATTGTGTATGCCATTTCATTTCATAGCATTGTGTATGCTAGGTTGCATGTTAGTGCATTATGTATGCCATGTTACCTCGTGCATCGTGTATGCCATTTCATAACATTGTGTATGCTAGGTTGTATCTTAGTTGCATTTCATGCATATCATGCATATTGCATCATGCTTGGGATAGGGGTTAGCCCGAGCACGGGAAACAAGGTACGTTTCGTACTCTGAGTGACGGAACGTGTCTCAATTCCCAGTCACCGACACTCCGGATTATCCATGATGGAGTTAGGTTTTAGTTGAGTTTTCATGTGCATTCATTCTATATTGAGTAATGCAAATCGACTCCTCGGCCATCATGCATCGATATGCGTGATTGGTGGCACGAGGATCGAAGCATGCATACATCTGTGAAGATACATTGCTATGTCCCTTTTCTGCTCTCTGTTGCAGCAAATCAAGAATTAGCAACCTTCCGGAGCTTGGCGCGCTTTTCAAGAATAAATGCAAAACAGAGGCTAATTGGGGCATCCCAGTGGATTTCCGCGCAAGGCAGCCCAGACATGCATCATCCATCATCGGAAGAAGAGTCAAGGCAGTCCCTGGCTTGCATGCCAGTTTATAGCTTTCCTAGTTAATTTGTAAATTAATTAGGGATATGTATATTATTTGGACTGTATTATTTGGGACTGTATATTTATTCGGACCCTCTGTGCGAGGGCACAACTGTAATAAGTGTGGGTGAGTGTGATGTATGTCTTCCAACCCCACGTCTTTCTTTCCTTTTATTTATCTGCTTACGATGGTTAGATTAGGGCATGTTTCAATTAGCATACAGTATGACAACATGTTTGCATCATTCATTTGTTTTGCATGCACCGGGCTCGGCGCATCATACTAACTGCATTTGTATTTCAATTTCAAAGTTGAATACTTGTTAGCTGTTGCATCTCATATGCCATGTTTAGAATAGCCGAGCCTGCTATAGTTGCATTTTGCATGTGTTGCATTAGGCATTTCTGCATAATTAGGGTCATGCATGGATTTCTAATTAGCTTTTGTTTTGGCTTGGAGTACTCGGTGAGTTTTTATGCTTTAGCATCCTTGCATGCGTGTGAGTGACTGCCATAAATAACATGCTTACCATGAGGCTATTTGCTTATGTGATATAACTGCCTTGAATGCCTGTGGATGAAGGTTGGGTTGTTTAGGTTGGAACAAATCATCAAATGTGAGTTTTAAGCCCACTAGATAGTGGCAAAACATCTTTTCTTAAGCCCACCCGAGGGTGGCAAATCCACGTCTTAGCCTACTTGCGAGTAGCACCATCAAACCATTTTCAAATAAACAAACATGAAATGTTTTGTTCCAATTCAGGCGACCCAGTCTATACTTGTATGCTGTGCGCATCACATAGTAAATCTAGGCTAATAACCGGGATAAGAACACACAATGTTTTCAAAACTAGATATCATGGTTAGTAGAGGCCGATCTTTGATCGGGCGAGCGGGGGTGCTCACGAAGTGACCTTCCCCAATCGTACCCAAGTTCCCGAGCCAAGGCAACTTTGGTGATGACGGACACGTGGCCTTAGGCAAACGAGTCAGGGTTTCCTAAATTTCTCCCAAAATAAAATATTTAGGTGGCGACTCTGTATCTGGCAAAGCAGTCCATGTTTGGCACTTCTTTCAAAAAAATCTGTTTTCTCAAAACGATTTGCCGGATTTGGACTCTTTGGTTCAGACTTAGAACCGTGACATTTTAGAGTCCTGGGCTGTAATGACCCCAAATGAACAGAACGGGAGCTCATCCTCCCGGGGCGTTCAGGGACGTCTACAGGTGGAGCTCATAGGGTAGGTGTACATGGCATCATTTCTATTTTGTGTGGTTGAGATGTAACTTGTGTGTTTTGAATTCATTATTTCTATTTTTATTATGATGATGTCTAATTCATGCATATATATTTAGTTGTGTGTGGGTGTGTAGAGGTTCATGCTAGTATGTTTGTCTTGAACACTACTGTATCTACTATGAATATTATTGTACAATTTTGTCTATATGATTCCTTCTCCCTATCAAGGTCAAGATACACCTTTTCCATTGTCATACATGTTTGACTTGTTACATCCTCTCTTAATGATTTTTTCAGCCACTGGCCAGTGCATATGACTTGCAAAACATAGAGATGGTCGGTGGGAATGGGCAATTGCTCCTGGTGTCTCACCATTTCCTAGATATCAACATGCAGTGGTGAGTTTTTCTTTTAAACTCCCAACCAAAAAAAGAAAAAAAAAGAAAAGAAAAAGACCCCACTGTTAGTTGACATTTCCCCCCCTCCTGTTCGGTATCTAGGAACCAGTCATTGAGATGTGCTATGCTCCTGTAGGTTTTTGTAAATGCAAGGCTCCATGTGCCTGGTGGTGCACTTGGTGGTGGACGCATGGTGGAAGACTCATCAAGTGTTGCAGGTATTTTCCTTTATTTTCTTTTTCCCTGTAATCCAGCAAATGTGTTGAAATTGTTGGTGTACAAAGTCTACACTTAAGTCTTTTTCTCAGATTTGTCATGTTTCTGTGTGTAGTTCTGGATACTGCGGCAAGAGTCTGGTGTGATACAAAATCTGTTGTTACTACTCCCAGGACAGGCAGATACAGTGTTGATGCTGCAGTCGAACTGACGAGACGCTATAGGCATGTTGCCGCCGCTATTGGTGACCTGAGATTTATCTATGGTGGTCTACATGGTGGTAAGACATCACAACAGAACACTTAATTTCTTTCCCTTTGTATGTAGTTCTAGACTTTAAGCTGACTAGTACTTTCTAGTATTGTACATTGTTTTGCATTCTGATGCCCAGCATAAAATGGGTCTGTCCTGATTTGCATTTTTGTAACACAATATTCGTCTATTCTGAGTTGCTTGTAATAAATTGGTTGAGCCTTTCAAAGTACTGGCATAACTTGAAACTACGAATAAAGTAGATTCATTTAGAGGAAAATAAAGACTCTTCTTATGTGAAGTTGATGTCTATGATGCTCAACAAGGACCTTTCCATGGATCTCTATGATCTCCTCTTTTTCTATTATGATTTCTTAGAATTTTTAGTTTTTCAGAAATATAAATGATCATGAGGCCAATTAATTTGCTTCGTTGGTATCTCTCATTATCCAATGCATTATTGATTAAAGGGTATAGACTCGGTGACATTTTTCTTGCAAGTAATTTTTTGATAAAATTATTGATGATTTTGTCCCTCACAAGTTGATGTGAAGTGCGTGCGTGTAGACACCCCATTTTTGACCGACCTCAAGACTCAGACGTCATCGTTTGTGGGCTCGATGATCGTGCATGTTTGTGCTCATTGTGAGTGCCCGAAGTTCTCGGTTGAGTGCCTTGTCTTTGAGCCTCTAAATCCTCTGTGTTTTGGCCTTGTCTTTGGGCCAAACCTTGGTGCCTCTTGCCTGGAGGGGAGGAAGGGCCTTGTCGGCCACCTTTTCTCCCTTGTCGGCCACTGAAGTGGCCAGTAGGCTAGAGGAGGTGGCCGGCCGGCCACCTTAAGTGGCCGGCCGGCCATGTTTCTCCTTTTTCAGCCTTGTTGGCCACCTTTGGGCCCTTGTCGGCCACTTTTCACCCTTGTCGGCTACTTGAAGTGGCCGGTCGGCTAGGTGAGGTGGCCGGCCGGCCACCTAAAGTGGCCGACGGCCATTTTTCTCCCTTTTTAGATATTTTCTGTGCCAGCTGTCGATCACTGAAAGCAAGCTTTTAGCTTGCATTTCTATATAAGGGGAGGTCTCTCCCCCATTTTGAGGGTTCAAAAATTTTGGGAGCAAAAATTTTGCCTCTCTCTAGAATTCTCTCTCTCTATATATATATATTTTTGTGCTTGAAAGTGAGTTTTCTCTACATATTTGCAAAGAGACCCTTGATCAAATATCTCTATCTTGGAGCTGAGGTTCCTTAAGGCTTGTTTGGAGGTCCTAAAGCTGGTTTTGGCTCAAAAAGTGCCTGTTTTGTTGCTGTGCTTCAAAGGTATAGGCTTAACCCCTTTTTAAGCTTATTTGTGCACACTTGTTTGGCCACCTTTGCATGCCGTTTTTGACCAAGTTCTCGACTACAAAAACCTCTATTTTTAAGGTTTAAAAATGGTGGTTTAAGGCTTTTTTGGAGTTAGGGGTGGTCTACCCTCTTTTGTAGCTTGTTTGCTAAAGTGTTGTGCCATCTTTCAAAGCCTTTTAAAGCAACTTTTTTTGGCCTTTAAACCACTGAATTCCAGGGGAATTTCAGTGGTAAAAAGTGTGTTTTGAGGTCTAAAAGATGAGGGGATTGTCTCCTCTCCTTGTGTCTTGTTTGCATGTGTAGATGGCCTAGCATGTGAGCATGTTTTTCTCCTCTTTTGTGACTTAATTCAGGGATGTTTTTGCCACTGATTTGGCATGCTTTGGCTTTGTTTTGAGCCTCCTTGGTCATGTGTGCCATGTTTTGTATAGCTATAGTACAAATGGGCTTCACTAGCTTTGTGTTTCAAGGCCTCTAGCATGTGTTGCATGTGTTGATTGCATGTTATAGCATCGTTTTACATGTGATTTCAATGTTTATAACTCTATCACACTCTCATGTATTTCATTCTTTCATTATGTTTGAGAGCTGTGCTTTGAGCCTCATTTGCAAGCCAACACATGAGCATGTTTTTTTTGCCATTTATGCTTTAATTTCAGCATGTTTAAGCCACTGTTTTAGCATTTTTAAGCTCTGTCCAGAGCTGGTTTGGTCATTTGAGCTTGATATTACATGCCTCTAGTGTAGTGTTCTTCACTAGTTTAATACTCTTGGCTTTTAAACATGTTGTACATGAGTTGTTTGCATGTTTTTGCATCATTTTTCATGCCATTTCAGTACTGAAATTCTGCAACCCCCCTCTCTTCTTCACCTTTTCAATTTGCTTTGAAAGTGGTCTTGAGCCCCTTGTTGGCTTGAGTGTGAATTTGATGCTTTCATACCTAATGGCTTTAATCCTCTCTTGAGGGTTTCTACTAGCCAACAACATGAGACCTCTTTCATGCTCAAAACACTTGTGGCTTAGGCCATCTTTCCAATTAGAGGACAATCACATTGAACTTAATCGGTTAAAGGATTAATCGGTAATGTAAAATGTGTAAACAAGAATTGGACAAGTAAAATTTGGCCAAGATAAGCATATTATCTTGCATTGCATGTGTTCAATCGGACGTTATATTGAACACAAGGTAGATTGGTCCATTTCATACTCAAAGTGATGAAATGAGCCAATCTCCTTTGTCTCCATCACCCTTGATCATGCATGATAGGGTGGTGGTCCTTAGAGTCTTGATTGTGCATTCATTAACATTGTACAAGCTTGGCCCTTTGGCCATCATGCATGAAAATGCTTGGTTGATGGCTTGAGAGCCAAGTGCCACACTCCTTTGAGCTTGAGAAATGATAAGGAGGGTGGTAGTACATACATTTCCTTACAAATGCATTGCTTTGCCTCTGTTGCAGCAAAAAACAGAAGCCTGGAAAAATAGGTGGCCGATCAGCCACTTGCAGTAGCCGACCGACCACTTGCACTAGCCGGCTGGCCAGGTGAGGTAGCCAACCGGCCACCAATGCAAAGGTTGTCCAATGTGTTCATGTGTTGGAGCAGAGGCAATCTGGAAGTTTGTGCGGTGTTCGGAGATCACAACAAGTGCAAACAGAGGCAACCGGTGGCAAGGCGATGGATTTTCGAGGGGACGCCAACTGAGCATGCATGTCTCCCTCGCCTGCGAGGCCATTTAATTGCTTTAATTAGTTAGAGTAGCTAATTATTCAATTTGTTTTATAATATCTTAATTAGCTTAGCTTAGCGTAGCTAGTTATTCAATTTGGTTTGTAATGATTAATTAGCTAGAATAGTTAATTAGTTGTGTTTTAATAATTAGCTTAGCTTAGTGTAGCTTAGCTTAATTATTCGGACCCTCCTTCGAGAGGGCGCAATATTGTAATAAGTGTGCGTGTGTGTGTGCGTGTCTTCCAACCCCACGTCTTTCTCCTTTTTATTTATCCGCTTTCGATGATTAGATTAGGGATCACGTTTTGATTAGCATACCTTATGCTTGCATGTTTGCATCTATTTATTTGTATTGCATGCACCGAGCTCGGCGCATCATTCAAGCTGCATCGTATTTCAATACTTTTTTGAAGACGTGTCTCACAGCATGTTATCAAATTATTGCATTCATATGCCATCTTAGATAGCCGAGCCTATTTAATTCCATTATTGCATGCGTTGCATTAGGCATTTTGTATAGTTAGGAATCATGCATTTTTCTAACTAGCTTTTGTTTTGGCTCGGAGTACACTGTAAGTTTTACGCTTTGCCACATTGCCATGTTTCGCATGCTTGCCATGAGGCTATGCACTTACTTGATTAACTGCATGAATGCCTGTGGGTGAAGGCTTTGTTGCTTGAATTGGAACAATTCGATGATTGTGAGTTTTAAGCCCACTTTGCGAAGTGGCAAATCATGTTTTAAGCCCATCATGTTTGATGGCAAATCTGCGCTTTAGCCCACTTGAGGGGTGGCACTTTCAAACCATTTTCGAAAACAAACATGAGTCAATTTGTTCCAAGTCTCGCGACTTAGTCTATACTTGTATGCGTGCGCACCACATAGTAATGTTAGCTAAATAACCAGAATAAGAACACGTGTGTTTATAAAACAACATATCATGCTTAGTAGAGGCCGATCTTTTGGTTGGGCGAGTGGGAGTGCTCATTTCAGGACCTTCCCCTCTTGTACCTAAGTTCCCGAGCCGAGACAATTTTGGTAATGACGGACACGTGGCCTTTGGCACGAGTCAGGGTTTCCTAAATTTCTCAAAAACAAAATATTTAGGTGGCGATTCTATAATCTGGCAAAGTAATCCAGTTTTGGCATTATTTGATTCAAAATCTGATTTTCCAAAATGATTTGCCGAATTGGACTCTTTGGTGTTTATCAATCTCACATTGCACTTTGTGAGATTAGATTCAGAACCGTGACAGGAGTCCGAACTATAGGACTAATTCGAGCTCTCCGAAAGGGGGCACGAAGAAAGTCGAGTCTACAGTTTCTGGTGGCTCGGCTGGGGATTTAGAGAACTTGACTCAAACTCATGATATGTTGTGTTATTTATACTTATGTGTTTCTTTGCATTTGCATTGGTGTGCCTAAGTCACAGTGTTTGCCATTTGCTTTTCCTGAACGGTTTGCCGGAGGCTTGTTTGGAAAAGCGTGCCATAAGGTTGACTGGTTGCGGGCTCTGCCACGATGGGAACACAAACCTTGGATTTGGATCACCGCTATACCGTTTGATCCTACTTTCACTTCTCGGTGTTAGGAGCGAGAGGTATATTAGGTGGTCTTGCTGAGGCACCTTTTTTTGACCAGTTGACCTAGTTGCATATCGAAAGCCTTAGAGAATGTTCCAAATTAGGACAGGTTGCTCACTCGAATGCAGGATTGTATGAAACCGCATGCCTGCGTAATGAATCCCTAGTTCCTGACGAAACTAGGACAGGGTAACCCTACTCCACCATAGGGGTGTTTTGGCTCTCACTTAACTGGTATGTGCTTTACAGTGAAACTGTATAGGGATGTGCGTATCAGTTGCCAAGTTGGTATCTGTTTTGGGGCAGTATTCAATTTGAAGTACAATCATTCAGCTGTGATCCCGTTCTAGTGAAATTGGGCTAAGATGCTGTCTATTTTCTGTTTTGCAAGGTAGTCCTGGAATTATAGCTTCAGAAGGCTCCAATATCTCCCGGGTACTCTGGACTTGTATTGATAGACTTTGTCAGGTCAGAATTGGTTCAGAAGCAACCTGTGCTTACCACCCCCCCACTAGTTACAAGACGAAGGAGGTTTAGGCAGAATTCACCAGTGCAGCTTCTACAGCAATCACCCCTCAGTTCACTCGGGTCTGGTCTGGGAACAGTTGTCTGCATTCAGCTCAGCACAAGATCAATCACCCATTCCCATGGCTCAGTATCCCCCAGCCAGTGTGAAAGAACAGACACAACACCTACAACAGACAATTGAGGCACTGCAGCAGGACGCAGTCCGTCAGGATGAAGTCACGGCTCGTCAGGCTGAAGTGATAACCCGGCTACAACAATAACAACCACAGCTGGCCGCAGTTTCTGCATCTCATACACCTCCCACGGGTAACCCAACACCCGGAGCCATTGCCCATACTGCTAATGTCCAAGAGACTCAGAGCAATCCGGCGGAGCTAAACCCAGCACAGGCCTCTAAAGCTCCTGTTTATCAAACTGAAGCTCCGTTTGAATTTGAGGTTGACCCAACTGCACTCAAAGTTAATAAACTGGAGAAGTTATTCAAACGAGCACAAGGAGTGAACTTCATCCCGGATTTAGAGGACGGGCATACTGAATCTGCAGTAACCTTACCAGAACGGTTTAAAATGCCATATATCGACCGCTTTGATGGCTCTGGAGACCTAATGGTGCATCTTCGCCTATTTTTTGATATCCTGAGGCCAATGGGTTTGACCCCAGCCCAGAAGTTGTCTCTCTTCGGCCAAACCATGTCTGGGATAGTCGTAATCTGGTATGCTAAATTGGAGAACTCTGTGAAACAAAACTGGGAAGAGATAGTTGAGGCCTTTGTTGCTCAATACTCCTACAACACACAGATTGAGGTCACAACTCGTGATCTTGAAGTCACCCGCTAAGAGCCAAAGGAGGGTTTCTCAGAGTTCGTGACGAGATGGAGAGCAAAGGCCTCGATAGTGACTACAAGGCCTTCCGACAAAGATCAGATCAAGATGACTGTTCGGAATTTACATGGCAAGTTGCTGCAGAGGATGATCGTTCTACCTCTGTTTACCTTTCCAGACCATCATAAAATGGGGGTTCAAATCGAGGATGCCATTAGACAAGGGATTTTTGTAGAAGATAATGAGCCTTTGAAGAATAATGTTGTTTGCAATTCCTATGCTACTACTGATGGTAACACAGCTATGAAATGCTCAGAAGTAAACACTATCACCATTTTCCTCAATGGCCAAAAACCAACTATTTCAACTCGGCCCCAAGCCCGAAATTTTCATCCTCTTTACATGAGTCTCTCTCAAGCTTTGAAAATGCTGCGAGAAGAAAGGTACCTAGAACTCCTAGGACCCCGACCCCTCCTAAATCCTCTTCCACCAAGATATGACCCAGCTAAATACTGTGCCTATCATCAATAGCACGATCATGATACGAACCGTTGCATTCGCCTCCATCATAAGATTCAGGATCTTATTGACGAAGAGACCATAGCTCCACTAAAAGGACCTCAGGTTAGTACTGACCCGTCACCTCTACATCTCAATCTAATCCACATATTGCCATCCACCTACAACCCCAACATATACATCACCCTGGCCCATCTACCTAAGCCTGAGGTGTTTATCCCAGAAAGCATGGACTTATGCATGATGCATGCACTCGAGCCCCAATCATCTCAAACCCGTGAACCCACTACTTTTGAGCTGAGGAGCATGATTGAAGATCTTCAGAGAACTGTGGCAGATCTGGCTTTTGGGATATTGGCTCTGTCATCGATCACATCACATGCCAGAAATTTCACGTCGAAGGGCTCCCCAATCGTGGGGCGAGTTAGGGTTGAAAATGGCCAACCTGAAGCCATCCCAAGTCTGGGCAATGACATGTCAACAACAATTAGGCTTCGCTCTGATATAGCGACCCGATCTCTTGACAAAGTGGAGGCAAGTGGTAAGAACAAGTTAGGGGCAGGCATTGGTCCCTTAGAACACCTTCAGTGGGCTGTTGAGGCTTTGAAAACCGGAGGGCTAAACAAACAGCAAGTGCTTGCATTTGTTGCAAAGACTGTGGATGACGCTTTTACCACTCAGGATGAGAGCATTCTGAATCAAGGGACAAGCCGGGAAAAGGGATGTCATACTAGAAACACCCCTTTCAGCTCCAATCCTACACTCAGAAGAGATCATCAAACCCAGCCAGCACCTACCAACCCTTTTGCTGGTACATCCAACACTCCACAAACCTCAAAGTACCTACCCCGAGGCCAGAGGGTCTTCAATCCCCTCTACATGACTTTGTCCAAAGCTTTCCAAATCCTCGTTGGACAAGCCATCTTAAACCCCTTGAGTCTCGGCCTCTCCCGGATCTCCTTCCAGCTAAGCATAATCCAGCCAAGTACTGTGCCTTCCATCAACAACCCAGCCGTGACACTAACATGTGTTTTCGTCTTCGCCATGAAATACAAGATCTGATTGATAACAAGCTCATCATCGCACCAGGCTCTGCAAAGTCTATCGGCGCTGGATCAGTAAACTTGGGGGATAATGTGATCATTTGATCGGGGAATGAACCACTTGCTGATGGCGCTCACTTTACTCCAGATATGGTGGATGGCAGGCACTGTTCTGAGCAATTTGCGAATGCTGTTTATTGTACTTTCTGAATTGGGTATTGGGTCAGTCTTGTTGTGTTGTATTGAGTTAGTTTTTTTGTACTGAGTCAGTCGAGTCTGTCTTGTTGTATCATGTCAGTCCTGTTGTGTTAGAGTTGGGTGATTTCGGGGGAGTTACCTCGGGCATCACTATCTTTTTGCGTTTGTCTTTTACACTCTTTCTTTTGCGTCAGTTTCTGCCATTGAGCTAGTTGTGCCAGAAGATTTGATTGAAACGGCAGTGCATTTTCACCTACTTTTTCTGTGCCTTGAAATCATTGCATTAACCTAAGTTTTTCAAAACTTTTTGAACACTGTGATGAAAACAAAGAGGAAGGAATTCTTCGAGATTTGTAAAAATTTGATCAACTGAGAGAAGGAGAGGCAAGCTAAGCCCTTAATTAATGAGATCATGTTTCTTAATGTGAGTACTGAGAAGGATCCTGGCTTGATCCAGATTGGTTCTACATTGTCTTCAGCGTGAGCGATTAGTCGCTTTCTTAAAAGATTTCAAAAAAATGTTTTACGTGGTCCTGCGAAGACATGCGTGGAATTGATCTTGAGATTATGAAGCATAGGATTGCTCTCATGCCTTAAGACTCGACCCCCTTTGCTTTCAAACTTTGAACTTTAACTCAGAATGTTCAACGAACGATCAACCAAAATATGAGGCTTGTATGGCCGGATCAGAAGCAACCCTTGAACTAGGGGCAAAAAGGTCAGATCAAGAAGGTTAGATGTCATCAAAGGAAGCTTGCAAAGCTAGATCAGAAGTAGCCCTTGAACTAGAGGCAAAAATGTTAGATGTGCTCAAAGATTTAAAGGATGGGTCATTCCGTAAACCAATGAAGACTTGCAAGAAAGCCAGATTCGAGCAGTTGAAAGAATAAAGTTTATTGTTGAAGGACAATCAAGTTCCTATCCGCAACACTAGGGGCAAATTCAGACCCGATTGGATGGACTCATACATCATCAACGAAAAGCAGCCATTCTCCTGGATTTAGATGGCTTCGAGATCTCAAACCGATCAACATGGACAAGTTAAAATTTTTTATCCTCGAGAGGCTCGCTTGGCCGAAAACCCGAAAGGGCAACTCAGGCAAAAGTTAGAGCAAGAAAAAAAGAAAAAGAACAAGAATGAAAAAAATGGAAATGGAGAAAAAAGAAATGGTAGATGGAAGTGTTAGGGGACTGGGTAGGCCTAGATTAACATTGGCTAGCGTTATAAGTAGAGATATGAATTTACTTAATTTGACTAATGAAATGGATTTTTATAGGGCCGCGTGGAGAAGAAGGATTCATGTAGCCGACCCCATTTGATGGGACTTCAGGCTTTGTTTGGTTTGGTTTGGAGAAAAAAGAAATGAAAAAAAAGAAAGAAGAAAAAGAAATGAAAAGAATGAAAAGAAAAGAAAAACATAGCTCACAAGGTTGAAAGCCCGGAAGGGCGGCCTTGGCAAAAGTTAGAGCACAAAAGGAGAGTGTCAACAGCTGAGTGCACCCTAACCCGGAACTACGTACGGCCTGATTCCCATGTTTGGGATACGTAGGCAACTTCATCCTGAAGTTTGGTCCCAATCATTTTCAGCCTGCTTGGCTCATCCATGTTGATTGGTTTATCCTTGTTCAACTCGGCTATCCTATCCATGTGCAAATTGACTTGTCTTCGTTCAAAGTCGGTTGTCCTATTCTGTTGGAAGATTCAACTGCAAGACAATTCAAGTTTAGATCTGAGGTTGTGCATCTCAAGGGTAAATTCTATGTTGGTCGAGCAGTGGCCATTTGCAAAAACAGTTTTTGAGAATTTTTAATGAGGTTGACTAATTTTTTCAAAAATTATTCCACTTTGCCAAAACTGGACCATTTTTTGGATCTAAAAAAGGAAAATTTTCAGTGCTCACAACCTAACTTGCATGATTTCAAATTAGAAAATCGAACAAGTATGTTAATCTAACTCTCATGTTGGTCAAAATTGTCTTAGTAGAAAGCCAAAAACAAAAAATGGTCAAAATGATGAACTTGGGGCACAGTTGAGTCAGGTTGTCTGTCTTTTTCCCATTATCAATGTATTTGCCAGAAAGGGCACAACTAAAACTAACAAGCAAAGGGCCGAAAGCTCTCTCATCTTTCAAGCAGCGAGGTACCAAGCCAAGTGCGAAGCACAGACTGGAAATGCTCTCATCTGGACGATCACATCCAAATTGGCATCTGACCCGGAATGGGGCGTAGAAAACGTAATGTGTGAGACCAATCAATCGTATACCTAGCCAGTGGGACATGCTGTAATTCACCTCGATCAAGCTAAGCCAAGGGCGTCGTCAACTGATGTCAGTTGCAAATCTGCCACACATCCAGTCCTATCACAACCCCTCTGTGGGAAAGAGCGGAAGAATGAGAATCTAGTAGTATACTAGGGGCAAGAGCCCGCAACTTCCTGTTTATCCATCAATCACCCAGGGCAGGGATAAAAAATAAGAGAGATTGAAGAATAGAGAGATGTGCGCTGAGAGAAAAAGTGAGGAAAGGGCTTTTTCAGAAAACTAGAGATTGAGTGCCAGAGTGATCTGAGAATCACAAATAAGAAAGGGTGGGAAACAATACCTGGAGAAGCTGTGGGCTCCCCATGAACTGAGAGGTCTCTCGCCATTGGAACACATTCGAGTGTTGTGTTTGTTTTGTTTGTTGTTTTTGTTTGTCTCGACTCTTGTTTTGAGTCGTTTCGAGTGTCAATAGATGTGTTTAGGTTGTTTTCCTTTGTTGAGTCGTGGTGTGTTGTGGTCAGTCGTAGGCTCAATACCCGGTTAAGAACTCGTTTCTTAATTTCAATTTCAAAAATAAATCGTTTTGTACTCAAAGTGTTGTGCCGTTCTCCACATATGTGCAAAACAGGATTTGTTCTTTCATAAACTGCAGGGTTCAACCCAGGTCATGTGAGAACGATAAAACAAGAACCTATCTGAAGTTACATGGGTTCCAGACTGCAAAGCAAAAGAAAAGAAGGAAAATCGGAGCATCTGAGTGTGTTTCAACTTCAGCAAATTTCCAAGACTGCATTCCAAATACACCTTTTCAGGCCTTGTCAATGCTCCGAAGTATGAGTGTGCCTCTACCTCAAGCTCAAGTTCAAGCCTGCTTCAAGCCAGGATGGCGATCAGAAGTGCTCTTCCTGAGTACCATTCCCTGCCAGAGGCATCTTGGCTGTGTTTGCAATGAGTTCCTAGGAGACTAACTGCGACGGTGGAAACTAGAGTTCGAATGGCAATGCCTAGAACACAAAGCTTCAGAATTTCCGAGACTAAAGTCTGGTTTGAATACCCAGGGGTGTATCCTTGGCTTGAAATCTATATGGCTGTCCCATAGATTGAGGTAGCATGTGTGCGCCTCAATTCTGGATACTGAACCAACCTAGTCTGTCACCCCGTTGGAGAATAAGCAAAGTTATGAATATGATCGGGAAGAAAAAGCCGTATCTGTGGCTTCGACATGCAGATGTCGCTCCTTGTCAACATTTCAGGACCTTTGAACTGTGAGTTAAAGGTAAGAGTTCGTAGAACACAAGGGGAGTTCCCCGTCAGAGTAGAGCGGTTTATCGCCACTCGCCCCATGAGGTGCTTTTTAAAGCGCCGCTTTGTTTATTTATTGCATTCCCTAAACATCATACATTGCTTATAACATGTATCATATCATCGCACTTATTGCATTTATTTGAATCTTGTGTTATCTTGTATCATTTATCCTTTTACGCTGAGTAGCGTTTAGGATCGTTGTCCCTCGGGGCTTTCTCAGGATGTGTGGAACGCGCTCCTGATGGCTTGTTTTCGAACCTCTTCTCACAATTTCAGCATGGTTAGAATGTTCTTTTCCTCACAAGATTTCAACGTGTTTGGAATTTATCTCAGGATGTGTGGAACGCATTCCTGATTGGTTGTTTTCAAACCTCTTCTCACGATTTCAGCGTGGCTAAAGTGTTCTTTTCCTCACACGATTTCAGCGTGCTTGGAATTTATCTCAGGATGCGTGGAACACATTCTCGATTGGTTGTCTTTAGACCTCTTCTTATGATTTTAGCGTGGTTAGAGTGTTCTTTTCCTCACACGATTTCAGCCTGTTTTTAATTTATCTAAGGATGCGTGGAACGCATTCCTAATTGGTTGTCTTTAGACCTCTTCTTACGATTTCAGTGTGGTTAGAGTGTTCTTTTCCTCACACGATTTCAGCATGTTTGGAATTTATCTAGGATGCGTGGAACGCATCCCTGATTGGTTGTTTTCAGACCTCTTCTCACGATTTCAGTTTTGATTAGAGTCTCTTTCCTCACACGATTTCAGCGTGTTTGGAATTTATCTCAGGTTGTGTGGAACGCTTTCCTGATTGTTTTTTTTTTTTTGTACCTCATTTCACGATTTCAGCGTGGTTTAAGTGTCCCATTCCTCACACGATTTCAGCGTGTTTAGGATTTGTTTTTCCTCCTCTCACGATTCCAGCGTGGTTGGAGTATGTCGCCCTTTTGCATCTACTGCACTATCTATTACATCCATTGCATTATCTGTTTTATCGCCTGCATCCTTTTCATGTTAAGCTTAGGCCAAGTTTGGCATCCTCAAAAAAATCTAAAAAGCCAAAAAGTTACACAAAAAGGAAAAAAGACATTACTATTCACAAATAAAAAATATTAAAAAAATATTATATATATATCTATACTTCAAATGCATTAGCAACGTGACAGTCCAAAACCAGGAAAAGATCCACTTTTTCTGTAGCCAAAAAAAATTTCATAGGTAAAGTTTATTAGTTTGATGGTAATATTGGGCCCTTGGGGGCCCAATAAGGGTTCCGTTTTGATAATCCAAACCGTTTAATATGTAGAACTCGTCAAGTAATATATGCTTGTAAAAAATCACATTGACCGGATAACGTTAACTATATGATCAAATCAGTTTTGTATAAACAAAACCGATGGTGTGATAGTTAATTATTGGAAAAAAAAATAATCTGATCATATAGCTATCGATATCCGATCAACGTGATTTTTTACAGGCATATAATAATCAACGAGTTGTACATATTGAACGGTTCAGATTATTAAAATGTGACACATGGTAGCCCCTACGGATCCACCATCACTGTCCAAAAGTTATTTGCCCCGAAGGAGTTGATTATTTTTCTTACTAGACAGGCTGGGCAGCCGTACCATCAATCTTAAATCTTCCCCTACACACTTTATTTATACAATTTTTTATTACACATTTTTTCATAAAAAGACAAAAAGTTAACCCAAACATCCATCTTTTTTCCCTTATCTTTTTAGTTCAAAAAGACAAAGTGTACTTATTTAGGACACCCCAAACAACCCCTTAGTTTGGCATGTGCCCATACTTTCCTTCGTTAGAGCATGGTTCTGTGATAGTGTGCACATGCCTATTACACTAAGAGAATTGTGGACTGAGGGTGTTAGCACCTTTTCTGTATTAGACGTGGTCTGTTTTGTGTCCATGCCTTTTCTAGGTAAGATGTGGATTGGCCGCGCGCCTTATTCACTTCATCCATAGCATCCATTGCATCGCACGTTGTCTTGTTGCATTTAGCATTTAGGATCACGATCTTTCCTCAGTAGGTCATTCCTCACTTATATCATGCCACCCAATTACTTGTATTCTTTCTGCGAAACACATAATTCTACAAGTGCACACGCCTATCCCACTAAGAGAATTGTGGTTTGAGGGTTCCGGCACCTTTTCTATGTTAAACGTAATTTGATTTTGCATCTCCATCCCTTTATGATATTTGTGTGGTTTTGCATTGCTTATGGTTTGATAATTCAATTACATTGTATATCAGGTGCATTGTTTCATTGCATTGCATATCGTTTGCATGGTTCCATTACAATTGCATATCATTTTTGCATCTTGCCCCAGAACTACGCTGGTTTGATTCCTTGCAAAGGGATACGTAGGCAGCCTGCGGGCGCAACCATTCTTTGTTTTTTCTGGTTGTTTGTCTGAGTCTTCGGCCTTGTCAAAAATGGGTTGTCTCTGGACTTTGACATTCACTCCCGTCATTTCATGACTTCCAAGTTCTGTCAAAGAGGGGCAACTGTAGACACCCAATTTTTGACCGACCTTAAGACTCAGACGTCATCGTTTGTGGGCTCGATGATCGTGCATGTTTGTGCTCGTTTTGAGTGCCCGAAGTTCTCAGCTGAGTGCCTTGTCTTTGAGCCTCTAAACCCTCTGTGTTTTGGCCTTGGTGCCTCTTGCCTGGAGAGGGGGAAGGGCCTTGTCGGCCACCTTTTCTCCCTTGTCGGCCACTGAAGTGGCCAGTCGGCTAGAGGAGGTGGCCGGCCGGCCACCTAAAGTGGCTGACGGCCATGTTTCTCTTTTTTCAACCTTGTTGGCCACCTTTGGGCCCTTGTCGGCCACTTTTCTCCCTTGTCAGCCACTTAAAGTGGCCGGTCGGCTAGGTGAGGTGGCCGGCCGGCCACCTAAAGTGACCAACGGCCATTTTTCTCCCTTTTTAGATATTTTCTGTGCCAGCTGTTGATCACTGAAAGCATCCGGATGAAAGCAAGCTTTTAGCTTGCATTTCTATATAAGAGGAGGTCTCTCCCCCATTTTGAGGGTTCAAAAATTTTGGGAGCAAAAATTCTGCCTCTCTCTAGAATTCTATCTCTCTCTATATATATATATATATATATTGTGCTTGAAAGTGAGTTTTCTCTACATATTTGCAAAGAGACCTTTGATCAAATATCTCTATCTTGGAACTGAGGTTCCTTACGGCTTGTTTGGAGCTCCTAAAGCTGGTTTTGGCTCAGAAAGTGCCTGTTTTGCTGCTGTGCTTCAAAGGTGTAGGCTTAACCCCTTTTTAAGCTTATTTGTGCACACTTGTTTGGCCACCTTTGCATGCCGTTTTTGGCCAAGTTCTCAACTACAAAAGCCTCTATTTTTAAGATTTAAAAATGGTGGTTTAAGGCCTTTTTGGAGTTAGGAGGGATCTACCCTCTTTTGTAGCTTGTTTGCTAAAGTGTTGTGCCATCTTTCAAAGCCTTTTAAAGAAACTTTTTTTGGCCTTTAAACCACTGAATTCCAGGGGAATTCCAGTGGTAAAAAGTGTGTTTTGAGGTCTAAAAGAGGAGGGGGTTGCCTCCTCTCCTTGTGTTTTGTTTGCATGTATAGATGACCTAGCATGTCAGCATGTTTTTCTCCTCTTTTGTGACTTAATTCAGGGATGTTTTTGCCACTGATTTGGCATGCTTTGGCTTTGTTTTGAGCCTCCTTGGTCATGTGTGCCATGTTTTGTATAGCTATAGTACAAATGGGCTTCACTAGCTTTGTGTTTCAAGGCCTCTAGCATGTGTTACATGTGTTGATTGCATGTTATAGCATCGTTTTACATGTGATTTCAGTGTTTATAACTCTGTCACACTCTCATGTATTTCATTCTTTCATTGTGTTTGAGAGCTGTGCTTTGAGCCTCATTTGCAAGCCAACACATGAGCATGTTTTTTTTGCCATTTATGCTTTAATTTCAGCATGTTTAAGCCACTGTTTTGGCATTTTTAAGCTCTGTCCAGAGCTGGTTTGGTCATTTGAGCTTGATATTGCATGCCTCTAGTGTAGTGCTCTTCACTAGTTAATACTCTTGGCTTTTAAACATGTTGTACATGAGTTGTTTGCATGTTTTCGCATCATTTTTCATGCCATTTCAGCACTGAAATTCTGCAACCCCTGTCTCTTCTTCACCTTTTCAATTTGCTTTGAAAGTGGTCTTGAGCCCCTTGTTGGCTTGAGTGTGAATTTGAGGCTTTCATGCCTAATGGCTTTAATCCTCTCTTGAGGGTTTCTACTAGCCAACAGCATGAGACCTCTTTCATGCTCAAAACACTTGTGGCTTAGGCCATCTTTCCAATTAGAGGACAATCACATTGAACTTAATCGGTTAAAGGACTAATCGGTAATGTAAAATGTGTAAACAAGAATTGGACAAGTAAAATTTGGCCAAGATAAGCATATTATCTTGCATTGCATGTGTTCAATCGGACGTTATATTGAACACAAGGTAGATTGGTCCATTTCATACTCAAAGTGATGAAATGGGCCATTCTCCTTTGTCTCCATCACCCTTGATCATGCATGATAGGGTGGTGGTCCTTAGAGTCTTGATTGTGCATTCATTAACATTGTACAAGCTTGGCCCTTTGGCCATCATGCATGAAAATGCTTGGTTGATGGCTTGAGAGCCAAGTGCCACACTCCTTTAAGCTTGAGAAATAATAAGGAGGGTGGCAGTACACACATTTCCTTACAAATGCATTGCTTTGCCTCTGTTGTAGCAAAAAATAGAAGCCTGGAAAAATAGGTGGCCGATCGGCCACTTGCAGTAGCCGACAGACCACTTGCACTAGCCGGCTGGCCAGGTGAGGTAGCTGACCGGCCACCAGTGCAAAGGTTGTCCAATGTGTTCATGTGTTGGAGCAAAGGCAATCTGGAAGTTTGTGCGGTGTTCGGAGATCACAACAAGTGTAAACAGAGGTAACCAGTGGCAAGGCGATGGATATTCGGGGAGACACCAACTGAGCATGCATGTCTCCCTCGCCTGCGAGGCCATTTAATTGCTTTAATTAGTTAGAGTAGCTAATTATTCAATTTGTTTTGTAATATCTTAATTGGCTTAGCTTAGCTTAACGTAGCTAGTTATTCAATTTGGTTTGTAATGATTAATTAGTTAGAATAGTTAATTAGTTGTGTTGTAATAATTAGCTTAACTTAATTATTCGGACCCTCCTTTGAGAGGACACAATGTTGTAATAAGTGTGCATGTGTGTGTGCGTGTCTTCCAACCCCACATCTTTCTCCTTTTTATTTATCCGCTTTCGATGATTAGATTAGGGATCACGTTTTGATTAGCATACCTTATGCTTGCATGTTTGCATCCATTCATTTGTATTGCATGCACCGGGCTCGGCGCATCATTCAAACTGTATCGTATTTCAATACTTCTTTGAATACGTGTCTCACAGCATGTTATCAAATTATTGCATTCATATGCCATCTTAGATAGCCGAGCCTATTTAATTCTATTATTGCATGCGTTGCATTAGGCATTTTGTATAGTTAGGAATCATGCATTTTTCTAACTAGCTTTTGTTTTGGCTCGGAGTACACTGTAAGTTTTACGCTTTAGCATATTGCTTGAGTGCCATATTGCCATGTTTCGCATGCTTGCCATGAGGCGATGCGCTTACTTGATTAACTGCATGAATGTCTGTGGGTGAAGGCTTTGTTGCTTGAATTGGAATAATTCGATGATTGTGAGTTTTAAGCCCACTTTGCGAAGTGGCAAATCATGTTTTAAGCCCATCATGTTTGATGGCAAATCTGCGCTTTAGCCCACTTGAGAGGTGGCACTTTCAAACCATTTTCGAAAACAAACATGAGTCAATTTGTTCCAAGTCTCGCGACTTAGTCTATACTTGTATGCATGCGCGCCACATAGTAATGTTAGCTAAATAACCAGAATAAGAACACGTGTGTTTATAAAACAACGTATCATGCTTAGCAAGGTTGTTAAGATCGGGATCCTACATAGGATCGTTTTGGGAGTCTGGAGGATCGGATCGGGGATCGTAAGATCCTACCAAAACGATGAAAAAATGCAATAATTCTTATATGTCTAACTAATACTATCAAAATACATATAAAATGACCCAAAAAAACTTGAGAATGTAGCTCAAATGGTAGAGCTCTCATACTTATGAGCAGATCGAGGTTCAAATCCTCGCATTCTCACTTGTGTGCCTTACGCACTAACAATAATCTATTCAAATATACATTTAGCACATTTTTTTAAACAAAGAAAACATAATAAAAGAAGGTGGCAATTCAAGTTGTCATTCAAACATTTTCCTCAAATCTTAACAAAAGAACATACTAAAAGAAAATAGCAATTCAACTTCAAGTCTTCAAGTTAACAGAAAAGGGGAAAAAAATGTTCACATCATATTTGGCAATGTGAATATTCATATTTGACAGTATAAATGTTCACATCATGAAATATTTTATATTGTCAATGTAAATATTATTGTACGTTTCATCCTATTACTATTAGAGATATTTTAATAACTATGTTACTTATAGGACTTATTAAAATATAAAAAAAAAATTAAATTAAATAGAACATAAGTAGGTAAAGAGGTATTTATAAATAAATGCCTCTAAATAATAACAAAAATTATGTGGTATAATAATATGTTTTTTATTATTAAAAACATCTATAAAATAATCATAAATAAATTATTTACAGATATTTTTATGTTAAAGTGGTTTAGTTGTTGTTTGGTTCCTACAAAAAAAAAAAAAAAAAAAAAAAAAAAAATTAAAAAGTGTAATTTGGAAGAGAATCGTATTATTTGCTCTCTTTTTTATTTTTAAATTGTAGCATTGGGTCTACATGGACTGGAAATTTTTTTTTTAGATGGTAACACTGCTACAACCAAAGGAAACAAAGGCCAGTCTAAGAGGGTTAAAAGTTAGGTTTTTTTTTTTTTTTTAAGACTATATTTAATGTGTTGTTTCAGAAAAGGGGAAAAGGGGAAAAAAATGGAAGAAGACGAACAGAGAAGAAGAAAAAGAAAAAGAAGTCGAACAGAGGAGAAGAGATGGAGTCGAAGCACAAAGAAGAAGAGAAGAAGAAGAAGACGAAGAGAAGAATGAGTCGAATAGAGAAGAAGAAAAAGAAAAGGAAGTTGAACAGAGGAGAAGAGATGGAATCGAAGCACAGAGAAGAAGAGAAGAAGAAGTAGAAGAAGAAGAAGCATACCTGGAATCTGGATGGAGGCTGCTCAGCTCTCGTGACCAACTTTCCCCAATCTTTTGCCCTAATCTTATGTCGTGGGTTTTTAGAGAAGAGAGAAGGCATCAAACCTGTAATAAAAATATTAGAAAAAAAGGCAAAAAACAGGATCGTATAGGATCGCGATCCAAATACGATCCTACGATCCCATGTCCAATCCCACCGATCCTGTTAGGATCCTGCACAAAATGCGATTCATCATGCGATCCAAATCGATTCTCCAAAAATGGATCGTAGGATTACGATCCTACGATCCGGATCGCGATCTTAACAACCTTGATGCTTAGTAGAGGCTGATATTTTGGTCAAGCGAGCGGGGGTGCTCATTTCAGGACCTTCCCCTCTCGTACATAAGTTCCCGAGCCGAGGCAACTTTGGTAATGACGGACACATGGCCTTTGGCACGAGTCAGGGTTTCTTAAATTTCTCAAAAATAAAATATTTAGGTGGCGACTCTGTAATCTGGCGAAGTAGCCCAGTTTTGGCATTATTTGATTCAAAATCTGATTTTCCAAAATGATTTGCTGGATTGGACTCTTTGATGTTTATCAGTCTCACATTGCACTTTGTGAGATTAGATTCAGAACCGTGACAGGAGTCTGAACTGTAGGACCTATTCGAGCTCTCCGAAAGGGGTCGCGAAGAAAGTCGAGTCTACAGTGGGTCTCCTCTCCCTTAAGGTTAAAGTGTTTGTATGGACCATGGCTCACTAGAAACTTAGTACCAATGACATGGTTTAGAAAAGAAGGCTGAATTACTTGTTACACCCATGGTGTGTCAAGTGTAAATGGGGCCGAGGAGAGTATTGATCATTTGTTCATGCATTGTCCCATAGTTTTATAATTATGGTGGAGGGTGATTTGTTTGGCGAAGTTGGATTGGGTTGCACCTTCTTCTTGTGTTCATATGTATTGATTGGAGAGGCTTTGGTTCAAGTGATAAAGTGCGAGCTCTTTGGAAATGTGTAGCGTGTTCCCTGCTACATTTTTTGTGTTATTTTCTAATTTTCCTCTGGTTATTAATAAATTTTTCTTGGTTGTCAATCCAAAAAAATGTTGGTTAATTATGTAATTTAAGCTATATAAGTTTGAAGAATACTATTATTCAAATAACAAAACCTTCCAGTGGCTTAATGTTATTTTTTGAGATTTATTTAATGCTTATTATTTATTGTCTTTTCATATTTATTCACTTCATAATATATGTAACCCTCTTGATGGTTATCTTTGTAATTATTTGGTATGCAGAGTATCTCCCCTAAGCTTTGAACTCGAGGCTACTTTGAAGTTGGCAAGATTTCTCTGCAGGTAGGCTTGTCTAACCTATCTTCTATGGTGATGACTGCAACATACTATTGTACTTGAATGAATTTAGCCTATAGAAGTGGGATGATATCCCAGAATCTCTTGATTGAAATGTGCAATCAATATATAGGTATAAATTAATGAGGCTATATTATTTATACAATGCTGCCTGCATCATTTTATTCTACAATTTATCAAGGTATGAATTGTACAGATGTTAATTTTTTGGCAAAAAGATAGAAAAAAGACATTAGATTTTAATACTTCTACCTGCCATCATATTTTAATGCTTGTAAATTTAGTTAATATTTTAAGATCTACGTAAATTAAGTGAATTTTGGACCCAAATTCTGGATTGGATTTTTGTCAAACTTTGGATCACATTTCGGTAAACAAGGTCATTTCAATATTTTAATAATTTTAGCTGGAAGTTTGGATTAATTATTTTAAACTTCAGCTAAAATTGGGTGAAGCTCAAATGATCACATTGGCATTTAAAAAATTTTAAGAGTTAAAGATGACCAGCAATATGGAAAGTTTGGATTTAAATTGGACCTTGGTACCAGTAAATTTCAGGTACCATATAACATACTACACTTGCCAGATCGCATTCTGTAAAATTTTCATTTCATCTTTGCAGTATGTTATCGACTTTTCATTAATTCCTATTGCCATTATTCTATAATTGTTAGACATCACTAAACCAGTCCATTACGCAGTCGTCACTTCAATTATGGGTCAGGATCCCCATAGATGTGTCTTTATTCCTTGGGTTAGGGAACAATGTAGAAGGTTGAAATGCAGTTATAAGCTAAGGATTTCTATATCACTGTGATTTCTAAAACTGGTTTTTCGCTTAAAATATTTTGTTTATTGATAGATGTGAGTTGGCCAAGGATGTAGTGGAGTTGTTGACAGCTGCTGCTGATGGAGCAAAATCTTTGATTGATGCCAGTGACCGGCTAATATTGTATGTTGAAGTGGCTCGTTTTTTTGGAACTCTAGGCTATCACCGGAAAGCTGCCTTTTTTTCAATGGAAATTCCTGCACATGTCGGTGAAAATCCTCCTAAGTTGGTCAATGTGGAGAATGGTTCTTCTGAAGTTACGGTTTTTTATTCTTCTGAAAGTAAGACTGATAGATTAGTGAAGATTGATCCTTAAACGGGAAGTTGGGGGCTACGTTTTCTTGAACTCGAGTTGTCTAATCCAACTGATGTTGTGTTTGAGATTAATGTTTCTGTCAAGCTAGAGAAATCTAGAAATGAGGATAATTCTAGTGTTGACTGCGATGCAGCTGAGTTTATCGATAGGGATAACACTGCATGGGTACTAATACCTCTAGAGCATTTTAAATTACCTGTTCTAGACAGTTCGTTCTTTGTGAAACGTACCCAGAGTGGGACCCCTGGTAGAAGTTCAAGTTTCTCGGAGAGGAATGCTAAGGCTGAACTGAATGCTTCGATCAAGAACTTGATTTCCAAAATTAAGGTGAGGTGGCATTGTGGCAATCTGAACGGAACAGCTCTGGAGAATTAAACATTGTGGACGCCATATAGGCTGCCCTTCAGACGTCCGTCATGGATGTCCTGCTACTGGATCCATTGACGTTTGGCTTTAAGCTTGCTGAAAATAGTACAGGACATGCCAAACTCAGTTCATCTAAAGAATCCATTAATCAAGTTCAATCCCCTTTGTCTAAAGGTTCTGTACTTGCGCATGACATGACTTACATGGAAGTTCTGGTCTGAAATAACACTAAGGAAATGATAAGGATGAGTCTTAGCATTACGTGCCGATATGTAGCCGGGGAGAAATGCATTGAGGGCAAGAAGGCAACTGTTCTTTGGTCAGGTAAGATTCTAGCATGTTGTCTTTGTTCAACTATCTTTCAGTAGATAGCAACCTTTTAACTCAATTAGTTAGAAAATACACTTTTTTAATTTTCAGGAAAATAAGAAAATATCAGAAAATAATTATTGCTAACTTTCAAACCAAGGAAATAATCTCTGATTTTTAGGAGGAAAATAAGGATTATATTAGAAAATATTAGGAATTGGTTATAGATTTAGAAATTAGGAATTAGTGTATATTAGGAATTAGGAATTAGTGTAAATATTAGGAATTAGGAATTAGTGTAAAAATTAGTGTAAATATTACTTCTGATAATTGGTTATATTAGAAATTAGTATAAACAGGAATCTTTGTATTTCCTTTTTCGCTAATTCATAATATAACCAATTATGCCATATATACAAAAATTCCTATTTACACTAATTCCTAATATAACCATTATGCTATATATACAGTGTATTCTCATAGCAACAAGTACACAGTCATTAACAAATTATTACATCTCTCTCTCTCTCTCTCTCTCTCTCTCTCTCTCTCTCTCTGAGGTTCGGGACATCGTTGATGCGGAAGGTCAAGAGTTGCTTTACGTGTTACAAGCCAACAGAGTCAGCATCAGGAAGCAAAGAAAGATACAAGGGGAAGATGTCGTGTAACTTGTCGGAGACAACCAGCTGCAGTGATGGAGGGTATAGCGAAATGATTCAAAATGCCATTAGCTATTGCAAAGATTCGCTAATCAAGGTTTTTTTATTTCATCTTCCTATGTGAGTTAATCGCTACGAACTATGAATATGATTTGTGTGAACTGTTGTTCTCCTATCCCTCCTTATTTCAAATAGTGTTTAAATGGTGAAAGCCTGGTTTTTTCATTTTCAACTGGGTATCTGGCCTGTCTTATTATGATATCTTTGTTGTATCTTATTTTATGCTTTTTGGTTTTAAGGAAACTAAAGTTACACATATGCTTTAGGTAGCAAATTTTGAGTACATTGATGAAGTGGAAGCAGCAGCAGAAGAGGAAGCACGAAAGGCATCAACCGAAAATAAAACTACCACCAACAACCCAGATAGAGCTAGCTACTGGGAAGAGTCGTTGAAAGAGAGATATGAAGTACAGAAGGTTGAAGAGTTTAACGCCATGGGCAAGGGGAATAGAAGCCATAAACAGGTATTTTACATCATTTTAAAAGGTACATTGCTTTTGTAATCAATTTAATTTGCTTGCACAGAGGGTTTGTCTTCTAAGCCCTTTTGTGCATAATTCTTTATCATCATTGGAGAATTAATCCACATTGCATTCCTTTCAAATTTATCAATCCTCACCCATTCTTTTTTGTTTCATTATTTCTAAAGCACATAACCTATGATTCATCGTGTGAATTGTTATTTCAAATTGAATTTCTTTGATACCAGAGCCTGTTAGACTTCATTCACTTTGGAAGTTGCATCAACTTCTGACATGCTATGGAATAAAACAGTAGTAGTTGTGGAATTCTGCTCTATACTAAGTTAATATTCCCGTGTGAAAATTTAAATTGTTGTTCTTCGATGTGAACATCTCTGAGTCCTGTCCAGGACAAATGTTTCACCTAACTGCTCATGAAATAAGATGGATTTCTAATGTTACGTTTCTCATGTGCTCTTGGGGCTCATTTAGATGGTGTCTGTAGAAGACGAGGACCTTGCTGGTTTGGAAAATGTAAGTTCCGAAGGAGAAGACAATAACTATGAAGCTGAGTTAACTGATGAAGAAACAGCTGCATCTGGAATTCTAACTGGGAGGAGGCCTTACAGAAAGAAAATCTGTGGTATTGTTTTGTGTAGCTAGTATCATCCTAATACGATAATTTGAACAAGTTGGTGATCATGTTTGATCATAGGCCCTTTTTCCAATCATTTGCAGTGGATAGTGCTGAATCACTTCCCTTGATGGAAGGTGAAGGGAGATCATTCAGAGTAAAGGGATTCAATCAAAATCAAAGGTCAGCAATCATCTCCAACTAGTTTGAATAAGGACCTTAATCATTTTGATCCTTCTGGGTAGACATTTCTTTTTTATGTGGACCTTTTTTTGTTCCTTCGTTAACACACCCTGAGAAGTGACTCCCACGGAAGAAATTTCAGTGTGTGTCTTGCTTTTGTTTTTTTGTTCAGGAGGTAATTGCTATAAGCTTATTTGGCAGCACTTTCTGTTTTTATTTATTCCTCTTTAAGTTTCCTGTATTATTTTCTGTTCTTGGCATTAACCTCGGGATCTTTTGTAATTAACCTATGGTTTTATGTATTGCTGCTTCGTCTTAATTCCCACTTCTTTGTCATAAGAGTTTGATCTTGTCTTCTTGCTTTCTTGCACGCGACTTGTTGCTAGGTTTGCCTTTATATATTTCATACGAGTTTTTAATGTTTTCAATCTTTCTTCCTTTATCCCAGCTCCAGAGCTTGCCAAACTTACCATTGGAAATCTGGGCATAAGACAAAATGCAAGGACTTTCAATTATCTGGGCAGGTAAAATCAATGCAGTCTGCATATATGCAGCATGGACGGAGAGATTCTAGTGCAATTGCACTGGTTCCTTCCAGTGGAACCGTTAATATTACCAAACAGTCAAAAGAGGTAAATAATTTCCTTTTTATTGATCTTTATATTCATAGATTTTAGTATGCCTTTTGGTTGGGAAGGACACTAGTAATGTGCAGTAACATTTCAGATTCTTTTCCCCTATGAGGATTTTGTGGAACTATTTAATTAGGACAAGCGAGGATTTCCTCCATGTGGGCTTCTTAATTGTGGAAACGGGTTTGTGTTTACCATTCCATTATTTGTTCTAAACTTATTGTTCAGATGGTTTCACTGGCTTGAGAGCTTCAATTGCATAAAGTGCACATGTTTAAGTATCCAGTTTTAACTCACAATGTGCTATATTGTTGTTGTATTTGTGCAGCTACTTTGCTAATGTGGTTCTACAATGTCTTGTGTACACTCGGCCCCTTGTTGCCTATTTGTTGGAGAAAGGCCATCGGAAAGAATGTAAATGCAGACCAAAACTTTTTGTGGCCTATATTTTAAGGATGATCAAACAATTTCTCATTCTTTTGTTTGTTGTCTCTTGTTGCTCAGGCAGACGGAATGATTGGTGCTTCCTTTGTGAATTTCAAACCCATGTCAAAAGATCCAGTGAAAATCGGCATCCCTTTTCACCAAATAATATTCTCTCGCGGTTACCTAATATTGGTGGTGACCTTTGCTATGGAAAACAAGAGGATGCGCATGAGTTCATGAGGTCCTATTACTTGCTTTACTCCTAGTTTAACTTAGTTTGTCTCTATCTATAAAGAAAACTTTATCATGAACCCTTGTGTATTTGATGGCCAGTGTTGGTTTAATATGATAAAGTTTTATTGATTTCAATAACAAATTTTAGACGTTTCATTTTGATTTAGGCTCCATTTGTTTCAACGTAAAATATTTTTCTTGTAAATTGATTTTACATAGAAAAAATATTTTTCTTTTTGGTTTTCGACGTTTGGTTGACACTTGAAACAAAAACATTTTAATGCCTAAAAGAGAAATTTTGATCCAATAAAGTGTCATTTATGATTTTTTTAGTGAGCTAAGATATTTATTTGAATAGGCTAAACATGTCGAAAAGGTAGTGAGTGAGAGTTAACTTTGTAAAACTTGACTTGCGAAATTTTTAAAGGTAAGTCATTTTTTAGAAAATGATGTAAAAATATTTTCCTTCAAAAATATTTTACTTGTTTTTTGTTCAACAGAACAACGGAAAATGAGTTAAATTTTTTAGACAAAAACATTTTACGTCAAAACAAATGGAGCCTTAAGTTCATTCACTTTGCAGGTTTGCTATCAATACTATGCAATCAGTGTGCCTAGATGAATTTGGGGAAGAGAAGGCCCTTCATCCTAGCACTCAAGAAACAATCCTTATTCAACATATATTTGGGGGTCATCTCCAATCTCAGGTAGCTTGCAATTACACTGAGGTTTTGATATTAATTTGTGAAATGCACCGTTATAGATTCTAACATTCTATTGACTTGCAGGTATCTAGGATCTACCCATTCTTGTTTCTACTCTGGTTAAGCATGTAGGTGGTAGATTCTTAACATAATTATTTTATGATTCCAGCATATCCATCATGATAATGTCATTTCCTTTTTCTTTCAGTCATATGTGGCTTTGTTGTCCTTTGACTTTGTAAGGAATTATTTTCTACATCACTAATTAAAGCTTATCTGGCAATTCCTAGTATCAAATAACAGCTGAATGGGCTTTAAAAACTATGAATGTGCTGCATAGTTATAAATAGAATGTTAGTTGAAATAAATCAATAAAACTATGAGGGAAAAGAATTTTAATTGCTTACTGGAAGCTGGTGTAGTTGTTCAGATCATAACTGGGCATAAGGCAAGCCTCGAGGAGTGACAGTTCACTTCATGGCTGTGCCTCAAATGTTATAACCCGTCACACTTAGACTTGAGGTGAATTTGTTGTTTTATAGGTGGTGTTTGGCAAGTTTTGGGTTTGGGTTTTTTTTGATTTTTTTCACTAAATGACAAAATTTTTGCAAAACCAAAACAAACAAATCCAAACAAAATATCACATCCAACCCCATAATCATTTCACTTTTTCTCTCACAAACATCACATCCAACCACAAAAAAACCCAACTATCTTCCCAAACACCAAAAAAATTTTATCCAATAATATCCTACAACTAAAAAAACCTACATAAAAACCCACTTCCCAAACACCCACATAGCGTTGTGTGCTCTATAGTTTTTGCATCTAGCTATAACCATTTTACTTTGATTCTGTCCTAAATGTGTTAATTCCTTTTTTTCTCTCTCTTATTTCCTAGGTGATTTGTTCAAAATGCAATAATGTTTCAAATCAGTATGAAAATAGTTTTTGCATCTAGCTATAACCATTTTTCTTTGATTCTGTCATGAATGTGTTAATTCCTTTTTTTTTCTCTCTCTTATTTCCCAGGTGATTTGTTCAAAATGCAATAATGTTTCAAATCAGTATGAAAATATGATGGATCTAACTGTTGAAATTCAAGGGGATGCCACATCTTTAGAGGAATGCTTGGACCTATTCACTGTCAGAGAGCGGCTTCACGGAGATAATATGTTTAAATGTGATGGGTAAGGGTTGTTGTTGTTTTCATGTCAAACATAGAGATACATTGCCTTGTTATGTTTTTTTTTTTGGTAGGCTACCACTGGTATGTTATATTTACTCTAGCGGGGATATGTGAAAAATATATTGGGACCCATAACTATTTCGGCATGATCTCCACCTTAATGACAGCTCATAGGGCTCTCGTTAGCATGGCCTTTTATTTTTTTTATTTTATTTTATTTTTTATATATGGTACATCAGGACACAATAGTTCTATTTGTCTTTGAATTTGAACCTTTACTAATGCCAACTCTTTTGCTTAGTGAAGAACGACCAATTCAATGATATCCCATTATGGGGGTTTGATTTTTCCACTAATGTAGTAATAATTATTAATATAAATGATTACTTGTAAACATATTGCCGCAAATGTTCTGATGTAAACACCACTGAATCAATGGTATTAGGATCATAATATGCCAATCTCTTTGCAGATGCAATGAGTATGTCATGGCATGGAAGCGTCTTACTATTCGAAGGCCCCCAAACATTCTTACAATTGCTTTAAAGAGGTTTCAGGTTTGTGATAAGTTTTTCTTTCCTTCACTTTTGGTATATATATATATATTAGTAGTCTTTCCTCTTTTCCTCCTCCCTCCTTGGGGTATATCTTCAACAATTTTCAAGGGAGAACCACTATTTCCACACCTTTTTGGTGGCACTGCACCAACTCACACGTTGGGCCCACCTAGTGAGGTTCCTGTGGAAGCAACCAATACTTAGGCAGTCGAAATAGCATAGCATAGTAGTCATTAAGTTGCCATCTGATTAAATTTTGAACTACATCTTGAATTGGTGATTAGTCCATGGCAGAATTTTAGTTTTGGTTTTGTGAATTAAATGCTTGAAGAAGTTTGAAATTTTTATTATTCTCTCTGATAAGTTCTAATTTATGTGCATATTTGTTGCAGAGCGGGAGGTTTGGAAAACTTAACATGAGGGTGACTTTCCCTAAAACTTTAGATCTTAGCCCTTACATGAGTGAAGTAGGAGATGGTAACGATGATTACAAGCTATATGCAGTGGTTATCCATGTTGACATGTTAAATGCATCGTTTTTCGGCCATTACATTTGTTATACAAAGGGTTTGTGTGGAAAATGGTACAGGATTGATGACTGCAAGGTAGAAATAGCTCTCTCTCTCTCTCTGTGTACCCAGGGACCCAAAAAAAAAAAAAAAAGGGAAAATGGACCAGTACCATATGTACAGATGAGCATGTGTCCCATATGTGAATATATTTTTGTCCAGCTACTCCATGTTAAACTCTCTATATATATATATATATATGTATGTGTGTGTGTGTGTGTGTGTGTGTGTGTGTGTGTGTTGACATCCATTCGCCAAGGCATCTATCTGATAACACCGAGTGTAAGACTTGGTGATCTCACTTCTTCGAAAAAAATCCCATTGCATTTTGAGAATGTCCTCCATGGAAGCTTCCTCTCTCGTCTGTATCATACTCTTTGAATTTTACTGCTGGTTCATTGTCAGTGCGCATTTAGTTTGTAAATCTCTGTTCATTATGCAAAAATATGGGACATAATTGATTCTGGTCAAGACAAACATCAGTAGAAAATGCAATATTTATGTGGTCTTGTTGAAACATGTATTGTTTTTGTTAGTCTACTTGAATTTGTAGTTTCATCTAACTTGATTCACAATTTTTTTTTTCAGGTCATGAGGGTTGATTTGGAAGAGGTGCTCTCGCAGGGGGCTTATATGCTGTTGTATAGCAGGTAGCTGATCTTCTTACTTTCCCTGCTATTAGTGACTTGTCAATTTCAATATAAGAGTAATTGTCATACATTTTGTTACTCAAGGATGGCCTATCACCTAAAATTCAGTGGATACACATGTTCATGATTGACGTGGAATAATGTCTTAAATGTGATTTGAAACATCTGGCCAAGCCCTCTTTTGAGGAAAAGGCTAAGTTGTAACAACCTCTAACCCTACATCTCCTTGATGAGGAAAAAGTAGATGAGGAGCAGACCTATCACCAATGGTGAAAGACAGCTCATTGCTTTCTCCTTTGCGCCTTATGGCTTCTCTCATTCATTAATGAAATTGCGTTAATCCTAATACAAGTTAAAATACTTTCTTATTTAGTCATTACTTTCTTATATCTTTCTTTTTTCGCCTGTTAAGTAAACTACTTTCTTATATCTTAAAACCCCTTCACATGCTATTTAATATGACCCTCATCCTGGTATTACTATATAATTTTTTTTTTCTTGATCGTTATCTTAAACATATCATTTAAAAAGATTACATTCATTGCATATTCAACCTTTTTTTAGTGACTTCTTTGATAACAAAACTTGCCAAAATTTGATTTAAATTATAGGCAATATAATAAATAAGGCTTCTTGAAAACAGCACGATACTCATTTTTTATTTTATCCATTTATATGTGCGATCCTTTCCTGTAGCTTGACTTTTGAAGCTTCTTCAAATCTCTCCACTTTTGGGGAGATTCAAAAAGTAGGTTATAAGGGATTATCTTTTCTTTTCTCTCCAAATCATCCCATACAAATAGACTGTTATTAGTACTACAAAGCTTGATTTTCAGGGAAACTAGGAAAGCCATTTGCCCTTAGCCGAATTCGCCTACAACAACAGTTATCATTCAAGTATTGGTATGGCGCCTTTCGAGGCATTGTATGGCAAAAAATGTAGGTCTCCGATTTGCTGGGCAGAAGTTGGAGATGGGCCTTTGCTTGGTCCTGAGATTGTATATGAAACGACTGAGAAAGTGAAACTGATACAACAGAGACTGAAAACTGCACAGAGCAGGCGGAAAAGTTATGCTGATGTCAGAAGACGAGACAGAGAATATGAAGTAGGTGATCATGTGTTTGTGAAAGTGACACCGATGAAAGGCCAGACTCGTTTTGGAGTCAAAGGCAAGTTAGCGCCAAGATATGTCGGACCGTATGAGATTATTGAGAAAATCAATCCGGTGGCGTATCAAGTTGCGCTTCCTCCTGAAATGGAGCATATGCACAACGTCTTCCACAATTCTATGTTGAGGGATTACCTCCGGGATCCTTTCCATGTGATAGAGCCTACACGTGTAGTGCTGAGTGATGACTACACTTACGAGGAACAGCCTATTCAGATTGTAAACAAACGGATCAAGAAGTTGAGAAACAAAGAGATCCCGTTAGTGAAAGTCGACTGGCAAAACCATGGTGGCGTGTATACCACTTGGGAAAGAGAAGATGACATGGCTAAAAGATATCCTGAACTGTTTCCACTGAATCCTGTTTTCTTCCAAAACGAAAGTAACTCGAGTTTAGAGGACTAAACTCTTTTAAGGAGGGGAGACTGTAACAACCCTCACCACTGTTTACCGATAAGCTACCGATTACTGCTAAACTGAGACTGATTATGAAAAGTAATTGAACTGATTGAAATACTGAACTGACTGACTGAAATCTGAAACTGATTGATTGACTGTATCTGTTTAAATGCATTATCTATCTGTTTGACTGTTTGATTATCTGTTCATGTTTTATGTTTAAATTGCGAATTGAAGGTCTTATCGGTGGCCGAACCGGAGATCGATTTGTGTTTCATGATCATCATAATTTATGTGATTTTATGGTGTAATTATCTGAAAACTGATTTGGTATGATTAAATTAGATTAAAATGAGCTAAATTACATAAGTTACTGTATTTACCAACTTGCCATCTTAGTGGCCCACTACCTAACACATTTGAGCCTTGCACTTGATCACATAACACTTCTCCCTCAGCCATTTCAGAGGCCACAACCGACTAGAGTGAGAGAGTGAGAGAATAGGAGTGATTTCAACTTGATTTTTGTGATTTGGCTTGAAGAAATTGAAGGTTGATTTCATAATTAAACTCCTACACCTTAAACTCAAGACTTAGGTAAGGAGATTTAACCTCTCATTGTTGTGTTTAGGTTGATTCTTGCATGGTTCATGTCTAATTGAGGAGCCAAGTCATGATTTAGTTCTAACATGTTGAATTATAGCTTAATTCATGCATGCATGCCTATATTATTGAATTTTGAGTTGATTCCATGGAAATCTTGCATGCATGTTCATATTGTTGGTATAGTCCATGTTTTCATCTTGTTTTTGGAACAATTGGCTCATTAGAGCAAGTGTTTAAAGCTTGAAAGTGGTTTAAATTCATGCATGTTGCATTGAAGTTAAGTTCATGAAAATTGGTTTGAATTTGAGTTGAAATGATCTTCCCTTGGGCTTTGATTTTACAAATTGAGCTTTGAACCATGTTATACTATGTATTTGCAAATGTTTTCCAGGAAATGAGGCCAAGAGGATTGAATTTGATACATTTGAAGTTGAATTTGAGCTAGAGGTTCAAATCTGGGAATTTCAGATTTTGGACTCACGCTCGAGCGGGGTGACTGGCGCTCGAGTGTGAAATTCGTGCTCCCAGTATTTTGTTCTGTTTTTAAGTCAGCTCGAGCAGGGAAATTTACGCTCGAGCGGGACCTTGTGTCTTACACTCGAGCGGATGTCGAGCGCCCAATCGAGCGTGATTTTCACCTATCCAGCACTTTTGACTGTTTTGAAGTACGCTCGAGCGGTTGAGTCTGAGCTCGAGTGGAAACCTTTGTCTGCATGTCCGCTCGAGCGGATTAACCTACGCTCGAGCGGGACCCCTGTTTTCTGAAAATGTTTTAAAGTACATCTTTGCATCCTCATTTCATCCTAGGCATTCTTAGGCCTAGTTTAAGGCATCTTAATGAGGATATAGATGTAGAACCACACCGAGTCAAGATAGGGATTAAGTTATTATCTTTCCCAACTGTATAGCTTAGTGTGTGTTCAATCTGTAAACTATGTAGGGTTGGCGACTGGGGACGCGCTCTAGCCTAACTGTAGCTCAGAACTCTGTGAGTAACAACTGTGTAAAGATATGTTCAAAAATGATTATCCTCTGAACAATTAAACTGGACTGTTTCTGAATTGATACTGTTCATAGAATGAATGTATGTCCTCTATTCTGAACTGTATTGTGGCATCCTTAGCAACTACTGTTACTGACTGTTACTGTTATAGAGATCTCTGTCGGTTCCCTTGTTAGAACCACTACTGTTTACTGATTGATGGCCATCATTGATTGTTCGGTTTTTCAAGACCTACTGTTTACTGTACTGTTATGCTAATGGATGTACCACATATGACTGTACTGACTGAACGACTGAAATACTGATTTAATGAACTGTTTTCATTACTGTAAGGACATCCATTCTAAACCTCTTTACGCATTATATTATTCACTGGGCTTTAGCTCACTGCTCATATATATATGTAGGTGTACAGGCACCAGACCGCGGCTAATAGCGTCGGGGTAAGCTCCAGTTTTGTCAAGCCAACCACTGTGCCTCACTGCAAAGTTCCAAGCCTGTCAAGCTATGGCTTAGGGGTGCTTTAATTTCCCCCGTCTATCTCTGTAACTGTTTTGTTAACTGTATAGACTATATAGACTGTTACTGTACTGTTTAATAGGGATTAGGTCCCTGATCTGAATGATTATAAATGTTGTACATACTGTTCTGCACTGTGTGTATATATATATGTTTGCATGAAAAGTCTTTTTGGCATACAGACTGTCACAGCTCATTGGACATTGTTTATTTACTGTATTGGTTTCCACCAAGCCCCTGTACTCTGTTTTACTGTATTACTGTTAAGCAGGCCTTCGGTAATCTCGAATTACTGGCTGGTTACGGTGCTAAACCCCTAGGGGCGGGTTTGGGTCATGACAGAGTGGTATCAGAGCGATACTTAACCACGAGTTATACCGCACACACATGTCCAAATGAGCTATAAGATGTCCTAGAAAAGCGATTAGGGCATTGCATGAACTTGTTAAAGTATGTGTGACTATGACATGACTGAATAAATGCTAACGCAATAAATTGTTTAAGTGTGCAACTGCCTATGTTTATAATTGCTATAACTGCTTATAGTGAAATGGATAATACAAGAACTGCAAATGAATCTGAATCCTCATCCTCTGAGGCAAGAATGGCAAGACTGGAGAGAATGATGGAACTCATAACTGAAAGATTAGGGCAACAACAGAACCCACAGCCCCCACCTCCTCCAGTACAGCCAGAGCCACCTGTTAACGATGACATAATTGCACTGACACCTAAGTTCAGCAAGATGAAACCGCCATCCTTTCAGGGAGGCCTGGAACCGTTAAAAGCTGAAGCATGGGTCCTTGAGACAGAAAAGTTATTTGAAGTGTTTCCGTACTGTGAAGCACATAAAGTACTGTTAGCTACCTTTACCTTGCAAGAAGAGGCCAGAAGGTGGTGGATGCTCATCCGCGATGATAGCACTGTAATGACTTGGGCTCAATTCAAAGGAGCCTTCTTTGAAAAGTACTTCCCTCAGTGTGTCAGGGACAGAAAAGTAACTGAATTTGAACAGCTGAGATAGGGCACAATGTTCGTTGCTGAATATGAAACAAAGTTCACCGAGCTTGCTAGATATGCACCACACATGGTGGACACTGATTATAAGAAGGCCAGAAAGTTTGAAGGCAACCTTAATGTTGCAATACTGGACAGAATTAATGTTTTGAAGCTACCGAATTATGTAAATGTTCTTGACCGAGCCTTGATGGCTGAATCGAACATTGAGGCACTGAAAACTGAAACACCAGCGTCTGAATGGCATGGTAAAAGGCAGGGTTTTAAATTCAAGAAAGGCAAGCATAACCCATTGAACAAGAAACAGAATACGGGGACAACAACTAGCCCCAGCCAAGGGAGTGGTTTCATACCACTCTGTTCTGAGTGTGGCAGGAAGCACAAAAAGGTCTGTTACAAAATATCTAGAGCCTGTTACAAGTGTGGCAAGGTGGGCCACATGGTTAAAGACTGCCCCTCTGCTCCACAAGCCAATAGTAAAGCTGCACCAAGCGTGGCAGCATCAACTGTTGCACCAAAATTGAACCCCAAAGCTACCGGGAAAGAGCCCATGAGGCAGGGCCGAGTGTTCGCCCTAGTACCGGGAGATGTGCAGAATACCGAGATCGTTGTGTCAGGTATTCTCTCTATTTGTACTCAAAATGCTTATGTACTAATTAATTCGGGGTCTACGCATTCATATGTGTCGCATGCTTTTTCGCGAAAACTGAATAGACCATTAGAACCCATGAATTATCTGTTAGCTGTATCATCACCCGTTGGGGGATCCATGACTCGTGCATATATGTACCCTGCTTGTGAAATTATTGTTGGAGATGCACATCTGTATATTGATTTACTGCCACTGAACATTGACCATTTTGACGTAATATTGGGAATGGACTGGTTAACGAAATACCATGCTACTATAAACTGTGTAATGAAACAAGTAGTTTTCTGTCCACCTGGTTTACCCGAATTTGTATTTAATGGGGTTGGAGTAGTACCTCCCCCGTATCTGATTTCACCCATGAAAGCTTGTAAATTGATTAAGAAGGGATGTAAAGGGTATCTGCGTTCTGTATTGACTGTATCTACTGATGATAATGCTAATGTGAACAGTATTCCCATAGTCAGAGAATTCCCAGATTTTTTTCCAGATAATCTGCCAGAGGATTTGATTGACAGGGAGATTGAATTCACCGTTGATGTGATTCCGGGTATCCAACCAGTATCTAAAGCTCCTTACCGAATGGCTCCGACTGAATTGAAAGAATTGAAAGTGCAACTGCGGGAACTGTTAGATAAGAAGTTCATTAGGCCCAATACTTCACCGTGGGGCGCACCTGTTTTGTTTGTGAAAAAGAAAAACGGCTCACTGAGACTGTGTATTGACTACCGTGAACTGAACAAGGTAACTGTGAAAAATAAATACCCATTGCCACGTATTGATGACTTATTTGATCAGTTATAGGGTGCTCAAGTGTTCTCTAAGATCAACCTCAGATCAGGATACCATCAGTTGAAAGCTAAACCAGAAAACATTGACAAAACTGCTTTTCGAACGAGGTATGGACATTACAAATTTTTAGTTATGCCTTTCGGAGTTACCAATGCACCTGCTGCATTTATGGACCTCATGAACAGAATCTTTAAACCGTACCTTGATATTGTTGTATTCATTGATGACATACTGATTTACTCCAAAAGTATAGAAGAACATGAACATCATCTGAGACTTGTCCTACAGACCCTAAGAGAACAGAAACTTTATGCTAAACTGTCTAAATGTGAATTTTGGCTTGATCATGTTATGTTTTGGGGGCATGTTGTTAGCAAAGATGGAATTTCAGTTGATCCACAAAAAGTTGAAGCGGTAGTAAACTGGCCTAGACCAACAAATGTGACAGAAGTCCGAAACTTTTTGGGTTTGGCTGGATATTACAGAAGATTTGTCAAAAATTTCTCCAAAATTGCCTTACCGTTGACTCAATTAACTCAGAAGGGGACATCATTTGACTGGACTGACCAAAGGGAATCAGCATTCCAAGAGTTGAAAACTCGACTTGTAACTGCACAGATTCTTACCCTACCTTCAGGTACGGATGGTTTTACTGTATTTAGTGATGCTTCTCATAAGGGTTTGGGATGTGTTTTAATGCAGAATGGGAGAGTTATTGCTTATGCTTCCCGACAACTGAGACCGCACGAAAAGAATTACCCTTACCCAACCCATGACTTGGAACTTGCCGCAGTGGTATTTGCATTGAAAATCTGGCGTCACTACCTGTATGGGGCGACATGTGAGGTATATACAGATCACAAGAGTCTGAAATATTTCTTCACACAGAAAAAACTGAACATGAGACAGCAGAGATGGCTAGAACTGATTAAAGACTATGACCTACAGATTTTGTACCATTCGGGAAAAGCCAACACCGTTGCCGATGCACTGAGCCAAAAATCGATTGGAAATTTAGCCTGTTTGCTCACCGGGCAGAAAGAATTGCTTTGTGACCTTGAAAAATCTAAAATTAAAATTGTTTTGCGGGAACAAGGTGGAACAATAGCTGCTATTTCTGCTCAACCGGCACTGATTGAAGAGATTAAAGAGAAACAGCAACAAGATGACTTCTTGATGAAGATCATCGAAGAACAGGAATCTAAACCGAGACCGGGTTTCAAATTTGAAAATAATGTACTGAAATTTCAAGAAAGACTGTGTGTACCGAATGACACTGCACTGAAAAGAAGAGTTCTGCAAGAAGGCCACAATTCAAAACTATCTATCCATCCAGGGAACACGAAAATGTACCAAGATCTGAAATTGAATTTCTGGTGGCCGGGAATGAAGAAAGAAATTGCTGATTTTGTATCGAAATGTCTTCATTGCCAACAAGTTAAAGCCGAACATCAACGACCCGCAGGCCTATTGCAACCCTTACCCATACCGGAGTGGAAATGGGAACATATCACCATGGATTTTATTGTAGGATTGCCTCGCTCCAGTAAAGGTATGGACTCAATTTGGATTATTGTTGATAGACTGACTAAATCTGCTCACTTCTTACCTGTTAAGACAATTTATAATGCGGACAAATTGGCTATACTCTATATTGATGAAATTGTTAGACTGCATAGAGTACCTGTGTCCATTGTTTCTGACAGGGATTCGAAGTTTACATCGAGGTTTTGGCAAAGCTTACAGACTACATTGGGTATTAAATTGAGACTGAGTAGTGCTTATCATCCTCAGACAGATGGCCAGTCAGAAAGGACCATCCAGACTCTGGAGGATTTACTGAGAATGTGTGTCCTTGATTTTTAGGGAAACTGGGAAAGCCATTTGCCCTTAGCCGAATTCGCCTACAACAACAGTTATCATTCAAGTATTGGTATGGCGCCTTTCGAAGCATTGTATGGCAGAAAATGTAGGTCTTCGATTTGCTGGGGAGAAGTTGGAGATGGGCCTTTGCTTGGGCCCGAGATTGTATATGAAACGACTGAGAAAGTGAAACTGATACAATAGAGACTGAAAATTGCACAAAGCAGACAGAAAAGTTATGCTGATGTCAGAAGACGAGACAGAGAATATGAAGTAGGTGATCACGTGTTTGTGAAAGTGACACCGATGAAAGGCCAGACTCGTTTTGGAGTCAAAGGCAAGTTAGCGCCAAGATATGTCGGACCGTATGAGATTATTGAGAAAATCAATCCGGTGGCGTATCAAGTTGCGCTTCCTCCTGAAATGGAGCATATGCACAACGTCTTCCACATTTCTATGTTGAGGGATTACCTCCGGGATCCTTTCCATGTGATAGAGCCTACTCGTGTAGTGCTGAGTGATGACTACACTTACAAGGAACGGCCTATCTAGATTGTAAACAAACGGATCAAGAAGTTGAGAAACAAAGAGATCCCGTTAGTGAAAGTCGACTGGCAAAACCATGGTAGCGTGTATGCCACTTGGGAAAGAGAAGATGACATGGCTAAAAGATATCCTGAACTGTTTCCACTGAATCCTGTTTTCTTCCAAAACGAAGGTAACTCGAGGTTAGAGGACTAAACTCTTTTAAGGAGGGGAGACTGTAACAACCCTCACCACTGTTTACCGATAAGCTACCGATTACTGCTAAACTGAGACTGATTATGAAAAGTAATTGAACTGATTGAAATACTGAACTGACTGACTGAAATATGAAACTGATTGATTGACTGTGTCTGTTTAAATGCATTATCTATCTGTTTGACTGTTTGATTATCTATTCATGTTTTATGTTTAAATTGCGAATTGAAGGCCTTATCAGTGGCCGAACCGGAGATCGATTTGTGTTTCATGATCATCATAATTTATGTGATTTTATGGTGTAATTATCTAAAAACTGATTTGGTATGATTAAATTAGATTAAAATGAGCTAAATTACATAAGTTACTGTATTTACCAACTTGCTATCTTAGTGGCCCACTACCTAACACATTTGAGCCTTGCACTTGATCACATAACACTTCTTCCTCAGCCATTTCAAAGGCCACAACCAACTAGAGTGAGAGAGTGAGAGAATATGAGTGATTTCAACTTGATTTTTGTGATTTGGCTTGAAGAAATTGAAGGTTGATTCATAATTAAGCTCCTACACCTTAAACTCAAGACTTAGGTAAGGAGATTTAACCTCTCATTGTTGTGTTTAGGTTGATTCTTGCATGGTTCATGTCTAATTGAGGAGCCAAGTCATGATTTAGTTCTAACATGTTGAATTATAGCTTAATTCATGCATGTATGCCTATATTATTGAATTTTGAGTTGATTCCATGGAAATCTTGCATGCATGTTCATATTGTTGGTATAGTCCATGTTTTCATCTTGTTTTTGGAACAATTGGCTCATTAGAGCAAGTGTTTAAAGCTTGAAAGTGGTTTAAATTCATGCATGTTGCATTGAAGTTAAGTTCATGAAAATTGGTTTGAATTTGAGTTGAACTGATCTTCCCTTGGGCTTTGATTTTACAAATTGAACTTTGAACCATGTTATACTATGTATTTGCAAATGTTTTCCAGGAAATGAGGCCAAGAGGATTGAATTTGATACATTTGAAGTTGAATTTGAGCTTGAGGTTCAAATCTGGGAATTTCAGATTTTGGACTCACGCTCGAGCGGGGTGACTGGCGCTCGAGCGTGAAATTCGTGCTCCCAGTATTTTGTTCTGTTTTTAAGTCAGCTCGAGCGGGGAAATTTACGCTCGAGCGGGACCTTGTGTCTTACACTCGAGCGGATGTCGAGCGCCCAATCGAGCGTGATTTTCACCTATCCAGCACTTTTGACTGTTTTGAAGTACGCTCGAGCGGTTGAGTCTGAGCTCGAGTGGAAACCTTTGTCTGCATGTCCGCTCGAGCGGATTAACCTACGCTCGAGCGGGACCCCTGTTTTCTGAAAATGCTTTTAAAGTGCATCTTTGCATCCTCATTTCATCCTAGGCATTCTTAGGTCTAGTTTAAGGCATCTTAATGAGGATATAGATGTAGAACCACACCGAGTCAAGATAGGGATTAAGTTATTATCTTTCCCAACTGTATAGCTTAGTGTGTGTTCAATCTGTAAACTGTGTAGGGTTGGCGACTGGGGACGCGCTTTATCCTAACTGTAGCTCAGAACTCTGTGAGTAACAACAGTGTAAAGATATGTTCAAAAATGATTATCTTCTGAACAATTGAACTGTACTGTTTCTGAATTGATACTGTTAATAGAATGAATGTATGTCCTTTATTCTGAACTGTATTGTGGCATCCTTAGCAACTACTGTTACTGACTGTTACTGTTACAGAGATCTCTGTCGGTTCCCTTGTTAGAACCACTACTGTTTACTGATTGATGGCCATCATTGACTGTTCGGTCTTTCAAGACCTACTGTTTACTGTACTGTTATGCTAATGGATATACCACATATGACTGTACTGACTGAACGACTGAAATACTGATTTAATGAACTGTTTTCATTACTGTGAGGACATCCATTCTAAGCCTCTTTACGCATTATGTTATTCACTGGGCTTTAGCTCACTGCTCATATATATATGTAGGTGTACAGGCACCAGACCGTGGCTAATAGCATCGGGGTAAGCTCCAGTTTTGTCAAGCCAACCACTGTGCCTCACTGCGAAGTTCCGAGCCTGTCAAGCTATGGCTTAGGGGTGCTTTAATTTCCCCCGTCTATCTCTGTAACTGTTTTGTTAACTGTATAGACTATATAGACTGTTACTGTACTGTTTAATAGGGATTAGGTCCCTGATCTGAATGATTATAAATGTCATACATACTGTTCTGCACTGTGTGTATATATATATGTTTGCATGAAAAGTCTTTTTGACATACAGACTGTCACAGCTCATTGGACATTGTTTATTTACTGTATTGGCTTCCGCCAGGCCCCTGTACTCTGTTTTACTGTATTACTGTTAAGTAGGCCTTCGGTAATCTCGGATTACTGGCTGGTTACGGTGCTAAACCCATAGGGGCAGGTTTGGGTCGTGACACTATTGCTTTTAGGGTTTGTGCCCGACCATCATGTCTGAAGCCAATTGAATCTTTAACTAAGGGGAAGCAGCAAACAGTTCAAGAAGTGGAGCCCCATGTCAAACAATCAGTTGAATTCCTCACTACAGCCGAGTCAATTAATGGCACATGTACTTCTGGTTCCTTGTCATCTGATAGCGACTCACGAGAAAAAGTTTCTACTTGCGAAAATGAGAGAACTAATTCTGAAGATGTGAGAGAGGACATTGAAATGGTAGATTCTAAGTCAAGTTCATCTATTCCACAGGATATTGAAGTACATGGCAATGGGTATTCTCATGCGATTGAAGAAACCGCTTCTCCTGTTGTACACGCTAATAGATTAGTCTCTGCGGTTGGTTCTTCTCTAAGTGAGGTGGTTAAGCCTGAAGCTTATTCTCAGAATTCTGAATCAGACTTTCCTCATTCTGCTGTTGATGAGAATACAACTGAGAGAAGTAGTGCCGAAAGGTTGACTGAATCTTCAAGTGAAAGCGCTCAGCCAATACAGAATGGTGTCTGTGAGGAAGGAAAAATTTCTCATGATGCTCATGTTGGTAATTTAAGCTCAGGTGAACTTCTTGATGAGATTAGTCTTGTTGATTGCAACGGTAAGCAGGCAAAAATGGAGACTGGAAAGGGCTTGCCATCATCTAGCAGTACTAAGGATGCCACAAGGAAGTTGGCTAGAAGAAATTCTTCTGAAGGAAAATGGAAGCCTCTGTTTCCTCCAGGTTTTCTCAGAAAGCATTCTGGCAACAATTCTCTAAAGAGATGTGGGAAAGCAAAAGCTCCTTTAGAACTAGCTTAATGTGCATCTTCTTACAATCCTAATAAAGTCATTAGTGGATTTGCAAAACTTGGTTTTCTTAATCAAAATGGTACGAGGACAAAAGATGTGGGAAAGTCTCATTCTAAGTGCAGTAGTTCTTCGTCTCCTATTTTTGAGGAACGAGTTGGGAATCACTTGGACAAGGACGTTATGGCGCTCAGTGGATCTGGTGATTTTAATCACTACAATGGAGATTCTGGTGCTTCTTGTTTTTGGTGATTGAATCCACTAAGAACAGAACCAAGGGTATGGGATTGCCATTAGGATTGATGGGTTGTGGTTGTTTTAGGTGATTCAATCCACCAAGAAGAAGGTTGATGATAGGTTGTGAGTGTGCAAAAGAAGTTCTGTAAACTTGATCTAGTTCCTCAAAACCATTGTTTCTTCTCCCGAAAGTGTTACAATTGTTCTTTTCAAAAACCATAAAAGCTGAGACAGGCATGGGGTATTCTGGTGGGGTAACATACTTGGTGGCCGTGGCAGAAGCGGATGTGGTGGCAGGAGTGTAGCAACTTCTCACCACAGCCCACAAATCCCAATTTTCATCCATTTTCAGTGATGAAGAATAGAGTGGGGATTTCCTTCAACTTCACTGAGCAAAGAACTATGTGTGCCTTTCCTATGATTGCACGTGTGTATATAAGACGAGATGTTTATCCTCCTTCAGTTTGAGGGGATGTTAATGTATATATTAGATATTGATTTCCTAGATATATTAGGTATTGCCATAGTTAGGTCTATTAGAGGATACTCTTTATCATAGTTAGATTCTAATAGAATATTTTTTCTCTGCCTATATATACAGACCTTTTATTGTATAGAACAATTCATTCAATATAATATATATTATTTCCTCTCTCTACTATTATAACAGTAAGAATAAAAATGAATAATCAAATTGAGTTTGTGGGGGCTTTGATAATAAAACGATCTTTTTATTTTTAATTTTTTTTTTCTCATATTGAAAAAAGTAATAAAAATGAGTGGTGTTAAGTCTGTGTCAAAATATTTTTATGTCGAAAAGTCAGTTTATTAGTTTTTTAAATTGTTTAAATCACATTATGTCTTTTCATAATAAATAAAATATATATATATATATATATATTGGTTTTTTTCAAAACAAGTCAAGACAAAAATAACTTAAATAAACTAAAAATGAGATTAATTATTGAGAAGTAAGGGGGAGAAGTATTTTAAATTTTTTTTTTTTTTTTTGATTATCAACTTCTTTAACTTATTAGAGGGTGCATCAAATATTAAATTGTTTGTTAAGTGACATGTTGAACTCAATGTTAATTGTGGCGAGGAACACAAGGATGGTGGGGATAAGATAGAGAAGAAACAAGATAAAGAAAAGAAAAAAAAGTGAGCTATTTTGTATTATTTAAATACTTACATTTGTATTCACATTTTATTTTACTTAACACACATTTTATTATTTTCATTGGAGCATTTATTTTTTAATAAATATTTTTAACACCTATATTTTTAATGTCTTTATTAAGTAGAGAGATGCTCTTAGCAGTAACTTAATAACAACCACTACATGTCTAAGGTAAAAACAACATAATATTCTTGAATGCTACGTCTCTTTAATTATTATTTTTTATAATTTTTTTAAAAAATATTTTAGAATTCTAAAACATGAACTTTAAAAGAACTCTAATGAATTAGATCCCATTATGATGTGATGTGTTTGCTAGTTTTTTTTGTTTTTTATTTTTTATTTTTTTCACTGCCACCTCGGTATAACTCATTTTAGAGCTCTACTTTTAAAACTCTCCATCATTATCTTTTTTCTTTTTTTTTGGGGGGGGGGGCGCTGCTGATAACAACAACTCCAAATCTTTGGTCAAAATTAGGAAGAAATAAATAAATAAATAAATAAATAAAAACTCAGAAGCATGCGTTGATTAAATCAGCTTTGCTAAGGACGCATGCGTATACAACCCGATGGTGTAATTTGCCATGTAATTTTCTATGTAATTTTCCGAGAAAATATTCCCATGCTTGGACAATATAATAATATTTGGCCACTTACATATAATATGTGATGACAAATAACCTGACCACTTCTTTTTTTTAATATTATTTTTAATTTTTAATTCTTTAAATAATCAAGAACAGATTGTAGACATGGGATTGTTTGTTACAGTTTTTGGGAGTGATTATAACTTATTTTGATTTGAGAGTCTGTATCAGACTGTTTGGTGTAATTTCCGCATATAGCTTATCAGGCAAAAATAACTTAAATAAACTGATTATTTGAAAGCCGAGGTATAAGTGCTTTTAGTTTCTGTTTTCTGATTATTAGCTTTTAACTTAAAAAAAAACTCCACCAAACAAGGCCATGATTTTTTCAATATATTGCAAAAATGCAAAATTTAATCTTATATATTGGGTGAAGTAAGATATCAATATTTAGGGCTCATTTGGGAATTGGCTATTTTAGTTAATTTTTTTTATTTTTTATGAAAAGATATGTAAAAAAATAGAGAGAGTAATGTGACAACTTATAATGACTGTTTAACCTTTTAACTAAAATTTTAAGTCTCCAAGCAAGACCTTAAACTTAAAACCTTCTATATAAAATTTGAATGACTTACTATTTAGTTGACCCCATGAATTTCCTCATTCCTCTTTTTGTTAACATTTTTTTTTCTTGAACTCTAGTGGTGAAAGATATATCTCTCTCAATAATTCAATATGTTCTCAATTATTATAAAGTTGTATTTGGATGAAGAATTTGAGAAGAAAATTGTGAAAGACAAATAAATAAGAAGGAAAAATGAATGAAATGGAGGCTATTTTTTATTTTATTTTATTTTATTTATCTTACTTTATGCTTCTTTTTTTTTTTTCTTTTCTCTCTAAGTCTCTCAAATTCATAATCTAAACAGTGTAAGTGAAATTTTACAATTAGCAAATGTGAATTTGTGCCCCTAGGCATTATTTAATGTCATGATTAGGGTGAAATTAATTTTGTGTAAGAAAAGTGTTTTAAAATCAATAAAAAATATTTTTAAAATTGATGAAAAACATATTGTATATATATATTTTTTTTAAATGCGTCCCTCAAAGACACCTGCTATGGATGACTTTTGAATATATGCATATGTAAACACACTTAAATTTGTCATTTTTTTTGAACAAACAGTGGAATTCCTTTGTTTTGCATAGGTAGTAAGTAAATGATCATATTCAAACAAATTGATGAAATTAATTTACGTTCAAATTTTGAATGTGATTTAGTCAAAATTTGAAGTCAAAAATAAAATAAAAATCTCATATTCTTGACTTGATTTTCTATAAACTAATTAAAAGCCAGACCTAGGCAACACATGCTTAACAAGGCTATAAACAAATATCAAAGTCTTAATTAACTAAAATGGCACAACATTAGCATGTATCTACCTTATTATAATAAATTTTGAGTTTTTTTTTTTTAAATCAAACTCCGATCTTGAAAATTCTTATTTTAAAAATCTAAACATTTTAAGCTTATTTCTCAAATTAAAGTTATTTTTAAGTCAAATTTAAAAAATATGACTTAAAGTGCAAAAACATGACTTGACAACATGAATTCAAAAAAACAATTCAAGATCTGAAGTGGTGTAATAAATACACGACTTCAATAAATTTTTGTCTCAACTCATTTCGGTCGGTTGCCCAACTTTCCCTCAATAACACAACAACTCTTTTTTTGTACAAGGAAAATAGAGTCGAGAACTTAAATCAAGCTGTTGAATTAATACACTACTTTATTACTTTTTAGGTAAATTACATTGATACCTTTGAGATTTGGTACATCTCATCCTTTGATGTTATAGAAATTACATTCACACCTCTATGATTAATAGTCTCATTTCACAAATCCCTGTAGTAAAATAGAGAAAATTACATTTAAAAAAAAAAAAAACACAGGAAATGAAAGAAAGAAGAAAAAAAAAAAGAAAAAAAAGAAGAAGTAAAGCAAAGTTAGAAAAGAAATGGTGTATGAATGCAATGTCTTTTTTTATACCAACGTTAATTCTGTCTAAATAATTGCAATGATAGAAGGGTCAATGTAATTTCTCAAACGTTAGGAGCGATATTAAACTTAAATCTCATAGAGTGTAAGTGTAATTTACCCTTACTTTTCACATGTTTTTCAAAATCATGTATTAAAAACACTGACTTTAAACTAAAATTATATTTTCAAAACACAATTTTAAAAATATTTTAAATGGGGTAAATAAGTTTAAAATGCATGGATTCAAGAAATAAGTTTTTTAAAAGCATGGGTTGAGTAAAAAACTCAAATGAGCATTGGTTGAGATTCCCTTGTCAAGTAGGTTTATATTTGTCTTTTCTTTTGTTTTTAAGATGGTAGGTTTAGATCTGTCTTTAATTGTTGGTTAATTTAGCCCAAGTTGTGCTTGAGATTTGGAGATGCTGTTGCACAGTCCGTGCAACAGTATTTGTTGTGCGGTAAAATGGACTTATTTCGAGATTTATTTTGATAATTTAAACTATTCATATTTTAGAATATATCAAGCAAAACATGCTTGTAAAAAATCAAGTTAATCGGATATCGTTTGCCCATTCATTTACTCGCATTTGTATTCATTTTAATACTTTAAATTACAATTATTATTTATTTTTGTAGATCCAAAGGTGAGTAGATGAATGGGCAAACAATATTCGATTAATTTAATTTTTTACAGACATGTTGTACTTGATATATTCTAAAATATAAACAATTTAGATTATCAAAATAGGTCCCAAAATAAACTTATTTTACCGCACAACAAATGCTGCTGCACGGGCTGCGCAGCAACCCCAATTCCAATTATTGACTATCACTTGATCTTAATTATAAGGGTAAATTACAAATATATTTATTGAGGCTTGCTTAAAAGCAAATGCTAACAAGTGTTTAATGGCCATTATTTAGTACACTAATTGGTATATTTATTTGTGCATATAGTATTATTCTTTAATATTAGTAAGTATGTAAAAAATATCTTGAAAATATGTAAAAATATTTAAAAAATTATTAATTTTAATAAAAGTACATTAAATTTAGTGAAAAATAAGTTGGGTTCTTCAAATTTTTTTTTATCTTTTACTCTCGCATTATGCCTTTAAAAATATGTAACAATATTAAAAAGTGCATTAATTTCAATAAAAGTATATTGAATTTAGTGAAAGCTATTTTGTGTTCTCTAAATTTTTTATCTTTTACTCTTACATTATGCCTTTTAAAATTGCTAATCATATAACAAAGAATAATGCTATATGTACCAATTGATATACTAACTAGTGTACCAATTGATGATACGGCATAATTTAAGAGGTTCTTGAAATTTATAATATGATTACTGAGTGGGATAAAAAATAATGTCATAACTAGTGTTGGTACACTAGTTAGTGTTGGACAATCTTCACTGTATTTAAAAGATTTAATTTTATTGTGTACACAACAACAATTAGAATTTAAAGAAATAAAGAAAAGGAGAGAATTTGTTTGATTACAAAAATCAAACTCGAAATAAAAATAAATAAATAAAAACAGATTTTATTTTGTTACAAAAAACAAAATCTAAATCTGATTTTAATAAATAAAAACAACACTGAAAATAAATTAAATAATTTACTTGATTTAATTTGTTCGAATTATTTTCTGATCAAGTCCAGTGTTTGACACTGTGTCCTTAAGACAGATTCGTCCTCTCCACGGTGCTTTCAGAATTTGGACGTCTATCTCCCAGGATAAAATGATCTTATCAACGAATAAAAGCAGCACTACAATTTAATCGTTCGTCGAACACACAAAGTGTTTACACTCTTTCTTTCAGAAATAAGATGCAGCAAAATGCAGAGATTTAAAGCAAAGAATGGAGTACGAAAATTGGAGTGAAATCCAAATGGGAGGTTAGTCTATTTATAGATGTAAAGGTGGCTCTTGGTTTTGAATTGAACAGGTATGAAACCTGTTAGTTTCAAATTTAAACAGATTTGAATCTGTTGGGTTAATAATTCAAACAGATAAAAACGGGAAGGGCTCTGTTTGGATGAGCAATAAATCCAAACCAGTTTAATTCTGTTTGAAAACGGGAAGGGCCCTGTTTGGATGAACAATAAATCCAAACCAGTTTAATTTGAATTCTGGGTTTTATTTTACCAAAAAATAAAATTAAATTCAAATATTTTTGGCCCAAAAAGATTAGAAGCCCAACCCCACACCACGCACCCGCGCCCAGCCCAGCCCGCCCGACTGGACGGACGGCGGCGGCGGCGCGCGCGCGTGTGTGGTGATTTTTGGGTCCGATGGGTCTAGCCCATTTTGCCCATAACCTCTCCCTCTAAAACACTTGGGTACCCCTTGGGGCACACCCCAAGTATCTCACCCAAGCCTTATAAACCCTTTCAAAACTTCCCACCAAATCAATGTGGGACAAGCCAATTTACAACCTTAAGGAATTTCCACCAAAACTCCATTTCCATGGAGCACACTTTGGCTTCAATTTCCCATTCACTCGGTAATGGTTTTGCGCAACCAAATATACCACGTGAATCACAACGCGGCATAGAACGCGTTACCACTTTGACCCGAGTAAATCGACACTCGGGGCCCACCTAAAAAATAGACCAAACTTGAGAAAAAATTCTGGTTTTACCCTGAATTTTTCTACCATTTCCAACAATCCCCCACATGAATAGAATTTGATGACAACGGAAATGCAACAATATGCAAACTTTTACGAAAGAGTATAAATCGAAAATATCTTGCATCAGGATAGGTAGTTTTCGGTCTTGAACCTTCCCTAGTGATAACCTATCGGACTTACTAGCTAACCAATGGACGCGATGCCTTGAATTGTTCAGCCGTTTGTGTAAGCCAAGACAATAGATTTCACACAAAATATCTTCTAACACATCGCGGTTCTCACTGTTGTGTTCATTTTGGCCTTGAACGCGCCTGGTTTTCATAAGTGTTTCTAGAGAATTTAGCCTTTTCATTCTCATAGAACCGGCCCCAGTTCAACACTCATATAGGTGATTCTTATTGTGAGTATCTCCTTATACTCGTCTTGATTTTATACCTTAATCAAGATATAAGTAATCATTAAAAGCAAAGCTTATCCTTATACCCCTACATACAACATATGTTGCAGATATCACTCTCACCATAGGAATGGGTAGGAATTTTAATCCCTTGGTGATTTCTGGCGAGCCATACATAACTTAGTTGTTCCTTTGAACTTAGTTCTTGGGATCTCCAGTCATATAAGTAGGGTTACCATTATGAAGACTCTTATGTAATAGGCTTTAATCCCATCCCTTTTGATGAACTATACACTAGCTCTTTTGTCAAACCTTTTGTTAACGGATCCGCAATATTCTCTTTAGATTTTATACAATCTATTGAGATTATTCCGTTTGACAACAATTGCCTTACGGTATTATGTCGACGACGAATATGTCGTGACTTACCGTTATACATGTGATTCTGTGCCCTACCTATTGCAGATTGACTATCACAATGAATGCAAATAGCTGGCACAGGTTTTGACCACATTGGAATGTCTTCTAAAAAGTGACGAAGCCATTCTGCTTCTTCACCTGCTTTGTCTAAAGCAATGAACTCATATTCCATTGTGGATCGTGCGATGCAAGTTTGTTTTGTGGACTTCCAAGAAACAGCAGTGCCTCCTAGAGTAAAGACATATCCACTAGTGGATTTTGAATCTTTAGTATCCGATATCCAATTGGCATCACAATAACCTTCGAGTACTGCTGGATATCGAGTAAAGTTCAAACCATGATCACGAGTAAATCTTAGATATCTAAGAACCCGAATGATCGCTTTCCAATGGTCTTCTCCAGGGTTACTAGTGTACCTACTCAATTTACTGATAGCATAAGCTATATCAGGACGAGTACAATTCATTAGGTACATTAGGCTTCCAATGATTTGGGAGTATTTTAACTGAGACACTGCATCACCTTTATTTTTCGATAAAGAAAGACTGATGTCTACAGGTGTTCTAGCTAAATTCAAATCATCCTTGATAAATTTATCAAGAATTTTCTCAATATAATGAGATTGAGATAATGCATATCCGTCAGATGTTTCAGTAATTTTCATTCCTAATATAACATCTGCGACCCCCATATCTTTCATATCAAATCTTTTGTTACGCATCTGCTTAGTTGATTTGATCATGTTTTGACTGCTTCCAATGATAAGCATGTCATCCACATAAAGACAAACTATGACATATCCTTGGTCAGTGTTTTTAACATAGACGCATTTGTCACATTCGTTTATCTTAAACCCATTAGTAAGCATTGCATGATCAAATTTTTCATGCCATTGCTTAGGTGCTTGTTTTAATCCATAAAGGGATTTTACAAGTCGACAAACTTTCTTTTCTTGCCCTGATACTACAAACCCTTCGGGTTGTTCCATATAGATCTCTTCATTTAGATCACCATTTAAGAAAGCTGTCTTAACATCCATTTGATGTATTTCTAAATTAAACAACGCTGCTATAGAAATAAGCATGCGAATGGATGTTATTCTTGTCACAGGGGAATATGTGTCAAAATAGTCCAGACCTTCCTTTTGTCTGTAACCTTTAACAACAAGTCTTGCTTTATACTTGTCAATTGAACCATCTGCTTTCATTTTTCTCTTGAATATCAATTTATATCCAAGAGGTTTAGAACCTGGTGGAAGATCCACCAATTCCCAAGTATGATTTTGCATAATGGATTCAATTTCATTATTAACAGCCTCTTTCCACAAAGGTGCTTCAGGACCTGTCATTGCTGCCTTAAAGCTTTGAGGTTCATTTTCTAACAAGCATGTCAGAAAATCTAGACCAAAGGATTTTGATGTTCTCGCTCTCTTATTTCGTCTTGGTTCATCATTAGTTAAATCATGTTGGTCGAGACTATTACTAGTCTCTTGTGTTTGATTGTCATTAGTCTCTTGACTTTGTGTATAATCATAAGTTCTTTTCTGTGAACTTAATTCCTGTCCTTTCTTGTAAGGAAAGACATGTTCAAAAAACACAGCATTCCTTGACTCTATAATAGTGTTCACATTTATATCAGGTATTTCTGATTTATAAGTCAGAAACCGATATGCACTACTATTCTGAGCATAACCAATAAACACACAGTCTATTATTTTTGGTCCAATCTTAGTCTTTTTAGGAACAGGAACTTCCACTTTTGCCAAACACCCCCACACTTTTAAGTATTTGTAGGAAGGCGGTCGACCTTTCCACAATTCATAAGGAGTGCTGTTGGTTTTCTTGTGGGGTATTCTATTAAGAACATAATTAGCAGACAATATTGCTTCCCCCCACAAGTTCTGTGGTAAACCTAAACTTAGTAACATGGCATTCATCATTTCTTTTAGGGTTCTATTCTTCCTTTCAGCAATTCCATTTTGCTGTGGAGAATAAGGGGCTGTAGTTTGGTGAATAATGCCATATTGTGCACAAAATTCATTTAATTGTGCATCATATTCACTACCCCTATCACTTCTAACCATTTTAATGGTTTTACCAAGTTGATTTTTAACTTCTGTTTTGTAGAGTTTAAACATTTCTAAGGTTTCATCTTTACTTCTAAGTAAATAAACATAACAATATCCTGTGCAATCATCGATAAATGTTATGAAATACTTTTTGCCTCCTCTAGTTTGAATAAATTTTAAATCACATACATCAGTATGAATTAATTCTAGAGGTTCGGTTTTTCTTTCAGCCGTTTTAAATGGAGCCTTAGTTAGTTTCGCTTCTACACAAATTTCACATTTATGATTAGGATTAATTTCAAACTTTGGTATATGATCTAAACCAATTAATCTACGCAAAGCATCAAAATTCACATGTCCTAATCTACCATGCCATAAATTTGACTCAAGAATATAAACAAAAGATGTGTTATTCTTATTCATAGCAACTTTCGGTACAACTGTCATTACATTCAACTTAAAGAGACCATCACTCATGTATCCCTTACCAACATACATACCACTCTTTGTTAATACAAATTTATCAGACTCAAATACAAGCCTAAAACCATTTTTACTTAACAAAGACCCAGAAACTAAATTCTTCCGGATGTCAGGTACATGCAGTACGTTGTTGAGGGTTAGTTCTTTCCCTGATGTCATCTTCAAGATCACTTTCCCTTGTCCAGCCACAATAGAAGTAGAAGAATTTCCCATAAAAAGTTGTTCACCATTTGCAGTCTCATTGTAGGTAGTGAACATCTTCTTGTCCACACAAATGTGACGAGTTGCTCCAGTGTCAACCCACCACTCTTTGGGATTTCCAACCAAGTTAGCCTCAGACACCACAGCAGAGAGGTTGATGTCATTCACTTCGTCAAAGATGTAATCCAATTCTGTTACATTGGCCTGATTGGTGGTCTTCTTACTTGTACTTCCATGATCCTTCTTAGGGCGGCGGCAGTCAAAAGCTCGATGTCCAGTTTTGCCACAGTTATAGCATTTTCCTTTGAACTTATTGCTACTATCGCCTTGTTTAGGACCATCTCCAGTAAACTTTCTCTTTTTGTTATGTGGTTTATGAACTTGTTCTACCACATTAGCCTTGGACTCAATGGGATTTTTCCCATTCCTCTTTTCAGCCTTTCGGTTATCTTCTTCAATTCTTAATCTTACAATCAATTCATCCATAGTCATCTCTTTGCGTTTATGTTTTAAATAATTTTTGAAATCTTTCCAAGCCGGTGGTAACTTTTCCACTAAAGCAACAACTTGGAATGACTCGCTAACAGACATACCTTCTGAATGAATATCATGCAAAATTATTTGAAACTTTGAACTTGAGAAATTACCGTTTGGGAGTCCACCATTACAAAGTCCAGAAATTTACCGACGACAAATTTCTTCGTGCCGCCATCCGTCCGCCAAATTGGCGGATTTGAGAAAATCAATCCGCAACCGTCCGCTCGTCATCACGCATCCGTCCAAAATGCGGCGGATCGGTTTGGTTCGGTCGGTTTTGGCGGATCGGTATATCCACTGCTCACCCCTAGTTTACACTCTTTCTTTCAGAAATAAGATGCAGCAAAATGCAGAGATTTAAAGCAGAGAATGGAGTACGAAAATTGGAGTGAAATCCAAATGGGAGGCTAGTCTATTTATAGATGTAAAGGTGGCTCTTGGTTTTGAATTGAACAGGTATGAAACCTGTTAGTTTCAAATTTAAACAAATTTGAATCTGTTGGGATGAAAACGGGAAGGGCTCTGTTTGGATGAGTAATAAATCCAAACCAGTTTAATTCTGTTTGAAAACGGGAAGGGCCCTGTTTGGATGAACAATAAATCCAAACCAGTTTAATTTGAATTCTGGGTTTTATTTTACCAAAAAATTAAATTAAATTCAAATATTTTTGGCCCAAAAAGATTAGAAGCCCAACCCAACCACACACCACGCACCCGCGCCCAGCCCACCCGGACAGCGGCGGCGCGCGTGTGGTGATTTTTGGGTCCGATGGGTCTAGCCCATTTTGCCCATAACCTCTCCCTCTAAAACACTTGGGTATCCCTTGGGGCACACCCCAAGTATCTCACCCAAGCCTTATAAACCCTTTTCAAAACTTCCCACCAAATCAATGTGGGACAAGCCAATTTACAACCTCAAGGAATTTCCACCAAAACTCCATTTCCATGAAGCACACTTTGGCTTCAATTTCCCATTCACTCGGTAATGGTTTTGAGCAACCAAATATACCACGTGAATCACAACGCGGCATAGAACGCGTTACCACTTTGACCCGAATAAATCGACACTCGGAGCCCACCTAAAATATAGACCAAACTTGAGAAAAAATTCTGGTTTTACCCAGAATTTTTCTACCATTTCCAACAGTTTGTATACTAATTGGTAGATGTAGCACTACCGTATAACAAATGATTTCTTTCACTTATCAACCACTATGTTAATTAACATTTTATGACATCAGTAGTATATTTTAATTAATAGTTCAAGTAATTTCATTGTTGTATAGGAAGATATTTAGAAAATTTATTTTTTTATATCAATTCTCTAAATGACAAATTTGATAAGAAGATATTTATAATTTTCAAAAACCACATGAAATAATATATATCTTAAGCAAATCTAAAAAAATACATTTGTAATTTATCATAATTATAAGCAAAAATTCAAAAATTCATTTTGGAGATCCACATGACCTTTTTGTTCTTCCTAGTTTTTGAAGCCTCTTTAACCCCCTTTTTCATAACCTAAGCTAATCATGATTTGCTTTAGAATCTTTTAGAGTGGTTTATAAACCTTGAAAGTTGCAATCACAAGTTGGAAACAAACTTTATTTGAAGGTAAATTTAATTACACTAATTTCTTTTAAAATTTAGAAAAAATAAATTGAATTTTACAAGTTTAATATAATTGTATTGAATTATTTTAATATTTTAATTCATATAACACTCTATTCCTTTTTATTAGCAATTTGTAGATATAAAAAGAATATTTTAAATTTTACTTATTCTTGTATTTTCACACTATTTTTATTAATTTTGATCGCTAATCAATTTAATTAAATTATTTTTTTGAGATTTTTTTGTTTTTAAATATCAAAGATGATCAGTGTTTGATTGTAGTGCTCTAACATTACAAGGTAAATCAGTTCCAAAAAAAAAAAAAAAAAATCCATTACAAGGTAAAGCTATTAGAGGTCAACGCAAGAATCTAATGGAAATGAATAAGAATCTTAGTTGAAATCCATGTTTAAAAATGAACTTAAAAAAAGACTTTTAAAACTTTTATTGAAACCTAAATAAATACTCCATGACTTATAATATAGCCTCCGTTTGGCAAGAGCTAAACGGGGCTTTTTTGGCTATTTTAGCCACAAAAAACAAAATAGGCTATTTTAGTCACAAAAAACAAAATATCACATTCAACCCATAATCATTACATTCTTCTCTCACAAAAAAAGTCAAAAAAGCCAAAAAGCCCTTCCCAAACCAAACTTTTTAGCCCAGGCTAAAATAGCCAAAAAAACCAAAAAGCCAAAAAGCCAACCCACTTCCCAAACGGAGGCATAGTTATAAACTTTGTCTAACTCATTTATAAATTATATGTTTCTAGATAGGCTTTCAAGATTTGCAAATAATTTCTAAGATGTCTTATTGAAAATTTTCGAATCCCTCTCTTAAAATATCTTAAAACATTTTTAGAAGGACCCCCCTTTTTTTAAAAAAATATTTTCTACCCTAAAAACTTTACTAAATTTTCAAGTGGCTTTTGCAAAATTTCTTACAAGTTCTTCCTTTAGTTTTTGAGAGTTTCTATTCTTCGTTTTTGAAAAATATCTAAAATGTTTCTCCAATTCCTCCAAATTTTTTAAAAGAGTGCTACCAAATTGAGTCCTTTGCTTTTCGAATTTTCAAAATCTATTTTTTTAAAATTTCAAAAATTAGTTTAGTGAAAAAATAAAAAAATACTCATTAATCTTTTTTTTGGGGCTGATATAATTTTTAAATTTTCAAAATTATATTATTTAATTTTTTTTGGCCAAACTAGCTTTTAATTTTTTAATTTTTTTCAAAACTCAAGCAAAGTTTCTTGATAACTATGATATTTTAGTTGGCAGACCTTGTAATACTATTGAACAAACAAGTATCTTGCCAGCCCATTCTAGATATTACATTCTTTTTATCATCTTTTTTACATATCATTATATGTTTTTATTTATGTGATATTTATTAATAAAAAATCATAACACATATAAATGAGTTATTTATTATTTCTCAATTACTTGACAAATGCGTGTCAATATATGTTACTCGTAAATTTTTCTCTTATTTGATTTATTTAAACAATAATGTTATACACTTAAAAAAATTACCGAGAAAAGTATTTAGAATAGATCAAAATCATTTGAAGTGTAAACTACATTTCACTAACCGTAAATCTACACTATTTACCTTATTTTCAGAATAATTTTCAAAATAAACTTATATAATTTTAATTTTTTATTTATTTAAAATATCACATAAATAACATGGATAAAATTTTAAAACTACTGTATAATTGGTGTCAAAGGATGGTGTCCATACATATGGGGAAATTTTAGAGGTTAGGTGTCCACTAAACCATGTGTGGCGGTGTATGAAGACAAAATGGATCACATGAGTATCTACCTCACTTTGTGTTACTATTGAACACGTCAAACCCTTTGAATAGCCAAATACGAACTATTTTTTATATTTTATTTTTTAACACAAAAATTTTAATTAATTTTCTTGGGATATTAGCTCATACCGACTAGTATTTTTTTTTATTATTTTTTTTCATTTATCATGGTCCATAATTTGGTAGGGAAATGTATGATGTCGGCTATAGTTGAGTTCAAAAATATTATTATATAAATTAATAAAGTGCATAATTCTTTTTCTAAATTATTGAGGAAAAAATTTTTGATATCAAATCTATTATAGTAATATACTAAATGACAAGCTAATAAGTTAAAAAAAAAAATATTCGTATGATTTATTAATTTTATACGTTTACTTCACACAAAATTTTCTTCTTACTTTGGTAGAGTGATGTCTTTGTTTTTTTATTAATTTTTAGGACAAATTACACTAACAGTCCTTATAGTTTAGGGCTTGTGTCACTTTAGTCTCTGACTTTTTAATTGTGACATATTTGACTCTGAATTTTAAATCTTGTTCTAAATAAGGACAATTAACATATCATTGCTTAATTTCAAGAGTAAAATTGTCAATTTTATAAAATATAAACTAATTTGACAAAAATAAATGTCAAAAAATATTTTAAAAATTTTAAAAATTATTTCTACCCACCAAAAATAAAATTATGTAAAATTGATAAAAATTAATAAAAATTACATGATTAATTTTTAAAAATTAATTTTACATGATTATCATCCAAATACATAATAAGAATTAATTTGGTAAAAAAAAAAGAAATAAATGCCTAAAAGATTTATCAATTATATATAATTATTTTTAGTAGGTAGAAATAATTTTTAAAAATACAAAAATAATTTTTTAACATTTATATTTGTCAAATTAATTTATATTTTATCAAATTGACGATTTTGCCTTTGAAAAATCCAATAGTATATTTCAATTGTCCTTATTTGGAACAAGATTCAAAATTCAGGGTTAAATGTGTCATATTTGAAAAGTCAGGGATCAAAATGACACAAGGCCCAAACTATAGGGACCGTTAGTGTAATTCACCCTAATTTTTATTTTTGTAGAGTGGTGTCTTTGTTTTTTTTGAAAGATTTATTAGAAAATCCTTTTTTAATTGTTTATATTTCAATTAGTTCATAAGATATTTTTATATTCCAATAAATCTTATTATTTGAACATTTGATCTATCAAATCCTAATTCTCATATTTAAAGTATTTTATGGACATTTCTATCTTTACAAATATTTTTTGAACGGTTAACAATTTAGTGATGTGAACATTCATATTTTATAATGTGAATATTCACATTGACATATTAACATTCACATTGAAAGTGTGAACATTCACATCACGAACATTCACACTGTAAATGTGAATATTATTAGGGGTATTTTGGTAACTATGTCATCCATTGAACTTATTGGAATATAAGAAAATAATATGGACTAAGTGAAACATAAATAGGTGAAACTGGATTTATGAAAAAGTATCCCTTATTTTCTATTAATTTTTATTTTTTCTATTGAGAAGAGTGGGAACAAAAAATGAAAAAGAAACAAATAATACATGTTTTTATCTAGATTTTAATTACAAATTTGCTCAAAGTTCATTAAACACACACACAGACACACACACAAAATATTGCAATAATTATAACAGTATATTCCACAACATAAACTTTATAAATCTCAAGAGATTGCCTTAGTGGATACAACTTGAGATTTGAGAATATACTTCCTCTGTTTTGTGAGAAAAAATATTTTACCTAAGCTTATTTATGTCTTTGTAAATATTTTAACACCTTCTATACTTTTTTATATATTTAAAATGTGTCTTTTTAAAGCTTTATACTCCATTGATAAGAAATAAAATTAGAGAATAAGAGAAAAAATAATAAGGAATGGAGTGATTTCTCTTCACTTTTTGGAAGATATGTTATTTCCAATCATCTACTATATCTATTATTATATTAAGATTTTATTCATTAAGTCAAGCAAAGCATATTGTAATTTTTCTCAATTAACACCTTTGGAAAATGTTGACTTTGCTATTTATTTTATCTTAGGAATATTGAACGTTTTCAAAAATTCTCCAACCAACTAATCTTCCTCAAATTGATACTAATAATAGCTGTTATTTACATTAACATATGTAAATCTAGTAATAGAAAATTATTAACAAAATATGCATTCTCCTTACAAATTAAAAATTGATAATCAATAAATCAAAATTAAAAGTATTCATTTCTTAACTTCTACATAGTTTTTAAAAATTATTTTTGATTCATAAATTGCGAACAAAAACTGCACCAAACACTCTAATAAATTTCTTAAAATAAAATAAAAAATTGTAAATGACTTTAGGTTGGGTTTGGAAATTATTTTTTTAGCCTTTTTTTGTTGATTTTGTTTTTTTTTTTTTGGTATTTAGTTAACTATTTCAAAAATAAATATAAAAAAAAAAAACTCTTCATTTTTAAGTCTTACTAGACAAAACAAAAATAATGCTATGCACACAGAACCAAACTCAGAAACTGTTCATTCGGATGACTGGCTGGTCTACCGGCCAGAGTTTGTCGACCACAGCTATCATCTTGTTATTTGGTTGGCCGCCTAATCATCCAACCAGTCGTCCGGATGAACAATTTCTGTGTTTTGTTTTGTGTTTGATTCTCTGTGTGGATAGCATTACTGGACTAAACAAACCTAAAAAGTTTATAATAAAAAATATATATAAAAAATAAAATAAAATCAGAAGTCTACTAACGACTAGAAAAAAGGTGAACAAATTGATATTTTTTTCAATTATATTTTTATTAAAAAATTAATTTTTAGATCGATCTAATTTGAAATGTAAAAATGTTGATACACATTGTAAAAAAAATTATCTAAAAGCATTTTTTTTAAATACAATTTTTTTTAATGATTAACAAACACAAACTGCACTAAGGCCTTGTTTAGAAATTAATTTTTTTAGTGATTTAAAAAACAAAATTATGAGTTGAAAAAAAATTAAATGCTTTTAAGAATAATCTTTTTTTAGTTGTATAGAAATTGTGAAGTTTGATTTTTTATTATTTTTTTAATTTTTAACTATTTTAATAAAATAAAATTACCAAGCGGACCCAAAACGACCAATATCACTTAACAAAGACTTTTCATCTATAGTATTAAAACAAAGACTTTTCATCTAATTTAATAGTATTAAAATATATTTTTTTTTGTTATTTCAAAATCTTTTTTTTTTTGTTTTTTGCCATCAATAAAAGACTTGACTAAGCAACAAGAAGAACAAGGACATCAGTTCCATTTCCTTCCTGAGGTGTTGCAAAAACTAGCTCCACATTGTTTTCAGTGAAGGACATACATACATGCCCTTCTCTCCTCTCTCTCTCTCTCTCTCTCTTCCATTTTTTGGGGAAGAAGGGAGTATTTATAAATTCAAATTCTGGGTTTGAACTCACTGCTAATTTGCTGTGACCAAACATGGTGATTGCAACCGAAGATTTGATCAAGCAGTTTCAAACAATGATGAAAGAAAGTCAGCTTCTTCACATTCTTTGATTTTGATCTTTTTATTTTTGCTTTGATCTTTAAAACCCTCCTAAATTTCTCTGTTTTCTTTCTTGTTGCAGTTGATGAACCACACAAGATTTCCTTCAAGGTCCTCTCTCTCTCTCTCTCTCTCTCAACATATATGTGTGCTATGTAGATGGATCTGTTATATATTTTTGAATATCTAAATATTTGGTGAAGTGTTGATCTGTACTTGATCCTAGGTCTGATCAATCTTATCATTCTTTAATTTTCTTTGTGTGGTTATATTTAATTCCGTTTTATTTATTTATTTTTTTGCCTTCTCTTATAATTTAGTTTTTTTTTTTTTTAATTATGAATTTCAAGTTAGTTTAATTCCTAGATTTGGATTGCGTGTCTGCTGCAAAATGCTTCATCTTTGTGAATGGTTGTTCAGTTGTGGAAGTATTAAGTACTAGGGATATGATATTGAAATTAATTTCGAGGGATAATTTTCCCGGGATTGTCTAATGTTTACATTCCAAGTCTGAATTAACCAGACCCATTTCAATTTTGTGTGGATCAGTATTCGCAATACTACCTTCAACGATGGAAAGGAAATCTTTATTTTTTTTGATCGGCGAAAGGAAATCTTTATTAGCTCGTTGAAATGTTGGACTTTTGAGCTTTTTTCTTGATTTGGATCAATTAGATCACCAGAATTTAGGTAACTTGAAGTAATTATGTCTAGTTCGTACCATTGAGGGTCAGCTACAATGGTAATAAGTCAACCAAGTTCTATTCAAGAGGTCTTAAATTTAATTCCTGATGTCCTACTCGTCTAATATGTGAGGCTAGCAGGTGGTCACATATATCCCAAGTTTGCGCTCTTGGGGTGGGTCCAAAGGGCCCTACCTATGATCGGTTCTCAGTTAAAAATAAAAACTATGTCTAATTCTTGGATGTGTGACTGATATCTAATGTTATAGCTTATCATTTTCCCTTTAAGTCATTCAAGAAAGAAAAGGTGATTGGTTTTGAGATTTGAGATTATTAAAGAAACTGAAATGGTGAGTCCTCAGGAATTGATAGATTCAGGATTCAAAATTAGGTTGACATGTTCAGGCAAAGAAAGAAGTCGAAAATAGGGTCTCCTATGGCATCCTGGGCTATAAGAGGGTAGAGTATGCATGTTGTTATGTCAGAATTTGCAAGAACAAGTAGATCGTGCATAATTTAATGTTATCTAAGGCATATAAAATTGATTGTCGTTTCAGGTGGTTAGGAACAAAGTACACATTCTAGACTAGTCCCACTATTTTACACACTTAAGCTGTGATGCTTTTCATTGCTAGAATGCATGCATTCATGCTCTACAAATGGTTAATGGTTTAAGAAAGAAGAAAATTATTGTTGGTGTCAATTTCCTTGATCATATGAACATTCACTCAGTTGTAAATTTCTGTTACGTGATTGCATGTACAGAAAACTAACCATGAGTTTTGTCTTTATATCCAGAATATGCATCAAGGATATCCAGCTGAAAATTTGGTGCGGTTTCTCAAAGCAAGAGATTGGAATGTTCCCAAAGCCCATAAAATGGTTAGATGCATTTAATTTTAGTTGAAATTTTGAAACAAACTGTTGCTTTCTAACTTCATTTATGAGTTTATCTCCATTTCTCACTAATTATGCCAAACTGTCACAGCTGGTTGACTGTTTAAACTGGAGGACACAAAATGAAATTGACAATATATTAGCGGTGAGTTTTTATTTGTTACTTGAAAACCAGCTAAGCGTTTTTCACTGTTCCTAATTATTCTATTAATGTTTGAGCAGACTAGGCGATGTTGTGTGTTGATTTATAATCCAATTGTTGCATAATGCTAAATGTCCTGCTTTAGAGTATGGAGTTCTCTGTGGTCAGCCCATATTTAAGATCACTTATCAGACATATCAGTGTTATCTGCCATGCTTATAATCTTCACCACTGCTTTTGCATCTTGAAGTTTGAAAAAGTCTTTTAAGTGAACCACTTCAGATGACATTATCTGTTGTGTTGCGTCTAACATATTAGCTTGAAAACCTTGCAACAAATCTAGTAACTGAAATGGGAGAATGTGGTCTACACTGGCATATCACTTGAAGTTTCCATGAAATTCATGTTCAATTTTTACTTTTCCCAAAACAAATTCTTATGAGGGTGTTTGGCACCCAGATCTTGTGTATATTCAGTTATTAGCAAGGCTATCAAAGTTCATTTCCCTTGATTTTTGGCTACTCTTATTCGTTTTAATTATTTGTGAAAGTTGTGTTGAAGTTAAAAACTGTTAACACTTAAATTATTCAACTCATTTGAGATTTAGAACATTGAAAATGTATTCATTTTAGAAACATCATGGAAGTTCACAATAGTTTAAACCATGTGGATATGACCACCTCTTGCTCATTGGGTCATTAATGATTTACTTCGTCACTAATTTTAATTGCTTCTCATGCAGAAACCAATAATCCCCACTGATTTGTACAGAGCAGTGCGCGATTCACAGTTAATAGGAATGTCAGGTTACTCAAAAGAGGTACTCATTTAATATTTGTTGCACTGAAATCTATGTTTGCCAAAATCAGTTTACGACTCAGAATTTTTTTCCCCCTTACAAGTATAGTTAAGTTTCTCTTATTGCAAAAGGAAGATTTTAAACAAACAAGAATTGTTACATGGTGATAATGATGTGTTTCAAATCATTCTTTTAATATTTTTTCCTTACAAACTTTTCCAGGGTATCCCAGTCATCACTTTTGGTCTCAGCACATTTGACAAAGCATCTGTAAGGAAGCTTTTTTCAGCTGTCTTGATTTTGGGTTACAAATTTAGAATAAGAGTTTTACGTAATTGTGTGGGTTCATTTATGTATTTCGGCCTATAATGAATTTAATTTCCTGTTTAATAAGATACTTGTCTAATTCTTTTTTTTCAATTTAGGTTCACTACTATATTCAGTCACACATCCAGATGAATGAATATAGGGATCGTGTACTATTGGTGAGTATGGTCCCTGCAGAATTGAAATTGCTTATCCATATATCTTAGTTATAGCTTCTCTTGTTGCCTAACTAGTTGTTTGGTTGTAGCCATCTGCTACTGAGAAGTTTGGACGGCATATTAATACCTGTGTGAAGGTTCTGGATATGACTGGTCTAAAGCTTTCCGCACTAAACCAAATCAAGGTATCCCTTTGTATTGCATATTAGACACAAGGCTTTATCATTCGATATTCATTAAAAATTATTCTGAATTATGTGTCTTTTCATTCTATGTTCACTCGTAAGATTATAAAATCACTTTTTTTTAGTTAACCGTGGAAAGGTGGCTTATTTTACACAGTTCATTTCTTGGGAACCCATATTAATACTTCATGTTTGATTTCAGCTACTTACTGCTATAGCCACCATTGATGACCTGAACTATCCCGAGAAGACAGATACATATTACATTGTTAATGCACCATACATATTTTCAGCTTGCTGGAAGGTTCGTTTTTTTATCGTCATCTATAATGAAAGTTGTCAACTCTTTTTTCAGAATAAATCTGTCCTGGCAGCCTAAACTTGGACTTTTTGGCAGGTTGTGAGGCCTCTTCTGCAAGAAAGAACAAGGAAGAAAATTCAGCTGCTGCCAGGTAGTGGGAAAGATGACTTGTTGAAGGTATGAAAACTTTTTTCTGTTTAATTTTTGCTTTCCACAAGTGCAGTGTTCATCGTATTTGCATTGGAACTGTCTTCTGTCTTCGCAATGCACATGTCTAGTTCGTTTCTCTTGTTTGATTGTTGCATGCATCGGGATGTGGAGAGATTGATAAAGGGGAAAGAGTCTTCCATGAATTAGGCAGTGGAGCTTACCAAACCAAACTAAGCCGCGTATCCTACTCAAGTGAGATCGACTACATAAATCCCTTTTGGCTATTCTATTGTGTCAAAGGGCTATGGGTGGATGTCATTGCTAAGCATATAGTAGTGAGCATTCAATTCTGTCCCAACCTATACATTAGGCATGGTAATTGTGCAAAAACAGGTTTAAAGTCTGCCAAAATGGAATGCCTACAAAAACAAAGGGCAAGAACCACATTTATAAAACTTGATGTGATGTGCATGCAAAATCCTTAGGTTATCATTGGTACAAGTTACCCGGTTCTCTTGGGCCGCCCCATGACCTATGTCACATGGTGCTCCGCATCACGTATGGACAGACACTCAAACAACTTGTCAATGGGTCCCACCATTTCGAGGCCCAAAAGTGAGGGCTTGCCAATGCCAAATTTGTGCTAGACTTGCTCTACTAAGAGCAGCAAACCCTAATATGAGTGGAATGGATTGCACCAAACTACTCTTTGCTTATTTTTTATTTTTTAGTCATATATGAGACTCTTGACATTGTTGATTCAATACTTGAATGTAGATAATGGATTACGAGTCTCTCCCTCATTTTTGTAAAAGAGAAGGCTCCGGATCATCTCGCCATTCTAGAAATGGAACCGCGGAGAATTGTTTCTCATTGGACCATCCCTTCCATCAACAGCTCTACAATTACATCATGCAGCAGGCTGTGCACAAGGCGGCACCAATCAAACAGGGGTCATTCCATGTCAATTATCCTGAACCGGACCCAAAAGATGTCAAAATCGCTGAAACTATAGAATCCGAGTTTCAAAGGTTTGGGGGTCAGATTGGGGGTCAGAATGGCCTTTCCGACTCACTCCGCGGGGTTAAGATTAACAGTGATTGAAAGCTCGAGGAAAACGAAAATGAGCATTTTCAGTTACTATCTGTATTAATATATGTAGCTTTTAATACGATACAAGCAAATTGCTTGTAACTTTCACATAATAACCACCTAGGTGTGGATTAACTGTATTATTATTTATTAAAAAAAAAAAAAAATTGTAGGAATCACGAATCTAATTGAAAGGTTCTTAACAGCCAATTTCATTTGCTAGAAGATCTCTCTTATCTAATTTTCCATTACCATTCTTAGATTTCTTAACTAAAAATTGCATAAATTGATCAAAATCATTCCTTAACAAGTTACCAACATTTCTTCTCATGCTGCATAATAAGTTGAATGAGCTTTTAATGAACTAAACGTAAGTTGAATTTTAATAATTTGATTTTTTTCAATGCATATAAACTTATTGAGTTGGGTGGGTTGAACATTCAAACTTAACTTGAAAAGTTTACGAATTTTAAAATGTATTCAAGTTTGAATTTGTTTACCCAAAACAAAAAGAAGTGGAACGAATATAAAAAGTAAAGATTTGTGGCTAAATGCACTAGGCACTACTCTTAGACTTGTACATCTATCACTTCAATTTTTTTTTTTTTTGAAAAATAAATAAATAAATAAATAACCCATCAAAATGCTTCCTAATATCAAAATTGTCACCTCATTCTGATAAATAATTATGTATAAAAATTATGAAAGGATAGCATTTTTTAATACAAGTAAAGTATCCTACAGCAACATACATCTAGTGTCCAGAATGAACCTCATTTTGAAGAACAAAAAAAATCATATACATTACAAAATACACATTCAGAGATCAAGCATGCATTGAAAACCATAGAACCCCCGCATCTTAACCCTAATTTTGAACTTCTATTTTTGTGATGGTTCATCATAGCCTTCCCCCTTGAAAGCCCTGTGAAGTCTTTCCGGGCAATGCATTACAAAAGCAATAACATGGATATCTCAAACTCAGCAGACAATAGTCGGATGCTTAAGCATATAAGGCTTGTTTGGTGCAACTTCTGATTAGGTGAAAGCTAATAATTTAAAAAATAGAAGTCAAAATTACCCGTTTCCCAACTTTTCGATATTCAACTTATTTAAATTATTTCTACCTAAGAAGCTATAAGCAGAAGCTGCACTAAACAATTTGTCATAAGTTCCCAAAATATTTATAAATTTTTTTTTTAAAAAAAAAAGCTATAAACAACCCATATAAGCTGCACCAAATAGACCCTTTACCTCAACTGTTTGTAGCAGCTATATGCAAAAGCAACCGACAACGCAGCACCAATAACAGCAATGGCTGCATATGTATCCTCACGCTCCCAGCTCTCAAACCACGTTGGCGTACCACACGCCCTCTGAGTACAAGCCCCTTTACCGCTATTGTTCTTGAAAATTTGTTGTCTCTTGCTCTTCTTTTCAGCTGTTAACTTTGCCTCCCTCTCGTTGAGTTTAGGACAAGCGGTCTTTTCTGGTACAGACAGATTCCGACAACAAGGTGAGCTTCCATTTTGCCAGCAACAGCTCATAACTTCAACTTCAGATCTGCATACAGCACTGGTTATCTCATTTTCTTGTGTCGGGTCATTTGTGCTTCGTTCAGTGTTGGTCTTGCCGTTTAGTTGAAGCCTTAACTCCTGGGATCGCTTCTGGTCTTCTTCGGATAAACCCATCTGTCCCCTGAAGTCAGGATTCAATCAAGTCAATAATTAAGCCGATTCTTTCAATAAATAGAAGTAGATAAAATATCAAAATAGTAATGAAGTCCCCTTTTCAATACACATTCCCGTACACATCCATGACTCCATGTATTAAAATGGATATATTTAATTCCCTAGGATTCCTGAACATCTCATATCTAGATATGCGGCACCTATTCCTAAATTTTCACTCTTGACAACCAAACGCACGTGGGATGTCATTTTGGATTACCTTTCCAAATCGGAATGAGGTTGCCTGGGAATCTCATTTTGACATGCCCTTATGAGAATCTCATATTTCTGGACCATTATGTATTAGAAAGAAAGGCGAGCTAATAATGTCTAATATCTTTTAACTAATCTGAACACTTGAATGGCATTGGCACACGAATCCCTATTAATAGTAATGGAATCCCAAGAAATGGGATTCCCATTCCTTACCCATTATTCCTGCTATTGGAGAGCTTCATAATATACATTGGCGGTGTTTGGGGAAAAAAAAATTTGGGTTTTTTTATTTTTATTTTTTTCACTAAAAGACAGTTTTTGCAAAACCAAAAAAAAATAAATCCAAACAAAATATCACATCTAACTCCATAATCATTTCACTTTTTCTCTCACAAATATCACATCCAACCACAAAAAAACCCAACTATCTTCCCAAACACCAAAAAAATTTTCTCCAATAATATCCTACAACTAAAAAAACCTTCATAAAAGCTCACATTGTTGGGCTGACTTCCTAACAACTCAAGCTCTTGGAATAATTGGTATCAAAGCTTGGGTTGAGGAAGGTCATGGGCTCAAGTCTTTCCATTTGTATTTGTTTCTCATTTGCATTTTGTTCTTCTCTATATATGGATATTTGCATCTCCACGTGCAAGACACATGGGGTTGCACATGAGGAAAAATATTGGATAACTTAATATACATTGTTCAACATAAATTTCCTAACCACACCTACTATGTGTCTACAAAAAAATGTATATATAAATTGAAGATCGTCCTTAATATTTTGAAAATCCTTCAAAAGCTTGAAAATTTATGACTGAACAATAACTTTTGAGCAATCCTCTAAAACCTCCCACACCTTAAAACCAAAAATGGGCATAAAAATTTGTAACATTTTGAGTGATCATACTACTACATGACTTTTACTCCCAAAATTTTAAATTTCTCTTTTGTTCAATGATAATAGAGCTGTATTCCCTGTCATTCTAAATGGTGGTGCCAGCAAATCTTCTGCCAAAATCCTATTATGCAATAAAGTTCATGAAAGAACCACTCTAATGTCGATCATTTTTCCAAGTCACAAAAAAAGAAGGGAAAAAAAAAAGATTAAGGAAATTACCACCAAAGCGAGTCTACAATTTCCCCTTTCCCAATATGCTGTTCAAGCAAAACAGGTACATCATCTGGGGTAACATACCCATACCTAAAGGAAATCAAACAGAATCACTTAACAATTGTTCATATTTACGATGTGATCTACAAAGAAAGAAAAAGCTTTTCTTATACTTTAAAAAACATCAGAGAACATAATGCAAGCAATACTCTAGCAAATATTTAATTCAAGAAAGAGATCAATCCATACGAATGGCCAGTAACTTCTCCATTAATATTTGATGCAAAAATGATCACATTTCCTGCATACTTATGCCCCCCAATGTGTGAGCACGGACTAACCGACACTTTACACTGAAGACCATGCAGTTTTATCTCTTCTTTGAATCGCGTAATCACTGCAGGTCCACAAACACCACAACGTCGATCTCTAGTCCCATGAGCACATACAAAGATATAGACACCCCCTAGTGCTTCAGGAGTTCCTGGAAGCCATTCGCCATCCTTCACGAGCACTTCTTCGACGAATGTGTCAACATCGAAGTGTGTCAATCTCCTGCATTTTTATGCAAAAAATTACAATCAACATTGGGAAGCAAAAATAAGATTGTGAAGAATGCCTAAAACGTAGTGAAAAAGACAGTGCAATTCGACCTGTATCTGATCATATCAGGAAAGATTAAGACATCACCATTGGACGTCTCAGCTCCGTCTTGCCCCTCACATATTGTCAAGCGGGTCTAGAGGGGAAAGGGTAAACAAGGTTAGAAAACTGCGTGCAGTGTGAAATAAATAAAGATCTTGCACAGAAAAGCATACATAAATACAAACGTAGTTAATTTCAAGGTCAAAGCAGCATTATTGACCATATAAGCTGAAAGCGAACTACTAGCATGCCATTATGTAATTTGGCTAAGTGCTTTACTTGGAAGGAAGGACTATTATCATATCAACCCTGTTAATCTAAATAAGGAGATCCATGCTACTTAACATATAATCATAAGAAAAGCTTTTTTGGATGGGTATCGGCACATTTGCTCGAGAAAATATATTTTCTAGTAGCAGTTTCCACCTGACTTCATAGCATAACTTGAATCTTGAATAACATTAAATTTCCTTGATACTAAGAAAATATAATCTGAAGTGTCCAATAAGAAAACCATCTTTGGAAGATTCTTATATTCAAAAAATATCTTTCTCTACCTCAAATTGCTTTAATAAAAATGTCAAACTGGACTCATATTATTGCACTAATGAATATCAACATCTATTCCACTATATCATTGATTACCACATCCACAATCTGCAACTCACTTCAAAATATTATAGTTGCTAGACAGTTGTACAAATAGTAAAATTTTCTGATGGCCACAAAAGCTTTGTGCTTCAGAAGTTCCAAAAAAATTATGAAAACCTTTAATAGAAGTTTATATGACTAGTCGAAAATTAAATCTTGATAAGCTTTGAATTTCTTGAAACACAGAAAATATTATCCAAGTGCCAATAATGATTAACTCTTAGTTCACTAGGTTACCAAAAATCACAGCACATAAAAACAGTTATCACTCATACCCCCTATACATTGAACATTTAATATCAAACTGAGGACTTAATTGGACAAATGAATTGGAAAGGGGAGCCGTTGGTTGAAATGCAGCTATAATAAGGATAAGAATATGAAATTAAGCAAGCTAAACCAACTTGAATAATCTGGCATAAACAAACCAATTTCAGTTGCTTAGAATACCCAAATCATTCTTACAATGCCAATGGACACAAATATAACTGAATAATCATAACACAACCTTAACCACCAGAACATGAAACAAGCACCACAACTTCACACACACACACACACACACACACACACACAGAGACAATGCTGACTGAAATACAGGAACCTCTATAACATCAAAAACTCACCCAAAATCCTTACAAATATCGACAATCCAAATCCTAAAATCACCATAAAACATAAACAATTCACTGAAACAACACAAACCCAGTTCAAATCACTCCAAAAAAATCCAAACCCACATAAAAATTAAAGCAAAAAAAACAAAACCCACAAACCTGTTTCTTCAAATCACCCTTTCTTTGAAAGAGAGCAGCAGAGAGAAGCCTAGGCAATCGATCGAACTCAGCAGCCTCGATTCGAGGAGGCCAGTCTTGAGGGTTCTTATAACAGAGAAAGACATGTCGATCGTAGTTCTCTACAGTCCCAACCAGTGGGCTCTGCCGGAATTCGGAGGCGTCATCGAGGCCCCCGAGAAAACCCTCCTTCTGGAAGCTTCCAGAAGAGGTTCCCATTTGGGAATTAGGGTCGAGAAGGAATGGGGAACGAAGATGTTGATGGGTTTATGAATGTCAGAGGTTCGTCTCTGTTACTTGCTGCCATTCAACTGTTTGATAAAAAGAATGTGAGAAAGAAAGGCGACTTTATAGCGAGAGAGAGAGAGAGAGATTACTTCCAGAGAGATTACTTCCACAGATGTTGGAAGTTGAAGCGACATGACTGGTTTGTGGTGGTTGGGAGACTTTGGTCAATCAATCTGATGACCTGACACGTGTCAATCAAGGACTTTTTTTTGGTCTAAACTTTAAATTTTTTTCTACATAAAGGCCCAGTTTGTTTCGTTGGATATAATATGACGTGGGATTTAGTCAGGATATATAATGAATAGGATATAAATATTGGATAGTATATCCCTCAAGTCATGTTTGTTGACTTGATATATAAGATTGGATATATGTTATGTATTTTTGTTTTACAAAATATATTATGGGATATAACAAGTAATTTTCAATATTGTCCTCATAATATTATATTAAATTAAATTAAATTAAATAATATTATATTATATTAAATTCAAAATTTATATTAAATTAAATTCAATAATATTATATTAAATTAAATTAAATTAAATAATATTATATTATATTATATTATATTCAAAATTTGTATTAAATTAAATAATATTATATTAAATTAAATTCAATTCAATAATATTTATATTAAATTAAATTCAATAATTATATTATATTAAATTAAATAATATTATATTATATTAAATTAAATTCAATAATATTTATATTAAATTAAATTCAATAATTATATTATATTAAATTCAAAATTTTATATTAAATTATATTATATTAAATTCAATTCAATAATATTATATTAACTTAAATTAAATTAAATAATATTATATTATATTATATTATATTCAAAATTTGTATTAAATTAAATAATATTATATTAAAGTAAATTAAATTCAATAATATTTATATTAAATTAAATTCAATAATTATATTATATTAAATTAAATAATATTATATTATATTAAATTCAAAATTTTATATTAAATTATATTATATTAAATTAAATTCAATAATATTATATTATATTAAATTCAAAATTTGTATTAAATTATATTATATTAAATTAAATTAAATTAAATAATATAATATTATATTATATTAAATTCAATAATATTTATATTATATTAAATTCAATAATATTAAATTCAATTCAATAATTATATTATATTAAATTCAAAAAAATATATTAAATTATATTATGTTAGATATTAAATTGGACTTTTTACATCATATCCCCACCAAGGAGATATGATATAATGGGGGGGATGTGGTATTGTATATCCTCCACTTTTGGGGGATATACAATTCCACCGGATATTATATCCCCTTCAAAAAAAATTACAAACATGGGATATATGGACCCCACCGGATATAATATCCAATCTCAATCTTTATATCCCCCAATCAAACAGGGCCAAAGAGAAGAAAAAATTCAGCTTGTTTGGTTTCGTTTTTCTAAAAACAGTTTTCAAAAAATTTTACTTTCTTATTTTTCGTATTTTTTTATTTTTAATAAATTTTTTTAATATTTTAAATAATTTTTTTAATTTTTAGATATACCTAACATAAATATATTTAAAAAGTAAAACATTTATGAAAATAAACCTTTTAAAAATTCACTAAATACTAAAAATACAAAAAAAAAATACGAAAATTCAGTACATTTTTTATATTTTTATGTATTTATTAATTTTTTAAAATATTTTTTCACAAATTTTTTACTTTTTAAATACTTTTAAGTAAGGTGCATCTAAAAAACTAAAAAAAAAATGTTTAAAATTTTAAAAATATTCACTAAAAACAAAAAAGCACGAAAAATAAAAAATTCAATTTTCAAAAAACTTAATCCAAAAAATTCAAACTAAACAGACTGATCGTGATTTCTAATATTTTACCAGAGCCTTTAAGGTTATTTTGAAATTTGACTACTTTTAATTAATTTTTTGACTTAACATGAAAAAAATAATGGTAAAATAAAACTTAGAGTCAGTTCTTTTCTTTTTTTTTTATTGAAAAAAAAAAAAAGGCTCAGTGGTGTCATCTTGGCCCAGTTGGGCCCTAGGGCAACCACACGCCGCCCTGTTGGGCCCTAACCCCGGGGTATCCGGTTGCCAGCTAGGAATTAACCCCTACCAAGTGAGGGACCCACCACGAGAGCACCAATGGAGGGCAACCACACGCTACAGCAGAAGATAGGGTTCGAGGGGAGTATGAGCGTGTTCTCAAGAGAGATTTCAAACGCCCCTCCCAGGAATCGACCTTGGCTCTCGGCTAGAGAATGTGCCGCATCCTCCACCAGGCCACCAATTCTGGTGGTACTTAGAGTCAGTTCTAAACTCAAATGTAAAAGATTTCTTACCAATTATATATACTATCGTTTCAATAACTGATCTTTAAAAAAATTATTGGATTTAAGATTGAAGATCTCATCACCATATTAAAGTCCATAAGTAATTAAGGTTATTTACACTAGGAATTTTTAAATTATTGAAAAGTATTACTTTAATCCCTTAAATTATAAAAACATAAAAATAAATTCTCTAAATTATTAAAAAGTATTACGTTACCCTCTAAATAATAAAAACATACAAATATCTTTAAGTTATAAAATTATTCAAATTAGACCGTTAATAGAAAGAGTCAAAAAAAAATACGCCAATAATGTAAAATATCAATTTGTATATTTTTATAGTCTATATGAAAGAAAAAATGAAACTTCTCACTAATTTAAAAAATTCATCTGTTCGTTTTTAAAATTTAAAAAATCAAAATAATGCTTGTCAATAGTTTAGAAGAGCCTTTACAAATAACTCAAGTAATTGAAAGAACATATTGAACAGCCCCACTTGGGAGGGATTCTACCCCATTTCCATCTTCTAAAAAACCAAAAAAAAGGTGAATCATTTATACTGAAATCTCCAAGCAATTGTCTAGATCCTAGTCACTCTTCCTACTCTTACAATTGCTTCCATAACTCTTTCACATTCAATATCCCTACCCAAAAACAAACAAGAAAATAACAAGAATTTAATTCCACTTCACTAAAAATGTACAAAACCAAAGCATAAGCATTGTTCCTATCAACCATTCTCAATTGCTCAAAACAGTTTGGCAAACAATATCACAAAGGCTTCTCAGCAGGCAGATAAGACGGTGATCCACCCTCGATTTGATTCTTCTTCCTGTGAAAGACGCCGCCGAGAACAGAAGTTTTCTTTTTTTCCAACTTCCGGGCAACCATGACTTTCTCTGGGGGATTCTGCTTTTGAATCCAGGGGGACGATTTCGATGACATCTCGGTTTCCACGAGAATCCGAGAAGCAGCTTCGGCTACCTTCTTTTTGTCTTCGCGCCACCTTCGTAGCTCTCCCTCCACTGCCTTCTTGGCTGCCTCGGCCATCTCCGCCCTCTTCAGTGTCTCCCGAGTCGCAACTTTCATATCATCAATTTCTTTCCAAGTCGCCTCCAACTTCTTTAGACTCTCATTTTCGCTCGCTTTAACAGCCTCTACCTGAGCCATTGCGGCAGCCACTTTCATTTCGGCTAATTTGTCCGATTCCTCAACTTTCCGGCTCAGTGCCTCAAACTCTTCTCTCGAGATTGTGATCCAGGCCTTGGACTCGGAACTTGAGGCCCGTTCCGCATTAGTTCTCTCGGACAATATTTTGATCTGATCAAGAGCTCTTGCCTCGGCTGCTTTTGCTTCTTCCGCCTCCTCCAATGCAACTCTTAGCTTCTTCTCGGTTTCTTCTAGAGCAATTCTAGAAGCTTCTGCATCCTTTTTCAACTCTTCAACTATCCTCTTCATCTCTTCTGCATCGTGTCTCGCATTTTCGCTTTCTGACGATAAGTCATTGAGGGTTGAGATCATTTTTTCCGAATGACCTCTTACTTTGGATTCTTCTGCCATGGCTGATTCAAGCTCGGACTTACTTTTCCGGAGCTTGATATGCAGATTCCCCGCTACAGATTCTGTTTCCGCTTCCATTTCCTTCACTTCCGAACGCTTTCTCTTCACATTCTCTAGCTCCAGCTTAAGCGACTCCACCGAGCTTCGCAGCGAGCTTTCCTCTTCCGCAACTTTACGAAGCGAGCTGTTAGCACCGTTCAGCTCTGAAGCAACAGTTTCAACGGAATCGAGATCCGAATCCTTCGCATTTCTCATCTCTTTTTGCAAGGCTCCAATCTCAGTCACCGTTTCAGCCAGCTTGGCCTCGAGATCTTTGGTGAGCCCAGGATTGAACTCTCTCTTCAACGCAAGCAATTTCCTCATCGACTCTTCAAGGGTAGCTTTATAAGATTGCTTCTGAACATCCTTCAAAGCAAATATCTTTGCTTGTTCTTGCTTGGCTTGCATCGTTGCAAGCTTCACCAACCCAATCGACTCCTGCACTGCCGTAATTTCCTTAGAAATCTCGCCAACTTTCTCCGCATTTGCTTTGGCCGCACGCTCCGCTTCTTTTGCTTGCTTAAAGGCATCGGCTTTTGCTTCTAGGGTTACATCACAATCCTGACGAATTTGCCTTAGCAATTGTTTTGTAGCGTCGAGTTCAGTAATTGCAGTCACATACTGTTCTCTTTTACTTTCCAAGCCTGGTTTCCAAGCACCATTACTTACCACAGGATAGCCACCACTTGTTTCTTCAAGTTGCTTTGCCCGATCTTTTGCAGCATCTGTTGCCTTGATTGCTGTCTCCTTTGAGTCAGTCACGGTTTCGATCTTTTGGGTTAGATCCTCAATTGTCCTTTTAGCCTTTTCGAGTTCTAAAAGTGCTTCAGCTTTTGTAGTTTCAGCATTGTTCAGTTGTTCCTTGAACTTATTTAACTCTTTCTGGGCCAAGTGAAGCTGTGTCTCTGTTGCTAATACTCTCTGCAGTAAGACATAAAAGTATATGTAAACTGATCAGAACCAACCAAAAGGTCAGTCAATAAATCCTCATTCATTACCCCAAGCCATAGCATAGTCTTTCAATAAGTTAGACTAAAAACAACAACACCTCTTTGAAAACATAATCCCACAAATAAAAATATACCAATTTTAGAAGGAAAAAAAAGTAAAAAACTATCATTGTCCTTGCATGAAAAGATATGTTTCCTTTTCAATTTAAAGATCACCTATCTGGGTGATCTTTTATGATGTATGAATTTTTTGTAAAAATGAAAATGCATAAGTGCCTTATCTTTTGGATTAAAAAAATCATGTTTATCTAAATCTGAATAATAATGTGAAAATTTTGTATACGTGCACAAGCATGCTACAAACTTGTGATAATAACCGGAAATACCACTTCACTAATAACTTTAAGAGGGAATTTTTAAATGAAACTAGAACGAGAACATGCAAAATTTTATTGAAATGATTCACACAACACAAGAAGAAAAATTAAGTCACTGATATAAATGTAGTACATTTTCAAAACTAGTATGAGAAATAATACCTCAGCGGAATGAGGTTTTGTCTTCTTGATGGCGGGTTTTTCTCCTGAAAAAGCGCCTTCACCAAATAAACTGACAGCATCCTTAACAGACTGAAATGGTGCCCTGGTGTCTATCTCTCCAACCTCCACCGTAGGAGAGTCTGTAGTATTTGACCGGTCTTTTGCTACCATAGTGCTTTATTTATTATTTTTTCTATACCCCAACTGTCGAGAATAATCAGAAACATTTGAACACACAGCTAATTTAGAGAAAGGATTACCAAAACATGGATGGTTACTTTAACTGAACAATACATCAAACTCTAAAAATATGCCAAACCAAATATGATAAGGATGATCTGAAGAAATTTAAATAGCAGATACTTATGCAGAAAATGACAGCATTTATACAAATGCTCAACCCAAAAAGAGAAAAAAAGAAAAAGAAGTGAATTCAAGCAAGAAAATATACTTTCATAACAAATGAGGTTTAGTATTGGTTAAGCTCAAGAACAACCAAAGAGGTTCATACTTGAGAAATTGTCATGCACAATGCATATGCTTTCTCAAAGATAAATGGATTTCGCTCACTGAATTGAATTTTCATGCTCAACGTTATCATGTTGTTTGGCCAGATTTGGTGACTTACAGTGGCTCTGTTTTCTTCAGGTGCAATGAGGGATGAAGACGAAGTAATAAAGGGAGACAGGCTTGTTTTGAGGGGATTGAGGTTTCATCGGGTAAAACCTGAAGTGGAAAGTAGATCAGAAGTTTCTTGTAGATGTGGTTGCCTTGGTTAGATCTTCTTCAGGCTGGTAAATCTGACTGTTTGTCTGACATTTACCGGTAAGGAATGTTTTGCATTTTCATTATAACTAGTTACAGAAGAAAAATGATTGATATATCGAATCAGAGTTCCCTTGAATTGCCCGAATTTTGTAAATTGGATGACTAGCTAGACAATCGTCCGGATGACCGGTGCAACCCTTGTCAACCGCGACTGTCATTCTTATTCTTGTATGAATGGTTGGACAACCGGTATACACAAATTCGGACAATTTGGGGAAGCAAAAATTTGGTAGATGTAGTATTATTCATTTACAAAATAAAGTTGCGTAGCCCATGTCAATATGAAATCATCTAGGGTGGGAGCAAATTGTGAATTGGCGTTTGAAAAATTCCCCGAATGATAAAAAGTTTGTCTAGGTTTTTTTTGGCAATTTTACATATTTATAACTAGTGCTACAAATAAATTGAGCTTGCAAGCTCGGCTCGATTCGTTATGTAAACAAACGATCTTGAGTTAGCTTCGCTAGTAACACTCAGCTTGTTTAATTATTTTAAATAATAGGTTAAATATATTATTTTATGTAAGACTATTTTGAGAAGTTAGCTTTTAATCACTTTTTTTGGTTTGTAGCAAAAGCCAAAAGTTGACTTTTTTATTTTTTTTTTATTTAGGAAGTTGGTTTTTAGTTACTGGTGAAATTATAATTTTACCCCTCGTGAGTCAAAATGTGATACATGAGTGAAGTTGTAAATATTTTAAATTAATGGAGATAATTTGATCATTTTATTGTGATTTGACATCATAAACAAATATTAATCAAAAAAGTTAAAAGTAACTTTTTACTAACTTTCTAAATCATTTGTTTCAAAAAGTCAAAAACTTAATTAAAAGTCAAAAAATCACTTTTTACCGTCTTTCCAAAATAAGCAATAGGTCATTGTTTATCTTTCGTGTGGGTATAGACCCTCATTACTTCTCTCTCTCTCTCTCTCTCATGGAAACCACTTGAAAACTCTCTTCGCAGAGGAAAAGAGAAAAAAGTCATTAATTGGATAACGTTAGCTCTGCTGCAATGTCACATATAACACAAATCAAACTGATACCCATTACATGGAAGTTGGAACTGCATGTCTATTTTTAGATTCAGCAATGTTAGGTATCATGAAAATTTTGTAACTTTTAAATTACATTTAGAATAAAACACCACACACTAATCAAGGTAATTCAAGGATCATAAATTTTTCATGATCATTTTCATGACAAAATTTTCATGATCCCTAACTTTTCCCTTTTAGATTAGGCAAAAAACTTTCTTAAAAAAATTATAAGACGCATTTCAAAATCAACAATGATTGATCCCACTAAAAACATCACCACTAATAGCACTAATGCATTAAAAAAGTAAAAAAAAATAAAAAAAATGCAACTCCAAGACCAAAACATCACATCAGTAATGGCGGTACCCACTGCCACCTAATTAGTGGGAGCACTAATTAATGCTCCCAAGCATTTTTCTTTCAAAATAATGAACAAGAATACAAATAGATAGGCATTTCAATTTCATGAGAATAAACCAATATGAAATCTTTTCAGAGAAAGAAACCAAAACAGGGCCATATATACCTGATTAATCCTGTGAATTTCTTAAACCAAATTGACCAAATACAATCCAACGAGATTCTTCAAATAATGTTACTCTTCAAGATTCAAATATGCGATTTTGAATGCTAATTTGAAATCAGACAAACATCAGAGCATCAGATTAGGTAATACCTACCAGCAATTCTCAATTTCACATGACCTCAAAAAGTAAGCAATCAAGTGAACCACTAAAAAAGAAAAGAAAAGAAAAGAAAAGAAAAGCAAAGGTGGTTGAAAAAGTAGGAAAGTGAAGAAGTACAAACCTAATGATGGCTTACTCAAAAACCCTAATCAAGAGTCGTAAACCCCAGAAATCATCAAACTTCAAAACCCCCACCAAAAGCCACAGACTCTGAGAAAGGAAACATTTCTTGATTATCTTCACCGATCTTCTTACTCTCTACCAAAATTCAAAAACCCATTCTGTATCTCTCAAAACCCAACTCAAAAACACCACCAAGAAAACAGTCTTTGGACTCTGTTACACAGTCTCCAAACAATCTGGCTCAAAATTCTCCAAAACCCTTTTGCAAATTTCTACAAAAATTAAGATCAGTTTACTCAAACAATGGTTTCTTGGAGAATTGAAACGGTAAAGACACAGTTTGCAGAATAGAGAGAAACTATATATGTATATATATATATATATAGAGAGAGAGAGAGAGAGAGAGAGAGAGGAGCAGGGAGGACTTTGCTGGGCATGTGTTGTTTTGTTTTCTGTTTCTTTTGTTGAATTGGTTCAGCTTTTTTCAATCTTTCTCACTTTTTGATCGTCTTTGGCACGCACACACACTACACACCAAGTCGTACGTTTGTTTGAATGTTGTTTGTTTCGAACCTTTTTCCTAGCAAAGAATAAATCATTGTCAGAGTATGTATGTGTATGGGTTATCTAGTATTGTTTTGTGGGGGTATTGGGATGGGTCTTCTTGTCTTGTGCACCTATTAATGGACAAGATATGTGCATGTAAAAAAACAACAATGGTAGAGAGGACCCCACAACCCTCTTTGTGATTCACACCATTCATGATGTGGACCCTACACATACATGAGTGGTCCCACACATCATGAATAGTGTAGATCAATAAGGGGGTTGTGGAAGTCCTCCACAAAAGGGGGTCAAACTCATTTTTCGTAAAAAAATAGGATTCTAGCAGCAAATGCATTAGGGTGAAGAGGAAAAAGATAATCTATGGAGATTACGATTGGATTGTTGAACTTTCAAATTCGGTGTGTGTTGGGTTGTTGCACCTATAAATTTAGAGTGTGTCAAATATAAACAAATAATTTATTATTACTTGTTCGAGTCTAAACTCAAGTGGATTTTTATTGGATTGTTGAACTTTTAAATAAGAAGTGTATTAGATTCATAAATCTTCAAATCCAAGAATGTGTCAAATTTAAACAAATAAGGTTATTTTTTATTGTTTCTTGAGATTGTGTCTCAATTGAAGTGGATTAAAATTTATTTGAGATTCACTCATTAAATAAATAAGTCAATTATAATGGGTTGATTTGATCATTAAGGTCTAGGACTTGGGCATGTATTCCCTCTAGATAAGAGTGTAAATTTGGTCCAGCCCGACTCGAGCCAACCCATGTTAATCTGTCCAGGCTTTGTCAAAATTCAGGCCTAGCCGAGCTACGAGCCAAAAAAATTAGGTTCAGGCCCAAGCCCATGCCTAAGTGCAAAGGGTATTCTAGCCTCGACCCAAGGCCTGGGTAGGCTTGAACATTTTTTTTAATATTTTTTATCAAATTTTTTTTCTTTTTCACTAAAAATGACACTGGATCGCGGGTGGATTGGGCTTTGAGTGGGCCTTAAGGGAGTTATTGGGCCGGGCCACGCAAGTCAGGCCCATGGGCAGATCGGGCTTCAAAATGATAGTGCAGGCTCAGGATCCCGAGTTGGACTCGAGATCGAGCCCACCCCAAGCCAAATTTACACCCTTACCACTAAGCCTCCGTTTGGGAAGTGGATTGGTTTTTTGACTTTTTGATTTTTTTTGACTATTTTAGCCTAGGCTAAAAATTTTGGTTTGGGAAAGGCTTTTTGATTTTTTTTTTGTGAGAGAAGAGTGTAATGATTAAGAGTTGGATGTGATGTTTTGTTTGTTATGGCTAAAATAGCCTGTTTTGTCTTTTGTGGCTAAAATAGCCCCAAACCACCTTGCCAAACAGAGCTTTAAGGTTTTAGATTCGAAATCTCTTAGGTACAAATAATTTGTTGAGGCCAATCCATATAAAGTTTTGTCCCAACTTTAATTACAATGGGTTAGTTTCCTAGATTAATGGGTTGAGTGGGTTGGATACCGAGATCCCAAAAAAAAAAAATATGTAAGCAAGTCGAGTTTTAGTACATTTTTAAATTCGTTGAGTTTTTACATCAAAATAACTTAGGCCATGTTTGGTTTGATTTTAAAAAATTTGTTCCAAAAAGAATTTATAAAAAATTAGTTTTGTAAAAAAAAAATCAAAAAATCAAAAACACTTATCATTTTTATATAACTTATCTTTTTGAAGGACATAAATAATTTTTTTTTAAATTAAAAAAATATTTTTAATATTTATTTTTATTAAATTAATTTTTTTTTTAATTCAAAAAAAAATTTAAAAACTCAAACCAAACCAAACGTAGCCTTGACTCAGACTCGTTCAAAGTCCTAAATTAGGTAAAGCGAGAGGTCTGACCAGGCAAGCTCGAGTAGGAATGGCAACGGGGCGAGGCGGGGCCGGGGACTACTCCCCCCGTCCCCGATCCCCGAAGATTACAAAATCCCCGCCCCCGCCCCCGATCCCCGGCGGGGGAGCCCATCACCCTCCCGTCCCTGTCCCCTAACGGGGATCGGGTTTCCCCGACCCCGACATATCCCCGAGCTTCTATTTTTTTTTTTTTTGAATTTTGTTCAACAAACCACTGAATAATCAAAACATAGATCTGAAAAAAAATTTGTTCAACAAACCACTGACTAATCAGACTGAGTACAGATCAACACAGATTAAAAAAAAAAATTATTAACACAAATCAACATCAAATTATCAACACAGATCAACATATATAATTAACACAAATTAAAAAAAAAAATTGAACAACACAGATCTGAGTCAACAACAACAACATCAGATCAGAGAGAGAGAGAGGACAGATCTAACAGATCTGCTCTGAGTACACCTTCATCATCTGGTACAGATCTGAGCGACGCCAATGACCAGGCTCTATGGCGAGATCGACGGTGACGGTGGCTGTGGCGGTGGGTTCGGTGGTGGTGAGAGACGAACCTTCTGCTAAAGAATAGAGAGAGACGAAGTGAAGAGAGAGAAAGAGAAACCGAGGCGCGGAGAAGAGAGAGAGAGAGGAGGAGGGTTGGGACCAGCGGTGGTGGTGGTGATGTCGCCATGACGGTGACTGTGAGAAAGCTGTGAGAGAGAGAGAAGAACGAGAGAGTTGAGAACGACAGAGTGAAGAGAGAGAGTTGAGAGAGAAGATAAGAGTGAAAGAGTTGAGTCAGTGAGAGAGTTGAGAGAGAATATAAGATGAAAACAGATATTTATCTACTACAGCTAAGAATTATAAAGGCGGGGATCATCGGGGAAATTTCGGGTCGGGGTCGGGCCGGGGCCGGGGTTGAGAAGCCTATCCCCGTCCCCGGCCCGAAAATTATCAGGGATGTATTTTTCAATACCGTCCCCAGCCCTATAGGGAATAATTTTCGGGGAAAACCCTATTTATCGGGACGGGGAGGTCCGGGTCCCCGTCGGGCCGGGTTGATATTGCCATCCCTAAGCTCGAGGCCCCACAATGGGCTCTTGGATCAGTTTCACTAGATTTCCTGGGCCAGCTTGTAGTCCTCTCTTGGCCTCGTCTAGTAGTTGGGCCAATATCTGGGCCATGCTTGGCCTCGTCTAGTAGTTAGCCTTCAAATATGTTTCATGACCATTCCATTATTAGCACTTCAAGGGATCATATGGACCATGTTCAAAAAAAAAAAAGGGATCTTATGGACCTGAATACATATAGGCTTAATAGACTCAATTTTATAAAAATTATTAGTGAGGTCAGTTTTTTAATTTTTTTTTTTTTTTGTCCATTTATAATTTCTTCTGTTTTTAATAATTATCACTCCACCGAAGTGAACTACCTAAGCGCAAAAATCTAAATTATGAATGTAGTAATGTTACATCAATTAATAAATTTTAGGGTGAATTACACTAATAATTTCTGTAGTTTGGGATTTGTGTTAAATCATTTTAGTTCCTGACTTTTTCAATTATGACACATTTGACTCTGAATTTTGAATCTTGTTCCAAATAAGAACAATTGTAGATATCATTAGATTTTTCAAGAGTAAAATTGTCAATTTGATCAAATATAATCTAATTTGAGAAAAATAAATGTCAAACAAATATTTTTGAATTTTTTAAAATTATTTGTACTCACGAAAAATAAAATTATGTAAAATTGATAAATCTTGTAGACATTTATTATTTTTTTTTTACCAAATTAATTTTTATTATATGTTTGGATGATAATCATGTAAAATTAATTTTAAAAAATTAATCATGTAATTTTTATTAATTTTTATCAATTTTACATAATTTTATCATTGGTGGATAAAAATAATTTTTTTAAAATTAAAAATATTTTTTTCACATTTATTTTTGTCAAATTAGTTTATATTTTATTAAATTGATGATTTTGCCCTTGAAATTAAACAATGATATCTTCAATTGTCCTTATTTAGAACAAGATTTAAAATTCAGGATCAAATGTGTCACAATTAAAAAGTCAGGGACCAAAGTGATACGAGTCTCAAACTATAGAGACTATTTGCATAATTTGCCCTAAATTTTATAAAATTTTCATGTCACAAGTCTTCCAATAACATTTATAAATTAAATATATATATAGAAAACATCGAATGATATTTTAATACCAATTTTTTACATAAAAATCATCTTCATAAATATTTTGTTTTATCATAAAAAAATTCACATTAAATCACATGATTATATATAAAAAATTTATATAACTTGTGTAAATACAAATCACCCAAAAACTAAGAAACTAGTTAAAAGGGAGAAATTACCTTCTTCTTTTTTCTTTTTTTTTTTTCTTTTTGATTCAAATGAAAAATAAGACAAGTAGTTTAAGAGTTATACAAACCAAAGATATTGGGGGGGGGGGGGGGTCCTCGATCTAGCAGAAACCATATCTGTAATTAGTAAAGAAAAGACAGAACTTGGTGGATCCGCAAGAAAGATTAGATGTTCTTTTTGGTTGATTCCAATGTTAACAAGAGTATATATACATTGATTTGCTTCTCTTGGAACATGGTGGATGCTGCATTTGTTGGAAAATTTAAATTTAAATTTACTTCAATGGTTGTGTCTCTTGAGATGAAAGGGTGTGTCCTTTTGAAGGATCACAACCTTTCTAAAGAGTCACTTAAAAGTCTTTATATTCCATGTCCCTCACTTCATTTTGGGGGGTGAATTGCCATTCTTCTTCACTTTGCATTTATTCTTCATATTTCCTGAGTCTAATTTTCCTATAAAGAGAGTTCATGCACAACGAAATTCACTAGGCTTGCAATAGTAGTGCTGCTAGTGTAAGATATTGATCGTTGTATCTTGGGAGATAGACGTCCATTAAATCCTAAGCACTGGTGGGAGGACGAGTCTATCTTAAGGAGAGAGTGTCACACACTCGACTCGATCAAGTTTTATCTATTTATAGTTTTATCACGTTATTATATCGATTTATTTCAGTTTTGATTTTACCCAAAAATCGTTTGCATATTTTTAAATTATATTTTCCCGATAGTTTGGTACTATTTTTCTAACAATCTTAAGACAGATTCGATGTATATAATTTTTGGGCAAATATTGTTTTGTGTATTAGAACTGTTGTTAAACAGATTTATCATTATTAAAACAGTTCCAGTTATAACTTATAAATAGTTTGAATCTACCAGAAATCAATTTATTTTTGGTTGGTTACTTTAGTAACTACTTTCATACAGATTTGGAATTTGTGAAACAGTCTTTATGAACAACAGAACCAATACATGTTGTTACACTCATGGCCCTTTCATCGAATTGTGTTTTCGTGAAAGAAATTGAATTTCTTCACTGCCCATTTATTACCCAATTCGGCATTGAATTTGTTATGCGTAACAGTCCCAACTTGTGTTCTGTGTCAGTTGATGGAATTCAAATTCCGAGTCCTCTGTATATAAATGTTATAGATTTTGCTTTTGCAAGAGGTTTATCCTCTGTTGTATAATCGTGTATGTTCTCTTTATCATCAAATCTTGTCAAAATGTTTCTGTTCATGTGTGTATATATATGTACTAGCAACCGGGCACACGCGATGCGTGTGCAATTTCTTTTAGAATTATAATATGAATTTTGTTTGCAAAACCCTATTTACAATTTGTCAATTTACAATTACAATTTTTACTATAAAAAAAAAAAGCAACAACAAATATTAACTCCACACCTAGGCTAAACAAAAAAAAGTGAATAGGTGAAACAAAATTAAAAAAGAACAAAAAATCCACTAAGGTTGTGTTTAGATTATAGATTTAAATAGGGTTTTGCAAACAAAAAAGAAACGATGAGAGAAATGCAAATAAAATATAAGCCATTTTTTTTCTCCATTTCCCTTGTATTTTCCTTTCCTTTTCCAAATTCCTACCCAATCCATGATCCAAATACAACCTAAATATATGATTGATTTCAACTTGACTTTTGTTAAATGGAAAACCCAGAAATTATGTGTATCAAAAGATGAGAAAAAGAAGTTATTGAGTGATAATCTGGGAGTAACAATGTATATAGCATATGTATAAGAATATGTGGATATTCATAAATCTATTGATATTCATCCATCAATATCTTTAAAAAAATAAAATAAAATAAAAAAAGGAAATTGAGAAAACATGAATTCGAAAAACATAATCAACAATATTCAAACAATTTCAATTCTGTTACATCCAGAAAGCGATTCAGATTCAAAATAGTTATACAGATTGGGGACACAACTATGTTCGTTTCTTTGATAAAACCATCAAAAGATTAACTAATGAGAGTTGAAATGCAGAGAACTTGTCATGTTACCCTTAACTACAAATTGATGTTAGTGTAAAAATAATGTAATTATTTAAGAAGTTATGACTATTTTAGGAAAAATGAAAAAAATTTCTAAGAGAGGCTTAAGGACACCAAAGTTCCTGTTGGCTTTTAATAATAGTATAGATACTAGTGGTGTGGCACATGCGATGCATGTGCAATTCAGATAAATAAGCATAAAAACAAATAATAAAGAAATTAATGCCATAATATGTATATTGTCTAAATGGTAAGAGTGTTCTTAATGAAACCCAAGGTCTTGGGTTCAAATCTTACTCATGCCTTTGAATAACATTTTTTTATTTTAGGATAGAAAAATTTGCCACGTGGCAGAAGGAGAAGCTACCACACTATTAGACACCAAGTCATGTGCTCACATATATAATAGTATAGATATATATGTAATTTGTTATATCTATCCATATATGTTTTTCTAGTTTTGTTTTATTAAATAAAATTAAAAAAAAAAAGGCAAAAACAGATTATGGTATTCAGAAATTACAAATTGATGAGGATCTATTGATTTGATTAATCTTAAAATCTTGAAGTTGAAGTTTAAGAAACATAGTGGGGGTTACGCTCTATGTTCTTTTAAAGTCTAAGTTTTTCAGAGTTTGAAAATTGTGAAAACGTGTCTTTCAAACTTGAAGTGGTACTTGTGGAGTTGTGACTTTTTGGCATCCGAGTGCTCTCGAAAGCAAATCTTATTTACAGATCTTCTTGATTTTTGTTTATTAACATGCCTCGCTCAAGAAGTGGGAACTATAAAAAGGAAGAGCCTAAGAACAACATTGACATAATCATTTTTGTATCTTAAGTCAAGAGTTTTCGTGAGATTATGATATGTAATAATTTTTTACTCATGATTGTTTTACTCACTCCAGTGATGTGCATTATCAAGTGATTGAGATTATTAAAAAATGGTTGATTTGTGGATGTCTGTTAATAGGTCCACAAAGATATATTTGTTTATAAGTTAGTATCTCAAGTTCCTCTTTAAGGAAAGGCACAAATATTTGACAAATATTTTTTGGAAATTTCTCAAAAATGTGTTTTTAAAATCAAGTTATGATTTTTGGTTTGTGAATTCTTGAAACTTGAGAAAATATATAGTATATGTTATATACTTGGGTTTTTTAAATATAATTTGATGTCATTTACATGTGCATATTAATTTGTAGTAATTCTAATTAATTTGCAATGAGTCTTATGGTGTCATATGTTGCCATGAAATCTTTTATGGGAAAAGAAAAATGTGATGTGTTAGTTTTTGACTGATTTATTTCCAGTGCTTTGTCTGGGATTTAAATTAAACTTTATTTGAAAGCTTGTGAAATTTTTAATTAATTTGTGATTGTGATGATGACATACCAATGGATCTCTTGTGGGATATAATTTCGAAAAGTATATTTCATATGTAGATAACCCTTTTGTTTGATTGTGATAGTAGTTTTAGGCAATCATTAACACTGAAATAAATTTAAACATGATATTTTCAATAACGGTGTTTGTTCCATTTAAAGAAATAAACTTTCTCGTATAATCCTGTTGATCAAGTCTGCGCTCCTCCAAACGTCGTCACTTTACTCCCTGGAAACACAAACATGAGCTAACCGGCGAGTGTGTGCCGGAAACCCCTCTGATGCCTAAGTCAGCAAAATAGACAAGTAGACAAAAAGCTCTGTGTATCAAAGTTGTGTGTTACCTCCCCATAAGTGATATTTGTAAGCTTTTATAGGTTCCTTGTGGCACAATCCAAGTAGGACTCTTACTCCTCCATGTAGAGTCCTCCTAGGATTCATACTCCTGAAAGATAATGCTTATCCTTCAACACCCTCCTCACTGCTTAAACCAAGTGAGATGGTTTTACCATAGTCGGATTCCACTATGACCGAGGTAAGCACGGCTTATGCTAAGCCGCAGACTAGACCGAGCTAACTTTAGTTCGGCTCTTCCATTCATTGCTCTTACCCAGGTTTCTCCTAGCGCCAACCATGGTGTGATCAGACCGAGCTATCAAACAGTAAGGTTCTGGCCGAGATAACCTCGATAAGCTAAGACCAGGCTAACTTTGAGTACGGCAACTGGGCTATGTTCAAAGCTTCCTTTAGACCGGAGTAACTTTACACCTCTCGTAGGCCGGAGTAACTTCATGGCATTTTTACTCAGTCCTTCGTAACGTGGCCCATAAAGGCCCATTACCCAGCTCGGCCCAATTTATAAGTATAAATTACCCTCTCAATTGCCCCTTAATTCCATCTGCGTAGCATGATAGGGATTACCTGTTACCAGCCGAGCTAAAAAATTTCAGAATTCCAACCGAGCTAAAATCATTTAACCTTTCCAGCCGGGTAAAAAACCCTTTTAGCCTTTCCAGCCGGGCTAAAAAACCATCTTAGCCTTTCCAGCCGAGCTAAATTCACACCGGGTTGTACCTGTCCGGTCAAAACGTCTCTTCAATCACAGCAACTGAAACGCTTCTTATTTCATGAACACGTGGCATGCTCTTATTGGCTGAAGGCAGCTGTCACGCCGCCCTCGTACCTCGTGTTTTTTGAACAGTTCCCTCATTTTCGTCCTTTCATCCACACAAAACAAACCCTTGCTATTTCGAATGACTACTCATCTCCTTCTCTGTCTCTTCTAACCTCCACTGTCCTTTAACCTTGCAACTGTGAAGCTCGTGTTTTGCTGCTGCCGTGTGCTCCCATTCTCTAGGCTGTTCGATCTTCATCAGGTAAGCATTATAAATCTGTTTTATTTTTCTTGTTTTCGTATTTGTTCAATCCACTGTATTTTGTTTTATGTGTTTTTGCAAAACACACTCTTTCTTTTTACTTGATTTGTATGTTTCTGGAAAAACTTAGCAATAGAACACTCGAATACATGTAATACCCTGTAGAACACTGGTTTTCGATCCAAAATCATAATGCAACCGGACTAGGATACTGTTTATGCTATGTGTAAGTCTAGCCAGACCATTCAACCGAACCAACACTTGTACCAGCAGTTTTAACAAGTCAAAAAACTATCTTTTGATTTATCTTAGCCGAGATAACAAACCAAACTAAGTCTGCACTTAGTGTGTTTTGAAGGCCTTAATTCCCGACCAAACTATCTTGGGGCTAAGCCAGCACTCTTAGTTCAGACCGAACTAAGAAAGCTGCCCCTAGAATTTCAACCGGTCTAACAAATCACTTGCCCCAACCGAGCTACCAAGTACCTTGCTGAAACTGAGATAGGACCTGCAACATTTCACAAAGCCGAAGTAAGACTTAACTTGTTTTTACTTTGTAGCACGGTCTAAAGACCTGTGCTTAACACTTCTGTTTTTTCACTTTGCAGACTTAGGTTGCCCAAGTACTCCTTTTGATCGCTCAACCAAGCTACACAGCAACATTTTCCGACCGAGCTAGCATCAAGCATAATTTATACATAACTTAGGAGTAAATGGGTAAATATAGGTTTTTAGTAGAAACACCAGGTGGCATGGCCGAATTCCGAAGGGATTATAACATCCCTGACGATGTCCACCTATCCTTAGCCAAAAAAGATGTTATACCTTGGGGAAACCAGAGCTTTGTACCTTTTACCCTTTTAGCAATAATAGAAACCGGACTAAGATTTCCAGTCCAACCCTTAATTTGTGAATTCCTTAGGCAAATGAGAATATGCCCAACCCAGCTTTCCACCAACTCATACTGCATAATAATGGGCATAGCTGAGCTAAACCGCCGAGCTGGCATTAACCTCGGCTTAGCCGAAATCTTCCACCAGTACTCCATAGGGTCGAAAAAAGACGGTTGGGTTTACTATCTTAGAATACGCCGCCGCCGAGAAAAAATAATAAAAGACACACCGGACAAAGACTTGAATGATAATGACTTTTTCTGGGTATTTCGCAATTTTGAAGACCAGCAAGCCCAGATCCCTGGCCTAAGTATAAACTGGAATAAAGGAGAACCTGGTATAATTACTTCGGTTTGTTGGCATGCTTTGCTTTATTTCGGTTACCTGCTCCTGAACCGAACTAACAGTTTGTTTTCTTTATGCAGATTCAGCCCATCTTCATTCCTTGTACAGTTATCCCAACCTGAACACTATCCGCGCCGCACTACGTTTTCCAGAAAGAAGTTGGGCCAAACTTCTAAATTTCGAACCGACATACAGATACAGTGGCCACCGAAAAACCAGAGTAACTGACTTTTTGTTGGAGGACGCCCCCGAACCGGACCCAACCTTGTCACAAATTAACCTAATCCCACTGACTGCTGAAGAAAAGATGGCTAAGAGAAACAGAGTCAGGGCTCTCTTGACCGAGACAAACAGGGCCGAGGTACCACCACCAAACCAAACACAAGAAACCGTGGTGGCCCTACCATCACAACAACCCTCCTCATCACGCCGAACTAAGCGCACTCGTACTACCCAGACTGAACAACGCTTAGTTGATGAAGACGAAACTACTCTGCCACCAAGCCCTCCATCGAGCTCGCAACCGGAGCACGCTGACCGAGCCAACTCTTCCAAATGGGCACCCAAACTGACTTTCCAGAACCGCGATATTCAGGACACTGATTCAGTTATCGCTGAAAAACACCATCTGATGGCTTTCAACCTTGCCAAGAGTGTGTGCCTCCCAGCCGACATGGAACACCACAAGAACTTGACCGAGCTAAAGGCCATCCGCTCGGCCACGAAATCAATGATCCTGGTAAGTTGTTCTTCTTGTCTCTCTAAATATCACCAACTTTCTGTTCGGTTTTGTCATTAGTTTTTTTTTTTTTTTTGTCAGGCCGTGCAAAAGGGCCAAATTGCGCATAAAAATGTGTTGGAGCTCAGGAGCACAGCAAGGCAAGCCATGGCAGAGGTTGAAGCAAAAACAACCGAACTGAAGGAGTCCTACCAGAAAACGGCCGAGCTAGAGGCCGAGGTAGCTCGTTTGACCGGACTAGTTACCTCGGTCGATGCAGACAAATAGAAGGCCCTAGCTGTGATGAAAGATAAGTACCTTCGTGAGCTAGTCAAGCTCGAAGGTAAGAAGGACGCCGAGATAACGGAGCTGAAGAAGAAGGCAGAAGAAGCCGAGCTCCGGGGTTTCAAGGAAGGCGAAGCTCTTTATATCAAACAATGTGAAGCAACAAAGGATTTGTTCTTCAAGTGCGGCTAGAGAGGTGCTGTGGAGCAGCTCGGTTGCGGGCCCGAAACCGAAATCTACAATGCTCCTCAGTATTTCATTCCAGCCTCACTGGCGGAGTATGCTGCCGACCTTCCGAAGCAATTTCTTGAAGAAGGTGGAGATGGAGGTTCTTCTTCTGAAGACGATTCCCAGCCCGGTCGCCAGCCTACTCCTCCAATTCCAGCGATTTCCAATCCCCCAGCACCTGATGCTATAGTCGTGTCTCTAGCTAAGCCGAACGCAGAGGAGCTTGTTTCTACCGAGCCCAACTGAGTTCTGGCTACGACCGAACTTCTTGATGAGACCAGACTCAGAGTTGAGCTAGATGCTGATCTGGACGATCTCTTTAACTGATTTTGTATCTTCTTTTTTCTTTTTGCTTTTGTAACCGGGCTGTGGCCCCTCCTTTGTACTTGTTTTGAATTTAATCAATGAAAATCATCTTTTGTATTCAACACTTATTCCGGTTTGATCTGTATGCTTGCACTTGTAATGAATTTTTCAATGAATTCTTTTGTTCCAACTGTTATCTCGGTTTGCTTTCCTGTTTGTGCTTGCTTTCTAACTGCAACTTGAACGAAACACAATATTTTTCGGCCGAGATACTTTATTCTAGTCTTAGCTGAGCAATCTAACTGAGCTTACTAGCCAACCAGTCTTTAGCCGATATACGTACTTCGGCTGAAGAGTACCAAGAGTGGTTTAATCCAGTCAACCATTCTTCAGCCTGTACCCTTACTTCGGCTGAAGAGTACCAAGAGTGGTTTAATCCAGTCAACCATTCTTCAGCCTGTACCCTTACTTCGGCTGAAGAGTAATAAGAGTTTAATCCAGTCAACCACTCTTTAGCCGATGTCCTTACTTCGGCTAAAGAGTACTAAGAGTTAGTTTAATCCAGCCAACCACTCTTTAAGCCGATGTCATTACTTCGGCTAAAGAGTACTAAGAGTTGGTTTAATCCCGCCAATCACTCTTTAGCCGATGTCCTTACTTCGGCTAAAGAGTACTAAGAGTTGGTTTAATTCAGCCAACCACTCTTTTAGCCGATGTCATTACTTCGGCTAAAGAGTACTAAGAGTTGGTTTAATCCAGCCAACCACTCTTTAGCCGATATCCTTACTTCGGCTAAAGAGTACTAAGAGTTGGTTTAATTCAGCCAACCACTCTTTTAGCCGATATCATTACTTCGGCTAAAGAATACTAAGAGTTGGTTTAATCCAGCCAATCACTTTTTAGCCGATGTCCTTACTTCGGCTAAAGAGTACTAAGAGTTTGTTTAATCCAGCCAACAACTCTTTTAGCCGATGTCATTACTTCGGCTAAAGAGTACTAAGAGTTGGTTTAATCCAGCCAACCACTCTTTAGCCGATGTCCTTACTTCGGCTAAAGAGTACTAGGTATTGGTTTTAGTCCAGCCAACCACTCTTTAGCCGATATCTTTACTTCGGCTAAAGAGTACCAAGTGTTGGTTTAATCCAGCCAACCTCTAGATTGGTTTTTCCAGCCAACCTAAAGTAAAGTGTTTGGTTATTTCGACCAAACGTCCTGCAGCCTGGATCCTTATCCTGGGCTTAGGAACGGTGTTGGTTTTTCCAGCCAACCTTTAGATTGGTTTTTCCAGCCAACCTAAAATAAAGTGTTTGGTTATTCCGACCAAACGTCCTGCAGCCTGGATCTTTATCCTGGGCTTAGGAGGGGTGTTGGTTTAATCCAGTCAACCTCTAAGTTGGTTTTTCCAGCCAGGTTAGAATAAAATGTTTGCAATGTTCCTAACTTCACTAAAACTAATTTTTACAGAAAACAACTATGCTGAAAAGAATCGACTTGTTTTATTAAGGAAAGAAAAAATTACACATGTTTGAAAGAGGAAAACTAAAAATAAAATAACTTGAGATTAGCGGTGTTCCATGGCCTAGGGATTACTTTGCCGTCCTTGTCTTCTAGGTGGTATGCCCCTTTGCCTGCTAACCCAACCACTTTGTAAGGATCTTCCTAATTAGGCCCTAGCTTGCCATCTCCTGGCACCAGAGTGTTTTCCATCACTTTGCACAGCACCCAATCTTCGATCTTGAATTGCCTTGGATCCACTGTTTTGTTGTATTTCTTGGATAACTCTTGTTAATATGAGGCAATGTGGACTAGTGCTCTTTCTCTTATTTCTTCGGCGAGGTCGAGCTCCAATGCTATGGCTTCTCCATTCAAGTCTGGATCAAAATTTTCGCTTCTAATTGTGGGGAGGCCAACTTCCAGTGGGATTACTACTTCCATGCCCTAGGCTAAGGAGAATAGTCTTTCTCCTGTTGATCGTCGAGGTGTGGTGCGGTAAGCCCATAAAACATGAGGAAATTCCTCCGCCCACTTGCCTTTTGCCTTCTCTAACCTTTTCTTCAGTCCATCCAAGACAACCTTGTTTGATGCTTCTGCTTGGCCATTTGCTTGAGGATATGCTGGTGTAGAATTGTAGAATTCTATCTTGTATTCTTCACAAAAGCCTCTAAAGATTCTGCCATCAAACTGGGTGCCGTTGTCTGATATTAGGGCTTTAGGTATGCCGAATCGAGTAATGATATTCTGCCAGACGAACTTCTTCACATCTTTTTCTTTGATTGAGGCCAATGCTTCTGCTTCCACCCACTTTGTGAAGTAGTCTGTTGCGGTTAGAAAGAACTTTCTGTTTCCGGGTGCTGCTGGAAGTGGTCCTACTATGTCCAAGCCCCACATTGCAAAGAGCCATGGGCTGGTCAATGGTAGGAGTTCTCTGGCCGGCTGATGTATTTGATGTGCAAACTTCTGACATTTCTCGCACTTCTTCACATACTTTTCTGAGTTAGCTTGCATGTATGGCCACCAGTATCCTTGCGAAATGGCTTTGTAAGCTAATGATTTTCCTCCTTGGTGGCTTCCGCACACCCCTTCATGTATTTCGAACAAGAATGCTTCAACTTTACTAAGGTGGACACACTTTAGATAAGGTCCTGAGAATGACTTTTTGTACAATGCCATAGATGGGGAGAGCCAAAATCGCTGTGACTTTGCTCTAATTTTGTTGGCTTCTTTCTTGTCTTCCGGTAGGATGCCGTCTTTTAAGAACAGTATAATGGGATCCATCCATGAGGGGCCTAATTCGGCGCAACATACCTCTTCTACTTCGAGGTCTTCAATGCTTGGCCTTGGTAGGTAGTCAATTAGTAGTGGGTGAAGGATGGATGTATCTGCCATTGACGCAAAGCCTGCTAGTTCGTCTGCTCTGCTGTTTTCCTCCCTGCCAATCTGTTTTATCCTTACTACTTCAAATTTCTTGATCTCTGTTCTGACCAATTCTTGGTACTTGGCCATCCTGTCATCCTTTGCTTCATAGTCGCCAAAAATTTGGTTTACAACCAGCTGTGAGTCGCTGTAAACCATTAATTCCGTGGCCTTCATGTAGAATGCTGATTTGAGTCCTGCAAGAAGTGCTTCATACTCCGCTTCGTTGTTTGATGTTGGGAAGCCAAGGTTGATTGCTTGCTCCACAACCAGGCCGTCTGGTGAGATGAGGACTATGCCAAGTCCTGCACCATGTCGGTTGGATGCTCCATCCACAAAGAGCTTCCACATCTCACCAACGAACAATTTCCAGCAAGTGGAGGGGTCAGATGATGTCGTGGGGTCAAGAATGTTGCTGGTGTTTTCTTCAAGGTCTAAGCTTGCTGTCTGCCCCTCGCTATCTGATTGTACCAAGTCTTTATTTGTTGGTGAGTCTTGGCTTGGTGTAGCTTGGTTCGCTTCTTCCTTGTTCTCATTATTCTGGTCTGCATTGGGATCCGACTGAGTATCCTGCACCAGGGGTTACGCTATTCTGGCGTCAACTTCCATCCCTGGTTTGGTTGTATCAGTCACGTCGACTGGGCAGATATGATGACTTCTAAGGGTGAATTCTGCGACAAAGTCTGCCAAAGCTTGGGCTTTTATCACGGTTCTGGGTTGGAACTTGATGTCGAATTGTCCCAACTCTACTGCCTACTTCAAGATTCTCCCAGAAAAGTTCGCTCTTTCAAACAGAGCTTTTAATGGGAAAGCTGTGAGGACAACTATGGTGTGGGCGTGAAAGTAGTGCGACAACTTCCTTGATGCCATCATTAAGGCTAAAGCCAGCTTTTCTAGTGGCAAATACCTTGTTTCAGCACCCAGCAATGTCTTGCTAACGTAATAGATGGACAGATGTTGGATTCCTTCCGCGCGGACCAATACTGCGCTAATTGCGTGCTGAGAGACTGCCAGGTATAGGAAGAGTTCTTCTCCAGGTATTGGGGTTACTAGTAGTGGTGGAGAAGACATGTATTCTTTCAAGCTTTCCAGGGCGCGGTCGCATTCTTTGTCCCACTCGAACTTGGCTTTCAATGCTTGAAAAAATGGTCGTAGTCTGTCTGACGACCGGCTAATGAATCGGTTGAGTGCAGCTGCCATGTCGGTGAGATGTTGTACTTCTTTTACTGAATTAGGTCTCTCCAGATCCTGAATAGCTTTGATCTGGGAGGGGTCTGCTTCTATACCCCGGTTGGTCACCAAGAAGCCTAAGAATTTGCCAGATCCTACACCGAATGCGCACTTAGATGCATTAAGGCGCAATTTGTGCCTCTTCAAAATCTGGAACATCTCACCTAGGTCCCTTAGATGGTCGTTCTCGTCCTTGCTTTTGACCACCATATCGTCGATGTAAGCTTCCATTGTTCTGCCTAACAATGGTTCAAACATCTTGGTGACCATTATCTGGAATGTTGCCCCTGCGTTCTTTAGGCCAAAGTGCATGACCTTATAGCAATACAGTCCTCTTGGAGTAGTAAAGGATGTGACCTCCTGGTCTAGTTCGTACATGGCGATCTGATGGTAGCCTCTGTACGCATCCAGAAAGCTAAGCCGGTTGTGCTCCGCTGTTAGGTCTATCAATTAATCTATCCGTGGTAGGGGAAAGCTGTCCTTTGGACATGCTTTGTTGACTGTCTTATAGTCGACGCAGACACGCCATTTGCCATTCTTCTTTGGTACCACGACTGTGTTGGAAATCCATCTGGGGTAGTGCACCTCTCTGATAGCTCCTGTCTCTAGCAGATTTCCCACCTCTTCCGCTACTATCTCAGCGTGGTGGAGTGCCGATCTGCGAGTGCGCTGAATGATTGGTCTGGCAGATGGGTGGACATTGAGTTGGTGACAGATGAAGTTTGGATCAATGCCTGGCATGTCGTAGGGTGTCCAGGCGAACACTTCGATGTTAGAGGTCAAGAATTCCAAGACCTCTAATCTCTCAGTGCTGGACAACGACGAACCGAGCAAAAAGAACTTATCCGGGTTCTTTTAATATATTCTTACCTCTACCAAATCTTCCACTGCTTTTTGGTCAGCTGCTCTGCCGATATCTACGAACAGTTCATTACTCTCAGGTTCTTCCACCGAATGAACATATCCTTTGGCAGCGCGGCTGCCATTAGCCGTGACAAAGCATTGCTTGGACATAATTTGGTCTCCAAAGACCTCTTAAATTAGCCCGGCATCGTTGGGGAACCGCATTACTTGATGGTAGGATGACGCCACAGATCGCATGACATGCAGCCACGTTCTTCCCAAGATTATGTTGTAAGTGGAAGGGACCTTTAACACCCAAAACTCCACTTGTTTTGTCACGCTACCTGCCCTGACTTGAAGAATGATTTTGCCGACTGGCCATTCTGGCATTGAGTTGAATCCAATCAAGGAAGATACAGTTGGTGCCAGGTCTTTGTCATCCAATTTCAGTTGTTTGAAGGTTTCGTAGTACATTATCTCACACGAGCTACCTTGGTCTATCAGAATTCGCTTGACGTCATAATCCTTGATGCGGGGGGTGACGACCAGTGCATCATTGTGAGGGCAATATATTCTTTCCAAGTCTTTGTCTGAAAAAGACATGACGTTATTGGCCTCTGTTCTCTCCTTTTTGATGGTAGGTTGGGCACTTAGTATCTCCCTTAAGTGCTCCGCCTTCTTGATCAACCCTCTGAGCTCGCATACACACTCAAGTTCGAATACTCCATGTATCACATTGATCACACCTTGAGGTGGGGCGTCAATTGGTATTCCATTGGGGTTATTGTGGTCCTGGGGGGCTGGTTGCGTCCCTCCTTCAATGTATTTATCCAAGTGACCGGCTGCCACCAACTCCTCCAGATGTTGTCTCAATGGCATACAATTTTCAGTGCGGTGCCCTTTTTCTTTGTGGAAGGTACATCGCGACCTTTCGTCATAGTCTTTCTGTGCTTCTCTTAGCTTTGCTGGCCATCTAACGAAAGGTTCATCACGTATTTCGCTCAGAATCCTGTAGATCGGTTTCTTAAATACCGTGGTTATGGCTGTGCGGATTCTCAACCATCTTTTATCATGGTCTTCTCCGTTGTCTCGCCTGCCTCGTCTGTTTTTGTTCGGACGTTCTACCGCGTTGATCTTTGTTGTGGTCTTTTTATCTGGTATTACGGTCGTGCCAGATTTTGTTTTGGCACGGGCGCCATCCTCTTTCACCCTGATGTGCTGATGCACTCTTTCCATCAAAGCCTCCATGGTGACGGGCGGTGTCATGGTGATTGAGTCCCTTAGTCTGTTTCCGACTAGAAGGCCTCTTTTGTATTGTGCAATGACGAGATTGGTAGGGCAGTCCCCAATCTGGTTGAATGTCTCCCAGTAGCGACTATTGTAGAATCTTAGTGTCTCCTTTTCACCCATGTTGATGGAGAGTAACTGGTCAATCTCCACCGGGGTTTTGGTGTTCGTTCTGAACCTTGTGACGAACGCCTCCGCCAATTGTTCCCAGGAGGCTATGCTGCCTTCTGGAAGTTTTTCGAACCAAGTTAAGCCTAGGTCACCAAGGCTTGATGGGAAGAGGATGCACATCAAAGCCTCGTTTCGCCTATATACCGCCATAACCTGGTGGAAGTGGCATAGGTGTATATAGGGATCCATCTTCCCCTCGTACGTGGTGAATTTGGGCTGAAGGAAGCGTGAAGGTTGGGGCGCGTTTTCTACTGCCGAAACGAACGCGCGTGGTCTACAGCCTTGCTAATGCTTTGTCCGTTGGTTCGTAGGTAGGGTGCGGTAATGGCATTCCAACCTCGACGCTTCCATGCGTCCGAGGAGCTAATCGCTGAAGGGCAGATACCCTGCGAGGGTCGCGTGCCCTAGTATCCTCCTTCAATCGTGCCCTTTCTTCCAGCATGATCCGCAAATCGGATGATTTTGACAACTCCGTCTGCCTAGATGATGTCTGGTGCGAGCGTGAGGGTCGATAGGTACTTCCTTTAGTGTAAGACCTCAATGATCTCGTTCTCTCAGACCTGGAGTAACGAGTTCTGGAGGTTCTGGATTGAGTATCGCCTGTCCTGAGGCTTCTACTCTCTGCTTGTGATGGTGTGGAATGCCTTCCACGGTCTTCTGAGCGGCGAGGGGGCGTCTTGCTTTGCGCCCCTCTCCTGTCGCCACTCATTTTCCCTTCATCTGGCGCTTCAAGGCCTCCATGTCCACCGCCATCTTCATTATTAATTCATCTTGCTCCTTCACGCGGTCCTCCAGAACTTGAGGATCAATCCTCCTTCTTTGTCTGTCAGGACTTCGTGAACGAGAATGACGGGGGCTGTTAGTCCGCCTCCTCCCCCTTGTATCCCTCCTGGGATTTTGTCGTTGTGGCTCTAAGTCTTCCATAAGAGGGATAAAAGGTAGGCCTTCGCGTCTTGCACACCCCTCTGGTGTTTGTCCGTCGATGGCGGATTGCGGCAAATCTTCGTTGTACGCCATTGCTTCTAAAGAGGAAAAGCTTGATCAAGAGGTTTTTTTCTTGTCTGAATTCCCACAGACGGCGTCAATTGTACGGGAAAGAAATAAACCTTCTCATATAATCCTATTGATCAAGTCTGCGCTCCTCCAAACGTCGTCGCTTTACTCCTTGAAAACACAAACGTGAGCTAGCCGGCGGGTGTGTGCCGGAAACCCCTCCGATGTCTAAGTCAGCAAAATAGACAAGTAGACAAAAAGCTCTGTGTATCAAAGTTGTGTGTTACCTCCCCATAGGTGATATTTGTGAGCTTTTATAGGTTCCGTGTGGCACAATCCAAGTAGGACTCTTACTCCTCCATGTAGAGTCCTCCTAAGATTCATACTCCTGAAAGATAATGCTTATCCTTCAACACCCTCCTCACTGCTTAAACCAAGTGAGATGATTTTACCATGGTCGGATTCCACTATGACCGAGGTAAGCATGGCTTATGCTAAGCCGCAGATTAGACCGAGCTAACTTTAGTTCGGCTCTTCCATTCATTGCTCTTACCCAGGTTTCTCCTAGCGCCAACCATGGTGTGATCAGACCGAGCTATCAAACAGCAAGGTTCTGGCCGAGATAACCTCAATAAGCCAAGACCGGGCTAACTTTGAGTACGGCAACCGGGCTATGTTCAAAGCTTCCTTTAGACCGGAGTAACCTCAAGATTCTTTCGGATCGGAGTAACTTTATACCTCTCTTGGGCCGGAGTAACTTTACACCTCTCTTGGGCCAGAGTAACTTCATGGCCTTTTTACTCAGTCCTTCGCAACGTGGCCCATAACGGCCCATTACCCATCTCGGCCCAATTTATAAGTATAAATTACCCTCTCAGGATATAATTTCGAAAAGTATATTTCATGTGTAGATAACCCTTTTGTTTGATTGTGATAGTAGTTTTAGGCAATCATTAACACTGAAATAAATTTAAACATGATATTTTCAATAATGGTGTTTGTTCCATTTAATTGAAAATAGATTGAGGAATCTTTTGTGTTGATTATTATTTGTTAATAATTAATTGAAAGTTATTTTTAAAGTAACTTTGAATTTTGTGAGATAGGATGTCTTCAGTCTTTATTTCACTTGTGTGGTAGACTTGGTTGTTAATCTTGTCCATGTCTACATATGGGAGTTTATCTTTTGAATGAGAAGAGATAATTCAATTTCTTTGTCCCAAATATTCATCAAAAATGAATTATTAGTTGTGGCAATGACACTTGTCTGGGAATGAATCATGTTGTTTGTGCTAATTTATGTACTGTCACAAATGTGGGGGAAGAGAGATTAATGAGATTAAAAATTGTGATTATGATTGACTTGATTATGATTATGATTGACTTGTTAATCTTGTCCATGTCTACATATGTTGTAGAGTTGACAATCATTTTATGATGTCATTAATATCATTTTGGTATGCGGTGTATTATAATTAGATGTCAATTATTTATCAAAGTATTGATAAAAATGTGAACTTATGTGTTTTGACATAAGAGGAATTCTAATTATTCTTTGGAATAATTACTAAAATTGGTGTGGTGACTGATAACTCCGTAATGAAATATTATAAGTTAAAATATTTCATGGGTGAAAGACACTTTGGTAATTGTCGTTGTAGTCACCAATACTGGATAAGATAAATAAGATAAGATGTAAATGTATTTATACAGTGATATTTATATTTCACGTTGAGATTGGAATTAAGGGTTGCAGTAAACAAAAAGAAATTAATCATGGCTAAAGAAATGTTATTTGACAAAGTGTTGTGGCCACAACCGGTATTAGTCATTTCTTCTTTGTACTGCAAAAGCAAGTTATGAAGTCTAATTGTATTTTAGACAAATTAGTATTGCAATTATATTTACAAAGCAATTTACATCTTGTTATTTAGTTCAAGCACGCCAATTAATGATATATTCTGATTTATCTCAGAATTGTGGGGGAGAAATTAAGTTTCCTTGGAATGCTTAAAATGTGGGGGTGCTTTGAGGATTTTACCAAAGTAACGGTTTCGATTATAGGTCCACAAAGAATCTCAATTCTTTCTATAGGACAAAGTTGGAGTAGAAGCAAAAATGGCTTCATTAACTCCTAAGGAACAACTCTATGTTTATTATTTAAATGGGAGTGACATAGAGTAATGATAAGTCTCGATATAATCAAAGACTTAACACCGTATGACATTTGCTTTTAGTTGTGAATATTGTCTAAGGATAATATAATGGATTCACTAACTACTCAATGATATCTAATTGAGAAGGTCAAACGGAAAAATAACGGCCGCTAAACAAAAAGTTTGACCAGAGAACAAATGAGGGAAAGTTTATCGAGGGGAATGTGATTAAAGCCTATTGCATCAGAGTCATCATAATGTTAACCCTACTTAGATGACTGGAGATCCCAAGAACTAAGTTCAAATGAACAACTAAGTTATGTGTGGCTCGCCAGAAATTACTAAAGAAATCTAACTCCTATCCATTCCTATGATGAGAGTGATATCTGCAACATGTGTTGTATGCAAAGAACTTAGGGTAAGCTATGCTTTTAATGATTACTTATATCTTAGAAATCCTAGAGGGATATCTTTCAAGAGGAGTATTTATGAGACTCGAAATAAGGATCACCTATATGAGTGTAAAGGGGCCGCTTCTATGAGAATTAATAAGGCTAAATTCTCTAAAGCACTGAAGAAACACCAGGACTTGCCCAAGGCCAAAACGGGCACAACTGTGAGAACTAAATTATGTTTGAAGATATTCTGTGTGAATTCTATTGTCTTGGCTTACGCAAGCGGCTAAACAGTTCAAAGCATCACGTCCACTGAATAGCTAGTAAGTCCGATAAGCTTTCACTAGGGAAGGTTCAAAGCTAAAAGCTACCTATCCCGATGTAGGATATTTTCATAATGTACTCTCTCTTTGTCTGCATGTTGTTGTATGTCCTTTCCGTAAATTTCATTCATGTGGGGGATTGTTGAAAAATTTGAATTTAAATTTACTCCAATGGTTGTGTCTCTTAAGATGAAATGGTGTGTCCTTTTGAAGGATCACAACCTTTCTGAAGAGTCACTTAAAAGTCTTTATATTCTATATCATTCACTTCATTTTGGAGGGTAAATTGTCATTCTTCTTCACTTTCCATTTATTCTTCATATTTCCTGAGTCAAATTTTTCTATAAAGAGAGTTCATGCACAACGAAATTCGTTAGGCTTGCAATAGTAGTGCTGCTAGTGTAAGATATTGATTGTTGTATCCTGGGAGATAGACGTCTATTAAATCCTAAGCACCGGTGGGAGGACGAGTCTGTCTTAAGGAGAGAGTGTCACACACTCGACTCGATCAGGTTTTATTTATTTATAGTTTTATCACGTTATTATATCGATTTATTTCAGTTTTGGTTTTGCCCAAAAATCGTTTGCATATTTTTAAATTATATTTTTCCGATAGTTTGGTACTATTTTTCTAACAGCATTTACATCTTTTCAACATGAAGTTTGCATCCTCAATCAATGCTCTATAGGGAAATGTTCTTTCAGCTCCATCCTTAATTAGTTTCATTTCTATCTGTGAATCTGTCTCAATCTCAATATTGGCCATTTAAAGAAATTACCATTGAATGGTAGTTTTAGAAAGTTGTCACAAATTCATCAAAAATAATAATTATAATTATTAATATTTGTAAAAATTATCATTTATTTATAATTATATTTCAAAACTTACACTAAATTGAAATTTTTCTTAAAAAAATATATATGTTCTACATGCATGTGTGCCACTTGTCCAAAGACTCTTCAAGTCCAATTGTCAAACATTTAGGCCAAGTTTGGCTATTATAAAATAATCTATCTTTTTATTTTTTTTTTATTACATTATCTCTCTATTTTTCTGTATATCTTTTCATAAAAAAACAAAAAATATAATTATTTATATCATGTCAAACAACCTCTTAACATGAAAGTAAGAAAAAAAAAGACTATTTTTTTACAGTTGTCAAGATAAACTAGCAGATTGCCACGTCAACGTAGCATGCACATGCGAGTATAATTACACAACGATTGTTCAGTCAAACCACGAGGCGAAACACTCGCTACTCCTCCCAAAAAAAACATTAAAAAAAAAAAACAAACAAACCTGGTGTGTTGAAACAAAGACACTTCCAAATACAAAAATGCTTCCTATCCCCGCTGGGGGTCGATCCCAGTGAGGTGTCACTTCGGGATTGGCTTAAAAAAAAAATTATTATTATTTTTTTTTTTTTTTGAGTTTTCAGCTAGTGGGAGCGCGCCACGTCACTGGGGGCGCGACCCCCACTGAGAGTATACTTCCAAATAATCATGGCAACAACATCGCAGAACATGAACATCATCAAACAAGAAGGCCAGGCATAAAAGAAGGGGAGCAAAGTTGAGACAGAAATCGCCCATTATGGCCTAATTTGAAAATTTGGTTAAAAGTTAAATTTTAATTTTTAATTTATTTTGAGTTATATTATAACGTTACTTTTTTATATTTTTTTATGGAAAAAGTAGAAAAAAAAAGTAAAAGAAGCTAACTTTTAACAAATTTTTCAAAACAATCAATAAAAAAGTTAACTTTTAACAAACTTTTTAAAACAATCTTATATTTTATTAGATAAAAATAATTTAAATAAGTTAATTATTCAAAAGTTGAGAAATAATTTTTTTGATTTTTACTTTTTAGTATCAACTTTCAGTTTATAATAAGTTACATTAAACAGATTCAATATAGGCTATTTTAGAAAGTAGGTTAAAAATTAATTTTTTAACTTTTTAAAAATCGTATAAAGAAATTGAGAGATTATGTAACTAAAAAAAATCAAAAAATTAATTTTTTAACTTTTAATTCAACTGCCAAAATAGGCCATAATATATGAGTCTCTCAATCAAGCAAACCTTCTCAATTATATTGGGAATTCAAAAATTGGTCATTAAATTATTTAAATAAAAATTAAAATATATATAAATAGAGAAGGTTTTTTAATATTCATTATAACATTTAAATTTGAGAAACTTAAGATAAAGTGGTATTACATTTGGTTGTTTTGAGAATATGGTTAAAAGTTTATTTTTTTGATTTTTTTTGACTTTTTTTTTAAAAAAACGTGTAAAAAATGTAAAAAATAATATGACGCAAAATTGGTTCTTAAGAGAGGCTATTATGACCTCTTTTGACAAAGAGATTAAAAGCAATTTTTTGATTTTTAATCTTTTTTTGATCATATTACATTTATATTTTTTTACACATTTAAAAAAAAAAAAACTAATTTTAAACTTACTTTTTAAAATAACCTTATATTTTGAGTAAAGTATACGATACACTATTTATTTCAAAAATTATGACCATTTTGAGCATGAATAATGCTTGAGAGCTCGAAAATGAGCCCCCTAATCCCCCTAATGCCCAAAACGACGTCGTTTTGGGCATCAGGCTTTTTTTTTTTCTTTTTTTTTTTCTGCCATTTTCATCGACCTGCAGGGGAGGGGGAGGAGAAGGAAAGGGAGAGAAAGAGGGAGAGGCAGAGGGAGAGAAAGAGGTCGCCGTCGTCTCCGATCCGTCGCAGAACCGTCGCCGATCGCCGCGCCTCCGCCTCCGTTGCCAATCTCCATGCCTCTGCTCGTCGCCTCTGCCATCACCGATCGCCGCGCCCCCCGCCTCCGCCTCCAGCCCATTTTTTAGGCCCCCTACAGTCCCCCTCCCCCTCCTCCTCCTCCTCCCCCTCCCCCTCCGTCTTCTTCTTCTTCTTCCTTCTGCTGAAAAAAAAAAAAAAAAAAAAAAAAAAAAAAAAAAAAAAAAAGGAATTTTGGGCATTCGGGGGAGCTCAGATTCGAGCTCTCTAGTACGACCCTTTGAGCATATAGCACACTGTTTTTTTATGGGTGGATCACATAGACTTATTTTGAGAAGATGGTAAAAAGTGATTTTTTGATTTTTAACCAAGTTTTTGACTTTTTTAGACAAATGATTTAGGAAGTTGGTAAAAAGTGACTTTTGACTTTTTTCATTAATATTTGTTTATAATGTCAAATCATAATGAAATGACCAAAGTATCCCTAGTCAATTGAAAAATTACACATTTTTACCCTTTCATTTTCCATCTATGGAGGGTAATTTCGTAATTTTCTTTTGACTTATAACCGACATCCCAAATCAATTTATGGCCAAAAAAAATCACTGTTTACGTTTTGGCAAAAAATCAAAACGCCACTTATAACTTTCTTCCCAAATTGAGCCATAATTGGCCTTTCTTCTGTTTTTTGCCTCCGTTTGGGAAGTGGGTTGGCTTTTTAGCTTTTTGGCTTTTTTGACTATTTTAGCCTGGGCTTTAAAGCTTGATTTGGGAAGGGCTTTTTGGCTTTTTGACTTTTTTGAGTTTTTTGTGAGAGAAGAATGTAATGATTATGGGTTGGATGTGATGTTTTGTTTATTATGGCTAAAATAACCTATTTTATTTTTTGTGGTTAAAATAGCCAAAAAAGTCCAAACCATGGCTTCCCAAACGAAGCCAAAGAATGTTGTAAGAGTGATGCAAGTATGATGATAGCTTCCGTCATTTTTATTTTTAACTTATTTTATTTTATTTTTTAATCAAACCGTTGAACCAATATTTGGAAGGAAGCCAAACACAACAATTTGTAATTATTTGATAATTTTGAAGGGTCATATATGTACTTATTGACGTGATATTTTAAATTAATCACAAAATAAAAAATATTTGACTTATCTATGTGTTAGTTTTTTGGCTTTCGAAAGTTATTATTATAATTGCGAGCGTGCCAGTAAGGATCAATCAGTCCTTACAGAAAAATTAATTGCTAACCAATTATCAGACGATTGCGTTTTAGTTCTTTCAGCCTCAATGAAGATGACTTTTACTGGTGGCTTGATTTAGGAGAATTAAGCAAAATAACAATTAAATGAAGAACAGTTGAAGTATTTCGTTAACATGAAAAAACTTACAATGATTCAAACTCAGCCTCGTAGAGGTTTACAGCAATAATCTACTTGAAACTACTCCTGTGAACGAAGTGCAGTGCAGGAATTTAAAGTACAGAAAATGTAAGACTGGAAACGTAAAACTGAAATAAGTATAATAAGACTAGTTTTTTGGATCTGAGTCTGAGGACTTTTTCTGGGGCCTTCTCAGTTATTTATACTGCTCAAGGATGACCATCGAACTGCATTTCTAACCGTCGAACTGCTCCTCCATGATCGCTGATCATGTTGCCTTAAGATTAGCTCCATTACGCCATTACTTGCAGTTAGGCTTCCCTCCTCAATTTGAATTTGAAATGTGAGTAACTGTTAAAGCCACATCACCTTGCATCTCTTTGTTGATCCACCGCTACTCAGATCTCGTAACAACCAATACTAATTGTCACGTGTACGATCAAGATCGAAGACTTAAATAGTCTTCTCATATTACCTTTATTTTGCTACGCGCCGAATTATAATTGACTTGTACAAAATATCTAGCCAACACTTTGTTAAATAGTTTTTTTTTTTTAAAAAACAAATCGTTATTAAAAAATTGAGAGACAAAAAATAACACACTTAGTGTGGGTTTTAATTTCTTATTTATTGAGAGTATCACGTAAATAATGTCATATAATACTCCGTGACTATTAACAATTTCTTTGTAAAATCAGACACATAAATAGTTAATTTTTAAAAGAAATTAGTAATGGAGCCCATTTCTCAAAAAAATTATCATTTTTTTTTTTTGGGTGTTGGCATATTCCATGTGACCCTACAATTTAAACCAACAATTTTTCTGATCTCAATTCCCTCAACATATCAAACCAGAAGAAAAAAAAATTATTTAAGATTTAACACGTATGAATTAGATTTATTAAAAGTAGACTCACAACACATTACGTCTACATCTACACCATTGATACAGTTGTTTTGAATAACTTTCATTATTAAAATTTTAAAATCCTAACCCTAACTCTTTTTTTTCTCCATATTAAACAGGGCCTATAGGTTGACTCTACACCATTCATATAGTCGTATTGGACAACTTTCATTATTAAAATTTTAAATTCCTAACCCTAACTTTTTTTTTCCATATTAAACAGGGCCTATAAGTTGACGGCACACGGGGAGACAGTCAAAGAGCGCCTATAGCTGCCAATCAAGTTCATTTTCTCTTCCTTGACTAAAATTATGTGATAATCCTTGGCCAACTTTATAATATTCATTAGTGCCCTTTCATGCAAATTATAGGGGCTTAATTTAGAAACTTAGTGAAAAGTTAAATTTTGATTTTTACTTATTTTGAGTCACATATCTTTTTATTATTTTATCTTTTATTTAAAAAAATTAAGATAGCATTTGATAAAGTTTTGTAAATGTGATTTGAGAGTATGAGTTATATTTTGAGTTTGTGTGTTGTGGAATTATGATTTGAGTATAGAAAATTTGTTTGGTAAAGAGTTTTGAAAAAAGTTTTGATTTGAGTGAAAAATTATTGATGTGACATTTAATATGTGATACAAAAATTTACAACTCATAACTAAACATATAACTCAAAATTATTTTAAAATACATAAAAAAATTTAAAAATTTCAGAAAATATTTTTTTTGATTATATAAATCAATTGCAAAAAAAAAAAAAAAAAAAAAAACGGGTCTGTCAAAACAGAAAACCGCAGGTGTTCTAGGCAAAGTTTTGGAATCATCGTTTGAGAACACTAACCAAACTTCGTACTTGAATTAAGGTGTAGAATCATGATTTGAATTTACAACCAAACAGAGCTTAAAATTTTAACTTTTAACTAACTTCTCAAAACAACCCAAAATTACTTATATTTTTTTTTAATTTTAGAAATTTATATCAATCTGTTTGATATAGATTCTATTTACAATTTATAAAATAAAAGTAATTTAAATAAATTAAAAGAAATTGATAATTTAAAAATTGAAATAATATTACTTTTAATTTTTATGTTATAATTATTAATTTTCAATTTAAAAAAAACAGTACACAAAACAAACCCATAATCACGGTCCAAATCACCGCCGTCGCTGTCACAGCTGGAAAACGTCCAATATGCCCTGGATAGTCATACATATCTGCATCTTTTTATTTATTTATATTAATATATAAATTGGGGGTTTGGCAATCAGAGGTTGAGGCTAACCTCTTTTGCAAAATTATCCAAAAGTTAGCATTGTAGCACCTTTTTATTGATTTTCAAAAAAAAATAAAAAAATAAATAAATATGCTGCTGTCCACCTACACTGTCACCACAGTCGGACAGTGTTACATCAAGGAAAATTATCATTTTGCCCCTTTATATCAATTTTAAAAATAAAAAATTAGGGATAAATTTGTCATTTTAAATTTAAACATCATTTCAACACACTTTTTAATACAACAACTCAATTAAAAATTCATCTTATCTTCCTAAACACATAACTAAAATAACCTACTAAAATAATCAAAAAGCCAAATAACTTACTAAAATAATCACTTCCCAAACGAGGCCATTATAAGAGGAGTTAGATTTTACTTTTAGTCCATAATTTGAATTAGAGATTATTGCTTAGGCTAGTAGATTCATCACGAGTTACATTTTAATAATTTTAACTTTTTATTTTATCTAATATTTTGTCTATTATATTTAATAATCATAAAATATTTAATTTATTTTATTTAAAAAAATGAATAATTTCAATTATCACACAAAATAAACGATTTAAATTATTAAGAGATGTTTTGAAAAGATAATTAAAAATTAAATTTTTTATTTTTAATTTTTTTTTTAAAAATATAAATAAAAAATAATATGACTTAAAATGAGTTAAAATGTTAAAAATTACTTCCTAAAAACGCCTAAATTGAGACCGTGGACGTGGTAAGCGTGACGAGCCCAAATAATGACCTTATTTGGTAGAGCTGTGGGAAAGTGATTATAACTTATAACTTAACAGTTTATAACTTATAGCTGTAAACATAAGTTGCTTTTTGACTTATAAATTAAGCTTCTCCTCTTCTACTCAAAGAATAAGTTAATTTTTTACTTATAAAAAGCTATAAGCTGTATTGTTAAGCTGAACCAAACACATCAAAATAGCTTAAATTAAGCTAAAAATTAAAATAAATTGGGTTGGTTTGGGATGTCCTAAAAAAGTGCACTTTTTGACTTATTGGTGGGTTTGGGTTGGGTTTGGATTGGGTTTGATGTGATGTGTTAGAGAGGTGATGTGATTTAAATAAGATGATGTGACTTAAATAAGATAGTGACTTTTTGACTTATTTAGTACATGCCAAACTAGACCTGAAAATAAGTCCTACCAAATAGGGCCAATATTTTGGAGAGAGTCCTCTCCTCTTTCAATTTTTTTTTTAAAATATCCCCCAAAATAGAATAATTATTTTAAATTATTTAAATTTTCTTCAACAACTTTAAATAATTGTCATACCTATGGGATTGTGTTACAAATTGCAGACAGGTCATGTGTGTCCATATCTAGTATATATTATGTGTGCAGAGAATTGTTATAATTATGTATAGGTGAGATGAGAGGGAAGGAGGAGAGAGAAAATATGAGAAGTGATGATGGGTACCTTCCACTGTTTGAGACAAGGAGAGAGAGAGGAAGGGTGATGGCATACAGGGTGTTTGCAACAACAGTGTTTGTGGGAATAGCTTTGATTTGGGTATACAGAGGGAGTCACATGCCAGGAGCAGGGGAGGATGGGAGGTTGGGTTGGATTGGGATGTTTGGTGCTGAGCTCTGGTTCGGTCTCTATTGGGTCCTCACTCAATCACTTCGGTGGAACCGAACCTTTCGTTTCACCTTCAAGGACAGGCTCTCAAAGAGGTATGTATAATGTATCTCTGTCTCTTATCTCTTTCTTTTCTGGTTAGCTTTTTTTTCTTTTTTCTTTTTTTTTTTTGGTCTTTTGGAATGGAGGTAGATTCTTATGGACGGGAGGACATTATTTGGGTCGAAGGATTATAGATATTATTTTGATAATTTGAATGATTTATTTTGTGGGATATTTTGGATTTTTTTATGAAGAATTTTTTTAGTTTAAATTTTTTAGATTTTTAATTAATTTAGTTTGACTAATTTAGTTTCTTTTAGAAAGAAGTTTTTGATTTTTTTTTTAAAAAATTTTTTATGAGGAAAAAAATAAAATAATTATAATTTTGTGACATTATCTTATTATCTTATTTAAGCTTATTTTAGATTGTTTTGAAAAGTATGTTAAAAGTTTTTTTTTTTTAAAACTCTTTTTAACTCTTTTTTGAAAAAATATATTAAAAAAACAAAAAAATAATATGATTCAAAAGAAATTTAAAAAGTCAAAAAAATTACTTTTAATCTTTTTACTAGAAGAGATCATTTTTGTACTCAACCAAGCCCAATCCCCTTGTCAAATGACAGCTTTTATGTATTTTATTTATTTAATAATTAGATTGATTAAATAATTATAATTTATTGAATTTATTATGTTTGTCAGAAAAAATTATTTTTAAAAATACAATTATTATTTATTTTTTTTAACAAATATAATAAATTAAATAAATTATAATTATTAAATCTATCTTTTTCTTATTATAAAAATATATAAAAAAATATTTGACAAAATAAATAATTTAAAATATTGATATGAAACTTATTATAAAGTCTACAACCCTAAACAACGCCCTCTGGTTCCGGTTCAAACGGGGGAAATCTTCCTCCTTTTCGAATTGTCTTCGATTTCAAATGATTTTATTTTAATGATTTAATTTATATTTGTTTTTAATATATATTATTTATAAAAAAATTAGTGTTTATAAAAAAATTGGACATGATGGATTATTTTGATGATGGAATGAAAAATTTACGATTATTATCATTGATTTTTTTTTTCATGCATGAAATTATAAAGTTAATAATTGAAATTTGTAATGGGCTCCACACACTGCCATACAATTATTTCTTTAATTTAAAAAAATCAAAAAAAAAAAATTTTGGGCTTATTTTGACTTCTTTTTAAACATTTTAAAATTTAAAATTTAAAATTTTTTAAATTCATTACGCAAGACAGATTGAATTTTTAAAAAAATAGTGATTTAATTTTGTGTTCCAGATCCATTACATAAAAAATGTTAAAGTTATGATAGAGATTTCAAATAATTTATTAAATCTTTTACCAAACCTTTGACATGAGCGTGAGATTTTGTGTGCGTCACATACTCATTTTAGAGATTTTATAAAAAATTTAATAGATTATTTAAGATTTAAAACATTTTTCAAAATGTTATTAATGATTGGAAACAAATGTACAATGGACTCCTTACCAAAAAAAAAAAAAAAAATTAAAATTTGTACAATGGAGTAGAGTCAATTTATAGTAATTACTTGATGTATATAACCAACACTACTTAAATTAAATGAACAGGTACGAGAATGAATTGCCAAAAGTAGATATATTCGTGTGCACCGCAGACCCATCAATAGAGCCGCCGATGATGGTGATCAACACAGTCTTGTCAGTGATGGCTTACGATTACCCACCGGAGAAGATGAGTGTGTATCTCTCCGACGACGGTGGGTCAGATCTGACATACTATGCTCTCTTGGAAGCCTCTTTTTTCTCTAAGCATTGGATTCCTTATTGCAAGAAATTCAAGGTGGAGCCTCGGTCTCCGGCGGCTTATTTTCTCTCCCATCATCATCATCAGTCTGATGAGTCTCAAGACTTGGCCTCTATCAAGGTTGGTGATGTTATCATCTGACCCACATTTGGAAAAAATGGAAAAAGTTGAACCACACCTACTACTTTGAAATTGAATGACAAGCTATATAATATAATTAATGAGCAATATATGTAGTCAACTGCGGGGAAATTATTTGGTGCTTTTGGCCAAGTTGGTGTCCAGGTATGTTATGATTGATGATGATGAAGAAGGAGGAGAAGAAGATGAGATTTATGATTTGGTGTTGATGACTAGGGAATAGTAATAAGAATATGGTAATTAATAAGGGTAAATTACTAATATGTTTTAATAGTTGGACTTAATTTTTATCAAGTCCTATCGAAATAAGTCTTGGTAAAATTATCGCTAAAAATAATATTTTTGATATAATTTTTTTAAATGTTGATAAAAATTGATAATTAGTTATATTTTTTGTCATGATTTTTATAAATTGTCGCTAAAAATTATAATTAATGACTTTTTTTATGACAAATTTTTTACATAAGACCTATTAGATAATAAATTTATTTATTAAGATTTACACGTAAGTACCCTACGACGGATATGATCACGATGCGTTTCGATCACGAAATAATTGTCACTTATGTTGTGTTTGGTTGAGGGATTTGAGGAGGGATTTGGAAAAGGAAATGGAAAAGGTAGGTAAAATATAAATAAAACATGCCTAAATTTCACATAATTTCACACACCTTTTCCCTTTCCCTTTCCAAATCCCTCCCCAAATCCTCCAACCAAACACACCATCAAGGTCGCTTTTGAGACTCGCTACTTTTTATTAGGTGTTTAATGAGAGATAAGGGGAATGGTGCGGAGTATTGGTGTAAGATAACCAAATGATCACCTTGGGTAATTTGAGAATTTTTTTTTTTTTTAGCTTTTTTTAGTTTTTTAATTTTTTTAAGTTATATCATTTCTCCATTTTTTTTTATTTTTTATTTTTTTATACAAAAAGTTTAAAAAAATCAAAAAGAAAACATGTGCAGTTAAAGAGTCATATTTTTTTTTTTTTACTGGTATTTTTTAAAAAATTATATTAAATTTTTTATTTTTTCAATCCGTTTTGTGTAGACAAATTTAAAACGCAATTTTTTAAAATAAAAAATCAAAAAATCCAATTAATTTTTACTCTTTTTGTTCTTTCTGAACTGTTTTTTAAAATTTTAATTTTTCTGTCCGTTGAGTAGAACCTCAAAATATAATATTTCAATTTTTTTTTTAAATTCTTAAAAAAAAATAATCAACAAGATATCCGCCTTTTGAAAAATTTGGAGATAGGAAGATGCCTTGATAAGGAATAGGAAAGAAGAGGACATTGATCAGGTGAACCAGCCATCTAATAAAATACATGTAATCATGCCAAATGAAGAAAAAAATGCATTTAATTCCCCAAATGATTGTGCAAAAATGTATTATTAATTTGGTGCATAATTTTGGCTACTCACCTACTGATTCCATCTATTTATTTCACATATTTCATAATAGTATCATTTTTTTTATACTAATTGATTTGTAAATGTCTATTATCTTTTTATTATTAAAATTGTAGAATAAATTATGTTAACCAATAAAATGATTTAAAATTATACTCCAATAAATTATACACTAAGACCTAATTATATAACCCCAAAAAATGTATGGAATAGTTGACATAAATATTAAAAGAATGGTTGATATGGATTTATTATTCTTTCTTACTAATTTTTTAATAAAATTATATAAGTAATTATTATTTTTCAAAATTTAAATTCGTATCGGTATCTGGAGACCCTTTTGGGATTTTTGATTTTATTTTTATTTTTATTTTTATGATGCAGAAATTATATGAAGACATGGAGGACCGGATAACCAATGCAGTCAAGCTTGAACGAATCCCTGAAAATATCCGCTTAAAACATAAAGGATTTTCTCAATGGAATTCATTTTCATCTCGAAAAGACCATGACACCATCATCCAAGTACTTCGCCTTCCACATTTCCTTCACAATTATGATCAAGATGCAATAATTTTTAAAAATTTTACCTTGTCGTGGAACAAAAACATAGCTTATAATTATATGGAAATTTTATTTACTTGTTAGTTATTAGCTCTTGATTATTTTTCTAGATACTAATTGATGGGAGAGACATGGCAGCCAAGGATGTAGAAGGGTGTACATTGCCAACTTTGGTATACTTGGCCAGGGAGAAAAGACCACAACATCCCCATAACTTCAAAGCTGGAGCCATGAATGCATTGGTAATGTCATTGAATTACCAGCAATGTTATACGTAATCAGATTTTTATTTTTTTTTGATTTTTTTTATTATTGGGTACAAATATTTGTATTTGGTGGTGAGAAAATTGGTTAAATAATCCATTTATATATATAGCACTTTTCATGAATTAATGCACACATGCAAAGTTGCAACCATATACAAGTAGCTAGGTCGAGAAATAATAATATACATCTGGTTTATGGTCTTAAGCCTGTATGCATTTAACCCTTCCCAGGTCAGTATAGTGGCATTGAAACTACCATTTTTATTAGTAAAAGCATACATTCACCTTATATAACTTCTTTAAATTGAATTGTGCAGATAAGGGTGTCATCAGAAATTAGCAAGGGGCAAATAATTCTAAATGTGGATTGCGACATGTACTCAAACAATTCACATTCAGTGAGAGATGCACTTTGCTTCTTCATGGATGAAGAAAAGGGCCATGAAATTGCCTTTGTCCAGTTTCCACAGAACTTTGACAATGTTACAAAGAATGAAATATACGCTAGTTCATTCAGAGTAATGAGTGACGTGAGTAATATATCTGTTCTATTCATATATATATATATATATATATATATATTTTGCATCCAGTTCTATGATTGTTTCTGTATTCGTAGACTTAATCTTCACATGAAAGTTGTAAACTATCTCATGAGTTATTCATTTTACTTGTTTGTTTGGTTGGAACCATTGAGAAATGCAGGTGGAGTTCCCCGGTTTGGATGGTCATGGCGGTCCTTTGTATATTGGAACTGGCTGCTTTCACAGGAGGGATATCCTATGTGGTGCTAAGTTCAGCAAGGAAAGTAGGATTCAATGGAGGAGAGAGAATGTTGGAAATGTAGAAGAAAGTGTAGGTGAATTGGAAGAAAGAGTGAAAGGTCTTGCAAGCTGTGGATTTGAAGATAACACGCAATGGGGAAAGGAGGTTTCTCTCTCACTCTCTCTCTCTCACACACGCACACACACACAAAAAGGCTACCTAAAGCATGAGTTTCTCCCTAAAGTCTGGTGTGATAAGAATAAAATGTACAGAGTCTTATTTTAATTTATAGAGAGAGTTTCAATTTCTGAAATTTGAGGATAACGCTCAATAGGGAAAGATAGTCTCTCTCTCTCTCTCTCTCTCAAACACACGCACGTACGCATATGCATACACATAAAAAGAGTCGCCCTGTGCATGAACATCTTGTTATTGGTGTGTTTGGACCAAGAATTTGTGAAGAAAAAGAGAACAGAAAAAGTGAATGAAATAAAAGTTCAAATATTTTATTTTCACTTTTCTCTTCTCCTTCACAAACTTGCATTCAATTTTTTTATCCGAACACAGCTTAAAAAGAAAAATGGGTAGGGCAAGGTGTAAGCACCAAGCAGTTTCACCCAATTTCTAAACAGACTGTTTTCATGACTCGAACACACATATTTGAGAATTGAGAATTGAGAATTGAGATTGATAGGGGTGTGTGTTTTTGTTTGCAGATGGGATTGAAATATGGTTGTCCAGTGGAAGATGTGATAACAGGGTTATCAATTCAATGCAAGGGATGGAAATCAATATTTTACAATCCAGCAAGAAAGGGCTTCTTGGGTGTTGCCCCAACCTCACTGGATCAAACCCTTGTGCAGCACAAGAGATGGTCTGAAGGTGATCTTCAAATTTTGCTCTCCAAGTACAGTCCTGCATGGTATGGAATTGGAAAGCTTAGCCCTTGTCTTCAAATGGGGTACATTACCTATTGTCTTTGGGCTCCAAATTGCTTTGCAACATTGTATTACTCTTTTGTCCCTTCTCTTTACCTCCTCAGAGGTATACCCTTGTTTCCGCAGGTATGTTCCCCCTTCCTTTGTAAACTTTTACTTACAATGGCCAAGGATCTTATGTCATAAATACGATCATGTGAGAATTATTCGGGTTTTACTAGATACTTGATTATCAAAAAAATATAATCATGTGAAAATCTCAAAACATAATCTAATGGTTAAAAGTACATTCAGACAAAGAGATAGAAAGATTTGGAGACAAAGCATCTCATACTACTTACAATTACCACCTAATAGAGTATCTCGTGCTACTTATAAGTTGGCTTTTGGATATGTCTTATAAGCTGACTTTTTTGTTTATTACGAAAAGACGTGTTGAAAAATAAAGAGATGATTTAACCTAAATAAGCTAATAAACAGTTTATTTATGGTGTTGCCAAACCAAAATATTTTTTCTAACTACGTAGCATTACTTAACAACAAACGTAGAGAAACCAATCACAACCTAATTGGCTAGAGAAAGAACAAACCTTACCTCTAATAACCTGAGAGGATAGAGGAACACACTCCTCACAATCCAAGAGCGCTAGACAAGGGGTTAAATATTTCAATATAGTTCTCAACTTATTTAATTTGTATTTAAATGGTCCCTAATGTCCTTCTGTTCAAATTTTATAAGGAAGGATATGTATTTTTGTGCAAGTTTGGACAAAATTTGAATGAAAATTTAGATGAAAACAGAACCATTTAACACAAATTTGATGATTTGGGGACTAAATCAACACAACTGAATTATTAGAAATCAAAATGAAAATATTTTAGGGATTGACAGTGTATTAACCGAAAATAAACAACACTGAAGAAACAAAGAACAAACATTAGAAACCAATCCACATCTCCTTTCTCCAATTTCCTTAAAAATCTCAATTGCATGGGCTGTTTCTCTCAAATGATTCCAACCTTGTCCTAAAAATCCAGGTCTCAAACCCTTGGTTTATTCCATTCGCATATGTAATAATCGCCCAGTACACACACAGCCTAGTCGAGTTCTTGCAGTGCAGTGGCACAGTCCTAGGTTGGTGGAACAACCAACGCATTTGGCTCTACAAGAGAACAACCTCCTACCTCTTCGCCTTCCTTGACACCATGTTGTTGCTAGCCGGGTTTTCAGAGACAACATTCATAGTCACAAACAAGGTGTCAGACCCTGACGTGTCACAAAGATATGAGCAAGAGTTGATGGAGTTTGGCAGTGCTGCACCCATGTTTTCCATACTTGCAACGCTCGCAATGCTTAATTTGATAATTTTTGTTGTTTCGGTGGTGAAGAGATCGGTGTTTGGGATTATGGATATGCAGATTGTTTTGTGTGGTGTTCTGGTTTTGATCAATTTGCCAGTGTACAAAGCTCTGTTCTTGAGGAAGGACAAGGGTAAGTTGCCGAGCTCAGTTGCAGCTAAATCTGTGTTGTTAGGTTTGTTTGTTTGTACTTGTTTTGTGTTCTTGTTTTAGATTTGGTTTGGAGTTTCATATGTATTACTTTGTGATTTTCGTTGAACTCAACAATAATAAGTTCAAGCAAGTGTCAGAATCTCGTGGCGTAGCTAGAAATTTTGTTCACTGAGTCATTCAACAAACATTCATCTAATGTATCAAAATTAACCTTAATGAACATTGTAGTATCATCTATTTTAAGCAAAGTTGAGAAAATTCATACTCAATCTCACCCAATTTCCACAATGAAATGCACACAAGGATGGCCATATGAACTAGCCAACTAAAATTTTAAATTATTTTATTTGTTTTGAATTAAATCTTTACTACTATGCTCAAATTACTTTTTTTGTCATTTGAGAGAAGAAATGAGTCAACAAAAACATATGCACATAAAATAAATGATTAACACCAAGTATAATTAAATGTTATAAAATATATTTAGTTTAGTTTTTGAAAACTATTTTTGAGTTTTTTTTTTATTATACATAATCACTTTGAATATACTACACTACTAAAATGAGTGTTTTCTTTACACTACACTACTTTGATGAAAAATTATTCATTGTTCTCATAATGCTCTATTCCACTTATTGATTGGCATTTTTTATATTGTTTCTTAAAATACCAGTACTAAAATGATGGGTCCTATTTTTCAATGAATAGCTATCAATTTTGAACATTACATGTACTTTCTTATTTGCTCTAAGAATATTATAATTTCTCTATTTTGACACTGCTACACCTAAATATTAATTCTTCTAATTGCACAAAAATTAATTATAAAATTAGACACTACCATCACAGGAATTTGGGATTCATAAAAAATAAAACTCTTCTCATATATATATTACATATAAAAATATTATATATCTAATTTTATAATCAATTTCTCTCTAATAATTTTCCCCCTAAATATTACACTCGTAGATGCTCCAAGCCGGCCTTGATTGGGAACTAGATATTTTAGTCAAAAAAAAAAAAATTAAAAAATTCACTTTGTTTGATTCTTTTTTTCCAAAAACACTTCTCAGAAAATTCTATTTTCTTGTTTTTTATATTTTTTTATTTTTATTGAATTTTTTTAATATTTTAAGTTATTTTTTTTACTTTTTAGACATACCTAACATAAATATACGGAAGAGTAAAATATACCTAACATAAATATATTTAAAAAATAAAAAAATTATGAAAAAAACTTTTTAAAAATTCACTAAATACTAAAAATATAAAAAAAATACGAGAATTCAGGATATTTTTTATATTTTTATGTATGGATTAATTTTTTAAAATATTTTTTCACAATTTTTTACTTTTTAGATACATTTAAGTAAGGTGCATCTAAAAAAATATATAAAATATTTAAAATTTTAAAAATATTCACTAAAAATCAAAAAAATCAAAAAATACAAAAATTAAAAAACTCAATTTTCAAAAAATTTAATCTAAAAAATTCAAACAAAACACACTGATTATTATCACATCATTCTTTTTATTTTTTAATATATTTTTTATAAAAAATTAAAAAATTTCTAAAATAGTCAATTTTTAAATAAAGCTGACTGATCCAGTCAACTAGATAGATAGTGACAAAAAAAACTTTTGCAAATCCCAACATAGTTTGATATTTTTTTCATTTTCCTAGACACCAAACACATTTCACTTTCATGAAAAAAGCTTATCTCAGCAAATCCTATTGCCAAACTCAACCTCCCCCTAATCCAAATAGTGTTTCAGACCACTAAAACAACAGTTTTAAAGTTATACTAATGAAATGATAATATTGTGAGTCTCATCTTAATATGATATTTTGATTTAATTTAATTTAATTTAATTTTTTTTTTTTAATAATAGTGTCAACTCAATAAAACTCTGATAGAGTAACTAATCATTACTGCTCCAATCCCATCCCTTCCCTTCACTACCCCGGTATAAACCCCAACAATTCCTCACCATTTTCACCAACCCTTGCCTACAAAGCACCCCTACAAATTTCCCTTCCCTTCCCTATATAAACCCCAACAATCCCTCACCATTTTCACCAACCCTTGCCTACAAAGCACCCCTACAAATTCAACACTCACTCACTCACTCACTTGAACACCAAAAAAAAAAAATGAAGAACCCTTGCCTACAAAGTATCCCTACAAATTCAACACTCACTCGCTGACTCCCTTCAGCACCCAAAAAAAATGAAGAACAACCTCTTCTTCTCCATCAGGGTGGAGCTATGCTTTAAACAGTGGTGTCAATTGACACCATGACCTTCAAATTTTTGATAAAGTATATGTAGGTGGTGTTTGAGAAGGAGAAGTCGGGCTAAAATAGCCACGTCGCGACAAAATTGGCTATTTCAGCTACGTCCCGACAAAATGCCATTCACGGGTATCCAAAAACCCTTACTCGTGTAAATTGACTCAAATGCCCCGAAGACAACCCTTTTCATTCATCAATCTGTATTCATCAACGCCTCATTGTGCAGCACACACCCTTTGGAGAAAGACGAAGAGAAGAACCACCGAGCTATCGGAGGATAGCTGACCAGGGCCCCCCCAGAGATAATCGCTACCGGAGTACCCATCCGCAGCGGCGAACATGAACCAAGCCTCTCAAACTCAAACCGATCTGATTCAGGTAATGCTTTATGGCCTATTAATTGATTTTTTTCTTCTTCCGATCTGCATAGTATGGGTTGATAACAGCATCGGTTCATGACCAATCTGTTCATTTCCGGTCGTGATTGGGTTGATTACGCTTACATTACACACATTTGGGGCACCGATCTGTCTCTGTGACAAATCTAGGTTACGGATCTGTTCTTATTTTCAAACTCTGATCGGTTATCACAAATTTGGGGCTATATATATATATATATATATATATACGTATATATGTATATAAAATATATATGTTCTTATTCAAATATCTGTTCTTATTTATGAACAGCAAATCTGTTGATCACAAACTTAACCAACCGTTGTTAACACTGAAGGAAAACCACATCTTATATCTGTTCTGATTTACAAATCTGTTCTTATCAGATCTTGTTTACAAAATGCTCAATTAGCAGGTCTTGTATAACTCTGTTCTGTTCGGTTATCACAAAGTTGGGCCAGATTTGTTCTATTTATTTTTGTTTATACTCTGAATTGTTGCTAATAGAAATGCTCAATTCCCATTTGTATGGTTACATATGAATTACATAAAAAAATATAATTCCAACTCAATTTGGGAAGGAAGGTAGATATATTATCTATATATATTAACAACAAATTACAAAATATATAAAACTTATAGTACAAATATATTATAAAAATTGGGTTTATTAAGCAATATATTTAAAATATATCTGAAATATATCTGAAATATATATTACAAATTTAGATTGCAAGAGGAAAGAGTGTCAAAATTTAGATACACATATATGACACAATTTAATTATGAAAAACTATATTATTAAACATATATGACAAAATTTAATTATTAAAAAATAGTGTACAAATATATTCACAAATATTTTTAAAATATCATATAAAATATATATAAAATATATTACAAAATAGTACTATATTCAAAAATATTTTGTAACAATCATATAAAATATATTATAAAATAGATTTATTAATTTCAATTTTTTTTTGACTCAATACGAATTGCTCAATTCTCATTTCAGCACAATATATTAATTACATAAAAAAATATTTCAAACTAAATTTGGGAAGGAAGGTAGATATATTATCCATATATATTAACAACAAATTTTATCCAAAATATATTAAAATTATATTACAAATATATTACAAAATATGGTTTACTAAGAAATATATTACAAAGATATTAAAAATATATTAACATATATATGACAATTTTTTATTTCAAAAGTAAAGAGTGTGCAAATTGCATTAAACATATATGACAACATTTAATTATTAAACAATATAGTACAAACATATTCAAAAATATTTTTAAAGTATCATATGAAATATATTTTAAAATATATTACACAATAGATTTATTAATTTCAATATATTTTTGACTCAATACGAATTGCTCAATTCTCATTTGTGCACAATATATTAATTACATAAAAAAAATATTTCAAACTAAATTTGGGAAGGAAGGTAGATATATTATCCATATATATTAACAACAAATTTTATCCAAAATATATTAAAATTATATTACAAATATATTACAAAATATGGTTTACTAAGAAATATATTACAAAGATATTAAAAATATATTAACATATATATGACAATTTTTTATTTCAAAAGTAAAGAGTGTGCAAATTGCATTAAACATATATGACAACATTTAATTATTAAACAATATAGTACAAATATATTCAAAAATATTTTTAAAGTATCATATGAAATATATTTTAAATATATTACACAATAGATTTATTAATTTCAATATATTTTTGACTCAATACGAATTGCTCAATTCTCATTTGTGCACAACATATTAATTACATAAAAATAATATTTCAAACTAAATTTGGGAAGGAAGGTAGATATATTATCCATATATGTTAACAACAAATTTTATCCAAAATATATTAAAATTATATTACAAATATATTACAAAATATGGTTTACTAAGAAATATATTACAAAGATATTAAAAATATATTTAAAATATATTTAAAGTATCATATAAAATATATTTAAAATATATTACACAATAGATTTATTAATTTCAATATATTTTTTACTCAATACGAATTGCTCAATTCTCATTTCTGAACAATATATTAATTGCATAAAAAACATTGTACAATTATCTTAAACAAAATTTCTTCAAAAATATGTTCAACATATGGCAGTAAAATTTTTAGTAAACATATATTAATTTAATAAATTATTAGAAAATATATTAACAATATATTCACAAATCTAATAAAAAATAAATTTCAAAATATATTACCAATATACCTAAATTCATGATGCACAATACTTTTACAAACAACGTAGTTAGTTCATGGAATAAAATATAAACTTGCGTTAGTCTTTGTATGTGTTCATGTTGATTCATGTAAATTTAATTGCAATTTAAAGCGTAAAATGGCGTCGTTCACCTCTACTGCAACTTCCAGTACATGGCCACGACGAACGTGTGCCTGTGGACATGGCCGCTGTATTGTTAAGATTTCCAAGTCCACCAAAAATCCAGGGCGTCCATACTTTGTCTGTCCCCGCCCTGTGGTGAGTGACCCAATCTTTACCGATCATAACTGTACGAACATTACCAATCCATGAAACTAATAGTTCCATAATTTCCAATCATCAGCCCTGTGTCAGTTGGATTGGTTGGTGTGAAGAACCAAGGCGAGAGAACCAAGGCTATGCGTCACCCGGAGATGAAATTGCCATGCAATTGCGGGCTGATGTCATAGACATTCAACAATCCTTGCGTGTCCTTAAGACCATTGTGTGTGTGCTCTGCATTGTGGTTGTCATTTTGTTGTGCCGTATGTAAGCACCGTTACCATGTTCTTACTATGTACAAAGATGTTAGTATGTTGTCAGTATGTTATTACTATGTACAAAGACGTTAGTATGTTGTCAGTATGTTGTTAGTATGTAGTTAGTACGTTCGTAGTATGTTGGTAGTATGTTGTCGCATATGGGAGCCGTAATACTAACTATCATATTTTTTTCCACTACTAACTTCCATGGAACCTGTTTACGTACGTTAGTAATTTTCAATGGGTATATGCAAATTTAACTTTAGCATCATATATCTCTGTTTGTTGTTAATAATGTGTTATGGCTTATGCGTGTGTATGTAACAACCAAATTTGTGATGGTAATCTTTTGTAACCGTACATTAGTAATGGCTTCCACACGTACTTCGCCGCGTAACCACTCGAAAAGCAAAGGCATTGTCAGTGACAAGTCAAGCAGTCTTGAAGAGACACAAAATCAGTTAAGCCACAAGGCCTCATGGGACAGTAACTCAGTCCGAGTTTTCCTCCAGTTGATCGCAAATGAGATTAGTAAAGGAAATCGTCCATTCTTAGTCCTCAGCCAGGCAGGGTACAAGTCGTTGTCAAGGAAATTTGAGAAAAAAATAGGAAAAAAACATGGACTGAAACAGTTGAAGAATAAGTACATGAGCTTGAAAAAAGAGTGGCAAGCGTACATGACGAGTGGTGGGACAAGATGGAATCAATAAGTACATGTACAAACAAGTTTCATATCTGTCATTTACCAGTACATTTTTTAGTTCTTCATTTAACTGCAATACAATTTATTTATATGATATATAACGTCTGCCTCTTTTATACATCTATATTTCTGCAGATCAACAAGGTGTGTGCGAAGTTCAGGAAAAAAACTTTAGAGCACCGTGACTTGTTGGAGACGGTTTTCATGGGGGCATCAGCTACTGGGAAGCACCATTGGACCCCGGGAGAGATCCTCCCTGAAGCTGATGAGGACTCATCTGATTCAGTGCGTAGTTTGGGAGCCCAGCCATTTGCTGATCCGATACCCGCAGGAGTACAGGACGTGGATTCTGATTCTTCACTCGAGCATGTTCCGATTAAAAAGCCAAAAAGGAGAAAGACGCCATCAACAAGTGTTTCAAAGTCGAAGAAGGCAACAAGTGGTGCGTCCGTTATTGCGGAAAGCATGAACAGAATGACAGATGTGGTTCGTTCGAAGAATCAGCAAGTCACGATTAGGCACCTCACAGGCAACGAATCGCTCTACACTATTTTCGAGTGCATGCATAAACTGAGCAGTATTCCATCCATGATTGGTACGCCGTTATTCCACTTCGCCTCCACACTTATGGATAACGCCGATTACCGGGAGATCATGATGTGCTAGCCTGATGACGACCACATCATTGGATGGCTTACACAGAAGCAGCTCCAGTGTACTGCGTCGGCGCCGTTTGCAAACCTGTTTGGGGGTCGCCGGATGTGATGTAGCGGTGTTACGAGTGTTTAAGATGCATGTCCTTGTCTTCCTTTTTAAAATTTTGACTTATGGTATTGTTGGCAATGTACTAAAACAAGATGGTGTTGTGTGAATGTTTTCATTCTGTCGTTTTTGTTTTTTTCTTGCTAGCTACGGGCAGCAACAAGTTTTAGGTAAGTGTATGGGTTGACGGACCGGAAGCATGGTTGTGCTTCGTTTTTGGGAAATGAATGGGATGTTTGTGTTTTAATATTTTGTGTGCCTACGTTTAAGACGGGGAATTACGTTTTAGTTGTACGCTTTTGAATGCCTATATGTCTCAAGTTCATTTGTTAGTGTAGTTTGCTGGCTAGTTTTGTGGTTGTTACCACCATGGCCCCCCTGTAAAGCATAAGTTGAACATCTAGATTTTTTGTGCAATTCATATGAGCATGCGTTCCATATGACATTTGTGATGGCATTGCTTTGATTAAAAACATTGTCGGAATTTTTTAATTGCAAACTTAAATATAATTTAAGTCAATGATTCACGTGCCAACTGAATGAAAGGCTGCCACTTTTGTAGGTTTCGCATGAACGAAGACGCGATGAATCCCTGGGATAGAAGCAACCATGATGACATAACGGAAATGCTTAATCAAATGGCGGTCCAGGTGCAACAAGAACAGAATTGCACATTTCTACGAGCATGCCAGTGGGCGACAGAATGGTACGAGAAACACATGAATAAAACGCCGTGTCGCACTTCTATACTAACCGGGAATGCATGGATATGCGAACTATATGCGGGGCATATGGGTCGATTTGAGGAAAATGTTTGCATGCCGAAGGAAGTTTTTGCCGCATTGTGTGAGACATTAGTAAATGATTTTGGGTTACAAGTCCCGCAACGTCCACATGGCTTAGCTGTTGAAGAAAGCGTTGCGATGTTTATACATGTGTTGAAAGGGAAGCAAAATCGGGAAATCCAAGAACGGTTCCAACATTCCGGGGAGACTGTGTCGAGGCACGTGCATACGGTATTAACTTCCATGAAAGAGTTCACTGTTGTTCATTGCCGGCCCACATACAGTCAGCATCGTATACATCCATACGTGCGGTCTAGACGGAAATACTTACCGTTCAGGGTACTTCTAGATGGAAATACCTGATTGATATATAAATCAAGAAAATATATTTTGTTTTTGTTATTAACTGCACGTGACGCTTGGCAAAAACGAAACACTTGTTACCAATTTACGCAACAAAATAATTTATCCATGTTTACAGGACTGCATTGGCGCAATAGACGGAACACATGTCAGTGCATGGGTTACGGGGCCAGATGCGGCAACATATTTCGGTAGGAAATACTGTCACACACAAAATATAATGGCCGCTGTCAATTTTGACATGTGTTTCATATTCATTTCTTGCGGATGGGAAGGAAGTATGCATGATAGTCGCATATTTAACGAGATACTAACAAATGACAATGTCCCCTTCCCACATCCTGACGAAGGTAACACATAGTCATGTTATTAGATTTGTTAACAAATACTTTTTTCCTGACAAAGCGTTATATGAAAATGACGCAGAATGTTCGTTTTGGTGTCATACATTGTCGTCATGTCTGCAGGCAAATATTATCTTGTCGATTCTGGCTATGCAAACCGGATTGGTTACTTAGCACCATTCAAAGGCCACCGTTACCACCAACAAGAATTCCGGCGTATTGCATGGAACGCGATGGCAAACACGCCAAGGGAATTATTTAACAAAGTGCACTCGTCCTTACGCAGTGTGGTGGAACGCACTTTCGGTGCCTGGAAAAATCGATGGGGGTTTATTCGAGACATGCCTCGGTATGACTTTGCAAATGTGCAAGTTCAGTTAGTAGGTGCGTCAATGGCATTACATAATTATATACGGCGAAACACAGGTAACCTGTCACGACCCAAACCCGGCCCTATGGGTTTAGCACCGTAACCGGCCAGTAATCCGAGATTACCGAAGGCCTGCTGAACAGTAATACAGTAAAACAGAGTACAGGGCCTGGCGGAAGCCAAAACAGTAATTAAACAATGTCCAATGAGCTGCGACAGTCTGCATGCCAAAAAGATTTTTCATGCATTCATACATACACAAACAGTACAGTCTATACAGAATTTACAGTCACACAGTACCGGGACCTAATCCCTTGATAACGGTACGGTAAGCATTCAGTCTATACAGAACAGTTAGACAGTATGAAGACAGGCGGGGGAAAACAAACAAAACACCCCCAAGCCATAGCATGGCAACTCGGAACCTCGCAGCGAGGCACAAAGGCTGGCTTGACAAAACTGGAGTTACCCTGACGCTCCTAGCTCCGATCTGGTGCCTGTACACCTACATATATATATGAGCAGTGAGCTAAAGCCCAGTGAATAACATAAAGCGTAAAGGGGCTTAGAATGAATGTCCTTACAGTAATGAAAACGGTTCAATTCAATCAGTATTTCAGTTGTTTAGTACAGTAAACAGTCATATGTGGTACATCCATTAGCATAACAGTGACAGTAGGTCTTAAAAGACCGAACAGTAATGATGGCCATCAGTCAGTAAACAGTAGTGGTTCCACGAGGGAACCGACAGAGATCTCTGTAACAGTAACAGTAACAGTAAACAGTAGGTGCTAAGGATGCCACAGTACAGTTCAGAAATAAAGGACATACATTCATTCAGTAATACCAGTTCAGTAAACAGTTCAGTTCAGTATTCAAAAGATATCAGTTGAACATATCTTTACACAATTGTTACTCACAGAGTTTGGGCTACAGTATGCTAGAGCGTGCCTCCCCAGTCGCCAACCCTACACAGTTAATAGATTGAACACACACTAAGCTACCCAATTGGGAACGGTAATAACTTAATTCCTAATGCCTCGGTGTGTTCTACATCTATATCCTCAACAAGATGCCTTGAACTAGGCCTAAGAATGCCTAGAATGGGATGAGGATGCAAAGATGCACATTTAAAAGCATTTTCAGGATTTTCAGAAAAACAGAGTCCCGCTCGAGCGCAGGTTTCCCCGCTCGAGCGTACAGGCAAACAAAGGTACACGCTCGAGCGTAAACTTTCCCGCTCGAGTGTACTGTAAAAGTACTGGATGGGTGAAATCCCCGCTCGACGCCCGCTCGAGCGCCCAATCCTCAGCTCGAGCGGACTGTAAAACAGTGCAAGATGCTGGAAGCTCGATTTTACCGCTCGAGCGGCACTTCCCCCCCGCTCGAGCGGACGACTGAAATCTGGAAATCCCAGATTCGAGCTCCAGGTTCAAAACCAAGCTCAAAAGCATCAAAACCAATCCTCTTAGGCCCATTTTCTGGAAAACATTTATAAACACATAGAATAACATGTTTCAAAGCTTAATTTTAAGAAATCAAAGCCCAAGGGTGTTTAATTCAAACTCAATTTAAACCATTTTTCAAGCACAAGATGAACATGCAAACATGCATGGATTCAAACCATTTCAAAGCTTCGATTTGATGCTCTAAAGAGCCAATTCTTTTCAAAACATGATGAAATCATGGACTACACTCAAGACATGAACATGCATGTAACATTTTGCCATGAAAACAACTCAAAATCCAACAATACTACCATGCATGCGAAGATTGGGCTTCAATTCACCATTAATGAACCAATTCATGACTTAGCTCTACAATTGGACATGAACCATGCAAGAACTAGCTTAATGGCAACAATAAGAAGATGAGTTTCCTACCTTAGTCTTGTATTCAAAGTTTAGGAGCTCAAATTAGTAATCAACCTTTAATTCTTCAAGCAATTCTAGCCAATTCACCATGAAACAAGTTGAATTACTCTTTTCCTCTTACCCTCTCTCTCCAGTCGGCAATGGCAAGGGAAATGGCTGATGAATGTGTATGAAATGAGACTCAAATATGTTATATTGAGTGGGCCACTAAAGGTGGCAATTTGGTAATTAAGTCCAACTCTTTAATTAGCTTGTTTTAATCTAATTTAATCATACCTAATCAGTTTTCAGGTAAGTATACCATAAATTCACATTAATTATGTGGATCATAAAACATCAATCAATTTCTAATTCGGCCGCCGATAAGGCCTTCAATTAGCAGTTTAAACATATAAGCATGAACAGATATTCATACAGTCAAACAGATAGAATGCAATTTAACTAGCATATACTCAATCAATTCGGTTTCCAATTTCAGTCAGTCAGTTCAGTACTTTTACCAGTCCAATTATCAGTCATAATCAATTCAATTTAACGGTAATCAATGGTTATCGGTAATCAATCAGTCATTAATCGGTAAACAGTATGAGGGTTGTTACAGTCTCCCCTCCTTATAAAGAGTTTAGTCCTCTAAACTCGAGTTACCTTCATTCTGGAAGAAAACAGGATTCAGTGGAAACAGTTCAGGATATCTTTTAGCCATGTCATCTTCCCTTTCCCAAGTGGCATACACGCCACCGTGGTTCTGCCAGTCAACTTTCACTAACGGGATCTCTTTGTTCCTCAGTTTCTTGATTCGTCTGTTTACAATCTGTATAGGCCGTTCCTCGTAAGTGTAGTCATCACTCAACACTACGTGGGTAGGCTCTATTACATGGAAGGGATCCCGGAGATAATCTCTTAACATAGAAATGTGGAAAACATTCTGCATGTGTTCCATTTCAGGAGGAAGCGCAACTTGATACGCCACCGGATTGATTTTCTCAATAATCTCATACGGTCCGACATATCTCGGCGCTAACTTGCCTTTGACTCCAAAACGAGTCTGGCCTTTCATTGGTGTCACTTTCACAAATACGTGATCACCCACTTCATATTCTCTGTCCCGTCTTCTGACATCTGCATAACTTTTCTGTCTACTCTGTGCAGTTTTCAGTCTCTGTTGTATCAGTTTCACTTTCTCAGTTGTTTTATAAACAATCTCGGGCCCAAGCAAAGGCCCATCTCCAACTTCCGCCCAGCAAATTGGAGATCTACATTTTCTGCCATACAATGCCTCGAAAGGCGCCATACCAATACTCGAATGGTAGCTATTGTTGTAGGCGAATTCAACTAATGGCAGGTGACTTTCCCAATCTCCCTGAAAATCAAGGACACACATTCTCAGTAAATCCTCCAGAGTTTGGATGGTCCTTTCTGATTGGCCATCTGTCTGAGGATGATAGGCACTACTCAGCCTCAATTCAGTACCCAATGCAGTCTGTAGGCTTTGCCAAAACCTCGATGTCAACTTCGAATCCCTGTCAGAAACAATAGACACAGGCACTCCATGCAGTCTTACAATTTCATCAATATAGATAACAACCAATTTGTCCGCATTATAAATTGTCTTGACAGGTAAGAAGTGAGCAGATTTGGTTAGTCTATCAACAATAACCCAAATTGAATCCATACCTTTTCTGGAGCGAGGTAACCCAACGATAAAATCCATCGTGATATGCTCCCATTTCCATTCTGGTATGGGTAGGGGTTGCAATAACCCAGCGGGTCGTTGATGTTCCGCTTTAACCTGTTGGCAATGAAGACATTTGGACACAAAGTCGGCAATTTCTTTCTTCATTCCCGGCCACCAGAAATTCTGTTTCAGATCTTGGTACATTTTCGTATTCCCCGGGTGGATAGACAATTTCGAATTGTGGCCTTCTTGCAGAACTCTTCTTTTCAGTTCAGTATCATTTGGTACACACAGTCTTTCTTGAAATTTCAGTACATTATTCTCAAATTTGAATCCCGGTCTCGGTTTAGATTCTCTTTCTTCGATGATCTTCTTCAAGAAATCATCCAGTTGCTGTTTTTCTTTAACCTCTTCAATCAGTGCCGGTTGAGCAGAAATAGCAGCTAAGATTCCACCTTGTTCTCTCAAAACAATTTCAATTTCAGATTTTTCAAGGTCACAAAGCAACTCTTTTTGTTCGGTAAGCAAACATGCTAAGTTGCCAATCGATTTCCGGCTCAATGCATCGGCAATGGTATTGGCTTTTCCCGGATGATACAAAATCTGTAGGTCGTAGTCTTTAATCAGTTCTAGCCATCTCCGCTGTCTCATGTTTAGCTCTTTCTGTGTGAAGAAGTATTTCAAACTCTTGTGGTCGGTATATACTTCACATGTCACCCCGTACAGATAGTGACGCCAGATTTTCAGTGCAAATACTACTGCAGCAAGTTCCAGATCATGGGTCGGGTAGTTCTTTTCGTGCGGTCTCAGTTGTCGGGAAGCATAGGCAATTACTTTCCCATTCTGCATTAAAACACATCCCAAACCCTTATGAGAAGCATCACTATATACAGTATAACCATCCGTACCTGATGGTAAAGTTAAAACCGGTGCAGTCACAAGTCGAGTTTTCAACTCTTGGAATGCTGATTCCCTTTGGTCAGTCTAGTCAAATGATGTCCCCTTCTGAGTTAACTGAGTCAATGGTAGGGCAATCTTGAAGAAATCTTTGACAAATCTTCTGTAATATCCAGCCAAACCCAAAAAGCTTCGGACTTCAACCACATTTGTTGGTCTAGGCCAGTTCACTACAGCTTCAATTTTCTGCGGATCAACAGAAATCCCATCTTTGCTAACAACATGCCCCAAAAACATAACATGGTCAAGCCAGAATTCACATTTAGACAGTTTAGCATACAGTTTCTGTTCTCTTAGGGTCTGCAGGGCAAGTCTCAGATGATGTTCATATTGTTCTATACTTTTGGAGTAAATCAATATGCCATCGATAAATACTACAATAAAATCATCAAGGTATGGTTTAAAAATTCTGTTCATGAGGTCCATAAAAGCAGCAGGGGCATTCGTGACTCCGAATGGCATAACTAAAAATTCGTAATGGCCTTACCTCGTTCTAAAAGCAGTTTTATCAATGTCTTCTAGTTTAACCTTCAGTTGATGATACCCCGATCTGAGATCGATTTTGGAAAACACTTGTGCACCCTGTAACTGATCAAATAAATCATCAATGCGTGGCAATGGGTATTTATTCTTTACAGTTACCTTATTCAGTTCACTGTAGTCAATGCACAGTCTCAGTGAGCCATCTTTCTTCTTTACAAACAAAACTGGTGCACCCCATGGTGAGGTACTGGGTCTGATGAACTTTTTGTCTAACAGTTCTTGCAGTTGCACTTTCAGTTCTTTCAATTCAGTTGGAGCCATTCGGTATGGAGCTTTAGAAACCGGTTGTGTTCCGGGGACCACATCAACAGTAAACTCAATCCCCCTGTCAATCAAATCTCCTGGCAAATTGTCTGGAAAGACATCTGGGAATTCTCTGACTATAGGAATACAGTTCACGTTAGCATTATCATCAGTAGATACAGTCAATACAGAACACAGATATCCTTTGCACCCCTTTCTAACTAATTTAACAGCTTTCACAGATGAAATCAGATACGGAGGAGGTACTACTCCACTCCCATTAAACATGAATTCAGGCAAACCAGGTGGACGGAAAACAACTTGCTTGGTCACACAATCAATAGTGGCATGATATTTTTGTAACCAATCCATCCTCAATATTACATCAAAATGATCAATGTTCAATGGTAGTAAATCAATAAACAGATGCATATCCCCAACAATGATTTCACAAGCGGGGTACATATAAGCACATGTCATGGACCCTCCTACGGGTGATGATACGGCTAGCAGATAGCTCATGGGTTCTAAGGGTCTATTCAATTTCCGTGAGAAAGCATGCGATACATAAGAATGTGTAGACCCCGAATCAATCAGTACATATGCATTTTGAGTACAGATAGAGAGAATACCTGACACAACGGTCTCGGTATTCTGCACATCTCCCGGTACTAGTGCGAACACTCGGCCTTGCCTCATAGGCTCTTTTCCGGTAGCTTTAGGGTTCGGTTTTGGTGGAGCGTTTGATGCTGCGCCGCTGGCTGCAGCTTTGCTATTGCCCTGAGGAGCAGAAGGACAATCTCTAACCATGTGGCCCACCTTGCCACACCTGTAACAGGCTCCTGATAATTTGTGACAAATCCCTTTATGCTTGTTACCACATACAGAGCAGGGTGGAATGAACCCACTCCCTTGGCTGGGGCTAGTCATTGATCCCGTGTTCTGTTTCTTATTGGCTGGGTTGTGCTTGCCTTTCTTGAATTTGAAACCCTGCCTTTTTCCATGCCATTCAGTTGTTGGTGTTTCAGATTGTTTCACTGCCGCAATGTTCAACTCGGCCATCAATGCCCGGTCGAGAACACCCACAAAAGTCGGTAGTTTCAAAACATTTATCCGGTCAAGGATTGCAACATTAAGGCCGCCTTCAAATTTTCTGGCCTTCTTATACTCAGTATCCACCATATGCGGTGCATAACGGGCAAGCTCAGTAAATTTGGTTTCATACTCTGCAACGGACATTGTGCCCTGCTTCAGCTGTTCAAATTCAGTCACTTTTCTATCCCTGACACACTGAGGGAAGTACTTTTCAAAGAAGGACTCCTTGAACTGAGCCCAAGTCATAACAGTGCTTGTATCGCGGATCAACATCCACCACCTTCTAGCTTCTTCTTGTAGGGTGAAGGTAGCTAGCAATACCTTATTCGCTTCCGAGCACGGAAACACTTCAAATAATTTTTCTGTTTCAAGCACCCAAGTTTCAGCCTTTAACGGTTCGAGGCCTCCCTGAAAGGATGGCGGTTTCATCTTGCTGAATTTATGGGTGAGAGTAATAATATCCCCATCATTCACATTCACATTAGGTTCCGGTTGTACCGGAGGGGGAGGAGGCTGTTGGTTCTGTTGTTCAAGTCTAGCAGTTATCAGTTCCATCATTCTTTCCATTCTTGCCTCAGTAGATGAGGACTCAGGTTCATTTGCATTGTCCATTTCACTATAAGCAGTTATAACAGTTTTAAACATAAGCAGTCATTTGTTTAACAGTTTACCACATCAGCATGTATTCAGTCATAACATAACCACACACTTATCATGCTCATGAGATGCCCTAATAACTTTTCTAGGACACCCTATAGCTCATTTGGACACGTGTGTGCGGTATAACTCGTGGTAAGTATCGCTCTGATACCACTCTGTCACGACCCAAACCCGGCCCTATGGGTTTAGCACCGTAACCGGCCAGTAATCCGAGATTACCGAAGGCCTGCTGAACAGTAATACAGTAAAACAGAGTACAGGGCCTGGCGGAAGCCAAAACAGTAATTAAACAATGTCCAATGAGCTGCGACAGTCTGCATGCCAAAAAGATTTTTCATGCATTCATACATACACAAACAGTACAGTCTATACAGAATTTACAGTCACACAGTACCGGGACCTAATCCCTTGATAACGGTACGGTAAGCATTCAGTCTATACAGAACAGTTAGACAGTATGAAGACAGGCGGGGGAAAACAAACAAAACACCCCCAAGCCATAGCATGGCAACTCGGAACCTCGCAGCGAGGCACAAAGGCTGGCTTGACAAAACTGGAGTTACCCTGACGCTCCTAGCTCCGATCTGGTGCCTGTACACCTACATATATATATGAGCAGTGAGCTAAAGCCCAGTGAATAACATAAAGCGTAAAGGGGCTTAGAATGAATGTCCTTACAGTAATGAAAACGGTTCAATTCAATCAGTATTTCAGTTGTTTAGTACAGTAAACAGTCATATGTGGTACATCCATTAGCATAACAGTGACAGTAGGTCTTAAAAGACCGAACAGTAATGATGGCCATCAGTCAGTAAACAGTAGTGGTTCCACGAGGGAACCGACAGAGATCTCTGTAACAGTAACAGTAACAGTAAACAGTAGGTGCTAAGGATGCCACAGTACAGTTCAGAAATAAAGGACATACATTCATTCAGTAATACCAGTTCAGTAAACAGTTCAGTTCAGTATTCAAAAGATATCAGTTGAACATATCTTTACACAATTGTTACTCACAGAGTTTGGGCTACAGTATGCTAGAGCGTGCCTCCCCAGTCGCCAACCCTACACAGTTAACAGATTGAACACACACTAAGCTACCCAATTGGGAACGGTAATAACTTAATTCCTAATGCCTCGGTGTGTTCTACATCTATATCCTCAACAAGATGCCTTGAACTAGGCCTAAGAATGCCTAGAATGGGATGAGGATGCAAAGATGCACATTTAAAAGCATTTTCAGGATTTTCAGAAAAACAGAGTCCCGCTCGAGCGCAGGTTTCCCCGCTCGAGCGTACAGGCAAACAAAGGTACACGCTCGAGCGTAAACTTTCCCGCTCGAGTGTACTGTAAAAGTACTGGATAGGTGAAATCCCCGCTCGACGCCCGCTCGAGCATGACTCCGCTCGAGCGCCCAATCCTCAGCTCGAGCGGACTGTAAAACAGTGCAAGATGCTGGAAGCTCGATTTTACCGCTCGAGCGGCACTTCCCCCCCGCTCGAGCGGACGACTGAAATCTGGAAATCCCAGATTCGAGCTCCAGGTTCAAAACCAAGCTCAAAAGCATCAAAACCAATCCTCTTGGGCCCATTTTCTGGAAAACATTTATAAACACATAGAATAACATGTTTCAAAGCTCAATTTTAAGAAATCAAAGCCCAAGGGTGTTTAATTCAAACTCAATTTAAACCATTTTTCAAGCACAAGATGAACATGCAAACATGCATGGATTCAAACCATTTCAAAGCTTCGATTTGATGCTCTAAAGAGCCAATTCTTTTCAAAACATGATGAAATCATGGACTACACTCAAGACATGAACATGCATGTAACATTTTGCCATGAAAACAACTCAAAATCCAACAATACTACCATGCATGCGAAGATTGGGCTTCAATTCACCATTAATGAACCAATTCATGACTTAGCTCTACAATTGGACATGAACCATGCAAGAACTAGCTTAATGGCAACAATAAGAAGATGAGTTTCCTACCTTAGTCTTGTATTCAAAGTTTAGGAGCTCAAATTAGTAATCAACCTTCAATTCTTCAAGCAATTCTAGCCAATTCACCATGAAACAAGTTGAATTACTCTTTTCCTCTTACCCTCTCTCTCCAGTCGGCAATGGCAAGGGAAATGGCTGATGAATGTGTATGAAATGAGACTCAAATATGTTATATTGAGTGGGCCACTAAAGGTGGCAATTTGGTAATTAAGTCCAACTCTTTAATTAGCTTGTTTTAATCTAATTTAATCATACCTAATCAGTTTTCAGGTAAGTATACCATAAATTCACATTAATTATGTGGATCATAAAACATCAATCAATTTCTAATTCGGCCGCCGATAAGGCCTTCAATTAGCAGTTTAAACATATAAGCATGAACAGATATTCATACAGTCAAACAGATAGAATGCAATTTAACTAGCATATACTCAATCAATTCGGTTTCCAATTTCAGTCAGTCAGTTCAGTACTTTTACCAGTCCAATTATCAGTCATAATCAATTCAATTTAACGGTAATCAATGGTTATCGGTAATCAATCAGTCATTAATCGGTAAACAGTATGAGGGTTGTTACATAACCCAACAACTGTTCAGCCAATTTGTGACGAGGAAGAGGCTATGACAATAGTAAATGCCATACCAGAAGTTGAACATGATGAGGATGGTTTAATGGTTGGAGATGAGGACCCCCATATGGCATTGGTCCGCCTCACATACGTGACAAATTATGTTACATGCGTAATAACGGAATGTTAGGAAATATATAGTAGTCGAAATAATTTTCGTATGGTTGTCACGTAATGACACACGTGGAACAGACTGTATTCAAATATATTATCATGTACAATATGTATGAGTTGCCACGGGAATGTAACCCCTTCCAGTTGCTGACGTGCCTAACTTTAAAAAACAACAATTCATACGAATTTGCTTTTGGAAAAACAAAAAAAGGTGAAACAAATAAAAACAAATGAAAAAGAAAACTAATACACAAATTGTCATGTACGACGTAAATTACAAATAAATGAAACACATAAATATATTAAAAAAGTTATTGTATACCAATTAAAAAAAACAAGACATAGTTAAAAATAAAAATTCAAGACAAAAAAAAAACATAGTTATAGTAAAAAAAAAAAATTAAAAAGACAAAAACATAAATTCCCAAAAAAAAATCGAAAAATTTAAGTACAATACCCCAAATCCAAACCCAAAATGAAAAAAAGTAACAGGAAAAAAAATTAAGCAAAATATGAAAAATCCAAGCGCAAAATAAAAAAATTTCAAACAAAAAAAAATTAACGCAAAATCCGCCAAACTCAAAAAAAAAAAACAAATAAAAAATTTGGATTTGCAAAATTCGGGAGATCGAAACACAACATACAAAAATTGTCAACAAAAACACATAAAGCAAAAAATGCCAAAGCGAAACCCCCCCCAAAAAAAAAACAAAAAAAAGGCAAAATCGAAACCCCAACATAAAAAAATTAAAATAAAAAAAAGAACCAAAATATGGCAAATTCAAACCCAAAATAAAAAAAAAATAAAAAATAAACAAATTAAGCAAAAGTCGGCAGATTGACACCCAATATAAAAAAAAATTAAAATAAAATAAAAAATAAACACAAAAAAAAGCCAAATCCAAAAAAAAAAAAAAGCAAAATACGCGAAATCGAAAGATAACATAAAAAAATTAAAATACAAAAAAAACCAAAATATGCCAAATCCAAAAAAAATAATAATAATAAATTTAAACAAAAATCCAAAATTGAATAAAAAAAATACCCAAAAAAAAACAAATTTTTTTTCCAACAAAAAGCCAAAAAAAAAAAAAAAAAAAAAAACCGAAAATATTCCAAATCCAAACCCAAATTAAAAAATAAAAAAAAGGGCAATTTCGTCATTTAACAAGATGACACCTCACCAAAAAGCTAAAAAGCTAAAAAAGCCAAAAAACCCTTCCCAAACCAGGCTTTTTAGCCCCAGGCTAAAATAGCCAAAAAAGTCAAAAAACTAAAAAGTCAACCCACTTCCCAAACGGAGGCGTAAAAAGTTATGAGTATTTCCTACTTAAGCTTAGGAGTTGTTTGGAATGACCTAAATAAGTGCACTTTTTGTCTTTTTTACGAAAAGATGTGCAAAAAAATAGAGAGGTGATGTGATAAAAAAAAATAAAAAGATAGATTATTTTGATGTTGCCAAACTTGGCCTTAAAATAAATTAATTTTTAAATTTTTACAAATTAACCCAGTAGGTAAAAACAAAAACAAAATCAAACTTTATGCAGTGATTTCAAAAAATAAAAAGTCGTCGCGGATAATTGTAGTAGCGTAGATATTTACTTATTTTTGTTGAAGTAATGGTGTTAATATCCCAATGTTTTATTTTTACTTGTAATTTCATTAATTTGGATTACTTTTGTCAATGTGATTTGATAATATATGAAATTTACAGAGTATTATGTGAATGTTAATATTGACAAATTTTGATTCTAAAAATACGATATATGGCATTGATAATGCTTTGTTAAATGACCTGACCAAAGAAAATTCATGACTATGTTGTTCTATATGATCTTCCTCCTCTCCCTCCTCTTCCTCCTTGTTCATACAACCCAAGCAACCATTCCCTGCCCCACCGTCACTGCCCGGGCTGCCCCCTGCGTGATGTTTGCAACCGGCAAGGACTCAAAGCCGTCGGACGAATGCTGCAGTGGGTTGCAACTGTTGGCTCAGAGCGTGACGTCTGTGCAAGACAAGAAGGATATATGCAGGTGCTTGAAGAACAGTGCCAAGACTATGGGGTTGCAGGACAAGTTCTTGAGCCAGATCCCTTCTGCTTGCAAGATCAATGTTGGATTCGCTGTCTCGGCTACCACCAACTGCGAGACGTGAGCAATCATGAAAAACGTTTTTAGTTGACTTATAATTTTTTTTTTTTTAAAAAAAAATTGGTAAAACATTTTTGTTTTGAAAGCTAGAATTACTGTCAAATTATGCAGTGAATTTGACAGCTAAGATATGTTAAGATTGTTGGACAATTTTTACTGTATTTAAAAAGATTAATTATTTTTGTGCAGAAAACAAAAGAAATAAAGGAAAGGAAAGAAATATGTTTGATTACAAAAATCAAACTAGAAATAGAATTAAATAAATAAAAACAGATTTTATTTTGTTACAAAAATAAAATTAAAATTTGATTTAAATAAATAATAATAAAACAGAAAATAAATAAATAACTTGATTAATATGTTGAATATTATTCTGATCAAGTCCAGTGCTCGATACTGTGTTCTTAAGACAGATTCGTCATCTTCTCGGTGTTTTCAGAATACGGACGTCTATCTCCCAGGATAAAATGATCTATCAACAAATAAAAGCAGCACTACAATTTATTCGTTCAACGAACACAGTAAGTGTTTACACTCTGTCTCACAAGAAAATAATGCAGCAATATGAAGATTATGTATGCAGAATTTTATGAACGAAATTAGTGAATGATTTCATCAAATGAGGGCTGCCTATTTATAGATGTAGTGGTGGCTATTGATTTTGAATTAAACAGGTGCTAACTTGTTTTGAACAGGTATGAAACCTGTTTGGTTTTGAATTAAACAGATTTAAATCTGTTAGGTTCAAAATTCAAACAGATAAAAATGGAAGGGACCTGTTTGGGTGTACAGAAAAATTGGACCAGTTTATTTCCGGTTTAATTTGTATTTTGGATTTTATTTTACCAAAAAATAAAATTAAATTCAAATATTTTTGGCCAAAAAAGATAAGTATTAGGTTAGACAAGCCCAACCCAACCTCGCACCACGCACCTACGCCCAAGTCCAACCCGACCGAACAGCGACGCGTGGTGATTTTTGGGTCCAATAGGTTTAGCCCATTTTGCCCATAACCTCTCCTTTTTACAAACTTAGATATCCCTTGGGGCACACCCCAAGTACCAATCCTAAACTTTATAAACCCATTCAAAACTTCTCACCAAATCAATATGGGACAAGTCATTTACACAAACTTTAACGCTGTGTTTGGTTAGAGGATTTGAAGAGAGATTTGGAAATGGAAAGGGAAAAGTTTGGTGAAATGTGAATAAAATATACCTATATTTCACCTAATTTCACACATCTTTTCCGTTTCCTTTTCCAAATCCCTCCCCAAATTCCTCAACCAAGGAATTTCCACCAAGACTCCATTTCCATGGAGCACACTTTGGCTTCAATTTCCCATTCACTCAATAATGGTTTTGAGCAACCAAATATACCACGTGAATCACAACGCGGTATAGAACGCGTTACCACTTCGACCCGCGAAAATCGATGCACAGGTCTCACCTAAATATTAAACTAAAGTTAGGAAAAAATCTATTTTTTTACCCAAATTTTTCAAACCATTTCCAACAAGATATAGAAGCATGATCATTGAATTTGACTAATCAATGTTTAAATTTGATTTTTGCAGGATCAACTAAAGTATTTCAGAATTAATGCACCGAAGGAGGACGACTAGAGAGTTATGCTAGGTGTAGAGGGAGTTGAATAAAACAATGGTGTTTAATTTATATTTATGAGAGACCCCCCCGCTTCATTTAGACTTTAATTAATGTAACCCTCCTAGTTGGTCATCATATTGAATGATTTTGAGTTTTCTTTCATTTTCACATTCTATATCCTCCATGTGTTCAAGGGCAATAACTAATCAAAAATGCTAGAGGTCTCAAAAATTTTATTAAAAATTTTATCAAATGTCTCACATGGGTGTGGGACCCACATGGGACCCACATTGTGTGAGTCCCACACCCATGTGAGACATTTAGTAAAACTTTTGATAGAATATTTGGAATATCTAGCATTACTCATAACTAATTACAAAATAAACACAATACAAATGAATGAATAAGATTTTATAAGGCATATATTTGGCTTGGAAAAAAAGAACTGAACAATCAAATCTGAACCAATGCATTGATAATGTCAATGAATTAATGCACAATACATAAACAAATTTTACATCAGATTTTCTTATACCGCTAAATATAAAGATAGAGAAGTTCACATTAATAAATACACGTGAGCCTCATGACTTTGTATCCAGTGGCACTGATAAATATACAAAATATCAAGAAACCCCTTTGTGGATAATATTTTTCTTAATGCAGATATACAACTTACAAGCAAGCCAAAAAAAAAAAAATCCAATTTAGTATAACGGAGTCCACGACTCAATTCAGCTCATAAGTTTATTATGGGTCTCATTCTAATAATTTCTTCCATTTTATTTTTTAGGCCCTATGTCATCTATTAAAAATCATTTTTTTTGTTGAGTTTAATGGCTGAAATATTATATTTTTCATTGATTTTACTTTTTTTTTAAAAAAAATAGATAAATGATTTAAATTGAAAATAAATTAAAAATTAAAATTAATAAAATTTATAATTTATTTGTTAAAAAGTTCCAACCCTAAGGCTTTTTTATTTTTTAATTTTTTATTATATAGTTTCTCCATTATTTTATTTAAAATTTATGTGTCATCAAGAAAAATAAAGAAATGAGAAAATTAGTGACACTTCATTGAGTACTAATCTATCAATTCGAGTCCTACTAGTCTATCAATTCGAGTCCTAATTAATTAAAAGTAGGGCTGAGCAAGGAATCCGTGAAATCCGTAATCCGATCCAGTCCAGTCCAATCCGATAGGTTTGGATTGGTTTTTTGAATCCGTGGTTCGGTTCCGGATTGAAAAATTAAAAATCCGTAGTACACGGATTGGCTCCGGATTGAATCCCACGGTTCCGGATTGGAACAGATCCGTACCGTATACAAATAGTATATATTTTTATTATACATCCTCCCCCATAGTATCTTCTCTTATTCTATATAAAATCTAAACTCAAACCTAAAACCGTAAAATATCTTCTTTTATTACTTTTGTTTGTTAGTTTTTAGTTTTAATTTGTAATGGTCTAAATACTTATGGTGAAACCAGTTTTCTTATGGTTGTTTAAATTCTAGCACAGTATGTCACTATTATAGAAATAGATGTTGCTATTGTGGAACTAATATAGCGCTATGTTTATATTTTTATGAAATTAAAGTGTTATATATATTTTTTTGTTATTTAATTATGTGAATCCGTGGTCCTAAACCGATCCAATCCGTATTTAAATGGATTGGTTCGGATTGGTTCCATGATTTAAACGGATTAGATTGGTTCCAATTTTTCAAGAACCGTAGATAACGGATTGGTCCTGGTTTTACCCCAATCCGATCCAATCCGAACCATGCTCACCCCTAATTAAAAGTGTTTCCCAGTTGCGATAGAAGTCTATAATTTTAATTACTCCCACATAATTAAAAGTAGGGTCCAACTTGTCTCAAGTTGAGGTTAAGACTGGATCCGTCCAGTTCGGTTCATAGAGTCCATTTTTTGAGCCCATTTTGATAGTCTGAACCGTTGAATGTGTCGAACTCGTCGAGTACTACATGCTTGTAAAAAATCAAGTTAATCGGATATCAATAGCTATGTGATCAAATCAGTTTTGTATAAAAAAAAATAGACGGTGAAACAAACGGTTGATAAAAAACTGTTTTGTTCACATAGCTATCGATATCCAATCAACGTGATTTTTTACGGACATATAGTACTCGACGAGTTCTACACATTGAACGGTTCGGATTATCAAAACGGGACCCATGGTGGGCCCCCACGGGCCCAACAGCACGGTCCAGTCCGATCTTGAACTGGACCAAAGCCACTGCCTTAAAAGTATAGATTCATTATAATTACTAAAATATGACTCCCACATCTTTATGATAGAAGATGGGGTAAATTATATTAATTTCTCCTCAAATTTAGAGAAAATACATTAAATTTTAGGGGATTTTTTTTTAAGGTCCCTGGTATTAAGATTTTATATTTTCATAATATCTAAGGTCCCTCAACATTGATCTAGAGAAAATTCGGTGCAGAGAAATTTAATTTCTCTAGACTCTCCAAACCCAGAGAAATTCTCAGACAAACATTTCTAGAGATTCTCTCACCCAGAGAATTTCTCTGGATTCCACAACCCAAAGAAAATTCTCAGACAAATATTTCCAGAGAAATTCTCTCAACCCAAAGAATTTCTCTGGACTCCGCAACTCAAAGAAAATCCCAGAAAGTAGGAGCTTGCTTCTCTCTCTAGAGAGAGAAAGCTCCCCCCCGTTGGTTGGCTTGTGATTCATGGTGGGTCTGTGATTCATGGTTGTTCCATTAAACCAGTTTGTATCCATGATCTAGTTATTTAGTCATATGAGAGAAGTTGGTCTAGTGAGAATTGGAATTTTTTTCCCAAACAGTGGGTTCGTCCTAGGCATGTTCGTCGGCGAGATGGTTTCTATTGGCGTCGAAGGTGGTAAGTCACTGGTTTTGGCTATAAGCGTTTCATCTGTGATACTTTTCTGCCCTGGTTTGTTCTCTTCCGGCGTTAGTTATGCCAACGTGATTGTGCGGTGTGTTGCTGCCCTGGTCTACTCCGGTAGCCTCACGCGAGTAGGTGCTCCAGCACTACTCTGCGGGTTCATTCTAGTAAGATTTGTTGTGATTTGGGTGCCTATATCACTCCGGTAAATGCTTTCTTGCTCCGGTTCGGTAGCCATGTTTGTTGGCAGTCGTGTTTGAGCCTCCAGGTTGTTCTACCGAGTGGTGTGTTAAGAGAGTCCTTGGTCCGAGAGTCGAGAGTTCTGATCTTGTTCATCAAAGCCTTGGAAGATAAAGAGAAAGAAATGAGATTTGATGTGAGAGAGTCAAATTTCTCTGTAATATATAGATGTGAGGTTGAGGGACCTTAGATATCATAAAATAATATTGTGAATCTCTTCCATTACTAAAAATTGGAGAGGGACCTTAGACTAATTGTTCTTAAATTTTATAATTTGACAAGATTATATTGATTTATTTTTTAATAAAATTAAAATGACTAAAATTAATATAAGTGATGTGTATACACAAAAGGATAAATTATAGTTTGCACTCTTACACTTTGTACCAAATCTCATTTTGGTCCTTACATATAAAATCATGACAATTAACCCCCTACATTTTTGGTCAAATCTACTTTAGTCCCTACACATGACATCGTAACAGTTAACTCCTTGTATTTTTACTCAATTCCAACTTTGGTCTCTACACAAATGTCAATGTCCTTCTTTTGTTATTTTATTTTTAAATCTTGAACATAAATCTAGTTACGTGGCAAAAATGTGACTACAAAATGAGGGTAAAAGAGGAAAATCATCCATATTTTCCACCAATACACTTTATCCTACGTGATAAGTACATGAGAGTTATATAATACAATATATATGTGTGTGTGTGTTCATATGGTAAAAATTAAGATGAAAATGCAAGAAATAAGAGCTTTTGAAATAAATAAATAAATAATGTGACAAAGAAATCAAAGAGAAAGAAAGATGAATAGACATAAAACTTTGTTACCATGAAAAATAGAGTTTCATGATTCCAATTTATGCAAAACCCCAGTTTATCTTTTACTTGTTCACAATCTACGTTTTGTTTTAGCCTAATACAGTCATATTTTGATATAAATTTTGGTATAAAGTGTATATTGGTGGAAAATATAGATGATTTTTCTTTTCTTACCCGTATGTCGTAATCACATTCTTATCATATTACTATATCCTGATAAAGATTTAGATAATTGAGTAACAGAAAGGGGATGTTGACACTTGTGTAGGAACTAAAGTGTGATTTGACCAGAAGTGTAAGAGGTTGACTGTCATAATTTCATATGCAGGAACCAAAGTGAGATTTGACAGTGATGATTTCATATGTAGGGGTCAAAGTGAGGTTTAGTATAAAGTACATGAGTACAAAATATAATTTACCCCAAAAATAAATTAGGAAAATATCATTTCATTGTACAAAAATAATGACAACATGATTTTTTCATCCATATGACGAATGATTTTTTTATGAGAAATAAATTAAATGTTATGTGAATTAAAATCATAAGAAAACTCAATATAATTATGTTAAAACTATAAAAATTATTATGGCATTGTTTGGTTTGTTTTTCAGAAAAATTTTTGGAAAAATTCTCTACAAACAAATTTTCAAGTATAATCAAACCAAACAAATTTTTTTAAAAAAAATCTCAAAATTTTGTTTGGTTACCTACTTTCCAAAATCATTCTCTCTCATACACATCAAATCAATCACTTTTTTAAAACTCTCTTCCCAAAATAATTTTTCAAAATAATTTTTTAAAAAAGACAAACCAAACAAGTTTTCGTATTTTTTATCTAAAAAACTACTCTATAAACACAAACCAAACTTGAAGGTTGTGTTTGATTTCAAGATTGGAGAAAAAATTTAAAAATGAATTTTTTCTTTATTCTTTCTAAATCCTTCTTAAAATCTATAAATAATATAATTTATCTTTAAAAAATTATATAAAAATACGTAACAAAAATTATGCAATCAAATTATTTCACATCGGCCTCTGCTAGAGACACCGCATGTGTCTTTGCCTTTCATCAATCATCATATCTTCAATCACCAAAGTGTTTTACCCCGCTTGACTAAACCACAAACATTGGCTTCGTTTAAAACAGTTAACTATTTTAGTTGATTTGTTAATTGTTTCAATTTGAATAAAAATATTATATTTAGAAAGTTGGTTAGCTTTTATTATAATCGATTTGATGATTATAAAAAAATAATAATAATTATAATTTAAATATAATATTTTATTTTATTAAATATCTTAATCTATTTTATCACCCAACTTCGCAAACATCCCATTACCTTCCTACAACGTTGTTGTGCAAAAGTTCACAAAACGCAACCGTTTTGCACGCAAAAATCTCCGAATCGAATCTCACGGTTCTCGTCTCGTCTCGTCTCGTCCGCTATATAAAAACCGAAGACACGCACAGTTCGCCTTCGTTGTTCCTAACTCCAACAAGAAAAGTTCAAACCCTTGTTTCTCTCTCTCTGTCTCTGGAATCTATATCTATCTATCTGTATCTATAGATTTAGATCAAATTCAACGAGAAGGTCAGCTTCGGTTCTTCAGATTATATCAAATCAGAAATGGTAATTTCTCTCTCTCTCCGATCCCTAGTTCGATTTTCATTTCCACAACAGAATTCCAATCTCCAAGAGATCAATTTTACCTTATTTTTTATGTTCAATTCCAGAAGAAAATGTCTTTTGGGCTAAAGTTCCAATCTTTTTGTCCAACCAATTGTTTTCTCGGTCATTTTCTCTGGAAACAAAAAGGGGTTTTTGTTGTTTCATTGATTTTCAACTTTTTTTTTAGCCTAAAGTTCAAAATTTTCTTGTCCAAGGAATTATTTTCTCTAAAAAAAACAGGGGTTTTAGATCCTGTAGTTGAAGTTGATTTGTGAATTTCTCTTTTTCTAGTTCGATTTCTTCCTTTCAAAATTTAGAGTTATTAAACAATTCCTGGAATTTGAATTCTAATTATTCAGATGAAAACTTGGTCCCTGAATTTACAGAATAGAATTTTTTTTAGCCTAAGGTTCGAATCTTTTTTGTCCAAATAAATTTTTTCTCTGGAAACAAACGAGGGTTTTTGATTCATAGCTGAGGTTGATTTGTGAATTTTTCTTTTCTAGTCCATTTGTTCTTCCTTTCAAAAATTTAGAGTTATTTGCACTGTGCTAAACAATGTGTGGAATATGAATTCTAATTCAGATGAAAACTTGGTCCCCTGAATTTGCAGTAGAGATTGTCTTCTAGCCCCTAAAGTTAAAATATTTTTTACCCATCAATTTTTTTCCTCCGAAAACAAACAAGGGTTTTGATTCTATAATTGACGTTGATTTACGAACTTCTCTTTTCTAGTTCCTTTCAAAATTTGGAGTTATTTGCACTGTGCTAAACAATTCATGGAATTTGAATTCTAATTCAGATGAAAATTTGGTCCACTGAATTTGCTGTGGTTGTGACACTCACAATTTTATTGTCAAGCCTGCAATCAGTCTTTGGGATTAGATTTGTGATTGATAGGGAGGAATGCTTCTCACACAAGGTTGAATACGACGGCGACACAATTCATTTCTCCTTTGTTGTTATTAAGTCCGAAGGTTCGTGGCATTATGCTCCCGATGGGGTTGATCTTGTGGTAAGCTTTACTTCAGAGCAACTTGTCTCTGATTTTATACAATGATATGCTATGTTTAATTTTTGTTGATTGTGTGATAAGTTGATAACACAAATATCTAGAACAATTAGGTTTAACTAGTTATCAGCTATTTGATGATTAATACTGTTTTACAAGAATCTTTAATTTGAGAAACCAAAAGAGTGTTAAATTGATTGTTATGTAAAATGATGGATTTCCATAGAAGAGGCTGTTTTTGGAATGAAGGATCAATAACTTGCTCAAAATGCAATGGTTTTGGATCTTTGAGAAAAAGTACACATTCCTTTTCGTTGTCACTAGAGTTTTTCAATAAATTATTTTGTGCTGAAGGAAATCCTAAGGGTATGATCAATTATCTATTCAATCTATTCTATTTTATAAAAGCACACAACTCAAAACATGTTTTAAAGCTAGATTTTTTATTTGAAATTTGATTTCTTCAGTTTTTCTACCCTTCTATCTACATTCGGTTTATTTTTCCTAGATAAAAAACCGTCATTTCTTCACATGCATTGCGTGTTTGCATAGCCTTCTAGTTCTTTTATAATGGAATGATTCTTGTGCCAATGCACGATCCTTGGAGTAGGGTTGAAGTTTAGCATGTACTGATCTTTTTAGTTTTATATGTGATGAAATGATGCGATATTAATTTGTAAGGAATGTTTTTAACTTAATGGCAAAAGGTTATCAAAAACATCTATAACAAGGTAGATTTGTAAAATTGGACAATTTAAAATTGGCAAAAGGTTATCAAAAACATCTATCAAGTTACGTGATGGAAGTTAATTCTTTTGGACTTTAACATGTTTTACTTGCAATAGGAGGTCTTACTGGCTTTGATGTCTGTTTAGGCTGGTATTTGGGATTTATTTTAAGGGTTTGTTGATCAGATTGTTAGGTGACGTAAGATTTCTGTACATTTTTCTTGTTTGTGGCCGAATTCATCTCGAGGGCTACCCAAATTGGTCGTCAACAAAATGAGTCACACACCATATGTAATTGTCCATTTTGGGATGCATACCCATACGTATCAGACTCTAGATCCAAGGGGAGGTCGTGTAACTGTGGCATGTGATATTTGAGCTTGTTTGGCATTTGGCTAATATAGCCAATAAGCTATTATAAGTTGTCACATCACTTTCTCTACTTTTTGCACATCTTTTCATAAAAAGCCAAAAAGCCAACTGAAATAGCCACTTCCCAAACAGGCTCAAAAAATAGCAACTTCCCAAACGAGCTTGGGTAATTGCATATATGAATATTAGGCATCTTGTGACTTTATGTACTAATATTTGGTTCGCAGTGAAGTTCTTAGAAAACATCTAATTTCGTTAATAAGTGTTTTTGAAAGCACATATGAGGAACAGAAATTTCTTAATTTAAAAAAAAAAAGTGATCATTGCACACTTAGAACCCACCATTTTCTGAAAAATAGTATACCATCATTTTTAATAATTTCATGACAAAGACATAGTCTATATGAAGATATAATTGAGTTGACCAAAGTTGTGAAGGCAACATTAGAAATTATTGCAAGTCGTGATGGCATGCTGGCTTCTAGGAGGATTTGCCTTCACGAGAAAGGAAAAGTAAAAGGAAAAGGAAAGGGAAAAATGAAGAGTCCATGTAACACTAAGTTAGATACATATCTAAATTGGGTGCGGGTACCAGATACATATTCCACACCCTTACACCCTTGTCATATCCAATGGATACGGGCACAATGGAGGAAGTAGAAGAGTCCCATGTAATACAAATATTGGCAATATTATTTATTTATTTATGCTTGTATTTGTTTTTTTTTTTTTGTAAAAAATAAAAATGATGAATCTTGCAACCTTGCTGAGATTATCAGGTGAAGGGACCTTCTGGTGAGCAGATTCATGATTTTCGTGACAAGACGAGTGAGAAGTCCGAGTTTGTGGCTCACCAAAAAGGAATCCACCATTTCTGCTTCACTAACAAGTCTCCTTATCATGAAACCGTGGATTTTGATGTACATGAAGCTCACTTCTCATACATGGATCAACATGCAAAAGATGGTGAGCTGTGTTTCCGTGGCTTTTGTTGATTCTGTTTTTAGTGAACCTTTAAAGTATAGAACTTTATCTCGATTCTCGTGCACTTCTGCAGAGCATTTCACCCCTTTGTTAGAACAAATATCAAAGTTGGAGGAGGCTTTATACAACATTCAGTTTGAACAGCATTGGCTCGAGGCTCAGACTGAAAGCCAGGCGCTAGGTTTTTCCTTGTCTTGAAACACTATATGCCTAACCTGCTAATTTTGGCTTGAGACCGTTTTCTATTTTCCATCTCTGATGGCATTTTAGACTGAAGAACTCATCATTTTTTGTTCTCCAAATAGTTTGATGGGAAATATGTTCCTCAGTTGGAGCATAAGGAAGTCCCATGGAGCCTCAGCTTATGTTAAATTATAAAATTTCGTAAAATCTTATCCATTCATGAGTATTCTGTGTATATGGATGAATAAGATTTTCTTAGATGTGGATTTCATCATCAAAATTTTTAAAATCTTATCCATTTGTTTATATTCTGTGTTCGTAATTTGATTATGGTTTTTTTACTGTAATGTAGTGAACGAAGGAATGAGCCGGAGGGCTGTTCACAAAGCTTTGTGGGAATCAGCTGCTCTAATCGGGGCTAGCGTTCTCCAAGTTTACCTTCTACGACGCCTGTTTGATCGGAAGCTAGGGATGTCCAGAGTTTAGGTTTTGCTTTTGTCTTGTCATGTTTATGTTTTCAGAATTTTGGATCTAAAGAAAGATTGTATAGACACCATTAGCAATTTAAAATGGAGGGTTTTTGACTTTGGATGATTAAAATTAAGAGAACTGTCTTTGAAATTTTTCTGATTTGTTGGCCTGACTCCATTGCAGGTGAGCAAGAAATAAAATGTATCATGTTTCTCTGTTTTATATATAATTTCTCCATTTTGATCGGTGAAATTTCAGTTTCAGTAAACATCATTGAACGTGTGGCAGCCAAAGTGGTCGGGTACACAATAGTGCCGACTGATGCCTGTGATTGTTGTGGGCGACTTTTGGTTTGTAGACCGATCAAGAACAAGGCATTTAGGTACATGAGAAGTTGAAATTAGTTGTTTGTCGCAGCTGATGCATGTGATTGCTCATTGTGATCAATTTTTGGTTTATAGATCAGTCAAGAACGGGGTGATTAGGTATATCAGGAGTTGATATTAGTTGCCCAATGTTGGCAGTTTTCCTGCCAACAAACATGGATATGACTTTGTGATTTTGTTTTCAGAATCTGTTTTCTAAAAATAATAAAAGCTAATTTGGTGAAAATAAACACTTAAAAAAACCTTTTTAAAAATATTCTTTCACCCAAATAAAATGTAGTACAAAAAATTTTCAATTTTTTTTTACCACCAAATTAGTTTTAATGTTTTTCAGAAACAGATTCTTAAAACAAAATCAAATAACTGCCTAGGATTTGTCCCCAAAAAAAAAAAAAAAAAAAAAAAAAAAGGGAGGTCCGAGAGATAACATGAACCAAAAAACTACTCCACTAATCAAATAAGACATGAGATGAGTTATTTTTTCCATGTAAAGACAGGAATAGAAAGAAAAAGAAAATCATAGACTGGACAAGCTCTACAGCCCATAGTACAAGGCAGAGACAACAAACAAATAGCTAAAGCTTCACATGATAATCCACCAAATCAGAACATATACATACAATAAAGTTCTTTTTTTTTTCTTTTTCTTTTTTTTCCCCTTTTTTTCTTTTCATATTTTACTCTTTCCCCACACAAAATGCAGTTTTACAATACATAAAATGGATTCAAGCAGCACCCATCATCGATCTACAGCTCCTAAAATGTGGTGGGACCAACTATGAACATGTTCTTCTACTGAAGCCCTTGCTCAGGGAAATAGCCTCAAGATTCAGCATCCGGGGCTTGCATGCAGCAAAACCATTTTTTCTGCAAATCAGTACGTCTTCCATATTAGCAAATAATAAGAAAACAAATAGCCCAACAATAACGTTCAGATGTTTCTTTTGTGTGCTTCTGATTTGAGAAAGCTATTCTAATGTTATTATTAGACTGTTGGTTAACAATATAGCATAAAAATGCTAAAACTTCCTCTATCTACGGCTAGGTCATGGAAATAGGCACAGAAATAGCACCAAGAAGGATGATCCAATACAAGGTGCCGATTTGGCCAAATTTGTCCATGAACGAGGCAAGAACAGAGAGACTCGTGTTCCTTCTAAGTATTAACCAGACAGCAAACTGACCATTCATAGGTGAGAGGACACGACCAAATCAACAAACTTCTTTTTCTTGTGTAATGTCATCTTCCACGGTCCACCAATGATTCCTAAAGATTGCTATGGAATGGATTGAGATCTATGTAACATGGACTTGGATGAGTAAGTTGTGGGTGTGTAACTAGTGTCCACCGCATTTACTCCCATGTACAAAGACAAGGAGACATGGAAAAATATTCATATTTCTTGAATGGTGTTTGTAAGGTGCCATAGAGCATTTCATGCATCATATAAAGGTTTTATGCGGAGTTTTATGGTTAATTCAAATTACTAGATATACTTGCTAGGTGAATGTCAAACCACACATGCCAGCCACATATCCCATACCCTTGGCAAAGTGTCGAGAGTCCAACATTGGTACTTTAGACATTTCTTAGTATATGTAATGTGGATTGAGATCATCTAATTGGTTGAGTTCTAATTAAGAACGATCCCAAGGCAGATGCAGAAAATTGAAATCCAATCTGTGGAACTAATAGATGGTGCTGTCGTCACAGAATGGGAACAACATCAAGATTAATGCAAATGAAATTATATCAAAACTAATATAACCAGAAGACTAAATCATCTCAAATAAGGAAACTAAATAAATCTATACCAACTCAGAATATGCCTTATAAAATTTTAATTCTATAAAATTAAATTAAAAATACATAGACTTTATAAAATCTTAGCTGCATCACGTTATCTTTCAGTGGGAAAGTAGACACGCACTCAGTAGCCTAAGAAATATATTCAACTACCGAAAAATGGTAGGTGCAATAGTGAATAAGCAAAGAACAACTTACCGCCGGAGGCTTGACAGGGTCCTCTCCATTCTTAAGGTTAGAATCTGCCTTTGCTGGTGAATCAGGTTTGCCACCCGTCTTTTTCTCATCCCTGGCCTTATTAAAGATCACGGTAAACCCCTCAGCTGATGCGGGGTCATTCACATCCCACTCACCGAACTTCGGCAATGGCCGTCCCTTTTCCTGTTGGGGGAAGAAGGAAATGGATAATTAATACAAAAATATTACATGGATATCCTTTCAATTGCTAAACTGAATCTCTAACTCACAGCTGCTTCCATGAAAAAGGGCAGAAGTGGAAAAAATTATCACTCGACCAGAATAGGATTTATAAAAAATTTTGCCTCCTACTGTTCAGATGCAAGCATGTGGTATATTAGTTGATAGATATGATGATAGCACATTCACATTTACTAACAACGGGGCAAATAAACAACCATACCAATTAGATGCCACTGAAGTTTATATTGACTTTGTAATAGGAGGAATCTTAATTCCATAAAGAATAGCAAGAAACTCCACCAATTCCCTCACCTCTCAGTCATGAAGAGTCCCAATAAAGAATGTCCCAAACAACCCCCACTCCTCATTTCTAAATTAGTTCACTACCAGTGTCTCCTCATTTACCGCAATGCCAAAAAAGTTCAGGAATACCACCAATAGAGGAACATCCTTACACCAAAAATATGCCAAAACTGCATTCCACTACCATCACCCAACCCAAACCTCACATCCTTCAAGAATTTTGGCAATAGAGGAACATCCTTAAACCAAAAATATGCCAAAACTATATTCCACTACCATCATTCAGCTCAAACCTCACATTCTTGAAGAACTCTGGCCAGACTTTCCACAAACCTACTCCAAATGATTCTCAAGCTTCCACAGACAGCCAACCCCTTGAGCCAACACCAAAATTGCAATGAGTCACTTTTCTCCACAGATGTCCATCCTCCGTATATCTCCACAACCAGTTCCCTAACAAAGTTTGATGAAACTGGAAAAAATGGTGAATACCAAAGCCACCATATGGAGAGGCATTAAATAGGTCAGTAGACTTAAAAGTGAACTTTTAATCAAAGTAAGCCACCCGCCGTAAATATTGCATTTTCCACCTCGCAAGTCTCTTTTCAAAATGCTCAAAACTCTATCCTAAAGCCTTGAAGGATGACCCCAAAGAAAATCCCAAATACACCTAAGGAAGGGAACCAATCCTAAAGTCCACAGATGCAACAATATTCTGAATTTTTTGGAGGTCTCTAACAAATGTTTTGATTTTCTAGCCTCCATCAGGGAAAATCTTGGTTCTTTGCAATACAAAAAATGATATAAAACTAGATCGGTTCAATAATGCAAAAATCTCATTGTGATTTTGGGTTCAGACAAGAACAGTTAAAACTAGATCAGTTTTTATTGGCAAGCAGGCATTTGCACTATTACTAAATGACTAACACTCTCTGACTTAAGACTATTCGAGTACTCTCAAAATCTTCACTAGGCATGCCAAGTTTTTGTCCACCAAAAATACACGAATCCAAGTAGGACATTCTTGTTCAAGAAAAGGATTGAAACATAAGTAACCAAATTTTCCCCTCATTTGGTTTGCTGCAAACTCTGCAAGAATTTTCTTGGTCAACCAATTGATCAACCTAATCCCTGGAAAAAAGGTTCCACACTATTTTCTAAGCAAAACCCTTCCTCATTCTGTCAAATCAGGCTCTTTCACCAACCTTGGATCTACATTTTCCAATAAGGTTCCAACTGTCAGGCCCAACTAATGTGGGTACAACACTGCTAGAAATTTCAAATCCTCTGTCAAAGTTCCAATTCTGATTCTACCCCCTCAGTCATGAATAATGAATGACATATGATAAGCATCAATCTGATTTCTCTACATGGGGCTTTTTCCCCCAACACCGCATCAAAGATAGACAAACAAATTTTCAAAGAAGGAAAAAGGATTACACTTACACAATTAATTTCACAAAATCCACGTAAGTGAGTGCAAACAGAATTTAGAGATGCACCGGTGGGAGTTCAGCAAGATCATGCGTTCCTCTAGACCAAAGCAACAAAAGATATAAAACACGAATACAAAAGAGATGTAGCTGAAGTCATCTAGGTTGCATCTTGCAAGTTATAGATTAAGAGGTTAGCTAGCTCATGCTTCCCATGGCTCCAAACCTTTGACCCTCTCAAAGATGGACACTTCCCATTTTACATTGTCCTGCTTCACAACTGTTGGAAACTTGTACTGGCTTTCTAATTAACTCAAATATCCATTAATGCAGAAAATAGGGCTTAAGTAACCTAACCCATGTCCTGTCACACACAGATCAAGGTTGGTATATAGAACATGTAATATCCATTTGATGGGAACAATTGTGGTACTCTGTTGAGTCCTCAGATCCTCTAAATTCTTCCTAAATGGGCCAACATGGTGTAGCAAGAAGAAGAAGCTACTAGGAAAGATCCCCATCACTAAGTGATGAACTCAAGGAATCAAAATAACTATCAGATCATTAAGTGGGTAAGCCAAGAACTTTTTTTTTTTTTTTTTTTAATGTAATTAGGATAACCCAATTGAAGTAATCTAATCAATCACATTTTAAACTCAAATGGATACATATTAAGAAAATAAATTATGAAAATTACACATTATAAAGAGGAGAAGATTCAAAACACCAAAAGTTTCAACTTCACAATATATACAAAACCCAAAAAAAGATTTCAAGAGCACAACAACATTTAATTCAACTACATATACACATACATCAAACAATAATGAATGATTAATCACCAAACCAGCTCAGATTAACACACTTGAACAAAAAAACACACAAATACAATCAAACAGTACGGTGTATCTCAAATTTAGAGCTAACCCAGATTAAACCATAGCAATCCAAAGATCAAAGCCCAAAAAAAAACAATAAACAGTGAAATCGAATCAACAGAGGTTGGTAATTTCAAGAAAAAAGCAATCAATAAGCGTTACGTCATCATCATCTTCGAAAAAATAACTAAATCGCATCTCATGATCGGATACAAATTAGCAATTTAGGGCATTTTAGTGAGAGAAATTCGAGTACATACCGACATGAATTCGAAATAAAGATTTTTTTTTTTTCTTTTCCCAGAAAATGACTAACGCTGGAACAGAAGAGGAGAGGAGAGAAGAGAGAGAGTATATTATTTATAAATAAATATATGTTGTATAGTATCATATAGTTTAATTAAATTACACCAACACCCTTGATTATTATTAGTAAATAGCAATTTATTTTTTTATTTATGAATTTATATATTTTAATTATAAAATTGTACCACTTTTATTATGGGTATGCACGGTGCGAATCAATACCGTTTGAAAATAAAATTATTACTAAATAGTGCATGACGGATTAATAAATTTGATATCCGTAATCAAACTATAGTTTGGGCCATTTTAACCTATTAATTGATTAAAGAATAACCTTAAATAATTATTAAGTATTTACATAAAATATAATACTATTTACATAATTTTTTTCATATATATATAATATTAACTTATTTTACATTATATTTTTATGTATATAAAACTAATTTGTAATAAATTCAACACCTCATTTCTCTCTCACATTAATTTTTATTTTGATATTTCATTAAAAATAAAAAAATATATATGTATTAACTATTATAAAGTTTTAAAAGTAAATTTTAAATTTTAAATCACAAATCAAACCAACTCCCCGTATGATGCTTTGCACAATCTTAGGTGTCGTTTGGTAACACTTACGTTTTCAGTTTTTTGTTTATATTTATAAAAATTTTAAAAATTTAAATAAAAACTTGTTTGATAAAATTTTTGATTTATAAATCAGCGGTCTCAGTTTATAAATTGGGCCAAAAAATGAAAACACAAAAAATGTGTTTTCATTTTAAGTTTTGAGTTTTTTTTTTTTTTACCACCCAACACTAGTCACCACCCGCTACCATTTTCCACCACCGTCTTCCGCCACCACCACCACCCACCACCTGCCACCACCACTCACCACCCACCTGCCACCACCACCCACCCCTCGCCGTCGCGGCCACCACCACCTGCCTGCCATCCACCCGTCACCACTGACCACCCGCCATTACCATCTCCGCCACCTACTTGCCACCACCACTTGCTACTCACCTGCCACCACTAGGGGTGTAACTCGGACGGGTTCGGTCGGGTTGGGGGTCTGCCCAAGCCTGACCCGAATTGTATTTGGCACTGCCCAAGCCCGCCCAAGCCCGACCATGAACCCGAACATTGTTGCCCAAGCCCGGCCCAAGCTTTGTATTTTGAACTCGGGTTGCCCGAATTGCCCGAATTGCCCGAGTTCAGAAACCTGTAGGTAGATCTAAGGGTAGACATAAAAGATGCTAATCTAATGGTAGAAAACTAACCAAAAAAAATTAAAAAATAAAAATTAAGACTAACTCTTTTACTTAATTTATATATATTACATAATTTATTAAATTATATATATATTATATATTATCTATTATATAATTTATATAATATATTAAATTGAATTCGGGTTCGGGTTGCTCGGGTTGGCCATTGGTTCTGCCTAAGCCCGGCCCGAATTGCAATTCGGGCATCAAAAATCTGCCCAAGCCCGTCCAGATTACAAGATATAGTTGCCCAAGCTCTAAAAAAACTCGGGCTGGGCTCGGGTTGCTCGGGTTGAGCCCACCCGAGTTGCACCCCTAGCCACCACCATCCACCACCTGCCACCACCAACCACCTCTACCTACCACCCACCACCACCACCACCACCACTACCATCACCGACCACCCACTCGCCACCCACCACCCACCATCCACAACCACCCATTCGCTACCACCTACCACCCGCCACCGTCACCCACCTACCCACCACCACCACCACCACCCGCCACCCACCACTCGCCGCCGCCGCCGCCACCACCACCACCACCACCACCCACTCGCTACCACCCACCACCGTCACCCACCGGCCCACCATCACCACCCACCACCACCTACCACCACCACCCGCTACCCGCCACCATCACCACCACTACCCACCCCTACCACCCGCCACCGTCACCCACCCACCCACCACCACCACCCGCCACCACCACTCGCCACCACCCACTCGCTATCACCCACCCATCCACTACCACCACCACCACCACCACCACCATCACCCACCCGCCACCACCTACTACCACGAACTACCCACCACCCACTGTCACCACTTTTCACCACCGTCTTCCGCCGCCACTTGTTGCCACTTGTCATTTCTCACTCTTTTTTATATTTTAAATTTTTTTTAAACATTTTGTCAATTATTACCAAACGCGTTTGTAGTTTATGTTTTTTTAAAAATAAGCAAAAATTAAACAAAAACCAGTTTATAAAATTTTTGTAAATATAAACTGAAAACGTAAACGTTACCAAACACACCCTTAACTTTTGCTCTTTTAGACTACTTTAAAAAAAAAACAAATATTTGTATGATTTTTATAATTAAAATAATCGATTTATATAAATTTATAGATAAAATTATTAAAATGATATTTATTAATAATTAAATAGATTTTAGTAGAAAGGGGTGTGTAAGTTGTCTTTGACGATAACGACGATGTTGCTTTTAAGTATTGGGGAATAGAAATGTCCCTACCACCTGATGTGAAAGAATATAATTTTTTCAATTTTGGATTGCCAAACAATGTTTTTTAAAAAATCAGAAATTAAAGGGGATAGATTGGGAATTTTTGGCAGTGGAAATGTGCCCCACATGCCCCTCTTATTCTACAAGTATGCTGTTTGGGCCAAAAAAAAAAAAAAAAAAATCGTCAATTTTTTAACATTGTCAATTGTTGCATAATCGATAAAAGACTCGAAATGACTTATTATTTGTAATAAAAAAAATAAAATAAGTATATTATCTTGAAATTGTAATCTTAATCTATATGAAGAAATGTGTAATCCCACATTTTTATATGAGATTACTTATTCTTTCGGAATAAAATTCTTTACTCATTCAATAGTTAAAAATTATTATTAAATATTTAAAATGACCTCAACCTGAAGAAAAAAAAAAAGATAAGAAAAAAAAAAAGAAAAAGAAAATAAGATCATTTTTATAATATTTGAGATATTAGGTGTAAAGGCATAATAGATTAATTTTCCATATATTTTGTAACGGTTCCTTAAAAAAATTTACAGCTATATAAATTAATATTTTAAAATGAAAAAGTGTTTTTTATTTTTATTTTTTTTGAAGAAAGTAAAATACTACTGAATTATAAAATGTAAATTTTTTTAGAGGGGAGAAATAAAATGTAATTAAAAAAGAAAAAATTACTATTCAAGAGAAATTTTGAAAAATTATTATAAAATAAAAAAATATTAATTTTAATTATTAATATTTATAAAATTTATTACTTTTTTATAATATTTTTTGACACATCCCTTAAAAAAAAAGAAAAATGCCTCGTACACCCACTGGGGATCGACCTCCAGTGAGGTGGCACTCCATAATTGAAAAAAAAAAATTAATTTTTTTTTTTTATTTCAGTTAGTAGGGGCGCGACACCTCACTGAGAGTGCGACGCCACTAGAAATATACAGCAGTGTTGTAAAATAAATAAATAAAACTCACGTGACGGTGATGGGAAAGGTATAGGGTGACATAGATTAGGCATGCTTTGCTGGCAATGTCCCCAGTTTTATTATATTTATATATGACTAGTTGGCCACACGCGGTGGTTCTACGGTTTGATTACAAATATTTTTTATAACAATGATTCATCCCATTAAAAATATCACCACTAATAGCACTAATGCATTAAAAAAATAAAAAAATAAAAAAAAAATTTACAACTCTAAGATCAAAACATCACATCATTAATGGCGGGACCCACTGCCACCTAATTAGTGGGAGCACTAATTAGTGCTCCCAAGCATTTTTCTATTTTTTAATTTTTTTTTATTATAAATTTGAGAATTAAAATGTAATTAGATCTTATATTTAATTTGTCGTGGTGTTATATGTGCTATAATTGGTGGAAAAGATAAGATATTATTATAATTGTGATGGGTGATTAAGAAATATAAAAAATCTTGATAAATGATAATTCATAAAGAAATATGAATACGTGATATCTTAATATAGTTACTTATCTGAAGTTGACGGGTCTCTCAAGAAATCAAAGGAACTTGTAGAGAAATTAAACATGAAGGCTAATATAGTTACAAATATCTAGATTTGCTGTATTTTGTCGCGAATTCTTGGCATTGAAGCTCGGTTACAATGAAACTTGTTTTTGGTTAGTTCCTATTTGACCCACCCATCTGTTAAATTTTTGTATCCAACACTTCACAATTATAAGAGACTTTCATAGCAAGCTGAGACTTTCATACTCAATGATCATAGTTCTTGTTTCATGTTTTTATCCAAAATTTGATACTCACGATTATTATTAGTTACTTGATGATCACTATATGAAAAGTTGTATACAACCCCACTGAGAGTGCATCGCCAATCCCTCAAACATGTGCTACCTAGATTTCAAGAACAAGTGGTTAATAATAAGAAGTAGAATTCCACACAAATTTCCCCATGTTAACAGGACCTGCTTACCATACAACTTGCTTAAATATCAGAGTCAAAGAAACTCCAAGTAGAAGCAGGTAGTTTGTGTCATTGGAGAAAGAAAAGAAAAGTTCATTGAGAAAGTATTTCAGGAAATTACAATTCCATCCACAATTACATTCACACTTAACATTTTTTTTTTTTGAAAAATTATATGAAGTAAACTTCATCCCATATTCCTATATTGCCCTCTGAATGATCAATATTGCAATCAATTATTAAAATCAATAGGTCATCAAATCACTCATTTGGAAAAATGGAAAGCCTTCTTATTGGACGATCATGATACTGCCAAAAATCAATGTGTGGGTGAATTTCCGATCACACTGCCTAACTCAGTATTTAGCTGGAGAACACTGGCAGAATAGATGACACTTGGCTGACCTGCAACAGAAAGAGAAGATTCTGACGGTGGTTCGTCCACCCGGGGGTACTCCGACGATCAAGTCAGTATATCTCTCAAAGATAATCAATGGTGTTAATCTTACTATTCAGAATATAAATTGCGTACCTTAGACCCAACGAGGGTGCCTTTCTTTTATAGTTAACTCAATCCTAGTCCCCATAGAAGCCTAGCTTCAATGGACTTCTACTCAGTGCTTATCCAGGACTTTTCTATAGATAGAGATAAACTCCCTAAAAGCTTTATCTTTATCCAGGCTGAGTCCCCTCATCATTCTAGGACTCTTGTGCCTTATCCGCTCATCTCGGATTTTGATATCTTCGGAAGTAATCTCGGCGTCATGACCAGGACACATGGCACCTCGGCTAACACATCGGCGTCACCTTAGCCACGTGTTGGTACTCAGAAAATATATCCCCACAACTGCCCCCTAGGTTCTATTACCTCAACATTCAGAGGTGATAGAACCTATATCGATACTTTCTGCCAATACATCGGCGTAAGCTGAGATCATCATTATAGGCCAACATGCCTTCTTAAAGATCAAGATTTCCAAGAACTTCTTCACGCGCATAAGCTGTCATGCATAACAACTCAATTATCATAACCACGTGCCTTCTCCTTACTGGATCGTGTTTGTAACGTGCTTCCAAATTGTCTCGCGCATGCGTGTGCCGTCTAACGCTCACGTTGTTTTAGGCGCATTATTATCGTTTGCCGCTGTTTCAAGTTTTAACAAAAACTTTTTTCCCTCATTTTGTCGTTTCACTCTGTATTCAATCTTCTAGCTCTTTCTCTCTCTAACTTTCTTCCTTAAATCCGCCATTGCTCAAGCTTTCTGAGTTCTGTAACTTGCTCCGTTTACCACCTCCAGCGTGACTTCCATCGATCTTCCGCCTCTGCAACTGTCGTCAGACATCGGCAAATCTCATCCCGGCTTCCTTCTTTCTGGTAAGCTATCATTTCCTCTGGTTCTTATTTCCTGTTGTTTTTCAAGAAATTATTCTTCATTATTAGTCATCATTGCTGTTTTACTCAAGTTTTTAATTGATGAATCTTGTATCTGAATACGTTTTTTCCACAACCTTGCTTTTTGCCCATGTCTTAAGTATACGCACTGTTCACAACTTTTTTGCACTTTTGCCACTGTTCTTAACTTCATTCCCTTTGTACTTGTGATGTTCTTGATAGTCCATCTTTCTTGTTGAATCTGAATCGTATTCTTGTTTCTGTTTGCCATGTTTTTCCAGATTCTCGTCTTCAATCCTTGCTTTCATAGATCTAGGTTTGGGATTTGCTTGTAGAACCCTCGATTTTTTAGAAAAAACTAAAACTATTCCTACACATTCTGTGTATCTTCCAGCTTTAGCCGAGGTCCATAAAAACCTTTTTGAGATACCCTTTTTAAAATCCAACCTTTTAGTCGAGATACCCTTTTTAGTTTAAGCCGATATCATGGGTATGTGGAAACACAGAGTGGATACCCCGAGCAAATTAGATCACTTTAGGTGTGAGTTTGACATCCCTGCCGAAGTCCATCTGAGGTTGGCTGGAGATGATGACTCCATTATGCCCACTACTGATTCCATGCCCTTTCCTGTCGTAGCCTTTATTGAGTGCGGACTTCGGCTTCCACTCAACATCCTTTTCCATGAGGTAATCCACTATTATAAGTTGAACCCAATGCAACTTGCCATCAACTCCTACCGTGTTATTAACGGTGTCATAGCCTTAGCCAAACAAGAAAACGCTAGGATCACCTTAGCCGACATCCAGTACTGCTATACCATGTGTGGCCTGAAAAGGGATACAGGCTATGTTTATTACCTCAAGCCAAGATCTATAGAGTACAAAATCGTAGTCGACCTCCCAGACTCCAACAAGGGAGCTGGAGATGACTACTTTATTACCTCGGGAAACTGGGAGTTCGCTCCAGATGAGGACCTCCATCTTTATCCTCTTCCTTGAACCGTTTTTGTAGAGGGCAATGGTAAGAGCCCTGCGTCCACACTTATTTGTTTTTCAAAAATTTCAAAGTCTTTAATATTTCATCTGCTTCTAATCGTCGGTTTTGCTTGCAGCTCTTCCTCAGCCACCAAAGGGTTTCCGTCAGTCTTTCTTTCCCAGCAAAGACTTGAGGAGACTTTTGGATCATCCAGTTCTCAAGCGGAAAGTCCCTCTGCTTCTCAACTTCATCCCTACTTACAAGTCGGCTCTTCCCAACGTCCCAAAAAAGAAGAAGAAAAGCCTTTCTTCACCTTTTGTGACAACACCACAAGGCGCGTCCACATCTCGGACAGACCAAGGATCAACCTCTGATCCTGCTGAGCAGCCGTCAACCTCGGCACCTTACCTAATCCCAATATCCCAACGACAACGCTGGCGACGAACCATTTTTCCTGCTAAGATGGGCCGTCAAAGAGCTGTTGCAAAAGATCTCCTGGCCAGTATCCCCTCTAATGTCGACGCTCAGCCAACGCAAACCCAGCCTCCACCAAAGACGAAAAGAATAAAAAAAGCTCAACCAAAGGCAAAGGTGACTTAGGTTGATACTAGGGACACCTTACCGATTTCTAAATTGCATAAGAGTGACAAGTCCCAGCCTACCACGGAAAAGAGGCGTGCCGAGGCCCAACCATCTGATTTTCCGAAATCAAAGAGGCCAAGGTCATCCTCTGCAACTACCTCGGGGTCCAAAAAACATGATGCCCCCGAGGCCCCCAAAATTACCTTAGAAGATAAGCCAGTTATGGCCAACGACAGCGCTGATGACATCAGCGTCGGCGTAGCCCTCAGCACTGCTCTGCTTCTCCCCGGCGATCTCAACCGAAACGCCGTGTTGAGCGAGTTTGAAAACTACGCCCTGATGCTTTAACACTCCGTTCAAGTAAGTGTCTTTATCTGGCAATTTTTTTTATTTTTATTCATTCCATACTTGTAATTTTTTCTAATAACTTCTGTTCTGTTTACTTTCAGGCCATCCAGCATACCCATTCTTTCTTAATCCAATCTTTTGAGAATCGGGAGAAACTAGCTGAAATGAAGAGGGAGGTCTCCAGTCTTCAAAAGACCAACAATAGTTTACAATCAAAAATGAAAAAACTAGAAGACTAGGCCGAGACTGTCATTAAGGCTCAAACCGACGCCGAAGAAAAAGCGGACTCTGCTGAGGCTATCAAAAAGGTGCTTAAGTCTGAGAAAAAGGATGCCGAGGAGAAAATGGCCTAAGCCCAAAAGTAACTGCAAGACGCTCTGGCCACCAAAGAGGCGGAAGTCAAGGCAGCCGATGAAAAGGGCTATAACGAAGGGGTATGAATGGCAACGGGAGGGGGCGGGGCCGGGGACTACCCTCCCCGTCCCCGATCCCTGAAGCCACAAGATTCCCCGGCCCCGGCCCTGATCCCCGACGGGGAACCCGTCATGCCCCCCACCACTGTCCCCAAACAGGGATCGGGTTTCCCCGACCCCGAACAATCCCCGTACAAAAACAACAACCAACACAATATGAGATTGATTTGATCAAGATAAAACCATAACATTATAGATCTGTTACAAGCTAAGAATGAGATCTGAATTGATCTGTTACAAAAAACCATAACAACAAAATTAGAAAAAATCATAGATCTGTTACAAAAAAACAGATCTATTAAAACCCTAACAGATAAAACAATAACAATAAAATCAGATCCGAATATATATATATTGATCAAGACTTTTCAAAAAAAAAAAAACATAGATCTGTTCAAAAAACCACGGTGGGAGCGAGATTGGTGAGTCACGTCCTTGCAATGGTGTACGACGACGGTGGCAGCGGGATCAATGGTGTACGACGACGGTGGTAGCGAGATGCGGTGATGTGCGACGACGGTGGTAGAGAGAGAGAGAGAGACACTGAGAGAGAGGAGATCGGTAGTGAAGAAGATCGGCGGTGGAGGAAAGAGTGGTAACTGACGAAGATCAGCGGTGGAGGGGGAGAGAGAGAGAGAGGATTGGTAGAGAGAGAGAATGAGTGAGTGGAATGAAGATTCAACAGTGAGAGGGAGAGAATAAAATGATATTTAGAAATATATTTTATATATAATATATACGGGGGATGTACGGGGCTCATTCGGGGCCGGGACAGGTCCGGGGCCGGAAAACCTATCCCCGTCCCCGGCCCGAAAATTATCGGGGATTTAAATTTTAATACCGTCCCCGGCCCTATAGGGATAATTTTCGGGAAAAAACCGTGTTATTCGGGATCGGGGGGTTGGGTCCCCGTCGGGCCGGGTTTAAATTGACATCCCTACGAAGGGGTGGCCGATGTCACAGCGGATTACGAAAAGCAAGTGAAGCAGGCATGCAACAAGGGCTTCACCTTGGCTGGATGACCTTGCTGAAAAGGCTTGATGTCCCCGAGGACTCCTCCCTCAGAAATGCCGATGTCCTTCCTCTGCCATTCCCCCCAACTCCCAACTAAACCGCTGACGACGACTCTAAGTCCGAGGAGGAACTTTTGGTGAGGAAGCCCAAGAAAGCTGCTGGGACTAAGTCACCTACTCAGATTGAGCAAGTCCTGGACTTGACTCAAGATGAGGAGGATAAGGAAGTCTCCAAGGATGCCACTCTAGAGAAGGTGTCATCTGACGTGCCTCCTGCCGACAAGAGCATAAATGAAACCCTTCAAGAAATTGATGTTGATCTTGCGGCCGAGAAGGTTGCTGAGATGTCTTCTCAACAGTCCTCCGAGGTCCAAACCCACCCTGCTGCTGAAGACTCTTGATTTCATGTTTTCTCTTTCTTTTGTGCTCTGTACTTTTCTTTTTGGAACAATTGTAGGCTTTGGTCGATATGCCTTTTTTGAATATTAATATAACTTTCCTTCTCTGAATGTTTGTATCTTTGTCTTCTCTTTACTGCTTTTGCATGATTCTATACTTAGAATATTTTTTGTACCTTTAATATGTACTTCAATCTTTGTGTAACCTTCTCGGGGCGACACACCTCGGTCATACAAACTTGGTTTAATTTTAACTTGTAAACTTTTCTCAAGTTTCAACAAGTATCATCATCTCGGTTTAACTCTAACTTGTAAACTTTTCTCAAGTTTCAACAACTGTTAAACATCATATCGGTTTAACTTCAACTTGTAAACTTTTCTCAAGTTTCAACAAGTGTTAAACATCATATCGTCTCTCTGCCCCCTAATGTGAACCTCAGTTCCACTTGGGTTCTCATTATCCATGCATTCAAGAAATATCGGCAAGTATCTAAGAAATGTAGAAGAATTCAGCTGAAATTTTATTCATTATGTCGACAAGAAACAAAAAAAATCTAATGATAAAAGAATTTCAAATTACAAGTGTTCCAAGGCCTTGGCAATTCTTTGCCTTCATTATCTTCAAGCCAATATGCCCCATTGCCCAATACCGAAGTGATTCTGTAAGGTCCTTCCCAGTTTGGGCCAAACTTGCCCTCCCTAGGATACTTCTTGTTGCCGACGACTTTTCTCAAGACTAGGTCGCCAACTTGGAACTCCCTTGGGTTAACTTTTTTATTGTAAGCTCTGGCAAGTTGCTGCTGGTATGCTGCCAGTTGAATTGCAACTCTTTCCCTTCTTTCTTCTAGTAGGTCCAGATCTCGAGCTAAGAGTACATCATTAGTCCCGTTCTCTACTCCCTGGGTTCTGATCCCAAGGATGATGACGTCCAACGGAATGACAGCTTTTGTGCCATAGGCCATGGCAAAGGGGGATTCTCCCGTTGATCTTTTTGGCATAGTCCGATTTGTCTAAAGCACACTTGGTAGTTCATCCACCCACTTTTCCTTGGCTGCTTGTGTCACGACCCAAACCCGCCCCTATGGGTTTAGCACCGTAACCGGCCAGGAATCCGAGATTACCGAAGGCCTACTTAACAGTAATATAGTAATATAGAGTACAGGGGCTGGCGGAAGCCAATACAGTAAATAAACAATGTCCAATGAGCTGTGATAATCTGCATGCAAAAAGGCTTTTCATTTAAATATATATACGGTCAGACAAAACAGTATGTACATATATACAATCATTCAGTCAGGGACCTAATCCCTATTAAACAGTACAGTAACAGTCTATACAGTTATGCAAAACAGATACAGAGACAGACGGGGAAATTAAAAACACCCCTAAGCCGTAACTTGACAGGCTCGGAACCTCGCATTGAGGCACATAGGTTGGCTTGACAAAACTGGAATTTACCCCGACGCTTCTAGCTGCGGTCTGGTGCTTGTACACCTACATATATATATGAGCAGTGAGCTAAAGCCCAGTGAATAACACAATGCGTAAAGGGGTTAAGAATGAATGTTCTTACAGTAATGAAAACAGTTCATTAAATCAGTATTTTAGTAGTTCAGTCGATACAGTCATATGTGGTATATCCATTAGCATGACAGTACAGTAAACAGTAGGTCTTAAAAGACCGAGCAGTAAATGATGGCCATCAGTCAGTAACAGTAGTGGTTCCAACGAGGGAACCGACAGAGATCTCTGTAACAGTATCAGTAAATAGTAGTTGCCAAGGATGCCACAGTACAGTTCAGAATATAGGACATACATTCATTCAGTTAACAGTAATCAGTTCAGAAAGCAGTACAGCTCAATTGTTCAGAAGATAATCATTTTGAACATATCTTTACACAGATGTTACTCACAGAGTTCTGGGCTACAGTAAGGCTAGAGCGTCTCCTCGGAAAGCCAGCCCTACGCAGTTAACAGAATGAACACACACTAAGCTACACAGTCGGAAGAGATAATAACTTAATCCCTAATTTGCCTCGGTGTCTTCTACATCTATATCCACATTAAGATGCCTTAAACTAGGCCTAAGAATGCCTAGAATGGGATAAGGATGCAAAGATGCACTTTAAAAGTATTTTCAGAAAATAGGGGTCACGCTCGAGCGTAGGTTACTCCGCTCGAGCGAACATGCAGACAAAGGTTTCCGCTTGAGCGTAGGCCTACCCGCTCGAGCTTTCTGCAAAACAGAACAAAAGTGCTGGATAGGCGAAAATCACGCTCGATTGGGCGCTCGACACCCGCTCGAGCGTCAATTAATCCGCTCGAGCGGACTTCAAAACAGAACAAAAATGCTGGGAGCACGATTTCCACGCTCGAGCGCCAGTCACCCCGCTCGAGCATGAGTCCAAATTCTGGAATTTCCAGATTTGAACCTCAAGCTCAAAACCAAGTTTTAAAACATAAATTTCGATCCTCTTGGGCCAATTTTCCAGAAAACACATCAAAACTCATACTTTAACATGATTCAAAACTTAATTTGCAAAATCAAAGCCCAAGGGTGTTTCAAATAAACTCAATTTGAAACCAATTTTCATGAACAATATTTCAAACATGACATGCATAAGTTTAACTCAATTCAAAGCTTCAATTTCATGCTCTAGTGAGCCAATTCTTCCAAGGACAAGATGAAATCATGGACTAAAGCACAATATGAACATGCATGTAACATTTTACCATGAAATCAACTCACAACTCAACAATTCAAACATGCATGCATGAAATGAGCTTCAATTTGACATGCTTGGACTAGAACATGACTCAATTCATCAATTAAGACATGAACAATGCAAGAATCCACTTAAACACAACAATGAGAGGTTGAATTCCTCACCTAGAGCTTCAATTACAAGTATAGAAGTCCAATTAGGCAATTCTCCTATGATCCCTTCAAGTCTTCCAGCCAATTCTCTAGAACAATTCAACTCTCCCTCACTTTCTTCCTTGGTCAGTTGAAGGCAACAAAAGGCTGATGAGGTGTGTTTTGATACAAAGGAATGAGTCTCAAGAGTGCTAAGCTAATGGTCCACTAGTGGTGGCAAAATGGTGAATAAGGCCAACTATGCAATTAAGCTCATTTTAATCTAATTTAATCATATCTAATCAGTTTTCAGATAAATATACCATAAAATCCTATAAATTATGAGGATCATGAAACACTAATTGATTTCCGGTTCGGCCGCCGATAAGGCCTTCAATTAGCAGTTCAAACATAAAAACACAAACAGATAATCAAACAATCAAACAGATAGACATACAATTGAATAGATATACTCAGTCAATTCAGTTTCAATTTCAGTCAATCAGTTCAGTAGTTTATTCAGTTCACTTATTAGTCATAATCAGTTCAGTTTAACGGTAATCAGTAGTTTATCGGTAAACAGTAGCGAGGGTTGTTACAGCCTGCAGCCTCTTCTTTATCCCATCCAAGATTACTTTGTTGGATGCTTCTGTTTGTCCATTGCTCTGAGAAAAACTTGGGGTTGAAAAGTAGTTCTTGATTTTGAACTTTGTACAGAAGTTCTTAATCAGTTTGCTGTCGAATTGTGTTCCGTTGTCGACAACTATTGCTCTTGAAATTCCAAATCTGGTGATGATGTTCTTCCATACGAAGCTCTTTACATCTACATCTCGGATTTTGGCAAAGGATTCAGCTTCTATCCACTTGGTGAAGTAGTCTATCGCCACCAACAAGTATTTTCTTTGTCTAGTTGCTTGGGGCAGTTTCCCAACGAGATCTATGCCCCATTAGGCAAACGGCCAAGGATTGGATACTGGGTTCAGGTCTGCTGATGGCTGGTGTATCAGAGGTGCAAATCTTTGACATTTTTCACACTTCTTCACATAGGCTTCAGCGTCTTTTTGCATGTAGAGCCACCAATACCCCTGGATAATGGCCCTATGGGCAAGTGATCTGCCCCCAGAGTGGCTTCCAAAAATTCCTTCATGAATTTCATATAAAAATCTTCAACTTGTGAAGGATGTACACACCTCAAAAGGGGTCCAGTGAAGGATCTTCTGTAGAGGTGTCCCTCTGCTGTCAGACTAAATCTTGCCGACTTCAATCTGATCTTGTGTGCCTCTTTGTGGTTGTCTGGCAGCTTTCCTTCTTTCAGGAATGCAACAATTGCATCCATCCAGCTTGGTCCCATGTCCACACACATCGCTTCGCGTTCTGTGGTCAGTGGTTCAATGCTCGGGCCCGACAAGTAATCAACCATTATGGTCCTTGCTTTTTCAGGTTGTACTGCACTAGCTAGGTTGGCCAACGTATCGGCATGGCTGTTATCATCTCGGCTTACCTGAAGTAGTCGGCAATTCTGAAATAAGGCTGACAACCTGATGACCTCCTTTGCGTAGGCCGACATTCGTTCATCTCGGGCTGCAAACTCGCCTGTTGTCTGGTTAACTATCAGTTGTGAATCATAAAAAACTATTACCTCATCTGCTTACACTGCTGCTGCCAGCTTCAGCCCTGCAATGAGTGCTTCGTATTCTGCTTCATTGTTTGAGGCCTTAAACCCCAAACGAATCGATTGTTCTATTATCTGCCCATCTGGAGATATCAAAACTACTCCTGCCCCCGCTCCCTGTCGGTTGGAACTCCCATCAACGAACAGTCGAAATGAGTTGCCGATGTAAATGCTGCAGAGTTTGAGTTTTTCTTCTTTCTTTTGTTATTTCGCCTTTACCTTAGCTTCTCCTTACTTGTTTGGACATCGTTCATCTCGGCCCAACGGAGCCCGATGTACGATGGATTCTGGCGTGAACTCGGCCACGAAGTCGGCCAGAACTTGGCTTTTGATTGTTGTTCTGGGTCTGTACTCTAGGTCATACTGGCCCAGGGCGACTGCCCATCTGGCTATTCTTCCTGTCAAGTCTCCTTGTTGCAGCAAGGACTTCAAGGGGTGTTCAGTTAGCACCACAATTTTATGGGCCTGGAAGTAATGGTTCAGCTTCTTTAAAGCCATTACCAAAGCCAGTGCCAATTTCTCTAAGGGTAGATACCTTGTTTCTGCATCGGCCAAAGTTTTGCTTACATAGTAAACAACCCTTTGCTTCCATTTTTTCTTCTCGGATTGCCATTGCGCTCACTACGTGTTCTGAAACCACTAAGTACAAGAACAGCTCCTCCCCAGGGTCTGGATTTTAAAGAACTGGAGTTGTGGTCAAGTACTTCTTTAGGTCGACCAAAGCGGCTTCGCACTCCTCGGTCCATAGGAAGTCCGTGGCTTTCTTCACTAAGTTGAAGAAAGGTTTGCATTTGTCTGAACTTCTGCTGATGAACCTATTCAGGGCTGCGGCCCTTCTAGTTAGCATTTGGACCTGTTTTGCCGACGTCGGACTCTTCAGATCCAGGATGGCCTTGATCTGATCTGGGCTGGCCTCTATGCCCCTTCTAGTCACCAGGTATCCCAAAAACTTACCAGATCCTACTCCAAATGCACACTTTGTTGTATTAAGTCGGAGCCGATATGTCTTAAGGATGCCAAAAATTGCTTTCAGGTCGGCCAGATGACCTTCAGGTTCCTTGGTCTTCATGACCATGTCGTCAATGTACATTTCTACTGCTCCTGCGTTTTTTAACCCGAAAGGCATCACTCTGTAGCAGTACAATCCTTTAGGGGTGATAAACGCAGTCTTCTCTTCATCTGGGGGGTACATGGTTATCTGATGGTACCCCCTGTATGCATCCAGGAAGCTCATCCTCCCATGCTCCGAAGTGGAGTCCACTAGCTGGTCAATCTTGGGTAGAGGAAAGCTGTCTTTGGGACAAGCTTTGTTTAAACTAGTAAAGTCTACACAGACCCTCCATTTACTGTTCTTCTTCTTCACCACTACTGTGTTCGATAGCCATGTCGGGTAATTTACCTCTCAAATGGCCCTGGCCTCGAGAAGTCTGTCTACTTCTTCCTCCACTGCTTCGACGTGTATCAACGTCGGCCTTCTTGCTCGTTAGATCACTGGTTTTGCCGACCTATCAACATTCAGTTTGTGGCAAGTGGCCTCGGGGTCAATGCCAGGCATCTCATAAGGTGTCCAAGCAAACACCTCAATATTTGCTCTAAAAAAGGCTTTCATCTCTCTTTCTTCCTCTTCGGCTAGGCCCGAGCCAAGAAGAAAGAAGCGTTCTTCATCCCCCTCTTGGACGGGGATTTTCTTCAGTGTTTCTTCACTCTTTTTAGCCGGCTCCTTGCCGACATCCTCTAGGACCTCCACGTCCTCGTCTGCAATTTCTGTCTTCTCTGGTTTTCGAATGTTGCAGGTGGATTTCATTGCTACCATGGAGTAATTCTTTGCCTACAGCTGATCTCCTCTGACCTCCTCAATCCCATACTCTGTTGGGAACCGTAATAGTTGATGCAAAGTTGAGGGAACAACCCTCAGTACATGCAACCATGGCCTTTCCAAAATGATGTTATAAGGGAAGGGTGTGTCGATTACGGTGAACTCTATTGTTATCTTCCTGGTGCCTGCCTGCACCTCTAAGCTGGTTGTTCCCAGTGGCTATGTCGGCGTTCCATTGAACCCGATCATTGGGCTATTGGATTGCTCCATATCGTCTGGGTGAAGGCCGAGCTCCTTGTAACATCGAACGTACATGATGTCGCAAGAGCTGCCTTGGTCAATCAGGATGCGTTTTACTTGGCACTCTTCAACCTGGAAGGATACTACCAAGGCGTCATTATGCGGATGCTGCACCATATCAAGGTCGGCTTCCGAAAAGGACACTACTAGTCCTTGGCACTCATCTGCCTGATGTCTCTTCTCCCCGACTTGGTAGACATGTTGCGGGTGCTTCACCTTTTGGGTCTCCCCCCTAATTTCGTTCTCGTTGACCTTCGAGTGAATCACATTAACTACCCGAGGTCCTCATGCCTGAGTTTGTGGTGCTGCGGGAGGCGGAGCTGCTGGCGCCTGAGGTAATCTTGTCTGTTCTTCCCTCGTCTTGACCTCATCAACAAGGTCTCTCAGATGGCCTTGTCTCACCAGGTTTTCCAAGTGTGTTTTCAGGGCTCTACAGCCCTGAGTCATATGTTCATCTTCATTGTGGTAAGCACAACGCCTACCAAGATTTCTTCCCATAAATTCTCCTGGAGCCCTTGCTGGTGCTCTGAAATAGGGTTGATTCCTAATTTGTTCCAGGACTTTGTGAATTGGGATTCGGAACACAATCGTCACTGCCTGTGCAGCCCTTAGTTCTGTTTCTTGTTTGCTCGATCCATTGTTACCTCGGCCTCGCTTCGGCGAGCCGTTTCCTTTTTCTTGCTTTATCTCCTTAGTCCCTGACGTATCTTCTTCGACTTTGGCATACTTCTCGATTCTCGCCATGAGCTCTTCCATACTTTTTGGCAATGTCTTTGCCAAAGAATTTCGTAGTGGACAGTTTTCTTTCAGGCCGTTCTTGAAAGATACGACCGCCACCTCTTGATTGCATTCGGGTATTCGGTTGAACGCCTCATAGTATCTTTTTGCATAGGCCCTAAGGCCTTCATCCTTGCTGATCTTTAGAACCATCAATGCGTCCACCCTTAATGGCTGTAGCTTATTTGTTACGAACTTGGCCACAAACATCTCGACCAGGCCTTCCCAAGTCTTCACGCTTCCCTTTGATAGTTTGTGGAACCAATCTGATGCAATCTCCCCGAAGGATGTGGGGAACACTTTGCAGAGCAACGGCTCGTTCCCATTATACAATGCCATTGAGTTCAAATATAATCCAACGTGAAAGTTGGGGTCTGACTTACCATCATATATTTGGAACCTCGGCATACTGAATCTTTTCGGCGCCTCAAACCTGTCCAATTCCACCGAGAATGGTGTCCTCGGCTTATCTGGGGAGGTTACCTCGGCGTCGACGTTCTGTTGCTTCCTCTTGAGATAATCTCTTAAGTCCTCCTTCGCCCACCAAGGAGCTCGGCTATCTCCTGCTTTCAGTCTTTTTGGTGCACTACTTTCAGCTTTCGTGGTGAGTCCTTTTCAACCCTTCTCCATGAGTTGTGTCAAAGCACAGTGCCTGCCCCTGAACATGCCGATCTCCTTTGGGGTTTGCCTCCTTTGTGCGATGCGTTCTCCGTGATTCTTCTCTTCTTGACTCTCTTCGTTCGACTTCCCTAGAAGGTCGGTGAAAGTATCTTTCGCTCCCGTTGTGCTGAGGGGCTACAGGAATTGTTTTCTGCCGTCCCTTCTGGGCATTGGCCGCTGGAATCGGCGTGTCCTGCAGCGGGAATGGTGGTTGCATGACGTTATTCTGCATCATGAAATTGACGACCGACTGCAGGTCTGCCAATTTATTTGCCATCTCTTTTATCTCTTCGTCCCTTTGCAGGCACCTATCCTTTCATACCTGGAAGTCGTCCTCGTTGTAGTATCCACTTCGATTTGGTTTCTTTGGTGCGTCGCTAGTTTGGTCGACGTCTTTTACTCCGTGATTCTGGTCACGAGTTTCTGCGTTGCATTCGTCTCCTGTGATATCAAGGTTAATAGGTCTCCCACTCCCAGCAGGAGTGTCGTCCCCAATCTTTTCCTTCTGTCCGTTACTGGCCATCTATTCTCCTTTCTTTCCCACAAACGACGCCAAATTGTGTGGGTGAATTTTCGATCACACTGCCCAACTCAGTATTCAACTGGAGAACACTGGCATAATAGATGACACCTAGCTGACCTGTAACAGAAAGAGAAGATTCCGGCAGTGGTTCGTCCACCCGGGGGCACTCCGACGATCAAGTCAGTATATCTCTCAAAGATAATCAATGGTGTTAATCTTACTATTCAGAATATAAATTGCGTACCTTAAACCCATCGGGGGTGCCTTTCTTTTATAGTTAACTCAATCTTAGTCCCCATAGAAGCCTAGCTTCAATGGACTTCTGCTCAGTGCTTATCCAGGACTCTTCTATAGATAGAGATAAACTCCCTAAGAGCTTTATCTTTATCCAGGCTGAGTCCTCTTATCATTCTAGGACTCTTGTGCCTTATCCGCTCATCTCGAATTTCGATATCTTCAGAGGTAACCTCGGCCTCGCCGAGATAACCTCAGCGTCATGACCAGGACACGTGGCACCTCGTCTGACACGTCGGCGTCACCTTAGCCACGTGTTGGTACTCAGAAAATATATCCCCACAATCAAAATTCTTGATCAGCGAAGAAACAATATCACCGTTTTGGTTCAATAAGATACCAAAATGGATGATTGACTCATTCCAATGTGCACACACTCAGACTACAAGAGCCACACGCATTCTAGAACAAAGATTGCAGCCAAAATAGATAATCCAATTGTACAATTATAAAACCTCAAGAATGAAAATATGCATCGACCAAAAAAATTGGAAACATAAGGATGAACTTGAGGTTTGAATTTCATGCATGAAAATAAACTGGGAATATGTAATTGAGGAACTGTAACAAATAAACCAAAGCAGATGATGACTTTGAGAAAGGAAACAAAACAATGCACCTATAAGAACATAAAATTGAATGTTATGGTAGAAGTATATTGAACTGTTCCATTAATTTGGCAATTTTTGCAAACACTCTACAAGTAATTGACACTAAACTAATACTAAACCAAATTTCCATCAACAATTTGGTATTTTCCTCAAATGATTAGAGGCTAAAGAAAATGACCTTTAATGTGCCACAACATGAACAAGGAATCTCCATATTCGAATTTTCATCCTCATCATGGCAAATTCTACACAAAACCAATTTCGTCACCGGCGATCCACTATTAGCATCCATCCTATGAGAAGAAAAATCATTCATCATATCTTCACTTGCCGATGGAATATCATGCAGTAACTGTTTTTTGCTCTCAATAGCGACTTCAAGTGTGGATTCAGTGAGCAACCGTTCCACCAGAAGCTCAAAATTTCATAAAATTATCAAAACATAAAGAGCTGGACAGTTTCACGGATGAGCAATTACAAGCACCACACACAAATAAAAAACAATAACCAAGAATTTACAGTAAACTTAGTTAAGTTCATAAAAAGGTTGTAGAAAATACAGTATGTAGACTTTATTAAACCTGAAAAGACACACATAGAATAAATTACCTAATTTGACAATTCTCAGAACAATTCCCAAACCACTAACAAAAACATATTAAACAATCCTAAGAATAATTCTCAAACCACTAACAAAAACACATTAAACCTGAAAAGACACAAATATAATAAATTACCTAATTTGATAATCCTCAAAAAATTCACAGACTACTAAAAAAAACATTACCTAATTTTACTCGAATCTGTATCTCCTTGAAAGCAATTAAATATTCTTCGGTGTTTCTTGAATTCCAACAGGTTAACCCTTTAATTATCACTAAATATCACTTCAAAACAATACATTTAAACCTTAACAGCTATTTAAAAATAAATAAATAGTAAATGTACAAATATTTTCCTGAAAATGATACAATTTTATAGTCAATGAATCCAAATATACCGGTTAAGTTCATTTTTGCAAGAAGACCTATTGTGTTTAGAGGGCAGCAGAATAGAAATAGGAATGATATTTATTACTGAATAAAATGAAATTTACAGCTTTATAAATAAATATTTTAAAATGAAAAGTGTATTTATTTATTTTTTTGTTGAAGAAAGTAAAATACTACTGAATTATAATTTAAAGAAATAAAATGTAATTTTTTTTAGAGAGGAGAAATAAAATGTAATTAAAAAAAAATTATACTCTAGTGAAATTTTAAAAAATTATTATACAATAATAAAAAAATATTAATTTTAATTATTAATATTTATAAAATTTATTACTTTTTTTATAATATTTTTTGACGCATCCCTTCCCACACAAAAAAAAAAAAAAAAAAAAAAACTCGCGTGACGGTGATGGGAAAGGTAGGGGGTAACATAGATTAGGCATGCTTTGCTGGCAATGTCCCAAGTTTTATTCACTCTGTTTCGCTGTCATTTTTTAGAATTTACTTTTCAAAATTTTTTCTTTTTTTTATTTTTTATTTTTACTGATTTTTTTAATATTTTAAATAATTTTTTTAATTTTTAAATACACCTAACATAAATATACTTAAAAAATATAATATTTATAAATTTTTTTTAAAAAATTCACTAAATATCAAAATACCAAAAAAAAAAATAATACATTTTTCATATTTTTGTGTATTTATTAATTTTTTAAACTTTTTTTCACAAATATGTTACTATTTAGATATATCTAAATAAGGTGCATCTAAAAAAATAAAAAAATTTACTTAAAATTTAAAAAAATTCACTAAAAATAAAAATGTATGAAAAATAAAAAACTTAATTTTAAAAAAATTAAATTTAAAAAATTAAAATTAAACACACCGATTATATTTATATATAATTTATTATTTATTATTATTGATTTGTTTGGGATAATTGAAATGAACACAACTAGGCCTGTGTTTGGCAAGGGCTTTTTCAGGTTTTTTTGGCTATTTTAGTCACAAAAAATAAAATAGACTATTTTAGTCATAACAAACAAAACATCGCATCCAACCTATAATCATTACATTATTCTCTCACAAAAAAAGTCAAAAAAGCCAAAAAGTCCTTCCCAAACCAAGCTTTTTAGCCCAGGCTAAAATAGCCAAAAAAGTCAAGAAGCTAAAAAGCCAACCCACTTCCCAAACGGAGGCCAGATTAGTTTATGAATTATCATTTTTTAATTATTTGTATTATTAGATTATTATTATTATTTTTTTTTTTTAAATTAGGAGACGATGGATGCAATTTCTATGTCTGGATGACAGTGACCGTGTGACCACTCGGGGGCGCCTACTTTTGGAAAAATTTAAGGCCTTGTTTGTCATCTACTATATAATCCATCTTTTTATCTTTTTTTCATCACATCACCTCTCTACTTTTCTGCACATCTTTTCATAAAAAGACAAAAAATGCACTTTTTTAGTACACCCCAAACCAACCCTAAGTAGCGTTCCGTAAAATTTTAAAAATATAATTTGATAATACAATTATATTTTAAATTTGTTAGTTTTGAAATATTATGATTTGAGTATAAAAATTTTGTTTAGTTATCAGTTTTGAATTGAGTTTTAAATTTTTGATGTAACATATGATATTTGATTTAAAAATTTACAACTTATAACCAAATATACAATTCAAAATTTTATTAAAAGCTCATAATTTTTTTTTAAAAATTCAAACAATATTTTTTATTTAAAATATAAAAAAATAACAGTTGCCAATTGCCACAAAAAAAAACCAAACATTGTTCTAGTCAACCAAGCGAACGTCCGGATAGGCCAAATTTCAAAATTCAAATCCTGTCTGAAAAGTGTTTTCAAAAGTGATGTGGAAATGTATTTTGAAAGTTTTATCTAAACACATAGTTGAAATATGGTTTTGAATAATAATTAAAACTCCACACCAAACACACCCTTAATATCTTCGTCCTTAAAAAGAAGAGAATTCTATTTTCACATGCCTACTTATTTTAGTACATATATTTAATAAAAATTTATTTTAAATACAATTATATCTTAAAATAAAATAATCATAATGAATATCAAAACACACCATTAATATTATATTTAGGCCTAGTTTGGGAAGACTAAATAAGTGTACTTTTTGACTTTTTATGAAATATGGGTTGGATTTGAAGTGATGTGTTAGACAGGTGATGTGACTTAAATAAGATGATATGACTTAAATAGGATAGTAACTTTTTGTCTTTTTTTAATCATGCCAAACTTGGCCTTAAATAGTCTACACACATCTTTTAAAAATAAAAAATTCCAGTGCACATCTTAATTACATATTTTTACAAAAATTAAAAAAAAAAAAAATTTGACTTCGGCCTGTGTTCGGTTCTAAGAAAGATCTATTCGCTTCTACGAAAGATCTATGCATACCGGTGAATGGTGATTGAACTTAGTTTGAACGGCTAGTGTTGAAACCATCACATCTCGTGAACAGTGAATACACTTACTTTCTTCTTCATTTTCTTGTGTTCTCTCTCGTCTTGAATATCTTTCTATACGTATATATAATATATATGTGCATATATACCCAAATACTTGTGTCTACTTTTCCATATATAGAAACAAAATGGATTTTCTAGAATTCCATACGAAGATGACAAAAGTTTTTCAAAAGTGAGTAGGGTTTCTTGAAGGCTCCATTGAAATTGTGACATTTTCACTGGTACTCGTTTCAATCTAAATTAGTTGTGAGAATTGGTATGGATGAGGTCTCTGTTACTTGAAAATCTGGTGTGATCCCATCGCCATCTCTCTCTCTTCCTCTCTCCTTTAGATAGCCGCAACAACTGGTGGGTTGTCTCTCGTCCAACAGAAACACCCAAACCGAGTTACTAGAATGAAATTATTTTTTATAAGTATAAATAAATTGTAGTGAGAGAAAGGTAACATTTCTTAGTGAGAGAAAAGAAAAAGATGAAAACTTATGTCCCTGTTTTTTACTTTGGTTGATCCAAGGTCAGTCTATGGGTGCAGGGTTTTGTGGGCGTGTTTGGGTAGAAAGTGTGCGCGTAATATTTGAGTTAGATGTTATTACTGGAATATATATAGCGTGTGAAATGAGATAAATAATGTACACTGATATAAGTAAATGTATAGAAATAGAATTCACTTAAAAATGGTGTATCATATACACTTTTAATTATGTTATTTTTTTAATTATGATAAAAATTTTCTTCAATTATGACTCATGAGATCTGTTATTATGACTAAGGTTGTATTTAGTTATGATAGTTTTTTTTTAATTATGACTTAAAAAGTTTGAAATTATGTTATTTTATTTCTTTTATTATAAGGTGCATATAGTACACACTATATGACAAATTCTATTTGCACACCGTATAAACTCTCAGTATACATCACAAATAGTGTTCAAATATAAATTTTCAAACAAGATTTAAATATCAGATATAAATTTATGAACATAAAGCAAATCTTTGGATATAATCAATTGAGCAGAATGAATATTTGAATAATTTTTTTTTATTCATAACTTAAATCCCAACATTTGGCTGTTGCTCAAAAATTTATTTCCAAATACCATTTTGTGATGTGTGCTAAGAAATTATATAGTGTGGAAATATAATTTTCCATATATTTTGCATCCAACAGTCCTCTTCTAAGTTATTTAAGTGTTAATATCACTTTATTTCTTTATTTATACATTCGTATATATTCATTCCTCAATTATAAAAATTATACAAATGCAACTCTTTTAGAGACAGTCTAGAGAGGATCTGTAAAGATGAAAGTGATGCATTTTTATAATTGAGGTGGCCATACACATTTCCCAATACTGATGTATCTATACATTCATCGCAAAATATTGATATTGTTTTAGATAAATTGAAGGAATCAACAAAATATTAGTACAACATTTCATAGACAACAGAAATTCCCAGTAGAACTCTGAGCGGTTTTTAACCACAGCAAAAGCATCAACAAGCTGCATAGTCACATAAGCTAGTTTAAGTTTTAAAAAGTAACTGAAAGTTTTAAAAACAAAAAATCAAAAAAAAAAAAAAAAAAAAAAGTAACTCTTACCTCGAAATGAGACTCCAAACAAATGCATCTGCATGTTCATGTCGAATGCACACTAAAAACAAATGTCCTGATCATTGCCGATATGGTTCACCGTCACACGCCAAATAAATTTTTTCCTTAGATCTAATTTTCTACAACAAATAATTGTAAGAAACCAATTAGTAGTTAAAAATTATACGAACATTAGAGTAAACATCATTGTGTTGTTCATTGAGATTGGCCCACTAATTAAGGAAAGAAAAAGAGAGAAGGTAAAAATTATAGCAACTATAACATGTATAAAAGAAGAACCAAAACCAAATAAGATGATTATATAGGTTGATAATATATACACCATGAAAAATACAATATAAGTAAACAGAAAGAATACAAACATCCTCATCCTTAATTTCACCAGGGAACATAGTTATCAAATCAAGAATCGTATCTTGAATCTAACTCTTAATTTTGAAAACCATCAATAAAATTGGATTGAAATTCTAAGATTCAACGTAAACTGTAAAAAGAAATATGTTAAACAATTTGTATACATGAAATTTCTATGGTGGAGGTAGGTAGCTTTTAACATTATCCGAAATTCTCATTTTCTTTCAGTTTTTGTTGCAACAGGTCAAGATCCTTTGCACCATACTCAAAACTTGTGTTAAGAATTAATTGAATAGATAAATAATATATGGGCAGAAAAATTATTTAGAATAACCACAAAGGATGGGAAGTGTTTGACTGGGTGTGTTTGTGGATCGCTGGCTTTAACAGCACAGTAGGTTAAGTTATTGAGGAAATCCAAAAATTACCAAATACTTACATTAATATACATCACTCGTCTCTATTATAATCTCAAAACATGTTGAACAAGTCGTTCCTGCATGCCTCAATATATTGTTGTAGTTTGTGCATGTTACCACTTCGGTAAAATAAATAATAATAATAATAAAAGGGTAACATTGTAATTAGAAAATCTTACTAGAACTTGGATTATTTTTAGAGGAAATAATACTTTGGCTGAAAGAATAGGATGAATTAAAGAGAAATAGATAATTTTAGAGTGAAGAAAGAATACTTGGGAAGAGATGCAGCTTTCGTCTTCATCCATTGTACAACATGCCCATTGTGAAGCTCATCTCCACCACATCTCGAATAAAAATTCTCAAGAGTAAGGCAATTTGGTATTATTACCATACTTTTAAAGAGCGAATCCAACTAGTCGCTGAGCTTCGGGCAATCTACAATGAGATTCATGTATTTTACTTCACAAGATGCACAACTAATGCTTATTATAAAGGTACGCATGAAATAAAAATATGAACTACTTTAAAGCAAAGGAGGAGAGTTGTCCACGAGGTTGAGGTGCTAGTACTGCCAACGACAAGATTTATTTGGCATGCATATTGGTCACACTCAGGAACCAACTCAACAAAATAGATTAAAAATATAAAAATGTGACAACTTTTGCCAAATTCACATATCCTTCGACTAGAGGGGTTTGATGGATCTGAATTGATAAGCAAAATTCAAATTTTATCTCATAACACAACTCAAAACTGGAACAAAAAAGTCCTTTCAAAGAGTGTCCATAGAATGTATTTACCAAGTTAGACAAAAGTTACCACCTAGTCAAACAGCATAGTCTCCAATGGATTAGACATGGCATACCAAACTAAGTCAAAGAAACACACTTAACGTGTCTCTTCTCTTCTTCTCTAACTATGGTCTTCAAAGCCTAAGGCTATGTTTGGACAGCAGCAACTGAGAGGCAGAACAAGAATCCTGACTCTGTGTCCCCTCAATCTCATTGTTTGAGTGTGCCCAAGACATGTAATTTCATTATGGGATAACTTTAGAAAGGTGGAATGAGAATGCATACATTGACGAAAGATCTTATTCCCAAACCCCCCAAGAGAAATCTTATCACTTTCCCATATAGGATTGGTGACTGATCCAAACACTTGGAAGACATTAACACATGAGTCAGATTACTAGTAATGGGATACTTGGAATGAAATTCTTGGTGATGGATTTCTGCCATCCAAACATGGCCTAAAGGCCTATGGAACTGAATGGCTCATCTCCAATCCCCCCTTCAATGGTTTAGCAGCAACATCAAGAAGACCATTTACACTCTTGCAGGCAAAAAGAAAATAAGAACGGCATTATAGACTTACGTGGTGCATATCACCACTCATGCTAGTGGGACGGAAAACCCATGTTGACGGCATAAATTAAGTTGTACTTGGTCTCCTAACACTTTCACATTCAGCTTCAATAAAATGCCTATCATATTCATGCAAAAGCTGCACAAACCAGCTCCTCAAGTGCTTCTGACCTAAGACACAAGCAGACATTACATATAATAATTAAAAGGTGAATGCCAGAAGAAATATAAAACACTTTCAAAGATGTACATATTAAAAAATTTAAGATTGTAACTGCATCATACAGACCTAGACTCGAGTAACGCAACTGGTTGAAATAATCAAACACCCATATCAGCCTTTTCTGCCAGTAAGCTTCCAGACTATGAGTCGTATAATTTGGCAAAGCTCTTACCACTTTTTGCAATATTTCTTTCTTTTGTACCTCAAGAAATTTATCTTTTTCATAGCCATCTTCAACCGCTCACACAAATCTTGAGTACTTCCATTTTCAGATATCAATTCCCTCTCCTCTAAGTCCACTAGAAGCATTTTGCCCATCACAAGGTTGCTTTCTGTACAAACAGCATCAATAAGAACAGCATAAGTAGTGGTATTGGGGCAGAGACCCCTTTGCTTCATCTCCTCATATAGTTCAAATGCATGTGCCACATCACCATTAGCACAGAGGCCAGTAATAAGGACATTGTAAGCAACAACATCAAGCTTCACACCATTATGTTCCATTATATCTCGTAATTTTAAAGCCTCTGGAAGGTTAGATTCTTTGCAGAATCTGTGCATTAGAGTTGTGAAAGTAGCAACTGTTGGAATGAGTTGCACGCGAAGCATGCAATCAAGACACAGCATTGCCTCTTCCATCTTCCCTCGCTGCACGAGCCCTCTAACAATGGCACTCTCAGCTACTTCTCGGGAGCCAACACCAAGTGCCTCCATTTCATCTTTTAGCTTGAATGCTCCTTGTATATCCCCCACTTTACACATACCAGTAATCAGAGTGATACACTGTCTATCTGTAGGAATAAATCCCTTTCCCCACATTTCATACAAAAAAGTACAAGATTCTCGAAAACCAAGTTTTCGTTTGAGTCCCTTAAGTATGGCACTATAAGTTTCTTCATTAGGAAATACACCTAACAAATTCATGGCTTTCAACAGATCAGAGGCCCTTCCCATCTCACCCCTCTCACTAAATTTAGTAACTAGCATGTTGAATGTAATTAGATCAGCCACAGTACCTTCCACAATCATCTTTTTTAAAAATTTAAGCCCAATGTCCAGCACACCTGATTCACAAAGTCCAAGCATTATAGAATGGCATGTTAATTTATCAGGCACAAAGCCTCTCCTTATTATGGTCTTGTACAATGCAAAGCATTTCGATATATCCTGTTTTTTTGAATACCCATGTAAGAGGATGTTATATGTAGCCAAATTGGGCCACAGACTCTCATACTTCATCCGAGAAATTAAATTGTACACCGTAGTCACTTGTCCCATTCTAGAGTAACCATCCATAATCACATTAAAAGCAACTGTATCAGGGTACAGACCTTTCTCCACCATGTCTTCATAGAAATGAACCGCAGCCTTTCGCTGGCCGGCCTTGAAAAGTCCATCAATTAAACAGGTGTACGTAACCTGGGTTGGAAAGAAAGTTTGTCTTTCCATTGCCTTTTCAAAAAGCAGAATTGCAGCAACCACATTGCCTTTCCTACACAACCCAGCAAAAAGACTGGTGTATGTGTAACTATCGGGGAAAACATTATTATGGACCATCTCATCTAAAAGGGTTACCGCTGCTTGCAAATTGCCAGATCTACATGTCTCAGCCAGTAATGTGTTGTACAAAATAACATCTACAGCACGACGAATGTATTGAAGTTTATCCAAGAATTGTTTTGCCTCCTCTAAATTTCCTCCTTTGCATAGTCCTTTTAGGAGACCCCCATACGTGTAAAGACTAGGGTGATGACCCAAGTAAATCATTTCATCAAACAAGGCAAATGACTTTAGTGCATCACCTATGCTTCCATAGCCATTTATAACAGAATCAAAACTAATGGAATTTGGAACTAGACCAATCCTGCTCATGTGATGCATGAAATCCTCTGCCTCTTTTACTCTTCCATCTCGACAAATAGAAGCAAGTAACACGTTACAAGTGAAGAGGTCCCCATCATGGCCACTCTGATTCATAACTGCATAAACTTTCATTGCTTCCATAACATTTCCTTGCTTGCAAAAGTTGTAGATTATAGTAGAGTACATGATGCTGTTTGGTTCGAGTCCTGCTTTACACATCTTACATATCATCTCCTTCGCATTATTGATCTTTCCTACTCTGCAGAATCCATTTACAAGTGCTGAGTATGTGATAACATCGGGACTCACACCATCCTTGAACATCTTATCAAGCAATTGCACACCTTCATTGAGCCTCCCTTTTATGCATAACCCATTAATCAACATTGTATATGCAACACGACCAATAACTATACCGTTCTTTCTCATTCTCTCAAGAATCCTTCTTGCTGAATTTAACTTGCCACACTTGCATAGCCCATTCAAAATAGCCCCATAACTAACTTCATTAGGTGTCAATCCTACCACTTCCATGTTATCCACAAGTCTCAGAGCTTCTCCAAAATTACCTCCCTGACAATGCCCATCAATCAAAGCATTATAAGTAACACGATTTGGTGAAAGGTTAAACGTTGACATCTCATCAAAAACCCTGGTAGCAATTCCAAGCTTCCCCTCTTTGACAAACCCACTAATAAGAGTGTTATAGGTGACTTCATTCGGGAAAATCATCTTCTTCCTCATCTTTTTCAATAACAAATAACCTTTAGCACTTCTATTATTTCTACACAAATCATCTATAAACATGTTATATGTACACACATCTGGTTCGAGACCCTTACAACTCAGGTGATCAATTAGCTCAGAAGCCGCTTTGTACCTTCCCTTCTTGCAATACCAATAGAGCAAAGTATTGTAAGTAACTAAAGTCGGAACATAATTAGCTTCTTCCATCTTCCTAAGAAGATAGCCCGCTTTCTTAAGCTTTCCATCAACACATAGAGTATGTAACAGTATATTAAATGTACATGTGTCGGGACAAATTTTCCTCGCAAGCATTTGCTTAAAAAATGACCATTCAGCCCCTACAGGCCGCTCCTTGGCAATTGCCGCCAAGATCATATTACAAGTATAAATTGACGGCCTAAACCCTCGAAAACCCATCAAATTGAATATCCCTATAGCATCTTCAACCATTCCTTCTCGTAAATAAACCCTAATTAATAAGTCAAAAACCGAAGGATTGGAATTGCAAAGAGGGTAAGTGTCCATGAGAGCCCCAAAAACAGAGTTTGACTCAATACCCATCTGAAACAAATGTGTCAAAATAGACTTGGCAGAGTCATACATTCTAGCCCTAATCAGTATATGGGTTGTGATACAATATACATGAGTGATGTGAGCAATCTCCAAACCAGGTTGTGTGATGACCCAGTTGAGAAATTTCAAAGCCAGCCTCCCATGAACTGGTCTGAGAGAACCCAATTTGTATTCCATGTGGTTCAGTGATTCCCAACGGTCTATAGTGAGAATTGTATAGATACTACTCTCCATTTCTGACCCTGTTTCCACAAGCACAAAAATTCAGACAAGAGGAGGGAAAGAGATACACATATATACATATATATATATAGAGAGAGAGAGAGAGAGAGAGGTGTACCAGATGTTTGGGTTCTGCTGAGAGCTCTGCTTCCATGATCATTTCTTAATCTTTCACTGAGATTTTTAGAAACACCAATGTGAGAGAAAGTTCTGAGTTTCCATAATTTGAGGGGAAAAAGAGAGATTTTTTTGGATGATGGAGAACTCAAACACAAAGACATCACAATCGCTGATCTTTCCTCTTCCTTTTCTTCTTCATTTTCATCATCAAACCATGCGTCTCTGGGTAGAGAAGAAAGAGGAGAAGGGTACTTTGGTCCACAAGAATGTTTCTTAGGCCAGTAACATCGACATGGGGGGAGCTTTTATTTGCAGAACCCGTTCCCCTCTTTACACGCACTTAGGCAAAGTTTGGGAAGACTAAATAAGTGTACTTTTTGACTTTTTATGAAATATGGGTTGGATTTGGGTTGGGTTTGAAGTGATGTGTTAGAGAGGTGATGTAACTTAAATAAGATGATGTGACTTAAATAGGATAGTGACTTTTTGACTTTTTGAATTTTTTGGAAGATGCCAAACTTGGCCTTAATAAAAATTATTTTTATTATAATTTTATTTTCAAGTAAATTATTATTATAGATATTAAATAAACATATTTAAAAGTTAAATATCAAAAAAATAAAAAAATTCAGAATTCTATTTCTGAACAAATTATTTATTTTCAGAATGTTACTTTCGAACCAATTATTTATTTTTAAAATTTTATTTTTGAACTAATTATTTATTAAAAAAAATTGTGTAAAAAAGAGAATGAGTATATGCGTATGCCAATAGAAGCTTCCCGACATGAGCCTTGATCTGCTCGTGGACGTAAGAGGCCCATTGTTGAGGTACAAACTACCCAGTTCGCAAAATCCTTTGGGTAATTTTTTTTTTAGATCCTTTGGGTAATTATGTGTCCCAAAAAAAAATTTAATTCATAATTTTATTTTAAAAATAAGGTGTGATTCAAGAAAATAATTTATTTGTGAATGTCATTTAAACCCGATGATTTACTGACAGTCAATTTTGATTTACCATATCATCAAAATGATTGGCTCTATTCAAAAGTCTCTTCCAACCTCTAAAGAAGTGTTGGCAGGCAGCACCAAAGGATTGTCATGATTTACCACATCATCAAAATTGTTGGCCCTATTCAAAAGTCTCTTCCAACCTATAAAGAAGTGTTGGCCGCGCCAAAGGTTTGTCAATGACGATTGTGATTGAGTAGAATAAGATGAATTCGCGAGTCTCTTCTAACACTGAATAACTTTCATTGAATGTAAACTTTAGGGGAAAGGTAAATATCGATTATATATGTTTTTTTTTTATTGAAAAAAAATAAAGGGTTCTGTAGTATCATCATAGTCCCTGCGGACTCTGACCCTGAGGTAACCGATTGCCAGTCAGGAATTAACCTCCACCAAGTGGGGGACCCACGAGGTAACCGATTGCCAGTCAGGAATTAACTTCCACCAAGTGGGGGACCCACCACTGAGGCACCAGCGGAGTTCATCAACCGCCTCAACCACGGACAAGTTTCGATCGGAATACAGCGCGAGGTCTCAAAGAGAACCCCTAGCAAAGCCAAGATTTTTCACGCCCCCCCAAGAGTCGAACTTGACTCGGGCTAATGGAGGCAAATGCATTCTCCACTGGGCCACCAACCCCAGTGGTGATTATATATGTTCATCATGTTAAATTTGTGGTGACGGTAATAACGATGAGCAAGAGTATAGTATGAGATGGCACGAGTGAAGAGTGATCTTAGATGATTTTTTGAATAATAAGTACAATAATCATTTCACCTTTCAATTCTCAAAGCCTAATCTGATGACTCTACAATCATTCTAAAAAAAATTACTCTAAAACATCCGTACTTAAGCCAAATTGCGTCATGCTAAGACTGACTACAAATGAGAGAATGATATTTAAACTCTGATTTTACTCTACTATGTAATATATAGATCAGAAAAAAAATAAAATTTTCCTAGTGATTTTTTTTTTAAGGTAAGTTACACTGACGCCTCCTAAGGTTTATATTTATTACAGTTCTCCTCTCACCTTTTGGAAATTAAATCTCCCCCCTGAGGTTTAAAATTTCATTATAGATTTCTCCCTCAGCATTTTTAATTGTTTTAAATACCAATTTTACCCTCATTGGGTAAATTACATTGACACCCCTCACAGTTTAGAAATTACCATCCATTCCCTAAGGTTTAAATTAATATTACCAATTGCCCTCTCGGCTAGTATTAGTTGGAAAAAAAATTCATTGAAAAAAAAAATTAATTGGAAAAAAATTAATTGAAAAAAAAAATTTAGTAAAATTTTAAATTTTTGTTTAAAAACCAACGTAAACTGATTTTTTGAATTTACATTTTTTTTCTTAAATTTACAAACTGAGACAACCATTTATAAACCAAAAAAATTATCAAACAAGTTTTTATGACAGTTTTTAAAATTTTTGTAAATATGAATTGAAAACTGAAAACGAAATAGTTACCAAACAAGTTTCAGATGGTAAAAATGTCGTAAAATTAACAAATAATTAAATAAGTTACCAATATAAGAAATGACTTATCAAAAGATTCTTAGGTTATGTATGGTTTGATTTTTAGAATTTTTTTTTTAAAAATAAAAAATTAATTTGATTAAGAAATAAAAAATAAAAAAATAATTTTCATTTTGTTTAAAAAATATATTTTTTATTTTTTATTTCTTAACCAAATTAAATTTTAATTTTTAAAAAAAATTTCTAAAAATCAAACCATAAATAACCTAAGAATCTTTTGATAAGTCATTTGTTACGTTGGTAACTTATTTAATTATTTGTTAATTTTATGACATTTTTACCATCTGAGATCTATTTGGTAACCATTTTGTTTTCAGTTTTCAATTTTCAATTTTCAATTTATATTTACAAAAATTTAAAAAAACTGCCATAAAAACTTTTTTGATAATTTTTTTGGTTTATAAATAGTTCTCAGTTTATAAATTTGAGGAAAAAATGAAAATTCAAAAAATGAGTTTACGTTAGTTTTTAAACAAAAATTTAAAAATTTTACTAACAAAATTTTTTTTTCAATTAATTTTTTTCTAATAAATTTTTTTTTCCAACTTTACTAACCGAGGGAGTAATTGGTAATGCTACTTTAAACCTTAGGGAGGGGATTGCAATTTCTATAAGGTGAGGAGTGTCAATGTAATTTATCTAATGAGGGTGAAATTGACATTTAAAAAATTAAAAGGGCTGAGGGAAAAATCTGTAATGAAACTTTAAATCTCAAGGGAAGAGATGTAATTTCCAAAAAGTGAAGAGGAAAACTGTAATAAACATAAACCTCATGGGGTGTCAGTGTAATTTACCTTTTTTTTTAACAGCCCTAATTAAACATTAAGGCTTCATTTTGCAATTACATATTTTAGTCAAAAAATCAAAAAATCATTACATCACTCTCTCTACTTTTCTGCACATCTTTTTGTAAAAAGTTAAAAAATTACTAAAATAATTTATTCTTAAACAAGGCCTAATACTGAGTTTTGATAAGGGAATGGATTCTCTCCAGTCCGTGATTGGACGGATTAGAGGATATTGTTGGGCTCGTAGGGAACCACAACGGGTCCTGTTTCGATAATTCGAATGTGTAAAACTCATCGAGTACTATATGTTTGTAAAAAATCACGTTAATCGGATATCAATAGCTATGTAATCAAATTTGATTTTTGTAAACCGTTTATTTTTCACTGTCCATTTTTTTTCATACAAAAGTGATTTGATCGCATACCTATCAATATCTGATCAAAGTGATTTTTTACAGACATATAGTACTCGACGAATTTTACACATTAACAGTTCAAATTATTAAAATAGGATCCGGATGAGGTCCCACGGATCAACAGTACCCTCCAATCTATGATTGAGCTGGAGGGATGCCATTCCCTTTTGATAACCTGCAAGTAAGAACAATCTCAAAATATTTTTTTTCCCCTCATCTCTCTGACAACAAATTTTCTTTTTCTTGTCTCAAACAAAACATGAACTATATGAAAAGCTGGTACAACAAACCAGGACATTTAAGAAAATATCAAACAATTGACTCCATTATGAACCAATATAAATTAACTAAATTATCGAACTCAATTCAGAGTATCACATAGATACCAGAGGACTATAAGAATGCAGATTGGCCACTATATATATATATATATGAAGAATATTAACATAAGACCAAAAAAGGCAAAAAAAAGATATACGAAAGAGTGGCAAATTCTCTAAAGACATTATTGCACATATCTGTGAATCTATAAAGATAAAGACTGCCAAGAAACTACCAAAGAAACAGTTTCTTTGCCAATTGACACCGAGAAAGCCCATCTGTCATCAACAAAAAGCATACACATCATCTGCTGCTCTTTAAGGCCAATTAGGGCACCACTTCCTAACTGTTACGGCATCATAGAGATTCTTCTATCTGAAATTCCCAATTCCGATGCTGGCTTCTTTCCCAACAAGGGCCTCCCTAAACGTGCGATGTAACGGTAACAGCACTTAAATCTGAATCAGTCCTGTATCTGCAAGTCAAACAAATAATAGGTTAAGTAATAAACCTGTTTCCATAATGACCCAACCAAGTTCCCCCTTGCCTAGGTGTCCACATCATACTATGCCACGTGTAACTTTAGTAGTCATGTGACATGCATGTGCCTACTCAAGTAGATATGAACAAAAACAACCTTAAAAAAAAAAAAAAAAAACATTCAATGCCCCCAAAATTAACAAAATAAAACAAAGCCCTAATCCACAAATTTGTACAGGACGACTTCTTATTCTACGTGAGTTATAAATGCAAGCAAGCAAACATGGAGAGTACTATAAAGACTAAACAAATATTTAATATACAAATTAATAATCCCCAGTTAGTAGAGATTATAAGGGCTCACTTCTAATAAATTATCCTTGTAAGCTTTAATTTGTGCTTTTGATACAAATTACATACTCACATGTAAACTGTAAGTATCCACTCTATCAAAAATTAAAAAACATCTTTTACATCCCTTATAATCTAAAATGGGATTCCATCGTAACATGCATAAATAAATGGAATAAATTTCAAGAAGTTCACCAGTTGGGTTTCCCTTGGAAGACTGTCTAGATTTCAAAAGTTCCCCAAAAGATGTCCCTTTTGGGTGGACAGTTGATTAGTTTATTCCTACTGGTGTTACATCCGCAAAGGGACAGCTGAATCTGTCAATCATTTGTTGTTGCACAACACAGTTACTGAAAGTGAAGCCCTACACAAACAAGTCATTTTTTTTCTCCCCCAACAAACAGGAATTGAAAGAATATCATGGTTTCAAGACACTAATTTTAGTAACTCATTTTTTGTTCCTTTGGTCACTATTGATCTAAAAGCAGTAAACAAAATTCTATTAGATGCATGCATAATAGAAGATTTCAATAATAACCATTGATACTGCACTATACCCTATTTAACATCAATTTAAATAGATAGTATAAAAGAATATGCAAATCAAAGGAGAAGGTGTCAAACTGACATGTACATGGAAATCGGAAGAAGATTGAGTGCTGGCAGTAAGGCAGTGATGATGCAATGAAGAATTTTACATTCAACCAAAGCCAAATCCTTCACTAGCTTCATGGATAGCAAGGAGCAAGCGCTCTTGAAGCTGTTCCTTGGAAGTATACTCGGGGAGGTCTAGTTGATTGAAGCTAGAAAAAAAGAACAAAAAATATATAACATCAGTGTTTTCAGTTTAAGCAACCCACTTTCAAAGAAAAGAAACGGAAAAAAATTTAGAGTGTAAACAGCAAGTAGTCTAAGCACCAACCAGGTATGAGCTGATGGAAGCCGCTCAGGAGCACCATACGCTTTGTGGACTTGAAGCCTCTGAGGACCAGAAATGCCTTGCAATGCTTTAAAACCCTCTAAAGGAACCTAAGAAACCAAAAAATAGAAGTATTTAGTGAGTCATCGAAGCATGGCAGTTATACCCAGTCACCTTCTGTAACAGAAAATAGGACCTCATTATTGCCATCACAAATTTTACCCATAAATTAGAATTGACACAAATTTGAGAAACTGAACTCACAATTGTATTCTGAACTTTTACAGAATGAACCACAAACTTACTAATAACATAGAATTATGACACCTAGCCATCAGAGATGGGATATTGAATTAAGCATGCTAAAAAGATAAATCAGATGCGAAAAAGATTCAGCACATATCACAATTAACAAAATATTGCAATCACAAAGATCAATATTTATTATAACCATTTTGAGAGGAATGGCACTACTACATGCAGTGCATCGAGTTACCTTTGATGTACCGGTCACAAATTGCAGCAATCTTGCCATATCTTCCTTGTTAAAAGCTTTTACAACCTCCCAAAACCATTGAACAACACTAGATGCTGCAGTGTATCCAGTATACTCGGTATTGGCCTTCAGATCATCCACTGCAAGGGTAATATAACATCACTCAGATATTTTGAAAAATGCACCAAGTATAACACAGAGTAAACAAGTACAACAGCATGCCAACTCACAATCAATTTCGGGCAGCCCACTGATTAGAAGCTCAAGCTCTTTATCATTGAAAATAGAAATAAGTTCTCGAGGTATCAATTCATTGAAACCATCCATGAAGGAATTAATTTGAGGGCGGATAGCGTTTGTCAGAATATGCTCAGCCACAAGGTCCACATACTCATGCTTTGTTTCTTCTGTGACCCTTATATTCCTTCCTCCAGGTTTAAGCTCATAATCAGTAACCTTTCAAAAGTAAACAACAAAGATTAGGTATGATCTTAAAGGAAGTTAACATGGATGGTCAGACCTCTGTATACTAAAGCAGATTAACAATAACTAAAAAAATTATATGAGCATTAGAACAGAGCAAAAGTTCAAAAAACAATACCTCAGTTTTCTCATACAGGATATGCTTCTCCTCATCTGGATCCATGCTAAATGTCAGATCGAGTATGTCACTCACATCATTCTAATAAAGGGCAAAAAAGACAAACTATCAATATTAAAAATATTTGTGTTGCAGGCACTGAAGGGGAGATAAAATTAAAATCACTGACCTCCAGCATCCACTTCAAGTTCTTGTAGTAATCTGGATCAATAGCCTCTATGTCATAATAAGTAACCTTCACACCAAGAATGTGCTTGTAGAAGGACCGAGTGAAATAAACATCCAACAATTGCCCATCAAACAGAGCCTTAGCAACCTACATCACAAATATTTTAAGATTCAACAACCATTTAACTGATTGGACCATATAAATAAAATTTTAAACTAATAAACAAAGAAAACGACAAATGGTCCTAGAAGACATACCACGCGACCCACAAATTTAAAATAAGAAAGATGTTCAGTCTGGTAAACGGAGTTGGGATTTGGTTGAAAGGTTGCATTGTTTCCCACAGTGGTGAAAAGCAAAGCTCCCTTGTCAAAAATAACCCTCGACAGTAATTGATACCACTCTCTTGTCAAACCACCAGCATCAATACCCTCTTCTCCTTGAAAATGTACATTTAATCTACCCTTCAAGTCCAGAGCAGGTCGCATCCGCAATTGATTATACGAGTCCTCTAGAACATATGCTCGTCGAACACTTATCCGCAGTGGACCAGAGAGGTGTTGCTCATGCTGCTGCCTAATTCTTGAGCGGAAATAGGCTCTTTTGTTGTCAAAATCAATAAGCCTCGGTGCCTTCAGAATCATAGAAAGGGATTTCTCCAACAAACCTGGATTCTGCCTGACAAAAGCATTCAGTAGTCGACGATGCTTCTCAGCAAACTTCACAAAAGTGACAGCCCCATCAAGCCTTTTTTGAGAATCCACTCCACATTTGCTGGGTGATGGAGCTGAAGTCCCAGTGACCTCTTTCACTTCTCTGGCAGTTATGTCTGCATGATCTTGCTGCATGGTGGAATTGCTTGCTTGTAGTTTTTCACATAAAACAAAGAAAGCCTCAATGAAAGGCAATAATCTCTGAGTTCCAGGAGGAAGAGGAGATTGTGATGATGATCCGGGCACATGCTCCCCGACATTTGTATTTGACATAATTGAAGAGAAAGAGCTCAGTGCTAATTCGGCCTCAGTAGTGCTTATGCAATCACTCAGCTCTTGCCACAATGGCTCTAGTGCAACGCTCAATTTCAACATAATGGCATGCTCTTCCAGTTCCCCATCAACCTCCACGCCCTTATTTCCATCGACACTAGTAAGTGAATTAAGTGTCTGAAGCACACGAAGAATAGCAGGCCCAGCCATGGATCCAGCACTCAAACCCAGCATGTGCGTATTTCTCAGTGTATTGAGCTCACTGACGGCTGGACTGCTCAAACTATGAGCAAGCTCTGAAAGCTCTGAAATAAAAAGCTTTCGATGGGGTGCAGCAACCGAGGCTAACTTCTTTAATACTTCACCAGCAAGTGTGTAGACTTTGTCTGAAAGCCTGATGAATAAATAATTAAAGTCAAACACTCATACACTGCAGCAGCCAAAACAAATAAAAAAATAGAAGAAAGAAATGAATAGAAAGAGGCTACTAAGCACAAGATCACGATGCCTAAAATCATAAACCCAAGTTAATTAAGAACCCAAAAGAGTAAGTAAACAAATGATGTTAATTAGAAATGATGAATTTTTTATCAACCTAGTCTCAGAAACATCAAACAAGTAATACATAATTTTTGGCAACATTCAGAATAAGATTGCAAGCATAATATACCCCTTATGGCCAAGAAGGCTGCATAGATTGTACAAATCAGCTTGCGGGAGCTGCAAGAAGATATCATATGTGCTGATGCTTCTCGTCCCATCCGATGTGGATGACTCAGCACTGGCTTTTTTATCATCTTGATTAGATTCCACTTCAGATAAAGGCATGTCTTTCTGAACACCACCTATAGCTTCACTCTCAGACGTATTTTCGGAAATGGCAGCTGCCTGTTCAGAATGAGGTTGACACTCCAACATTGATACTGCGGTATCGACAACTACTTGAATCAGACCCATGACCTGCATCATATAAATGAATCAATAACAATTATATAATATAATAATAGCAATGTAACCAAAATATAATGCAGCAATGACCATGGGGAAATCGATTCTCAAGGCTGACATATAGCTCCATTGAGTAAGAAGCTTGCTCATACCTGCTCAAGGTTAGCACTGCTGCATAAGAAAAGCGGTTGGCTCAAGAGTTTCAAGAACAGTATTAAAGGAACGTCCCCTCTCTGAAAGTTCCCTAAAGGGTTAGATAAATCTCCTCCCTCAATTTTCTCCTTCCCTTTATCCTTCTTAATTTCTGAATGTTTTAGATTTGAATACTCTGGAACAAGTGAGGGGTCAAAGTAGAACAAGATATTGGCAACTGCAGAATGGTTGTTGGCCAGGTAAGTCAAAATCTCAAGTATCCGGCGCAACACCAGGGGGGGAAGACCTGTGGACAGATGAACTTTCACATGAAATCGACATGTATAACATCAAAACAAACAATGTAATGTAGTCACATTAGAAGAAAGCAGTACCATCCAACAGCTGTGATCTACCATAAACAACATTGGATTGACAACCATAAAGCCTCTGGGAATTAACAGTGGTCAATTTACTGACTGTGCTTTCAGTCTCAGGCTTGATCATGTCGATAAGAAGCCGAACTAGAATCGACCTTGTAACACTATGTGCACATAAATTCAGCAATAGTCTCTGTAGAAGGCCTTTCCCAAGAGGCTAACAGGAAAAAAGAAAAACAGTCACCAACTTAATAAACATCATGGGTGTGTTTGGTTTGTGTTTTGAGATAAATTTTCAAAAAAAAAAATTTGGAGAGAGAGTTTAGAAATTTTTTTGGTTTGTTTGGTTGTATATTTTGAAAATAGTTTTGGAGTTTGGGAGTTTGGGATGATTTGATATTTTGTTGTAGTTGAGTAGATGTATGTGAGAGAAAAAGTGATTGAGAAGGAGAGAGGAGAGAAAAAATGATTGATTGATGTGTAATATAGAGAAGTAATTTTGAAATTTTTTTGAGAAAATTTGTAACCAAACATGTTCTTGGAAATTTTCTTCCAAAAACATGTTTCAAAACACAAACCAAACACACCCCATAATTTTTCATAAATTAAAAATGGCATACCAAAAGCAATTGAGGAATATCAACTATCCATTTGCACAGTTCATATGATTACCTGTGCTAATCTTAGAAGTCGGATCAATGCTTTTAAAGCATGTGCATTCAAAAGTGGCTCCCCTTCAATTTCCTTCAACTTCAAGCCCTCTGCAAGAGCAGAAGATGCCCTTCGGCCTATTGTAATACCAACACCTCTGTCCATCATTGTCTGCCTGTCAAACCCTAAACCATTTCTCCGATTATTAGACCTGTGGGTACTTCCAAAAATGCTGCGAGCCTGATAATGACTCATTGCTCTGTCCCTGAGCATTTGTGCTTCAGCAAGTAATGGAGAGGGCAATGCTGACAAAACTGCATCCGAGCTAGTCAAAAGCACCTGAAACAAAAGCAGCCACTAGTGTCATCGCATGACTCACAATTCAATCATGGAGAGTAACAAACAGTACAGTTCAAGATGCAAACCTCTTCACGTAAATCAGCAGGGAAAGTAGCTATAATTGAAGCATTGTCCATATCAACAGGTTGTCCTTCGGCCTGCTGTACAATCCTCTGTGCCTGTTGTTGAGCCAAAACTTCTGCTTGAATTTCGGGAGGGAGAGCGGCTAAAAACTCTGGATCAATATCTTCTGCTGAAGGCGGAGCATAAGTTGCTTGTGCAGATTGAGCTTGTTGGGAAGCTAGAACTTCTGCCCTGAGATCTTCAGGAAGCGCCTCTAAGAAGGTTGGATCTATACCATTTGCATTAGGAGGCTCATTCAAATTAGGCTGATCAGTTTGACCAGCATCTTGAGCAACCATTGTGTTCTGCGTTGACAATGGTTCATCCACACCAACCTCAGAAGGTAGGGGTTGCTCAACTTGATTTCCTTCCATGGGCATACTGTTCATATCAACATCGCGACTTCCATTGACCAAAGAATCATGACAACCACCTGGATTAGAAATCTCAAAGCCTGAAGTTAGCAATGCATGATTACTAGACTGGCTATCTGTCGCTGAAGATCTATCATGACCCACATCCTGAAACAGCACATCACAGAGATTTGTAAGAACATCAGAACATGTTTCACACAGTGGATAAAACGACCCACACATACATGACCATGTTTAAATGGTAAAACAATTTGGGGTTGTCTGTACCTGCTCGTTGGTGGTACCATTTCCTTCCCCAGTTTCCATGCTATCATGACCATTTAAAGCACCATTCTCAGCTTGCGCATCACTGGACATAGGTTCACATACCTGTAGGCATTCATTGGATTCAACAACCTGTGGGTTGCCTTGTTCTTCATGGGGAACACTTTCAACCATTGGACTAGTTTCATGATTAGCAGCAGTTTCACCACCATTCACATGATCCTGACCTTCAGTTTGCTGATCAACAGTGCTATCATCAATTACTGCCTGTTGGCTATCATTTGTTACAAGGGCATCTACCTGTTGTCTCTCATGCAGTCCTGAATTCTGTGACTGCCTTTCGACCGAACTGTCAGCAGGAGCAAAACTGCGTAATTGAGACATGAACTGTTCCTCAATTCCCTGTGCAATAGCAGCAGCTAGACCACCTGCTTGTGGCTGACCATCATCTGTCCATCTACCATCACCTGGCCCTCTTCTGCCAGGCAAACGCAATGAATCCAGACCCACAGAGAAATCACCCAGTGGCGGTGGCGCTGCAGCACCCAATCGTTCACCAAACAGACTAGCCGGTGCATGATCATAGGGAAGAACAGGGGCATCAAACATGTGGAAATGAGCTACATCAAAGCTTCCAGCGGAGGGTTCTAAATCCCTGGATGAATTCCCCCCTGACGACCACATTGAAAAAAGATCCCCAGATTGGGATGGCCTCAAGAGGAGAGGATGTTGAAGACCATTTCCTTCTGTAACAGATCGCTCAAAGGAAGTCCTACTTGTCTGGCGGCGGCGATCAAAACCTAGAGGCCTACGAGCCAAAAGGTCCTCCACATTCGCCCCTGCAAAGCGTTCAGCTGCAACATCAATGAGACCACTTGAAGCTCCGGGTTGCCCAAGTACCTGCAAATGATCTAACCCATCAAGGGCTTCCCTCCATCTTACCTCTATCACACGATTTTCATGAAAATCATCATCCTCTTCATCAATCATATCATCGTTGTATTCATCTCCCAAACCACCATCATCATGGTCTTCTACATCTGTATCAGCCAGAGGCATCAGAGCAGCATCATCTTCTGCTATATCCTCCTCCTCCCCCTCATCATCATCCTCTTCCTCCTCACCATCATCCCCCATGTCATCACCTTCATCAACCATATCATCATCTGCCCTGTTCTCAACATGAAAAGTCATCTCAATTTGATTTCTATTGTGTAACACACCACCTTCTTCAATTTCTTCAGGAATGAAATCCATCCCAAGGTCCATATGTGGATTAGCAGTCACAGTCTCTTCCACCTCAATTCTCATATCCTGCTCCAAAGACTGGTTTGAAGCCGCATCATGATCACCTTGATTCTGAGAAGATCCTATATGCTGTTGCTGTGCATCTGCTGCATCAGTAACTTCCTGTTGACTGCTCCTATTATGATCAGGCTCTACTGTCACAACAACTGCCATTGTAGATGTTTGATCATTGGACCTCCCATTTGAAACAATGGATTTTTTCTTGTTGAGCGAATCAGATTTGAAGACTTGCTCACTAGCATTGGCTGCCCGTGTTAGGCTTTCCAAAGCCTTAAGTAAAAGATTCACAAGTTTAGGAGCATCAGGATGGTCCAAATCAATCACTTGAAGAATGCTGGTAAGAGACTGAACCATTCCACCATCTATCATACTTTTTGCAATGTCAGGTGAGCACCCAGAACCAGGTAAATTGCCGGAAGGTGAATTTTTTGACAAAATGGAATATACCAGGTCAGCAAAAGCAAGAACCCTTTTATCTGGCAATAAGCTGCTCTTGGAAGAATTGCTCTCCAAGTTTGAAAATAAAGATAAAGCTTTCACGAGTTCATTGATTACTCGTCTGCGCCCTTCACTAGAACGACCACACAAAACCACCAGAAACCATGAGGCTTTTTCAGATGACTTGCTTCTCCATTCATCAGGTCCAGCATTTTTATCTGTAGACAGCGGAAGAAGACATTGTAAAACATGATGCACTATCCCACCATGTCCAGCACTTTCCATATGACTAGAGTCCCTGACTTGACTCATTTCTGAATCCCGTCTCAGCACAACCCCAGCTGCATGGACATACATTAGAAGAATGTCACTCAACAGCTTGAGAACAAAAGTCACCTTAGCTAGTGCTGCTGATTTCTCTGATAGGTGGTTGGACTCAATCTTCCTTGTCTCATCAACCTTTGATTTACCCTTAACCTTTGTAGCAGGTTCATCCACCTCCATGGCAGTTGAATAACTTGCACAATTCTCATCACTTTTAGGCAAAGGATATTTCAACATAATTTCCAGCAGCTGATCAATTACCTGAGTAAGATTTGCAGGAATCTTTTTGTGGCCTTTGGGACATTTACCTGATACATCATGGGTCTTACTCTCAGGAATTTTTACACATTCATTAGAAGATGCTCCAATTTCAATACCAGGTGCCTTTGATTTGTCCTTTTCCTTCTCCCTTTCCTTTGACAACACCACAACATTCCTCCCTCCTGACGACTCCAACTGACAAACAGCAGTTGCAGCTTTCATAAAAATCCCTGGATCTCTAGAGATAACAGGTGCCATTGAAGTCAAAAATGATCGTGCAGAAACACGACCAGCATGACGAGTTCCGCTAAGAGTTTGCCGTATCTCCAGTTCCATAGCTGTTTGCAGTGTCTGAGGATCCTCAAGTAAATGCCGAATGATAGCAGATGCCAAGGTATCATATCCAGGAAAGAAGCAACTTTTTGGAAGACTAAAAAGAGCAACCATGCCTTCATTATCAAGGAACAGCAAAGCCAGAGAATGTACTTTTGTCAAGCGAGCACATAACTGTAGAACAGCTTGCATGACCAGAGCTGGGACATGCTGTTTTATTAAGTCACAAGCAATAGCCAGTACCTTGCGACTCTCCTCAATAGTCAGATAACCAGTAGATTTTCCAAAAATCTTCTCAAATGCAGTTTCAGATTCTTTCTCATGGGCTTCCAGAGTTGATTTTCTCTCAGTAACTGCTTCTGAAGCTGATAGTGAAGCATGCTCTCCAGATAAATCAGGTAAAGGTCCTGCTGAAATTCCTTCTGTATCATCAGAAGAAATCCTAGGCCTGGACTGCAATAAATTATCCAAAATAAGAAGTAGCGTGCTAATGCATTTTGGAGCCAGAACCTCACTTCCAAACTCAGTTCGAGCCTTGAAGTTCATCAAGATGTCTATCGCTACAGAGACAACCCCATTTTGTGCAGCAATTTCTCGTGTACATCCATCTTCAGAAAGAAGTAATGCTAAAATATGTGATACCGCATTCAAAGCATTTGTATCATTTGTAAATTCCAATGGACAAAGCTTAAGCTGCTGAATAAGATAGGACATCACTCTAGGGCGATCTTCACCTTTACTCCGATTGCAGAGTGTCACAAGCAAGTCCGTCAGCGGGAATGCTACTGAGTCACTACTCTGGAACAACTTCATTGCTGCAGCAAGGATGTCATCAACAGGAGGTGCCTTTATTTGTCCCTCATCTGTCAGGACATCCATTGATTTATCAATGCTATCAACTTTAGAGGTTTCTGATGAACTCCCCAGAGACAAAGCAAGTGCCCGAGCTAGTTCATCATCCTCCTGTACTGGATCTTCAGCATGATTAAACAACCATTCCATAGCCATTTCAACACTATTTGTTTCCACGCGTCTCAATGCTTCCTCTGCCCTTGCCCTTGTAAAACCCATCTCCACAATTGTAGCAATAGTAGCTTCATCAGGTGGAGGAGCCATGAACCGTTGATTCGTACTTCCTGACATACCACTGCGATTTCGTTTCACTTCACCAACACCAGAATAGACATGAGTAACAAGCGAAACAATTGAATTGATAAAACCAGGACTGCAACTGGAAAACATCGGATGGTTCCACACAGGAAGTATCACATCCAAAACCTGAGACTGGAGCATGCAAACAAATACCTCTGGGTCCCTTGGAACAGGAAACAATCCAATTGACAAACCAACTGCAACAGGCTGAACAAGCAGCTGAGTCTGGGATGCAGAGGTTGAAGATAAAAGTAAAGAAGAATTAACAAAATACTCCAGCAAACGGCAATAGCCTTGTAAAGTATCAAGCAACCATGAATTATGAGACAATTTGCTTCCTTCAACAGCTTTCTCATGATCAACACCAGATGTTGGAATAGAGTAAGGTAACGTCCATAACAATTGACTTGTAGCTTCAAATGTGGTGAGAAGTTCCTTGAAGGTGCCATGGACATAGAAATTATTGACCATTGTTGTATAACAAGTATGTCGCCTACTATCAAATGTAAGAGCCGCCATGTCATCCACAACCTTTCCAAGATAGCGACACTTCACTGATAGTGACATATCACTCCCAGAGGAGGAACACCCTGAATAACTAAAACCCTCAAGAAAAACTTTAGCCAGTGCAGTTCCAATGCTCTTTGATGCTGAATTCAACGACCCAGACTCGGTTCTGCGACGGTTTGGTGACGTGAATCCTTTGACAAGAGCTGTGAAGAAAGACCGCATAGTCGAAGCAAGTTTGTTCAGACTTTCCGAAACAAGAACATCAGGATTTTTCTTCTTCATATCCTGGGAAGAAGTCTCCAATACATTGGCTGAAACTTCAGAATCAATGTTGAAAGCTTCTAGATGCCTGCCCGTCCTTCCACCCCTGAGCCGTGTCAACCCATGTCGACTACGACGATTAAAGCCTTCACCAGATAGAACCACTGAAAGAAAATCAAGTTCTGCACCCCACTGAGATTGAGAACTATTCCTGACATAAAGAGGGTTCATGTAGCTAACCACAGGGATGTTTGCATCATCATCACTCTCTCTTCCAGAAGTATTGGATACAGCTGCATCTGCACTCTCTGGTTCTACTTCAACATTCTGCTTCTCTTCTACCTTGGAATCACAACAGAGAGAAATCTGCCAGAGAATTTCCCTGTGAGTCCTCCCAAGATCTTTCAATACATCAGCATCAGCAGTACCCAGCTCAGAGACCACAGCAGCATTCCCCTTCAACAAAGAATTGGAAAGAGACAGGATACCTTCGAGACTAGAAAGACATCTCAAGACCTTCATCTGCATTGAAATTTCTAGCAGACCAATCTGTGTCCCTTCAACTGAAATTAAAAGCTCATTGGTTGTCTTCACATGCTCTCTCAAGAATGAACATACAGCTCGAGCAAGGGAAGTAGAATGTTGTGCAGAGAAGTTCTTAAATGACACAGAGATGCTCTGACCAACAGACACTGAAAGAGGCATTAATGGCAAGGTAAATAACTGTAAGACAGCTTCAATTCCCTTCTTCTCGACAAATATCCGACATGTGTCGGCATTTTGAAGAACTGTTTCAAGAAGGCGAGCAGTATTGCTAATGCAATCAGGAAGAAAACACTCAATGTTCACCAATGCGGCATCAGGAGTGGGCTCAGCGGACTTATCAGTCTTCTCAACCTTGCATGATTCCTTATCATCTGAGGGACTACAATTCCTCTCTTCGGCATCAGTTTCCATGAAAACAGGAGAATCAGATGATGAAGAAGCAGCTTCTACCCCAGAACCAATCTTTGCGATAACATTCAAAATCTCAATCAGCATGTCTACTCCAGGCACACGCAATGAAGATGCATGGCGCATTAGTTCATCGAGACCATTAGACAAAGATCCAGGAGTATCACCAGTAAGGGCACGCAGGTATGACCTGGAAGTAAATATTTTCACAAAGCATCTCAAGGCATTGCGATCTTTCACAGCCTGAAGGCCATTGTTATTGAGGCACAAGGCATCCAAGCATTGAGGTATGCATGTTATCGCTTCTGCAGAGCAAAGGACACCATCCACTATAGCATCCATGAAAGCAGATGGAAGACAAGCTGCTTCTAAGACAGGAAAACAAGTAGGATCTTTATGAATGAGATCACTCATTACAGTTGCTGCTAGTGAGAACACTCCACCACCAAAATCTTTTGCTCTTCTAAAAATACTGCACAAACAATGCGGTAACAAACTCTCCTCTGAACCATAAATACGACCAGTGCTTCCAGGAGCATAGGTACCCAGAGATATTGCGCGTAGCAAAGCTTTCACCAGTAACCGCCGATGATATGCAACCAACGCCTCAGAATAAAGAGGGTGCGTGTTATCTAGTTCAGTAGAAACCCCTGCAACTACCTGTGTACCACTGAATTCAGAACTGTCTAGCTCAGTAGAAGAACCTTGCTGCTTTGAACCACTTTCTACATACGAAACTTCTACTTTCAGGCGTGCAATGGTATCGTCTAAACCCCCCAGGTCTCTAAACAGTGCGGCAGCTGGGTTGCTGTAGTCCATAAAAGCCTCTAGAACATGTACAGCCATGCTGATCAGATGCAAATGTTGCGGATCTGTATCTTTAAGAAGAGGCAGAAGTGTTGGTATGAATCCTGATTCACGCATGGCTGAGCAACCTGACGATGATGAGACCAAAACAGTGACAAGAGATAATAAAGCCTCAGTGAAAACAACAGACCACTTTGACGAATTACTAACAATGGAATCAATAGCCTTCTGCATGAGGCTAGACAGAATGCCGCGGTGCCCACCAGATGTTACAGCAGTCAACACACTAGGCTGGCGAGACCGATCTTGACAAAGAGCAACCAAGGAAAGCAGGCTCAGAATTCGAATCTTTTCAGGAATTGCATCGTCATAACTCAATAATGACACCAACTCATTAATGAGCTCAGGCTCATTGTTAGAGAAAGAAGCCAAGTCATCAGTATCGCCACATGCTTGAACAAGAACCATGAAGGCATATAGGCGAATGCACGTGTACTGTTGTCGGGCAGCTAATGAGCTGAAAGCCCTTGCAAACCGCAATCTTGTCAAAAGTGAAAATCTTAAACTTGGGGGCACTTTGTACTCTATGACTAACTTATTCAAAAGTTCAAGGTCAGACTCTTGATAAGTGTTAATGTTAGGCAAACGAATGATTTGTAAACCTTGGGTTGATTGTTCATCAGCCGGAAGTTCATTGGATGACTCATTCGTGGCATAGAACTCAAAATGGAGGGTGGAACCTAGCTCATAAGCAATTGGCTCAGATCCATCCTCTATAGCACATGTAATTAATCCAAGGCCTTCTTCCTTTCCCCCCCAAGCTTGCGCAAAAGCAAACAACTTTGAATTAAGAGAAGTATCTCTTATGACATACTTTCCAATTGTTTTCTTCGAGAAAGCTGCCAAAGTTTGCAGGCAAGCCTCAACCACATCCGCATCGATGGAAGCAAGCAGAGATGAAAGATGATGCTGCATATCCACATAAGAAACAAAAATGAATTTTACATAGAAAATGGGGGAGGGCGGAGTAAGGTAAGGAGTGCATTTCTGTTGCAACAAGGAAACACCAAAAAGAACAATATAAAATTTTACACATGTAAACACACAAGCAAAACAAAAAAGATAAAAATAAAAAAACCAAAATATATCAGAAAAGCATCACAAATATACTAGAGGGGGGAAAAGATACCTCATAAGAACTATAGAAATGCTTATTTGTACAGTTCTCCAAAATTATCCTCACCACACGGAGAATCTGAAGAACAGCCTCTCTTGGGAAAGGAGGATCAGATTCCAAAAAGTTATCCTCAAACTGCAAATCCTTCCTTGTTTTTATGTGCTTCTCAAAAAATGTATCGAAGTGATTGAAAAGATCAACCCAGTGATGAAAATCTCCCTGCATCAATGCAAACCAGCATTAATCAAACTGCATAGAAGCAGGCTTCTACACTGATGTCAAGTAAAAGCTGCAAACACACCTTATCGAACTCCCAAACAAAACCTTTCAGCGGTTCCTCTATATTCTCAAGTGGAGTAGTTATAACACCATTGATGAAGGATTTAATTTTTGGAGGCTGACACAAAAGAACAAAAAGACAATCACCACACTTCAAAGCATTAGTAAAACCTTGCTAAGATATACATGAAGCTTAACTTAATAGACAAAACAGCAAGTGGGAAAAAAATTAAAAAACAACAAATAATTGTGAATTTATTTTCCATACAATGTGAAGAGGAAGGGGTGTGTGTGTGTGTGTGAGAGGGAGAGAGAGAGAGAGAGAGCAAGCAATCGTGAACTTGATTACCTATATAACCAAATTTACATTATATATCCCAAAATAAATCTCCTTAAATGATTACTGCCCCAATCAGTGTGCCAGTGCAAAAACCTAAAGTAACAAGAAAAATGCTTTATATTTTTAGAAAGAAAAATTTATTGATAAGCCACCAAAAGGAGATGCTAGATATCCAAAAAACAAAGAAGCTGCCACTTGTATACACCTATAAAAAAAATAAAAATCACCCAAACCTCACTTGCAACACCTAGCTTCTCAAAGACACTACAAAATCCAAAAAATGGTCAGAGTATGAAATAACATTCCACAGAACAGCAACTATAAAAAAGAGACAAACCCAGTGTTTTAAATGGCTCTAGGCGCACCGAGACGATAAGGTCTCCAATAGCCTAAGCGTGAGGCGAGGCGCGTGCTTCACCAAAGCGAGGCGCAAGCAGTAGAAGAACAAAAAAATTATAAAATAGGCAAATTTTTCAACATAACAAATATATATATAATTCTAAAAATCATAAAGCAAGCATAACAGAGAAGAAAAAAACAGAGAGATAATACAACGAAGAAGCAAGAGAAGAAAAGAAGAAGGGAGGGGTAAAATAAGAAAAGAAGAGAAGAAAAATAAATAAAGAAAAAATTGAGGCTGGCCCATGAAGAGAACCCATCAAAGAAGAAAAGAAGAAAAGAAGAAGAGAAGAAAAATAAAGAAAGAAAAACAAGAGGCAAAGAGATAACCCAACCAAGAGAACCATCGAAGAAGAGAAGAAGAGAAAGAGAACCACCGAAGAAGAAGAAGAAGAAGAGAAGAAGCGTCTTCTCATTTTTTGATTGCTTTTTTTATCTTCTCCACTAGGATTTTTTTTAATCACTTTCTACTCTCTTTTGACCACGTTTGGTCATTTTATATTAAAGAATTTTAGCCTTGTTTGGTTTGATTTTAGGAGAAATTTTTTAGAAATATACTCTACAAATACTTTTTATGAGTAATCAAACCAAACAGATTTTTCCAAAAAAACTCTCACAAATGTGTTTGGTTATCCAATTTCCAGGATTACTTTTGAAATATGTTTGCAAAAATGGCAAACCAAATAAGTTTTTGTACTTTTATCTCAAAAACTACTCTACAAAAAGGCAAACCAAACAAGTTTTTGTACTTTTTTATCTCAAAAACTACTATACAAAAAAAAATCAAAGTTATTTTAGAGAGAATATTTGGAAAAAGACAAACCAAACAAGTTTTTGTACTTTTTATCTCAAAAACTACTCTACAAAAAAAACCAAAGTTATTTTAGAGGGAATATTTAGAAAAAGACAAACCAACCAAGTTTTTATACTTTTTCATCTCAAAAATTACTCTGCAAACACAAACCAAACACACCCTTTGATTCCCTGTGGGTATGCCCACAAAAAAACACTTAATCAACAGTTGGAGTAGAAAAATAGGTAAAACCCATAAAGTCGCGCCTCGCGCCTCAAAAAAAAGCCCTCGCCTCTACACCTAAGTTGCGCCTTACGTATTGCGCCTCGCCTCGACCTGTTTGAAGTGCAAGGCTGCGCCGCGCACCTTTTAAAACACTGGACAAACCTAAACACACAAAAAACCAAATCTTCTTCCTTCTCTCCCCCACTCTCCGCCTTCCAACCATGGATAAGGTCAGCCACAACTTGGGATCACCCAATGCACCACATATATGCTTGCTTAAAATCATAACCGAAAATTCCCTCTCTACTAGGCAATGGATAGAAGACGATTGACTAATTAGCTATCCTCACTAATTTACGATGATTTCACATCTCGAAATTAAATTATCAACCATAAAAATCTTCCCTGCCTTCAACAAAAAGAAAGCTACCTTGGAAGACGACTTAGAAGAGTAAATCCCCTTCCCAGGAAAAAGAGTCTCTCATGCCCACCAAAGCCTCATACAATGATTTCACTCAGAGCTACTCAAACTTGACCTCGACCTCTTCCATCTCATAATATCATCACCCTCACCTATTTGTGATATGATATCCCATATAAATCCCAAAAAACCGCCACCAATAACCCATAACAGATTTGCTTGTTCTATTACTAATGATTCAAATAGATCATAAACATCTTTTAACATTTAGAACATAAAATTGTACCAGATTTTTACAGTTGCTCAAGGTCAAGGGTGGTCACAAAGAAAAGAATCGGGGACTTGGACATAAAACACCAAGCCCCAACTTACAAGCCAATTCTCATATCCTGCAACTTAAAAATAAAGTTCAACAGGAATTCCATGGTTACCCCAAGACATTCGGGAATCAAAAGTACCGGTAGGAATGGGCAGAAAATGTGGGAATATTAATTTTTTTTATTCTTTAATTTGGCAAGGTTTGTCGTTAAATTGAGGATCAATATTAAAGCCTTTCAAAAAGATCTTTACAAAGCTTGTACTATGAACCCTTGGTTTAGGTGGGTGATTTGGAGGTGGTGATGGCTTAGACAAAAGCTCGATCTCTTGACTCAAAGCAATACATTAACCTTTAAGTTTGGGTTTCTTATTACCGTTACATTTTTTTTAATGTATTTATTCAATTAATATTAGATAACAATGAAAATGCATGCTCATCGACCAAAAAATTTGTTGCTATGGAAGGTCATTTATATATCCTTCGAAATTCTTCTCGTCTTTCATTTTCAATTTCCTATTCTTGGGATTCTCACTTTTCTTCGTTATTATCTGGCACATTGATTAGTATGCATTTACTTACTACATTCTTGGGAAAATTGCTCACTCGCCCTACTTTTTACTCTTTCCCATCTAACTATAATATTGTTCAGTTTTTGTCAAACAAAAAAGACCACCCAAGAAAGTTAGGTAGAGAAGCCAAGGGTGGGAACAGTTCAGGACACCTCCAGCCAAGCATTCTACTCATTTGCCAACACCATCCCCCTCAAAAAAAAAAAAAAAACCTGATTATAAAAATAAATCACTAAACTGACCTGACATGCAGACGTAATGGCTAAACAGGGTAAAACATCAATTATCTAATGAAAGAACTAGTCCACTCTTCGTGCTAACATAAACAGAGAGATTTTCTCCATAAATTGCAGAGTCTTGATTTTCAACAGAAAGAACTACTCCGCTGTTGCTTACCTCAGGTCCAAGAAACCTCATTTATCAAACAAATGCCACCAAAATTTAACATCCATCAGATTCCACCAACCCATAAAAGTTCTTAATCATATTCCACATCACCAAACCCCACAAAAAAGGGAAAAAAAAATATAGAGAGGGCATTCTCGTCCTTCAGATAATCAAAACACTTCCGTTTAAAAAAATTAAAAATTAAAAATTGTGGACAGATATAGTAAAGAAACTAGCTAAATTCTTTTAGTTCCAGAAAATCAAATAGAAATTCTGATTTATGTTACAATGCCATCTAACCACATGTTTTTTTGTATTTTTCCATAGCAATATTCCAAGATTTAAAACATATATACATATAGGAATAAAAGAAAAAGAGAAGCAATATTGACATACCAGTTTTGTGTGTGTGTGTGTGTGTGAGAGAGAGAGAGAGACACACACACACAAGTCACACAACTTTGAACATAATAGACATGGCAGTATATGACACTAAAAGCAATCAACTTCAAAATCAGCATTGAACAATTGTAGTCTCTTTATGCAACAATCTACAATTTCATGTTCCAAAACCAATTAATAAAATATTTCTAAACCATCCAACTAGTCAATTGCTTTGCTTTTCCGATCATTAATAACTATATGAATTACTTTTATGCTTCGGTGACAAACAGATGAACACAATCAACATAAAAATAATAAATAAATAAACAAAACTTTAAATTGTTAGATAAACTTTAAATGTATCGTACCACTTCTACAGCCCTCCTCCTCTTGAACTTCATCTTGAAATCAACCAACTGAAACCATTGCACAGTATGAAGATTCGACGGCGAATCGATCGATGCTCCGCTGAGAATCGACCGAATTCAAAACTGTGGTTGATGAAGAAAGCTTAGACTGATCGGAGTGAGTAAAAATGAAGTAGAATGGATCGGAAAATTAAGAATTGAGATTAGGAATGCTAGAGAGATGTAAGTGGATTGAATATAGAGGATGAAGAGGTTTTAGAGATCAAAATTTTCTAGGGTTTTCCGAGAAAATACAGAGGGAGAAGAACATTTAGGGAGAAAGAAAGTGAGAATAAAGGGAAAATAATTACTCTGGAAGCTCAAGGAGTATATGTAATATTGAACATTTTTTTTTTTTTTTTTTTATCGAGAAAAAAAATAAGGTTATGAGGTGTCAACCTCCGGAGGTCCAGGCCGGTGGTTTGGGACTGTCTGATTTAACTTAGGCCAAGTTTTAGAAGATTAAATAAGTGTATTTTTGGACTTTTTATGAAATATGGGTTAGATTTAGGTTGGATTTGAAGTGATGTGTTAGAGAAGTGATGTGACTTAAATAAGATGATATGACTTAAATAGGATAGTGACTTTTTGACTTTTTAGATTTTTTGGAGGATGCCAAACTTGACCTTAATTTAGACGGAGGGATTCACGGCTAAGGCACCAGTAGAGTGCATCACCAGCCCTAACCATGACTAAGGTCAAGTTTGGCAATTATAAAATAATTCATCTTTTTTTCTTTTTCTTTTTTTTTATCACATCACTTTTCTATTTTTCTGTACATTTTTTCGTAAAAAAATAAAAAGTACACTTATTTAGGTCATCCCAAACAACACCTAAGATTTGATCGGACAACCATGGCCAAGATTCGATCGAAACAGAATATAGCGCGAGGTCTTCAAAGAGAACCCTTGAAAAATTCAAAATTTTCACAGTCCAAGAGTCGAACTTGACTCATGGTGGTGGAAGGCAAGGCCTTCACCATTGGGCCACCACTCGGTGGTATGTAATATTGAACATTTGATCAAATAAAATAATATTGAAATTTTAAATATATAAACTAATTTGACAAATTATATATAATTTTTTTATATTTTCACTTCAAAAAATAAAAAAAAAATATTAAAGGTATGAATTTTTATCATTTTTATATTATCCATCAAACTAGTTTTTATTTAAGTAAATCACAATTATGTAAAGATTATGATTTAAGTATTAAAAAAAATTATATCACACATTGTATTTTATTTGATTTTATCTCATATGCATTGCCAATTATTTGGATAATCAACCTTATAAGTGAGGTGAAATCTCATTATTATTGTAAAAAGTTATTCTATAATATTATTTTGCCTCTGTTTGGCAAGATGGTTTTCAGGCTTTTTTGGCTATTTTAGCCACAAAAAACAAAATAGTCTATTTTAGCCATAACAAACAAAACATCACATCCAACCTATAATCATTACATTCTTCTCTCACAAAAAAAGTCAAAAAAGCCAAAAAGCTAAAAAGCCCTTCCCAAACCAAGCTTTTTAGCCCAGGCTAAAATAGCCAAAAAAACCAAAAAGCCAAAAAGCCAACCTACTTCCCAAACCAAGCCTTTATTCCAAACAGGTCTTTGATTGATCTTTGTTGTGGTACTTAAAACAAGAGACACTTTGGTCGGGACTGTCGGAATTAGCACTCCGATGATTAAATCAGATTTTTGATGAAAGAAAATGAGTTAGATATTTTGGAAATGAAATAAGGTCCAATGAAAGTGCATACCGCTGTTCTCCTATTTACATTCTTTATATAGAGATTTGATATAGATATTTCATACGTTGTTTAATCTTTCCTTCTTCGTCATCATAATGTTAGAAGGGAAAATTATTCAGTAATCTTGAAATATAAACATACTCATATTAAGTGGTATTTTGGGAAGTTGGTAAAAATGTAGGTTTTTTGGCTTTTTTGGCCAAAAAAAACTAACATTTTTTGCTAAAAAAACTAAAAAACCAAAAAGCTAGCTTTTTTAGCTTGTTGCCAAACTGCCCCTAAATCTCTGGAAAATGATGGATTAGGCCTACTTTGATTGGGATATCTGCTGAATGGTATATAGTATTCGGCATAAATGTTCAATTGGCGGAATATCTTTTCAGCGTGCCATCTAGTCAGCGTAAGGATTTACTCGGCTGTGATCTCATATAATCCAGTAGGCTTGGTTGGACTTGGGCCCATTAGCATTAGGCCTTAAAGTGTTTTGTTTGCCGAATGTGCAATTTTCATACTTAGCTCACACAATTATAAATTCAATATTGAATAATTTAATAGACGGGATAATTACATCTAAAATGTTGAATAATTTAAAATTTTTAATAGTGAGTCCTTTTTTTTTTGGGTATATATTTCAATAATTTAAGCATATCGACAATGGTTAACAATAGTATTAGCAAAATTGTGAGAGTCAAGATAATAAAAATACAAACATTAATGACCATGGTTATAAATTTGGCTAATTTGAACTTATATTAAAAATTATAGTGACTAAATTAATTTATTTCATCTTGAAAATTTTAGATGTTATGGATTAAAGCACGTTTAAACTTATATTAAAAATTAGTCTAGGGTCCCTCTCCCACTTTTCGTAATGGAAGAGATCCACAAAATTATTTTTTGATGTTTAATGTCCCTAAACATATCATAGAGAAATTTGACCTTACCAAATCAAAACTCATCTCTCTCTCTCTCTCTCTCTCTAAACTTCTCCATTCTTATACTTGTCCAAATCAACTCTTATTCCTCACCCCTGACTTCATTCTCCAGCTGATTGAGCTCCACATTCACCGGATCCGACCCATGCAGCAAATTCAAGAACTCATCCGCGTCCAAACTTGAGGATCTCAAATAGCCTAGTGGCTGCCCATGCTATTATGCGGGATGAAGCAATCACTCTTGGAACTGGATGCCTCGCTTCTCTGTGCTTTTGACAAATCTGCTTTAGTCTTGGCTTCACATGCTTCCGTCTGTGCTTGGAGGGACCTAATGGGAACATTGTTCAACAGAGAAGCACTTTCATTTAGGAAACAAAATGAATCACAATGATTTGGGTAAGTTACTGAAACTTTTGTTAATTATGCTTAGTTACTTACATATATCCCTATGATCAGTTTATTTCAACAAATGTATAACTGGAAGTATAAATGAAAGTGTAAATGAAATCATGGCAAAATGTAAGAATGGAATTTTATTCAAGAGAGCGAAGAACAGATGCATAAAATCATTCACAACTTTCAATAAAAAATATAAAACATTGTCTCAACCACTAGCCTTGTGCATCTGTAGTTCTCAATAAATTTGTTAGTCATGAGAGGAAGAAGGGTGTTTGAGATCAATCCTCAACACCCAATCATTAACACCTTGAATGTATGGCGATTTGGTCAATAATTAGAAAATTTCCATTTTCATTATTCGTTATACCAATATAACCCTAGCTAATTGCAAGCTCTCTCTCTCTTTTCTTTTCTTTTTTTCTTTTTTTCACTTTCTATTTGTGAATGATACAGGCTGCATTCAAGAGTGACCCAAATGATGAAGAAGCTTTGAGAGCTATTGATCTTTTGTATGACGCAGCTTTAATTTCTAGTGGTTCCATTGTAAGTGACTTATTCTGTATCTTTTATATTATATTTCTACATCAGATTTGCATTAAGTAGTTATGAATTTAGTGGGAACAGCCTTTTCGGGAATTTCTCTGGAAAAGGCCAGAGAATTTCTTTGGAAAAGGCCAGAGAAATTCCCATAATTTGCTTGACACCAAGAGTGAAGGCAAACAAAGCATGCTACTCAGGTGTCTGACCATCCTTGAAATTTCTCTGGCTGTATGAAATTCCTTTGGTTGTGATCACTATGTGAATTTTCTCTGTGCTCTCTCTCAAATTCTCTTATTTTTTTGGAACTACAACCATCTCTCAGTAGATTTGGCCCTTTATTTATTTATTTAATATATCATTTTTTATATCACTTTTTTGGTAGCAAATGGATTCTGAAAATAGTGTGAATATGCAATCTTCAAGTGGTGGAGATGAAGAGTATGATTCATGGACCGAGTCAATCTTTTCTTTCTTGAACCACAGTTTTGGCTCCATCTCCAACCACCCACAATCGCCTCCTCCACAACCACCACCACTTCTCTTCCACCACCAACAACCCACTTTGTTTGACTCTCAAGCACACAATCTCAGGCCTTTTTTCTTTTTTAAATCCAGAGAAATTCTTGTGAATTGTGAAAACCAGAGAAATTCTCTGAAAATCCAGAGAAAATCTCGACTGGAATCCAAAGAATTTCTCTGGATCAAATTTTCTCTGGAGAGAAATTCTCTGGACCGAATTTTCTCTGGGTTGGAATTTCTCAGGACTGAAATTTCTCTGGACCATAATTTATCTGGATCAAATTGAGGGACCTTAGACATTATGAAAATATTAGAAGTCTTTTATACTATAAAGTCTTAATACCAGGGACCCTAAAAAAAAATCCCCTAAAAATTGTAGTGACTAAATTAATTTATTTCATCTTGAAAATTTTATATGTTATGGATTAAAACACGTTAGAATAACAGGTTTTGATTTTAGCTTTAAAATTTTAAAAAGCATTTATCCATTTAACATTTTAAAAAAGAAAAGAAAATAAGAAATATAATTTTTTTTATCTAAATGTGTTGATAAAATCAACATATAAAATAATTAAAAATATTTTATTTATTTATTAAATAAGAAGGTTTTTTTTTTTTTTTAAGAAAGGTATTAAATAGTAAGGTTGAAAAAATAAATATAAACATTTAATATCAGTTTACTATTAGGGTGTGTTTGTTTGAACGGACTGGATAAGAGGGGATTATAATCCATCGGACTATTAGTCCTGGGATACATTGTCCTCGGGCTATTTGATTGGACTGGATTTATATCCTATTTTTGTTTAGTCATGGGATTAGATGTCTAGATTGGACTATTTTTAGTTATCCAATGCTTGTTTGGGATATTATGGAGAAGGATAAATACTCAAATAACTATTTTATCCTTTTTAATTATTTACTAAGTAATAACAATATTAAACATAGCTTCAATATTTTAATTATTTTTAGCTAGATTAAATAAAAAAAAATTATTTTATTTTTTGCACAATTAAATAAATTTATTTTTAAAAAATTAAATAAATTAAATATCAATAAAAATATATGTTATTTTTTTAATTAAAATTTTAAATAAATTTATTTTAACTAATAATAATAATTTCATAATGAAATAAAATAAAACATCTATTAAAATTTAAATAATGAAATTAAATAAAATATAAACAAAATTTTAAAATAAAACATTAATAAAATATCTATAAAAAATTATTTTAAAAAATTAAATAAATAAAACAAAAATAAAAATTAAATAAAATTATTTATATTTTTAAATTGAAACATTTAAATTTTATTGAATTTTACTAAATATAATACATAATTAAATGCCAGAAGGTAAAAATGTAATTTTAATAGCTAATCTCATGGGATGAGTTATCTCATGGTTTCTATCCCACCCCCCATGGGATAGCATAGTCCCACAAATATGAGATTAATAGTTCGTAGGAATTATTAGTCCGGACTAAAAAATTCATACCAAATAACGGACCATTAACCCATCCGAACTAATAGTCCAATCCCATTGTGTTACCTTTCAAAAACAAACATACTCTTAGGGGTTGTTTGGGGTGTCCTAAATAAGTGCACTTTTTTTCTTTTTAGACTAAAAAGTTGAGGTTGAAAATATGAATGTTTGGATTAACTTTTTGACTTTTTGTGAAAAAATATGTATTAAAAAATTGTATAAATTAATGTGTAGGGTAAAATTAGTATTGGGAGTTGTGCAGTCGTAATTGTTGACTTTTAATGAATAGTGATAGCTTTTTAACTTTTTGAGTAACTTTTTGACTTTTTGACTTTTTAAAACTTTCCAAACTTAGCCTTAAAGGGTATATATAAAGTGTTAAAAATTTAAATTAAAATTAAAAAGCTATGGATAAAGTGATGACGCGCATTGCTTAGTAGCGAAGTAGTGTATATTTACAGAATTCCCGCTAGAAACTTGGGTCATTTTTTTGATAAATTATACTAAGTTCCAGAATTTTAGAATAATTACATTGAACCTTACAAATTTAACATAATTATATTATATTTATTTAAAAATTTAATTACACAACACTTTAATTGCTATACTTTCATCAATTATTCACTAGTCATATAAAGAAATAAAAAATAATAGTATCATATCTTTTATTCTAGAATATGTATTTTATCATTGAGTATTATGTATTTATTTACCATTTGTATTAATTTCATTAGTATTGGTTAGACTAAAAAGATCTTCATAATTATGCTAAATTTTATATGTTATATATAAATTTTAATATGTAAATAATTTTTGATAATTCAATATTCGACTCACTAATCTGAATAATATGTGAAATCAACCCACCATTCACTAATCAATGTAATTCACTTCTTTTTTTTCCTTTTTTTTTTTTTGAGTAATAAAAGTAAACATTTACTTTTAATTGATTAAAAACACATTTTTAAACTTTAAAAGGCATCCCACATGCTCATACGTATTCATGGTTGTCAATTAAAAAAAAGTTGATATATTTTTTATAAGATAAAAAAAATTAGTGTATTTAGAATAATTTTTGTTAGTTAAATAGATATACCAACCAAAAAAAAATCATTAATGTATATGATGGAATATTTTAATTTTTTTAATTAAAATGTAGACTGCCAAACATGATCTAACTATAAGAGAAAAAATCTGAAAAGCATTTAAAATCTGATCCAACCAATCACTTGGTTTCTTGTTCCTTGGGGTAACTTGATTCTTTATTTTTCTTTCATAAGGGTGCAAGAAAAAAGGTTACCCGAAAGTCAGATTATTCCTTCCTTTAGCTTCACAAACTTTTGAAAGAAAAAAGGTATCATAATTGATTCTTGCTACTTATTTTTATTTGGAGGGTGTGTTGTAATCAACTCAATTAAATTTTGTTTAAAATCAGAGCAAACTAAACCAATTAGGTTGAAATATAATTTTAGGAGTCGACAAAATTTCAAATGAACAAATTGGTAGATCGAAATTTCAAATTAACGATCTTACTAACAATTGACCAATTTCCGTTAATATTTCAATGATTGAAATCCCGACTCCCCACATTTATTCGTAAATTTAAATACAAACAAGGTGTTCTAACTATGGATACGAACAAATATGAGAATCGGGAAAACACAATCAAATATGTTCTTAAAATTGGCTTGCAACATAAAATGGTTTTGCAAGATGATGCACACTTGTGATCCTTCTTATTCCACACAAACTCAAAACACTTTAAAACTCAAATACACGAGAAATTTTCAGACCGATTTCAAAAATTTCCCAGAAACATTCAACATTTTCCTACATTTCATACCAACAACCTGGAGACTCAAACCTCAACAAAACATTATCCAAACTACATTGCTTTGGCTACAATACTTGTCTTGTTCATATCCGTGAATCATAGATCAAAGACAACATATTAGACGATTCAAAGCAAAAAATGGTTACACAAACAGGGTTGGGGAATTCCTTCTCAACCCAAAGCATCATTGCGAAAACTGATGTGTTCCGCCTAGCAGCCTACATTGGCTGTAGAGCATTAAGTCATATATAATTGACTTTTTTAGTACCCTTGTCAACATCATTTACCTCATACGAACAATATCCGGATATAAAACTGAACCTGAAAAGGGTCCCAATCGTGTCAATGAACGTAAAATTTTACAGACTGAATCATGGAAGCCCTCGAAGTTCCAAGCTTTTCAGCTACTGAAGCACTAGTAACTGGCTTGCTGCAATGTCTAACTTCTCCGCAGAAGTGTATCCATATCACGAGAGTCTAACCAGAGAGTGTTACCTCAACATTATTCATTCATCACTGTCACTAATTTCAAAAACTATACTTCTAACAAAGGAACTAGATTTGGGCACTGATAACTTTCGATCTCCGAATCTACAGAGACCCGTTGCAGATTTTACAGATCTCCCGAGATTATTTGAGGCCACAACAAGACGATTTCCAACTCCAGTTCTCTTAACTATATTCCTTGAGGTTTTGGAACTAAGATCAGTAGACAACGGAAAAGGCAACACTCTTGGAGGAGTCTTGGGCGTAAACTGTGAAATTCCACTAACTTTTGACGTCGAGCAATTACTATCTGTTCTAGTCGTCAATTGCTTTTTACGTTGACTTTGGTTTGCTCTAGATGTAAAATTGGACCTTAAACTCACCTCCTCGTAATCAGAAAAGTATTTCTTGATGATGCCTGAAACGGATAACGATTCTGATAATGTCTCGCTATGGTTCTCCAATATTGCACTCAATTCCCTCTCTTCAGCAGTGTCACCTCCATTTCTACTAAGGCAGCCCTTCTCGAGCCCTTTCACTGTACAATGTAGAGAGCAATTTTCCGTTACCCTCTTCCTTTTCTTCGAACGGTGGGCGTTTGCTAGAATCGCTTGGAGTGCAACTTTCGCGTATGGAATTCTTTTAATCCCATTTTTCTTTCTTTTGCAGTTCACATGATTCTTGTTCGCACTTGACACCGGGATTTTAGGTTCAAGAGAATCAGTAACCTTTATACTATTAGAAGTTCTATCTCTGATTTCTGCAACAACACATTCTGATAAACCTGACTCATTAGAATCACTCCAAGGATGTGCTTCCGCGTGAATAAACCATGTTCCTCTTAAACCCTGGAAAGCATGCTTCATTGGCAACGAGTCAGGAAGGTGGTAGAAGCATGACCTTTGCTTCACCTGCCAGAGGCAACAAGAAGGAAGAGTGCTCAATTTGAAGCATGAGTGGCATTGAAAGCATATTAGATAACTCACGCTCTGTTTATTTCAGTGGAAAACATTTCACTTTTTATACGGAAAACTTTTGAAACTAATGTGCTAGTGGTGGAGGAGGTGGCAACGGTGTTGGGATGGTGGCATTGGTAAGACTTTACGTTGGAAAATGTTTTTTCTTTTAAAAGTGAGAAACATTTCCCACCCAAATATGCTTGTTTGATGTTGACTTTCATTTTCTGTCATACTAAACGATAGAAAATGAGGAAACCACTTTTCAAAATATGTTTTCTGTTGAAACAAACAGAGTGCCAGGTACATTATTGGTACTCAAGAAAAGGAAGTAACAATCTAATAACATACCATTAATCCATTTACCCTGATCGCTCCAAGTTTAGGGAAGCAAATCAAGTGTGCTCTCTCAAGGTCTCCTACAAAACAATGGTCGAGCAGATTACTTACCACTTATCACAACATAATTCAGCAAGCAGAGCGTTACTTGTTGTGGTGTTTATGAACTCTTCACAACTTCGTTAACTAGAATTAAGGGAAAGCACGCACTTAAACAGAAAACAAAACACAACCAAACAAGACCCTTAAAGACCACACACAAACACCCTGGCACAATGGGGAAAAATGAAAAACACCGATTTTGGTCATCATTTTAGATACAGAAACCTTGACAAGTGACAACCCAGAAAAGTTCATGCAATGCTTCGAGGTTTTACAAAACCAAATGGAAAAGAGAAGCACCAAGGCAACAACCCATATCACCAAATGTCATAAATAACTGATTTTCACCAATATGTGACACACACACAAAGATGGGGAGGCAACAGAAACTATAATGAAGGAAAAGCACTTAAACAGAATACAAAAACACAACCAAACAGGCCCTTAAAGCCCACACTAACACACTGACACAAAGGGGAAAAAAAAAATCAAACATCCATTTTGGTCATCATTTTATACAAAGAAACCTTGACAACCCAAAAAATTTAATGTTATGCTTCGTGGTTTTACAAAACCAATTGAATAATAGCAGCACCAAGCCAACAACCCATATCACCATATGTCTTAAAGAACTGATTTTTCACAATATGCACACACACGCACACAAAGAGGGGCACGCAACGGAAAACCAAAGCACAACCAACACCAAACAGGCCCTTAAAGACCGCACAAATACACTGATCATCGTTTTAGAAGCATAAATCCAACAACCCATCTCACCAAATGTCATAAAGAACTGATTTTTCACAAATACACACACATACACAAAGATGGGCAGGCAACAGAAACTGGAATGGAAGGAAATCACTTACTCGAACAGAAAACAAAAACACAACCACAACCAAAACCAAACAGGCCGTTAAAGACCACACACAAACACACTGACACAAAGGGGGGAAATCAAACACCCACTGTGATAATCAATTTAGACACAGAAACCTTTGACTAGCCAGAATAATTCTTGCTATGCTTCGTTGGTTTTACAAAACACAACGAAAAATAGAAGCATAAATCCAAGAACCCATATCATCAAATGTCATAAAGAACTGATTTTTCACAAATACACACACAAAGATGGGCAGGCAACAGAACTGGAATGGAGGGAAATCACTTACTCAGACAGAAAACAAAAGCACAGCCAAAACCAAACAGGCCTTAAAGACCGCACACACAGAGGAGAAAAAAATCAAACACCCATTGCCACTGAGATCATCAATTTACATACAGAAATTTTGAGAACCCAGAACAGTTCATGCTATGCTTTGTTGATTTTAGAAAACACAACGAAAAATAGAAGCATAAATCCAACAACCCAAATCACCGAATGTCATAAAGAATTGTTTTTTCACAACATATAACAGAGCGAAGGGCAAACACCTACTCTTGAAATCTCGAGCTGTAATTTCTGGTGAGACATCGAAGGCAATGCGAGTGTCCAAATTAGTATCGGTGAACACTGGCACTTTAGCTCTCGAAGCCATCGGAGATCGCCGATTGGAATTCCAAAAGCTCGGTCATTTTCTTGATCGCATGTAAATGACACGGCTCCCCGCGCCCACAGTGGCCTTGATCTTAGCCGTCCATTTCCTCTTTTGATCCCAACCATGTATTTCAATTTATTTACTATCAAACTTGTTTTGAAAATTTCAATTTTATGAATTTAATAATAAATTAATCAAAATGATTCATTTTTTTAAGGCCAAGTTTGGGAAAATTAAATAAGTGCACTTTTTGACTTTTTATGAAATATGGGTTGGGTTTGGGTTTGGGTTGGGTTTGAAGTGATGTGTTAGAGAGGTGATGATGATGTGATTTAAATAGGATAGTGACTTTTTGACTTTTTGAATTTTTTAAGAGTTGTCAAACTTGGCCTAAATGTATTGAAAGCACAATATGTTTTTAATTCAATATTTTCAAAAGGGCCATTTTTTGATAAATCCTATTTATAACTGTTTTGTTCCATAAAACCCAAACTATTTCTGAATATTCCATTAGGTCCATTAATTGTTAAAGGACGAAATAACCCTCTCCGCCTCTCCCGCGTGAAACCGATTCTGCAAAAACCCATTCCTATTCGAAATATTCAATCCACAAAATTTCCAAAACAAAAACTCAATCCACGAAACGATACTGATATTGCCTCCAGTAACCCTAGATTTACATCGCCTCACCAACGTCCTCGTCGTCCACCGTCAACCATTGACCCCAGATTCCTCTTCGTCTCACCACTGCGAAGCTTCACATCGGAAGGAGGGTGCTTCGTCGTTCGAAGATTCTTGTCGTCCCATTGAGTTTATTTTATCCACTGAGTGTGATCCATACCCACCAACCATGACGAACAAAAGTAAGGAATACCATTCCACCTTCTGCTTTTCAATCATAATGTCATCATTGATGTATACATATACCTTCTGGTTTTCGGATTTGAATTTGTAAACATAGATGTTTTGGAATTAATTTTGTAAAAATAGATGATGTGAACATTCACATTAGTGTTGATTACTGGCTAAACTTACAGTAGTAGACACTGATGTGAACATTCACATCAGTGTATGATGATGTGAATGTTCATATTACTATCACTGTTGATATTGTTCATTTTTTATGTCCACAGAACCCCCAAACTTCACTCAACAATGTGATGGAATGTGATGTAAATATTCACAGTGTGACATCAATGTTAGACTTGTTTGTGTTGTTGGGTGTTGTTTGGTGCAGTTGGTTCCCCCCTATGATTTTTAGCAAATTATTACATAATGTGATCACCCATGTAAACATTCACATTGCCCTTTAACTGTTGTAGTTTTCGGGATTTGTTTTTGCACACATGAATGATCTCAACATTCACATTACTATTGATTACTGGGTAAACTTAGAGTAGTACACACTGATGTTAATGTCAGAACCCCCAAACTTCACTCAACATTGTGATGGAGTATGATATAAACATTCACATTGTGACATCAATGCCCAAGTTGTTTGTGTTATTGGGTGTAGTTTGGCGCTGTTGGTTCCCCCCTTTGATTTTTAGCAAATTATAACATAATGTGATCACCCATGTAAGCATTCATATTGCCCAGTAACTGTTGTCGTGTTCGAAATTTATTTCTCAAACATAGATGATGTGAGCATTCACATTAGTATTGAGTACTGGGTAAACTTAGAGTAGTATTAATGTCAGAACCCCCAAACTTCACTCAACAGTTGTCACGTCCTCAAAAAAAACAACATTAAACCCACCAATAAAGACATACATTGATATGTAAAAGTTCCACATTCTTTCATTTATCAGAATTTCATTACAAAAAGTATTACATGTTAACGACAAAAGCAAATGCCCTAAAGGCTTACAGCTTTCCAAGTTAACACTTGGTTACAACAAAAGAGTACTAACTCATTTACACATTAAGCCCTTGGCTTGAATTTACATGTAATACATCAAAAATAAAACGACAAGGCGTGTCCGCCTCTAGCCTCCCAAGCTACGTCCTTGGAGGTGGCATGCTACCTGTACCTGAAAATGATATTCCCATATAGGGTGAGCCACAGCACAGTAGAAACATACTAAACCAAATATGAACAATGACTAAAAGATTAGCAGTTGATAGATGGTCAACACTGATACTTTCCCTTATCACACTTTACATTTTCATCACATACAAGTCCATATTACAACTCATTTTCCAATTCCTTTCAATTCTCAATTTGCAACTATGGCCCAGAACTTGGCCAAGTAACTCATATGAGACAATGACTCATATCAAACATTTCCCATTTCATATTAGATAAGCATACTAGCTATATCACACAACAACAGATAAGCATACAAGCTATATCATCACTTCCACAGATATGCATATGAGCACTATCACACTTCCAATGACAAGCATATGAGCTCTGTCAATACATCACTAGATAAGAATATGAGCTCTATCTATGGAGTCCATCCCCTATCTCCTCCCAACACATCCGGTTTAGAGGTCCATCCCCTATCTTCCCCTAAACCGTGGAGTACATCCTCTATCTCCTCCAACACAACACAATGCATATAAACAATAATTATACACATCATCACACAACACATAAATTTAACGTGTTCTTTCAATCATCCTACTCAATGATTCATTCCAGTGATTAGTTTTCATTTGCCTAATCATTATGCATTGTCTACAACAATTACGACTATTCTCCACCGATAGCCCAAAGCAGTTATTTCTATATAGAAGATAAATGCAACAAATGGATATAAAATCAACATTTCAATTCGGTGAGTGATAAATAATTCAACTACACCCTTTTTCCCATACATTCCCAATCTCAACAATTCCATTTCATTTTCTCATTTCTCACAATTAATTATCCCAATTAATCAAACAATGTAATTAGGTCATTTTACATAATTAACATTTCAACCCTTAGGTCCCATTTTCATCAATGATTCAACATTAATTCCATTTCTCTATGCCAAATATGCATCTAGGTTTATTATAAATAAAACCCCAACTTTTGTAAAAATAACACAAAAGCCCTAAACTTTCACAAACTTACCAAACCAACCCCAACATTTCAAAATACTAAAATTTAAAGACAAAATCCATAGAGAGGAGTAGGATATCCCTACCTCAAAGTTTGAGCTCCAAAGGAGATGAAGACCAAAATCAAAATGCTCCAAAGACCAAGATTCTCGGATGAAAATGACGCCCTCGACGATCAACACGACTTTTACAAAGGCCGAAGGTGAGGAACTCACCCTAGCTAGATCAAAATCTAGAGAGAAGGCAAGATTTTAGAGAGAGGAGCTCTCAAAATGGCTTTTAGAAAAAGTAGGAGAGAGAAAGAAAAGCAAAAAGTGATTTGAAATCACCCAGCGGATAACTCATATACGCATGACCCGCTCGAGCGGAGAACACGACGCTCGAGCGCCAAGAACAAAAATCTGGACACGCTCGAGCGCAATAAGGCCCGCTCGAGCGCCAAGACACAAGAATAAAGCACTTCCGCTCAAGCGTGAAAACCAGTCCGCTTGAGCGTGGATTTCCCCCTCCCAAAACTTATACTCTGGAAGTACTACCCGCTCGAGCGGCCACCGACCCGCTCGAGCGCCACCGCTCGAGCGTAAACAAACCCGCTCGAGCGCAAAAATCACATTTGCAGAAGTTTTGCAGAGACACGAAATACTGGAAGTGTGTAATCCCCGCTCGAGCGCAATAATACCCGCTCGAGCGGACAGGCCAAAATCTGGGCAACTAGTTTTGGTTTCTAAACTCAACCAACCTATAACAGGCCTGCCCAACACATCCCATAACTCAAATACAAAGTAAGAAAGGATGCAAACAAGATAATGATCAACTACCAACATCCACGGGCACATGCCCGGATCACTGCACAACAAGGGTAAACCCGGGATCGCTATAACTGTGATGGAGTATGATGTAAACATTCACATTGTGACATCAATGCCCAAGTTGTTTGTGTTATTGGGTGTAGTTTGGCGCTGTTGGTTCCCCCCTTTGATTTTTAGCAAATTATAACATAATGTGATCACCCATGTAAACATTTACATTGCCCAGTAACTGTTGTCGTTTTCGGAATTTATTTTTCAAACATGGATGATGTGAACATTCACATTAGTATTAATTACTGTGTAAACTTATAGTACTACACACTGATGTGAACATTCACATCAATGTACAATGATGTGAATGTTCAAATTACTGTCAATGCTGGTTGTTGAATGTTGTTTGGTGCTTCGGGTTCCATCCTCTGTGTTTCAACCAATTATATGTGCTCATTTGAACACACAGGTCTTCCCCATAAAGTTGATGGCAAGCGAAAGCGAGGGAAATCCCGTTCCAAAACCAAGCCTGATCAAACAGCTGTTCCTGAAGAAGTGAACATGAAAAAAGTAAACTACCGGTCAAATATAACTGGATTGGTCAAACTGTTAAAGGATACAAAATTTACAAGTGGCCAATTGAAGTGCCTTAGAAAAACACCGTTCTGGCCATTATTTGATAGCTTGATCAGTAACGAAATCGACCTCAACCACTGCATGAAATATGATGATGTCATTGTACGTATAGTACAAACATTCAAGCAATCTAGTGGAAGGTTTTACATTGGGGATAAGAACATCCAGATTTTTAGAAGCGACGTATCACTGATTTTTGGGGTGGACTGCGGCACCAAGTTGATGGACCTCTCTTATGGTGCAAAACCAACAACCGGCATCATACACCGAATGTGCAAGGATGTTAGTCGGTTAAGTGCTGCCAAAATACGAGAAATTCTGAGGGAAGCATTGAAGGGCACTAAAAAACATGACGATGAGGAGGTCGCAAGATTAGTTTGCATGTATGCATGCGTCAAGCTATTCTTTTCTACATCCGGAGAAACAATTGGATGGGTTTTCTACTCATACATGGACCCATTAGACAAGATGATCGAGTATGATTGGGCTGAGAGCATCCGGGCAACCTTGATGGGTTCATTGGGCCAAAACTGTGGAAAACCAGGACGAGTCACCGGATGTGTGATGTTGTTAATGGTAAATCTCATAAAACTTATTCTATGTTTAATATGAACATATATGGGCTCTGGACACTCTGATGTGAATGTTCACATTTCTCAGCTTTGGTGTGGAAGTTGACAACATTGATGAAAACATTCGCATTACTGTTTCAGTAATGTACAAACATACATTAGTAGATGCTGGTGTAAACATTTACATTAACAGATATGAACATTCACATCAGTTGTACCACTCACATTACCAGATGTGAATATTCACATCAGTAACATCACTCACCATTAGCAAAATGTGAGCATTCACATAGTAATAGCACTGACATGAACAGATGTGAACATTCACATCAATAGTATCACTCACGTTAACAGATGTGAACATTCATATCGGTAACATCACCCACCATTAGCAAATGTGAACATTCACATCAGTAATAGCACTGACACTAACAGTTGTGAACATTCACGTCAGTAATATCACTCACATTAACAGTTGTGAACATTCACATCAGTAGTATCACTCAACATTAGGAAATGTGAACATTCACATCAGTAACATTACTCCACATTAGCAGATGTGAACATTCACATCAATGGATGTGAACATTCACATCAGTTTTAATTGATGTAAACATTCACATTACTGCCCTAGTGATGTACTGTGAACATTCACATTACTGCACAAGTGGTGTAAACATTCACATCAATGTTAATTCATATGAACATTCAAATTACTGATATTTGTTATTTGTTTCAGTATTGGCTGTGTGAGCATACAACAATCTTACAACCCCGCAACCCCAATGCCATTCCACGATGCGTAAAATGGGACCTCACAGCCTTACATAGCAACATGAAGTCCATAACTTTGGCTAAGCTATGTTTAAATGAGGTAGAAGTACAACCAAATATATTGTGCTTATTCACACAGTGAGACGAGGAACTATCTAACTAACATACTGTCTCGAAATGCAGGTATATGGCGGCGAGCTAATGGCATCACCAACTGAAGCGAAGATGTATCGTCATACAAAATTGAATGTGAAGCCAAAACCTGAGATTTTGGCAAGTGCAGTAGCAAAGAAAGATGAAAGCAATGAGGATCAAAGCAAAGACAGTCAACGCAGTGATGACAGGGATGCATTTTCTGTCGATGCAGTGGACCTGAATGATGTTGGACATTATATCAACCCCAGCTGTAGCACCCCCAATGCTGAGAAAGGAATCATCATAGCACAACCAACTGAGCCCGACATTGTGGAAGTACTCATAAAAGAAAACCAAAAAGCTTAGGCTCTTGTACGGCAATGGGAAGCGAAATACAAACAGTTGGAAGAATCATGGGAGTTGAGGGCAAGGGTGATTGCTGCCCTTGAAGCCAAACTATTTGACCAATCGGGCTCATCCAATGTGGACATGGACATGAAGACTTGCATGAAGTGGAAAGATACAGAAATTCAGCGGCTGACAAAGTTGGTCATCAACTTGGAATGTGAAAAAACAATACTTCAAGACCTTTTTGACGATCAGTCCGTCCACATCATCACTCAAGTTGAAGCACAAAAGGCTCATGACAGCCTTAACAAGAATCCCACTGCAGCATTGGAACACATTATCAGCCCCCCATCAAGGGTAAAGCGTATAAAGCAGAAGGTAAGGAAAGAACACAAGTTGGACGAGTTTGAATACCCCAACCTGCCTGGTCAGAAGAAAGGGAAAGAGGGAGCCGAACAGCAATCACATGCAGTCTAAATTGCACAAGATTTAGACAAACAACCACCAAAAAAACAGCCAACAAAGTCCAAGAAGTTAACCTTGAACAACAAACTGAAGGTCTGGGCTAACATGAACAAACTCAACAAGCAAAAAGTCCAAAATTTGCACAAGAACGACGGTGCTGAGTAAGTGATCTTACATATCCCCAACTGTTTTTTTTTTTCCCCATCATGTTCAGTTCACATACATACTTAATAAATTAGATCATTTCATAAATGTGCAATGTTGACATTAACATTTTCTGTAATCACAATGCACAGGTTGCTAGTGTGGCGAGGGGACTTAAAGACTAAAGATGTGTATTTTGATGACATCATACACATCATCAAGGAAGAATCAATAACCAACAACGTATGGCAACTGTAAATGTGTTCAAAACACACACACACACACACATACACACACACACTCACACACACAGAGTAAAGACACTGTAAATAATGTACTGCCACCCCTCCGGTTCTGCAGGTGATAGATGCTTATGGTGACATTCTACTTGAACTACAAGGGCTAGTTATCCCAAGTTTGGAAGATTCATCATTCATCTTTACAAGCACATGTTTGGTAACCACTAGACTTTAATTTTGATTATGTTTCAATACATGTGGATGTTCTTCTCAGCATTACATGCTTACATTGTTAACTTAAATAATAGGCAGATGTGAATGTTAACAACAACATAAAATGACCTTTGAGAAGATTCACATTGACAGATGTGAACATTAACATCATTCGCATTGAAGATTATATGCTTATTATGTTGATAAACTTAAATGATACACACATGTGAACATTCACATCAGTAATATAACTCACATTAACAGATGTGAACATTCACATCAGCAGTATTACTCACATTAACAGATGTGAACATTCACATCAGTAACATCACCCACCATTAGCAAATGGGAACATTCACATCAGTAATAGCACTGACATTAACAGATGTGAACATTCACATCAGTAGCATTACTCACACTAACAGATATGAACATTCACATCAGTAACATCACCCACCATTAGCAAATGAGAACATTCACACCAGTAATATCACTGACATTAACAGATGTGAACATTCACATCAGTAGTATCACTCACCATTAGGAAATGTGAACATTCACATCAGTAGTATCACTCACCAATACGAAATGTGTTCCATTTGATGTTAGTGAAGTGATGTGAACATTCACATCAATGTCATTCACTCACTATTACGAAATGTGAACATTCACATCAGTAACATAACTCCCCATTAGCAGATGAACATTCAAATCAGTAACACCAAACATTGATATAAATACTTGGTACATCATTGTATGCCCTTTGTGTGCAGAAAATCATGCAACAGTACCCCCCCACAAGAGGAATAAACTAATTGATGTACACATCAAGGAGTATCAAGGCCAGAGATTCTTAATCTTCCTAATACACGACAATTTTCACTGGACAATTGTTGTGTATGACGTGAAAGAGAATGTATGGAGGCATTATAACTCACTGCGCCCAAGAGAAGGCATACATGACCCACATATTGACAAAGCACAAATACTGGTAAGTGGCTGACAAAAATAATACTTGTCGTGATGTGTAATATTTGAACTTGGACGTATGCCCTATGTTGGTTAGTTCCTAATATGAAATTTCATTGTTGGCAGAGGGACTACATCACAGCTTTGGTGCACAACATTGGACCATCATCACCATTATGGACCAATTTATCAAGCCAAAATACTTTGAAAACAATCATATCAGTGGACATCTGTCCTCAGCAAGCATCAAATTCGTAAGCCTAAAATCGATTTCTACACATGTTTCACAACCATTACCCACCTAAATTTCAAAATCTAACAAGAAGTTTGCATTTTCAGGGTGGATTGTGGGCCTGCAGTTTGTTACATCATGAGGGCGCATGTATATCGTGAAGACATTGTTGCCAGCCTAGATCGCTTTGAATGGTGTCAAATAAGAGACTCATTAGTACACCTTTTCTGAACCACAGAAAGACAATGCAATGTGAAAACCTATAGGTGGGGGGTGTCGACCTATCACTGTTACCCAAATCAGTTATCCACATTTAAGACAATTTAGTTTCAATAGATTTTTCATATTGGAGCAGACTAGCTTAATTGTAAATCAAGTCTATATCACTGCTTGTACAGATATTTTTCAGTCAATATATGTATATGCATTTTCAAGCCTATTTTGCGTTGGTCATGCACATTGAGATTGTATTTTTTTATTTTTTTATTTTGGATACACATGACATGGTGTCAATGTTCACATCACAGAATGATCGTACACTTTCTTCTATTTTAAACCATACTACATGGATGTGACTATTGCTTAAAGTGTTCATGTAACACAATATGACAGGTGTGAGTATGATATTTCTTAACACAAGTCAATATTCACATCTAATAATTTGATGATGTGAATATTCACATCATAACTTCTGATTATGCGAATGGCAACAATGATGTCATGAATATTCACATCTTATGAGTTGATGATGCGAATGTTTACATTGATGTAAACATTGCTGTTAACAGTAACAACAATGTGAACATTCCCACCACAGAAATGTTTGAAAGTTGAACAATGTGAACATTCACATAATGTGATTATATTACATAAGTGTGAATGTTAACAGCATGCATTCATCCAAAACACAACCAACATAAATGTCAGATTGGTACCTTAAAAAAGTAAAAATAAAACACAAATCAAACACTAATGCATTATTATGTTTGCCAACGCAACGTAATCTTATTGCAACCCAATGTTTGCCAACACAACACAATCTTATTTCAAAAATGAATATAAGAATCCAATGTAAAATACAATGTTGAAATGAAAAAAGGTACATCTTATATCGGCTCCGTACATGATTTTCGATTATGGCTCCCCAACTTATCACATCTCCCGCACCTTATTTGCTTCAGTTTCTCACCCCTTGATGGGATCCTATTCTTCTTCGGCCTTCCGGGTGGTCTTTTCACGGTTGGCGGGTATATAGTGAAGTCTGTGGGATCAAAAGGCGGCTTCTCCACCGATGGTATAGGGAATATGGCTCCCGAATAGGCTGCACGATATGTCTCTACATGAAAGTAATGTTCTACACAATCATTGAGATTGTAGCGGCTCTTCTGAATGGCAATAACAGCATGGTCACATGGGAATCCGTTAATTTGCCATTTGAAGCAAAAACATGTACGCCTCGCAACATCAACTGTAACAGATGGTATCGAATGAACTTCAAACATATCCTCGTTGGCTTTGCTAACTTGCCAAGACTTGCTGTCATTGAACGAATCCATAAGCCTTGTTTCGAATGTCGGACAAATAATTTCATTCCATTTGTTTGCTTGGTCACGCCGTGCAGACATTTGCCGCATCAACTGAGTACGAATTGTGTCCACCATTTGAGTGATAGGAAGATTACGTGCTTCTTTAATCCAGTTATTAAATGACTTCGCCGCATTGGATGTCATCTCCCTATAACGCATGCCCCTGCACAATATATCACAAACATTGTACAATACGGAATTTAACAGGCCTGACCATTCACGTTGACAGATGTGAACGTTCATAGTACTGACATTAGTATACACTGATGTGAACATTCACATCAGGGTATAATAATGTGAATGTTCACATCTGCTACCAGGTTATAATAATGTGAATGTTCACATTATATGCTTACTACGTTGTCAACTTAAATGATAGACAGATGTGAATGTTAACAACAACAACAAAATATGACATGTGTCAACATTCAAATCTGTAATACATTGCATGACTATTTGACAAATTAACAGATGCGAACATGACATCAGTCATCATTAGCAGATGTGAACATTCACATCATTTACATTGAACATGAAACACAATTCGAAGATTGTCACCATTCTACACTGAAAATTCACATCACTACCATTCTAAACTTCAAAAATGGAACACCTTAGGAAACTATTATTACCTGAAGTATGAATTTGCCCAGTGCTCAGGTGCTAAGTCCTTGAAAAAATTATGAGCTCGTTGTTTACCCTCGTTTTTTAATTTTGCAAGCTTTTCATGGAACCCTACCACAGTTGGCTCGTAGGCACAGTCACCCAAACTACTTACTAGGTGATCCCTGAATCCATTATCAATTCCTTTCATCCGGTCTCTTAAATTGCTCTTCAAGTGTTGTAAGCAATAACCGTGATGAGCCGATGGGAACACCTTTGGCATAGCTTCTAACAGACCAAGATTACAATCTGAAATAAAAGTAATATGATGCTTCCCATCAACAACCTTCCCAAGTTCATGCAAGAACCACGACCAATTAGCCGTGGTCTCTGAATCAACAATTGCAAATGCAACAGGAAACAGACCTACAACACAACACCAATACACAACTGTTCACAATATTCCAAAGTGAATAGAAAAACAGTATAAACGAAACAGGTCATGTGAATGTTCATATGTACATTGCCCTCTTTACTATTGCTGTTTTTGGATTCAGGTTCGTAAACATCAACGATGTGAACATTCACATTGACGACCATTAATAATTCATTGTTGATTGTTGAGTCACTGACAATGTTAACATTCACAGTACTGTTCATTAATAGATCAACTAACATTAGTATACACTGATGTGAACATTCACATCAGTCTGTAATAATGTGAATGTTCACATTTCTGTCATTAGCATACAAAGATGTGAACATTCACATCAGTACATACTAATGTCAATGTTCACATTACTTATAATTTAGCAATCACTCTTTTGTCCAGACTACGCTGCTCAGAGTGAATATTGACATGAATAGACAGCTAAAAAAAAACTACTAACCATTGTTTCCGTCTTTCGCCGTTGCCGCAAGTAGCTGACCTTTGTACTTTCCTTTGAGGAATGTTCTATCCAGGAATAATAAAGGCCGACAAGCATTGAACCCAGAAATACACGCAGCGAATGACACAAAGAAGCGACAAAACTGTTGACTACTCGCATCATAGTCAATATTGACATAACTCCCTGGATTGTACCGCATCACGGCATCCGAATACCACCGTAACTGGTCAAACGATAACGAGTGATCTCCATGAATACCAGCCTTTGCTTTCTCCACACCCAACCATACGACATGGTAACTCACATCTAGCCCGTAATCCCTCTTCAAAATAGTCACCACTTCACACGGCCGAGTCAACGGCTTGTCCCTCACAATTTCAGATATGGTACTCGATACCAAATCCGAACTAACTCGCGGATTCTTCGATGTTCGGACATCCGTACCACAAGTATGCACATCACTAAACCTCTTGATGTAGAAAAAATCATTTGCTCGTTGTGCTCTACAATGTATAGCCCACAAGCACCCCCTCTCCTCCCGCATCGCACACACAACAGTAACTCTTGTTGTCTCGTTCTTCACGTATGTGAACTTAAACCCACATTGGATGGCATACTTACATAAAACGTCACGAAATTCTTGTGCACCTCCAACAAACCGTTGTCCTATATACGTAATACCATTTGCCCAAGGGGCTGACAACAACACATTCTCCTTATGGTGGCAAAATCTCCGTAGTGCATCAATTTCATCCTCAACCGCCACACGCAGCAATCCCAAACTACTTGACTGACCAATATCACCTTTCAACTCAACCACAACTTCTACATGTTGTTCCCACATTGATTTAGCAAGCAGTACCATGCTCTGAAATTCTTCCTCATTGCCCAAATCACACTTATTAATCCCAAGTAGTTTACAGAACAATGAAATAGAACCAGCAGACAACTCATCCCATTTCTCACACAAACACTCCACCAAACGAGAATAACACATTGCGCGGGCAACATTTATTACAGTTGTACTACAACCATATGTACACACCAATAGCATAAAGGTATCCATCTCCTGTAAAAACACAAAAACACAACAATGAACAGTAATGAAAATCGATATGAAAATTCACATTGTGCAAAAAATAGATGACTACGTGTACAGTTCAAGTGCTAAATCCATAATTCACAATATGAAGATGTGAACATTCACATTAATATTAACAAGATGTCAACATTAAGCAAACATCAAAGTACAATGAGAACATCAACAATCTTCACATAATATAAACAAGATGTTAATATTTACATTGACACATACACTCTGAATTATATCACACACACAGAGCCTCATTAAGCAAATATCAATTTAAAATGAGAACATCTACATTATTCACATATTCCACATTAACAAAATGTGAACATTCACATTGATATATATACTGATAATCAAATCATCCACAGAGAGCCTCATTATGCATACATCAAAGTAAAATGAGAACTACACATTTAATCAAAATCGACATGAAAATTCACATTGTGCAAAAAATAGATGACTACGTGTACAGTTCAAGTGCTAAATCCATAATTCACAATACGAAGATGTGAACATTCACATTGATATTACCAAGATGTTAACATTAAGCAAGCATCAAAGTAAAATGAGAACATTAACAATCTTCACATAATATTAACAATCTTCACAGAGCCTCATTAAGCAAACATCAATTTAAAATGAGAACATCCACATTCTTCACATATTCCACATTCACAAAATGTGAACATTCACATTGATATATATACTGATAATCAAATCATCCACAAAGAGCCTCATTACGCATGCATCAAAGTCAAATGAGAACTACACATTCTTCACATAATACGAATGAACTCCCCTCTACATAACCACGTAAAATGCATATAATTGAAAAAACAGAGCATTCAATCCATATAAATCCAAAAACAGAGCATCTGATCCATTATTTCGAATGAAACCATAAACTGAACATGTATTCATAACCAAATTGATACTAACCTTGATCATGCAATCCTACAATCGTACAGAAAGTTGAAAAAAAAACTGATTTGAACTAGTTATAATCCGGAAAATGTAACAACCGAACACCCTCCTCTTCGTCGTCTTCACTCGCAAACCACAGAACCAGACTACAACAGCAAGGATGAAACCCTAGCACAACCAATCCTTGTAACGAGCATGCAAAACATAAACGTATCTCTCAGAATTGGATTGATGATGAAAAGTGTAAAATAGAAACTGCCAAACTGCATGAGCGAAGAAACAGACACCTATTACGTATTAACACTGTACATATATATATACAGGGGCAAAATAGTCCAAGAAATTATATTAAATTAGAAAAATGGACCTTATGGAATAAAAAGAAAAGTTTATGGGACTAATTAGGTTATAATATTCTTTAGTGGACCTAATGGGTTATGACAACTCTAGAATGGATTTATCAATAAAAATCTCTTTTCAAAACAAATAACATGAATTTAGTAATTATTTTTAAAATAGTGTGGATTTGATTTTTTTCAACGGACTTTATGTTCGATAAAACGTATAACAATTAGTTTTTTGTAAAATTAATTATATTTATCATCATTGTACTTAAGAGTCAATACCAAATTGGTATGTGAAAATAATGCTTAGGTGCATTCTCAAGCTAAGTCTAAAGGTTTTGTTCTATAGTTTGAATTGAGTATTAAAGCTTTGTAATGAATTCATTATTAGGTTGATAAATAAAATTATTTATATTTATTTATTTTTTAATAATTTTTTCATAGTTATTGTTAAGTTTGTATGGTAACTTAAGGAAGACGTCAAATCCTTGTGTTCGATTAATTCTCAGTCAGACGAGTCAACATGTTAAATGTACAAATTTCACCTGAATAAAAAAAAATAAAAAATAAAAAGCTTATTAAGTTGAGCAATCCTTCAGTCTGAGAGCCGACCCTTATCACCTACTATCAACTAATACAAAAATTAAACCTCGATCATTCACTCTATTAGCTAGTTTTTAGTATTTTGAAGTTAATTACACTATTTGAAATTTTAATAAAAATGAGATTGTTGTGAAATATTTAGATGATCATCAAAAAATATATAATTAGAATTCTAATGAGTTTAAGACCAAAGTAAAAATTGAGGAAAGTTTTATCATGTGAAAAATATGGTATGCCATGTGGTAAACCACATAGTGTGTTGAATAATGGTGGTATATAGTGAATGTTTTATCACTTATAAATAGGTGAGTTTATATGATAATGAATATATAGAAAATTATATATTATGTGCCATTTTGGGAAGATTAGTAAAAAAGCAGCGTTTTCATGAATGCGAAAAAAAGCAAAGGTAGCCAAAAACGCAACAAAACCATTTGGAAAGTGATAAAAATGCAAACCTGTGAAATTATGTAACTACCCTCCATGTTAACAAATTGGGGCCTAGGGCAAAACACTTGCTAATTTCCTCCTCCTCCTTCCTGCTGCTGTGATTTCCTCATTCTCGCCACTACGCTACTCTGCAACTCCCTCCAACAACCCACGGCGTAGCCGTCACCCGCCGTCGCTGCCTATGGAATTGTCGTCCACGTCCTCACCGTCGCCGGATCTGCAGCATCAGGTAAGCCCAGAAACCCTCATCCGTTGTGGTATTTTTGCAAGTATGTACAAAACAATTTTCATGGAAAATTCATTTAAAAAACAAGGGATCAACTGGTATCTAACACTTGTATGCCAAAAAAATTGCTTCATATTTGCTTTCACTTGTCAGATCTTGCCCTCTGTGATGTTGTATTTCCAATCTTTGGGGGTCGATGTTCTATGAACACAAACAAACGACTCCATGTCTGTTTCGCTACGGAGTTCTCCCGCCGTTGCTATTAACGACTTTCTATCGATCACTATACAAATAAATGAAAAAAAATAAAATTGCATAGAGGATGGATGCTTCTGTTAAAAACATGCTTTTGTTATAATTTTTGTTTTAAAATGACAAAATCATGAATTATCATATAATTTTGTATTGATTTTATATACAATTTATCTGTTGATAATGTATAGTGTGCATGGTTACTAGGCAAATATGTGCGACTACAAATTTTTGTATGTACAATTTGCATATATTTTTTGGTTTAAAACAATCACAATAATTGAATCATATAGAATTTGAAAATATTAGGCGATGACTGAATATTTGAAGAGACCAAAATAATTTTAGAAACTCCCGTGCCAAGATATATATATATAAATATATAAATATATATTATGCATGCATAAAAGATAGGATAAGAGGATGGCAAAATTTGAATTACCCAGACAATAGGGGAATATTTTTTAGCAAAGACATTTTGATTGGTGAGGCATTGATCAACCTATGGGCCTGAGACAAAGAGAATTGCAGCTTGAAATGGACATGACTGATACAACAACTGTGTAGAAGATACATTCAGCCTCTTTTGTAACTGAACATTAGGTAAAAAAAAAAAAAAAAAACTAACTCATCAACCAAAGAAGGCAAACAATAATCTAATTTGTACAAACTATATTAGTTAAATGTCATTAAAAAAAAAATGTCCAATACATGAGATTCTTGTTTTGTATTGACTTAGTTCATATAGTTTTAATTCTATCAATTTTACTTTTTAATTCTTCACACTACATCAAATTAGTTCAATTTATAACGTGTTCAAAAAAAAAAAAAAAAAAGATTATAGAGATGGCGTCCTCCATGTCAACTGTCACTTCATCATGGCCACCGAGGGAATGTGCACGTGGCATTGGACATTACGTTGTCAAAATATCCAGATCTGCCAATAACCCTAGTCGTACGATGCGTCTGTGTTGCCCCTCTTTTATGTAGTTAGTCATGTGGTTGTTCATTTGTCGTTATGTCGCATAACATGCAGTCTAACTATCTATTTCACTTTTGTACGGCAACGATTGTAGCGATTCCAGTTTTGCCACTTTGCTGAGTATGTCGAGGATCGAGCTGCCCGGTCAGCTCGCGGGGGTCCAGGGGACAGTGCCCCTTGGCAGGTCCAAGGGCAGTGCCTTGGCGGGGATCGAGCTGTCCGGTTAGCTCGCGGAGGTCCAGAGGGCAGCGCCCCTTGGCGGGTCCTAGGGCAGCGCCTTAGCGGGGTTGAGAGGCAACACTCCCGAATAAAAAATGCAAAATGCATTAGAAGTTGCTTGTCCGCTCGAGCGGCTGTTTATGCGCTCGAGCGAAGAATGTTTGGTTTCAGAAGTTTGACATGTCTGCAAAAGTACTGGGAAAGTGTATTTGACGCTTGAGCGGGGCTTTCCACGCTCGGCGAACCATGTTATATCAGTTCGTGAATATGATATTTCAGATCATTTTTGTATATATCTCTCTCTCTAAAAACCTTTTCCTCTCCCTTCTCTCTGTATTTCCCTACGCCAAATTGGATCAAAATATTGATTTCTCAAAATCCATTAGAGTTCTGCCATATGTTCTTTGTCAAAGTTGGTTAACTTCTCAAGGGATTCGTTGTGAGCGGTGAATATCGAGTTTCGACACCGTTGATTTTGAGGGTTTCATCTCATTTCTTTTTCAAAACTTGAGGTAGGGATTTTATATATATTTTTGCAAGATCTACATGATTTTCAAAATCATCTTTCGATAGTTTTGAAAATTGATTGTTGATTCAAAAAGTTTAGCGATCTTGAAAATGGATTTGTCTCTTATTCTTTTAAAATGATCTTTGGGTTTTGATCTTCGTTGATTGAAGAAAAGATGATTTTGAAAGTTTTCTTTCAAAAGATTTGAGTTGTATAGTTTTGGTGAGAAAACCTAGAATTTGGAGATTTTTTTAAAAGAGAATGAAAATCCATGAATGATATTGTTATATTTATTTTGTGTGTCAAAATAAATAGATATTTGGAAATTTTCTTATTTATATTTATATAAATGATAAATTTCAGGGAATATGTGAATTGTTGGTCATTTTGGAAATTATTGGTCAAAACGTTGAAATAGTCTTGAAATGACTAATTGTTGAGGATACTTGAGAAGAGGGAATTGTGTTATTCCTTGGATGATGAATTGGAATAAAAGTATTTATATTTATCTTGGGAAATTGGCATATCAATTCATTTGATTATATTAAACTTTAAAAGTTGATTTGAAAACTTGCATTGAGAAAAGAATGTTGAGAAACAAGTTTTCATGGAATAGTTTTGGGGTAAATACGTTGATAAGTCTTGATAGGTGGTGTAGATGATATTGAATAAGTTGGCCTGAGAGTTCGGGGTGAAAGACCGAAAATCCGCGCGGATAGGTGTCGAGCCTTCCGGTTAATACCGGTAAAAATGACAATTTGGTAGTACTTGTATAGTCTACTTACAGACACCAATCTAGGGATTACCATAGCCGTATTTACCGCTCTTGAAATAAATTGTTAAGTTTTGAACAATTGAAATTGCATGATATCATTGAGCATGATGGTTTTCAAAAGATGAAAAATGTGATTTATTTTCAAAAAAGGCATAGCATGGCATATGCATTTAATCTCTTGAGACTTGTATAAAATGTATATACTTTGTTAAGAATTTCTTATTAGGCTTTATGCTTACCCTACGGAATTTTTGTACAGGAAAAGATGTTGTGATCCCACCCAACTAGGGTCATGGAAGTATGTGTGTTGGGAGTACAATGCTCTCATTTTGCTGTGACTCTATGTGTAAGCCCAGTGCTGTGTTTGTGTGAGTTTGAATAACCGTTTTGTGTGACCAGACTCTAGCCTTGGAAACTTGTAAACCCTTGGGGGTATTTATTTGTTTATTTACTTATTGTTGGATTAATGTATTGTTGCATGAAAAACTATTGTATCATGTAATGTAAGTTTGGAGATTTATATTCAGTTTTCCTTGAAAGAACCATGATTCTTATATTATCATTTGGGCTAGAAATTTGGGTCTTTACAGCGATGTGTTGCGTGGGTTGGTTGGTGTGACGAGTTTCGCAGCGAAAGATTTGCCACTGACCACCCACCTAATGTTGTTGATATGGGGTTACGTGCGAACGTTGTTCGCATAGATCATAGCCTATGTATGCTTAGGACTTTCATCAGTGTTTTGTGCGTCATTGTTTTTGTATTGTTGTTTCATATCTGATACATTTTCATAGATGTTGTTACATTTACATTTCATTTTGTATCACCTATGTAGTTGTTGTCTGTAATGTGTTCGTCTTATATTACATAACATTTTCATAGCGTGTTATAGAAATCATCTTTGTCTTTTGGCGTTTTGTACTAGTACATGTATAACTTCAATAATTGTCTATGGACTTCGATTTCGGATTTGGACATGAAAAACATATATACTCTAATTTTCTGAAACCGATACACCATTAACTTTACAAGCAAGATTGCATTTTTTAGAACTCCTGGTACACTAATCGCACTGCTCATGGCAACGAACCATTCATCACCCCGTATCCCTTCCAAGAATCGAGGTAAGGCTGTCACAACAACCCAACAATAACCAATCCACAAATGCCAATTCAACAGTGACAATACAAAGTTGTTTCGACAACTTGTCATTGTTGAAATGGACGTTGGTAATCAACAACCTTACGGATTATGATGACTGGGTATAAGAGCGTTGCTAACAAGTTTTTGGACAAAATCGGACTGCTACATTCGGCCAAACAAATGAAAAACAAATTTGTCAACTTGAAGAAAGATTGGGTTGCGTGGAAAAAGCTAGAGAATGCCAATCAAGGCTTGACAGGGCTTGGGTATGACCATGAGACGGGTTTGTTCACACACCTGACCATTGGTGGGCCAAAATACAAGCGTTATGTAGTGCAATAATTTATTTTTCCCATTAATCTTGTACTAGTATTTGTGATTGGTGGTGCCATATGTTTACGTAACTACCTTTAAAAATCAAAGCAATTCCTTAATAAACTAATGTGGAACTCCAGCTAATTGTGACACATTTACAATAATTATTTTAATGTTTTCATTATTAGTTGCGACATTTTTATTTATTATTTCTTGTGCACCGCACAACTTGCCATGTTTGCATTAATTGTATAGTTACAATTATTGTTTTAGAATTATTTCGTATAATCCTTTGAACTATAAAGGTACAATTAATTGGTGCCCATTCTCAATTACGTAATTTAGTGTTATTTGTTTTTACTGTCATTGTTGCTACACTTGCAGCCCTACAAATAAATTGTTACCTTTACTTACATATGTGTTTTCTTTTATCTCAGATGAACAACCGATGTGCTAAGTTCAAGACCAAGCCTCTAGAGCACTTGGACCTCATGGAACGGGTGTACTCTAGCACAGCTGCGACAGGGAAACATGTATGGACTCCAACTGAACTGTGCAATGATGATGCTGCCGTGGCCATTGCCAACGAGGACAGCAAGATGGGACCTTTCAGTGCTATCACACCACCACATCCGGGCCATAATACTGTTGGCGAGAACGTGGTGGATAGTTTCCTGTTTGATGATGCTCCCCCGTAGTCAGCCGCTAACAGATCAGCCAATGCAAAATGTCGCAAGCGGGCAGCGCCTGGTACTATCACTAGTAGCATGGACAACCTCATGGAAGTAGTCAGCAAACAAAGTCGAGAGTTGAAAATTATGCAATATGTTATCATTGGGAAGGGTGAGAACACTGTGGGGGACTATCTTGCAAGGCTAATAATGAGCATGCCTGGATTGGAGCCCGACAGTAAGTTGTTCTCATTCGCATGCAGCATAATGGATTTACCCGATAATCGGGACATCATCATGGCCCTCCCCGTGGATTGCATTGTCAAATGGTTGAAAGAGAAGCGTGTCTGCACACCGGCCAATGTTGGTAGGGATCGTGAACGAGACGCACGTCTGTTTGGGAGTGATGGTGTGGTTGACATGAATTAAGCTTCTGCACTTCGATTATCGTTTTTTATTACTGCCATAAAACTATACTTCAAATGTTTGTGAACTTTTATGCTTTGGACATAGTTTTTTTTTTCTGTGTTGTTTTGCGAAAATTGTTTTGTAGAACAATTTTTTTTTTCCTTGCGCTGTTTTCCAAACTAGTTGGTTTTTTTTTTTGCTTTGGACGTTAATTTATGTATTTCTGTTGGGTGCATTTAGTTATGTTTCGAAACAGACCGAATATGTTTATGTTATTCTTGTTGTAAAATTTTCTATTAACTTTAACAGTAAGTGTTTTTTTTTTTTTTTTTTTTTTTTTTTTTTTTTTTGTGTAACTTGCTATAGTGTTGAACATATTTGTCTTTATGTTGGTAGATGGGAGAAGGTGTCCGTGGTTCGGTTTAGGACGGTTTGCGGTTCAATTTGGACCCGTCCGCATCTATGCGGTTTGGGGAAAAGTCAACCCGCAACCGCTCGTAATGTTGTTTTGCGATTTGTGCAGATAGGATTTGCGGATGTACGAGCAGTTTGCGGATTAGACTTTTTTTCAAAAATTTATTTTTAAACCTTTTTTTTTTCTCCCATTTTGTCAATATTTATTTTGGACATTTTTCCTCCCATTTTCTAAAATGCTCCAGCATTAATAATTAATGAATTAAAACTTATAAAAAAATTTATAAAATCAAAAACATAGCAAAATCAATTTGTAACCCAAACAAATCATTCAAAATCCACATTCATCATTAACTTGCATTCATCCTACATTCATCATTCATAACCCAAATAAAAAAAATCCTACATTTAAAATCCTACATTCCTCATTCCTAACCCAAATACAAAATAATAATAATAATAATAATTCTTCATTAACTTACATTCATCCAAAATGCAAAAAAAAAATAAAAATTCATTAACTTGCATACATCCAAAACCAAAATGCAATTAAAAAAAAAATTTGTTGCCAAACTTTATTCAATTCAAACCCATGAAATAAAATAAAAAACATTTCTAAAATATCAAACTTCATCATGAATCACATCCAATCCAACTGTCACAAATTTCAATTCCAATTCCAATTCCATGCATTTGGTTGATGAACCCTACACAAAAACAAATTGAAAAAATATAAACTTTAATCTTCAATCTTCATAATTCCTTTGAGACAAAAAGTAAAAAAGAATAAAGTAATGAAAAGATAAACAAATGTCTATATATTGCATCTCAATATAGTAAGAAAATGTGTTGAGTATATGAAAAAATTACCAATGAGCAAATGGATATTAGAGATCAATTATAGCATCAACATTATAGGTTGAACTTGAAAATGAGCTTGACTCCAAAGTACCTAATTACGAGTCAATAAGAGAAGATTAATAAAACTTACATTAGAAAATGAACAATACAAATAAAAATGAAGATAAATAAATTCTCATATTACCCAAGTCATATTGCTTAAATTCCTCTACATCATCCATCACGAAGCGAAATTAGAAGGTTGCGTTGAAGCTAATTTTGAGTAAATACAAGAGCTTCAACCATAAAAGGCGATAGTGAACTACGAAATGGGTCAAGAATACACCCTACCGTACTAAAAGCTGACTCCAACGCAACGGTAGAAATAGGCATGGCCAACACATCCCATGCAAGTTTTGATAACACCCTATATTTGGTTGCATTCACCTTCCAATAATCCAAAATCTCAAATGTTTGATTTTTTGCAAAATGTTCAACCTCGGATAAATATTGTTCTAATTCCAACTTAGATCCACTAGTGCATCGCCCCTCCAAACAGGAATTAAATTGGGAGTCAAATAAAGAATAGGAATCATCATCATTATCATTTTCCCCCATATTCATAACTTCACTCACACTTGGAAGTTTCTCATTTGAAGGATAAAGTGTGACATAATGGCTATACAAACAACTCAAACAACTCTTAACCTTGTCTACCATCTTTTCCACCTTCTTATTATCTCCAAGAAATAAATTGGAAAAACAAAACTCCAAGTATGTCATTTTTTTGGTAGAATCAAGAACTACCGCAACATACAACACAAATTGATCTTACTTCTATCCCTCCAATACTTGCTAAATTTTTGTTTCATAGTCTTTGCTATTGTGCTCAAAGTATCATCCTCTTCCAAAATTAATTGGTTAACTTTGCTTTCAATAACAAACATTTCCTTGTAAAAAACATTGGAAGTAACAAAGAGAGACCTCGGAAATTTCTTAGTTGCAACATAAAATAATTTTAGAAACCTCAAAAAAATTCTACATTTTTTCCAATCCAACTCATTTGGAGTTCTCTTATGCTACCATCAACATCCTTGAAATAAGGTTCAAAGTTGGAATCCACAATCTTCAATCGGTTAAAAGCCTTCTCATACTTTTCGGCGACCTCTAACATCAAATAGGTAGAGTTCCACCTAGTTGGTACATATAGACATACAAGAACTTTTGAATCAAGTTTGAGTGTGGCCGCACACTTCTTAAAAACATCATGCCTATGAGGAGAAGACCTCACATATCTCACTGCAAGTCTAATGTTGGCAATAGAATTGTCCATTTCTTTCAACCCATCACTCATAACGAGATTAAGAATATGTGCACAACAACGCATATGAATAAACTCATGTTGCAAAATAACCCCCTTCCAATCTTTGGTTATCGTTTTCAAATATTGACTGGTAAGATTATTAGAACTAGCATTATCAACTATTAAGGTGAATATGCGATCAATGTTCCACTCAATCAAACACAACTCAATTTTTCGACCCAATGTTTCTCCTTCGCGATCCTCAACTTTTTGAAAATTTATGATTCTTTTTTGAAGTTTCCAGTTATCATCAATGAAATGAGCAGTCAAACACATGTAACACAAATTCTAAATAGATGTCCAAGTGTCCGTAATAAAGCAAATTTTATGACCTTTCATGGCCTTCTTTAACTTATCCCTTTCATTCTTGAATATGTTAAGTACTTCTCTAGATATGGTTTGACGAGAGGGAATTGGTGTGAATTTGGGTTGCATGACATTACAAAATCTTCTAAACCCAACACCCTCCACAAATCTAAATGGCAACTCATCAATGACCACCATCTCCGTAAGAGCCCTTTTACAAGTATCAAAATTAAAAATTGTTGCTACAACCTCAATACCCTCTTCATTTTGTTTTGGTTTAAGATTTAATGTTTGTTGACCATTTGTATCCCTATTTGGATATTCTTTACATTTGGGTGTATGACTCCTCAAATTGCTAGTCCCATGAAGTCTAGAGTCAGCCATATACTCTTTCTTCCAATATTTACATACGACTCTACGCTTCCCATCTGGCCTTGTCAAAATGATCCAAAACTGTGGATGGTGCTTTCCCTTCTCCACTTTCACTCTTTCTCTTTGGGGGTCTAGGAGGCTTAGGTTCAGGTTCAGGTTCAGGTTTTATTAAGAGGGGATTCATTTGAGAATTAGAGGATTCTGGAGATACGAGATTGATTGCGGGAGATTGAACACTATCCTTTATTTAAACTGGATTACAAAAATTACAAATTCAATACAATCACAGATTCAATTTTAATTTTAATAACAGATTCAATTTTACACAAATTCAACACAATCACAGATTCAATTTTAATTTTAGTAACAGATTCAATTCTAATTTCAATAACAGATTCAATTCTATACAGATTCGATTCCAATTTCAATAATAGATTCAATACAGATTCAATTTCCACTTCTTACAGATCTGTTGGAGCATTAAAAAAGCACAGATTCAATTCCAAAAGCATAAATTCAATTCAAAAAAAGAAAAGAAAAAGAGAAAGAGATCTGTTTGTATAAACACAGATTCAATTCCAAACAAACACACGGATTCAATTTCCACTTCTCACACATTCAACAATAGATTTAATTCTAATACCACAGATTTAATTCCAAAAACATAGATTCAATTCCAAAAAAAAAAAAATAGAGACAGATCTGTTTGCACATAAACATAGATTCATTTTCTATTTTTTCACAGATCTGTTGCTACAAAAAAAAAATCTGATTTAATTCCAAACAAATACATACATTCAATTTCCACTTTTCACAAACAGATTTGTTGCTACAAAAAAAATTAACAGATCTGATTGCATAAAATAAACAAATCTGATAAGATGAGAGAGAGAGAAAGAGACAGATCAGAGAGAGAAGTCTGATATGTTGCAAAAAAAATCAAAAATCGGAGAGACAGAGACAGAGAAAGAGGCTTACCTGTGAGGTCGATTGGTGCGCTGAGAGAGTGAGATCGATCAGTTGATCTTGCGATAAGAGAAAGTCGATCGGTGCAGATGCAAAACCAGAGAGTGAGAGACTGATGAGATGAGAGAGTGATGAAGACAGATCAGAGAGAGTGAGAAATCTGATATGTCGGGAAAAAAAAATCAAAGATCGGGGAGAGACAGACAGACAGACAGACAGAGACTGAGACTGAGATAGGGGCTTACCTGTGAGGTCGATCGGTGCGATGAGGTCAATCGGTCAAGAGGCCGATCTTGCGACGAGAGAGAGTCAATCGATGCAGTGTAGATGAAAAATGCAAAAGTGGGAGTGAAAGTGAGAGACAGACTGATGAGATATGAGAGAGTGAGTTCGTGTTTTTTTTTAGAGTTTGAGAGATAGATAGATTATAGATTTGGGGTTTTTTTTGAATGGTCAGATTCAAAGGGAAAAAAAAAAGAAAAAAGAAATAAGAAAGAGTTTTATGCGGCCGAGTTGGGCGGGTGCGGTTCAAACCCACAACTCGAAAATTTGATAAAATCCAAACCGCACCCTACCCTTATGTGTTTGCGAAACCGCCTATACGTGCGTGGTTTGGATCAGGTAGGACGATTTGGGCCGGTCGGATGACCCTATGCCTAGCCTTAGTTGTCACCCATTGTTGAGGATTTGAGTAATGTGTGCAAAGTGTACAAACCAGAACATGCCACTATTGTGTCACATGGTGGTTATTCAAGTGTGTCATGTCAATGGAATCTATTTTTTGTGCTCTTTGTTTATTTATTTAAATTTCTGTATTAATTTATTTATTTAGTTGTTTGTGGTCTATTTATTTATTTAATTATTTTTCACTTATTTATTTATTTAGGTAGTTATTTTTTTTCTCGAATTATTTAGTTAAAAACATATATTTCTTTTTTTAATTATTTATTTATTAATTTCTTGTAGTATTTATTTATCTATTTACATCTGTGTATATATTTATGTAGTTTTTTTTTTTTAATTTTTGGTTCAATTTATTTACTTATTTATATTTCTGTAATTGTATTAGTATATTTATTAATCATTCGCGGTCATTGTTTATTTATATTTCTATAATTGTATTCATGGTCATTGTTTATTTACATTTATGTATTTATTTATTGCTATATTTATTTTTTGTTGTATTTATTTATAATTCCATATTTATTTACTAATTAATTTTTTTGATTTATTTATTTAGATTTCTGAAATATTGAATTATTTACAAAATATCTGGTGCAATATTTATGTAATTATTTGTGTCTCACGTGAAACTGAAACAAATGAAATTGTTGCTTAATTATATTGATGCATCAGACTAGAATCTTGTATCCACTTTCAGCATGTATTACCATTCACATGGTATTGTCACTTATTTGATCTTCATGCATCACATGGCCACAGTAGTATATGTGGTACTTGAGCTTGTCAAACAAGTGCTATATATGATGGAGTTGATGGTATGTTCGTATGGAAACTATAGCTTGGTGGCACATAATCAATTGAGTTGGATTTATTTTCCAAATTTCCTTTATGTGGAACAAGTGCTGTATTTTTTCTTCACTTCACAGTAACATAACCCCGCTGAAAGGTTGGTACGTGCCTGATAAAAATATGTATTCACATCTTTCTATTAATGTGTTTATTGGAACACAATTTCGGGCAAACGAATGTTGGGAATTGCACAAAGGGTATTTACATTTTGTAATTTATTTTTCGATGATTTGCAGTGTTCATGGATCCGCAATAGGGTACTAGCTCCGGAGTCGTACGCAATGGCCAAATAAATGTGTGGATACGAGAGGCGATCGGAGAAATAGAATCGACGACATCAATGATATGGATAGAAATTGCACCCATTGCCAATGAGTACGCGTATGTTGACAGGTAGGGATGTAATAACGGCTCGGCCCGGCCCGGCCCATCCGGGTCTGGGCTCAGGCTGGCCCAAGCGGGTTTCACAAGCTCCCACCTTTTTAGTGAGTCGGATCGGGCTGGCCCATGGGCCAAAATGTGGAGCCCAGCCCACTTATAATAAGGCCTGGGCTCGGGCCAAGCCTAGTCGGGCTTTTTATTTTTATTTTATTATTATATTAGGAATAAAAAATCAAAAATAATTATACTAGAGTATTTTAGTTAAGATTAATGAGATGTTTTGTTTGGTTATGTAATATTTCATGGTGATATTTAAATTTAATTATGTATGATTTATGATTTTTTAATTATGAACTTATAACTAAAAAAGTATGCAATTATGTAATTTTTTTTTTCTTTCGAAATGGATAATTTTATATATATGAAAATGAAACATTCAATATTACAATATTACTTTATTTATATAACATTTATTGAATGAATAATTTTTATTTCAAAATGAAATAAAATATTACAAAAATTGATGTTATTAAATAAACTAGGTGTAGATTACTGATGATGGTAGAGCAATTACATCACTATAGGTCAAGTACATCCCAACTAGGTTGGCACCTACCAGCCTACCAATCATTTGCATTATAATCCACCTCAATAGTCTAATGTAATAAAAAATAAAAAAAAAATAAAAAAAAAATGAAATGAAATGAAATAGTAAAAAATAAATTATTGATTAATTATCGGAGGAGACTGACATTTCAGTCGTATTGCCCGAGGATATGTCATCTAAATCATTTTGAATTCGTTCATTTTCACTATAATTTTGTCTTCTTATAAGCGCATGCATATGATCTCTGCATATCATTAGTGCTTCAACCATTTCGGGTGAAAGCCTGCTCTTGTAATCGCTTACCACCCGTCCACCTGCACTAAAAGCTGTTTCTGAAGCAACTGTAGAAATAGTAACGGTTAGTATATCACGGGCCATATGTGAAACCACAGGCCACATAGTTTTATTTTGTTTCCATCATTCCAAAATGTCAAAATCAGTGGAATCATTCACTGACGGGCTTTTCAAATAACGTTGTAGTTCAGAACTATTTACACTTGTATGTTGAGATATTATTCTACCTTTTATTGCTGAAAAAACACTTAATCTCCCGCCTCGAGATGAGACTGCTAGTCTAGTGTGTATAGGTATATTTACAAATGCAGCTGCCTTGTATTCTTCAAATAATTTGTTGCATATTTGCATAATAGGGGCAAATTGTGTTTGATCAGCGAAAATATGTTTTAAAAATTCTTGTAAACCAATTTCTTTACACCTTGGATCAATTATTATGGCTAAACCTAATAGATGAGGCAAATGATCAAAATATTTATCAAATTTTTCTTTCATTGAAGTAATAATGGCTATATAATATTCATTACTCATATATTTTTTGAAAACTTTAATTATTTCTACTAGCATATGTAAAACAAATGGTGAAGTAGGAATATATATAAAAAAATAATTTTGTTAAAGTATCAAAATTTTTTAAAAAATCTTTATACAAGGTTACTTGAAACCAATTAAATTCAGTGGGAGTCAGTACTTCTCCTATTGATATTGTTGCAAAAAATAAATCTATTGCTCTTCTTTGTTTACAAGCTGTTTTTAACATATTATACGTTGAATTCCACCTACTATCTACATCTAAAATTAATTTTTTAAATGGCATATTTTCTCGTTGACAAATTTTTCTATATTCCAAAATTCGATTACCAGAAGACATAATAGTAACAACTGCATTTTTTATTACAAGTACAGAAGTTTCGTATACATGCATAACTTCTTTAACAATCAAATTGAAAATATAGGCACAACAACAAACATGAAAAATATCACCATCAACAAGTAATTGTAAAATTGATTTTAAATGGGCTACAGTTTGATTATAATATGATGCATTATCTAAACTAATCGTAAACATTTTATTTTGTAATGCCCACTCGTATAATATATTTCTTATTTCTACACCAAGTGAATGACTAGCGTATGGAAGTTCAACTAATTTAAATGAAATAATTCTTTTATTTAATTTTCAATCATTATCAATAAAATGAGCAGTGATACATTGATATTCAAAACCATTATTTGACCACAGATCAGATGTTAAACAAACTCTTCTATTCAAAATTTTAAAAATGTCAAATAATTTACTTTTAACATCCTCAAATAATTTCTTTAAATAACTTTGATATTGTGGTGCAAAACTTTCATGAATCATTTCGGTAAAATCAGGACATTCACTAGTAGTAAAATGTTGTTCTTTTTTAATAATATAATCAACTACAGAATTTTGTGCACGTATAGGATCATATGAAAATGTTGATGAAGCCCCTAATTGTATTTGACTTCACTACAGGAAATGACACTTTTGGTGACTAAACAATTTTTAGTCGCCAAAAGTGGTGAAATTAGTGACCAAATATTTTATTAGTTGGCAAAAATGAAAAGATTTAGCTACTACAGTTTTTTAGTCGGTGTATATTGCTTATCAGCGACTAACATAAATTTAGTCGCTAATAACGACACAATTGGCTACTAAATTATTATTCAGTCGCTAATTATTGAACAATTGCCGACGAAAACAATTTTTGGTCACCAAATAATATAGCTATTAAATTTTTTAATTGAGAAATATAGCTTATTGGCGACCAAACAATATTTTTGTCGCTAATATTCCATCATAGGCTACTAAAAAACGTTTAGTCGCCGATAGTATATATTTTAGGCTACTAAATTGTTTTTTAGTCTGTGTCATATACCTTTTGCCGACAAAATAATCTTTAGTCGCCAATTGGCAGCAGATCATATTCAAGAAGACATTAAACGACCACACAAGTTTGATTGCCAATGATTCAATTTTGGTGAATAACAAAAACATTAGTCGCTAAAGCTCTAAATGTTTTAGATTTATTTTCGCGCCTATCTCACACATTTGGCCTCTTTTTGTATACACACAGCTACAGAGCATCTCTTGCCCTGTCATTCCACAGTGCAAATCACTAGCAAACCTCACGATCTCGCAACCTCAGCATCGTCGTTCCCCGTACGCCGCAAATCACCACAGCCACCGCTACTAACAGGTTCGCTCCTTTTCGCTCTCTTTTCTGTCGCTCTCTGTCTCGGTCTCACTCTCTCTCTCTCTCTCTCTCTCTCTTTACCCCTTCTTCTATTTCCCCAACTGTGAACTCTTGCTCTGGGGTTTTTATTCTATCCATTTTGGTTAATTTTTTCTTAATTTCTGAAATGGATTTGTTTGAAGTGGTTTTGTTACTAGAGTTTTGTGGGTTTGATGTTGTAAATGGGTTTGATTTTAGGGTCTGATACCTTTCCCCCCTATTTTTCCTTTCTCTCTCATTAGTTTCAAAGCCCTAATCCATTGATTGTCTATCTAATCTCATGTATTCTAATTATTTTCATTGAAATTTTCTCTCTCATGTATTCTACTCATCATTATTTATGTAAATCTGTGTATGAAATTTACATACACAGATTATCTGATCTGTGTATGTATTCTGAGATTGAGATTATGTGTGTATATATTTTGAGATTGAGTTTACATTTAAACTAAAGATGGGGTTTATAGTTAAACTGTAAACTGAATCTTCAGTTTATAGATTGGGTTTACACTAAGCCTAGCAACATATGAATGAGTTTACATTTAAATGGATTAAATTGAATAGGTAATCTGTGATTGGGTAATCAGTTTAGATGTAGTGGTGAAGATTCAATTTAAATTTAATTAATATGTATTCTAAGATTGGGTAATCTAAACTGATACATATACAGATAATTTGTGTATGTATTCTCATCAGTTTAAATATAATCTCAATTAGATTATCTATGTATTCTCTGTGTATTATCATCAATTTAAATTTTGTTTATGTATTCTCGCTCCGTTGCCTCAATCTGCTGCTTTGTCTGCCTCCTTGCCTCTTCAGCATACTCATTTTCTGCCATGACAATGGCAATGTCGGATTCAGAATAAGATTCTATCAAGAGTTGCAATTTGGTGGAAGAATGACTACTTTCATCTGATTTTGCCTTTTGAGCTGAGCTTGGATAGACTTCGAACCCACCCAAGTTGTAGCTCTACTATGGTGTGATCTTGGTTATATATCCTGATACATTGTAATCTTTTAAACCATGAACATCCAGTTACCTAGCTTTTTGTAAATCAACCTATCTAATTTTTGCACAGCAGATATAAGGATAAATCTTTTCAACTTTTGATACATTAATTTTTTGTCTTCAAAGCCGTATCACCTGTAGATATAGGTTACCGTCTGACATCAAGTAAGGAGATTAGTCTTTTGAACATTGTAGTCAAAACTTTTGAGCTTCATTTTGGTTCTTCAGCTGTAATGGGTATTTGAGGTACTTCTCCAATTCTTCAATTCTTTAAATTAATTGTGAATAGAGTAGTTTAATGGTTGTCAATAATCCTTTGGTCACAGTTGTATATATCCATTTAGATCTCCATGTATTAGTTTGAATACATCATGGTTAATGTAAAAGAAATCAAATAAACTGCTAATGTTTTTTGCTGCAAATAATATCAGAGCTTTCTTGGTGGAAAATGTACGAACGATACTCTCATAAGTTTGTGAAAGAGAAACAAAATGTGTAGGAATATTGTTCTCAATACACAGGAGCTACTATTAGACATCATTTTGAACCAATTGCCTCCGGTCTCATAGAAACCAAAGAAATTGAACAAAATCAACTTGCCTGGAGCACCTAGTTCCCTTTATTATTCTATAATCTATTAATTAGAGACTAGTTGAAAGAATGTCCATCATCTCATTCACCCGTTATTGTTTCTGTGCTCACCACAAATACCGAGTCCCCATCCATATTGTTAATTGAAAAACCGTAAACACCATCAATCATTAGTACAGCTTTCACTAATGTCATTTGTACTACTGCTACTCCCTCAACCAATTTCATTACTGAGGCTTTGATTTCTCACTGGTGTCCTAAATCCAGTGCCAAAGCATGACTTCAGCTGCCACTGGCTTGCTGAAATCTTTAAGCAATACTGTTGTTAGGAGGTTTCAAGGGGAAGCCCAGGGCTTGTACCTACCCTGCTTATTCTACACTCAAATCTATTTTAATTAAAATGTCTACATGTGCTTACTGATGACAATAAGTGTTTATACACACACTAATGCAGAATTTTGGTTGACAACTCAGCTTTGGTTGGTTGCTCCAACCTTTGTAATCTGACCTTTCTTGTCCAAGTTAAAATTACTCTTTGATGCTTGACGTATTGTTTTCTATGTTGTACATGCAGACTAAGCCAACCAGATATGTCTCAATCTCTCTTCTGGATCAAGCTATCTGTAGACTCACTTGAATTGTCTATTTTTCTTTTTCTTTTTTTCTTTAAAGGTCTAGAATTGTATATTCTTTTATTGCATCTTTCATATTTTGCTTGAGTGGAAAGTAATGCTGTGAACTACTCCATATATGTGTGGTTAATTTATTTATTTTCTTAAAGAAAAGCCAAAAATCTTGATTTCTTCTTCTTTTGATTTATACACAACTAGGCAAAACATTCCATTGTCAACTGTTTGTCACATGTATATATATATATATATATAATTTTTAAACTTGGCCTGACATTAACCATTAAGGAACAGGTCCCATTAGTCATTGTTTCGACTGGTATGTGAACTAGTTGAACCATTATATGCAGAAAATTGTTGTAAATTTCAAGAAACATATGAACCTTAGATAAACATAAGGTCAAAAGAATTTGTGACAACCAAATGTGGTTGTGTGCCTAGATAAACATGTCATTTCATTTTCACTCAAACTTATCTATTTACTTTGATAATTTTCTTTAACTTACCTAAACTTAGTCGAAAAAGGATGTTCGAGGGCGAAAATTCAAAACAGCCCCTGAACCACCGTGTGGCCCTCACAGAAAGCTTCCCCTTGACAAATAGAACTTGTGACAACTGATGGAACATAATTCAGACCCGTAAGTTGGGAGTTAGAGCCGAATACGCCCTAAACTTAGTCGAAAAAGGGCATTTCGGAGGCGAAAATTCAAAACAACCCCCGAACCGCCATGTGGCTCTCACAGATAGTTTTCCCGTGACAAATAGGACTTGTGACAACTGATGAAATGTAATTCGGACCCTTAGGTTGGGAGTTAGAACGGAATACACCCTAAACTTAGTCGAAAAAGGGTGTTCTGGGGGCAAAATTTCAAAATAGCCCCTGAACCATTGTGTAGCCCTCACGGACAGCTTCCCCTTGACAAATAGGACTTGTGACAACTGACGAAATGTCATTCAAACCTGTAGATTGGGAGTTAGAGCCGAATACGCCATAAACTTAGTCGAAAAAGGGCGTTCGGGGGTGAAAATTTAAAATAGCCCCCAAACCATCGTGTGGCCCTCACAGACAGCTTTCCCTTGACAAATAGGACTTGTGACAACTGACGGAATGTAATTCGGACCTGTAGGTTGGGAGTTAGAGATGAATACGCCCTAAACTTAGTCGAAAAAGAGCATTTTGAGAGCAAAAATTCAAAACAGCCCCCAAACCACCGTGTGGCTCTCACGGACTGCTTTTCCATGACAGTTATGACCTATGACAATAGACAGAATGTAATTAGGACCCGTAAGTTGGGAGTTAGAGGCGAATACACCTTAAACTTACTTGGAAAACGGTGTTTCGGGGGCAAAAATTCAAAACAACCCCCGAACCACCGTGTGGCTCTCACGGACTGCTCCCCCATGACAATTACAACCCGTGACAACTGATGAAATGTAATTAGGACCCGTAGGCTTGGAGTTTGAGCCGAAAATGCCTTACACTTAGTCGAAAAACTAGCAACACTTAGTTTAAAGAGCGATAACTTTATGAAAATAATATCTACATATTCTAATAATTGCCTTTATATATTTATAGGATAAAGAAATTACATATTAGATTGTTTGTGCAGTTGGTTGGAATAAATATTGCATGATACATATATATATATATATATACTTTCTTTTATTTTCAAGAAGACATTTCTCGATTGTTCTACCTTAAATGCATGTTAGAACATGTTCTCTATGGCTGACTGGATTAATATTTTGTAACCAATTCTAATGTTTTGTTTTTTGTTTTTTTTTTTTAGATGGCTTTGTTGCGTGGACTAGTGGATAATCCATATTGGTGTATGGAGAAGAATTTTCACCTTTGTATAGAGCTAATATAATACTTTTTTTGTCCTCAGCTTTTGTGTAGCTCACCATTACTGATACAAAAAACTTTTGCCAATCAATAGATAATGGCTACCGTGGTACATAGATCACCTTCTGTCGTGGTACATATATGACCATTTGTCGGCGTACATATATGACCTTTTGTCATGGTCTATAGAAAAAATTTTGTCGTGGTATATAGATCATCTTCTGTTGTGGTACATATATATGACCATTTGTCGGCATACACATATGACCTTTTGTCATGGTCTATAGAAAAACTTTTGTCGTGGTATATAGATCATCTTCTGTCGTGGTACATATATATGACCATTTGTCGGCGTACATATACGACCTTTTGTCATGGTCTATAGAAAAACTTTTGTTGTGGTACATATATCACCTTTTGTCGTGGTACAGATTACGATGGTAATTTGTACCATACCAAATGGTAATTTCGCTTGGTAGTAAATATATTTTTTGTATACGGAGGACTTTTTGATTTTTGTATGATATATTTTGTATGGAATTATTATTTTAGTTTAGACAATAGTTGGTTTGTATGGACTTTGACATTTAAAGTTATTTATTTTTTGTATATGGATGCAACTTGTGGAATGATTGATAATACGTATCATTTTGTTTATATACGTATTACAGGTTGTATGGAATATAGACAAGTTGTGGAGAAATTATAATTTTGCAATAAAATATAATATCATATTTTTGGCGACTAAACAATTAGTAGCTAAAAGAAATTGGGAAAATACTTTGAGCAGCTAAAAGTTTTGTAGTAAAAAAAAAGACATTTGGCAACTAAAAGTTTTGTAGCCAAAAGAAAATCAAACATTCTTGTTCAAAAAAAAAAAAGAAAATCAAACATTTGGCGACTAAAATATTTCGTAGCTAAAAACAAAAGTTAAAGAATAAAAACACTTTTGCCGACTAAAAATTTAGTAGCCAAAATGTGGGACTTTAGGCAACCAAATATTTAGTAGCGAAAACAAGACCTCTTTGCCAACTAAAATTTTAGTAGCAAAAAATGTGGGACTTTAGGGGACCAAATATTTAGTAGCCAAAACAAGAACTCTTTGCCGACTAAAATTTTAGTAGCCAAACATGTGGGACTTTAGGCGACCAAATTTTTAGTAGCCAAAACAAGAACTCTTTGCCGACTTAAAATTTTAGTAGCTAAAAATGTGGGACTTTAGGCGACTAAAAGTTTGGTGGCCAAAAATGTACTAATTTGATTTAATGTCCAACCTTTTGGCGACTAAAAATTTAGTCAAAAATTGAATACATTTGGCGACTAAAAAAAATTTAGTCGCTAATGACCTTTACCGACAATTCTTCGATGACTACTTTTGCGACCAAATAATTTAGTCGCTGAAACCCTTTGGTGACTAAAAATTAACTTTTGGCGACTAAAAATTTGGTCGCCAAAAGTGAAAATTCATGTAGTGCTTCGAATATCAAGTTGTTGATTTTGTAAATGTTTGTTAGCATGCCTCTTTAGATTACTAGTATCCCTTGCAGATGCAGCACTAAGTAAATGTGCGTAATATTTACATTTTGCTTTAAATGCAATTGTACTATCAGGATTATTTATAGATATTTTTTCAAAATGTTTCCAAACACTACTACTTCTGCTCCTAGATGATGATCCAACTGTTGGAAGAGAGATATTAGAAAGAGAATCAACAGATTCATGTTGTGTAGTTTATGTGTCAACATCGACATAAACATTAGGCATATTAAGATCTATAGTAATGTAAGTAAAATAATATATAAGAATTAACAATTAATTTAAATAATGTGCAAATACAATCAGTAAAAAATAATAATTAATATATGTGCACAAATAATTAATGAAAAATGAGTAGCTAATAAATTTAATTAAACTAATTAATGTTACCGACTGGCGAATGTAATACAGAAGTTTGCTTCTTCTGATAAAAGTTTTTTGTTGCACAATTGTAATTGTCACTTAGGGATGACACTTTAAAATTAATTGAGAGTTGCGAGATATTGAGAGTTTAAGAGAGAGAGGGAGAGAGAATTATTTGTTGTGAAATTTATTTTGGAAAATGAAAGATATTTATAGTAATTTTAATTATGACCGTTTGTATATATTACCGTTTGAGTTGAGTGATTGATGAGGAGATGCAACGGACTAATTTCAACTAGGCTAGTAAGGGCGGTCGTTGTTTTTGACCAAAAGAATGGAGATAGAGATATCAAAATATTGCCATGCCATGCTCTAGTCTTTTCAGGGATTCTCTCTTGTATATACAAATATTTTTTAACTTTGCCTCCACTCTCTCTTTTATGTTCTCTGTCAGTCTAACAGTCTATCCTGATGATAAATAAATATATTTTCAATAAATTAACTTTGCCTCCACTTTCTCTCTCTCCCTCCTCTCGTGTCTTGTTTCGGCTGCTAGCAGCCAGCCAGCCACAACACAGTGATAGTGTGCAATGACAGTGGGTCACACAAGCTTTGTCATTCTTGGGTCTATCAGGGTCTGTCAAATTTAACAATATTAGTCTTTGAAAATAACAATTAAGAATGACTATTGAATTTAATATTGTAGTATTTGAAATATGAATCACTTGATTTTACTTCCAAATGAGAAAAGAAAAGAGAACAACTTCATTATGCTAAACATGCATGATGCATGCTCAGCTTTATAGCATGGTATAGTAACACTCTATTTCTCTCTCTCTCTCTCTCTCTCTATTCTGACCAAAGAAAAAAACATTATTAGTTTGATTTTAAATTAATAAATTATTATTATTTTTTGTTTTATTTTTAAATTATTAATATTATTTATTTAATTATATAATTTTTTATTTTTACAAGATTAATTTTTATTTAATTATTTTAATTTTAATTTTTATAAGATCAATATTTTTATTTATTTTATTATTTTAATTTTTTAATTATTTAACCATTATGAGTTGTTTTTTATTTTTATTTTTTGAAATTTGACCATTAGTAGAGAGATGGCCGAATAGGTGGGCCGGGCCGCCTGTAGGGCTCAAATTTTTTTTGGGCTGGGCCCCAAGTGAAAGGCCCAGGCCCAAGGTATTGGACTGGGCTCAGGCCCGGGCTTAACCGGGCTAAAACAAGTCGGGCCCATATCGGGCTTCGGGCTGCCCACGGGCCTCGGGCCATTGTTACACCCCTATTGACAGAACTCCATTTCACACATCATCATTGACTGGTCGCATGTGGATGGAGGAGATGCTTCGTGGTCAGAATGAAGCATTTCAGCGAAATTTTTGGATGTCAAAGGATGTGTTCTTATTGTTGTGCAAGACATTAGTTGAGGATTTCGAACTCCCACTACATAGCGTCCCCATGGTGTATACGTAGTTGAAAGTGTCGGCATGTTCATATTCATGTTGTGGGGCTTCTTCGAGTTGGGATATTGAAGACCGTTTCCAACACTCGAGGGAAACAATATAACGTTATGTAATGCGAGTTCTTAAAGCAATGAAGTTGTTTACAATTGCACACTGTCGACCGACGAGGTCACAACACAGCAGACATTCGTGCTTAGAGTCCTGACGAAAATATTTGCCATTTAGAGTGAGTTTAATTAGTTACCGAACATTTTCAATCACATTCAGAAAACAAGGGATTTCAATTTTCGGGTTAATGTGTTCGTTCTTGTCACTTATGCAATTGCTTTGTGTGCTTGCACAAGACTGTATTGGCACGCTAAACGGCACACACGTAGAGGCATATCTCCCGTCGTGAGAGGCAGCGCCATATTTTGGTTGTAAAGGATAGCATACGCAAAACTTTTATCTCTTGCGGATAGGAGGGTAGTATGCACGACGGTAGAGTTTTTAACGAAGTAATACAGGACCCGGGCAAACAATTTCCCAACCTAGAGGAAGGTTAGCTGAACAAGGGGTATTCAATGTTGTTGTTAGTTGTGTGCATTTGATATTTATAATGATGTTCCTAATGCAAAATTATCTAATTACAACCAGGAAAATATTACCTTGTTGATGTGAGGTACAAGAACCAAAAAGGCTTTTCGGCATCGTTTAAGGGATGCCGATACTACCAGGAAGAGTTTCATGCTACTGGACGGGCAAGAAATGCAAACGAAGCTTTCAACACGGTGCACTCCTTTTTACGGAATGAAATTGAACGTACGTTCGGAGTATGGAAAGCACGATGGGGATTCCTACATAACATGCATTGATATGATTTTGGGAAAGTGCATGTGCCATTGATTGGGGCTTCAATGGCACTGCATAATTTTATACGTCGTAACTCCAACGATGATGAAGCGTTCAACAGGGTTACGAATGCAGAGAATTTTACCTTCAACAACATGCCAAATGTTGCGGGTGTTTGTGATGACGATGATGGTAAACCAGAGGGCGATGATGACGTACATATGAACGAAGTGAGGAAATCAATTCAGAATAAGTTGGTGTGACATCGGCGTCAACTCAGCCTGTAACCCTGTTCGGTCTTTACGAATTGATGGTAAATGATATTAATGTGCCAAACTGTTGAAATTGTTATAAAAACTGTCTGGTTATGTTTGTAAACCTCTGTTGTTGTCAACGACGTTTACCAGATTTTAACGTGGAAATGAAAAAATAGTAAGAACGCAATTTGTTCACAAAAAATACTAAATTGAACATTACATTGAATAATTTAATAATTTTACTGTGATTTGTAGTGCAACATTGAATATTAAAATATTTGTAATTATTTTATAATTTGAACTGCGTAACATTGAAAAATTTTAATATTACATTCCAAAAAAATGTTCAAACACAACATGGGTAAAAAAGTAAATTTCCAAAGTTGGGCAAGGGCATTTTGGTCATTTTAATGTGATTTAACACCATAAACAAATATTAAACTAAAAAATCAAAAGTCAATTTTTTACCAACTTCTCAAATTACTTTCCAAAAAAATTAAAAGTCAACTTTTTACTAACTTCCCAAAACACCCCTATATATGTGATATTTTTTTTCCTTCTTCTATTATACTTCTCTAATTTTTTTTTGTTTTATAATAGAAACTAATTATTTTTGCAATTTTTATTTATTTATTTTCCTTACGAGCCTATCAAAGCTCTACTCACATTTGCCACATATGTGCCCTAATTAGGGTGCACGGTGTGGTTTGGACAGTTTGAGAGTAAAGTTATAAATTGAATGACGGATTAGCGAATTGATAAATTGCGGTTTTAGTGATTTTTTATGGATTGAAAAATTGAAAAAATTATAACTAATTATCATATATTTACATAATATATAATACTAATTTGTATAATATTTTGGGTAAATTACACTGACACCCCCTAAGGTTTATATTTATTACAGTTCTCCCCTCACCTTTTAGAAATTACATCTCCCTTCCTGAGATTTAAAGTTTCATTACAGATTCTCCCCTCAGCAATTTAATTTTTTTTAAATACCATTTTTTCTCTCACTGGGTAAATTACGTTGACACCTCTCACATTTTAGAAATTACAATCCCCTCCCTAAGATTTAAAGTAGTATTACCAATTAACCTCTCAGTTAGTATTAGTTGGAAAAAAAATTCATTGAAAAAAAAAATTAATTGGAAAAAAATTATTTGAAAAAAAAAATTTGCTAGTAAAATATTTAAATTTCTGTTTAAAAACTAACGTAAATTCATTTTTTGAATTTAAGTTTTTTTTTTCTCAAATTTACAAGCTAAGACAACAATTTATAAATCAAAAAAAAAATTATCAAACAAGTTTTTATGATAATTTTTAAAATTTTTGTAAATATAAATTGAAAACTGAAAACGAAATGGTTACCAAATAGTTCTCAGATGGTAAAAATATCGTAAAATTAACAAATAATTAAATAAGTTATCAACATAAGAAATGACTTATCAAAATATTCTTAGGCTATGTATGGTTTGATTTTTAGAAGAAAAAAAATTAAAATTAAAAATTAATTTGGTTAAGAAATAAAAAATAATTATCATTTAAGGGTAAAAAATAATTATCATTTTAACTTTTAGGCAGGTTATATACATACGTATGGTTGTTCCAATTTAATTTGTAAAAAATTATTTCTAACCACTCAAAAGACAAAAATTATATAAAAATAATATTTATTTTTTATTTTTTTATTTCTTAACCAAATTAATTTTTAATTTTTAAATTTTTTTTTTCTAAAAATCAAACCATACATAGCTTAAATTTTTTTTGATAAGTCATTTCTTACATTGGTAACTTATTTAATTATTTATTAATTTTACGACATTTTTACCATCTAAAGCTTGTTTGGTAACTATTTCGTTTTCAGTTTTCAATTTATGTTTACAAAATTTTTTAAAATTGTCATAAAAACTTGTTTAATAATTTTTTTTTGTTTATAAATAGTTGTCTCAGTTTGTAAATTTGAAGAAAAAACGTAAATTCAAAAAATGATTAAAAATTTTACTAAGATTTTTTTTTTCAATTAATTTTTTTTTCCAATTATTTTTTTTTCAATGAATTTTTTTCCAACTAATACAAACCGAAGGAGCAATTAGTAATGCTACTTTAAATCTTAGGGAGGGGATTGTAATTCCTAAAATGTGAGGGGTGTCAATGTAATTTACCCAGTGAGGGTAAAATTGATATTTAAAAAAATTAAATTGCTAGGGGAGGAATCTATAATGAAACTTTAAACCTCAAGGAGGGAGACGTAATTTTCCAAAAATGAGGTAAGGAACTATAATAAATATAAATCTCAGGGGGCGTTAGTATAATTTACCCTAAAATTTTTTAGATATATAATCCAAAATAATTTTATATAATATGTTTTATATATAATCACTAATTTATAATAAATTTCATATCTTAAATTTCTCTTATACTCATTTTTATATAAATAATTTATAAATATTAAAAAGGAAAATGCATAAGACCCCCAGTGGGGGTTAGGAATGGCAACGGGGCGGGGCCGGGGACCACTCCCCGTCCCCGATCCCCGATAGTGAGAAATTTCCGTCCCCGTCCCCGATCCCCAATAGTGAGAAATTCCCGTCCCCGTCCCCGATCCCCGACGAGGACCCCATATATCCCCCCGCCCCCACTCCCGATCGGGGATCAGGTATCCCCGACCCCGCAAATTTCCCGACAGAATTACAGTTTTTTTTTTTTTTTCAAAAAACAATTTTAAACATCCTATTAAGAATCTGTCCAGCAGCATCTGTCAAGTTAAAAAATTCAAATCAATAATCTGCCAATATATAAAAAAAATTAAATAATCTACCAAAAATAAAAAATTCATAATCTATCAAGCTAAAAAATTCAAATCAATAATCTGCCAATATATAAAAAATTAAATAATCTACCAAAAATTAAAAATTCATAATCTGTCAAGGTAAAAAATCAATACATAATATGTCAACATATTCAAATAAGATAGGCTACCCAAAAAATTCAACATAATCTGCCAATATATACAAATCAATAAATCTGTCCAGCAGCATTTGTCAAATATAGCATCTATCAAATATTCAATAAAATAACATCCTATAGCAACAAAATTCAGCAGCCCATGCACAACTCAAACACAAAACATCTTGTAGCAACAAAATAGCACAAACAAAACATCTGTCCAGCAGCCCATACACACAAGAAAATTCAATAAGTAGCAAAGAGAATAATTAATCCCAAACACAACCCGCAAGGGATAGGTTATCCAAAAATTGAAATTAAAAATTAAAAAAAAAATCCATTACAACATAAAAAAATTCTTTCATTGTTTCTCCAATACCCATACAAATCACACAACTTCCATCACCTCCTTCAACTTGAATTCCTGTTAAATAACAAAAGGAAAAAAAATAAATAATTAATACTAATAATAAAATGTAAAAAATGTTAACAATTAAAACAAAAAAGATGACAACTAACACAAAAGTGGCACATGACTGATCCGACTCGATCTCATCATCATCATATATAGTTGCATAGCCCACTGATTCCAATGTTGAATTTCCTAAAAAATAAAGAATATAAATTCAGTATTGAAATTATTCCATGGTAATATAAATACTAGGAGGCGTATATAAATAGTAGACAAGTTGGAGACATGTTTAGATACCAAAAACAAACTCCCATTGGCAAAATGGCAAAATGGAGATCAATTACATTGAGATCAAAATGGCAAAATGTCTAAATACATGGAGATCAATTAGATACCAAAAACAAACTCCCATTGGCAAAATGGAGACATGTTTAGTACTGAGAAACAACACTTCCTAGTTTAAAGATACTTGAAAACAAATCACATTCTCTGCTATAATTTATTTCCCAAGATAGTTTAACCAAGATGACATTGCATCCCCATAAATCAAAAAAGGGAATGACAGCTATACGCTATTTGATTTCCATACACACCAAAAATTAATTCAAAACCACTTTGGCCAGTTTTGGTGGGGTGACTGTTTCATGAGCATTTATACTTTTTTTTTTCCCTCTTCTGGTTTTGTTCCATAACTAGAAAGAATGTGATGCAATTTTAGAAGGGAAATGGTGTCCCATTAATTAAACAGGTGATTAAATCATCGATTCAAAAGTTTCAACACGTGAATCATTATATATATATATATATAACAATCCCTAATGAATTAGAACTGTATATATATATATATATATATATATTTATTTAACAGATCAAAAAAAAAACCCAGATCATATATATATATATATGTAACAGATCAAAAACTCAATAAACGATCAACTCATATATATATATATATATATATATATATATATATATGTATATATTTAAAATAAATAAATTTAGAGAAAAAAAAAAACAGAGGTCGAATACTATATATACGTTCACAAATATATATATATATATATGTGTGTGTGTGTGTGTAAACCTCGCTATATCCGAAATCCCGACACACAGAGAGAGAGAGAGAGAGAGAGAGAGAGAGAGAGAGAGAAAGAGAGAGAGAGATACCCTTTGAAATCGGCGGTAAGGGAGAATCGCCGACAAGGGAGGAGTGGCGGTGAGGGGCGAGCAACCGTCAACGTCGTCTATGAGAGAAAGAGAATGAGGCAGCAGCGGCGGTAAGAGGGGAGGATCGACAGTGAGGTACGAGCGACGGTGAGGGAGGATCGGCGGTGACGGATGATCGGCGCCGTCGTTCTATGAAAGAGAGAGAGAGAGGAAGGCGAAACCCTAGATGAAGAGAGAGAGAGAGTAGAAAAGGAGACGGCTCTGTTGTTGTGTTTGTGTTGTGTGTGTGTTCTCAAACAACACCCTACACACACCCACATATGTTATATATAAGCAGGGGTAAAAAGGTAATTTCATGTCGGGGGCAACCGGGCCGGGGATCGGGGCAAGGGCGGGTCCGGGATTGAAACATGTGTCCCCGTCCCCTGCCTGAATATCATCGGGGATCTAATTTTTAATACCATCATCAGCCCGTCGGGGGTATTTTTCAGGGAATAACCGCTTAGGCCTCGTTTAGAAACCCTCATTTTTAGTCAAAAAGTTACTAAATTAGCCAAAAAGCCAACAACCTATACCAAAAAGTCAAAGATTCTCTTTTCTCTCTACTTTTTGCATATCTTTTCGTAAAAAGCTAAAAAGTCATCCTAAACATACTAGTTTTTTTTAGCTCATATTTTAGCCAAATAGCCAAAAAGTTACTAAATTAGCCTGTTCCCAAACGAGGCCTTAATTCGGGGTCGGGGGATCGGGTCCCCATCGGGCCGGGTTCCGATTGCCATCCCTAGTGGGGGTGCTGGGGTTTGTTTTGATTGGTCAAAAAACGTTTTTTTTTTTTTTTTTCTTTTTCTTCTCCATTGGCAACCCTACATGTGGAGGTGGGGTGCTGGGGATCCTTCCGTACTAGGGGTCTCCAGCATCTGTCTATTAAAAAATATATATAAATTAACTATAGCAGGCAGGCGAATTGTAAATTTTCAAATTTAAACTACAATTAATCTATTGTGCAGTATAAGACAAGCTCCAACGCTTCACCAAACGTGGCATCAAATTTAAAATTTGGTGAAAAAGTCACTTTTTTGAGCTCCAACGGTTTCACCAAAACGATATCAAATCGAGAATTCACCAAACGTTTTACCAAAATGAGAACAAGCGCAGCATTTTACCAAATCACTGTTCTTGACCGTTGGGGGAAACCAACCGGTCGACCACTAAAGGGTTCAAACAGTTAAAAAAAAGTTCAAACAGTTTTTAAAAAAAAAAAATTTGCCTTACCAGTCGACCGGCCGGTCAACCAACCGGTCGTCTTGGAAATAGGTTCAGACAATTCACTGAAAAGGTTCAAACAATTCAAAAAAAAAAAATTTTTGCCTTTACTGGTCGGCCAGCCGATTGTCCCGGCACTGAGTTGATGAACCATTGGAGCCCTCCATATCAAAATGAGAAAAAAATTATTTTTTCACTCAGGTTTGATAAAAATTTTGATAAATCGTTAGAAACGCTATAAATGGATATAATTTTAACAAATTAAGCGAATATTTTACGAGTCTAGCCCTAGCCTAGTCATCACCTTCATCTCTTTACACTCCATGACAAAGCAACACACAACACAAAAATTATGAGCAACAGAGGATGAAGAAACAATGGCTGGTTAGCGCACTTTCCGAAACCCTAACCCTAGCTTCCACCACCACCTCTTCATTCACTCGCTCACTCTGCTCTTCAACATCTTCATCTTCACCTACATCTTCATCTTCATCTTCATCTACATCTACATCTTCATCTTCATCTTCATCTACATCTTCATCTTCATCTTCATCTTTCGCTCTAAAAAATGTCACGAAATCGAACTTCGAATCGGCACTCAGCGACCTCCGACGCCTCGTCAGAGACGCAGACTTCGTGTCAATCGACCTCGAGATGACCGGCGTTACGAGCGCTCCATGGAGAGACTCCTTCGAGTTCGATCGCTTCGACATTCGTTATCTCAAAGTCAAAGATTCGGCAGAGAAGTTCGCTGTTGTTCAGTTTGGTGTTTGTCCCTTCCGTTGGGACTCTTCCAAGCAATCCTTCATTGCTCACCCGTCAGTTCTCCTTCTTTATTTCACTCTATTATTGTGTAATTTTCATTGGTTAATCTATTTGTAAGAAAATTAGAGAGTTTGAATCTTTTTATTGGCTCACTGAAAGAATTGATTTTTATTTTATCAGCTGTTTTATATGTATTTTCCATATTTCTTTCTGAGAGCCATTTGGAGGAAAATTTATGTTAGTTGTTGTGGAGAGCAACAAAAAAAAAAAAGACTAAATTTTTAATCTGATGTCTGATTAAATTATGCTCTGAAAAATGGTGAACAGATTGATATGTGGGTAATTATTCAGTATTCCATAGCACCATGTAGCATTGCATTCGCGGTGCTCCAAACCAATCGCGTAGTGAAATTTTTTACTAGTGAACATACTGATTCACCTTTCGTTGGCAAGTTGACTTTTTTAGTAGTTTTTGGATTTTTAACTTTTTTTATGAGGTGAAAAAAACTAGTGTTTGGAATTTTTTTTAGTTGAATAAATAGTTATAAGGGAAATGTGGTTACTTGATGTGTATGATGTAACATTTTAGTTTTTTTTTTTTTTTTTTTGACTTTTTTTAGCCAAAAAGCTGGCTGTCAAACGGGCCGTGCATTCTGGTTTCTCATTGATGGGAGTACCACATAAATAATGGCATATGGTGTACTCTGGGAGTATCTAATAATTTTCCTTGATAAGTAGAAGTTTTGAACTTATTTGAAGTCTTACAATCCATGCCAGTTGTTTACAACTTAGGAGTGAAAAATAATAAATAAGTTGAAAAAATTTGATTATTATGAAGCTAGAGAGAGGGCGTGCTTTTAGATTTTGTTGATAGATTGTTAGTTTCTAGCTTAGAATAAGTTGCACTAAACGGACTTAAAATTAATATGTGTTATTTGATTTAGTAGAAAAAGCTGATAACATGAATGAAAATTATATTTTCTTGATGAGCCCACCCTCATAGCGCATCGTGCTTTTGATTGACAGGCACAATTTTTATATATTTCCACGTCAAGAAATTCCAGTTGGTGGCCCCTCCTATGAGTTCCTATGCCAAACAACCTCAATTGACTTCTTGGCTAAATACCAGTTTGATTTCAATCAATGCATACATGAAGGTACCTCACTTTCTTTCTATTATTCTCGACTTGCATTAATGCCCCAAATGATGCTTAGTTAATGTGTATACTTCAGTTTAAATTTCAATGGTAGTACTAATTGTCTTAATTTAAACTTGGATTGTAGGCCCTAGTTCTGCTGCTAATTTAGCAGTGTCAAGTGTAATTCCATTTTATAAATAACTGAAACATAACATCTGTACAATAGCTACAATTTTCAGTTTTTACTGGATAAACCAATGAAAACATAGAACACTATTCTTTTGAGATATGCTGAAGAAAATAATACATCAAAGATTGATAAGATGCATATATTTGTGGATAAGTAATAACGATGATTTATTCAAGACAAAATAGAGGGAATGTGATGTAGAACAAGCAATCGAGGCATTTTTAGAACACCGGGAGCAACAGGAGTTGAAGCGGGGCTGAAATCTGGACCTAATCTTTCATTGGGTGTCATTCCAGAATGAATGAAATGTCTTGGTTTTCATACTTCCTTGTGGATTCAAGGGTTTTCTTTTGTGGAGACATCTAGTCCCTTTTTTCAATCACCATTGTTTTAGAATGCCACCTCTATACAAAAGAGGAGAAGAAAAAACATGAAACGTAAAACGCTTATACACCTCCACGTGTATCAAAATCTCTACATAATTCAAAAATTGGTCAAGAAAATGGATTATAACACCTGACTCTCAACTATACTAAAAACTTGCAAATGTATTTTTCAACCTACATATACAACATAACTTCTACACCATCAGAAGATCTGTGATTCATCTCCCTCAAATGATCTACATTATGCACATTATTGTCTAGTTTAGCTTTGTTTTGGTAGATTTCATAAGTATCCTTAGTGGTGATGAGTTTGCCCCATCTGGAGCAGTTTTACTTATGAGTATTACTGAATGCGGAATCTGTAATCTGTTATGTCATTCCCTTAAGCTTCTTTTAATGCTTTCATTTTGAGAGTTTACACTTGTGGAAAATCTCAGGAATATCTTATTTATCCAGAGGACAACAGGATGAAGCACTAAGGCACTTACAAATGAGGTATGAGGACGATTTGTCAGAATTGTACTTGAGAGAAGCTAGAGATACAGCGTTAGTTAGAATTGCAGATGTTCTCTTCACTGAGAGAATGAAGAACAGAATCAGTGAGTGGCGTGAGGGATTATTACAGAGTAGAAATAGCGGGTCTAAATTTCAGGAAAGTACAAATGACTTCAGTCAACAATTTCAAACCATCTTCTTCAAGATGCGCCCAGCTCTTTTGCTGAATGGGTTCACCTCTCACCAGCTAAGGTTGATTCAGTTGGTAATGCTAGTCTTTTTTTCTTCCAAATATATCGCTTAGATAACCTCCATCAATGTGAACTCTTTGATCCTTTTGTTTTCTTCTTATTAGTTTGATATTTTCTTCATTTAATATCTGGTTTGCCTTGGTTAAATGCTCAATAGATTAGATGACAGGGAGGATGAGCTATTATTTAGTTTTTACTGTCAATAATTTTTTTAGGGGTTTGAGGTTTTGTTGACTTGAGTTTATGTTTATAAGCTGCTATTTTACTCAATTTGTATATTATACTAGATGAAATTTTGTCATTGCTGATGTATGAAACTGAAAATGTGCAGGTTACTGTGAAGCATTTTGAAAACCTTGTTTACATTCGTGTAAAGGGTGAATCTTCCTCCGTACAACAATTAATTGTGTACACTGAATCAAACAATGACAGGGGCTTACTTATGGTAAAACACAAACCTGTGAAAAGAGATATTATTGAGTTCATTTATGTGAATTTCCTGATGTTTCTTTTGTATGAAATGACTATCATGATATTATTTAGGTCAGTTTGTTATAATGTCAAAGAGCTATTCAATAATTATCTAAGAAGCACGGACACGGCCACAGACACGGATGCGAATACGGACATGGATGCGGACATGAGACATGGTGATTTCAAGAAAATGGGGATACGGACATGGCCGGGACGCAATAATAAAATATATTTTCTTATATTAATATTATATCCACAAACAATCAATATTAACAAAAACTAACTCTAATTTTGTATATTTAAAATAAAAATAAAAAAACTTTTAAATTAATACTTACCGTTTACATTTTATTCTTTTTTTTAATAGATGATCTATTAAGTATTTAAAATTAAGAAAAAAATAGTAAACATTTAACATTCATTAAAAGTACTAAAGAAAATGGGAGAAAAGATAACTTGGCATGTCCCTAGTGTGTCCCCGGCTTGTCTCCTGAAATAAATTAATTAAATAAGGGGACACGCCATGTGGTGTGTCCCATACGTGTGTCTGCATGGCCCCACCGTATCTGTGTGTCCGACACGAATACAGCACTTGTTTTGAAGTGTCGGTACTTCATAGATGATTATTGTCTTTTGAATTTTGTTTTACTATAATGCCTCAAATATTTGAAGTCTGGACTGAATATTTTTTGTGGAGTATTCTGCAGAAACTTAAAGCTTAGGTGAAACAAGGAATTTGGTAAATCATAGCAATAATAATTAAAAACAAGAAGCTTTGTGGGAGCTGAAATTAGAAAAGGGGGGAGGAGGGGTGTCTTCACTATCTTGTGTCATACTGCCTGCATCTCCTGGGAACGTGATTTTGTTGTACTAATTTCTTGCAGAAAGAAGTCAAGGATGGGCTTCGCAAGGAAGAAGAGATGAAGATCGAAGCTGCGGTTGGATTTCGGCATGTTATTGATCTCCTTTCCTCAGAGCAGAAGTTGATAGTTGGTCACAATTGCTTTCTTGGTACGGATATTACATTTGAGTTATGCTCAGAGGCTTTTTTTTTTTTTTTCCTTCTTATATATCACCTGTTTTGTCTATTTCATACAGATATTGCGCACATGTATAGCAAATTTTTAGGTTCTCTTCCTTCGACTGCTGAAGAATACGTCTCTTCTGTTCACAAATACTTTCCATACATCATTGACACAAAAGTACTTTTAAATGCAAATGATGTACTTAGAGCTATGATGAAGAAGGGCAGCACATCACTGTCCAAAGCATTTGCCTTCTTGTGTTCAGAAATTGCTTCGAGTGTCAAAGGATCTAGATTCAGTCTCAAGCCACATGTTAACGTCGAGGTTCAAGTGGATGACATGAGGTTCACTTCTGCCTTTATCTTTACTAGGACTTGAAACTCTTCAATCTCACCAATAAAGATTCTTGGGTTATCTTGATCTAGTTGATCTATTTGTTTATTTATTTGTTGTTCCATAAGTTGGCAATAATGTTGCTTTTAACTACCAACACTAAAAAGCACGTCACTAGCCTTCGTTTCGTTTTGATAAGTGGTATGTCGGCTTTTGATGGGAATATTTTTTGAAGAGAAACTATGGTGGTGTTTGGGAACTTGGTTCCCAAATTTTTTTTTTGATTTTTTTTCACTATAAGACAAAGGTTTTACAAAACCAAAAAAAAAACAAATCTAAACAAAATATCACGTCCAATCCCATAATCATTTCATTTTTTCTCTCACAAACATCACATCCAACCACAAAAAAACCCAACTATCTTCCCAAACACTAAAAATTTTTTATCCAATAATATCCTACAACTAAAAAAACCTACATAAAAACCCACTTTCTAAACACTCACTATACACACACTTCACTTTTCAGTTCATGATATCATGCCCAATGCTTCAAAAAGTTTCACATACCATTGTTGTTAAACTTCAAATCAAGTGTGTGCGTACAAAAACACTTTAACTGACATGCACAATAGTCTCTCACCTTAACAGGGATAAAAGGTAGACGTAACTTTTAAAATCTGACACGGACTCGTATATATATGCACGTGATTGATTGAGTGATTTGTCAGATATATACACTTGTGAATGTTTTTAGCTATCTTTGTGTGTGTGTGTCTATTTCTTATATAATTATCTAAATTATTCAAAATCAATAACAAACCAATCATCTTGTTGAAGAACATACCTGTTGGGCATTTATATAACATAAACTTTCAAATGACACAAAAGATTATCACCATGAATAAGAAAATGATAGAGAGAAGCCTTGTAGTATGTTTTCCAAGCTTAGACGAGCCATACTAATTGTATGTCCATGTGCAGGTCCTCAAACTGGAACTCTGGAGCTAAGCATGAAGCTGGCTATGATGCTTTTATGACGGGTTGTGTTTTTGCCCAAGTATGCAGTCATCTTGGGTTCAATTTCAAGCTTCATCCACCCTTCACAAATTTGACCCATGATGAGAAGCTCCAAAAGCACATTAATCTTCTTTATTTAAGCTGGATTAACAGTGACATTATTGATCTGAGGACTGGTAAGCAGACTGCAGAGTCTTCATATAACAGCCTAAAATTTAGGTATCCGAAGATTGTCTTTTCAAATATTTGTTTAATTTGGGGATTTCCATCCAAACTCAAGGCAAGGGAGATTAGGGAATGCGTCTCTAAAGTCTTTGGCCCAAGCTCGGTTTCTTCCATCTATCACTTAGATGAAACTGCTGTGTTTGTTCAGTTTAGTAAAGAAGAATATGTCTCTGTTTTTCTGGAGTTGAAGGAAACCTTGGAAAGAAACATTGATCCAATCTCTGTTTTGCATCCGCTCTCGAAACTCCTGGAAGGTGGAAACACTCGAGCGGCCAGTTATGAGTTCTATAAAGAGATTTGCAGTTCATCGATTTCGAAAGTATTGTTTGCTGATCAGGCAGAGTCAATTGGTATTAAATGGAAGACCAAATTGTTGGGAGAAAATGAAATGGCTTCTTTTCGAAATTCTACCGACGAAAGTGAGTCGGGAAAGATGAACAGTGTGATAGATGATCTATCGTGCAGCCATTTCTTGGTTGATGAAACCCTAGATTCGCTGTATCCTGCTGAAGCTCAGGTTAGCAAATAGATGATTCATTAAGGTTTTGACCTTTGCTAGATTTACTTCTCTGATTAAGTTTTTGCATTTCTTGAATTCAAATTCAAGTTTTTTGTATGAATATGAGAGTTGTAATCATAGGCACAGCCAATGACCTCGAAATTACAGATGTGTGGTTCATTTTCTTCCATATACCATATATAGCATTGCAATTACTTCTCTATGAATATTTGTAGACTAAAGTTGGTGTTTTTTTATAGTTTTGGATTGTCTTTTTAATTGTTCTGTGGTTACTTCTTTGAGATAATACAGTGATGACCAATTTTTTATATTAAATTTGATTACCACTTGTCATTTTTTTAGGGGGTGAAATAAGAACTTCGTTCAAAGAGAATATGGCAATTGAGGATTTTCTTGAAAAAATTATTAAAATTAATTAAAAGTAAAGTTTTTAATTCATGAAAATAAAATTCAAATATTCATTTTTATTTATTTTATTTTTTACACATTTTTTTTTATAAATAAAATGTTACTTCCCAAACAACCAGAAAGTTACTCCAACATCCAAATTATAGCAACTAAAACATGCCTATCAAAATTCAAATTCAAATTCTCTCTCTCTCTCTTTAAATTTTATTTAATTTATATTTTTCACTGGCTTATGTATAGCATAAAGAATTATGATTCATTCAAGTATATTTGCCACACTAAAAAACAAAACAACAATCAGAACAACAAAACTAGTCCAAAAAAACTTTGCAGATTCGGGACTGAACTAAACAACACCAACACTCTCTCTCTCTCTCTCTCTCTCTCTCTCTCTCTCTCTCTCACTCAAAAAGAATGAAAAGAATCAAAAACTCTACGTCACTTAAAACGAATATGACAGACAATTCACAATTGTGGATTCACCCAACTGTGATCTCAAACATGTGATCTGGCGCCTTCATACCTCTTCACCATCTGAAACAATAATGTCCTCAATTCTCAATGGCAATCCACAAGAAAAACTAAGGCTTGGCTTCACTTTAGGCACGACAATGGGCTCGGCCTCATTGTTCAAGATCTGGAAAACCCTCCTCATCGAAGGCCTAGCTTCGCTATCCAGGTTCGCGCAACTCAATCCCATAAGCAACAGCTTCCTCATTTCACTCTCCTCAAACTCACCCTTCAACCTCACATCAGCAGCTTCCATGATTTTCCCCTCAGAATGCAATCCCCAAACAAAATCAATCAAATTCACCATCCTCTGAGTCCCCTGTTCTCTCTCAATTGGCCTCTTTCCACAGCATACTTCAAGTACAACCACTCCATAGCTGAAAACATCGGTTTTCTCGGTAGGTTTCCCACACTGAAGATACTCTGGAGCAAGGTATCCCACAGTTCCAGCGGTTAGAGTCGAAACGGGGCTTTTAACACCGTGATCCATCAATCGTGCCAATCCGAAATCTCCAAGCCTTGCGTTGAATTTACCATCTAGCATTATGTTACTGGCTTTTATATCTCTGTGAATCACTTGCTGTTCACATTCTTGATGCAGATATGTTAGAACACTAGCTAACCCAACTGCAATGTTGTATCTATATACCCATTTCAGCAAATTGCCACGCTCAGATTGATCGTATAGAACCTGATCAAGACTCCCATTGGGCATGAACTCGTAAACAAGCAACAATTCATCTTTTTCAACACACCAGCCTTGGAGCTGAACCAAATTCTTGTGCCTCAAAGAAGCTATAATCGTTAATTCGGCGAGGAACTCTGTTTTTCCCTCATGGGTATGCTTTGATCTCTTCACTGCAGAGATTGTAGCAGAAGAGACTAAATAGGCTTTGTAAACAGTTCCAAAAGCTCCATGGCCTATGATTCTGCTTGAATGAAACCCTTTTGTGGCAATCTTGAGCTCTCTGTAACTGAATTGTCTCGGACCCGCCACAAGCCCTGTTGTGCAGCTCTGTTTTGATACCCCTCTCCTTTTTCTGACAGAAATCCACCCGAAAACCACAAAGAGACAGATTAAGGCCGGGCAGGCGATCCCGAGACCCAAACCGAGGCCCCGGTGATGCTTCTTGGAAGAAGAATTTGGGACCTGAAAACGCGGTGTAATCACTGAATTATCGGAGACATTGTGGGGATGATTTCGAGCCCTCCCTGAGGGTGATGTTTCAAACCTCCAATTCTCAATTAAGTGAAGTTCTGTGCTTCCCTCAGTAGATGCCGAAAAACCCACGTACATAAACTCTTTCAGATAATGAGAGAGGTCGATTTCGACACTCAACAGAGGCATCTCTGGCTTCAAATTACTGTAACTCAAGAACACATTCAATTTCCTATGATCATTCTTGTAATCAATCCAAGCAGTGATTGAATTCCCACTCTTGAGATCAATGTCAATCGATTTAGGATCAGCAGTCTTGATCGAAACCAAGCTTTCAATGTCCAATCCAACATGATTATCATTCGGATCATTGAATTGAGAATCGAGCCTAGTATCAAATTCAACAGCTACAAACTTGTTCTTGGTCAATTGAGACGAATTGACAAGACGCAAGTGCCTTCCTTGACTACCCAGATTCCGATTTTCAGGGGATAGAAAGAAACACAACCCATCTCCGAAAGAAGTGGGATTTAGACTACTGATTGAGAAAGAGAATCTTGTGGAGAAAGAGACTGTGGAATTGGAGTTGGGATCGAAGAATGGAATTGGGTAGTTGTAAATGGCGGTACCAGAGCTCGAAGACGGTACGGGGAGGTCTCGGGTGAGGCCAATGAGGCCGTTCCGGAGGTAGGCATCGCCAAGGAGAGTTGGGTTTCGAAGAGTGAAAGATGGGAAGTCAAAGATTATGTTTTCTGAGGAGACTTGTGGTGGGTGTGAGGAGTTGAAGAGGAAGAAGAGGAGAGAGAGAACAAGAAGTGTTCTTGGATGCATATTGTTGAGGAAGATGGTTTAGGAATCAATGGGGATTGATGTGTGTGTGAGAGAGAGAGAGAGAGAGGTTTCTATGAGGAAGAAGAAAGAGAAGGAAACAATTTTGGGGGGGGGAAGTATAGCTAGGGTTTGTAACGGTTACACGGAAAGGAAATGGCGGCCAATTTCAATACGACGACGTCTTATGTGTTATCATTAATTATAATTGGTTAAATTTTGAGAAGAGCTTTAAAAAAAAGGAAGGAAAAAAAAAGACGAGAGTAAAATCACTTTTTAGTTTAAAAAATTTTAATTTTTTTTTTTAAAAAGGTTAATTGAAGACAAATTTTTTTTAAAAAACACTTTTTTTGGGTCTTTAATTGACTTTTTTTTTGTCTTTCAATTTTTCTTATTTTATTTTCAGTCCATCTAATTGAATAAAACTTAAAAATATAAAAAAAAAAAAAAAAAAAAAAAACATAACTAACAAAAACTAATTCTAAACAATCGATCATAATTGATGAAGTAGTTTGTGATGAACAAAAAGCGTAAAAATTCTATCGCAAATATATATGATGGGCTATTTTGGGAAGTTGGCTAAAAGCCACTTTTTTTGGTTTGCAGCAAAAGCCAAAAATTGGCTTTTTTGTGTTTTTTTTCATTTGAAAAGTTGGTTTTTAGCCAACGGTGAAATTACAATTTTACCCTCATGAGTCAAAATGTGTTACATAGGTGAAGTCGTAAATATTTTAAATAAATGGAGGTAGTTTGGTCATTTTATTATGATTTGACATCATAAACAAACATTAATCAAAAAAGTCAAAAGTCACTTTTTACCAACTTCCCAAATCATTTGTCTAAAAAAGCCAAAAGCTTGGTTAAAAGCCAAAAAGTCACTTTTTACCATCTTCCCAAAATAAGCCGATATCACTAATTACTAATAAAATTACATATCAAAAGTGAATCCTATATTTAAGAAATAATTATTTAATAATTACCATATATAAGATCACATTTATTAATTGATAATATTTCATGTTTATGAAATCTGGTATCATAAATTATTATTATTATTATATTTTTTTTCATAATCTAGAACGGTTTTTTGTTTCATGAGTATTGACTCACTGTGGTAAATTTCAAGCCAAGTTTAAATAATTTACTAATCAACTCGACACGGCACATTTAAAATCCTAAAGCCACCACTATCCCATCGCCTTCACCTCCGCCCCCAGATGACCACCACCACCAATACAACCATTAATACATTAGTTTCAAATGGGCAACCAAACACAAGAAAACATTGTCTCTAGAAAAAAAAATTCTTTCCAAATAAATTTAGTGTAACACACAAAAATTGTTGAACAAGTGCATCAAAATGTCAGGCACTCTATTATTCATAAACTTGAAATACTACAATGCGACAAAATCAGAAATAGGAATTGTTAAAGAGGAATAATAACCCTCTGAGCTATTTTGGCTACTTAAATGGCTGGGTTAATTTTAAGCCAAATTGCAAAGAAACCATCAAATTCAGATCTAAGACGAGAAAAAAATCCTCATCTAACATTGCATTAAGTATATACATCTCTACAAATTTTCTATCGTTCACAACAAATAGGCCCAAGCGAGATCTCCTTCCCCGTTGAATTTCGCCTACAAAATTTAATCACTTTCACCAATAAGGATGACAAACAGTGAGATGATGCTGAGAGAGAGAGAGAGAAAGCAAGAGAGTACCTTATCTTGGTGCAGAAATCTCATCCAAGTTATTGCAGCAATGTTCTTGAAGACAACAATTTCTTCAACGTTGCATCCTATTTTGGCTGTAATTTTTGAGGCCGTAGGACTACACAATGGTAAATTATGTTATTAAATTCAATAATAAATAATATGGTCCAATGGGATTAAAATATATACGCGAAAACTACTTGCATCGAGTGAAGAAGAAGAAATTAAAGAAACAGAGAAAGATTACCTTCATCTATACTGCAAAAACTTTCAGGTGGGAATATTATATATGGGTCAACTTTTTGCTGGGATGAAAGAACAAGAGCCACTGAATTTTTACTGCAAAAAGCAAGTATAAACTCATTAAAAGCTTCAGTTCCTCGCAAAAAACAAAAACAAAATAAAATCACAAAAACATGACCTTAAATCATTCTGATGAACGACATTCAGTTCATTAGTGGATAGAGACTTGTAAATGTCAAAGTAGCATAAGACAAGTGAGATGGGTACAGCAATTTTATGTGCTTTCAAGGTTGTGTTTAACTCTGAGAAGACAAAATTAAGATAATTACCTGGCCCAAGAAGGAACAAACTTTTTCGTGTGAATTTCATCCCTTTCATCCTCTTCGTCCTCTTCATCATCCGAGCATTGATATGGAGAAATCGAATATGATTTTTCTGGACTTGTCTTTGCCATAAAGCTATCCTTTTCAGCAGTTTTTGTGAAGACACTAGTTGGCTAGGAGACCATAAAAACTTTCAGTACGAGGTTCAACGTGAAAGTAAATAAGCACATCGCAAAAGAGTAGTACTATATGAATTAATGTCACAAAATGGACTCCTCAGTAAGGAGAAACATCCTTTCTCACTGGCATAAATGGTGTAAGGTAAAAGCCTCAAAGTTGCTGAAACCAACCTTCCATGGGTTCCCTAAGGGATATCTACTCATGTAGAGTAATTTCAGTATTTTAATCTCTTTTTTCTTTTTTTAATGGTGGTCAAGAAAGTTTTGTAATGTGGAAGTCCTTGGGTGTTCCATTTTTTCTTTATTTATTTTAAGATAACATCAAATGGAGTTTTACTATCTTACCTAATGCTAAGGGAAAGTGGGGTAATGGGATTCAAACAACTGACCTCCTCACCAAAGGTTCTCTAGGGTATTCCTTGGGTACCTACCGCTAGACCAAAGAGGTCTTGGCCCTGGGATATTTCCTATTACAAGTATGCCTACTGTCTCTTCCTCTCTACCTGCCCTTGAAACCCTGAACTGGACTCTGACAACTCATATTCAAAGCCAGCAAGCACATGGAAGGCCATTAATCATGCCTAGTGATTGCTCTGTTGTACTCTCACATATTGCAACTATTGCCGAGACTACAGAACAGAGCTGAATAACTTTGCAGATTTAAAACTCATGTGCATGATGAGAACTTTACCTCCCCATTGTCACCAAAGTGACTAAAAGCTTGACAATCCTCCAGGATTACTTGGCTGGCATTGCTTGTTGAAATTTCAGCAGCCCTAGGATCAGTCTGCGGCTTTTTAATTTTTTGATGTTTTCTCAATTCATTGTTAGATTCCTTCCCGTCGTTCACATTTTCATCCTAGAAAAGTCATCACCATAGTTGGTGTCACGGCAACATCAAATTGAATGGAATACAGAGTGCATTAATATAGAAGGAATCTTACCATGGCACCAAATGGTACTTCTTTCTCTTTCTCTGCTCGTAATTTCTCTTCTTTGCCTCTCTGTTGTTGTCGTGGTTCTTCAATTCGCTTTCTTTTTCTTTCCTTCTCCTTCCTCTCTTCTTCCTCCCTCAGTCTTTTTCTTGCTGCCATATCAGCACCTTTTTTCTTCTGTTCCTCTTCTTTCTTTTTCTTGTTTATCTCCATTTGCCGCAAATTTTCTAGCTCTTTTCTTTCTCTTTCAAGCTTCAACGCATCCTTCTTCATCTTGCGTTCATTCTGTCTTTTTTCTTCAAGGCGCTTTGCAGCCTCAGCAGCCTCCAGTGCCTTCACTTTGATATCTCTCTTCCCTACAAAGTGCCACAAAATGTCCTGATCTACGTACTAAATGAAAAATAGAAAAATAATTTTACCAATAAAAAAGGAACGTAGTCAAACAGATATGCAAGGTAGCTTCTAAGTTCTGAAATTCATGTGAAAGTCGGAGGATTGAAAGTGCAGTTTACCCAAAGAAAGATTGTTGGTTTCTCATATAGAAAGAAAAAATTAAGCAAGTAAACAAACAAATCCAAGAAAAAAAAAATCGAAAAAAATTACCTGTGCCAACTGCAGCTGCTTGTTTTTGTTGAACTAGTGGAAGAAAGGAAGTGATGTTTGAAACAATATTGTTACGCTTAGACTCCCTCTCTAAGAGATTCTGCCCACCTTTCCTCAAACTTGCTTTCCCTGACAATTTTGGCTTACTGAATCTGTTGTTTAGTGACTCAGTTGCCTTCTTAATACAATGTGTGCTTACTGATAAAGAGCGGTTCTCCTTTGCCTCGTTTGTACATCTCCTCTTACTTCTGTAGCGATTACCAAGCTTCTGTTTGATCCTACTTTGGGCCCCAGTAGCACTGACTTCAGTGTTTGTGGAATCTAAACTATTTCTATCAGGAAATCTCTCTGCTGCAGAAACTGATGTAGGAGGGTTCACACATGCTTCTTTTATCTCTGCAAGTGGTTGTCGTTTGGCACGAGTCATCAGTGTTGAAGAAATGTCCTCTTGGATTGTATCGGCCACCTCATCTATATTTTCATTCTCTCCACTAATGCTGGGATCTTCCTCAATTGGGAAGCATGTAAGCTCTGGGTTTAAGCTCCGTTGCTTCTCTGAACTACTGGAGTTTGATGAAATTCTGTCCCAGAGCTTTCCAATAGGAGACATATAAGGTTTTTTAAAACTCCAACCAAAACGAGCATCAGTGTATGGTACACAATCAGAATACAACACTCCTTCGAAAGCACACTTCACTTCATCCACACAACTATAACTTGCCCTGAGCTGTTTTCCACCATCATCATTTAGATTTAAGGTACTCCTCAGGTCCATGTGCTCAAGAAGTCCATTTGGTACAGACTGGTATAAATCTGGCGTTCCATGCAATTTGAATGTAGCTGAGAATTCAGACAGTGGGGTATGCCTGCTAGCAGATTTGCAAAGCTGTTCCAGAACACTAGCACGTTTTACTGTGGTACTTGGAAGGTCCAATTTGTCAAAGCTAATTGCATCCCTAACAATATGTGGTTGTTCATTCTCTTCAGGGTGAATAATGAACCCCTCAAACTCAGGCATAGTTTGATCAGCACCAATCGAAGCCATGTGCTTGTCTTGTGGAGACTCAACTGAACAACATGAAAATAAGCCATCCTCTTCGAAATGAGATTTCTTTTGCTGCAGTATCCTCTCAGTATGAATCAAGTCATCCTTATTTTCCATGGTGCCATTATATTCAGAATGCTGCAAATCTTTGAAATTTTGTTCATCACACTGCTTCCTTACATCAAGGACAATGCTAGTTGTATCTGCTGGTCCCACATTCTTCATAAAGCAACCATGGAAGTCTCCTGCTGCCTCTTTGGTCAAACTTGAAACTAAGGATGGCCCAATTTGTCCATGCTTGGATGTTGATTCGTCCTGTCCAACACACAATGTTAAAAAAGAGAAGATAATATTCCTGTCTCAGGGAAAAATATAAATATGTTTTAGTAGCATCAGCACATACTACAAAACACAGAATCATTAACTGGGGCAAGGGGCAGAGGGAAGGGATGACCAGCAGGGAACCTGGCACCAAAGTTTTCAAAAAGCCCCACATTATATGAGGATTTCTTTGAAATCTTTTCATTCACTCTGGGCCCCCAATTTAAGAATGGGTCATGCTAATGACCACCCATGGGACTGTCATTAAGGGGGAGAAATGACAAAATATAAACAGTCCCAATGCACTTTTTACATATTTCATGACACTGCTACATATTTCTATACACTTTCACACATTTTTATACACTTTTTACATGTATATCGAGGCTAATGACTGGAGCATGAACTATTTAAAATCAATTTACATGATCCATCCCGTAGCCGTAGAAGTCAAATATAGTTAGAGAAAACACTAGATAATAATTCAACACTTGAGAATTTATGATCATTTTAACATTTCAAGGAATGACCTATAATTTTTGGAGCTCCAATATAAACACCACAATCATAATTTTCTGGAGGCTTTCTACATGTAAAGGTCAAGCAACCTACCCAGTCCAACGTTAACATGACTGTCAAAACAACATAAGATGACAATTCTGATTCATTATCTTCTCTCCAAATAAGCCAGCTAGATATGTACATTAACCTTAGAGAACAAAAATTCTTGCTACAAATAAATAGTACCTGTTCAAGTTGCAGCTCTGGTGAAGGCTCAATTCCTTCGGACAAATGGTAGTTTACCTTCTGGTTCAGTTCCATATCAGGACTCTTATCAGAATTCAATTGTGCTGCATCCCCCTCGTGAGAAACTGGCAAGCATTCAATTTGTAAAACAGTTTCTAAATTATCTTCCATGCTCTTTACATTTTTGTTCGTGGTGTGCCCTCCCATACCATGAATCTCTTTCACCCTAAAGCTAGGGGAAGCAGAGAAGAAATTAGTTCGTTGGCCGTCAATCTTTCTCCGCTTAAACTGAGGCCAGGAATCCTCTGAAACAGACCTTAATCTTCTTCCCAGATGTAAAGAGCTTTCTAAAAGTTGGAGTTCTCTTATTTCAGAAGAACTAAAATTCTTCTCCTCACTATGCAGAGAACCAACTGAACCACATGCTAATAAGCCATCTTCTACCACAAGTGATTTTCTTTCCAGCAGGGTTCTCTCACTCCAAGCCAAACCACCACTCATATTTCCCTCATCAAGTTTATTTTCAATGCACATCAAGTCTTGGTTATCTTCTTCATAGCACTGCCTTACATCAAGAACAGCACTACTTGGATCTGTCATTCCCACCTCCCCAACCAGGCAACCTTGAACTCCAGCTGAGTGTTTGGTCAAATTTGAGACAAGGGATTGCCCTAATTGTTGGTGCTTGAACACGAAAGGGGTTGTCTTATTTGTATCCCTTCCATCACAGCCAAGTTCACCCTGTCAAGCATGAGAGGTTTTTGTCAAAGTTGGAAACCTCAGTAGAGATCGGTGCAATTTACCTTTTGTTTTAAAGTTTGAAGTAAATGATGTTTCAGTATGATCACAAACTAATACAAGTCATGTGATGCCGCAATTTCAGGGATGTAACATTTTCCAGCAGAAATGTCTTCTGTTTTACAGCATGGAATTTAAAAAAGTAACCAATGTAGAGTTGCTAAACTAAGTATTGAAAAGTAATGAACTTTGGCTAAAGGAAGTGATCTCCAACACAGAACCAGTATGCAGGGGATAACAAACATGCGCATTACATACACACAAAAATGAAATAGGTTGATACATATACACATATGCAATATGTCGAGTAGTTGAAGAACTTCAAAGAACTGAAAATAATTACCTCCTCAACTTGCAGCCTGGGTGAAGACTCAAATCCTTCCACTAGATGACATGTCACCTTTTGATGCATTTCTACACCAAGGCCCTTATCAACATTTAATAGTGCAACATCTGCCTCGTGAGAAAAAGGGAAGTGTTGAATTTCTACGACAGCATCTGAATTATCTTCAGCATTCTGAAGGTTCTTATTGATATCTAATTCGGATACCTCTTCATCAACTACAACACACTCTTCCACACAGGTGTCAAAAGAAACCCTCCTAGGCTGTTCTCTTTTGTTTGAGACCTCTTGCTCCAGTGATTGCGTCTCCAAAGATTTTCTGCAAGGGTCATCAAAACTTACTTTATCTAGTGATGTGGCAGACTTCACTACAGCACATCTTTTCCCTGATGATTTGTCCAGCCTTTCCTTTTCCACAATAGGGTTAAAGGTTTCATTCAAACTGCACTTTTCCACATCATCAAAGTCAAGTGTCTTGGGCTTCACAGACATACTACAATCAGATGGTGGCCTCGAGAGAACAACTTCCAACCCTACACTTAAGCCAGCAGCATCCAAGTTAGACTCAGAACAAGCTGCTCGAGCATCAACTGGCCCATCTAAAATACGGTCTGGTTCTGTGACATAATCAGCCTTTCCTTCCTGGTTAGCAATAGCATCAGTGTCGGGACAATGTGGGATTATGTCACCACCTGACACATTCTGAATGAGTAGTCCTTCCAACATGTTTAATGAGTTAACGAGTAGAGACTTTTTAGAAGCACCAGATTTGGATCGCGTCACTCGTTGGCTGGCAGTATTCGATGAATGTACAGGCTTTGATACTCCTTCAATACAAGCACTTTGTGACATTGTCTTTCTGGCACCATCTTCCTTAGCAATATCAGAAGAACTAAGAAGCTTCAAAGGTTTACTACCACGACTAGATAGATTGCAAGAACTTCTAGATCTTGTAATTCTACCACAATAAATGTTAGCATCCTTTTCCTTGCTTAAGCATTCTACTTTTGCCTGTCTCACTGCATCATCACAATCAAGCTGTTGGGAAGCAATCCTAGATATTTTAATTGCACTAGAAGAAGCACCAATGTCATTCTCATCGGCAAAACGGCTTTTAGGTGTTGCTTTCGCAGATTTGCGAAGCTCTAGAGCCTTTTGCCTTGACTTGGACCTCTGTATCCTGGCAAGTGACTCATCTGGTGCAGTACAGATGTTTGAGATGCTTGCATCAATCTGCCACTGAGGAGATGTAACACTCAGGTCCAGCTCAGGGACACAATCTAAGGCACATTCAATGTCATTATCATGGCACTCAGACACAGTTGTTGGCCTATCTCCAGTATTGAAACCTCTGTTGGGTGCATGGGTTCCCGTAAACAACCCTTCTGATGACTCTCCATTATCTCCTATGACAAGTGGCTTATTGTACAGAGGGTAGTGAGCGCCTGAATATGGGACTGCAGGTTGTGGATGAGGAAGTAGAAGTTCAGAAATCAGCTCTTCTTTATTCAGCTCTGCAATGATCAATGTTGTTAGAGGAAGCTACAAAAGGATGGCCATTTGATGATATAATAATGACAGAAAGATGTTGTGCACCTTTAAGAACTAAGGAAGGTCTTAGACCTGATGGCCTCCCAACAAGACACAAAAATAAAGTTCCTTAGAAGTCAATCGATTATTTTCAGTTTTGACCCTAGTCATCATATTGACTTGATAAATCACAATTTTATCATCATACAAAAACATGTCAGTGTGAAACATAACATGTAGCCAAGCATACTGCTGTGTGCTCAGAATTCCTTTTTTGGCAATATCACAAAACTCATTTGTGAACAGGCTATTTTAAAAACTTTTAGATTTTTTACAAAAAAAATGTGCAAAAAGTAAAGAAAGTGATGTGACAATTTATAGTGATTTTTTAGCTTTTTGGTTAAAAGTGAAAGTTCCCCAGCCAAGTGAATTATTAGCAGCTAAAGAAATTAAAAGCCGCTAGGCTGATAATAAATCAATAACTTGTGACAATACTCGAGGAAAATATCTTGTACAGACATCTACTTTCATTTCTATTTTATTTTTTTATAGCACCACTGCACTTGAAATGGAAATAACCAAGTGCGTTGCACATGCTTTCAGTGTTGGCTTCAACAAATTTCAAACAAGTGCATCCATTTTGGGCCTTCAGTATTGGCTTTCCCAAGTAAGATGGAAGGTCAGGGGTGAGTGAGTTTAGAAGAACAAATATAGAACCTATTAAGGCTGTATTTGGATTATGAATTCGGGCAGTAATTTGGAAAGGGAAAAATGAGTGAAATGTGAATGAAATATAGCTACATTTCACCTATATTTCACCTACATTTTCCTTTTCCCTTTCCAAATCCATGATCCAAACACAGCCTAAAATTAATTCCAAAATTAAATAAAAATTCATAGTTGCGTGTGCAATGTTTGTCTAAGACCCATATAGGACAAAAATGGGTAGATGCATCTTGACACCAGTCGAGAAGAAATTTGAATGAAATTGAAACACTACTTGGTTACTGAAAATGCGAGAAAAAAAAAAAAAAAAAAAGAACTAAAATTTTAAACTCATTCAATCTATTGATTTAATATCTGAAGTGTTTGAAAAGCTTAATTCAACAAAGTCGTAAACTTTTGCATTATGCTCAGTCCGGATGATCAAAATTATAGATTTGAGTATCGCAATTACAAATTGAATTCTTTACGCTAACCAAAAGAACCCTAAATGCTTGAACATGAGAGAGAGAGAGTACCTTTGGGATCTGAAGATTGAGAGTCGAATTTAGGGTTCCATAGCCATGAAGGAGGAGTGATTCCATCAATGAGAAGTTTGGAAACGAGGTGTCGAGTGTACAAGTCTGATTGTTGGTCGACTTGTTCGATGATCCGATTCTTTCGATCGAAGATCTGGACGAATAGCTTCTCTAGGGTTGTCATCTTCGGAGAATCAACACGCCGTGGATGCTGTCAAATGTAGTCTAGAGAGAGAGAGAGAGAGGGGGACATGGCAGAGGTCTGTTGCTTATTGCCGCGGATTGAAATTCAAATTTTGAGAAATCTTGTGCCATAGATTTCTATCCGGTACCCATCAAAGGATTAGATTTTAGGCCTTTGTTATTATTATTATTCACTGTGTTGGTTCGGTTTGGTTTGATTTTTCTGAATTAAATTTTTTGAAAATTGAGTTTTTTTTATTTTTGTATTTTTTTTGTTTTTAGTGAATATTTTAAAATTTTTAGATATTTTTTTATTTTTTTGATGCACCTATTTAGATGTGTCTAAAAAGTAAAAAAATATTTTTAAAAATTAAGAAATACATAAAAATATAAAAAATGTACTAAATTCTTGTATTTTTAGTATTTAGTGAATTTTTAAAAGATTTTTTTTACAATTTTTTTACTTTTTAGGTATATTTTTGTTATGTGTGTCTAAAAAGTAAAAAAATTGCATAAAATATTAAAAAAATTCAATAAAAACAAAAAAACACAGAAAATAAGAGTGTAGATTTTTTTGAAAACTATTTTTAAAAAATGGGAACCAAGCAAAGTGAATATTATTGTAAAAAAAATATTTAGAAAGTCAATTCTCAAAATAACTCTTGATTTGAATTAAAATATTAATCACTTTGGTGCCGTTTGGTAATACTTACATTTTCAGTTTTTTCTTTATATTTACAAAATTTAAAAAACTCAAATAAAAACTTGTTTGGTAAAATTTTTGATTTATAAATCAATGGTCTCAGTTTAAAAATTTGGCCAAAAAATGTGTTTCCGTTTTGAGTTTTGAGTTTTTTTTTTTTTTACCACCCAACACTAGTCACCACCCGCCACCATTTTCCACCACCCGCCACCCACTCGCCACCATCACCCACCCCTCGCCACCACCACCACCACCCATCTGCCATCCATCCGCCACCCACCACTACCATCCACCGCCCGCCGCCACCACTCACCACCCCACCTGCCACCACCAGCCACCCACCGCCACCAGCCACCATCACCCACCACCCACCCGCCACCCAGTTGCTGCTACCACCCACCACCACCACCCACTCGCTACCACCTACCACCCGCCACCGTCAACCACCCACCAACCCCCCACCACCACCACCACCACCACCCGCTACCCGCCACCACCACCACCACCCGCTCGCTACCACCCGCCACCGCCGCCACCACCACCACCACCACCACTACCCACTCGCTACCACCCGCCATCATCACCCACCCACCCACTACCACCACCCACCACCACCGGCCATCCGCCACCCACCTGCCACCACCACCCGCCACCGCCACCGCCACCGCCACCGCCACCCACTCGCTACCACTCACCACCCGCCACCGTCACCCACTCACCCACCACCACCCACCCGCCGCCACCCACTGTCACCACTTTCCACCACCGTCTTTCGCTGCCACTTGCCACCACTTGTCATTTCTTACTATTTTTTATATTTTTAAATTTTTTTAAATATTTTGTCAATTACCAAACGCGTTTGTAGTTTATGTTTTTCTAAAAATAAATAAAAAATAAACAAAAATCAGTTTATAAAATTTTTGTAAATATAAACTGAAAACGTAAATGTTACCAAACACATTGCATTTGAATTTTCTAAAAATATTTTTTAAAAAAATTTACTTTCTTATTTTTTTGAATTCTTTTTATCTTTGCTGAGTTTTTTTAATATTTTAAGTAATTTTTAAAAATTTTAGACACACCTAATATAAATATACCTAAAAAGTTTAATGTTCGTAAATTTTTTTCACTAAATACTAAAAATACAAAAAAAAAAAAACATAATTCAATATATTTTTAATATTTTTGTGTATTTATTAATTTTTTGAAATATTTTTGGGCAAATTACAAATAAAGCCCCAAGGTTTAGTGTGTTTTGCAAATTAAATCCCAAGTTTTTAATTTTGACAATGTGAACCCGGTAATTCATTCTGTGTCACGATGTAAGCCCCCCTCCCCGTCTATCTCCGTTTCTTGAAGTTACGGAGAAAGCTATTTTTGACACCTAAACCAACCCAAAACGACAACGTTCCTTATTGAACCCATATAAAAATCCTCAAATCCTGAATTTCACCAATTAAGCCTACAATTTGCCCTAATTTCTTCGATTTCGTCAATTTAGGGCAAAGGGATTATTGCGATTTGGAAGAAAATCTACTGGTTACTATTATTTGAAGTGTTGGTAAGTGATTTATATGATTTGTTTTGTTTCTTTCTTCTTGTAATTTGTATATGAAGTTTTTCTTCTTTTTTTTTCTGATTCTGTAAATAAAGTAATGGCAAACTCTGTGTTTGTATCTTACTTTATTGCATGGGTATGTGTGTGTGTGTTGGTTACTTTAATGTCTTGGATGCTTTATGAAATTTTTTATCTCCATTGATGGACCACTGCATGAACTGAGTGGTTGGACCACGCTGCATTGATTGAGTGATGGACTATTGATTTATCAAATTTTTTATCTCCATTTTTGGTCTCATGCCACTTGTTCAGTCCATTGATTTTTGATGCATTTTTTTTTTTTGGTGATATATTTATTTATTTGTAAATGTAGCAATGGATGATATAAATATGAAATTGGTTTTACATCACAGTGGGTATTTTGTAGATAGTGATGGTGGGCCTATGAGTTACTTTAGAGTAAAGTACATGTGTTTGATACTGTTGATGCTCATACATTTTATGCGCCTGAGCTGATATATATGGTGAAGAAGTTGGGGATATGTGATTTCAAACAGTTTTTTTATAGGATTCCCACAAAAGATCTGGTTAAAGGGTTAAGAAGATTAGGTACTGACCAAGATATTTTAGAAATGTTTCAATATCTAGCCTTTGCAAACACATTCACTTTGCTTGTTTTCACTTTTTAAAAAACACTTTTTAGAAAATTCTACTTTCTTATTTCTCGTATTTTTTTGTTTTTACTGAATTTTTTTAATATTTTAAGTAATTTTTTTACTTTTTAGACACACCTAACATAAATACACCTAAAAAGTAAAAAAAATGTAAAAAAAAATCTTTTAAAAATTCACTAAATACCAAAAATACAAAAAAAAAAATACAAGAATTCAGTACATTTTTTGTATTTTTATGTATTTATTAATTTTTTAAAATATTTTTTCCAAATTTTTTTACTTTTTAGATACATCTAAGTAAGGTGCATCTAAAAAAGTAAAAAAAAAATATTTAAAATTTAAAAAATATTCACTAAAAATAAAAAAACACGAAAACAAAAAAAAACAGTTTTCAAAAAACTTAATCCAGAAAACTCAAACCAAACACACTGATTAGAATTATTTGTTGAGCATCATATGCCACACAATGTAGACACCCTTTACCCTATTTTGTTCCTTACTGATGTTCCTGTAAATGATGATGAAAATGCTCAACATCCTCAGTCTCATGACTATGAAAATGAAGCAAACAGTGAAGATGAGGAAAATGATGACTCATCAGATAGTGATTTCTTAGCTAGTACTAAGGGTGAGGATGACCCTACTGATGCTGAGATCATGTTTGATGGTAATGTAAAGAAGGAACCAAATGGAGAAGGAGGCAATGCATTTGAGGAATATGTTGTGAATGATGAAGATTCATCTGAGGATGAATTATTAACCCCTGAATTATCTGATGAGGAGGGTAATGGGAAGCCAAAGTACCCTGAATTTAGGCCTGAGGTTGATAAGGCTAATTTTGAATTTAAAATTTGAATGTTATTTAATAATGCCATTGAATTTAATGATGCTGTGAGGGAATATGCAGTGAAAGGGGGCTATGATGTCAAATTCACCAAAAGTAAGACACGGAAGGTTCAAGTCAACTGTAGTGATGGGTGTGAGTGGAGGCTTTATGTCTCTAAGATGAGTGAAGAGAACACATTACCAATTAAGACATACGAACCTACACACACTTGCAACAAAAGTTACAAAAACAGACAAGTAACTAGTGTTTTTTTGGCATCTAAGTATGTGAACAAATTCAGGACCACCCCTACCTGGAAAATAAATGAATTTAAGGACATTGTGAAAGATGACTGTGTTGTAGAAGTATCCAAAATGAAATGTTACAGAGCTAGGAAACAAGCATTGGTGCAACTTGAGGGAACAAATGCTGAACAATATACAAAACTATAGGATTATGCTATTGAGTTGATAAGGACCAATTCAAGTTCAAGAGTTTACATCAATATATGGAGGCCTCAACTTCAAATTAAGCTTAGGTTCCAGAGAATGTTTATGTGCCTTGATGGAATCATAAGAGGGTTTTTAGCTGGTGTGAGGCCATTGATTGGCTTGGATGCTTGTCATTTGAAAGGACCTTACCAAGGACAATTGTTTGCTACTGTGGGATGGGATGGAAACAACATGATGTATCTAATTACTTATGCAGTGGTTGAGAGTGAGAATAAAGAAACTTGGTTTGTAGAGAATTTGTTTGAATGTATTGGCACAAGTGCAGGGCATGGATAGACCTTCATCACCAATCAACAAAAGGTTTTATTTATGTTTAATGGTTTTTTCATTATTCTGTTATGTTCCTTAATGTTTTTCATTATTCATGATTTTGATATTTATGTTTTGCAAGGACTGGTTCTAACTCTTGAAGAATTGTGCCCTGAAGGCCATTATAGGCTTTGTGTCAGACATCTCTATGCAAATTTCAAAAAGGAGTTTAGAGGGAAGAAGCTAAAGAGTTGTGTATGGAAAGCTGCAAAGGCATATCCAAGGGTTGATTAGGATAAACATATGACTAAGTTGCATAGTATAGACAGTAGAGCATATGATTGGACGATAAGACTTTAATCCAGCTCAGTGGTATAGGCATGCATTCAATCCCAAAACAAAGTGTAATAGATTGTTAAACAATATTTCAGAGTCTTTTAACAATTGGGTCTTACCAGTTAGAGATAGATCCATTCTTACCATGTTAGAGTGGATCATGAGGGCTTTAATGGTGAGGCTACATGAATGCAGGGACAAAATGATGAAGTACCAAGGGCCAATATGTGCAAATATACAAACTAAGATTGAGAGGTCAAAGGTAAAATTTAGAGTATGGATACCTACTTGGTCAGGGGGTGCTCTATTTGAAATTAGATTTGGAGTAAGTGGTTATGTTGTTAACTTAGAGAATAGGACATGCACTTGTTTCAAGTAGGATTTAATTGGAATCCCTTGTCCTCATGTTGTGGCTGTTATTTTCTTTCAAAAAGAGAGAGTTGAGGATTATGTGTATGTGGCTTTCAAAAAAGAGACCTGCTTGAGAACTATGAGGCATTGATAAATCCACTTAATGGCCAAGATCAGTGGCCCAAGACAGGTTGTGAGCCTTTACTTCCTCCTAAGTTGAAAAAGCCAACTGGTAAGCCTCAAAAACGGAGAATTAGAGACCCATGTGAGCCTCAAAACCCATTCAAGTTGTAGAGGAAGTGTACCAGCCTGAAATGCTCAAAGTGTGGTGTACATGGTTATAATCAAAGAACATGCAAGGGGCCTGTCAAGGGTAAAAAAGATGGAGATGCAAGTTCATCAAAGAATGTAAGTAATGTATAGGTATGTTCTACTTGTAATTGATCTCCATATATGCTCAAACTGTGGTTTAACAATTTTTTGCTAACAGGTGATGACTCGACAAACTTTCATAGGATTCAGATTAGATGCAATATCTGGAAAAACATCAACTGGTGGACAACATGGACAACAACAGCAGCCACCACAGAGGGCATCAATCGGTGGACAATATGGACAGCGGTAGCAGCCACCACAAAGGGCATCAACAAGGAGGACGTCAACACCAGCAGCAACCATGAGAAGGGATGGAGTTGAATAGGTCTCAGGTAGTCAAGCTAGTATGAATAGAGACATAGTGAACTGAATGTTGTAATTATGAATTGGTTTTTTTTGGTAATGGTCATGTGACCTGAAGACAGATTATGGATGGTGAACTGCTTCTTTTTGTAATGGTGAAAGATGTATATTGGTTTAAAGCAATATATGGATAGTTATTATACATGGTTAACATCCATGATGCACCCAATTGGATGGTTATTATATATGCTTGGAATGTGATGTATATTGGTTTGGAGCATGTTAAACAATGCTTACTAATCTGTTTTTGACATGCTTGAAACAATGCTGTCTATTGGTTTGAAATAGGTTCAACAATGGCTTTTAGGCCAAGTTTGGCAAGTTGAAAAAAAGCCAAAAAGTCAAAAAGTTACTCAAAAAGTTAAAAAATTATCACTATTCACCAAAAGTCAAAAAGTACGGCTGCACAACTCTCAATCTTAATTTTTCCCTATACACTAATTTATACAATTTTTTAATACACATTTTTTCATAAAAAGTCAAAAAGTTAACCCAAACATCCATATTTTTTCCCTCAACTTTTTAGTCAAAAAAAACAAAAAATACACTTATTTAGGACACCCCAAACAACTATGTTTTTACAAGGTCGTAATATGTTTTCCCTTCTCTTGGACATTTTGTCAAACACATTCAGAGCATCATTTATCAACCAAACAAACAAACAAAATATATACAACCAAACAAACATTACCACAATCCAAACACACATTACAAAAAAAACAAGGATTTATCATTTCATTCAAAATTATACATTAAGTTCACATTGGCAAGTGCATAGCTGCATTACATTTCATAAACCAGCAATGCTAACTACCTAGCTAGCCAACTAACTAACTAACTAACCTATATTCCAACATTCCAATTACAATCACTGCAACAATCAATCCACCTACAATCAATTTCTGTCTACGGCGATAAGTTTGAACATCCTCTTTTAATCTTGCAATCTGAGTTACCATTTCCTCTAAGCTTGCGACCTCGTCCACCAACTTCGGAAACACTTGTCTACCACGAGGACAAGTGGGTGGATCATAGCAATAGAATAAGCCACAAGCCCTGTTTTCTGGGGAAAAAAAATAATAAATTAAATTAGATAAATAAAGTACATAAATTACAAATTTCATATTATTCACGGGACTGGGAAAACTTACTCCATAATTTGGACAACCAAGAAACCTCCTAGCTGGCTTCACATGGGTCCATGAAGTTCGGATTCTTGCTCTCATTCCACAACTACAACGAGTCGATTCACCCCAATTGTTTCCACACAAGCTGTTTCCTTCTTTCATATTTCGTAATGGCTAAAATGGAGATTCGTTTAGCAGTGGATTCGTTGTTCGTATTGCCCTAAATCGATGAGATCGAAGAAATTGAGGGAAATTGGGGCAAATTGTAGCCCTAATTGGTAAAATTCAGGATTTGGGGGTTTTTATATGGGTCAAATAAGGAACGACGTCGTTTGGGGTTGGTTTAGGCGCCAAAAATGGCTTTCTTCGTTACTTCATGAAACGGAGATAGACGGAGGCTAACATTGTGACACAGAATGAATTATGCGGTTCACATTGTCAAAATTAAAAACCTGGGGTTTAATTTGAAAAACACGCTAAACCTTGGGCTTTTATTTGTAATTTGCCCAATTTTTTTTCATAAATATTATATTTTTTAGATACGTCTAAATAAGGTGCATCTAAAATAGTAAAAAATAAAATGCTTAAATTTTAAAAATATTTGCTAAAAACAAAAAAATACAAAAAATTTAATTTTTAAAAAATAGAATTCAAAAAACTTAAACCAAACATACTGAATTATTTTTTACTTATTTTTTTATGAAAAAAAAAATATATGTTTAGTTATATGTGTTTTCAAATTTTATTTTGGAAAACAAAATAGAAGATGTGATGGTTAAAATTGTTTTGTCAGCAGTTATAAATGGTGATTTTGTCATAAGTGATTTTCGGCAAAAAAAAATAAAAATAAAATATTTGTCTGAGATGGGTCTATTTTAAGAAGTACGCTAAAAATTAGTTTTTAATTTTTTATGAAAAAATATATAAAAAAATAGGGAGATAATGTGACTTAAAATATTTTTAAAAAATCAAGAAAACTAGTTTTAAATCCAATTGCTAAAATATGCCATAATTGTCAACTGTTAAAAGTGATAATTGAAAGTTTTCATAAGTGGGAAGTAATTGTCAACACTTAGTAGAGATGGCAATTTAAACCCAGCCCCCGACCTCCATTAGAACGGTTTTTCTTCAAAAAATACCCTCTGATTGGTCGGGTGGTATTCGAAAATGAATCCCTGACAATTTTCAGGTCAGGGATGGTGATACATTCCCCAACCCCGTCCCTGTTTCCCCGAAACTAAAATTACCATTATACCCCTATATATATATATATATATAAATCAAATCCTAACACAACCTCATACACTCACATAGGCCTCAAACCGCTCTCATCTCTCTCTCTCCATCCCTTTTATCTCTATTCTCTTCATCTTCTTTTTATTCTATCACCTCCGTCTGCTATCTTGTTGATGGCAGCTTAGTCTCCAATGGTAACCTTCTTCTCCTCCATTCTCTTTCTTCCATCGCCTCCGCCTATTGCCTTGACTTTGACAACAATAATCTCTCTCACCACCAACTGAACCTTCATCGTTGGAGCTGCTAAGCCGTAAGATCCAGATCCACCACCACAACCGACCATGAGATTTGAAAATTTGAATATCTGATATAAAGTTTCAACGATGATCTCTCTCTCTCCCTCTGATCTGATTTGTAAGAGCAACTCAATTTATTTATTTTTTTGTTAAGGTTTGCATAATAACTTTTTTTTGTTTAGGCGTTCTCGGATCTTTTTTTTATATATATATATATTTTTTCTATAAGGATTTTCTTAGATCTAATAGATACATATATATGTGTGTGTGTATATATAATAAAAAAATCTTTAGTTGTTGTTAATGAATAAATCTACACTGTTTCACACACACACACACACACATATATATATATATATATTTAAAGTTGTTGATGATTGTTGATGATGATGATGATGAAAAATACTGAAAACATATTAAATTTATTTGTTGTTATTGTGTTGAACAAAATTCAAAATTAAAAAAAAAAAGAGTTGAGAATTTTTTGGGGTCGAGGAAACTTAATCCCCTTTAGGAAGAGGGGGTGGGGGGTGATTGGTTCCCTGCTGGGAATCGGAGACAGGAACAAAGATTTTTTTACCTTCAGAGATCGGGGACAGGGAGTGTAATCCCTGTCCCCGCGCCGGCCCGTTGCCACTCCTAACACTTAGGCTTTATTTGGCAAGTGATTTTTTGTTTTTTTTTTTAAAACTATAATCTACAAAAAAAAAAGGAATAAAATAATCAATAAAATAAAATGTCATATTAAACTCATAATCATTTAAATTTTTTCTCACAAATATCATATTTAGCTATAAAAAAATTCAACAATCTTTCAAAACACAAAAAATTTAACCTATTAAAATAATTAAAAACTAAAACAACATATTAAAATAACTAACTTTCCAAACGAGATCATAAAAGTATTTAACAAATCAACTCGTTTAGAAATTAATTATTTTATTTTATTTTTTATAAAAGCACGTATAGAAAATTAAAAATAACCATATAATCATTTAATTTGACCTTTTTATTATTTTAATTAAAAAAATCACTACCCAAACAAGATGGGGATAATAGTGATGATCGGTAGGTAAGTGGTGGCCACAAGAAGTGGGACCCAAAAAACAAAAAAATTAAATCAATTATTTTGTGATTATAAAATTTTAATAAATTGTCTATATTTTTTTTTTTTGGGGTTGTAAATTGACTGTTTTTATTCGCTACTGTGGGGATATATTTTCTGAGTACCAACACGTGGCAAGGTGACGCCGACGTGTTAGCCGAGGTGCCACGTGTCTTGGTCGTTGTGCCGAGGTCATCTCGGCTAGGCCGAGGTTGCCTCCGAAGATATCGGAATCCGAGATAAGCGGATAAGGGACAAGAGTCCTAGAATGAAGAGGGAACTCAACTTGGATATGGACAAGAGTCCTAGATTGGGAGAAGACTTCAGTTTGGGTAAAGATAAGACTCTTAGAGAGTTTATCCTAATCCCATTGGGAGTCCCAGATTAGCAGTAATCCTAAGTTCATTAGGGCCAGGCTCCTTTTGGGACTAGGATTGTATTGGCTATAAAAGAGAGGCACCCCCATGGGTCTAAGGTATGCTTTTTGATACTCAAGCTTGTGAGTTTAGTACTTGATTTATCTTTGAGAGATTTACTGACTTGATCGTCGGAGTGCCCCCGGGTGGTCGAAACCACCGCGGGATTCTTATATTTCTGTTGCAGGTCAGTCCGGTGCCATCTATTCTGTCAGTGCTCTCCAGCTGGTTACTAAGCGGGCAGTCTGGTCAGAAAATCACCCACACAATTTGGCGCCGTCTGTGGGAAAGAAAGAAGAATAGATGGCCACTGACGGACAAAAGAATCAGACTGGAGACAACGCTCCTGCTGGAAATGGGAGATCTATTAACCTCGACGTTGAAGGGGACAATAGCAACACAGAAACTCGTGACCAGAGTCACGGAGTAAAAGAAGCCGGCCAGGAAGGTGACACACCAAAGACAACAAATCGAAGCAACAAAGACGACCTCCAGGTATGGAAGGTTAGATACCTGCAGAGGAACGAAGACCCTTCCAGAAGAAATGCAAAGACAGGGGGCATAAGCGCTCCCAAGGAGATAACATTCAAGTATAGAAGAACTCATCTTGAGTAAGCAGATCCCGGATTCCAGATCATGGATCCCGGATCCGAGAAGACATGATCTCAGCCTAGACAAGTAGGCCCGAGAAGACGAGAGCTCAACCTAAGTGAGCAAATCCAAGATTCCAGAAGATAAGATCTCGGCACTTGAGTCCGAGAAGAGAAGAGCACAATGAGCAGATCTCAGATCCTAGAAGATAAAAAGGAAACACACAAGATCAGACTAAAGTTGGCCAGAATTAAGAAGTATACTAAGGCCGAGGAGGACATGCCGGGAACAAAGGCGTCGGAACAAGAAAAGAGAAACGGCTCGCCGATGCGAGGCCGAAAATCAAACTCAAGTTGGAGCCAAGTAAGATCAATAGAGAAATCAAGGCCGACAACCTCAGCTTGAATTAAACCTCGGCGACAAGGTCGAAGTTACATGTATGATGAGAACCCAAGTGGATTTTAAGTTCACACTGAGGGGGCAGAGAGAAGAAGAGTGCGTTTACCACTTGTTGAAATTTGTAGCAATTTACAAGTTGGTTAAACCAATATGATGCTTAACCGAAGTTAAGCCGAGATAATGCTTAATCGAAGTTAAACCCAGATGATGTTTAACCGAAGTTAAACCGAGACGATACTTAACCGAAGTTAAGCCGAGATGATTCCTTATCTTCACTTGTTGAAATTTGTAGCAATTTACGAGTTGGAGTTAAGTTGATTCCTTATCTTCACTTGTTGAAATTTGTAGCAATTTACAAGTTGGAGTTAAGCTGATTCCTTATCTTCACTTTTTGAAATTTGTAGCAATTTACAAGTCGAAGTTAAGCCGAGATTATTCCTTATCTTCACTTGTTGAAATTTGTAGCAATTTACAAGTTGGAGTTAAGCTGATTCCTTATCTTCACTTGTTGAAATTTGTAGCAATTTACAAGTCGAAGTTAAGCCGAGATTATTCCTTATCTTCACTTGTTGAAATTTGTAGCAATTTACAAATTGGAGTTAAGCTGATTCCTTATCTTCACTTGTTGAAATTTGTAGCAATTTACAAGTTGAAGTTAAGCGGAGATTACTGTTTCTCTTCGCTTGTTGAAATTTGTAACAATTTACAAGCCGAAGTAAAGCCGAGGTTATTGATTAAACACTTGTAGAAATTTACAAGTTGGTTAACCCGAAGAAGATGCTTAACACTAGTTGAAATTTGTAGCAATTTACAAGATGACGTTAAGCCGACATATGATCATCCGTTGAAATTTGCAGCAATTTACAGGTTGAAGTAAAAGCTAAGTATATTGTTTAAACACTTATTGAAATTTGTAACAATTTACAAGTAGATCATTATTTAACACTTGTTATAACTTAAGGAAAGTTTATAGGAAAGTTTATAGGTTGAAATTAAAACAGTATGTGTTTTATATCTGTTGGAATTTATGCAAAGTTTACAAGACAAGTTATTGCCGAGGTAAATCATCAGTTTGTATACCCGAGGTATGTCACCCCGAGAAGGTTGCACAAAGAAGGAAGAGCATACTAAAGACACGCAAAATATTTTAAGTATAGAATCATGCAAAGGCAGTCAAGAAAAGACAAAGGCACAAGCATTCGGAGAAAGAAAGTTGCATTAGACATTTGAGAACAAGGAGGCACATCGGCCATATGCAGAGCTTACATTGTCTAAAAAAACAAGAAGGTACAAGAGTACAAGCGACAAAAAAGGAAAAACTTCAAAAACTGAGGTGATGCTTAACCGAAGTTAAACTGAGATGATGTTTAACCGAAGTTAAATTGAGATGATGCTTAACCGAAGTTAAGCCGAGATTATGTTTAACCAAAAGTTAAACGGAGATGATGCTTAAACCGAAGTTAAGTCGAGATGATGTTTAAACCGAAGTTAAAACGAAATGATGTTTAACACTTGTTGAAATTCTGAGAGTGCACAAAGTTAAATGTCGGCAAAAGATTCGCCGTAGTCAAACGTCGTTTTGATTAGAACAGAACCACTAAGTGCACGCCAGAAGTGGTGACCAGAATTGTGAAAGGAATAAATGTTTCAAGAAACAGCAATGATAGTTTGCAAAGGCCAAGAGAAAGAGGGTCTAAAGGGGGTGCATTAAATACCAGAAGTTTTAATACATTGGTGAAAGCAGAACACATCAGGTCTGTGACTACGGCACGAAGCCAACTTTCACATTAGGGAAGTTGGGAGAAGGTGCAGGGGGAAGGAATGATAATTAAGGAGCAAGGAATGTTAACACTTGTTGAAATTTTTGAGCAAATTACAAGATGAGTTAACCGAAGGTTATGAAGTCTACCACTTGTTGAAATTTGTAGCAATTTACAAGTGTGGTATAACCGGGATAACACTGAAAGACGTTTCTGAGATATGATCATCCGGGATGACCAACTAGCTTGTTAAGAGCTGAGAAGGTTGGCAAGTACAAAAATGAAAACCTTAAAGAACTAGGGACTGAAAGCAATAACGTCGGACTGATCTGCTTCGACGGACGACGATGGTTCAGCCTTGGCAGTCAGTCGGAGGAGCTTCTCTACCGTTACCTCGGCATCAATTTCAAGAAAGAAGCAAACTACTCAGCATCAGCGGCAGGTTGTGTCGCACCCCCAGAAGACAGTTGGAAAGAACTTCTCAGCAGCTTTCTCAGCCACGAGCTCAGCATCAATCTCCTGAAGAGTTTGATCAAAGCTTTTCTCGGCGATTGGCACCTCGGCGTTTTGAAAGCAAGGATTGAAAACAAAACTCTGGGAAAAGGTACAGAAAACAGAAACAAGAATGTAATTCGTAAATCAAAAATGGTGATGAAGCTATCAGGAAATCAAGACAAAAAGATTGTACAGGTGTGTCAAGTCAAGAACAGTGGCAGAAATCAACAGATATGTGAACAGTGTATATTCAAGAAGATGATTTGAAAACAACAGATAAAACAACAATGGTGGTCAACAATGAAGCAGAGCTTCTTGGAAAGCAACAAGAAGTAAAACCAGGAGGAAAAGTGGCTTACCAGAAAGAGGGAAGCCGGAATGAGAATTGCCGAAGTCAGACGACAATGACAGAATGAAGTAAAGCTTCACCGGATGAGAGAAACGAAGACAGTTGCAGAAGCTTGAAAGCTTGGAACAAATGACGGATTTAAGCAAAAGAGCTAGAAAGAGAAGAGGCCAGAGGATTAAATGAAAGAGAAAAATAGTCAAGGAGACGACAAAGTTCAAGAATAAAGCCAAGTGCACAGACACTGAGTAAGTATGTGAAGAACAAGAAAGTAATGAACCAGACATGATGCTAGCAACAGAAAGCGGATATGACAAAGAACAGTTCCAGGCATTTTAGCAATAAGAAATCGAAAACTTGAAGACAGACGAGAACAGAAGGCCACAGATGGCAAATAAACAGATTCAAAGTAAATCAGAAGAGTTATGAAAGATTGAGCTTAATAAAAAAGTAAGAGTTTATAAACCTACAAAGTGAAATGAACGCCGATATGAAAATCGCCGGAGTCAAATAGGTGACTGGGAATCGGGAACTCACCAGAGAGTGTGAGTGGAGCAGTTGCAAAGCTCTTGGAATTTACGAATTAATGGAACCAGAACCTCGGCTAGGAGGTGCGATTTCAAGCAGCTTGGAAAGCATGAAACTTGATTCTTGACACCAGTGGACAGTAAAGTCCAGGGAACTTTGAGGTCGGCGAGTTTGATCTCGAACAAAGGGGCACAGATGAACGAACAGTGTAGGTTCCATCACCTCAGAATGCCGAGGTAATAGAACCTAGGGGGCAGTTGTGGGGATATATTTTCTGAGTACCAACACGTGGCAAGGTGACGCCGACGTGTTAGCCGAGGTGCCACGTGTCTTGGTCGTTGTGCCGAGGTCATCTCGGCTAGGCCGAGGTTGCCTCCGAAAATATCGGAATCCGAGATAAGCGGATAAGGGACAAGAGTCCTAGAATGAAGAGGGAACTCAACTTGGATATGGACAAGAGTCCTAGATTGGGAGAAGACTTTAGTTTGGGTAAAGATAAGACTCTTAGTGTCACGCCCAAGACTCGCCCCTAGAAGTTTGGGCATGACCACTTCAGTAACGGACACTTAACCTGTTATATATAACATATGGGGCCTTATCGGAAGCACAAAAAAAAATAAATAGATAAATAATAACGAACAATTAAACTCCATAGAGCTACTCCTACATGCCAGGATCTCATTCATCACATGCATTATACCAGATAAATAAAGTTCCAAACTATATCCCAGGGTGTGTACATACACATTTATAGTTCCAGCCCTAAAGTCGGGCGTATACAAAAACAACCATGAAAGGTAAATACAACAACCTTGGATGGACACTCATAAGCAAACCAACATCTTGACAGCTTAAGAAATTAAATTACTTAAACAGTGCCTGAACATATGAAGGTTGACTAGAGGAAGCGGCGTCTTGGCTAGGACTAACCGCCTGATTGGTGACCTACAGAAACAGACATAACAGAGGGCGAGCCGGGCTCAGTGAATAGTAATACATAAATAAAATGATGCATAACTTGAACCATAATACATATCAACGCATATATAGAAATGCAAAGTTTACATAATTAGTCTGATTATGTGCTAATTTCATAACGGCCTTAGGCCCAGTCTTAAAACATAATAGCTTGAGTCATAATAGCTTGAATCATAACGGCTTTAAGCCCTTGAATATCACAGCATTAAACTTTTAAACATGTTGGCATATAGCCCTTGAAACATATGGCATAAAGCCCTTGAACATGTGGCACAAAGCCCTTGTAACTTGTAATGGCATAAAGCCCTTGTAACTTGTAATGGCATAAAAGCCTCATAACTTGTAATGGCATAAAGCCCTTGTAACTTGTAATGGCATAAAAGCCTCATAACTTGTAATGGCATAAAGCCCTTGTAACTTGTAATGGCATAAAGCCCTTGTAAACATGTTGGCATTAAAGCCCTTGAAAATGGCATAAAGCCCTTGTAAACATGTTGGCATTAAAGCCCTTGAAAATGGCATAAAGCCCTTGTAAACATGTTGGCATTAAAGCCCTTGAAAATGGCATAAAGCCCTTGTAACTTGTAATGGCATAAAAGCCTCATAACTTGTAATGGCATAAAGCCCTTGTAACTTGTAATGGCATAAAGCCCTTGTAAACATGTTGGCATTAAAGCCCTTGAAAATGGCATAAAGCCTTTGTAAACATGTTGGCATTAAAGCCCTTGAAAATGGCATAAAGCCCTTGTAACTTGTAATGGCATAAAAGCCTCATAACTTGTAATGGCATAAAGCCCTTGTAACTTGTAATGGCATAAAAGCCTCATAACTTGTAATGGCATAAGCATACTTAAACTTGTAACATATTTAAAATATACCTGAAACATACTTGAGCTCGTAACTTACTTGAAGCATACCTGAAACATACTTGAACTTGTAATATACTGGGAACCATATTTGAAACATGTTTGAAATATACTTGAAACCATACTTGGACTTGCAACATGCGTAACTTAGAACATGCATGAACTTGTATCATACATAAACTTGTAACATATTTAAGCTTGTATCGTACTTAAACTTGTAACATACTTGAATTTCTAACATACGTGAACTTGTAACATACATGGACTGGTAACATACGTAAACTTGTAACATATTTAAGCTTGTATCGTACTTAAACTTGTAACATACTTTAACTTGTATATACTTGAACTTGTACATTTACTTAAACTTGTATATACTTGAATTTGCCACATAAATAACTTGTAACGTTCTTGAGCTTATAACGTACTTGACTTATAACATATGTAAACTTGTAACGAACTTAACTTATAAACTTGTAACACAACAAAATAACTTCCAATTCACATGGAGTCACATAACTTTCCAATTTTCATAATATTCGTAGAACACTTACAAAGAACAGAGCATTAGTGACAATAATTATCAACAATAAATAACATGTACATTTTTGTACTACTACTCACAGTGTTTAGATGCTAGGTCCGTCCCTGCAGATAATCCTACACAATTCAATTCAGCAACATTTAACACAATTCGACATAACCTCACATAATTATCACTATCCAATACAATCCACACTACTTAATATTATTCAACTCAATACAACCAAATATAATTCCACATAATTCAAATTAAATTGCTAAGACTCAATTCAATATTCCGTAGCCAAGTTTACATCATCCACAAACCCTTCCCCCCAAGCTCCTTTCTCATTAGGGCAAATTACATATACACCCCTCCAGGTTTGACAAAATTACAGATACCCCCCTGAGGTTTGAGAAATTACGAATTCCCCCCTGAATGCTATATTTGCATAAGAAATTAGGGGGTAATTTGTTATGAAATATAAACCTCAGGGGGTAAATTGTTATGAAAATACAAACCTCAGGGGGCGGGATGTAATTTCCGAAACCTCAGGGGGGTATCTGTAATTTAACCAAACCTGGAGGGGTGTATATGTAATTTGCCCTTCTCATTAAGACATGATTCACAGTGCTCATAACAAAGTTCATTCGCAAATTCTAAACATAATTTCCAAGTATCACCAAATTCCAATTAAACTTGTATATACGTAATTCAATACCTCAATTTCATTATTCTACTTTCAATTTGGGTTAAATCTTTGGTTATCATCAATAATCAACCTAGGGTTTCAAGGAAAAAGAGGATTGTTAACAAAAATCAAACTTCTTAAATCATCACTCCTAATTTCAATTTTCCAAATGATTTTACATCTAGGATTCTCAATCCATCACTTAAACCCATCAATTTAATTCCCAACATCACAAACCTTAAAACCCCCAATGTTTAAACCCAAAATTCCCAAAATCTCATAATTTCTTCTATATACATAACATTAATGAAAATTGAACCATTATACAATGAAAATACCTCAAATCTATCTATGGATGTAAATATTGAAGAGTATTAAAACCCTTACCTCAAGAATCAAACAAAGGAGCAAGGATTGAGAAGAATCCTCCAAAATCTCGAAATTCCAACCGGTAGAACATAATAATCTTCATGCTTCTTCACTTTTTGATGGATGATCTTGATCAAAACTAAGAGGAATGGAAGGTTTTGGAGATTAAGGACCTAGGGTTTTCGGACCTAGGGGAGAGGGATGAAGAGGGGAAAAGGAAAATATCAAGAATGATCTAGAAATCCCGATTTTAAAGCTGCTGTCCCGAAAATCCCGCTCGAGCTCACATCTTCACGCTCGAGCGTACATGCATTCAGCACAGATGTCAAAACTTTGAACAGGTATAACTCTCTCATCCGGACTCCGTTTTAGGTCGTTCTTGTGTCCAAATTGAAGCCCCGGAAATAAGCTTTCCAATGGTTCTAGCCCCACATCCAAATTCAAAGTGTAGAAAAAGAAAATGACAAAAGAGTGACGGCTGATCGTAGACAAAATATTCAAACTAAAGTTTTTGATCCAATCTTACTTTACCATCATATTATCATCTCAATCAATACTCCAACATAAGATAAGGAGGTTCTAAATACACTAATAAAAATATCCAAAAAAACGAACCCCTGTGCCTCAGAAATACAACTCAACTTGGAGACCCGCTCGAGCGCCCAACCTTGCGCTCGAGCGCGAAGACTAACAAAGACGTCCGCTCGAGCGTCAACTCCCCCGCTCGAGCGGAAAATCACAACTCCCAGAATCTCAAGCCGTCTGCACAATTTGCTGGAAACCCCAAAAGTACGCTCGAGCGCCCACTGCTCCGCTCGAGCGGAGGAAAAAGTTCCAGGTTCTTTGGTAAAGGTCACAAATTCCAGTTTCAAAGGCATAACCCAACGGATCGTTCTTCGATTCCGATAGCAAACACATTAACCCCTAATTAAATAAGGATTACTTCTTATACGCACTTTGGGGTCATTACACTTAGAGAGTTTATCCTAATCCCATTGGGAGTCCCAGATTAGCAGTAATCCTAAGTTCATTAGGGCCAGGCTCCTTTTGGGACTAGGATTGTATTGGCTATAAAAGAGAGGCACCCCCATGGGTCTAAGGTATGCTTTTTGATACTCAAGCTTGTGAGTTTAGTACTTGATTTATCTTTGAGAGATATACTGACTTGATCGTCGGAGTGCCCCCGGGTGGTCGAAACCACCGCGGGATTCTTATATTTCTGTTGCAGGTCAGTCCGGTGCCATCTATTCTGTCAGTGCTCTCCAGCTGGTTACTAAGCGGGCAGTGTGGTCGAAAAATCACCCACACAACTACAAATTTTAAAAGCTTTTATAAATATAAACACGAATAGTAAATTTTCATTGTTTTATTTGTGGTAGTAGCAATATTTTTGCTATACCATTATCTATATTATTTATTTTTTTATTTTTTATAAATATAATGTATGATTACAATTTACTTTGTAAATATGTTTTATAAATAATTTTGTTATGTAAAAAATATATTTATAATCGGTTAATGACATTTGTAAAATTATAAAAATAGTAATAAATAATTTGAATAAAAATGAAATGATTACAACATTCATCAAAATTCTGTATACAGAATATATTAAATTTTATAGTTTTTATAATTTTTATATATACGATAACCTCCATTTACTAAAATTAAAACAGACTGATATATAATATGAAACATAAATTTCAATATAAAAATACGATAATATCATTTTTTTTGTTTATACAATTAACAAATTTTTAATAAAAATAGTGCAAAGTGTTATATAAATTAAAATTTTAAAAAAATTTAGTGTCAAGTTTACTCTAATTTTTTAAAAATCTCATAGAGTTTGTAATTTACCATTTGGGTAAATTACACTTTATCCCTTTTATGTTTAGTAACTTTTTTTACTTTAGTCTTTGAAGTTTTTTTTTTTTTTCTTCACTTTGGTATTTCATATTTCAATTTTTTTTTTCTAATTTATTCCTAAATTAATTTTTGTTAAAAATTAAACAAAAAATGACATATTGATAGTCATATAGTATAAAAATATTTTATTATATATAACTCGCATATCTAACATAAACTTAGGGTTGGTTTGGGAAATGGGTTGACTTTTTGGTTTTTTTGGCTATTTTAGCCTGGGCTAAAAAGATTGATTTGGAAAGAATTTTTTGACTTTTTAATTTTTTTGACTTTTTTTTTTTGTGAAAGAAGATTGTAATGATTATGGATTGGATGTGATGTTTTGTTTGTTGTGACTAAAATAGCCTATTTTGTCTTTTGTGACTAAAATCAACAATGATTCATCCCACTAAAAACATCACCACTAATAGCACTAATGCATTAAAAAAGTTAAAAAAAAAAAAATACAACTCCAAGACCAAAACATCACATCATTAATGGCGGAACCCACTGCCACCGAATTAGTGGGAGCACTAATTAGTGCTCTCAAGCATTTTTCTATTTCATATAATGTAACAATTATTATGATATTTTTTTGGTTAATTTTAAATAAAAATTAATTTTAAAAAAATTATAAAGGATAAAATAAGAAAATGATGAATCATAAAAGAGATAGAATTTTCCTTTACCTTGATTATTGAGAGTTGCTGGTAAAATTTGCCTTTGGCTCACGCCGGGAAAACGACCGTGTCAAACACCACGTCTCCTCCGGAGCTCCCGTTTGGCACGCTAGAAAAAATAAAAAGGCGTTTTCCTGGAAACTTGATTTATTACGTTTTTAGAGTTCCATCCAAGATCAAAACTGAGAATCTCCGCCTCTACTCTACTCTCTCTGTTGTCCAAAAATGTCCGGTTGGCCTCCCCCCCCCCTCTCTCTCTCTCTCTCTCTCTTTCTGTATGAGAACATGAATTTGAAAATGTTTCTCCGATCACACTGCATTGACTTCACCATACTCAACAGACGCAAAATTTAATCTTTGCTAAATTCCCTGTTAATAAAGAAGTAAACATCCACTGGATTCACATAATGCGATGTGGCTCTTCCTTTAAATTTCCAATTTCAGTACAGACAATTGCAAAAAGCACACACATATATATATTTTTAATTTTTAATTTTAATTCTCGTTTGTTGGTTGTTATTTGATTATGAACTGAAGTGATGAACTGCAAGTTTTGCTGCCAATTATTATTCTAATTTTATTATAACTTTCAGGTAATATCAATATTGGATTACCAATGGATAAATTATCTATTGGATCAGTAGAACCAGAGGAATCACCCAAAACACAACCCAAGTAAGTTTATTCTTTAGATGTTTGATAATGTTCGATCGCTCTATCATTTTCATTTATATGTTTTATTTTACTGGTAAATTGCTTGAATTTTCATCTATTGTTTCCTGTGGATGAGGGCTGTGTGGCTGACAATGTTTGCCTGTAATTGAACCCATTTGGTTTATTAATGATCATAACCCTTCATTCAAACGACGGTGATCATAACGTTTATTCTCCCATTTGGTTTATTAAAAAATGATGGAAAAATGCGTTGTAAATGGAATCTATCATTCAATATTGTAAGGGAATGGTCATTCTATATCTATTCCATTCCATTTTACCTTCATTACAGTTAACCTTAATCTACTAGTGAGGTTAAGGTGCAAAAGGATTCTGACCAACTGGACTAGTCACAATTGGTTCTTTAATAGAATTCGAGGAAGCGTAGTTTTTAATAGAATCATATGGGACCTTTTGGAAAAAAATTAGATGTGAAATATAGTAAGCTAAATATAATTCCAGAGAAGAAGCTGACTGGTCATAATCATACGCAGGGCTTTATACATATTAATCTTCATTTTTCAAAGACACCCTTTTTCTTGATTGACAGTATAGATAAGATGTAGTATTGCAATTCTCTAATATACACACATGGATTCAATAGAGCATACTCAGTAGGAGTCGTATTTATTTATTTTTATTGTTTGGTTCTATGTAAAACATACTCACTTTCATCACTGTCTCTATTTCTCTATCAGGGACACAACGTATGTAGTTTTAGTATCAACTGGAAGTTTTAATCCTCCTACTTATATGCATTTGCGCATTTTTGGTAAGTTGTTCCATAAACTTGATTTGCATTTTAACAATGAAGTCTAAGTTTAGAATGTTGGGAGCAAATTAGTTGTATAAGCAAACGAGCCTTGACCCTTACAATTTTATTGTCTGTCATTTATAAAGACTGGATACTGTATCAAGTAACATAATGAAGAGAAGTAAAGAGAAAATCATATGCTACTCTGCACATTTGATGCTAAATTTGTGTACTAGTTTTGATGATATATCATGCCCATTGAAGAAGAAAAAAATAAAAATAAAAAAATAAATTCATTGAGATGATTTCATGACTGGAAGGCACAAAAGAATTTCTGATCATGTGCTAAAAGCATAAGTTTCTAGGTCAATAGTCATCCAGTCAAGCAATTCGCTTGTCGTATACTTTCCAGCAGTCATGGATCTCTTGGAGCATTTGTGCTTCTGTCTGTTGGTTCTTCCTGTTCTTTTCCTAAGTCAAATATAAAAGGCACAAGTAAAGATTCTCCCAATATATGGACCTGGCTTTCTGGAAACATTAAACCAAATCCATCATGAACATATGTTAATGAAGTCAATCTAATTAATGGATCTTTGTTCCATTCAGTATTGGTTGTGCAGTTGAAAAAAATTGCGATCACGAGGTTGAACATAACCAGTGTTGACAAATGCTTTATTTGTTATTTTTGTCCAAAAAATTATTTAGTTGGCCAAGAGAAGTATTGTTTTGGTATAAAGTATAAACTGGTTCCATACCCCTGGCATTATCCTCAAATCTTTCTTTCAAACATGACACTTAACAAATTGGAATCCTTTTTCTGTTCCTTGTGAAAATGATATTGCCCGTTCCTTCATTCCCATTGTTAACTGGTTTAGGATATTAAGTAAAAGAATCCAACTCCAAATTCTTGAACTAATAACTGTGCAACTGATATGTAAATGAAAATGATGGAATATATGATTTAATTTGCTGTAAATGTTTAACGAGTGTTCATTGAATTTTCTTTTTTGCTCAGAGCTGGCAAGAGATGCTCTAAACTCCGAAGGATTCTGTGTCATTGGTGGTTATATGTCACCTGTGAATGATGCTTACCAGAAAAGGGTATGTAAAATGTAGAAATTTAATGTATAAAGAGAAATGATTGTATTATTGATTGATATATTTTGATGTATTGTATGTACATTATATAGGAGATGGAGATGTGAAGTGGAGGTGGAGTGGTGGAGTAGGTGAAGTGGAGTGTGTAGTTGAGTAGGTGAAGTGGAGGTGGAGTGGTGTAGTAGGTGAAGTGGAGTGTGTAGTGGAGTAGGTGAAGTGGAGGTGGAGTGGTGTAGTGGGTTAGGTTTAGTGGAGTAGGTTTAGGTGTACATTAACAGCCCCCCTCAAACTCAAGGAGGATAGGAACGAACCAACTTGAGTTTGAAGAGAGTAACAAAACAGGAAAGTAAACTGATAAATAAAATAAAACAGGATAGGAGACACGGTATGGTCGTGTCAGACCGATGTAGCAGATAGTTTATGGGGTCATGTCGGACCGTTGTAGCAGACAGTTTACAGGGTCATGTCGGACCGTTGTAGCAGACACTGTGTGGTCGTGTCAGACCGATGTAGAAGACAGTTTATGGGGTCATGTCGGACCGATGTAGAAGACAGTTTACTGAGTCTTGTCGGACCCTTGAAGGAGCTAACCGGAATCAATGTCGGGACAGTTTACAGAGTCTTGTCGGACCCCTAAAAAGTCGCACCCTCAAAAGGTGTGCCCAATCTTTCAAAAGGCGTGCCATCAAAAGGCGTGCCCAATCCATAAAAAGGCGTGCCCAATCCATAAAAAGGTGTGCCAGATATGATGGCGAGGCACGTGAGTGCCTTGGCTGGCGCGTCCGTTTGTCGTGTGGCGTCAAGTGGCGCGCGATACGCGTGGCTGCCTCGGCTATTTAACCAAGACGGAGGCTGAGGCTGAGGCCGAGGCAGAGGCTGAGACAAGAAACTGAGAAAAAAACTCTGAAAAACAAACTCTTCGTTGTCGGAGAGAGAAAGTTCCTTTTGTTGAGAGAGATAGTCTGTAATACTCTGTTGTCCAGAAAATGGCCTCGTCTTCCCGTGGACTGCTCACCCTCTTTCCCGACCTCAACGAGTCAACAAGAGAGATAACTGGTGCGGTGGCACTGGAACCTCAACCAAGCGCCCCGGAGTTTGCTCCGTTGAACTTTCCGATGCGGTCTGTGGAGCAAAGAATGGCAGTGCAGTCGGATGTGGAGGCCAATCAGTATACTTTGAAGTCATGTGTGGAAACCATGACGGCGGTCATAAACTTGTCGCACCGGCTGTAGAGTAGGACAAATGAGGTGCAGCAGTTAAACGCCCAACTGGCGCTGCTCCAACGCATGTATAAGGATGCGCGAGCAGAGATAAGTGTGCTGAAGGCGGAAAATAAGGAGCTGAAGCGGAAGGCCACCGTGATGTTCCGATTTGGAGGGCCGCCATATGCTGCAGTGGAGGAGCAGGGAGTAGTGATCGTGCCCAGTGGAGTGGGAAACACGGAGACCGGACTGGCACGGGACACCCAAGGTAAAAGTAAGAAGAAGAGACCTGCAGTAGAGTAGAGAAGGGAAAAGAAAAATCCCGCCTGTGGGTGGGTGTTGTTGGTTTGTTTGTTTGTTTTTTTTTTTTTTTTTTTTTTTTGGGTGTAAAATGGTGATCGGGGGGAGCAGCCCCGACATAAATAAAATGAGTTTGGTGTGCAGTTCGTCTTTTTTTTTTTTTTTTTTTTTTTGTTCAATGTATCGCAATGACATAAACAGAGAGGTAGTGGGAGAAAATAAAGGATAAAAGAAAATAAATGTGAAGAGAGGTAGGAGAATGTTAAAGTAATAAAAAAAGGAAAGGTGAGATGCAAAGTTGGGCGGATCCTACCACTAATGGAAAAGTAAGTAAAAGATATATACTAATGAAAAGTAATCAAAATATATATATGTGGGTGTGTGGGTCTGGGTGGAAGGGTTGATAAAAAGGGTCAAAGAGCACATGGATTGTGGATGCTGAGTGTGTGCATAATAATAATAAAATGAATGAGTGGAGAGAGGGTTTTATGTGTAAATAAAAGAAGAGTGGTGGTTGGTCAGAGTGGTGGGTGAGACATGGTGGGAACAAAGAGAATAAAAAAATAGAGGGTGAGGAACAGGATATGAGAGCCAGCAACTTCCCTGAGGAGGGTTCTCACAAAATGGACCCTTTTACTTGTTTTCCCCTTTCTATCAGAAGGGCGTGGAGCCAATTCCTTCTTGGTCACAACATGTCCTTTGTTTAGACCCACAAAGAGGCCAGTGTTAGGTTGCTTTGGAGCCATCACCAATCAGCTCCAACGACGATTTTTTGGGAAAACCCTCAATAGAAACTGAGGAGAGAGAGAGAGAGAGAGAGACCGCAAGAAGCCTACCAGAGGTGCAGATCATGCTCTCGCGGCATTTTCAGGGTATATGCAGCTCGGCGACACGTATTCAATGCTTGGGTAGCTGGATCGATCGATCGATTGTTATAAAGAGGGGTTGAAAATTCAGATGGAGGCTTTGGGAGACACAGATCCGAGAGTTGCAGAGACCTGCAGGTATTTGGCTGAGGCCCATGTTCAAGCAATGCAATTTGATGAAGCAGAAAATTTGAGCAAGAAGACTCTTGAAATCCATCGTGTGCACAGTCCACCAGCATCTCTCGAGGAAGTGGCAGACCGCAGGTTGATGGCCCTCATATGTGAGGCTAAAGGAGATTACAAATCAGCTCTTGAACACCTTGTCCTTGCCAGCAGGGCAATGATTGCCAATGGACAAGAAAATGAGGTTGCTTCAATTGATGTCAGCATTGGCAACATCTACATGTCCCTATCTCGCTTTGATGGGGCTGTCTTCTCCTACCAGAAGGCACTCACTGTCTTCAAATCATCAAAGGGTGACAGCCACCCTTCAATTGCCTCTGTTTTTGTACGTCTTGCTGACCTATACTACAAGACAGGGAAGCTGCGAGAGTCCAGATCCTATTGTGAAAATGCCCTTAGGATATATGCAAAACCTGTGCCTGGAACCACTGCAGAAGAGATTGCAAGTGGGATGACAGAAATTTCAGCCATTTATGAATCTTTTAATGAACCTGAGGAGGCACTGAAGCTCTTGCAGAAGGTCTTGCGAGTTGATGGAGGTCTCAAATTGGTTGAGGTCCGGCGGGCGGTCAGGCAAGGCTGCCGCCCGCCGGAAGGCGAAGAATACCAAGAGCTTAACCTATTGCTCTGATACCATGTAGAAATTTAATGTATAAAGAGAAATGATTGTATTATTGATTGATATATTTTGATGTATTGTATGTACATTATATAGGAGATGGAGATGTGAAGTGGAGGTGGAGTGGTGGAGTAGGTGAAGTGGAGTGTGTAGTGGAGTAGGTGAAGTGGAGGTGGAGTGGTGTAGTAGGTGAAGTGGAGTGTGTAGTGGAGTAGGTGAAGTGGAGGTGGAGTGGTGTAGTGGGTTAGGTTTAGTGGAGTAGGTTTAGGTGTACATTAACATAAAATTATGTAGCATCATGTTTTCTGTGCCCCATTAAATTTTTTTTTGAGATATCAGCATATGAATAACAATGGGCATTTTACCAACCCCCTCTTCCTTTTTGGTTGATGGATAAGAAGCTAAGTTTAGTAGAAACAAAGGTTAAAAAAAGGAGATAAGAAGACATAAAGAAGGAAAAGGAATTAGAATGTTCTCTGGCGTATCTCTGCACCTTTATCAACCAAATAGCTCCTCATAATTTACCCTTTGGTTCTAGAATTCGAGGAATAAATTGGTGGATTTTCCTCTTGCTCCCTTTCTAAAGTTCCAATTATATGTATTTTTTTAATTCTTGGAGTGATCTCCTCTTTCAGTCTCTGCATTCCGTCTTTATCCTTGTAATCATGTTTATTTTTCTTATTGTTGCTGGGATTTATCGTCATGTAGGATGCTTTAGAAAAAAATTTCATATTTATAATTTTCCAGGCACATGCAAAGTACAGAAGTAAGTGTTTACCTTATTTGTGTAGTATTGAAAAATTGTTGAGAGGCTGTCCACAATGTCATGGTCCATGGAGTTTGATGTGATGTGTCCATGTTGAAGTGGTGGAGTCTGGAGAGATATTACTTGCTTCTTAATCTCATTATGACTTGGTAGTTCAGAAGGTCCCTTCCCTGCACTCAACTTTAACAATCTTGGACTCTTCTATCTTATCTACTTCCTTGCTCCTCAGCTCTCTACTGCTCTAGCTGCCTCTCACACCAGTTGTATACACCCTTCATTCTATGAACCCTTGGCAATGGCAGGGAAGGGTTAATGTTTCCAATTGTTTTACCTAAGAACTGCCAGCCATATGGATTTCTCACATAGTCAGCCCATGTTTGAGAATTAAAAAAATAATAATATTTCTTACTGAATTTGCTAATTTTCTTTTGAATCTATTCTCTGATAGGGAAGTTGTCTTTCACATGATAATTATAACCATTTTGTGCTTATGCAGTTATCAATCTGCCAGTAGACAGCAATTATACTAATTAGATGTCCCTCCATTAAATACAACTTCATCTCTCAAATAAAGTGGTTGCTCAAAGTGGTTATCTTTTTTACAGAGCCTCATATCTGCTAAACATCGTATTGAAATGTGTCATCTGGCTTGCAGAAGTTCAGAGTTTATAATGGTGGATCCCTGGGAGGTATCTTTTTCTCTCTGTGAATTTGATGTATACCTCCTAAAAATTATGAAGTTTTGCAATTACGTTTTTCTTTTGTTCATTATGTTTTTCATGCATCTAAACCTCTATTTCCATGCATTTATTGGCTCTACAAATTGATTTGGAAGTATTGAATCCTTGTTCTAGGCCAGTCAAGATACCTTCCAACGCACGTTGACTGTTTTGTGTAGAATCAAAAGTTCTTTGTGCGACAGTGGAAGGATCTCTGGAGGTGAGGTCCACTAGAAATTAGCTTTCTTCGTCTTTTTCTTCTTTGGTATTTGAGAAATTGGTCTTTATGGTCAGTTATTTGATGGTCTCTAAGGAATGCTTTATCATCTAGCAAACTGAAGTTTGAATTTGGAAAAAGGGACTTTGTTGCTTAACAATACCTTATGTGTTGTGAATATATATGACTATGAGTGTTGTAATTTATGGATTTCAAATTTCTTCCCTGTTTGATGGCACTCAATTTGCCAGCATTGGTTTTTACGCTATTCTTAGTTCAACTCACGGAGCCTTACTCCTTTTTTTTTTTTGAACTACGGAGCATTAATCCCAATTACCTGGGTTTTACAACATGGATCTGTCTAGTGCAGTAGGCTCTATGTAAAGGTGTTTCCTTGGTTAAGTCCAAAGCCATCATGTTGTCTCTTGTACATCAACCCATATTTATTTATTTTTATTATTTTGGCAGTCCTCTTGTCCGCATGACACTTTGGACTCAGATTAGGCAATTCAAGTCCTACCTCTTTATTCGTATATTATCTTTAAGTTGTTTATTTTTATTTTTAATTTTATGTTTTTTGGGTCTAATTGATGGCAATTCTATAACTTGCTCTTTTCCTGCTCATAGAATCCCTAAAGGTCATGCTTGTTTGTGGTTCTGATCTGCTAGAATCTTTTAGCATTCCCGGAGCTTGGATTCCTGAGCAGGTAAGATCTTGTTGCATAAAATTTGATGTTAAGATAGCTACTACTTTGCTACCATTTAGATGGCATGCCCTTTTACTGTGCTACTACACTTTCCAGTGAGGGACGGTAATGCCATAAAACTAAACCCCATGCTACGCCAATGTGAGCAATTAGATATTGAAGTAATGCTCTACAATGTATCTATAAACCACCACGATCATATTACATATGAGGTTTGGATAATTTGCTTTCGAGAAAGTAATCAATGGCAATATGAACACACAAGTAATAAACATATAACCCACAGAGGAGAGCACACTATTTCCTTCATATGAAAAGATCTGGTGATAGTGGAATGTTTGAGCCTTTTGATATTGAAGAAGCATGGACAAGGACATGTGAAATTTTCAAAAAATGCACTACACGACATGACACGTGCAAAACATGTAACTTTATATATTTTCATCAAATTTATCAACCTTGCGTATGCTAATTCTGTGAAGAAGAAAAAAAAAATGGGACACTTCCTCCTATGTGTTTGGAGCATGTTCAACAAAAGTTTGTCCGAATTCTGGCCTTTGGAGAGATGTGTGTGCTTCATATTTTGATATTGAGTAGCTGCATATTATAATTGATCCAAATGCGCATATTTTGTATTTTCAGGTGAGGACTCTATGTAGAGACTTTGGTGTGGTTTGCATTCACAGAGAAGGTCAGGATATTGAGAAAGTTATCTCTAATGATGATATTTTAAATGAGTACAAGGTAATTCAAGTTCCTTGGGTTGTTATTCTTCTTCTTGATAGATATGTTGTTTCGCTGTTTCTATTATTCTTTTTACTGGACTAATGCTCTGATCAAATCAAGGCTTTGAAACTAGGACGAGATATTAATTCACCATGTAATTAAAAAAGGTTGGTAGTCGTCTAATTTTCAGGCAATGAATTTCGGAAAAAAATTCAATTTATCGAAATTCGGAGTGTTGACCCAAATGGGAAGGAACATTCCCTAGTGATTTTCCATTATCAGAAGATTCAGTACATAAATATTTCATAATCATTGGCTTACATATCGCCTTTACTGTTTATATTACTGCAGACTAACATCAAAGTTGTCGATGAACTTGTACCAAACCAGATCAGTTCAACACGAGTAAGGTAAACAGATTTGGTGTTGTGGGGTTTCTGGCAAGGACTCACTTCGTTTTATTTATTTATTCATTTTTTATTTTATTTTATCATGTATACCAGGGACTGCATTTTGAGAGGGTTGTCAGTAAAATATCTAACGGCTGATGAAGTGATTAATTATATCAAACAGCACCGTCTGTACTTGGACTCCACAGTCTAATGGTCATGATAGCATAGGCATTGATACTGGACATTCCACAACAGGTTTTTCAGATCTTTATTTTGTGAGATTCATACTATGCATTTCTTGGAGGAGTTGTAATAACAGAAATCATGCAAAGTCAATATTAAATCAATACTAATTGCTCTCCATTTAGTTTCAATTCGACAAATGCCCTCGAAATTTCACTTTATATGAATATATATATATATGTAAAACTTATAACACTTTGTTGTATGTAACAAAAGTGTTGGGCAGATATTGGCAGATTAGCTCCCAATATATGTAACAAAAGCCCATGTTCAATTGAAAATGATGGCACATCGTTTAGGTCCTCAATTTTGTATTTTTACCATGGCCTATTGGTCTAGGGTTTTTTACAGTGGGCACAAATGACAGGGAAGCTCTGACAACTTCAACCAATTTCTTTCTCCTCTCAACCAAAAAACCTTCCTCTTTCTCATATTTTTCTTTTGTCCCTCAAACTTGGTTACCAGCCACCACCACGGCCATTCCTAAAATTCTCAGAATCAGAGGAGCACACAACTCAATTCATTGAGGAAAGAAAACCAGATACTCTCACAAAATGGCCATTGTGAAACACAATTTCCAGATTTCTCAACTTACAAAAGTTTACAAAAGTTGGGTTGTTGGTAACCAAATTCCCATTTTCCTAATGTAGCTGGGGAGATACAAGAGTGTATTATCTAACAAAATTCACTCAGTCCTCACCAATACACATTTCTGTACCTGCATTTCTAGTAGACAGTATTTACACAAAAACCGAAATGACACTCACTTCATTGTTTATCGTCTACTTTACGTTTGTGCCCTTTTCGTTGTCGCTTCTGAGATGTTTCGATCCCATTTACACCGTTCTGTAGCCTTTTTGGACCACCATTACTTTGAGAAGCAGCTTCCAATGCTTTAGAAGTTTTGTCATATACAAGAATGTTGGTTACAGTTGCATAGACCATAGTCTTGCTTTTAGGAGTTATAATGACTTGTCTCTCGATAAGTGCATTGCGCCCACAGCGCAGATCTCCGATGGCTCTCTCTCTCAATTTTTGGAATGTGGCATCCTTGTTATAGTTACAACAGTCCATTGAAACCTGCAGAGTAACCAAACATATTTTGAAGAGGCATGAACAACGGGATCAAAAGTCAAAACCTGATCATATGATGGCAATCATTTTATCAATATTTTTTTTTTCTTGACCTACATATTCCAAATGTGAAAAAGAACAGAAAAAAATAAATAAAAAATCAGAGTCTCAGTAATATAAATTGAAGTCTACGATTTGTTTAGCACATAAATGACATGGAATTTGGGAATTAATCGTAAAGGAATTCAACAATTAATTGGTTGTGCTTTTGTTTTTTTTTCTTTTTTCCCTTCTGTGTTTTCAGAAATAAACACAACAAAATTTTGGCCATTGTTTCCATATCGTTTTAATCTTTATGCAAAAACAGTTGTCAAACATTCAAAAACAACTATTCAATATTTCTTATGAAAAAATCCCAAAAACAGTTTTCGAAAACAATTTGCTAAAAAAAAAAAAACAGAAACACAACCAAACAGGTGTGTTTTAGTTCTTCCTTCCAATTAGGGCTAGAAGCATTGATAAATAAATAACAGAGCACATCATAAATCTAGTTCTGCAGAATAGAACCAGAACAATTGAACTCATGAACAAATTCACACATTATTGTATCATACACATTGAAGTCGAATTACTTAAGCCAAATGATAAGGTTGCATGTTATTTAATGGTGAAAAAAAAGGGGTCAAGAAGAAAGTTTGCAGTACTAGATAATCATGGGATGGACATTCTGCTTGTGTAAGTTGATCCTATTAAGCCTCAAGAGATGAGAAAAGTGCACGCATTGGGGTGGGGTGGGGTGGAGTGGGGGTATAAATGAAAAATAATAATAAAAACTCCTCACCTGAAAATCAACCGGAACCTTAATTCGGGTGTATGAACACCCACAACCGTCACTGAAGTTGAGTTTCAAAAGAACATCAAATGGTTTTGCCGTCGTCAGTGTTCTCCTGATGTATGATTACAATCAGAACAAATGAATTAGAAGAAAACGAAGACATATACAGCATATACCATTTTATAACTCCACTATGCTAATATAACAAACTATATATTGTTAAATTCAATCCATGCGTCGTGCATATTATTTTAAAATAATTGTTTGTTCCATTCATTTGTAAGGCCGATAAACACTGCCAATAAACATTTCCAAGTTGCATTGCTGCTCAAAGTTTGGGAACCACTGCAATATTATGTGCAAAAGGATAGAAAATGAGTGACACTGGCACTACCTTTTTAGCCGAAGTGGTTGTTTATGTAGAAACGCTTCTTTCATGTTTAGCCCTTCAGAGAACGAAACCTAGGGATGCAAAAACAGCAGACGGGTTAGCCTCATGTCAAGTTAAAAGGTGCCAGCAAGGGCGATACATAATTGAGGAAAACTACATGCAGAAGTTAATCAGTGTTTGCAGAACTGAATCAAGGGTAAACTACACTTTTCACCCTCAAATTTTTATCCAAATTTTACTTTGGACTGTCATCTTCTAATTGCAACAATTAAGACATCAGACTTCAACCGATATTTCAATGTGGTCCTCCCATCACCCCACCGTTTGAAATTTGAAACAGGAGGGATCAAAATGGAATTTAAGTGAGCTGGAGGGTGAAAAGTCCAATTTGCCATACAATTTTTTTCCTCTAATGCCCCTAAAATGTGCTCATGTGGCTCTCATGTGAGCACTTTCCATCCAAATTTTTAACAGTAACTGACAAAAGGACCACATTGAGACATAAGTAGAAATCTGAGGACATAATTGTTCCAACTGAAAGATGAGGACCAAAGTAAAATTTGAGTGAAAAGTGGATTTTACCCTTGAAACCAAGTGAGGGGAAAATAGTATATGAATACCCTTGCAATTTTATATATTGACAAGTACATCCTTCTACATAAGGAATTTTCCATTCCTTCAACAGACCATAGTGTCCATTAGCAACATGTGACATCAGATACTACTATTCAAGGATGCAAGTATAGCCAGTTTGAAGAAAGAAAACCACCTCAATAGAGCTGATGAACAGCAATGGAGCGTTTTTCCCATGCACACTTGCTACCCTGAGGTTCCAGTTCATATATCTTTTATCTGTAATCAAAGGGAATGGACTGTGAGAGCCGCAAACCACATCTTGGCATGGTGTAGAGAGAATAAAGAACATATGAAAGGCAACCATTTCACACACAATATCTTTGTTCCAATGAGAGTGGGAGATGGGTGTGGAATCAGCATAAATCTTGAAAAACAACTTCAAGAAAAAATAATAATAATAAAAAGAAAAAAAGGGCATTCCAAAAAATATTATGAAAGAAGTTATTTTCTTTAATTTTGTAGTGGTTAGAGATCTTTTCTAAAATAAAATACAGGCGTTATGTGTACCAACAGGAAACCAAATGGGGCATACGCATACACAAATGGAATTGGGATCATCAAGGCAACATATATTTATCGCCACAAGTTAGCAAGCCAATGGGCAAGCCATGATAGAGATAATAGCATCTACTTCCTAAAACTCAACAAACAAAGTCATAAATCCTGGAAAGTTACCTAAACTCACGGTCTGAGTAAAAATGATTTGGAGAAGATCAATTCTAACAAATGGAGGAATCTGCAGATTGAGTAGGTCCATGACTCTTGCAATTACCTGTTCTTACTCAAAGTAATGAACAACTCTTTAAAAATATGAACTAAGTATGATTAATAATGGTAAAGTTTTAAAAAAAAGGTCAATTTGTTATTACAACTTACACTATCAAACTTATGCACACAATACATGGAAGTAGGCATTATAAACGAGAAAGGACTTGTGCTCTACTGAAAGAGAAATGGGTAACTTCTCTATATACTCAAAAATATAAAATAAAATACCTTGTCTATGAGCCCATGGATCACCAAACTTGCTTTCTTGTCCTTTGGAGTTTCCTGTAGGAAATAATAAATAAAAAAAAGGCAACTGAAATATTGATGGGTTTTCAATTTTTCTTAAATATAAAATATAACAAAGGTCTATCACACCAGCATTGGAGAATTAGATTCTATATGAAAAGTTGCACCCTATGCGTTGACATGGTCTAAAAAATGCCTACTTAATTTCATGGAGGAGATTAGGAAGCAGTACAAAGATAACTATCCAAACAATAAATCCATTTTTGTAGTGGGTAATGGTGGTGGGGTCAAATGGAGATTGATGTTAGAGGCTGAGAAAGCACCCACTGTGGCAAAGAGAGAAAAAGGAAAATTGAACACAACAAGAACATCCAACAAATAGCTTCTAAGGAGACTACTCCCAGATCCTCAGTGGAGGAACCTTGCGAAGTGATAATTGTAAGAGATAGGTCGGCAAGGAGTAAGGGGGGTTTGAGTCTTGTTAGCTGCACCCCCATTAGCGATGGTAAGCCCTGGAGAGTCTATTGGCATCCACTTTAGCATGAACGTGGATGACAGTTGGAGATTTACTCAAGAATGCATTAGAATGAGATTTTCCATTCTACCATCCGCATTAAAAATTGGAAGAAAACAGAGCTTTCAATTTTAATTGACATGGAGCTACAAATGCAATTTCCGGCCTGATAAGTTGCTGTGTAGCACTTAGAAGGCATGTTTGATTGATAGGATTAAAGTATGGGATTGAGATTATTAATCTATAGGGCCAATAATCCTGTGTTTGTTTTGAAATTTTATTTTAAGATTATTAATCCAATGGATGATTAATCCAATAATTTTGTAGGATTATTAGTAATAGGGTAGGGGTGAGATTATATATCCTAAGTTGAGAAATAAAATAAAATAAAAAGACTATTTTACCCTTGACTAAAAATTAAAACACTAATTATTTTTATATAATTTTATATTTTAGAAGGCTAAAAATAATTTTAAAAAATTTAAAAATATTTTTTGATATTTATTTTATCAAATTTGCTTATATTTAAAAAAAAAATTAAAAAACAAATCATACATGACTTTGTATTTTGTATTTTTATTTTGCTTTTATTTATTTATTTATAATTTTTTTCAAAATCACATTTATAAATTTTTTTTGATAAAGTAAATATTGTTAATAAATATTGATAGAGGGTAAGATTGAAAAAAAAGATAAATATAATTGTAATCCTACATTCATATGTTTTCTTATTCAATGCAAATCAAACAATGGACAATGGGATAATTTATTCTACTAATCCAATTGGATAGTGAATACCACACTAATTTAATGGGATTATTAATACCTTCACTATTAGTCTTGTGAATCAAACATGGCTAGATAGGAAATACCTGAAGATTCACAATTACGAACTTTCCCCCACCACGGAGTGATTTTAGAGGCAAATTGCATGCAGGAGTTATCTGCAAACTGCAAAAGTAGCTGCTCTCATGATCATTGAATGACAAAAAAGAAAGGACAATACACACACAACACAACTGTTTGCCAAGGAGCTAAGGAAGAAAAGAGAGAGATTGTATTATCAAGTCATAGATAACCCGTGGTTCTTCAAATTTTTTGGTAGATTTCATAGGAGAACTAAATCTTGGGGATGGGCTTTGGAAGGAGTCTTTACTTTTTGGTTCATTTGTAGAATTCTTATATACTATGGCATCTTTCTTTAATATGCATACTTCAAAAAGAATTTTAAAAAAAGTAGATAACATTGAAATTACCTTGTCCCCAAGCATAACACAACATCAGCCACTTTGCAGTGTTTCTCTGCTGGATTCAACTCCTTTGGTGGTAAAGCATCCTGCAGAGAGAGAGAGAGAGAGAGAGATGGATAGATTATTAACATAGCACTTTGCATCAAATTGCTCATATATAGGCAATAAAGTTTGAGAACTAAATTAACATCTTACAAAGAAGGCAGCGAAGAAACATAAAAACATATTTCACAGTGATTGAACCAATCTCAAAAAGTATCTAAGAAACGTTCCCCATGTCATGAGGATACTCAAGAATGCCACTTTGCAAGGATTACATGGAAATAGAATTACTCCATGTCGTTTTCAAAAAAATTTGATGGCACTCCTTTGAATTGCTATTAAAACCAAAAGAGATACATTTGAGTGTTATGAGCACTACAATTAATTAACTTCGTTTCCATGTGTACATTGAAACACCCCCCCCCCCCCCCCCCCAAAAAAAAAAAAAAAAACAAAAAAACAAACAAAATGTATTTATCTATCAATAGCCTCAACAGTAATGCAACCAATCAACACAAGAAATTAGTACCTCCCAGTCAACAACAGTGTCTTTAAGTCTTGCACCACAATCATAACTGGAACAACTACGTGGTGTCTCCTTCAGTCCAATAGTTTCCACCTCAAAATCCCGAAAATACCTTCACAAAAAATCAAATTTATAAGATCAACTTTTAATAGCAGAAAACTGAGTCAACTATGTAATAATCTAATATGTACATTAACAAGTGACCAAACTTTAAAGCAAAAATTTAACGTAACCACAAAATAAATGAAAAACACCAGAGAAAATGGAGAAGAATCAGAAGCAGCTTCAGACACTATTTAAATAACGTAGGTTGCAGATAAAGATCAAGTCTTACTCAACTCCACAGGAAGGGCATAATTCCATGAAGGCGTTCCCATGCAGTTCAGAAAGTTTCTCCCTCGGTATTCCAGACCGGAGATGGAGGCCATCAATATTCTAGCATTCAAAAACAGTCTTTATTAAGCAACGGAGTCAGAAAACCAGATATTCTCATATATAATAATGAATTTAAAAAAATGCCAAGTTGCTTAGCATAGAATGCCAAATTCAGATGCTAATGTGCTTTCAAATTTTTTTTGCTTAGCAGGACTATGAGATATATAAAATCCCAAAAACCCCCGTAAAACATTTCCATTGCTTCGAGGTATTCCACAATGACCCTTAAGAACACAACACTAAAAGCAAAATTACACAAATCTGCAATGATATCTCCTCTTCAAGTGAATTTTATCAACAGCACGAGAATACCTCCTAATCTCAACAATAGAGATAAGATAGTCCCTGACAAACTTTCCTATTTAAGAGAACAGTGGATGGCACAATTATACAAATCTTCAAACACCCCCCCCCCCCCCTTTTTTTTGACATATAAAAAGAAAACACAAATAAAGGACCCAGAGAGGGTGCAACGCTCGAACACAGGGATTATATACACACAAAGATCAACAAAAGACCCATCCTAGTTAAAATTCCTCCCACTAAAAAACCCACAAAAATCATGAACAAAAATTATGTTTTCCCCGAAGTATAAAGGGGAAAAAAACTGAGCAAAAAAAAAACTGCCTCAACAAATCATCTTCATGCTAAGTATTCTCGGAAGCAGAAGGTATATGGGTATATAGTTCGAGAAGGAAGTGCAGCAATACCTGGCTAATAACAAACTTTAGGATACCAACCCTCTCTAGTTCAACCAAAGCCATATGAGTCATGCTCGGCATTGCACGATGAAATGGCAAAGGCGTTTCAGGCAATGATTTGCCTTCTCGCTGCAATTCAATAAAGACAATGTTAAAGAAACAAAGTATGATTAGCTTTCAAAACACACAATTTTATTTGGACACATCAAACAAGGTGTTCATTAGTTCAAATGCAAAAATAAATTTCATGATATCAACCTGAAGGGTCCAAATACCCTTGGGACCGCGAAAGTCAGGTATACCACAAGAGGTTGATATCCCCGCACCAGTGAACACCACTAGATGCTTACTCTGCCATAACACCAAAGAAAGAGATGGAATTTTTGTTTAGAGCACAATCAAACAAAGTCTATATGCCAAAAAGGAGATCAGTGAGTTGAGGTAAGTTTAAACCTTCTGTATCATTATGGCAAGTTTTTCAATCTGCAATTGCAAAAAGCAAAACCCAGTGAGGGAAGCAAAATCAGCACATGTATGGCAAACTCTTAAATTATCAGTTTTCCAAACGTAATAATCCTCAGAAAGCCCAAAGTAGAGAAAATATCATGTTGTATACTCAAATAACTAGAGGATAGTAAGCAAAGCAATAGTGATTGTCTTCAAAAAAATTAAAATTTGTATTTCTCCCCCTAAGATATAAAATTCAAATTGACATGAACTGTGACTAAAACACAAAGAGAAACAACATAATGTAGAATGAAATAAAAAGAAAAGGAAAAGAAGGAAGAGAAACCATTTCCTTCACTCCTATCACAGTCAAATCTATAATCATAGTCCTCTGATGGTTATATCTCCCAATCTTGCAATATTGTTTCCCCTAAAAGAATGCCAAAGAGAGACTCCATAGGAGAAGTTTCTTTGAAATTAACCAATTGTTCATAAATCACAAATGTTGTGTTTGATGGAACTTGGCAATTCCCTAGTTGAAGAGATTAAACTTGCACCTAAATAATCTCTAGAGCATAAACTGCTAGCAAACTCATACTCCATTTGAACTAGAACCATAAATTATGTAACTCACAAGTCACAACACGGATCAAACTGTATACTAAACAGGAAGTAGTATATAGACTATATGGCTTGACCCAAAATATAGTGAAAGCTTATATAGCTGACATGTATCTCTTAATTGATAGTTAATATGTGACAATGTATATTCAAAAATAACAATGCAAGACTGAATTTCTTTTCAATAATAAAACATATATGTACTGGTTCTGGTACTCATTATATTTCATACTACCCTGACAAAAAGGGCAAACATAAGTTAAAAACCTGGGATAATCTTTTCAAGTAGTCAAATTTAGTGTATTTGCAAGAAAAGTGTACCAAGTTATGGACGACATTGAATCTAACCATGGATCAGTATGGTCTAGTAAATTTTGATAATACTGACCATTTATAACTACTTTAAGCAATTCTATTAAAGGATAGAGACACGTGAAGCCTCTGAAATTTGGGAAGGCATAAGGCCAAATAACAACTTCACTAAAGGAGATTTCAAGAACAATGTTTTCTTTCATATCAAATGCAGCAATAGATTCCTTGGAATGAAAAAGTTGGTCACAACTCGATATCAAGAAAAGAGTTGAATATACCAAACCAAACTAAACTAAGCCTTGTGTCACAATCAAGTGGGGTCAACTATATGAATCAATTTTGCCCTTATGCTTGGTCATGCTTCAATAGAGAAAAAAAAATTAATTCACTAATTTGGGGACTAAGAAGCACAAACACTTCTAAGAAGGCAAATATATATAAAATTATATATTGTGCAAGTGTCCCCCACTTGTCGTGTCCATGTCATGCTCATGCTTCTTAGTTTGAGGAGATATGTCCCTGAGATACAAGTTTGGGTTTATTGAGGCATCTATAATTTTCCATACAAAGATATTAGTCACATGCATTGCACATATATGCATTTATGATAAAATCAATAAATATTTCTGTTTCACAATCAAAGTTTCGAATTGCAACTTGATGCATTGGCATCCTTTGACAACTACATAATAATCAAGTCCTAACCAATAATAAATTTTATAATCCATGAACCGTGATAGTGATTAACATTGAAGCAATCAATTTTTATTCCTCAACAACTACGTAATTATCAAATTTGAACCAATAAACAAATTTCATACTCCGCAAATCATGATAGGGATTAACATCGGCACAATCGATTTGACGACATTCGAGTTGTCTTAGGGTCAAGCCACCACAAAACCCATATATTAATTACAGCCCCCATTGAACTTCAAGCACTACATTGTTACACAAGTAGTGAAATTCAATATGAGTGTGAAAAAAAAAAAAGCCAATATGCAGATTTCAGATCTCATCAAAGAACTAAACAATGCAGATTAGCACTTCAAACAAAGTTCCACAATAGAGTATTACACCATAATCAAATGTTTAAGCACAAAATCCAAGAACCCATCATTAGTACTGCCATTTCAGAAGATCATCATCAAAGTAGTTACCTAAAATGAGAAGTGATGATAACCAGAAAAACATATTAAAGAAAATGCAAAGAAACAAAGAGAATGACAAAGAAAATCCTACTTTTTCTTGCAAATGAGAGGTGGGTCAAAAATCTCGGACATTCCAACTTTACCCACATCTTCTATGTAGGAAAGCTTCTTTGCATAACCCAGGGACATGACCCTCTCTCTCTCTCTCTCTCTCTCTCCCTCTCTCTCTAAAGTTGATCTAAAAATGAAGAGAGGCAAGGGAAGCATTCTCTTGCTGGTTTAGTTAAGAAGTAATTGGCTCCTTTAGGAAACCCAAAAGCCAATTTTCTAGAGAGGTGCATAGATTCCGGCTATTAATATAATTCAAGTTGTTCACAATATCATTTCTTTTTAGATATTTTAAAAATATTACTTCTAAATGCACTTTTAATAATGCGACAGTGGGTTGTGTCATAAGTGCTTGTAATAACATGACAGCGGGTTACATCATAAGTGTTTGATTTTTACTAAACTATCACGTCTAAATTCATTCAAAATGATGTGACGGTGGATTGTGAAATGCATATTTTTACACAAATCAACAACTAATATAACAAATCTTATTAAATTTAATGTTGAGATTTGAGGGGTTTCAAATTTTTTTCTATCATCTTTCACTAGATAACAATATAATTTTTTTAGTTGGAATTGTGTTTAAATTAATGCACATACTTTTCGCATTAGTTTGGTTGATGTGCCAACAACAATGTTACATAGCTTAGAATGCTAAATGAATCCAAATCTTTTTAGTGTGATCCACACCCTCTCAATTAACCCCTTACCCTTGTTTGGTATAAGTACAATATATGCACGAGTTAATTGTTCCTGATACAAGTAGCAATTGTGACAACCCCACAAAATTTGCACGCGCATCCTTGCACAGTTAGCACTTATTCCTGTGCATGTATTGCACTTGCATGAAGAATGCTTCACAATAGCAAGAGTAAAGGTTATGGCATTGGCATCCTTTGACAACTACGTAATTATCAAGTCTGGACCAATAAGTAAATTTCATAATCCATGAACCGCAATAGCAATTAACATCGAAGCAATCAATTTGCATCCTTCAGCAACTACATAATTATCAAGTCTGAACTAATAAGTAAATGTGGTAATCCATGAACCGCAATAGTGATTAACATCAAAGCAATCAATTTACATTCATCGACAACTCCGTAATTATAGTGTCTGAACGAATAAACAAATTTCATACTCGAAGAATCGCGATAGCGATTAATCAATTTGGCGACATTCAAATTTGATTTGTCTTAGGGTTTAAACAACCACAATACCCATATATTAAATTCAGCACCCATTGAACTTCATGCACTCCATTGTCACACAACAATTGAAATTTCATACAAGTATGAAAATAAAATCCCAATATGCATATTTCAAATCTCATCAAAGAACTAAACAATGCAGATTAGCACTTCAAACAAAGTTCCACATCAGAGTATTACACCATGCTTAATCAAAAGTTTAAGCATAAACCTAAGTACCCATCATTAGTATTACCATTTAAGAAGATCAATAGAGTAGTTACCTAAACCGAGAAATGACAATAACAATTAAAGCTTATTAAAGAAAATGCAAAGAAACAAAGGGAATGGCAAAAGAAAATCATACTTTTTCTTGCAAAACGGGAGGTGGGTCGAAAATCTCTGACATTCCAACTTTTCCAACATCTTCTATGTAGGAAAGCTTCTCTGCATAACCCAGAGACATGACTGTTTTGCTTCGTGAAAACCTCTCTCTCCCTCTCTCTCTCTCTCTCTCTAAAGTTGATCAATGAAATGAAGAGAAACAGGGGAAGCTTTCTCTTGCTGTTGTAGTTAAGAAGTATTTGGCTTCTTTAGGAAACCCAAAAGCCAGATTATCGTTTTTATTTTTTTGTTCATTTTAGTTATTATAAATACCATGTTATAAATGATGTATTATTGATTTGTTTGTATTACAAGATTGTTGTGTTTCTGTATTGTATGTGATAATTACAAAGAGAAGGAACTCTCTCTTTATAGAGAGAAGAATGGAACATTGGATACCAAACAAAGACCCACTATCACCGAAAGCAAAAAAAGGAATAAAGCTAAAGCTATACAATTTATATACTAAAGCTAAAGCTATTCAATTAACAATTATAACAATTATATTAACAGCCCCCCTCAAACTCAAGGAGGATAGGTACTAGCCAACTTGAGTTTGGAGAGAGTAACAAAACAGAAAAATAAGCTGACAATTAAAAATGGGATAGGAGACACTGTATGGTCGTGTCGGACCGTTGTAGCAGACAGTTTACGGGGTCATGTCGGACCGTTGTAGCAGACACTGTGTGGTCGTGTCAGACCGATGTAGAAGACAGTTTATGGGGTCATGTCGGACCGTTGGAGAAGACAGTTTATGGGGTCATGTCGGACCGTTGTAGAAGACAGTTTACGGGGTCATGTCGGACCGTTGTAGAAGGACAGTTTACGAGGTCATGTCGGACCGATGTAGCAGGACAGTTTACGAGGTCATGCCGGACCGATGTAGCAGCTGACCGGAATCAATGTCGGGACAGTTTATGGGGTCATGTCGGACCGTTGGAGAAGACAGTTTATGGGGTCATGTCGGACCGTTGTAGAAGACAGTTTACGGGGTCATGTCGGACCGTTGTAGAAGGACAGTTTACGAGGTCATGTCGGACCGATGTAGCAGGACAGTTTACGAGGTCATGCCGGACCGATGTAGTAGCTGACCGGAATCAATGTCGGGACAGTTTATGGGGTCATGTCGGACCGTTGTAAAAGCTTGTGGTGGTGCACCAAGGGGGCGACTTAGGGAGTGCGCCATGAGGTGGCTTGAACATGATACTGTGTATAACCCCCCCTCAAACTCAAATAGGTGTGAAGATAGAAACCTATTTGAGGTTGAAACAAAGGGATTGATAAAGCTGACTGGTGTAGAAGACACTGTATGAGTGTGTAGATAGGCTGCCCAAAAGATATACATGGATGTAGATATCGAGCCCTCAAAAGACGGGTCCTCAAAAGGTGTGCCCGCACCCTCAAAAGGCGTGTCATCAAAAGGCGTGCCCGAATGCATCAAAAGGCGTGCCATGAAAAGGCGTGCCAGTTTGTCGGCGAGAAGAGGCGCGCGATGCGCGTGGCTGCCTCGGCTATTTAACCAAGACAGAGCTGAGGCAGAGGCGAAGACAAACAATTGGCGAAAATCCTCTGAAAAACTCTTCGTTTTGCTGAGAAGGTTTTGCTGAGAAGATACTCTGTAACACTCTCTATAACACTCTGTTGCCCAGAAAAAATGGCTTCGTCTTCCCGCGGGCTGCTTACCCTCTTTCCCGACCTCAACGAGTCCACAGGAGAGAGAACTGGGGCGGTGTCCCGTGAACCTCAACCAAACACCACTGGGTTTGCTCCGTTGAACTTCCCGATGCAGTCGGTGGAGCAAAAAATGGCAGTGCAAACGGATGTGGAGGCGAATCAGTATACTTTGAAGGCATGTGTGGAGTCCATGACGGCTGTCACAAACCTGTCGCACCGGCTGCAGAGTAGGACAAATGAGGTGCAGCAGTTAAACTCCCAGCTGGCTCTGCTCCAACGCATGTATAAGGATGCGCGAGCAGAGATAAGCGTGCTAAGGACAGAAAACAAGGAGCTGAAGCGGAAGGCCACCGTGATGTTCCGATTTGGAGGACCGCCATATGCGGCAGTGGAGGAGCAGGGAGTAGTGATCGTGCCCAGTGGAGTGGGAAACACGGAGGCAACACCGGCAAGGGCCGCCCAGGATGGAGGCAAGAAGAAGCGACCCGCAGCAGAGTAGAGAAGAAAAATCCCACTGTGGGTGTTTTGTTGTTTTTTTTTTTTTTTTGTTTTTTTGTTTTTTTTTTTGTTTGTAAAATGTGGAACGGGGTGAACCCCCACGTGAATAAAAGAGTGTAGTGGGTATGAATGCAGTTCGTCGTCTGCCTGTTGTCGGCTTTGTTTTTTTTTTTGTTTTTTTTTTTTTTTTTTTTTGTGTTTTGCAAAAAAAAAAAAAAAAAAAAAAAATAATAATAATAGATGAATGGGTTGATAGCATAATAATAATAATAAGAAGAATAATAATATGTTTAAACAGTGGGGCGGTGGGCAAATCAATGGAGGGAAGTTGATAGATTAAAGAAAAAAAAAACAAACAGATCAATGGAAGGTATGTTGGTAGTGGTGAACATGAGTGTGAAAAAGAAATAAAATAAAAAAAGAAAAAGAAGAATGGGTGTGCAAACTTGCTGTGGCTTTGCAAAAGATGGAATAAAAGAAAGATAAAAAAAAGAAAAGAAAGTGGAGTGCAGGGATTATTAAATATAATAATAATAGTAATAAAAATATATATATATATATATATATTAAAAGAAAAGAAAAGTGGGAAATCACGTGGGTGTTGTGTGTGTGTGGGTGGCCCTTTTCCCTCTGCTGCTGATATGTTTTTTTTTTTTTTTATATGATGGTGTCCTTGAGTGGAGGGAGACAAAGTGAGTGAAATTCGGTGGAAAGAAGAGAGAAATCAGGATTATAAAATAAAATAAAGAAAAAAAAAAATAGTGGGATCACATGGGTTCATTGAACAGTGAAGGGAAGAAATTTGAAGAACCGAAGCTTCAACAAAATAGCTGTGGCTTGTTGAATGGAACAAGCTGTTGCTCTGGTTCTGACAGAGTTTCTTGTTGTGCAAACAAAACGGTGGAAGAGAACACAAGTGTTGGAGAGAAGAATATGAGAGATGGCACTAGAACTAAGGGACTTGGCAGACTATAGCCATAGAAACAGTGGCATCTAAGGGCATGGGTCACAGCTTTGGCAGAAGGTCCCCTCCACGCTGGGATTCTGGATTCGACTTTGCTTGATGGTTCAACGGGGGCTGAAGAGGAAGAAGGGGGAAACAGGGATTGAGAAGAAGACTGTATGATCTCGGTGTTAAAGGCGAATCTGCGAAGAGAAGGGACTCGAAGAGGTTCGGGGGATTGAGAAAAACAGTCCCATCTACACTGGTGATGACGGGTCGGACATAGAAACAGCGGTATTTGCGGAGAAGCATGACCAAGAAACCCCCTTTGCCTGGGAATTTCGAGAAATCTGTGGCCGACGGTGATCGGAAAACTGTTGCTAGAAAGAGGTCGGAAAAGAATGTGGGTGTGCTGATTGTTGCGACAATCGTGGTGGCAAAACTGACATCTGCATTCGGAATTTCGAGATCTGGAAAACGGCGGCTCCCTCCGGTGGTGAAAACGCGGTGGCCGGTGGTGGGAGGGCTGGTCCGATTCTTGGGAGGACCGGTGGTGATGTGGAGGGAGGAGTATCCGAAGCAGGGGAGTGTGTTCACCTTGAAGTTGTTGAACAAGAACGTCACTTTCTTCATAGGACCGGAGGTATCTGCTCATTTCTTCAAGGCTTCGGAGTCCGATCTCAGGTATGTGTAGAGGTCCGGTGGGCGGCCAAGGCGAGACTGCCGCCCGCCGGTGAAGCAGAATGACTAGGTTGTTAACCTAGCTCTGATACCATATTATAAATACCATGTTATAAATGATGTATTATTGATTTGTTTGTATTACAAGATTGTTGTGTTTCTGTATTGTATGTGATAATTACAAAGAGAAGGAACTCTCTCTTTATAGAGAGAAGAATGGAACATTGGATACCAAACAAAGACCCACTATCACCGAAAGCAAAAAAAGGAATAAAGCTAAAGCTATACAATTTATATACTAAAGCTAAAGCTATTCAATTAACAATTATAACAATTATATTAACATTAGTTAAGGAGATTTATTAGAAAATCTTTTTTAAGTGTATCTTAATTAATTCATAAGATATTTTTATGAAAAATATTTGGGTCCCTCTTTGGAGATGATCCC